>NC_091764.1:109682600-112125100 GCF_029378745.1 Bos indicus | reverse complement strand
AGGAAAGAAGCACCATTCACTCCCCTAAATCAATAGTGGAGCCCTCTGAAGGGCTGCCTAGCAGGTCAGGTGCACACAGACCCCAGGCAAAATCCCTGGGGAAAGGTTCAAGGCTCTCAGCCCAACAGCCCTTTCTCTCCATCCACATCCTTAAAGAAACTTTACCCAAAGTCCCTGGACTAGGTATGCTCAGCCCCCTTCATGTGTATTCCTGGACCATGTTGTCCATCTCTGTGCCACTGAAAAAACTGTTTATATGGAGATTATCCATTTGTAGATCCTTCTCCTCACCAGGTCAGAAGATCCTCAATGGCCAAGAACCCATCTTTCACCTTTTTTCCTTAGGGCCCGGCACAAAATATATCCCCTAAGGGGAAACCAGGCTTACAGAATCTCAAGATCAACGTGGTTTTGGTTTCTACAGCCAGCTGAACTTAAAGACACTTGCTTGGCATTCTGTGTAAATATTAGAAATGTTATAAATCTCTTTGCTTTTATTAAAAAAAAATTAAGTGGACCTTATGTGTATTTTTTTCAACTATTCATTTAAACGAAAAATTTCAAAATGTAGATATTTTTCCTGTTTAAATATTTAAGGTTTCCCTCCCTTGTAAAATGGCAAACAAGAAGGATGGGAGGAATATGTGAGATGACTATGAAGCTCTGCTGGACCCTCTGGCTTCCCTTTCACCCAGTGGAGAAAGTTCTTCTGGACTGGCAAATCCCTCACTTCATCCTACCAAAAGACTCCACCCTTTCCAGGAAAATCTACCTGGCAGCACACTCTGGCAGCAATACAGAAACCATCAGCCTGGTAATTCCAACGACTCTGAGGCCAGAATCCCTGACCCCCAGAGTCATGCGAGGGCCAGCCGTGGTGGCAGTATTGTTCTGACTGCTAAAATGATGCTGGGTCAGCAGGTTGTTCACTGAACTGGCTCCGTTATGAGAGAGATACATCATCAGAAATCAGGGGGCCCAATCTACACCCGCTGAACACTGGGGAACATTATGAGTAACAAGAAGAAAAAAGAGTAAGAGCCTGAAATAACTTCAAGGCTTAAACCCCTGGTCTAACCTTAGCCAACCATGAAGCAGTACTGTGCCTCCCAGGAAGGAAGGGAGGTGAGAGGATGAATGGATAAATAAATAAATATATTTCTCAAGAAAATAAATAGGCCATTGCCTAATATTGTGTTGACCCAAAAGTTCATTTGGGTTTTTCCATAACATCTTACAGAAAAACCTGAACTAACTTCTGGCTAACCCAGTATTATTAATGTAGTGGACTTTGCATGACTTATAAAGACCAATGTATAAATGACTGACAAATGGATGAATACAGATGAATTATTTAATGATTCATTTTCTATCTGTGTCTGGAAGATTCCATAGCACACGGCATTCCCAATCTCCTCTCCTCTTACTATGAGAATAAACAAGAAGCTGATGAAGGCTGGGGAAAATTCTTCCCAACTAGCTTTTAGGCCAGAAGGAATTATGTTTCTACAGGGCCACCCTTCTATAAAAAGACTAGAATCTCCACTTTAAAGTAACCAGGTTTGTCACTCATTTCCCTAGAATAGAATCAGACATGGTAAGAAGAGCCTATAGAGCTGAGATCTGAACATCAGTTGCCCCAACTCTGAATCACTCATAGCACAGTGGAAGAAATCTGGTAGACATCCTACACTGTATAAGATTCCCTGCAAAGCTCCCAGGGCATTTCCCCACCATCACATTAGAGGAACAATGGTCCATAAGCAATAAAGTCATATTAAAACGGGGCTACCCCTTGACTATCCTTCCAACACAGTGCTCCCTCCTAGGAGATCAATCATTCAAAACTCTAGGATACTGTCAGAAAAAGCCTGCCTGCAGTACATGTTAAGAGCGAACTGTTTCAGAGCTTGAATGAGTTTTTACACTCTAAGCACTAACTGGAGAGCAATGCAGAAGTTAGGCAGGATGTCCAAGCCAACCTGCATCCTGAAGTCCAACTAGAGACATCAGAATCCCTGCAGGTATCATGTCATACTCCAGAACATCAGGGATAACTGAGGAGAGGGAAACTATGATTAAGTCTGAATTACTCTTCAGGTCGTCTCTTTTCTCTCTGAATCTTAATGGTTTGCAGCTTGTGGTACAAATATTTCTGAAGATGAGCTGCTCAAAATAAAGGCATAGTTTCTTATTTTCCAGAGAAAAGGTCTGTGGCTTAAACCTGATCTCTGCTTCAAAGGGGGAATAAAGACAGTGTGGAAAAAACTGGGTATCCTACTTTCTAATTTCCATTCATTTACTTCCAAAAACCATTTACTTCCTCTAATGATTCAATCTTCTCCCCTTCTCTGTTGCCATTATTTTATACCAATCTCATCTCATCTTATAGTCTGAACTTCTAATTGCCTCTACTTCTGAAAAACTTCAATAAGATGCTTTTTCAGATAAGAGTTTTCTTAAGAAAATTCTGAGATGGGCAGGACCAATAAACTATTTTCTTTAAATACCTTGATGGTATCAAACATTAAAAAACAAAACCAAAAAAAAAATCTTCCAGTAATCTTTTAAAAGTAATAGTTAAAATACAAACATGTTCTACAAAAGACATTATTTTAGACTGAAGAATTTCTTGGTGAATAATAATTAGTGCAATACAAAAAAATCTTAAAGACTGATGACACATAGAGTGGCCGATGCAAGCTCAACACTGTTCAGCAACCTCTAAGCACTGTCTCTGTTTCTTTACCTTCCACTCATTCCCCAAACTCAATGCACACTGGCTTTCCCCCAAATCATCTCACTGGAAGCTTCTCTCCTCATTAAATCATTAGTGATTTTGTTCCCAGTTTAATGGGAACTGGTTGAACCTCGGGGGTGGGGGTGGAGCCTGCCTTAAATATTAATAAATTAGACTAGTTGTTGTTTGTTGTTTTAGTCGCTAAGTCATGTCCAACTCCTCTGTCCATGGAATTTCCCAGGCAAAAATACTGGGCTGGGTTGCCAATTCCTTCTCTAGGAGGTCTTTCCGACCCAAAGACTGAACCCCCATCTCCTGCACTGGCAAGCAGATTCTTTACCACTGAGCCACCAGGGAAGCTCAAATTAGAGTAGACCCAAGGTTAGTACATGCAGCCATGAAATTAAAAGACTCTTGCTCCTTGGAAGAAAAGCTATGACCAACCTAGACAGCATATTCAAAACCAGAGATATTACTTTGCCAATAAAGGTCCGTCTAGTCAAAGCTATGGTTTTTCCAGTGGTCATGTATGGATGTGAGAGTTGGATCATAAAGAAAGCTGAGTGCCGAAGAATCGATGCTTTTGAACTGTGGTGTTGGAGAGGACTCTTGAGAGGCCCTTGGACTGCAAGGATATCCAACCAATCCATTTTAAAGGAAATCAGTCCTGAATATTCATTGGAAGGACTGATGCTGAAGCGGAAACTCCAATAGTCTGGCCATCTGATGCGAAAAACTGACTCACTGGAAAAGACCGTGATGCTGAGAAAGATTGAAGGCAGGAGGAGAAGGGGACGACAGAGGATGAGATGGTTGGATGGCATAAGTGACTTGATAGACATGAATCTGAGTAAGCTCCAGGAGTTGGTGATGGACAGGGAAGCCTGGCGTGCTGTGGTTCATGGGGCTGCCAAGAGTCGGATGTGACTGAACTGAACTGAAGGTTATTACGATGAGCACCATGTAGTGGCTGTAATAGGATTTCTGGAATAGACTCAAAGATAAGCGTTTTGGCCAGTGGAATAAAATGGTCCATCATCCCAGACATGATGATGGGAAAACATTGTTTTTTCGTTGTGTCCCAGGTGGGTAAAGATTATGAATTTGCTTTGGACAACAATATCTAAAAATTTTAATTTATACTGAGCCAGAAGTTTTTCCCTGTTTGACTCACCAACAGACATTTACCAAGGGAATGCTAAGTGTCAGGCACCAAAGTCCTTCAGATCTTTGAAGTTATCAGAGCCTCCCCATGTGAGAAGCCTTTCCTTGGGGGTTAAACATTCCCTCCCCCCTTCCAGTGTCTAGTCCTCCCAGAGGGGACAAAAGTTTCAATTCCTTGATTGGTCTGACCCAAACTTCTCAAGGTCCATCCAATAGAGGTTGATCTCTGTTTCTTTCCATAGAGTGGTGCCCAGTATAGGAACTGCAAATCCCTGCCAAGATACTGTATTTCTAGTAATGTAGCTTAAAGTTGTGTTTCTATAAATCAATTATTTCATATTAGTAACTTCCATTAAGCCAACTGTCACCCTAAAACCTAGTACCTTCGCAACAACACTAGATGGTTAAGTCCAAACCCTTCCATTACACAGTCTACCTCTTTAATCCTAATTGTATCCTTCATCCCTGTTAAATCTGGTCTATTACATCAATCCTACAAACGTGTCCAATTCCAAGACCAACACCCAACAAACAAGATCAGTTGCTACCTAAGTACCTTTCAGCATCTGTTACCTGAGTAGCAGGCCCAGTTCCAGCCCATGCCCATCACCCCCACTTGAAAGCCCCGTTCTGTTCTCTCCAAAAATCCTCACCCTTTAAAAAAAAATGATGGAGGATAAAAAGTATACACTGAATCTACTTTTCCTCCAAAATATGGACAAATCTTACTTCAGTTCTCTCTGTACAACCAGAGCCTTGACACCAACACAGTCTTTTCTTTTTTTCTCATAGGATCTGCTGGGGAAAGAGAGGTGGATTCAGAATTCAGGGGAGGCTGCCCAAGGCAGGCATCATCTTTGGGAAGAGGAACAGGACCCAGAAACATCAGCTGAGGGAAGAGGAGTGGGATTCGGGCAGACTCCTGGGAACAAAGATGAAGATATGGCTGTAAAATAGGATAAAAAAAGGTAAAAAGATCAGGGCCTCCGTTTTCTTATGGTCTAACATATCTCAGGGATAATTTTTATTTTTATTCTCTGGTTTTAACAATTAAATCCATTGTGAGACTCAAAACAGGCTCTCGGCTCACTTCAGAATTATTTTACTTTAATTTTTGAAGGGAATATGGAAACTGTGAAACTGTACTCCATTTTATGGTAGGTATAAGAAAAACCCTAAACAGAGGGAAACTTTGGTAGAAGTAAAAAAGAAAATTTAACTTTTAAGGCTTTGGCAGAGGAAAGAGGAATGTGATTCTAAGAACAGACCTGGTACAAATAAAAAAAGAAAGAAAAATCTAGCGGATTTTCAGTTTTCCAATAGAAACACCACTTAACATACAGAGCAGCTTGTTTCAACAGCTCAACTGGTCCTTGGCTTCACAAGTATTAAAAATTGTGGCCAGGCCCAGGAACCCAACCACTGTGTTCCAGTAACCACAGAGTCTGGATTTTTTTAGGAAAATGCCAATTTTCTCATCTGTTGTCCCCATAAGTCATCAAAAAGTCCTATAAAAACACTTAAATGCCAAAGTCCTTTCCTAGATAGTATGTTGGTTTAGAAACTATGGACACTGTTTCATGATCAATAACTCTATTTCTCTAGTAAAGTATAATTTATATTTCAAACAAGTAATTTACAGAGATACTTTCAAAATAATGCCTATTTCCAGGTTAGGAATTGACAAAGTACAAAGGGAGAACGCTATTTAACTAATTAAAATAATTACAACTAGTAAGTTTTGCTCATTTTATAAATCAGTACAAAATTCTAGACTGTTTTCTCCTTTGAAATGCCTTTCTTTCCCTTTTTTCTTTTTTTGGCAGCACCATGAGGTATGCATAATCTTAGTTCTCCGACCAGGGATCAAACCTCTGTCCCCTACAGTGGAAGCATGGAGTCCTAACCACTGGACCACCAGGGAATTCCCTGAAATGCCTTTCGATTAGAAATATATGGCAGTAATGTCTACTCATCTGAGAATCTGTTTTCCTGAACTAAGTTTCGTAAGAAACTAGTACTGCCTTTATTAGTCTTCCGTCACTGTGTGACATGCTTAGTCCAACAAAACAGAACAATGAAGAAACCAGTCCTCAGTGAAGCTCTCATCAAGCCGTGGCTTCTCTATGACCCTATCTTCCCCCAGGTTATCACAATTCCCTTCATCTAGGACAGTGGTTCTCAATCTGGGACACACTGTGGTCATCTACAGAACTTCCCTAAGTACACCTGTTATGGCTGTGGCTTGGGACCATGAAGGTGTGGGAAGAGAACAGGCTTGGGTGTTTTGACAGCTCTATGCAGATAATTCGAGTGCATATGCTAGGAGAGAACATCATATTCAAATGGGCGAGGATAGAGGCTACAACACTGGTCTCAAGGAATGATGTCTCCCGTCCTTAACGGGATTCACCAAAAGCAGGACCATCACCAGACAAGACCGCATAGTCAAAAGTAACAGAGGAGAAAGAAGTGAAAACACACAGACCATTAGAGGTTAAGAATGACCTCAGGGATATCTGCTTCTGTTTACCACATATCAGTATTTTGTAAGAGGTAAAGTACATTATCTTTTCAAAAAGCATATTCCAGGCTCTAGCTCAGAAGACAGTGGGACCATCCTAAATATAACACTCGTTTTCATACTCAATGCCTGTCACGGATCAAGATGGCTAACAACTCTCTGCAGCTGCGATCTGTAAAGTAGGGGCAAGTGTGCTGCTTTTGTTATCGTTCTAAGAAAAATTCTGAAAAGGTTCTGTTCAAAATCATGACCTCCTTACTTTTAAAATGGGGAATTACTCTATCTACTCTCCTGCCTCCTGAAGAAACATAAGGCCAACTAGAAACACTAGTATAAGTACTTTTAGTCTGTCATTACTGCTCTTCAGTGACTGCAGACAACCAACCGTACTCTACACCCACCCTCACGCATCAAGTGGATTGGAGGCTGAGTCAGCAAGTGTAAATCTAAACACAAAAGAGCACAAATCGAAAAAGAAAGAAAAAGAAAATCTTACCTTTGGTTTTTTGTTCCGTGACCTACAAAATAAACAGATACAGGTAAATGAGACTTGCTTTCTAAACCAGCATATAAGATTACTGTAATTCTGAAACCTCAAATAATTCAAGCTGTCAGATACATAGGCAGAGCTAAAATTCAGAAAAAGTCAGCTCAGACATCCCTCTAAAGACAATGGCCATATGTCTGGCTGTAACTTACATGACCGTCATTATGAAAGAGTCCAAAAATTAAGACAAAAAGCATTCACTCTTGATAAATAATGAGGTCCCTGCACTGGGGATAATGTTTCCCATTCTGACATCCAGAAAAGGAAATGGATGTAAGGCCCAGGAACAAAATTAACCACAGATACAAAAAGATTTCCCTGTGAGTATGGACCCAGACACCTGACTTCAAATCTAGAAAGCAAAGTTTAAGGGCCCACGCTCAGAGGCATCAGAGATCACAGTAGGAAAGTTGGATTCAAAACCAAGCTCTGCCACCTCCTGTCTGTGTGATCTCAGTTTTCTGTTTATCTGTTGAATGAAGATAATAACAGTTATCTCTCTGCAAAGGACTGCTGTAAAGATTAAGCCAGATAACCTATAGCAATGCTCAATAACTGTTTGCTATTATAATTATCAAAGTTTATAGAAAATTTAATGTGAAATAAGATTGAAATCATAATGTGGCTTCCCAGGTAGAGCAGTGATAACGAACCCGCCTGCCAATGCAGGAGACATAAAAGACGTGGGTTTGATCCCTAGAATGGGAAGAGCCCCTGGAGAAGGAAGTGGTAACCCACTCCAGTTTTCCTGACTGGGAAATCCCAGGGTCAGAGGAGCCTGACGGGCTACAGTCCATGGGGTTGCAAAGGGTCGGACATGACTGAGTGACTGAGCATACAGACAAACATAAATTTGAACAAATACAGACTACTTTGTTGAAAGTATTTCTTTATATAGTAACTAATACATTTCTGGAAGTGATTAGCCTAAAAGGTTGGCCATCCTAAATATAATAATGGGTTTTGAGAGTTTGGAAATGATGACTAGGAGCCACATGGAAAACTCTTCTGCTATTAAGAGGGGAAAATAAAGGAGGGCATCTAATTATCCATGCCCTGTAATATTTAAACAAAACCACAAAAGGTCATGAATAAGAAAACATTCCAAAGGAAATGTACCAGAATTCCAACAGGGGTTAAATCACATTATTGAGATCATGGGTTATTTTGACCCCTTGTTCCCAATTGCTAATCTTCAAAAAAATTTTTTTGTATTGGTCCTCCAACTTCTGTAACCAAAATATTCCTATAGAAAAGAAGAGCTCTGATTATTTGTGGCTGGTAATCATACTAAGTTACCGCTCTGGACGTTCATGAAAACATGCTCATCTTCGGAAGGTCTGTCCTGTGGCTAACCAGCCCGCTTCAAAATGGATTCCAGCACACCACTGAATTAAACAATCCATTTGGACGACCTCCTGGAGTATTTCTTACATTCTTCCATTAAAAGCAAGCTAATTCAGCTGTACTGAATTTGTGCTAAGCAGCCTCTTAAAATGAATGTTTCCCAGTACTAACTGTTACACAGCTCAGTTCTACTGTATAATTTTTCTGTAACCCCACCTATCCAAGAATGAACTGATTTGCAACCACATATCAATTCCTTACGGCAATTTATACCACAGTAAATAAATACTTCTTAGAATGCCATCTGGAAGATCAGTTATTACAGGAAGTCAATGTCTTCCCTAGCTGTAAGCAACAAATCCAACTAATGTCAAATGTGTCTTAAAATGTGGGTTCTTTTAAAAGTGTTGTCCCCCAAGACGGTGAAAAGCTGGATAATTAAAGCATGGGTTCTGCTAACACTAAACAATGATCCTTGAGCAGCATCAGCCTAATGAATGCGAGGCGAATACTTCTCAGACACCTCCCTCATAACTGGAAATCTAACACCGTTTACTCAGGGATGGTTTTAGAAAGAGCAAACCGCCATAACCACTGAGAACAATGGGAAAGCAGCTCATTTTAATTTCTATGTATAAATTTAATTTCTATGTATAAATAATTTAATTTAGCTAAATAAAAGTCAGTTCTTCATGAACACTGTGTTGCTAGCATTCATTCTTGACCATTTACTTACTAAACAAACATTTTTTTGAGTAATGCTTTTGTCCTGGGCACTGTCCTAGTTACTGGAAATATAAATATGAATAAAACCTCGAGAAACTTACAGCCAGGCTAATGGGGAAGACAGACACGAAGAGATGATTATAAAGCAATGGGGTAGGCCGCGAGCAAGATGTGGAAGCACTAAGAAGAGGCACCACACACTCTGACTGAACGAGTGTGTGACCCCATTACAGGGCCACTGGCACATTCTCTACAATTCTTTGCATCATAGCACATTTTAAGCCTCTTAGTTGAGATGCTGTCTCTACAGTGAGGTTAAAAACCACTAAGACAGTCACATGCTGAGCTTTGTGCTTGCTCCTTAAAGTGCTAAATCAGAATCTAATTCTGAAATTATACAATGGTTCAGGATGGTAAAACAATATCAAAGACCATGTGTCAAGCTTAGACCCTGTCCCAGTCAATTTAGAACATTTTTGAACAAACGTGACCAAATTTTTATTGTTCTTAATTAACCATGTGAAAATTCATTTACAGTGATACTTCTCTTGGCCATAATTTTTAAACCAGTTCTTAATGCAGACCAAGCACACAGGGTAGACAGTCCAGCTGTACATACGAAATTCTCTGCACAAATAATCCCCATTCACTCTTGAAGGAACCCACACCATCTTTTATTTTAAATCATTTTTCTATTAGGGGGATCCACAACAAAAGTTTACAGATGCACATTATTAGTAATCACTTCTAGCATTGATATTTCAGGTTAAAAGACACTGTTACCTATGTGAAAAACAAAGATGAACTGTCCACAAGGCCCAAAACACTCACTCTATTTGGCATTTTCCTGTTATCAGCCTTTGTTCAAGTTCCCCAGTGGAGAGCTTATAACCATGCAGTCCCACAGACTGCAAAATCCATTTCTTGTACCAATTTAGTGGATGAAATGGGAATGCCCTAAGGAAAGAAAGCCTCACTGAGCTTCACTCTCCCATCACTCCCATAGGACAGTCAGTATGTGTGGCTACAGGGGCAGCGCCTCTGACAACCCAGAGATGGTGGCCCCACAGGTAACAACTTCAGTGACATGGAAGGTGGCTGTGTCCACCAAGTATAAAACAAGCCTCTGGGTTGTCATCTGACATTTTAATTCAGAATCTGTCCCGTCATTTTAGACAGTTTCAACAAGCTCAGATTAGAAGCAGGTATCCTAACAGCATGAAGATGCGATGGTGAGCCCGCCACTATTAATAAAGCCAGAAACACAATTAAAAGCAGACAAAACCTTAAAGAGTAAAGTAGTCTACTACGGCACCAAACAATAATGAATATTCCTTTTAATTAAGCCTTGAAGATAAATTACATTTCACATGTTTAATGCAGCAGGGTCACATGCAATCTAAGCCAGAAAATATTTCCAGTATTGTGTCTTATGCTGGCACTCCTACGTGATTTCAATAATTCAGAGAACAGAATTAAGGGAAATGCTATCTAACGACGCAGGGCAAACTTGCAGTGTCCCTTGAGTTTGAATGCCTTGAGTCTGTTCTAAATCTAGAGTTCCCTCTGAACCCTGTTAACAGTTGCCCCCCTCCCTAAACCTAGCTTCAATAACCTGGCTCCATAGCAGGGACCCTCAAACCTGCCTCATGGTGAGGGTCTGCTTCCCAAGTGTGTCAGACAGTGGTAACAAGAACTGGAGGCAGAGCAACTCTGCCAGGCACTTTGCAAAGGCGGCAAAGCACCGCTGCCGAACCAGAGCCCATCAGGTGAAGCTCTTGAAGCTAAAAGAGCAGTGAGGGCGGGCAGTCAGCTCAGACTGTGGCCAGGGCAGAGGGGACAGGGCAGGGAGGTCTAGCCACTCTCTGTTCCCCACAGCCCTGACAGCTGACATCGGTCGGTTCTATGTCTTTTTTCCTTTTAGCATCTCTTTTTCCCTAAGCAAATGCCTCAAAGCCATGAAATACTATCTCCTTCAGAGCACTAAGCAGGCCCACCAGACCGTCTTTTAATTAAAAATCATATATATTTATTTATTTCTTTGGCTGTGCCAGGTCTTAGCTGCAATAGGTGGGATTTTTAGTTGTGGCATGCAAACTCCTGTTTGTGGCATGTGGGACCGAGTTCCCTGACCAGGGATCGAACCCAGGCCTTTGCATTCGAAGCACAGAGTCTTAGCCACTGATCCACCAGGGAAGTTGCGCTCCCCCTCCCCCACCAGATCCTCTTTGAGGGAGGATTCTTTATGGATTTTGAGGGAGATTTTTTTTAATGGAATTATCAAAAAAGCAGACTCATATAAAATGACAATGTAGGTGGACCAGAAGGACAATATCAAGGCAAACTCTAGCAAGCTTTGAAAAATCATTCCATAAACTTGCTTAAGAAAATGGAGATTAATTACGATACAGACAAGGAAACACAACAAGCATTTAACTGTTGGTAACTCTCCTGCTTTTCTTGATATTACTCACTGTTGTTTTCAATAAAATCGGCTGCAGCATTAATTTAACATCTACTTCACGATAACCAGTGCAGGTCTTTAACTTTCTCCCACTTTCAAATCTTAAAGCTCTCAAGGAAACTAATCCCTCAAGTAGCATTATTAAGATGTCAGGCATCCAAGACAAGGCAACTCATTCTAGATTTTCGGCGGATGTAAAGACAGACATAACTGATTAAACCCACCTTCTGAGTGGCTTCTTTTTTCTTTTTATCCTCTTTCTTCCTTTTCTTGTCTTCCATTAACTGTTCTTCCCTTTCGTGCTCCTTCTCTCTGTTAAAGTAATGCCATGCCACAAGGTTATACACCTATACCCACAGTCTGTTTGTGTAGCAAATTAAATGCTTACAGATGGTGTGCAAGGCGACAAACATTTCATCTCTGACCGAGCAGAGCACAGTACTCCGTTTAAGCTAGCAGGATACATAAAACCTAGCGTATTTACTTATCCTCCTTATTTTGGTCTGTAACCCCTTTTGCAACATGATATTAAGTTTGGTTTTAAAGAAGTCCAGTAAAGTGAGTTTTTATAATATCTTTCTAAACACACACACATGGTTATTGTATTTCCACTCAGCAAAGAACCTAATTTGAATATATGACAACATTGTGTTGGCTTCTGACAATACTCCTCACAAATAATGCAGAATATATGACTTCAGTTACAGTATACAGGTATTTATCATAATTTAGGTATTTTCCCATGACATCTTCAGAGCAGTGAATATAAAACCCTATGTTCTAAATTCTGTATTTTTCTTCTACATTATTAACACTGTATGTTTTACATGTTTTCTACTTGTGTTTTTAAGGCTGTATTGAAGGTCCTTTAAATCCATGTATTCCCTATTAGGTGATTTCACAGTTAGGATCACCAGGTTTTGCTCTCCTCAATTAAAAATAAAAATAAGCATTCTAGTTGGAGAAATATGTACAAGAAACTAAGATCATGTAATTTATCCCTCACATTTGAAAAATAACTGCAAAATGCCATACTTACCGTATTACCTAAAATATTCTTACATACAATCTAATATTCTAATATATGTAGAAAGTTGACGACTTCTACTTCTATGTATCAACTGGGAAAAACACATAAACAACCACTGGCGCTTACTTCAAAACTCACAGCTGGAAACCCCAGATGCCAAGCTTATTGAATTTCAGAGCTGGAAAAGAGAGTTAGAAATCAAGCTCTCAGTTCCCAACAACTGACGAGATGCCATCTGCAATACTTGTGGTTTTAGGGGGTCCGACAGCAAATCCATGGTTTCATAGATTATCACTTAGATAAAGGCTAAGTTGAAAGTCAAACAAAGAAAAGCGTTAAATGTCTGCAGACATGGCAAAAACCCCAATGATGGTTCCTGAAGGACTCAAGTTTGGGGACTGAAACTCCCTCAACCTACCCAGAAGGAACCAAGGGCCAGCACTGAGGCACACTCCCATGAACAGGCAGTGACACTTCATTTACAGAAAGTAAGAACTGAACACGCAAACGAAGTGTTTTACCTATACGTCACGTTTTCAGTGGCTCTTTCTACATTCACAGATGCTGCCCTGTCTCCTATACTTCTGGGCATAAATACACAAAAGCCTAAAGTGCACAATTCACATTCCAACACAACGCCATGTTGTTGCTGTCCACCTTGTTTAGTTGCTAAGTCGTGTCCAGCTGTTTTGCAGCCCGATGGACTGTAGCCCACCAGACTCCTCTTGTCCATGGGGTTTCCCAGGCAAGAATACTGGAGTGGGTTGCCATTTCCTGCTCCTGGGGATCTTCCCAACCCAAGGATCGAACCTGCAACTCCTGAATTGCAGGCGGATTCTTTACCACTGAGTCAACCGGGAAGCCGAACATCCATGACAACTTAAAAACTACAACCAAAGAAGAGATTTTATTATAATTTCCTTAGGCTTAAGGCTGTTTTCTTTGGAGCTGGATTATGGTGTACATCAGCCTAAGTGTGAAGTTCCTGGTGAAAATCTACTTGCAGTCGTGTACTACTTTAAGAAAATGGATTTATGAAAATTGGCAAGATAGATGCTGACCATCTAAGGGAGGCTGGCTGCAGATCCTGTTATATTTGGCTCTTAGAACCTCTTGCTTCCTCTGGCTGCAAATGGAAGGAGAAGATGGGGTTCCTCGTGACCCAGTTACTGTAACTTGATTTCCATATTTTAAAGTACAACTGACTACAGAAAAAGAGCAACCATAGCCTGAATGAGTATCTGTTTGAATATTCAATGCTCTAAAAAGCATAATGTTGTTAAAGTTTATTTTTAAAAGGCAAGGTAAAACAAAGAAAAGCAGTTAGTCATTAATGAGACACATTCTCAAAAAAACAACTAACCTTTTCAAATATTTTTTCCTATAAACAGGTAATTCAGGGGAAGGGATTGAAACTTATGTTCACTACAAGCAGATTTATTTCCAAAACAAATATTTTTTGAAGCTTTCCAGGAGACAGACTGTGCTTTCACCCTGATCTTTTACTGTGTGTTGGTAGAATCGAGTCTTCTCTTTAAATCTCACTTTCTTAGGAAGAATTCATTTTCCCAAACCAAACCTGACTTCACCTCATCATTCACTTAATAATCAATTAGAAAGTGTGGGGCTCACCTTCTTCTGTTTCAGTTGTGCCGTATGCTGGCTGCACCTTAGAACCATTTGCAGAACTCTGAAATATCTCTATGCTGTGCCAGAGCCCAGCAGGGGTGAAGAGAGCATCCACCCATCTATGGTGGTAGTGATGGGAGATCAGTTACGTGGGGGACTGACCAATAATAACATTAAGGATGACAACAGTCACGTTTCTCAGTATTGAAAAAAGGAGTTACCAAAATGGAAAAAGAAAACTCAAATGAACCCCATGGAGTTGGATCAGTATTAGTTATTGGCATGAACTCATGATTTTTAATACACAGGGCCAGACATAACAAAAAAAAGTAGATGCAATTTTATATTCCTTCATGTATGCAAATACACATACTTATTCCCTAGCTCTATCACTGAGAGGACTTGGGAACAAGCAACATCCAAATATAGTAGCTATGAACATACTTCGAACCCAGATTATGGCTTCTAAATACCATCCTTCACTAAGAGAATCACAGTTGTTTTTTTTTTTTGAGAAAGAACTAATTTGGGAGCTTGATGATGAAAAGCACAAAATGAGCTGAAATGCTTGTTTTCCAACAAGCAAGAAAATCTTTGACAAATGAAGGGACATGTCAAATGGTCACAGAAGCCTGAAGAGGGTCTTACAAGCTAAATCTGGGACAATATGACACTCAAAATAAGTAATGATAGCAACAGATTATAAGCCATTGTATAAGATAGGAAAACGTGAGTCCATACAGAAAGAAATCAGTGAATACCTTGAAACACCAAGGAATGTAATATTCACATAATTTTAAAGCACCACATCACGAAACACTTATTAACTACAAAGGAGAAAACAATAATTATACAGAGGAGAAGCCGGGTGGCTAGCACCTTAGTTAAGTAATCCACATGAAGATCATCAATGATGGGACACACTGAAATTTTGAGTAACCTGACAGGAGACTCTGAGAACACAGCAATAATCCTACGATATGCATAGCCTGAATATCATCATAAAGAAACATCAAAACAGTCCCAAATTGGGAGACATTTTAGAATATCATGGGTTTAAAATCTTCAAAAATTTCTAGGTCACGAACACCAAGGGAAGATGGGGGAACTGTTCCAAATGGAAGGGGACTAAAGGGATACAACCACCAAAAGCAAAGTGTGATCCTTCTGTTACAAAGGTCACACTGAGGTAGGGGCCAGAGTAAATGGTAGTAAACCACTCCCAGAGGCAACATTCCAGATCAATCACATAGGAATCTATGGGTTTTTTTCCAAAGCCCCCACCCCAAGTGGTTCTAACATGTAGTTGGAATTGAAAATGACTACTCTAAATTCTCGTGTTAAGCTTACCATTAGCCAGATGCAAGTGTAAACACCGTAATCTAGAATAAATCAAGAATGGTAAAAAGCCAAAACTACTCTTAAAATGTCTAAGGTGAAGAAAATACGAGTGTTTTCTTTCTCCTTTTCTTTTTTTTTTTAAATAAACAACTACTGGTTTCAAGAAGTATGTGCAAGGGACTTGTTTTTGAGAAAGGCCGTATTTGAATAAAAGGGGAGACTCTCAATACTCATCAGAGCTGAAGCAGAGCAAGACTTCTGTCTGCAAGTTCAGGACATTAAAGAGTGACAATGCTGGCATTCCTAGAAACTGGCTGTTTCACACATCCAAAACCTCCAAGACCACGTGGGGAGGTCCAGAGCTGGATATCTAGATGCCAATTCCCTAGAGCTGACATCGAAGGCCAGTCACAGTGCAGGTCCTATTTCTACACTACCCTCACCTACTGTGCATACCTGATGCAAAAACCGTCCTCCTTTTTGGTGCTCAGTCACACCTTACCGTGTTGTCAAGTCCTGGCTCAGTAGCTGTCTGCTTCAGTGAAGCCTTCCCTGACAACTTCAACCCATAAGAAACTCACCCTCCTCTGTACATCTCACCATCTCTGCCCTGCCTCTTGTCTGGCCCTGAGAAGGACAGGCAGGGAAGAGGGTTCCACCTTACACATGGTTAGAAAAGGCCTTTCTGATAAGGGGGCCGAAGCATGGAGACCCACTGAGGTGAGGGAGATGCGGCTGTCTGCGCCAGCGGATTCCAGGCAGAGGGACAGCAGCAGAAAGGAATGACACTGGTGTGTTTGGCAAGGAGGCTGGAGTCAAGCGAATAAGGGAGAAGGCGGTGGATGAGATCAGAGGGGTAGCCGGGCCCTGCTGAACGTCACCGCACTTCTCAAATTCAAGGGGACACATCTGGGAACTGAATAAGGGATCAAACTGGGACTGGTGTACACACACAAACCGACACTTCCTCCACCTCTAATTCTGTCATGAAAAGCCCATTTTCCCCCTCCCGCTTTCAGAGCTGCTGCTCCTGTCTTCACAGGAGCTGGCCCGCCCCGCTCAGGGCAGAAGGGGAAGCTGAGTAGGCCTGCGTTTGCTACAGTGAAGTCCACTGCTGCCCTTCCTCTTCTTACCACCCAGCACAAATCCTAGGACACACGAGGTCCTCCACTGGATGTTACCAACTGCATGATGATAGAGCGAGAGACGCTTTTCTATCTTTTCAATGGGACATGGTTCGAAAGAAAAAGCCTCAATTAAATTTAACTAGTTAAATCACTCAGCAGACAGACACTGAGTTACTAGTATGTGCCAGGCACTGATCTAGGCATTAGGGATGTAACAGTGGCCTTGGGGGCTGATGGTCTAGACCGAGACAGACAGACAAATGTACACACACAACATCACCAAGAAAATAAAGCTGAGAAAGGAGCTAGAGTGCGACCAAGAGGGAAGGGGCAGGGAAGATGACAGGGTACTTTACACAAGATGTGCATTCATGGAAGGCCTCTCTGAGACTGTGAGAGATTGGAATGAAGGAAATTACCTGGGAGAAGAGTGACCGACCAGGCAGAGAGAACAGTAAGTTCAAAGATCCTGGGATGGGAGGGTGCTCGGTATGAATTTGGGCTTTTATTTTTTGGGGGGAGGGATATTCTTCCTCCCTCCTCCCACCGCCCCCTCCCCCACAGCAAAAACTCACACACAGGCGTCAGAGTTTTCTGTGCTTATTTTCTAACAGTCCTCACTCACACCAAAAAAAACTAGGCGTTCCATTTCTTAAGAGCTTCCCCCATTCTGTTCCTTTCCTCTTTCCTTCTTCCTATTTCAGTGCCTACTTGCCAAGCTCTGTGCTGGAGGCCAACAACTCCACACGCAGTGCTGCTTGCCTTCCTGGCGCTCTCCGTTCAGATTTTATTGCGGCTGCGCCTGGTCTTACTTGTGGCATGTGGGATCCAGTTCCCTGACCAGGGATGGAACCCAGGCCTCCCACATTGGGAGTGTGAAGTCTTGGCCACTGGCCCACCAAGAAGTGCCCCTCAGCTTAAATTTCTGAACAGCTGTATCTCGCCTCACAACTCTGCCCTCCGTCTTTACCAGTATTTTGCTGTTCTTTACCAGTATTTTGCTGTTGTTGCTGTTGTTCAGTTCCTAAGACATATCTGACTCTTTACGACCTCACAGACTGCAGTACGCCAGGTTTCTCTGTTGTTTGCTATCTCCCCGAGTTTGTTCAAACTCATGTCCATTGAGTCGGTGATTTCCAGGACACTGGGGTGCCTTTGGTGTTTTGAAAGTACCAGAACCTTGGACAGGTGAATTCACGGCTTGTGATAAGCCAGGTTAAGATATCAACCTCTTTCCAAAAACTGGAATCACAGCAAATGGTTCCTGAATTAATGTGCTCAAGCCCACTGAGCCTCAAGTATCAAGCAGAGGCAGGGCTGACAACTTCATACTTTGAAAGCAGCAGTCACCAATATACTGACCCAAGAGAAAAGAGTATCTGCCAGGTATGAATAACCGGCTACAACACCGTCAACATCTGACGACTTTCTGGTCGGTACGTATCGCAGCACCTCTGGTTCCAGATCATAACCATATATAATATAATCAAGGCCGCCGCTGCCTCCAAGTCGCTGCAGTCGTGTCCAACTCTGTGCGACCCCATAGATGGCAGCCCACCAGGCTCCCCCATCACTGGGATTCTCCAGGCAAGAATACTGGAGTGGGTTGCCATTTCCTTCTCCAATGCGTGAAAGTGAAAAGTGAGAGTGAAGTCGCTCTGTCTTGTCCGACTCTTAGCGACCCCATGGACTGCAGCCTACCAGGCTCCTCCGTCCATGGGATTTTCCAGGCAAGAGTACTGGAGTGGGGTGCCATTCCCTTCTCCAATAATTAAGGCAGGCAGATCCAAATGGATACAACAGATCCACCCAACAGATGAAATGTGCCAGAAGCAAACCAACACTGTAAAAGAACAAGCTATCAACGACGTCGATGAATCACCAGGGATTATGGTAAGTGACAAAAGCCAATCCCAAAGGTTACATACTGTATGAATCTATTTATAGAACACTCTGAAATGACAAGCAGTTGTCAGGGGTTGCTAGGGGCTGAGGCAGGGTGATTATAAAAAAAGGGTGACACCAGTGGTCCTAAAGGTGATGAGACTTCTGCCTGTTGATGACAGTGGTGGTAGATAAGGGAAGCTACATGTAATACAACTATAAAACTAAACACATACACACACACAAATAAACACAAGTAAAAGTGGGGAAATTAAACAAGATCAGTGAGTTGTATCAATCAGTCTCTTGGCTGTGATACTATACTATAGTTCCACCAGAAGAAACCACTGGCACAAACTGGGTAAAAGGTGCCTGGAATCTCAATATGTTATTTCTTACAACCACATGTGAATCTACAATTATCTCAATAACAATTTTAATGGGGAAAAAAAAAAAAGAGCCTCAAATACTGATTCATCTTTTAGTTATCTTCTTAAAGCGTTTAAGGACTTCTATTTCAAACAAATATTTTAACAGCTCTTTATGAAAGTCACAGAACAGTCAAAAAGAACTTTAGAAATCACTGTGGTCCTGACGTTCAAAAAATGTATTCCCCCAAATAGGCTAAAATCTACACTTCTCCCCAATATGTCCAAATTAACTGTTACAGTTTTATCAGTCGAGGTTCCTTTGTCTTCCATACATTAGGTATGTGGTAAATATGACACCACAGGGTGTTTAAAATGTTCCTCTACCACGTGATCCACAGCATCATCCTTTTACTGAGGATGTTAGTACTGTACCAGTAATAAAAGCTATTATTTCACTTTGCGGTGGAAGAGTACGTCAACTAAGCCAACATCAACTCCAAGCCCCTTCTGGCCTATTTCCCAGAACTCCTTTTAACTAGAGATTGAAATGTGACTTATGTTCTGCCAATAAGTTGCACGTGTGCGTGACTTTACTAGGGAACTGACAGGGTGCAGGGCACCCCTCTTCTCAGGGAGCAGACATGATGTGGTCCTGGAGCCGAAACCTCTAACAGCGGTTTCCTGAATGTACAGGAAGAGGAAAAAGTTCCCGTGGGGCCCCCAGTGGTGTGATTCCCAAGGATCTATGAGACAGCATCACACTTAATAAACCGTTGGCAGCAGTCAAAGTTCCACTGTCTGACACTAAGAACTCTGTCCAACACAGATTTACATAAGCTTACTAAAGCACAGCTAATATACGTGACTTGTACAGACAGTTACTTCCTTAAAAGACAAATGGTAATCCTGGCAATTTATAAAATGTAAGAAAATAACTAGACACAAAACCATTAACAGTCATAACCAATTAAGGATTAATGATACCACACACATATTTGGAGTGAGGACAATTAACAAAAGGAGTGCAATGACAAGAGTTAAGCAAAGTGCTCGAAGTATCCATTTAGAGTGTTTTTAATTAAAAATGCACACAGAAAGAGAGCATGCTGGAATAAATCCATTTCGGCAGAGGAAATTACATAGTAGGGTACTCCAAAGATCTGTGTTGGATTTATTCTTAACGTTTTTTCATTTGCTGGATCTGACTGAGGGAATTTAATGGGATGCTAATGTAATTTGCACATGATATTAAATTAGTAGTCAAGGCCAAACAACACTGAAGCATCAAAATCATTTTAACATTGAGTGGCTCATGGGAAGAAAATAGTAACATTAAACTAAGCAAAATAAAGGTAAATACATTTTTTATTAATTTAGAGGGATGCAGAAATTTCTCCTGCCCTGAGTTGCATCATGTAATACGTGACAGGCAATTCTTTTGTACGGCGGCTTGAGAGTTTCTCTGGCTGCAAGGAGATCAAACCAGTCAATCCTGAAGGAAATCAACCTTGAATATTCATAGGAAGGACTGATACTGAAGCTCCAATACTTTGGCCACCTGATGCGAAGAGCTGACTCTTTGGAAAAGACCCTCGTGCTGGGGAAGACTGAAGGCAAAAGGAGAAGTGGGAGACAGAGGATGGAACGTGAGCAAACTTCTGGAGATAGTGAAGGACGCGGGGGCCTGTCATGCTGCAGTCCGTGGGGTCGCAAAGAGTTGGACAAGATTTTGCGACGGTACAATAACAACAAAATTAACACTGCTCCTTCTACATATGAGTTACCTTCCTACGTGTGGTTGTGTAAAGCGATGCTTCTCAATCTTTAATGGGAATCTTGTTAAAATGCAGACTCTTATTTAGTAGGTTTGATGGGGACCTACAATTCTCCTTTTCTAACAAGCTGCTGGTCCCTGGACCTTACTTTGAATAGTACAGAAACAATGCACTTGGCTGTTCTTTCTAGGAAAATATGAAATTGTACTATTTCTTCAAGGATAAATATTAACCTCATTAACATCAAGCTTATGCCCCGTTATTCCTATCTGTGTTTCAGTGCCAAATGACAGTGTAATCTTTATAAAGATATATTAAAAGTCAATTAGACAACTTGTGTAATATCAAATACGCATGAAATTTAATTGAAATGACATGAGGAATAGCTAGGACCACATCTGTGCAGGCAAACAAACCATGATGACAGCAAATGTAGGTATCAATAGTCAAAGGGGGCCATCAGCTGTAGGGGAATGCAGATTTCAAGTATGTCAAGCACAAAAAGAATCTGCATTTCAGAATCAGTGAAATACGGCAACAATACTTCTGTGAACATAACCTCTGACTCCAAGTGTCTCACAAATCTCTCCACATCCCACAACTAAGGTACACACAAGGAATAGGTTTATTTGGAATTACTCAAATCAGAAAAAGGAAGAAAAAACATTTACAAGAACTTGTTTTCACTTTCAAAAATTCCACGTGGCAAAAGTTATAACGAGTGATAGGGGAGGTTTTCCCTTGCAAAACCCTTCAGGGTTAGAATGGTGATTGAGAAACAGCTCATTTGAAATGACTCTTCTTATACTTTATATACTCTTGCCTCGCAGCCCAGCAGTCTCTAACAAAGATCTAACAAAGATCTTTATTCAGTCCTAGTGCAGCTGTGTAGGAAGTTCCTTATATTGCTTTGGGAATTATCTCCTTATAGCTTCCGCCCACCGGTCCTAAGCTTTCCTTTCCAGACTGCACAGAAGTCTTCTAAATCCCTATTTGTAGCCACCCATCATGTATCCCAGAGGCTTCCTCACAGTCTTCAAACAGTTCACCTGTGACCTGGTTTTCTAGCCCCTCACCACCATCCCCTAGGCATATTCACTGTGTCGACGAGCATCCAATTGCTGGGTAAGGCAGGACCAAACAGAGCAGGCCTGCCACTTCCTCATACAGATAATACCCCACTGTCAGTTCGGTCGCAGAGCCCATCTGCCTTCCCCAGCAATCACATCTTTCTGAGTTACAGCCACTTCTCACCCCTATTTTTCACAGTGTTGCTAAGTTACTGCTCCGTGATTGAGTAGAGGGTCTTACATGTATCTCTCCCAATGCCTTCTGTGCCTGACTGTCAGCCTAGCATTGCCACCCCCTACAGCTGGCAGGGGAAGCCTGGCACAACATTTCCCAGAATCCCATTCTCTGTCTGTTTTAAGTTAGATATGGCCAATGAGAAGCTCCTGCTCTAGTATAGACAGAAGTCAGTATTCTCTGAAAATAGCTGGAAGCAGACACACAGGCAGCGGCAGACAGGACTTTCCACTTTCACAGCAGCTTCCAGATGAACTGGAGCCATACTGGAGCTGCAGACGACCGCTGAGACCATGCTTCCCTAGGAACCTGGCATTCTAATTTCATCAACAACAATGGTCTCGTGCATTCTACTCCCGCCCACCCCCGACTCTCTAATGGTTGTGTGAGCTTTTAATTCCCTATAGAAAAGCCTTTTCTTTTTGGAAAATACAATCGATTCTACCCCCAAAAGTTACCAGAATTAATAAATGACTTTAGCAAGGTTACAGGATATAAGATCAATACATAAAACCAATTCTGTTTCTGTATACTAACAACAATCAAAAACTGAAATTTTTAGAAATCCTACTTATAGTAGCATTGAAACCTACGAAGTATTTAGAGGTAAACCTGATGATAAAGTCCTATCCTTGTACACTGAAAACTGTAAAATGCTGATAAGAGAAAAATTTTTAAACCTAAAGAAGTGGAGAGATACACTGTGTTCACAGACTGGAAGACAGCACTGTTTATATGTCAGTTCTCCCAAAATTGATTTACAGATTTGACACAATCCCTATCAAAATCTTGGCAGGACTTTTAAGTAGAAACTGACAAGCTCTTTTAAAAATTCCTAAGGACCCAGAATAGGCAACAAGTTTCAAAAAGAACAGCTGGAGGGCTCACAGCACCTGACACGCAGACTTATTATAAAGATATAGTAATCAAGGCAGTGCAGTATTGCCATCGACAAAGACAAAAAGTTCAGTAGGATGAATCAGATTCCAGAGGTAGATCAATACAGAAATGGACAACTGATTTTCAAAAAGGTACAAAGGTAATTCAGCAGAGAAAGAATAGTCTGTTCTCTACAAACGGTGGGGAAGCAGCTGAACAGCCATATGTTTAAAAAAAAAAACCCTCAACCCAGACCTTACACTACATACAAAAATCAACTCAAATGGACCACAGACCTGAACATAAAACTAAAAGAAAATAAGGAAAAGAAAATCTTTGTGAACTTGGGTTAGGAAGATTATTTCTTAGCCCTAACGACAAAAGGATGATCCACAAAAGAAAAAAAAAAAAAAAAAAAAAAACACAATACATTTGATTCTTCAGAATTAAGAACCTCTACTGTCCAAAAGATGCCGTTAAGAGAAAAAGAGCAGCAGACTGGGAGAAAATATTCGCAAATCACCTATCTGATAAAGAATGCATCTCCAGATAGATAAAGAACCCTGGAAATCTAATAATATATTTTAAAAACCCTATTTTTCAAATGGGCAAACTTTGTAGCAGCTTGATTTTAAGAGCTGAAAACTGTAAACGACTCAATTGTGCATCAGTTGGTAAATGGATCAACAAATTGTGGTAGGGCATACAATCAAACAGTTCTCAGCAATAAGGGAACGGTAACACAAAGCATGGATAAAACTCAAAGTAATTATGTTGAATGAAAGAAGCCAGAAGAGAACTGTATGGTCCATTTGTATAATATTCTAGAAAACACAAACTAATCTGTAAGGGCAGAAAGCAGATCAGCAGTTACCTGGGGGCTGGGAAGGGACAGGGCAGGGCCAAAAGGAAGACGGACAAGTGGGCACTAAGAGACTGTGGGGACTTCCCTGGTGGTCCAGTGGCGAAGACGCTACACTCCCAATGCAGGGGGCCAGGTTCAATCTCTAGATAGGGAACCAGATCCCATGCCACAACTAAGAGTTCACATGCCACAACTAAGCCCCAGCTCAGCCAAACAGACATACACACATACACAGATGGAGACTTTGGGAGATAACGGATATACTTTTCATTGTAAGCATACACAGTTCAAAACTGCATGTATTCTGAACACTTCAAATCTAAGCACTTCAATTCTAATTTAGTATTTCAGTTACACCTCAAAAAGGGGCTGAAAATAAAAATGAAAAAGAGAAGCAACTCTTTCCTCCATGGAATACCTGGAATGGCCTCTATTTTCCTGGCAGAACCCTGACTGTGCACTGGTACCTGTGAGCTCTAACAGTTGAAATTTCATCCAGGTTGGACAGTCTAAGATGCCAAATCTTTAAATCGGAGCTTCTGCATTGATAACATTCCTGTGAGTGTAAAGTACCATTTTTAAATGCAATGAAGCCTCCTGTAAAAGAAATCTTAATAAGGTAAATGTCTGAACTTTTAAACCATTACATTTCACTGCTTTAACTCTCTGCTGCTGCTGCTGCTAAGTCACTTCAGTCGTGTCTGACTCTGTGCGACTCCAGAGATGGCAGCCCACCAGGCTCCCCCGTCCCTGGGATTCTCCAGGCAAGAACACTGGAGTGGGTTGCCATTTCCTCCTCCAATGCATGAAACTGAAAAGTGAAAGTGAAGTCACTCAGTCATGTCCGACTCTTAGCGACCCCACGGACTGCAGCCCACCAGGCTCCTCTGTCCGTGGGATTTTCCAGGCAAGAGCTTTAACTCTCTAGATTGCTATAAATTGCCAGCCTGTTTACTGGGATTTTCTCCTGATGTTTCCTTTCAGCTGGTAACACCTATACTGTTGTTGTTGTTTAGTTGCTAAGCCGAGTCTGACTCTTTTCAACCCCACGGACTGTAGCACGCCAGGCTCCTCTGTCCATGGGATTTCCCAGGCAAAAATACTGGAGTGGGTAGCTATTTCCTTCTCCGGGGAATCTACCCAACTCAGGGACTGAACCCACATGTCCTGCACTGGCAGGCAGATTCACTACAACTGAGCCACTAGGGAAGCCTCATACCTTTATGATGTGTTTATAGTGCAACTCTGAATCAAATCTTCTAATTTTTCAACTATTCTTTTGGTTTTGCTTGCCTCAAACTAAGGTTCTTCAAGCTCAAAAGATCCCTGAGGTTTTCAAGACCTAAGATCTGGTGAATAAATCTTTGTTAACACCATCTTACATTTTACTCCTGAAAGTACTTGCTAAGGCTCCAAAAGACAGCCTGAAACTAGGAGTAGTTTACAAATACTCAATAGACTAAGAAGCAACATCCTGAGGAGGGCTTTTAATATGTATATCCTGGAACCACTAAAGACTATGTTTAAACCCTAAGGGCCAAACACACAAAGCCAGAGAAGCACTCTACCCTTAGTATTCAACAGTAGAGAAAGCGAAAAGAAACAAGCTATAGGAGTCCAGGCCAGGGTTCTGGAAGCCACAACAGAATAGCAAAGTATGGTTTCTCAGCAGAAAAGAAAACAGCTTATCAATGAGAACCCAAAGTGTGAGGCACATGTCATTTAGAGAGCAATCAACAACTAAGACCAGTAGACAGTGGGGCTGCTTTCACGAAACACTTAGAAGCTTTTGTTTTTATACTGTTTTCCCACCCTTCTTTGCCTGCTTCCATGTATGGGCCAACACAATTATACATCAAGAGACGTAATAACAACAACTGACCTTAGAAATCCAATAGACTGTTTGCAACTCAATCACAGTAAGTTAAAAACCCCTTTAGAAGGCAATTTTAAAGCAATAAAAGCACAACAAACAACTCTTAAGATTATGTACTCTCCACGTTCATCCAGGAGGACTTGGTGGCTAGGACATCAAAATGCTTCAAGTGCACATGTCTACCCCAGCAGGGCCTGGTCTCTTCAGATGCTCACTCAGCAGGCTTGGGCTGAGTTCAGACTCCTGTGAGTGCACTCCCAGGGGCCGGGGTTGGGGGGGGTGGTGGGGTGTCCGGAAGGTTGGAGAGATTCTTAGTGGTCTGTTGCCTCCCTACACAGGAGAAGGGAGTGTGGGCCATTATCCTCACTCAGGCTCTGGAGTCTCCTCTTTCACTGACCAAGCCACTTTCTCAGGGCTGCCCGGGCACACATAAGAAACAGAGCTAAATAGTGGGCATGAAAACCTTTAAAAGCATGACTCAGATCTAAAGGGGAGAAAAGAATGGAATTCAAACAACGAATCATGGTTCTCCTCTGACCAAGGTGGGAAGGGTCTTGTCCTATCACAGGCCACCAGGGAAAGTGACTTTTGCACGTCTTTCTAGATCTGTGCCTTAAGAGAAAGCCAAGCATTTTACTCAGAAATTAAGAGGAGGAGACTTGGGGCCTTACCTCAGAGATCACATAGGACCTTACTGCCAACAGTGAGTGAGACAGGCAGGGTGCAGCTTCCTGGTTATAGGCACCACTACCACTGTACTAAGTCTATGCCTGTTATTCTAATTCTGGAAATCCTCTGAGAAAGGGTGCTATTTGTGACACTTATCTTGGTATTGAAAAATGAGCAGAGAAGGAAATCAACTCTGAATTCAGGATCCACAGGTTGACAGTCGCACCCTACTTCTCAATGCTTTTAATTTGTGCTCTATTTTCAGAATAGTAAAAATGCAAAGTCCTGTTTTTGTATGCCAGTTGTCGTTTAAATTTAGCAAGTTGAATGATAAAAATTGAATTACCTTGAGGGAAATGTACATTTCTAAAAGATAAGCATGTTTGATGTTAATAAGTAACCAGCTACAGAGTATGGATAACTCCTGAACTTACATGACCCAGTTGTTCATCTAAAATTATACACAGGTGGGAAGATGACTCAAAATTTAAAATGCCATTTATACACAGCCTTTTGGTAACAACTAAGCCAACATGTAACTGTGTTTGATGCTTCAAGACCACATACAGGATGCCTAATTCTAGATTATATTTTATGGCTCTATATACACAATTTTGTACCTAATTTCTACTTAGGTCATCTGAGGAAAATTTTTAGAGAGTAATCTACCATTGTAACCTTTAATAACATTATTCAAATCTAGGGAATTGCAAATGTATGCTTTTAACAATCTCAGTAATAGCCAAGTGTAAATATCATGGTTTTCTGAAAGAACACTTAAGTTTCTCTTAAACAAGAGATCAAGGTCTTTTTTTCCCCTGGTAGTTAAGAATCTTGCTTCCTGTATAAAATCTGTATAATCTCTGAGTCTAGAGATTCGCAACAAACGCCTGCAGTGTTTCTCTATTTTTGTGTGTGTGTTTCAGGACTCAGTTTCCAACATCTTCAAAGTTTTTTTGATTCCATCTCCCACAACCCCATATCCAAGTACAATCAATTACAACAAACAGAGCCCTCTACCAAGGTCAGGCAAAGAGAAAACACAAGCTTTGAAGTCTGACAGTTTTAAGACCAAATTACCTGCATCTCCAGCCTCAGTTTCTACTCATGGCAGGAACTTGGGCAAATTATCTGGCTTCTAGGTTTCAGTTTCTGCATCTATAAAATGCGGATTATGCTGGTTGTCATGAAGAGTGGCTGTGCTGACTGGAGACAGTGAATCAAAGCATCTTACAATAGCCAGTCCATGGGCTGCAGCTTCTGCTTCTCTTCTGGCAGCAGTTCCCTCAGCCTTCTCCTCCCTATCAAGCATCTATGATGCATAAACCCCAGAGGAAGGGCTTGGGTAAGACACAAGGAGGTATGAGACACAACATTTCTGAGACATACTGAAGAGCCACCATGACTCTACTCAATTAGACCCATACCGCACACCTCACGTGAAAATAAACTCTAGATGAAGGGAAAAGTTCAATATAAAGGAAAGAAGGAAGTGCATATTCTTCACTAAAGCACTGAAGAAGCTGGCTGATTTCTCTTTTCATAATTACAGAGTAAACAAAGACTTTCTAATTTCTAACTATGATACAAACTCAGATCTCATAAACAAATGATTGCTGTATCTATATAAAATACAGATATTTATAAACTTTAAAACCATTATTATGATAAAACCCACCAGGAACACAACCAGTGTTTGCTGGGAAAAATATATTAGCAATTCACATCACAAAGAGTTGGGTTCCGTGATACATAAAGAGCTCCCACAAATCAGTAAGGAAAAGGTCAACAATCCAATAGAAAAGTAGGTGAAGGAAATGAACTCATTGTTCATAGTTCACATCTAAAACATCTGAGAAGATAATCTACTGCATTCCCTGTAAGAGAATAGCATTATTAAAACTGTCCTGGAATACCACTTCTCACTTACCAAACTGTCAAGGACAAAATTTGTAAAACTACAATGCTGTCAAAGGTGCCAGGGGAAAGGCATTCATATATGTTGCTGGTGAGAATATAAACTAGTAAAATCTCTATAGAGGACAATTTAAACGTTTTCTACCAAAGTTAAAGTGTACACAGTCTTGGACTTAGCTATCTCACTTTTAGGAACATTATCGCAGGAAAATAATTATACACGTGGGAGATGACAGACCTAAAGAACATGACCGCATCATGTTTATAATGGCAGAAGACTGGAAACAGTCCATCAAGTAGGAAGCTGCTTATAGAAATTATAGCTTATCCACACAAGGAAATACTATGTAATTATGAAAGGAAGCTCTTTACGTACTAATGAAAATAGATCTTCAAGATATATTGTTAAATTTAAAAGCAAGATGCAAACAAGTGTACTTTAATTATCAGGTACATAAGAAAAAGAGGGCTTATGTGTAGCTCTTTATATATGAATAGAGACTCCTTGGAAGAAAACATTTAAAAAAACCAGTAATACTATTGCATTGAAAAGGAAAAGCTGGGTGGTGGTTAGACAACTGTGTACTTTTTTCAACCAAATAAATTCAGTTTTAAAGAAGATACTTGCAAATGATATATCTGATAAGGGGTTAATATCCAAAGTATACAAAGAACTCATATAACTCAACATCAAAAAAAAAAAAACCCAAAAACTTAAAAAAATGGGCAGAGGACCTGATTAGACATTTTCCCAAAGACATATAGATGGCCAATAGGCACCTGAAAAGATGGTCAACATCAGTAGTCACCAGGGAAATGAAAATCAAAAGTACAATGACACGTATCAGCCCATATTTATCAGAATGGCTATTATCAAAAGAACAAGTAAATGTTGGTAAGGAAGTGGAGAAAATGAAACCCTGGAACACTGTTGGTGGGAATGTAAACTGATGTAGTAACTATGGGAAACAGTATGGAAGTTTTTCAAAAAATGAGAAATAGTTGCCATACAATCCAGCAATTCAACTTCTGGGTATTTTTCTGAAGAAAACAAAAACACTAATTGGAAAAGATACATGTACCTCTATGTTCACTGCAGCACTGTTTACAACAGCCAAGATATGGAAGCCACCTAAGTGTCCACTGACAGATAAATGGATAAAGAAGATTCCGTATGTGTATATATGTATGTGTGTATCTATCTATATATAGGAATATTACTTGACCATAAAAAAGAAAGAAACCTCCATATTATGCTAAGTCAAAGACAAATATCGTACAATTTCACTTACATGTGAAATCTAAAAAAAAAAAAAAAAAACAAAAAAAAAACCCACCAAAAAACAAAAACAGAACAAATAGAAAACAGAACAGACTCACAGAGAACAAACAGGTGGTTGCCAGAGAAGGGAGGGGGTGGGTGGGAGATGAGTGAAACACGTAAAGGATTAAGAAACATAAACTTCCAGTTACAACATAAATGAGTCATGGGATCAAATGCACAGCATAGGAGATATAGAGTCATTAAAAAAAAAAAAAAATAGCAAGATGCTACCACTGAGGGAAACAGTAGAGAGTACACAAGATTCTTTTTTTTTTTTTAATAATTTTTAATTTGTGGTTAAGTCTTAAAACATACTATTTTAACCGTAACTGTACAGTTCAGTGGCACTAAGTGCATTCCCACTGTTGTACAGCCCTCACCATCATCCATCTCCCGAATGCTCCAGCTTCCTAATCTGAAACTTGGCCCCATTAAACACTGATTCTCCATCCCCCCTCCCTACCCCACCAACCCCCAGTTCAGGGTATCTACCAATGTATTTTCTGATTCTATGAGTTTGACTATTCTAGGTAAAGATTATTTCCTAAAAAAATATATTTTTAAAAAAACCACTGTTATTTCTTACAACTGCAGGTGAATCTATAATTATCTCAAAATAAAGTTTAAATTAAAAAAATTTTTTGTTTTATTTGAGTAAGCAATATATCATGGGTCTGGAAGTCTAATGGGCAACCAAAGCAGTGATGCTATCCTGAGTACAGAAGAAAGATCACTGTTGAGCTCTCGCACAGGAGTCTGGATTCCACTAAGAGCACCCTCCATTCCCCAGACAAACCCCATTCCTGTCGGGTCCATGCTCTTGGAATGCAAACTTTTGGTTCCAATTAAGGCCTTCCAATCCTCCCCAAGTGGCTCAGCGGTAAAGAATCCACCTGAGATGCAGGAGCCGCAGGAGACTCCAATTCGATCCCTGGGTCAGGAAGATCTTCTGGAGAAGGGAATGGCAACCCACTCCAGTATATTCTTGCCTGGAGAATCCCATGGACAGAGGATCCTGGCAGACTACAGTCCATAGGGTTGCAAAGAGTTGGACACGACTGAAGCGACTTAGCACACATGCACCTAAGGCCTTCCAATAGCCAAGACATTTCCCCTTGGTCTTCTCCCCATCCCCTCAGCATTTTGTACAGTGGTTCACAGAGGGAACTGTGCAGGCCACAAACATGAAGCTACGGGCTGCCCGGATCAGCCATGAGAGAACAAAAACTTCCTCAAGCAATAAGCTGCAAACGGACAATTAAAAACTTTCAGGGACTTCCGACTTTTACCTCCATGAGATGTTGTGAAGAGAGAGGAGGTCAGGGGAGACTCCAAAGAACAAGAATTTGCTGTTGTCTCCACTGTGCCTTGAGTTGAAAGTGCCCCCATTATTACATATGAGTCATCATCCTGCTTCCTGGCTACACCTTAAAATGGAAAAAGAGATGGATGGGCCAGGACACCTTACCTTCAGGATAGCAGCCATTATACTCCTTCAGTTAGATCGCCCTTATATAGACTCCAGGCTCACCAAGCAACCGTCGAACTCTAAAACACAGGTCACCTGGAACAAGGACAGGCTGGGACAGAATGTCCAGTGGGAGCCCTGGAGCCAGGGCAGCAAGAAGGGAGACAGGAGTCAATAAAGGGGGTGAGAAGGGAGCCTATAATCTTCACCTAAGAGAAAGGGAGAAGGAAATGGCAACCCATTCCAGTACTCTTGCCTGGAAAATCCCATTAACAGAGGAGCCTGGTAGGCTACAGTCCATGGGGTCGCACAGAGTCGGACACGACTGAGTGACTACTTAAGTAGTAAGTAAGCAGTAACAGAAAACTAGCATCCAAACAAATCCGCCTTTCCATCTTTCCTGAGCACTCAACTGGTGTAAGACCATGGCCCGTGAAACATCAGCTGGACACCCAGAGCTGTCTTAGGAACACAACAGGTAAGCACTACTGTGAACAATTCATTCACCTAAAAGAAGGAAGCCATTGTCCCAACAAAAAGCAAATGCACGCTGTGCTGTGTTGCAGTGGAAGAACTGGAACCTGCAACATGCTGGCGGGGCCTAAGTGTCTAGACAGAAGACAGACCACTACAGGTATCGACAGAATTGGCTTGGGGTGGGGAGGGAAGGGAGAGCGAGCTGGGACGGGCGAGAGATGGGCTGCCTCACAGGGATTCCATCACCATCAGGAAACCCGACGCTTCCCCAAAACAGCCAAGCCTTCTCACTAAAAGCGTGTTAGGTGGGGCTCTGGGGTTAAAATCTATAGTTGTGTGCTTTCCCCTTACATGCCCGCTTTAGCTTTACTTTTTTCACTCATTTTATCTGACATGCTCTGGGCCCTTACCAAATTAGATCAACGAGCCCAGTCTTGAAAAGCTAACAACTGCTTTCCAAACACACCAATTTCCTTTTTTCTAAAACAAAGGCTTTAAAAGGGAAAGGAAAGTGAAGAAAGAGAATGCGTTCCTGCCAATTTTTCTGGCCAAGTTGGGGTTTCCAGTTAAGCTTTCCACTCTTGTATGTACAGCTTTTGCTTTTAAAAAAAAAAAAAAAGGATGAAACAAGAAGGGAAATGAAACACTATGTACCAAAACTGAACCACAGAGGTGCTAACCAAAAGGCAGAAATATTTCCTAGAAGATAAAATGATTTAAGCAAACACTTGAACAACAGTGAGCACACATGCAGACTGTTTGCTGCCTCCAACAGGGAGGATTTAAACAGCCCCTCCCTCTTCTGAGCCACTCTAACTTGGACAGAGGGACAAAGGTTCCCCGGAAGCTGGGAGGGAAGGGGGCTCAACCACCACCCCTCTCCAAGGGAGAGGAGACTGCACCTGGGCACTCACACCACCCTGCCCTCCATCCCGCGCCTGGTCGTCCTGGGGGTTCCGGCTCCAGGAACACGGTGGCTTGTCCATGGTCAACAAGAATCTGGGGATTAATATAATTAACACTGCTGTATGTTATATACGAAAGTTCTTGAGATAGTAAATCCTAAGAGTTCTAAACACAAGAAAAACGTATTTTTTTTCTTTAAAAAATAAAAAAATGTGTCCATGAGGTGATGGATCGTCACTAAACCTATTGTGGTAATCACTTCATAATGTAAGTTAAATCATCATACTGTACACCTTAAACTTAAGTAGGCTTCCCTGGTGGCTCAGATGGTAAAGCGTCTGTCTACAATGCGGGAGACTTGGGTTTGATCCCTGGGTCGGGAAGATTCCCTGGAGAAGGAAATGGCAACCCACTCCAGTACTCTTGCCTAGAAAATCCCATGGATGGAGTAGCCTGGTGCGGGCTACTCCATCCATGGGGTCGCAAAGAGTTGGACACGACTGAGCAACTTCACTTTTAAACTTAAGTAGTGCCATATGTCAGTTACATCTCAACAGAACCGGAAGGAAAAACAAAAAGAACCTGGGGATCCTTGGGACTTCCTGGTGGTCCAGTGGTTAAGATAACATGCTTCCACTTCAGGGGGCATAGGTTCAATCCCAGGCTGGGGAATTAAGATTCCACATGCTGCGTGGTGTCCGAAAAAACAGGTTTAAAAAAAAAAAGAGAATCCTTCAGCAAGACTTCCCCACTACACTTACCAAACCCAGGGTTCAGGAGGCCAGAGCATCCAGGCTAGGATGTGCTAAAATGCTCCAAGCTCCACCCCTACCCTACAATAAGAGCAGTACTCAGCAAGACCAGCTGTGAGCTCTATCATAATCTGTTGCTAATAAAGTTCCTGTGTTTTCTAATGATTTTTTTTCCCCCAGAACGAAGGGCTTTCCTGTGTAATCCTGTGTAACGTTTTCTTCCCCCACACAATCATTTAGTGCCCCCTACAGGCCACGCCTTGTGCCGGGTAGGTATTCAGGATAGAGGAGAGAAAGACAGAAACGGTGCTTACATTCCAGTAAAACAGGTAGTAAGCCAACTAAGAAACGAGTAACATGATTTTAGTGACCAGTGAAGAAAATAAACCAGGTAGGGTAATGGCAACAGAGACATCGGAGAATGGGTTCTTCCACAGAAGATGAGCAAGGCTTCCAAGGAAAGGAGGCAATATTTGAGCACTGACTGTTGAAAAAGAACCACGTGGGGATAGAATATTCTAGAGAGAGGGAAGAACCAGTCTAAAAGGAACGGGGGAAACCACCTTGTTATGTGAAAGGCACAGTAAGACCTGTGTGGCCACTGTTGACACCAAAGCACTTAACCGAAGTCTACAGGGTAAATGGCAGTCAGAGGCTGGCATGGGGGCGGGGAGCAGGGTTCAAGGTGAACACCCAACAGCACCAGCCATCACGTGCAGGAACGACTTGTCCTCCTGCTGCAATCAAAGGACCTCCAGACTCCTGCCCGGCCTCTTCCAGACCACATTCCCAAGCCTGGACCCTGGCTAAGGTGACATCCGCCTCCAGAAATGACTCTTGCTCCTTCAAACAGCTGGCCCTCCTTATCTGCAGATGACTGGTTCCAGGACGTGCCCCTGGCCCCCCACCCATGGATACCAAACCTTTTGAAAGTTCAAACCTTTTGAAGTTCAATTCCTTTATACAAAACGATGGAGTCCAGTCGGCCCTCCGTATCCGCGGGTTCCGCACCCGTGAACTCAACCAACCTGGGACAGGGAACCCGCGGACATGGAGGGCCCGCAGTGTGTGCCTTCCATCTAGCTGAAGCCCCCCACTTGGGGCTCACCACCTCCCTGTCTTCCTGTTAGATCCAACGCAGGGATTCCTATCAGCCTGGAGCACTTACTCACTTTTCTAAGCAAATACTGACAGTCCACCTTCTAAGTGCCCAGTATTATTCTGGCCCCGGGATACAGAGGCTGAACCAGACACTGGTCTACCTGGTCTCCTGGGGGAGGAACTGGTCAACAGTTTATACACAATCGGGTAACGGGATAATAAAGGTTCATATGACTTTGATAACTGCCTCTGACAACAATTTGAGTCTTTTGTGGGTGATGTCATCTGTCCAGATCAGCCTGAAAACACAAGAGCCCAGTGACCTTGCTTCCCAGAATACCCAGGAAGTTTGGTTTAAGTCTGTTGCTCCTCAAAAGCGTCCTGATTTGGACACTAAACTCATCCTACCCATCAGGATCAAACCTCCACTTCTGAGCCTGGCTCTTAGAGCCTGCCCTGCCCGGGGCTTCAATTTACTTCTCCATCTCCTCTACCATGCCTCCTCAAACCTTCACTTCCTGTTACCAGAACCCACTGTCACCTCCTGTCTTTTCTCTGGTACATGAAAGGCCCTTTATAAATGACTGTGAATACAAAGAAATAAAAGAGGATGTCCAACTATCCCTGGGCTGGCTGGAGTCTCTCTCCTACAGAAGCCATTCAGACTGCACTTTCCCACCCTGCCCAGAAGTCCTAGTCTTCATTATCAACTAGTCATCAATACGCTACCACGTTATAGGATTTCACAGTTATTTTTAGTATTATGAAGTTAAGTCATTGTTTTTAAGAATATTATAAACAAAGTATTAGAAGCTCAGTCATGTCTGACTCTTTGTGACCCCATGGACTCCCTCATCAGGCTCCCTCTGTCCATGGGATTCTCCAGGCAAGAATACTGGAGTGGGTTGCCATGCCCTTCTCCAGGGGATCTTCCTGACCCAGGGATCAAACCCGAGTTTCCCACACTACAAGCAGATTCTTTACCGTTTGAGCCACAAGAGGAACCCCAAGAATATAAGCACCCTGAAAATAGTAGCCCTAACTCTATAAACTATTATAAAGAAATAAGTCAGAGAATGTAACAATCATAAACCAGGATTTACTGTGACAAATAACTTTTGTCTTCTTCAAAGCAGTTATCTTGAAGGGTTATGTGCTTATTCCAGTAACAATTTTCTTGGCTCAAATAGTTTGCACGCACACTCAGCAGCTCAGTGGTATCCAACTCTCTTGTGACCCCATGGACTATAGCCCACCAGGTTCCTCTGTCCATGGGATTTCCCAGGCAAAAGTACTGGAGTGGGTTGCCATTACCCAGGGCCTCTTCCAGACCCAAGGATCGAACCTGTGTCTCCTGCATTGGCAGGCGGATTCTTTACCGCTGAGCCACCTGGGAAGCCCAAGCATGCACGCATGCTTATTCCACTAACACTTTCTTGGCTCAAATAGTTTGGGAACTTCTCTTTCAGACTGTACCAGTGCTAAGGCACTGTTTTCAATATCTGCACTGCCAACTTTCTGAAAGCAATGCTAACCTGGATGTGTGAATTCTAGAGGACTGGCTTAGAAAAAAACTACAAAGTCACACTGTAGGTTCTTTCCTGACACTGCCTTGCACACAGCAGGTCTGCAGCTCTGTCACTGAACACATGAGGCAGGGGGTCTGGAGCTCTGGCTCTGCCTCCAACACTCACCAACTCTGGGTCACACAGATGAGAGAAGGAATCTGGGCGGGATGATGAAAGGCTCCTTTCAGCCCTAATATTTTATGGTGCTTTTAGAGAGAATTAGTAAAAATCCAATTTCAATCAAATAATCTGGGAATGACTATGGGGGACAGGTATGAAGAAACAGCTTCTACCTTTTCATTGTTACTGAAAGGCTGATGCCAATAATGCTATGATGGAAGACAAAAAACAGTGAAGGAAGTGCTTCCGATGTCAGAAGGAGTTTCCAGAGTATGGTAATGGGCTCAGAAGGGGTATGTGTAGGACATACCCAGCTTGCAAGGCTTCGCCCATGTGACCAAGACCTTGAGACGTCAGAGGAAAGGAGGCAAGGTTAAACACTGGGCACCAAACTGAATTAGGAGAAGTAGTTTTAGAAGTGCAGAAATCCATACAGTGTGGGTTCATGTTGTGCCAGAATCTCCAACTTGAGACTAACAGCAACTCAAAGAAAGCAAGCAGGATAACTTGTACTTCAGTCTTTTGAGGAGGAGGTGGTAATGCACAGCTAGGCTTCAGCGGGGTACGCAGGTTTTCATACTGTCTTTTCATCTGAGTATCTCAGAAGGCAGCAATCTAATAATACACCAAGAACTCCAGTTTAATAAGTGATTTTTTCTTGTGGTTTGGCTCCTTGTCTGTATTTTTACTGAAGTATTTTAACTCACAGCATGAGAGACTTTCTTCCCCAAATTTTTTTTAGCTTATAATAAAAATTAATCTACTATCAAGATATCACCAAATGGTCCCTTCCTAGTTTTAATAAATATTTATCTTACAATATCCCTGTTCATTCAACAAATATTTGAGCACATAAACGTGTCAGGCACTGGTGGTACAGCAATAAAAAAAAGAAACAAACAAAAAACACTGACTTAGTCCTGCCCTTCATGAGACGCTAACGGTGCAGCTGGGGAAAGACACGACCATTAAAAGAGACACATAAATGTCCACTGAGGCTGCGATAAGCGCCGAAAGGGACTCAGATACCATGAGCGCACCTGGAATGGGCGCAAATGAGGGGCGGGGAGACCAGGGGAGGAGGACGCTCCCTAGGAAGTTACAATTAAACTGAGACGAGGGGCCTCTCTGGTGGTCCAGTGGCTAGGCCTCTGCACTCCCAACACAGGGGGCCTGGGTTTGATCCCCAGTCGGGGAACTGGATCCCACATCCTGCAACTAAAGATCGCAGGTGCTAGAACTCAGATCTGGCGCAGTCAAATAAGTGTTTTTTAAAACTCAAAAAAACATGAAGCATCTATTTAAAAAAAACAACCTGAGAGTAATGGAAGAAAGAGCAAACTGGGGATAAAAGAGGTGTCCAAGCAGAGGGCGTAGCCCCGGCCACGGCTGCGCAGGAAGAAGAAACCTGGCTGTTGAGGAACTGAAATAAGACCAGTGTGGCCGGGTCATGAAGGTAGAGGAAGTGGAGTGTGAGGTGAGACTGAGCTGGTCCACAGGCCCTGCAGGCCAAGTGAACGATTTTCTTTTTCCCTGGGAGCATGGGAATCCACTGCTGAGATCAGATTTCTGTTTCACAGCAGGCCCTGGCTACAGGGGAGGAAGCATGTGTGCGTGAGAGGAGCTAGGACACAGGCCCCGCACATCCTGCTGGTTCTGCCGGCCTCCCCAGGATGGGTCACAGTCCCCGCAGGACACAGACAGGCTTTAATGAAAAGAATCATTAACTAGGTACAGAGATATTAACTAGTCACTGAAAAGTGAAACGGAGAGAGAGAGAGTGAGCGCTATCACAGAGACAGCAATGGCCCTGGGGCTGGGGAAGAAGGGAAGAGGCTCTGGGCAGGGGGCTCTGAGTGCATGCCAAGGCCTGGCGGGGAGGGGGGCAGTGCAAGGAAGCTGGTCCTGCAATTGTTGGAAAAACTGGAGAGTGGATTCAGCTGCTGCTACAGGAAGGCCCTGCTGCCATCGCTGGGGCAGAGCTCAAGTGAGCCTCCTGGGAAGAGGAAGCAGACAGGAAGAATCAAGTTCCTCCTTCCGCCTCTGGCCCTGTAGGCAGCCTCTCACACTCCTGTTGGCACAGCCTCCCAAAGGCCAATGTGGCAAGCAGACATGAGGCTGGTAGAATCCCAGCTTTTACATCACAAAACAGAATACAGAAGAGTGGGCCTGGAGCTGAGAAACAGAATCTTAATATTAAAAAAAAAATTACACACACACACACAAGGGTCAAGCAAAACTTTCACCAGCTTCTGTTCTTTTCCAACATGGCCAAATGACTCAGGAATCAAATATCAAACCTAGGACACCAGTGATTGTAAGACACACCAATGCTGTAGGTACCACTCTGGTGAAACTGACGATGCCAAATCTCCATGAATTGTAAGATGCATCCATATTTCAAAGACGTTAAAAGGTAAAGAAAAAATGCCTATCAGAATTGACAAAACAGCTAAATATTCTTCAGCAATGTGTCAAATGTAATCAAAACAAGTCACTTCTCCAGAAAATTATTACTGAAGAAACATCCAAATAAAAGGAAAATATAGAAAACCAGCAGCTTTCAAAGGAATCTGCCTTTTCAGTTCTTTTGTGTCTAACTTTTTATTTTGAGGTAATTGGGAGATTCACATGCAGTAAGAAATAACACAGATCCTGTATACGCTTCTCTCAGTCTCCTCCGAAGGTAAATCTTAGGTAACTGTGGCACAATATCACAACCAGGAAACTGACACTGTTAAGACCCACCTACCTTATTAAGATTTCACCAGCTTTATAATGTACTCATTTGTGTGTGTTCTGTGCAATCTGTCATGTGTGAATTCGAACCACCATCAACACATCATAGTCAAGATAATAGAACAGTTCCATTACAGGAATCCCTTGGGTTACCCTTTTACAGGCACAGCCATCTCCTGCCCCGACCAACACCTATTTACATTATTTTGAAAGAAAAAGACCTTATAAGTTATTCTATCATTTGTCATATTAATTGAGAGTTTTTTTCCATTTTTCAAGAGTGATTAAAGAACACGATGGTTTGGATGAGCTCTTCCTATGCAGCAGTACAATGCAAAGTAGATAAAGAAATCTTCAATTATGGACATCTTGTTTTTCAAATAAGAGATCTTTCCTGATCCGGTCACACACTCTCAGGCTCTCATCATCTCCTGAATCACCGCAGAGTCGAATGCTAGCTTCTGTTACTATCACTGTGATCGTCAGCGGCCTGATTATGTCTCCCATGGTCCAGTTTCGCCACCCTCTGAAACATTTCCCATAGAGCAGCCAGAGTGATCCCTATAAAAATAAATGCAGACATGTCATCTGCTTGCTCACAATCCCTCCATGGCTTTCGGGACCGGGCCTCATCTCCTTAGCCTGCCACTCAGGGCTCTTCAAGGCCTGGTACACACTTGCTAACCAGCCTCTCCAGGCCCAGGGCAGGAAGCCACTTGTCGCCACTCTTCTCTGAGCCACTCTGGGTGGTCTCTCCTCGGCAAAAACCTCGCTGATGGCTCTTCACTATAGATTTTACAACCCTTCACCATGTGGGCAATCTTTTTTTTTTGGTAGTAAAACACACATAACATAAAATTCACCATTTTGAGGTACACAGTTCAGAGACATTAAGTACTTTATTCAATTTTAATGCAAATTTACTACTCTAGGCGCATCAGGCACTGAAGTATATAACAATTTTCCAACAAAGAGCAGAAGGAGATCAGAAGTTACAAATTATGAGAAGACGTAAAGTCTCATGTAATAGTAAGGGTTAAGTAATTACTAAAAGTCAAGACCAGAGTTGTCCCATATTGTGGCTACGAGACACAATAAATTAACGAAAATTAAAATACCATTTTAAAATTCGTTCCTCAGTCCCATCTCAAATGTTCAAGAGCTACGTGTGGCTCCTGGCTACCTGATGGATAGCTTAAGTGTAAGTACACTTCTATCATCACGGGAAGTTCTCCTGGACAGTACTGCTTCATACAACTTGAAAAAGAAATCAGAAACACCCCACTGGAAAGGCAAGGCACCCAGGAAGGAGCAAAGCCGCAGCTACAAGGAAAGCTGACACATGCGGGAAGCATGCAGAAACCCAGTACACAGAGGCCACAAGCCTGGCCTGTGTCCACACTCAAAGGCCACAAAAACTCCAAGCTAATCTGTTCCCAAAGGTGCGCTTTTAAAAAATAACCAATGCTGGCAATAAGGATACTAATGAAAGTGCTAACAGCAGTAGGTGCAGAGGCCGAGAACGGAAGGTGAAGCGAGGAGAGGTACTGAGGGGCCGCCCAGGCCTCTTCAGCAAGGGCCACGTTCACAGTCCTACAGACAGACCTCAGCTCGGGGACACGGTGGGCAGGGCAGTCCAGCCAGGGCTCAAGGTCACAGGTACTGGGGCGGTATCACAATTCCAACACAGGTCTGTATATTTCCCAGTGAGCTTGACTACTCTGTGAGACTGCAGGAACTGCAGAGGCAGGCAACTTCAAAGCCGTGGGTGGCTGGGGCCTTAAGCACCCAGGGAAAGGACAGGAGCTAGTTCTAGGGTCAACAGGGGCCAGTACAAAGGCCTTCGTCTTTCAGGCTAAATTTGCACTTGTTGAGGGACCACTGGAGTCTACTAAGCAAAGTAAATGGAGTTTTAAATAACCAAATTGTTGTTTTAGAAAGCTGACCTTTGAAAAGAAGGAAGGGGAAGAGACAGACCAAAGGACAGATGAGTTAGGATGGAGAGTAAGGCTGCGGGGGTCAAACCCCACACAGCGCCACCCCCAACAGGGTGCCCCTCCCAAAGCCTCAGCTTCCTTACATCTCAGCTGGCGGCGAGTGGGAAGGTGGGCTGGGGAGAGGAGACATCTCCCTACAGTGTTTTATGGCAGGCGAGGAACTGGCCTCTGCGCACTGCTGCCGGAGTTCTGGTGACCCTGTTCCGCTGTCCTCTCTGGGTGGGGGGCGGTCAGGACCGCGCAGGTGAGGAGCTGCTAGGGTCTCGGGCTGCCCCACGGGGACAGCCTGTCACACTGAGGCACGGCACAGGCAACACAGCCCAGCGGCCCAGAGGAGGGTGCAGTCCTGGGCTTCCTAGTGACACAGGCCCTGAAGTTCCCCTTTTGGTTTAAAGGTCTGAGCTAGATTTAGGTTGTTTGCAAACTCAGAGACCGACAGCAAGTTTTGCGGTGAGGATTACATGTAAATCCACGTAAAGCATGTGAGGTGCCCAACACAGGTGGTGTTCTTAGGACGACTGAAATAGTTCAGGCAGAAGAAAAGAACCTGAACTAAAAGTCTCAGAAAGATACTCAGGACACAGTATCAACAGGGTTTGGTAGCCGACTCAATGTGGGAGGTAAGAAAAAAAGTGCAAGACAGTCATTTCCAACAAGGCTGATTTTGCTCCCCTGGCAACATATGGCGGTGTGTAGAGACACATTTGACTGTCATCACTAAGGGGGCCAGGGCCCTAGTGGCATCGAGTGAGTTGAGGCCGCAAACACTGCTAAACACTCTACAATGCACAGGACAGACCCCCCACCCAAAGAGTTTTGAGGTTTAGGAACTCTGGTTGAGGGAAATTTTCAGATTCCTAGACTAGGGTAACTGGTAGAAAATGGGCTATCAATCAAGAGAGAACACGCAGGAGGAAGACTGTGGATGTTGGGCTGGGGGCGGGAGGCAAGAGATAACGAGTCCAGTTTTGGATATGGCAGCCCAGGCGCATCCAGATAAAGATGTTGAGCTAGGGCTTGGAAACTTATCAGAGCGACAGCGGAGCTGGTGACAAGGAACAGGAGTTTTACAGGGCACAGGAGCCTGAGTCCCGGGAGTCATGAGTCTCTCCAGTGAGCGGGAAGAGAGGATGGCAAGAAACAAACCTAATGACCATTGAAGTCTTCGCAAACCAGGGCTTATTAGAAAACTATTAGCTTGGCCAAGAAGGTTGTTCAGGTTTCTCATGACATCTTATGGGAAAACCCAAATGACCTTTCTGGCCACCCCAATACTTTCTCTTCTTTACTATTTAATTGATTTAAGGTCTAGGAAAGATGAGTAATCGAAGAATGTTACCAAGAGTGTGTTCAATTATAGTTTCTATCCTCGCCTTTATTTAAGATTCTAACACTGCCTTCCCTGCAATGAAGAGGAATATTTAAGAAGTGGTCAGACTCTAGACTCACCTATTCATTTTAACCACCGAAAGCACAGCATAAAAAATGGGAGAAAATAATTTTGACCAAAGTATCAAATAGTTCTGAATGAGTCTGCAAGCAGAAATCGATTCACAAACTCCCTTATCAATTTTAAGCAAAGCCTGTCCAAGCCATGTACCTTCAAAGCTATTTTACAAAGATAAAACGCTGTACATTCAACAAACATTAACCTGCTCGCCTGGAAGGGGGTGGGGGTGAGATGGACAGGTTCCCACACTGTCCATACTCACAGAGGACATAGCATTTCCATGTCTGCTGTCTCATCTCACTTGATTTGATCTGAGCCACAAAAACGTGACACAGATATTGCAATCTCTGTTTTATAGTCGAAGAAGCCTTTTCAAAGATTTTATGTGACCAGCCCAGGCTCAAACAACTAGTTAAATGGCAAGGAGAGATGACGTGTCCTGTGAAACCTGAGGGGCGGGAGGCAGGAGAGATGTCTGACCAAAGGCCCCAACCTGTGTCTGCTTTTTGTATGAAAGTCAGGGCTGGTCCAAAACCACGTGTTTAACATCTATCAGTCCTTTAACCCTTAAAACTATGGGATTGGAGCTATGTGAGAAAACTGAAACTCAGCGACTTTAAGTAAATGACAAAGTTTTTACACACAAGAGGCAGATCTGAGGCCTGATGCCAAGCCCTCGTTCTTAAACTTTTTCTTTTGCTAAATACTGAATTTTCCCTATTACTTTGGTGAGACGAAGATCTGGGTTTTTCTTGCCAGACAGATGACTACATGTCCTGAGGGGCTGGAGGAACGAAAGCTGGTTTTCTTTAGTGTGCTTACTCTCTGTTCAGTATATGGTTTGAATGGAAAGGGGCAGGTGCAAGCTCTTTAAAAGCTTCTGTGCCGGAGAACTTGGTGGGGAAGTAAATGTTCCGAAGGAAGGCTGCCCCAAGAACAGGCTGCCATCAACCTTGACTAGAATAAATCGGACTCTCCTAGTCAACCACTCACATTCTGAAGTCTTATCAACAGGAGATTAGGGACAATAAAATTAAATGGCTGACATGTTGAAAGAGAACCTAATGTGGGAAACATTTTCCATCTGGCTCAGTTACTCACATGCCAGGAAAAAATGAAATGAAGGAGATGGGCATACTGTTACTTTGTTAAAAATGTGAATATGCTTTCACATGCCCATAAAAACCCCTTCAGCAGAGTCTTGAGACACAATGTCACGTCTGCAGTGGCAGGAGCCTCCTCACTGCCAGAGACATAAGACAGACAAGGATCACTGGGCCTGCCTTTCCCTTCTCCGTTTCCAGCATCTCTAAGCTACAAAGAATTCAAAACGTGCAAAAATAAGTATTTGGTGCTTGAGTTACTTTTTGGATAGAGACTTGACATCTTTTTCTACTCTTAAAAACGAGAAAACTTCTGAGAGTAACTTTTTAAAAGTTTTTAAATTTTTTACTATTAAACATTTAGTACACACAAAAGAATATCTACATACCCAGTACTTAGCTGAAGACTAGAGTCCCTGGTACCCTCTGTGACCTCACCTTTTCCCATCCTAAGAGGTAACTATCCCTCAGTGGATGTTTACCACCCCCTTCCTATACCACATAATGCCTAAACAATAACCTAATAAATATATTTGAATTTCAGTTCAGTTCAGTCACTCAGTCATGTCCGATTCTTTGCAATCCCATGAATCGCAGCACTCCAGGCCTCCCTGTCCATCACCAACTCCTGGAGTCCACCCAAACCCATGTCCATCGAGTCAGTGATGCCATCCAACCATCTCATCCTCTGTCGTCCCCTTCTCCTCCTGCCCTCAATCTTTCCCAGCATCAGGGTCTTTTCAAATGAGTCAGCTCTTCGAATCTTCAGTTTCAGCATCAGTCCTTCCAATGAACACCCAGGACTGATCTCCTTTAGGATGGACTGGTTGGATCTCCTTGCAGTCCAAGGGACTCTCAAGAGTCTTCTCCAACACCACAGTTCAAAAGCATCAATTCTTCGGCGCTCAGCTTTCTTTATAGTCCAACTCTCACATCCATACATGACCACTGGAAAAACCAGAGCCTTGACTAGACGGACCTTGTTGACAAAGTAACGTCTCTGCTTTTTAATATGCGGTCTATGTTGGTCATAACTTTCCTTGCGAGGAGTAAGCGTCTTTTAATTTCATGGCTGCAATCACCATCTGCATTGATTTTGGAGGCCAGAAACTCACCCACTGTTTCCCCATCTATTTGCCATGAAGTGATGGGACCAGATGCCATGGTCTTCGTTTTCTGAATGTTGAGCTCTAAGCCAACTTTTTCACTCTCCTCTTTCACTTTCATCAAGAGGATCTTTAGTTGTTCTTCACTTTCTGCCATAAGGGTGGTGTCATCTGCACATCTGAGGTTATTGATATTTCTCCCAGCAATCTTGATTCCAGCTTGTGCTTCCTCCAGCCCAGCGTTTCTCACGATGTACTCTGCACTATATACACTGTCAATTTTATAAGTGGAATCGTACCACTTTATTCTTTTGGGGACTTGCTTTTCCCATTCAACACTATATTCCTGAAATACACTAATATATTTGTTACACTGTGTTACAGTTCATTCATGTAAGTGTTGTACAGAATTCCCCTGTTAATACACCACAATGTGGTTTGTTTTTTTTAATGTATTATCTGTTCCCCTTCTGACATTTCAGTTTTCCAGCTTTCACTATTGCACACAATGCTGCCATAAACATCCTGCTGCAACATGCCTCCTATACAAGCATATGCAAGAGTTCTTCAGTGGGCAGAGGTTCCTGTCCACACACTGCAGTGCGGGCTCACAGGGCGTCCAGGTTTTCCATCTTCACTGGATACTGCTACACTGCTTCCAAAGTAGTTACTGAAACTTATACTCATACCAGGACAATATAAAAAACTGTCATTGTCCCACATCCTCACCAGTTGTGGGGTTTTAAAATCTTAATTTTTGCTAATTGGATAAGTACAAAATCTTATCACCTTGTGGTTTAACTTCCATTTCCTTGATTACTAAGTTGAACTTTCCCCTATATCTATGGTACATTTGCATTGTTCTCTATTGTGAAATTCTTTTTTTTCTACTAGGTCTTATTGGTTTGTAGAAGTTCTTTATGTATTCTGGACTCAATCCTTTGCTGATCATATGTGCTGAAGATATTTTCTCCTAGTTTGTCTCTTACTTTCACTATAATGTCATTTGATGAATGTAAGGTCTTAATTACGATTAACATGAATGTATCAACTTTTTTCATTCATAATTTTTGCTTTTAGCATTGTGATTAAAACATCCCTGGTCCTAAGGTCAGAAATATTTGTTTCTAGATGTATCAAATCTTTTTATATTTAACTGAATCCATTTGGTATTTATTTTTGTATATAGTGTCTGACTTGATTCTTAAACACACGGGGAAGAGGGTGATGTGAAGGTGGACGGAGTGATGGGAATGACGCACCTATAAGCCTAGAAATGCCAAGGATTGCCAGGCAATACCAGAAGCTCAGAAAAGACTTGTCCCAAGTGCCTTTTACAGGGAGCCTAGAGCGAGCTTCCTTGGTGGCTCAAATGGTAAAGAATCCGCCTGCAATGCAGGGGATCCCATGTTCAATCTCTGGGTTGGGAAGATCCTCTGGAGAAGGGCCTGGTAACCCACTCTAGTATTCTTGCCTGAAAAATTCCATGGACAGAGCCTGGCAGGCTACATACAGTCCATGGGGTCGCATAGAGTCAGACACGACTGAGCAACTAACACTGTCACTTTTCAGAGCCTAGTACAGGCTTCCCAGGTGGTTGTGGTGGTGGTAAAGAATCCATCTGCCAATGCAGGAGATGAGGATTCGATCCCTAAGTTGGGAAGATTCCCTAGAGTACGAAATGGCATCCCACCCCAATATTCTTGAATGGAAATTTCCACAGGCAAAGAAGACTGTGGAATTCCACAGTTCTGTTGGATACAACTGAACACACACACAGAGCCTAGAGTAAGCCTGGCCCTGCCAAAACCTTGGCTTTGGGTTTCTAGCTTCTAGGGCTGTAGGAGTATAAATTTCTGATGTTATAAATCACACAGATTGTGGTATGTTGTTAAGGCAGCCTCGGAGACTAATAATCACATAGAGCGTCCTAGCACCATTTGTTGAAAAGTCCATCCTTTCCTGCTAATGTGCCGTGTTAATGTCACCTCTCCCCCGACTGGTGAGGCCAGTTCTATCATAGATTCCACACACGCATGGCGGTCTGAGTCTAGGCTTTCCATTTCCACTCTGATCCACTGATCCATCTCTAACCCTGCATCTCTTCAAGGCTGCATTCATTACTACAGGCTCACTGGAAGTCCTGCTATCTAATTGGGGGAGTCTTTCTACATGTTGGGGCTCCCCTGATAGATCAGTTGGCAAAGAATCTGCCTGCAATGCGGGACACCTGGGTTTGATCCCTGGGTTGGGAAGATCCCCTGGAGAAGAGAAAGGCTACCCACTCCAATATTCTGGTCTGGAAAATTCCATGGACTTCATCATCACAAAGACCTGGACACGACTAAGCGCCTTTCACTTTCACTTTCTACATGTTATTCCTGTCCTTTCTCCCATATAAATTTCAAAATTGGTTTATCGACTTTTAGAAAAATTACTGGGATTTTTATTGGAATTGCTTTGGATTTAAATGCTAATTTGCAGAGAAATGACATCTTTAAATTACTGAGCCTTCTCACCCAATGATCATGACAGAGCTCTGTGCTTATTTATATCTTCATATCTAATACAAATATACATTTTCTTGCATAGAGATCTTGTGAAGTTTAGCTCCAAATTTCTTATATTTTCTGTTGCTATTGTAGTAATACTTTCAAGGATTATATTCTCAAACAAGGAGTCACTTAAAAGAGATAAAACTGCTCATCTTTCAAAATGGTTCTAATGCCCAGTAACTTCTTGAATGAGCATCTCATACCAAAGTCGGACATTTTAATAACCATGTGTGTGTACTCAGTCACTCAGTCGTGTCTAACTCTCTGTGACCCCATGAACTGTAACCCTCCAGGCTCCTCTGTCCATGGAACTTTCCAGGCAAGAATCCCGAAGCAGGTTGCCACTTCCTACTCCAAGGAATCTTCATGACCCAGGGATGGAACCTGTATCTCCTGTATTGGCAGGTGGGTTCTTTACCACTGTGCCACCTGGGAGCCCCTTGATTACCACAGTAATATCTAATATTTCAGTGCTCAGTATGTGTTGACACTGCCCTAAATATGTAACCATCACACCTCTGAGGTAAATTCTGTTAACCTCATCCTACACTTGACGAAACTGGTTTAAAGTGGCAAGGACCCAAGGAGGTACTTTGTAACCAGAAACCAGTATTTGGTTCCACTGCAAAATCTCTTAAATACTACTGTACTGTCCCTATGTATTGTAATAGATGAGAAGAATAAAATCCAACTTAATGTCAGAATACAAAAGGAATTATTACTTCCTAATAATCAAAGTCCCATGAGGCTGCCCAAATTCACTTGATGAGCTCTCTAAATCAGAACAGTGTTGACACTATTATAGGTTCAAAACCACTTTTCTGATTTAGAAGAAAATCCTATAGAGGATACATTTCTAACCATTTAAGATAATTATATTTAAAAAACAAATAGATAATTGGTAAACTGAGACTGTCACAAAAGCTAGTATTTCTGTTTGTTAACAATGGTAAGTTTCAAATAATTATTCAATTACTTTAAAAACAATTCTCAATGCTTTAATGTCAATTGTCACACTAATGAGTCACTATAAAGATTCAGTAATGAACCTCACTAGGATCCTCAAGCTTCTAGGCTGGTGACCATTACTGTGGGCAAACCAACACAACTAATCTTGCGATTTTAGCAATCCCGTTAATACAGTGTGTGTAAATGCTCTCTTAATATATACGTCACAGAATCAGCATATCTAGAGTACCAGTAAACTTCTGGCCTCTAGTCGACACCAAAGAATCCTAGGCAGTACTGGTGCGTAAAAACATGATCTCACCCAATATTAACAAATAATCTGTGAATGGTACCTATTTATTTACACTTGTCTGCCTACTATAATGCTACAAATATTATTCATTATTCTATCAAGCACTTGGGACCATCATTGAACAAAACAGACAAGAAATACTGACAATTTCCCCTGTGCGAACAAGCCAACCAACAGAACTGGGCTTAGCACACTCCCCTGTGGCTCAGGAGTGGCTAGGAACAGCTAATCAGACTACTAAATCACATCTGTGGGATACACCTGAAATTAATATCATCGTCAAAATTAACCTGTGCTGGGGAAAGTGCCCTCTGCTACCTGCTTGTCCACCATTTTCAGAATGGAAAAACTGAACAGTGCTGCTTTTTAAGACAGAAATGGGGGAGGTGGTGGGGGGAAGGGGCAGGGGGAGGGAGAAAAAAAAAAAAAAAAAGACAGAAATGCACCCATATTTTCAAAATAACAACTGCCAAGAGTCTTCCTAATATCAATAATTTCACTGGATAAATGAAAATAAAAATTAGAAAGCAATTACATTTTTGCTATGCCCATTTCGGTGAATTATTGGTATCCCGACAAAAACAACTGGCAACTTATTAAAAATAGAAAAAAAGCAGCAGCAGTGGCTGCCGAGAACAATAGCAGGTGGTACAAATATAGCAGAGCTCCCTGAGAGCCGCAGGCAGCTGGGCAGTTACCAGAGTCAATTTCTCTCACAGAAGAGCATCCATGAGGCCCAGCAGCCCCCTGGTCAGTTACACATGTTACCATTCAGAGATTTAACCTGCTTCCAAACAATGGTGCAGGCATTAAAACCCAAGCTCCAGGAACTGCTTTGCAACACCTAGAAGTAATCTACTTAGTAACTTGGTAGTTTTCTGAATGCAGTGGGGCAGAAGCAGCAGAAGGGCAGGTCAACAGCCAGGAAAAACATACACTGCTTCAGCTCTGCTTGTCCAGGGGAATCCAAAGTGGTAGTAGGCGAACCTGGAATGACTGGCCCCGGACACTGGGCATAGCAAACCCACAAAGAGGAAAAGAATTGAACCTGCATGCCAAGTTTACCTTCCGACTCATGACTAAATACAGGATTGATTGAAATTTGCAAGCTCATGAAAAAGGTCCTGCCCCGTAACTTCTTCTCTTATAATGAAACAATAAAGAACTCACAGACTCTAAATAGAGTATAGATGCTCTGTAAGGAAATAAGAAAGACAAAATATTTATATCCTCTAAAACTTTAAAGAGATGTGACAAACATAAAGATACAGGGTTAAGTATTTTGCTCAAAACTTTGCATTATAATGACTCTTCCTTTCTTCTCTTTTCTTTCTCGATTCTCTTTCATTTATTGAGGGGCTGGTAGGCGTGAGAAATAAAAGGCTAAAGAAGGCGATGCTAGTTGGATGGAAGGAGGACAAGAAGGAAAAGTGGGGAAGGGAAGGAAACATGAGACAGACACTTTAAGAAGAGACAAGATACAGGTCCAAGTCGAGGCTGGCCACTAGACTTCCAACCCTGCAACTAACAGCTCTTCTGGATTCTAGGTCATGGCACCCTGCAGAATGATGGGGGCAGAATTTTCAGTGATTTCTGAAGGTACTTCTCAGCTGCACATGGCAATGGGCTCTGAAGAAATGGAAACAAAAGATAAAGCTGCAAAAGCTGAAGGCCTCAACTGCACGAGACTGTCCTGATGACTAAACTCAAGACTTGTATCAAGAAAGGAAGAGGATATAAGCTCTCAGATTTTCATCTTAAATGTAGAATTTTTTGTAATTTTAAGCTCTTCCATAAGTGGCATTTATCAAAGTAATTATTAAAGAGTTTCTTGGACTGTGGAAAACAGTATGAAAGTTACTCAAAACAGTACAATCCAGCGATCCCACTCCTGGACATATATCCAGACAAGACTAGAATTCAAAAAGACACAAGTACCCCTATGTTCATAGCAGCACTATTCACAACAGTCAAGACATGGAAACAACTGAATGTCCATCAACAGATGGATAAAGATGAATGGATAGAGATGTGGTATCACAGCAGAATATTACTCAACCATAAAAAGGAACGAAATAACGCCACCTGCAGCAACAAATGAACCTATCTATGAAACAGAATCACGGGCACAGAGAACAGACTGGTGGCGGCCAAACGGGAGGGGCCTGCCCAGAGGCAGGGCTTGGGGTGGGAGGCTGGGGCTGGCGGATGTAAGCTTTTATACACAGAACGGGTAAACAACAAGATCCTACTCTACAGCACAGATAACTGTATTCAATACCCTATGATAAACCAGAATGGAAAAGAATAGAAAACAAAAATGTTATATACCTGTATAACCAAATCACGCTGCTGTACAGCAAAGATTAACACAACACTGTAGATCAACTGTACTTCGATAAAAAAATACTGAGGAAAAAAAGAGTTTACTGGGTGATTTCCCCAAGTCTGTTCTATTACATTTTTGCATCCTTATGACGTACCTGAAGAGGTTAAAGTAGAAGCAAAGAGTACTCTCATGTAGCTGACTTCTGCTATGGAAGCCAAGTGGTGGGACTTGGATCAATGGAAAGAGGAAGGTGGGGCATACAGTCAGAAGCAAGGCTGATGGGAATCCAGTAAGGGGGCGAGTCAGACCCTGGGCAGTGGGGAAAACTTAGCATGTTGTGACATGTGAGGTCTTTGTGATGCACTAAAGTGTCTTGACATGGGGCTGGGAAATACCAATGCTTAGGACCATGAATGTGTTTTGTTTGAACTATCTGTGAAGTGTGCTCAGTAACACTGTGAACACCATGAATCAGTTCTCTCTAAACTGACTCCTTAGAAAAGACAGGAGGAGAAGTGGACGACAGAGGATGAGATGGTTGGATGGCATCACTGACTCGATGGACGTTGAGTTTGAGCATGCTCCGGGAGCTGGTGATGGACAGGGAAGCCTGGTGTGCTGCAGTCCATGGGATCGCAAAGAGTCAGACACAACTGAGTGACTGAACTGAACTGAAAACATTCAACAAGACAGGTTGATAATCAGTGGTCAGCATTTTGGGGAACCTGTTGCTAAGCTAACATGAACCTTCAAAACTGAAACCCATTCAACACAGACCTTGGCCTCATCAAAGTCCAAGGCAATAGGCTCTGATGTCCTCCTCACTAAATTCAGAAGTATTTTAGATCAAAATATCAGTGAAAACCTGGGCAAGGAGAGGTTAGTAAGAAAAGACAGTAAGAGTGTGAGGAAAGACAGGATGTCCTCCTCCCCCCGGTCCCCTGGCCCTGCAATTATCCCCTCTACTCAGTGAGTCCACTCCTGTTCTGATTCCAGCAGGCATTCTGCATACGGGCCCCTTTAACACATCTGCGAGAACTTGAGATCTGTATGGGCCAGTGACACAGAGGAAAGATTTTGGTCTTTGCAAAGCTAACAGGGTGACTATCTGGCCCTGTGGGCTCTGCATCTCCAAACTGAGAAATAAGTCATTTGCTATTGAAGCACTACATAAATCAGATTCATCTTTAAGAAATGGGTTTGTCTCCTTTTGAAAGACACACTCTCTTCTGTTTCAGTTTTCAAGCATATCTCCCATCCTATATGAGTTTATGAATACTCATCAGGAGCAATGGTTTACTTACATTCCTTCATGGAGTAGAGGAAAATCGCAATCTATTCACAATTATAATATCCTAAAAATAAATTATTTGATTCTTTCAAACGCGAAAAGTGACAAGCGAAAACATTCTTGTTAAAACTCGTAACAGAAAGTTGGTCATTTGCAAATACGTCTGCCAGAGGCAAAAAGAAAAACAAAAACAAAAAAAGGGTGGAGGGAGTCATTTAGTAAGTTTTAAAAGCCTATTCTAGTTTTTAAAGCATCGCTTGAAGCAGAGTATAGAGAAATATAAACATCAGATTAAACTACTTTAACTAGAGCAAACAGCAATTCTCTGACTTTCAAAATTCATAAGGCAAAGTTTTCAAAACCTCATCTATAACACCACACAGCTACTACAGGCGGGGCAAGGACTATGCCTTTTGATTGCTAGGAATGCAATGTGGCCAGCATACCATATATACATTCAATATAATCTACTATGTATGATAAATACATTCATTCATACATAAATAAAATGCCTGGAAGAATATGCATTAGTTGTTAACAGTGGTATCTCCAGGGAATTGGATTGGGGAGGTGGGTACATGGGAGCTAAGTCGTTTCAGTCATGTCCAACTCCTTGTGACCCCATGGACTGTAGCCTGCCAGGCTCCTCTGTCCATGGGATTCTCCAGGCAAGAATACTGGAGTGGGTTACCATGCCCTCCTCCAGGGGATCTTCTGGACCCAGGGATTGAACCCAGGTCTCTGTCTTTTGCATTGGCAGGAAGGTTCTTTACCACCTGGGAAGCCCGACTGGGGAGCAGCAGTGTTTAAAATGAGAAATGGGGGACTTCTAATTCTATGTACTTCTAACAATTTAAGAGAGAAATACATAAAATTACATACTTCTAAGAATATTATTTTTAAAGTTCTTTTAAAATTTTAAAACAATGTCAAATGGACAGAAAAGTTGCATGTATCGTACAAAGAGCTCATTCTCCCAGAACCATTGAGAGTAAGTTGTCAATCTCATGCTTCCTCACTTCTAATACTTCATGTGTTTTTCTTAATAAAATAAAATCTCTTATGTAACTAAAATACAGCTATCAATCAGGAAATTAATGCTTTATCCCAGCAACGATCTTTTAAAATAAAAGGTTCAAATCAGCTTTTTAGTCTCCTTCAGTTTGAAATAGTTCCTTGTCACCTTGCTTTGACTTTCATGGACCTTGAACTTTTAAAGATGATCACAGTCCACTCATTTTATGGACTGTCTCTCAAACTGGGCCTATCCAATGTTTCCTCATGATTAGATTCAGGCTATCCATCTTGGCACAAGTATCACCAATGCAATATCGCATCCTATCAGGCGACACAATCTCTATTTGTCCTACTGCTGGTCATGTTCACTCAGGTCACTTGGTTAAGGCAATATCTGCCATGCTTCTTCACTGTAAAGTTACTCTTTTCTCCCCTTTGTTTTCAGTATTTTGAGGGGAGGCACTTTAAAATTTAAATGAGCCATTTTGAATTTATTCATTAGTCCATACACAGGTTTTATTGCAAAGTATGCGAAATTGTAAGAACCTTCAGTTCTCTCTTTTATTCAATAGGTTTTAACTAATAACTATCACTTCAGAAATTCTGATGATAAATTTACCCCACATTTGGCCAGTGGGAGCTCCTTCAAACTGGCATTCGTGTCCTACTGAAATACCTGCAGCATCCTTGAAGACTTCTTTGCACAAGATATTCCAGGTTCATTTCAAACTTCTCTGCTCTAATCCTATAATCAGCCATTTGTCCAAGAAGCTGGGGTTTCTTGTAGTTGAAAATCGTATTAAGAAGCCAAGATCTAAGCCTGTGATGAATTCATTGCCTCTGAGGTATTGCTGCTCCCAGGCACCCTCACCCTCTTTATGGACAAAGAAACGTAGGCACATAAGTATGCATATAAATACACATGCATGAATTTTACACCTGTAATATCTCTCTCTATATATGTATCAATATTTTTTAAAATTCATGAGTTCACATTAATACTTCCAATCTTAACTTCACAAGATTCATTCCAGTTTTCTCCCTTTCAATATTTGTAACTCCCTTCTCCAACAGAGTTGCTAGCTCCCATTATACTTAACATACATCTGCAGCTGATCCATCCTCCCCCCGTATATTTAACCAGTCTCCCAGTGCTGCCACCCCAACCTCACTGCATGCCCTTCTCACCTCTCTTCAGGTCCAACACACCACACCAGACCCTCCCTGCTTGTGAAAGCCTCTGCATCCTACTTGGGCTCTGACACCCTGACCAGGTCAGCTATCTTCTCTGTTTACCTAAGAGGCTTTAGGACTGAATTGTTCAAGAAGGATAAGAAGAAAAATACTTTTAAAAATTCAGTGTAAAAAAATATTTCTTAAAAAAAGTACCCATTGAGTTGGTACTTATAATAATTCAGACGGGCAAGTTCAAGTTCACTTTTACATCATCTCTGAAGAACAGGTTTGTTAAGTAAATTAATAGTGTAAACAAGCTTGTAACCCAGATGTTTAACCTACTTAAGAAAAGTAATTGTTTTCAAGCACTCTAAAATCACTGGGCATGTACTTGCTTTTAATTACTGTCTAATTACAAATGATTTCTATTTTCTTCATTATAGCTTTGATAAGTCCTCTATTTGATTACACTTTAAGAATTACTACTTAAGTTCAATACAGTTAAGATCCTTTTAAAAATGTCTCTTTATTAATCAATTTGGCTTTTCAATTAATCATTTGAGATAAAGTTTTTAACTACTCAGTAATTTCTCTTTCCAGTTAATGTATCACGCTGCTCAAACAGAAAAATGCCTTTCAGTGGCCATCCGGGACTGGTCCCCCGAAGACCTCCTGCCTCGCATGCCATCAGTACTGGCCTCTCTGTCCTCGTCATTATTTATCAATGCAGTGCTGAGGATTCTCATAAAGCCACCAGTTTCCATCATTTGAGTTCGTATTTTAAGATACTTCGCTTTATAAAACCGAGGTTTACCATCAATTAACAAATTATTCTGTGCTGCTACTGAGAAGGCTTGGGGAGAGAGTACATTCTGAATCAGAGCCCTAGCTCCTCCACTTCCTTGTTTAGCAGTCTCAGATCAGACACTAAGCTTCGTGCCCACATCTTTCTTATGAAGATCGAACTCCACTTCTTCAGGTTGTGCTGAGGACTCAATGGGATCATGAGAAGTGCTTGCTATATAATAGGTACTTATTGAATGTGAGGACCCCACAAGAGACTCCTGGAAAAACTCAGTATGATTCAGACCAGTGTTTTCCAGTTTGGTCACACAAACCTCAGAGAGAATCTACAAAACAACACGGGTCCCAAGCACTGGTTTACCGTGTGTCTGCCTATCACTGCCCCTGACCAAAATAAAGAAACATGAAAAAAACAGCAAGAATTCCATGATTTAAAAACAAGCAATGACCTATCCTTCACCCATGAGAATAGTATCAATATTCAGAGGGAGAAGACATGAGAAATAAATAGGCTATGTTTTCTACTTTTGACTTCCAAATAAAGCTGCCAATTAGTCTTAGAAACCCCAACTAATCCTGGCCTGAGGGCACTGGGGCCACTATCTCAGGGATAGGTTATTTATTTATTTGTTTGTTCTGCCTAACCAGCTCTGCCAAGTACCAGTGACTAAATATTAGAATTTAACATCTGATGAGAGAAGATTACATCACTAAAATGAAGTGGAGGTAAGCAGTTTGGTTCTCTTTTTTAATTTTATGTATCTATTTTTATGTTTGCCTACACTGGGTCTTCGGACAAGGCAATGGCACCCCACTCCAGTACTCTTGCCTGGAAAGTCCCATGGATGGAGGAGCCTGGTAGGCTGCAGTCCATGGGGTCGCAAAGAGTCGGACACGACTGAGCGACTTCCCTTTCACTTTTCACTTTCACGCATTGGAGAAGGAAATGGCAACCCACTCCAGTGTTCTTGCCTGGAGAATCCCAGGGACGGGGGAGCCTGGTGGGCTTCCACCTATGGGGTCGCACAGGGTTGGACACGACTGAAGCGATTTAGCAGCACACTGGGTCTTCACTGCTGTGTGCGGGGGCTACTCTAGTTGCGGCGCTTGGGCTTCTCATTGGGTTGGCTTCTCTTGTCTCGGAGCATGGGCTCTAGAACACAAGCTTAGAAGCTGTGGCACATATGGGCTCAGTTGCTCCGCAGAATGTTGGATCTTCCCAGATCAGGGACTGAACCTGTGTCCCTTGCACTGACAGGTAGGTTCTTAACCACTGGACTACCAGGGAAGTACAGAAGTAAGCAGTTTTAAAAACCAAAGGTGTTAATAATGTGATGCAGTATGGGCATTCTAGCAGTGTTGGGGGGGAAAAAAAAGGACAAAAATGCTTGCCTCAAACAGTGAACCGAGCAGAAGTACAGAAGTCCCTGCAAGTTAACACATGACCTCCGTAGAAAATACCAAGATAAGGAGTGAACCTAAATATTGTCTGGGGTCACAAAGAGTCGGACACGACTGAGCGACTGAACTGAATACTGTCAGCTAACAGTGCCAGATGTATCTGTCCTATGCATTTGATATTTAAAATATCAGCCATGAAATTAAAAGACGCTTACTCCTTGGAAGGAAAGTTATGACCAACCTAGATAGCATGTTGAAAAGCAGAGACATTACTTTGCCAACAAAGGTCCGTCTAGTCAAGGCTATGGTTTTTCCTGTGGTCATGTATGGATGTGAGAGTTGGACTGTGAAGAAGGCTGAGCGCCGAAGAATTGATGCTTTTGAAGTGTGGTGTTGGAGAAGACTCTTGAGAGTCCCTTGGACTGCAAGGAGCTCCAACCAGTCCATTCTGAAAGAGATCAGCCCTGGGATTTCTTTGGAGGGAATGATGCTGAAGCTGAAACTCCAGTACTTTGGCCACCTCATGTGAAGAGTTGACTCATTGGAAAAGACTCTGATACTGGGAGGGATTGGGGGCAGGAGGAGAAGGGGATGACAGAGGATGAGATGGCTGGATGGCATCACTGACTCGATGGACGTGAGTCGGAGTGAATTCCGGGAGTTGGTGATGGACAGGGAGGCCTGGCGTGCTGCGATTCATGGGGTCGCGAAGAGTCAGACATGACTGAGCGACTGAACTGAACTGAAGCTTTTCTGGCATGTAAGAGTTGTGGTTTTGGTGTTTTGTTTTTGTTTTTTAATCATGAAAATTTGTTTACCATGAAGGGATGGAGGATATAGTGACCTTCCTTCCAAACTGCTTTGAGAACAAAGTTAACATCTTTTAACCAAGATGTTAAAAAAATGCAAACAAAATGCTAAGGTACCATGAATATACACTGCTATCTCTACAAATGATTCTTCATACAAGAGGATAAAGTTATCTACAGGTTTCATTTGCAAAGCTTCTCTGCTTCCAAATGGCTTCCAAGCAAAGGTCAAAATGTCTCTCCCAACCCCAGGTCTGCAGAGAGCCTAACTCTGAGTCACCTGTCACAGCCTCAGACACAGGCAGAGGGCACAGGGCCAGGGGCCTAACTCCTTACCCAACAGAAGTCCAACTCGCTCTCCAGAAGAACCCATGTCACTGAAAACACACGGGGACTCGCCCCAGGAAGAGAACGCATTCTCGTTTGTCAAACTCGGAAATATGATCCCCCCCCAACCACTGTAAAAGCTGCAACAGGCAATACAGCCAGATCCCCCTCCTTTCAGCCAAGCTTCACTTCAGTCTCTCCGCCCTTCAAATGGGTGGAAGTGCCAGCTGCTCGGGCTCTTCTTCTCAGTTTGGTGGGGGGAGGACAGGTAAATCGAGAAGGTGCTACAGCCCAAAGAACTCGAGACTGATCTGCATTTAAAGTCTTCTCAGTGAAATAGTCTTTTTTTTCCTATTCAAAGATGTTTAGGCATGAGCAAGGCAGGTGGGAAAAATATAGAGTTCTATATAAAATATAATGTTGGGTAAAAGGTACTTAAAAGGCAGGGAACAGTTCATAGGTCCCTTTCATGCCACTTCAAAAGAATCCTGCTAGAAGGCCAGGCAGGATGGTTCAGCAACTTCAGGAAACTTCCGTGAAGCCATTTGGCCTGGGAGAAGTGGTCACGTCTGGTTTCCCCCCAAGGCAGTCAGGGTTAGCGCTCAAGCACACAAACTCAGCAGCCAAGGCTGTCAGGATCCCTTCCCACCTGTGCAGCTTTGGGCACGATACTTAACATCTCTGTAGTTAGCTCTAGCATGGTCATGAAAATTAAATGCTAATGTATATAAAGCACTTCAAAGCACAAAGAAAGTATTATCTTTCCCTTCTACAGCATAATTTTCTCACCTCCTCCAACCCAGACCTTTCTTTCCTTTTCAGGTCATTTGCCTGACCCTGGTCCTATCTGATTCACAGCCCAGCCCGAACTCTCATGAACATTCACCAGGATTCCCTGAAGACTTCGTGCCCTGGCTACTCCACACTACCGACCCAAGTCAGTCCTCACTCAGCCTCAGACGAACCCCAACTCTCTGTGTTCTTCACCTTGCCTTGCTGGAAGGAGCCTGCATGGCTGCAGAGCGCTGCAATTACAAATAAAGGACGTCTTCTCAGCTATAAGCCCACAGAGCTGGTAGACGGCTCTTCCTGTAGCCCTTCTCCACTCAGATTCCATCTCGTGTTTAACAGCGAGGAATGCCTCCTATTCAGAGGTGAATGTCCCTCAGGGGGAACTCCCTCAAATATCCTTCTGTCCATTTCCAAATTTACTTTTCCCTCTCCAAGACTAGCCTGTCATCTATGCAGCAAATCTCTTCCCACAGCTCTGTTGTCTTTTCAGACCCTCTCCTCTGTTCTAGCCTACTAGCTGTAGCAAATTCATCCTGGTTACCAGGCTCAGTTCATGGATGATGAAGTTAGAGTTCATCCCAGTATCTTCACTGGTTACCTCTGGACTTGTTCTTTCCACTGAGCCTTCAGCTTCATGCTTTAGAACATAAGCCCTACAAAGATAAGGATTCTCATCTCTTTTCTCCCAGCTTTATCTCTGGAGAGGGCTTCCCAGGTGGCGCTAGCGGTAAAGAATTCCCCTGACAATGAAGGAGACAAAAGGGAGGCGGCTTCAATCCTTGGGTCGGGAATATCTTCTGGAGTAGGAAATGGCAACCCACTCCAGCGTTCTTGCCTGGAAAACCCCGTGGGCAGAGGAGCCTGGTGGGCTACAGTCCATGCGGCTGCACAGTCAAACACAACTGAGCAACTGACACAACAGTAATAACACCACCAAGGGGTGTGTGTGTGTTGTGTGTGTGGTGCTAGGGTTACAGAAGTGAGCATAACTGGCTCCTGTCCTAGAGCTGCTCACCGTAGTGACAGAGAAACCGAAAACCCACAGGCAGACTTCCCAATGTGACAGACAGCGGCAAGCAGAATGAATGCTGGACCTCAATGGAGCCCTGAACCTGTTGCACCGAGCTCCTAAAGGCCAAACCTAACTGCCCCCACATCTAGGGTTTATCTCGGCTGACCCGAGGTCCCAGCCCTGATAACTCTCCTTTACTTCCCTAAACGCCTTCCTGCCTGGGCTCCTCTTGCACCACCTTTTTCCTGTTTTCATCCCACTCCTCTGATCATCTGCTAAGAGAGTGCTGTCACAACCATGACCTAGAAGACCATCTCCAGATGTAAATGGATGGCTCCCAACTTCTCTCGAGCTCCAGATGGTTCTTTTCACTTGTCAGTTCAGTTCAGTTGTCGCTCGCTCGTGTCCGACTCTTTGCGACCTCATGGACCGCAGCATGCCAGGCAAGTTATACTAAATGTCCAGCAAAGATCTCAAACATGTCCAAAGCACACACAAGCCTGTCAGCCCCACCGTCACCCTTTTACAAATTCAACACCTCTGCCCCACCCAATGAATGCCCATTCCCACTCCTGGCATCACCCATTCCACTCTGCCTGGGGCCTGTGCACAATTCCTCCCTCTTTCTCACATCCAGTGGACTTCACCATTTAGAAATACCAAATTGTTTCTAAAATCTAGTTCTTGCCATCTGTACCGTCACTCACTTAATTTACATTTTCCAATCTCTCCTCTTGCTTTGACTGCCCCCAATGCTTCCTCCTGTATCAGATCCCAACACAGAGATCAACAGAAGCAAGTTGAGATTTTTTTTTACATTGAGAACAGTTGTTTGTTTGTTTATTTTTGGCTGCGCTGGGTCTTTGCTAATGTGTGAGAAATTTCTCTAGTTGCAGTGTGCGGGCTTCTCATCGCGGTGGCTCTAACTAAGAGCGCTTCTTTTCTTGCGGAGCACGAGCTCTAGGGCACCGGCTAAGCAGCTGTGGCCCACGGGCTTAGCTGCTCCTAGGCGTGTGGAAATTTCCTGGACCAGCGATCAAACCTGTGTCCCCTGAATTGACAGGTGGATTCTTAACCACTGGGCCACCAGGGAAGCCCTGGCAAGTTGAGGTTTTAAAACTGCTTTCTATGGGATAAAATTCAGATTCCTTAGAACACAAAATCCAACCAACCCTTCTTCCCCTCTCCTCCAGGCAGCCTACTCGAACATCTCACCATTTCTCATACTCCCCCCACCCCCAAGTCCTCGCCTCTCTTCAAGCCACTTCCTCTGCCTAGCAATAGAATGTATGAGAACAGTAGCTAACACTGACTCCAGGTACTGCTATTACCTCCCATTTCACAAGTGAAAAAGCTGAGGCACACAGATATTACTTGCCCAACAGTGGGTTGACCTAACCATACATCAGTCCTGACTTCAGAACCTCAGTTCTTAGCCTTCCTCAAGCAACTCCTAACTTCCCTTAAAGACTCAGTTCAAGGACTTCACTGGTAGTCCAGAGGCTAAGACTCGGCACTCCCAATGCAGGGGACCCGGATCTGATTCCTGGTCAGGGAACTAAAGCTCACATGCTGTAACTAAGAGTACAAGTTCCGCAACAAAGATCGAAGAGTCTGCATGCTGCAACTAAGACCCAGCACAGCTAAATAAATATTAAAAAAAAATAAACACCAATGATGACTCAGGTCAAATGCTTCCTCTTTGGTGGAATCTTCCCTAAGCGCCCTAGGCTCTGCCTCCAACCTCCAGGATCTCTTGGCATCATGCCTGTTTTTATTACAGGCAGGCTCATATTACTGGTTGTGTTCCAAAAAGAAAAACCAGGTCTTTATCTTTATACTATTCCCATCAACCTACAGTGCCTGATGAACAAATACTTAGGTAGTAATTTTTTTCAAGTACACAGGACGCAGAGTATACCCTGCTCACCCGTCTACCAGCACGATACTGCTTCTAAACACCCTACCTACACTGCTAACCCCAAACTCTCCCCTCTTCCTCTGTTGGCCAGAGGACTCTGATGAGGAGAAGTCAAAGCCCTCATGGGGACGGCCACTCCCACAGCCAGCTGATAGCATTATCACAGCAGGGCAGACCAGTGAGCCGCTGGCCATGCGCCCCTTGATTACAGGAGTAAAGTGCATTGGAAAAGCACTTTCTCTCGCTGAAGATGGACAGAGGGGACATTTGATGTGTGGCTGCCAGATTTAATGTCTCTGTCGTTTAAGATGTGAGAGTGGGAGGGTGGACATAAAAATAATATGTAGTATGACAGAAAATCAGCTATGGACATTATTTACAAGTCAACAAGAGCCAACAGACTGGCAGAAATGTACATAATATTATTTAGTTTCGTGATCTAATGGCCTCTTTCACAAAATCACCAAGACTATACAGCTGACCCTTGAACAACCAGTGTTTGTACTGTGCGTGTGCACTAACACGTGGATTTTTTTTCAAGAGTAAACACTTGACAGTTGAATCCGTAGATGCAGGACTGCGGATACGAAGGGCTGACTGTAAATTCACATGCGGGTTTTCAACCAGAGGGGACTGTCGTCCCTAACCCCAGCATTGTTCAAGGGTCAGCTGTATACCTCATTAAATTAGATCAACTTTGGAACAGGCTCTGAATAGAACAGAATGTTCTAAATTCTACAACTAGAATAGAATCTTCTAGATTCTACAACTGCTTAGCACCTAATGGACTTGGCTTTTTTTTCTTCTTATGTTAAAGTAGAATGGTCATCTGGTTACAGTATATTCAGAGGGAGTAATTTTTTTTTTTAAGTGTGAGTTCCTGTGACACAGTAACCATCATCAGTCAATAAATAAGAATGAAGGAAGGCAGTCTCAGAACTTGTATTTCTATGAGTGAGGCTAATAAAACCAGCGAGCACATAGTTAATTGTAATACATGCTAAGAGATGGTCTATAATTAGGGTGGTTCCCTAACGCTGAACTCCTGTATCTGTGCTGATCTGCATTCCCCATGTAATAGTCTTCATAAAGCTACATTCAACTTAGTAAAATGTTTCTTATTCTGAGACTGTCCATTCTACTCTTTTGTCAAAATGCCTTTTCTTTGAAATAGTGGTAATAAATAGGGTTGCCTTTTTTTTTCCCTAAATGCTGTTACATGGCAAATTTAAAACCAGTTAACTCACGTGGGCCCTAATGTTGCTTGTGCAGCGCTACAGTCCCTGAGACTACATCTGGGACCACCACGTTAAAGTGTCTGAAGAGGCTTGGGCAACAGCCAAGCCTGGCTTGCTTGCCTAGAATGTAGCTTTAGAAAGGAGTAATCAAAATGGAAAGCACACCATGCATTACTCCAAACTGTGCCTAAAAACAAAAATAAAAATCTGGTACGATTTTATATATACACAACACTTTTAAGATTCTCAATACATATTAGCATCGTAAAGACTCTAAGTCCTTGTAGTAAGCAAGATCAGTTTAATTCAGGAAAGGAACCTTTTTTTTCTCTTTTTTTCCCAGACAAACCTATTAGTACCCTGACAGTGGGAAATGCTGAACTAATCAAACCTACTGAAGTGTATCTGAAAACAGAATGTGTTAATTAGTGGAAATGTGTCTTCCTGAAACCTGGAAAGAGGGCCGGGAATCACCCCTCCCAAAACAGAGTATGATTGTTTTCTGTGGGGCTTTTTCAAGAGAAAATATATTATCTGGTAGTCTGGTTTTTCTACTTAAGCTTCTCTAAAATTTGGGGAGGGGGGACATATGTAAATCTCTCCATTCCTCAATATGGATGGTCAACTCCTCGTGATCCAGACAGAATGCTCTGGATAGGAAGGACAACATTCTGGTCATCAAAAATACCTATCTTCTACATGCTCAAGTAGCAAATGAACACTTCTAAAAATCACTTATGAATCTGGTTGGTGTGACAACTGAGCAGACTGACAAATCTGATTCTCAAAACCAACCAAAGTGGGGACCATGTCTGGGAATATGGCCAACTCCTGAGTGGTTCCTTAAAATTTCTTTAAACTTCAGTGAGACAACACAGAGTGGGTCATTAAGCCATTTCAGTGGTTGAGATCAGCTTATTTGGGGTTTTGTTTTAAAAAATGGACTTGAGTGGAACGTATCAGGATAGAATAGATCACGTAGAAAATATTTTTGCTTTAGTGCATACTTTACGTATGGGGCTTCGAAATGGCACCCCACTCCAGTACTCTTGCCTGGAAAATCCCACGGACCGAGGATACAGTCCATGGGGTCGCAAAGAGTCGGACATGACTGAGCAACTTCACTTCACTTCCCAGGTTGTACAATGGCAAAGAATCTTCAAGCTGCCAGTGCAGGAGACTCAGGAGACTGGGGTTCCATCCCTGGTTTGGGAAGATCCCCTGGAGAAGGAACTGGTCATCCACCCTAGCATTCTTGCCTGGGAAATCCCATGGACAGAGGAGCCTGGAGGGCTATAATCCATGAGGTCACAATAAGAGTTGGAGACGATTTAGCGACTAAACAACAATACTTTATCTCAATGCAAATTATATTTCTCAGTGTTGACCCAATCAAAAAGTTTGGAAGCCACTGTTCTAAACTACCCAATTAGCTATCTAACTTCAGCTTAAAAATAGCAACTTCTTGGCATAAAAGAGCGGCAATTATTTTCTGCAAGCAAAGGGTAAAAAAACCCCACAAACAATGGCATCTAGAGGTACAAGACTCACTGCTTTGGGTTCCTGAGAAGGGGACAAGAGATCCTGTCCTAGGACTATGGTCTTATTAAGCCATTAAATGACCACATGCAGGACCTTCCCTGGTAGTCCAGTGGCTAAGACTTCAAGCTCTCAATGCAGGGGCCCCAGGTTTGAAAAATAGATCCCACATGCCCCAACTAAAGACCTTAAATGCTGCAAGGTACACTGAGGATCCCCAGTGCCAGAACTAGGTCCCAGCACACCCAAATATCAAAAAATAAATGAAGGACATCACGTAAGCCCACTACTACACAGTATAGTTGTTTTTAACCAAGGCATGGATAACCAAAATGTACTTCTAAAGGAAAACAAAAAGGTAAGGAATTAATTTTCATATTGATTTTAAAAACAGGACTTCACAGAATAGCTGACACTTCAAATTCTTAAATTTCATGGAAATATGAAATTTAAGAAAATTTCACGGAAAAATAAGGTCCTCTATGCCCACCAAGATGGAATTGTGCACCAACCCAAAACCAACGCCTGACTTTCCAGTGTGAACAAGGTTTGGTTACAAGCACAATTCAGGATCATTTCTGAATTGGAAATGAATTTAGGGTTCATTTCCTAATCTTTACAGGTTATTATTTAGAAGTTCTAGTTAGCGACTACCTAGCAGTATAAATCAGTGAGATCACTAAATATAATAAAAATCTCTGAGCCTGCTTTTTTATAAACCACTCATATCTAGTAAATATTATACTGGCCCAGATGTCAAGAAATACAAAATGAATGTAATAGTCTATGGCCAAACAGCCTGCCAAAGAGAAGTGAGATTCAAGCCCAAGATAATTAGCCTTTGGCACCTTCCCCCTCATGCACCTCTATGCACACTGGAAGACTGGGACAGAGGACTGAAAGCTTCTGAGAACCGTGGAATCCTGATGTCACCTCCCACCTAAACCACTCATCTCACTGGCTCCACAGTTGAAAAAGGGGGCAGCAGTGCTTCTACCCCTCCAGCTAAACCTGCTTTTAATTACTTTTTAAAAGCTTTTCACTTTGTCTTAGGGTATAACCAATGAACAATGCTGTGAAAGTCTCAGGTGAACAGCGAAGGGACTCAGCCATATGTACGTATGTATCCAGTGTCCCCCGAACTCCCCTCCCACCCACGCTGCCACATAACACTGAGCACAGTTCCCTGTGCTGCACAGTAGGTCTTTGTTGGTTATCGATTTGAAATACAGCAGTGTGTACATGTCCATCCTAATCTCCCTATCCCTTCCTTAGATGTAAACCTCTGTACCTATCATTTCTAACAGGACACAAATTGGTTATATTTTAAAACTTTTACGGATGTACCATCCTGCAGACCTGAACAGTTTTTTTCAATTCCTTGTTTTAAATTTTAGAACCTACACATTAAAAAAAAAAAGTTCATCTTCTCACAAGTAAACTTAGGATTTGACCCCTCCAATCCTAAAAATTTCATAAGCGTAAGCCCACATGTGTTCCAAGTAACATCAATCCTATGAAATGCTTTGCCATGGGAAGAATGTTTAGTGATGATCTGGCTATTTCCAAAAATGCACATTACCTGCAAGTACCTGTCTTACTTTGCATAAATGCTCCCTGTCTAAATTCGTAGCCACACACAGCTAATGTGCACTCATTACTTTGCCAACAAAGGTTCGTCTAGTCAAGGCTATGGTTTTTCCAGTGGTCATGTATGGATGTGAGAGTTGGACTGTGAAGAAAGCTGAGCACTGAAGAATTGATGCTTTTGAAGTGTGGTGTTGGAGAAGACTCTTGAGAGTCCCTTGGACTGCAAGGAGATCCAACCAGTCCATTCTGAAGGAGATCAGCCCTGGGATTTCTTTGGAGGGAATGATGCTGAAGCTGAAACTCCAGTACTTTGGCCACCTCATGCAAAGAGTTGATTCACTGGAAAAGACTCTGATGCTGGGAGGGATTGGGGGCAGGAGGAGAAGGGGATGACAGAGGATGAGATGGCTGGATGGCATCACTGACTCGATGGACGAGAGTCTGGGTGAACTCCAGGAGTTGGTGATGGACAAGGAGGCCTGGCGTGCTGTGATTCATGGGGTTGCAAAGAGTCAGACACGACTGAGAGACTGAACTGAACTGAACTGTGACAGAGAAACTGAATTTTCAAGTGAATTTTAACTTAAATTTTAAGGGTGTTCCCTAGTTGCCTGGTGGTTAGAATTCTAGGATTTTACATCCATGGCCTGGGTTCAATCCCTTTTTAGGAAACTGAGATCTCATAAACTGCATTGCAACAGCCAAAAAAAAAAAAAAAAGATTTTTTTTTAATTGGTAATTTACTTCCATTATTACGAAACTTTTAAATGTTTGGAAAAACCTGGGTATGTGAATATACTTTTTCAACTATGTATGTGTCTGTGCTCAGCTGTATCCAAATCTGTGACCCCATGGACTATAGCCTGTCAGGCTCTTCTGTCCACAGGATTTTCCAGGCAAGAACACTGGAGTGGGTTGCCATTCCCTACCCCAGGGGATCTTCCCGACACTGGGATCAAACCTGCGTCTCCTGTATTGATAAGCAGATTCTTTATTGCTGCGCCACCTGAGAAGCCCCGACTTTTTCAACTACAAGTTTTATCAAATCTAAATACAGATCAAGCATTTCTAATAAAATTTTATGTTCAAACTGAAATGCACTGTAAGGACAAAACAAACACCAGATTTGGAAAAACTGAATATTAAAAAAAGAATATCAAATACCCCATTAATATTTTTAAATATATTACATGTTGAACTGACATTATTTTGCACATCTAAATATCTAAATAAAGTAGATATTATTAAAATTAATCTCACCTGTGTCTCTTTTGACCACGTGGCTTGCAGGATCTTAGTTCCCCAACCAGGGATAGAACCTGGGCCCTTGGCAGTGAAAGCACAGAGGCCTAACCACTGGACTGCCAGGGAATTCCTGCCTTTTTTTTTAATGCGACTCTTGGAAAATGTAAAATAACACATGACTCACATTCTATTTCCACTGAATGGTGCTGGCATAACCTAATGATTCCCAACCCTTTCTCACCAAGAATGCCTTCCATGAGTAGGTTCTGGGAGGCTGCCATAACCAAACACTGTTCTTCCTGTGTGACCCCAAAACCTGCTGACCACATCTGACATCCTTCCCTTCTCCTCTCTGACTCTGACTGACTGTCCTGCACAAGCACCTTTCTTTAATCCTCTCCCAGGTCTACTTTCTCTTCCTGTCCCCAAGGCCCCATTCTCAGTTCTCTTTTCCATTCTCTGCACTTCCATGGTGACCTCATCCCCTCTCAGCTTCAATTATCACTTCTACATGGAGGACTTCCAATTCTTTGTCTCTGCTTATGAACTCTTTCTCAAGCAACAGTTCCACATTGTCAGCTGCCTGCCAACCAGGTCCATCTGGAAGGCCTATCAACTTCTTAAACTTGGTATGTCTGACCTGGAATGCCGCATCTTTTGCTGGAGATTCTCATCATTCACCTTGAACACGTGGGGTCCCTGGTAGCTCCTCTAGCCCCACAGTCTTACAGCAGGCCCTTTCGGAACGAACAGTCCTCTTCGCCACAGCCTCCTACCTGGCCTGCCTGTCTCAATTATCCCCTCAGCCCTCCCCGCTTCCAACCCCACCACACTCGTCCTCCTCTGCCCCACTGCCATACTAGTTTTCTCAAAATACCACTTAGATCACATTGCTATCAGACTTTCAACAGATCCCCACTATCTGCCGCAGCAATCCAAACTACTCGGCGGGCATCCCAGCTCTCCTACAGACAACCAACCACCCTTCAGTCCCCTCTGAACACAATCAGCCCTTCTCCAGCTGCAATGCTCTGCCCTCAAGTCTGCTCTTCTGCCCAATCTTTAAAGAAAGTGAAAGTTGAGCAGTCGTGTCCAACTCTTCATGACTCCATGGACTTTCCAGTCCATAGAATTCTCTAAGCCGGAATACTGGAGTGGGTAGCCTTTCCCTTCACCAGTGTGTCTTTCCAACCCAGCGACTGAACCCAGGTCTCCTGCATTGCAGGCAGATTCTTTACCAGCTGAGCCACAAGGGAAGCCCGATCTTTAAAGTTCAGCTCAAATAAAAGGTCCTTATAAAGCCTTCTCTCATTAACCGAGCTGAAATTAGCCTTTCTCCTCCCTGAAACTCCTTCCGTACTTCTAACGGCAACCACAGTAGTAACGGGAGTGCATCTGCGGCCTTATTCTCTTTATGAAAGAGTCCTTCCGACAGTACCTAACAGCACTTGCACAACACACTGCCATTTGTGGACATTTTACCAAAGAAATCAACTTAAAAAGGAAAATCTTGGTAAAGTTGGGACCACTGATGATTCTCAAATTTTTATCTCCAGCCAGGTGTCTAATTACTCCTCCAGGGATCTTCCCGACCCAGGGACTGAACCTGTGTCTCTTACGACTCTTGCACTGGCAGGCCGGTTCTTTACCACTAGCACCACGTGTGAAGCCCTGACCTTCACTTAGATGTCCCAAGATCCAATTACTCCAAAACTGAACTCATTTTCTCGATCCCACATCTGTCTCTTGTCTAAAGGGACCCTAAATCCGTGAATGGTACAACCATCTCATCAGCAGCCCAGGCCAGAGACAGAGGTGTGATCTTTTATCTCCCCAATCCTGACCCTCAATGATCAGGTTCTGTGACATCTTCTTCCTAAACGTCTCTGGATTTATCCATTTCTTCCCAACTCGCTGTCAGTCCAGGCCACCACTACCTAGGGTTACTGCAATACGATCCGGTCTTAGACTCAATCCTCCAGCCACTTTCTACAGGGTGACTAGAGCATATCTTTCAACAACTCAACTTGAACAGGTGAAATTCCTGCTGAGAACTCTTTAACTGTTCTCAAGATAAAGACTTCCAAACATGACTGATAGACTCTCCCACATCTCACCAGTGTTTACCTTTCCAGATTCACCTTTCATTTCCCAGATTATCTTTTCTCTTACACACATCACGCTCCAACCATGTCCAAGTACTCTACATACAGGTCTCCAAATATGCTGAAGTCCTCTCTTGCCTCAGGGCCCTTGCATAAGCTGGTCCTTCTATGTGGGTTGCGTGTCCCTCTTTCGTAATCGTCCAACACCCTGAGGACTGACCAGGCTCCCTGCATTTATATAACTTCATAATGGTACCTGGAAAAAAATCTCCCTACTATAAAACTCCTATGCTAGCACTTATTCCAATGCCTGGCAGGTAATAGGTATTCAATAATTATTTGCTGAAATGAATTAACAGATAAAAATGGCTTTCTTTGAAATAAATTCCAATCCAAGGTCAATGAATGAATGTTATGTGTCATCTTTATTAATTCAAAAGCATTGTATCAAGTGGGTAATTGACCTAAATTTTAATTTTATCTGTCTTCTGAGTCAAAACTATTAGCAGTTTGGTTAAATAAATAAGAGTTTATATGTGCAGGCTCAGAATAATAAAAATGAAGGAAAAAACCACTGCATTTTCTGTTCTCCTTTTCCTTGTAAACTCTAAGACCAATTCATTTGAAATTGCTGAGAACCTTTTGATGCAAAACACAGAATGTATGAAAAGCAGCCAAGCAAATGTGGATACACCACAGGGGCAGAGCATGAAGGAAACTGGAGCGCATGAAGAGACGACATCAGACCATAGGAATGTAGGGACTTGAATAAAAGAAAGGGCTCAGAGCGGCTCCTGTCCTCATCCAGGCGGAGGCTCCGCGCAATCAGTGCCCCGGCGTCCTGATCCTGGGAGCCATCAGAGGACCGAGGCTTCTGTGGGGCCATTACAGCCTTTCTGGTTTATTGAACAAAGACAGAAAGAGGGAGAGCAAAGGGGAAGGAAACACTTACTAAGCAACAAGACTAGGTGCTGGTCTTTTCGTTCCAGCATTTCCTTTATGCTTCACAACAAAGCACTGTGCCCATTTTACCGATGAAGAAACAGGGGCTAATTTTGGTCCTGGTGACCTTATACTCAGGTCTACTTCAAAAACATTTCTATGAGTACTCACTTGTGCTAAACCCTATTCTAGACACTGAAGACTGAGCAACATGCACAACACTCAAGTCTGCTCTGGGTAGTGGGGAGTGAGGTGCCACACACAAATAATGTGATTTCAGACACTGATACAACTGGTGGTGGTTTAGTCGCTCAGTTGTGTCTGACTCTTGCGACCCCGTGGACTGTAGCCCGCCAGGCTCCTCTGTCCATGGGATTTCCCAGGCAAGCACACTGGAGTGGGTTGCCATTTCCTTCTCCAGGGGATCTTCCTGACCCAGGGATCGAACCTGGGTCTCCTGCACTGAGCCACCAGGGAAGACCAAGTGATACAACTGAAGGGTATTAAAAGAGGAAAACTGAGGGATGTGCTAGAGTAACTAGGGAGGCAACTGATCACACAGGGTTCTCAAATAATTTAAAAGGTAATTTCGCACAGCTAAAGAAAACAATAATGGATAAAATGACTACCTCGTCAAACCTTAAATGGAAGTCTCTAGCACAACCATGCATTGGAGAAGGAAATGGCAACCCACTCCAGTATTCTTGCCTGGAGATTCCCAGGGACGGGGGAGCCTGGTGAGCTGCCATCTCTGGGGTCGCACAGAGTCGGACATGACTGAAGCGACTTAGCAGCAGCAGCACAACCAGAAGCAAAAATTACCATTCATTCCCTGATTATCAGTGAGGCGACCATCAGGTGAAAGGAATTATAGAATTACCCTAATTGTAACCCAAAGCAGTAGGTTAGATGGTCATCAGATGGCAAACATTTCCACATGAACCAGTGGTTCCTGGGGGCCCTGCGCAGACCAAATTAATTCTTAGCTCTCAAAGCACCTACAACACCAGCATCTGCCATAAATGATGGCTGAGTATTTGAAGGAAGAAAGGAAAACATGTTAAAATGTCACCATTATGGGTTAAATCCCTTTTCAGGCCAAGTGGCTTCAATTCACCCCACCTCACCCCACCCCACCCCACCCCCAGTTCTAATCGTAAGAAGCAGGTGAGGGAAGTCGGATTAGTATAAATCCTTGAACAATACTGTACTAGGAAACAATTAGCCTAGGCTGCCCTACTCCCCAGCCAATGGTCAGAAACCCCACCTTTAAATCACAAGGTCCACTTAAAGAAAATCTAACAGCCAAATGACAACCAGAAATTAATGAGGAGTAATTATTTGGCTTCTTTAAACAAAGGTTCTCCTCACACAGATACTCAGGCTACTTATGCGCCAGGGACTTGCTCTATCTCTCACAGAGCACCAAGGTAAGGCCTCTGGTCCTTTCACGGAGCATCTCCCTCGCCAGTGTGGTACTCCTTAGGGTTGGGACAAAGTACATTCATCTGTGTTGTCTCAGGGTCTTGTCCAGTTTAACCGACAGGTCAATGAATATACTGAGCTGTAAAAATTAAATCTCTTGCAAACTTTTCAGTCCTGGGGCAGCTGGGTAGGGTGAGGCCTAACCCCTTACTACTGTTACTTGCTGGGGCCTACTCTGCAGAACCTGAAGGTCTCATCATCACAGATCATTCCTTCCGTGTCTCTTATAGGATTAAGAGCTGGAAAAGCCTTACAAGTCTCTGCTTCAATTTTTAGAAGCTGATTTCTAAATGACTTGTCCCAGTGGCGAAAAAGAATAACAAATGGCCATTCAAAGCTGAACAACGGAGTTGAGTTTGCGCTGTATACCAAAGATGCCAACACTTTCTTTCTGGTATGCAGATAAAAGGACTGAAAAACAATTTAAAAATAAGATACCACTTCTGATTAAACGGTGCTATCAATTTTTGTGAGGTTTCAGTAAAATCTTAATAATGAATCTGTGACATTTCTTTCTGCAACACAGTAGCATTGTAAATAGTAACATTACTATAATATCACAAGTAGACCCAGCAAAAGGAAATAGGCATTGGGGGTGGGGAGACTTTAGTGACGATTATATTATTTTTTCTCCAGATAGAAACTTCCTCTGCATACACTGCCTCATTTTTAAAAACCACAACGTGCAAGTTCTAGTATTTCTGCGTTTTGCTCTTCATAACATCAGCCACATCTCTCAAGTTTTTAAAGATTCATTTCACACTGCCAACAGAAAGAAAACTTCAACAAAAGGCACAAATTAAGGACTATCCACCTGCACGCTTGATGTATAACTCATTTTTATTTGCTCCTGAATTACCAGAGTTTGGTGTGCCATAAGGATGGGCTCTGCAGGAACTTAGATCCAAAATGGCAGCTGAGCTTCTGAAACTCACCAGAGCCATAACGCTTAACATACGTGAAACCAGGTCTTATTTATCACACTTCTCAACCTGTCTAGAGAGAAGAATATTTACCAAAACATTTCAAAGAATCAGATGGCGTTCTGTTAAATGTTCATTATATCATTCTTCTTCTTGCCTAAGAAAGCAGGCACCCTGCTTCTGGTCCCTCCGCTCTGCAAACTGAATTAACCTGCTATTCACATGTTTACACAGTCCAGAAAAACAAGCTAATGACAAAATGTGGAAAGCTGAGGTTCATCTCATTCTTCTTCTGTAAGGCCAATTTAGGAAATGGGCACAAAATGAATCATCTAACAAGTAAAGCCCCAAATAAGCGCTTTCATTTTCAGAAAAAAACAACAACAAAAATCAGAACTCTAATTTTCCTCAGGTCTACCACAAAGCAACACTCTCTATTACTATGGTAACTTCTACGTCTTTTCCTTCAAATTCAAGCTGTAAAAAAATTTTCTAAGAGACAAATTTGTTCCAGATTACCTTTTGAATGTAATGTTTCCAATCTTACACAAAAGCTGAACTTCTACCACCAAAAAAATTTACACTGAATTTAAACCGTCACTTCCCCACTCATTTCCACTGCTACTAACAACATTAATTTTAGAAAAATAATAAAATACTTGCTCTTTAGAGACAGAGGACTTTAATTATCTTTATGAATTCAAATGGAACGTCTTTTTGTTAAATTAGCGTGAAAGTCCCTTCATCTACAAACAATTGGCCCAAAGAAACAGGCCATTTTCAGCACAAGAGGCCAATCCATTTTAACAGTGAATAAAGCTTTTGAAAGCATTACACACCCTCTTGCAGACTGTCAAATTTTCAAAATGGTCCAGCATTTTTTCCATTTTTTTTTAACACTCTCAGGCCCAGCAAGCATCTTATAATTAGATTAAAAAGGAAACAAACAAAAAAAAGCCCCACTGCTCCCTTCTGATCAAAATTATTCCATTTATGCTTAATTACCTTTAATCCAAGTCTACATATTTAATGATGGGGATATGACAATTCAATTTGCATATTTTAAATGGCCTTTCTAAACTATACTTTGTAACAGCTTTAGAACAGTCTCTTTCTCATGCCAATATGCTAAGGCATAAATCAGGAGGATACAAATTAGGAGGAAAAAAAAGAAAAGAAAAGAAAACAAGGCCTCTGCGAGCCAGGGATATGCTGAGGGGGGTGGGGTAGTTTCCCCAGGGGTGGGGGATATTTCCCCGCCACATCACAAACTACAATCCTTTCAGCCCACCAGACCGAGAGCATTACATCACACTCTCACAACGATCGGGGGAGGTGGCTCTGAGAAGGCAAGTTTTCAGTCCTCTTCCCTCCCCATCCCCAGGCTTTCTAGAATCCTGCATTAGGAGTAATGGAATTTAACTTCAGGGCACTCACTGCACAGTTTCGAGGGTAACCAACAGACATACAGGTACACCTACTTATTTAGGTGACCAAATACGACCATTTCACAATGGATACGTGGCTGAAACAGACAACTAGATATACAGAAGCTGAATTTGTGCTGAAAAGCCCAGTTCATCCATATAAAATTAAACAGAAACTGTAAGCCATGAGAAACAGAGAAGGCCAACCCACAGGGAGAAACTGAGAGAAAAATAATTCCTAATCGGGGTGATGAGCTGTTCTATCTTTCGAACACCATGTTTACAAGATACTCCCACCATTTGGTTCAAACCACGATCAAAATAAAAGCGCATCTGGCTGCACATTTGAGCACACACACAGAGACCCAGCGCAAATGAGCGCGCGCCGAGAGGAGAGGGGTGATCCACACACTGCTTGGGAGGTTTTCAAGCCGGGGAATCTACAAACCCCAAACCTCCTGGTGTTCACTCGCCCCCAGCCTGATGTTTAAAATGTATCAGGTCTTATTTTAGGTTTTACATCTCTCTAGGAAGGATGGCCAAGCTTTAAGAAAAAAAGAAAAAGGCTTTCCCGTGGTAGTGCTTGCCCTCCCAGATCCTTTGTCGGCCTTAGCAGCCGAAAGAATGCAAACCCATTTATATTTATGCAAATTTTTGCAGCAGATTTAAGGGGGTAGGGAGAGGTCTGTGTTGTTTTTTTTTTTTTTAAAAAACCTCTTTCTAAATATCAAATTTTCAATTACTCACAGCTTCATTTATTTGCAAGACACAGACGAGGATGAAAATCTGCATATAAATTAAAAGTGCAATTAAATCACTTCAAAATTAAATATTTTACCAAGGCTTTTCCATTTCTAAAATGCCGAACCAAAAGTACATCACGGGTCTGATTTACAGATTCACGAAATGTCTGAAGCCAGTCTCCATGCTAGACAAATGTCGATTTGCAACACCACTAGTGAAAACGGTTAGACAAGATCCATATAAATCAATTGGTTTTAAAAAATTGAAAATATTTACCAACCTCATAAAGTGCAGCAGTGCTTAAATCCAGCAAATTGAGGCATACAAGGTAGAAATGGAAATGAAAAAAGGTCCAAAAAATGATTTCTTTTTGTCTATCTGTTTTTTTGTATTTTAAATATTCAGAAACCAGCAGAGACTCTGTCGGCCATTTTGGCTTGAACTAACTCTCACACTCACTCTCCCTCTTGCTCTCTCTCTCCCCCTCTGTCTCTAAAGGAAGCAGCTTTTTGTGACCTTCAAATAGAGGCGGATCATGTGACTTTGGGCAGGTTTGTCAATCAGGAAAGGGGCGGGAGCTTGGGCTGAAACTGCCTTAAAGGGAAAGCGGCCCTTTTCCACTCACTTTCATTTGTGAAACGGTGTTATCTCATACTCTCCACCTACACACACTGAATGTGGAAGTGGCAACAGCAGAAGGGTAACAGATGAACAAAACAGAGAAACCTTTATTGCTTTACAGAAATATGCTCAGTTGCTAACGATTCTTACAGATCCTGGAGCTTGGCTCACTTGCTACAGTTATTCTCTGGATGCTTGGGCAAGCACAGGCTGGCAAACTGCTCTTTAAAGGGGGACTTAAACAATATTTTACCCAAACAGGAGACTTTAGTCTTCAAAGACTGAGGTGAAATATAGGACACAACTGATCTCTAACAAGCTCCTAAAATGCACAGGAAAAGACTGAAAGGAAATATACCAAAGTATAAGCTCTGTATGCCAATTCAGAGAGGTTATGTGACTTCTCTCCACACAGCTAGACAGCTGTAGACCAGTGAGTAGTCTCCCAACTGAACTCCACATTTATACTTTAAAAATCATTTTATTATTTTAATTGTTTTATTTATTTATTTATTTATTTTTTGGCCATGCTGCACGGCATGCAGGATCTCAAGTTCCCTGACCAGGGATCGAACCTGTGCCCCCTGCACTGGAAGCACAGAGTCTTAACTACTGGATCACCATATTTACTGTTTCAGGTGTATGTATGTTTGGTATCTCCTCCCCCCACCCCAAACTATGCTACAGCAAACTGTCAGATGAGTCACTTTTAATGCCCTCCCCAACCTGAAGAAGTAGCTCTTCAGCTGACCTGGAGGCAGCGTTAAATTTAAAACCTACCTGGCTTCCCCCAAGCCTAAGTCCCTTCCGACTCAGTGCATCTTGCTTTCTACCCACCTAAGAAAACCACGCTGGGTTTGCATCTCTAGCCCTGGGGCTAACAAGCTGTGTAACTGTAGTCAGGCAACTCCCTTCACCTCCTGGGCCTCAGTTTTCCCATTTGTGGAATGTAAGGATCGGCCATCAGTAGATGGTATCTTTGGTTCCTTGCAGCCCTAAAAACCGTACTCTCTGTTTCTTTCTTTTTAGCAGTTCTGTTTCATCTTATCCTTGCCATCTCAAGTCATTACCCCAGGAAAGTTTTTCTTGACCCTTCCCGTCTAGACCAGGCCTTCCGGTTTAACACTCCCATAATTCCTTTACTACTTCTTCATAGCACTGGTCGTAACTGCAATTTATTAATTGTCAAAGCACTTGCTTGCAGCTGGTCATTCCCAGTATGTATAAGGACACACTACATCTTCCTTCACTGCTGTGTGGGGCCTGACACCTACCTAGCCTGCATAGTAGGGAAATGAATGAACGAATGACTTAGACTTCCATTCAGAAGTGCTGGGCTGATCTGAGGAAATGTGCCATCCAAAGACAAGGAATAAAAGTCACATGCTATGCTATGCTATGCTAAGTCGCTTCAGTCGTGTCCGACTCTGTGTGATCCCATAGATGGCAGCCACCAGGCTCCCCCATCCCTGGGATTCTCCAGGCAAGAACACTGGAGAGGGTTGCCATTTCCTTCTCCAATGCATGAAAGTGAAAAGTGAAAGCGAAGTCGCTCAGTCGTGTCTGACTCTTAGCGACCCCATGGACTGCAGCCTACCAGGCTCCTCCATCCATGGGATTTTCCAGGCAAAAGTACTGGAGTGGGGTGCCACTGCCTTCTCTAGTTTTCAGAAACTCATCTCTATCTATCTAAGAACTGCTTAAGGAAGCAAAATAACTAAAATGACAGAAAGCGGGCAAAAGTGCCCTGTGACCATCAGACTCCATCTATCTCTATGAACCAGAAAGGGTCGGATTCCACAGTGGGACTCCCCTAAACAAACTGGGCTGACAGAGCGTAATCTGACATGCCAGCCAGCAGAGAACGGATGGATTCTGTAAGCTCCATATTCCTTGAAAACAAACCTATGAACCCTTTTAAATCCCACATGCTTGTCATCCTGGCTTCTGGGTCTTTGTACAGTCTCCCTCCTTCACTTTTTCCACTCTGACAGAAGAGCAGGAAAGGAGCTGTTTCAGGGCAGGCAGAGGCCAATGCCCAGACAATCTGGCAGCCTGAATATTTATGGCGTAAACGCTTCCACTGTCTTTGCACAGACCAGAGTGGAGTAGGAGCCAGGACCTGGACTGACAATTGAGATGTAGGCAAAAGCAGGAAACTCCTAGGATGGAAATTTTGAACATTTAGTCTATTTTTATCCTTCCAATACCTTCCAGATGAGTTACGGAAAGCTTACTTATGTGGAGCATACTCAACACGTTAGAATGCATGGAGACTGTATGGCTGCCTTGGTTTAATTTGTGATGGACAGAATTTCTTTAGAAGACTGAATATTGCTAAGTCTCCACTCCTCAATGCAGATATTATTGTATAAAAATGTATATGTATTCCTTTCTATTAAATAACACGCTGCACAAGAAGTCCAGAAACAGAGACAAATTTTAAAGCAAAGTATTAGTTCTATTTTCATATAATATGATTGCTAATTTTCTCCAACCTCCAGGGAATTTTTCTGTTGGTGAGTTATCGCTAAGCTTAAAGCAATTAATTCAATTGTTCACTAAAAGAAAGAAGTGTAATAAAGGCATATTTTTCCTATATTTCCAGACATTTTGGACTTCCTATTTATATTTATTTTACTTTTTTATATCAGCAATAAGTGTTTTTAAATTATATTACAAGGTGAGGATACAATATAACAAAAAATGAGCTTACTTTTACAATTTACATACTCAAATGAGTGTTCTCTTTCAATGTTGCCATCTTTGGTGATTATGTAACAACTACTAAAATATTTCTATGAGGAAACAGGATTGAAAATGACAAACTGAACATTTAACCCCAAAATCTAGAAAATGAATAACAAACTCAAAAAAGAAAATAAAGACCAAATTATAAACATATAGTAAAAGTCAAAAGAAGAGTAGACTGAATCTTTATTGACTCAAAAAATTTTTGTTTGTTTTAAAATGAATCTATCTATGAAACAAAAAGACTCACGGAGAACAGACTTGTGGTTGCCAAGGGGGAAGGAGATATGGGGGTGATGGACTGGGAATTCAGGGTTACCAGATGCAAACTATTATATATAGAATGGATAAAAAACAAGTCCAACTATATAACAGGGAACTATATTCCATATCCTAAGATAATCCATAATGAAAAAGCATGTAAAAAAATGTGTGTATAACTGAATCACTTTGCCATACAGCAGAAATTAACCTACTGTAGATCAACTATGGCACTCCACTCCAGCACTCTTGCCTGGAAAATCCCATGGACGGAGGAGCCTGGTGGGCTGCAGTCCATGGGGTCGAAAAGAGTCGGACACGACTGAGCGACTTCACTTTCACTTTTCACTTTCATGCATTGGAGAAGGAAATGGCAACCAACTCCAGTGTTCTTGCCTGGAGAATCCCAGGGACGGGGGAGCCTCGTGGGCTGTGGTCGATGGGGTCACACAGAGTCAGACACGACTGAAGTGACTTAGTAGTAGTAGTAGATCAACTATACCTAAGTTAAAAACTTTGTGTTAAAAACTTTGTCTTAAAAAAATAAATAACTGGGCATATACCCAGAGAAAACCAAGAGATATGCACCCCAATATTCAACTTAAGCACTATTTACAACAGTCAAGACATGGAAGCAACCTAATGTCCATCAATAGATGAATGAGGTAAAGAACATGTGGCATATATGATGATGACGATTTAGTCACCAGGTCGTGTCCGACTCTTGCGACCCCATGGACTGTAGCCTGCCAGGCTCCTCTGTCCATGGGATTCTCCAGGCAAGAGTACTGGAGTGGGTTGCCATTTCCTTCTCCAGGGAATCTTCCCGACCCAGGAATCGAATGTAGGTCTCCTGCACTGCAGGCAGATTCTTTACCAACTGAGCTATGAGGGAACACAGGGACTACTCTAGAGTCTACTATCACAAATCCTGAATAACAGCATTAAAAGCAGCTGAAAAAGATGCAATTACTATGACTTGTAAGAAGAAAAGTAGACAACAGGATAAGGATGTTACAGAATTTAGAACATACGCAATCTAAACATCACTGACATGACCCTGAGCACTGACGCTTCTCCCTGGGCTAAGCCAGCTGAGATGTGAGCCTGGATACTGGCAGAATGTCATACCAGACAATCCCTAGATTTGCAATTCTAAACTGAAATTAAGAACATGCAGGAGTTCAGAGTTTTTAAGGATAAGCCACCCCATTCTTTTCATTTGGCCCTGCAATAAACCTTTCTCTGCTACAAACAAACAAACAAACACACAGACCCACATATATGTACAACTTCATAAAACTCACTGCAGAATAGAACCATGTGATGTTAATCTTGGGAGTTTCAAATCTGTATAGGTTTCCTATGTATGGGTTATGAGATCAAATGACAAAGACGTTAGAAAAAGAAAAATGACACAATCATCATAAAAGACACTTACGGATTCCAGTGTTCTTTGGAGATTTTGTAAAAACTGCCAAACATAATTGGCAGAATTTTATCAATATTCTCCTCAAACTAAGAATATATTCATTGTTCCAGAAGTACAGCACCCTTTCTGAAAATGAGAACTGGCATATATATATGTAAGAATGTTACTCAGCCACAAAAGTGAAATAATGCCATTGGCAGCAACATGGATGGACCTAGAGATGATCATACTAACTGGAGTAAGCCATATAGAGGAAGTCACCTGTAATGTGATATTGTTTATATTTGGGATCTAAAAAAATGATATAAATGAACTTATTAATGAAACAGAAAGACACAGACACAGAAAACAAATTTATGGTTCAGATCAGATCAGTCGCTCAGTCGTGTCCGACTCTTTGCAACCCCATGAATCACAGCACGCCAGGCCTCCCTGTCCATCACCAACTCCCGGAGTTCACTCAGACTCACATCCATCAAGTCAGCGATGCCATCCAGCCATCTCATCCTCTGTCATCCCCTTCTCCTCCTGCCCTCAATCCCTCGCAGCATCAGAGTCTTTTCCAGTGAATCAACTCTTCGCATGAGGTGGCCAAAGTACTGGAGTTTCAGCTCTAGCATCATTCCTTCCAAAGAAATCCCAGGGCTGATCTCCTTCAGAATGGACTGGTTGGATCTCCTTGCAGTCCAAGGGACTCTCAAGAGTCTTCTCCAACACCACACTTCAAAAGCATCAATTCTTCGGCGCTCAGCCTTCTTCACAGTCCAACTCTCACATCCATACATGACCACAGGAAAAACCATAGCCTTGACTAGACGGACCTTTGTTGGCAAAGTAATGTCTCTGCTTTTGAATATGCTATGTAAGTTGGTCATAACTTTCCTTCCAAGGAGTAAGCGTCTTTTAATTTCATGGCTGCAGTCACAATCTGCAGTGATTTTGGAGCCTAGAAAAATAAAGTCTGACACTGTTTCCACTGTTTCCCCATCTATTTCCCATGAAGTGGTGGGACCGGATGCCATGATCTTCGTTTTCTGAATGTTGAGCTTTAAGCCAACTTTTTCACTCTCCTCTTTCACTTTCATCAAGAGGCTTTTGAGTTCCTCTTCACTTTCTGCCATAAGGGTGGTGTCATCTGCATATCTGAGGTTATTGATATTTCTCCCGGCAATCTTGATTCCAACTTGTGTTTCTTCCAGTCCAGCGTTTCTCATGATGTACTCTGCATATAAGTTAAATAAACAGGGTGACAATATACAGCCTTGACGAACTCCTTTTCCTATTTGGAACCAGTCTGTTGTTCCATATCCAGTTCTAACTGTTGCTTCCTGACCTGCATACAAATTTCTCAAGAGGCGGATCAGGTGGTCTGGTATTCCCATCTCTCTCAGAATTTTCCACAGTTTATTGTGATCCACACAGTCAAAGGCTTTGGCATAGTCAATAAAGCAGAAATAGATGCTTTTCTGGAACTCTCTTGCTTTTTCCATGATCCAGCGGATGTTGGCAATTTGATCTCTGGTTCCTCTGCCTTTTCTAAAACCAGCTTGAACATCTGGAAGTTCACGGTTCACATATTGCTGAAGCCTGGCTTGGAGAATTTTGAGCATTACTTTACTAGCGTGTGAGATGAGTGCAATTGTGCGGTAGTTTGAGCATTCTTTGGCATTGCCTTTCTTTGGGACTGGAATGAAAACTGACCTTTTCCAGTCCTGTGGCCACTGCTGAGTTTTCCAAATTTGCTGGCATATTGAGTGCAGCACTTTCACAGCATCATCTTGCAGGATTTGGAATAGTTCAACTGGAATTCCATCACCTCCACTAGCTTTGTTCATAGTGATGCCTTCTAAGGCCCACTTGACTTCACACTCCAGGACGTCTGGCTCTAGGTCAGTGATCACACCATTGTGATTATCTGGGTTGTGAAGATCTTTTTTGTACAGTTCTTCTGTGTATTCTTGCCATCTCTTCTTAATATCTTCTGCTTCTGTTAGGTCCATACCATTTCTGTCCTTTATCGAGCTCATCTTTGCATGAAATGTTCCTTTGTATCTCTGATTTTCTTGAAGAGATCCCTAGTCTTTCCCATTCTGTTGTTTTTCTCTATTTCTTTGCACTGATCACTGAAGAAGGCTTTCTCATCTCTCCTTGCTATTCTTCGGAACTCTGCATTCAGATGTTTATATCTTTCCTTTCTCCTTCGCTTTTCGCTTCTCTTCTTTTCACAGCTATTTGTACCAAAGGTGAAAGGGGATTGAGGAGGGGGGGTGCGGGTAAATTAGGAGGTTGGGATTAGCAGATACACACATATATAATATACTGCTGCTGCTGCTAAGTCGATTCAGTCGTGTCAGACTCTGTGTGACCCCACAGACAGCAGCCCACCAGGCTCCCCCGTCCCTGGGATTCTCAAGGCAAGAACACTGGAGTGGGTTGCCATTTCCTTCTCCAATGCATGAAAGTGAAAAGTGAAAGTGAAGTCGCTCAGTCGTGTCTGACTCTTAGCGACCCCATGGACTGCAGCCTACCAAGCTCCTCCGTCCACGGGATTTTCCAGGCAAGAGTACTGGAGTGGGTTGCCATTGCCTTCTCCATATAAAATACTATATATAAAATAGATAACCAATAAGGATCTACTGTATAGCACAGGGAACTATACTCAATATTTTGTAATAACCTATATGGAGAAAAGAATCTGAAAAGGAATATCTATATCTGTATACACACACACACACGTATATATTACTGGATATACATATAATGTATGTGCTCAGTCACCGCCAGGCTGTTATGTTCATGGGATTATTCCCACAAGAATACTGAAAGTGGACTGCCATTTCTTCCCCCAGGGGATCTTCCTGACCCAGGGATTGAGCCCATGTCTCCTGCATTGCCAGGTGGATTCTTTACCAGTGAGCCACTTGGGAAGCCTATAGGAAGCCTATAAATATATATATATATATAACTGAATATATAAAATATATGTAAAACTGAATCATTATGCTGCACACCTGAAACTAACACAATATGATAAATTAGCTATACTTCAATAAAAAACAATACATTTTTAAATTAAGTTTTAAAGATTAATAAAAAATAAAAACTAACAAAAGCGGATAATCCTTTGGAAGGTCTCATCAACTAAAAATAAGATAAAAGTTATGATTAACATTAGGGCTAAGAACAGACACATTATAACTATAGATCTGGAGAGATTTATTTTTAATTATGAGAGAATTACATATAACTTAATGTCAATAAACCTGAAGATTAAATAAAATGGATTATAGTCAAAGAAAATAGGAATTTCAACGTCAACTCAAAGGGCTTCCCTGATAGCTCAGCTGATAAGGAATCCATCTGCAATGCAGGAGACCCTGATTTGATTCCTGGATTGGGAAGATCCCCTGGAAAAGGGATAGGCTACCCACTCCAGTATTCTTGGGCTTTCCAGCTGGCTCAGATGGTAAAGAATTCACCTGCAATGTAGGATACCTGGGCTCGATCCCTGGGTTGGGAAGGTCCCCTGGCCACAGGACTGGAAAAGGTCAGCTTTCATTCCAATCACAAAGAAAGGCAATGCCAAAGAATGTTCAAACTAATGCACAATTGTACTCATCTCACACGCTAGCAAGGTAATGCTCAAAATTCTCCAAGCGAGGCTTCAACAATATGTGAACCACGAACTTCCAGATGTTCAAGTTAGATTTAGAAAAGGCAGAGGAACCAGAGATAGAATTGCCAACATCCACTGGCTCACAAAAAAGCAAGAGAATTTCATAAAAACATCTACATTTGCTTCATTGACTATGCTAAAGCCTTTGACTGTGTGGATCACAACAAACTGTTGAAAATGCTTGAAGAGATGGTAACACCAGACTACCTTACCTGCCTCCTGAGAAATCTATATGCAGGTCAAGAAGCAACAGTTAGAACTGGAACAATGGACTGGTTCCAAATTGGGAAAGGAGTATGTCAAGGCTGAATATTGTCACCTTGTTTATTTAACTTATATGCAGAGTACATCATGCGAAATGCTGGACTGAATGAAACACAAGCTGGAATCAAGATTGTAGGGAGAAATATCAATAACCTCAGATATGTGCAGATGACATCACCCTTATGGCAGAAAGTGAAGAGGAACTAAAGAGCCTCTAGATAAAAGTGAAAGATGAGAGTAAAAAAGCTGGCTTAAAATTCAACATTCAGAAAACTAAGATCATGGCATTCAGTCCCATCACTTCATGGCAAACAGATGGGGAAACAATGGAAACAGTGACAGACTTTATTTTCTTGGGCTCCAAAATTGCTGCAGATGGTGACTGCAGCCATGAAATTAAAAGATGCTTGTTCCTTGGAAGAAAAGTTATGACAAACCTAGACAGCATAATAAAAAGCAGACATTACTCTACTGACAAAGGTCTGTATAGTCAAAGCTTTGGTTTTTCCAGTAGTCATGTATTGATATTGTATGTCATGTATGGAGAGCTGAATCATAAAGAAAACTGAGCATCAAAGAATTACTGCTTTTGAACTGTGGTGTTGGAGAAGACTTTTGAGAGTCCCTTGGATTGCAAGGAGATCAAACCAGTCAATCCTAAAGGAAATCAACCCTGAATATTCACTGGAAAGACTGATGCTGAAGCTGAAGCTCCAATACTTTGGCCACCTGACACAAAGAACTGACTCACTGGAAAAGACCCTGATGCTGGGAAAGATTGAAGGCAGGAGAAGAAGGGGATGACAGAGGATGAGATAGCTGGATGGCATCACTGACTTGATGGACGTGAATTTGAGTAAGTTCTGGGAGTTGGTGATGGACAAGGAAGCCTGGTGTGCTGCAGTTCATGGGGTCGCAAAGAGTTGGATACGACTGAGTGACTGAACTGAACTGAAGGGCAGCTCAAGAAAGTTATGAAAATAACAAAAACCCATAGCAGAAATGTGTAAGATATTCAAAGAACTAGCCACTGAAATATCAGGCACAAGTGGTTTTCTTCTACTAAACAGATAATCTCTACATTATCCATACTGTTCTCAAATTTACAGAATAGAAAGAAATCTTTCTTAATTCATTCTATGAAGCTAGCATATTCTTAATACCCATCTGAACTAAGACATGATACAAAAAAATAAAACTATAGATCAATCTTCACCTGTGAAGATGGACACAAAAATCCCAAGTAAAGTATCAGTAAATAGAACTTAGCGGATTAGAGCATAATTTATTATGACCATGAAAAGTTTACACCAACAATACAAGAACTGTTAAACTACAAAATTTATTAACATAACTCTTTATTTGTTCAACAAGTATATTCTAACTGCCTTATATGTGTCTGACTCTATGCTAGGTGCTGGGGATACAGCAGTACCAAATAAGGTAGGTTCATTCCCCCATGGAGCAATATCCTCATGGGAGAAAGAAACTCACTCAGAAGGAATTAAAGAGTTGGTGAAAGTGAAAGTCGGTCAGTGATGTCCAACTCTTTGCAACCCCATGAACTGTAGCCCACTGGGCTCCTCTGTCCATGGAATTCTCCAGGAAAGAATACTGGAGTGGGTTGCCATTCCCTTCTCCAGAGGATCTTCCCAACCCAGAGACTGAACCCAGGTCTCCCTCATTGCAGGTGGATTCTTTACCACTTGAGCTACCTGGGAGACTATGGTAAAACCAAGGGAGACTCACTTTAGATCAGGTAGCTAAGGAAGGCTTTTCTCAGAAGGGGCATTTAAGCTGAGTTGAAAAGCAACTGCTTGGACTTCCATAGTGACTCAGTGGTAAAGAATCTGCCTGCCAATGAGGAAGACACGTGTTCGATCCCTGATCCGGGAAGATCCCACATGCCGTGGGGCAACTAAGCTTGTGCACCACAACTACTAAGCTTGTGCTCCAGAGCCTGCGAGCCACGACTACTGAGTCCACAAGCCACAACTTTAAAGCCTGTGCTCCAAAACAAGAGAAGCCACCACAATGAGAAGCTCATGCACCACAACTAGAGAAAAGCCTGTGCAACAGCAAAGACCCAGCAGAGCCAAAAGGAAATTAAAAAAAATAATAAATGTTAGAAAAAGAAAAGCAACTGCTTGAGTATTTAAAGAACAAGAAGGATGATCAGGAAGGAGGCTAGGCCAGGTGCCCAGGGGAGAGAGGTGAGAGATGAAGGTAGGAGAAGGTAGATCAAACTGGGTCTTGAAGGTCACAGAAAGGAAAGGATTTTATTTTAAGAAGAATGGAAAGTCACAGAAGAATATTAAAGGAGAGTGAACGGTGCCATTTTATCCATTATTCACTCTCCACTTAATACCTAGGATCTACAAGCTGAAAATTTCAAGGGTCTAGGCAAATGTTTGGGATCTGAAAAAATATATTTACAAGTCCAAAATACAGAAAGAAAATTATAATCATAAAAATTAATAAATGCTTAAGTGTCCTCAGACTATAACACCAAGCAACACAATTCATTACGGTAAGCATTCCTTAAGTTTTCACTACATTTGAAAACAATTCTCACTTTGCAAAAAATGCTATGTTAATCACTAAAAAATCTTAGGGTAATTACAAATTAAGTCAGTTATTTGTAGCCAGAGAATGTCAGAAGCAAAACAATTAAAATTCTTTTAATCTATGATAGAAAAATAAATAAATAAAACCACATAAATAAATAAAACCACATATTTAATACGGGATGTGGATAGCTTTTAAATTGTTTCCTATAAAGTGGGACAAAAGTCTGTAAAACTTCCCAAAGTAAGCATTCCAAGGACCCACGCCGGTCTTACAACCACTCTAGACAGATCAGAGTTACATGTTCAAAAGCTGATCCTGGCTTCCCTATAGAAAATATGCTACTGAGGACCATGAGGAGAAGTAGAGACAAGTTGGAAGGCAACCATGGCCTTCTAGGTGAGGGAAGATAGCCTGGATCAGATGGAGGTAGTAGAGGTACAAAGAACATGCAACGTATTAAAAAGTAGAAGAGCTTCTATCATAAAGTAACTGGCTACTGCTGTTAATAAGAATGCAATCTGTGACCACAAAGTATAATAAGGCCAATTAACCCTTTTAAAAATAAGAGTCCAGGTTCTCGCCTCCAAGTCCAGGGTTAGGACCCAGCGCTTTCACTGCTGTGGCCCCAGATTCAATCTCTGGTTGGGGAACTAAGATCCTGTAAGCCAGATGGCAGAGACAAAAACAAAGACAAAAAAATCTCCAAACTCTGAAGTCACCATTCATTCATACAGTCAAGAACCATTTTTTAGGATGTACTATGTTTTAGGTACTATACTAGAACCAAGCCCAGGAGGGTACAAAGAGGATTTTAACACCCTGAAGGACAGAGATGTTCAAATTCATAATTAAAATATGGCATAATGAGTGCCATAATTAAAATACAAATAAAGATATAAGAGAGTTATGCTCTAGGAATACAAAGAACTGCTGTTAAGTCAGAAAAGGTTTCATAGAGGAGGTAAGATTTTAAACTGAGTCTCAAAGAATGAGTTGGAATTTGTCATGTAGAAAACATAGTTTTGGAGAAACTTAATACTGTTCTCCAAAGAAGTTATGCCATCTTATAATCCCACCAATAGAGCACAAAGGTTCCAATTTATCCACATCCTTGCCAGCATGTTATTTGGTTTTGATTTTTTTTGATAGTTGTCTCCTGACGGGTGTGAAGTGACGCCTCACTGTGGTTCTGATTTATACTTCCTTGCTGACTAGTGGTGCTGAGTGTCTTTACATGTGCTTACTGGCCACTTATGTTAGCATCTTGGAGAAATGTCTATTCAAGCCCTTTGGATATTTTTAAAGTATGTTATTTGATTCTTGTTGTTGTTGAGTTGTAGTTCTTTACATATTCTGGATATTAATCTCTTATTAGATACATGATTTGCAAATACTTTCTCCCATTCTGTAGGACACCTTTTCACTCTATGATTGTTCTTTGATGCACACAATTTTCAAAAATTTTTAAGTTTGATGTGGTTCCATTTGTCTATTTTTGCTTTTTTGCCTATGTTTTTGGTGTCCTATCCAAAAAACCATTGCAAGGCCAATGTCATGAAGCTTTTATCGTGTTTTCTTTCAGGAGTTTCAAAGTCTTAGGTCTTAAGCTTACATCTTTAATCCACTATGACAATTTTTTGTATATGGTGTAAGATAAGGGTCTAACTTGATCCTTTTGCAAATAGATACCCAAAATCCCCAACACCATATGTTGAAAAGACTGTCTGTTTCCCCCATTGAATGATCTTGGCACTCATGTCAAAGATTATTCAACATTATATAAAAGGGTTTATTTCTGGGGTTTCTATCTATTCCATTGGTCTATTTGTCTGTCTTAATGCCAGTACCACACTCTTTTTGATTACTGTAGCTTTGTAATATATTTTGAAATTAGGAATGTGAATTCTCCAACTCTGTTACTAATAACCAATTATTTTTATAAAATGTGCAAAGACAATATGTTTTTCCTCACAAACTTAACATAGATCGTTAACCACAACTTCTTTTCATTTTACCTCTTTTCACCATGATCTCCCCCTGTCGGTCGAATTAGTAGCTGTAGGCACTTGGGGGATTCCTAAATGGAAAGCCAAACTGATGATATATTGATTTTAGGTTTAATGGTAAATATTTATGTGGTCCTCAGTCACTTCCATGTGTGGCTGAGTTAAATTAACTGTCCTGTGTACAAAGATGTTGCTGGACCACTGAGCATGCTGACAGAAATGTGCAGGGTAGATCATACCATGATATAAATGTGTCAATTCAAAGAGTATTTCAGGGTAGTCAGTACACAAGAAAAAATGTAGCCTTGCAATCCTACAGGCCATATATGAACAATATTTGCTAGAGTTCTCCCAAAGTTGATAACAATCTTACAAGTTTATATCATGTCACCAATAGCAGCTGTCAACCTTACTTTGCTGAACAAGGTCCGCATAGTCAAAGTTATGGTTTTTCCAGTAGTCACGTATGGATGTGAGAGTTGGACCATAAAGAAGGCTGAGCATCGAAGAATTGATGCTTTTGAACTGTGGTGTTAGAGAAGACTCTTGAGAGTCCCTTGGACTGCAAGGAGATCAAACCAGTCAATACTTGAGGAAATTAATCATGAATATTCATTCAAAGGACTGATGCTGAAACTCCAATACTTTGGCCCCCTGATGCAAAGAGCTAATTCATTATAGAAGACCCTGATGCTGGGAAAGACTGAAGGCAAGAGGAGAAGAGGGCAACAGAGGATGAGATGGTTAGATGGCATCAACAACTCAATGAACATGAGTTTGAGCAAACTCTGGGAGACGGTGAAGGACAGCGAAGACTGGAGTGCTGCAGTCCATGGGGTCACAAAGAGTCAGACACAACTGGGCAACTGAACAATAGCAGCAGTAGTTGTGAAGCTGAAAGGAACGTTTAAAATCTATCAATAACAAAAAGCATACTTTGGTCAACCATGTTATAGAAGACATTGAATTATCTTTTTATCTCTTTTTAGAAAATGTCACAGAATTGTAATATGAAGAGGTAATCAAAGTGGAAGCAGCCAAAAAATGTTGGAAAAAAATTTCACAGCAACATGTTAGGGAAATATTAATACAAATGAATATAAAATTATGTTATTTTCTGAATTTTGTATTTGTCAATTCTTGAGTTGCCATTTTTGTGATTTCTTTCCTCATTGTAAATAAATATTCACTTCTGTACCTCTAATTAGGACTTCCCAGGTGGCATTAGTGGTAAAGAATCCGCCTGCCAATGCAGGAGACATAAGAGATGCAGGTTCAATCCCTGAGACACAGGTTCGATCGCCGGGTCAGGAAGATCCCCGGAGGAGGGCATGGCAACTCACTCCTGTACTCTTGCCCAGGGAATCCCATGGACAGAGGAGCCTGGCAAGCTACAGTCCATAGTCCCACAAAGAGTCAGACACAACTGAAGCGACTTAGCACACATGCACCTCTAATTATGTAAATGAAATTAATTTTTTTCTTTTTTAAAAATTTTATCGGGAGTATAGTTAATTTACAATGTGTTAGTTTCAGGTATACGGCAAAGTGATTCAGTTATACATATACATATACATATGTTCATTCCTTTTTAGATTCTTTTCTCATACACATTACAACAGAACACTGAGTAGAGTTCCCACTCTCGAACTATAGGTCCCTGTTGGTTATCTAATTTTCTTTTTCTTAAAGAGCATTCCCACAAAACCTAGATTTGTTCCTGGTCAGACAGAAGGGTCTCTTTGCTTGAACAAAGGCATGTAAGGGGTAAGGAAACCAGATATACATGGAAGATCTTATGGAGAGACACTGGGCAGGAGCAGGAAGATCTTTTAAACAGTAGAAGAAATATGTATAAGTAGGCTAAAGGCATCCTATGGAGGCCCTCAGAAGCAAAGAAAGACTTCAGGCTTGGATAGAAAATCTTTTCTTTTTTTTTTTCATTTCAAAATAAGCACAATCAACTGTTTTACAGGTAGGGACACTTAAGAGAGAACTGTGACAAAATTGGGTCTGTTGGGATATACTTAAGAAAGTACTGAATATAAAGTCAAACATGGCAGGTTATCGCTTTACTTTTCTTCTGCTGATAATGAATACAGTATTCTGGAGTTAGGATTTTTAGTCACCCCACCTCAGATTTTCAAAGTGAGTGTATAGAACAGGGATTCTTACTAGTCTGTGGAAACTTACTGATGTCCTCATTTATTTAATATACATTTATTGATGCTTTCTGGTGCCAACAGCAGTGACCATGTTGGCAAAAGTCTGTTCTTGTAGAGCTGAAGACAGAGCATAAACCCCTAGCCTGACCTTTCACCTTCCGCCACCTGCCTTCACGCTGTGCCTCCTCTTTACTACAATCTCTCCCTCATCACCCCCCAGCCTCCACCCACTGCTGCCCCAGTACTTCTGCCCAAACCGCAGCTCACAGAGACTCCGGCGGAAAGGGGAAAGGTGTGGTGCTTAGGGAAGAACGTGTGTCCAGACCCTCTAGCGAACATAAAACTTTCGGGAAACAAACATTACCCTCTCTTCATGATACCACTGAAAATTCCTGCAACTGAACATGCGCTTCTTTTGTCTATACTTACATAATCCTATGTTCAAAACATTTCACAACTACATGATAAGAGTAACATCTCGAAAAAGGCAGCCTTAAAACACCAATTTCAAGGAATTGGGCAAATACATCTTGCCTTTCAAGTAATGCTTTTCCATAAAGGCATATTATCTGTCCATAAGTAAAATATAAGCTAAATAAATAAGACTTTTAGTAAGTGAATTGTAGTTTTCTGAGAGACACATGTGCTACCCTATTCACTGTGTTTAAAGTCGGCACCTTTGCCTATAAAGACCAGCAATCCACACAGTGTACAGTCATTTGCAATTAGGAAACACAGGGAAAACCTCATAAAATACAGCTTAGAACTTAAAGACATTTTCAAACAATTAATTTAAGTGACTTCTGTGCAAACTAGAAAATTTATTAGCAAGTGAAAGTTTCCCAAAGACCTAGTACAAAATGTTTATGGTTATACTAAAACTTTCAGCAGCAAAAATTCCATGAGCATAAATAACTATCTATTGAACCTCTTTGTGGCATTTTCAAAATACCAATCAACTTGAAAATAACACTCACTTCTTTTCTCCCAAAAACAATATGAAGAGAGAAACCCAACCATTTCTCTGATGCCCAATTTATGACTGAAATTACAGAAGGTTTCAATTTGTTCTTAGTAAGTTTATTTCACCATGTACATATTTTAATGGTCCAAAGGCAGGGGGAAAGCTAATGAAAACTGATGGTAGAAAACAGAAAATAAAACATTAAACCGCCAAAAAACCCTTTCCTACGGCCAAATACCAAGGTCTGCGTTTTGAAGATAATTATCTATAAAGTGAGTAATGTGGAAATACTTTCATTTCCTCTGTATTTAGGAAATGCTACAAAGCTTCCCAAAGCCTTTATTATTTATTTTTGGCTATGCTGGGTCTTTGCGTGGTATGCGGGCCTTCTTCCCCAAACAGGGATCAAACCTGCACTGCCTGCATTGGCAGGTGAATTCTTAAGCACTGGACCAACAGAGAAGTACTTCTAAAGCCTTTAAGTAAGCTCCAAACAAACGGTTCTCTAAGAGTTCAGTGTTAAATTTGGTAGTCAGATATAAAACAAGGACTATCAACTGTAGAGATCTGCAAAAACTAAACTTTTAAAAGCTGCACCGCAGCATAAGATGAATGTGAAGAGAGAACTGTAGAAGGAGGAGTTAAGAGTACGAGCAGAAATAAAGGTAAGGACTAGCTATCAGAATTCATAAAAGGTCTAATAATAATTCAGAAAAATTAAAAGGACATTTTATAACTAGACATTTAAGTTGCAAAGAATGTAATTAGTTAGAAGAGAATCTAATCAAGACACTGGAGTTAAGACATTTAAAAAACAGAACCTCAAGCAGAAAGGATACTATATCACACTGGGGCATAAAAGGTAGTGTTGACTCTCCAAATTACATTCCTCTCTCTCAATCAACATAAAACTGTCTTCAACATTTAATTTCCTTACAGGTCTTCCTTGCAAGAATAGATTCTCTCTTAGAAAGAGACAAAAAAGATAGTACCCTAAGAAGAGTTGAAATACACAAACTGATATAATTAATCATATCACCAACACATAAAAAGGGGATAAAAAAAGTGCAAGTGTTTAAGTTACTCAGTTGTGTCCAACTCTTTGTGACCCAGTGGACTATAGCCCACCAGGCTCCTCTGTCCATAGGATTCTCCAGGCAAGAATACTGGAGTGGGTTGCCACTTCCTTAGAGGGGATCTTCCCAACCCAGGGATTGAACCTGGGTCTCCTGCATTGTCCCATCACAGATCACTGCCTTGTTGTGGTGAAGGGGCTTGTATAACTCAATGAAGCTATGAGCCATGCCGTGCAGGGCCACCCAAGACAGATGGGTTATCAGAGAGTTCTGACAAAATGTGGTCCACTGGAGGAGGGGACGGTAACCCACCCCAGTGTACTTGCCATGAGAATCTCACGAACTGCATAAAAGGACAAAAAGATATGACACTGAAAGATGAGTCCCCCAGGTCTGAAGGTGTCCAATATGCTACTGAGGAACAGTGGAGGAGAACTAGTAATAGCCCCAGAAAGAATGAAGTGTCTAGGCCAAGTGTAAACGATGCTCAGTTGTGGATGTGTCTGGTGATGAAAGTAAAATCCAATCCTGCCAAGAGCAGTATTGTGTAGGAACCTGGAACGTTAGGTCCGTGAATCAAGGTAAATTGGACATGGTCAAGCAGGAGACGATAAAAATAAATATTGACATCTTAGGAATCAGTGAACCAGAAATGGACCGATTAAATGGACCAGAATGGGTGAATTTAATTCGGATGATCATTGTATCGACTACTGTGGGCAAGAATCCCACAGAAAAAATGGAGTAGTGCTCACAATAAACAAAAAGAGTCCAAAATGCAAACGACAAAATGATCTCAGTTCATTTCCAAGGCAAGCCATTCAACATCACAGTAATCCAAGTCTATGCCCCTACCACCGATGCTGAAGAAGCTGAAGTTGATCAGTTCTATGAAGACCTAAAAGACCTCCTAGAACTAACACCAAAAAAAGATGTTCTATTCATCACTGGGGATTTTAATGCAAAAGTAGGAAGTCAAGCGATACCTGGAGTATCAGGCAAGTTTGGCTTTGAATAACAAAATGAAGCTGGGCAAAGGCTAACTGAATTCTGCCAAAAGAATGCACTGATCATAGCAATACCCTTTTTCAACAACACAAGAGATGACTTTACACATGGACATCACCAAATGGCCAATATCAAAAATAAAATTGTCCAACTGAGTGACTTTTACTTTCACTTTTGTAGTCAAAGATAGACAAGCTGTAAAGTCAGCAAAAACAAGACTTGGAGCTGACTGTGGCTCAGATCATCAGCTTCTCATAGCAAAATTCAGGCTTAAAACTAAAGAAATCGGGGGAAACCAGTAGGCCAGCCAGGTATGACTTAAATTCCCTATGAATATGCAGAGGAGGTAATGAATAGAATCAAGGGATTACACCCAGAAAACAGCGTGCCTGAAGAACTATGGACAGAAGTCTGTAATATTGTATAGGAGGCAGCAAACAAAATCATCCCAAAGAAAAAGAAAAGCAAGAAGGTAAAGTGGTTATCTGAGGAGGCTTTACAAATAGCTATGGTATCACCGACTCGATGGACGCGAGTTTGAGTGAACTCCAGGAGTTGGTGATAGACAGGGAGGCCTGGTGTGCTGCGATTCATGGGGTTGCAAAGAGTCAGACACGACTGAGTGACTGAACTGAACTGAACTGAAAGAAAGAAGAGAAAGCAAAAAGCAAGAGAGAAAGGGAAAGTTATATCCAACTAAATGCAGAGTGCCAAAGAACAGCACAGAGAGGGGTAAGGAGGCCTTCTTCAACGAACAGTGCCTAAAACTACAAGAAAACACAATAGAAGGGGAAATACTAGAGATCTCTTCAGGAAAATTGGAGATATCAAGGGAACATTTCACCCAAAGGTGGGCACAATATAGGACAGAAACAGTAGAGACCTAGTAGACGCGGAAGAGATCAGTAAGAGATGGAAAGAATACCCAGAAGAACTATACAAAAAAGATTTTCATGAACCAGATTACCATGATGGTGTGGTCAGTCACCCAGAACCAGACATTCTGGAGAGCAAGGTCAAATGGGCCTTAGGAAGCACTGCTGTTAATAAAGCTAGTGGATGTGATGGAATTCCAGTAGAACTATTCAAAACCTTAAAGGATGATGCCATCAAAGTGTTGCACTCAATATATCTGCAAATACGGAAGACTCAGCCATGGCCACAGGACTGGAAAAGGTCAATCCTCATCCTAATTCCCAAGAAGGGCAGTACTAAAGAATGTGCTAACCGTTGGACAATTGCACTTATCTCCCACGATAGCAAGGTCATGCATAAAATTTTGCATGCTAGGCTTCAGCATCATGCAAACCAAGAACTTCCAGATACCCAAGCTGGGTTTAAAAAAGGAAGAGGAACCAGAGATCAAATTGCCAATATTTGCTGGATCATAGAGAAAGCTAGGGAATTTCAGAAAACATCTACCTCTGTTTCATTGACTACATTAAAGCCTTTGACTGTGTGGATCAAAATAAACTGTGGAAAGTTCTTAAAGAGATGGGAATACCAGACCGTCTTACCTGACTCCTGAGAAACATGTATGCGGATCAAGAAGCAACAGTTAGAACACTGTATAGAACAACTTGTTGGTTCAAGATTGAGAAAGGAGTACAACAGGGCTGTCTGCTGTCACCCTGTTCGTTTAACCTATACGCTGAGCACATCATGAGAAATGCCAGGCAGGATAAGTTTCAAGCTGGAATCAAGATAGGTGGGAGAAACATCAACAACCTCAGATATACGGATGATACCACTCTAATGGCTGAAAGTGAACATGAACTAAAGAGCCTCTTGAGGGTGAAGGAGGAGAATGAAAGAACCAGCTTAAAACTAAGTATTAAAAATCTAAGACCATGGCATCTGGCCCCATTACTTCATGGCAAATAGAAGGGAAACGTGGAAGTAGGGACAGATTTCCTCTTCTTGGGCTCTAAAATCACTGCAAATGGTGACTGCAGCCATGAAATCAGAAGACGATTGCCTCTTGGCAGGAAAGCTATGACAGACCTAAACAGTGTGTTGAAAACAGAGAAATTACTCTGCCGACAAAGGTCCGTATAGTCAAAGCTATGGTCTTCCCAGTGGTCACATATAATTGTGAGAGCTGGACCATAAAGAAGGCAGAACACCAAAGAATTGATGCCTTTTAACTAGAGATGACTCCTGAAAGTCCCTTGGACAGCAAGATCAAACCAGTCAATCTTAAGGGAAATCAACCCTGTATACTCGCTGGAAGGACTGATGCTGAAGCTGAAGCTCCAGTATTTTAGTCACCTGATATGAACAGCTGACTAACTGGAAATGTACCTGATGCTGGGAAAGATTGAGGGCAGAAGAAGAAGAGGGCGTCAGAGGATGAGAAGGCTGGATGGTGTCACAGATGCAATGGACGTGAACTTAAGCAAACTTTAGGAGATGGTGAGGGACAGAGGCCTGGTGTGCTGCAGTCCATGGGGTAGCAAAGAACTGGACATGACTGAGCGACTGAACTGACGGACTGAGCAACTTTAACACCTTTTCACTTTCACTCAAAACACTGTAGTGTGAAAATAAGGACTTTGGAGCCAAGGGCAACCTGAGCTTCATTTCTTTTGTAACAAGGCAGTTTGGTTTAATTTATTTTATAACTTGAATTCTTGCTCTTTTTCATGATTAAGCAGAATACAGATGATTGAGAATTTGGTCTCATGTTTTCATAAAAGGATGAGATTTTTCTGTTCAGAGTCCTTTCTCTTATTTAAAGGAATGCTCTCCTAAATACCAACAAATGGCCTAATTGCTTTTGAGTACTATGAATAAATAAAACAATATAAAAGTCATTAATTTCGCATTCTTTTTTTGTACTAAGTCTTTGAAATCCAGGCTACATTTTACATTTAAACTTCTCAATCTGGTCGCTAATTTTCTTTATTGTGGTTAAAAAAAATAAATTTTACATCTTCACTATTTTTAAGTGTAAAGTTCAGTGGTGTTAAGTGTATCTGCTTTGTTTTGCAACAGATCACTAGAACTTTCTCATTTTGAACTCTATACCCATTAAATACTAATTCTTTCTCCTTTCTCCCCCTAGGACTTGACAACTACCACCTTCTACCTTCTGTTTCTATGACTACGTTAGACACCCCGTATGGGTGGCATACAGTACCGGTCCTTTGTGACTGGCTTGTTTTGCTTGGCACAACATCCTTAAAGTTCATGCACATTGTAGCATGTGACAAGATTTCCTTCTTTTTAAGGCTTCATAATAGTCCACTCTATGTATATACCACATTTTCTTTATCCATGCACCTGTTAATGGAATCTGGGTTGTTACACCTTTTGACTATTATGAATAATGCTGCAATAAATATGAATGTGTAAATATCTCTGAGAGATTTGTTTTTAAACAATAACCTTTCATAAAACGAACCAAAATAATTAAGAAAATTAAATCAATAAAAATTTACTAGAAAAATTGAGTTTTTTTAGTAGGTGAAAGACAAGTATCTCTTGAGAATATGACTGAATTTCAACATGGAGATTTAAAGCTTAGATTTGTTTTTAAGTTATATTAAAATTTTAAGGAAGAAATGAAAAAGAGAACAAACTCATTAATACATCAAAACTAACATCTAACTCCAAAATAATTTATAAGAAATGATATACCCACAGATATCTAGATCATTACTTGTATCAGAAGTAAAACCAAATCAAAATCCTGCCTGTGTAGAAATATTTTATCTGAGAAAGAAAAGTGAAGTCGCTCAGTCATGTCCTACTCTTTGCGACACTGTGGACTGTAGCCCACCAGGCTCCTCCGTCCACGGGATTCCCCAGGCAAGAATACTGGAGTGGGTTGCCACTTCCTTCTCCAGGGACTCTTCCCGACCCAGGGATTGACCCTGGGTCTCCTGCACTGCAGGCAGATGCTTTACCCTCTGAGCTACCAGGGAAGCCCTGCTATTTTATCTGAAATAGCTTTTAAATAAGGATGATCAGACACAACCTATAAACAAGTATCTGCTCGTGCTGAGTTTTAAAAAGTTGTAATAGTTTTATATTTCAGTTCAGTTCAGTTCAGTCTCTCAGTCGTGTCCAACTCTTTGTGACCCCATGAACTGTAGCACGCCAGGCCTCCCTGTCCATCACCAACTTCCGGAGTCCACCCAAACCATGTCCATTGAGTCGGTGATGCCATCCAACCATCTCATCCTCTGTCGTCCCCTTCTCCTCCTGTCCTCAATCTTTCCCAGCATCAGGGTCTTTTCAAATGAGTCAGCTCTCTGCATCAGGTGGCCAAAGTATTGGAGTTTCAGTTTCAATATCAGTCCCTCTGATGAACACCCAGGACTGATCTCCTTTTGGATCTCCTTGCAGTCCAAGGGACTCTCAAGAGTCTTCTTCAACACCACACTTCAAAAGCATCAATTCTTCTGCCCTCAGCTTTCTTTATAGTCCAACTCTCACATCCATACATGACCACTGGAAAAACTACAGCCTTGACTAGATGGACCTTTGTTGGCAAAGTAATGTCTCTGCTTTTTAATATGCTGTCTAGTTTTATATTTAACCCAGTGTTAAACATGTCATGTGATCAATATTATGTGGCAATAAACTCGGTTTGTCTGATTTTCTCCAATAGCTCATAAGTGAATATACTCAAAAAAATGATTATAGATAACATTAATAGTAAATAAACCTCATTAAAAAGCAAATATATTCAGACTATATAAATAAACAAATGTTTAAAGTTGTATACTCTGCTAAATCTTATTCACATGTACACCAGCAATCAGCACAACTGATCCAAACGTTAACAATTTAGCACAAACATTTTCAATATCAGAAGTCAATTATTTTTTCAAGAAAGCTTTCTACATGCTTAGCTGCCTTACACTGCCTGTTGACAGAACTTATACCATTGAAATAAACGTCACAGAAATAAAATTTCTTCAAGACTTCCAGAACCTATGGTAAAAATGTTAGATGAAGAAGGAAAGTGGCACAGATCAGCTAACAAATAATTTGAGACCTAATCCTTACTAGAATTTACTCTGTGACCTGCGAGTTATATAATCCCTGTGCTCCACCTGCCTCCATACGTGAAACAGGCTATCTATACACGCTAATACCAATGAATGGCAGCCATTTGGAAAACCCATTTAGAAAAAAATTAAGTTAGATCTCTGCCTCTCACCAAAGACAAAAACGAGTACCAGTTCAGTTAAAGGTCTAAATGTGAAAAATACAGTAGAAATACTCAGGACATTTTATCATGTTAGAGTAGAAGGGACTTCTCTAGACAAGCATGAAACACAGAAACCATAAAGGCTGATTTTACTACATAAAAATTTAAGTGGTCTATTAGTATGAAAGATGCCTCAATGTTGAACAATAAGGCCTGGGAGAAAATATTTAAACATCTTAAAAGACAAAGGTTAATATCTACACTTTGTAAAGGGTTCCTACAAAGCTATCAAAACAAACATTCCAAAAGAAAAGTGGGAATCATATGTAAACAGGTGGTATAAGATATAAAAATCAACAGCCAAGAGACTAACAAGATATTCCATCTTATTAGTAAGAATAAAAGTGCAAATTAAAGCCATAAAATATTAGAGTGGCAAAAATTCGGAGATAAATAATTTTACTGTCATTAACAGTGTGGAGGAACGGGTACTCTCACTGCAGATGGAAATGAACATTGATCGAGTTCTTTTGAACAGTAATTTGATAGCAGCTACCTCCTTGTAAAAAAACACAGCCCATGAGCCAAACAGCTCCATATCTAGAAATTTATTCTACAGAAATACATTTGTGTATAAAGATATAATAATAAAGATGTTAAAAAAAGTATTAATATTTTTAATAATCAAAGAAGTGCAAGTCACCAAAATATTTATTAGAGAATGATTATAACAGAATGTACTTCTGCAGATGTTTAAAGGAATGAAATAGACTGCAAAAGATGTCAAATGAAAAAAGTAAGTCTCAAAGAATGTTAGAAAAAAAATCTGTTTAGTTGTTTTTCTAAATACACAGAAAAAGTTTCAGAAGATGAAGAAGAAAGGTAGGGTAGAAGAAGCGAATAATTCTAAATTCACGCTTACTGTTTGAATGTTTTATGATGACCAAATATTACTTTTATAATTAAAAAAATAAAAGAACAGATGGGAATTTCGTAAGTCATTCAGCAATATGTCACTCACAGCATCCAGAATGTAGTATTCAGTTCCTAGATCCTACTATCCGGATGGAATGATCCTTTGCTAACTGCAGTTCTGAGACACAAAAAATAAAATTTTTCAATCTGTTTATTTCTGTTGCCTCAAACAAAACAACACAGCCACTTTGCTCCCAACTCCCACAAAAGAAGTGGGCAGGTGTATGGGAGGAAGACCCAGCAAGAATATTCATTTCTGCTTTATCATTTCAATATATGATAGCTGACCAAGCCCAGGAAAAAAAAACTCACAAAACAAAATTAAACAAGATTGATCTGTGAAAAGGCAGAGACTTGTGAAAACAAAACTATCAAGGGAGAATGGTTAAGTATACAACCCATGATGTTTCAGTCTGCTGGAGCCATCTGAAGCTCTCTAAAAGAAGTATAGTTTGTATAATGTAAAACTTGTGGGAGAATCTGCCCCAGCAATGTTTCCTGAATACCTAAAGGGGCTGATTCAGGATAGGGGTTACTGGAGCAGGTTTTTGAAGATAAAGACTGGTTTGTTTGGGAAATGGATACCCTTCAGAGAATAGGAACTTCACCTGTGTTTTAAAAATAGGCTTTGTGCCATTTTCCTTGTTTCCCCCAACTCACTCTTAGCCATGAGACTTTGATCTTGACAACTGCAGTTTTGCTGGCCACAATACTTTTCAGGAACATAGTTCCCGACGTTGGCAAAGAATCTGAGTTCAAGAGATATCATAAAACACTTTAAAGTCAGAAAGATTCAATTCAGATCCTAACTTCTGTTTCAAGGTGCATTATCGCAGGCAAGTTACCCACTCCAGTATCTGAAGTGGAGACGCTGTGAAGGGTGGAAAAAACACCGGCAGTGTCTAAGCAAAGTTCTTGTGCACAGAAAACTCTTGTCAAATGGGAGCAAGGATTTTTCTATTATAAGACCTTTGACCTAAGTGTAGGAGTGGAGAGTGAATAGCGGGCAGGGCACCTGAAGTGCTCCTGTAATTCTACTGGGACTAGATGTTAGGCTTTCTAATTTGCTAAAGATGAATTGATTCCATCCACCCATGCAGAATATAAGTGCATTTGACAGAATACAGCAAAGTTAGGATTTATATTGTAAGCTATTTTTAAAACTGCCTGGTTAGCAAATTAAACCAGCTGTGAAAATATCCTGGTTTCCATTCACAACAAATACAAGACAAGCATTCTCCTTTAATGAACCTGGCCTTGTGGCAGCATAGCATATTCTGCATAATTCATTCCAAAGGGTTTCGGAGACAAAATTTTCATAGGACGGACCAAAACTATTTTCGAGGGAAAAAAAAAAAAAGATGAGAGAAAAGAGTTTCTCTCTACAGATTTTCAGTGAATTCCACAAGTCACTGTCCCAATAACTTAGAAGACTACTGTCTGAATAAAAAATGGTAGTTATGTCAGTACTTGAAGCCAGTCTTAACTGTTTTTCCTTTAAAAGGGCATATGAAACACCAGTCTGCTCTGCAACATAATTTTTCAAGTTCTGTGACAGAGGGAGGAAAAAATCTACTCACTGCCACCAGAAAGCTACCCAGAGGACTCTCAATTTCAGATTTAGAACTTATCACTCCTTAAGAAGTTAGAGGAGAGATCCTGAATTATTTAGAATGTTGGCTAAGTCATATTATTTATAATTCCTGTTCCTCTGGGGAAACAATTTGTTATTTCAACAAAGATCAGAAGTATAAATAACTAAATGGAACAGAATTTCAGGAAGTACTATTTAAATAAATTCACACTTAGAATGCAGGGAAACAGTCTATTAATTCAGTTCACTTCATAAAGACAATGCTAAGAAAAGGATATACCATTTTACACTATCTTTGGAAATCAACCAGACTGAGTTAGTTCAATTTGAAACATCCTAAGCCTTAAAGCCTTTGCTAAAGCGTAACATAAATTTTAATTAGTCAAGTGTGAAAAACTACAAAGCCAACTTTCTTGCCCCTCCAGTTAGTCTGTCTATAAACAGAAGCAATGCATTAACAGCCACCAAAGCAACTGGGGAGGAGTTTCACCATGTACCCAACATATACACCCCTTGCAAACATGCTCTCAGCAGGTTTAACCAAAGTACTTCTGAAGATCTGTAATAAGACCCTTCTTAAATAAACCGTGACTCACTGTTTGCTTTCTTCACCAGGAGGTGGAGTCTTGCCATGCCCTTCCATTACAAAATCCTCCTGTTCCACCTGCAAAGTCAAGCACCACAGGTCAGCAGCAGTCAGGAACCAAGATGCAGTCACTTCCAAGTGCAGGGCCTGTGCTTACAGAACCACATGGCATTCCACTACATGCCTAACTAGAACATGAGCCCCAGTCAAAGGTTTCCTTCTCCATGTTTGTATATGGCATCTCTCCTTGCGTGACCAGATTTGCAGAATAAAAAAAGGAAGCATGTTGATTTGCAATTCATAACTGTGACAAAAGGTCAGCATCCAGAATATAATTTAAAAAAAAAATGCTATGAAACAGTAAGAAAAAGAGCCTACCAGAAAACTCTACAAAATAACTGAGTATGAATTTCACTTAAGAGGATGCATACATGGCCCTAAATAAATGAAAAGATGTTCAGTCTCCTGTCAATCAGGAAAATGCAAATTAAAACCACAGAGAGATACCATTTCACCACCACCAGGCTGGCTGAAGTGTAAAAGTTGGGCAATACCAAGTGTTGCCAAGGGTGCAGAGCAACAGCAGCTCTCGCCCATTCCAGCGGGAGGGGAACTGGTGCCGCTGTTTTTAAGTAGTCTGCCATTATCTACTACACGTGATTACATGCTTACTGTACAAACCAGTGACCACGCTTCTAGATATATACCCTAAAGAAACGTTTGTGCATAAATACGAAAGTATTTTTAGCAGCACTATTTTTAACAGGAAAAAAATAAACTTTCATCAACACTAAAAGTAGACAAATAAGCAATGGTGTTTTAAGACAATAAAATATAATACTGCATGAAAATGAATGAACTACAGCAACACGCCTCAACCTGGATGAGTTAAAAAACACAATACGAGGTGAAAGAAGCAAGTCACAGAAGAATACAAATCCAGTATAAATCTATTAACATAAATTCAAGTATATAAATTTTAAAATCACACATATGTATATATAAAGACACATATGTATATTTATAGTTTATAAAACTATAAAGAAAAGGGAATAACTATTACAAAATTTAGGCTAATTAGTATCTTAGGGAATCGGGAGGATTCAATCAGGAAGGGGCACATGGTTTCTAGGGTATAGATTCTATTTCTTGGCCTATGTAGTAGGTATATGGGTGTTTATTTTATAATTATTTTTGTAACTGTGTGTTTTTCTTTTCTCTTTCATAAGTATGGTTTATTTCTGAATACAATTTTCAAAAGAAGAAACAAAGCATTCTATTATTCCAGATGGTTTATTGCTCAATAAAGGAAACTAAGTGGCAAAGACAGAGCTACCTCCACAAACTGAGACGATTAGTCCTATGAAAACTTCCCCCAAAGGCATAATTTTTAAAAAGTCAAACAAAAGTATTCAAGGAGAGAGATCTCAACAGACGTATTCAAGGATTATTCCCTACTTAGAAAAATACTACCCACTGTTGCTGTTGTTCAGTCGTGTCCGAATCTTTGCGACCCAATGGAAGGCAGCACGCTGGGCTTCCCGGTCCTTCACCATCTCCCGAAGCTTGCTCAAACTCGTGTCCATTGAGTCGGTGATGCCATCCAACCATTTCATTCTCTGTCGCCCCCTTCTCCTCCTCCTGCCCTCAATCTTTCCCAGCAATCAAGGTTAATTCATTTTTATTGGAGCATAGTTGCTTTACAATGTGTTAGTTTCTACTGCACAGCAAAGTGAATCAGCCATACATGTACTTATATCTCCTCCCTTTTGGGCCTTCTTCCCATTCAGGTCATCACATTAAGTAGAGTTCCCTGTGCTATTTCTTTTAACAGAAACTAGTAATCTGGAAGATAGACAACAATAATACAGACACACACCATAATGACACCCAAATAAAACAAAAGGCTTTCCAGTTCTGCAACCCTCCCTCTGCAGCCTTCATTTCTCAGAAATACTGGAGAAGATGGAAGAGTATTAAGAGGCTAAGTTTCAGAAAGAACAGAAAAATTGAGATTTTTAATGGAAAAAATCTCCTTTCCATTAAAAGGAAAAACTGGAGGAATTGTAAGTAAGAATAATAAAAGACGCACACTGCGAAATTCAAACCAGGTTTCGACTTCTATTCTTTTCTGTGGACTTCCTGATCCTGGAGCCCACCAGGCTTTGCTATGGAGAGACAGGATTCTCCCATTCTAAATTTACAGTGATCTAAACCTCTAGAAGAAAAAAACATGGTTACAATGTTGCAAAGGGAACTTTATGAGGACGTAGAGATGATCTTTGTCTAGGTCTTGGTTACATGAAAGTACACATATGTGAAAAAAATCAATGAACTGTGCATTTTCTGAACTTTACAAATAAATGTTATGCCTCAATTAGGAAAAACAGATGGCAAACTCTTTAAAGTTTCTTGCAATAATTTTCTCAAAGAACGACTATTTTCTATATACTATGAAATTTTCTCAATCTTTCATCTCTAAAAATCCTTTCCAATTAAAGACCGCTACATTGTGGACTCGGCCTCTGCTTAGATGTTTTTTAAAGGCTTATCTATAACCAATTTTTAATAACCACAATAATGACAAGAAGCAATAATCAAAAAGCCCACAGTTTCAACAAGCTCCCCTATAATGACTTTCAAATCTTTAACTGCAGCCCCCATAAAGTGCATGAAAGCTGCTCAGCCATGTCTGACTCTTTGTGACCCCAGGGATTGTAGCCTGCTGGGCTCCTCGGTCCCTGGAATTCTCCAGACAAGAATACTGGAGTGGGTTGTCATTCCCTTCTCCAAAGGATCTTCCTGACTCCGAGACAACCCATGTCTTCTGCATTGCAGGCAGATTGTTTACCATCTGAGCCACCAGGGAAGCCCCCATATTTTATTAGTCTCCACTTGGATGGTCCAATAGGTCCAAAAGGAAACACCATCTTTGTCCTTAGATTTCCTCTCTTTTTTATATCTGCTATGTCTGTAAATGGTACTATCATTCACCAAGATCCTCAAACAGGAAACTGATAATCGAGGTTACAGGCCCTCCACCTCCCCTCCTTAACCCCTTAACTTCCTTATTAATCACTAAGTACAGTGGCTTCTATCTCTTACACACACTCATCACCCGTTCTTTATCCTCTTTAACTGCCATAGGTAAAGACAGCTTCTCTAAATCTCACTACTACAAAAGCCTTCTCACTAGTCTTTGTCCTTCGGGTCCCATCTTATTTCAATCCATCCTCCAAATCACTTCCATCAAATGCAAACTGTAAAATGCAAACAAGATCACATCACTCTCCTTGAAATTCTTCACTCTTATCACCTCTCTTGAGGGATAAAAGTTCAGTTCATTTGCCTAAGTAAGCTTTTTTATCGCCCCTGCCTCACTCACCCATTCTGAACGCCTGGTGGAGCACACACCAACTTCTCGGCCCTTTGTGCCTTTACATATAATGTCTCTTTTTGCCTAGAAGCCCTGGTCTTCTGCCTCACGTTCACTTCACATTCCTGCTCATTCTTTCAAGTACCAATTAAAATGCTTTTCCCCAGAAGACAGTATCTCCTTCACCAGGGTTCTTACCTTTTCTCACTGTCCAGCATCTCAGAAGGCAACAAAAATGGTCCAGAAAGATCACTGCTCCTTACTGCCAATTCCTGTTTTTCTCAAGACCATTTCCTTCTTTATTCTCTTCCACCTCTTTATTTCTTGTCTCTTCCCATCTTTATTTCTTTTCTACAAATGTCTTGAACACTTTGGGACTTAATTTGATGATCTCCACCATTCCTCTCCCTTGACCTCATCTTCAGAAGCTTAAATATTTTCATTCATAAAACTTACACCATGGGGAGGGAGAGGGTGGGACAAATTGAGAGAGTAGCATTGAAACATACACATTACCATATGCAAAATTAGACAGGCAGTGGATACTTGCTGTATGATGCACGGAGCTCGAACTCTGTGCTCTGTGACAACCTAGAGGGGTGGGATGGGGTGGGAGATAGGAAGGAGACTCAAGAGAGAAGGGACAAACGTATACTTATGGCTGATTCATGCTGATATATGGCAGAAACCAACATAACATAGTAAAGCAATTGTGCCCCAGTTAAAAATAAATAAAAAACAAAACAAAACAAAAAGAAAACTTACACCATATTCTCGCCTTTCTCTCACTTCCATTCATCTGTTTAACAAGTATTTGTTGGGTACATATTACATGCTAGGTGCTGTGGTAAAGAAGACAGTTTTTGCCCCACCCCCTTGAAACTTGCAGATTGGTGGGAAAGACAAACCAGTCAATTACAAAACAGCCAGAGAATGCAATTGAACAACTTAAGGAAGGAAGGGCACTAAACTCAGTCTACAGGCATCAGATTACTCTAGACCCATCCTAGGCAGCTTCATCTCCTTCCTGCTTTAATGAGGAGGTGGGCAGGACTCGAGGCTGGGTCTTGCCATCCATCCGGACCTCTCCACACTGAGGTCCATGAACTCTGAGATCCGCCTCTGACCACAAGAACCTCTTCCACTCCTCCCCTCCACTTGAATCTGTAAGGAGTCTTCATTGTCCCATCTAGTTCTGTGGTTTTCCTCTTCCCTCACTGTGTATTCAGAGCTCTAGCCGACAGGCATCTTGGTGACTTTTCTCGGCAATGTCCTAAATTCGCTCACCACCAACTTGTCCTTAGGACATCCCTGTCTTGCCAAATCCTTCTCCTTTTCCCCTTCAGCTTCTGGAGTGCAGAGCTGGAGGAAGTTACAAAACTGGTTCCTTTACAAATCATACCAATTAACTTGCACTCAGGGCTGACATTCAGCACCTCTGCCTGGACAGCCTGTCCTCATCCCGTCTTTCTGGTGAACTTCCACTTAACCTTCAAACCCTGGTTGCAAAGTTACTTGTTTTAGGAAGTGTTTTCTGCTATCTCCCAGCACTTCCTCTTCCTCCCTTTCCCCGTGCTCCTTCCCAGTAGCTCCGGAAAGGCCTGGCAAGCAGCTGTGATCCTTGGCTCACCTGCTGGCCCCCTGCTGTTGAGCCCAGGAGGGAAACAATGTAACTTCTGTCAGTGGATCCTTCCCAGACTCTAACACAGGCCTTCTGGTCCATCATTCGTTCTTTCAACAAAACTTCCCAATGCCTTCTAGGTGCCAGGACTGGGCTGAATGACTGACCTACTGTACCACATCCTTCACTCATCTATCCTGTACCTTTTCTGCTCTCTTCAAAGACATCAAATCCACCCACTAGGCATTCTCCCTAAGTCCATCCTTTCTGAAGATGACAATGCCTACGAATATCTTGTGAGCCTATCCAATACAAAGTTCCAAAAGCCCCTTATTTTTTCTCTGGGGATTATACCTTAAACCTCTGCATCTTCACCCATTTCCTCCCTCGACTGCTCTGCAAGGTTAACCTCACCACTTGTTGCTAAACTCATGACCTACACCATACTGCCTCCTCTGGGATCTTATTATCTAAGGAACCCTTCTTTCTCCCTTTCTAGTAAACCCATCTCCTCAACCTACAAATACTTCATAATCTCTATCTATAATTTTATTTATGTATTTATTTGTGGCTCTGTTGGGTCTTCATTGCTGTGTGGGCTTTTTCTCCAGCTGCAGCAAGCAGGGGCTACTCTCTAGCTGAGGCACGTGGGCTTCTCATTGCGGTGACTTCTCTTGCTGTGGAGCAGACGCTCCAGGGCACATGGACTTCACTAGTTGCGGCACATTGGCTCAGTAGTTGTGATTCCTGGACTATAGAGCACAGGCTCAATAGTTGTGGCACACAGGTTTAGCTGCTTCTTGGCATGTGGGGTCTCCCCAGATTAGGGATCGAACCTGTGTCTCTGGCACTGGCAGGTGGATTCTTTACCACTGAGCCACCAGGGAAGCCCAATCTCTTCTATTCTGAAAAAGTTATTTTTGGCCTTATAACCTCTCCAGATATCCTCCTATTTTTCCCCTTCCCTTTACTATCCAAATTCTTAAAAGAATAAACCACACCCCATCACTTCCATGTTCTCACCACTGAGCATGCTCTTCTGCTGCCACCCCACAACACAAACGTACCTCCCTTCTCCCATCCTCCCAATATAAATCACAATTTTTGTTCAAATTAATATTCAGTTCTAACAATGCTATTACTCAGTAAATAACATATACAGCTGAATCATAAGGAATAAGTTTCCTTTCTTGGATATTTTTTCTTTTCCCTGGAACTAAAAATTACTACTTCGTCTTATACTTTCTATCAAATTTTTTTAACTTGGTATTTATTATGTGTTTTCACTAATTCACCCGCAAACCCTCCAACAGAGTGGTGAGTCTCCTCTTAATAAGTTCAAACACTTCAGGTAATCTGTCAATTTCACTGCAGTCTTGAATACATCCCTTGGGGGTTTTCTTCTGTGCCAGCCGAGATTGTCTGCTCTCCAGACCACTAAATAGCAGACACTTTGCCAGGGATGCCTCTCTCCCTTCATCTCTGGGATTCCTCACTCTCTCCCCGTCACTGGAGCATGTTTCCTAGACCTTTTGTGCTCCTCTTTTATGGTTTATTCCTGGAGCACAGACTCCAGTTATTTCCTAATAAGAGGTATACAGGAAGTGAATTTGACATTTTGAATGACTGAAATGTCCTAATTTTATCCATATATTTAACATATGGAATATTTTTATCCACACACACAGTCAGATACAGAAGTTCAAGTTGGTAAACCTTTCTTCCAAAAATATGAAGGCCATGATCCATTGTCTTCTAGCACCCCAGAGTTGCTATATAGAAATTCAATATTATAAATCCTAATGTTTTGGATATGACCTGATACTTCTTTGGAAACATTTAGGATCCTTTCTTTTTCCTCAGCTTTCTAAAAATTTGTTGTTGTTGTTCAGTCACTAAGTTGTGTCTGACTCTTTGTAAGCTCATGGATTGTAGTAAGGCTCCTCTGTCCTCCACTGTCTCCTGGAGCTTGCTCAAATTCGTGGCCATTCAGTCGGTGAGGCTATCTAACCATATCATCCTCTGCTGACCCCTTCTCCTCCTGCGTTCAATCTTTCCCAGCATCAGGGTCTTTTCCAATGAGTCGGCTCTTTGCATAAAGTGGCCAAAGTACTGGAGCTTCACGTCAGTCCTTTCAATGAATATTCAGGGTTGATTTCCTTTAGGATTGACTGGTTTAATCTCCGTGCTGTTCAAGGGACTCTCAAGAGTCTTCTCCAGCACCACAATTTGAAAGGAGCAGTTCTTCTGCACTCAGCCTTCTTTATGGTCCAACTCTCACATCCATACATGACTAGTGGAAAAACCACAGCTTTGGGACTTTTGTTGGCAAAGTGATGTCTCTGCTTTTTAATACACTCTTCAGGTTTGTCACAGCTTTCTAAACATGCAAACCACTAAGTATGGTCCTTTTTTCATTTAGTGAGCTGGTACAGATCCAACCAGGGATCAAACCTGAGTCCCCTGCATTGCCCGGAGAATTCTTGCATGATGGGAAGTCCCCCATCTTGTCCCAGTTTTAATCCTTCCCTCCTGCTCTCCCTCCCTATGCCACCACTAACGTGCTTTCTGTCAGCATAAGTTAGTTTGCATCTTCCAGAGTTCACAGGCACTGAATCACACAGTATGTACTATTTTGGCTCCCTCTCCTCCTCTCCTCTCACTTCTCTCTCCTCTCGTTTATGTCTTTTTGCCCTGGCTAGAAATTCCAGTACGGCGTTGAAGAGAAACGTAGTACCAGACAGCCTGTTCTTTTTTGTTGTTTTTGTTGTTCACTGTAGGAGTAAAGCATTCAGTCATTCAACATTGAGCTCAATGTTAACTGTCAAATTTTCATAAAAGTCCTTTATCAAGTTGAATAGTTCCTTTCTATTATTTTGCTGAGCGTTTTCATCAGGAATAGATATGACGTCTGTTAAATGCTTTGTCTGCATCTCTTGATCATAGGATTTTTCTTTTTCACTTTGTTAATATGGTGTATTACATTGATTTTTAATGTTAAACCAACCCTACCATCCTGGGTAAACCCTACTTGTTCACATATGATCCATTTACAGATTATTAGATTCAATATGCTAAAATTAGGCTTAGAATCGAAGAAGGCAATGGCACCATACTCCAGTACTCTTGCCTGGAAAATCCCATGGATGGAGGAGCCTGATGCGCTGCAGTCCATGGGGTCGCCAAGAGTCGGACATGACTGAGTGACTTCACTTCCACTTTTCACTTTCATGCATTGGAGAAGGAAATGGCCACCTACTCCAGTGTTCTTGCCTGGAGAATCCCAGGGACGGGGGAGCCTGGTGGGCTGCCGTCTATGGGGTAGCATGGAGTTGGACACAACTGAAGCGACTTAGCAGGAGCAGCAGCAGCAGGCTTAGAATTTTTGCATTTATGTTCATGAGAGATACTGATCTGTAATTTTCTTTTCTTGCAATGTTTTTATCTAGTTTTGTTATCAGAGTAATGCTGGCCTCACAGAATGAGTTGAGTACAGATGACCCTTGAACAACATGGGCTTCAACTGTGCAAGTACACTTATATGTCGATTTTTTTCTTCAATTGTAAATACTGTACTCTCACACAATCTCCAGTTGGTTGAATAAGAGGGTGTGGAAGAACCCCAGATATGACAACCGAGTATAGGAACAGCTGAATGTAAGTTATATTTGGATTTTCGACTGTCCAGAGGGTCAGTGACCCTAATCCCTCCATTGTTCAAGGGTCAACTGTATTCTCTTTGCTTCAAGTGAAATTATACTAATTCACATATAAGAACCTTATAACAGTATTCTACCATTTTCCCTCTTTAGGTCTTTACGCCACCCTTATTGTACAGTTCACAGATACAAATGTTATAAACCCATAATGCATCTGTATTATTGTTGTTCAATCAATCAATTCTCTTTTAGAGATGTGAGTAACAGGAAAAAACGTCTGACATATTTAACCTATGTAGTTTTCATTTTCTGAGCTCTTTATTCCTTTGTGTAGATTAATATTTCCATCTGGCATCTTTTTCTTTCCTCCCTTAACATTACTTATAGTAAGATACAGATAAATTATTTCAGTTTTTGTATTAGTATATCTGAAACAGTCTTTATTTAGCCTTCAATTTTGAAGGAAATTTTCACTGGTTATAGAATTCAAGGTTAATTTCTCTTTCAGTGCTTTCAAGATGTTGCTCTACTGCCTTCTTGCTTGCATTGCTTCCAATGAGAAATTCTTTGTTCCTCTCTTAGTAGTGTGTCTTCTTTCCTCTGGTTTTAAGGTTTTCTTGACCACTGGCTTTGAGTAATTTGTTTAACGATGGGCTTTGATGTGGTTTTCTTCATTTCTTGTGCTTCAAGCACACTGAGCTTTTTGGATTTATCGGTCTACAATTATTATCAAATTTGGAAAATTTGAGGCCATTATTTCTTAGCTATTTTTTTCTGCCCCAACATGCCTTCTTTGGGATTCCCTGGTGGCTCAGACTGTAAAGAATCCGCCTGCAATGTGGGATTCCTGGGTTCGATCCCTGGGTTGGGAAGATCCCCTGGAGGAGGTCATGGCAACCCACTCTAGTATTCTTGCCTGGAGAATCCCATGGACAGAGGAGCCTGGCAGGCTAGAGTCCATGGGGTCGCAAAGAGTCGGACACGACTGAGCAGCTAAGCACAGAACAGCACGTGCCTTCTTTAGAGACTCCAATTACAGGGACATTGGGGGTGACTGAAGTTGTCCACAACACACTGATACTCTTCACTTTTTGGATTTTTACTCTTTTTCTCTTTGTGTTTCACATTGGATAGTTTCTGCTGCTGCTGCTGCTAAGTCGCTTCAGTCGTGTCAGACTCTGTGCGACCCATAGACGGAAGCCCACCAGGCTCCCCCGTCCCTGGGATTCTCCAGGCAAGAACACTGGAGTGGGCTGCCATTTCCTTCTCCAATGCATGAAAGTGAAAAGTGAAAGGGAAGTCACTCAGTCATTTCCGACCCTCATTGACCCCATGGACTGCAGCCCACCAGGCTCCTCCATCCATGGGATTTTCCAGGCAAGAGTACTGGAGTGGGGTGCCATTGCCTTCTGTTCTTTAAATTAATCTTTCATTCTACAGTATCGAATCTGCCACAATTCCATCCAGTATATTTTTCATCTCAAACATTATAGTTTTCAGTTCTAGAAATCTGACTTGGGGCTTTTAAAAATATATATTTTCCATGTCTCTGCTTGACCTTTTGAACTATCTGAAACATAGTTATAATAGGTGTTTTAATATCCTTGTCTGCTAATTCTAACATCTTGGTCAACTATGAGTTGGTTTCAATTGACTTTTCTCTTCACTATGCTTGTATTTTCTGGTTTTTACATGCCTGAAAAATCTCTACTTTGAATAACAGACACAGAATTTTTGCTGGATCCTGAATACTTTCGAATTCCTATAAATATTTTTGAGCGTCATTCTGAGATGCAGCTAAATTATTTTGAAATAGTTTGTTCCTTTCAGGTTCTGCTTTTAGGATTCTCAAGTCAGACTTCATAATTAGGTAGGGCTAATTATTCCCTACTCCTGAGGTAAGAACTCTACTAGTACTAATGCTCAGTATGCTGATAATGATCCATGAATTATGAAAGTTTCTAGTCCACAGAAACAGGCACCATTACTGACAGTGTTTGAGTGCTAGACAGACACTGTTACTTCCAATCCTCCGGGGTGGGGACCCCCTCCTGCCTCAGTCTTGACCAGTCACGTACATATGCCAAAAAGCACTCTGCTCAATACTTAGGGGAACCCTCCACAAATCTCCAGACTTCTCCCTCTTAGCTGCTCTCTCCTCTCCAATACTCTGTCCTACAAACTTCGGCTCCCTCATTCTCCCCAGACTCTCAGCAGTGTTTCCTCAACTGAGAGGGTCCACTGGGCTTTGCCTGGGCTCCCCATTTCCCACACTGTGGCCCGGAGGTTCCCTCAAGCCAGGACACAGGGGTTGTCAGAGGACTCATCTTGTTTTCCATTTCTCACTTATCACTGTCCTTCACTATCTGATGTCCAGTGCCTTGAAAAACTGTTGTTTCAAACACATTTGTGTATTTGTAAAGTTGTTATTTCCAGTGGGAGGGTAAATCCTATTTCTGATACTCCATATCTTGCCCATCTCGCCTCTGAATTTCTTGACTTACAAAGCTCTTCTCTCATAGTGTTACATGGAAGCTTCCCCCTCATCATTTAGGCATCAGCTCAAGTGCCATGTCTTTGAAGTGATGGATGAATCCTAACCACCCAACTGAAAGAGCTTCCACACTCAGCCACTCTCTAGCATAATGCACGTCACTATCTGAAGGGATTACCTATTTATGTGTTTTGTTGTCTGCAAGAATGCAAACTCCTTATGATGAATGTCTTATTCATCATAAACTATCATAAACCAATGTCTTATTCATCATAAACTTGCTGACTCTCTAATCTGCTAATCTCTGCTTTTCCTTCTTCTACTCTCTAAACGTTTATTTCTCCAGCTTCTGTCCTTGGACCTCTCTCTTCACATTCTTCACAGCAGTTTCATCTAATCTCACAGTTGCAACTAGTAAATTTTTAAAAATTAATCAATTTTATTTTTGGTTGCACTGGGTCTTTGTTGCTGCGCATGGGCTTTCTCTGCTTGTGCAGAGCGGGGACTACTCTCTAGTTGCAGCGTGTGGGCTTACTGAGATGGCTTCTCTTGTGGAGCACGGGCTCTGGGCACATGGGTTTCATCAGCTGCAGGACACAGGCTCAGCAGTTGTGGCTCTCAGGCTCTCAAGCACACCGGCTTCAGTAGTTGCAGCACTCGGGCTCAGCAGCTGTGGCACATGGACTCAGCTGCACCACAATATGTAGAATCTTCCTCAACTATGGATCAAACCTGTGTCCCTTGCGTTGGCAGGTGGATTCCTATCCACTGTACCACCAGTAAAGTCCCTCAACTATTAAATTTGAGTGATTCCCAATCCTGTATTTCCAGTCCCCACATATCCTGCCTCCAGTCCTGCATTTTCACCTGGCTGACAGTTTGCCGGCCTCTCAAACTCTGTATGTTTGATACAGAATTAATCTCATTCCCTCCCAAAACTGTTTTCTTTATTATGTTTCCTATTTGGCAAGGGCATCCCCTTCCTCCCAGTCATTTTGCTTGAAACCTTGACATTACTTTTGGTTTCTCCTTTTCCTTTTCTCTCACATCAATTGCTAAATTCCATCCACTTTATAAATGTTACACCTTTCTAACCACCCACTCCATTCCAGGTACCATAAGTGGTTTAAAAAGGAAATATATATATTTGCTGAAATAAGAAGCTGAGAAGGACAGCTAATATTCTGCATAACAGAATCAATATTCAAAATGAGTTTAGCCAACCAAAGGACAGAAATTCCCAAATTGTTTTTTGTCCTTATTGAACATCATTTACTAACAGAAAAATATACAAACCTTAAGTGTAGAACTAACACCCAAAAAAGATGTCCTTTTCATTATACGGGACTGGAATGCAAAAGAAGAAAGTCAAGAAACACCTGGAGTAACAGGCAAATTTGGCCTTGGAATACAGAATGAAACAGGGCAAAGGCTAATAGAGTTTTGCCAATAGAACACGCTGGTCATAGCAAACACCCTCTTCCAACAACACAAGAGAAGACTCCACACATGGACATCACCAGATGGTCAATACCAAAATCACACTGATTATATTCTTTGCAGTCAAACATGGAGAAGCTCTATACAGTCAGCAAAAACAAGACCGGGAGCTGACTGTGGCTCAGATCATGAACTCCTTATTGCCAAATTCAGACTTAAATTGAAGAAAGTAGGGAAAACCACTAGACCATTCAGGTATGACCTAAATCAAATCCCTTATGATTATATAGTGGAAGTGAGAAATAGATTTAAGAGACTAGATCTGATAAAGTGCCTGATGAACTATGGACGGAGGTTTGTGACACTGTACAGGAGACAGGGATCAAGACCATCCCCATGAAAAAGAAATGCAAAAAAGCAAAATGGCTGTCTGGGGAGGCCTTACAAATAGCTGTGAAAAGAAGAGAAATGAAAAGCAAAGGAGAAAAGGAAAGATATAAGCATCTGAATGCAGAATTCCAAAGAATAGCAAGAAAAGATAAGAAAGCCTTCCTCACCGATCAATGCAAAGAAATAGAGGAAAACAACAGAATGGGAAAGACTAGAGATCTCTTCAAGAAAATTAGAGATACCAAGGGAACATTTCATGCAAAGATGGGCTCGATAAAGGACAGAAATGGTATGGACCTAACAGAAGCAGAAGATATTAAGAAGAGGTGGTAAGAATACACAGAAGAACTGTACAAAAAAGATCTTCATGACCCAGATAATCACGATGGTGTGATCACTCACCTAGAACCAGACATCCTGAAATGTGAAGTCAAGTGGGCCTTAGAAAGCATCACTATGAATAAAGCTAGTGGAGGTGATGGAATTCCAGTTGAGCAATTTCAAATCCTGCAAGATGATGCTGTGAAAGTGCTGCACTCAATATGCCAGCAAATTTGGAAAACTCAGCAGTGGCCACAGGACTGGAAAAGGTCAGTTTTCATTCCAATCTCAAAGAAAGGCAATGCCAAAGAATGCTTAAACTACCGCACAATTGCACTCATCTCATACGCTAGTAAAGTAATGCTCAAAATTCTCCAAGCCAGGCTTCAGCAATATGTGAACCGTGAACTTCCAGATGTTCAAGCTGGTTTTAGAAAAGGCAGAGGAACCAGAGATCAAATTGCCAACATCCGCTGGATCATCAAAAAAGCAAGAGAGTTCCAGAAAAACATCTATTTCTGTTTTATGGACTATGCCAAAGCCTTTGACTGTGTGGATCACAATAAACTGTGGAAAATTCTGGAGAGATGGGAATACCAGACCACCTGACCTGTCTCTTGAGAAACCTATATGCAGGTCAGGAAGCAACAGTTAGATCTGGACATGGAACAACAGACTAGTTCCAAATAGGAAAAGGAGTACGTCAAGCCTGTATATTGTCACCCTGTTTATTTAACTTATATGCAGAGTACATCATGAGAAACGCTGGGCTGGAAGAAACACAAGCTGTAATCAAGATTGCCGGGAGAAATATCAATAACCTCAGATATGCAGATGACACCACCCTTATGGCAGAAAGTGAAGAGAACCTAAAAAGCCTCTTGATGAAAGTGAAAGAGGAGAGTGAAAAAGTTGGCTTAAAGCTCAACATTCAGAAAACTAAGATCATGGCATCTGGTCCCATCACTTCAAGGCAAATAGATGGGGAAACAGTGGAAACAGTGTTAGACTTTATGTTTTTGGGCTCCAAAATCACTGCAGATGGTGACTGCAGCCATGAAATTAAAAGACGCTTACTCCTTGGAAGGAAAGTCATGACCAATCTGGATAACATATTCAAAAGCAGAGACATTACTTTGCCATCAAAGGTCCATCTAGTCAAGGCTATGGTTTTTCCAGTGGTCATGTATGGATGTGAGAGTTGGACTGTGAAGAAAGCGAAGCACTGAAGAATTGATGCTTTTGAACTGTGGTGTTGGAGAAGACTCTTGAGAGTCCCTTGGACTGCAAGGAGATCCAACCAGTCCATTCTAAAGGAGACTGGTCCTGGGTGTTCTTTGGAAGGACTGATGCTGAAGCTGAAACTCCAGTACTTTGGCCACCTCATGCGAAGAGTTGATTCATTGGAAAAGACTCTGATGCTGGGACAGATTGAGGGCAGGAGGAGAGGGCGACAACAGAGGATGAGATGGCTGGATGGCATCACTGACTCAATGGACGTGAGTCTGAGTGAACTCTGGGAGTTGGTGATGGACAGGGAGGCCTGGCATGCTGCAGTTCATGGGGTCGCAAAGAGTCGGACACGACTGAGCGACTGAACTGAACTGAACTAAGTGTAGACAGTGTAGACATCAATGAATTTTAGTATTTACTTGTTTATTTGGCTGTGCCGGGTCTAGTTGTGGCACGTAGGGTCTTTGATCTTCATTGTGGCATGCACCATCTTTAGCTGTGGCATGGAAGATCTTTAAGTTGCAGCATGGAAACTCAGTTGTGGAATGTTAGGATCTAGTTCCCTGACCAGGGATCGAAGCTGATGCCCGTGCACTGAGAGCACAGCCACTGGACCACCAGTGAAGTCCCAACAGCCAACTTCTAGAAGCCATCCTCTGCTTTTTATCTTTCTAGCAGAGACAGAGTCTTCTAAACTCAACAGACTGAAGTGTACACATCCTAACTCTCAAGAATATATAATCCCATCTCTGAATTTAAACATCTCTCCAAAAAAAAAGAAAAAAAAGCCTCTGGAAGATACTGCACGATGATTTCAGGGAATATTTCTTCAAAAAGAACATCAACAGTCTCCAAGAAGATGTCCTTTGTCAATCCTGTCCAACCATAAGGCATACCTGATTTCTGTCAGTACAATATGTACATGGGTATTTTTAAAAACTGCACTGACCCTTTCATTCACTTATTAGCTATTCTTAGCACCTTCTCTACCAATGCCATTCCAAAACTGTCCTCCTTAAAAGGAAATCTAAACTCGTCATTTCAATCATGCAAGCTAAACTCTTCAATTTAACAATGATTTCTATTTCAGAGGGAACATTAAGCTGGACCCCACTTTCTTTCTTTCCTCCTCCAAATATCAGTCACCACCAGACAAGAGTCAGAAGAGCAGGGTTCTGGCCTGAGCCCCGGTACCACCACAGCAGCAGGGGCCAGCCTCACTGATCCCCAGGCTCCTTCAAACTCACAAACCTGGTGAACCGCTTCCATAAACACACTCAGCCTTCCTCCACTCATTTCTTCACTCTTTACTCAAACATGCCTGGGCCTCCTCCATTTAAAAAAATCTTTCACAGGACTTTCCTCGTGGTACAGTGGTTAAGAATTCGTCCTACAATGAAGGAGATGTGGTTCTATCCCTGGTCAGGCAACTAAGATCCCACAGGCTGTGGAGCAACTATGCCCAGGGGCTCTGGAGTCCATGTGCCACAACTAGAGAATCTGTGTGCCACAGTGAAAGATCCTGCATGCTGCAACGAGGATCCTGCATGCTGCCACTAAGACCGACACAGCCAAATAAATAAACACAATTTTTTTTTAATCTTAAAAAACTCCTTTCACTTGAACCAATACCTCCTTCTGGTCAGGGAACTAGGTGGTTCAATGGTAAATAATCTGCCTGCAAATGCAGGAGATGCAGCAGACTCAGGTTTGATCCCTGAGTCGGAAAGCTCCCCTGGAGCAGGAAATGGCAATCCACTCCAGTATTCTTGTTTGGAGAATCCCACAGGCCACGGAGACTGGTGGATTGCAGTCCATGGGGTCATAAAGAGTTGGCCGTGGCTGAGCACACAGCACACACACTACTCGGCGCTCTGCTCTCTTCATTTACTTGTAGATTTCACAACTGGATAGTAGACTACAGCCACCACTCTTTATGTTTTTATCATTTCATTTCCTTTGAACCCATAAAATTGGTTTCTCATCCTCTTCGTCTTGAAGACCACTAATAAATTTCTTTTAAAAGCATTATTATGGAAAATGTCAAGCATATACAAAGTGAATACAAATGAATCCTTATGTATTCATCACCAAGCTTCAATAGCTGTGAACATTCTGTCATTCTTGTTTCATCCATACTTCCATCCGTTCTCCATCCCTATTCAATTACTATTATTTTACAGTTTTCACAGGTAAAGTGTACCTGAAAAGTTGTACTTTTTAATTGCAAATTCTAGAAGTATACTTTTAACAAATGGATATACACCCGTGTGATCCATACTCCTCTCGGACACAGAATACCTCCACCTCTCCAGAAAATTTTGTGTACCTTTTCTTTAATTAATTCTTCAAAAAATAAATCCAGCTACATTTTCTAAATTACCAACCTCCTTGGCTTCTCAGCAGCATCTGACAGTATTGATTCTACCTTTTTTCTTGAAATGTACCTCTTGGTTTCTAGGAAGCAAAAGTATTCCAGTTCATCCTCACGTCAGCTTTGTTGCTGCTGCTGCTGCTAAGTCGATTCAGTTGTGTCCGACTCTGTGCAACTGCCATAGACTCACCAGGCTCCCCTATCCCTGGGATTCTCCAGGCAAGAACACTGGAGTGGGCTGCCATTTCCTTCTCCAATGCATGAAAGTGAAAAGTGAAAGTGAAGTCGCTCAGTCGTTTCCAACTCTTAGCGACCCCATGGACTGCAGCCCACCAGGCTCCTCCGTCTATGGGATTTTCCAGGAAAGAGTGCTGGAATGGGGTGCCCACGTCGGCTTTACCTCCAGTATATTTCCAGTCTGTCTTCCTCCACTTCAGTGCAGTATGCAAATCCACTTTCTCTCTCACCCACGTGACTGACTAGGACTGTCTTCTTTCTCACCGGTCTTCTTGCTCCCACTCCTGCTGCAGTCCAATCCATTCCTCACATAGAAGCCAGAGTGATTTTTAAAAAATGAAATCATGGGGACTTTCCTGGTGGTCCAGTGGCCAAGACTGCACGCTCAATGCAGAGGGCCGAGGTTCGATCCCAGGTCAGGGAACTAGAGCCCTCATGCTGCAACCAAGAGTTTACATGCTGAAATTATAGATCCCACATATTCTAAGACCTGGTACAGCCAAATAAATAATAAATTTTTTTAAAACGGAATCATATCACATGACTCTCTACTTTAACTGCCTTTAATGGCTTCCCAGTTGACAGAAATTCTTCCCACTTGACAGAAACCACATTCTATGCCAGGACTGTCAAGTTCTTGCAAGGTCTCAGTCTCTCTCTGTAACTTCCTATCACCACTCAGTGGCACAGGACTTCTGTCAGTTCTTGGAAGAGGCCAAGGGCTTCTGAAGTTGTTTCTTCTGTCTGGTGTACTGTTCTTCTAGCTCTTTACACAGTTGGCTCCCTCCAACTGTGTAAAGAGTCTTTACTGTTCTTTACTCTTTTAGAGTCTCAACAGTCTTTACTGTTCAGCTGAAATGCCACATGTTCACAGAGGGCTTGCTTGACTAGCCTAAGCTTGTCCTTCCGGTCACCCTGTATTGTATTATTTTATTTTCTTCATAGTATTGATCATAATTCAGAATCACTATCTTTATTTATGTTTGTTTCTCCCACTAAAATGTAACCACCTTGAGAGTAAGAACCATGTCTTTTTTCTTTGTTGTAGTGTATCCACTAATAACATATGCTCAAGAATTATTTTTTTTTAATGATTTAATTCAAAGTCATTGTTTTGCAGAAAAGTCCCCACTTTTTCTCAACACCATTTACCTTTCCTAACTTATTTCTATTAACAGAAAACCACAAATTATGTTACCATAGTACTAGGATAAATTCCTGCATTAACATCAAATCATTTCAAGATTTTAAACAAAGAGAAGCATAAGAAAAAAGTCATAAAATGTAACGTAAATGAAGACTAGTGAAAACAAAGTTATAATTTAATTTTAATAGCAGAAGCATCTACTTATTGCAAGTATAAAAAGAATATTCTTTTTTTTTAAAACCTGTTATTTATTTGGCTGTGCCAAGTCTTAGTTGTGACACACAGGATCTTTGGCTGTGGCATGCAAACTCTGAATTGTAGCACGTGGGATCTAGTTCCCTGACCAGGGATTGGACCCCAGCCCCCTGCACTGGGAGTGTGGAGTCTTAGCCACTGGGCCACTAAGGAAGTCCCCCCCCAAAAAATATTCTTTTACTCTTTAGCCTAATTGATTCTGAACTGATGAAATATTCAATAATTGAAAAATCAAGAAATGCAGTCCTCCTTCCTTCCCCAGAAAGGAGGTGGAAACTGAGCTTCTGGTACAACTAAGCATTCTATGTCGATCTAGTTACATACTTGCCAAGCAATCTTCCAATTTCAACCTAGCTTTCCAGGAAGAGAATGTACTAGTCAGAGGATCCAAGAATCTAGTCTTCCTTAACATTGTGGTTTATTATAAACTAATTAATTAGGGTCTTGGGGAAGGGTCTGTGTGTACTGTAGAAATCCTGGGGTCTGTATATTTTTGGTGGCTGGCCTCGGTGTACATGTCTCGGTGTGTGAGTATTTGGGGGACATTCTTAGAGTGTGTGCATCTCTCACTTATTCTGACTCTCCTTAAACCAGGTTTAGGGATCTAGATGAAAGTGAACATGTTAGGAACTAGATCAAAGTGCTCAGTCGTGTCTGACTCTTTGCAACCCCATGGACTGTAGCCTGCCATGCTCCTCTGTCCATGGGCTTCTCCAGGCAAGAATACTGGAGCGGGTTGCCATTCCCTTCTCCAGGGGATCTTCCCAATGTCTCCTGCATTACAGGCAGATTCTTTTCCATCTGAATTACCAGGGATGCCGGGATCTAGATGAGTCTGATAAAAGTCTATTGGATTCTACTTTGGCAGAAAGAAGGAAGGGATCTGGTGATACGGGGGGAAAAACAAACAAGGGGAGAGGATGAACCTGTCCTTCTACCTAACACATGGACTGTAATGAGGGGAGATTCAGAGAAGCTGAAGAGCATCTTTCACAAGGAGCTCTGGGGCTCGGGGCACAAACTGTGCTTCTCTGTAGCCCAGCCCACGTACCCATTAAGTAGTCATTCCTCATTCCGCTTCCCCCAACCAATCTCTGGCAACCACCAGCCTGTGTTCTATGTAATTATCTATTCTACATATTACATATAAATGGAATCATATGTGACCTTTTGTGCCAGGCTTCTTCCAATTAGCACGATGTTTTGGAGTTTCATCTGGTGACATCTGACCCCTCTTCACTTTTGCTCTGGGGAAAGAATTTGTTGTTGTTGTTCAGTTGCTCAGTGGTGTCTGACCCCATGGATGTGGAGAAAGAATAAACCTTCCCAAGAGAGTATAAGCAGCAGTGGCAACAGCAAAGGACTTCCTTCAGGACGGTTCAGGGCAGACAGCCCTACAGGTGCGGGGAACTGTTCAGAACACAGTGTGGGATACGCTTGGAGCTCCCAGCAAGGATTAGAAGTGATTTTGACAGGAGAAAAAGGGACGTGAAGGTGATACTGAGGGTTTTATATGACCAAGAAGAGAAAAAGCCAAGGAGACTCAGGACATGGAGCTAGATATAGACAGGTCTCAACACAAACGTAACCACTTCTACACAGGTGACAACGAAGTATTCATTTAAGCTTTAGCCTGAAAAACCAAACCAAATGCCATTTATAAATTTATAACCAAAAATGTCTAAAAATGATCAGTGATACCTCTGTGTAGCAGGAATAAGGCATAGGCTTTTTTATTTTTTACCTTATACACTTCTGATTTGCTTTAATTTTTAAAATAAGTACATACAACTTGCATAATAAAACCTTAAAAGATAAAGTGCTAGTAGTCTACAAGTGAATCATAAATTTTTCTATGAGCTCAGTGAAATTTGTTTTAAATTTGTCACGGAATGTAACAAAAGTGGATACTGAGAAGGAAAAAAATCCTTTCAATCTTAGGTGAGGTTTAATTTAAATCAATCAGATGTCTAAATTCACCTAAAACACAACACCCACTCTCCTCACTCACTGTCCCTGTTGTTTAATTTCTGCTCAGACTGTTTGCACCTTTAGTAATTCACTGACCTTGGAACTGCTTTCTTCCGATACTTCTCCCTCATTGGTCTGCATGGGAACAGACTCTGTGCAAAACTCTGCAGAAACACACAAATACTGCCTAAAAGAGGTAAGAAGAGAAAAAAAACACACATAAGGAATCAGTGTGCATATTTGCTTTCTCAGATTACATTGAAATTCTGTCACCAAGACTAAAAATAGTATGAAGCGATGACCTTGAGTAATGTGTGTGTACACATGCACATGTGTGTGTGTGTGTGTGTGTGTGTGTGTGTGTGTGTAGCATACATACACAAATATCCCAGGGAGAGAGGCAGGGAGAGAGTTTTCCCCACCTTATGAGAGCATAATTAGGAAAGGCTGAAGACACTGGATTAGTAAACTGTTCTAGATTTCTTTCCTCTTTTTATTTGACTTGTGGCAGAGGTTAAGAGTAAAAATCTTTAGCGATTCATACAGTACAAACACTGACCTGTTGGAAAAGTGGCCCACCTGAGAAAAGTAGGGGGCCACTTGTTATGCTGTAGCAGGGCATATAGTCTAACTATCAGGCTAGGCTACTGCAAGTGGCTGGGTTTCTTAGGTTTATAATTTACGTTCAATATTTATGGTATTTTATAACTGAAATTCAGGTATACTCTAATGGTTGATCCTACCTTTCTATTTTAAGAAAACCTGCTCAATAAATTTCAGTTTATTTATTTTTTTATGATAACAGGCCTATAGGGCAAGACAATAAAAAGTAGCAATTTTTCTTCTAAGAATAAAATGAGTCAAATAAAAGTATATTAAAATTTTATGAATTAAAATGAACCCAAAAGAAACTACTAAAAGTTTATGCAACCTTCAAATTAATTCATTAAATATGTAATTATTAAGGAATAGGAACCATAAAGACAGCTGAGTGCTGAAGAACTGATGCTTTTGGAGAAGACTCTTGACAGTCCCTTGGACTGCCAGAAATCAAACCAGTCAATTCTAAAGGAAATCAACCCTGAATATTCACTGGAAGGACTGATGCTAAAGCTGAAGCTCCAATACTTTGGCCACTTGATGCGAAGAACTGACTTATTGGAAAAGACCCTGATGCTGGGAAAGACTGAAGGCAGGAGAAGAAGGGGACAACAGAGGATGAGATGGTTGGATGGCATCACCGACTTAATGGACATGAGTTTGAGCAAGTCTGGGAGTTGGTGATGGACAGGGAAGCCTGGCGTGCTGCAGTCCATGGGGTTTGCAAAGAGTTGGACACGACTGAGTGACTGAAGTACTCAAACTGACACAAACAAATCTCCATTGTAATACAGGTATGAATATTTTTTTCAAATTCTTCAAAGGGCTCAAAGCTACAAAATAGGAAAGCTAAAATGATGCTTGACAGTGTACCTTTCTGGCATGAGAGAAATCTTTACGAATACAGCAGATAGGAGATGTGCCAATCTGGTTCTGGCACAGGCTTCTCAATAACCATTCACAAGGTCTGAGACCAAAAGGTATTTCTGAGAATCTGTTTCTTCACCTGGTGGGTGGGAAAGGACATAAAAACACCCACTGTGCTCGTCTAATAACGTCTGTTGGGAACCAGTGTTTATATATATATATAACGTAAAATGTGAAATTGGTACACTGGAAGTCCCTTGACCACCCCCACCCCACTCACTCACTCCACACAAACCAACACCATCCATTCCCTCTGCAAAACACGCAGAAAGTGAAACAGGCGTTCTCTAGGTGGTTTTGTACCTCACACCTATTTGTGACAGTTGTGCCAAAGCAGAATTACCCTTTCTATGAAGACTAAACTGACAGCCCTGGAAAAACTCGGTAACATAACTAGAAAGATGTGGTATACAAACTGCTTCACAAATGTCTTTTAAGTTCCCATTCTACTTTACTGGAACAGAGATTGTATTTCATAGATGATACATTATAGCCACAGCAGACCAGGAAAGGCATCTCCATTATCTCTGTGCCATTTCCATTTGAACGAGCTTCCCTCTCCTGAGGTTTCCCGCTTGGCTCCTCTCCATCCACACACTCCACCCTAGTGGAGGGACAGGATCTTATATGAATGGAGAGTTGAGAAGGAGAAACAAGCTATGTGAGCTCGGCCCCTCCTGTCTCCTCCCTTTTGAAGCTGCCTGTCCCTCAGGAGCACTCACTGTGCTCAGCTCTCAGACCCATTAACACAGGTCCCTCATGGCTACCTGTGACAGGTAAGACTGTTGAATTCTGAGCTTCACTGTTAAGACTCTGTTTCCTCCCGTAGATGTAAGCTGCATTCTCCAATACAGCTTTTTTTAAAAAAATTATTTATTTATGGCTGTGCTGGGTCTTCACAGCCATTGAGGTGCACAGGCTTCTCATTGCAGTGGCTCCTTTTGCTGCAAAATGTAGGCTCTAGGGTGCTTGGGCTTCAGTCTTTGGGGCCAGTGGGCTCAGCAGTTGTGACTCTCAGGCTTAGAGAGTCTTGCTCTGTGGCATATGGGATCTTCCTGCTCCAGAGATTGAATCAGTGTCCCTTGCATTAAAAGGCGGATTCTTAACCACTGGGCCACCAGGGAAGCTCTCCAACACAGCTTTATTAGTGTAAAGATGGTTTTTTGGTCTCCCAAATCCCCTCCTCTTTGAGAAATAAATTTCTCAATTGGTAGAGAACTCAGTCAAGAGAAAAAATACTATTTATTAGGTCTCTCAAAGACTTAAATCTGATGCCTGAGACCAGTGTCTTGATTAATAGACACCAAGGAAAATTTGAGGAGAAAGATACATGTCAAATTTCTGAGGCTTTTGTTAGGGCCAGGACTTTGGGCCTTGGTTCTTTTGTGAGGGGGCATAGCACTTTGATCTTATAGAGGTTTACATTAGGCCACATGAGTTTTTACAGTTATATACTAGCTTTTAACTATTGAGGCCAAACTGAAGTTTATAAAGCATAGGCCACCCTGCATTTTAACCTTAGTGCAACTCTGTCTTCAGGTATGTGGCTGTTTCTATAGAGACAAGGTTGTAGGCACTGGGCACAGAAGATTGAGCAAGGCTCGGGGGCTTTGCTGACCTCAGTGAAGCAACAAGGCACAGTTGGCAGTGGCAGTGATGGTGGGGTCCTGAAAGCTCACCTAATGTCAGCTGTGCAAGTGGCCCCAGCATACAATGGCCACTCTGGCCTAGCAAGCAAATGCCAGCTGTGCTGGCCTCAGCAAAGGGAAGAGGGCATTAGCAGGCTTGGGTGGCTCCAGAGTACAGAAGGCTGCTGCCTGACCTTGAATTATGCAGGCACAGCTTTTCCTAAGCAGGCATAGCTGAGGCAATGATTAGGCTTTAGGGAAAAGAGACATTCTTCCTACAGGCCTTGTAGATACCTAGTGAGGGCAACAGTTATTTGCTATGGATAAGCTACAAGGCAGCTGAATTTCAAACAGCACAAGCACCATCAAACCAGTGAAGTTCTATGTTTAAATTCTTTTTGCTAAGTTTATATAGGCAATTCAAAGGGAGAAGGGCAATTGAGAGGTTTCTCATTAAATGTCAGGTTGATGTCCTTTATTTAATTAGCCTTCATTGTGTTGGGCGGGTGACTTTTTACTCTTTTTAATGTTTTTCAACGAGTTTTTGAGAAAGCCTCGATGCCATTCTTATTGAAGACATGGCTCATACCTGTGCCTCAGGGTCTAAGTCAGTTTTCCTGCCCTTCTGAGGAAAAGACAGGGGAATAAAGTAGGTGACTGATAGTCTTTACCTGGTGCATTGCAGGCCTCAGCAGATGTTAGTGAGCAAACATGAGGAATGTCCTGCAGGCTCTGTGCTGGGTCTTCTCTAAAAGTTGACCAACACGCTCATATCTCAAAGCCCTCCAAGATCCAGACCTCGCCTGCCTCTCCAGTGTCATCGGCCGAGGCCTCTTTGGTCCCTCCTATCTAGCCACAGTGAACTACTTGTGCGCCGCGCTCAGTCGTGTCCGACTCTCTGCGACCCCATGGCTGTAGCCCACCAGACTCCTCTGTCCGTGGGATTTCCCAGGCAAGAATACTGGAGCGGGTTGCCATTTCCTCCTCCAACAGTGAACTACTTACAGCTTCCCAAATACACCAGATTGTTTCCCGTTTCCATGCTTTTGTTCATATCACTCCCTCTGCCTTTCTCTTCCCTGCTCCTCATTCAACATTCAGCTTTTATAAAGTAATTGCTGTCCCATCTCTAGGCAGAACTGATGACTCCTTTCCCAGTGTCTGCAAGGGATCTTGTGAGAAACTTATTAGCGGATCTGTAACACTGCATAGGATTTATTTTCTTACACTGATGCCTCACCTATTAGATTATCAATGCTTTGATACCAGACATTGTTTTTCAATCTCTGCATGCCCAGATTACTTAAAACTGTGCACCTGGCATTTAATAAGTATCCAATAAATTCCATTGTAAGAATGACTGAATTAACCAACTAAGTCTTTTTTACTTAAAATTGCAGTTCACCGGGTCCCCACCACATGCCAGATGGTGCTTGACTAGTATAGGAGAATGAGCTTTGGCTTTGAAGGAGCGGAACAATTATTCTTTGTCATTTCTTAGCTGTGTAATCTTGAGCAACTTACCTAACATTATAATCTGCATTATTTTCATCTACAAAACTGATCGGGGGGAGGTATTACTCCTGCAAGGTGTCCAGGTGCAGCAAACAGGCACTACAAAAACAGTTAGTTCCTTCCCAAGAAGTCTCGGAGGGTTTACAGACCAGCAAAGCAGACAAAAAAAATAAGTAATTCTTAATATAAATAATGTTGTTTTATTGCTGTATCAACAACAGGTGCCCCTGGAACACAGATAAAAAGGAAATTCTGCCAGAAGAGCCTGGGATGAGGGGACAAGAGGAAAGATATAAGCAGGAAAGTAAATAGTGGCATTCTTGTCCCCTCTTCCAAAATCTAAGCAAAGAAAAAAGAATCCATCAAGGCATAAAGTTGTGAAAAATAACTTCACACAGTCTGGTAAGGTTTACAGATACTCAGTGGTGCTCAGTCACTCAGTCGTGTCTGACTCTTTGTGGCTCCATGGACTGTAGCATGCCAGGCTCCTCTGCCCATGGAATTTTCCAGGCAAGAATACTGGAGTGGGGTGCCATTTTCTTATGCCAGGGGATCTTCCTGACCCAGGGATTGAACCCAGGCATCTATTGTATCTCCTGCATTGGCAGATGGGTTCTTTACCATCTGAGCCACCAGAGAAGCCTCTTACAGATAAGGGTATACTACAAAAGAAGCCAGAAATGTTGTTTGGAATTAGGTCTTGGAGGGGTTTGTAGGATGACATCTGCAGTGACTGGGAGCCGTAAGAGCTGTTTAGGCAAAGGGGCAATGTGAGCAAATCTATGGCTAGACGCTGAGTCAGGCAGTGTGTGGACGACACACTGGAGTGGGGAGGCACCGGAGGCAGAGGAGCTAGGATATGCGCATGTAACACTGCGAAACTGCTAAATCTAATAACAAATCTAGTTCCATAAAAGGATGGGACACCAAGTGTCAGTATCAAACTAAATACAGGTGTTTTTAAAGGGACCTAGTGAAGTGGAAATTCAAAGGATCAGGAGTGATGGCCACTTTAAGTTCCCTTCTGTAAGAACTCTGGAAAGAAGCATTAATATCAGAATGTACTTTTCTTTTTTTTAAACGTGAAGACACTCTCATTTCATTGCCCGTACCTGGTGGATATTCATTTTTAAAACTTACCTTTGACAGTATCCTGGGGCAACACAAGCCCGTGAGGATGAGTCTAGACTACATTCAGTGCAAAAACCAAAACCCTGAAAAGAGAAGAAAATCCCAATGAGCCTCATGCTCACAGCAAGACACCGTGGTGAGCAGCAGTCATGTATAAACCCGGGCTTCTCTGTCTACCAGCTACTGACTCTTAGGCCAGTGGCCTAACGGCTCAAGCCTCAGCTTCCTCATTCAACACCGGGAGCAACAACACTGTCTTCCTCATAGGGTTCTCTGAAAGTTTAGATGAAATACTTGTAAAAACACTTTTAGCACAGGGCAGGGGACCAGCCACATGCTGGATAAAGGTGAGTGGATATTAAGAATGTGAACTGAAATATTTTCTGGAAAAAAACATTACAACTGATATTAAACCTTTATTATTTATTTAACCTTGTTTGTTCTACCAGAAAAATACCAAACTGCTTTATTTTCTCCATTTGACATGAGGATGTCTCATCATCACTTTAGAACTAATGCATCCCAAACCGCACTCTTCATCTCCCACCCCCACCCCGCCCCGCCCCCAGACTCCATTCTCCAGTCTCCACTGTCTCAATCAAGGGTGTCATCCTCCACTCAGGTTCTGGGGTCAGAACTTCAGATTCATCCTGGATTTCTCACCCCACCCCAGTCCTCTTACAGCCAGTCAGCAAACCCTATCATTCCTGCTTTCAAAATACGTATCTTAGAGCTACCCATAATTCTTCATTTTCATTGCTAGCATCATTTCCTACTTGTGGAGGCCTCTTAGCTCGTTTTCTTGGGCCTACTCCCACTCCTCCCCAAGCCATTTCTAATTAATTGCTGGAATGGCCTCTTAAGAATCAAAGCAAATGACAGCAAGCTGCTAATAAGTGCAGTGAAAATGTTATTTCGTGAAGGAATGTCTTCTCTCTTTATATATATGTGAAATATATATACACACACACACATGAAATGACAGCCATGTATTATTAGATAGTTAAAGATCCCAGGCCAGTTCTTTCATTTTACAACGGCAGAAACAAATGCCAGAAGGATATTCTGCTCAACGTGGGGACAAATGCGGCAGAAATGTATCTGTGATTAGCATCAACACTGCTGTCAGAAAGCCCGTCACTGTTTGGAAGTTGGCCACCTAGTTTCACAATCAAGTTAACATTTCTGTCCAAGAAAGCACATTCCACTTCCCATGGCTACAGATTATAAATTACAGGTTCAGAACTACCTTAGGTCACAGCATTTGAGGTGATGTTTTACTCAATCTCAAAGGTATCTTAATGCCCTCTTATCTACCATCATCTCCACCTTAGCTTATTTTCAGTGTTTGAAAAAATAAATCTCAGATGGAATGGTACTATGATGAGTATTTATTGTTGCTATTTAGTTGCTAAGTCGTGTCTGACTCTTGTGACCTCATAGACTGTAGCCCACCAGGCTCCTCTGTCCTTGGGATTTCCCAGGCAAGGATACTGGAATGGGTTGCCATTTCCTTCTCTAGAGGATCTTCCTGACCCAGGGATCGAACCTGTATCTCCTGCATTGCAACAGATTCCTTATCTCTAAGCCACCTGGGAAGTCCTATATGATGAGTGTCAGTAACATTTTAATTATTAGCTTTACCCTCCTATTATACACACTGTTATCCCAACAATCTTCCTTTCTAAAAAGCCAATTTGACCTTTGGGTACATCACTGGCAAAATCTAGTCAGTAACTACCCATTGTCATTAGGGTAAAATTCAAAATCCCTCCAGTCCTGTCATCATATCACATCCTGGTCGCATGGTTGGCACAGGGCAGCCTTGCTCATGACGTGCACTTGCATCCCTGGGAGCCCGCTGCCTCACTCCCTTCTACTCCTCTTTTAAGATGTGCCTCAGGCGTTAGCTCCTCACAGTTTTCTGTACCCTTCTTGGCTGAAGTGTTCCTCTTCTGAGACCATACAATATCGGTAATATCCATGGATCTGTTTTATTCATGCAACAGAACTCCTTGACAACAAGGACTACCTACGTCTTACATTACCTTTGAACTTGGTATCAGATGGAGCTCAATAAACACAGACTGAACTGAATGTTGATGTGACCCCAATAACAGTACTGCAGTGTGGAAGCGTCCCCATTAAATGGCACCGGGGAAGGCTGAAGAAGCCAGGCACAGCTTCCAAGATGAGCCTGGCCCTCACAAGGATGTAAACTCTGTGGTTATGTGTGATGCTCAGCACCTCAGAGAAAGATGGGATTCTTGAACTTTTTCTCAACCACAGACTAGCAAGGTAAAAGACTTAATTTTTGGTTCTCTATTGTGATTAGTTTCTGCCCAGGCTTAAACATCCTTCTCAGGGTAAACACTAAATTCTGTACCAATTTCATACAGGGGCCCATTATTACAAATCTTGCTAACAGACAAGCTTAAGACACCGTGGCCAGATCGGTCCTTTGCCTGTTTGGCAGTTGGTCCCAGACACTTGCTGGCGGTCAGTGACGGAAAAGGAGTTAAAGCAGAGGAGTTGCCAGCGGGGGAAACTGGGCAGTTTTCCAAGTACTCTGGAAACCAGTTTTTACAGAACAGCTTCATTACTTTCTCTGCAGGGCCGTGAACCTCCGTATCAGATGCACTCCTATTCAAGGTACACAGAAAATTTAATTCTAAAATCAACACTGAAAATTATCTAATTGAAGTTATCTACAGCACTGTTTTCCTTCTAAGGTATGAGTAATGGCAAATTCCTCGCAAACACCATCTGAAATGTTCAGAGCTGCCCTATAATCCTTCCATCTGATCATGCGTAGCCATGGCAGTAAGCTACTTGAACTGCTCTAGTTTTCTCTAGTCTCTCACAGAGTAACCAAATTGGTCTTGAAATTCACACAGTGGGGTGGGAAGGTTCAGTGGATCTTGGACTACATCAATATCCAGGCCCTACAAAACTTCAAGTAGGCTTAAAGAGTTTCTCCACAGCCAAGTACAGAACTAAACTCACCAGGTGGAATTAGAACTGAATCCTTTACAAAGAATATGAAAAGAAGTACATATCCAATAAACTATATTTACTAATAATGTCTCTGATATGATGGAATTTTAATTTTGAGACTTGATTGTTCAGCATGATTCTTCTAAATATAATTTTAATTCTCATTTCAAAAACTTCAAGCAATATAGATAAAGTCCTTGACCACTGCCCTCCCTCCCTGCCCTGGTCCTCCCAGGACTCACCACTACTGCTATGTTTGATAATCAGCATAATTCTCCAGATGCAGATTATTAAGAATACACTGTAAACTTCTGAGTCATAAATAACACGGAAAACCCAGACTGTCTACATTGTTGGCGACTGGCCTAACTTCAAGCAAGATGTCTGGAAGAACAGCAGACATGGGGGTGGAGCAAAACACCAGCAATGAGGCCAGGGAGGTTTTCCTGGGAGGCGAGCACAGACCAGGAGACTAGGGGCAGACAGGAGGGGACTACGAATCCAGCTCTATATGCGGGGCACACAGCCCAAGAGGGCAAAAAGGAACCTGTTGAATTAAGTAACACCAATAATAAAGTCAGAGCCTAAGGGGTGCAGATAAAGGTAGTACTACTACAGGAAGATGGGTTTATTTAGCTACCAATACCCAAGGGTTACCATTGTTCCAAGATCTGGAAATGCTACTTGCAGTTTTAGGTCACGTCTACTTCAGTTCAACACTTTGGAAATTCTGTAAAAATGTTCAAGTCTGCCCATTCCTAAAATCACCCCCTTTAATCCTAAAATCTCCTGCAGATGGTGTGCCCTTCCTCCCCTCTAGTCAAGCTCTATTTCCAGGGGATCTTCCCTACCGAGGGATCGAACCTGGGTCTCCTGCATTGTAGGCGGATTATGTCCTGTCTGAGCCATTAGGGAATATCCCTTAAATATGTATATATATTTATTTATTTGGCTGCACCAGGTCTTAGTTGTGGCATGTAAGATCTTTAGTCATGACATGTGGGATCTAGTTTTCTGACCAGGGATCGAACCTAGGATCCCTGCATTGGGAGCCCAGTCTTAGCCACTGGACCACCAGGCAAGTCCAAAGCTCTTTAAAAAGAAGTTTTATTTGTGGTCTCAGTGTCCTAATCTCTCATGGACTTAATCATCATCAACATTTGGTTTCTCTCCCTATCACTCCCAGTTGTCAAATACAATGGCTATCATTGAATTATTCGCTGTAACCTTTCTTTGGCTTCTAAAAATTAGAAGGATCTGAAATATGTGTCATTTGGAAGCCCCTTTCCATCCTGATGTTAAGGACGTGAGATCTCATCACTAGGCCAGGGGCACTTTGCTTTAGTTCCTGGTCCTTGGCTGAGTCTGGATCTCCCTGTCGCCCTAGGCTTGCAGCCAGTCCAAGGCCCTTGTCAATACTGTTGGTTTTCAGATTCCCATGATGGGCAGGGGGTTGCTGGGTGAGAAGCAGCTGCTTCTGCGCATGGAGGACTGGGGAACAAAGGTCATGGTGAAGAAATTCAACTCAACTCCTGGTTTTAAGGATTTGAGCATAGTTCTGATGCTCAAACTGACATGGAACATATTTAGTCCCTTTATCCCACAGAAGGGGTTTCCCTGGTGGCTCAGACAGTAGAGAATCTGCCTGCAATGCAGCAGACCCAGGTTCAATCCCTGGGTCGGGAAGATCCCCTGGTGAAGGGCATGGCAACCCACTCCAATATTCTTGCTTGGAGAATCCCATGGACAAAGGAGTCTGGCAGGCTACAGTCCATGGGGTGGCAAAGAGTCGGACACAACTGAGTGACTGAACAACATTATCTCAATGACTCCCAGATCTCTCTCTAGGGCTGACCTTTCTTACAACCTTCAAAGCCATCTGTATAACTTCCTAATGTCAATAGACTTCTCTACCTCATGTTCCGCAGGTCCCTAAAACACAATATAATGAAACAAAATAACACTCCCCTTAAAATAATCTGCCTGTCTTGGGAATACTAGCATCCCACTCAAAAATCTGGAACCATCACCTCCATTTTCCTCTCACCAAACTGTCAGCTCTGCTGCTGCTGCTAAGTCGCTTCAGTCGTGTCTGACTCTTGTGTGACCGACCTCATAGACGGCAGCCCACCAGGCTCCCCCGTCCCTGGGATTCTCCAGGCAAGAACACTGGAGTGGGTTGCCATTTCCTTCTCCAATGCATGAAAGTGAAAAGTGAAAGTGAAGTCGCTCAGTCGTCTCCAACTCTTTGCGACCCCATGGACTGCAGCCTACCAGGCTCCTCCATCCATGGGATTTTCCAGGCAAGAGTACTGGAGTGGGGTGCCATTGCTTTCTCTGCTGTCAGCTCTAATCCTCCAATATTTCAACAGGTACTTTCTTCCCTATTCCTATCATCTCTGCCTTAGTTCTGGCATAATCTCCACTGATTTATCCACTTGTTTTTTAAACTGGTTTTCTTACCCTTAAGACCCACCCCACCCCCACTGCCATTAGAATTACCGTTATAAAGGGCAAAACCACAGGGCCTTTGCAATGCCTTTCATCCATCTTCAAGATGAAATCCAATTCCACCGCGTGGTATACAAGGCCCAGGATCCATTCAGCTCTCACCTTCATCTCACAAAACCACTCTGCTTTCAGTTTCTCTTAAGCACCACAGGGTTTCACGTGTCTGTGATTTTGTACATGTTGTGTCAACTGGACTCCTTCTCTCACAGGGCAAATTTCAATTTTGATGATGCAAGAAAAGGGAAACCTTTCCTATCAAGTTTGTCTTGATTCTTCTCTTTTGCTCCAGGTGCTCTGGATGGGTCCTTCCTCTGGGTTAGCAACTATACTCGGTATATATTTCCACTAGGCTTGTTTATGCTGTATAGACTACAAGGTTGTAAGTTTTCTGAAGACAGGAAGGGCTAAGTCTTTTTATCACTGTATCACCATCACGTAAAACAGTGCCAGTGCAAAGGATATTCCAATAAATTCTCCTGAAACAAAAACATGCATTTGGAGGGGGGAACTATAAAGTCAACTCAATATAATATTCTTTGTTTACTGAAATAAGGATGCTGTTCATCGCTTATAAGAGTACATCCAGGGCCACAGTACTGATTCCAATCATTCACTCAGTGAATGAGCCACCTGCCAGGTTTCATGTCTGTTCTAGAAATACCATGTTGAAGTCATGCTAGGCTCTCAGGGCACTGTGCTACCCGCATGAACCCACAGATTGCCACGGAGAAGCTGTGAAGAAACTCTGGGACTGAGAACAGGACCCTGGCATAAAGATGTTAAATTTATTCTTGTAACTTTTAAGTCAGGGAAGAGTTGCCTAATAAATAAGCTGAAGCAGCGATGAAGAAAAAGGCACATGCCTCACCTTCAACTACTAATCCAGTTTGGTCAAATGGAACTAATGCCCTCTGGCTTAGTCCAGGACAACTTGTCAATTCTTTAACACAAAGGGCTTCAGAAAGTAAAGCTACCCTCTAAGACCTACACAAACTGCCAGTCACATGAAGGTGGGGGCGGGACGGTGGGGAATAATGACTGCCAGCTATAAGAACAGCAGAGGCAGCTACTGAACAGCAGATTCAACTCAACCAGCTTTCCTGAGGCTTACGAAACACCTAGCACTATGCTCGCTGGTTTCAGAACAAGGGCCTCTGACTAGGTTTAACTGCAATCATTGGCCACAAAGAATTAAAGAGATTAGGGGGCTTCCCTGGAGAAGGCAATGGTACCCCACTCCAGTACTCTTGCCTGGAAAATCCCATGGATGGAGGAGCCTGGTGGGCTGCAGTCCATGCAGTCGCGAAGAGTCAGACACGACTGAGCAACTTCACTTTCACTTTTCACTTTCATGCATTGGAGAAGGATATGGCAACCCACTCCAGTATTCTTGCCTGGAGAATCCCAGGGATGGGGGAGCCTGGTGGGCTGCCGTCTTTGGGGTCGCACAGAGTCGGATACGACTGAAGTGACTTAGCAGCAGTAGCGGTAGCAGGGGGCTTCCCTGGTGGTCCAGTGGCTAAGACTCCGTGCTCCCAACACAGGGGGCCAGGGTTCAATCCCTGGTCAGGGAACTAGATCCCACATGCCATAAATAAGAGCTCAACCTGCCACAACTAAAGAGCCCATATGTCACAACAAAGATGGAAGATTTATCATGCTTCAAATAAGACTCGTGCAGGCAAATAAAGAAATATTAAAGAAAAGGAAAATAATTAAACAGACTAAGATGCTCAGCTTTTGCATTCAATATATTGATGATCTGTAATCAAAAAGTATTCTTTTTCCATGTTGTGTATTCAATTTATGTAGTTAAAAAAAATCAAATAGGTATTTCTATGAAGGTTGTCTACAAAATTTCAAATGCATATTGGTTCTCCACTCAAACAATAAGGGAAAATTTAATATTGATATTGAAGATAATAATATGAAACTATTTATGCTGTGTTCAGCAATATACATCATGGACATCTCATTTAAGATATGATCCCTATCCTTAGAGCTTCCCTGGTGGCTGAGATGGTAAAGAACCTGCCTGCAATGCCGAAGACCCAGGTTCAGTCTCTAGGTCAGGAAGATCCCTGGAGAAGGGAATGGCAACCCACTCCAGTATTCTTGCCTGGAGAATCCAACAGACAGAGGAGCCTGGTGGGCTACAGTCCACGGGGTTGCAAAGAGTCGGACATGACTAAGCAACAAACACTTTCCCTATCCTTAAAGGTCTTACATTATTGATAAGGAGAAGAAAATTAGCACACCAAGCAGTTCCACAAAAACTAAGCAGTAAGCTGTGCGGCACAGAAGTTTCGAGGATGCAGAAAAAATGGTGGGCTGGACAACCTGTGCAGCCTTCAGGGAGAAACCAAGATCCCGGCTGGAACTGATGGGATCTAAAGCAGTGATTGTAAAACTTTTTCATTGCAGGGTCTCTTTACGTCCCTAAAAATTATTAAGGATCTGCAAAAGCTTTTGTTTATGTGGGTTGTAGTTAACAATATTTACAGGTGCCTCAGTGGTAAAGAATCCGCCTGCCAATGCAGGAGACATGGGTTCAATCCCCGAGTCAGGAAGGATCCCCTAGAGAAGGATATGGCAACTCACTCCAGTATTCTTGCCTGGGAAATCCCATGGAGAGAGGAGCCTGGCAGGCTATGATCTGTGGAGTCACAAAAGAGTTGGATACGACTTAACAACTAAACCACAACAAACACATTAAAAATGAAAACTATGAAAAATTTAAAATATTCACTCATAAATATTTAAATATATAAGTAATAAATGATTACACGTTAACATTTTTAAATTAAAAATATTTTAAAGGCTAAAAGTTTAGAGAACAGTGCCACTTTTTTACACTTTTCTAAGTATCTTTGATATTTTGCAAGTATCAGACAACAGCTATATCCTAATATCTGCTTTTGCATTCAATCTTTTGCAGTATTGCATGCCATGTAGCCTCTGGAAAACTCCACTGTACACTCAGGAATGAGTTTAAAAGGCATATAACATCTTAATGTTATTAAAGAGTTGTGATTTCATGGACCCCCTGGAAGGATCTAGACCTGGGGGAGTGCGGGGGATCCGTGGACCACACTTTGGGGAATCGTTAATTTTAAAAGAGAAAGAAAATGCTATATGCAAGGGCTGGGCAGGAAGGAAATATGTGGCTGGAGAGCCATAATTTCTAAGTACGCAATGCTTCCCTGTAAACTCTTGGCTACAACCAGGCTCACCTTCATCGTGAGACTGAGAGACCGAAATGGCCAGGCAAAGTGGGGACCAGAAGCCTCCTCTAACCCCGTGGTGCTCTGTGCCCACAGAGGAGGCTCTGCAGCCCCTGTAACATTCCCCGGAGGCCACGTCAGCCCTTGCTCGCTGGCACCTCCACTGCGCTCTCCTCCCAGAAGCTGTAAATGGCTCACAAGAAACTGCCTTGCCGGGGCTTCCCAAGGCTGTGTTTACTAACTGCAAAATCATCTCTCTGCCACAGTCTCAGATTCTTCAGACATTTCTTGATCTGGCTGTCTTAAAGAAACACATTTAACATCAGCCACGTAGCCAGTTTTTCCTTGCCAATAACCATGGGAGTTTGCTATTCCGTTCTCGTGCATCTTGCGACTGTAAAAACAGTTCCCGGAGCATCATATGTCATGGATCTAGTTGCCACAAACTGAAAACATTTTCTTCATATTTTGTGGCACAAACTAAAAGCATGCTGGATGTGGTTTGCATACAGTCCATCTCTGGCCAAAAAAGAGGCTTAAATATATGGATAGATGGGAGAAAGGGGGTGGCCATCACCATCATTAAACTGTTTGATCAATCAACGTTGGATAGTGTATAGCTATGGCAAAATTCTAAATGGAAATGAAACATTCTAAAATTATCCTGCAATAAGTACAGTTGTTCTTTTCATGCAGCAAGCTTTAAGTTGCCTAACAGTTGTTTTATAGCTGAGAGAAGCACAGATGAAACAGAAACTTCTTTTTTAGTCTTTTAAATAAAAAAATTATATAATAAAAGCAATCATGAATCTATATAGTTTTTCAGTCTTTTTTATGCTATTTTTTAGTAAACATATTTATTAAGGCCCCTTTACAGAAGAGGATAGGTCATTTTGAAGCCAAAGTGAAACTGAAACTTTAAAAAGAGATTTCTGCTTCTGGGAATGCTAAACTAGATAATTCAGACCAACAAGCTTATCCTGCTAAGAATAGCCTAGAAAATCTGGACAAAATATTAAAAATAATCTTCAAGGCACTAATAAGTCAATTAAGAATTACCATGCATAAAAATCAATTTCAAGTGAACTATGTATCTAAATGTGAAAGATAAGTAGTAAAGCTTCCGGAAAACAATGTGGGATGTTACCATCACCGAGGCACTGGGAAGGAGCTCTTAAACAGAAAACAAGAGTAACCATGGACAAAAGACAGATAAAAGATAATGATACCAAAATTCAGTTTTTGTTCACCAAAAGACATCCTCAGAAAAAGGAAAAAGTGGGTCATATAAAACCAATAAAGGACTCATATTCAAAATAAAAAGGAGTTCTGACAAGAAACGAAAGATAACAATAGGAAAATGGGCAAGAGGCTAGGTGAGGCACATCACCAAATAAACAAACAAACCACAAAAACAAATAAAAAGTTGTCGAACCTCAATAATAAGTAAGAAAAATACTTCCATCAAAACCATGATGGAAAAAAAGAAAAAGAAAATCACAGCGATATAACTTTGTATACCAGAACAATTAAAATTTTTAAAGTCTGATAATAACAAGTGTGGCCAAGGGTATGGAACAATGGGAATAACCATGTACTACTTGTGTGAATGTATAAACAAACTGCTATATCCACTTTGGAATATAGTCTGGCATTATTCTTCTCAAGTGGAAAAGAGACATACTTCACGATCCAGCAATTCCACTCCCAGGTATATACCCCAAAGAATTCATGCACAGGGGCACCGAAAGATACACAAAAATTTTCAAAGCAGCACTATTATAAGAGCCCCCAGCTGGGAACAACCCAGATATTCTCAACAGTAGAATAGCATATTCATAAAATGGAATACCATACAGCAATTAAAATCAGGAAATAACAACCACACAGAACATGGATGGATTTCAAAAACATAATGACCACATAATAAAAGAATATATAGTGTGTGACTCTGTTCAAAATCAGCCAAACTTATAATGTTTAGACATGCGTGGGTGATAAAAGGAGAAAGGAAAGAAAAGAAATCAGAAGAGTGGTTACCTGCAGGTGGAAGTCGGGGTGTCTCTAGAAAGCTCACTAAGGGCTGCTGGTTCCTGTAATGTCCTATTCTTTGATCTCAGAACTGGTTATTTTAAAATAACTAAGTTTTACATTTGTATTTTACACACGTCTCTGGTTGTGCGATATATTTCACAATAAAAAACAATGAAAGCAAAACAAAGATCAAATACATACAAAGGAAAAAGTGGTATCTTTGCTATAACTTTACAAATTAGATGACAGAACCCAAATTCCTTAGCTGGCATCCCTTCATTATCCAGTCCTGCCTTCCTAGTCTCATCTCTTGCCACCCACCTTCTTCACAGGTAGTACAAGGAGTCTGTCACACTCGTGCTCAACCCTGAGCTTTCTTTACCTTCACTTCTGATATCTGTCTAGAAGACCATGGAGACAAAACCCAATCATCATTCTGTCAGACTAAGTACAAACATTCAAGACACAGCCTGGATGTCATCTCCAGTGAGAAAGCTTTTCAGGAGACACAGATTCTAGGGCCACACCGACTGGTTCAAATTCCAGATCAGCCATTTACTGGGCAGGGTGACCTTGGTCAATTTATCAACAATAATCTTGTAGATTCTTCATCTATAAAAATGAGTTGAAAATACAACCTGCCTCACTAGGTTTTTGTAATGATTCAATGAGTAAATATATGCAAAGCGTCTGGAACAGGCCTGGGAGAGAACAAACACTGGGTATTAGCTATTATTATTATCTAGCTATTATTATCAAGTATTATTATTAACTAGGTATTAGCAGGCTGAGTCGGAGAAGGCAATGGCACCCCACTCCAGTACTTTTGCCTGGAAAATCCCATGGATGGAGGAGCCTGGTAGGCTGCAGTCCATGGGGTCGCTAGAGTAGGACATGGCTGAGCGACTTCACTTTCACTTTTCACTTTCATGCATTGGAGAAGGAAATGGCAACCCACTCCAGTGTTCTTGCCTGGAGAATCCCAGGGACAGGGAAGCCTGGTGTGCTGCCGTCTATGGGGTCGCACAGAGTTGGACACAAGTGAAGCGACTTAGCAGCAGCAGCAGCAGCAGCAGCAGGCTGAGTGCTGAAGAATTAATGCTTTTGAATTGTGGTACTGGAGAAGACTCTTGACAAGAGTCCCTTGGACTGCAAGGAGATCAAACCAGTCAATTCTAAAGGAAATCAACCCTGAATATTTAGAAGCACTGATGCTGAAGCTGAAGTTCCAATACTTTGGCCAGCTGATGAGTGAGTCGACTCGCTGGAAAAGACCCTGATGCTGGGAAAGATTGAAGGCAAAAGGAGAAGGGGGCGGCAAAGGATCAGATGGTTAGATAGCAACACCAACTCAATGAACATGAATCTGAGCAAATTCCAGGAGATAGTGGAGGACAGGGGAGCCTGGCATGCTGCAGTCCATGGGGTCGCACAGTCAGACATGACTTGGCAACTGAACAACAACAATTACTAGTAAATCAATATACTCTGATAATGCCCCATCCCCCAAAGCCCCTCCAGATTAGCTACTCTTCTTCTGGGTTCCCATGGCCCAGGATTATAGCTTGTTTTCCTTTATATAGCCCTTATGGTTAACTACTTCCTTGAGAGCAGAAACTAAGTCGTTCATGCTTCATTCCCCAATATATAGCACAGTGCCTGATACGTAGTAGATGCTCAATCTGTGGAATGAATAAGCTACAAAGGCTCCAAACATGCATCTCTATCCACATAAGAGTGCTCCTTCAGTGCCCCTCTACTCTGTATGAACAATACAAACTGGAAGCACTGTCTCAATTTTATACCTAAAATGGGAGAATTTATAGTTATGTAAATTATGCCACAATAAAGATTAAAAAAAAAAAACCACACAAATATTTGACATTCTTTTACAGCTAGCCAGAATCCTCATTCCAGAAGTCCTCAAACCAGTCAATCCTAAAGGAAATCAACCCTGAATATCCACTGGAAGGACTAATACTGAAAATGAAGCTCAAGCACTCTGGCCACCTGATGCAAACAGCCAACCCATTGGAAAAGACCCCATTTTGGGAAAGACCGAAGGCAAAAGGAGAAGGGGGTGGCAGAGAATGAGATGGTTAGATAGCATCACCGACTCATGTCCATGAATGTGAGCAAACCCCAGGATACAGTGGAGGACAGAGATGCCTCAAGTGCTGCAGTCCACTGGGTCCCAAAGAGTCAGACACGACAGAGCGACTGAACAACAAACAACAGAATTCCCACATATTTAAAATCTCACCTACACACGGGAGAAATAACAGAGAAATAACAAGAAAAGTCAGCTTTTAAAAATTAAAAAATAAAAATATTTCACGTACTAAATATCTTAAAAACCTAAAGCATCATCTCTATACTTATTTTCAAATCCAGGATCAACACAGTGATCTTGATATACAGGCTTTCACTATCATTTATTTATTTCATCCCACCTGTACATACAAACACACACTCTGGCCTCAATTGCATTTATAATTGCAAATATAAATATTTGGCATAATGCCTCCCCTTTTTTAATGGCCAAACAGCAAGCATAAGAAAAAGGTAAATATGGAAAGCACAGTGTATAATGAGATAAAAATAATAATATACATACAATAAATAGGATTTCTAAATAGGGTATAAACTAACCCTTAGAAATCGATAGTCTTTATACAAGTGTACTTCAGACTGAATTCTATGCAAGTCCTAAAATGTATCCAAATTAGTTTGCTGAACTGGAATCATTAAATTGGATATTGCTTAAAGTAGGTCACTGGCATGGGCCTGAAAGTATTTGGTAATACAGAAATTTACTCGCAAAGTCACTTGTCATGAAGAGATCTGACTTAGACACAACAGGAGAAATCACACTGGTTAGGTGTCAAGTGTAAGTCGTACTTTATTTAAATCTCATTTTAGATGTATCATGCTGCAGATTCTTGAATAGGGAAATAACAAGATGAAAGAGGGTTTTTAAGAGTAAATCTGGTAGCAAGGTTTAGAAGACGTCTCTTGTGCTTCCTGCTGCTTTGTCTCTCATATCTATTCAGTCCCCTAAGGCCATTCATCTTTCTTCTGCAATGTGGTTCAGGTTAATTCCTTTCTTTCCATGTCTACTCCCTCCACTATAATCCTAATTTGTATCAGGAGGTGTCAAAGGACAGGAAAATTGGGAAAAGAAGCCAAAACTAGAGGCTGTTTAGAATAATCTAGATGGAAAGGAAGAGGGCTCGGTCTTAAGCAGTAGTTCTCAAAGTAAAGTCCCCCAGTTCAGCAGCAGCAGCAGCAGCATCACCAGGGAATGGACAGAAATGTAATTTCTAAGGCTTTACTCAGACCTATTGAATCAGAAACTCTGTAGGCAGGGCCAGCAATCTGTGCTTTTTAAAGAGCCCTCCATGTGATTCTGATGGAGGCTAAATTTTTGAGAATTAGTGGTTTGGAAAGAAACAGAGAGAAAGGAATGGGCCAAGATGAGGAGAGAATTTGGGAACCTAATAAGAATTTCTATCACAAGGTCCCTCCAACCCCCAACCTAACCTATCCAAAAAGAAATGGTCTTCTCCAAACCTGCTCTTCAAGTGTCATTCCTTTGTGATGCTACAATCTGCTACATTGCTTATGTTCAATCTCCCTTCCCATTAATTCTCATCCAATATACTAATCTCCTTGACTCCATGGTCGAAGCGCTTATCAATCAAGGAGAAAACAATGCGCAATGAAAGGGAAAGTTGGGCTTCCCTGGTAGCTCAGTGGTAAAGAATCAGACTGCCAATGCAGGAGACATAAGAGATATGGGTTCAATCCTTGGGTGGGGAAGATCCCCTGGAGGGCATGGCAACCCACTCCAGTATTCTCACCTGGAGAATCCCATGGACAGAGGAGCCTGCTGGGCAACAGTCCACAGAGTCACAGCAGGTGATGGGGTCACAAATAGCTGGACATGACTAAAGTGACTTTGCACAACACACAGCACACAAAGGAAATTATGATTAAAAAAAGGACTCCTCAAACCAGTGAAGAAAAGCAAAGTTATTCAAGAAATGATTTTCAAATAACCAGCTAGTCATTGCAGGAGTGGACAATGGAAAACTATATTCCTTTCACCAATTCTGAGGTACATATTTTTTTCTTTACATGGTAACATCTCTGAAATCCAGGCAGATTTTATAATTAATGAATGCCATCTTATATCTTATAATTAACTGAGAGCATTCTTCCTTACTTAGTGGAGCATAAAATAATGGCATGTCTTACAACTGATGGTACCTAAAATTCAGTATAGTACTATAATCTCTAACATTTACTGAATGCATATTATGGGCCAGTCACAATCAGTTTAGTTCAGTTCAGTTGCTCAGTTCATGTCCAACTCTTTGCAACCCCATGGACTGCAGCGCACCAGGCTTCTTTGTCCATCACCAACTCCCGGAGCCTACTTAAACTCATGTCCATCAAGTTGGTGATGCCATCCAACCGTCTCATCCTCTGTCATCCCCTTCTCCTCCTGCCTTCAATTTTTCCCAGCATCAGGGTCTTCTCCAGTGAGTGTTCTTCATATCAGGTGGTCAAAGTATTGGAGCTTCAGCTTCACCATCAGTCCTTAATATTTAGGACTGACTTCTTTAGGACTGACTGGTTTGATCTCCCTGCAGTTCAAGGGACTTTCAAGAGTCTTCTCCAACACAACATTCTCAAGAGTCTTCTCCAACACAATGCTTCAGATTTAGTAACTCATTTACTTATTTAAAACCTGCCACAAAGTGTATTACTGTCATTCCATTTCACAGAGAAGGAAATTGAAGCAGAGAGATTAATATATTCAAGGGCAACAGAACTCAAGCTGACTCTAGAGTATTAAACTCTTTCTTAATTACTGTATTATAGCTGAAAGCTCAAAACACTCTTCTATTTCCTCCATTCATCATAAAATGGTCTTTATTTCAATATGTTTTGATTTCATCATCTTTGAAAAATAATTATTTTTCTCTCAGCACTTTGACAACAGCATTCTGTCTCGTGGCTGCCACTCTGGCCAATGAGAAGTCAGCTATCATTCTGAGAATAGTCTGCTTTCTCTCTCTGGCCACTATTAAGATCTTGTATTTTCCAAAGAATTGAGGGGATATTTCTCTTTCTTTATCCTGTTTGAACTTCCTAATTCAGAGGATTCAAGTATTTCATCAATTTTGGAAAATCTCAGTCATTATCTCTTCAAATAATGACTCTCTCTCAATTTTTCTATTATCTCCTTCCAGAACTCTGATTAGATGTTATGTCAGACCTCATTGTATCTTTCACATGCCTTAATCTTTCTTTTAGATTTTCTCTTTGTTTCTCTGGATTTTCTGTGGGCAATTTCTTTAGCTCTATCTTCTAGTTCATTAATTCTCTCTTCATGTGTCTGATCTGCTATTTAACTTGTCAATTAACTGTTAAGTTCAATAATCATGTTCTTCATTTCGGCAACAGTTCTTTTTCAAATATATCTGGTTATTAATATCTTTTTAAAAAGCTAGTCAGATAGCTCTACAATGATGCACAGCAACTGTAAAACCCGGCCTCAACATATGGGACTTTCAACTCAGTTTTCATATGGTTTCAGTTACCTAGTTACGGTTTTAACCTCTGCTTTTATTTCTTTAAATATATTCAAATATTTTTACTTTATTCAGTTTCCAATCATTACTATATAGTCTTTTCAAATCATCTGATTTTCTCTCTGCTGACTCACTCATTGTAGCTTGTTTCCTAAGTGATCTGTGATTTTTCATCATGGGCTTCTGTTCTCTGGAATTGTACTTGTGGGACTTGTTTGAGTCCTAAGTAGGATTTTCTTTTTTCCCTGAGAATATTTGTGTTGTTCTGTCAGGTTCCTGGACACTACGAACCCAAGAACAGCTTAAAGTAAATTAGCTTGAGTTTCTCATGCTACACAGATAGTAAGAATTCAAATCTCACATTCACACACGGGCCAGTTCATGGTTATGAATTCCTAGGGAAGATTTTCAAAAAAATTTACTATGGAAAAATTTAAGCACAAAAAGTTGGCAGAATAGGAGCTTCCCTGGTGGCTCAGTGGTAAAGAATCCACCTGCCAATGTAGGAGACATGGGTTAGATCCCTGATCCAGGAAGATTTCCACATGCCGTGGAGCAGCTGAGCCTGTGGGCCACAACTACTGAGCCTGTGCTCTAGGGCCCAGGAGCCACAACTACTGAAGCCTGTGTGCACTAGAGCCTGTGCACTAGTGAAGAGAAGGGAAGAGAGCGAGAGAAGCCACTGCAATGAGAAGCCTGGGCACTGCAACTAGAGAGCAGCCCTGGCTCTCCGCGACTAGAGAAAAGCCCGCACAGCGACAACAATCCCACGTGGCCAAAAAGAAAGAAAGAAATAAAATTACATTTAAAAAGTAGGCAGAATAATATGATGAATCTTCACGTTCTCATCATCAGCTTAAACAGTTAATTCCTGGCCAACAACGTTTCATCTGTATCCAGCCCACATCTGTCTCCCTCCCTCTGCATTAGTTTTAAACCAAACCTATTTCATGGATAAACACATCAGTATTTAGCCTTAACAACAACAAAAAAAAAACTATTTAAAAATTCACAATTTCACTATTACACTTAAAAATATTAATAATACTTCAAATACCAGCAGGTCACCAGCTGGTATTCAAATTTCCAAATGTCTCATAAATATACTAGGTTTTGTTACTTTGTTTGCTTTGATGTGTTTTTCCTTTGCAACCCATCTGTCAAAGAAACCAGGCTATTTGTCCTGTACGGTTTCCCATAGCCTAGACTTTTCTTATTAGACCCCCATGTTGGTATTTAATATGTTGCTCTGTCCTCTGTAATTCTTGTAAATTAGTACTCAGATCTAGAAGCCAGATCAATTTGTATAGGAACAGAAAGACACAAGCTTAATGTAGCACTAACAAATGGTAACCAATAAGCTTTTATAAAGTATTACTATGAACTAATACATGTTTCAGTTACTGTTTTTATTGGTATTCAAACTGTCGCATCATTGGTCAAAGAGAGTCTCTTCATGTATACTCTTGGGTCCTTTTTTAGAAAAATTTGGTTTTAATTGGTGGATAATCTGTTTACAACGTTGTGTTACTTTCTGCCACACGTTAACAAGAATCACCCACAGGCATACATATATGTCCCCTACCTCTTGAACCTCTGTCCCACCTCCCACCCCATCCCATCCCTCCGGGTTGTCACAGAGCACCGGGTTGAGCTCCCTGCATCATACAGCAAATTTCCCCTGGTTTCCTCTTTTCCATATGGTAATGTACATGTGTCAACACTACTCTCCATCCGTCCCACCTCTCCTTCCCCATCTGTGTCCACAAGTCTGTGCTGTACGTCTGTGTCTCTGTTCCTGCCCTGCAAATAAGTTCATCAGCACCATTTTTCTAGATTCCATATACATGTATTAACATATGTATTTTTCTCTAACTCATTTCATTCTGTATAACAGGCTCTAGGTTCATCCACCTCACTAGAACTGACTCAAATTCATTCCTTTTTATGGCTGAGTAATATTCTATTGTATATATGTACCACAACTTCTTTGTCCATTCATCTGTCAATGGCCATCTAGGTTGCTTCCATGTCCTAGCTATTATAAATAGTGCTGCAATGAACACTGGGGTACATGTGTCTTTCAGAATCATGGTTTTCTCCCAGTATATGCCCAGTAGTGGGATTGCTGGGTTATATGGCAGTTTTATTCCTAGTTTTTAAAAGAAATCTCCATACTGTTCTCCATTGTGGCTGCAACAATTTATATTCTCTTGGGCCCTTTTGATATGATCTGCCATAATTTTTGATGATTTCTTTATAATATATCAAGAATTTCTAGGTTTAGCTTTATCTTGTATGATTCCTGCTGCAGAACTGGGTAAGCTATCCAAGGAATGCTGTTTCTTTTATGATACCTGGTATTTTTGAGACCATAATTTGGACACTAGGGTTGTATACTGCTACTGGGCTGATCACTGTTTCTACGGCTTTTCAGTGGAATACAGCAGTAGGTGGTGGTGGTGGTTGTTGTTAAGATAAAATATAGCAAGAGTTCTTCCCAAAACTTCCAATTCAAAATCAAGTTAATCAAGAGAAAGAGAAGACAAGCCACAGACTGGGAGAATATATTTGCAAAAGATATATCTGATAAAGGGCTGTTAACACACAATAAGAAAATGAACAACCCAATTAAAAAATGGCAAAAGACCTGAATAAGACACATTACCAAAGAAGGCACACAGATGGCAAATAAGCATATGAAAAGATGCTCATCATTATATGTCATTAAGGAGTCATGGATTAAACAATGAGATACCACTACACATCTATTAGAATGGCCAAAAACTGAAACACTGACAACAGCAAACGCTGACAAGGATGTGGAGCAACAGGAATGCTCATCCCTGGCTGGTGGGAATGCAGTGCAGCACAACCACTTCGGACAATGGCTTGGCAGTTTCTTACAAAACTAAACACAGGCTTACAATCCAGCAATCACACTCCTTGATACTTCAAAGGAACTAAAAACTTATATCTACACAAAAACCTGAACACTGATGTTTACAGCAGCTTTAATTGCCAACACTTGGAAGCAAGCAAGATGTCCTTCAGTAGGTGAATGGATAAACAAACTGAAAATGGATTATGCATCACCAAAAAGAAATGAGCTATCAAGCCATGAAAAGACATGGAGGAAACTTAAATGGATATTATTCAGTGAAAGAAGCCAATCTGAAAAGGTTACATACGTAAGATTCCAACAATATGACATTCTGGAAAAGGCAAAATTATGGAGCCAGTAATAAGATCAGAGGTTGCCAGTGGCTCTTGGTTGGACGAAGGGATGAATAGAAGGAGAACAGAGGATTTTCTGAGCAGTGAAACTTTTTATGATACTGTACTGGTAGTTATATGTCACGAAGCATCTGTCAAAAATTACAGAATGTACACCACCAAGAATGAATCCTAATGTAAACTGTAGACTTTGGGTGACAGTGATGTGCATCAATGCAGGTTCTTCAACTGTAACAAGTGTACCACTCTGGGGCAGGATGTTGATAGCAGGGGAAACTGGGGGTTGGAAACTGGTGGAGAAGGAGTTAAATGAGAACTCTGTACTTTGTGCTCAGTTTTACTGTGAACCTAAAACTGCTCTAGAAAAATAAGCCTATTAAAAAAAATCAAATTAACAGGGTTTTAATTCACTTCTTTTATACCTGTATCTCCTTTCATCTATGTTGATAATCTGAGTGTCAACAACACTGGAAATGATAAAATGCCACATAAGTTGGTTGGTTGGTTTAGTCGCTAAGTCACGTCCAACTCTTGCGACCCCATGGACTGTAGCCTGCCAGGTTCCTCTGCCCATGGGATTCTCCAGGCAAGAATACTGGAGTGGGTTGCCATTTCCTTAGCACTCATTTGCTTTATCTGACAATACATACACAACAATCTCCAAATGACAATACTGATACCATCACCAATAATGCATGGTACACTTGAAGGGTTTTGCTATTTTGCTGTTGCCTGTTTTCTGTAGTTCTTTTTTTGTCCTTAGAGTATATACCACTAAGGATATAAAGTTCAAATTACTGAGTTTTAAATTTTAGGTTCTTTGCTTCTTGTTATTTTCAATTTTTAAGAATTGCTTTTTGGAAGAAAATTAATTTTGCCTTGAAAGTGTTAGTCACTCAGTTATGTCCAACTCGACTGCAACTACTAGAGCCCGTGTGCCTAGGGTCTGCTCCAAATTAAGGAAGCCACCTCAGTGGGAAGCCTGTACACTGAAATGAAGAGAAGCCCCTACTTGCTGCAACTAGGGAAAGCCCACATGCAGCAATGAAGACCCCAGTACAGCCATAAAAAAATAAATAAATTTTAAAAAAAGAAGTAGGGCAGAGAAGCTGAACTCAAGAGAGTTCCCCACATTCTCCCAGGAGTGGAAAGTGGAAACTGAAGTCACTCAGTCATGTCCGACTCTTTGAGACCCCATGGACTGCAGCCTCCCAGGCTCCTCCGTCCATGGGATTTTCCAGGCAAGAGTACTAAAGTGGGTTGCCATTTCCTTCTCCAGGGGATCTTCCCGACTCAGGGATTGAACCCAGGTCTCCCATATTGCGGGGGGACGCTTTACCCTCTAAGCCACCAGAAAGCCCACCAACGTGTCCTGGGAAGTGTCATGTGGAAGCCTGGTCCTTAAGAGACTGGCTCACCAACAGTTAAGTGGCTGGACTTCTGTATCTCTGGGGGAGACTGAGGCTGACGGTGCCCTGCAAGAGCCAGGCCTGCCTACATCTCCAGCTTCTCTCCTACCACCCTGCCTTCTCTGTCTCCAGCAAACCTCAGTTCCTCCAAGGGTTCAAGCTCTTTCTTCCCTTAGTACCTACACATGTCAGCGCCTTTACCTGAAGGCTCTGCTCCAAATGGTCACCCAGCCAGCTCGTGCCATTCATTTCAATCTTTGCTTCAACGTGAGTTTCTCAGAGGGGTGTTCCCTAATGTCTCAGACCAGGTCAGATCTCCTTGTTAATCAGTTTTAAAAGCTCCCTATATTTCCTAAAAGGCACTTACCAATTTTGGCATTACATATGTATTAACAGTAATGTGGCTGCTTGATTGTCTTTCTCCCACTAGATAAAAAGTTATGTGATGATCAGCAAATGCTTTCCTTATTCCTTTATCCCCAGTTCTCAATACCATGTCTGGTGTAGAGGAGGTGCTTAATGAGTATTGGTTGAATGAATGAGTGAATAAAATATTTAATGATTCATATATAAAACTGATGAACTAGATCCTGAATACTGAGAAAGTGAGAAGGATCAAATTGTTAAATATGGGGGAAAAAATCTGTATTCCAGAGTCTTCTCAAGGGGGACAATATTTTATTCTCTTCTAACTTGATTTATAATTTAAATACATTATCATTTAACTTGTAGAATATATTTCCTCTCTTTATATAATGAGTTTTAGAGATCAAAATATCAAGAAACAAGGTTTCCTTATGCTTGTCACAAAAACTAAGGTTTTTTCACTGGTGATGTAGCCAGCATAAGCCAAGAGTATTATAATAAAGAAAAAAAATTCAAAATAAAAATACTATATCCTCCTAAAAATGCCAGAAGACATGTGTCTGTGGGAGAAACGTGTCTGTGGGAGGGGGAAATCTAGACATAAAAAGAGATGGGAAGTATATAAACCAAAAGCCATATTGATAATCTTTAAAAACATCTAATTTTTTTGTAGCCAGAAATAGGAAAAGTTCTCTTCACTGGACATAATGAATAAAGCACAGCAGAAGGAGGACACACAATTTAAAAGAGAAGTTAAATCTTCATTTATTTTTTTCTAAGGCCTTCTTTTTCCTATTTCCCTTCAAACAAACAAACAAAAAATACGTATTTTTAGATTAAGAAAAATAGCGTATCTATCCATTTGAACCCAAAGTGAAAGATCTTTTTTGAACTCCTCATACATTCTGATTAGCATCTATTAAAAAGTGTGCTATACGTGATCAAGTATCCAAACTTCACATACAGCCTTTACCACTGATAGGAACCAAAGCTCCTCAAAGAAACAGCTGACTCAGAACTGGGACAGCAAACGTGTAAGGTAAGCACCGGACATCTTGCGTATCAAAAAGCAAGGATGCTAGCTATAAAACATCTTCAGAAGTCAACTCGAAGAGGCTCCTCCCAGTAGTTAAGAATGGGACAATCTGAAGCATCAATAAAAATAATCATAGCAATGGTTTCACATATACCAAATATGTTAAAAATCCATGAATTCATAGTACGATTTTTTTTAAAAAACTCACTGGTCTCCTTTGGATGATGCTAGGGAACCAACTTAATATTTTGAAACCTGGTAAGCAGTCTCATCACTTCATGGCACACAGAAGGGGAAAAAGTGGAAACAGTGACAGATTTTATTTTCCTGGGCTCCAAAATCACTGCGGACAGTGACTGCAGCCATGAAATTAAAAGACATTTGCTCCTTGGAAGGAAAGTCATTACAAACCTAGACAGCATATTAAAAAGCAGAGACATCACTTTGCCAACAAAGGTCCATATAGTCAAAGCTGTTATCTTTCCAGTAGTCTTGTACAGATGTGACAGATGGACCATAAAGAAAGCTGAGCACTAAAGAATTGATTCTTTTCAATTGTGGTGCTGGAGAAGATTCTTGAGAGTCCCTTCGACAGCAAGATCAAACCAGTCAATCCTAAAGGAAATCGACCCTGAATATTCACTGAAAGGACTGATGCTGAAGCTGAAGCTCCAATACTGTGACCACCTGATGCGAAGAGCCGACTCACTGGAAAAGACCTTGATGCTGGGAAAGACTGAGGGCAGCAGGACAAGGGGGCGACAGAAGATGAGATGGTTGGATAGCATCATCAACTCAATGGACATGAGTTTGAGCAAAGTCCAGGAGATAGTGAAGGAAAGAGAAGCCTAGTGCACTGCAATCCATGGGGTCATAGAGTCGGACACGGCTTAGCAACTGAACAACAACAGATAGAGGGAAAAGAATCAAGCATTTAATCCACCTTTCCTGAAGGAACTATACCTTAGATTAACCACAGAATAGATATGAGAAAGTTTTTCTAATTAATCAAGACAAATGACAGAGTTAGAATATCACCATTTTGCAATGAAGAGTAACATAAATAATGAGGTACTGCTCCTCAGTGTCTGTTAACATCACAGTCAGATGAGACAACTGCTTATTACGCCTCCTAACAGAAGTACCCATCTCCCATAAAGTATTCTTGCCAAGGAAAAGAACCTGAATTAGATCAAGCCTCTAGATATAACTACCAGCTTACATGAAATACAAGATAGAGGGACAAGTTATACACGTCACAGAAATGCAATTAGCAAAATCCAGAAGGTGAGAAACTATTGGACAGATGACCAAGCTTATTTTTTAAGTAAATTGAGGGGAAAAGGGAACTATAAACACACTCAGGAGGGAATTTCCTGGTGGTCCAATGGTTAGGACTAGGAATCTGTAGCCCCAGATTCAATCCCTGGTTGGGGAACTAAGATCCTACAAGTGTGCGGCATGGCCCAAAACACAAACAACTTCAGAAATGTATTATCCAAATGGTACATACATCCTTGTTTGTATCCTGATGTAAATAAATCAAATTTACAAAATCAGCAGAAACCTGAATCCTTATTTTGGTATGATACTAATTTTTCAGATGTGACAACTGCATTATGCTTATGTTAGTGTTTTTTGGTTTTTTTTTTAATGAGTTCTTAACTTTTAGTGATATAATTTCCCTGGTGGCTCAGACAGTCAAGTGTCTGCCTGCAATGCAGGAGACCTAGGTTGAATCCCTGGGTCGGGAAGATCCCCTGGAGAAGGAAATGGTAACCCAGTCCAGTACTCTTGCCTTGAAAATCCCATGGACAGAGGAGACTGGTAGGCTACAGTCCATGGGGTCGCAAAGAGTCGGACACGACTGAGCGACTTTACTTTCACTTTACAGGATATTTATAAATGAAATACATGTGAGAGGCTGCAATCATTTGAAGGTCTGTCTAGGACTGGAGGATCCCCTTCCACAATGACTCCCTCACATGGTGGCTGCTAGCTGGAGGTTAGGTCCTCTCCATGGGAACCTTTCCACAGGCTATTTGCATGTCCCCACAATATTAAAAAAGCCTAACATAAACATAATGCAGTTATCTGAAAAATTAATATCACACCAAAATATGCATTCAGATTTCCCCTGATTTTGTAAATTTGATTTATGTGCATCAGGATCCAAACAAGGACGTATGTACCATTTGGATAATACATTTCTGAAGTCCCTTTTGTTTCTGACCATGCTGCACAGCTTGTAGGATCTTAGTTCCCCAACCAGGGGTTGAATGGATATTCATTGAAGGACTGATGCTGAAGCTGAAACTCCAATACTCTGGCCACCTGATGCAAAGAACTGACACCCTGGAAAAGACTTTGATGCTGCAAAAGACTGAAGGCAGGAGGAGAAGGGCACAACAGAGGTTGTCCCTCTGAGATGGTTGGATGGCATCACCAACTCGATGGACCTGAGTTTGAGCAAGCTCCAGGAGTTGGTGATGGACAGGGAAGACTGGTGTGCTGCAGCCCATGGGGTCACGAAGAGTCGGACACAACTGATTGACTGGACTGAACCGAACTGAATTGAACAATATGGCAACCTGCCTCCCCTCAGAAACTGCCATGCCTCTTATGTTCTAGCACTGGAAATCACACCAGCACTGCTTCAATATCTCATTGGTTACACAGGTTAGCCTTACTCACCCTAAGAGAGGATTACACAAAGGCAAGAACATGAGAGGATCATCAGGGTCATCCTGCAGGCTGGCTACCGCATTATGCTATGTAAGCTCTGGACTGTCTTTCAAAACCCTTCACCCTTCTAATGCACACCAACCTCACTTCATTTCTTTCTTTTAAAAATAATTTTTTTTATTTATTTATTTTTGGCTGTGCTGGGTCTTCATTGCTGTGCAGGCTTTTCTCTAGTTGCAGCCAGCGGGAGCTACTCTCTAGTTGCACTATGGTGGCTTCTCTCCTGGCAGAGCACAGGCTCTAAAGCACAGGCTCAACAGTGGTGGTTCACAGGCTTAGTTGGTTCTCGGCATATGGGATCTTCCTGGCCCAGGGATCAAACCCATGTCTCCTGCATCAGCAGGTGGATTCTATCCCACTGAGCCAACTAGAGGAGCCCCTTGCCTCATTTCATTTCACTCTTTCTTGGTGAAAAAAAGCTTCAGCTTTACTAGCTTCCCTTCTTCCTCAGAAGGTGAGGTGTTTATACCCAGTTTAGAGCCTTTGTACTAGTTGTTCCCTCTGCCGTAAGTATTCTCTCCATTCATCATCTGATCAATCAGATTTGACCATAAATGTCACCAGCTCAGAGAGGCCTTCCCTGGCCACCCGGTCTGAAGAAGCCGTCTATCCCCTTTCTACCTGAGAGTTCAGTTTTAATTATTTGCAGAAACACTTATCACTGATATTTTAGCACATCTGGCTTAATGTTACACTCTCTAGCACACTTGTTCATCATATTCAACATAACCTCAGCACCCAAATGGGTAACCCTGGCAAATGCCTTGCCCTTCTCAGCTCTAAGGACCTTCTCCTTCCCTCTGCCTCAGCCACATCCTCCCACTATCACACCAAACTCAATCCACCATCTGATCCTTCTATTTCACTTGCTCAAGAGCCCCATGAAAATGACTTTTTAATTGCAACAAGACCTTTGGTTCCTTGACTCCTTTCCTCCTTCAATTTTTTCTCTTCATCTAGCTTACATTTCATAGTTAATGATTAGAATCATTCCCTTGCAAGAACCCTCAATTTGCTCCAAAGATTTCTTTTTTTTTTCAAACTCCATTATTTCAGAACCAAGAAACTGTCTTCTCCATATCAAGAATACTGATGAAAAAGCATTCAACTAGCTAGATTATTTTTACCATAAATTCAAAGTCACTAAATGGGCACTCAGCTGGCAATCCTACTAGATTTCTCTAGCAAATTGGATTTCTAATTCCTCCCCTCTCCAAGAAATCTCTTTCTTACCCACTTTCCCCTCCTTTACAGCACTGACATCCCTTTTAGCTAATGTCCTTGATTTTCCATTGAGAACCTAAACAAGCCTAAAACTGGAAATCTGTCATTTTATCATGACCAGTTGTATAAACTGATATGAGCTGGCACCTGTTTTCCCTTCTTTCCTCTGTTTCAACAGACACGATCCTCCTCCTCCTCCTGAAGAACAATCCCTCTGCTTACAGTCCTGATAGCTTCCCTTCTTCCCTTCCTCCCTTCTCAAAAACTCCAATCTTGTAATTATCTCTTTTTTTTCCATCAACCGTCATCCACTATTTCCTGGATCACGCCCATCTATAGAATACATTTAAGCTCTAGTATGTTCCCTTTTAAAAAACAAAATTCTTCTTTGATCCCATATTCCCCTTCAGGTACAACTCCATTTGTCTACTCTCTTCACAGCCAAATTTCTGTAAAGTGGTTAAATTAATAAATACTATCTGCATCTTCTCACCTCCCATTCTTGTTCTGTTAAATCCATTCCAATATGACTTCTGCCTCCATCACAAGCAATATCCATCCTGCCAATCCAAGGAGTAGTTTATCCCCTCATCATACAAGGTCTCTCAGCAGCACTAAATTTTGTTAATCTTTCCCTTCTTCTTGAAATAATCTCTTGATTTCATTCAACCAATGACGACTGAACACCAGTCCTGGCCGGACACTGTTCTAGGCACTGGCTGGGGATAAAGAGCTTCTGTGGTGTCTCTCTTCCCTGGTTTTCCTTCCATATATATTTCACTCCTTTTACTTCTCATCTTCATCCTTCTCTGACCTATTCTCTAAATGTTAAGTAATTCAGAATTTAACACCAAGCCCCATTTTATTTATTTCTCTCCTTAAACGGCATCATCCATTCCCACAGCTTTATTATCCTTACAGTAAAAACTTTCAAGTTTATATTTGCAGCCTGGAATTTTCTTTGGAACTCGTGTTCTCCCATATTCAATAACTTACTTGACATTTCCACTTGAACTCCTCAAAACATCTCAAACTTTAATACGATCAATTTTAACTCTTAACTTTCCTACCCAAACATTCCAGTTTTAGCAAATTTCAGTAAATAACATACTATATAGCTCTCAAGCCATAAACCTTTATTCCTATCTTTCCCTCCCCTCCCACTTCTAATTCACCAGCAAGTCCCACCGAGTCTATTTCCAAAATAGCTCTCAAATGTGTTCCTTTTTCTCCTCTCTTGCTATTATCATCTCTTGCCTACTGCAATAGCTTCAGCTGGCATCTCTGCTCCCATTCCTCCGAACTTTCTGTTTTTCTAATTCTTTTAGGTGGTAGGTTAGGTGGTTTACTTGAGATTTTTTTATGGTTTTAAAAAAAAAGGCCTGTATCACTATGAACTTCCCTCAAAGAACTACTTTTGCTGCATCTCATAGATTTTGTATGCTTGTGTTTTCCTACAATCTTTTTGACACGTGCATTTTCATGAAACAGTGTTTTCCTACAATCTTTTTGATACATGCATTTTAACAAAACAGTAAATTAGGTCAGCTTATTCCACAGTTAGAAGTCTTCAACAGCGTCACACTGGAATAAAAACAGGAATAAAATCTGAACTCTTCTCAGTATTTAAGATCCTAAGTGATATGGACTTTGCTTGTTGATTTTTTTCTTGCTCTGTCATGTCCGACTCTTTGCAACCCCATGGACTGCAGCCCACCAGGCTTCTCTGTCTGTGGGATTTTCCAGGCAAGAAAAATGGACTTTGCTTATCTGCTCGCTATTATCACCTTGCCCCATTCTTTCCCGCTCTAATAACAGCTGCGCTGACCTTCCAATTTCATGGCTATGCTAAGACTTATTCGCCGATGGCGTGGTACATGCTACTCCCCTGTCAAACACCATCTCCTCTGGCTGGCTTCTTCTCAATCTCCAGTCTCAGTTTAAATATAAACTCCCCAGACAGCTTTACTCTTCATAGCACATAACATTTATTAGTTACATATTCTGACTTAAAACTTATTTTGAAAATTCATAAACATAAACAAAGGTGGAGCAAATAGTATAATGAGCTTACAGATTCTAAAAGTTTTATTTCTAAACTACCTCCCTTATTAAACTGTAAGCTCCAATGGATAGAGGCAATCTTGTTCTCTTTTTCACCCAGGACATTGCACAGTGCCTAAATTATGATAAATACCCAACAAGTTTCTTGTTTTGAGTGAGAGGGAAAGTTAAAGATGACTCTAAAGACAATGACAGCACCACTGAGAAGAGTGAAACAAGGAGGGGAGAGTTTGAGCTGGTAATTATTTATCAGTTGACTCCCTGCCAGGTTCTGGGCTAAGTATTGGGTTTCAGAGATAAATAAGAGAAAGTCTTATACAAAGTCCAGTGGAGACAGATACAATAAGTAGTATTTATTCAGGTCTGCCTATGTTCTGAATATTGGATAAGCATTTCAGAGGTATTCTCTCATTTAGTCCTATAACCACCCTATAAGGTAGAAACTATTATCTTCAAATTACACGTAAGGAAACTGAGGCTTATAAAGGTCAAATAATTGATGGCAGGTTTCAAAGCTGGAAAGTAGTAAAGTCAGGTGAAACAGAAGGTAAGAAAAAGCATGCAGGCACTGAAAGGACCACTGAACCCCCAGAACGCTTCAGAGGCTCCTTCTGTTGTGTTTTTCTAAACTGAGTGTAATGAACTACAAGAGATGAATCTATAATGGATCTTGAAGGACAAATTAACCACTTTGGAAGAAGAGGGCAGACAGAGGGAATGACTTGCACAGAGGCATGGACATTTTATAACACAAGGAACACTTGGGGAAGTGCATGGCCAGAGACAGAGGGAGTATGTTACAGGTAAGAGACGAGAGGTGAGGCTGGCAGCTGGAGTACAGTGTGATCCTTAATGTCACTGTTTGTTATTATAAGACTAAATAATTGCCTAACAAAAAAGCTTCAAAGCAATAGTTACTAAAACAGCACTGTCCACACATAGGAATATATTCCCAAATAGAACCAAAACACAGACCTATGTGTATGTACTGATATCCTGGAATCTGGGGTACTGCAGATCAGTGGAGAAAGGATCGATTATTTAATAAATGCCATGGGGACAACTGATTATCCATTTGGAAAAAAATCAGATAAACACCCTTCTTCATATGTAAGAAAATAAAATTCATTTAGATTTGTGATTAAATGCAAATAATAAAAACCATAAAATTCTTTTTAAAACAAAATAATGTTTTATGGAACAAAAACAAATTCTAGAGACATTTCTCAGTTAAAATAAGAAATCTCAAAGGAATTTTGTTCTGGTGGCAGACTAATGTGGTTTGCTTACCCCAATGAAGGTTATCAAGTTCTCTCTATTGGAAAAGACCAGAAGCACTGGTCCCAAGAGTCAGAAACACCTGAGGAACTGTGTTAAAACTCTCTAAGAATATGCTAGAGCTTCTAGGCTAAGGGACAGCCTTAAAGAAGAGATCTTCCTTTGACAACAGTTTTCATTTAAAAGAGAAATATACTATTTTAAAATAGCAATTAATCAGTGGTTAATCATAACTAATTTCATTAAGAGACTGATGAAGTCATTTAATAAGTCTTCAAGTGGTAAAGGAGTGTGGACACTTGACAGAAATTTCCACTTGCTACATCTGACCCTTGAACAAAGTAGGAGCTAATCTGCATATAATTTATAGCGGACCCTCTACATCCATGGATTTATCCAACTGTGGATCATGTAGTACTGCAATATTTATTATTGAAAAAATCCACATATAAGTGGATCATGCAGTTAAAAAGTCAACTGTATATCTAAACTTACCTTTAGCCTGACAAAGCATCTTTCTTTCTTTTTTAAGCATGGGGTGCTTGATTTTTTTTAAATTTTAGGCTGTGCTAAGCCTTTGTGGCTGCCAGGGCTTTTCTCCAGTTGCAGCAAGCAGAGTCTCCTCTTGGTTAACATGAGAAGGCGTCTCATTGCAGTGGCTTCTCTTGTGGAGCATGGGCTCTAAGCACGCGGGCTTCAGGAACTGCAGCACATGGGCTCAGTAAGTAGTTGGCACTCCTGGCCTCCAGAGCACAAGCTCGACAGCTGCGGCTCACAGGCTTAGTTGCACCTCGGCATATGGGATCTTCCCCAACAGGGATCAAACCTGTGCCTCCTGCACTGGCAGGCAGACTCTTTTACGACTGAGCCACCAGGGAAGCCCCACAAACTGTCTTCATAAAGCATTAAAAGAAAACCCACATATACCCTGTGACTCAGCAATTCTTCTTAGAAATTTAGCTATTTACGGATGTGTGCTAAGATAGATGTATAACCATATTTACAATGATGTCAACAATAATAATATATTGAAAATAAGCTAGACTCAGTCTGGGAAATTTTCATATAAGCATATAATGGAATACAACATAGCCATTAAAAATGAAGTCTCCTTATTGACATGGAAAGATGTTCAAAATGTACATTGAGTGGACAGAGCAGGTCTCAACGCAGTACAAATTGTGTTGCTTATTTCTGTGGAAAAAAAATATGAAATTCATCACCAAAATGTAAACAGTGGTTACCTCAGTGTAGTGGGATTATAGTGACTATAGGCAATGTGTATTTTCTAGCTTTGTCTACAGTAAATATTTATTTAATAAAAACATTCCTATTCCTTTTTTTAGTTGTCTTTGTTCAATTCCCATCATACAAAGTAGAAGCAATGAAGATCTCTTCAGTTCAGTCCAGTTCAGTTCAGTCGCTCAGTCGTGTCCGACTCTGCGACCCCATGAATCACAGCACGCCAGGCCTCCCTGTCCATCACCAACTCCCAGAGTTCACTCAGACTCACGTCCATCGAGTCAGTGATGCCATCCAGCCATCTCATCCTCTGTCGTCCCCTTCTCCTCCTGCCCCCAATCCCTCCCAGCATCAGAGTCTTTTCCAATGAGTCAACTCTTCACATGAGGTACCCAAAGTACTGGAGTTTCAGCTTTAGCATCATTCCTTCCAAAGAAATCCCAGGGCTGATCTCCTTCAGAATGGACTGGTTGGATCTCCTTGCAGTCCAAGGGACTCTCAAGAGTCTTCTCCAACACCACAGTTCAAAAGCATCAATTTTTCGGCACTCAGCTTTCTTCACAGTCCAACTCTCGTATCCATACATAACCACTGGAAAAACCATAGCCTTGACTAGACAGACCTTTGTTGGCAAAGTAATGTCTCTGCTTTTGAATATGCTATCTAGGTTGGTCATAACTTTCCTTCCAAGGAGTAAGCGTCTTTTAATTTCATGGCTGCAATCACCATCTGCAGTGATTTTGGTGCCCAAAAAAATAAAGTCTGACACTGTTTCCACTGTTTCCCCATCTATTTGCCATGAAGTCCATGCCATGGACCGGTGCCATGATCTTCGTTTTCTGAATGTTGAGCTTTAAGCCAACTTTTTCCACTCTCCTCTTTCACTTTCATCAAGAGGCTCTTTAGTTCTTCTTCACTTTCTGCCATAAGGGTGGTGTCATCTGCATATCTGAGGTTATTGATATTTCTCCCAGAAATCTTGATTCCAGCTTGTGCTTCTTCCAGCCCAGTGTTTCTCATGATATACACTGCATATAAGTTAAATAAGCAGGGTGACAATATACAGCCTTGATGTACTCCTTTTCCTATTTGGAACCAGTCTGTGGTTCCATGTCCAGTTCTAACTTGCTTCCTGACCTGCATACAGATTTCTCAAGAGGCAGGTCAGGTGCTCTGGTATTCCCATCTCTTTCAGAATTTTCCACAGTTTATTGTGATCCACATAGTCAAAGCCTTTGGCATAGTCAATAAAGCAGAAATAGATGTTTTCCTGGAACTCTCTTGCTTTTTCCACGATCCAGCAGATGTTGGCAATTTGATGTCTGGTTCCTCTGCCTTTTCTAAAACCAGCTTGAACATCTGAAATTTCATGGTTCATGTATTGCTAAAGCCTGGCTTGGAGAATTTTGAGCATTACTTTACTAGCGTGTGAGATGAGTGCAATTGTGTGGTAGTTTGAGCATTCTTTGGCATTGCCTTTCTTTGAGATTGGAATGAAAACTGACCTTTTCCAGTCCCGTGGCCACTGCTGAGTTTTCCAAATTTGCTGGCATATTGAGTGCAGCACTTTCACAGCATCATCTTTCAGGATTTGAAATCGCTCAACTGGAATTCCATCACCTCCACTAGCTTTGTTTGTAGTGATGCTTTCTGAGGCCCACTCGACTTCACATTCCAGGATGTCTGGCTCTAGGTGAGTGACCATACCATCGTGATTATCTTGGTCGTGAAGATCTTTTTTGTACGGTTCTTCTGTGTATTCTTGCCACCTCTTCTTAATATCTTCTGCTTCTGTTAGGTCCATACCATTTCTGTCCTTTATCAAGCCCATCTTTGCATGAAATGTTCCCTTGGTATCTCTAATTTTCTTGAAGAGATCTCTAGTCTTTTCCATTCTGTTGTTTTTCTCTATTTCTTTGCATTGATCGCTGAGGAAGGCTTTCTTATCTCTCCTTGCTATTCTTTGGAACTCTGCATTCAGATGCTTATATCTTTCCTTTTCTCCTTTGCTTTTCACTTCTCTTCTTTTCACAGCCCGTAAGGCCTCCCCAGACAGCCATTTTGCTTTTTTGCATTTCTTTTCCACAGGGATGGTCTTGATCCCTCTCTCCTGTACAATGAAGATCTCTTACAGCCTGCAAATGCCAAATACTGAATCACAGTATTTTCAAAAATGAAAATTTCTAATGGCTATTCTAAGAAAAGACACACAGGGTAAAGGGCAGCGGACTGTTAGTTTCTTAGACTGGAATAGAAAGTCTCTAGGATTAAAAAAAAAAAGGAGTAGCCTCTCTTCCTGTTAGAAAGGAATTTATTCCCTTGATCTACCTTTTGACTAGGTTCAACAAGGTCAGCAGTTGAAACTGTTTAGTATTTCACTTAACTCTCAAAAAATGTATATGTTCAGCAAAATGTCAGTAGTAGGCAAAGGAGGAAGAGCACTTAATTTGGAAAAGGAAGAGAGAGGTTCTAGAAATAACCACATAGTAGCTGTGTGATGGCTCAGTGGTAAAGGTGATAAAAGAACCACCTGTCAATGAAGGAGACACGGCTGCCATCCTTGGGTTGGGAAGATCCCCTCAAGAAGGAAATGGAGACCTGCTTCAGTATGCCCGCCTGAGAAATCCCAAAATCCCATGGGCAGGGGAGCCTGGTCTGCAATAGTCCATGGGGTCACAAAAGAGTTAGACACAACTTAGCGACTGAACAACAACAATAAGAAGCTGTGTGATGCCAAGCTATTCACTCAGTTATTTAACTTCTCTGAAACGCAACCTGATCACCCGGAGACTGACCATGATTATACATACTCCTAGAATCCTCTCCCACAGGGAGCCTGCAGTGGGAACTGAATGAGATCATCTTCCTGTGTAAACCACCCACTGAACACTTACGGAATGACGAATGAAGACACCATATACAGTAAGTGCGCCACATATCTATAAATCTATACGAATGTGACAATATACCACCAATCTTTGTTACAATAGCCCGAGAACTACACAAGACAGAATCATATATAAAAACCTAGAGTCCACAACCCTCCATGCTCCTAAACACACATCAAGGATGTAATGGAGTGCGGGGGCGGGAAGGCTGCTCCATTCCTTTGGTTTCTTCTACCTCCCCTTTTCACTCACCCCTGGCACTCAGGACCTAGTAAAAAGGGAAGGGCTGGTTTTCTCAGTATGACTCAAGTCAATGAAAAGGTCTCGTCTTTCCAAGCACCTCAAGCAAAAGCCACGTTTGAAGATAAAGGTATTCACCTCTCTTCTTGACATGTGGTAGTAGAATTACACCACCACCAATTCAAGATTTCACTCCTTCAAATAAGTTTTTCTTTAGTAAGTATCCTTTAACATCCTAAGCGGATATGCTCCCGAGGTTCTCTCCACCTCCATAATATTCTGTTTGGCACCCTTCATGTAGGTCTTAGCACAGCCACACTTTGTTATAAGCATCTGTATACCTCTGACCTCATTACCTCACAAGTGCCAGGGGACTATCTTTAAGTGCTTGAGGAGCTTAGTACATTACATACTAATATATCATAAATATTCAACAAAAATTTAGTGCATGAATGGGTGATGACAAGGTAATGCAATATCACCCTAAGAGGTTGAAACTAGAGTCAAAATAATTGGAATAGCAAAAACTAAGAAAATAAACAATTACAACTCAATCTGGTCATCCAGTAAACATTTAATAAGCATCTACTTGTGCTTGATATAGCCCAAAGTATGCCATGATGAACAAGACCCAGTCTCTAGTCTCAATGGGTTATCTTATTGACATTCAATTGTACTTTTTTTTACTATCTATTTTGATACAATTTTAGACTTGCAGAAGAGTTGCAAAGATAGTACAGAGTTCTCATATCACCTTCAGGCAGCTTTCTCTAACATTAACACTTTATATAATCATGGTACAATCAGTGAAACTAAGAAATTCACATTGCTATATCAACTACAGATTTCAATGTGGTTTCCCCAGTTTTTGCAACAATGTCCTTTTTTGGTCCCTCATTACACCTAGTTGTCTTGTTGCCTTCTCTAAATTATATTTTTAACAGTCTTTTTCCTGGTTATATTAACAGTAACACAAATTTTCTGAAAAGTAAAAGAACAAAAAATAAAAACAAAGAATTAAATACCTAATAATTCCCTTATGAAATGATAAACACTCCTAACATCTATAATTTACTGGTCTTTTTTCCACGTGTATATACACATATTTTATACTTCTTTCACCCAAGAATCTATATAACCTTTTGCATATTTTTTTCTCTTACCATTTTATCAGGAACATTTTCTCATGTGTTTAAAAATATTATTTTCAATGACAATATAGATTCCATTGATAATGAATCATAATGAATCATTTCCTTGTTGTTGTTGGATAGGTACATTATTTCCCATTTTTTACTACTATAAATAAAGTACAGTGAATATCCTTGGAATATGAAAAACACAGTAATATATACTGCGGTGGATAAGCACAGGGTATTAGCGATGTAGCCTGGAGAAACATCTAACCCAGCTTTGAGGAAAAGAAACTACTCGTTGGAGGAGATTTTTCTGAGAGATGGGTCCTGAAGAGTGTTTTCCTTCACTTATTAGAATCCAAACAAACAATATTTACTGAGTGCCTGTTACACCCAGTTCCTATACTGGGATCCAGAGATACAGAAGGGCCTAAGGCTTTGCTGGGGAAGCTCACTGTCTAGTCAGAGAGGCAGACACTTAAATAGAAAAAGCACAATGGAATGAAAGCTATTATCACAGGGCTGTATACGAACAAAATGCTCTGAGAGTAGAGAGAATGCATTTTAAGAATCAATTGTAAAAGTAGACATGAAGAGTTCTTCAGGGTTGATAATAACATACATGAAATGTTTTAGTGAAATATGATCTTAAATGTTTATCAATCATATGAAGGAGTTCCTTAAAACAGGTAAATTATTAATAGGTATGCAAGGTATTCAAATGGAGAGAAGCACTTGTTGGAAAGTACTTGTTCTATCATATTCTGTACTAGTGAAACTACAGCTATTTCTGAGAACTCTATTTTCTTAATTAACTTTATCAAGATATGTCCACAATGAAATGTACCCTCTTATATATAGTTTGATGAAATCTGACAAATTTATATACCTACGTTACTACCACCACCAAGACATAGAAAAGTTCCATCATCCCCAAAATTTCCTTGTGCTTCATCCCAGTCAACGCCCCTCACCCAACATCTACCCTAAAGGAGCCACTGACTTCCTTTCTGGCGCTATAGATCTGTCTTTTTTAGAGTTTCATATAAATGGAATCATAGTTTATGCAGTTGTTTCATCTCTGCATGTTTCTGAGATTCTGCCATGTTGTTGTACACATCAGTAGTCCATTCCTTTCTACTGTGTGAATGTCATATGTATAAGTGCATGGATAGCCTGAAAAAAAATCTGATTATTCCTGAAAGGAAGGGCATACGAAGGACTTTACTATGGTGAACAGGCTTGTTCTGGGTTTTTCCAGCAAGCAAGACCCAAACTTACAGGGGCTCACAGAGGCCATAAGGTACTGAAATGAAAGCAGCATGACTGACAAGGATGTTGCTGAAGGGATTTTAACTTTAGCAAGAGCCTGGACTTGACATTGTCAGTGTTTCTTCCAGACCTGAAGGGCCATGACTCTGTAATTCTCATAAATGAGAAAAATGTTATGTCGTTATTAACCTCTAGTATCTTGGTCTACATTTTTTAAGATAAATTTGTTATTCTGTCAGTTCTAGAGGCAGTAGAGCACATAGCTTCCAATGTTATAGGATGGGTTGTTGTTTAGTCACTCAGTCGTGTCCGACTCTACAACCGCATGGACTGTAGCCCACCAGGCTCCACTGTCCATGGAAGGCACAAATACTGGAGCGGGTGGTCATTCCCTTTTCCAGGGAATCTTTCCAGCCCAGGGATCGAATCCAGGTCTCCTGCATTGCAGGAGAATTCTTTACTGTCTAAGCCACCAGGGAAGCCCTAAGAAGGGGGAGGGGGTGTTTCAAATCAGACAGATTTAAGTCTAACTTAAGTCTCTATTCTGCTACTTACCATGCACCCAGAACTTAGCCTCTCTATGCTATAGTTTCTTCATTTGAAAAATTGAAATAATGATGAATGTGCTTGCTCCAAACCAAAAAATGGATAAATCTTGTTTCCATTCCCTAGGGAATAGGAAAGCAAATACATGAAATCTGACAGACAAGGGGGACTAGGAAAAGTCCAAGGTATGAAGGGAGTGTCTAGAGTTGGGAAAATAAATTACGACCCACAGGTCAAATCCTGCCATGGCCTGGTTTTGCATGGCTCACTAGCTTGCTTTTTTTCCCCCAACCTTTTCCATTTTAAAAAAGTTATAGAAGACAACAAAGAAGAATATGCTATACAGACCTTATGTGACCCAGAAAGCCTGTAATACTGACTATCTGAACTTTACAGAACTACTTGATCAAGCCCCAGGTCTAGAGCAGACAGGGTTCAATGTGGCTGCTGGTAAATTATATGGCTTTAAACAGACAAACATAAAGACTGTCCATCTGGTTAAATGAGTGCTGTTGCTGCTGCTGCTGCGTCACTTCAGTCGTGTCCAACTCTGTGTGACCCCACCAGGCTCCCCCTTCCCTGGGATTTTCCAGGCAAGAACACTGTGAAGTAGGAAGAATTTCCTTAAATATGTCTGGGCCTTGAGTTCCTTATCTGTAAAGTGAAGATAAAAACTGTATCTCTTAACTTCTGCTTCAGGCCATGATTAAGCAATTAGTACCAGACTCGCCCTCCCATTAAAAACAACTTGAAAACTGGACAAAATATATGAAACAAGAGGATGAGACGGTTAGATAACTTTATGGCTCAATGGACATGATCTGAGCAAACTCCGGGAGACAGTGAATGAGGGAAGACTGGCGTGCTGCAGTCCATGGGGTCACAAAGAACTGGACACAAGTTAACAACTGAACAACAGCCACGTATGAAACCGCTGTTTCTATCTTGAACAACAGTCAGCCCTGTGACATCTGATGGAAGAGAACCAAGGAAGTGAGTCCTGTGAAGGCTCTGGCTTTCCACATGGAGGCCCCTTCCAGACTGTGGCAACAAGAGAAAGAACGGAAGCAGAACCCAGTGGGCTAAATGACTGGGTCTCCTTGAGTTTTCGGCTGAATGCCAACCTGTAAGGTTTGTGCAAAGACAAACTATTGGAGAAAACCCAACATTACACAGCTTAAAACTGAACACTTCCCAGAACTGATACCCAAGTGGGAGACATTTGAGTTTCAATCAGCCAGAGTGGGGAAACTTCAAAGACTGCTCCAAACATGCAGCAGAGGCCTTTAGGGGCTAAATTTGAAACCTAGAATAAAGGCAACTCTAGATCCACACTAAGAGTTTAAAACCTAAGCCAGGAAAAATCAATCTGATCCACAAGTGAGTTAACTGCTTGCCAAAATAAAACTTAGCCCTCTTTAAAGAAAGACAACAAAATCAAGATACCAAGTGATGTAACATTCACAATAGACAACATTGGAAGAAATTACTATAAATGCAAAGAGACAGACCTTAGCTAAGAGAAAAAATATCAGTCAACAGAAACAGATTCAGAAATGACCAATATGAAAGAATTAGCAGATAAGGATTTTAAAACAGTTGTAACACTGTACAGGAGGCAGTGACCAAAACCATCCCAAAGAAAAAGAAATGCAAGAAGGCAGAGTGGTTGTCTGAGGAAGACTTACAAATAGCCTAGAAAAGAAGAGAAGCGAAAGGCAAAGGAGAAAGAAAAAGATATATCCAACTGAACGCACAGTTTCAGAGAACAGCCAAGAGAGATTAAAAAAAAAAAAAAGCCTTAAGTGAACAATGCAAAGAAATAGAGGAAAACAGTAGAATGGGAAAGACTAGAGATCTCTTCAAGAAAATAAGAGATACCAAGTGACCATTTCATGCAAAGATGGGCACAATAAAGGACAAAAACAGCAAGGATCTAACAGAGGCAGAAGAGATTAAGAAGAGGTGGCAAGAATACACAGAACTACACGAAAAAGGTCTTAATGACCTGGATAACCACAATGGTGTGGTCACTCACCTAGAGCCAGACAACCTGCAGTGTGAAGTCAAGTGGGCTTTAGGAAGCATTACAATGAACAAAGCTAGTAAAGGTGATAGACATTCCAGCTGAGCTATTTAAAATCCTAAAAGATGATGCTGTTAAAGTGCTGCATTCAGTATGTCAGCAAATTTGGAAAACTCAGCAGTGGCCACAGGACTGGAAAAGGTCAGTTTTCATTTAAATCCCAAAGAAATGCAATGCCCAAGAATATTCAGACTACCATACAACTGCGCTCATTTCACAAGCTAGCAAAGTAATGCTCAAAATCCAAGCTAGGCTTCAGCAGTACATGAACTGAGAATCTCTAGATGTTCAAGCTGGATTTAGGAAAGGCAGGGAAACCAAAGACCAAATTGCCAACATCCACTGGATCATAGAAAAAACAAGGGAATTCCAGAAAAACATCTACTTCTGCTTCACTGACTATGTGAAAGCCTTTGACTGTGTGGAAACTGTGGAAGATTCTTCAGGAGATAGGAATATCAGACCACCTACCTGACCTGCCTCCTGAGACGCCTGTATGCAGGTCAAGAAGCAATAGTTAGAACTGGACACGGAACAACAGACTGGTTCAAAACTGGGAAAGGAGTGCATCAAGACTGTATATTGTCACCCTGGCTTATTTAACTTACATACAGAGCACATCACACTAAATGCTGGATTGGATGAAGCACAAGTTGGAATCAAGATTGCTGGGAGAAATATCAATAACCTCAGACATGTAGATGATACCATTTTAATGGCAGAAAGTGAACAGGAACTAAAGAGCCTCTTAATGAGGGTGAAAGAGGAGAGTGAAAAAGTTGCCTTAAAACTCAATATTCAGAAAACTAAGATCATGGCATCCAGTCCCATCACTTCATTCAAATAGATGGGGGAAAAGTAAAGCAGTGACAGACTTTATTTTCTTGGGCCTCAAAATCACTGGTGATGGCGACTGCAGCCGAGAAATTAAAAGTCACTTGCTCCTTGGAAGAAAAGCTATAACAAACCCAGACAGTGTATTAAAAAGCAGAGACATGGCTTTGCCTACTAAGGTCCATGTAGTTGACGCTATGGTTTTTCCAACAGTCACGTAAGATAGGAGAGATGGGCCATAATGAAGGCTGAGCACCAAAGAATTGATGCTTTCGAACTACGGTCCTGGAGATGATTCTTGAGAGTGCCTTTGACAGCAAGGAGATCAAACCAGTCAATCCTAAAGGAAATCAACCCTGAATATTCACTGGAAGGACTGTTGCTGAAGCTGAAGCTCCAATATTCTGGCCACCTGATGCGATGAGCAGACTCATTGGAAAAGACCCTGATGCTGGAAGAGACTGAGGGCAGGAAGAGAAGGGGACGACAGAGGATGAAATGGCTGGATGGCATCACTAACTCAATGGACATGAGTTTGAGCAAACTCCGGGAGATAATGGACAGGGAAGCCCGGCGTGCAGCAATTCATGGGGTCGCAAGAGTTAGACACTACTTAGCAACTGAACAACAATAACTATAAATGTGTTCAAGAACTTAAAAGTATGAACAAAATAAGAAATAAAAAATGAAAAATAATCAAACACAACTTTTAGAGTTGCAAAGAAAATTTTACTGGCTAAGTCAAGCCGCACAACAGACATAACTGGAAAGAAGATTTATTAACTAAAAAAAAAAAAAATGAGCAAAGCTTCAGTGACTTGTAGGTAAGAAAAGCATCCCAGGATGAGGTGTCATCATCAAACTGTTGACAACCATCGAGAGAAAATCTTATAAAGCAGTCAAACGGCAAATTACATACAGGTGAACAAAGCTGAGAATGATATCTGACTTCCTGTTAGAAATAATACAACATAGATGACAATAGAATGACACCTTTAAGTACAGAAAGATAGAAACTGCCCATCTAAAATTCGACAGTCAGTGAAAACAGTCTTCAAACATGAAGGAGAAATAGAGATTTTTCAACAAACAAAAGAGGACAGAATTCACTGCCATCAGATCTTTTCTACAAGAAATGCTAGAGTCTTTCAGGCTAAAGAAAACTGGTAACAAATGGACAGTCAGATCTAAACAAAGGAAAGAATGACGGGCATTGGAAGTGGCAAATATGTGGGTAAATGTAAAAGACTTTCTTTTTTCCCTTTTTAAAAATTTCACTAAAAGCAAAAATGGTAACAATGAACTGTGGGGTGAACAACCTATGGAGAAGTAAAAGGCATGGATGATCACAGCCTAAAGATAAAAGAGGAAAATAAAAGGGTACTTCATAAAGTTCTTACACATCAATGATTAACCTAACCATTTTGAAAATGACATAAATGTAAATGGTCTAAACATTTTAATTAAAAAGCAAAAATGGGCACTTCCCTGGTGGTCCAGCAGTTAAGAATCTGCCTGGCAATGCAGAGGACAGAGGTTCAATCCCTGGTCTGGGTAGATCCCACAGGCTGTGAGCCCAGGTGCCACAGCTACTGAGCCCGCACGCCCCAGTGCCTGCGCTTCACTAGAGAAGCCACGGTGAGAAGCCCGTGCACTGCCAGTGAGAGTAGCCCTCCCTGACAACTAGAGAAAGCCCATGCACAGCCAAGAAGACCCAGTGCAGCCAAAAAAACAAATCAATCCTTATTGTTTAAAAAAGCAAAGATGGTAAGACTGGATTTAAAAACAAAACCCAAGACCTATCTGCTATCTAAAAGAAGCTCATTTTTAAAAAAGGACAAAGATAGGCTAAAAATTAAAGAACAGAAAAAGATATACCACGCAAACACTAGTCAGAAGAAAGCTGAAGATAATAATATCACCCACTATAGACTCCAAGACAAGGAATATGACCAGAGATAAAAGGAGACATTTTAAATTATAAAGGGCTCAATTCATCAAGAAGACATAATAATCCTAAATGTGTATATACCTAATTACAGAAGTTCAAAATACACGAGGCAAAAATGAACAGAACTGAAACGGGAAACAGACAAATCCATAATTATAGGTGAATATTTCGATATTCCTCACGGAAATGAATGCAATAAATAGAAAATCAGTAAGGATATATAAGACTGAACAACACTATTAACCAACTTGACTTAATTGACATTAATAGCACACTATACCTGAAGGAGAGTAGAACATGTTTTTCTGGTACACATAGAACATTCACTAAAATAGACTTTAACAAGTTTCAATAGATCTCAAAGGACTGAAATCATATGTGTTCTACGACCACTATATAATTTTTAAACAGGAATTAGTAACAAAAAAAATTCAGAAATACGGTGAAATTAAAAAACAAATTTATATGTAACATATGGGTCAAATAAGTATCACAAAGCAAACGGGAAAATATTTTGAAAATGATATATAAGTATGTGTGCGATACAGTTATGGAATGTAGCTAAGTAGTGCTAGGAGGGAAATTTATAGTGGCAAATGCTTCCACCAGAAAACACAGAAGGTTTAAAAATCAATGACCTGTTTCTATCCCTAAGAAGCTAGAAGAGCCAATTAAATCCAAAAGTAGTAATATGAACTAATAAAGTAGTCATGTATGGATGTGAGAGTTGGACTATAAAGAAAGCTGAGCGCCGAAGAATTGATGCTTTTGAACTGTGGTGTTGGAGAAGACTCTTGAGAGTCCCTTGGACTGCAAGGAGATCCAACCAGTCCATTCTGAAAGAGATCAGCCCTGGGTGTTCTTTGGAAGGAATGATGCTAAAGTTGTAACTCCAGTACTTTGGCCACCTCATGCTAAGAGTTGACTCATTGGAAAAGACTCTGATGCTAGGAGGGATTGGGGGCAGGAGGAGAAGGGGACGACAGAGGATGAGATGGCTGGATGGCATCACCGACTCAATGGACGTGAGTCTGAGTGAACTCCGGGAGTTGGTGATGGACAGGGAGGCCTGACGTGCTGGGATTCATGGGGTCGCAAAGAGCGACTGAACTGAACTAAACTGAAAGGTAACAACAGCAACAAAGCCCCAGTAAAACTATAGAGAAAATCAATGAGATTCAAAGTTATTTCTTTGAAAAGATCAATAAAATTGTTTAACTTGTAGCTAAAGTAAAGACTAAAAGAAAGAACACTCAAATCACCAATGTCAGAAATGAAGGAAGGGGGACTTTCCTGGTGGGCCAGTGGTTAAGGATCTGGCCTGCAATGCAGGGGACGTGGGTTCGATCCCTGGTCTGGGAACTAAAATCCCAGGTGCCACAGAGCAACTCAGCCTGTGCACCGCCACTAGAGCCCGCGTGCTGCAATGACTGAGGAGCCTGTGCACCACAGCTACAGAGTCTTGTGCACTGCAATGAAAGATCCTGCATGAAGCACCTAAGACCCAATGCACCCAAATAAATAAACATGTATTTTTTTTAATGAAAGAAAGGACATCACTATAAATGCTTCAGGCATTAAAATAGTAATAAAAAATATATTATGGGGCTTCCCTGGTATCTCAGAGGTAAAGAAACCACCTGCAGAATGCAGAAAACACAGGTTCAATCCTTGACCCAGAAGATTCCACATGCCACAGAGCAACTGAGTCCGTGCACACAGCTACTGAGCCTGTGCTCTAGAGCCTGGGAGCTGCAGCTACTGAGCCCACGTGCCACAGCTACTAAAGCCGGAGCGCCCTAGAGACATGCTCCTCAACAAGAGCAGTCACTACAACGAGGAGCCCACACCACAGAGGAGGCCCTTCTCTGCAACGAGAGAAAAGGCCTGTGCAGCAACCAAGACCTGGCAGCACCAAAATAAATAAAAGTAAAGTCATCAAAAAGAATTCTATACACAGATTTATGGCAACACCTAAATAATTCTGATGAAATTATGCAATCCCTTGAAATACTGGGTTGGCCAAAAAGTTCACTCAGGTTTTTCCATAACACCTTACATAAATTACCAAAACTACCAATAATACAAGACGAAAGCAGAAAATCGAAATAGTTTAACTGAGCGCATAAAATTTAGAATCTGCATTAGCTACAAAGCACACTCAATATATATTCATACCTTTTCTGAAATTCATAACAAATATGTCACCATGTTTAAATGTACTGGTTTCATACACTCTGAAGTTTCTCCATATTTATATCCTTTATTTGCTCTTAAATTACTAGCTTGACTGAATTCTACTACTCCTCTGCTGTTGTTTAGTTGTTAAGTCACGTCTGACTCTTTTGTTACCCCATGGACTGTAGCCCACCAGGCTCCTCTGGCCATGGGATTTCCCAGGCAAGAATAGTGGAGTGGTTAGCTATCTTCTTCTCCAGAGGGTCTTCCCAAATGAGGGATCGAACCCGGGTCTCCTGCACTGCAGGCGGATTCTTCACCAACTGAGCCACCAGAGAAGCCCATACTACCCTTCTAAGTTCTACCTGCCTGCCTAAAATTATCAGTTCTATTTTAAAATCTGATATTTGTTTATTCTTTAATCTGCTAATTGGTTTTTTACAACTTGAGACTATTTTCTTTGCCTGACTTTTTAGCAAACTTTGACTTATTATTTTACATTGTGAAAGAAAGTAAGTTGCACAGTCATGTCCAACTCTGTGGTTCCATGGACTGCAGCCTGTCCCACTCCTCTGTCCATGGAATTCTCCAGGCAAGAGTACTGGAATGGCTTGCCATTTCCTTCTCCAGGGGATCTTCCCAACTTGGGGATCAAACCCAGGTCTCCCGCATTGTCCGCAGATTCTTTCCCAGGTGAGCCACAAGGGAATTTTACATTAGTGCCACTTAGTGTTATTTCTACTTCATTTTATAGTCATCTCCCTTTATCAATCAGTATTTTTTCCTTTGATTAACGACTAGAGACTACTGTAAATTCACAGACCCCAGTTCCCATTCCCTGCAAAATCACACTAGAAGGGAAGAGGTCTCTTACACTCTACCAGCCAAAGCGTTGCCATGAAGTACTGAGAAATCTCTAGTCGTGCTCCCACAATTTACAGTCACGTCACACAAGTTCCTATTCAATACAGAGTGTTAAATCCTAGCAAAGCTCCACCAAAAGAGGACAAGGGTTGAGAGAGTCCTTGACCTTAACAGAAAAAGCAATCTATATGCATTCAACAAAAATAGGAGTCAGAAGCTCCAAGCTGGCAAATAGGTAACCTAGGACACCAGTGACTATTTTTTTCTCTTGTCCCATATACACAGTGCCAGGCACAAAAACTGGAAAACAACAACAAACAGACCCTGTGTGTACATGAATATGGGGCAGCAAGGGTGGGATGGCTAGGATGAAGAAGTGCCACTCAGGGATCTGGACTAAGCAATATCAAACTGAGTGACCTTAAGTTGAATTTCAGCCAATACTTTTCAGGTATACCCTCATTTACAAGGGTATATGCCTAACAGCCTCATTATGACTTAGGAAAAGTAGTTCTCAATTTTCTTTTCCTAATAGTCTCTGGACAGTCCCCTGGAATGTCCCAGCAATTTCTATCTTCGTACTATGAAGCCAGTTCTTGACATGGTTAGTACTTCATAAATGTGTGTTGAACTAAACAATACAACAATCTGGATTCCATATAAAACAAAAATTGACACTTTCCCCAGAAGGACATTCATGTTTAGATGTACTGTGTTCTTATATTTATCATGGATTAAGAACAAAGGTCCGTCTAGTTAAGGCTATGGTTTTTCTAGTAGTCATGTATGGATGTGAGAGTTCGACTATAAAGAAAGCTGAGCGCAGAAGAATTGATGCTTTTGAACTGTGGTGTTGGAGAAGACTCTTGAGAGTCCCTTGGACTGTAAGGAGATCCAACCAGTCCATCCTAAAGGAGATCAGTCCTGGGTGTTCCTTGGAAGGAATGATGCTAAAGCTGAAACTCCAGTACTTTGGCCACCTGATGTGAAGAGCTGACTCATTGGAAAAGACCCTGATGCTGGGAAAGATTGAAGGCGGGAGGAGAAGGGGACGACAGAGGATGAGATGGCTGGATGGCATCACCGACTCGATGGACACGGGTTTGGGTAAACTCCGGGAGTTGGTGGACAGGGAGACCTGGTGTGCTGCGGTTCATGGGGTTGCAAAGAGTCGGACACGACTGAGTGACTGAACTGAACTGAAGAACATAAGCAATTTCAATAACGTGCTCAGTAATAACTGCTGGGACCATCTGCATCCCACTGCTTAAATGCTTACCTTGAGAACCACTGACTTGGCTGATGAGCCAACATCCTCCTCCTTAAAAGTACTGCTGCTATTGCTAAGTCCCTTCAGTCGTGTCCCACTCTGTGCGACCCCATAGATGGCAGCCCAGCAGGTCTTAAAAGTAAAAAAGGGCTCCTTAAAAGTATGTGTGCTCTGTCAAATACTATGTATGCTTCTGACTTTAAAAAACTTACATTTGCTAAGTAAATCAGTAAGTAATTGAATTTTTACTCCTATGTGTGGCTAACAGACATCTTCAATTTGGAACAATTAACATTCAAAACACATATCTAACATTTCAAAACTATGCAGTCTGAACCAAAAGCTCTAGAAACAAAATTTATACAGGTCAGCCAGAACAGAAAAGGTCATCTCCATAGATTAACATAAAAAAAGAACACAAAATTAGTCCAAGTTGGGTTATAGTATCTACTATTAAAATTCTAATAATTAATTAGAATTTCCCAAACTGTCTCCTGGAAAGTCAGAACTAAAAAAAAAAAGTTAAAAAGGATTCAAACCCCTATAGCAGCTACAAAACAAGTATTTAAAAGCTGGTTGGGTGAAGGGCACCACAGGGCAGGAGAAAACGTCTGCTTCTTACTTATACTTCTGTACCATATGAATTTTTGTTTTACGATAAGCATGTATTTTTTGGGAAATATTTATTTTTTAGGCTACCATTAGCTGATAATAAGAAAGGCTGGTCCTCAGAGAACAAGCTGCTCCTTCTGAAATCTCACTGTGCATGAGACAGGACAGGTATCACATGAACCACTGCACATTTTAACTGTCTTTTCCTTACTGTTCATTACCACGGAACACTCAGAAAGGAGACTGGCGATGAGAACTATGAGATTCTCAACATAAAGCCAATACCGCGTAGCAAGTGTCACGTGACAGTGACAGCTGCCCAAGGTGTCGAGCTTTGTGAAGAGGTGTCCTCATTTCTATTAATTGGCCTGGAGAGAATAGATTTAATCTCATATCCTGTAGAAGAAAAAAACGAAAGCAGTTTTCTTTTCCTGAAGGTAGCAAAAGTAACCAAATATTAGAGCTAAGAAAGAAAATACAGGTCCAATGAAACCCCACTCCAGTCCTCTTGCCTGGAAAATCCCCTGGGCGGAGGAGCCTGGTAGGCTGCAGTCCATGGGGTCGCAAAGAGTCGGACGCGACTGAGCGACTTCACTTTCACTTTTCACTTTCACGCATTGGAGAAGGAAATGGCAACCCACTCCAGTGTTCTTGCCTGGAGAATCCCAGGGATGGGGGAGCCTGGTGGGCTGCCGTCTATGGGGTCGCACAGAGTCGGACATGACTGAAGCGACTTAGCAGCAGCAGCAGCAATCCTTTAGCCACAATTTTAAAATCTGCAAAAATTTCTGAGAATCAAAGATTTTCTATCAGTCCTTGGTAGTAAAACTTGATCTGAATTTAATTGGCAGCAAAATCTGATCCGAACTGACTTAAGACTATTTAGAGTCTATCCACTAAAATAAGAATAGTCATGGCTTTGGCTGCCTAAGTATTAATGTATTTAACTATCAAGTGCTACCCTGACTCTGCAGGCACATTACATATATACTGTAAACACACCTTATAAACTTTCCAAAAATTTTTTTAAATTCTGAATTCTAAAATACAGCTGGCCCTTAGAATTTCCAGTAAGTGACTATGAACCTAACAATGGGTTTTTATTAAAACAGTCCTGTCAATCTCTATCAAAATATGTATCTTCTAAAAATATTCCTATAAATTTGAATTAATTTTAATTAAAACTTATCACTATTAAAATATACTACTTTCAGTTCAGTCCAGTTCAGTCGCTCAGTCGTGTCTGACTCTTGCGACCCCATGAATCGCAGCACGCCTGGCCTCCCAGTCCAGCACCAACTCCCGGAGTTCACTCAGACTCACGTCCATCGAGTCAGTGATGCCATCCAGCCATCTCATCCTCTGTTGCCCCTTCTCCTCCTGCCCCCAATCCCTCCCAGCATCAGAGCCTCTTCCAATGAATCAACTCTTAGCATGAGGTGGCCAAAGTACTGGAGTTTCAGCTTCAGCATCATTCCTTCCAAAGAAATCCCAGGGCTGATCTCCTTCAGAATGGACTGGTTGGATCTCCTTGCAGTCCAAGGGACTCTCAAGAGTCTTCTCCAACACCACAGTTCAAAAGCATCCATTCTTCGGTGCTCAGCCTTCTTCACAGTCCAACTCTCATATCCATACATGACCACTGGAAAAACCATAGCCTTGACTAGACGGACCTTTGTTGGCAAAGTAATGTCTCTGCTTTTGAATATGCTATCTGGATTGGTCATAGCTTTTCTTCCAAGGAGTAAGTGTCTTTTAATTTCATGGCTGCAGTCACCATCTGCAGTGATTTTGGAGCCCAAAAAAATAAAGTCTGACACTGTTTCCCCATCTATTTCCCATATACTACTTTGAATATTTATAATTCTATAAATGCTTATTAGTTAGAATATTTTATACCACTTGAATATTATTTTAAGTCAACTTCTCTCTGAAGGCAATGCTAAAATCAGTCTTCGACAGGAGGGTGGCAGCAGGCAATGGCAAGAGTGAACATCGGCATTTTAGGAATCAGTAAGCTAGAATGGACTGGAACGGGCGAATTTAATTCAGATGACTATCGTATCTACTACAGTGGGAAGAATCCCTTAGAGGAATCAGAATGGGGTAAAGACAGTAAAGCTAAAAAAGCAGATCTCTGTCAATATGCTTTTTTTCTTTTTATGTTTAAAAAAACCCCAAAACAAAGGGCATAGGATTTTTAAAAATGTATCAAAGAGGAACACAGATATTAAAAGTTAACAAGCACCAATTTAAATCATTAAAAGAATCAAAATCAAAAAGAAGTCACACAATCCAAGTAGTTATCGATGAACAGAACACAAAAGTCAAGAAACAGAACAAATACAAGTAAGGAAAATTAAATATTTTAGTCCAGTTATATATCAATTCTATTATATGACTAAATGACAAATGATAACAAAGCTTGCAAAACTCAAAAGTCTCTATTACAGAAAGAAAACAATAAGGCCAGATTAAAACAAGAACTAAGACATAAGACTATTAAGAACCTATAATTAATTACAATGAAGAGTAACTTAGAAGATTTCATGTGAAAACAGAGATAGAATGAACATTTTAATAAACATAAGTACAACATTATATTTTAAACCCTAGTATCTACATGAAATAACTGGTTAATTTTTTAAGCATACACCAATCCTTCCTTCCTCCCCAACTCTCTCTCATATACAGAACTAGCAAATGCTGGAAACAACGAAGGCAAGCAGGAAACTTATTTCACAACTGGTAGACACAAAAGCAGTGAAAATCCCTTCAGTAAATGGTGGGCATGCTAAGTCGCTTCCCGAGTCTAACTCTGTGTGACCCCATGGACTGTAGCCACAGGGCTCTTCTGTCCATGGGATTCTCCAGGCAAGAATACTGGAGTGGGTTCCCATGCTCTCCTCCAGGGGATCTTCCAGGCCCAGGGATCAAACCTGCACCTCTTACGTCTCTTGCATTGGCAGGTGGGTTCTTTACCACTAGCTCCACCTGGGAAGACCCAAATAAATAATCTGGGGCTTCTATCCAAAGGAAGCATTCACAAAGTTATACTACTCAAAGAAATTAAAGAATGAAAAATAACTGAAAACACTCCTTAAAGCAGTATCAGTAGCAAACATGGTCATTGCTATATCCCAGAAACAAAGGATAATGCTATTCTCAAACAGTATTTACTAAATTGTGGTTCTTACTATCTAAGAAAAATATGTGGCCATCAGAAAGAGTACATATGAAAACATCACTGATATATGGAATTTTAAATTAATTAAAATTAAAAATGTCAGGGTAAATTTGGATTTTTAGAAGTTCATCTTATATGTAAGAATTAAAAAGAAATATTTCCCATAGTAATCTCCCTTTTATTTAAACAAAACATAAATGGAAGGAAAAGGAGGGGAAAAAAGACAACAAAAAGATATTCAGGTACAGGAGCATCAAGGATGAAAAGCAAGCCGAGAGGACATCCTGTAAGTAAAAGAGTTTCCAAACTCACAATTAACAGATTTACTATAAAAGAAACATAAAGCTCTAAATTCAGTTAACTAAAAACACAAAGTTAAAGAATATCAAAGTTGAAAGCTAAAAATCTAAGATTTTAATCCATTAAGAATATGTTTTAAAAGTCCTTATTTCCTAATGGAGGGGTGAAGTTGAGAATAATGGGGCTTTTAGGTGCTAGAAAACAAAGACTGTGAGAAAAGAATTTTGCCTCCACCCCAAAGAATTATGCCTAGTGATTAAGGTTGCATATAATGTAGTGCGTATACCAATCTACTAGGGTCTAAGAATATCCCTTGGTTAATTACATAACAGATCCAGATTCAAGGCATCTTTTTGAACTAGGTCATTCACATAATTCCTACAGTGTAAGAAAGATACAGATACATGCTCATCCAACTGGAATCCAACATCTGATACAAGTTACTTTAAATTTAAATCATGATGTATTAATAATGTAATAATGCTGTACCGGTATAAAAACCAAATTTTACATCCTTTTATATCATGCAATGTATTCTGACAGGGTGATCTTGGTTTCCCTACACAGAAATTAGTTTACTCTCATGATTTAAGAAGTTTCAACAGTTAGGAGTGCAGTGTACTGAAGAAATGTACAAAAGTATCCAGGTATCCTTGAGTTTATAATCAAGTTGGAGAGAGAGTATCACATAAAAACAATGTGAGAAAGCTTTAGTAAGCAGTTAAGGGTCGGCTGTAAACATAGACTGATATTAAATATATACCAACCAATCTATAGAAACATTCACCTGAAAGTTACTTTTCAAGATACACACCCTGAAAAGGTTTATATTTATCTCAATCAGGCTGCCATCACTGAAAATATTTTGCAACTCCTATTTTGCTTCCAAAACAGTTTACAAACTGCACAAGGAAACTTGCCTCATTACCTCGAAATCATTTTGGACCCCAAACAGTATTACCTAGACAAATTATTTAATCAGAACTTAAAAATGACTCTTGGTTGCTCCCTAAAATCAAATCCACCCTGAAAGAATGAAGATTTTCCCCTACGGAAATTCCAAAGAATATCTCATACTCTGGAAGCAACTCCGAAATAATTCCTCAAATGTTTTCAGAAAAGGCAGCACGTCCACTCCCAGAGAAGACGGAGTAGCAGGGACCAGATGCACCCTTGCACCTGAAACATCTACAATTCTGGACAAAAGAGAGAAAACAATGGTTTTCAAAACATCGGACATCGGGCAAGGAAGGACAGACAGTGACTCCTGAGAGACAGTAAACAAAGAAGGTAATTAAGCCCTATAATTGTCCGAGTCTGCTACCTAGGGAAGGTCTCCAGCCCAAAGCACAGGGAAGGGGAACCAAGGTAGAACTCAGAGACTGCCCTTCGTTGAGGAGATGGAGCTGAGATACTGGGAAGTCCAAGGCAGCGAGAGTTTGTAGTTCACAGGAGTATTGGAGAGAAGACAGCTGCACAGATACAGAACTCCAGAGATCTGCAGCGGACCCCTCGCATATCTGGCTGAGTAACTAGGAAAAACACAGCTAACATCACATTTAATGGCACAATGCTTTCCCTTTGAGTTTGGGGGAAAACCAAAGATGCCCATTTATATCACTTTTAAAAAAAAAAACTGAGGTGTAGTTGAGGTACAATATATGTAACTTTCAGGGATACAACACAGTATAATTTTAAGGTTATCCTCCATTTATAGTTATTATAAAATACTGGCTATATTCCTTTGCTGCACAATATTCTTGTAGCTTACTTATTCTCTTCTATATGTAGTGGTTTATAACTCTGAATCTCCTACCCCTATTTTGCCTTTCCCCTCTTCCCTCTCTCCACTGGTAACCACTAGTTCTGTGTCTGCAAATCTGTTTCTTTTTGTTATATTCACTAGTTTATTTTTATAAAATGCACATATAACTGATATTATACAGTGTTTGTCTTTCTCTAACTTATTTCATTAAGCATAACATCCTCTAAGTCCATCCATGTTGTTGCAAATGGCAAAATTTCATTATTTTTAGTCCCTGAGTAGTATCTCACTGCATACACCACACCTTTATCTCTTCGTCTGTGGATGAACACTAAGGGTGCTTCTGTGTCTGGGCTATTGTAAAAATGCTACTATGGACATTGGGTGCATATATCTTTTCAAATCCGCGTTTTTTTTCTTTGTTTGTTTCATATATCCCAGGTGTGGAACTGCTGGGTCATATTTCTATTTGTAGTTTTTTGAGAAACTTCCATAGTTTTCTGCAGTAGGTGCACCAATCTACATTCCCACCAACAGTGTAGGAGAGTTCCCTTTTCTCGACATCCTCTCCAACATCTGTCACTTGCTCACATTACTTCCATTACAGTACTTGAGAGCTTCCCAGGTGGCACTAGCGGAAAAGAAAAGTGAAAGTGAAAGCTGCTTAGCTGCGTCCGACTCTTTGCGAGCCCATTGACTACACAGTCCATGGGATTCTCCAGGCCCAGTTACTGGAGTGGGTAGCCTTTCCCTTCTCCAGGGGATCTTCCCAACCCAGAGATCGAACCCAGGTCTCCCACATTACAGTAGGTGGATTGTTTACCAGCTGAGCCACAAGGGAAGCCCAGCGGTAAAGCACCCACCTGCCAATGCAGGAGACATAAGAGACGCACGTTCGAGTCCTGGGTCGGGAAGATCCCCTGGAGAAGGAAATGGCAACCCACTCGAGGATTCTTGCCTGGAGAATCCCATGGACAGAGGAGCCTGGTGGGCTACAGTCTATGGGGTTGCAAAGAGTCAGACATGACTGAAAGCAACTTAGCACGTAGTACTTGAGGTCCTAGCCAGTACAAGACAAGAAAGAACTCAGGGACCTTCCGTGGTGGTCCCAAATACGAATGCTGAAGAAGCTGAAGTTGGACGGTTCTATGACAATCTCCAAGACCTTCTAGAACTAACACACAAAAAAGATGCCTTTTTCATCATAGGGGATTGGAATGCAAAAGCAGGAAGTCAAGTGACTATTACCTGGAGTAACAGTCAAGTTTGGCCTTGGAGTACAAATGAAGCAGGGCAACGGCTAACAGAGTTCTGCCAAGAGAATGCGCTGGTTATAGCAAACACTCTCTTCCAACAAACAAGGGATAACTCTACACATGGACATCACCAGATGGTCAATATAAAGTCAGACTGATTTTATTCTTTGCAGCCAAAGGTGGAGACGCTCTATGCAGTAAGCAAAAACAAGACATAGAGCTGAATGTGGCTCAGATCACGAGCTTCTTATCACAAAATTCAGACTTAAATTGAAGAAAGTAGGGAAAACCCCTAGACCATTTAAGTATGACCTAAATCAAAACCCTTATGATTTTAGAGTGGAAGTGACAAATAGATTCAAGGAATTAGACCCTGATGCTGGGGAAGATTGAGAGCAGCAAGAGAAGAGGGTGACAGAGGATGGGATGGTTGGACGGCATCACCAACTCAATGAACTTGAGTTTGAGCAAACTCTGGGAGAGAAGAGGGAAGCCTGGCGTGCTGCAGTCCATGGGGTTGCAAAGAGCTGGACATGAGTTAGGAACTGAACCACTACCAACAGTGGTTAAGAATCCACCTTGCAATGCAAGGGACATGGGTTCAATCCCTGGCTGGTGAACTAAGATCACACATGTCACACAGCAACTAAAAAGCCCCCATGCCACAATTAAAGAGCCTGTGTGCTACAACTACCAAAGCCCACGCACTCTGGAGCCCTCACACCACAACCACCGAGCCTGTGTGCCACAACCAGAGGATCCACGCGCTGCAACGAAAGAGCCAGCATGCCACAACCAACATCCAATGCAGCCAAAAAGAAAATAAACAATTAAAAAAAAGAATTAGAACTCAAAGATTAGAAAGTAAAACTGTCATTCTTGGTAAATGACATAATTGTGTATAGAAGAAAAACAAAATGATTACAAAAAAGTCACTAGAAGTAATGAATGAAATTAGCAAACTTTATCTGATTCATTAGTGTCACAATCATATCAATAAAAACAAACTATCTAAATGAAGAGGTCTTTAATAATGACGTACTTCCAGGGAGACGGTTTAGAGAATGTTTTTTAAGAGTAAGAAGGAAAATGGTTTGGAATCCAGAAACAAGGGAGAATATTTTACATAATGCATAGCCCTTATAAAGTACAGGGAGAAAAAGGGAGAAAATCATATGGAATACAGAGAAAAGATTGTGGGGGAGAGGGCAAAGAGCTCTAGGGAACAAGAGCTGATAGGTGGAAGCATTAAAGGATCTGGGTCAGACACAGAGGTTTGGACTTCACAGAATAAGAAAGGTTGATCGAGAAGGGAAAAGAAAATAGTACATAGGAAACGTTTTCTGGAGGGAGACTAGGAACAGGTCAGGCACAGGAAGCTGTTTTAATAATCCAGACCTAGGCTGAGGATGACTCAGAAGCAAGATGGTGGCATGAAAACAAAACCCGAGCAGCTCCAAGTCCAAAGCTACAGAGAACAGAGCTGTAAGACACGGCAATGTTTCAAGATGCAGGGTTTCCGGGCTTCAAGATGCAGGTGCTGGGAGGATGGCTACCAACGAGGGGACCCAATCAAGTGAGCAAATCACTGAGGGAGGTGAAGCAGAGACCCATTTCCAGCCCCCAGAGTTACCTTTTTGAATGGCACCCCAAATGAAAGGCAAATGAGAGAAAACGACATTCAATACGCGTGTTTAAGTGCAGTGAATACAAGCTTGGCAGGCCTCTGCTTCAGAAGCAAACATGCTGCCTCGGTGTGGAGCCCTGGCTCTGGCAGCTTCGGGAAGCGTAGGGTGATGTCACGATGTGCTGAGGCCGCCTCACAAGCTCTGTGTGGGGCACAGGGTCCCCTTTTTAAAGTTTTCAAACCAGCCCTTACTGGCCTGGATTGTGATGTCTTCTGCATTTTCATTCTGTTTTGTTATTTCCACAAAGAGCCCTTTCACCAATTCTCTTGGTGTTTTCAAAGTAACGCTTTCCCCTGTGGGCCCATGTTTTGGCCATACATTAGGAATGTAGGGGCAGAGAGAGAGCTCCTCCTGCATGCTTTAAGAGGGAATCTATAATTAGTGTGCCCTCTTGTTTAGGGTATAGAGCCACACTGCAAAATAAAAACATCATAAATGTTAAACACCTCGTATAAAACTATAACATTTTTATAGAGAAAGTAAGGTTGACAAGAGTAGTTGGTGGAACTATTTTAAAATCTGTTGTCCATGGTACACCTAAGTAGAGTTGTTTACTTATTAATAGAAGTCTCAAAGATACACATTTGGGTAAAATATCTCAAGGAAAGGATATTACTGAGCACGATACACCAGTAGCAAGATTTTCACTGAAGGAAAACACCTAGCTCCTAGGGGGACCTGGGCTTCTCTCTCACTCGTTCCTTCACATTGGAACCCTGTGAAATTATCCAGCCCATAAAAACTAACCACTCGTATCTGGGGGCAGCTTTTGCCTCTGAGACCGAACACCCTGTGTCTATGGAGTGCGAATCTTAAGTAAACCTGCTTTCACTTCACCATGGCTCACTCTTGAATTCTTTCCTGTGCGAAGTCAAGGACTCTCACCTTGGCAGCTGATCCCAGAAACTCATCCGAGACCTGGAACATAAGCAGCCTCTCGTGCTCCATTTTCCTGCAACGCACTGACCTGGGCCTAAGTCAGGGAGCTTGGACCTCTCCTACTTTTGGAGGCTCTTCCTAGGTTTGAAAAATGAAGACGTGCCACGGACTTCCCTGGTGGTTCAGTGGCTAAGACTCCACATCCCAATGCAGGGGGCCCGGGTCCTTGGTCAGGGAACTAGATCCCACATGCCACAACTCAAACATCCTTCGTGCCACAACTAAGAAACTAAGACCTGGCACAGCCCAATAAATAAGCAAAAAATAGATAAATTTTAAAAAATCTGTGGTACATTTTAAATGTATACATGTAATTAACACTTCTAGGGGAAGAAAACTATTAACTGTACTACTCACAAAATACAGGAATAATAAACATATTCATCTGTCATTAATCACAGAGAGTATGATACAGTCACTGGAACAAGTTTAAAGCCTGTTTAAATCAATAACTCCTTCCAATCCGGTGGATTGATCTCTTGTACTGCTCGCTGTACACAAACCATTCTGTGAGTGCCACAAAAACAACAAAGTGGATAAGCTTGTTTCAGGCTCTACGTATCCAAGAGCGGGCTCCTGACTTCTCCCGCTTCTCTAGTGGAGGAACTACAAGGAACGTGTCCTAGTTATCACTCCACTCTCCTGGGTGCTTCCTGAAATTGCACCTCACTTGGGACTCAAACCCACAATCTTCCAACTGAAACTGCGTAACTCATCTCAGGACTTAATGAAGCTCAGGTTCTTTGTGTCTCAGCGCAGAAGGAATTCAGCGAGAGGCAAAGTGATAACTAAAAAGATTTATCAATATCCTTTGTAAAGAGGTTGCAGGAAAATGGGGCATGAGAAGATGGTCATGATCCAGGTGGTGGGCAGGTTCCTGGGATGGACTATCAAGTGATGGCCCTGGGCTTAGTGCAGAAAAGAATTCAAGAGTGAGCCACAGTAACTAAAAAGCAGGTTTACTGAAGGTGATACACATTCCAATTATAGAATGTAGTCCGTCTCAGAATGTGAGCAACCATGGTAGAAACACCCTCCGCACACAGAGTGTGGGCTGTCTCAAAAGTCAAGAGCAGCCACAAAATATGGGGTGCTCAGTGTTTATGGGCTGGGTAAGCTAGCGGGTAGGAGGATTATTCCAACTATTTCAGGGGGAAGGGGCAGGGACTTCCAGGAACTGGGCCACCACCCACTTTTTGCCCTTTTATGGTCAGCGTCACAACTGTCACGGTGCCCACGGGTGTGTCATCTATCATATGCTAGTATATTACCGTGAGTGCATAATGAGCTTCAGGGTCTACTGGAAGTTGAATCTTGATGCCACCCTGAGCCTAATCAGTTCTACTCAGTTTGTGCCATATCCTTAACAGCTAAGTCATTCTTTTAAAGGTTCTGCCCTGCTTCTTCTCCTCCTGTCTCATTTCTACATTTTTAAATAGATTTTCTATCTTACCTCAAGATGCTGTGGCCTTCTCAGTCTCACCCTGCTTCCATTTTCTCCTGCTTTTTCACTCCAAACATCTTAAAATAAACTATATTCACTGGTGTTAATCCATTGTCTCCATAGCTCCTTGTAATGTAGGTCAATAAACGAACACACAGAAATTTGTAGCAATCGACTTTCTAACAGGTTAATTATCATCTTCTGAATGGAATCAGCACTACTAGAGCTTAATCACCTCTTTTTCTGAAAACTATCAAGTTCTGAATATGAAAATCTGAAAAACACTGGTTAGCCAACAAAGCCCAGACATCTCCTAATTGTACTTAACAATCACAGGATGAAGACAGTAAGAGCTGGGGTGAACTGGGGAAAAGGAGGCACTACTTGAGAATAACAGGGCTGAAAAAGAGGAGTTATTAAACTAAAGAGGTGTAAACTTAAAGAATATGGGCTGAATTTCCATTCAATGACTCTTCCTTTCTCCACTTTCAGTTGAGAATCAAATTAAACTAATGCTGGCTCAGTGAACCACTTAAAGATTTACGTTGTTCTGTTGTTCATTCACTAAGCTGTGTCCTATTCTTTGCAACACCCATGGGCTATAGCATGCCAGGCTCCTCTGTCCTCCACTAACTCCTGGAGCTTGCTCAAATTCATGTCCACTGAGTTGGAGAGGCTATCTGACCATCTCATCCTCTGCTGCCCTCTTCTCCTCCTGCCTTCAATCTTTCCCAGCATCAAGGTCTTTTCCAATGAGCTGGCTTTCTGCATCAGTGGCCAAAGTACTGGAGCTTCAGCTTCAGCAACAGCCCTTCCAATGAATATTCAGGGTTGATTTCCTTTGGGATTGACTGGTTTGATCTCGTTACAGTCCAAGGGACTCTCAAGGGTCTTCTCCAGCACCACAGTTTGAAAGCATCAATTTTTTGGTGCTTCTTCAGTGCTCAGCCTTTTTTATGGTCCAAGTCTCACGTCTGTACATGACTACTGGAAAAGCCACAGCTCTGACTAAACTTACAGGTTAAGTAAAACTAGAATTTCAAGCTGTAGAAATCGTCTTTCCCAGTACATGCACCTGGAGGCCCTTCTAGGTAATCCCTTCTGACATCATCCCTTTGACTGGTTCAGTATCTGGTCCTGTGAGGTGGATCAGCACGTCTCAAATAATCTGGAGGTGACTTCCTTTACTCTCTGCTCTTCAGTTCAGTTGCTCAGTAGTGTCCAACTCTTTGTGACCCCTTAGACCGCAGAATGCCAGGCTTCCCTGTCCATCACCAACTCCCAGCTTTGCTCAAACTCATGTCCATCAAATCGGTGATGCCATCCAACCATCTCATCTTCTGTCGTCTCCTTCTCTTCCCACCTTCAGTCTTTCCCAGCATCAGAATCTTTTTCAGTGAGTCAGTTCTTTGCATCAGGTGGCCAAAGTATTGGAGTTTCAGCATCAGTCCTTCCAATGAATATTCAGGACTGATTTCCTTTAGGATGGACTGGTTGGATCTCCTTGCAGTCCAAGGGACTCTCAAGAGTCTTCTTCAACACCACAGTTCAAACGCATCAATTCTTCGGTGCTCAGCTTTCTTTATGGTCCAACTTTCACATCCATACATGACTACTGGAAAAACCATAGCTTTGACTAGATAGATCTTGCAATGTCTCTTGTTTTTAATATGCTGTCTAGGTTGGTCATACTTTTTCTTCCAAGGAGCAAGCATCTTTTAATTTCATGGCTGCAGTCACCATCTGCAGTGATTTTGGAGCTCAAGAAAATAAAGTCTGTCACTGTTTCCATTGTTTCCCCATCTATTTGCCATGAAGTGATGGGACCGGATGCCATGATCTTAGTTTTCTGAATGTTGAGTTTTAAGCCAGCTTTTTCACTCTCCTCTTTCACTTTCATCAAGAGGCTCTTCAGTTCCTCTTCGCTTTCTGCCATAAGGGTGGTGTCATCTGCATATCTGAGGTTACTGATATTTCTCCCAGCAATCTTGATTCCAACTTGTGCTTCTCTGCTCCTAGATAAGCTTAAATGAGTCACAACTTTCTAATTCCACCTGAAATCATTTGCCTAGTTATAGGTGCTATATTCAAACAAGTATATTAATTAGAAGTGACAAGCATCATTCTGGTTTACCATTAGCTTCTTTGAATGGTACTTTATGATGCCTTTATGAGTTCAAATATATGGAATCACAACAACAATTATTTCTAAGACTATCTCCAGTTCTGAAATGTAATCTGAGTCTGACACGTCACTTACAGGTCTGTAAGACAGCTGTTGGCCCTGTACCCTGACACCAGCTTTATAAAAGCACAACACTGTGCCATCTTCTCCTTATACTAAATATGCTCCTTTGGGCCTCTGTGTAGGCTGTTTGCCCTGCCTGAAATGCCCTCTTCCTCCATGACTAAGTGTAAATGTTACCTTCCCTGGAAAGGCTTTCCTGACCTCTAGTTGTGTGGACGACTTTCCTTTTCACCCCTGCCCCCTCCCCTGAATGTCTACTATGACACAACACCAAATGGCACTCATCTGTGTCTGCCTTGCCCACTTGGCTGTGCGTGCCTTGGGAACAAAAATCTCTTCTTATCCCATTCCTGTAGTCCTAGCTCCTAACCCAGCGTTCAGCGCACCACATAGTGCACACGCAAACATTCAGTGTCAACTGTACTCAAGCAAGTACCGACCACATAAAAAAGTGTTTAAAGGAATAACCATTCTGATCATTTCTACTAATAAAGGATTAAAAAGATACTCATTAAACTCTGCAATCGGGAGATCCCTGGTGGTCTAGTGGTTAAGATTCCAGGTTTTCACTGCCATGGCCTGGGTTCAATCCCTGGTCGAGAAACTGGGATCCCACACACGGCCAAAAAAAACCCCAACTGTACAATGACTAGATAAAATTCTCAAATTAAAATTTTTTATTACAATATTCTTTCTATAATAATGAAATGTTTACCTATTACAGGTAGAAATTAAGAAAAAAATAGACCCTAGTGTTTCACTTGCATGCGTTGGAGAAGGAAATGGCAACCCACTCCAGTGTTCTTGCCTGGAGAATCCCAGGGATGGTGGAGCCTGGTGGGCTGGCATCAATGGGGTCACACAGAGTCGGACATGACTGAAGCGACTTAGCAGCAGCAGCAGAGACAACGTAAAATGGAAAGCCCCTCCCTGCCCCCATATATTTATTTAAATCATCAGAATGAGATACTTTTCTGTTTTAGTTTTCTTTCCTAATTTATTTGAAAATTTTTCATTCAGGACCTACTATGTGTAATTTACAGTGGGTGATGCTGTGCTGTGCTGTGCTGAGCTGCTCAGTTGTGTCCGACTCTTTGTGACCCCATGGACTGCAGCCTGCCAAGCTCCTCTGTCCATGGGGATTCTCTAGGCAAGAATAGTGCAGTGGGTGCCAGATACTGGTGATAAAAATGTGAGCAAAACAGACAAGGCATTTTTATTCACATAGCTATTTTCTAGCAGGGAAACAATATACAAATTAAATGATTACTTAATTACAATTAAATTAAGTGCTCTGAATGTTTAAAAGGAGCACTTCTACTGGGGGGGTGGGGGTGGGGAGCTGTGTGTGCTTAAGAAATAACACATAAACAGGGCTCCAGGGATTGAAGAGGCAACTGGGCTTGGGGTGCGAAGCTTCCAGACCATGGGAATAGCAAGTGCAAGGAGGAGACCTTGAGCAGAAGGGGATATGCATTTCAGGAACCAGAAGTTCCGTGTGACAAGAGTACAGGCAGCAAAGAAAAGGAGGGCAGGAAATGAGGCACAGTCTTCCCTGGGCATTTAGTGAACAAGACAGATCAGATGCTTATTCTTGTGAAGTTTATATTCCAGAGGGTGGATGGCAGTGTTTGGGGGACAGGTTAACAATTTTAAGTAGGGAGTACATGTGATTAGAGTTGCACTTGTTTCTTAGTTAAATATTTTATATTTGAGGAATAACATATACAGAACAGACACATAGTCTTAAGCGATTATTCCTTCTGCAGTTTCTACAATTCTCTAAGGCAGAGAATTCCCTACTTACAAGGGAAAAAATTATCTTCTGCACAGTAAGTAATTTATTTGAAGATACTTATTCAACAAACATTTGAGTGCCTACAATATGGCAGGCGCAGTACAGTGTGTGCATTCATACAGAGATGAATGCAAGTCTTGCTCTTAAGAAACTCACAATCTGATGCAAGAGACAGATCTGGAAACACTATACAGTGTAGTCCGTGCTAGAAATGAGGAAAGTATAAAGCAGCAAAGAGAAATTCAATATTCCTAGAAATAATTAATCACATCATCTTTGTGTTAAAGCTGTACTTTTTCATACTATGTTTTTGAATTTTCAATCATTCCTGTGCTTGGAACATAGCTGATACTCAAGTATATGTCTACAACACAAACCAACCCAGGATTTTTCACTTCTAGTTCAGGTCCCTTCCAGGAACCAAACATGCCCCTAACTGGAAGAGTTTGCATTAATTCCAAGGAGCTCTTCTTTTGAAGCTGCTTTCACAGCCAGCTTGCTGCTGCTGCTGCTGCTAAGTCGCTTCAGTCGTGTCGGACTCTGTGCGACCCCATAGACAGCAGCCTACCAGGCTCCCCATCCCTGGGATTCTCCAGGCAAGAACACTGGAGTGGGTTGCCATTTCCTTCTCCAATGCATGAAGGTGAAAAGTGAAAGTGAAGTCGCTCAGTCGTGTTCGACTCTTTGCGACCCCATGGACTGCAGCCTACCAGGCTCCTCCGTCCATGGGATTTTCCAGGCAAGAGTACTGAAGTGGGGTGCCATCTCCTTCTCCACACAGCCAGCTTACAAAACCACAAAACAAAGTAAGTTTCATTAAATTAAAGTCACACTTCATTATTTGCCCAGGCTGAAAACCCATAACAACTTCTAAACAGTTATTTTTTTAAAGTGAATTTTCATTCAGAAGAACTTCTCCTATGAAGACAATCAAGAAACTGCCACCTAGTCCTTCATAATTCATGATTTCTATCCTCAAAGCACTTGTATTTTGGTTTCTAATTGAAAAGATAAAATGTAGCACATAGAATAAAACAAAATACAAGGTAGCATTTGTTCAGTGATTTAAAATATTTATAGACTATCTACTATGAGCAAGCTCTGACAACCCTAAATAGCATATTAAAAAGCAGAGACATTACTTTACTGAAAAGATTTGTATAGTCAAAACTATGGTTTTTTCCAGTAGTCACATACGGATGTGAGAGCTGAATCATAAAGAAAGCTGAGCGCTGAAGAACTGATGCTTTTGAACTATGGTGTTGGAAAAGACTCTTGAGAGTCCTTTGGACAGCAAGAAGATCAAACCAGACAATCCTAAAGGAGATCAGTCCTGAATATTCATTGGAAGGACTGATGCTGAAACTCCAATACTTTGGCCACCTGATGCAAAGAACTGACTCATTGGAAAAGACCCTGATGCTGGAAAAGATTGAAGGCAGGAGGAGAAGGGGACAATAGAGGATGAGATGGCTGAATGGCATCACCAACTCGATGGACATGAGTCTGAGCAAGTCTGGGAGTTGGTGATGGACAGGGAAGCCTGGCATGCTGCTGTCCATGGGTTCGCAAAGAGTTGGGCACAACTAAGCGACTGAACTGATCTACTATGAGCCAGGTAAGGAGTCCTTTTAGGGAGGCAAAGTTGAGTAGGACAAAAGCCTGCCTTCAGGGAACTCAGTCTTATACCCTGCCTTCAAGGAACTCAGCCAATAATACACAACCCAGGACAATCAGAGCTATAATTCAGCAGGTACACACAGATGAGAACACAGCTGCCACAGGTTCTAATTCATCAGCACCTATTCCCATGTCTTATCAGTTTTTGAATATTTTAACACTACCCCTGATTATAATACAAACTGATAAATACTGCTACATGAAAAAATTAATGTTAAAACAGCTCAGAGGAGATGGTGAGAACTGAATTTTCTGGGTTTCTCAGCAAGGACGGTTAGCATATTTGGATAAGGACCTGATTTCAAGAAAGAGAAGAGTGTTACCAAAAGGCCAGTGGTGGCAATTAGTCTGGTATAGCCCTCCAACTCGGAGAAGGCAATGGCACCCCACTCCAGTACTCTTGCCTGGAAAATCCCATGGACGGAGGAGCCTGGTAGGCTGCAGTCCATGGGGTCACTGAGGGTCGGACTCGACTGAGCGACTTCACTTTCACTTTTCACTTTCATGCATTGGACAAGGAAATGGCAACCTACTCCAGTGTCCTTGCCTGGAGAATCCCAGGGACGGGGGAGCCTGGTGGGCTGCCGTCTATGGGGTCGCACAGAGTCGGACACGACTAAAGTGACTTAGCAGCAGCAGCCCTCCAACTATGCTAAGGACATGGTTCAGAGCTGTGCTGTCCGGCATGGTAGCCACTTGCCACATGTAGCTATTGAGCACTAGAAATGTGCTAAGTCTCAACTGAGATGTATTAAGTGAAAAGTACACTCCAGATTTCAGTTTCACATGAAAAAAAGCATGTAAAGCACCTCAATATGTTTTTTTAACCGATTATATGTTTACATAATATCTTGGATATCTTGATGTAAATAAAGTGTTATGAAAATCAATTTCACCCTTTATTTCTACCTTTTTAATGTGGCTACTAGAAAATTTAAAATTACATGTGTGGTTCACATCTGCGGCTTGCATTCTATTTCTACTGCACAGTGCTGGTCCAGAGAGCTTTAAATAACAAGCTACAGAGTTTAATCCCTTGAGGCTATGAAACACTATTGAATGCTTTTAAACCTAAGTGCTCGTGGTAGACTTGGGGAGGGGGCAGGAAACATAAACGAAGCTCTGTGTCAGGCGTGTGGGGGCCATCCATAGGGTCAAGACACTAGATGCGGCTGTCAATGTCAAAAGGCCGGCAAATGTCAAAGGGTAAGCGCGTTCAGCTGGAAAGTGTACAAGGTCTTTAGGAGTCCCACGCTGGGTGGAGAGAGGAGGAAAAAACCAAGAGCAGGGTGAGGTGAGGGAAGAGGAACAGCTGCAAGCACTGACGTGAGCCTGGATGACCAAGGTGCACTGCTCAGCGGACTAGCGAGCCCAACCCCAGTTTAGAGTTAGGTTAGATCTCATCTGGCTCAGTGCGAAGGGCTCCCAGGCAGAGGTGCCATTCAGGAGAACAAAATCGGTGTCCTCTTTAGCGATTCCAGATCTCTCTTTCTCTGTGCCAAGACCTCTGCCAGTAGGATCAAGTTCAGAGTAGGTAGGAGGCAGAAAGGAAGGCTACCAAAAGCTACAAGATAGCAATAAATTATAAAAGCAAACACCCAGACTCACAACACAGCCAACAAATATTTACTGGGAGTCTGCTGTATGCCTAGTCCTTGGCTCAGCTCTGGAGGTAAAGGAAACAAAACAGACATGGTCCTAAATCAAAAATTGTGGTGAGAACTATGACAAAAGAACAGGAAGTTCTGAGAGATTTGAGGGAGGATGGGAGTAGTGGGATGAGGTCATAAAGGAAAAGACTCTCTGAAGAAGTGACAATTTCATGTGAACCCTGAAGTCAGGTGGGTGAAGACCAGGGGGAGTAATGGCCCAGGCCAGGAGAGTGCTGTGTACAAAAACCTTAAGGCTAGAAAAGGCTTGGGTAATTCAGACAACTGAAAGGCTATGTAGTTAGAATGTCAAGAAGGCAGGGGGGTCATAAAAAAGGTGTGAGAAGGCTGGAGAGGCAGGCGAAGGCCAGATCTTGCACAACCTCACGGGATGGAAAATAAATCCCGAATTGGTCCAAGTGCAATGGGAAGCTGTGAGGGGTTCTGATCAGGGAAGTGGTCCAATCTTGGTGGGTTCCAAGTGTTCAGCCACCTATGCTCTGTCTGCTCAGCACCCTGAACAGAAGCTGGCTTGGGAGCAAAGGGGAAGGAGCCAGCATTTGTAGCTGAACAGCAACATACCTGGGGTCTGGGGTAACAGAGTGTAATATAAGGCCATTCAAGGGACTCCCCTGGTGGTCCCATGGTTAGGACTCCATGCTGCCAATGCAGGCGGCATGGGTTGGATCCCTGGTCAGGAAACTAAAACCTACATGCCGTGTGGCATGGCCAAAAGATAATGATAATAAGGCCCTTCAAGTTTTCCCTGGGGCTTCCCTGGTGGCTCAGACAGTAAAGAATCCATCTGCAATGCAGGAGACCTGTGTGTTCGATCCCTGGGTTGGGAAGATCCCCTGGAGAAGGGAACGGCTACCCACACTAGCATTCTGGCCTGGAGAATTCCATGGACTGTATAGTTCATGGGGTCGCCAAGAGTCGAACAAGACTGAGCGACTTTCACTTTCAAGTTTTCCAGGGTTGCAAGGTTGGGAGAAGGATGGCACTACCAAAAAGTATAGAAAAATCTGATGGCTGAGTTGATTTGGGAGACACTGGCTGGGAGGCACAACTCTAAACATACTGAGTATGAAGCACTAGGGAAGAATTCCAGCAGGTAAATATGGATGTTGTTTTAGAGAATGGAAGAGAGATCAGACATGGATACTGAGATTAACACACAGAGAAGTGACAGTTTAAATCCCAAAAGTAAATAACATTTTCAAGTAGTTGAAAACAGGGGAAAAAAAAAAAAAAGTAAAACAAGCCTGAGTCTGATCCTCAGTGTTTCTCTCTGGGACGGAATTCAGGGCTCTTGAAAGGGACAGAGCATGAGGGAGTCTTTGGAGAGTGATGGAACCATTCTGTACCCTGACTGTGGCACTGGTTACATGAATCTGTACACGTGTTAACATTCAGAATGTTACTACATAAATAACAGAAATTTTCAAAATTAAAAAATTTACTTCCCAGGCTTATGAACTGCTCCGTTTAAGTATTCTTCCAGAACATGCCTTTAGCACATGAGCTATTCTCTTTACTGTCCCATTAAACTAAAACTGCTAAAATGAACCCTAAGTCATGACATTCTAAATTGTTTCTTAAGTCAACTAACATTTACTGTGCCCCTATGATATGTATCAAGCACCCTGCTGGATACAAAACTGAATGATGCCTGGTTCCTGGAAGGATTAACTGACAACAGCAACGTATCAGAGTGCAGACCTGCACAAAAGGCTCTGAAAGCCTTGACCCCTGAATTAAAGGCGCTTTAAATAGGGAAGAAATTAAAACAAAGCTTAGATGTAACACCTGCAAAAATGCTAATCTCTAAAAAATTAAGAATGAGTTTCATTAATTTTTAAGTTAGATATGAAGAACCTAATCATCAGTTACATTTCCCTTTTCCATCCCTTTCTGCTTCTCAGTGTCTTTCTGCATTTCTTCCTCTGGATAATTTGGGAGGGGGCGCAAAATGGAACATGCATAGGGTTTGAAATCAGACTGAAGACTAAACCGATGCCCTTTAACTTCCTAGCTTTACAGCTTTTGGAGGCGGTTTTTCCCATCCATGAAACAGTAATGATACCGACCTCACAGGCTTGAGGTTAGGACTAGGTAAAAAATATAAACAGGTTGACATAGGCAAAGCACGCCAAAAAAAAAAAAAAAAAAAAATGTTAGCTACCGTTATCATTACCATTTGAACAAATGGCATTGTTCTGATTTAAAACATTTTTAAGTGCTTCCATTTGAATGAGGACAAAAATATTTCCCAACCCACCTCCCAAAGGGCATGACATTTATGTGCTACCTTAGAAAAGCCGCTTGGGAATTTCTTCTCCTTTAGTCCCATCAGAAACTTTTCTGCTCAAATATTTGGGACAAGCACTTAAAAAGAGTCAAGAACTAAAAAATTATTTTAAAGGCATCATATCATCACTGCATTCTAAGTGGAACAAACCAGTCTGATTCGTGTTCTGGATACTTGCCTTAGTGTATGGACCTACTACATTCACATCTCTCCTACTACCTACCTAGTGAGACAACGCACACGGTAGAGGTGTCAATGTGCTAAAAGTTCTGCTTTTTAAGAGCCATTTACATAACACTACCAAAAGCTAAACATAGTTCCAAAGCCACCCGAATCATTAGGAAACTATCATCCTATTGAAATTCCCCACAACTAGGAAGAAAACAGCTGCTATTGTTAAACCTTCACAAAATGCTAAAATGTAAGATTTCTATACATCTTATTTCTGTTTGCTTAACTGCTAGGGGAGCGGAACAGTAATTAACAACGTTTTATTCACTGACTATGGAGAAACATCTCTGGCTAATTTTGTTCTATATTTTGTCTATATTGTAAGCAAATGGCCAACTTGAATTCACCTTATGCCTGGCTTCAACCTTTAGCACAGAGGCTAAAAAGTAGTAGTGCAGCCGGCAGATATGTGAAAAGGCAGGGAGCCTGAAAAGACCTAGACTAATTCCTGGTGTTCAAATAACCGAGGATGGGCTGGGCCTTAAGGTCACCGACAAGAGGCTATACCCTTATTGAGAGTCTTCAGCCACTACACAGTGCATTTAAGCCCACTGTGGAAACCCACTAGTTTGAAACCCAGGGCGCAGGACCAGGGAATGGCAGAAAACACTTCTGACTGGTCGTCCGATGATAGTCCCCTCGCCCTCCTTTCCCTGGGGAAGAGTTAATCGACTCTTAGGTGCCCACACAGGCAGGGCTCCTGGGTGAGGGGTGGAGTTGGGACCCCCGGCCCGGGTTGGGCAGGGGAGCGCATTCACTCAGTCACGCGGGTCCTGCACACAGGTGGGGACCGGGAGGCTCCGAGGCCTGACGCCTCCCTCTGCCACCGCCAGGAAAGGGGCCCCGACGCGCCTCCGTGGGCCTCGGCTCTCCGCCGCGATGGGGACCCCTCCCGGCCTCGAGGTGCCCCGGCGACGGGAAGCGAACTCGACTAGACCGGCCCACCCGGAAGCCCTCCCCCAGCTCACACCTGCCGGCGCGTGACGCCCGCCGCCGCCGCCGCGCGCGCCCGCCCGCCCGCCGGCCCCGACCCGGCCATTCCGGGCGCCCAAGACCAGAGCGCGGACCTCGCCCGCGTCCCCCGCCCCGGGGTCAACCCACCAGACGCCCGCCCCGCGGAGCGCGCGCCCAACGCCGCCGCCCCCGCCGGCCCCGCGCGCGCTCACGCCCCTCCCGGCCCTCTCCCCGCCGCGCGCGCTCACTCGCGAGGACACGCACACGCTGCACCTCAGCTTGACAGGCCGGCCTCGCGCCGCGCGCTCCCGCGGACGTCCTCGCCCACCCGGCCTCCCGGCTCTGACTGGGCGGTGAGCGGGGGGAGGGGAAGGGCGGCGGTGGCCGTCGGTCCTCACTCACCGCCGAGCCGTGCCGGCTCCGAGTGCGCGGCGTTCCGCTGTGAGGCGATGCGTTGCGATGCGCGCGGTCCCCGCTCCTTCGCAGGCTATGGAGGCGACGTAGTAGGGGGACTGAGGGGCTCGGGGGAGGGGGTCAATCCCTCCCGCTTCACCTCCGAGAAACACGGGGACCCCAGAAACTAAAAACAAAATAAACAAACTTTCCCCTCCGCCTCCCTCCCCCAAAACCACAACACAAACACTCGGGGCCCCGCCCAGAGTCCCACTCCATTGGCCGCAGGGAGGATGCTGCCGGCCCTCACTGGCTGGCTTTTGTGCCCGTCAAGCTGCCGTTCCGCCCCTCCAATGCCTCGCCGCAGCCGCCGCCCCTCATTGGTCAAATGCGTTCCGTTTGACGAGCTAGGATTGGCTGAGCTCCCTGCGCCAATCATTCGGGGACACACCCCCTCAGCATCCCAGAGGCCGCTTCCTCGGTCGCGGACGCGGAGAAGCGAAGGGGAAACTAGAGCATGATGGCGGCCGAGCTCAGTTGGCGCAACCATTGTCTTTTTCCTTTTATTAGTTCATTAGTGCTTCGCCCTCGCACTGTTTCCCCTAAGCTCCTCTTTCCATCCAGTACTGCCTAATAACGGAATCTATACGTCTTGGCTCCTTGATTTATCCCCTCAGAAGTGCTGAGTGTGGGCTGGTTGTGGGTCATTGGACTGTCCGCATGTCACTCGTTAGTCAAATCTTCAAACTATTGGTGGAACGGCAAGAAAGCCCGTCCAACAACAAGGGCTAATGCCATTGGTTTGTCTCCACCAAGTTCTTTCCTGGTACTTTATTGGGCAGACAGGCGCGTCGGTCAGATTCGCACTGTTAATTGTTTGCTAGGCAGTTTGGATGACTGTTCATTTGGCCTGTAGTTGGTAATAACGATTACCCGCTTGCGTACCGCTTGCGTGCCCGCTTTGTGCCAACTGTGCAGAGTTCTTTACAAGGACTATCGATTAAAGCTGTGAGTTATAGGTTCTCTAAATTTTACAGATAAGACACTAAGGCTCCAGAGAGGTTAGGACATTTGCCCAAGGTCACCTAGATAGAAAATAGTTGGTAGACCAACATTTGGTCCCAGATCTGACTCCAAGGCCTAAGCTCTTTTCACTGTACTTTAGTGTCTCCCTTAGCCTAGAATCGTTCCTGTCAGCCAACCCTACATCTTCAAAAAGTTTCATTCAGAGCCTAAGGTCCTCAGTTTTTGGAGGTGACACTGTTGGGGACTAAAGCTATGGATAGGTTGTCATTGCCTCCACTGTATCTTCTCCAGCACCCATTCCTCCCACCCTAAATGAAACAGTCTTGGTGTTTCCTGACCGGAAGCCCATTTACCTTTATGGTCATTTTCTCCACTTTATAAATAAATGAATACTTCTACCAGCCTTCTGTTTCAAGCCTACCTTCCCAACTGCCACCCATCCACCTCCAGCTCATTCTTTTCTGAGAGAGTCCTGAAGAGCCAGAAACAAGGAGAGAGTCCAAAGAGGGAAAGAGAATAAATCGGTTTAGGAATAATTTACTGTATGCAAATAGAACAGCCCTTTGTGGAAAGCTTCCAGAGTAGCCCCTTATGCTGTGCAAGAGGTGTGTTCCTGGCTCCTGGCCATTGAATTCTTTCCTGTGGCAGCTTTCAGCAAAGTGAATCCAACATTCCAGCCAGGGGAGGGCAGAATGCTTAGGACCCACTGCCAGAGAACCAGCCCCAGGCTCTGGTACTGAAATGATCTCCAGGAGCACAGTGCTGGACTCGAGCCCACATTCCATCTCGGGTAATTAACATTTTACCATCCCAAATCCCCATCCCCTGTAGCTTCAGTAGGATCACTGCCCTTGTTTCGTCTCCTGATCCAAGCTGTTGTGTAACCACACTGGCACTGCTTGAATAATAAAACAACTACTGTAACACAGAAATAGTGCTCAACACTTACAGCTTTTCAGCAGAGGAGGATAAGTGTTTCACAAACATCAATTAACATTAAATGGCAGGTATTCCCAGGGCAACTGCCAGCAGGACAGAAGAAAAATCATGAGTCAAGGTCTAAGAAAGGTCCTAGGAACCTGAATCCTTAAAACTATATGCACACACCCCACACTAGCATTCCAGTGTGAGAATAATTCTGAACCATAAAACAAAATGAGTGAGAAATAGTCAGGGTCCAAAACCTTACTTATCTTCATGGTTGGTTGTTTGAAACTCTTATTTTAACCCTTAAACTAGCGCTTGATTTTATAGTTAATTGTTAGATACATCTGTCTCCCCAGCTCAGCTTTTTTGTTGTTGTTCAGTCGCTAAGTCAGGTCCGACTCTGAGACCCCGAATACTGCAGCACGCCAGGCTCCTGTCCTCCACTATCTCCCAGAGTTTGGTCAAATTCATGTCCATTGAGTTGATATGCTATCTAACCATCTCATCCTCTGCCACCCTCTTCTCCTTTTGCCCTCAATCTTTCCCAGCATCAGGGTCTTTTTCAAACCAGCTCTCTGCATCAGATGGCCAAAGTATTGGAGCTTTAGCATCAGCCTTCCAGTGAATATTTGGGGTTGATTTTCTTTAGGATTGACTGGTTTGATCTCCTTGCTATCCAAGGGACTCTCAAGAATCTTCTCCAGCACCACAATTCAAAGGCATCAATTCTTTGGCACTCAACCTTCTTTATGGTCCAGCTGTCACATCCACACATGACTAGTGGGAAAACCATAGCTTTGACTATGCGGATGTTTGTTGGCAAAGTGCTGTCTCTGCTTTGTAACACACTGTCTAGTTTTGTCATAGCTTTGCTTCCAAGGAGCAAGCATCTTTTAATTTCATGGCTCCCTGGTGGCTCAGTGGTAAAGAATCCTCCTGCTGTTGTTAGGAATGTGGGTTTGATTCCTGGGTCAGGAGGATCCCCTAGAGAAGGAAATGGCAACCCATTCCAATATTCTTGCCTGGGAAATCCCATGAACAGAGGAGCCTGGTGTGCTACAGTCTGTGGGGATGAAAAAGAATCAGACACAATTTAGCGACTAAGTAACAACTCAGCTTTAAGTTCCTTGAAAGCAAATGGTTTCTTATTCATCTTTGTACCTCTTAAATTGCCCTGGTTACAAAAGGTTCCTCTATAAATAATTATTCAGGAAATGTTTATAGAACTTGTGGGCACTTTCCTAAGGTATAGAGGCTGCACAGATGAATAAAACATGTCTGCATTCAGGGACCTCGATTGGTGGGGGTGGCCAACAGGTAAACATGTAATCGCAGCACAGATGGCTTGGAAGAACAAGGGAGGGATATGGGACGCAATCTTTTTGTTTTCTGTTTTGCTGTGCCAGGTCTTCAGTTGCAGCACACAGGATCTAGTTCCCTGACCAGGGATCAAACCTGGGCCCCCCCTGCATTCGGAGCTTGGAGTCTTAACCACTGGACCACCAGGGGAGTCCTGGGATTCAATCTTGAGGAGACAGAGATGGCTACCCTGAAGAAGTGACATCTACAAGGAGAACTAAAGAATGAATTGTGATTAGCTATTCAAGAGGCTGAGGATGTGTGGTGACCTGTAACATTTGTTCTTGGGGGGCAAGGAGCATGATAGGAATATCCAGGAATGGCTAAAGCCTGTTCTTCCTATAATTTTTGTCTTTGAGGGCCTTTGGGGGTCTGCCCACTCCACCTTATTTTACTTTCCCTTCCCAGAAGAAAGCAGGAAGCCAGAAACCCTGTTGTGTTTGCCCGCCCGAGAATAGGAAAACAATTTCCAAATACGGTGGCTGTTTTCTGGATCACTGAGTAAAGATTTCAGACCATACAGAAAGTTTTAAAGTAGAAAAGAAAAGCTCCCCCCAAATCCCACTACTAGAGCCAACCGCCATTAAGGAGTCTGTCTTCCCAGACTCTTTTATGAATAGACCCACACATGGATTTCTTCCAACAAACAGTGGGGTGTGGCTCAGGGTCTTGTCAGTACTTTGAGAGCTCTCATTGCTCAGAACTCAGCTATGGATGGAACCTGTTCTCACTTTCTATACTTATGGGAAGGATGCCAGTAAATCCTACGTGGAGGGTGACGGTTTCAAATTCCTGTAGCAGCAGATGACAAATTTCCACCTGTTACAGGACTTTGGGGCTTGCTCAGCCCAGTGTGGAATCAATGAATGGTGGGTAGGAAGGGGGCTCTACTGTGCTCACTGCCCAAGGGCTTACAAGCTGCTTTGGTGGCTGTAGGGCCTATCCATGCCCTGAAAAGGCAGCCCAGGTCAGAGAATGACATGCTAGGGTGCTCTCTTTTGCTCTCTTTCTCATTTCTTCTCTGCATGCTACTTGGAGAAAATATTTGGGGTGTTTGTTCCAACCCATCCAGCTTTGAGAGTAAAAAGACCCGCCAAGCCCTGCACACTTGCATGCAGGCCAAGTTCAGTATGTTCTTGGAACGCTGTACTATTCTTAGAGCTCTGTATGTGGTGTTCTATACATTTGGCTTTTTGTTGGAAGGGAAGGCAAATTTAATGAGTGATGGCTGCCTTGGATGGCTACCAACAGTTCTCTAAGTCATTCCAAGCAACAGGCCTTCCTTCTTTCCCTTGAGAGGTTGTTCTGTGATCCCTGAAACACACTGCGTTGGCCTGGACAAAATCCAATATAACAGGAATTTCTGCAAACAATTCTGCAATGACCCACAAGCTCAGGGTGACATAGCCAGCTGGATTGGCTCCAACTCTGATTTCCGTGGCTCAGGAAAACTCCCTTTACCCTTTGCACTGGCCTCTCATTGCTGCGAGACATTGGGAAGTGTTTGTAAAGCGGTCTCCGGTTCTCAAACTTATAATCATGGGAAGAGTCCCTGTAAAAAGCACTGAATTCAAAAGACAAGAGGACAGCTGACAGCTGATACGGCTCACTTGGGCAGTGGGTGTGGCCACAGCCAAGGCCAAGAGCACCTGGGGGGAGGGGAAGTTTCTAGAGAGTGCTGATTATAGAGGACTTGCTCATAAACATTTATTACACATTTGGTAGCATTTATTGTGTAACAAAGCCCTTGTGACAGAAGCTATGCCGCTTCTAAATCATGTCTCATTTCTTACAACCACACTTCCTGAAAAGCTTGTAGGAAAACCCTGGACACCCCCATCCCCCCCTCAACGCCCTCTGGCCAAAGCATGACTCCCCAGGGAGGTTCATAGGAGCACCAGATGTGCTGTAAATAACAGCTACCCTTTGGTGAACACTCGCTATGTGTCAGACACTGTACTGAGGGCTTTACATGGATCATGGTGGCAGTTAATCTTCACAACAACCATGGTTGTCCCCATTTTCCAGGTAGGGAAACTGAGGTTCTGAAGGGTGACTAACTTGCAGCAGGTCACCACAGTTAATAACCTCACAGCTGAACCCAGGCCCTCTGACTCCAATGAGTCAGTTCTTTTCCCTGCTGTTACGTTGTCCTGAGGTGTCTACCCTTGGACCTGCCACACTTCAGCTGGAGAAACAACCAGCGCCCATGAATAGTCACCCTCAGAGCCTTTATTAGCTCAACCACATGCTCTTTTCCCTACAGACTCAGGGAAAGAGGTGCACCCCTCCTGGGCTCAGTTACTGCCTCTGGGACTTCCCTGATGGTTCAGTGATTAAGAATCTGCCTTCCAATGTCTGATCCCTGGTCAGGGAACTAAGATCCCACATGCTTCAGGGAAACTAAGCCTGCGCCCCTCAACTAAGACCTGATGCAGCCAAAAATAAATAATTTTTTTTAAAAGGACTTCTCTGGTGGTCCAGCGGTAAAGAATCTGCCTGCCAGTGGACATGGGTTCGATCCCCGGTCCAGGAAGATTCCACAGGCTGTGGAGCAACTAAGCTCATGCATCACAACTCCTGAGCCCTCGAGCCGCAACTGCTGAGTCTGGCGCCTAGAGCCTCTGCCCTGCGGCAAGAGTAGCCACGGCTTGAGAAACCAGCCCCGCTCACCACAACTAGAGAAAGCCCACGAGTAGCAGCAAAGACCCAGCACAGCCAAATAAAAATAAATAAATAAAATTTAAGAAAGAAAAGCAAAGACCAACTCTACATTAAAAAAAAAAAAAAAAAAATTACTGCCTCTGATGGTCCTTCTTCTGCATCCAGTTGGGACCTGGCTCCGCTTCCACTGCCTTAAGAATAGCCTTCCTGCCCGCCTGCCTGCCCTTTCCCTTCTTTTTCCTTTCCTCAGCTTCTTAAATAATGCCTTGTGGCCATCTCCACCACCACTCTTGCTGTATCCCAGCTTCTAGCCCTCACGCTCTGCTGAAACTCACTTCTCTAAGCTCATCTTTGACCTCTTTGTGGCCAAGATCCAAGAGACGTTCTCAGTCCTTGTTTCCATGGCTTCACCACTATGTTTTACTCTGAGAATCTTCTCTTGGTTCCTCAAAATAGCCAGCTCCCCTCCTACCTCTACAACTGTTCATGCTCTTTTTCATACCCCCTCTTTCTCAGCTCCTTCTAAGGAGTCTGTCTCTCTTCTCTCCTTATGTTGCCTTCCAGGGGCGTGGGGGGCGGGGAGGCAGGGGCGGAGGGAATGGAGAGCAGCGTCATTGTCCTCCCTCCACCTCAGAGATCGCAGTTTCACCTCTCCATCCCCAGCCTTCATTCTGCAGGCTGCGCTGTGTGATCCTGTGCCAGTCATATAAACTGTCTGAGCTTCAGCTTCCTCATGTCTAAAATAAGGGTACTGGATCAGATGTGTTATTCTGGACTCGAAAGTAATAACAAGACCCCAAGTTTGTAAGCACATGCTACACCAGGCGGGACTGGCCATGCAAAATGAAAGCATGGGGCTCTTTGTTCCAGAATTATTAAGAATTTCAAGACAGCAAGAGCAGAACATTACATTAAATGTGGGACCCTCTGCCTTCCGGGTGCAGGACCCTTGGGAGCCCTCAAGTTGCATGCTCATGAAGCTGGCCCCAGTGCCAAGCACTGCTGTGTAATTATAGAGGTACTAACTTATTCAGTCCTCATAGCGACCTTATGAGGTCGGTACGGAGGAGGAAACCAAGGCAGAGAGAGGTTAAGTAACTGTCCAAGGTCACGGTTTTTAATTGGTGGGGCTGAGGAAACTTACACCTGTTGGTTGAGGTGGTTGGGAGACCCACACTGGAAGCATGGTTCCCTCCTGCAGGAGGACTTCCTGGTGGCCTCTCAGCGGGGCCACACCCATTCCTTCCTCAGTGAGCTTGTCTGCGCCGGTGCTGCTGCCTCGGTTCCCCTTTCTACCTTCCCCAGTTCTGAGGTGTACACTTCTTTCAAGGCTCAGGTCCAGCCCCTGTTCTTCCCAGGGGCTTCTGGAGCAGAGAAGCCACCCACATCGTCTTTCCCTAGATTCTCTCAGTTCCCTGTGTAGAGTCAGGCCCAGCCCAGGCCTGGCCATAGGGACTGTTCATAGCTTCAGAGCCCTGACTTAACCCTCACTTACACTCCTGAGGCTCACTGATCATACGAGGTTGGAGAGAAAACTTCTTTAAATCTCTCCCCACAACCATATGACAGCTTGTGATACAGCCTGTCTCCCCCACCAGACTGGGGAGGCCTTGAGGGCAGATACTATAACTGAAGGACATAGAGAAGATTGTCTTTGGTGTTTAAAACTCTCTTGAAAGAGTTCTTTCTAGGCTCTGGACATTTTCCTGGAATGTCTTGCCTCCGTCTCCCCTCTCTCATTCACTCTTCAAGTGTTGGTTCAGAGATCACCTCCTCCTCCAGGAAGCCTTCCATGACCTCTACCCCCAGGTTGAGTTAAGTGCTTCCTTTGGGCTGCTACACCCGCTTTTCTTCTCCATCATCACGCTTGCCTTCTGTGTCCATCTTCTACACGTGGTTATCGACACCTTGAGGGCAGAGACCAAGTCTCTCTTATTACAGTGCCTGGGACACAGGAATTTCTCAGTAAGTTTGTTTGAACTAACAGATGAACAAAAGCAAATGTTAAACCCATGTTGGTTATTATGCCCCTCAGCACAGGGCTGGGCACCTTATGTAAAAGTAAGGACACTTACACAAACTTATGAAATGAGTGAAAACCAACAACCCCAGAATTTTTGTTAGGAAGGGGGCTCAGTGGCAGCAACCTTGTTGGGGGTTGGGGAGTCCTCCTGGCGGAACAGTGGCAAAGCAGTGAAGAATCGCAGTGGTGACAGTTGGCAGTTAGAGCTGGGAAGTGGGAGGAAAGTGGCCCTGGCCAGGGGTCCACCTGACTTGCAGGCCAAATCCAGTCACTGCCTATTTTTGCACAACTCTTGAGCTGAGAATGATTTTTACATTTTTTTAAAGGGGGTGGGAAAATGAAAAGATGGGTAATATTGTGACACGCAAAAATAATACAAAATTCAAATTTCACGGTCGACAAAGTTTCCCTGGAAAGCCACCCCACTCTCAATCACAGTGCTTTCAGGCTTTACTACTGCAGCGGTTGTGGTCGTCACCGACCCCCTATCCCCCATGTCCTGAAAGCCTAGAACATCTACTCTGTGGCCATTTATAGGAAGTTTGCTGAGCCCTGGCCTCTGCCTTCTTCGTCTGCCCCAGGAGGATCGCGAGGCGCTGCGAGCGGCCGCCAGGGGTCAGCATCGCCCCGCGGAGCCTCACCCGGGAGCTGCTTCCGGACCTGCAGCCTCCCGTCCTGCGCCGCGACCCACGCCGGCCCTGGGGCTCCTCCCGGTCCATGCCCGGGAGACGCCGGCTGTTGTCGTGGCCGGCAAGTGCGCGGAAAGGGTTAGAAGGAAGCTGAGGAGGGCCAGGAGCGTCATGGAGGGTTCGGGACTGGCCCGGAGGTTCGGCGGGCCTGTCTGATGTCCTATTTCCTTGGTTTGGGTTTCATTTGTATTTTATATAGGAAGGAGTCGCCAAAAATTTTTTAAAAATTTTTACCCCAAACTAATCGGTCAAGAAAGGTTTGGGACTTTTGCACAACCAGGTAAGACGGTGGCCCTCTTGCAGGCTTGCAAGTAACAAATGCCAAGAGCTGGGGTGGGGGAGGGGTGAGAGGGCACCGAGGAGCTCTGGCCCTGAACAGAGGGTGCCACGTGGCATCTCTGGAACTTTTCTTACTTTGAGAACCTTGACCTGGAAACTTCTTCCAGGTGAACCAGCCTTTAATTCCACGTGCCAGCTGCATAGTGTGCTCACTCAGTCGTGTCTGACTCTTTTGCAGCCCCAGTAATTGTAACCCACCAGGCTCCTCTGTCCGTGGGATCTCCCAGGCACAGGAATACTGGAGTGGGTTGCCTTTTCCTCCAGAGGATTTTCCAGACCCAGGGATCCACCCTCTTCTCCTGTGTTTCCTTGCCTTGTCAGGCGGATTCTTTGCCGCTGAGGCACCTGGGAAAGCCTGTGTTGGGCCAACTACTCACCATTGAAAGTGGCCATTTTCCCAGGAGGGAGCAGGGGAAAACATCAAGAAGAGAATGTTCCATAAGGGAAATGCTCCCCCTGCCCTCCACCCTCCGAGTCACACACCACCAGAGGCATCAGCCCTTCCGGAGCTCCCCATCTATCTTGGCCATTGAGCTGAGCGCTTCACTCCGCCTGGTACCAAGAGTATCCCCGTCGTACTCGGATGGATGTGGAGCAGCTTGCTGGGTCATTTAGCTGATGCGTGCCAGAGTGGGGAAGCCTGCCCCCTCTGCTCTGTCCTCTCACTGCCAGAGCCTCAGTGAAGATGACAGCAAGCAGGATGGGTCCCCATGCTAAATCTGCGAGGGACTCCCTTGCTCATCATTCATCCTCAGGCCTGGCACGCGGTAAATATCCACTGAATGAACAGATGAATAAAGCCTTCCAGGTACCACGTGAAATGCCTTTCCTTGTCCAATCGCCCAGCTTCCAAGACTTCCAGGAGGAGATGAGCCAGGGAGTCCAGCTGCTCCTCGGGAAGTGAGGCCCCCAGGCATGGTTCTTGGCTCTTAGCGTGGGATGGGATGTGCTCTTCCCATGCTTGTGCCCAGAGGACTGTGGCCTCTGTGGCCATGCTGCCTGTTCTTGCCTTTCCTCCCTTCCTCCTCCAGGCTCCCCAGGCATTTGCTGGCTTCCGTAACAGGTCCTAGCGGGTCCATGTCGTAACATGGACATTTGTCCCTGGAGCTGCTTTCTAGTGGCTGCAGACAAGTGGCTATCAGTTGAAGAGACCATGGGATGCAGTGACAATGCCCTAGGAGGGTCTGAATAACCAGATTCGAGCCCTTCCCATGACTTGTTGGATGGCTGTGGACACATTTCCTCACCTCAAAGCCCATCTTCTTCTCTGCTTTTGTGTTAGCCTTTGCAAGAAGCACGCAGACAGGGTCATTCCTGAGCAGCCAGAGAGGCCTGGAGACCTGGGCAATTGGGAAATGAAGACTGTCCACTGAGGACACATGCTGAAAGGAGAAGCCTTCCCAGAGGCTTGGATCAGGAAGGACTCCAAAGTCCTTAAGAAATTAAATCCTGTTTGGTTTCCCTGTCCGGTCTCAGGAGTCAGGAATAAGACTGAAAGGTCAAAGGAACTTCACTGGTGGTCCAGTAGTTAAGACTTTGCTCTTCCAACACAGGGGACACAGGTTCAATCTCTGGTGGGGGAACTAAGATCCCACATGCTGTGCGTCAGAACCAAAAAAAAAGACTGAAAGGTCATGATCAACTCCAGAGCCTCTGACACCACCCACATGTATGAGCCTGACTTATTCTCTGCATCACGTGGCTGTCAAGTGTTCAATCATCAAATGAGTCGTTACTAAGGAGATACTGAGGATGTGATGGTGAGGCAGAAAGATGGTGTCCTGTCTCCAGGCACAGAATGGGTGTGTATCATTTCAGGCAGAAGCATAGAGTGGGGAGTGGGAGGCAGGGCCTCCCTCATTTCAGAGCCGGGAGGGCAGAAGCTTCACAGAGGAGGGTTGAGTCAGTCAGACCTGTCCAACTTTTCAAAGCCTTCAGGCTGATCCAGCGATGCCCTCCTCCCTGCCTCCCCACCCCCGCACCCCAGAGAACATGCTAACATCCACCCCACCACCTCCTAAGGTGCACGTCCTCTCCACCTTGGCCTGGCTCAGCTTCCTGAACCCAGGGTGCCTGTTCTGCACCACACCTCCTTCTGCTGCTGCAACAGCAGTGCAGACAATGACAGTGACAGCCGCTGGGTCCTCCAGGCGGGAAGGACGGTGGCGCACAGCCAGGCGATAAACTATACGCACAGCGCACGGCAGGGCTAATTAGCTGCTAAGGGGGCTTCGTCAGTGTTTACTCGGAACGTGTCATGGCACCCCAAGGAGCAGTCCCCACTGGCCCGTGTGGAGGAGGGTGGATGTCTCTCTGCTGTCAGCCCTGGCTGCCTTTGGAGGTGGGGATGTGGCTGGGCAACACACAGTGTCCAACGGTGCTGTCTGTGTAGGACTTTAACCGAGACTGAAGGAAGGGGGACAGATTGGGAGGAAACGTGGCAGGGTTGAGTAGAGTAAGACAGATGTGGCACACAAACACACCTGTTCTGGGGAGTCCAAGGCGGGGACAAGCTTAGTTAGGTAACTAGAATGAAGATGGAAGATGCTATTGTGTCAGTCACAGAAAGCAAAATCTTTGGCAAGTCAACCAGTCTCTCTGGGCCAAAGTGTCCTGTCAAACAAAAGGAATGGTTTTGCAGGAGGTATGCCCAGGAAAGCAGCCCAGGGAGGAGCACGTGGCCTTTTCAACTGAGCTCAAAGAGCTCTTTTTCAACTGGAACGATTTTAACCCCCAGGGATACTTGGCAACTTCGGGAGCTATCTTTTGGTGGTCTCACCTGAAGGGTGCTGTGGCTTCCCTGGTGACTCAGACAGTAGAGTCTGCCTGCAATGCGGGACACCTGGGTTCGATCCCTGGGTTGGGAAGATCCCCTGGAGGAGGTCATGGCAACCCACTCCAGTATTCTTGCCTAGAGAATGCCATGGACAGAGGAGCCCGGCGGGCTACAGTCCACGGGGTCGCAAAGAGCTGGACATGACAGAGTGACTAACACTTCCGTTGTGAAGGTGCTACTGGCGGTCAGCAGGGAGAGGCTGGGGCGCTGCTAGGCATTCTACCACGTGTAGGACAGACCCTCTCCCAGCAGAGAATCTGGGGTCCCAGGTGTCACTGGTGTTGCAGGCAGGAAGCCCTGAGCCAGAGGAGCAGACTTGGATCTGCGGTGCTGTGGGACTGTGAACAGTGTCCTCTTGGTCTGAAAAACAGAAGTGGTTAAGATCTGAATTGCTTATCACACAACTTTGTGAGGCTCAGTCTCCAGAATGGGAGGCTCCAGGCTTTGTGAGGCTCCAGGCTCAGAACGGGAAAACTTCCTGTTCACTTTGGAAAGGACCTTTCCCTGAACTTTTTCTTAGTTCGAAACCTGCGGGTGTGGGACTTCCCTGGTGGTTCAATGGCCAAGACTCTGCCATCCCAATACAGGGGGCTGGGGTTTGATCCCTGGTCAGGGAACTAGATCCCTGGTCAGGGAACTGAACTGGAGATCCTTCAGGGGGAGAAAGAAAAACAATCCTGCATGCCGCAACCAAGACCTGGCACAGCCAAATAAGTAAATAAATATAAAAAAGGAAGAACAAGACCTTTGGGTAACTGAAGCACCCAGCACAGTGACTGACATATAGGAGGTGTTCATAAGTTAAAAAGAGAAAAAAAAGTCACAGCAAAAACAAAAAACAGCCCCCACCCCCTTCTGGTCCCATTTGCTCCCTATCTCAAGGCTGCCTTCTTGGTCTAGCCTTTCTATTGGGGTCCACATAGGCACAGAGTGGTGCTGTTGGCTGAGACCATCTCAAAAGCCCCCCTGAAGGATCAGGGCTAACCAGACCCTGAGGGTGGCTGACAAGGGAGACTGGGAAGTTTCACCAAATGTCAAGGGCAAGCCCCCCCACCCCTAACCCCTGTGCAGGGGTCCCGCCTTCTCGCTCCAATGGGGCGAGGCCTCAGACCTCAAGGGCCTCTGCTCCCCCGAGGCTGGCCTCTCAGGGGGCTGTGCCGGTTGGTGGCACTCGGTCTACAGAGGCTGCACTCTGACAGTGGGCAGCTTGGCGACTGGGGTGAGGTGGGGGCCACGAAGCCAGGCCCTGCACCCAGAGCACTGTTTCTTCCCCGTTCCTCCTGGAGCCCTTCTGACGTCACCAGCCTTCTGGAAGCTGCTGTGGAGGGACCAAGGGCATGATCCATCCTTGAACTTGCCGTCCAACTGGGAAGGCCAGATGTCCCTTTGAGATTTGATGACAGAAGGGATATTTCACCAAGTGTGCACAAGTGCTGGAACCGAGAAGCTGAGAGGCAGAACGGAGGGGCTGGAGCTCAGGCAGACAAGCTGCTTTTACGACTCCAGGGTCCTCAGCCATGAGGCCAGCTCACCCGAACCTCTGTAAGGACAGGGAGAGGTGTCCCGTCACAGGCCAGCGTTCTTCCCGGGACACTGTGCTGCGTCCTCCTCAACACGTGGTCTCCCACCCCGCTTGGCTTCTCTGAAGAGAGTGAGAATCACCCTGGGCTGGCTCAGCGAGAAGCTGGGGCAGGATGGACGGCCTGGCTCAAGGCTACAGAGACTTGGGACTTCCAGTCTGGAGCCTCCTGCATGTCAGGGGAGGGGAGGGAACTGGGCCTGCTTTGGGTGGGAGACAGGAAAAAGATTTGGTGGGCTTGCTTAGCTCAGCTAGTAAAGAATCCACCTACAATGAGAGAGTCCTGGGTTCAATCCCTGGGTTGGGAAGATCCCCTGGAGGAGGAAAAGGCTACCCACTCCAGTATTCTGGCCTGGAGAATTCCATGGACTGGATAGCCCATGGGGTCACAAAGAGTGGGACACGACTGAGTGACTTTCACTTTCACTTCTTCTCGTAGGGGAGGCACAGACAGCCCTTGGCACAATCACTTAGGAGCCGGTCCCTTCCTCTGGCCGCCAGAGGTGTCCACTCTGCCCACCAAGGGCACTCTCTCCACACAGACACCTTGAGCTGAGGTGTAGCCCCCTCCCCCCACCTTGTTTGCCACCTCCCCGCTCTTTTCCCCTCTAGAACAAGCAGGGCCATGTCGCCAGGCCTTGGTGCATAAGGAAACAGTTCCCAGGAAGTGTTTAATCTCACACAAGCTCAGGGAGTGGGGGGATCAGGTCCCTTGGCCCCCTACCCGCCTCGGGAACCAGGTCCTCCCTTCCTTCCCCTGCCCCTCCTCCCGCCCACCTGGGAGGCCAGGCTCCTCTCAGAGGATGCTCGGGGCTCCCCTGCTCCCACTGCCACCAAGTGCCGGTGTCCGCGCCACCGGAGCATCTGGACCCTCCCCAAGGTGCTGCCGGTGCCCAGCGTTTTGCAGAAGGAAAGAGGCGAGGACCAGAGTTTGGCTCAGAAGTAGGAGGCTGGGAGAGGCTGAGCGTGGTGCTTTCGCAGTTGCCGTAGCCCTGGGCTCTCCAGGCCCCCCAGCAACCCGGCCCGAGGCGGGGCCAGCTCAGCCCCTGTGGTCCGGCAGTTTCTCTGCTGTCCACTCCCCAGTTCTCTCTGCAGATCTGCTCAGTCACACATATGAAGAGGGGGCGGTGTGCGATTTTCAGCTGGTCTTCCTGGCCTGGCATTGTGGCATTTAGGCCAGGGCTCTTAGAAGCCAGTAAGGCTGAGGCACCTCAGTACAGTCTGGCTTTGGCAGGAGGCCAAGGCTGGTCTTTGGCCAACGTGTAACCACAGAAGGCACGTACATCCTGGCTGGTGAGGGGGACTGAGGGCAAGCCCTGGGTCCTGGGGTGGAGGGAGGGCAAGCACTCCAGAAGGTGGCCCAGCCTCCCACACCACCAGAGCATCAGCCAGGGTCTCCCTGCGTTGGGGCTGCAATCAAGGCACAAAAGGGGAGGAGGGCCTCAGGTAAAGGCACTCGGGGAACCACCACATTGGCTTGCAGCGCCCAAGGAGAACTGGACCATTCAGGATGGTGCTGCGGAGGGAAGGGAGACCCCAGCACCAGGGCTCTCAAAATGGCAGGGTCAAATTCTGCCCTTGATCCACGCAGAGTCTAGAGTAGGAGCCTGCAGGGACAGGCCAGGAAGGCCTCAGCTCCAAGCTCCAAGCCCCCAGCCCCCAGCCCCCAGCCCCCAGCCCCTAGCCATCCTCGCTGAGTCTCCCACCTTGAGTTCAGAAGCTCAAGTGAGACCGGGTTCTTGGCTCAGAGCCCTGTCCTTGTCCCTTCTATTCCACCAGACCTCTTGGGGAACCAGCAGCACCAGGAAGCCCAGGGAAGGAGAGGCCGGGGGACTGGAGCTGCTCCAGAGAGCCCATCACATTCAGGTATAAAGATGTAGGCGCACCCCACCTGGGGGCCTGCAGGGCAAGGCTAGCCCAGGGGAGGCAGCGGGCTGGGCATAAATGAGAGCAGACACTAGTGAAGCTTCCACTTCATGTAAACAAGTGGTGAGCCCGGCCTGGCCACGACAGTCTTGTGGAGGTGTGCAGTTGACTTGAGATGCTGCAGGTCCTCACATCCAGGATACAGAGTCCCTGAGGCCAGGATGGAGGCTGCTGGGTGGAAGGCCAGTAGGGTCGGATGTGCAAACTGGCGCAGAGTTTGAACTGTGTCTCCACAGGACAGGACGGGGCATCCACAGGTCCTCCGACAGCTGGCTCGTGGCTCAGGAGATCACGCAGTTGCTATTCTTGCCAGGACTGGGACTGCCTTTACCTGCAGAGACAAGGGACACAGGTGAGGGGGGTGTAGGTGAAGCACTCACTGGCTGGCCTCCAGCGCCTCTCCTGTGCACTGCCCACACCTCAAATTTGGGTGCTGGGGTCACTGTCTCCCTCCCTGGCTACTGAAACCAGCTCATAGGATCCTTAGGAAAGCAAAATGAAAGGTCCTGTCCTGATGGCCTTATGAAGACCACCTCTGGTTGGGACATCAAGGGATCTGCCATCTCTTGGCCTCAACAGGGTGGTTTGTGCATGCGTGTTCAGTCATGTCCGACTCTTTGCGACCCCGTGGACTGCAGTCTGCCAGGCTCCTCTGTCCATGGAATTCTCCAGGCAAGAATACTGGAGTGGGTTGCCATTTCCTACTCCAGGGGATCTTCCTGACCCAGGGATTGAACCTGCGTCTCCTGCATTGGCAGGTGGGTTCTTCACTGCCGAGCCACTCTGGAAGCCCCAGCAGGGGCTGGCCTGCACGGTGGCACAGACCCCAGGCTTAGAGGGCACAAGGAACACCTTTCATCAGGAGGAAAGAAGGGGGAGCAAGGCACAGCTCTCCTCTTCCCAGGCCCCTTCCATGCGCTTCCACTGCCTTTACATCCCAGGCGGAGGCCAGCTGGGTTCCTGCCCTCAGACCAGCATCCCGTTGCTGCGAGGAGCCCTCCTGGGGTACTGACTGCCTCCGTGCTTTTTCCTCTGGTTCCTCTCCACACCACCAGGGCCAGAGTCACCTCCTGGCGCTCACACCACCTTCCTGTATCACCTCAGCTGTGAATTTCATGGAGGTGGCGTTGGCCTCCTCTCCTGGGCCATTAACAAGAATGACGCTGAACAGGTCCGAGTAGAGCCCTTCCCCTGCCTAGCTGGGTGGAACCCAGGCCTTGGGACTCTCTGAGGGTCCAGCTGAGCCTCCCTGGAGGCCATCTGAGAGCAGATGGAGCACTGAGGAGGTACGAGGGGAGTCGGACAACTGTGTCCACCAGCCTGTGGCTCCAAGGGGCCCAAAGCTGGGTGGTCCTCCAGTCTCCATCCTCCTGGGTTGCTGAGGCTGCCTCTGGGGCCCTCCGTGTCACACAGTCCCATCACTTTGTCCACTGCTGCACCAGGAACTTAGGACAGTGTCTGGCACAGAGCAGACAGTGCACAGATATACATTTGCTGAAAACAATGAACAATCAGGTAGAGGCAAGCTACGTAAGTTCAGATCAGTTCAGTCGCTCAGTCGTGTCTGACTCTTTGTGACCCCATGAACTGCAGTACGCCAGGCCTCCCCGTCCATCACCAACTCCTGGAGTCCACCCAAACCCATGTCCATCGAGTCGGTGATGCCATCCCACCATCTCATCCTCTGTCATCCCCTTCTCCTCCTGCCCTCAATCTTTCCGAGCATCAGGGTCTTTTCAAATAAATCAGCTCTTCGCATGAGGTGGCCAAAGTACTGGAGTTTCAGCTTCAGCATCGGTCCTTTCAATGAATATTCAGGACTGATTTCCTTTAGGATGGACTGGTTGGATCTCCTTGCAGTCCAAGAGACTCTCAAGAGTCTTCTCCAACACCACAGTTCAAAAGCATCAATTCTTCCCTGCTCAGCTTTCTTTATAGTCCAACTCTCACATCCATAAATGACCACTGGAAAAACCATAGCCTTGACTAGACGGACCTTTGTTGGCAAAGTAATGTCTCTGCTTTTGAATATGCTGTCTAGATCGGTCATAACTTCCCTTCCAAGGAGTAAGCATCTTTTAATTTCATTGCTGCAATCACCATCTGCAGTGATTTTGGAGCCCAGAAAAATAGTCAGCCACTGTTTCCACTGTTTCCCCATCTATTTGCCATGAAGTGATGGGACCAGATGTCATGACCTTAGTTTTCTGAATGTTGAGCTTTAAGCCAACTTTTTCACTCTCCTCTTTCACTTTCATCAAGAGGCTCTTTAGTTCTTCTTCACTTTCTGCCATAAGGGTTGTGTTATCTGCATATCTGAGGTTATTGATATTTCTCCCGGCAATCTTGATTCCAACTTATGCTTCCTCCAGCCCAGCGTTTCTCATGATGTACTCTGCATATAAGTTAAATAAGCAGGGTGACAATACACAGCCTTGACGTACTCCTTTTCCTATTTGGAATCAGTCTGTTATTCTATGTCCAGTTCTAACTGTTGCTTCCTGACCTGCATATAGATTTCTCAAGAGGCAGGTCAGGTGCTCTGGTATTCCCATCTCTTTTAGAATTTTCCACAGTTTATTGTGATCCACACAGTCAAAGGCTTTGGCATAGTCAATAAAGCAGAAATAGATGTTTTTCTGGAACTCTCTTGCTTTTTCCATGATCCAGTGGATGTTGGCAATTTGATCTCTGGTTCCTCTGCCTTTTCCAAAACCAGCTTGAACATCTGGAGGTTCACGGTTCACGTATTGCTGAAGCTTGGCTTGGAGCATTTTAAGCATTACTTTACTAGCGTGTGAGATGAGTGCAATTGTGCGGTAGTTTGATCATTCTTCGGCATTGCCTTTCTTTGGGATTGGAATGAAAACTGACCTTTTCCAGTCCTGTGGCCACTGCTGAGTTTTCCAAATTTGCTGGCATATTGAGTGCAGCACTTTCACAGCATCATCTTGCAGGATTTGAAATTGCTCAACTGGAATTCCATCACCTCCACTAGCTGTGTTTGTAGTGATGCTTCCTAAGGCCCACTTGACTTCACATTCCAGGATGTCTGGCTCTAGGTGAATGATCACACCATTGTGATTATCTGGGTCATGAAGATCTTTTTTGTACAGTTCTTCTGTGTATTCTTGCCACCTCTTCTTAATATCTTCTGCTTCTGTTAGGTCCCTACCATTTCTGTCCTTTATTGAGCCCATCTTTGCATGAAATGTTCCCTTGGTATCTCTAATTTTCTTGAAGAGATCTCTAGTCTTTCCCATTCTATTGTTTTCCTCTATTTCTTTGCATTGATCACTGAGGAAGGCTTTCTTATCTCTCCTTGCTATTCTTTGGAACTCTGCATTCAAATGGGTATATCTTTCCTTTCCTCCTTTACTTTTCACTTCCTTCTTTTCACAGCTATTTGTAAGGCCTCCTCAGGCAGCCATTTTGCCTTTTTGCATTTCTTTTTCTTGGGGATGGTCTTGATTCCTGTCTCCTGTACAATGTCACGAACTTCCATCCATAGTTCATCAGGCATTCTGTCTATCAGATCTAGCCCCTTAAATCTATTTCTCACTTCTACTATATAGTCATAAAGGATTTGATTTAGGTCATACCTAAATGGTCTAGTGGTTTTCCCTACTTTCTTCAATTTCAGTCTGAATTTGGCAATAAGGAGTTCCTGATCCGAAGCTATGTAAGGGTTCATGCCAATACTAACAGCAAGAGCAACCACAGTGGCATCAGCGGATGGTGACTGGGGGACGTATGTGCCTTTACCCATGCAGATGGTGACAGAAGCCCTGGCCGGGCCCAAGAGAAACCAGCAAGGCAGGAGATTCTGACATCTGCCAACGGGACCAAGGACACCCGCTTCTTTGCTAGAGCCCAGTGGGATTAGCTCCTTGAAGGATCCTCAGTCAGCTCCCCTCGTCTGTGCCACGTGACCGAGGCCCTGGCTGGTGGTGGTGCTCAGGTTTATGGAATCAGAGTGCAGTCTGAGAACATCAGCTGAGGCCTGACCTCAGGTTTGTTGTGGTTTAGTCACTAAGTCATATCCAACTGTTTGTGACCCCACAGACTGTAGCCCGCCAGGCTTCTCTGTTCATGGGATTTTTCAGGCAAGAATACTGGAGTAGGTTGCCATTTCCTTCTCCAGGGGATCTTTCTGACTCAGGGATCAAACTTGCGTCTCCTGCCTTGGCAGGCGGATTCTCTACCTCTGAGCCACAGGGGAAGCCCTCCTGAGCTCAGGTCTGACACTGAGTGTTGAAACTCCATCTTGACAAGACAGCTGTTGAGGACGCTCACCCTGGAACTGGAGGCCTGGCCCCTTAAGGATCCCTGAACCCTGGCACTCTGAAGACTGGCATTTACCCAGCCTTCCATCCCACACAGGGGACCAGACCACCACCCGGAAAATGACACAGGCAAATCTGAAATCTGGGAGCCTAGCGAGCACAGCCCTAGGAGCCAGCCCACACTGCCAGCCAGGGTGGCCCATCCACGCGTGCATCAGGGGACCTGGGAGAGCCCTGGAAAGGGCTGACTGCACCTGCGGCTGCAGTCACGGCACGGAACTCTGGGAACAAAAGCCTGGGCTCTGGACTTCCCTGGTGGCCCACAGGTTAATTAAAACTCTGTGCTTCCAGTGCAGGGGGTGTAGATTTGATCCCTGGTGGGGGAAGCTGGGATCCCACATGCCGTGCAGTGCAACAACCAAAAATAATAATAAATTTAAAAGCCTGGGTTCAGGGGCCCTTGGAAAAGGGTGACCCAGAGGCACTCTCCTCTTCCTCTGCACCTGTGGGCACTTGGGGGAGAGTCAGCCATGTGTCCAGGCCTCTGGCCCTTCCAAACTGCCTTTAAAGACAGAGGGAAGATGCCTACCCTAACCCTCCAGAGACCACATGACTCTTTGTGTGAGGCCCTGGGAGGCTCTCCTTCATGGCCGTGGACACAGGGCCTCGCCTCTCTGCACCTCTGGGGTCTCATCTGTAAAACGACGCCATCAGGTGGGGCGGCCACGCGAGGGCGTTCAGCACCGTGTCCACCCAGCACACTCCAGGTGCCCAGCCAAAGCCTGTGCCTCCCTTCCTCCTCTTACCCTGCTGCACAAAAGTGCTGGCTGTGTCCCAGGGATTTCTCCAGGGGGACTAAGGGTGGGGGGCTTCAGGACACCACCTGGAACCTCCTCCCCTGACCCGGCAGCCCCCAAGGGCAGAGCCTTGTCACCGGATCTGCTGCTCCGAGGGCCCCTGCATGGGACAACCCTCAGACAACACTGTTTAAAATGCAGATTTCTGAGCCCAGCCCAGCGGGACCTACTCCTCTCTCTTTTCACCAGCCTTTCCAGTGACTGCGGTCCCCTGAGGTGGGGTCTCTGCCCCAGAATCCAGAGCTCCTGGATAGGCGCAGGTGGCCGGCTCAGGGAAGATGCTGACAGGCGCCAAGCGCAGGGCCAAGGAGAAAAACCGCAAGGAAAGGGCGCTTGGCTCCCACCAGTAGAGGGAGCTGTGGACCTTCAAACCACCTGGCCGCCCGCAGCCAGACCGCCAGACCCGAAGGAAGGGATTTCAGAAGGCTCTCCCGGGGGCCCGCACTTGGGTGTGCAAAACTCTGCACGCTGTTTGACAACTGTATACTTCTTATCAAGCAGTTTTACAGGCTGTCAGCTCTCAGCCTTCCTGTTTTTCTCTCTTTCACCCACTCTGTCATTGGCCCGGGCTCTCTCCCTTGACAAGAGGGCAACAGAGACAGAAAGGACGGAGTCAGAACCAGAGCTCAAAAAGGGGCCTCTGGACCAGCCTCCTCCCCAACCCCACAGGCTCAACCCCTCTCTCCTCTTCTTAACCAGGAAACAGCCCTGGGGAGGTGAAAGGATGTGTGCCGGCTTTGGGGAGCCAGGTACTGGGAGCCGACATCCATCCGATAGCTGTTCTGATGGTACTCTCAGTGTTCACAGGAGGAGAGGGGTCCGTTCCTTGGAGGGACCCTAAGGGAGCAGCTAACGTGATTTCCTCCCTGATGGCAGTTCCATGCATGCTAGGATTGCTAGTTCCAACATCAGGGACCCCCGTCTGTCGGTAACCTGACCCTCTGGCACGTGAAGTCCTGCTAATAAGCTTTTGCTGCCTGACAGGAGGCACTAAACCAGTCAAACATTTGTGAGGCTGAAGGCCACCCAAAGGGCCTTTGGGGAGGAGAATCTGTGCTTCCTGCCCTGCCTTCCAGAGGAAAGGCCTCACGAGGGGCTTGAATTCCAGGTCCTCAGGGCTGGCTGCCTGTCCAGGTATGCAGACACTGTGCTGGATGAGGCCGCCCTGCGTGTCTCCTAAGGGGCGAAGCAGGACTACTGTGATCTTGCTAGACATCCCTGGTATGGGCCGCTGCACTCTTGCCCTTCTCTGTCTGTCTCTGGTTCTCTCTCTGGGTTTCAGGCACTCGGGGGCGGAGCTGGTACAGGGCTGGTCCCTGGCTGCTTGGCTGGCTACCGGCACCCCATGAAAACACTCAAGAGAGCAGCAGCATCAGTGACTGTCCAAGTCACCCAAGCAGGGGCACCTGATGCTGAGACTCACTAAAGGAAACAGGAAGGGAGAAGATGATGGCCTTTTGTTTCTATGGAGACAGCACCTCGGGGTGAGGGGCTGAAGAAACAGAAAGCTTCTATTTCACCTCGAGTCAGGACGTGGCAAACGGTCCCTTTTGTGGTTGGGCCCGCCCCTCCCCTTCCCTTCCCTGCCAGGTGTTCACCATGGCAACCCTTCTTCCAAACAAGCGGTGCAGAGCAGCAGCAGCAGCATCTGGTGTCGGGGGAGCCAGGGAGTCCCGCGGAGATGGGACAGGCCCAGCTCCCCCTCCCTGGCAGGACATGGGCCCTGGCCTGGCTTTGTGTCCTGGCCCCACTACCACTTCCTGTGCCCTGGGACCACGTCACTCACCTCTCTGAGCTTCCACCTGCCACCTCTGTGGTTGTTTTGAGAGCCAAGTAAGAGAGGCCGCGGCACATGGAGGTGCTCAATAAATGCTTCCTGGCTGAATGTAGCTCTAGCCCTGGCACTGCTGTTGTGCCCAAATTCTCGGACACTCCAGGCCTGTCCTAACTCTAAGAGGCACGGACTGAGTACGTAAGGCTCTGGACCAGAGCTGGGGTGTCAATGGAGGGGAAGACCTGCACTCCAGCCAGGGTCAGGTCAAAGCCGGGGCCTGGAGGGGACCCAGGAATCCTGGAACGCAAGGCCCTGCCATCACCCGCCGGACCAGCCAGGGAGCCCAGTCTCACCGCTGCAAAGCCCCACAGCCTGGAGGGAGGGAGAAATCCCAACACGGAAACCCCTTCAATCCCAGAGATGCTGACATGAGAAAAGGTGCTGGCAGCGGCCCTGGCTGTCCCCACCAGCCAGAAAAGGCCACTCTGGAGACCGTTCTAGAGAAAGATAAAGGCCAGGACCTCTAGGGCATCCCAGAGAGACCTCCCTGCCGCCAGAAAGATACCACCAGCAGGGACAATCTGTCCCAGAAGTAAGCAGCGTGGCAAATGCCATTTATCAAATGAACAAAGGGAGGAGTCACGTCCAACTTTTACAAAAGAAATGAGGAAAAGTGGGTCAGGGTATTGGTGGGGTGTGTCTGTCCAGGACAACACCTGATCCAGCAAGGAACGAGACGCTGAGGAGGAGCTCTAGGTTCAGAAGCGGTTTACAGTGGAGATACTCCCCCGGCCTGTGGCACTAGTAACAAGAGCTCCCCAACGACTCCTGTGCCCAGCACTGTCCTGAGCACTTCATGTCCTCGGAGCAACTGGGCCGGACAGGCTCACTCTCCCCCGCCTTTGGAGAAGGGGAACCTGGAGGTCTGATGAGCAGTGCTGGCCCAGGCCACATGCGGGCAGAGGCCAGAGCGGGACGGGGACACGAGAATGGTGGGGCCCAGAGCTCTGTGCTCTCCTGCCCGGAGGCAGCTACTAGAGCAGGCTCAGAGGCCTGGGGAGCCCTGGGGATGGTGCTGGGGGTGGGGGGCGGCGGGACACGACTCACCTGAGACGTCAGCACTGGAGCCCTCGTTGGGCCTCTTCCCCGTCATAAACTCCGCTTCGGCCAAGGCCTTGGGGGAGAGGGCGCTGGCTGTGCCATTGGGTGCCGCGGGCCTCTTGGACCGTCGGCTGAAGATCCTGCTGCCGAAGCGCCTGCCCTCCTTGGCCAGGGTGGCCTCCCCGTTGGCGGCTTCTCCCTTGCCGTTTCGGGCAAGGGCCTCTCGGGGTCTGGACTTCAGGTCCGTGTGCAGGTGGGAGACCCCCCGGGCATCCCTCCGACTCAGCTCTCCTAGGGGCACTGGCTCCACGGGGGGCAGCACCTGCTCCAGGGTGGCCAGGTCGTGCAGGAAGCTCTCCAGGCGCCGGGCCGACTCGCCCTTGCCGCCTTCCTCCTGCCCCTCAGCACGGCCGCTGGCCTCCTGCTGCTGCCGAGCGGCCCAGCGCATCATCTCCCCGGGCGGGGGCCGGCTGCCCGCCACCAGGGCGTACTTGGGGTTGATCAGCTTGCGCGCCACGGTGGAGGAGTAGTGGAGGCCGGGCCTGCCAGCGCCTCCTGCCAGGCCCAGCTGCTGGTACAAGTTCACCTCCTCGGAGATGGCGTACAGCTCCCGGAACTCCACGTCGAAGGGCTCCACGTGCTGCCCCGTCAGGAGGAGGAGGAGGTTCCTGTCCACGTGGGAGGAACTCCAGGTGAAGCTAGAACACGGGGACAGAAAAGCAAGACACATGGTGCCCGGGGCTGCAGCCTCGCCCCGCTGGCTGCCGCCTGGCTAGCCCATCTCAACACCCCCGCCGCCCGGCCCAACCCGATCTACCAGGGAGGCCGGACGCCTTGCTGCCTTGTGCCAGCTGTTTTCCCTCCACAGACCCAAATACTCCCTCGGGTCCAGGTCTTGGCCTCACGTGCAGTAAAGCAGGCAGTGGGTGCAGGGCGAGGGCGAGAAAAGTCAGGCCTGGATCCAAACCTGCTTTCCACTCTGCCTGCCTTGTAAAACAGGGCTCGTGAGGCATGTGGTCAGAGCTGTTGTGAGGCTAAAGTCCAACAACGTATACAGAAGGTTTCTCAGTTCCTGGCACAAACATACATTTAAAAGTAGAATCTGCAGCTGCCACTACTGTTACGAGCATTTCGTTTCTTATTAGTTCTTCTCTGAATTTTTAGAACACACGGCATCTGCAAAGCACCATACTTTAACCATGTGAGAGGGCTGATGCCATTTATTAATTGCTCCATCTGCCAGGGTCTTCTTCCAGCCTCAAAATGCAACCTGCTGCTGTGGACCGTGGAACACGGCAGGCAGTGCTGAATGGTCAACAGAAGTTGACCGTCTTTCTTGAATAGTCCGTCAGCCAGAGAGTTTGAGGGAAGGGGTCGGCCGGGGGGTTATTCTTTGCCATCAGAACAGACTTAGAATATGAGCGGGTCTTAGACTTACGACACGTAGGACTGTGGAGGCTCCAGTCCAGCATCCTTCTGAATGCGAACATTTCTGACCAAGAACAAAGATTCCCCCCGCCCCAACCAGGGCCCAACTCACCTGAAGGATCCAGTGGCCACTTTGTCCCCATCTACCATAAGGAACTTTGACGACAGGGTCCCCTTGACCTTCCCCATGGGCATGTAGAAGCCCACGCCTGTCACAGAGCGGACACGGATGTTCTGTCGGGAAGAGGAGAAGGGCGCTGTCACTCAGGCTGGGAGCCTAGAAGCTCTGTGCCGAGTATCTTCTTGAGTAGAGGACAAGCCCTCTTGTCCACAGGGTCCTGCCTGCTGGCCCCTATCTGTATTTGACTCTGCTTCCTACGGCCGGAGGAGGTCAGCAAGTCTTGCTTTGGGCATGGACGGGCCCAGGGCAGCCCTGGCCTGCTCTCAAAGCTCCTCAGCAGAGAAACACAACCCTACCATCAACCCTGACAGTGACTCTGCGGGCTGAGCACCCAGGACTGGGCCAGAGCCTCCCACCTCAGCTTCAGCAGTCTTGGGATAAAATGTTAAGCTGGGTGTGCAGTTTAGGGTTATCAGTTCACGAGGCAAGGTTTCAGACAGAGGGAAGGGGGCTGGCAGTGCTGCTCACCTGGACCCCTGAACTGGGGAGCAGGCCTAGGAAGGGGCAGAGGGGGTCTCCATCCCACTTCCTTCCCACCCCCCGCCCTGCCCAGGGGTACAACTTACCCGAATACGGAAGTCAGGGAGCTCCAAGCCCTGACACATCTCCAGGAAGTAGTTCACACCTGCCTCATCCAGGATGATATACACGGGGACCCGGCGCTTGGAGGCAGCGTCCACAATGTCTTGGAAGATCTCGCCATCAGTGAAGAGGTCCATGACCACAGCAACGACCTGGGCAGGAACGGGCGCTGGTAAGGCACATGGCGACTGCACCTCTAGAGAGTCACTCTGTGGCCTGCAGAGGACCAGCGGGGCTGGGCTAAGTGGTGCCCAAGAGAGTCAGAAATGCCACCTGCACCACCCCCCCACCTCTGAACACAACTGAGCAGGAGATGGGTGCTCTGCTCTGGGAAATGAAGATGGTGCGGAGGGTGCTGGCCATGCGTCCTTGACAAATCCCCACTGCCTACCCTGGGGGTTTCCCAGCAGCTCTTCAGAAGTCATATTGGGGGAGATCTAGGAGGCTGAGGAGAGCTGGTCCTGATGCCCTTGGGAAATAAGCAGGCTCAAGAGGCTGCAGTCACAGAGATGCGTAGGATGGACCATCACCGCAAGCTGCAGATCTGCTCAGATACGACTTTCTCTGCAGACCTGAGTGCTTTGATGTCCCTGCAGCTGTGCAAAGCCCTGCGCTTCCCTGAGCACAGATCTAGGCAGAGCTCCAGTTGGCTCAGGCTCCCTTGGCCTCCAGGGGTCCAGCCATCCTGCTCCATCCTCAAAACAAGGTCCTTGCCTCTCCTGGCTGTTTAGTCACCAAATCGTGTCTGACTCTTGTGATCCCATGGACTGGAGCCCACCAGGCTCCTCTGTCCATGGGATTCTCCAGTCAAGAATACTGGAGTGGGTTGCCATTTCCTTTGCCAGGGGATCTTCCCAACCCAGGGATCAAACCCAGGTCTCCTGCATTGCAGGCCGATTTTTTAGCATCTGAGCCATGATTTCCAGAAGCCAGTCTTGATTAGTCATCCTGAGAAGGAAGGCCTTCTGCAGCCCGAGGCAGCTTGCCTTTCTTACCTCAGCTGCCTCACTTTCCTATACAAACAAACCTTGTTCCAGGACTTCCCTGGCAGCCCAGTGGTTAAGACTCTGTGCTTCCACTGCGGGGGGCACTGGTTTGATCCCTGGTCAGGGAACTAAGATCTTGCATGCCATGTGGTCAAACAAACAAAAAACCCTTTTTCCACTCCAGAGGCAGGGTTTTCTTGCTGGCCCCAAGCACTGTGTCCGTGATGCAGAGGAAGGGCATGCTTTGGGGTCAGAGAAATCTGATTATAACCACTTTCCATTTCTGTAACCTTAGGTAAGTCCTTTAACCTTGATGAGCCTCTGTTCCCTCATCTGCCAAGTGTGGATACTCGGTACCTGGTACATTTGGCATCAGGATTAGAAATAACATCTGTAAGCATCAAACACAACACCACAATAAATGGTAACCACCGTGTGATCGAAGGAGGCTGCTCATGGTTGTAAATGAATGCCCGAACCCTGAAGTCGGGCAGACCAGGCCTGGTACTGCTGACTCATCAGTGCCAGCTTCCTTGGCAGCAAAATGGAGCTAATAGTAGCACCTGTCTCAAAGGGCTGTTGAGAAGGCTTAGAGAAGTAAACTGTGAAAGCATTTAGCAAAGTGCCTGGCACATGTGAAACTCAGTAAGTGTATCCTCCGTCACCATGCCCTTCATGCGTGCTCTGCCATTATCTTTCCCTCTAAAGACCACCCCCGACACCATTTATGCAAGGCTATAGAAGGCTCTTCTTAGCACCTACATTTACTGTTTTTTAACAGTATAACTGCTTTGGGTTTCCTTGATGGCTCAGACAGTAAAGAATCTGCCTGCTAACATAGGAGACCCAGGTTCAATCCCTGAGTCAAGAAGATTCCCAGGACCAGGGCATGGCAACCCACTCTAGTCTTCTTGCCTGGAGAACTCCATGGACAGAGGAGCCTGGCAGTCTACAGTCCATGGAGTTGCAGAGTCAGACATGACTGAGCAACTCACACACACACACATACAACTGCTTTACAGTGTTGTGTCAGTTTTTGCTGTACAACAACGTGAATCGGCTACATGTATCTCTTGAGCCCTCCTCCCACCAGCCCCCCATCCCATCCCTCTAGGTCATCAGAGCACTGACCTGGGTTCCCTGTGCTAGACAGCAGTTCCTGTTAGCTGTCTGTTTTACATGTGGTAGTGTATATACGTGAATACTCTCTCAATTCGTCCCGCCCTTTCCTTCCCCACTGTGTCCACAAGTGCTCTACATTTAATACTCAAGCATTCATATAAGTAGCATTTGCTGAGTCCCACTGGCAGAGGGAGGACCTAAAGACAAGTAAACCGTAGTCCCTAACCTCAAGGGGTTAATCCAGTTGGAATCATAAGACATCCACACAGAATAATATGACATAAGGGAAAACGAGATAAATGCCTTACAAGATGCACGAATGACACTCGGTGAGAGTGCAGAGGAGGAGTGGGAGGAAGAGAAGGAGGGATTTAGGGAGGGTGGAGTTGAAAGATTACTTGCAGTCAGCGGAGACAAGAAAGATTTCACCAAGGAAGCTAAAAACTGAAGAATGGGCAGCCTTGGGCACCATGAGAAATGAGCGGAGAATAAACAAGCTGGGAAGCGGGAAGGGCTGCCATGCATGGGTGTGTAGGTTGTGCACTGCACACAGGGCTGAGCAGGCGAGTGGAGCTCAGCCCGCCTGAGAGAGGCCCTTTCCTAATCTGCACACAGGTGCCACCTGGGCCACCAAAGGCCTAGGAGGCGAGCATCCAGGCAAAGGACACAGCACTGGCAGAGGCACTGAGGACAGGCGTGGCTGACAAAATCAGAGGCGATACAAACACAATCTGAATGAGAAAAGAGAAGTAATTATAGCCATATTAGGGCTTCCCTGGTGGTTCTGATGGTAAAGGGTCTGCCTGCAATGCGGAAGACCTGGGTTTAATCACTGGGTTGGGAAGATCCGCTGGAGAAGGAAATGGCAACCCACTCCAATATTCTTGCCTGGAGAATCCCACGGACAGAGGAGGCTGGCGGGCTACAGTCCATGGGGTCGCAAACAGTTGGACACGACTGAGTGACTAACACTTTCACAGACATATTCACTTTTTAAGAAATTCTTACTATTCAAGAAAGGGTAAAAATGTTCAAAAGAATAGGACCATTCACACATTGATGAATTTGAAAATGAAAATGACATGGATAAGTCATAAAAGTGAACTAAACATATCAACTATAGTTTAATTTTTTAAAAAGCATAATCAAGTAAGGTTTATTCTAAAAATGTAAGGATTATTCAATATCAGAAATATATTAATTTATAACATTGATAGTGTAAAAGAGAAAATCATATATTACCTTGTTTTAAAAAAAGTATCTGATAACACTAGTTATGATTAAAATTCTCAAAAAACTAGGAATAGAAACTTCCTTATCATGATAAAGGCTAGCTACTAAAAAACCCGTATGAAACATACTTAAATTTGCATTCCCTTTAAATCCTAAGCAAGTTGAGAATATCACCACTATCACTGCTGCTGTTCAACAGTACTCTAAGTCCTGAACAATGCCATATGCCAAGAAAAAGAAATGAGCTGGAAGCATTAAGAGAGACAAAACTATCAGTATTTAGAGCTGATATTTTTATTAAAAATCCAGGAGGATGCAGAGAAAAACTTTTAGAAGTAATAGGAGAATTTGGCAAAATTTTCCAGATATAAGGGAAACAAAAAACAATAGCATTCTTCTAATATAGCAATGATCAATTTTTCTTTAAAAAAAAAAAAGGAAAATAAGATCCATTCAAAATTATAATTTAAGCAGGTAATATTTAGGAATGAATACCTCTATGGAGAAACTTAGAAAACTCTGGTTAAAGGACAGTTAAAATTATTTGGGTAAATAAAAAGATAAATCATGTTCATCGATAATATGATTCAATGTTTTAAAAATCCAGTCCTCATATTAACAAGATCTAATACAGTTCCAATGAACAGGCAGTAAATTTTTTTTTGAGGTGCTCAGATATTTCAAAGATGTGAGGAAGAATGAAGATCCACAACAGCTAACTCAATCTTGAAAAAGAAAAGCTAAAAGGGCACACCTGTCCCACTGGATGGTAAGACGCACTGCAGCGTCAGCGGATGAGAAGGTCCTGAGGTGGGAAGGGACTGGCAAATAGACCGTGGGACAGAACGGAGAGGCCAGAAATACATATGGGCCTACACACACGCGTAAACTTGAAGTCTGGTAGAGGTAGAATCACAACTCGGTGGAGAAAGGATGCTTTTTAGCACATGCTATTGGGACAATCGTCATACTAAACAGAGAAAAACAAAGTAGATCCCTACCTCATACAATATACAAAGGTGGATTTCAGGTAGGCTGGACCATCTGAAAGTGGAAGATAAAGCTAATAAAGGAATTCATGAAATGTAGGAAAATGTCTTCATGACATAAGCAAGAAAAGATTTCTTAGGATTCCAAAAGCATGAATCATAAGACAAATAAAAATTTTTTAAATGCCTTTAGCAAATTAGGGATTTTCTGTTCAAAGAAAGATGTCAATAGACAAAGGGAACTGGAGGTGACAGAAGATACCTGCAACGTCTACAACCAAAAGAAGTTAATAACATACAAGAGATTCCTGCACATCAGCAAGAAAAAGACAGAAAATTAATTAGAAAAATGGGCAAAGGCTATGAATAGGCAGTTCCTTAAGGAGAAAATACCTGAATGGCTAACAAGTATATAAAGAGAAGCAGACATCATAAGTAATCAGAAAGATTCAAATTAAAGCCAAGAGATAGTAATAAGAGTAAATGGAACTTTTAAAAATTTTATCAGTTCAGTTGCTCAGTTGCTCAGACTCTTTGCGACCCCATGGACTGCAGCATGCCAGGCTTCCCTGTCCATCACCAACTCCTGAAGCTTGCTCAAACTCATATCCATCGAGTCAGTGATGAATAAAATAAATTAAAAAAGCAAAGAGATAAGAGAGAGATGACTTTACAATATGAACTAAAAACCAGAATGCTGGACAGTTCTAAATGTTGGTGTGAGAAAAGGGGACCCTCATTCACTGTGGGTGGGATGGAACACTGGTACAGCTGTTCCTTAGGGCAATGGGCAGAGAGCTTCATGGATTTAAGACTGTGTATACCTAGAAGACTAAATATTAAAAAAAACTAAGATTATGGCATCCGGCCCCATTACTGCATGGCAAATAGAAAGGGAAAAGGCGGAAGTAGTGACAGATTTCCTCTTCTTGGGCTCCAAAATCACTGCAGACAGTGACTGTAGCCACGAAATTAAAAGATGATTGCTTCTTTGCAGGAAAGCAATGACAAACCTAGACAGTGTGTTGAAAAGCAGAGACATTACTCTGCCGACAAAGGTCCGTATAGTCAAGGCTATGGTCTTCCTGGTGGTCACATATGGTTGTGAGAGCTAGACTCTAAAGACGGCAGAATGCCAAAAAATTGATGCCTTCGAACTGCGGTGCTACAGAAGACTCCTAAAAGTCCCTTGGACAGCAAAGAGATCAAACCAGTCAATCTTAAGGGAGATCAACCCTGAATATTCACTGGAAGGACTGATGCTCACGCTGAAGCTTCAGTATTTTGGTCATCTGATGTGAACAGCCAACTCACTGGAAAAGTTCCTGATGCTGGGAAAGATTGAGGGCAAAAGAAGAGGGCACCAGAGAATGAGATGGCTGGATGGCATCACCGATGCAATGAACATGAACTTGGGCAAACTCCAGGAGATGGTGAGGGACAGGGCCTGGTGAGCTGCAGTCCATGGGGTCACAAAGAGTCAGACATGACTGGACAAACAACAGCACACCTAGAAGCCAGCCGTGTACTCTTGGCCACACACCCAGGGCAGCCTCTTGGGGCTTTGTCCAGGTCTATCAGGGGCAGGAACAAAGACACTCACGATAGCTTTGGGACAGCAGAGAGCTGGCAACAACTCAGATGTGCATCTCTAGAGGAACGGGTGGACAAATGTGAGGGATGCTCAGGACAGAGTCCTCTACGGCAGGCAGAAGCAATGGATGAGTCACACGTGTAGAACTTGGAGAGCTCTTCTAAAATGGATGTGCGCGTGTGCGTGCTCAGTTGTGTCTGACTCTTTGGCACTCCATGGACTACAGCCCGCCAGGCTCCTCTGTCCATGGGATTTCCCAGGCAAGAAGACCGGGATGGGTTGCCATTTCCTACTCCAGGGGATCTTCCCAACCGAGATGCATCTCCTGTATCTCCCACATTGGCAGACAGATTCTTTACCACTAAGCCACCTGGGAAGCCCTTACAATGGACATTTGGATTTAAAATGTTAGAGCATGTGATCTATAGTCCAGTACCATTAATGTAAATCGAAGTACACTACATAAGATAACTCTTCATGTTTTTCAAGGATATACACTGAATAGAGGAGAGAGGCTGCCTGTGGCAGGAGAAAGGGATGGGAGGGAAGCAGAGAGTAAATTCAGAGGGGCCTTCCCTGGATTGATGACGGCAGCGGACCATGAACTGAGCTTCACAATCAGGTCTGCTCCTGAGAGCACAAACAAACAAAAAGCAGTTGGCCAGAACAGCTCAGGGTAGGTGTGGGGCAAGGACAGCCGGGACCTGGCGTGCTGCAGTCCATGGGGCCACAAAGAGTCGGACACAACTTAGTGACCGAGCAACAGCAAGGACGACAGGGTGGGGCTGGATGGCGGTGGGCTTTGGTTTTAACAGGCCGCGTCAGGCTTCATCCAGCAGAACACAGCTCCCAGCGTCTAGCAGGCTAGGGATATGTTATCTCCCACGTGCTGCCTGAGGTCAGAGTCCACCGTCTGCTCATTTCCAGACTCTCTGCAGTGTCCAGCTCAAGGCGGACTCTCAGTATGTCGCCGGGGAGGGCTTGACTGGCTCAGGAAAGCACATCAGGATTCACTTGTGTTCTTGTTTTGTAATTGAAAGAGCAGGGAGCCAGCTCACCCTCGCCCCGACCCAAAGGAGGAGGTGCGGGGAGAGCATGGCAAACCAGAGGGAGAGATGTGTCCTGGGGGGAGGGGGGGGGAGCCTTGCTTTGGGGAGGCTTGGTCTGCGGTGCCCTGGTGAGGGCCAGCCATCTGTGTCACTACCAATTAAGCAGTGAAATATCTGTAGTGGGAAAAAAAATCAATTGCTCGCTGACTCTTGCAATCTCGTTGTGGAGGAGAGGTGATAATTACCCTCGGCTTTGGTCTCGGAGGCCCGGCTTGACATTCCGATCCACGGGCGGCATGAGGCCCACGAAAACCAGCTCCCTACTCCCGCCCAGCGTTTAATGTGCCACGTGGTCTTCTGGGTCAAACCTGACTTCAAGGCTCCCGGTATAAATGGAAAATCGGGTTTTAAAAGAGGGACGTGGATTTCGTCAAGAGGGAAAAGTCATTCCTTCTTCCCGGCAGGCTCCCAGCCTTCTTTACCTGGTTACCCACTGATGCGCAGCACCTGGGGGGGAGAGGTTAATTCGAGGCAGCAGGAGTTTCTAGACGCTGTTGCAGGCGGCAGCAAAGAGGCTCTGATGCTGTAATACTTCTCATCGGGCACTTGGTTAGCTGTCTCCTCCTTTGATATCTGGCCTCAGTGGTGGAGCGGGGAAGCAGGGTGTGTTAGGGAGCCTTAGAATTCCCCTCCATCTGTCATTTACCTTTAATTAAACTGCCAGCTTTTCAGATTCTCTTCCTGGACGCCTTAATTACCATTAGATTAACAAAATGAAGGGAAAGGACTCCACCTGCCATGCGCACTCCACACGGCTCTGCTCAAGACAGCGGGGACTGGCGCCCCTGCGTGTGTTGGGATGACCTGGTCTGGATGCCCACTGCACTGGTGGTCTCTGTACCACAGAGCCATGCTCACTGGCCTGCCCTGGAGGGACTTCCAAAATCAACATCCTCTCGGTCACCCTGGCCAGAAGCCTGAATCTACTGGTCTCCTTCCTCCTCCTCCCTGTGACCGAATCTGATCGCCACCAAGTCCAACAGGTCCTGCCTCCTCTGTGCACTTCCTCTGGGTCAGCTCCTTTCTGCTCTCACTGCACGGCTGTCCTCACCTGGCACCCCCTCGTTTTAATGTTTATTTATTTGGCTGTGCTGGGTCTTTGTTGTGGCCTGTGGGATCTTAGCTGCCTGGCCAGGGATCGAACCTAGGCCCTCTGCTTTGGGAGCATGGAGTCCTGGCTGCTGGACCACAGGGAAGTTGTCCCCCTTCTCATTTCTTAGTGAACTTCTGGGATAGTTTCCTAATTAGTCTTGCCTTTTCCATCGCTGTGCTCCAATTCTTTCTCCATACCAGTGACACTCCCCCTCCCCCCAAGCAACAGACTGATAAAGTGGTGGGTCCTACAGTCAAACTCCTTAGCTTGGTATTGAAGGACCTTATGATGGCCCCTTCCTCCTCTCCAGCTTCACCTTGGACAGTCTCACGTCTGCCCCCTGCTTTCAGCTATGCAGGATGACCTGCAGTTACCCTAACACAGGGTTTCTCTACAGTGGCACTTCTGGGCACAGTATTTCTCGCTGTGCGTGTGTGTAGGTGGGGGAGGGTGCCAGGGCGGGAGGCGGGGCATGCCGTCCTGTGCATTGCAGAATGTTTAGTAGCAAGCCAGTGAACGCGAAGTCACTCAGTCGTGTCCGACTCTTTGAGACCCCATGGACTGTAGCCTACCAGACTCCTCTGTCCATGGGATTTTCCAGGCAATAGTACTGGAGTGGGGTGCCATTTCCTTCTCCAGTAGCATCACCCAAAATGGTGACAACCAAAAATGCCTATAGATACAGATAAATGTTTCCTGAGGACAAAATTGTCTCACTCTCTTGACCCCCCCCCACCCCGCTTTGAGAACCACTACACATAACAGGGGAGAAGGCAATGGCACCCCACTCCAGTACTGTTGCCTAGAAAATCCCATGGATGTAGGAGCCTGGTAGGCTGCAGTCCATGGGGTTGCTAGAGTTGGACACAACTGAACGACTTCACTTTCACTTTTCACTTTCATAAATGGCAACCCACTCCAGTGTTCTTGCCTGGAGAATCCCAGGGATGGAGGAGCCTGGTGGGCTGCCGTCCATGGGGTCGCTCAGAGTCGGACACGACTGAGGCGACTTAGCAGCAGCAGCAGCAGCACACATAACAGGTAGTTTCCAGTTCTCCTGTTCCTTCCCCTCCCGTACTCCTGTGAAACATCTATGCATCTTTCAAGATCCAGGCAAGAATTTCCTGAACGTTCCCCACGCCCTGCTTCCTGCCCACATTGTGTCCTGGGCAAACAATAGAGGTCCTTGACATTTTATTGTAACATCTGCTCAATGGCTCTGTTCTTTACTGGGCTGTGGGCTCCCGGATGATAGGGGCCATCTGATTTATCTCGAAATCTCCACCCTGAGGGGACATCTCAACAGTCAGTTCTCCATGACTGTGGAATGAATGTCTAAATGGAGGGTGTTTCATGTCCACTGTTTTATTTGTGGGGTGTGGACCTAGCTTTGTGGTTATCTCTTTAATTTCATTAATGACTATAGATACTGTGGTGGAGGGGGAAAAGAAAAGAATGCTAGCAGGATTCTTGGTTAGATCATCTTGCTGGAAGGCAGAGTTGGCATTCCTCAAGGGCACAGAGAAGGGAAAAGAAACGGGTGCCTTCTGGGACTGCTGCCTGAATGCCGGTCCCAGGTCTGGTCTGCCTCCACTCCACCTACCCAAGGTCTTGACAGAGCAGCCAGCCGGTGAGTGGGGACAGTACTCAACCAAGGGGTAAAAGTCCACACCAAGGACATCTGGGGGCAGAGGTGCCCCCAGCACGTACAGCCAGCGCTTCTGTGCAGATTACGAAAGGTACCCGTCCTCCCTGTGGTGGAAGCAAGCTAGTAAACAGAGCATGGGCTACAAGTCAGCCCTGTAAAGCCACCAAGGCCAGGGCAGCGCACAGGCAGCATGTCCGCCCGTGGCCCCTGCACTGGACATTCCAGACATGCAGAACCTCAGAGCTAGGAGGAAAGAGAACGGAGCCCAGCCCCGAGGTTAAGTCTCCCAGCTGGTCTTTGGCAGAGGTGGGACGGAAGCCCAGGCTCTGACCCCAGACCAGTGCTGTCGCCCCCAGATGACGCAGTCAGGGCAGGCTCTGGGGAGGCCTGCTCTGACTAGTACCTGAGGTCACCCCTGATCATACAAAACCAAGATGCACACATAGAGCCGGACAACACCACCCTCTCCTTCACTGGTTTCCCCAGGCCTGCTGACGTGGAGCCTAGGCACTGGGGGGGTGTGGTTGCCACCGCTGTGACAGATCCGCCCATCTCACTGAGCTCCATGGTGGGGATAAAGCAAGAGGCCACAGGTCAAGCATGCTCCTTGCAGGGATGTACTGGTCACTTTTTCCTGGGGAGGAAGGGAGGGAGCCCACCGAGGCACAGGGGCAGTCCCAGTCCCCGCAGGCCCACTGATGACCCATGTGAGCCCGGGGCCTGACTTTTACCTCCCATGTCTGCCCTGCCTGCCTCCTAGGGCTGTTGGGAGGTTCAGATGAGATCATGCCTATAAAATTCCATGAAAAAGCCATATGGTTATGAGGGACAATCACCAGACAGGGTTGTTGTTGTCTAGTCACTCAGTCATGTCCAACTCTGCGACCCCATGGACCACAGCACACCAGGCTTCCCTATCCTTCACCATCTCCTGGAGTTTTCTCTGACTCATATCCATTGAGTCGGTGATGCCATCCAACCATCTCATCCTCTGTCACCCCCTTCTCCTCCTGCCCTCAATCTTTCCCAGCATCAGGGCCTCTTCCAATGAATGGGGCCAGCTGCCCACACCTCCAGCCTGAAGGTGCCTTGGGGTAGGAAGGGCAGCAGGTGGGCAGACTGGTCAGCTGCTGCCTCCCGGGAGAGCCATCTGTCTGGCAGTCCAGGGGAGTCAGTTCTGGGGGGACCACCCAGCATCCGGCTCAGACAGCCCAGCTGTGTGGAGCACCTTCTCTGATCTGCCCAGGGAGCCATCAACGTCTCCAGAGCACTGGCTGTCACATTGGAGCATGTAAAGAGCATCACCTGGTGTGTGGCTGGGTGAGGTGCACCCACTGGGTGAGCAGATTCCAGGGTCCCATCCTCAGCAGGCCCATGAAAGTACATTTTAACAGCACCCCCCAACCCCCACCCCGCCTGCCTCAGGTGATCCGTGCAGGTGGAGGATGGATCACGCTTGAAGTAACGGCAGGTATGTGGAAGAGAACCTATTCTTTGGAAGCAGAAGGTCTCACTGGTTGCGTGATCTTGAGTGAGTCACTTAATCTAAGCCTCAGTTTCCTCATTTTAAAATGGGGAGGTGGTCACTTCACAGGGTTGCTCTGAGTTTTAAATGAGATAAAGCAGCAGCGCAAGGAGCACAGAGCCTGGCCTGCTGCGAGTAGAGGGTCCATGCCGGCAGCCCTTTCTCTCCTCTGAAGGAACTCAGAACAAAGGGGCCTCACTTCGGAGGTGGCCGGGCCAGCGTAGGGGCGCATGCTCCCAAGAAGCCAGGCGTGCAGAGCTGCCCACCGGCCCCAGACATCATGGCAGAGATATTTTCCTCTGCTTGATACCATGTCCAGCAGACCCGGCCCGGGGTGGTGATGAAAGCCCAGGCAGCTACACTTCCAGGAGTCAGAACATGAACTGATCGAGGGGAAGGGCAGCTCAATCAAGGGACGAGTGAGTCTGTACAGTGCGCAATCCTTTGAGCGATGCTGGGAGACTGCCTTACCTCACCGAGCAGGAAACACACCTCTAGGAAAACTGTGGCCCTGGGAGTTCCCTGTGGGGTCCAGTGGTTAGGACTCCAAGCATTCACTGCTGGGGGTCCACGGTTCAATTCCTGGTTGGGGAACTAAGAGTCTTCAAGGCACATGGCATGGCCAAAAAAACACAAAAAACCCTGCTGTCCCAGTGGAGAACACCTTCAGGTGGGGCTCGGGACCCAACCGGCTGCTGTTGAGTGCACCGCAAAGACTTTCTTTTGTCATGAAGGCTGCAACAGGCCCCATCCAATTTCTGCCTCGGTGGGATGTGAACAACTGGACGAGAAAGCTTTACCTTAAGCATTCTGGGTGTGCTCCCTGGGGCGAGAGAGGAGAGGAGAGGAGAGCTCAGGAGAGGAGGTCCGCACGGCCACCTAGGGGACACCCACAGACACCTTGCATCCTCCACCCCCTGGACTCTAGATTCATTTCTTGAAATCCCCACAGTCCAGGAGCAACCTGGAGCAAGTGGAGGAAGCACAGACTAGACTCAGGGGTCCGACAGAGGTGGTGAGACAGTAGGCATTGCTTGTCCGCTGGGAACTCTGCCTAAAGCGAGGCTGCCTCATGGTTCTTGTGAGGCCAGGCGCGAGCTGGGGGCTCAGCGTCAGCTCCATGGGAGAACAAGTTTCCAGAGGCCTTCCACTCTTGGCAGGTGGAGCCAACAACCCAACCCGAACTATGCTGCTGCCCGGCCCAAACCCTTGGCCTGAGGTCAGCCTCGCCACAGCCCCTCTGTGTGCTTCTGGCCCACTTGCTTCCTTGATGACAACCTCCTCTGCCTTCTCCAGGCACACCCCGCCGGCTCCAGCCCTCGTGCCTTCATTCACACTGTCACCGGCCTTCTTCCTGTGGGAACAGGAATGCCCTTTCCATGTCGAGGTCCTTGCTTCCCTCTCCCTGGGCCGTCCCAGGGTCCCCAGCTCCCGGGCCGTGTGTGCCTCTCCCAGGAGGCCTGTCTGAGCGCATGGCGGGGGACAGAGACCTGACGGGCTGTGTTACACAGGAAGCATGGGTCTAAACAGAGCACCTCTGCAGTAGGGAGCTTCCCTCGAAGGCCTGACAAAGCAGCCTGGACCAGAGCCCTGGCCCACCGAGAGGGCAGAGCCAAGACCTCTGGGGTGGTATTCTCGGCCTGGAGGCCAGGTGTCTGGGCTTTGTCCCCTGAGGATTCCCGGCTGTCTGCGGCCATGTTACTTTGTTCCAGGCTCACTAATTAGACATCATTAAACACCAGGCTCCCTCCTGCACTGCCAGCCGCTGGAGCCCAACTCTGCCAGCCAGGCCTCTTGCTCTCGCAGACTCCCCGGCCTCTGGGCCAGCTCTGTTCCCGACTCTGCTGTGCGCCACTGGGACTCACTCCCCCTCCATCTGAGCCTTACAAGGTGCTCTTGACACTCATTCTGCAAACGAGGTGGATGAAGGGGTGATGGAAAGGAGACTTGGGCCTGGTCTCCGGAGACAGAAAACAGACTGTGCCTGTGTGAGCAAGGTCAACTAATTCAGCCGCAAAGCGGCATATGTGATCCACCAGGGAGTACACAGAGCAATTCTTTTTAGGATCCTAGGCCAGCTTTTCACTGCCCCACGGCATGCTTCTGGGATGACTTTCCCTGCTCTAAGTTGGTGTTAATTAGTGAAAATTATCTAATGCAAGCTCATTTAACATTAGCTTAAAGCTAAACATAATTAGGAAGATAAATCAGCTGCTAAAAAAAAAAAAAATCCAATGAAGATACACAGATGATTTTTAGGATCAGCTGCTGGTTTGGGTTACTGGCCTGGAGGTCTGAGCATCACACAATATGTGGGGAAGGCAGGACTCCAAGAAGTACCTTCAAGCTATTTCTTGATTGATCCATCAGGGCAAGATAACTGGAGTTGGCAGTCTGCCCAGGAGGTTCTGTGAGGTGGTCAAGCTAACCTGGTGGCCACTGCCAGGTAGTGAAGCTTCCTGGGAGGGCTTCCCCAGAGGCAAGTGGAGGGTGTGGGGAGCAGGGGAAGGCAGGCAGGAGGATCTGGGCGATGGGAATAGTGTAATCTGTGCACTCCCAGCCCTCTGGTCTTGCATACCCTGCCCTCTGCCCACCTGCCCTTCCATACTGGCTGCTGTAGCTGGCAATTCCCAAGAGTTCTCTGTGCCCCTGGAGCTCAGTGAGACTCAGGCTCATCTCAGTTCCCATTCGGCTTCACTATTTACCCACTGCCGTGAGACAAGGGAAAGGCAGGTTCAACCCCTGGGTCGGGAAGATGCCGTGGAGGAGGAAATGGCAACCCACTCCAGTATCCTGCCTGGAAAATCCCATGGACAGAGGAGCCTGGGGAACTACAATCCAAGGTGTCGCAGAGTCGGACACAACTGAGTGACTAAGCATGTGTGACTTTATGCTCAGTGGCTCAGCTGTGTCCAACACTTTGCAACCCCATGGATTGTAGTCCTGCAGGCTCTTCTGTCCGTGATTTTCCAGGCAAGAATACTGGAGTGGGTTGCCATTTCCTACTTCATGTGTGACATTATCATCTGTAAAATGGAAAGTTCCTGGATTGTCGTGAAGGTTAAATGAAATTACGTATTTCAAAAGGGCTAGTGTGGTCTGGTATTCAAGAACTCAACAGTTTATGGCTTCCCAGGTGATTCAGTGGGTGAAGAATCTGCCTACAATGCAGAAGAAGTAGAAGACGAGGGTTTGATCCCTGGGTTGGGGAGATCCCCTGGAGAGTTCATTTCAGTCGCTCAGTCCTGTCCAACTCTGCGAACCCAGGCATGCCAGGCCTCCCTGTCCATCACCAACTCCCGGAGTTTACCCAAACCCATGTCTATCGAGTTGGTGATGCTGTCCAACCATCTCATCCTCTGTCATCCCCTTCTCCTCTTGCCCACAATCTTTCCCAGCATCAGGGTCTTTTCAAATGAGTCAGCTCTTCCCATCAGGTGGCCAAAGTATTGAAGTTTCAGCTTCAACATCAGTCCTTGCAATGAACACCCAGGACTGATCTCCTTTAGGACGGACTAGTTGGATTTCCTTGCAGTCCAAGGGACTCTCAAGAGTCTTCTCCAACACCACAGTTCAAAAGCACCAATTCTTTGGCGCTCAGCTTTCTTTACAGTCCAACTCTCATATCCATACATGACCACTGGAAAAACCATAGCCTTGACTAGACGGACCTTTGTTGGCAAAGTAATGTCTCTGCTTTTGAATATGCTGTCTAGGTTGGTCATAACTTTCCTTCCAAGGAGTAAGGGCATGGCAAGTATTCTTGCCTGGAGAATCCCATGGCCAGAGGAGCCTGGTGGGCTACAGTCCATGGGGTCGCAAAGAGTCAGACACGACTGAGACGACTGAGCACGCACACACAACAGTTAATGGCTGTCACTACCCTCCTCCCCGTCCTGCGTTCATTGCCTTTCTCAGGGCCCACGTTTTATGAGTCTGTGTATTTCTGTGTATTTCCGGAATGTGGCGCATGCCAGGTGCTCAGTGAAACCTGGGGAGTGAATGAGCAAATGCGGGGAAGGGAACCCATACTCACAGTTGGTCCTCCAAGACCCACAGAGAGGTGGAGAGCCCTGGTCCCTGCACCTCCCCCACCTTCTGCCAACTCACTGCTAGGACACAGAACAGAAAAGAGCTTTTATCTGGAGCCTCCCTCAGGCCCCACCAGGGCTGTGAAAGGCCCAACAGGGTGACCACTGGACAAGCTGGGTCAGGGTGAGTTAACAGATTATTGGAAACTTGGGCCAGAGAGACCACTAACTAGAAAAGCCACTGGCTCTTTTCTTGGGCTAAGATTCTGGGGTCATTAGCAAGTTCACAGACTCCACGAATTTCAGAAGAGGAAAAGGAAAACAGGGGCAGGCAGCGGACCAGCTACGGCTGCATGGTCATGGCCCCTGGGGAGGAGGGCGGCAGAGGGGCTGGGATCACTAGAGTGACTCAGCCTGGGGTGGGGGGTGGTCAGGACAGCACCAGAACAGCGGCAGGTGGTCAGCCAGGACCTGCCCCCACTCGTGGTCGTCTGCCCTGCTCCTCTCTCCCCCAGACTGGAAGCCTGCCCCAGAACATGCTCTGCCCTGTACACTCGGAGGAGAGGGTGGTGGATTTGACCACCAGCCAAGGTGAAGCAGTGAGGTAGCATCCTGATGGGGTGGCGTGGGGGTGGGGTTGCTGGTGGGACTCCCATCAGGGTCTCAGTTTGACTGTGGGGACCCAAGTCCAGGGAGGGGGGTCAGAAAGTGGCCAGTAAGAAGTCCCTGGAGACCAGGTCTAATCTCTGGTTTGGGAACTAAGATCTCACATGCCTCGAGGTGACTGAGCCTGCTTGCCGAAACAAAGAGCCCATACGCCGCAACTAAGACCTGAATACAGCCAAAAATACATTAGAAAAAAAAAAAAAAAAGGTCCCTGGGAGGGAATTGTCTGGTAGTCCAGTGGTTAGAACTCAGCGCTCTCACTGTTAAAAGGCGTGGGTTTGATCCCTGGTTGAGAAGCAAAGATCCCACAAACGACGCAGTTTGGCCAAACTAAATAAACAGGTCCCTGGGCGCTGCCCACACCAGCTTCCTGGCGATGTGACCTGCCCCAGTGCCACAGGCAGCAAGAATCTTCCTCTTTCCTACTCCCACCGAAGTAGTCCCGTTCTTGTTTGTTTCCAGAACCAGTTGGTGAGCTTCCCAGAGCCTGGGTGGCAACAAACATGCTTAGCATCTGGGATTTCAGTGGGAAGAGGTGGCCATGGGGACAATTCCCAGAAGCAACTGTGTGTGTAGCAGAAGGACACAAGCTTTGAGCTTAGACCTGGGTGAATCCCAGCTAGACTCTTAGCAGCTCTACAGCCTCCCACTTTCCCTGAGCCTCTGGGAAAAGCCCCTTTCCCGTGCCAGGTGCTGAGGACTCGATTAATTAAAGGAAATAACATGCAGAGCACCTTTCAACAATGTTAGCCCCTTTTAACATAAACCCCTTGTATCTGCATCTCTCACTCTTCTTTTTCAAAATGCTGTCTCATGGTCTTGCATTAGAGTCTCAGAGCAATCATATGAAAGTAAGCGAGAAGAATTATTCCCATTTTACAGATGCAGAGGTAGAGGCCGAGCCAATGTCAAATGATTTGCCCAAGGTCAACTGGTGGCGGAGGAGAGAGACAACCAGGGCAAGAACGAGGCTTCCAACCGTGTACCCCTTCCCCCGGTGTTGCCCTGGCCTCCTGAGACCAGTGTCCAGCAAAACTGGCTATGCCACCAGAAGCCCAAGAAGTCATGAAGAAGGCACGCCCCTATCGAGGCCCCACCTTCTACTTGTGATCCCCCTGGGAGACACCCATCTTCAGAGTTTCAGGGACCTAAAGTGTCAGATTTCAGAGGAACCAAGCCTCTCCAAAGACAGAAACAGCCTGTCCCGTGCCTCACCCACCCCACCGCCGTGTCCCCATGCCACCTGCGCAGGCTCTAGTTCTTGAGAAGTCTTTATGGACTGATCTCAGGCTTCCTGAACTGGCTCTTCCAGGTGATTCTGGGAGGGGAATGCCCTCGGGGATCCCCGGTTCAGGGCACCCGTGGCGGATCCTACAGAAGAACCCTGGCTGAGAACCTGGCTGCCACAGCCCTGCAGGAGAGCTGCCCTGACAAACAGCCATCAAATCAAGGGCAGCAGAGAAGTGTGGGGCTAGGGGGAGGGGAGGGCCGTTGGAGCTGCTCCTCTGATGAGAGGAGGAAACAGGAAGCACACCTGCACGGGGCCTCCAACCTGAAGATGAGAAGCAACCCCTGCCTGCCCGAACTCTGATCTCCTGGACTGATCTCCTGGCTGGCAGCCCCGAGTCCTGGGAGGAAGCCCAGCCACGCTTCCCTCCCAACTCTGAGAGGGGACTTGTACCGAACTTTCTCGGTATCCTCAGCTTTCACACTGTTTCTTCCCTGTTTTTCAAAACCATCTGAAATCTAGGTAATATCCTCCAACTGTGCAGGTCAGAAGTCCCAAGGAGGCAAGTGATTCAACCCAAAGTTAGTAAGTAGACAGATCAGGGCAGAAACCAAGACCGTTCAGCTTCAGAGCCCATTCTTTGTCCTTGAAGTGAAGCTGGGTCTCTGTTGCTTCCAGGATCAGTGATGGAGCATAAAGGAGAGAGACTCAAAACTCAGCAGCCACAGTGCCCAGGGCTTGGCAGAGATGCCGGACAGGCCTAGACAAGATCCTGGAAGGGCTGTGAGGTGCTCGGTCCCTGGAACTGCAGCTGTGTCATTACCAGCCTCGAGGGGGCAAAGACTCTGGAACTGCTCTGAGCCTTGGAAATAATGCCACATGGAATGGTCCGCGGCGGGAAGAAGGGTTAGGCGGGCATATGGCGTATACTGGACCGCAGGTCACAGGCTGCTCTGAGAGGCCTTCTCTTGTTTTGCACAGCACAGGTTTTATCTTATTAACATTTATTTCTTCCGCTGTGCTGGATCTTAAATTACAGACTTGCTAACTCTTAGTTGCCGCATGTGGGAACCAGTTCCCTGACCAGGGATGGAACCTGGGTCCCCTGACTTGGGGGCTCAGAGTCTTAGCCACTGGACCACTGGGGAAGTCCTCCAGAATCAGGCTTTTAAAAGGCAGCTCAGGAGCTCTAGCTAAAACCTCTGCCATGGAAGGGAAGGAGAACAGGGTAAGGTATTAGGGAGAATTGGGACCAGCTCTCAAATAAGGCAGCAACGTGGCTAACGAAGGTATCATCAGACCCAAATTTCACAAACCAACAATATTTAAGTCCATATACATGTAAACTGCGTTTTTGTTTCCTCTCTTTTTTCTCTGTTCATTGTTTATATCCCAGTGCCCAGGACGGTGCCTGGTCCAAAGAAGATGCCGTGTACTATTTGCTGGATGTACCTGAACGAGGAAGAGCTGATAGAAGCTAATGGGGCAAGACAGTGGCAAAGGCGGCCACCCGCCAAACTGAGCCTCCTGGTGAAGTGAGCCACACCCCCTGGGCACGTGTGCCCAGCAGCTCTCGCCTATCGGCTACCCAGGCCTCTAAACAAGCCTGCTCACCTGGCCAACCGCACCTTCTGCTCTGGGGCCCTTCCCCAAAGGCCTCTGCGTCCCCCCCAGTTCAGAGCACTCTTCCCTCCGCTGCCAGGTGGCTTGTTATGAGGAGGATTAACGGAGACCCTTAGCAATGCGCAGTTCAACTGGAGCCTCTCCAGACTTCCCTAGAGGGATGGAGAGGGGCTGGGGGCCAGTGGGAGATAGTCTCCAATCAGTTAAACAAACCACTGGTCACCTGTGCAGCTGGGGCTCCACAAAGACAATGGAGGGAGGGTAGGAAGGAAGTCCCGGCTCTTCCAAAGCTTCTGGTCTCCGAGGATCAGACGGGCTCTCCTCAAGCGAGCCCTGTGCCAGGCACACAGGTGGCACAAACAAGGAGCCACGTCTGGGAACAAAAAGTCACTCATGGATTGAAAACTTGATTGGGTGCCAAGGAAGCATCAGCCTCTGAGCCAGGCCCTGAAGTGGGGGACAAACCACTGACAGGCAGAGATGGGGGTACAGCCAGGCCTGCTCCCCACACCCCTCTGCCTCCCACCAACCAGGTGGGCCTACCCCTCCCGGCTGCCACTGGAACGGAGAGGAGAGGCTTTGGTTCATAATAGCTGCCTGGCCCTGCAACCCGCCCTCTCCGGGGTTGGGTTTATGTTTATGTGGGGTCACTGGGAGTTCTGATCGCTGGACCTGGGGGAGCTGTCATCCCCTCTTCTGAAGACAAGTCATCACATCTTTCTGGACCTCAGAGGCTGCCCCTGGGAAAAGAAGACACTACTGACATGGTTACTGATACTGATACTGACATGGTTACTGAGGTTCAGAGGAAATGCTGGGGGAGGGGCTTGTGGTGAGCAACCAGGAGCCAGGTAGCTGGTACCTTGGAGTGTGGGGCCCAGGAAGGCAGGGGCCAAGGGTCAGTCTTCGAGGTGGTTAAGCTTTCCTCTGCTCCCGAGGCACAGGCAGGACTCTCTAAACCTGCCCGGTAGCCTAAAAAATGGGTGCCGTTGGTCGGAAGGTGCCAAGAAGGGTGGATGCGCCACACGGTCTCATCCTGTCTGCTGCGCTCAGACTCGCCCGCAGACAGGCGGCAGCATCAGAGGCCCTCCCCTCACACGGCTCGGGGGCTGGGTTAGGGCCCCCGCCACGCCTTCTGTCAAGCACTCATCAGTCTGTATTAAAACGATGGTTTAGTAGACTGTTAGGCCATTTAAGAGCAGAGGTGTGTTTTATATGTCTGTTTTCTACTAAAGTGCTTAGCACACCTTGAAATATTTGTCCAACATCCCAACTCGCTATCCTTCCTAACTGCAGTTGTTTGGTCCTCTGAGCTCTGCCCTCGTGAATAAGAATCAACCATTTCCCTGTCTTCACGTGGTCTCGCTTTAAGTCCAGGCCCCCTCCCCGCTCCCTGGGTTACAGTGGTCATAGCAGCCCAAGTGGCAGCAACCTCCTTGGTTCTCTCTGCCAGCGGGAAACAGGCCATGAGCTCACTTCTGGGTCCCAGAAGACACCCTTTCTGCCTGTACTTTATTAAAAAATTTTTTTTCTTTAATAAATTAATTTGACTGCACCAGGTCTGAGTTGCTGCATGTGGGATCTCTAGTTGTAACATGTAGGATCTAGTTCCCTGACCAGGGATGGAGCCCGGGCCCCCTGCGCTGGGAGAGCAGAGTTTTAGCCACGGGACCACCAGGGAAGTCCCAGCCTGTACTTCAAGCAAAGTACATCATTCAATGACCCTAAAAATAGCAAATCACGTAACGGGTATTAAACCAGCAGGAAAAACCCCCACGCCACAAGGAAACAAGGCTGAATGTCTGAACACCGGTGCAGTCAGGAGGGCGTTCTGCCATTTGCAGAGGCCCAGTGAGCAGATAACTTGAGACTGACCAACTCAAAGGCTTCCTCCCATTCCACATGGTCCCCCTGCACCCCGGCTGGGCTGTTTCCCCACTGGCCACCACTCTCTGCCCGTCCTCCCCACGCCCAGTCATATTTTCAAAGTGTCCTTTAATCAGGCTCCTTTCTCCACATCCCTGAGGCGAGGCATAGGCTTAAAATTCTTGCTGGTCTGTGCCTGTGGGCAAGTCATAGCCACTCCCCTTGAGCCTCCGTTTCCTTTTTGTCCCTGGGGAATAAAAATGACAGCCCCTCATGAAGTTATTGAGGGTTAAACAAAATAAAATCCTCTGGTGCCCAGTTGGACCTGTGAATTATATCCTTCTGCCGCTCCCCAACCATATCTGCAACCGTCCCCTGCACCTCTGCACATACATCATCTTGGTCCATCCCACCCGCCCTCACAGCAGCCAGACTCTCCCTGGAGACAAGGAAATTCCCTCCCTCAGGGTGAAAAGGTGGAGAAGGCAATGGCATCTCACTCCAGTACTCTTGCCCGGAAAATCCCATGGACGGAGGAGCCTGGTAGGCTGCAGTCCATGGGGTCGCTAAGAGTCGGACACGACTGAGCCCGACTTCACTTTCACTTTCATGCATTGGAGAAGGAAATGGCAACCCACTCCAGTGTTCTTGCCTGGAGAATCCCAGGGACGGTGCAGCCTGGTGGGCTGCCGTCGCTGGGGTCGCACAGAGTCGGACACGACTGAAGCGACTTAGCAGCAGCAGCAGCAGCAGGGTGAAAAGGATGGGGAAGGCTCTCGAGTAATAGTCATGGAGGGTGCCCCGTGCCAGTTGGCTGAGGGTGCGTGGGGTTGGGGGGTGGGGATAGGCAAAGGTAAGAAGGTGTGGCCTTCAGAGTAGAAACTGGGGATCTGGGTGTTTCCATGACCAACCACGTGACCTTTGGGCAAGCCCCTTTCCTTCTCTGTGCCTCAGTTTCCTCGCCTGTGAAAGAGGGTCAAATTTTGCCCTGCCTACTTCACAAGATCTTTGTGAAGAAGGTGCCGCACTCAGGTGACTGGTCATGATTAAGAGTCAGGGTCCAGAGAGCCTGAGGGTTTGGGGCACAGACAGCGCCAGAAGCTGCTTCTTCCTGGGGCGGAGGGGGTTGGTCATCTGCTTTGGACCCAGTTTTAGGACCCCTGCACCAGGCCCCCCACATACTCAGCTGTCACCACAATAGTTCTTCCCTCCTGTCATTCAAAGCTACTTGCTGTTCTGAAGCACAAAGCTTTCTCTCCTGAGTCTCTTAAGGAGAAACAAGAGTTTCTTAAGTTTCCTCTTCCTCCATTCCGGTTTCCTCTCTCCCTTTTCAACCCTGCAATTTACCTCCTTTAGGAAGCCCTCCCAGATTGGGCATATCCAGCCTCAAAGTCTGTTTTCCTTACAGCATACCCCTCCTCAGCAGCATTTAACTCTTGGAGGGCAAAGGCCACAGCTTATATCTTTCTATGGCTAGTGCCTGGAACTCAGGAAATAATAACTGGTTTAATATGTAAATACTGGATCAGTTCACAGTTGTTAAAGTTTCTGTTGTTAAATATTTAAAGAGTTCAGAACACTCCACTACCTAGGAGACTCCCAACATCCCACAAGGGACTAGAGGTCCCAGTGGGCAGGGCTCTGTCTCTCCCTTCTTGTAACCTGTTGCCCAGGTGTGATCAGGCTAGTTCCATTCAAGATCCTTGGTTTAATCTGTTGCATCATCAAACAGTACTTTGGTTAAGAGGAAGCACTTCAGTGTTTGAGTTTTGGCTTGGCAAGCAACTTAACTGTTTTGAGTCCCAAAATAAGGAAAATACCCATCTCACTCAGTAGTTGTGAAAATCATTAGCACCGTGGCTGGCACACATTAAGCACTTATAAATCAAGGCTTATTAGTGTTACATCATAGGACTTGACCCCTGACCCCAGCTCCAGCCTGCTACACAGTATTGTCGCCCACATCCTTTCTCCTCCTCTGTTCAAACTTGCCTTTCTCTTCTGCAGAAGGCAATAGACAAAGAACTCTCAGGCAGACAAGCTGGGATTCTTTAGAGAGGGAGGGTGGAAACACAGACAGTGAAAACTTAACCCTTCCTTCTGGCAGCCAATCTAGCCAACCATCTGCATCATGCCTTCCAGAAGAGGAGCCCCACCACTGGTGTCTCAAGTTCAGCCTCCAGGGGTAACAGGACTCCAAGCACAGTCCTTGAGTTGAATTAGAATAGTGAACCCAAGCCACTTCTGTTGTATATTCTGAACTGGGTTCCAAAGGCTGCTGATGTCTCATAAGAAATCTCAACGTAGGGGAACCAGACTTAGCAAATAAAAACACAGAATGTCCTCATTAAATCTGATTTTCAGATAAACAGTGAATGACTTTTTAACATCAGTATGTTTCATGCAATATTTGAATCATACTGTATAATGCTAAAAAATTTCTTCTTGTTATTCTGGAATTCAAATTTAACAGGACATCTCATATTTTACCTGGAAACTCTGCCCAACAAACTAGTGGCCCCACCAGTATTCTAACCAGCGACTCAGCAAACGTCCCCTCCTTTCAATGCCCAGGCAGAGTAGGGAGATGGGATTAAGTGGGAGCTTTTTCCCTGACCTGCTGAGTTTAGGGAGCTGCCCTGTCAAAGTGCCTAGCACAGCGTCAGGCACAGAGTAGGTGGTCAAGAAACATCCTTCATTTATTCCAGGCTGCTTGAGCCCTAGTGCTGGGCGCAGAGCCAGTGTGAACGCCAGGGGCCAGGCCAGCTTTGACTCTGGGTGGGGGTGCCTCCTAGGAGCAATGTGGCTGGGGTGGGGGTGGGGAGGCCACACTACACATCTTGCGATTGCCTGAGGATCAAATGAGATAATGACCAGGGACAAGTTTTGTTAAATCCCTGGGAAGCACACAGGTTATTATCAAGACCTTTGGGTGGGCCATTTTAGCGCAGGGCTCCACAGCCCCCACTCCTGCCTAGAGAGAGAAACCAGACAGGCCCATAGACGCGCTGAGCGGAGGGAAGCCAGCGCCGCTGGACACTGTAAAAATGACAAGCAACTGTCCAACACCTTGTCATTCGCCAAACACATCTATGCTCTCCTCTGCAGCCCCACGGTGGACGGGAGGATTCTGCGCCCCTTTTCCTGAAGGTGGTCAGGGCTGCCAGCCCCAGGCCTTGCCTCGAAGGTGGGGGGCGGGGGCCTGGTCTTAGGGGCCGGTCCTGGGGGTCCCCATCAGTGTGCGTGGCCGGGGCAGGGGCGGGGGCCTACCTTCTGGGCCTGTTGGATCATCTGCCTGACCAGCTGCTTCAGATGGGGCGCCTTCTCGTCCTTGGGGGGGTGGGTGAAGAGGGTGACGCGGCTCACGCCGCGGTAGAAGCCCGCGTCGGTCCAGCCCAGGTCCAGCGGGGGCACCTCGGTGTCTGAGCGGTCGGGCCAGTAGGCCAGGGACTCACCCGGCTCGGCCGAGGCCTGAGCCGGGGTCTTGGCCTTGGCCTTGCTCTTGCCCCGGGCGGCGGCGACGGCGGCGACATCCTCGTAGGGGCTCCAGGCGGCGCGGAGGGCCTGGCGCTCCTGGCTGGAGAGGAAGTCCCGCAGCTGCTCCTTCTTGACCCGCTCGCGGTAGGCCTGCTCGCCGCCGCCCAGCAGCGCCTCCAGCGCGGCCCGCCGCCGCTCGCAGTAGTAGAAGGCGGCCTGCGCCTCGGTCACCCTCTCGTTCACGTGCGTCTCGTCCAGGCAGCTCAGCTGGGACTCGGCCATGGCGCCCCGGCCCCGGCCCAGCCGCGGCACCCGGTCCCACCGCCGCACCTGAAGCCGCCGAGGGGCGGGGCGCCTCACCTGGCCGCGAGGGCGGCCAATCCGGCGCGGGCCCGGGCGCGGGAGCGGCCGTCGGGCGGGGAGGGGCGGCCGCGCCCTCCGCCTCTGCAGGCGCGAGCAGCGGCGGGCGACCTCGGCTGGGCTCCGCTGGGGACGCGGCGAGGCCTAGGCCTGCGGGGGCCCAGCCCGGGGCGGGAGCTCCAGAGCCGGCAGGAACTTGGAGCCGGGCCGTACTTAGACCCACGTGCGGCCTCTGGCCCGCTTCCGCCTCCTGGCCCTGACCCTGCAGTGAGGGACCTAACCCTTCCTGCCACCGAGCCGGCCAGACGCATCCCAGGTGCGCTTCCATTTTTCCAGCTGGTAGGGCCTGGAGCACGTGGTCTGGCCAGGGCGTTTCTGGGGTGGCCGACCTGATCACTACTGCCCCGTTGTGGGGGGCGGGGCGGGAGGCCTGTGCGAGGCCATACTTATGGGAAGGCCGAGGAGGGGCGGTTGATGTGCAAAAGCGAAATGCTAATAAAACCCCCAGATCCCCCTACCCACATGTCACAGTTCTGAGAGTAGAGGCCTCCAGGGGCTGAGTATTCATTGGAAGGACTGATGCTGAGGCTGAAACTCCATCCAATACTTTGGCCACCTGATGCGAAGAACCGACTCATTGGAAAAGACCCTGATGCTGGGAAAGATTGAAGGCGGGAGAAGGGGACGAAAGAGGATGAGATGGTTGGATGACATCACCGACACGATGGACATGAGTTTGAGTAATTGTGATAGACAGGGAAGCCTGGCCGTGCAGCAGTCCGTGGGGTCGAAAAGAGGGCACACAACTGAGAGACTGACCTGAACTGAGGAGCTGTCAGTCCAACACCTTCACAAGGACAAAAATTTCTTTAAAAAAAAAAAAAAAAGCCACCCAAGCACAGCGAGGATGTAAGCACCAGCAGTGGAGCTTTCTCATTTTATTTTGAAGTGGTGTCTGAGCACGTGTGTGTGTGTGTGTGTGTGTGTTGTGTGTGTGTGTGTGTGTTGGGCAAGATAGGCAACCAGGGGCCTGATTACTATATTAGTGATTTAAAATATGTTTGAGCTCAAGGAAAGGACACAAGCATACATGCACACTCACACACATAACCACCACCAGCAGCAGCTCTGCTGTTTCCCACTGGATTAAGTATAATCTTCTTAGTCATTAACATATTATTTTGTTCATGCACTGCTGTACAATTTGATTCTCCACGTTCAAAATATTTTCAGATCATAGCAACCAAAGGTTCATGGTTCTCTCATTTTATAGCAAAGCATCTTAGCGCTGGAAGCAGCTTTAGAAACTAATTCAAACCCCTCATTTGACAGATGAGGAAATTGAGGCCTGGAAACCTGTGGTTTGCCCAGATCTCCCTGAAAAGTAGAAGCAGCACGTGGGGAATATTATGTTCTCTGTGTCTCGGATATCTTTGCCCTACATCACAGCCACCTTTGCCCTTTCTACTTCTCCAGTGAAATGACAGAAGGTTACTGGGGCCATGGTTTTAACCCTGGGGATTTTGAAAAGCTTGCCTAGTATTTCCGGGTCTTCCTTTTGATGGCCTGGAAAAATGAGGGTTATATTTGCAAATATATGCAAATTTTGTGGCCAGTCAGTTCTAGCATGCTGTATAAGGTCAAGAATGGTGAGCAGAGACATGTCCATCATCTCACCTGTGTCCTCTGCTACTCTTGGGAATTTGAAGATCCCACTCCTAGGAACACTGAAATATAGACAAATTTCACCTTTAGATGGGAGAGCCTTTAGTTTGTTTTCTAATAACTTGAAGCTCTACAAGATGCCAGACTCTCTGCCCTGGGGATACAGAGGAGCTCAGAGCAGTGGGAGGAACAGAAAAACACACAGGAGGATAACACAGGTGTGATGAAAGTGCTTTTAGTAAACTGAGTCAGCAGTGCACTGGGAGCAAACATTTACTCAATGCTTACTATGTGCACACAGTGGGTGCTCAGTACAGATTTCTTTTAAAAGAATGAAATTAGGGTCAAAAGAAAGGGTGTGGGAAGCTGTGGGGACTTTTAGGAAACAAGAAATTAATCTGCCCAGTGGGATGTAGGTAAGAAGGCTTTTACCCAGCAGGAAGGGGTTTTGAGTGGAGCCCAAAAGGAAGAGAAGTCAAGGGGGAGAAGGGGAGTGAAGACATTCCAGGGAGAGGGAGTTGGGATTGGATGCGGTCGGAGCGTCATGCTGGCATAAGGCGCATTTGGGTTCAGGCTAAGATACTTAACCCTCAGAGCCTTAAGTGTCCTCATCTGCAAAGTGGGATAACAATGCTGACTCCTGTGACCTCCCAGATTGTTTTAGGGACTAAATAAGATCACATATTTGCTTTAATCAGCACTTGTGACTGACTAGTAGAAAGTAGTTTATAACAACACTTCTAAAACTTAATTGTGTGCAGTAGTCACCTGGGGGGGATCTTGCTAAAATGCAGGTTCTGATTCAGTTGGTCTGATATGAGATCTGAGAGTCTACATTTCTAGGAAGCTCCCAGGTAACGTTCGTAATGGTGGTCCATAGACCGCATTTGGCATAGCAAAGATTTCAGAAGCCAGTGAAGAAGAGTGCAAACTTTCATGTCAAAGAGTCCTGGAATGGAATCCCACTTTCCTGGTATAAGCTGTGTGTCCCTTTCTGAGCCTTGGTCCCATCAATGGTATATGGGCAGTAATAGGTCCTACCTAACAGAGCTGTAGGAGAAGGAAATCTAGTTAATCGATACTCACCACTTAGTGGAGTGTCTGGCACAGCGTAGCAGCCAGTAAAGGGTAATTAGCGTGGGAAGAGGAGACTGGAAAGAGACAGACCTTGGGACCAAATTGTGGGGACCTTGACTTTAGATCTTAGTCTATAGCTAGGGGAGCCATTGGAGGTTATTATGAGACTAATATGGTCATAAAAAATTGCAGCAATTACTATATGCCAGGCACTGTGCAAAACACATATCATTCAAATACGCTCATGTAATCCTATTAGAAAAATTTTTATTATCCTCATTTTACAGGTGAGAAAACTGAAACAGAGAGGTTCAGTAGCTTATTCTAGGTCACCCAGCTGCTAAGTAGAAGAGCCAGGATTCAAACCCAGACCACATGACTCCGGGCTTGCCTACCTACCCACCTTGCTGTACTGCCTCTGTTGAGAATGCTAGAAAGGGACATTTTAAAGAAATAGAATTTCCCTTGTTTAATAGTTTATCCATTCAACAAAAATTTGCAGAATGCATAGCATTGTGCTGAGGGTCAGAAACCACTCATTCATTTACCAAATCTTTATTGAGCCTTAATAGACACCAGGCTTCCCTGATAATTCGGTTGGTAAAGAATCCACCTGCAATGCAGAAGATCCTGGTTCGATTCCTGGATGGGGAAGATCTGCTGGAAAAGGGATAGGCTACCCACTCCAGTATTCTTGGGCTTCCCTGGTGGCTCAGCTGGTAAAGAATCTGCCTGTAATGCGGGAGACCTGAGTTTGATCCCTAGGTTGTGAAGATCCCCTGGAGAAGGGAAAAGCTATCCACTCCAGTATTCTGGCCTAGAGAATTCCATGGAGTGTATAGTTCATGGGGTCACAAAGAGTCAGACACGACTGAGCGACTTCCACTTCACTTCACAAACACCAGGCTGTTTTAGGGACTGAGGGTACAGCTTTGAACAAAACCAAGTCCTGGCCCACGTGGCGCTTACATTGAACTAAGTGACTTAGATATGAGTTGTGTTCTCAAGGAGCGCAAATATCATGTGACAAAACTTGAAATTGGACAGAAGGTTAGAATCAGAGTAGAATATTCTAGTAACAGTTCACATTGGGAAAAGGCTTTCCTAGATCTAACTGCTATGAAACGCACAGTGGTCTTCTCAGGATATTCCCCTTTGCATACTAATGACATTTATTCACCAAGTGTTTTCAGCAGTCGGCGTATACTAGGTAGCATGCCACTGAGAATGAACGAGAGGAAGCAGATGTGATGGCTTGTTGCCCTGGTGGTTCCCTTGGTTTAGCTGGGAGTCAAATACCTATAGTCATCTTTACAAGGCAGGGTGATGTGACCCAATGGCATTCACAAGAAAGGTTACAATGGAGGCGCTGTTGAGTATAAGGCATCTTGTGAAGGAGATTACTGTGAAGTGCTGCATTCTAATAACTTGAGGCTCTGGGAGGCGAGATGTCCTGTTCAAGGCTGTTGTTGTTGTTTAATTGCTAAGCTGTGTCCGACTCTTTGCCACCCCTGTGGACTGTAGCCCGCCAGACTCCTCTGTCCACAGGATTTCCCAGGCAAGAATACTGGAGTGGGTTGCCATTTCTCTTTCCAAGGGATCTTCCTGACCAAGGGATTGAACCCATGTCTCCTGCATTACCAGGCAGATTCTTTAGCACTGAGCCACCAGGGAAGCCTTATTCAAGGTTATCAGCCAGTAAGTGCAAATGACGGTGCGCACATCCCTGAGGCCTGATCCCCTGCAAGAGTTTTTAGACACCTTGTTTTTGTTTAGTCGCTAAGTCATGTCCAACTTTGTGGCCCCATGGACTGTAGCACACCAGGCTTCCCTGTCCTTCACCATCTCCTGGAGTTCACTCAAACTCGTCCATTGTGTTAATGATGCCGTCTAGCCATCTCATCCTCTGTCATCCCCTTCTCCTCCTCAATCTTTCCCAGCATCAGGGTCTTTTCCAGTGAGTTGGCTCTTCGCATCAGGGGACCAAAGTGCTAGAGGATTAAATACCTTACCAGCTGGTCTATGGCCATACCACCCTGAACACACCCGATTGCATCTGATCTCAGAAGCTAAGCAGGGTCAGGCCTGGTTAGTACTTGGATGAGAGACCTTACTAGCCAGGAAACCGATTCTTTTAGGCACAGTCCTGATCTACCTGGTGTCTGTGGACACCCCATATGACAGTGACACCCTAGGAAAGCCCCTGGTCCTCTACCGGCCCCTCCAGACCTGTAGAGTGTCCGGTGTTTCCCTGAACTAGGTGGGGCCCACTATGGTTGCATCTCTTCCAATTTCGGGAGCCACCTTGCCCAAGGTGACCGCGCCTTCCTGAGAAATTATGCCTCCTCCGCCCATTCCCTGCGGGCCTCCTTCTCCCCTGGCAGCCGCCTCCCCCTCCGCCTGGGCTCCTGGCTCTCACTCGCCTTCCCTCTCCCCGCACACACTGCCGGTCGGGTGTGCAGTCGAGATCTGACACCTTGGCGTTCACATTCATTGTAGCTGCGTTCATCCCTGCTCATGTCTATGTTCCCAGGCCCGCCTGTGTAATCCGAGTCCCAGAATAGCCCACTCATGATATATTCTTAGATAAGCTTCCCAGGGCTGACTTTTCCCCACCCTGCTCTGTGGCAATTTGTGTCATGAGCACCTGTTATAAAACTTTGGGGGCTTTCTCACGCCTCTGTGAGATTCGTGCTTACTGCCTGTTCCCGGAGAGGATGAGAGAGGAAGAGGAGGCGGTTACAGCTGGGGCTGTGAGGAGGAGGGTTTAGATCCTGGGGCTGAACCAGCTGAGCAGTTTCACCTCTGGCCTGCTCTGCGGACTGGAGAAGCGAATGCACCCAGGCCTCTCCCCTGCCATTCAGGACCCATCTCAGGCTTTCAACTGTTGGTTCAGGACTGATTTGTGGCGTACTGATTCTGGACCAGGCAAGTACCTGCCCTCCCCAACATCCAGACTTGGTTGTATCTGCAGCCTTGGAAACATACAGGCTCCTATTCCCAACTGATTTGCACCTGCCCCTTCTTCCCGACTCTCTGGCCTCTCTGCACCTCCCCACCACTCCTTCTAGGCTTCCTTTGTCCATCCCTTCAATGTTGGCAGCCCTCAATGCTCAGCCTTGGCCTTCTTGGTTTAGACCTCAAATGCTCCAAGGGCGCTCCCACCTCCCTAGGGCTTGGATGACTCTCCCACTCTTCTCTCACTCCAGGACTTTCTCCTCTGCTCTAGACCAGTTGGTCAGGCTGGTCTATCTGTTGGTCACATGCTGTTCATCTCTGCTCAGACATCCCTCAGGCACCTTCAGTGTCTCAGTGGAAACTTGCATCCTCTTCTCCATCTCCCTGTTCCCTCTACTTGGGTCTGTCTCCTCCAGATGGTCACCGCCATCTGCCTGGTGGCCTGAGTGGGACACATGGATGCATTTGGCTTCTTCCCCCATCTCAGGGCCACCAGGCCAGGTGAGGCTCTTCTGGGATGACCCTATCAGCCCTTTTTGCTCCATCCTTGTTGTCACACCCCCCCCTCCACATTGTTGCGAGAGTTTTATAACTGATCTTCCTGACTCAATCTCCCCCCGCCACATTCTTTCTAAAATGCAAGCATATATGTCATTTCCCTGCACAAAACTCTTCCAAAGTGCCTTATTGTCCCTCCACCAAAGGCCAAGCTTCCTGTTAGGTTTCTTCTGCTTCCTCAATATGTCGTGGCTTTGCTTGGAGACTTTCTGTAGCTGAAATGCTTTTCTGTCCAGTCCATGAGCTATTCATCTTAATCCTTTTGTCTTCTGCCTGGTCATTTCTTCCACGGCATCTCTCCTGGCCCCGGAGGTCTGGGTTAGGGGCACTCACTTCATGCTCAGCCCCCGTTTAGCACTCAGGCTCCGTGTGTTGATGGCTTGTCTCCCCCAGCAGGTGGTAGATTCCTGGAGGGCAGGACTGTCTTATTCAGCATAGTACTCCCAGCCATTACAACTTGAACACTGGACCTTCATCCCCATTTTTCCCTTTTCCACTGCTGTTTTACTTCAAACTGACAAGGAATTCCTTCTTTTTAAAAATAATTTTATTTATTTATTTATGCTGGAGAAGACTCTTAAGAGTCTCTTGGACAGCAAAGAGACCAAACCAGTTACTCCTAAAGAAAATCAACCCTGAATATTCATCGGAAGGACTGATGCTGAGGCTGAAGCTCCAATACTTTGGCCACCTGATGTGAAGAGCCGACTCACTGGAAAAGACCTTGATGCTGGGAAATATGAGGACAGGAGAAGAAGGAGGCAACTGACAGAGGAAGAGATGGTTGGATGGCATCATCGACTCAATGGACATGAGTTTGAGCAAACTTCGGGAGATAGTGAAGGACAGAGAAGCCTGGCATGCTGCAGTCCGTGGGGCTGCAGAGTCGGACTAGACTTAGTGACTGAACAACATTGGCTGTGCTGGGTCTTTGTTGCTGGGCAGTCTTTTCTCTAGTTGACGGGGGAAGGGGATACTCTCTAGTTGCAGTGCGAGGGCTTCTCACTACAGTGGCTTCTCTCGTTGCGGAGCATGGACTGTAGGGTGTGCAGGTATCAGTAGCTGTGGCCGGTGGGCTCGATAGTTGCAGCTTCTAGGTTCTGGAGCACAGGCTCAATAGTCGTGGTTCATGGGCTTAGCTTCTCTGTATCATGTGGGATCTTCCATGATCAGGGATCAAACCTGTGTCTCCTGCGTTGGCAGGTAGATTCTTTACCACTGAGCCACCAAGGAAGCCCAGGAATTCCTTCTTAAAAATGGGTAAGATTTTTCTCCCTTGGTATAGAAGAAGTAAGGATATAAGATTAAGAACCTGGAAAGAAAAGGTCAACTCAGTTGAATGTGAGTTGTTTCAGCCATTCAGTTACACAGTGTGACCCTGTGTGTGGGGAGGGGGGCGGGGGTGGTGGGGGGAGGGGAGCGGGGGAGTGTATGTGAGAGAGAGAGACAGTCCATCCTAAAGGAAATCAGTCCTGAATATTCATTGGAAGGACTGATGCTGAAGCTGAAACTCCAATACTTTGGCCACCTCATTCAAAGAACTGACTCATTTGAAAAGACCCTGATGCTAGGAAAGATTGAAGGCAGGAGGAGATGGGACGACAGAGGATGAGATGGTTGGATAGCATCACCGACTCAATGGACATGAGTTTGAGTAAACTCCAGGAGTTGGCAATGGACAGGAAGCCTGGCGTGCTGCCATCCATGGGGTGGTAAAGGGTCGGACATAACTGAGCGACTGAACTGAACTGACGGTATACTTTAAAGATGAGGTCAAATTTTTGCATCCGCATCCTCCTGGGAGGTGCAGACTGAAGGGGAAGTGGGGTGGGGGGCAGGACCAGGAAGGGGACAGAGGGCAGAGTCCTGGAGAGGGCAGAACTTCAACCTAAGTCCTGCCTAGGAAGAGGCCCAGGAGTTCATGCTTTTCCTCCTCTGGAGACTTCTCCCCTTGCCCAGGTGTTCCTGTCCCTTGTCTGAGTCAGCCCACTGTGGGTCCTGAGATGGATGCAGTGATCTAGAGCAAAAACTGGTCACCGGAGAGATAGCTGTGGTAGATTATTTTAAGTTCTGACTCAGAATTCAGTCCAATAAATACTTAGTGCATGCACTCTGGTGAGATACTGTGGAAACACAAAGGTCATCGATGCCTCGTGCTCAGGCGGTTTCTGCTGGTTTAATATCGGAAGAAGATTCCTGACCATGAAGTAGGTGGACCAAGACAACCTTAGGTTCCCAAACCAGGCTTTCACACCCTCCCCACCCCGACTCCCACTCCCACCTCCCACCCCACCCTCTGCCGGCATCTCTCCCTGCTCAGGCAGAGGCACCTAGCCTGACCAGAATGGTCTGATCCCAAGGGCTTCACGCCCAGAGTCAGAGGGCGGTGCGATCACTAGCAAACATGTTGCCTCCGCTGTTAGATTAAGTTTTCAAGGTTGGGAACTATTGTGCTTGCCTTTGTGTTTCCCACAGTATCTTGCCAGAGTGCATGCATCAAATATTTATTAGACTGAATTCTGAGTATTGTTATCAGTGAATTCAGTGATTCTATCAGCAAACATACGTGGAGCCTTGTGTTACAGGGGACTCAAGAAAAAAACACAGATCCACTCCCAGCTCAAAAACAGCCCAGAGAATGAAGGGATTTTCAGAACCTGTCTCCCTTGCTGTCCTTGAAGCTGCGAAGGAGGTAGAAATTCTACATTATTTCAGGCCGCCTGAATATATTAAAAGCCTTTAAAAATATTGACAAGGTTAATAGTAGGCTAGAGATCATCATCCAAATAATTATTTAATTTCTAGAGACAAAGCTTAGGATTCAACATTTTTTCTAAGCATTTTCTAGGCACAGGCATCCATTTGCTCATTTCATCTTTACATTGTATGTTTCAACCTGTTCCTGATATAACTGATAAAGCTGAGACTCAGGTTTAGCAACCCAGTCAAGGTCACAGCTAAGGATTCAAACCTGAGTCTACTTGCCGTCAAGTTTGTGGGACGCAAGGGACAGTTGGGTTTTATAAGAGAACTTATAATACGGGTGTCCAATAGGGGGGCTACTATTTAAATTTAAAGTAGTCAAAATTAAATCAAAGTTATCAGAAGGCTGGCTGAAGAGTAATTACTCCCAGGAGAAGCAGGGAAATTGTGTTCTTCTCATTTGCATCCCAGCTCTAATATGGACCTGGCACTGAGGGAATGATGGACGGATGAGTGAATGAATGAATAAGTGAGTGAGTGAATGAATGTAATGCTCAAGACAAACACAGGTGAAACAACAAATTAGTTTGGGTCATGGTGTAAGTGTATATATAGGTGTATGTATGTATGTGTATAAATTGAGTATTTGGAAAAGACCCTGATGTTGAGAAAAGATTGAGGGCAAGACGAGAAGGGGATGACAGAGGATGAGATGGTTGGATGGCATCACGGACTCAGAGGACATGAATTTGACCCAATTCCAGTAGATAGTAAAGGATGAGGAAGCCTGGCGTCCTGCAGTCCATGGGGTCACAAAGAGTTGGACATGACTTAGCTACTGAACAACAACAAATACTCATGTATCACAAGCTGCAATCAAGATTGCCAGGAGAAATATCAACAACCTCAGTTATGCAGAGGATACCATTCTAATGGCAGAAAGTGAAGAGGAACTAAAGAGCCTCTTGATGAGGGTCAAAGAGGAGAGTAAAAAAGCTGGCTTAAAACTCAGCATTCAAAAACCTAAGATCATGGCATCCAGTCCTATCACTTCATGGCAAATAGAAGGGGAGAAAGTGGAAGCAGTGACAGATTTTATTTTCTTGGGTTCCAAAATCACTGTGGACAATGACTTCAGCCATGAAATTAAAAGATGCTTGCTCCTTGGAAGGAAAGATATGACAAAGCTAGGCAGCATATTAAAAAGCAAAAACATCACTTTGCTGACAAAGGTCTGTATAGTCAAAGCTATGGTTTTTCCAGTAGTCATGTATGGATGTGAGAGTTGGACCATAAAGACTGAGCACCAAAGAACTGATGCTTTTGAACTGTGGTGTTAGAGAAGACTCTTGAGAGTCCCTTGAACTGCAAGGAGGTCGAACCACTCAATCCTAAAAGAAACCAACCCTGAATATTCATTGGAAGGACTGATGCTAAAGCTGAAGCTCTAATACTTTGGCCACCTGATTTGAAGACCTGACTTATTGGGAAAGACCCTGATGCTGGGAAGGATTGAGGGCAAAAGGAGAAGAGGGCAGCAGAGGATGAGATGCTTAGGTAGCATCACTGGCTCAGTGGACATGAATTTGAGCAAACTCTGGGAGATAGTGAAGGACAGGGAAGCCTGGCATGCTGAAGTTCATGGAGTCACAAAGAGTTGGCACGACTTAGCAACTAAATAACAACAACATGCTCAGGTATAGACATGTGTATAAGTGTGCATGTGTACGGGCTTCCAGGTGGCTCAGTGGTAAATAATCTGTCTGCCAGTGCAGGAGACACAGAAGATGCAGGTTTGATCCCTGGGTCGGGAAGATCCCCTGGAGGAGGAAATGGCAACCCACTCCAGTGTTCCTGCCAGGAAAATCACATGGACAGAGGAGCCTGGCAGCTACAGTCCAGGGAGTCACGAAGAGTCTGACACGACTGAGCATACACGTGCATGCGTATACATCAAGGACGGGGAGAGGGACGGGCTGGAGATACAGGTTGCCTCAAGTTCTTGAATCTTTGAATTCCAAGTTGAGTTTGAATTTAACTCTTGGCAGTTGGCAGCCGAGGAAGGTGCAGGAGATGGGAAACGGTGGATGCAGATGATGCTTGAGATGGACGTGCCTGGCAGAGGGCACAGGATGGCCGTGGTCAGCTCCAGTGACGCTTGGTACTAGAGAAGGACCTCTGCTCGGAGGCTGGGGAGGCTTTATGAGGGAAGCCTCAGGAGGGACGGAGGTGCCTCTCACTTCCTCTTGGGAGCAGTTCCTGGAGGGCAGTTCCTGGAGCAGCACCCCTGGTAGGTGATGGGGGAGGGGAGCTGCCACGAAGCACTTCCCATTCCCAGTGGCTGGGGAACTGGGGTGTGTCTGAAATATTTTTAGACAAATTTTAAGACAGCTCTGACCCCAACCGAAGGACTTGGGCTGAAATTATTTATTCACTTAGTATCTACTCACCCCTGTCTTTGGGGATTGGAACCCCCAAAGTCACAGGGCACAGGCTCTGAGCACACACACCCCTCTAAGGCAAGACCAGAAGAGCACGTGTCTGGAGACGGTTCTGCAGAGAGAGAGTTACTCCAGGCTGAGGAGGGAATCAAGGAAGACTTTGTGAGGTTGGTGACATTTTCCCTGGCCTTGCAAGCTGGCTAAGAGACAAAAGTAAATAAAAAGAAAAAGGAACTCCAGGTGGGAACCTGCAGGAGTATAGTCGTCAAAGAAGGAAATGAAGGGCAAGGTTCAGGGCAATGTCCTGTCTCCACATCCCCACCCCCACCATCTCCAGAAGGCTGCGTGACCACCAAGCCTGGCATGGCAGGGGGAAAGTTTTCCTGTGGAGAAAGTGCCAGATCAGGGTAGCAGAGAGTCTGGAAGCAGGAAGACGGCCCAGAGGAAGGGATGGTGGTTGCAGGACACCCTAGCCTCCTCCTGGCCTTCTCCCTTCAAGAATCATTCCTGGGACTCACTGGTGGTCCAGTGGTTAAGAATCTGCCTTCCAGTAAAGGGACCTCAGGTTTGATCCCAGTTGGAGAACTAAGATCCCATATGCCTCAGGGCAACAAAGCCTGGAGCGCTGCAATGAAAGATTGCAGCAACTAAGACCCAGTGCTGCCAAGTAAATAAAAGTATATGTTAGAAAAAAAAAAAAATCACTCCTTCATTTGGCCAGCACCCTCAGTCCTTTGTCCCTGGTGGCCACCATCACGGGGCAGCAAGCACCTGGAAGAGGGCAAGTGAGGCCCAGGGAGAGGTGCTCCCCCAGAGTTAATTTACTATGTCAGCAAGTTAGCAGTTTGATAAGCACCAAGAGACTTACCCCGACAGGACTGAACACAGGGCAGACAAGTCTAAAGGCAAAGAGGCCATTGCAGCAGCATGTCTGGGAGTGGGGTGAGGTGAGGAAGCCTGTCTCTGCCAAGTTGGTGGTGGGGGGGCGGTGAGGGGCTGCCCACCGTTTGCAGGGCCCTCACCAAACAATTCCCTTTAACTTGTTTCCTTCTCATGACAACTCCAAGTTGCTCTGTTCAGTTCTCTAGAATAGCTCAGAGAGGTCAAGTAAGCTGCCCAGGCTCAGGACTCGTCATAGGCAGAGTCTGGACTGGTCTGTCTGACTCAAAGCTTGTGCCTTCCCGACTTTTCCACCTTGGTACAGGAGTCCTTAGAAGGAAGGTGGGACTGGGCTGCATGACTCAAGGATGGTGCTGTCTCTGCAGGGCTGAGATGGTCTAGAGGCCCTGGAACAGAGCCAGCAGTCAAAAAGCCACTTGCCCTGACCAATCTAGTGGTTCTCATTCTTTGTGTATAAGGTATAAAGTCCTCATTCTGCCCCCAACCAGGGGACTCTGCAGTGTGGGGTGATCTGACTCCAGCATCCTGGGGCACATTCAGACACGACCCTTTCTGCTGTGTGTGTGGTTGGAGGAGAAGGATTGAGGATGGCCAAGACTTAGAACTGGACCAGGAGGCAGGGTCCGAGGAGGAAGGGAAAGACCGATCAGCTTCTGGGGGGTGGGATGGGGGCACAGGAGCCACCTGTGACCACAGGCTTTGGGTGGAGGAGGTTGTGGTGTTGGCATGTAGCTGGCAGCCACAGGGGTGGAAGGAATGCCAAGGGGTGAAGCAGCCTACAGTGTTTGGAGCTTCAGGCGGGCAGACCTGCAGGATGGCAGCAGGGTTAGGAAACTTCAGCTGCAGGAGCCTGGATTCTGGGAGGGGGGTTGGCATGAACAAGATGGAGTCGGTGGTAGAGGGCTGTATGGAGCTGGGTTCTGAGGAGGTCCTGGCATCTGGGCCTGGGTGGGGAGTCTGTGGCAAGGACCAGGGAAGAGGGAGGGGCCAGGTCTCAGAATGAAGGCAGGACCCACAGCAGATCCCAGAGGCTTGCACAGAGCCCACACTGTAGGAATCACGGTTGATCCCCGGGGAGGGCTGGGCGGGTGATATGGCTTCAGCAGGAACATAAGGGCCAGTAAAGCCTGGGAGTGGGACAGCATGCTTCAGCAAGCTGGGGACCCTAAGGGAACTTGTTTAAGAAGTCTGATTTCAGAAAAGCACCCGGGGAGCCCCATGGACTTATGAATATTGATTTTAGAAGCTAAGTTTCTGCCAACAGAAGGAAGAACCTCTGTAACTTCTATGTGTCCTAATGAAGACACAGGCTTGCTGGTTTCTGTTTTATTTTAAAGGCAAATAACTCAATCCACTCCTTTTCTGCACTCATCTTGAGTCATCCTTACCTAAGAGGCATCTGATGATCAGTGTTTATTTAGTTTATGCTGCCTGCATGAGTCAGTCATTTAGAGCCAAGAGAGACCCAACCCCTCCTTCATTTTACTGATAAGGAAACTGTGGCTCAGAGCGATGAAGAGACCTCCCCGAGGTCCAGTGGCCCAGAGAGAGTGAGGCGGAGTCCAGGCTGCCAATCCCTGGCCCATGCTCCCTTTCCTTTGCACATCCCAACTCATCTGGACTTGCCATGGTAACCAGGCTTCCTCGGCGTGGGAAGAAGCAGAGGCTGTGAAGCCGTTACCTAGCAACTACCCATAACCAGGTCAGAGCAGGGGCGAGAGGCACCCTGAGCTGCTAACCCTGGGGAGTTCAGACCTGTCAGAACGGGGTCACCCACATCAGGCCATGGCCACAGATGACCCTGGACAGAGCCACACCTGGAGGTCCCTGCCTGGGGGAGTCTCAGGACCAGAGAGTTGCTGGGACTATGGTGCAGACCCAGGCCGGCTGGGGCCCCACCCTCACAGCTGACACAGGGCCTTAGTATGTACAGTTCTGGTTTCTTTGAACAGCATGGAACCTGTCCCCATTGACATGCACGTGAGAATCCTTAGAGGAGCGCTGATGGCAGGTGTGTGTGTGTATACGTATGTATGTATATATGTATGTGTGTACCTGCATGTATACATGTGTATGCATGTGAGTATGTATGTGTATCGGTGTATATCCATGTGTACATGTGTATATGTATGTGTGTATATATGTGTATGTATATGGGTGTATGTGTACCTGTGTGCACATATGAGTGTACACGTGTGTGTTTATCTGTGTATATGTATCTGTGTGCATACACATGTATATCTATGTGTGTATCTGTGTGTGCACACGTGTGTACATGTGTGCATGTGTATATGTGTGTATGTGTATATATGTGTGTGTATCTGTGTGTGTGTGTGTGTGTGTGTGTGTATCAATGCAGGTATTTCAACCTGGAGGGGGAAAAGCTAGGAAGCCATATTCCCTCATGTTGCCTTCTTGTTTCTTAATTAAAAAAAATAATAATAAATGCATTTTATTAACATTTTACTAGACCATGATGAGTTTTTTTTTTTCCTTTTGGCCACACTGTGCAGCATGTGGGATCTTAGTTGCCTGATCAGGGATCAAACTTGTGCCCTCTGCAGTGGAAGCTCGAAGTTTTAACCACTGGACTCCAGGTCCTTAATTATTTCAAGAAATGTTTATGAAATGGCCTGGTCATAAACCAGGTGGATCTTCTTCTAATAATCCCTGTAGTTGGGTCTTGACAACCTTTGCCCTAAGAAGCTGAACGGTTCTATGAAGACCTAAAAGACCTTTTAGAACTAACACCCCGAAAAGATGTCCTTTTCATTATAGGGGACTGGAATGCAAAAGTAGGAAGTCAAGAAACACCTGGAGTAACAGGCAAATTTGGCCTTGGAATACGGAATGAAGCAGGGCAAAGACTAATAGAGTTTTGCCAAGAAAATGCACTGGTCATAACAAACACCCTCTTCCAACAACACAAGAGAAGACTCTATACATGGACATCACCCAGATGGTCAACACCAAACTCAGATTGATTATATTCTTTGCAGCCAAAGATGGAGAAGCTCTATACAGTCAGCAAAAACAAGACCAGGAGCTGACTGTGGCTCAGACCATGAACTCCTTATTGCCAAATTCAGACTTAAATTGAAGAAAGTAGGGAAAACCACTAGACCATTCAGGTATGACCTAAATCAAATCCCTTATGATTATACAGTGGAAGTGAGAAATAGATTTAAGGGCCTAGATCTGATAGATAGAGTGCCTGATGCACTATGGAATGAGGTTCGTGACATTGTACAGGAGACAGGGATCAAGACCATCCCCATGGAAAAGAAATGCAAAAAAGCAAAATGGCTGTCTGGGGAGGCCTTACAAATAGCTGTGAAAAGAAGAGAGTGAAAAGCAAAGAAGAAAAGGAAAGATATAAACATCTGAATGCAGAGTTCCAAAGAATAGCAAGAAGAGATAAGAAAGCCTTCTTCAGTGATCAATACAAAAAAATAGAGGAAAACAACAGAATGGGAAAGACTAGGGATCTCTTCAAGAAAATCAGAGATACCAAAGGAACATTTCATGCAGAGATGGGCTCGATAAAGGACAGAAATGGTATGGACCTAACAGAAGCAGAAGATATTAAGAAGAGATGGCAAGAATACACAGAAGAACTGTACAAAAGAGATCTTCATGACCCAGATAATCACGATGGTGTGATCACTGACCTAGAGCCAGACATCCTGGAATGTGAAGTCAAGTGGACCTTAGAAAGCATCACTACGAACAAAGCTAGTGGAGGTGATGGAATTCCAGTTGAGCTATTCCAAATCCTGAAAGATGATGCTGTGAAAGTGCTGCACTCAATATGCCAGCAAATTTGGAAAACTCAGCAGTGGACACAGGACTGGAAAAGGTCAGTTTTCATTCCAATCTCAAAGAAAGGCAATGCCAAAGAATGCTCAAACTACCACACAATTGCACTCATCTCACACGCTAGTAACGTAATGCTCAAAATTCTCCAAGCCAGGCTTCAGCAATATGTGAACCATGAACTTCCAGATGTTCAAGCTGGTTTTAGAAAAGGCAGAGGAACCAGAGATCAAATTGCCAACATCCGCTGGATCATCGAAAAAGCAAGAGAGTTCCAGAAAAACATCTATTTCTGCTTTATTGACTATGCCAAAGTTTATTGTGGATCACAATAAACTGTGAAAAATTCTGAAAGAGATGGGAATACCAGACCACCTGACCTGCCTCTTGAGAAATCTGTATGCAGGTCAGGAAGCAAGTTAGAACTGGACATGGAATAACAGACTGGTTCCAAATAGGAAAAGGAGTTCGTCAAGGCTGTATATTGTCACCCTGTTTATTTAACTTATATGCAGAGTACATCATGAGAAACGCTGGACTGGAAGAAACACAAGCTGGAATCAAGATTGCCGGGAGAAATATCAATAACCTCAGATATGCAGATGACACCACCCTTATGGCAGAAAGTGAAGAGGAACTCAAAAGCCTCTTGATGAAAGTGAAAGTGGAGAGTGAAAAAATTGGCTTAAAGCTCAACATTCAGAAAACGAAGATCATGGCATCCGGTCCCATCACTTCATGGGAAATAGATGGGGAAACAGTGGAAACAGTGTCAGACTTTATTTTTCTGGGCTCCAAAATCACTGCAGATGGTGACTGCAGCCATGAAAATAAAAGACGCTTACTCCTTGGAAGGAAAGTTATGACCAACCTAGACAGCATATTCAAAAGCAGAGACATTACTTTGCCAACAAAGGTTCGTCTAGTCAAGGCTATGGTTTTTCCTGTGGTCATGTATGGATGTGAGAGTTGGACTGTGAAGAAGGCTGAGCCCCAAAGAATTGATGCTTTTGAACTGTGGTGTTGGAGAAGACTCTTGAGAGTCCCTTGGACTGCAAGGAGGTCCAACTAGTCCATCCTAAAGGAGATCAGTCCTGGGTGTTCTTTGGAAGGACTGATGCTGAAGCTGAAACTCCAGTACTTTGGGTACCTCATGTGAAGAGTTGACTCATTGGAAAAGACTCTGATGCTGGGAGGGATTGGGGGCAGGAGGAGAAGGGGACGACAGAGGATTAGATGGCTGGATGGCATCACTGACTCCATGGACGTGAGTCTCAGTGAACTCCGGGAGTTGGTGATGGACAGGGAGGCCTGGCGTGCTGCGATTCATGGGGTCACAAAGAGTCGGACACGACTGAGCGACTGATCTGATCTGATCTGATCTGACTCTACCCTTACCCGGTTCTTCCTGTAGGCAGAGCCCTGCCTGGGTTCCCAGGTTCTGTCTCCTTTCGGGTCCCCCAAAAGGCCTAAGCCAGTTACCATGGTCTTGTCCCTTGGAAGCAGTTGGTTTAAGAATGGCATGTGGGACTTTCCTGGTGGTCCAGTGGCTAAGACTCCAGGCTCCCAGTGCAGGGTGCTTGGGTTTGATCCCTGGATGGGGAACTAGATCCCACGTGCCTCAGCTAAAAATCCTATATGCTGCAGCGAAGATTCTTGATTCCTCACCCACATCTCTGACCTGGTACAGTCAAATAAATAAATGGAGAAGAATAAAAAAAAGAATGTCATGTAGATCTAGTCATTTCCAGTAGGATCTGAGGAGATGGCTGCTGAAGGGCTTCCAGAAAAGGTTTTTTCTCCTTAACTAAAACTGGGGGAGAGTATGCCTCTTCTTCATTGTGATGAAGAATGGAACTTCTTGTGATGCCTGGAACTGCAACAGCCACTGAGAAGAGACACCACCGATGCTCAGAGGATGGCATCGATGAGCCATTGAATTCCACAAGCCAGAAATTTTCCTCCCTCTGGACATCTTATATAGGACATCACAACCCTTCTGGTCAGGTCAAGGTTCCGTGTTCTTGACAGCAAACCCTCCTAACTGGTTCTCTTGCTTCCTGGCCTCAGCCTCACTCATTTTCGTCTAGTCTTACTGGGGCACTCAGTAGACACCCTGACAAGGCTTACTATTAATGATAAAGGACCCAAAGGAAACAAAAGGCTGTCTTCCCGTATAAGTCAAAGACATGATGCCTCAGTCCTTTATCTGATGGCGGGAAACTGAAATCAGACCTGCAGTCGCATGTCCTGCTTCTTGCAAATCTGAATAGGCTTCTTCCCCAGGAGTCTGAAGGCATCTCTTATATTCCCAGGATCTGGCACACTTCGTTCATTCATTCGTGCAGTGGTGTGCCGGAGCTGGCTCCTATACGCTCGTGAGAGTCGATTGTGCACATCTCTACCCTACTCTGATTCAGTGATGTCATGTCGGTAGCTTGAAATCAGCCAAGGTGGGTTTTTTTGTTTTTTATAAACTTGAATTTTTGAAGCAGTTTTAGGAGAAGTTTTTAGAGAAGAAGATAGAGATTTTTGTTATTTTTCCTCCACATCCCCACATATGCTTAGCCTCCCCCATTACCAATATCCCCCACCAGAGTGGTCCATTTGTTCCAGCTGAAGAACGTGCATTGACACATCACTATCACCCAAAGTCCATAGTTTCTGTCAGGGTTCACTCTTGGTGTGGGTTTTGACAAATGCAAAATGACGTACAACCACCATTATAGGATCAGAGAGATGACTTTCACTGTGAAGCCCTACAAATCCCGTGTTCCACCTCTTCTCCCGCTCACCCTTGGCAATCTTTGATCTTTATATTGTCTCTATAGTTTTGCATTTTCTGGAATATCATATAGTTGGTATTGTAGCCATTTCAGATTGGTTTCTTTTGCATAGTAATATGCATTTTGGTTTCCTTCGTGTCTTTTCATGGTTTGATAGCTCATGTCTGGGTGTCCTGCAGTTTATTTATCCATTAACTTCCTGAAGGCTATCTTGGTTGCTTTCAAGCATTGGCAATTATGAGTAAAGCTGCTATAAACATTCATGTGCAGATTTCTGTGTGGATATAAGTTTTCAACTCTTTTGGGTAAATGCCAAGGAGCATGAGTGATTGATAGATCATATGTTAAGACTATGTTTAGTTTTGCAAGACACTGCCAAGTTTTCTTTCAAAGTGGCTGTACTATTTTGATTTCATTTCATTTGCATCAGCAGTGAGTGAGAGTTCCTGTTGCTCCATACACTTGCCAGCATTTGGTGTTATCAGTGCTTTAGATCTTGAGTTTTCTAAGAGGTGTGTAGTGGTATCTCATAGTTTTAATTTGCATTTCTTTAACGACATATGAGAAGCTTCCCTGGTAGCTCAGCCAGTAAAGAATCAGCCTGCAATGCAGGAGACCCCGGTTCGATTCCTGGGTTGGAAAGACCCCATGGAGAAGGGATAGCTACCCACTCCGGTATTCCTGGGCTTCCCTGGTGGCTCAGACAGGAAAGAATCCACCTGCAATATGGAAGACCTTGGTTCGACCCCTGGGTTGGGAAGATCCCCTTGAGGAGGGCATGGCAATCCACTTCAGTATTCTTGCCTGGAGAATCCCCATGGACAGAGAAGACTGGTGGGCTACAATCCATGAGATCACAAAGAGTTGGATACAACTGAACGACTAAGCACAGCACAGCACAGTGACATATGATACTGAGCATCTTTCATATACTTACCTACCATCTTATATCTTCAGTGAGGTGTCTGTTCAAGTCTTTTGCCCATTTTTGAATTGGGCTGTTCATTTTCTCATTGTTGTTTTAAGAATTCTTTGTTTATTTTGGATCTCAGTCTTAGATAACGTATCTATCACATAGGATTTTTGCAAATACTTTCTCCCATTCTGTGGTTTGTCTTTTCATTCTCTGGTCACATCGTAGGAGTGTTTACATCACTAAATTGACAAACATGACAAATCAGGGCTTTTCCTCAAAGAGCCAGTTGTTACACTTGTACCAGCACACTAAAGCATTCATGTTGTTGAGTGAACTGTTTGCCCTCAGAAATGTTCAGGGCAGTGGGGGAGGCAGGTTGAGGCAATGAAGTTCTGAGTGTGGGGACAGAGACAGAGCAAAGATGCTATGGGACATAAAGAAGGAGAATCCACATCAGCTGTGAAGTTGGGGTGGCTTTCCAGTGCAGAACGTGAGCCTGAAAGGGAGTAGCAGTTGTCTGGATCCAAACAGCCCAATAAGTAGGCACTTGGCTATCTAACTCAGCTGCACTGGACACACTGCATATACGACCAGAGGCCACCACATTGGGCAGAGCAGATAGACTTTCCCATCATTATTGCAGTATTGGACAGCACTGGTCTAGATCAAAAGTGGGAGAAAAACAATCCAGGCAGAAGGAACAGACTGGGAAGACTCAGAGGTCTGAGATACTATGACTCATTTTGGGCAGAGGTGGGGATTTTAGCTGAACAAACAAGCAGGAGTCAGGACATCACAAAATGTCTTTAGTGAGAAGCTAAGGAGTTTAAACTCTAGCTTGAAAACCACGGGGAGCCCCTGAAGGCTTTACTGGAAGCCCGATGTCATCAGCTTTGCATGTTAATCAGCTCTGGCAGTGTGGATTGAGAGGGCCACCCAGGAGGCAGGGAGGCCAGTTCTGAGACCATGGCAGTGACCTGGGAGGGAAGCAAGGGAAATCTGAAACAAGAAGGTGACTGTGGCACAGAAGCAGAGAGAGGGCAAGGTCAAGAGATGGGAAGGACCCAATGGCTGATTGTGTGTGGTCCCTGGGAGTGCTTTGTAAATATTTGTTGATTTCATGAATGAATTATAGCTAAGCCCAGATTGTACAACTTGAGTGCACATCTCCTGGGACATTACTGCACAAATGAAGAGGTACAGGAGCATTTTTTTAGCTGAAGGAGAAAGGGGTGATAGGAAGAGAGACAGAAGAGAGACGAGGACTTCCCTGGAGGTCCAGTGGCTAAGACTCCACATTCCCAACGCAGGAGGCCCAGTTCGATCCCTGGTCAGGGAACTAGGTTTGATCCCTGGGTCAGGAAGGTCCCCTGGAGGAGGAAATGGCAACCCACTCCAGTATTCTTGCCTGGAAAATTCCATGGAAAGAGGAGCCTGGCGAGCTACAGTTCATGGGGTCACAAAGAGTTGGACATGACTGAGCATGCACATGTACACAGACCTCAGCTAAGAGTTCATCTGCCACAACCAAAGAACCCGCATGGCCGCAACGAAGATGGAAGTTCCTGCATGATGCAAGTAAGACCTGGCGCAGTCAAATAAATAGACTAAAAATAAATTTAAAAAGCAACAATTTATTTTAAAGACAGAAAAGAGATGAAGGAGAAGGTGGCATCACTGTCCCATCTGATGGAGAGACTCTGGTGAGGGACCCTGGACCCAAGCAGTGCCTCTCTGGAGTCCAGGGACAAGGGCTACTCAGAGTTGGGTGCAGGTCATTCTCCACCCCACTCCTTGCCACGTGGATGATGGGGCAGATTTGTTTTCCTGAAGGACTGGGCCATTTCACCAGCAGACAGATGCAATACACAGTGAATCTGCAGCATCAGGGGAGACGTTGTCAGCAGACAATGTCCTGGGCAATTGAAGACGGCCAGAGTAGGAGATACCAGCAGACTGGTGCTTAAACACATGAGAGATACCATCTTCTGTCTTTTGGGCTTCCAGAAGAAGCTGGAGATTTTGAGGGCAGATGGCCAAGAGCCAGGTGGCTCAGTGGTAAAGAACCTGCCAATGCAGGAGACACAGGTTCAATCCCTGGATCAGGAAGATCCCCTGGAGGAGGAAATGGTGACCCACTCCAGTATTCTTGCCTGAAAAAATCTCATGGACAGAGAAGCCCGGCAGGTACAGTCCGTGGGGTTGCAAAGAGACACGACTTAAAGAGACTGAGCACGCACACGTGGCCAAGAGCTACTTTAACTCGGGCATCAATGTTAATATCAAGATGCTGGGGCTACAGTGGTTCACAGAACAGAGACGATTCTGCTCACAAGGAGCTTACCGTCTAATAGGTGATAGTAATCATTCTGGTACCATCTTCTGTGTATGTGCTCCTCAGGAGAAGTACCAGGAACCACGAGATAGTCTAACGGGAAGGATGATGGTAAGGATGATGATTTGTGGTTGTGCCATGTGGCTTGCAGTATCTTAGTTCCCTAACCAGGAATTGAACCCAGGCCCTTGGCAGTGAACTAACCACTAGACTGCCAGGGAAGTCCCGGGAAGGGTTTATTTTAGATTAGGGGTCAGGAAAGGACAATTTGAGAAAGTAACATTTAAACCAAGAGCTGGAGAGGTGTAGGAGTTGAGCCAGGTGAAAAGCAGGGGATATGCCTTCCAGGCAGAGAGAATAGCAGGTGTGAAAGATACGAGACAGATCCTTGGCCATCTGGAGGCTGAGAGAAGGCCAGGGGGGCAGGGACATGAAACAAAAGAGGGGAGATGAAACAGAGGAGGCTGGGGAGGGTGAAGGGGGGCCAGACCTCACAGAGCTGCGTTAAGACTTTGGATGTAAACCTAAGTGCATTGGGCGGGAAAGTGGTGCCATTAGACTCATGTTTTACAAAGCTGGCTCTGGGATCTGTATAGAGAATGAATTGGGGACAAGGGGCTGTGCAGGGAGAAAAGGGTAGAGGTGAATTCAGTTGCCTAAGGGAGAGATGATGATAGCATTTCCAAGGTGATAGAAGTATTTAAAGACTTGAGGGCATCCCTCGTGGCTCAGTGGTAAAGGATCCGCTTGCCAATGCAGGAGACACAGGTTCAATTCCTGGTCTGGGATGATCCCACATGCTGCGGAGCTGGGGTGCCACAACTAAGCCCACGCGCCACAACTATTCAGCCTGTGCTCCAGAGCCTGGGAGCGGCAGTTACTGAGCCCGCCTGCCCTAGAGGCCCATTCTCTACAATGGGAGAGGCCGGGACAGTGAGAAGCCCAGACACTGCAACGAGAGAACAGCACCCCCTCACCACAACTGGAGAAAAGCCTGCACAGCCACGAAGACCCAGCACAGCCAACAATACACAGTAAATCAAATACAACAGGTTTTTCTCAGGCTCTTTCCTTGGTATTCCAGGCCAACTTTACACAAAGCAAACGGCAAATATTTGAACCACGCCAGTCTGCCTCACGTGTGACCTGTTTTGCTTGGACTTAGCGGAGATCTCATGATGTCATAGGGCCAACCCCCTGCCTCCGAGCTGGACCACACCTGACAGGAGCGTAAGGCTTTCCTGAGAAAGCTTTCACGATTTCTATAATCTCTGCTTGTGTTTACAGTAATCACTGTTAGGAAATCTCTGTCTGTGTTTCATCGGAATGCCTTGTGCTCTGATGTTCCTTGATTCTTGATGGAGATGAAGACGCTAAAAGAAGATGTCTGGGCTGCCTAGTGCAAATGGTGTTCTGACAGTTCTGAATCATGTCTGTCTATTCCACAGCCAAAGTGACTTGTTAGCGACAAAGAGAAATGCCTGAGTATCCCTAGAAGAGAGATTTGATTAGATTTTGTAGCTGTTTAGCCTGCTGCCAAGTTCTTTCCCTTTGCTGCTCAAGTGTGGTCCATGGACTCAGCAACATCACCTTGGAGCTTGATGCAGGATTGAGTCAGACTCTGCATTTTACATATTCCCCATGGGGCTTCCCAGGTGATGCTAGTGGTAAAGAACCCACCTGCTAATGCAGGAGACAGACATAAGAGGTGCAGGTTCAGTTCCTGGGTCAGGAGGATCCCCTGGAGGAGGGCATGACAACCCACTCCAATATTCTTCCTGGAGAATCCCATGGATAGAGGAGCCTGGTGGGCTACAATCCATGGGGTCGCAAAGAGCTGGACATGACTGAAGTGACTTAGCAAGCACGCATTGGGTTTTTCCTGGTGGCTCAGTAGTAAAGAATCTGCCTGCCAATGCAGGAGACACGGGTTCTATCCCTGAGTCAGGAAGATCCCTTGGAGAAGGAAATGGCAACCTGCTCCAATATTCTTGCCTGGAGAGTCCCATGAACAGAGGAGCCTGGTGGGCCACAGTCCATGGGTCTCAAAAGACTTAGCGACTAAATGACAATAACCAGGAAATTCATAGGAACGTTGGTTTTGAGAAGTGCTGCCTCAGGTCACCCTAAGGCCATCTAAAAGTGGGTGGGAGGGGGCAGTCACAAGACGCTTAAAATGCTGCGAGCCTCGGCAAGCTTGAGGGAGACCAGACTGGTCCAACAGGAACTGGATTTTCTCTGGAAGTTCCTGGTAGCTCCCAAGTCACCCAGAGTGGTTCAGAGACAATGCTGTTTCCTGGTTGTGTCACTGGTGCGAGGCCCTGCGGGGGACCCGCCCCTGGTGCGGGTGGAGAGAGCTGTCCCGGGTAGGGCTAGAGGGCTCCCCTCCCCCTAGAACGTGGAGAGAGCTTGGTCCCTGTCCGCTTAGTCTGGTCCGCGTTCTCTCTGTGGGTGGTTAGGGTGACTCTGGCCTCCTTCTGAATTGAGCTGTCCAACAAGCAGGAGAAAGGCTCTCTGATCATCTCAGAGAGGTTAAAAGCTCTGGCGGATTATGGACATAGCTGGGATGCGGGGAGGAAAGAGAGGGTGGGATGCATGGAGAGAGTCACATGGACACATGCATTGCCATGTACAATGGATTGTTATTGTTTAGTCGCTCAGTCATGTCCGACTCTGCGGCCCCATGGACTGCAGCACGCCTGGCTTCCCCGTCCTTCACCATCTCCTGGAGCTTGCCCAGATTCATGTCCATTGAGTTGGCGATACCATCCAAAATGGATAGCCAATGGGAATTTGCTGTGTGACTCAGGGAACTCATACCCGGGGCCTGGAGGAGTGGGATGGGGTAGGAGATGGGAGGGATGTTCAAGTGGGAGGGAACATAGGTAACCCTATGGCTGATTCATGTTGATGTTTGGTAGAAACCAACACAATATTGTAAAGCAACTATCCTTCAATTAAAAAATAAATAAATAAAAGCTTTGGTGGAACAGAAGGTCCAGATCCAGGGGTTCTGAAAGCTTTACCCACACTGTGTGGTCAGCCGTTCCAGGTCAGTGACTCCTGCCCTCTGCCCAAGGGGTATGTGACACAGACACCAGACCCAGCCCAGAAAAACAAAGGCATTGTGTTTTATTAATATGACCGCTCTCCTGAGGAGTGTTTCAAGGCACAAAACCCAGGCTAGAATCAAGTTGTTTTCCTCTATCTTCCCTGGGACTGGTCTTCCCACAGCATGAGACAAAAGGGACCCAATCTGCAGGCCGCTTATAGCATGAGGTTTGTAAATACTGTAAAATCAAACACTACTTTTGGCTTTTATTTACTGTAACTTGTTCACATCGCTCAGCACTGGAATATTTATCAGGGCTCCTTGGCCTTTGTTCTTTGGTCCTGCCGTGTCTTCTCTGCCCGGTCCCTCCTGCCCACCAGCCTCGGGTCCCTCCTGCCTGCGCCCTGTCTGCCCCCTGACCCATCACTCCAGTGTCTTCCTCCACCCCTCCAGCCTCTCACGCTGCTCTGGGATCTTTTGAAATGTCTCCACTCCCTCCTCCCTCCCCGCACTTTCATTTCCTAAGGCCGGCTTCCTCACTCTCACCCCCGCCCACCCCCCCCCCCCCCCCCCCACCTCTCAGGGCTATTTTTCTCTTCCCTCCCAAGATCCACCACAGAGTTTTTTCATTTCCCCCTTTTCTTTAAAGGCGACAGGAGAACGAGAGATTTCAGAGTCCAAGACAGCCTGCGTTAACATGGACAGTTGACTTTCTGAGTCAGAAACGCTTCTTCAGTGCCTTGGGTGGAGGCTGCCTGGTCCCTCCTCAGAGCAGGACGGGTGGGATGAGGACAGAGCCCCAGGTCTGTCCCCCCTCGCCTCCCAGCCCCATGTTCCCTCACCATCCCTTCCGCCCCAGCCCTTTCCTTCACGTCTCAGGACCCCCGCCACCAACACACACACTGGCCCCCTAGGTGCCCGGGGCAGACAGGTTTGTTCCTGCTCTGCTAAGACCCTGGGCGTCCTCCTCCAGCGTCCCTCCCTGCCCCCCAGCCAGCCTGCTCTGTGCTTCACCCCCCTAGGTGAGCCCTGGGAGACAGGAGTCTATTTTGAGGTGAAGGAGAGACAGCAGCAGTGGGGTTCCTTCTCAGGTGCAGCTCGTGGGCTCGGGAGGTGCCAGCAGCAGGCCCACAGTCGGAGGAGCAGGAAGCTCTCTCAAAGCCCCCCGCCACCCAGGGTCACGGCCAATCGGTCCATGAGGCGCTAAACAACGTTCTTGAGGGATGGGCGTCTCTCTGTGCCGCTGGGCAAAGCGTCTTCAAAATACAGAAAACCAAGAGGGGAAAGAAACAGAGCCCTGAAGAGACACCCTGGGAACCACGAAACAGTAGTTCTAAAGTCCACCATCTTCAGCTGGGCCTTCTCCAAGCGCCTTACAGAGGCTAAGACGCTGCTTTCTTGGTTGCAGGGGGAAATGGAGGTTACACCCAAGAAAGCCAGTGAGGGATTTGTGAGAAACCCCACCGTTTCCCAACAGTGCTTGGCTCTCAGTGTCTCCGCTTCTTTACGTCAGCCACAGGCGAGAGGATTAGCTGAGGAATGTTCGCTTGAGGGAGCATTGGCCAGGGGGGCCAGCCTTGCCCAGGCTCCAGGACCCCCTGCTGCTCCAGCCCTCCCCTTGCACCCCTTCCGTGCGCCCAGCTCAGATCTGTGCCTTCATCCTCCACCCAGCAGTGCCCACCCTGGCGGGAGAGGAGGTCAGGGGCCCACACACCCACCCTAGGGCGGGGGAGAAGCAGGACGTTCAGATAAACTAGAACAAGCCCCGCCCTGCTGTTCCGTGTCCAGCGCCAGATGCGGACCTGCTTAGCTCCTCTCAGCGAGCATTTCTGAGATGAGGAGGGAGCCATGCTGACTTGAGGACAGGAAGCGTTTGGATTTCTTTTCCCTGCCTCCCGCTTCCCAACACCCCCGCTGCCTTCTTTCCGCACACCAGCTGAGGGGAGTAGAAAAATAACTATGAATATAAATCTCCACCTGAGTTCCTTTCACATCGACTAAGTAAGCAACTAACTTGCCAATAAATTACTATTTAAAAATGTGTGGACACATGGGCATATATATGCGTGTGCATATGAACATATACACACGCATATATATATACATGTATGTGTGTGTAGTTCCAAGCTTTTCTTCCTTGCCCCGTCCCTTGCAGGCAGGCAGCTTCAGACAAAAGCCTCCATCCCCTCCAGAGGGCCTCATCGGATCATGGGTGCCACGTAGTTGGCAGGGAAGAGGCCCAGCTTGTTGTGCAGGCGGCCGGTCCACCAGGAGGGGTTGGAGCTGTCCAGGACCTCAACCACCTCTCCGCAACGGAAGCCCAACTCGTCGTCCTCCAGGGCCTCAAAGTCGTACAGCGCCCGGGCCCATCGCACCCGCTGTTGGGGGAAAACACAGAGAGAGGCCCTGCTGAGCCCGGGCTGGCCAAGCTGGGCTCCGAGTCACCAGCACACACACGGAAGACAATCTGCTGGCCCTGTGGTCCAGACAAAGCTCTCCGTGAGCAGCCTGCCCCAAAGGCTGATGGATGGCTCTCCAGAGAGGTCTCAAACCCTGCTGCCACTGAAAGCAGACCTGGGTGCCTAGCCCTGAGCAACCTCTGAGCCTATCCCCCAAGGCCCCAAGGGGATCCTTGAGAGCTGCTCTTCCCTACATCAATAGCTGGTCTTCTTTATTTTCTTCAAGTGACAAACAGCACAGCGTGCCCAGACTAACAGCCCTCAGTGCCAGCACAACCTCATCAGTGATAAAGGCAACAGATCTCCCTCTGCTAGAATGGCAGCCAGGAAATATGAGAACCGGGCAAGGCCCGACAGCCAAACTGAGAACAGCAGGCTGGATGATGCCAGCTGGGATTAGCTCTGCCGGGGAACTCTCGCCCCACCATCACTGGCTGGGTTCCCTCCACCTCTGTGTGAACTCCGTGCTGTGTGAGGCCTCTTCTGGAGGACCAACTGTCTCTCTGCTTGGCCCCTCGGTCTCCTCCACTGAGCCCAGAGAGGGCCGTTCACATACCCCAGCCACTTGGAGTTGCACTGGGTCAGTGTGTCTCCGGTGCATGAGGGCGGCATTCATTTCGGTGCTCATGCCCAGGCCACAGGGCCCATCGTTTATGTCCAGGCTGGCTCCACGGCGTTCCTAGAAACAGACGTGACGGACAGCCATCACCACACTGCTGGAAGCATCCCTCATGGGCTCCCCCAGCGCCTTGCTCTGATGCCATGGACACAGCCAGAGCTCCAAGAATACTTACTACAGAGGACAATAAACCCCAGATAAGGGAGAGAGGGTATAGGGTGACAAACAGACCGTAAGTTGTGAATATGATGCCAGATTTCACTCATTCAACCAAGGAATATTTATCAGGCACCTACCATGTGTCTAGGACTGTCTTAAGCATGGGGATGTGTATCTGGAAAGAGAAGGCCCCTGTCTTCAGAGAACATCAGTTCAGAGGGGGAACCGTATGCATTTCTGTGATGAGTGAGCAGAGAGAACTGTCTGAGTTGGCCTGGTGATCAAGGAAGGCTTCTTAGAGCAGGTGATGCTTGAACTCTGGTTTAAAGAGTAGAATTGACTAGGAAACGGCATTTCAGGCAGAAGGGACAGCAAATAGACTCAAAAGCATGAGAGAAAATGCAGTGAACCGTTCTGATAACTAGAGGAAGTACAACGATGCAGGGATATGTGTTTGCATGGGGAGGGAGCAGGGGAGGAGGCTGGAGAGGCAGATCGGGGCAGCTCACGAAGGACTTTCTGTGCCCTGCTAAGCAATTTAGGGATGTTGTTATCTGGCTACATTGTCCATCTCAGTGAGCCACCTAAAATCCCATCTGGAACAAGGCGGGGGATAAATAAATAAATAAGCAAGGCTCCATTTCTGGCCTTAATCCGTTTTTCCTGTAGATCTCTACAGCCAGATGGGTTAAGGGGCACAAAAAGGTATGGAATTGTGCTGATAGGAAAAATGAAGTCATTGTTCACGGAGTCCTCAGGGTGTGTGTGTGTGTGTGTGTGTACGTGATTTTGAGTGTAGGTGTATGTGTATATGTGTGTGTATGTGTGTTTGTATGTGTGTATGGATGTGTGCATGTGTATATGTGTTTATATGTATACACACGTATGTATGTACATGTGTATGTGTGTGTAGATGTGTGTTTGTATGTATATATGTGTGTGTATGGATGTGTGCACGTGTATAGGTATATGTATGTGTGTATGTATGTGTATGAGTGTATGTGCATGTGTATATGTGTGTGAATGTGTGCATGTGTGTATATGTGTGTTTGTGTATGTGTGTGTATATGTGGTTAAGCAGGGACTCATTTAATTCACAGAGACGTCTTTGCCAAAAGCAGTTTCCATGTTTCTGCCCTCTGAGGACCCAGGATCTTTTCTCTGGGCTCAGTGAGACCAGATGGGACCAGGGTTGGACCGGGACATTCCTCCCCTGACAGACGGTCCTGGGGCCACAACTGGCCCCCAACATTTATTTGTTTCAGTTGTCTCCGGCACTGTGGGGTTTTTCACATGATGAGTGGCAGTGGGGACAAGGCTGCTGAAGCCTGGGGGGAGAGCAGGTCCTCCTCACTCCCTGTGCCCACTTTATCCTTCCCAGGTACCTGATTAAAATGATGCTGTGGCATGTACCGCTGCTGCGCCGGCAGTGGGGCCGGGGGATACTGCGAAGGAGGGAGCAGGGGGTGATCCGACGGCTTCCTGTTCATCGAAGGCCGGATTTCTTCTCCCACAGCCCCGCTCAGGGGATGGCCTCCCTGGGACCGCCGGTCCAGGCTGTTGCCCCGCTGACCCTGGGAGAGAACAGAGATGACACAGATCCATCCTCCTCCCACCTCTCCTGGCCCGACCCAGCCCTTCCAGCAACTGTTCCGAGACTTAGCTCCTGACAGCTCCAAAGCTGATGGGGGTGGGAGCAGCTTAGAGAAAATCAATGGTTCAGATCATCATGTTTTCACAGTGGCTTGTGCATTCTCAGATTCTCCTGCTTTGGGAGTTTGGGTCTCTGGTTCATTCACTTTCCACCTGGTACCCATCTCGTCCCTTCCTCGTGGGCTTGTTTTTCTGTGTAATCAAGCTTAAATATTCCATTTTACTGACACAATGCCACCCCTCCTTATCGCATGTTGCCACACCGCTGGACATCCTATCCTCCTGATAAGCTCTGCTATTGACTTTGCATGATTTTGAACTGTCATTTATAGCCTGGTGATAAAGACCCAAACAGCAACGCTCTCACAGCACCATGGAAACCAGGCCTGCTGCTGGGCATGTAGGGAAAAAAACAAGACCTTTCTCCTGAATGCTACCACAACCTCATGACTCAGAGACACTTTCTTGTTATTTTTATTTAACAAACAATTACACAGAGCCCTGGGCTTAGCATATGCCAGGCACTGTTCTAAGCACTTGGCAAAATGAACTCATTAAATCCAGTTTAGTGCAGTTTTATGTTTCCTCTCTCATCTCTGCGTGCACATCTTAGTAAATGAGTATCTCTGTCCATTTCCTGGTTGAAAGAATTCACAAGGTCCGTATTAACCTTTGTTTTCCTTTTTGAACTTTTGTGTACATTTGGGAACACCCTTTTCTCTTTTGATTGTAACTTCTCAGGCTTAAAGTCAACCTGTTACTTGAAAGGGATGGTTTTCTTTACTTCTCCAAAGCACATGTTGCTTTGAAAAGTCTCAATGCCTTTTCAGATAACCTGTCTGTGGGATTTCAACTCTTCCACTCAGTGCTGGTTCCTATAATACCCGTCTCCTATAACCATGATATTTCCTTTGAAATATATTTTATAGATTGTGTGTATGTGTGAATTTACTTTTGGAATCAAATTAACATTTCCTTAGTGCCATCTGGGGACCAGAGTCTGTGGTGAGTGCTATGATTATATCTCACTTATCCTCACCACAGTTCAATGAAGAAGGCATTATATTCTCTCCATTCTACAGATGAGAAAAACTGATGCTCAGAAAGTTTTCTTCACTTGACTGGGTAATCAGGATAGTTAGCAATGAAATCAGTTTTTAAAGCCAGGTCCGTTGGAGATGCATTTTTTAAAAGATTTTTTGATGCGGGACCATTTTTAACATCTTTGTTGGATTTATTGCAACATTGCTTCTTTTTATGTTTTGACTTTTTGGCCCCAAGGCACGTGAGATCTTAGTTCCCTGCCCAGGGATAGAACCCACACCTCCTGCACTAGAAGGTGAATTCTTAACCACTGGACTGCCACGGAAGTCCCTGGAAGTATTTTCTATTAAGACAATACTTCATGTTCCAAACTGTTCCAAGAGCAAGAATTCCACCTCCAGTTTTCTCCTCCAGTGCCCCCTGCTTCTACCCTCCACACCCCCAAATCCTGTCACAAAGCTCTACTTGCTGCATTAGTCCTGGACTCGAGGTTCTAATATCCCCATGTGTAGCCCTACGGCTTCCTCCAAGTTACTTCATCCTTGGGTAGCTCCTGAGCTAGGCTGAAAACTGTGATACGGTAATGTCTGTGAATAATGAAACAACAGTGTCTATAACAAGAGCCCATGTATACTGAGTGCTTGGGGCGTGATTAGGAATGAAGTAAGGGATGGACTATATCGTTCTCTAACCTTCAGAACCATCCTATGAAGTAGCTGTCACTATTATCCCAATTTTGTGGATGAACAAACTGAGAATTAAAGAACTTTTCAAAGTCACATACCTAGAAAGTGTTAAGCTAGGATTTAAACTGAGATCTCTGCTTTTCAGAATATGCAGGGACCTGCCCATCAAATGCATGGTTTTAGGGGTTCACATAGGGACCCAAACCGCCCAGAATCTCTGGATTGGGGGTGATGGGGGCCAGCAGCATACCTGTTCCTCCCGGGTCCTATCCCTCAGAAAGATCTGCTTCTGTTTGGAGATGGAATTCTTCCTGTAGTAGTCCACCAGCTTGTTGAGGGATGGAAACTTCTCTGTCCATAGGAAGTAATTACCCTTGTTGTCTCTCATGACTTTGAAGTGCTGAACGTCGTCCTCATGCCTAAAGAGCAAGACAAATCCAAATCATGTATCACGTGGTGAGCATGTCTCTGTCTCCAGGCCCGACTGCATCCAGGGATGCTGGAGTTCTGTTTGGGCAGGAAGCAGAGGTGTGGGTGGCCGGCCCATCCCTGGGCAGGTGGGCTGGCCTAGTCAAACTCTAGGGGTGATTTCTGGGAGAGGCGGCTTAGGACTCAAGCTGAGCTAGAGGGGATTTTTTTTTTTTTTTTTGCCACGAGGCTTGCAGGATCTTTGTTCCTCTACTGGGGATTGAACCTCAGTCCACTGCAGTGAAAGCACCAAGCCCTAACCACTGGACCACCAGGGAGCTCCTGAGAGGAGGGTTTCTGGGGTTTTTTGTTCTTTTTTACATGAGCAGAAAGCAATCTTTCTTCTGATACTGGAATCGCCCTTTTACAAGAAAAAAATATTCCAAGTGCTTTAAAGACTACAAGGTTGAGGACTTTTTTCACAATGTTTATTTGAAGCATGGCGACGCCTGAGACCTTACCAGGCTAAGAACTCTGCCAAGACTCAGAGGGGAGGAGTTTTTCAAGCCCTTCTTGTCTTTCAGTTAACAGAAGTAGTCCAAACCAGCTCCTTTAAGTTCAAAAACTACCCTGAGAAATCTGTCACACTTTGTTCTCTACATAGCTGGGATCTCTTGGTTGGTCTTGTTTTGCATAAATAAGGTTACAAAGTAGTTTGAGTTGTTGGGGGAAAAAATGTGCTGAGGCTCAGAGGTGGAGGGGCTTGATCAAGGTCACTGTTAAGGGCAGAGTTGAGGCAAGGACCCTGGTTCTCTAATTCCAGTCTAGTGAGCTGGGACTGTCACACCAAGCACATGCGCTAATTTTTTTCTCATGTTAACTTCTTTTATATCAGCACTTTTGACACCAGCTGAACTCAGAAGCGATAGAGCATAGTTTGTACCAGGGGTGGAGAATTCAGATTTTATTCACTGAAAGAGGAGACTGGGCCTTTACTAACAGCCCCAGACATTTTCCACCACTAAGTCATTCTTGTTTGGATGTCAAGTTTTCTTGGTCAAATGGACACACATTTATATCTAAAAATAAACTGATGTTATTGCTATCAATTGCATGACCCAGCAGAAAGGTAAAAAATTTAGACTGTTGGAGAGTAAAGATAATTCTTTCTAAGGGGTGGATTTAGAGGTCTGTGTTCAGAGGGGATAGGCGTTTTGATCTTCCTCCTCATCTTATTTTCAGGGCACTGCTCAGAGCAGACAAACCTATGCAGTGACCTCTGCCTAACTACCTTGGGGTCATAGCCGACACTTGGCAATCAATCCTTGCTTGCCCTTCCCCTTTTGGCTTCAGTCACTCATATATGCTTTCTTTACTCCAGCACCACACGGCTCGACTCACAGTCATCACTCCCCACATCTGGGTGAGGAGGAGGGAATATTCTTGTGACACGATTATTCATCCACCATCTCTTAGTCAAAGAACTGGGAATGAGGAACATTAACTCTTTAACTCCCATGTACTGACAGGGTGCATGTCAGGACTGTGGTTGGTCATCTGGCCAACGGAGAGAGAGGGGCTGGACCACTGTCCTGAGGTCTGAGAAGGGCAGAGAAAAGGGTGTAACTCAGGGCTCCAGAGTCTCAGTCTAGTGTTTCAGACCCTCAACTAATCCTAAGTGATAGATAATTACAATTAGCTTTTAATTATCTGTGCCAGGACAGAAAGCAGATGTATAAATACATTAGTGATTTTGCTTTGGAATATATTAGACTACATTTCTGCAGAAGAGGTAAAACTGATGACCGTAATAATCACCATCACAAGAGCTTGCATAGCCTCAGTGGCAGGGAAGATCATGGCAGACATCAAAGCCGATCGTTTTTTGTAGAATTCAATTTAATCAAGGAATGATAAACCCTAATTCCTCACTGAAAAAGCCAGCCTCAACATGCAAACCAAGGGCACCAAGAGATGCCTTTCAATCTAACAAGTTGCTTGGTGTTGCCTCTAACTGTGGCCCTGAAGAAACAGGTTTGAGTTGTAAGATTTATTAATAGAGAAAAAGTTCATGAATTAAGACCTAACAAGTTTAGAGTTGGTGATACATTAATACTGGCCTGAGCTAAAATTTACCATCATCCAAGCTATAAAAAAGAAAGCTTTAGTTAAGGGAAATTAAGAGTTTGAGTCAGCTTGCAAGGGCAATGCTTAAGAGACCAAGCTATTCTTGAGCCTGCTGGGGACACAAATGCATACAAATGCTTGACCCATTATTATTATTATTTTTAAATTTATTTCCTCGGTTGCACCAGGCCTTTGTTGCAGCATATGAGATCTTTAGTTGTGGGATGTGGGCTCTAGTTCCCTGATCAGGGAATGAACCTGAGCCCTCTGCCTTGGTGGCATGGAGCCTTAGACCCCGGACCACCAGAGAAGTCCCCTTAAGCCATTTTTTTTAAGTCCTTCCTACTTATTCCTTAAAGTACTTATCTTTAAAGTACCGCACTTTCTAAATAGTGATGTGGCCTCCGTTTATTACCCGAGATTGGATTTAGGAACTTAAAGATGCATGCCTTTCAAGTCACATTGCAGAATCCAGACAGCACCTCCGGTCAGGTAACTTGCCAGTGAGGTTTCACCGCACAGGTTGTCGCACCGCTCCCTGTGCTGCTATTGCCATCCTTGCACTTTCACATGTGGTCACCAAGTCTGATGTGTGACTCGCCATCTCCAGCACGCTGACCACACGCGGTCTGTTCAGACTTGGGGCTTCTCTGTGTGGGGCTATGTCATGTTAAACTGAGTCATTTCCTCCCGAGGGGTGGGGTGCCGCACACTGGCGAGACTTTGCTGTCAGAGTGCCCCCATCCCAGGCCTCCTGGGCTCTGCTCTGTCCCTGTCAGTTTCACAGCATTACAGAGGGTGGAGGTAGGCTTTCTTTCTGTGCAGCCACCTACGACTACGGATGTGTCCTATGGCGGTGCCTGGGGGTTTTGATTTTTCTCTGCCCTTCTTCAGACATGCATTGGTAGTAAAAGAAAATGCTAAGATTGCAACCCTGGACTTCCCTGGTGGTAGAGTAGATAAGAATCCACCTGCTAACATAGGGCACATGAGTTTGATCCCTTGTCTGGGAAGACTCCACATGCTGCAGAGCAACTGAGCCCGTGAGCCATGGCTCCTGAGCCCAGCACCTAGAGCCTGCGCTCCACAAGAGAAGCCCCTGCAATGCATCGTGAAGAAGAGGAGCCCCTGCTCACTGTAGCTAGAGAAAGTGCAGCAACGGAGACCCAGCCCAAACAAAAATAATTAATCAAAAAAAAAAAAAAAAAGATTGCAACTCCAAGATGGATGTGGACCTCTGGAAATTCTGTTCCTTCTCCCTTCCCATTCCCCTTCCGCAGACACTCACCCAGTACCTGTTGGGTTTACATGGTGCTGTGAAACACACAGAGGTGAGGTTGATAAAAATCCTGTCTTTCCAGAAGCACCGGGGCTGGAAGGGGAGGCAGGTGAATGTATTGATACGTTGTGCCCAGGCCCCTTGCCACCATGCTCCTGAGGGATAGGTCATGTTTAAGAGGTCACCTTGTCGTTTTAGTGCTTTAGTAGGTCAGGGCGGAGTCAGGATTGGCCAGTACCTGACGGATATGGAGAAGTCCCCAGGGGAGCTCTGGCTGGCCCGGATGATGAAGCAACCAAGCTCCTTGCCCATCAGCAAGCTCTCTGCCTGGTGTCGTGAGAGGCCTTCGTGAAACCACCTATCAGGTGAGATAAAAACAGAGGATCTTGGTGAGATGCCAGACTGATGGGGTTTGGGAATAGGGAGGGAAGGAAGTCAGGGAGAGATGACCCACAGGGAGAAGGGTTGAGGAGAGACTCCAAGAGGGGCCAGGCACTTTTGAGACCAAACAAACGCTCTAGTAGTTTCCAGGCGAGGCAAGTGAATGTCCCCTTGAGGTACCTCCTGCCCTGTCCCCCCAGGAGAAGTCTCTCTCCTGCCTGCTTGGAAATCCTGAGTCATGGAAATGTGCCACTGCACAAAACGGGAGAGTGTGGGAGGGACTCACTGCAGCAGCGGCCACCTGCCAGTGGCTGTGAGAGGGACATCTCCAGAAAGGGACTGCAGGAGCAGAGGGTGCATTGGGAGGACAGGGACCCCTTCACGCTGGGATGGGCAGGGCCCTTGGGTGCTGGCTTCAGGCTGAGACCTTGGTGGCTGGGAAGAAGGGTCATAACCAAGGGTCTCTGGGTGGCGTGGGGCAGGAGTGGCTATGCCTTGTCCCTGGCAGACGCTGTGGGGCACCCAGGGAGGTCCCCATGCATGCTTGGAAGTGAACAAGGCTGGCGGTAGCCAGAGAGAGGCTTCTACCCGGCCAGCTCCCGGGCCCTCTCTAAGAAACCCTGCTGGAAAATAACCTTTGCTGTGGAAAGAAGGAACCAAGGAGAAACTGCTCTTTCAGGTTAGCAGTCAGGGTGGCAGCCTTTGGAAGTGTTGCTACAGGCGGTGCAGTGAATGTGAAAAAGGCTGAGCACTTGCACACAGGCAAGACAAACAGTGGCTCCAGCCGCAGGGCAGGAGGCCAGGAACCTCTCTCGCCCTCGGAGCAGAGCAAGTGTTCGCAGTTCATCGGTGGCCAAGGGTGGGGTGGGGGCGGTGTCCCTTTGCTGCAGCATAGCTACCTAATCACTGCCCCCGGAAGGCGAGCATGCGTGTCCCTTTAAGGTGAGCGTCCAACAGGTCTCTGTGAGCCCTTCCCTTGTGCCCTTTGGAACTTAGGAACTGAACCGACAGAGGTGGTGGGAGGATTATCCTTTTTCCAGACCTAGGACTGCAGCGGAAAGTTGGTCAGGATCTGAGGGGCCAGAAACAGGGTTTCTGACTGTCATCTGCCTGGAGATCCTGCTGGAGTAGGTGCCATACGAACCTACGGGACTGACGAGTGGCCACCACAGCAATATAATGGGGAGGGGAAAAGAATGGGACCCCCCTCCACAGCAGCCTTCCTCAGAGGAAGTCTCTTGAAAGAGGGAGCAACCAGAGAGGGAACTGTTTAGAAAATACACCCTTGTCCTCTATCTGGGTTTGTTGAAGTCACTTGAAAGAAGTGACTTCTTTCAAGACTTACAAAAATGTCCACACGCTACTTGTGAAATGAGTGCCAGAGTTTCATATTACACATCGGTTCCAAAGCTATTCATTGACTGAACAGCTTTTATTAAACATGTACTGTGAGCCGGGCCCTCTTCTGAGGCTGTAGTGAACGTAGTGGTGAGCAGAACAGACAAGCACCCTCATGGAACTCACATTCTAGTGGGGCAGACATATCATAAACAATGAAGTAATTAGAATATGGAGTCAGCTGATGTGATGCTATGGGGAAAATGAACACAGAGCAGAGGTGGGGAGGGGGCAGTCACTTAAAATGTGGTGGTGGGGAGGGTGGCGTTCTAACCCCAAAGGAGATGGGGGAGGGGAGGAGGAAACAGCAAAGGAGACGGGGAAGGAGAAGCCAGGGAGGTGGGAGGAGATCCAGGAGGAAGAATGTCCCTGAAGCCCAGTGAGGAATGTGACGGTGCTGAGATGATGGCCGACAGTTGACCACTGGGACCCGCAGTTCACTGGGACCTTGATAAAAAGGTTTCCAAGGAGTCATGGGGCTTCCAGGGAGAACAGGAGGAGAAGAATTAGAGGCGGCGAATATAATGATTCTTTGGAAGAAGTGGAGTTGTAGCGGGAAGGGGATTTGGGATTAAGGGTTTTGTTGTCTGGTTTCATGTTTGGTTTTTTTGGTAAGCCGGGGAAAATCGCAGGATCTTTGTTTGCCGCCGGGTATGAGCCAGCAGAGAGGCAGGAAAGCTGATGTGGGAGAGAGGGGAGGACTTCTGCTCAAAGCACAGACGGTTCTTTCCAAACAACTGCAGGAAAGGCAGTGTCTGAGCAGTTGCGGGATGTGGGTGGAGGCAGTGAGTCAGGACGGGTGGCATAGACGGGCTTTTCTGGGGGCCTCCGCTGTCCTGGAAGCCAGGCGGTCGGCTGAGAGTGTGTGTGGCCGGGGGTGGGTGGAGGAGCTGCAGGTGTTCCTTGCTCACCTAGAAGGGGACAGGGCAGCCTCAAGGGCCCCCTGGCTGAGGTCGGTGGTCATTCTGCTGGTTCAGTGGTCAGTGCTGATTCTCTGTGAGTGGTACGTTTGCACCTCACCAGAGTCACCAACACCGCTTTGGTTTTCTAACAAACCTTTGCTCTTCGGCTAGACCCTGACTCTCAGACAAGATTAGATTTCTATCTAACCCTTGTGGTCAATTCTTGAGACGCACATGACCCAATCTCAACTTTTCGTTTCCTCTTTATGGAGGGAATTTCCCCAACCTCTCTCACTGAGTGCAAGCATGGTTTCGGGAAGCTCATGGTTTCAAGAGCTTCATCATGTCATCCTGGAACTGGGATGGAGGGTGGGTTGGGAGATAGGGGAGAAGAGCTCTTGAAGCAGCAGCTATGGAGGTGGGGTGGCCGACAGCGCCCCCACTGGAATTCTTGGAAACGCCATGGTTACAATCAGAGATGCCTTTGGTTTATAAATTTAAAATAGGCGATACTTGCACATGGTATCAAATTCAAAAGAGAATGCCGTGAAATGCAAATCTCCCTCCCACCCCTGGCCTTCAGCTGCGTGGTTCCCTCTCCAGAGGCGACCGTTTTTGACAGCGTCTGGGCTATGCACGGATAATTTTAGTGGCTACTGAAAAAGTAAGGGGAGTGTGTGTGGGCAGGCCTATCTCCACAGGCTGGAAATACTTACTCAGGAAACTCGATTTCTATAAAATTCTTGGGCACGTATCCTTCTTGGCTCCCAAGCTCCGCCTTGAACCACTCCCCTTGGTTACTTAGGATCTACAGGGAGGAGAAGGAAGGATGAAGTCACTGAGGGGAGGACACCAAGAAGCAGGAGAAATGGGCTGCAGGGCAAAGAACCTATGCCCCCCAATCCAAATTCCACCCAATCCAAAAGAACAAAGGCTTTTGAAGTTAGAGGAAAATAAGTCAAAGAAGGCTTCCCAGGTGGTATAGTGGTAAATAATCTGTCTGCCAGTGCAGGAGACATAAGAGACAAGAGTTTGATCCCTGGGTCGGGAAGATCCCCTGGAGGAGGAAACGGCAACCCACTCCAGTATTCTTGCCTGGAGAATCCCACAGACAGAGAAGCCTGGCAGGCTACAGTTCACAGGGTCACAAAGAGTCAAACACGACTGATCAACTAAGTGCGTACACACACACACACACACACACACACGCCAAAGAAACCACAGGACCACTGGAGGGGGAGCAGCAGGCTTATCTTTGGAGTTTGGCTTCTCTTGTCCCCAGGCTATTTTTGTACACTTGGGCCACCCCCTCATGTGACTCCACCCTGGTGTGGCCTCCCAAACTCAGTGCTCAGGGGCTTCTCCGAACCCCTCTTCTCCTGTTTTGAAAATTTGTGTCTCAGATCTTAGCACTTTAAGCTCCTTATCTAGGCAGGTGGTTCTCTGCCAGGTAACTGAGAACCTTTTACAATTTTAATTTGTTCTTTTTTACACTAGCGGATTAAAACTTAAACATCAAGTGGGGGCTAGCTTTGAAAACAGTAACTCTTTGTGTTCATATTCCATGTTTGCACAATTTGGACATAACTCAAGATACCCGGAATATCTCTTCTAAATTTGTTTTTAGACAGCGATCATAGGCAAAACCAGAAGTTTTTTCTCATTACTATAAGGTCTTACCTTGACCATAACCCCAAATGTTATCACCTGCCTTGATTACTTATATGACTCTCCAGACTTGGTTCTATGTGGCTTCTGGTCATTTCAGAAAACCTCCTATCATCAAAAGACAAATACTTGACTTCCTCTCCACCCTCCCCTACTGATATTTCTAAAATATGTAGCACAGACTCAAACAATAATTCAAAATGAAGATGGCAGAACAAAAAGATGGGAAGAACCTTGACGATGTCATGGAGCTACTGAATTAGCTGCTTAGGAGTCCTCCAACGCCTGGACTTTGTATGAGAAATTATAAATCTTTGTTATCATTTTTATGACAACCTAGATAGCATATTGAAAAGCAGAGACATTACTTTGCCAACAAAGGTCCGTCTAGTCAAGGCTATGGTTTTTCCAGTGGTCATGTATGGATGTGAGAGTTGGACTATGAAGAAAGCTGAATGCCAAAGAATTGATGCTTTTGAACTGTGGTGTTGGAGAAGACTCTTGAGAGTCCCTTGGACTGCAAGGAGATCCAACCAGTCCATTCTAAAGGAGATCAGCCCTGGCATTTCCTTGGAAGGAATGATGCTAAAGCTGAAACTCTAGTACTTTGGCCACCTCTTGCGAAGAGTTGACTCATTGGAAAAGACTGATGCTGGGAGGGATTGGGGGCAAGAGGAGAAAGGGACGACAGAGGATGAGATGGCTGGATGGCATCACTGACTCGATGGGCGTGAGTCTGAGTGAACTCCGGGAGTTGGTGATGGACAGGGAGGCCTGGCGTGCTGCGATTCATGGGGTCGCAAAGAGTCGGACATGACTGAGCGACTGACCTGAACTGATCTGAGGCCATTTTAAGTTTGTTTCTCATAGCTGAAAACGTCTTAACTGATGGAAGAGAAATGATAAAGAGGAAAGAAGAAGATGGATAGGAAAGCTTACTCGGAGCAGGGACCACCTGGGTTGCCCAGGTGAGTTACTAGGCAAAGTCTGATGACAAAATAAGTACTTCTGGGGCGTGGGGAAGTGAGGTGCGCTCTTGGGACAGAACTCCTCAATCTGGCGGAAGTTTAGATTGTGACCCCAGGAGTAGAGAGAGGGGAAACCAGGGCTACAGGGCCTTGTAGCCCACATTCAAAAGTCTGGATTTCTATCTTGAAATGTACGGAGAGCCATCAAAGGATTTTCATCAGGGAAACAGCACAGTGAGAATCAGTGTTAAGAAAAGCGTGGGGTATCACAACTTGAAGATGGACTGTGGGGGTGAAGTCAGGGGAGAGAGTGTAGGAAGAGGAGCGTAGCCATCCAGGCATAGACGAAGGAGATCTGGGCTAGGTGGAAGTGAGGACAGATTTCAAAGGAATCAGGAAGCACAAACGGGCAGGATTTCGTGACTGTTCGAGGAGCTGAGGGAGAAGGGGATTCTGGGATGGCTCTGGATTTCTGGCTTGGGAGACTGAGTGGGTGGTGATGCTTTTACCAAAATAGAAAAGACAGGAGGAGGAACAGGTCTGAGGGAAAGCTCTTGGACCTCAGATCGCCTGCGGGTGAATCAAGTTGCCCCTGGGACCCTCAGAGAAGGAAAGCTCAGGGAGCACTGGAGATGTGTGTCTGGGTTCAGCAGTGAGGTGAGGGCTGGAGCTGGATTTCAGAGTCATCCAAAAAAGTGGGTGGACTTGAAGCCTCTGGTTTCTGCCTCCCAGAGACGAGAAGAGAATTGAAGAGAGCAATGGAATTGAGAAGCAGTGATGACCTAGTTCTAATACCACTCCTGAGTTTGGAAGAAGCCCTTGGTCCTTGGGTCCTTGGTTCCCTAGATGTCTGACCTCAGGCGAGTCAATTATCATCTGCAAAATGGGGGCAATAATAACTGGCAGCCCCTTCACGGAGCTGATGCAAGGATCAAATGCTCCCTCATCCTTGGACGTCCTCCAGAGAGTACAGGCTGTGTTTTTAAATATAATTCTGTCCAACGTGATATTCTTATGAAGGAGAACTCCAGGTCTGAAGGACACGGAGGGTTGATAAGTTCTTTAAAGTGTTCTATGTGTATGTTTTGAATGTGATCATTTGTTCTGAAGAAATAAAAGTGTGTCCCATATTTGAGTTCTAGAATTGCTGAGAAAAGGAAACTTTATAGTTTCTAACATCAAATGTGACTGTTGGTATCGCTAAGGACGTGCGGGTATGTGTGTGCCGAGGAGGGTGGCGGGGGTAGGGGAGCAGGAAATCTAGGTCAAAAGAAGAACTAGGAAACTCGGCACCAGGGCATCGTCATCACATAAAAAACACAAGGGCATTTTACTCTGTGCCATCTCCCCCAAATTTCAAGGCTCTGGAATTCCTTTCTCCCATCACATGGGAAGACACGTGGGTTGGGGAGCAAATGTCAAATACCAAGGTGAGCAGGGATGAAGTAAAAGAGACCATTTGGAAATGGGCTCATCGCAGTAGGAATTACATTTTGCACTTAGCTCTCTGACCCAAAACTGGCTGTAATTTTAGTAATCGTGGCTCATACTCATTTACACCCTGTAGCCACCGAAAGATTATCCCACAATGCCATCCATTTTCCTCACCACGTGATACTTGGTCTGCCTGACATTGTGTTCCCAAAGAGGCAAATTTATAGGCTTTTTATGATGTATAAAAGGCAAGGGTTTAAAAAAAATCTCATTTTCAGCAAAGAAGAGTCTTTGGGGGGTGGTGGTGGTGGTTTCCTCCCGCCGTTGTTGGCAGGGCTGGTACTTCCTGTCCCTCTCATCTCTCCATCTCCTCCGTTTGTCTATCTCTTGTCCCCATCGTGCAAACCTGCGCAAGGAGTTCAGCCTAAACCCATGAGGTTTTACCCTCAACTTCGCTGTAACTTAACTCTTACAGTGTTGCCTCCCGGAATCATTTTCTGGGTTACGTGGCCTGAGAATAAGTTAGACGTGGGAAGAGGACAAAATGTACGGCTGGAAGAATTTCAAAATTGGATGAAATTATAGCTCTTAGAGGCATAGCAGAAATCAGAAGTGTTGAAGAAGTTAATTATGTAGGACTAACTCTGGGGGCTCTTTGGTCGCTGTTTTAGGGGGAAGAAATGGGGTCGTGTTAGATGAATTGCAGAAGCACATAGAGATGGCCTGGCTCAAGAGACATTTTTTAATAATGATTGGCAGGTTCGAGTGGGAAGTGTAACCGGGTGCTGTGTGCAGCTGCAGGTGGAGAGGTCGTGATACGCACATGAAACATTCAACCCCTGACTTTTGGAATGTTTCTCTTACAGGAGAAGTGGGATCCAGTCATGTGGCTAGAGTTCCATGTCTGCCATCTTGTTTACCATTCTGGGATCAGCATCTAGTCAGCAACTGCTGTTTGCATTTGGGTGCTGGGAATACAGAGATGAATAAGCTGGGGCCTACACCCTGGGGACCTCACAGACTGCAGCAGGCAGCTGGTGATGAGCAAATCAGACAGTTTTTGTATCTTCTAATGAAAAAGTCTGTTTAGTGTTTTAGAACTAAAGGCATAACATGAAAGAGCACTCAGGAGTGCATTGCTGGGGTAGTCAAGAACTGGCCTTGAAAACAATTTCTAAAAAACCCCCAAGAAACAGAACACCAATTTCTAGGCTCCGGGGGCTTGCTACCCATATCTGGAGGAGACAGTTGTATGCAGAGGCCCACAGGCGGGCCCACTGACCACCATGATACAGACCTTCCATGAGACTCAGCCAACAAGCCCCATCCCTTTTCCTCTTTACCACTATGGCTGCAATGGATAGAATTTGAAAGGAAGGAAGGGTTTGGCTTTCTGATAGAATTCTAAATGAGTGTGCAGAAACACAGTGTAACAACTCAAGAAATATGTACTGAGCCCCCATCTAGGGCCGTGACTTGTGTCAGGTGCTGGGAAGACACAAAGATGAAGCCGGCAAGACTCTGCTCTCAGACCAGCGGTGGGATGACCCACTCATTCATTCGTTCATTGACTCTTCCTCACCTTTCTGCAGGCCCAGCCTCCACCCCCGCAGAGCTCTGGGGAGTGAAGCAGCCACTGTGAGACCAGACAATCAGGATGGCATGGGGGGAGAGCAGCAGAGGTGGTGCTTCCGTGCAGAGAGCGGAGCTCGCCTGCTTGTAAATAGGGTGTGAATGCCTTGAGCAGAGTGTGTGAAATGCCATGGAGGAGCTGAAGAGGGCATAACGAGTTTACTGGGGTAGTGGGGGGTGGGGAGGATTCATGAGGGTTCCCCGGCAGAGGTGGTCAAAGGCATGTGTGCAGAAGAAGGACATTCAGAGTACAGGGAGAGCCTGAAAAAGGACAGTGTGCACATTGCAGTGTGACTTGGGCCATTTCATACACAAAGGTGTGTGTGTGTGTGTGTGTATACATGTTCTTGCACTTGAGCATGATGAGGTTGGGTGGTAGGTTGAGCTCAGATGGCTTAGATTTCCATCCACTGGTCACAGGGAACCACTGAACACTTCTGAGGAAGGAAGTAATATGATCTAATTTATCTTCTAGAAAGATCCCTCTGGGTCTAGTTTTTAAAATAAAGGAGGAAGAGAGAGGAGAGAATGGGGTCAGTCAAGGGGATGTGGCAATAGTCTGAACAGTCAAGGGCAGAATGGGTGATATTGACAATATGGGGATCATTTATGGATCATCCGGTTTCCTTTTAACTGGTACCAGGCTCCTCTCCGGTGAAGATGTGGGTTGCTTGGGAGACAGGATAAAAGGGAAATATTCAGAGTGGAGTACAGTGTTTCTGGGTGGGACAGGGCTCCTTTCAGATGCAAGGAGGGACAGTTAGCAGTTTCAAGTCCTATAGGTGTTTAGCAGAACATTCTACACTCAGGAGGTCACTGGTGGACTTTAACGAAGTGTTGGGAGTAAGAGTCAGATTCCAGAGGGTCTAGTGGAGTGAATGGGAAGTGAGGAAGTGGAGACAGCCAGCACAGAGAACTTTTCCCAGTGTGGCCATGAAGGAGAGGAAAGAAATTAGAAGCTGAAGCAGAGTTGAGGAAAGATTTTTGCTTTTTGTTTTTCCTTTTCTGGAGAATAGAGAAAACTTAAGTCAGATGATTTGGTTTGAAATGGGAGGTGAGGATGGGACTTGCCCCCACACCCACCTCCCAGGGGCCTCTTTTGGGTGAGAACACTGCAGAGTGGTTGATAACCGCATGGTCACAGTACCCAACAGGGAAGGGAGGGACTTCTCACCTTGTCCCAGACCCCTCAGTGACCTTGGTAAGGTCCTGAAGAAGTGAGGGTCACTTTTTCCTGGGTCAGGAGCCCAAGCAGTATTTTGACCTTGAGAAGCTCCAGCATTGAAGGCGTGCTCTTGGGAGCCACATTGCCAGATCTTGCACATTGAGGGCAGTTACATAAACACTCGGAGTGGGGAATGCATGGACGCTAAGTCGCTTTAGTCGTGTCTGACTCTTTGCGACCCCATTGACTGCAGCCCGCCAGGCTCCTCTGTCCATGGGTTTCTCCAGGCAAGAATACTGGAGTGGGTTGCCATGCCCTCCTCCAGTGGATCTTCCTGACCTAGGGATTGAACCTGCCTCTCTTACGTCTCCTACATTGGCAAGCAGGTTCTTTACCACTAGCACCACCTGGGAAGAGGGCAGGAAGGGGATTGTTCAAATTCCACCTGGTTTGTGCCCTGCGGACACTTTCCGATTCCCCTGCTCACGTGTGACAAGGCTATTTCCATAGTAAGCTTTTATCTTAATGGAGAGACAACAGTGGCTACATGGACTGCTGAGGATTGGGGATCAGGCTATCCGAGGTGCTCAGAGGCCACGGTGCATGGGTGCCACAGACTCTCCCATCACTTCTTTAAGGGCTTGTGCTATTTGGCACTCTGAGATGCAGAGTCCATGCAAGTGTGGCGCATGGAATGTGGATGAAGTCCAAGGCCTCTTCAGCTCAGCAAACCGCCACTACAAGTCAAGTGCGGGTGGAAGACAAGCTTTGAGAAACCCCAGAGTGGCCAGGTGTGACTGGCCTTCACTGACCTGAGTTTCCTCCAGCAGCCTTTCCAGGCGTCCCCACCCACACCTTCCTCCTGTTCCAGCCGTGCTGAGCCTCCTAATGCTGACCAGACTCTGCCTGAGCTTGACCATCTCTGAACTTTCACCAAAAGCCTGACTCACCTTTACTGCTTTCCCTGACAACTGACGTTGCCACCCCTTCCTACAACCCCATCTTTCAAGGTGGGATCCTTGTCCCATACCTGTGCTCCTGAGCACTTAGATAAAACATCTATGAGAAGCCCTGCACACGGATGTATTTCCCACTCCAGACCACAAGCATCTCAGGACAGGGATTGTGGCTTATACAATCAGATTTCCTTCACCCCACCTGGTGGTTAGTGCACGGGTGCTCAGAAGAAACCATTTTGGTTGAGGTGAATTTTGGATTTTGAAAGAACTGTTTGTGTTTCTTGAGAAACAGTTTAAGCAGTTCAACTGTTAGATTAACTTCGCGATTAGACCAGAATAACCTAAACTCTCTCTGGCTCTCCTGGGCCCCATGTCACCTACCTTCAGAACATCGCCAGCGTGGAAGCCCAGTTCATCTTCTCCCGAGGCCATGAAATCAAACTTGGCAATGGCTTCCATGTTGTAACGTGAAGCTGGAAGAGAAATAATGTGGTCATTGTGTTTTCTGCCAGAAGGGCAGTCCTAGCGGTTGGTAGTGGAGGATCCAATGTCTCCAGGCTGGAGAGGGAGGTGCAGGCACACAGGAAGGGTTTTTGTTTTCAGAAAGAGCTGCCTGAGCCCCTAGGATCCGTTTTCCGACATCGTTCTCTGAATCTCCAGATGCCAGGAACAGGAAATGAAGGCCAGTGACCGCCTTCCCCCTCTCCTTTCATCCCCATTTGCAGTCCTGGCCTGTGATCATTTCTGGGGCATCTCTGTTTCCGGTTGATAAGGACAGAAGACTCGCTATCATCGCTACCTTGGGGCCTGAGGGGCTGGAAGGACTGTTCTGTAAACACTGTCCCTCGGCAGCTATATTTAACCAGCCGGTGTTAATTAGACAGATGCCATTTTCACTTTTACATCTGAATCATTTAAGAGAATTAGCTTTGGTCAGTGGGGAACTTAGCCATCTTCTACATGGTTTGAGAGTAGAAAGCATTCTCGTTTTAGACCTGGGAGACTCAGATTCCAACTTTTATTATTATTATTATGGAAGCCAACATGGTTTTGGAAATTTTCATTTTCATGCCTCTGAATTGAGTGAAAATATTGGCCCCTCTTAATAATATGTGAGACCTGTATAAAGATAAATAAGTCAACTTATGAATGAAATATAGTTGGGTTTTTTAGGAGACAGTGGGGTGTAATAGAAAGAGAGAAAAGTCCTGGTTTTGTTGATGGACAGCTGTGTGAGCTTGAGCAAGTAAACCTCCTAGAGTCTCAGTTTCCTTGTTTGTAAAAGGGTGATCATAATGTTCAGTGGAGAAGGATGTAAGATGAAATTAAATAATAGACACCAGATGTTATCCAAGACAAAACCGAGTTTGAATAATTTTGTAGAATGAATTTATCCTCAGCAAACACAGTCTAACCAAAAGCCGCAATAATTTTCTTCTGATTTTCCCCACCTCCTATAAAGTTTTCTCTTTGAAATTTGATGCTTATTCTCCATGACCCTCAAGTTCTTTGGTTCTCTGCTCACCGTCAGGACACCGTCTTGAACGCTGCTGTTTGGCATTAATGTTTTGCAAAATTTGTCTTAAGTATGAAACCCTGTAGCTCAGAAACCCTCAAACCTAACTGACTTTCTATGACCAGTAAACTGGGACCACATGTGTCCTCTCAGTGGGAAATTCTGCCCAAGTGAGGAGATTTAGGTAAATTACGAAGGTGGTTGCGGGTGGGAGGGGCTGACTTGCATAGATCAGGGGATTAAAGCTGACTGCTACAGCAGTGATAGCAAGGGGCGCCTCCTCTGATTCTCCACATTTGCTTGGTCTTCCAAAGGCCATTTGTAGGGATGAGCATGACAAAGCCCAAAGACATATTAAGCAAAAAATATCTCAGGAGCCAAAGTGAAATGTCATAGCTCACTGCCTGAGCTTTATCACCAGCCAAAACTTATTTCCAGACTCAAAATCTATATACTTTTTATGAACTTTCTTCAAGATCTGTCCATCTAAGGCAAATTAAAATTTTTGTGACCCGGGATGACCCACTCAACAGGAAGGAGTACTCTGTCCTCCTGGGTGAAAGCTAAATGCTTTTGCTGATTGGATTCACCCCATTACTTTCACATGCAAAGCTTTCCCTAATTAAGGCCTTGCCTCTGGTTTGCAGGATGATGGGTTCCTGTGGGTCACCCTCATGGTATCAGCAGCAGACACTGGTCACATCAGGAGATCAAGTGTCAGGTGAATGGTCCCGAAAACCAAGATCCCATTTCTATGCAAATTTACCTTAATAAGCAGAATGGAGACAAGGGGAGGGCAAATGCTAGACATATTAGAAAATCACATACATTAGAGATAAAAAAAAGAACCTAAGGCATGCTCTAGAGATGACCTTGAGCTTAGAAAGATCTTTCCTACCTTACATATAACTCAGATCAGGCCTGGATACTTGGTCCAAGCTGGCTCTAAGTCATTCAGTGAGAAGACTGGAAGCAGAAGGAAAATTGCTTCTGAATGGTGGCACTTTTCTCTGCCTTCCCCTAGGAGGCAGGTGGTGTGGCAAAGCCAACAACAGAGGCACACTGCAGAGCTCCCCAGCTTGTAATATTAATCCTGGCTCAGAAAACCCAATTAAACAGGCCCACTCTTCATGAAATCACTTTGAAAAAATTTGCTTGTGTCCCATTTCCATTTGTGAAATGAAATCTGTTCAGATGCTGCTTGGTGGCAGAGAGATGCCCCGGCTGGAAGGGGTGGGGGATTGCTCCGTTTTCGTTCAAATCACAGGGCTTTGCAAGCTCTTCCCTTGAATTTACCATTCTCTGCTTCCCTAATAGCAGAGAATGGTAAATGTGCCAGCCCCAGGGGTTGGTCTTCTGTTTGATCATAAAAATGCGTGGAAATTGATATCCTATTCCTTGCTATCCATTAGTTTTAATTTTGAAAAGTTAAAAATTACCACCCAGGGAAAAAAAAAAAAAAACAGAGCTAACACAGTTTATTCAGTATTTATCCATTTTGTTTGATAGTCTGTACCTACCACTGCTACATACTGCATCTGCAAGAGAAAAGTAATAAATGATGGAGATAGAGCATGGTAGCAACAATTCCACGAGAGAAAAGGTGGGGGTGGGGCAGAGAGAGAAAGGGCAGCAGCCTCAAGAACTCAAGAACGCGGTGGAGCCTTCTCACTGCTGTTTGCAGTAGAGTGCTCCTGACCTCAGGGGAACATGAAGACAGACACCTCTTCAGAGAGCCGCACAGACGGGTTAAATGTGCTTTCCCTTCCAGTGATCAGTCTTAGAAATGGCTGCACTGCTACCTGCCATAGAGTGTGAATAAGAAGTGACGGCATTCAGGTGCCAAGCCGCTGTCAGCCGCTTCCCCTTATTCATCCCAGGCCTGGGGATGGTAGCATTTGTCCAGGAATCCCGCCTCTGAATTGCACAGGGCTCCTGCCCCAGGTGCTGGCTCTGTTTCCTCACCAGCCCTCTGCATCTCTCTCCCTCTCCCACTTGACAAATGGCATGGAATGCCCATTAGCAGCCCTGAGACATAGATCACCCCGCATGCCAACAGGATGCCCTCGGCACGATTTTATCTGCCCTTGTATTTCCATTTAAGTTTCTTGTACCACCAAAATCCCTGAAAAACAGTCAGGCTATATACTACGGATGTTTATCTGCTTCTAAAATATGTCACCACAGAGGATGAAAACAAAAGTTGGGAGACAGTTCTTTAAAAGAGTCTGCATTTGAAAGCCAAAGTCAGGGGATGTGTTCAGAAGAAATACATAGTTTCCATCAAAATGGTACCAGGGAAGCAACTTCTTGAACAATTTCAGCTCCTCCTAATTTGGCTATGAACAGCCAAGGCTTTCGTTTTCTGTATCTCTGAAAAAGAGTATTTGCATAACAGCCCAGAGCTGGTGGAAGATGCAGGCTCAGGCCCCAGGGAAAGAAGGAATCCTGTGTGCGTGCTCAGTCGTGTCTGTTTGTGACCCCATGGACTGTATCCTGCCAGGCTCCTCTGTCCATGGGATGTCCCAGGCACACATGCTTGAAATCCTCACCCTTTCAATCTGCCAGGCAAAGCCCTTCTTGGAGGCAGTGGGAAGGAAGCACTTCCCCACCTCCCCGCCTAAATTGACAAGGTCAGTGGCTTTTCAGATGTGGGAAACCTTATGCTGCCAGGAAAAAATGATGCTCGCTAAGCCTCACTGTACACAACAGATCTGTTCTTGAAGAGTTATTATGAAGAGAGTATTTGTAAATGGAATCATATTAGCGTGCATTATGGAGACTCATTCTACAAAGGAACCCCATGGTGAATCCCTGTATTAAATGAAAGGGAAAATTTGTTATGCAAATAGCTACCTTTTAATTTCTCTGTTTTAAAGGCTGGGTTTTTTCGTGCACTGAGTCTTAAAATAGATCGCACCTGTGTATCTTCTCCCACCTTACATAGTGGGTTAAATAAATTTAGTTTACCCTTTTCTTAACCCCCAAATGCTTTGTAAAAACCTATATATATTGATATATAACATTTTACCTTGGAGTATAGACGTGTGTGTGTGTGTGTGTGTGTGTGCGGGCTCAGTTGTGCCCAACTCTTTGCAACCCCATGGACTGTAGCCCACCAGGCTCATCTGTCCATGGGATTTCCCAGGCAAGAATACTGGAGTGGGTTGACATTCCCTCCTCTAGGGGATCTTCCCCACCCAGGGATCAACTCTCATCTCCTGCATTGCAGGTGGATTCTTTACCTGTTGAGCCACTGGGGAAGCCCGAGTATAGACTAGTAATCCTCCAGACCGTTTTTGCAAAGGACCAGAGAGAAGAGATTTTCAGCTCTGGGGGCTGTACAGACTATGCCACGACCAGGCGTCTGTCCTTTTTCAGGCAGGCAGCCTGAGAGAACAGTAAACCAGCAGGAGGAGCTGGGTTCTAATACAGCTGGATGCCGTCACCGACTCAATGGATGTGAGTCTGAGCAAACTCCAGGAGGTGGTTAAGGGAAACCTGGTGTGCTGCCGTCCATGGGGTTGGAAAGAGTCAGACACGTCTTAGAGACTGAAAAACAACAAGTTTTATTTATGCTCACTGAAACTTGAATTTCATATAATTTTTACATGCCAAAAGATATTATTATTATAATTTTGCCCCACTGTTCAAAAAAGTGAAAACCATCTCATTTGTGGGAAAAATACATGAGTCAAATTTGACCTACTGGCCATAGTTTACAGACCCCATATAGTCTTTAAAAATTTTCTTTTTGTTTTTTAGAGAGTTTGGGAATAGGCTATTTTTATTTTATTATTTATATACTTTCAGCCATGCCCTGAGGCATGTGTGATCTTAGTTTCCGGACCAGGGATCAAACCTGTGTCCCCTGCAGTGGAAGAGAGGAGTTTTAACCACTGGATAGGGAAGTCCCATGTAGATGTTTTTAGCTATATCCTATCTCCCCTGGTAGTCTGTAAACTTCCTGGGGTCTCATGAGTAGATGAACCTGTATTTGAACCTCAGACATGCCATTTACTTCCCAAGCATCCTGCTTCTTCATCCTCAACCTGATTCAGTTCAGTTCGGTCTCTCAGTCATGTCTGACTCTTTAAGACCCCATAGTCTGCAGCACGCCTGGCTTCCCTGTCTTTCACCAACTTCCAGAGCTTGCTCAAACTCATGTTCATCAAGTTGGTGATGCCATCCAACCATGTCATCCTCTGTCATCCCCTTCTCCTCCTGCCATCCTAACCCGGTAGCAGCCACCCTTACTTCATGGGGGTCTTGTGTGTAAATGTGTATAAAGACTCTGGCACACAGTAGGCATCTGATGAACAGTACCAGCAGTTGCTGTTATTTCTCCTTACATGCCTTGTGCTACCTCGCCAGTGCTTAGTGGCACCTAGCAAATGCTTGCTGAGAGACTGGCAACATGATGAACGACCTGCCATCAGAATTACAACTGTAATTGATTTCCTCAGAAGAGGGGCAGCCGATGGAAGGACCCATTTACAAGGATCGATTAATTTCCCATTCAAAGGTGCCCTGACTTCTTGGCAGACTCAGCCAGAGATAATGAAACATGCACCCACATTAAAGGTTTGATTTATTTAATCCAATAGAGGGCAATGGTGCGCCCCAAACCATGGATTTCATCTTGTAACTTTCTATGCATCTTGAGTCCCTCACAATCCTTCTCCAGACAGGTTGGCGACTGTCTTATTTGTCTCTGGTGCATTTTAAGGCATAAACTTTAACATTTCAAAGACTCTCAAACCCATAAAATACAGAATTGCTTCAATGGAAAAGAATCGGAAGACATCTGCTCCTACACATTTTCTGATGCTTCAGTTCTCCTTGAGCTCCCTGGGAAGCAGGTCCCCTTTCATCTCCAACTGACCAGCCCCTCACTCCTGTCTGTGGGTCTAGGTTGATGTGTGTTGAAACCTCAACTGTGTGTTTTCTTTTATCTTAACCTTCCAGCTGTGCCTAGAGCCCTTCTGCCTTTGTTTATCACCTCTTACAGGGCATTGGACAGAGCAGCAAACCGAGAAAGGTCATAGAGGGCCCTTCTTGAAAATTCATACTCATAGGGTGGACAACGGGGCTTCTCTGGTGGCTCAGATGGTAAAAGAATCTGCCTGCAATGCAGGAGACCTGGGCTCAATCTCTGGGTCGGGAAGATTCCCTGGAGAAGAGAATGGCGACCCACTCCTGTATTCTTGCCTGGAGAATTCCATGGACAGAGGAGCCTGGTGGGCCACAGTGCACGGGGTTGCAGAGTGGGACGACTGAGTGACTAGCGTGCACACACACAGGGTGGACGGCTACCTATCACTCACCTGTTAACCTTGGCTTATCTATTCTTTCAGAGACCCAAATCGATCTGTTTTGGAAAAGAAAGTGAAAACAAAGAAAAAGGCTGAGCATGACCAAGAGATCAAGGCTGGTCTTTCCTCACTTTGGGTTCTCAAATGACAACATTTTGCCTCTGTTCTAAACCAGCAGAATTCTTGCTCACAGGGTGCCTCTTAATCAGCCAGCCATGCTGGAAATAACCTTCTTGCTGAATGTCTTACAAGGCTTACAGATTTCTTTTCTGCGCCTGCTCTTGAATTACTCCTAACTCGTCCTCTGGAACTCTTATAATAAAGTGCCTCCAATCCTATTTTCATAAGATCCCTTTTCTCCTTTCTCTTGAGATTTGGATCTGAAGTCACGTGTGGAGGGTGAGGTGGGAATTGGAATCTTGGCTGCTACCATCTACGGCAGATAGCCATGAACTTGGGAGCAGCCACCAGGGGCTTCTGCTTTAAGCAATTTACAACCAACAGCTCCTGTGCTTCTCTGGATCTCCCGAGTCAGAAACGCAGGACCATTCCTTTTTGGGTTTAGCATCTCTGAGGCCTTCTCAGGAGGATCTGGCCTGTTTCCATAGGTACTCTCTCCATGGGATATAAACATTTCTGATTATTATCACAACCAGAGTGACCCAAGACAAGCAAAATGTACCCCACCAAACCATTTCTGGCTAGCTGGCTAAGATTTTAGTGCTCTCTAAAAGCCTCCATTTAAAATGATTTTGTCCACAGGGACATTCTTATTTTCCTCTCGTCCCCAGGTGACTCAATATTTCCTCCTCCTAAGTTCCAGGAAGGACTTCCCTGGTGGCTCAGTGTTAAAGAACCCACCTGCCAATGCAGGAGACGTGAGTTTGATCCCTGGGTCAGGAAGAGCCCTTGGAGAAGGAAAAGGCAACACACCCCAGTATTCTTGCCTGGGAAATCTCATGGTCAGAGGAGCCTGGTGAGCTACAGTCTATGGGGTCACAAAAGAGTTGGACACAACTTGGCAACTAAACAACAGTGACAACAACAAGCCCCAGGAAAGGATAAATCCCCTGGCATGTCCGCCCTGGGTAAAGACATGCAACCAGAGGGGGCCTTTGAAGCTTGTCCGAAGATGGTGATTCCTTGACGGCTGACCTGCTGATGCCAGTCCTGGAGCCACTAGGAAGTGGCTTATGAACGGAAGCCTCAGGGGACACGCCATCTCCCTGCACAGGTGTGTCCCACACAGAACAATGCATCCTCTAAATGCTTCCCTGAGGAAAGCAGCAACAGAGCGGTCCCTGATGTCAGGTAATGGGCAGCAGGCAGTGGGATAGGAACGTGGGCAGGGAAGGTGTGCTGCCCGGGATGGACTCAAGCTCAGCCCATAACCATCCACTGCAAGGCTGGTGGCACCCAGCCCAAACTTCTAACATCTCTCTCCATCAGGGCCTCCTGCAGACCCTCTGCCAGCCTCTTAGTTCCAGTCCAGCCTGGGATCCCCAGCCCCACCTGGACCCCTTGGCTTTGCCCTGAGATTTTTTTTTTTTTTTCCTATTTTCCAAATGGGAATCATCTCCCCAGCTAGAAGGCACTTGGTTTATAGGTTTGGAAGCTAAAGAAATATATTTCAAAGACTAACAGACAAACGTGACACAAACTAGAGAGTCCCTCTAAGCTCCTGATATCCTTATTTAATCAAATTGCTCTTCGGCTGGTCCCTGTCTGTCACTGTGGATTATGGAGATTTCATTGGTCTCAAGGATGCTTTCCTCTATTAGCTCTTCTTTTCCTCCTTAAGGTTTTTTGTTTTGGGCAGAGGATGGCAAGGGGAGGAAGGTAAAGAGGGAAGAGACAAGTCAGGAGACAGTCCCTGTGCAGGTCCCTCCCCTCCCCTGCCTTGTAAATTGAGTGATGCCCAGGAGAAGGGTCATCAGTCGTATAAGGATGTGAGAGTTCAACCATAAAGAAGGCTGAGTGCCGAAGAATTGATGCTTTTGGATTGTGGTGCTGGAGAAGACTCTTGAGAGTCCCTTGAATGGCAAGGAGCTCAAACCAGTCAATCCTAAAGGAAATCAACCCTGAGTATTCATTGCAAGGACTGATGCTGAAGCTGAAGCTTCACTACTTTGGCCACCTGATGCGAAGAGCCGACTTATTAGAAAAGACCCTGATGCTGGGAAAGATTGAGGGCAGGAGGAGAAGAGGGTGGCAGAGGATGAGATGGTTGGAAGGCATCATTGACTCAATGGACATGAGTTTGAGCAAATTCCGGGAGATAGTGAAGGACAGGCAAGCCTGGCATGCTGCAGTCCATGGGGTTGCAAAGAGTCAGATACAACTGAGTGACTGAACAACAACAGAAGAAGGGTCACTTGCTCTTCTTTCTTCCGAATATTTATTACCTTACTTTTCTTTCATCAACACCAGTGCGGCTTATAAAACACAACTTTCTCGTTAAACTCAAAGTGTACCGTATAAGATCTCATTCATTTTCAAGCTTTTTGTAAGAAAAAGATCTCTTTCTTTAAACGTAGTGTGTGTGTTCTCTCAAACTTTAAGCAAATTCTTTTTTTCCTGTCTTGTCACTCTGCCAGGTGAGGCTGCCAGCCACGGTGACCTGGTTTCAAAGCTCAAGTCTGTTGCTGACTTGGTAGCAGGGGAAAACAAGTTCTCTGTGCTACAGTTTCTTCATCAGGGCTTGAGAGATTTCTCACCTCGCAGCACAGTGTTTCGGGAAGATAATACAGGAAGTATGGCTCATTCTTGGGAACCGACAGTTTGGTGGATCTTTCTCCAAAGCACTTTTTGCCTCTTAGCTATCTACCATTCTGTTTTGTAGAGAAAAAAAAATTTTTTTAACTTCAAAAATGTCAAAACTCGTAACACAAGCATAAACTCCTTTGCAGCTTTTCAAGGCCCCCATCTCTGCCCCCATCTTCCTCTGGGCAAGTGTTAGCTTCTCCCTGCTTACTGAGAACCCCAGACTGCAATGTATCAAGTGCATTGTAATCAAGACAATCTAGTAAGTAACGAGAAAAGATAGCATTGACCAAAGGGAAGTGGGGAAATGGAAGTTTGAGAAACACAAAACTGATTTGGCTTCTGAACCTTATCCGTGGGCGCAGAGCTCGGTCACTGTGTTGCTATCTTGAAACAGGAAGTCCCAGCTCTTCCCTGTAGGAAGACCTCAGGGAACATGCCTCACCAATGCCTAGAAACAAGAACCAGAGAAGACTAAGTTTCATTCATCGGTATGATCCATTACGTGCCAAGGGCTTCACAAAGGGCCACTGTTTGCAAAATGCATAATCATAATCATTATTATTATTCACATTTTCTATATATTTTTTGTTGTGCCATAGAGCATGTAAGACGTTAGTCTCCCGACCAGGGATCAAACCCGTGTCGCCTGCGTTGGAAGCACAGAGGCTTAACAGTTGGACCACCAGGGAATGCCCTCATTCACACGTTATGAATGAGAAACGTTATGAATGAGATTAGGGTACATGTCTGCTGGCTCCTAAGGCTGTGCTCTTTCTTCTCTGTCCTAGCGAAATATGCAAGTCAGTTCAGGATAATTGCTAACTAGCTTAGGGCCCCCGAACCTTCCTGGGTTGCTGTCCTTCAGCCAAGAAATTGATGGGAACAATTCTCACATACCCTCAAAATTCAAGCCCATTGCTCTTTGGTCAAAGAGCAAAGACTCTAATAAACCTGGCTAACCTAACACCAAGCAATTGTGCTTTCTGGCAATTGCAGACGTGGAAACAATCTCAGTTAATAAACTTACAAGGAGCTGTCCTCTTCTTTCCTTTCCGTTCTCCCTCTCTTTCTCTCTCTCCCTCCCTGTTTCTCTCTTGTGATGCCATATTTTTCTAACCTTTCCCACCATCACCTTTTCCTACAACGTGTTCTACTTTTTTTTTTTAATGTGGATCATTTGCAAAGTCTTTACTGAACTTGTTACAATATTGCTTCTGTCTTGTGTTTTGGGGTTTTGGCCTGAGGTATGTGCCATCTTAGGGATTGAACCAGCACCCCCTGCCCTGGAAGGCAAAGTCTTAACCACTGGACCACCAAGGGAAGTCCCTGCTCTGCGTTTTTTCTCTTTTTCTGTGTCTTCAAAACATCAGCGAAACTTACCATGAATCTAGTTAGAAAAAGTATATCTAAAATGTCCCTGTTTAAAAATCTTCTACACTGTTTGTATTTAAATAGCCCCATGAAAACATCAATCCAAAACAATAGCCACAAAAATGAAACAGAAAGAGCCCACCCCGCTGAGGTGTTACCTCCAGCCTGACTCTGCTGCAAGACGAATCTATCATTGCCACTTCCTCATTTTATCCTGATTGTTTCCTAAAGCAATAACAATTGTCTGCAGAAACACCACGAATCCTGCTGGCGAAACCCAACCAGGAGTGAAGCATTAAAAATGCCCACACAGAATCAGAAATTACTTAAGGAGCCCTGTTCAGAGGGCCGGGGGGGATGGTGGTATATGTGAGTGGAAGACAAGAAAGAGACAGCCCAACAGACATTTTACACATCCCCAGGCTTCATTTTTTCACTTCCTATTTTCTATTCACATCATGAGTTCCTCTGGAATTTATGACCAGGATTTTATGGAGCCTTCATGTTCTCTTTCCCTTTCCCCCTTCTGTTCACTTCGCATTTGTTTTTATTGATTTGGGCTCTGAAAGCTTTGGCTCATTTATCACATATTTGAAAGCCTTCATCTTCTTACTCTGCTGTCACCAGGGCTGTAACACCATTCACAAACACCACAAATACTCTCGGCCTCCCCCTCCCTTCCCGCACCACCTGTGCTCGGGGCCACCTTAACTTCACCAGAGCACACAGGGTAGAGTGGATGACTGCGTGACCACAGCTACTTCAATCTTCTTGTCACTTTTACTTATATTCCCCAGCCCCCATTTATTATTGGAATGCGGGTCATTGTTTTAGTTCACTGGTCACAAAAGCTTGCAAAAGCGGACATGAACCCTTATGACAGCTTGCCTTCCTTCATTTCATGCCTATCCCTGAGAAATTGGAGGTAATTACATTTTTATTGATCAAGTCACCCCATAAAGGTACTAAAAAGCTGCCAACAGAAGGGAGGATATTGTGAATTGCTTCCATCAAATGAATAACTGGAATATTCTTGTTTTTTGGATATGTAGGTCTTAATTTGAGTTTGTTTGAACAGAGGAACACCTGTATGGGCCTTGTTTAAAGTCCTTCTCTTTCTTTTTTAATTTCCAGTTTTATTCAAGCAGGCCCTAAATCTTGGATTCTCAAAGCTGAAAGTGATTCAGAAAGTTGGTCTTTTCCCAATTTTTAAGATGATAGAGAATGGACGTGGCGGGGGTGGGGCAGGTGGACTTGAAAGGAACAGACTAACAGCTTGGTGAACTGGTTACATGAAACCAAAATGTCTGATGATAATTTTCAGTCTGAATTTTTCCCTAAGAAGAAAAGAAAATACAAGAAGATGATGCTTATAAGCCCCAAATTCTTGTGTCTAAGCTTAAATATCAGCCTCCCCCACCACCATTCCAGGTCCTCCACCACACTAACTCCTTGTTCTCCGGGTCACACTGCAGTTTTCCAATATTCTTCTCAAAATGTGTTATCTAGAATTGGATTCAGGATTCAAGATGTGGTTTCGGCTGGGCTGAGTAGTAAAGGACTATTTAATTGTTAGATCTATACAGAAGGTCCGTGTAGTCAAAGCCACAGTTTTTCTGGTAGTTATGTGATAGTTGGACCATAAGAAAGCTGAGTGCCGAAGAACTGATGCTTTCAAGCTGTGGTGCTGGTGAAGACTCTTGAGAGTTCCTTGGAAAGCCAGGAGATCAAACCAGTCAATCCTAAAGGAAATCAACCCTGAATATTCATTGGAAGGACTGATGCTGAAGCTAAGGCTCCACTACTTTGGCCACCTGATGCGAAGAGCCGACTCATTGGAAAAGACCCTCATGGGGGAAAGTTTGAAGACAAAAGGAGAAGGGGGGAGGCAGAGGATGAGATGGTTAGATAGCATCACTGGCTCAATGGACATGAATCTGAGCAAATCTGGGAAATAGTGGAGGACAGAGGAGTCTGGTGTGCTGCAGTCCATGGGCTTGCAGAGAGTTGGACACGACTTAGCGACTGAACAGCAACAAGATTTTTATAGTGGTGTCACACTGTTGGCTCTGAGGGATATAGCAACTACAACAAAAGTCTAGGTGTTTCTTAATGTGAAGGAGGGTCAAGCCAGGCTTGTCCACTTCTTCAGGGGATGTTTTTGGGAAAGAAAATGTGAGGTTCAACTTTAGTCTCTCTGACTTTCCTCTTGTTTTTGTTCCCTGTTGGCAGGTCTTTAGTTCATCGCAATTTGCCTAGGTGTGGATCTGTATCCCTCCTCTTGCTTATCTCTTCCAACTGTCTTTCCATAAGCAAATTTGATGGCTTTTTGGTCTTTATTCCACAATAAACGGAACACGGGCTTTGCAGGCAGGCAGAGTTAGGTTTGAATCCTGGCTCCTTCATTTAATAATTGTGTGGTCATAAGCAAATTGGTTATCTCTGAACTCTTGTTTCCTTCCCTAAAAACTCCCTCCAGGTTGCCATTCACGTATTCATCACTATTTTTTGTGTATCAACTGCAAACCTGCCAGCTTCAGTAGTTATCTCTCTACCTGTCTTTCTTATCTTGTTCTCTAGGGTATCATGAAAAATGCAACCAGATGCCTTGCTGTGAAAGCAAACTGTGCCATGCCCGTGGCCCTTTCCAAACCTCAGGAGAAGAAAATAAACCAGAACAGGTCAACTCTTCCTTGAGGGATGCTTGGGGAAATACAAAGTGGAAGAAATTCGGCTTCTCACTCACTTTCCCTCTTATGTGTTTTCTGTTCCCCGCTCCTTGTCCTCTTTTCCAGTCTGTTGTTTCACTTTCTCGTGTCTTTTAGATCAGCTGCTGTCACGTTAGCTGATGCACTCCCATCCTCCTTCCACCCTACGCTGTCTGCTTGACGGAGCAAAGACCCCTGTGAGTTGAAGAGTCCTGACACACACAGTTTCTGAGGGTCATTTTTCTATTCAGAATTCGTCAATGTCATAGGTAGGTAAACAAAATTTAAAAAAAAAGTCAGGAACAAGACTAGTGCCTGCCTCACAGTGTGCTGCGGAAAAACAAGTGATATATCCTCCAACCCACCCAGCATGGGGCCTGGCACATAGGCGTTGTTAGCTATTTTGACTACTTGCATTTTCCTCAATTATTGAGACATGTGGCTCAAGGGGAGCACGAATGAGGAAGTACAAAACAGCCAGTTTAATGTGAATTTCAGATACATAACAAATTGTTTCAAGCTACCTCCCAGATCCACTCAAGTCTCTCTTGGGACTTCCCTGGCGGTCTAGTGGTTAAGATTTCACTTTCCAAGGCAGGACATGTGGGTTCAGTCCCTAGTTGGCAAGCTAAGATCCTACATGACTTGCAGCCAAAAAACCAAAACATCAAACAGAAGCAATATCATTGGCAAATTCACCAAAGACTTAAAAAATGGTCCATATTAAAAAAAAAACACCTTAAAATAATGACTCTCTTGTTGTCATTTCAGGCCTTCAGCAATCTCTTTCCAACCTGTCTCTCTAAACTGACTTCAGAGCACCACCTACCCTTTGCAAATGTGCCTTAGTGAATGGCTCTTCATTGCTCTCTAAGCAGCCCATCCACATCCTTCCTCTGTACTGGTCCTCCTCCTGCCATCTAACTCAGGCTGCCATGCATGTACAGCTGCGCAGGTTGTCTACTGAACAAGGACCCCCAAATCTTCAGTGGGGATTGAAGAAATTCACCTGGTGCCCGTCTAACCAAGCTCCCAGTCCCAGGGGGGGACTGCACGTGCCTAGAACCATAGGCACACTCCTCTAACTTAAATAAAGGCAGCTGGCTGAACTTCAGCTGCTCCTATAAGGCCTCAGTCAGGGGATCCCTGCTCACCCCCTGAGCTCTCACTCTCTCTTACTCTTCTTGGAGACTCAATGTCTCTACCCCTTGCCGGCTGTTGTCGCCTTGTCAAGTGAGACGAGCAAGTACGTAGGCTTTGCAGTCAGACTGCCAGAGTTCAAATCCTGGCTCAACTACTGGCTGCATGGGTGACCTTGAGCAAGTTATTTAATCGCTCTGAGCCTCAGTTTCCTCATCTTTAAAACAGAAATGGGGCTTTCCTGGTGATCTAGTGGTTAACAATCCACCTGCCAACGCAGGGGACATGGGTTTGATCCCTGGCCTGGGAAGATTCCACATGCTGCAGAGCAGCTAAGTCCATGAGCCACAACCACTGAAGCCTGTGTGCCCTGGAGCCCATGCTCCGCAACAAGAGAAGCAGCTGCAGTGAGAAGCCTGAGCATCACAACTAGAGAGAAGCCCCTGCTCGCTGCAAGTAGAGAAAGCCCACGATCAGCGATGAAGACCGAGTACAGCCAAAAATAAGTAGGTAAATAAAAATTTTAAAATGTCAGGAACAAGACTAGTGCCTGCCTCATAGTGTGCTGGGGAAAAACAAGTGGTATATCCCCCAACCCACTCAGCATGGGGCCTGGCACATAGGCGTTGTTAGCTATTTTGACTACTTGCATTTTCCTCAATTACTGAGACGTGTGGCTCAAGGGGAGCACGAATGAGGAAGTGTATATCTCACGAAGTCGGGGTGTGAGATAAAACACGGAACAGCCAGTTCAATGTGAATTTCAGATAAGCAACATATTGTTTCTAGCATAAGTGTGTCCTAAACATTTGCCTTGTCCAGAGAACTCTCGAACAGGTAGACTGGCTCACGGTCGAGGACGATGGCTAAGGATTGTTTGATCTTTTCACCCTCTCATCTCGATTCTCCCTGCTGCCCCTTCTCCCCACGCAAGGCCTGTCCCATGAGATCTTTCACACGAAAAGTGTGGCGGAGGCTCTCCTGAGGGATGAGACCTGAGGTCTCTGAATGAAGCCTTTAGGCGTTCTTGTGAAGGTTGTGGTTTGTGTGTAGAAGTATGTATTTTCCCATTCATATGCCCTGTGAGCCACAAAATGTCATACATCCCACTTTCTCTACCTTTCTGGTGTTATTTGCTGCTTTTGACATTGTGTGTGTGTTCAAAGACACGCTATTACTATTATGCATTCTGGAATGCTAAGTGTTTTGGTAAGTGGGTTTTATATACTGGAATTTCTCTTTTTGATAAGTGACTTTTCGTGTAATCCATGTTTGTGGTAAAGCTGGAATCCTCTAAACCTTCTTATGCATTCAGACTTTTCTCTTGTGATTATTCTGGCATTTCGCATCGTTATTCTCAAATTCACTATCTGCTCTCTCCTATCTATAACGTGTCAAAAATTTCCATGCTTGGCATTTGCACTACAGTAAAAAAATTCCTGGGCACCGGCCCCAGTAAATTATTAGTAGTCTCATCACGTAGTCATCAGGTTGACATTTACTTGTATCATCCATGTATCTAGTCCTGATGACAAATAATCCCTGAATGGGCTGCTGATACTTCATCCTTTCTTTATATGATTTTGCCTTCCTAGAGCCTTGTCTCTTCCTGGAATCATTGCAGAGGAAGTTACTAAACCACCAGCAGTACCAAATGTGGTTCTGTTCTTTTCATGATCTTCTTGTTTTTTATAGTCTTTCATTTCAAATCCTTCATGACTATCTCCCTGCCCAGATTCTTTCCTTTCTCTCTTCTCTGTCTGCACGACCAAGAAGCATCCATTTCTCCTCGTGTTAGCCTTCAGATTTTTTGCTGTTTGACCTCACTGCTCTCATGCTCCTTCTTCCTCTTGGGAGTATCTCCTATACTTTATCCTTTCACTCAACAAGCATCAGTGAGTGAGTGTCGAGTGAATGGATAAAGTATAGGAGATTCTTCTATAGGAGATACCTGGCATTGTGCCAGGCACCATGCTTGATGTGGAGATCTGGCACGGATCCGAGAACACATCCTACCCTCAGATGGCTCAGAGTCTTGTAGGACAGACAGACAGGTCGACCAAATAAGCAAGAGAAGTGTGACAATGGAGCCAAATGGAGTGGGTGAGGAGCTACAGGAGTGGCTCCTCATATCTGGCTCCTGGTTTGGGTACAGGCATAGCAGGGACCGGGGAAGCTTCCCTAAAGAGGTGCCAGTTGAACTGAGCCTTGTGGACAAGTAGAGGGCACGTATACCGCAGACAGAGGTGTGTGTCAGTAGGAGCTGGAGCGCCCAACTGGTTCATGATGGCCATTGTGGATTGGCAGGAGGTGGGGTTGGTGTTTCCGGTGGGGTCAGGTCATGGAGGGCCTTGCGTAGCATAGGAAGGATGTTGGACTTTATCCCTAGGGTGATGGAGACTCACTAAATGCTTTGATACTCTTTGCATTAGGTACTGTTTAATCTGGTGGCAGTGTGCAGGGTTAGAGGGCATGGTGGGCTAGAGATGAAGAAACTATTACAGGAGGCTTGGCCTGAGATGATGAGAGTCTGAACTATGACAGTGAGAGGCGGGGCTCTTCCTTGGCATTCCTGTGCTTTTATCTCCACAGTAAGTGCTTCCCATGTATCCTCTCACATTTATCCTCTTCATTTGCAAGAACCTGAAGGGTCGCAAAGAGTCGGACATGACTGAGCAACTGAACTGAACTGAGGAATAATAACTATCATTTAATCCATCTGATAGATAAGGAAACTGAGACTCAAAAAGATTAGATAATGCCCCAGGTTCACAGGCATCAAAATCTAGTGGAGCTAGAATTCAAATTCAGCCCGCTTTGCTCACATGGTAAACCTCGTTTTAACTCAGGTGAGTCACCAGGACTTTTTGACCAATTAGGAGTGACTAAAAGGTAAAGAAGAGTCTAGAGCTGGACCGTCCTATAGGAATAGAATACAGATCACAAATGCAAGCCACACATGTAATTGAAAATATTCTAGTAGCACATTAAAAAAGAAAAGGACAAATTTTAATTTATTCTATTTAATCTTATATATCCAAAATACTATCACTTCAACAAGAAATCAGTCTAAGATATAAAAATATTTCGTCTTCTTTCTCTGAGCTAAATCTGGTGCATAATTTACCCTGAATGCACATCTCGGTTTGGACCAGCCATACATGAGGTACTTAACAGCACACGTGTCTGGCGGCTGCAATATTGGGTAGTGTGGTAATAGAACGGCTTTCATCTTTCTTCTGTGGGCAATATGGTAGATGGAGATGACATTTTTGGAGGTAAGAGAATATAGGAAGAAATGATCCTTTGGAAGGAGTTTGAAATTCAAAACATCTAGGTAGAAACATCTAGGTAGAGATTCCTAGTCTCTGTCTTCTCTTGTCTGTTGGTGTGGATCTCAGCAAAAAGGTCTGAGTGGACATATACATTTGGGAGCTATTCTCTTTAGATGGTTGTTAAAACCCCAGGTAAGAAGGAATCACAGGGGGAGATTATGTAGATGGATGAGCCTTTGGAAACAGCGGGAAGGCATGGATGCCTTGTACAGATGAAGGAGTTTATCAGTAGCAGCAGGTGAGGTCTCTCCCCTTGAACAGGAATGAAGGACAAGATGAGCACGGATGCAGAGGGTAAGTCTGTGCAGGTAAAGGGTGGGGGGATGATGGCAGGGGTCCTCCTAGCTCATTCTAATTCTTTCTTCCCTTCTGTAGAGAAATGAACCCTGGCTTTTATGTTTGACTGCTCACAAAATGTGTATGTGAAAAGGGGAGGAAAAGGCAAACAAAATATAAATATTTGCCTAGCTGGGGACCAAAACCAAGATGAGCCTTTATTACTCCTAATTACCACCCCATTTTCTTTCTCTCTCATTAAACTTTTTATTTTGAAATCATTATGGACCCACAGGAAGTTGCAGAGTACAGAGAGTTCCCCTATTACTCTTTATCCTGCTTCCCCTGATAAAGATATCACGAAACTATAGTATCAAAACCAAGAAACCGATATTGGTATGATACTACTAACTGGACCTCTAGCTTCCCTTTTACCACTTCCTAGCAAAAAGTAAACTGACTAAAAAGGAAAAAGTGACGTAAGATGTAATGTCCAACCTGGTCAAGAGCTTGGTGTGTGTTAAAGAGGTTTATCCCTGTAACTAATTGACCTACAAAGACACTGCAGTAAATGCCACTAAAATGCTCAAAAATACCTTCTTACAGCCATTTGTAATTTGCTCCAGGATTATTTGGTTAAACCAGGCTCTTCTCGTTTGTATGGAGAACAGCAAGGAATAGACTGCTGTATTAGAGATAGGTATAGATATATAGAGAGAGATTCAGCAGCATCTCTGACAAGAAATGCATGGTTCAGAAGAGGGAAGCCATGTGCCCAAGGCTGTACTGTTTTATAATCTGGGTCTCGCTGACTACAGCACTTAAGCTCAGTTGACGACATTATACTATCTCTAGGTATGTGGCTATTTCATGCCCTCATCAACACAGAGGAAAACCGATGGATTAGGAAGGAGTCAGCATTCAGATAAGTGACTCCATTCAATGTTCAAACAGGGAGGATTTCAGAGGAACCCACAGCACCCAAACAATACATTCCTCGATAAACGCTAAGGGGTTAATCGAGCCAGTTCACAAAACAAACAGACTCAAAGGAGACAGGCGCATTCCTCAAAAGCAGGATCAAAGAAAGAACCAAGAATCTCTTTGCTTCAAGAAAACAAAAACCAAAGAGAGAAAATTAAGCCGACTTGAAGAGAACAGTGGCTATCCATCGACCGAGGGTTGGTCAAGGCGAATAACACATTTATTTACAGAGTGAGAGAGTTCTGCTGTATTTTCACTGCAAGTGATAATTTGTTAACGGGTAAATATGGAACGACTTTCTTTCTTCCTCGGTGATAAATGAGCTCACTTTCTCAAAAAAAACCCCAATATGTCTGGCAAGAGGTAGAAGACAGAAAAAAAAAGAAATATTTCATCCATTAAGATCTGAAAAGCAAAAGAAATACATATTTCTGATAGCTGGCTGGAAAGAGGTTAGCCTTGACAATTCCTGGGCGGCTGAAGAAGGAAAAATTTAGCAGGAACAGGCTGAATAAGGGTGGTCAGATGCCTTAAGGCTGAGTGATCTCTGTAAAATGACATTTTTCCTACACCAGCTCCTTATTTATTCTGTGTATCTACACCTTCCCTTATATCGCCGAGTATTATATGTGTGCTACCAGTAATAAAATAGTTTTTGTCAAATCCAAGAAGACAGGCTGAGAGCAATTTGCAGCTGTGGGAGCAGGACACAGGGTTTTGTCATCTGTTATAGCCACTGGGAAGGGTCTTCAGCCTTCAAGGGCCAAGACAGAGCAGCACACACGTGATAAGAACAGAGGAAATAACTGAAATCAACTCAGCTCTATTAATGTTGTTATCAAATAGGCAAGGGAGGGAAGAAGAAACAAGTCCCTCTTTTGATGGATTGGCTCTGCATCGACCCAAGATCAAATTCAGCCAAGAGGTCAGTTTTGTCATTGATTTCCCACCAACTGTGCCACTCGACCATTCGTATCGAACCCCAGCCATTGGTTTGGGGATGAAGAGATGCAGTCTGCATTTTGAAATCCGTGCAAATGCTTAAATAGACCCTGCTTTCCAGGCAGGCAACAAGAATAACCACCAGATACAACTTCAACTCACCTCACCTTCTAGCTGTTGAAACATGAGACATTCCTCCCATATCTAGTCCACTGCAGGGGAACTGTTTTTATCAGGGTCTTTCAAGACCGGCTCTGAGACATATCGTAGATATTACCACCAAAGTCCCACAAATAGACAATGAAATAAAAACAATGCCAGGCCGACAGGCACACCCAGGCAGGCAGAGAGGGTAGGAGTCTCATCACTGCCACCTTCCCCCAGATCACTTTGAACTGCAGATAAGCTAAGTAGGGCCAGCATGGCCACGGGGGCAGCATGTAAATGTGATCAACGGGGCATCTGGTTTCCTGTCTCTCTGCAGCGTTCATGGAAGCGATCATGAAAAAAAAAAAAAAAAAAAAAAAAACGGGAAGAAGTGAGGAGGAAAAATAAGGAGAGACAGGGCCCCTTCTAGGGAAAACAATTTTAGTCCTGAATTCTCAACTGTGCATTCCGGTGATGGCTTCTACTGAGCGCTGGGTGACAGACACGCTGAGTTAGATCCAGGTTGGGGCCAGGCAAGGGGCGGCAGCTTCTGCCTCAATCTTTCTGCTCTCCCTTTCCCACTCCAATCATGATAAATATATTTATACTCACTTGATTATGTCAGCCAGACAATGCTCCCCTAATTGGCAGTGATCAGGTTCCAGAATTGCTCAGGTGAACCCGCTGTCTCTATCAGGCAAATTGAGAAGGGGCCGCTAATGGCGTCCTCATTAACAGTTTCCAGTGGAATAAAAAGCAATCCCCCGACTCATGCATGGTAGTGAATTTTCCTAACAGCTCCTAAAACCAGCCCTTGAGGAACTCAGGCTTTTATGAACCTGCCCAGCATAGAATGCTTTTATAAATCTTCCCCACCCCCGGCTCAAGTGCACAGAAAAAAAACCCCATAGCCACTTCCTTCTGCTCTTTTGTTCTTTTACACTTTTTCTCTTTTCTTTTAGAGGGCTTATGGAGCTAACTGTCATTTTTGGTTCTTGGTTCTTTGCAAATTTCAGAGACATCTGGCACGCACTTTACTGCATTTGCCAGCTCTGGTGTTTGTAGATACGTACACGGTCTCTGCTGCGTGTGCCTGTGAACATGCCACGTGTATAACTTACCAGTGCATAATTTGGAGCTTGAGTGTGTTGGTATATACTGACACGTAAGTGTGAATACCACAGTACTGATCATAAGTAACTGCTCAATAAATATTTGTTACATGAATGCACTAAGGCAAATGCTATTCATTCATTCATCAGACACTTGAATGCTTCTTGGGTGCCAGGCACTGAGCTAGAAGCTGGGTGTTTGGTGATGCATACGAAGTCCCTGCCCTCAGGGAGCTCACAGTTGAAGGGCGGGAGGCAGGCACAGGAACAGGCAATTATAAGACATCTAAGAGACACAGAGATAGAGTATTGTATAGGGCAGCACAGAGCTCCAGGGAGAGAGAACTTAGCCCACCTATGGGAGGAGCTGAGGCTGGGTGTTTGTGGGGGTGTCTCCTGAAGGTGGTAAGGGTTCTGGACAAAGAAGACAGCACAATCTGTGGCAAGACACAAGAAACAACAGGATGTGAGTAGAGAACCAGAAGCCAGAGGATGCTGCAGGAAATCATGGAGGCAGGGGGTTGGCAGGAATGAAGAGGGGGCTCAGGCAGGGACTGGATCTGGGGGGAGGATACTGGGGGGAGTCAAGGAAAGTAGCTTCCACTGTCTCAGTTAGGGCCCCGATTTTTCTGGATTCTGTCAGAATGTGTATACGCACACCTCAAAAAAGAATTTGGACCAGCTGCAGAAGCTTTGCTGGAGTGCAGTCAGGAGTTCTGGTCATGCCCTTAGCCTGACATTGACGAGCTGGGTGAACCTGACCAAGGGCTGGCCTCTGGATGGGTACACCAAGGGGGTGGACTCTGAGGGCTCTAAGAACCCTCCCAGCTTTTATTCTCTAAGTTACCTAGATTTTCTGAGGTTTGCAGATAGACCAAACCTGGCTCTGGTCCATTTACACACCGTGGGGCACGAAAGGAATGAGACCTCTTCCGAGCAGCATTCAGGATCACAGAATCACTCACCATCTTTCAGTATGGAGTCAGCTAGAGTGCAGTTTCGTAGAATCATTAAGAAGTGCTGCGTGATGGAGATGCCCTACTGTCTTCAGCCTGGGTCACAGTCTCATTATCGCAATTCTGAAGACCCCCAGTTAAATTTATAGCACAGATCTCTGTTTGATTTAATTTCTGTGAAGCATTGCTTAGCTCACATCCTTTCTGCTCAAAAATTCTCAAGGATTCCACTTTACTTCGAGAATCAAGCCCCCGGATCTTAGAGTGGCATTCAAGACTACCCCTGATCTTGCCCCCTACCTTAGCTGCTACAACCTGCACCTCTGCCAGCTGGAACTCCTAGCAAAGGCATCCAGGAGTGTTCCTAGCACTCTTCTCTATCTCAGTGCAGCCTCCCCACTAAAGGTCCAACTCAAATTCAAGTCCGTCTCCTCTGGGAATGCTGTCTGATGACCCCTGTCCTTTCCTGAATCCCGTGGAGCGCTCACTGACCATGTAGTTCATTAGTAACTATTCAATTTGCCCTGTGGTTCTGGTCTTCTTGCCCTTGGCTAACTTGTGAGCCCCAGGGGATAGGAACCATGCCTCATTCCTCCTTGCAGGGTGTGGACCTGGCATAGTATCCAGTTCATGGAAAGTTTTTTTGCTGATGATAGGTTTTCTACATTGCAGCCTCTATGAGACTATTGAATAAAATCCATCAGAAGTGTGCTTACTATTACTGTTATCATAGTGATGTTGAAGTTTTTTAAAAAATATTTATTTATTTAATAAACTGTGCCAGGTCTTAGCTGTAGCATGTGGGATCTGGTTCCCTGACTAGGGATTGAAACTGGGACCCCCTGCAATGGAAGCACCTAGTCCCAGCCACTGAACCGCCAGGGAAGTCCCTGTTTTTCCTTCTTCTCGGGAAAAATGGAACCTTGGAGAGAATGGTTTGGTGCAACTGTGCTGGAGTAATGAGAACGTGAAACATTTCTCCCACGTTTCATAAACAGTATTTTACATGCGCTATTTGGGAGCTTAAAGTTCATCCAGGAATGAGTTATTTCACAGATCAGAAGGAGCATATGTGTAGTCCACCAGGGGCAATAAGCTCTCTGCTAAATTTAAAGGGGAAAACAATTGAACGCTTCATCCTGAAAGTAGAAAGGTTTTGACATCACCTGATCAGAGAGGAACATGAGGGACCTATTTAATTTCTGGCCCCCACTGTTCAGGTTTTCTTGTACATGTTCCATTGAACAGCACATGGGAATTTTCACAAAAAAGGAACTGGCATGAAATCAATAAGGAAAATCACCGTTTCCTTACTGATCCAACAGCATTTAAGGAAGCTGAGCTCTGCCAATTTGTAGCTGGGCAGTTTTTTAACTGTGCAGAATTTGAAACTGGGCAGTTAAAACCACCATCTAAGCTGGCAGCTGTGATTTTCCCAGAAGCAGAGCTTCAGGAAGAAAAATATCTTTTAAACGTCAGTTCCATTTTTGCAAAATTGGATCTGTTCATGAAAAATTGCTGTAAGTCCAGGGTTTTTTTCTTTTCTTCCCTCATTAGTAAAGGATATGATGATTTCTTTTTTGCCCACATGGAAATGCATTCATTTACTCAACAAATAAATATTTACCGAGCACCTACCATTAGCCAAACACTGTTTTAGGTGCTGGGGATGCGGATGTGGACAGAAGAGGCAAAGTCTTTGATCTTTGGAGCTTGTCCTCTCGTGAGGAGGGGGTGGAGAGACTGATAATAACCAAGTAAATGAATAAGTAGATATCTTAGTAGTTATCAGGCACAGATAACTGAAACAATGCTAATATCTTATTGTACCTAGAAAATCAATTTCCGGAAAATTAAACATTAAGACTCCCACATCAGTATTATCTTAGCTCATGTAAGTAACATATATTAAGGGGTCTTTTGAAAAGAATAACTAGTAGGGAATATACGTATATTACTCTTTGCATATGACATTGACATTCCCTGCTGACCTTTAACAAGTCTTCGAGGAGCATTTCTAGAAGGATTTGTGCCACTTGCGTTTGCTCCGTTTGGGCACAGTATGGCCCTGTGGCCCGCATAGTGGTCCACCCTGGAAACCTCTACGTCCTTCCGAGCGCCTCTCTCTCTTCTCCTCCTATTCCCCAAAACTGGCACCCCTCTCTACTGGGTCTTTATTTATTTTTAATTTATTTTTTAATTGGAGTATGGGGATGACAGAGGATGAGATGGTTGGATGGCATCACTGACTTGACGGACATGAATTGACGGACATGAGTTTGAGCAAACTCAGGGAGTTGGTGATAGTCAGGGAAGCCTGGGGTGCTGCAGTCCATGGGGTTGCAGAGAGTCGGACATGACTGAGTGCCTGAACTGAACTGAGCAAGATGATTAAAGAATGGAATTCATCAATGATAACATGGATAACTAAAACTGGCCATGAGCTTAGGATGAAGGGGGTACCATTTTATGACAAACAAACCTGAAACCTCAAGAAGTTAGGCTGTCTCACTGAGATCCCTATGTATGGATTGCTACAGCTTTTTCATAAAAACTGAAAACACAGTGCATGGATGGGGAAGCCTGGGGTACTGCAGTCCATGGGGTCGCTAAGAGTCGGACACAGACGAGCAACTGAACTGAACTGAATACTAAAAAAAAAAAAAAGGCTCAAAAGTCACCTTCTCTGTGCAGCCTTGCTAGATCTACCAAAGTGCTAATTGTCTGACTCTTTGTGACCCCATGGACTGTTGCCCACAGACTCCTCTGTCCATGGGATTTTCCAGGCAAGAATACTGGAGTGGGTTGCCATTTCCTACTTCAGGGGATCTTCCCAACCCAGAGGTCGAACCTGTGTCTCCTGTGTTGCAGACAAATTTTTTACCATCCGAGCCACCAGGGCAGTGCTGAGTTCTTCCTCCCTTTTGCTCCGAGGTTATCCTGGCACCTTCTGACTTCAAGTACAGCATCAGATGAAAGATCTTGGCCATGCTTTGTTTACTTCTGTGTCTTCTCTTCCAAACTATAAGCTCCTCTAAGCAGGGTGTGTTTTATTTGTAATCTTAGAGAATAGCACAGTACCTGGCACATAGTAGCCCCTCAACAAATATTAATATTTGATGAATGAATGGATGGCTTATCATCTTGTCTGGTTTGGCTTCTCCTAAACTATGCATTTGAGAATTTCATGACTATTGCAATATGACATAATAAAAGCAACTGACAAATATGGTAAAGAACTTCACTTTGAGCATATTAACACTAATTTTAAACACTTGAGCTAATGGACTGAAGCTGATAAGGGGTTCCAAAGCCAAATTATTCTAGACAATATTTCTGCATGTACTAAATTCAGAGATTGTTGAGAAGTTCAAATAAATGATTAACGCATGTAAAACAGAACAATTAAGTAATCTGGATCATTTACTGCAGAAAAGGAGCTTGAAGACACTTAATAATGGTTTTTAATGAAAGGAAAGATTGTATTCCAAGGATGACTAAACACCTTCATTCTGCACATACATAAAAAAAGAAGAAATAAGAAATTAAGTGCTACAAAGATGAAAGTTATGGGAATTCCCCGGCAGTCCAGTCGTTCGGAATTCACACTTCCACTGCCGGAGGCCTGGGTTTGAACCCTGGTCGGGGAACTAAGATCCTGCAAGCTGCGTGGTGTGGCCAAAAAATAAAAAAAGATTAAACTTAAAAATAAAAGAGAATTCAAGAGTTTCCTATTGGGATGTGTGAACCCATTTCAAGTTACTGTTACAAAAAACTCCCTTGTCTTGAGAGCTTGCATTGTTCTCAATGCTTCACCATTTATAATTTCATCTAACCTTTTTAACAAACCCAGGTGGGTTAGTTTAGTTACATTATTCCCATTTTACAGGTGAGAAAGTAGAGGCATGGGGTGGATAAGTAACTACCCTGGGTTGCACAGCTGGAAGACGTGTGTGTGCTCAGTCGCTCACTTGTGTCCAACTCTTTATGGCCCCGTGAACTGCAGACCATAGACCAACTGTAGGCTCTTTTGTCCATGGGGATTCTCCAAGCAAGAATACCAGAATGGGTTGCCATGCCCTCCTCCAGGGGATCTTCCCAACCCAGGGATCGAACCCAAGTCTCTTTTGTCTCCTGCATTGGCAGGTGGGTTCTTTACCACTAGTGTGCTGTGCTGTGCTTAGTCACTCGGTCGTGTCTGACTCTTTGCAACCCCATGGATTGCAGCCCACCAGTCTCCTCTGTCCATGGGGATTCTCCAGGCAAGAATACTGGAGTGGGTTGCCATACCCTCCTCCAGGGGATTTTCCCAACCCAGGGATTGAGTCCAGGTCTCCCACACTGCAAGCAGATTCCTTACCATCTGAGCCACCAGGGAAGCCCACCTACTCTGCTTACTGCCGGCTTGAGGCTGAAATCCATCTGAGGATGGATGCCTAAAGCCAAGCTCACTAAGTTAATGGGACCAGTTTAAATTTAAACAAAATCATAATTGTCCATCCTTGCCAAGGCAATTAACTGTCCTGTGGGCTGGATTACACCAATGTGTGTGTGTGTGTGTGTGTGTGTGTGTGTGTGTGTGTGTGTGTGTGTATGTATATGTGTAAATTAGAATATCCAAAAAATAAATCCAATAACAAAAAAAATAAAATTTTTCTGTTCTTCATTCTGGTGAACTGGTCTACCAGACCTTGTCTTCCTGATGAGAAAGTGGTTTTGTTCTGGGGAGTCGACGTACATGGTTTAAGGATCTACATGTGTGCACGTATTTATCAGACCTGACATAAGTCGAATCAAATTTAGATATCATGGTTTTACTTTCAGAGTGATGGAATTTATTCTTGGGGCTGAAAAGCCAGCATCTTCCTCCTGCTACTTTTTCCCAAGGCAACCTTGTTCAGCAGGCCTGGGGGACAGAAGCGATGGGGTTACCGGCAGCACAGAGCAGGGGCCGCTGGTTGAGCAACCCTGCCGTCTGTGCAGGAGAGAGTCAGCACTCATCTGACCTGCCGAGCTCTCCAGCCCTGAGCTACTCTGGGGCTGCAGGAGCCTGGAGGCTGGCTCAGGAGAAGCCAGTGCCCGCAGAAGCCCTGTGAAAAGGGTGTGAATGAGTCACTAGATTTTTCAGGTTGACTGAGATGACTTCTGTTGATTTTCTTCGAATTTAGATGTGTTATCAGTGTTCACACGTTGGGCATAACGGGAAGATGAGTGCACATTTTCTTGATAGAGCCCGACAGTCGGCAGCGTTGTGATAAGATTTGGGGTAAGATGTGACTCTGCAAGAAAGCTCTGGTCAGCGCGTGTGGCATGCATCCCCATGTGCCCCGGGGCCTCGAGGGGTGTTCTGAGCTGGGAGGAAACCCAGGGTGACAGGCATGAGTGTTTTGTGTCATTGTGCACAGGTCGGTCTGTGTTGCTATTTACCATTTTAGGGCATCAGAAGTCACTGCTAATTTGTCCCACTGTAATTTCATGGTCTGGGAAAAGCACTTGCTTCCTAACCTCGGGTTTCCACAATAACCAGAACAATGGTTGGTCAAAGGTTTGCGTGATAGAAGCACACTTAACCTCTTCTGGCCTTAGTTTCCTCATCTTTAAAAAGGATATAACCATGTACCTATCTTGGGTAGGGTTAAACAGACTAAAAAGTCAAAGGCTAAGAGTGGTTCCTGGTATTTAGTTTGCACCAAAATCACTGCAGATGGTGACTGCAGCCATGAAATTAAAAGACGCTTATTCCTTGGAAGGAAAGTTATGACCAACCTAGATGGCATATTAAAAAGCAGAGACATTACTTTGCCAACAAAGGTCCGTCTAGTCAAGGCTATGGTTTTTCCAGTGGTCATGTATGGATGTGAGAATTGGACTGTGAAGAAAGCTGAGCGCCAAAGAATTGATGCTTTTGAACTGTGGTGTTGGAGAAGACTCTTGAGAGTCCCTTGGACTGCAAGGAGATCCAACCAGTCCATTCTAAAGGAGATCAGCCCTGGGTGTTCATTGGAAGGACTAATGCTGAAGCTGAAATGCCAATACTTTGGCCACCTCATGCGAAGAGTTGACTCATTGGAAAATACCCTGATGCTGGAAGGGATTGGGGGCAGGAGGAGAAGGGGACGACAGAGGATGAGATGGTTGGATGGCATCACCGACTCGATGGACATGAGTTTGGGGTGAACCCCGGGAGTTGGTGATGGACAGGGAGGCCTGGAGTGCTGTGATTCATGGGGTCGCAAAGAGTTGGACATGACTGAGCGACTGAACTGAACTGAACTGAAGTTTATATGTATATTAATGCATGCACTTTGTTCATACAACTTTATATTTGACAGAGAGTCACTCCACTGCTTGCACAAAATAGATTTTTGGTAAATATTTGTTAGTGAAATACATATGCAGTAACCTGTTCTGACTGATCAGTAATCTGTTATTCAGGGACAGATTGGCAAAATTGGATATTAAGATTTTTATCTCTCATAAAGAAATATATATATACATATATAAGCAGAGAGTTCTGCAATCAAACATGTCTGCAGAGAAGCAGGGAGATAGGTAGTTTTGCATGAAGATCATAAAGGAAATGGCCTGAAGAACTGAGCTGAGGAATATCACTTGAAGAACAAGTAGCAGCGTCCATGACTCAACCCAATCAACAGAATTCCCTAAGGCAGTAAAAACAAAGAAACAATCCTCCCCAAATCACTTTAAAACTACAAAATATATGTTACTTTTGAGTCTAAAAAATAAATGAATATGAGAAACGGGAGTCAAATCCCTGACCTATATTTACTTTCTACTGATTTTCTAATAATGACAGCTTCAACTTGAATCATTTCATTTAAAAAATAGAATGAGCACTATAATGTTTTAGAAGCTGATACAGTATGACAAGAGTCCCTTAATGTTAGGCTGAATCATATGAAACTGCCACTTCTTTTGGTAAAAAAAAAAACTGTCAGACATTGTCAGTTTTGAATGGTGCAGTCTAATATATTAATACTTAAGCTAATTGACACTAAACCAAAATTCTTATATTACCTTACCCTTTATTGCTTTTAACTAAGACTATAAAACTAAATTGGCCAATTCCCTCCCTCTTAGTCTCTTAAAATTTGTGCACAGTAGGTACTAAACAAATGCCTTGTTAATTGAGTAGTGCTTTCCATCTTCTGTCAAAAATTAGGCCAAAATTTTGCTACCCTACCTAACGCTGAGACTACCCTAAAATATAATTAACGCAGTGTTAGCTTCATTTCATGTTTCATGATTTAGATAAATCCTCTCTGTTCCTTGCTGGGGCAGCACTGGGAAGATAATTAATACATTATTAATACATTGCAGAGGCAAACAAGGCTTGGCTTGCACACACAGCCACGACAAGAATAGATTCAGGTCAGAAATATTGTTGCTAGTAAAGAAAAATGTTATTATAATAATGAGAAATTATTGTTTATGTGACACATCACTGCATATTGACACATTATAGACTTATAAATGAAGCAGATGGTAGAATCAGGCAGGCTTGTCCCATCACTTAGGGTCTGACTTGGGCATCCAAAGTGCCCTGCGATGAACTAGAAATGATCACCTTGGGGATCCTAGGATTGAAGAGCCTCATTATTACTCATATAAGGTTTTATAACAGTTGGGATGGGTCCCAAACTTAGGAGCATTTACTGAAATAACTGAGCAGGCAACATGAAATGATTTTCAATTCAGAAAGCAAAGAGCTCCTTCTACAGTGGAAGAGACAGGAGAGCTCAAGAAGGAATGTGGATTACCTGTGAGTTATTGCACCTCCCTGGGCCTCAGTTTCCTCATATATGTTAATTACCTCCCAGAGGACAGTCATTCTCTGTAACATCTGTCATTGCATGGGATTATATCCTCAAATGCTATGTATTTCTTTGTTGGAGGGAGGTGGTGGGGAAGCAAGAGCTCTGAAATGTCTTATTTTGGTTTTGGTTGACCCAGTGCTGTGAGAGCAGCCACGTTGCATAAGCGGAGTTCTGAGAAAACAGAGTTGCTTTCATTTTTCAAACAGAAGAACCACAATCCTCCCTATGTTTGGATCCTTCTACAAATTAAATATATGGGTAAGAGAGAGCCCACGAAATGAGCAATTTTAACCTTTCCCTCAATGCTGTGGATTTTTCTTAGAGATTTTTTGGAGCATAGAGTAGGCACAGTTCTGCTCTATTAGTGAGATCCCAGCCCAAGGTGACATGCTCCTACAATAATGTCTTCACGCTAATTACCTTGTAGAATGGTTAGGGCAAGAAAGTTCCAAACATACTTGAGGTAATAACCAGTCACATACCCAGAAGGTCAACAGTTCAATCAAAGAGAGAAAAAAAATTAGCATATCTTAAGAAATAGTTCAAGTGGTTTTGTACAAGAACTCTCATTTAAGTCTACAAGAATACTTAAAATACTGATAAGCTAGGTAATTCTATATTTCCCTTTTTAACTCATTGAAAGCCTCCGACTTCAAGGTGCAGTCTCAGAACAAGAAGCATCTGGCAGGTGAAGGGAGAAAGTGTGTAGTTAGGGAAATTGGCTGGAGTTTTAAGTGAGGGGTCTGTGCCAGGGCTGTAGCTCAGAAAGCTGGGGGGAGGGCAGTGCACTGGGCTGCTGATGAAAGAACAGAGGCAATGCTGAAGAGCTGGCATCAGATGAGGGCTCTGGGCCAATCTTCTATTATAGTAACAACACAGCTTTAATCCGTGATAACAATAAACCCCTCAAGCAACTGTACATTAAATCACTATAAACAAAATTACAATCTGCGCTCATCAATGCAGTTTCATAAAAGGTTTGATCTTTCCCCCAAATTTCCATTTTTCTATGATTTCTAATGAATACAAAAGAGCAACAGCTGGAAACCATATCCATTGCTGTCTGTTTGAAATGACTGGAGTCATCTTTTGTTTTGAAGGGCACAGTATTTTCATTTATTTTAAAAATATTTATTGAGCACCTAATGTGTACTTGGCAATAGTAACATGGTTAATCATTTTAGAGATGATTCCTAAAAAAGACTTTCTGCTCTGCCAAAGGTAAAGTGTTAAAATAATAGAACAGCCCAAGGATTTTTTAAAATGTGCTAAAGGGTAGTACTTTTCATTCTCCAAGAGCCCCACACTTTGCACACCGAGTTCCTTTCAATTACGGGTGCAATGCAAGGTGGAATTGTGTAGAATACAGTCCATGGGCTATTGATCTGAATGGGTACAGTATTCAGTAGATAAAATATAGCTAAGCTGGGATGCGAAGGATGGCTTTTCTCATTTAAACTACAGGAAAACATTGTGGCTGAAAATCAAGTTAGAATGAAAATAAGTTATTCAATTCAGTAACTTTTAAATAGGATGGGGTCTTTTATATTCATTTAAAAACATGAACTATGCAAATGAAAAGTATGAAAAAGAGTAAGAAACCTCCATGTACCCTCCACTCACAGGGTTTTTTTTATGTCTATTTAATAGACTTTGTTTCATTGCGGAGGGTCCTACAGTTAGTTGCTCAAGTGAGGACATTTTTGTATCTGGGACCAGCCTCCAGGGATAAAGCTTTTTTGTAGGACATTTTTGGCCCGTGGAATTCTCTGCTTTATCCTCTAGCCACTTTACTGTGAGCTGTTGGGGAGGGGTGGGCCTGACAAATGCTAGGATGGCTGTGTTCTTCAGCAAGTCACAGGGAGATGGACACCCACATACATAATTTAAGGCTGACATAAGTGTATGGATGTGAGAGTTGGACTGTGAAGAAAGCTGAGCACCGAAGAATTGATGCTTTTGAACTGTGGTGTTGGAGAAGACTCTTGAGAGTCCCTTGGACTGCAAGGAGATCCAACCAGTCCATTCTGAAGGAGATCAGCCCTGGGATTTCTTTGCAAGGAATGATGCTAAAGCTGAAACTCCAGTACTTTGGCCACCTCATGTGAAGAGTTGACTCATTGAAAAAGACTCTGATGCTGGGAGGGATTGGGGGCAGGAGAAGAAGGGGACGACAGAGGATGAGATGGCCGGATGGCATCACTGACTCGATGGATGTGAAACTGAGTGAACTCCGGGAGTTGGTGATGGACAGGGAGGCCTGGTGTGCTGTGATTCATGGGGTTGCAAAGAGTCAGACACGACTGAGCAACTGAACTGAACTGGAGTGCTGGGGACAAAGAGATGAATTCTGTCTGGGGAAGAACTGGGGAGAGAGAGCGGGTTTGGGTCTCACCTTTGAAGGTTGGCTGGCATTTCGAAAGGTGACTATGGGGGATGGGGATACTCAGGTAAGAGTGAAGGCCTAGTTCCAGAATGGTGAACAGACACAGTCCTTGGACCAGAGTGTGTGTTCTCAATGGGATGGGTGTGCTTTGACTGTAAAAAATGTTAAAGACTTCTAGCTTACTGATGGAAGGGTTCAATGCCCCCAATTCTCTAATTTTCTTTTCCAACTGGGTTACCAAGTCTTACTGAACTTTTATATATCATCCAGCTGCTTTTGAAACCCTAAAGTCATATAATCCAGTAATAATTTACTTTCAGAGAGCATGTTACAGTTTACAAGTGGCTTTTTTAATACACATTATTACATTTGATCCATATAACAGCCCTGTGACACCACAGACTCATCTCCAGAAGCTATTTCCTTTTGAAAATAACTACTGGTTATAGAAGCTACTAGCTATAGAAATCAGACAGATTTCCACTGGGAGCTTTATTGTGCTAGAAGCACAAGCCAAGATAAAGTCAGCAATTTGGGAGAGATGAAAGGAGGGTCCTAAAACAGACAGAGATTGAGAATCCCAGGAGGATGGTAAGATAGCAGTTTCGGAAATGGAGAGAGACACAGAAGAGGCAGGAGTGCAACAGGAAGTACAGGATGGAGTGAGGGGGTGGGGCTCTGGTACTGGGTGGGCGGTGGTCCCTGGCGCTGCGGTGAACACCCAGCCAGCCCATGGCCAATACTCGTTCACCCCTGTTCAGCAAGTGTTGGCTTGCGTGTATATCGAATGGTGCCATGAGAAACACAACTCAAAAATCTAAGATGGTGGCTTTTAGAACATGGATATTTAATAATATATAAAAACATGGATAAAAATATTGAACATGGATATAGAGTGACAAATTTTTTATAACATTTTTCTCACTTTACACATCTGCATGTTCTCTCATTCTATAGCATTCCCATATATCGTGACTTTGATAAACTGTTTTTCAGTGCACACACTGAAATGGTGCACTTTTGCAACTACTTAATAGAAGCTAAAGCAACCAATGGACTGTGATTGTAATCTAGCTGGAATAAATCTTACTGACGTAGGATGTATCAACATATCCATTTAGCTTGCTGCAAATCAGTTTACTTTTCTACTTAGAGACATGATGTGAAATGAAATTAATCCAGTTGCAACAAGGCAAGTGCATTCAGTTGAATAAATCCCTTTATGTGGAAAGGAACTTTGTTTTGCAGCTGATTTGAAAGAAAATCCACGTGGCAGTATAATGCCTTCCCTGGAACTGAACAAATGCATTTATCCCAGCTTTATTTACAGTTAAAGTCACATCAGACCTATTTTATATGATAGTGCACTCTATTGTCCTTAGGTGAAGGTCACAGTGAAAGCATTTGCAGGACAACTAAAGTTTTACAATGGAACTTGGCCTAAGGACTGTTGTTCTAAGGCTAGACTATGAACTCGGCAAAGACGGACACCTCCTTGGAGAGAAAAGAGACAGATAAAAACCAACAAAACCATGTATATCCTTTTCTATTCTGTCTCCTTTGCCTCCACTGTCAAAAGGGCAGTCTACACATACAGTGTATATTTAATAAATACATTTTGGTGGTGTCTATCACAAACAGGCAGCACTTGGAGAGGGTCCAGAGAATAACAAAGGGATTAAGAGGTTGGGTAGAGACTCTCAGGGTGACACGCTAATGAAATTGAGGTAAATTGAGCTAAAGAGCTTGGAGAAGGGAAGGCTGGTTTTGGCAGCTGCAAAGGTAAGTTGGTCTTGTTTACCATTGCCGAATGTTAGAAAGCACAGCATATGAAGGGTAGGATGAAAGAAAGTCAACTTACGTCTGGTAAGGAGGTACAAGATTAGCAATGCAGAAGCAGTTTTGACTTAGATGGTTTATAAGGCATCAACACAGGTCCTTAATAAATGTTTCTTAGGGGGACTTCCCTGGTGGTCCAGTAGTTAAGAATCCAGCTTGCAATGCAGGGACATGGGTTCAGTCCCTGGTCAGGGACCTAAGATCCCACGTGCCGCAGAGCAACTAAGCCCACCTGCTGTAAGTATTGAGCTCATGTGCCACAACTAGGGAGTCCGTGGCCAAAACGAAAGATCTCGCATGATGCCACGAAGATCCTGAGTGCCACAACTAAGACCCATCACAGCCAAATAAAAAAAATTTTTAAAGCAATCTTTCTTTGAAAATGTTACAGTTGAAGAGTAGGCCACCTTTCTGAAATGAGTTAGGTGCTGTGCAGTAGGGAAATGACTCAGAGGATCTCTCAAGTTCTAGCCAGTTCTTATCCTATGAATTTTCAGCAGCCAATGCCAGGAGCCGACTTGCTTCTTGTCCACCTTACTCCATAGCTGGAAGCCCTTGACCTCTTCCTGCAAGTCAGCCACACTGTACTCTCAGCCCTAAGGCTCTTCTTGGTTGGAAGGGATTTAAAAAGCTCACTCTAGCTAAGAGCTCAGCTAACTGTCATCAGGTCATCCCCTGCTGCTAGGCTGGCTCTGAGGTGTCCAGTTCTAACAAGTGGGGTTCTGCCTTGCACCTAAGTCTATCTCTTACTGGATTTACCAGAAATCCACCCAAGTCTTCCTATGATAACACCGAAATCCTTTCTTGCTTTCCAGGTCTAATGTGATTTTGGGATCACATAACGTATCCAGTCTAGGACTGAAGCTTTGTTTCAGCAATACCACCCCCCACCCCCAGCTCAGACTTGATGTCCAGTCTCTGAACCGCAACCCTGCTATCTAGGCAGTCTGTGCACAGAGCATTGGCGACAAGCTCTCTGAGATCTCTCCTCTCATCTGTGGCTGGATTCTCTGCTCGCCGGCCCCCCCACCCCCAGGCTCCCAGCGTCATAACTCAGGCCACTACCAGTCCCCTTGCTCTTCTCCTATCAGGTGATGACACGCCACATGGCTTCATTTTCCTGCATCCTGCTGTGAACCGTTGCACACATGAGTCCCTCTCTACAAACCACATACCTCTGCTATGGGCCTTCCCAATCTCGTTGCTATTGACATGTACGGTTGGTTCCGTCTTTATGGTGGGGGGTATTCTGTGCATTATAGGGTCCAAAACTAGTATTGCTAGCTTCTAGTCACCAGATGCCAGAGGCAGCCCCTCTCCTCCACCCCCAAATTGTGACAAACAAAAATGTCTCCAGGCATTGCCAAATGTCTGTGATGGGGAGGGTGTTTCAAAATTGCCCTTCGTAAGGACTTCCCTGGCGGTCAGGTGGTTCAAACTCTGTGCTTCCACTGCAGGGAAAAATGAGTTCAATCCCTGGTTGGGGAACTGAGATCCCGTATGCCACATGGCATGGCAAAAACAAAAGAAGAATGAAAATTACCCCCTTTTGAGAATTCTTGCTCTACAAGAACCCAGAAAGGCAAGAGCATTTTAAAGTCAGTTATAGATACTTTGAGGAAAAGTCGGAATGTTTAAATCTGGTAAACATTTAACAACTCTGCTCTGCTGCTGTTGCCGTTGCTAAGTCACTTCAGTCGTGTCCGACTCTATGCGACCCCATAGATGGCAGCCCACCAGGCTCCCCCATCCCTGGGATTCTCCAGGCAAGAACACTGGAGTGGGCTGCCATTTCCTTCTCCAATGCATGAAAGTGAAAAGTGAAAGTGAAGTCGCTCAGTTGTGTCCAACGGACTGCAGCCTACCAGGCTCCTCCATCCATGGGATTTTTCAGGCATGAGTACTGGAGTGGGTTGCCATTGCCTTCTCCGAACTCTGCTCTAAGCTAGTTAAAAAGAGTTTCCCAGGTGGTTCAGTGGTAAAGAACCTGCCTGCCAATGCAGGAGACTGGGGTTCAATCCCTGGGTCAGGAAGATCCCCTGGAGGAGCAAATGGCAACCTACTCTAGTATTCTTACCTGGGAAATCCCATGGACAGAGGAATCTGGTGGGCTAAAGTCCACGGGGTCACAAAAGAATCAGATATGACTAAGCGACTACTAACAACACAAAACTAGTAATAAACACCAAATAGAATTTTGTTAAGGTTTGTTTAACAACATAAGGGGTAAAGTGAGATGAAATCCCTTCACTCTAGGTCAGTGTTCCTGAGATCTTATTGTGCAGGAGAATCACAAAAGGACTTTTTAAAACGTTCATATCCTGATTTGGCAAGTTTCAGGCAGGATCTGATACTCAGTCCTAACAGGTTCCCAGGTGGTATCAATATCACGGGTTCCCAGACCTTCCATTGAGCAGCAAGGCCCTAGAACAAAATCACTCGTGAGAGGTAGGGGAGGGGCTATTTGAATCGTAATAGTTACAAGGTCATGAGAGCAAGATTAAAATTTGTATTAGAAGAACAGTCTAGAAAAATGTGACTGTTTCTTGCATTTTTCTGTAAAGAATAAAACAGCTCTCAGAGATGCGTTTTGAAATGTGACATTTCTATTCGCTTGAAATTATAAATATTATACAAGCTACCTGCAAAAACTGGTGAGCTGCTATATTAGTTTGGCAGAACTTGGAAAGGTTTCCAAAACCCTGATGCAAATCTGAACTTCAAGGTTTTCATAGTCCTTGTTTTAGGGAGGAAGAGGCTAGGGGTGCGGAGGCCTAGGGAAGGGGATGGAGAAAGGAGGATCATTTTAAATGGGGCCTTGCAAAGAAACAGATTCGTGAACCTGCCTCAAATGACAAATTATTCCGTGCTGAAATTATACTGACACCACATGAAGTTAATGCAACCTCGAATCAGATAACTCAGTTATGGCTATAAACCAGTTGCAAAAAATGAGTGCTATTTACTGTAATGTATAGCGATCAGGGTAATCAAATCTCCTGAAAGCTGCCGAAAGCCTGATACAAAAATTTCCTCTGCCTCTGAGTAACTCTGACTTGGAGCTTTGCAGACATCTGACTCACTGCTGCAGATCCTCAGTAAGGAAAGGCCCATTCACATTTGTTCCTAGTTTACAGTTAGAAAGATTTAGGCTCACTAGTTTGTCTAAACATGTAGATAATAAGGTCCTGACCCTTATGAGATCTCTTCAGGCCAGTGTTGAGACTAGCTCTGCCCTTATGCCAGCAGATAAGTATTCACCTTGGGGAAGGAGAACTAACACTCTAGCTCTGAAATATCAATATATTGATGGGTTGTTATCATTTGGATCAAGTGTAATAGAGTTAAATATCTCTACATTTAAAATTCTGTGCCTAGGGTTTTCTTTCTTTTCTTTAAAAAAAAAAAAAAAACAATAATGTAAGTACAGAATAAGGACGAACTGGCTTCATAGTAGAGCATGGGAACTCATGGGTATGTGTTGACCACAGTTTCAGAATGAGTCAGCATACTAACTGAGTGCCAAAAAGACTAATGCAAATCTTGGGCCATATTAATAGAAGTATAGGGTATAGATCAAGGGAGGTTACTATTCCATGGTATTCTGCACTGGTCAGACCACTCCTGGAGAGCCCTGTCCCATTCTGAGCACCATGATTTAAGAGATGCCTCACATCATAGTCCATCAGAGGTAAACACTTAAAATGATGAGAGCATGTAAAACCACATCACAAGAGGAATAGCTGAAAGAACAAAGGATATTTATGCTTGAAAAAGAAGATGTTAAGGGGACATGACGAGAAGTAAAAAAGAACAGGTTATCTGAGAAGAGTCTGAGGTAGAGTTTCCAGCAGCAGAAGTTTAATTTCTTTCTGGATCCCAAGAGCCTTCTTGACTCTTTGTCTTTTGCACGGTAAACAGGTCTTCATCAAAGAAGACTCCGTTCCTCCTACGATGTCCTTGAGTGCGAAGAGCTTATGTCCCTTTGCCAAGCCATCTTCCTCTGCCCCCAGAACCACCTCCTTCAGGAAGACCTCCCTCCAAAGCCCCACCTGAGTCCTCTTCCTCAGGAGGTGGCACTGCGGAAGCATTTGCTTTCACTCGTCCTAGATCCCCTAATAGCTTGTTAGCTCTTTAGAGGAAAGGGCCCCATTTTCTTTTTGTTTTGATTACCCTAAATGTTCTCAGTACATCTGGGTCCTTGAATTAGGGACTGAGGGGATATCTGCTGACGGCAGCCAAAAGATGAATTAAAGTAACCAGACAAGGTGATATTTTTTTATAGTGCCTACATGACAAAGCATTACAGTATGTTCTCTTGATGATAACAACACGTAATTGACCCTTTGCTTTATGAAATAATATGAGCTGACAAAGTTGGCTAGTATAGTAAATCTTACTTTTCCCTACATCTTGCATTTCAAAATAAAAGCTGTGTGTCCAGGGGACTTCCCTGATGGTCCAGTGGCTAAGACTCCATGCTCCCAGTGCAGGGGGCCTGGGTTCAATCCCTGGTCACAGAACTAGATCCCACATATCACAACTAGAGATCCCATACTCCACAGTGGAGATAAAAAATCCAGGTGCAGCCAAAAAAAAAAAAAGTTCTGTGTCGATGCCACTATTTAAGAGCCCCATCTTCCTTGTGTCAGGTCTTAGGAATTACTCTCCAGCTGGGAGATTCTTCGATTTCACACGTCTCCTTCTTTGTTTACTTGGATATTTGCAGGGTGCCGAGGGTAGCAAAGAGTCAGACACAACCGGGCACACAAGTACATGTATACCGGTGTCAAGTCACAACATCACACAGCTTCTGGTTTATAAAATGAATGAGTTGTCTATCTAACAACATTGATCTCAGACAGAGAAATTCCACAAATGAGTTTAAATGAGAAAGCACCCTGGTATGCATTTTTAAAAAAGAGAGGTTGCACATTTATATTATACCAAAGATAAAAACATCTTTGGGGGTAACGATGCACAGCTCTTCTCAAGTCTCCTGTGTAGTGGCTTAAAGAACAGAGGCATGGATGGGGCACTCTGAGTCACCCACGAAGCTGAGAATAGAATGCAGAACACAGAAGCCAAGTTCATGCTCTGCCATTCGCGTCACTGGACAGTATTACCTCCCACAGTCCAATGACCTGACATGGGACAGAGCAAATTATACACTTCTCGGCAAGAAGCTAATACAATTCCACTTTCCAGCCTGACGTTCAGGTAGAAAATGCAGTGAGCAAAAGGACAGGGCCCCCGATTTTTTATCATTGGCTGTTAATCACAAATAGAGACTGACACCTTTTTGGCTGCTGGGGTAGCCAGTCTGTCTGTGCTAATAGCTCTTGGCTCAGATGCTTCAGAAGACCAAGAGCAGGGTGGTTCCTGTGATGCGTAGAAGAACTTTGATTCTGAGTTACCACCGTTTGACAACTGATATTACAAAAGCCTGGTTTACTGACATCCAAAGCATGAGAATTTTCTGCTTGTTTTATCTTCCTGGAGAAGTCCAAAATAAAACTGGGGCTGTGTCATGGGTTTTGTATATCCATGCACTGTGGACACTTTTTAGAAATCTGAAACAAAGGCTAACACACAAATTTGTCCTAATTATACTGACTCAAAGATTCTTCAACCATCTCCCAAAACAAAGGGTTTGGTCACATCCTTTCTCATCTCAGGGCATCTGTGTTCAGTGCTGCTAGCTCTCTCTCAACTCCAATTTCCAAGCACATTTCAGAGACGTTAAAGGAAATAACTGTTAGTGATGAAAAATCAGGTGGAAGATGTGCGTCCTTCAAGAGAAATAACCTTTTTAGAAGGATAAGTTCTATCAGCCCCAAATAAGTCCATCAGCATTCTTTATTTCCATATCATATCCTGAACTACCCAAGAGGGATCATAAAATACCGTGGTACGTCTGTCTGATGCAGAGCACAGTGTTGGAGCAAAATTGTTGCGAGACTGCCAGCCCTGCAGGAAAAGGAGGCAACCAGCGGCACGACACACAAGTAGCCCACAAAAGCAGGATCCATGCTGCTAGTTTCTAACAGGATTTGGACATTAGAAAGGAACCCATCTGAACCGGACGCCAGCTCTTATGACCTACAGGGAAGGGTGAATGTTCTTGCCATCTGTCACTGAAAAGGTCATTTTTCTCTGCTCTCAGACTGCAGGAGGATGAGATAGTTTGCAACAGAGAACGGAAGGGGCTTCAGAGAACATGTGGTCTAACCTCTCACTCAACAGAGAAGGAAACTGAGGCCCAGAGAGGTTATAGTGTCACGTTCAAGGTCACGCAGGTAATTTCCAATAAAGCCAGAATTCAGATTTCCAGAACCTGCGTCAAGAGTTTCTTGATGCTGTGCCCAGACCAGTGTGGGAGAAGGAACCCTGGCTACAATTTCACAGCCTTGGTACTATGTCTTGGTAGACATTAGCAAAATTACCTTGAGCAACTCACTTAAACTTGCGAGCTTTGCCCTTCCCACTCTGCAACATGAGAGGCAAAATATGTGGTCTGCCTGCCTCACAGATCATAGGCAGATCAAACGAGATAATGTGTGAAAATGCTTTTTAAAACTTTATAAGGCTCAGGTAAAAAAAAAAAAAAAGGTAAGGTTAAAAAAAAAGAATTCCATATAAAGCATGTTTTTCCTTCTGAAGATATATGGATGGACACTGTTGGCGGTGGTGGAGGGGGAGACAGGGAGTGTCCATGAGCCACTGAATATTCTGTGTAAAGGTGTGTGTGAATGATGCTAGGCATATTTTTTTCCACCCCTGGTGCTTCTATAGCTTTCATCAGCTTCCTAAATGTGTCTCTGAAACTCCCCTGCTCCTTTAGCCTCACCACCACCAGTAAGAACCTCTGTGCTGTGGATATCAACATGTTTATGATCAATGTAAAAGGTTGATATAATGTATTAAAATATGACAATTTTCTTAGATTTAATGTGTAGTTGGGATCTCCTTGCTAGCTTTACAATTCAATAATCCACATTTTTAGAATACAAATCTGTTCGGGAGAGGGGAATTAATCTGACCTCACGCTTTGCTCCCTAAACTACTAAAAGTCTATAACTTATAAAATGAAGATGAAAATTCAAATGATAAATCAACCAGGTTTTTTTTTTTCCTACTAGTGTACTTCCTTAGTAGAATGTCCTAGGTATTTTAAAAGATTTTTCTTTAAAATCATATTTAGCAAGAGAACTATCTACTTATTATTTACTGAGTTCCTACAGAGTTTCCAGCAGTGTGTTTCCAGTATTTTCCCATAAAGCACCAGACAATAAACACAAATCGTAAACCATTTGTAGGCTGCCACATTAAGCCTGTGGTTCTGGAAGGCTGAGAGGTGTGGAGAAAAACAAATGAAAAAGTATTATTCATGACCAGTTGATCAATTAGCCTGCTTTTCATTAAAAAACATAAAAAGGCAGGACCAATTTAGCAATGCTTGTGTTGGAAATGCGTAGAAACATTAATGTTGGATTTTTTTTCTCATTTATTTTTAGTTCTCTTTAGAAAATCATACTTGAGAGCTTTCTGTAGCAGCAATAGAAGGAGTGAATAAGACAGCACTGGAATCCTTTTTTAATGTTAATGAAGGGGTAGGGACCAATGCCTGGTTTGTGAGGCCTTTTCTGTGTACAGTTATGTATTTCCAAAGACACAGACTGACTTATGGAATGTCTGAGTGACCGAGATAACCAACCAGAGAAGTTACCTACTATCAAGACTCATCCATCATCCCATAAAGAAATCCAATGTGGTCTTTTATGAATCTGACAATGGCTATACTCTTGTGTTTTAGTGGTAAAATTTTACACAGTACAGTAATGTAAAAAACGAGAGGCATTTTCTCCCCTTGACTGTATCAAAATGTCATCTTCTGCCCCAAGACTCTGAGGTCTCATAACTCCCTTCTTGTATTATTCCTTTCAGTTTTTCCCCTTCCTCTTCCTTTATACTGAATAGTTCTACATTTTCCAGTCTTAACATTCTCTCTTTCACTTAGACTTTCTTATACAGAGCCTGAAACTATAGAATTGCAATAAGCATACTCATCTATGCTTACTAGAGTGCTATTATCAGATGAACAAAACCTAAAATATATTTTGGTAGCAAGAGTCTCAGGTTTTGAATAACTCAAAAGAACTTAAAACTTGGGCGGTGATAGGATGCCAGGGTGGGGGCAGGCTGTAGCTGCTTTTCGTTCAGTTCCATTTCTGTTCCTTCTCATTCCATGTGTCAGAAGCCTTTGGAGAGAATGCTCTGGAATCAGACCACCTGGGTTCAAATCAAGGCTCTACCATATACTAGTTAAGTGACCTTGTGCAAGTGACCTAAACTCTCTGCACCCCAGTTTCCTCACTTACAAAAGAAGGGTAATATTAGCCCTTGCTTCATTGCGCCCTTAGGAGAAGCAAAATGAGTTAACACTGGTACAGTGCTCTTGGCAAATAGCAATAACAGATACTGTTTCAGAAACTTTATGTGTATAAATTACTTAATCTTCAAAACAGTATGATAAGATAGCTACCATTATCACTCTCATTTTATAGCTAAAGAACCTAAGACATAGAAAGACTAAGTATCTTGTCCCAATTGGCCTAGTTAGTAACTGAAGGATTGGCTCTCAAACCTAGACCTACAGCAAGCTCTCAGTAAGTGTTACTTATTACTATCATCATCATCATGGTTGTTATTACCTGAACTTAACAAAACACTCAAATATCTGCTGTGGCTGCTGATAACAATGAATGTGTATGTCTAATCCTTCTTCAAAGTATACGGAAAATGTATATGACCCCCAAACAAATAGTTGATTTAGGAAAGGATTATCACCTAAAGCCATTAAGTGAGGTTTGTTGGGAAACAGGATATCATCACAAAGCCTAAGCATTATCTTGCCACACTACTTGTTAATTGCAAAAGGATCCCTGAACTGAGATCACTACCTTGAGCCCCGATCAAACCGAGTGTCACAAATAGAGGGGAAATCTGGAACTAAGTGTCTCCTGTTGAGATACAATATGGAGCACCTTGTAAAATGCGTTCAATTGAAATGTAATCAATGCTTTATTTCTAATTTGGAGTTTATGGGAAATATTGAGGATAGAGGAACAAATTAAATGACACCGCTAGGCAAAAACAAATTAGAACATTCAACAAGACAACACCTAACCTTTTCAAAAACACTAATGTTGAATAAAAGACATGAAGCCTTCATGTAAAAAAATATTTTTTTCTTTAAAAAAAATTAGATCTTAGTTTTTTTTAAGGTATGGAAGACATTTGGGGGACAAATGGTTAAGGTTAGATATGGTCTAGATACTAGATATTAATGAATCACTGTTCATCTTCTTAGGTATAATGATGGCATTGCAGTTATGTAGGAGAATGTTCTTATTCTTTGATGTGTACCGAATTATCTAGGGGTGAAGTATCATTTTGTCTGTAACTTACAAGTAGTTAGAAAGAGATACATATAGGTGGAACAAATATGTCAAAAAGTTAGCAGCTGTTGAATCTAGGAGGTAAGTATGGAATTATTCACTGTACAAATATTTCAACTTTTCTTTATGTTTAGACATTCTCTTCACTTTGTTCATAAGACGTAGGTCTTATATCTTCTTTGGAGGGCAGTTTAAGACTTTAATCTTCACGTACTTAGTAATAATTTCTTTTAATTACAAAATGTTTGCTGTGAATGGATTTTTTTAATCTGTCTTCTAAAAATTACTTACTGAATATCCCATTGGTTCATTGGTTCATTGAAACCTAATGTAATATTAACATTGTCGAAGAGAACTCAGTGCCTAGAACAAGGCCTGACATGTAGTAAATGTACAATGTGTTAATAAACATTCATTTGTTAAATGAGGCTACATTTTCCAAAGAAACTGTAAAGAGGTCAAAAAAAGATGCACGCACAGGAGGCTGTGTTGTTCCTTTGTAGATCAAGACATGCTGAGTTACGTACTTGAGGTGGACAAATAGGAGGGTCGGTTGGTCTCATCCTTTGATTCAAATAACTTAGGCCATAAAGATTCTTCACCAAGTTTTGAGTTTCATGACTGCACAAAAATGAAGCCTCTGTTCCTCAGACTAATCAAGTATCAACTATAACTTGTTTAAGAAATCCCAATGGAATCACCCACAATAACACATGTTTAAATGCGTGCGTGCTCAGTCATTTCAGTCGTGTCCGACTCTCTGCGATCCCATGGACCGTGGCCAGCCAGGCTCCTCTGTCCATGGGATTCTCCAGGCAAGAATACTGGAGTGGTTGTAGACTTTTCCTGAGTGAGGAAAAGAAGCAAGCTCTGTTTCAGGCACGAGCCCTGCAAATCACCAAAACCTACAGGTGTTATTCTCTGAGAATCAATAAACATGTGGGAAGTAGGCTCATTTTCAGCCCCTCCAGAAGGCAAAGACATAAAAGAGATGGCTTCAGGCAGTAAGTCAGATATATTTTGTATAAAAGGTGGGAAGAAAATGATCAAGATTCAAAGAAATCATTAATACTGATATCACCTTGTGTTTTCACAGCACCTTTTTCCTAAGCCATTTCATATCTATGTTAACTCATTTATTCTTACAATATCCCTAAGAAATAGATGTAGAACAATTGAAATTTTTAAAAAAGATAGAAGATTTTCATTAGGGCCTAAGATATGAAAGATATTCAAAAGGATATTATATTAGCAATAGAGATATTTCTTCATTTTGAACAAATCGATCACCTCCTTCCCCTATGCTTCAGTAAAGTCATTAAAAAAAAATAAAATCTATTATAATGGGAGAATCAGATTACAGTTTACTATATGGGAGACATTCTAAGTTCAATCTAAAAATATAGTTTTATTCAATGATATAGGACTGTCTCCCTTTACCCAAAAAACCACTCCCAGTTCTCCAAAAGGGTACAAATCAAATTTTTTAAAATTTGAAATTTAAATACAGTTAGATGGTTCTCAATTTTATTGGTGCTCCTTATTTAATAATGAATCCTTTTGTAAAGAGGATCATTTTAAAATTATTTTATAAAAGTGAAGTTTTATAAACAATACTGGGTTGTTAAAGCAGAATACGCTTATACTCAGTCCTTTCTGAAACTAAAATAAGAAAAAAAGAAGAGAAAAGAAAAGAGGACCCACTGAAAAACTAATAAATCTATGATAAATGCAGTTGTAGGTAATGAAACATTTTTCAACCTGAGGTTTCCCACCCTCAGATGACAGAACATGAGCAAATGTAATCTTTTCTATTGGAGTTTTAGATCCTAAACATTTTTCCCTTCTCTTAATTCATCTGGGGTTGTATACTTTCAGTAATGTACAGATGAAGTTACATATACTTTATTAACAAGATCTAATTCCAGATATGTAAGCATGATATTTTTAAATTGGATTAATCTTTGGTGGGTATATTCAATCCTCAGGTTCAAAGAGTAGGGTGTCAAAGAGTTGTGTTCAGATTTTATGCCTGAACTGAAGATGGTCTTAGGGACACAGTGTTAACTGTTAATAAAAGGATAAATATAGACAACACTCTCTCAAATCTCATTTCAAAGTACAGTTTTCTTTTTGTAAAGGAACTCAATCTGGGGTTCTTTATAAAGGCAACATATAGGCAACATAAACACTAACAGAAGTAGAAATGCAAGCCCCAGGAACAAATCCTGACCATGCAGTACTTGTGTTCATTCATTGCTACTCTGCCCTCCACCTCCCACACCCACGCTAATTCGGAACAAATGCTGACACTGGTGAAGGGGAATTCCACCCTTGTACTCCCAGGTCCAGAGTCTTTCCCTGAGATGGCTCAGAAGTCAATTAGTGGAGTCTTCTTGGATAACGTTGGCTGAAAGGAGCAAGTCTTCTAGTTCATTCACTGGAAGTTGAATCCTACCACTACAAACACTGTTACAGAAAAAGATTTAGAGACCTTAGCTGATGAGCTGAAAATTAAAACCAATATTTACAGAGCCCAGGGGATTCATTTTAATTAGATTGACTCCAAGAGAACATTCTGCAAATAGTAAAAATCTGAGACCTCTAGAGCGTGTAGACTGATGTTGCATAAAGACATACCTTTCAGAAGAGAAGAGGTTGAGTCTATGGCTTTGCACCGAATGGTCAGAATTCTCTCTTGCAAGAAGGAAGCTGAATTCCGACGTCAAAATGACTGCATTTCAGAGCCCGGATCCACCTTGGGCTGTCGTCCACATAGCGCACTAAACCAGGGCACAGGCTCGCAGATCCATTGAGTGCCTCCTCCTCCCCGACTTCTTACTCCCTCCTCCAAACTACCCCCAGTCAGCCCAGCAGTCTGTATGCAAACCACACAGGAACTAGCAGATATGGGGCTTCAGAGAGTTGGGCGTGAGCCTTAGATTATGTGGTTTTGTTTTCTTGCTGCCGGAGTTGAACTAAAATGCAGGAGGTTCACTGAAACACTTTTGCTTCTTTATGCTTGGTTTCAGTTTTAACAAGTTTGCCCCTAACGATTATGTTCACATAAGAAAATTTTTAATCCTAGAGATGGTCCATTGGCAAGTTACTGCTGGTCTTAAGGAAAATGCACTTTCTCCAAGTAGGTATGAGCATCTGGAAGAACATTAGGACTTCTTAGGGGAACTTATTTAACAGAATCCTGGATCACTCACATCATTCAAATCTCAGGGGAAAAAAAAGCTTTTTTAGTGTATTCAGCCCATAATATTACCCTTAGCCCCTAATACTACCCCTAACAAAAGAAAGAAGAAAAACTCAAAACCAAGATGCATTCCAACCCCAGCTTTGCCATAACCAAGTGCGAGCTGGGGCTGGTTACTTAGATTTGGGGAATTTAATTTTCTCCTTAATAGGCTGGACTAAAATATTTCTGGGATTTGAAGACTTTTTTCATTGGCCTAACATTTTTATCACCTTCAACTTCCTTAGTTCTTACCTTCAGATTTGTAGCTCACGCGCCTCTTTCAGCTCCTTCCTCCTAGACCAAGTGTAACTTGCTAAGGCCTCTTCCTCTGTCTCTGCTTTTGCTAGAAAATGGATTGCCAACATTGCATCTTTTGCACAAAATTAGAGATATTGCGACTTGCTAAGAGGCACTGTTCAGAGTCGGGGGACCAGACCCAAAATAAAGATGGAAATGTTGGCTGACAAGATGTTCCAGCATTAATCAGATAAGACAACTTGGGGATCTCGAATTTAAACTTATTCCACATTGTGGAATGGTATCCTTTTCTCTTTGCCCCTTTATACCTAAACCTTGCTCAAGATTTGTTTTTTGGGGGGAGGGGGTGGAAATGTTGGTTATGATCACTCAACAATTTTATTGAAATAGAAAAGAAGAATCTGAGTATTTGATCATAGTAGGAGCTCAGCAAACGATTGGTCAGATGACTTAAAGGAAGTAATTTGTTCCTCTTAAATCTGTAATAGACGGCTTTCTCTTTATTCATGCAAGTCTGTCAAAGATTCTTGAATCCAAGTTGCATCTGAATAGGGTCCGCACTACTTCCACACGTTATAAAGACAGAAGTTTCAAGGTAACAACATGTGCCCAATTTTAAAACAATCACATCTCCACATGGGCCTCAGGGTTCTTCAGTCTCCAAGGTCTAAGGGTCTTCTTGGTGGGATCATCGTTATGCCTGATGACCTCATCCTTGGTTCTCAAACACTGGAATTCTCTGGCCACAACTCTTGTCCCAAGCCAGTGGTTTTGAATTGGGGAGAAAGCAGACTGTTGACTAGCGCTGTACAGGAAGCACCATGGTGTTCTCAGCACTCGCCCTAACGATGTAGCTGCTTTTCCTCCGGACACCGCCCCCAGGACACAGAACACAACCCCTTCTCATCCAAGAATGGGGCAGAGTGCAGAACAGGAAAATCTCACAGAGAAGTTCTTTCAGTAGTAAGTAATGATCGGCAGACGTGGTACAGAGCAATAGGGCAGGAAGCAAGGCTCCTTTAGTGGTTAATTTCCTAGCAGTTCTGTAAAGGCAGAACCTAAGAATAAAAACTCTCATGTGAGACTGTCAGCAACTTGGTCCTCACCATCAAGGGACACTCAGAATAGTGTGTCCCAATCAGCAAATTTGGGAGGATTAAGGAATATATGAAATCTGAATTTATCCACCATGGAGAAAATTTTGTTTGAAACCGTATGTATTTAAAAATTTTCAACAGTTCCTTTTGAGAGGTTGTTGTTGGCATCAGAACTTCTTATGTAAAATTACACTAACTTTAACTTCATGGTTCAACGTGTACTCTTCATCCAATAGCATGGGTTCAGACGTTCTCTTTCTATTCATTCAATAGACAGCGTTTGTACACCTACTCCTTGTTAGGTCTGTTGCAGGTGCTGGGATGTATCAGAGAACAAAACATAGTCCCTGCTCTCCTGGATCACACATTCTGGTAGAGGAAGAAATAATACGTGTGTCAGATGGTGGTACTGCTAAAGAGGATTATAAAATCGGGCAAGAGTCACAGACTGTGTGGCTGAAGTGGGGTTGGGATTTAATTAGAAGATCAAAAGACATCTGAGCAATGTCCAAAACAAAGCGAGGGATCTGGCCTGGTGGCTTTTGGGGAGAAATAGCTTTTTCAGATATCTGGACTAGCAGGAGCAAAGCCTGAAGGTGGATGCAGTGAGTGAGGTGGAGAAGAGTAGAGATGGAGGTCAGAGCGGGAGTAGGGACCAGAATACACAGGACCTCAATGGCCATGGCAAGGTCTTTGGATTTTACTCTTGAGATGGGAGTCAGTGGAAGATTTTGAACTGGGGTGTCATATGCTCTGTGAAAGTCACTCAGTCATGTCTGACTCTTTGCAACCCCAAGACTATACAGTCCATGGAATTCTTCAGGCCAGAATACTGGAGTGGGTAGCCGTTCCCTTCTCCAGGGGCTCTTCCCAGCCCAGGGATCGAACCCAGGTCTCCCACATTGCAAGTGGATTCTTTACAGCTGAGCCACCAGGGACTGTGTTTTAAGTTTTTCAAGGCTCACTCTGATCACTGTATTGAGATTAGACTGTAATAAAGCAAGAGAAAAAGCAGGGCGAGCAGATAAGAGGCTGCTGCCATGATCCTGGCAGGACATGATGGTGACTTAGGACTGATGGTGGGAAGTGTTGAATTCTTAATATACAGGGTAACAAAAAAGTCTGGAATCATAAATAGGATTATTTTATTGTGTATTAGAACATGGCATTGATAAACCATTTATTACCTACGGAGCACACATAACCCAGAATCAGTAACCACTCTGTGTCACAGGTGTACTCATGGATATCACAGGCTGTATGAGAGACAAAGAGAGGCGTCAGTGGTGACCCCAAGGTTCATGGCCTGAAAAACTAGAAGCAAGGATGTGTCATTCACTGAGACAGGAGAGACTGTGGGTGAGAAGGTCTAGAAAACCAGATGAGGAGTTTGCTTTTAGATGTATTAAATTTGAGATGTCTGTGAGACATGCCAGTGGGGGTGTCAAGGGAGTTAGGCACCTGAGTCTGGAGGTTAACACAGGTTAGGGGTGATGATGAAATCTTGACAGTTGTTGAGAGAGAGAAGGGTGTTGAAAACCACGAGACTGGATAAAACCATCCCGGAAATGAACACAGCAGAGAACTGACCCCTCCAAAGTTGAGAGGTCAGAGAAATGAGAGGATACCAGCCAAGGAGACGAGAAGGAGAAGTAATGTCTTGGAAGCCAACTGAAGAAAGTTTTGTTCACTTTTATAAAACTGTGAGTTCAGAAAATAAATTAAAACCCACACCAAGTTATTGGGGCAAAATGATGTCTATGTTCTTGATGCTACAGTATTGCAACTAAATTATGGTGCCCCCAAATGGAGGAAAGCAGACATCTGTTTGTACATGTCACTTTCAGTTCAGTTCAGTTCAGTCGCTCAGTCGTGTCCGACTCTTTGCGACCCCATGAACTGCAGCACGCCAGGTCTCCCTGTCCATCACCAACTTCCAGAGTCCACCCAAACCCGTGTCCATTGAGTCAGTGATGCCATCCATCCATCTCATCCTCTGTCGTCCCCTTCTCCTCCTGCCCTCAATCTTTCCCAGCATCAGGGTCTTTTCCAATGAGTCAGCTCGTTGCATGAGGTGGCCAAAGTATTGGAGTTTCAGCTTCAGCATCAGTCCTTCCAATGAACACCCAGGACTGGTCTCCTTTAGGATAGACTGGTTGGATCTCCTTGCAGTCCAAGGGACTCTCAAGAGTCTTCTCCAACACCACAGTTCAAAAGCATCAGTTCTTTGGCACTCAGCTTTCTTTATAGTCCAACTCTCACATCCATACATGATCCCTGGAAAAACCATAGTCACTTCAGCAGAGTTAATTCCATAGCAGGTAGCATGTGAGCCTTTTGCCTGTCTGATCCACTCAGTGACTGCTACCAGCCTCTCCACCTACAATGGGACTGTTGTCTTTGAGTTTGTGTTGTTCTCTTTTTTCCATCTGCCTATTCAATCACAACCTATGTATGTACTGAATATTCTCAAGTTCATGAGCCCTGCCCAGCACACTCTCCCTTTGTCCCAATTTTTTCTACTCAACTGTCTCCTGGGCATCTTCACCTGGTCACACCAGACACCTCACCTCACATTCAAAATGTCCAAAATAGAATTCATCACCTTTCCTGCCAAATCTGCTCCTCAGACTAGGTTCCTATCTTAGTGAAACTAGCAACCACCATTCACAGAGTCACCCCAAAAAGAAACTCGAGTGTCACTGTAGACTCCCAGATATATCTGGAGCCAAGTCCAATAGCTTCTGTGCTATAATTTCATACACAAACGTGTGTCAAAGGAGAATGAGTGGAGTGGATTATGTGCCACAACAATGGCTTCTGCTTTGGTTATGACTTTTATCACTTTATGTTTTAGGATTTTTTTTATGTGAACCATTTTTAAAATCTTCATTGAATTTGTTACAATATCGCTTCCATTTTTATGTTTAGGTTTTAGGGACTTGAGCTCCCCAGCCAGGCACTGAGCCTGCACTCCCTGCATTAGAAGGTGAAGTCCTAACCACTGGACTGCCAGGGAAGGCACCTTCATCACTTTGGCTCAGATGGTAAAAGTGTCTGTCTACAAGGCAGGAGACCTGGGTTCGATCCCTGGGTCAGGAAGATTCCCTGGAGAAGGAAATGGCAACCCAGTCTAGTACTCTTACCTGGAAAATCCCATGGATGGAGGAGCTTGGTGCAGGCTACTGTCCATGGGGTCACAAAGAGTCGGGCACGACTGAGCGACTTCACTTTCACTATAAAATTCTGTTCTTTTTCCAGTCCCTCTGTTCTGCTTGCAATCTAATTTTCTGAACACACTCAGAGATTCGTTCTGAAAGAAGAAAATGAATAGGTTTAAATTGAAAAAATTGAGATCTCTGACCTTCTCAAAATACAAAAGTTAAACTCATGACTGAGAAGGTCAATGGAGCTCAACATTAAGAACAAAAGATTGATTCTCAGCATAGGGGAAAGAGCATAGAAGTGTATACAGGAGATTTGGGTTCAAGTTCCAGTTAAATCCTTGCTAGCTGAATATTTCTGGACAATTCATATAACTTATTTGTTCCTGCAAACTCAGCTCAGTTTTAACTCCTCCAGAAAGCCTTTCCTAACCATGTTGTTTAGAAAAATTCCTTTTTTACTCTCAGATCAATCTATGTTTGCCTTTATCATAGTAATTTATCACAGTTACTGATTTATTCCTGTTTCCCTTATTGGACTGTAACCTTCTTGTATTCCCATGGCTCAGCATAGTGCCTGGCTCTAATGAAGAATGAATGCATGTTCCTCAAACTTAGCATTCTTACCTATAAAATGGGATAATATCACCTACATTTCAGACTTCCTTTAAAATTTACGTAAGATATACATATGAAAATCTTCATAAACTATAACTCAATGCAAAAAAAAAAAAGCACTTTTGGTTTATTTCTCACTACTTTATAAAGTCCAACACCTTATCATGGCCTTCAAGGTCCTGAACCACCCGTTTCCAGACCATCTTTTCAATTTCCCTCTGCCTTCTGCTCTCATTACTCTATATTACAGCCAGCTAAATTGGTTATAATGCACCAATTTCTTTCGTATTTCCTATCATTTTATATTATACTTACCCATCTACATGCCAGTATCAACAATGTAGGCTGTTATTATAGTAATTATGATTGAAGCAGTAGGAACTAAAAGCAAAGGTAACTTTCATTTACTAAGCATTTTCCTATTCTCTACATGTGTTTTCGTCCATTCTAGTCAGTATTCCACACAGCCACCATGGTTCTTTAAAACATAGGTTTGATTACACTTTCATTGCCTTCTGGATAAAACCCACCTGGCAGTACAGACAAGGCGCTTCATGATCTGACTGTCCTCTGCCACTTCACCTCCCTCTGCTGTTTCACTAACAGTCTTTGTGACTGCCATGGTAGCTACGGAGCTTGCAGTTTTACCAGGATTATAGGCTCTCTCAGCTTTCAAGCCTTTACACATGATGCGTCCTTTGCCTCTAATAGCTTCCTCTTGTCTATGCAGTGAACTCCTGTCATCCTTTAAGAATCAGTTCAGATATAAATTCTTCTCTCAAGGCTGCCCTCAACTACTCCTTGGTAGAATCAGATGGTCTCTCCTCTCTCATTATGCTATGCATACCTTGTCACAATCTTCTGTGATGGTGCCTGTCACCTCCACTAGCCTGTCAACTTAATCGAACTCGATTCTATCTGAGTCCTTGATGCTTTAGGTGCTCAGTGAAAATCAGTTGACTGTTTCAATGACTAGCCATCAGGGGTACCCAGGGCCCTCACTGGAAGCACTCAGTCATTTCCCATTACTTTTCATCTCTAGAGACTACTACTAGAGATTATATTCTTTGTCCTTCAGATCACGTTTCCAGTCAGTTAAAATTAGACTAATAACACGGATTGTAAAATTTATTCTTTCATTGAAGGATTAGGCAGTGCCACAGCCCAACTGATCACAAAAGGAAGACATCTGCCTTCATACCGCTGGATAGTCACAAGCAGGGATTATTTTAACCCGAGGCGTCTCCCTTCCTCGAAGTCCTGGGAGTAGCGGGCATCAGCCGAAGGAAAGGCCGGAAGTGAAGGGCCGGAAGTGAGGAAGCGGAAGTGGGGGAGGGCGTGAGCTCTCCGGCCTGGTTGGAGGAGGCGGATCAGCTTGCGGGGGGCCGGCCTGGTGTTTGGTAGGGAAAAGGCCCAGATGCCAGGTGGCTGGACATTCCCCTCAGGTAGTAGCCTCTCATTTGGGGGTGGGGCTGGGGATGGAGGGGGCCTGGAGGGGTGCTCTCCGACTGCCCATTCCATGCGGGTCCCTACGCCTTGTCAGGCGAGGCGAGAAGGGGACAAGGCCCGCAGGTCTCCCTGAGGGAAGGTCACTGTTGTGTGATGGTGTTACATCACTCCCTCCTTCTAGAAGCTTCTCCAATACCCACTCCCACTACATTGCATGCTCTCTGAGGGCAGTCACTGGTCTGAGTCGTCTGTGTGACCCAGTGTCCCCCACACGGCCTGCATGGAACACAGTGGTCGTTCTGAAACCACTGTTGAACGAATTAAGTGATGCCAAGGAATGGATACAGGAAGCGGATTCTTCCTCTGCTCTTTACCTTCAGTTCTTTGTGGAGCATGTCATGTCTTTCCCACCACCCCTTATGTGGTGATTTTTTCCCCTTATGCTGCAGATGGGGAAACTGAGGCTCAAAGAAACCTTAATAGGAAATGGCAGACTAGGACCTCAAATCCATGCCTCTGGAGTCCTAATTAAAGTAATGAGGTGAGGTACTGAATGCCTAGGTGTGAGCATGTTGTGAGCCTACAGCGAAGAGTAGCACTTACACAGCGCTTCACTGAAGGGACTCAGTGGTTAAGGATCCACCTGCAATGCAGGAGATTCAATCCCTGGGTGGGAAACATCCCCTGGAGAAGGAAATGGCAGCCCACTCCGGGATTATTGCCTGGGAAGTCCCGTGGACAGAAGAAGCCTGGTGGGCTACAGTCCGTGGGGTCACAAAGAGTGGGACACGACTTAGTGGCTAAGCAACAACAGCATGCCATTTACACCAGAGGGTGGAAACTGTGTCTTGTGCTCCTGTTTCTCTGTTTCTTAGAAATGGAGCCTGTCACACGGTAAACTCTGGGAAATAATAGTTGAGTGATTTAGTGAACGCACAGGCAGGACTCTAGTTTCTCTGCCTCTTGCAGTGTGCTTTCCATCAAAACAGTAACACCTGCTAATGCCCTGGTGATCTCTGTAATCCTTCTTCCAAAACAATCTTGGCCAGAGTTTATTTTCTCCTGAGTTGATCTCATGTCTGCAGGCAGAATCGGTATAAACACAAAAGTTGTTCTGTCTTCATAGCACTACCCTAAATGTGTCTTTCCAAAGATGCCTCTTGGTACTCAGCCTCTTAGATGCTGTTATAGTTAGTGTCCTAAATCTTTGGATAAAGTCAGTGTAGCCCCTCAATCTCTTATTCTCAATTCTGATATCCAAGAAGTTTTGAAAACCACTTTTTTCCCCCCTAACTTATCTAGGTCCAAGATTTGAACTGAAACAGCCATTTGTCTTTACTTATTACAAATATTTGCAAATTTTTATTGCAGTCATGTTGATGTGTTTAATTGTTCAGACCTCTTTACTTACCCCAGACCTTTGTGTGGATATCATGTAATATATAGTGTAGGCATGGCATTACTTTTCAAAAGGTTTTCACACCCCCCCCCCCAATTAAGTCTGAAGTCCCTAACTTATTTGGCCTCAAAAGATTCAGATAAGAGACTGTGGACCTGTAGTTTAATGCCAGTTGGCAACTTAAATAGTCTCCTGTTATTCAGGTAAAGTTGAGGGAGAAAACAGCCTTTGTCAAAGAGTTGAATAAGTGGGTAAATGGAGTAAGAAAATTAAGAGATGTTTTATACCTCATTATTTATCTTGGAAGTGTTAATGGGAGAAAGCTCCTTAACTAATTGATATTTTTAAATGTATGCAGCATGTTTTACATTTATTATTTCTTCCACAAAGCTATATAAAAATAAGTACTCAAGAAATACTTGTTGATTGATTTGAAAATGTTTGCTTTAAACTCTAAAGTTAAAACTAGATATTAACTCTAGTTTTAATTCTAGATTCATAAGCAAACATTAGAACTTTACTTGACTGTTGCAAGGGTTGGATTATATTTTTAAATGTCATATTTATAACCCAAAGCTGTAGAATCAATTCATGTTTGTCCCAAAGCAAAATCAATCCACCACTTGGTCATTCATGCAACATATTTGAGTGCCTGCTAGGTACCTGTTTATGCAGTAGAATTTACTGATAAGATGATCATGGTTGCTGCTCTCAAGGAGTTTCTAATCTGGTGGTGGAGAAAGCCGAAGAGAAAATGACAAACACGTAATTATACATCCTGATAAGTGTCATGAAGGAAATAAACTGGGTCTGAAAAGAGCATGATGGGAGGACCTAAGTAGTAAGTGTGGTGGGTGAAGGCCTTTCAGAGGAGAAAACCCAAATTTACAACATGAAATATCTTACTTCCCTATATATTGTAAGGACTTGGGTAGCCAGGCAGCCAAAATTCAGGTGTGAACATTTATCCTCTCGGGCACTACGTTTGTCTCGTATCACTATATTTACAATCTCAAACTTTTGAAGGACTGAGTAAACTGAGTGTTTGCATATAGCCAGGTGTCTAAACACATAATAAACCAACCTAATTTACAGTGAACACAAATGAATTTCTTGTTAGCTTGAGAAGATTTCAAGATTTCAAGTAGTAGAATGGTGTGTTATGTATTCTGTGTTCATGTCACAATGTACTGTATGTTAGTAAATAATACTAATTCACTTATGTACTGTATGTTAGTAAATAATACTAATTCACTTATCCAGACATTTTTCTTTAGTTTTTTGAATGGTTAAGAATATATTTAATTTTGATAAATCCAGCACATCCCATTGTGAACTACTCTATTGGATGGAAGGCTATTATGTAGATAATTTTCTATGGCAGAAACTTCATCTAAGAAAGCATTTTTTTAATTTAAAAATGCAGGTTAAGAATAGAGGAAAACCTAGATATTACGATTTTGTCCCTCCAAAATATACATAGGTAGCTATTTGAAAAAGAAAAAAATTTTAACAACTGTATTCAATTCTAGCAAGTTATGATTCTAACAAGGCTTTTTTTTTTTTTAATAGACTTGTAAAGAAACAGATCAATATTTGTTGCTCCAAGCCAATGTCACAGTACATCGCTGCATTGAGTGAGCTTGGTAGAGGGCAAAAAAGGACAATAGAAAAAGAAAACCCTCATGACTGAAAATTTTAATAGCTTATTGAAACACATTATAAGTCGAGTTTTCACTGTAGGAGTGAGTCAGGTAAAAATGTCTGTATTCAAAGTGCAAACAGGAGAGAAAATCAGAAAATTGTAAAAATACACAATTTCTCTTTTTTTGTCTAGGGTTGATGATGGTCTCTTTAGGAGAAATCTTAATTAAAAAGATACATTTTCTGCCTTGTTTATTTGAGAATGCGTTGCACTTCTACCAAAAAAAAAATGATTACTTATTCCCTTCTTTTATTTTTTAAAAAAGAAGTGATAGTTTATTTAGGTTGCTTCTGAAAATTATGTCTTCCTTAAATACATACAGAGAAATTCATCAAACCTGAGCTAAAAATCAAGAAGGTCAAGGAAGAGAAACAAAACTAAAAATAGCAAGCATATTTGTTATGGATTTTTAGCATTTTTTCTTTAGTATGTATGCAGTTTCTCTAGTAAAATCTGATTATAGATTGTTGAGCACTCATTGGGTCTGGATGCTTATCAGGGAATATGTTTCTAAAGCTGAGTAAAGAAAGTAATTTAACCTTTCCTTCGACGTACCAGCCTTACCAGGACTAAAACATTGGTTTAGGGCACCGTGGGTTACATGTAGAGTCCACTGAGGACAATTTCTTAATAGTTGATGATCCTCCCTTCTTTTAGATTAACAAGAAAACAGACCATATTTAGATTTGATTCTAATGACTTGTAAGTTCTGAGAAGGATAGGACCAAAGGTCAGTTGATGATTGTAAGACTCAGTTTTCGCTTGATTAGTCTCGGGACATAGCATATTTATACGTGACAACAGATCTTGAGATGTCATAGTGCAAGTTCCATTTTCTTGTCCACCATTAATTTGTCCACTGTTCTTGTAATACTTTATAATAATTTTATTTCTGGCCAAAGAGGTTCAGGGATACTTTTTTTTTTTTTAATTTTTGACTGTGCTGGGTCTCTGTTGCTGCGCCTGGGCTTTCTCTAGTTTTGGTGAGTGGGGGCTATTCTCTCGTTGTGGCGCCTGCGCTTCTCGTTGCAGTGGCTTCTCTGGTTGCGGAGCACGGGCTCTAGAGCGTGCAGTCTTCAGTAGCTGTGATACATGGACTTACTTGCCTTGCAGAATGTGGAATCTTTGCAGACCAAGGATCGAACCCGTGTCCCCTGGCATTGGCAGGCAGATTCTTAACCGCTGGACCGCCAGGGAAGTCCCAGTGATACTTTCAATGGAAACTTTTAGGTCTCGAAAGACCACTTATGTTTCTTTAAATAACATAGGCTAATCCCTCGTGAGATATTTTCCCGTATTGATCCTAGGAACATTTACATGGTCCCCTCAGTTCTGGCTGATGTATGTGAGGCGCTGATTTGGAAACTACAGCTAGATTTTTCAGACTGAATTGCTCTTCTGGAGACTTTTAGAAAATGTTTAACTTACTTATTTTTCTTGTGTATTCCTTTGCAGAAAACTGAAACCTTGTCAAGATGGAGAGGAGTCATTTGTATTTGGGAGCAGCAGACTTGGGGACCAGCTACCTCTCAAGGGTTCTGTAAACCAATGACACAAGCACCTATTGTGTTGCTTTCAGCCCCCGTCCTACCTTCAGACTGGTCTTACCTATGGCATTCAGGAGGCAAGTGAAAAACCTCGTGAAGAATTACTCAGATGCTGAAATAAAAGTCAGGGAAGCAACTTCTAATGACCCTTGGGGTCCTTCCAGTTCTCTAATGTTAGATATCAGCGACCTGACTTTCAACACAATTTCTCTCTCTGAAATTATGAACATGCTATGGCAGAGACTCAACGACCACGGGAAGAACTGGCGCCATGTGTATAAATCCCTTACCCTAATGGATTATCTCATCAAGAATGGATCAAAGAAAGTTATTCAGCATTGCAGAGAGGGGTACTGTAACCTTCAAACGCTAAAAGATTTTCAACACATAGATGAAGCTGGAAAAGATCAAGGTACCAGATGAAGAAGTTTATACAGTGTGCTAGTAAAGAGTAAGAGTGTGGGAGGGGGGTTACTTTAAAGCAGAAGCTGGGGAAAAGAAGTTCTTAAATGTACGAGCTGCCTTTCCTCTGGGACAGTTTGGGTTTCCTGTTTAATCCTTTGTGTTGACTCTTGAGTGCCTTTGAAAACAATGTATGTATATTTTTCAAAATGATGTGTGAAACTAACACAGTTAGGTGCCTCATAAAAGGACACCTCGTAGACAATGAACATAAAAGAGAGATCATGTAGTATTCATCCTTCTCAGCCTGACTTATTTCACCTAGCATAATGCCCTCAAGGTCCATTCATGTTGTTGCACAAGGAAAGATTTTATTCTTTCGGACCTCAAGGGCATTATGCAAAGTGAAATAAGTCAGACAGAGAAAGACAAATATTGTATGATTTCTCTTACATGTGGAGTTAAAAAAAGGAAAAGTTTATAGGTACAGAGAGCAGATTAGCAGTTGTCAGAGGCGGAGGGAGGGAAGAAAATGTGTGAACTATTTTTGTTTTAGTCTAAATAAATTGATTTAAAAAATAAAGTGAAAAAAAAAATACACCAAAAAGTTAAAAAGTGGAACTTGAGTTCCTGCTTAATTTACATATGACAAAATAGCAATGAATAATTTTCCATGAGCAAGCTTCATGATTAAAGTCAAGGAACTATGTCCTTGGAGTAAATGTGTTATTTTAGGGAGCTAATCTAAAGTATTACTCCTGGTACGATTTTATAAAGATACAGGATATCATATTAAGATCTCTTTCATGAGTTAAAAGCTCAGAGTATTTTTTTATCAAATAGGGTTTTCTTTCAACCTGGGGTTGAATCCTGACTCTGCTGCTGCCTAACTGCATATACTAAGGTAACTTATTAGATTACCTCAGTTTAGCTCTCTGTACATTGGGATAAGAACAATGTCTGTCTCATAGGATGGTTGTGAGGAGTGTAAATATGTTTGCCTGTTTCTCCCCAAAGGATGTCAGCTCCATGAGGGCAGGGACGTTGTCTACCTTGCCCATTGCTGGTTCTCAGCAGAAGAGGCACCATCAACATTTGTTAAGAGAGATAATAAATGGAAGAAAGAATATGCAAATTGTCCCAATTTTGTTTAAAAAATTATATTTATGTATATGAAATTCATTATATAAGAGTTTAACAAGTGGTCCTGGTAGGACTAGAGATGATTTTTTTAAAATTTTGCTATTGTGTTTTTTGTTTGTTTTGGCTGCTGTGCACGGCCTGCGGGATCTTAGTTCCCATACTAGGGATCAAACCTGCGCCTCCTGTAATGGAAGCTTGGAGTCTTAACCACTGGAGTGCCAGGGAAGTCCCTAGAGATGATTTTTATTTTGTTTTATATAAACTTGTATGTTTTAAAACACAGTTTATAATTAGACCAAATAAAACTAACATGGCCCTGTGAAAAAAAAGAACAAAGTGAATAAACTAGGAAGCATGACAACTTAATATAATAATGTCACTGTAATTATAATTAGACTGGAATTTAGTCATAAGTGTGATAAACTGTTTCCAAAGACTATGGACTCTTCAGAAACTATGATGGGAGTAGTTTTATGAATACAGAAATTTAGGTCATGAAGTAATATTGTCGGGGGTGGAAGAGAAGTCGGGAAAGGCTGCATAGGGTATTGCACTGGGATGATTCAGTAGTGCCTGATATTGTTCTACAGTGGTAAAGAATCAGCACTTCCTCCCATCTAAAGTCAAATTATAATTTGTTGAAGTGAATAGCCTAATGAATCATGAGAAGAGGATAAAATTCAGTGCAGTCTCTGTTAAGTATACCTTTTAAAAATAGAGTCTTTTTTAGAGCAGTTTTAGGGTTACAGAAAAATGATGCAGAAAGTAGAGTTCCCACACGCCCTTCCCCACCCACACATGGTTTCTCCTGTTAACATCTTGCATTAGTGTTGCACATTTGTTACAATTAAACCAGTATTGATACAGTAATATTAACTAATAGTCCTTAGTTTACACAAAGTGTTCACACTTTGTGTTCTGCAGTTCTATGGGTTTTGGAAAATGCATGATGTCATGGATCTGCCATTCCAGTATTGTGCAGAATAGTTTCACTGCCTTCAAAGTGCCCTGTGTTCCACCTGTCCATCCTCTCTCCCCTGCCTTGAGCCCTTGGCAGTCACTGATCTTTTTATTGTTTCTGCAGTTTTGTTTTTTCCAGATTGTCATATATTTGGAATCATTCCATATGTAGCTTTTTCAGAATTTTTTTTCTCTTAGCAATATGCTTTTAAGATTCTTCTATATCTTTTATAGCTTGAGAGCTGATTTTTTTTTTACTTTAAAAAACAGCTTTATTGAGACATAATTCATACACAATACAGTTCACCCATTTAGAGGTCACAGTCCTATGACTTTTGGTGTGTAATTAATTTTTAAAATTGAGATAAAATAAATGTAACATAAACTTTGCCATTTTAAGTGTATGACTCAGTGGCATTCATTACATTCACACTGTGGCACAACCATCACCAGTGTCTGTTTCCAGACGTTTTCATCACCCCCAACAGGAGCTCTGTAACCGTTCAGCAGCAATTCCCGTGCTAACCTCTAATCTGCTTCTGGTCTCTCTGATTTTGCTTATTTTGGGTGCCTCGTGAAGTGGAATCATGTAGTAGTAATTGTGTTTCTGTGTGTCTGGCTTATGTCACTTACCATGTCCGCCAAGTTCAGCCATGTTAGAGCATGTAGCAGAACTTCATTCTTTTTATACTGAATCACATTAATCTGCAGATACTTAACCACATTTTGTTTATCTGGTCATCTGTTAATGGGCTGTTTTCACCTTTTGGCTGTTGTGAATAATGCTACAGAGAACTCTAGTGTACAAGTTACCAGACTCCTGCTTTCAGTTTCTTTCTTTCAGAAAGTATACTTAGGAGTGGAATTGCCAGGTCATGTGGTAAGTCAATATTTAGCTTTTTGAGGAACCACTAAACCGTTTTTCTTAGCAATGGCACCATTTTACATTCCCACCAGCAGTGTATTAATAGGAGGATTGCTGTTAACATCCTTGGTGATCCTGTTTTTGTTTTATCTTTTGTATTATAGCCATTCTGCTGGATGTGAAGCAGTATTAATACTTACTGTGGTTTTAATTTACAGTTTCCTGAAGACTAATGATGTTGAGCATCTTCTCATGTCTTTGTTGGGCCATTTATATGTCTTCTTTAGAGAAATGTCTATCCAAATTCTTTGCCCATTAAATTTTTTTTTGAAGAGTTCTTTATATATTTTGGATATAAGACCTTTATCCAGATAGATGATTTGCAGGTATCTTCTCCCATGCTATATAGGTTGTTTTCTTCCTTTCTTGATTAAATTTTGAAAAAGTCCATTTTATCTGTTTTTCCTTTGGTTGCTTGTACTTTGTGTCATAAGTAAGAACTCATTGCCTAGTCTAAAGTCACAAAGATTTACACCTATGTTTTCTTATAAGAATTTTGTAGTTTTAGCTATTACATTTATCTTGGGTCCACTTTGAATTAATTTTTATATATGGTGGGAGGTAGAGATCCAGACTCATTCTTTTATACCCAGTTGTCCCACTACTATTTGCTGAAAAGAGAATTCTTTCCTCATTGAATTATATTGACATGCTTACAGAAATCAATCAACCATAGATATATGGGCTTACTTCTGTACTCAGTTCTGTTCCACTGATCTGTGCATCTATTCTTATGCCTGTGCCACACTATTTTGATTATTGTAGCTTTGTAGTAAGTTTTGAAATAAAGGAATATGACTTTATTTCCAACTCCAACTTTGTTATTTTCTGGTATTGTTATGGCTGTTCTGGGTTCCTTGCATTTCCATATCAAGTTTAGCATCAGCTTGTCAATTTCTTCAAAAAAGACATCTAGAATTTTGTTTGACATTACGTGGAGTCTGAAGATCAATTTCAGGAATATTGGCATATAAATAATATTATTTCCTCAAATTCATAAACATAAGAAATCATTCCTTTTATTTAGGTCTTCTTTCATTTCTTTCAAACATGTTTTGTAGTATTCATTGTACAAGTTTTATTTCTTTTGTTAAAATTTATTTCTAATTTTTTTTTTTGGTGCTACTATAAATGAAATGATGGGTACTTCCGTGGAGGTCCAGTGGTTAAGACTCCACACTTGGGCTGCAGTAAGCATGGGAACTAAGATCTTGCACAGACCAAAAAAAAAAAAACCACAAACATTGTTTTCTTAATTTCATTTTCAGATTTTTCATTGCTAATGTGTAGAAATTCAGCTGGTCATCTGATTTTTGTATATTAATCTTATATTTTATTACTCTGCTATAATATTTTCTGTAATAACTATTTGCTGTAATACTTTTGGGGTATTTTGGTCTTTTTTTATATAGATTTCTTTGAATTTCCTACATACAAGATTATGTCATCTGCAAATAGAGATGATTTTACTTCTTCTTTTCCACTCTGGATGCCTCTTATTTCTTTTTCTCTCTTAGTTGCTCTGTCTAAAACCTCCTGTACAATGATGAATAGAAATGGTGAGAACAGACATTCTTGTCTTGTTTCTGATCTTAAGAGCTTTCAGTCTTTCACCATTAAGCATGATGTTCCATCCATCATGTGCTCAGTCGTGTCTGACTCTTTTTCGATCCCATGGACTGTAGCCCACCAGGCTCCTCTGTCCATGGGATTTTCCAGGCAGAATACTGGAGGGGGTTGTCATTTCCTCCCCCAGGGGGTCTTCCCAACCCAGGGATGGAAACTGAATCTCCTGCATTGTAGGCAGATTCTTTCCCACTGAGCCATTGGGGAAGCCTCGAGTATGATATTAGGGATGGGTTTTTCATAGATACTCTTTATAAGGTTGCTGGAGTTCTCTCCTGTTCCTAGTCTGTTGAGCGACTTTCTCAGGATAGGGTGTTGACTTTTGTCAGATGCCTTTTCTGCATCAGTTGATGTTATGTGTTTTTCCCTGTTTCCCTTGCATTTTTAGCAGAAATCCCATTTGGTCATGGTGAATGTCCTCTTTTTTTAAGTGTTTATTTTAGGTCTGGTTGAGGCTTGATGATAAAACTGGAGAATATCTTCTTGAGTCTTGAGCATGCTGTACTACTTAATCCAGAAATTACAAAGAAATTACAAATTATTAGTTCCCTGAGTCATACAGCAAATTCCCATTGGCTCTCTATTTTACATATGGTAATATAAGTTTCCATGTTCAGTTCAGTACAGTTCAGTCGCTCAGTTGTGTCCTACTCTTTGTGACCCCATTGTCTGCAGTACACCAGGCTTCCCTGTCCATCACCAACTCCTGAATCTTGCTCAAACTCATGTCTGTCGAGTCAGTGATGCCATCCAACCATCTCATCCTCTGACATTCCCTTCTCCTCCTGCTTGCAATCTTTCCCAGCATCAGGGTCTTTTCCAGTGAGTCAGTTCTTCGTATCAGATGGCCAAAGTATTGGAGCTTCAGCTTCAGCATCAGTCCTTCCAATGAATATTCAGGGTTGATTTCCTTTAGGACTGACTGGTTTGGTCTCCTTGCAGTCCAAGGGACTCTCAAAAGTCTCCAACACCACAGTTCAAAATCATCAATTTTTCGGTGCTCAGCTTTCTTATTAGTCCAGCTCTCACATCCATGTATGACTACTGAAAAGCCATAGCTGTTACTCTCTGCATACATCACACCCTCCTCCTTCCTTCTTTCCTACCCATAAGACTGTCTTCTATATCTGTGTCTGCAGTGAAAATGAAAGTCCCTCAGTCATGTCCAACTCTTTGTGACCCCATGGAATAGTCCATGGAATTCTCCAGGCCAGAATACTGGAGTGAGTAGCCATTCTCTTCTCCAGGGGATCGTCCCAACCCAGGGATCAAACCTAGGTCTCCCATATTGCAGGTGGATTCTTTACCAGCTGAGCCACCAGGGAAGCCCAAGAATACTGGAGTGGGTAGCCTAAACCTTCTCCAGCGGATCTTCCCGACCCAGGAATCAAACTGGGGTCTCGTGTGTTGCAGGTGGATTCTTTACCAGCTGAGCTACCGGGGAAGCTCTGCTGCCCTGCAAATAATTTCATCAGTACCGTCTTTCTAGGTTCCATATATATGCGTTGTGTGTGTACCAAGTTGCTTCAGTCGTGTCCAAGTCTTTGCGACCCTGTAGAAAGGTTTCTCTGTCCATTGGATTATCCAGGCAAGAATGATGGAGTGGATTGCCATTCCCTTCTCCAGGGGTCTTCCCGACTCAGGGGTTGAACTCGAGTCTCTTATGTCTCCTACATCAGCAGACGGGTTCTTTACCACTAGCGCCACCTGGAGTATATGATATTGTTTTTCCCCAAGAGTTAGGTTTTAAAGGCATAATTTTTTGGATAATGGTGAATGGGGTATAATCATTTTTGTACTTCACAAAACGGCTATGTTATTACTGTATTTACCACTATGATAATATCTTTTTAAATGGAAAGAGAGGGTCAGCCATTGCTTTAAAGAGTTTATGAGCTATTTTGAGAAAGTAGATAAGCATGCAGTTATCAATATATAGAAAAATCTATTTATTCATTTATACCTTTTATATGTACAAAGTATCATATGTACGGTTATGTTTGAATACACTGTCTTTCAGATTACCTAACGTTTGAGTTTAGGATTAAAGAAATACAACTATGCTGTGTTGGACTTTATAAATACTCGCTTTGTTAGCATCAAGAAAGAAAAAAAAAAAAGGCAAGTTAGAACTTTCAGCAGAAGTATACTACAGTTGACCCTTGAACAACTGGGGGGTTAGGGCGCTGACACCGTCCCCCTCCGGTGAACAGCGGAAAATCTGCACATAACTTTATAACCTGTTTTCAGTTTCACATTCTCAGGTTCACCCAGCAGTGGATTGTGTGGTATCATAGTACATATTTCTTGAAAAAAAAATCTACATTTAAGTGAACGCACGCAGTTCAAACCCGTGTTGTTCAAGGGTCAACTGCATATTCATTTGTTGATTATGGAAGGCATATTAGTTATCGATTGATAACTGGTGCACACTACTAATTTAATAAATATTAATGAAAAACTATTGCATTGGGGAAAGTATTACTTATTTTATGTTTTATACACTTCTCTTTTTGTGTTTGTTCTCTAGTGAGTGTAACATATTAGAATAGTAGCTCTTGAGATAATTCATACATAAGTAAATATACATATGTTTAGGGGGTGGATACATATGTAAAACTTTGTTATTGAGATGTGCTGTTGAAATAGTTCAAAACGACTGGTTCTCATGATAATGTCAGGACCATTAATGTGTTTCCAATCTACCTTTCTACTCATTTCTTTAGTTTTCAATCTAGTGCATTGTATCACCAAGCAATCCTGATATATTATTTGCTTATACACCTCTACTTGTACTTAAGATGTTTCTTCTTCCCTGTAATATTCTTTCCTTGATATCTGCTCTTTGAATTCCTATTTAGCCTTCAGATCCTAGCTCAGAAGCGTCTTCCTTTGTACCCCCCACCCCCAACTCTCTTCCTTTCTTCATTGGGCAGAAATAATTGCTCCAGCAGTTTATGCATAATATCAGAGTGGTATTTTTATAGTGTATCTTATCTACTATGTATATCTGTTCTTATCTAAATTCTGAGTGTATATACCATATGTTAAATGATTAGTAAATTTTTATTGAATGGAAGTCATAAAAATAACAAGAGACTTGAAGAAAGGAATGTGATCCTTAAAAAACTGCTTGGTGCGAATAATTTTGTTCAATCAAAGAAGAAAAAAAGCAGAGTGAAATCTGTAGGGAGAAATTAATCAAGGAGAAATTGTAGTGACCCAAGTAATCTACAGCTGGATCATACCCTAGATACAGGTTATCAAGAAGAGACCAGAGAAAAGATAAAAGTAGAAGATATTATAGAAAAGAGTCTTTTTTTTTCCTCCATGGTCTTTATACTTGCTGTTCCCTTTGCCTGGAGTCCTCAGATATCTGTAGTGCTTTCTACATCCTTCAGATCTCTGCTCAAAAAGTCATCTTATTAGTGCAGGCTTCTGTGCTGTGCTGTGCTGAGTCGCTCAGTCGTGTCTGACTCTTTGTGACCCCCATGGACTATAGCCTGCCAGGCACCTCTGTCCATGGGGATTCTCCAGGCAAGAATACTGATGTGGGTTGCCATGCCCTCCTCCAGGGGATCTTCCTAACCCAGGGATCGAACCCAGGTCTCCTGCATTGTGGGCAGATTCTTTACTATTTGAGCCACCAGGGAAGCCCAGGAATACTAGGGTGGGTAGCCTATCCTTTATCCAGGGGATTGTCACAACCGAGGAATCAAACCCGGGTCTCCTGCATTGCAGGTGGATTCTTTACCAGCTGAGCTACTAGGGAAGCCCATGCAGACTTCTAGATCTACCCTATTTACAAAAAAGCAGCCCCGCCCACTCTTTGCACTGATAAGTTTTGCACCTTCTGTTTTCTTTTTCTTCATGATATTTCTTGTCAGATGTTGGTATGTTTTATCTTATTATTTATGACATAGCTTCTCCTACTAGAAAGTAAGTTTCATAAGGACAGGAACATTCTGTGTCTGGTTTTTTTTTTTTTTTTTTAAACTTTTCATAATTGTATTAGTTTTGCCAAATATCAAAATGGATCCACCACAGGTATTTGTCCAGGCTTCATCTCCAACGTTAAAACGGTGCCTATCGCAAAGAACATGCTTAGTAATTAATAACAGAGATACTACTGGGGAAAAAAGTTGAGAAAACAAGTCAGAAGAGGTGGGAAACGAGAGAGACTTATTTGCAAATAGTACGTTAATATTTTCAAATGATATTCTCAGTACGGTTTTATTCAACCTCCAGACAGCTTTTCAGGTGAAGTCAATTTAAAGCAATGAATCAAATTGTTTATCTCAAAATAAATACATGACTTTTAAAATCTGTGCCTCAAGATTTTGACGAACTCTTAGAAAGCGTTTTCTGCCTCTTACTGGTTGTGGAAGCATTTTCCCTGCAAAAAGTTTTGAGCTGCTTGAAGAAGTGTCAGTTGGCGAAAGGTCAGGTGAATATGGCGGATGAGGCACAACTTTGTAGCCCAATTCATTCAACTTTTGAAGCATTTTTTGTGTGATGTGTGGTCGGGTGTTGTCGTGGAGAAGTGGACCCATTCTACTGACCAGTGCTGGCTGCAGGCGTTGGAGTTTTCAGTGTATCTCATCGATTTATGAGCATATTTCTCAGAGGTAATGGTTTCACTGGGATTTAGAAAGCTGTAGTAGATCAGACTGGCAGCACACCACCAAACAGTCAGTGACCATGACCTTTTTTTGGTGCAAATTTGGCTTTGGGAAGTGCTTTAGAGCGTCTTCTCGGTCCAGTCACTGAGCTGGTCATTGCCGATTGTTGGATAAAATCCACTTTTCATTGAATGCCACAGTCTGATTGGGAAATGGTTAGCTGTTGTTGCATAGAATAAGAGAAGATGCTTCAAACGATTTTTTTTTCATTTTTGGTCAGCTCATGAGACACTTATGGAGATTTTTTTCACCTTTCCAGTTTGCTTCAAATGCCAAATGACTGTGGAATGGTCAATGTTGAGTTCTTTGGCAGCTTCTCAGTTGTAAGAGGATCAGCTTTGATGATTGCTCTCAGTTTGTTGTTGTCAACTTCTGATGGCCAGCTACCACAATCATCTTCAAGGCTCTCGTCTCTTTTGCAAAACTTCTCAAATCACCACCGTACTGTATGATCATTAGCAGTTCCTGGTTCAGATGCGTTGCTCATGTTGCAAGTTGTCTCTTCTGCTTTACGCCCCATTTTGAACTCGAATAAGAAAATTGCTCAAATTTACTTTTTGTCTAACATAATTTTCATAGTCTAAAATACATATAAAATACAGAGCAAGTAATAAGTCATTAGCGAAAAATCATAAAGCAAGAAATGCACATTAAAATACTGTAAACATAACCACATTTATTTAAGAATATATTCCAATATCAAACAGTAAATTTCAACAATGCAAAACTGCAATTACTTTTGCACCAACCTAATAGTTCACACAGTGACAGAGCCAGGATTGCAGTCTAGGTGTTTCGGTTTCAGAATCCATGTTCTTAACTACTGCGGTGTATCGGTGAATGAATGAATGACATTATCCCCATCCTCCTGATGCTCGTCACACTTCTACTCCGTCTTGTCAACACGTGTCTGTCTCCAGACTTGACCAAGCATTTAACTAGTTACACAAAGCAGATAGGAAGGACCTAAGAACTGAACTAGTTCTATTCACTAATCGGGAGCAGGAGCTGAGCAGTTTATCCTTTTTTGCATGTTTCAGAGTTATTTATCTTATACCATTTATGGTTATTTATCTTATACCATTCAAAGATGGTATAAGAAATGTACCCCTTGCAGCTCTCATGGCTTAAAAAGTCCTTCACTCGCAGGAAGCTCAAATCTGGTGTTCTGTGACAACCTAGAGCGGTGGGATGGAGTGGGAAGTGGGAGGGAGATTCAAGGGGGAGGGGACATATGTACTCCTATGGCTGATTCATGTTGATGTATGGCAGAGACCAACACAATATTGTAAAGCAGTTATCCTCCAATTAAAACAGAAAATGCTTCACTCAAGTGTAACTAATTTGGGCAAGTAACTTGATAAAGCTAGCGTGACTGGCCAGTTTTCTTTTATCTTTGATTTAGGGCCCATTACAGGTAAGGCTCAGACTCATCAGAGAAGATGCCTTGTTTCCATAGTTGAGTCAAGAGTCCTGAATCTGCTTGACATCCTCAGGGAGAGTGTACCATCCTCTCCTTTATGTCCACAGTGTCTGTATACCTCTGTCAGAGTACACTGATATCCGTGTCTGTATCCCTTACAAAACTTGAATTTCTCTTCTTTTTTAAAAAAATACTTATTTCCTTATTTTTGGTGTGTTGGGTCTTAATTGTGGTTCTTGGGATCTTCGTTGCAGCACGTGGGCTCCAGTAGTTGTGGCGCGCGGGCTCAGTTGCCCCACGGCACGTGGGGTCATAGTTCCCTGACCAGGTATCAAACCCGCATACCCTGCATTGGAAGATGGGTCCTTAACCACTGAGCAACCAGGGAAGTTCCCCAAACTTGAATTTCTTAAGGGCGATAATAGTGTTCCTAGTACTTAGTATGATGCCTGGGTGTAGGATCACCCAATAGGTATTTGGTGAATGGATGATTAATACCTTTATGTATTTATACTTTCAGCAAATTTATAGCAATTGACTTTCTTTTAGGAATATAAAAACTGTAAAAGTGATAACTGACTCCTTTAATAATATTTTCCATTTCTTTACTATAAATTATTTTTAAAGTATATTTTTAATGCTAACAGTGCTTTATTGAGATGTAACTTACGTACTTTAAAACACATAGATCTTAAGTGTACAGTTTGGCAAATGTTGATAAACATATCCATCACCCACTTAAAATAAAGAACATTTCCATCATCCCAGAAAGTTCCTTTATTACCCTTTCCAGTCAAGCCTCCCTTTTTCCTAGAGGCAACGACTATTTGATTTCTTTTACCATATAAATTGGGCTTCCCTGTGACTCAGTGGGTAAAGCCTGGGGGAAGCCTGGGATGTTGCAGTCCACGAGGTTGTAAAGAGTTGGACATGACTGAGCAACTGAACAACATATGCCATCAAGTGATGGGACTGGATACCACAGTCTTAGTTTTTTGAATGTTGAGGTTCAAGTCAGCTTTTTCACTCTCCTCTTTCACCTTCATCAAGAGGCTCTTCAGTTCCTCTTTGATTTCTGCCATTTGGGTGGTGTCATCTGCATATCTGAGGTTTCTGATATTTCTCCCAGCAATCTTGATTGCAGCTTGTGAAACATGCAAATGTTTCTTAAGTTTCTCTTAAGAGAACAAGGATAGTTTTGGCCTTCATGGATATTGTACTCTAATAGAAGAAAAAGACATTTATCACACAGACAGTTATAAACCGTGGAAGCCTCTGAAAGACAGGTATTGGTGCTGTGAGTGTGTGAAAGTGAAAGTGAGTGAAGTCACTCAGTTGTGTCCGACTCTATGACCCCATGGACTGGAGCCTACCAGGCTTCTCCGTCCATGGAATTTTCCAGGCAAGAGTACTGGAGTGGGTTGCCATTTTCTTCTCCAGTGAGTGTGTGAAGGGGGGCCTAATGTGACCAGTGAGGCCCTGAGGTACGTGTAGGGTGAGGCGGAAAGGGGTTGTTATCTCTCAGTAGGAGGCTTTCCTGAAGAAGCGAAATCTGGGTTGTTCCCTCTGCCAGGAGCTCTCCCTGTGCAGGTCTGTGCAGCTGGCTTTTTCTTGCTGTTTAAGCCTCAGCTGATATGTAACTTCCTCAGTAAGACTTTCCTTGACCGCACCCTGAATTGATGCTAGCACATCTCTCTTCTTCATTTCCTGTAAAACATGAATTTTTATCTGAAATTATCTTTGTAAGGGATCTTGTCTGTCTTTTCCTCACCGGTGCCCCCACTACTTAGAATATTTCCTGAAACTTAAAGTATACAGGAAACGGTTAAACGACTGCGTAAGTTAACATCCTTGAGAATTACCTGTTGCATAGTTAATCTAGAGACTTGCATGTTCTCATCCTTTGAGTTTGGGAGGATTGTTCATACTGGCTTTTTCCTCGTTCATTTTTCTATCCTGTTGATCCTCCTCTCACCCGACTGTGTCTTTTTAAAAAAATTTTTTTCTAGTTTTCTTGAGGTGTATTTGACATATGGGACTTCCGAGGTGGCATTAGTGGTTAAGAACCCGCCTGCCAGTAGCACTGTTTAAGTTTAAGATATACAGCATACTTACGTACATCATTAAATGATTACCACCATAAGTTTAGTTAGCGTCCATCATTTCATATGGGTACAAAATTTAAGAATTTTTTTTTTAATTTCTTATTTTGTATTGGGGTAAAGCCAATTAACAAACAGTGTTTTGATAGTTCCAGATGAACGGTAAAAGGACTCAGCCATACATATACAAACCCTCCTCTCATCCACGTTGCCACATACCATTGAGCAGAGTTCCATGAGCTATACATTAGGTCCTTGTTGGTTATCCATTTTAAATGTTACAGTGTGTACATGTCCATCCCAAACTCCCTAACTATCCCTTCCCCCATCCTCTCCCCTACCACAGCCCAGCAACCATAATTTTCTTCTCTTAAGTCTGTGTCTGTTTCACAAGTTCATTCGTATCATTTACTTTAGATTCCATGTATAAGGGATGCCATATGGTGTTTCTCCTTCTCTGTCTGACTGGCTGCGCTCAGTATGACAGTCTCTAGGTCCGTCAGTGTTGCTGCAGACGGCATTATTTCACGCATTTTAATCCACTGGGTCTTTCTAATGAGGGTTGCCAATGGTAGCATCCTACTCTCTGGCCATAGTGACGGGTAGATGACTTTCAAGCTGGGCCACTCAGTGTGATTCTCGTGGAATTTTCAAATTTGAATAATGAAGAAGGAGACTTCTCAGGTGACACAGTCTGAGGTGTGAGTATGGAGCTGTCTGTGGCCTTTTCCACATCCAGATTGAAGAAGCGGACCTGTGAGAAGAGAAAAGGCGTCACAGAGGGAAGCAGAGGTGGTTGGGCGAGGGTGCTGACAGTTTGCTAGTCTCTGCTTCATTTGTATCTGTAGCCCAGTTGCAACCCCTGATTTTCCCACAAGCAGTTCAAATTGAGGTTTTGTCACTAATGACCAGAAGATTCCCAATGAAATGGTATACAGCTTTGTTTTTGTTTCAACCTTCATCTCAACTAACAAGCTTTCCATCTTGATGTGTCTTATGTAGTATCTGGCTGTTGATCTGTTACGTAGTTTAATTTCCTATCTCAGAGAATCTGTTTTCTCTCTCCTCCCCGTCCTCTCTTTGTCTCTCTGTCTCCCTCTCCTTCCCTCCTCCTCTCTCCCCCTCTTCAGTCCCCTTCACTATTCTCCCTTTTTCCAAACACAGAGCGGTTGCTGCCTAACTGTTTCAGCACTATCCTGTTTTAGTTTGTTGTTGTTGTTTAGGTGCTAAATCGTGTCTGACTCTTTGCGACCCCATGGACTGTAGCCCTCCAGGCTCCTCTGTCCATGGGGTTTCCCAGGCAAGAATACTGGAATGGGTTGCCACTTCCTTCTCCAGGGGATCTTCCCAACCCAGAGATCGAACCCATGTCTCCTGCATTGGCATACAGATTCTTTACCACTGAGCCACCAGGGAAGCCCATTATATTTTAGTACTATATATTCATCCTTTTCAGAAATGTATTGGTAAGAAGTAAGTAGATGCCATCTTATTACTATTGTTATTATTTACCTCATCATTGAAGCAGGTTTATTGGGTTCTTGAATCTTTTCACTTTCAACTCTGATCCTTTTAAACATCCAGGTTCCTACTCTCCAGTACCTAGGGGACGATGGGAGGTGGCTAGGGCAGTGGGCATCCTTGAATGGGAAGTTCACTTTGGGATGATTTCTTCCCAATTTTCTGTGAAGTGTTGTGGCCTCACTGTCCTGATGCTGCAGACTGCTCAGGAAGGAGGCCTGAGGCTGTGGGGGGAAGCCCCTCATCCTTGTATTTGACATTCTGCTCAAGGCACCTGCTTCTCCCTTTGAACTATTGCAGCTGTCCTCAAAGCCACCCATCCATGCAGACTCTGAGTAGAATGTTCCACATCTGCCCCATAATTTGTAGTTCTAACCTTTTCCAATTAGGAAGGTTCTAAGAAATTATTTCAGGCCAAATAACTTTCTCAGGCAGCTAAGTTGTAAATTGCAACCAGTATTTTTCATCTGTTGGCTCCATTTGCACTGCATGAAGAAGAAAATGGAGACTTTTTGGTAATTTTCTCCTTTATTGATTCATTCACTCAGTAAATATTCATTAAGTATTTACTATGGGCTTCCCTGATGGCTCAGTTGGTAATGAATCCGCCTGCAATGCAGGAGACCCCAGTTCGATTTCTGGGTTGGGAAGATCTGTGGGAGAAAGGGTTAGGCTACCCACCGCAGTATTCTTTGGCTTCCCTTGTGGCTCAGCTGGTAAAGAATCCACCTGCAATGCGGGAGACCTGGGTTCGATCCCTGGGTTCAGAAGATCCCCTGGAGAAGGGAAAGGCTACCCACTCCAGTATTCTGGCCTGGAGAATTCCATGGACTGTATAGTCCATGGGGTCGCAAAGAGTCGGACACGACTGACCGACTTTTACTTTCACTAACTGTGTGCCAATCATCTTCTAGACACTAAAGAGTCTCTACCCTCATGGAGCTTGTATTCCAGGTGAGAAACTAATAAACAAGTAAACAGACGCCTATATAGTACAGTATTAGGTGGTGCTCAAGGCCACTTTGAAAAACGAAATAAATAACGTAGTGCTTTCAGAAGAGAAATTCAATGGCATATTTAAGATGAAAAATGTAATGCCAGTGCATGATGTGATTTCATCATATGCTTACTTCTCAAAGTGTAAGAATAGGAGTATAGTCATTGACAATTCTGATGAAATTTGGATTTCCCTCTACATTTGCTAAAGGTTTTTACAACTTTGCTTATTTTTTCTTAGAATAAAATTCTATGGTAGCCTTAATTAAAATTTTCTAAGCCAATTAATGTATTTTTCAGGTTATTATATCCGGGAAAAGTCAAAACAAGTTATAACGTTGCTGATGGACGAACAGTTGCTGCATAGAGAGAGGGAAGTGGCGTGTCGGACTAGACGGCGTACCTCCTACTCTATGACATTTCCTAAAAGATTACCTGGTGCGGGTAACTCACCAACAGCGTGCGCTTCTGCCCCCACACCAGAAATTCCTGTTTCAGAGAAGAAGAATAAGCTTCTTAAGATTGCACGGCTACATAATAAAAGTGCGTATAATGGGCATTGGCCTAAAGTGCAATAGATAGCATTTAAGAACAATTAAAAAGTAGAAAACATTGGGTTTTAGTACTGAAGTATTAATGCTATGTTAGTAGTACTGTTACTACATTAGACATCATAATGTAGACAACAGTGATGAAGGATACTGTTCAGTAGATAATTTTATGACTGTTTCTGAATGCAGTTATCTGGGATGCAAATAAAATGTTTTTGAGCTTTAAAGGTATTAACTAGTACTACCCTATTTGGCATCCGGATTGAGTTTTAAGATGTTAATCATAACTGGAGATGAAGGAGAAGTGTGTTCGGAGACTAGGGGTCTGGGTGTGCACACATTTGCATTCTTTGATCCTCCAAATCAGGACATTGACATTAAAAAATGTGCCTCCAAATTCTGAGAATGCTGTAAAACTCTTCTAGGAAAGTTCCCTGTGTTATATAACCCTTTCCTTTACCTAAAACGTTAAATCTGGACCACTGAAAAGTAGTCCTTCTTAGAAAAGAAGGCACTTATTTATAATGTTTTAATAGAAATCAGAAAGGCAGTTATCTTTTCTACTGAATTTGCTGAAACACAAAGGGAAATCCCACAGACAGATGAGCCTGGCGGGCTACAGTCCACGTGGTCAAAAAGACTCGGGAAGACTCGGACACAACTTAGCGACTAGACAACAACAAAGGAATGTCATTTGGCTCTAACTTCTCCAGTATAAACCCTGTTCATAAATTGTGTGTAAAGAATGGACAGTTTGAAGAAGCAAAAATATTAATGAAATGTGACTTAGGTAACTGGCCCTTGAAAGCAGCTACACACTTTGTGCCATAGTGAGGGGCATAGTAGGAGTAACATACACATATGTTATGTTACATATATATATGTATGTTACATATATGTTACATACATATAGGAGCACATAGTTGAAAGCATCTTCAAATGCCTGACTCCCAGCTTTATCATGTAACCATATTAAGCAAGATATTGAAAGATAGACATTCCAGGTGTCAGTTAAATATTAAAAATTTTAAATGTTAATATTAATGCCAATACAAAACAATCCTGCTAAAAATCATTAAAGTATAATACTATTCTGACAAGTCAAGAGTTCTCAAATGTTCACTCCATTTGCACTGGTGTGGACTGGGCAGTTGAGAGATAGTAAGAGAGGTGGGTGTTGTAATTATAATAGTATTAATAAATACCAACCAAATACTTCTAAAAAGTACTGGAACCTCTTTCTTTGGGAACCTGGTCCTTTGAAACAAATCTTGAAAGAGACACATTCTGAAATTTTCTCATAGAAGCCTTAAATTCAAACTGATACCTAAAATGAAGTAACAGAGTAAAATAACCAATTATGACTCACCTAGAGTTTCTGCATCTCTTTCACTACTTCTCTGTTATCATTTTTGTTCTTCCTTCTTCCATTTGCTTTCCTCTTCCTTTCTTTCATTATAAATATATTTATTAAATTTATAATTTGAAATTTGGATATCTAGCAGAACTTTGGAGTGAAAGCAGCGAATAAAACAAAGCCCCTCTCATCATGTAGCAAATATTCTAGTGCCAGAGATAAATATTAAACACACTTAAATAAAACAGATGTAAAATACTGTGTCAGATAGTGTCAAGTCCTGTAAAGCAAAGGGAAGCAGTGACAGGGCAGAGAGGGACAGGAATGGCTTTATTTTAGGTCAGGTAGTGAGGGGGGTTCTTTTGGAGGAGGCAGAGATGTAAACAGAGACCTGAATGAAGTGAGGGAACTGTCCAGGTATATCTGGGATCTTTGGGCAGAGGAAACAGTGGTGCAGATGCTCTGAGATGGGAGAAAGCTTGGCGCCCTTCACCGTCAACTCATGAGATGAATCCCTAAACTGCTGCAGAAGTAGCTCAGCTCTGAGCCATTTTCGTGATTCATATACGAAAATCCAGCTTATTGCCTTACAGTCACTGCTTTTTTTAAACCCAAAATGATACTTCCCAGCTTTATGATAGCTTGTTATTCAACTAGACTGAGCTCTGAATACCTTTTGACTATTAAAAAAAATCAGTCTACCTGCAAATGAAGAAGTTTTGCTACAATTCATTTTTTTCATACTACAAACATGTATTGAGTACCTGGCTACTATGTGCCAGGCACTGTTGGCTAGGCCTGGTAAACAAATCGGGTGTATTTCTGCTCTCACAGAGGTTATATCCGGTGATGGACTTTCAGTCCGTTTAAAAAAAAGATGTTCAAAAGGAGTTTTGGTGGATGGCAGCATCGCTGAGGTGCATTTGTAGCGAAGATTTAAAGTGAATAATGAATTTTTACATATAAAGCTGTAGTAAGTTTGTTAAAGAATCTGTTACATGATTTTAACATTTCATTTACCATCACTGTATATCGTATACATACAAAGGGGATATATAGAAGTGCGTGTTTGTGTTCAAAAAAGAGAAACTGGATTAAGTAAGCTTAGCAATACTAGCCATATCCATGTAGGCGTTTGAATCTGAAACTGTATTTTAAAAGAAGAAAAAAAAACTGTTAATTCGGCTGGGCCTGGGGAAGATAAGAAAGTTTATTAGGAGGCATTATTAATAGGACAGGAAAAACAGCAAATAAAAACTTGGAGATGTGTGGATCAGTTAAAATCAGGGGCACCCGTGAGTGACAGTATTAGGGCCACAGAACTGGTAGTGGTGTAAGCATAGTAAGAACTTCTCTCTTCTAAAAATAGTCCGGAACTAGGTATTCTAGGACCAGTATGGCTCTTCATGATGTCAGGGCTCTTTTCTTGTTCCACCAAACTCACCATGTAACTTCCACTTTATGATCCACAATGGCTGCTTGCCTCCAGCCATAACCTCTGCCTTCTAGCCAGCAGGAAGGAGGAAGGGTTGAAAATATGAATGCCCCTTCCCTTAAGGACGTTTATGGAAATTGCCTGTAACGTTTTGGCTTATGTACTCTTATTGTTTAGCACTTAGTTACATGGATGCTCCTAGCTTCAAGAAAGGCTAAGAAATGTAGTCTTTATATAACAGCAGCATGTGCCCAAATGAAAGAAAATCTGTTGTTAAGGAAGAAGGAGAGAATAAATATAGGGGACAACAAATAGTCCCTACCATAGTGGGAAAGAATACAAGAAATGAATTAATCATGGTAATACATGGTTGTCAGATTAAATGGAATAGAAAATATAAATTTTAATACATAGAAAAATGCGGGCAGATAGTTGAGAGTACTCTGCACCGTTTATAAATACAGTTTATTAGCAGTATTTGGAAATTTGTTTGATACAACTAGCAAGAAGGATCCATAGTAGGCCTTGGAGAACAGAAGGGACGTTCAGCTTAGTCACAGAACTTAGCTTTCTTATTACTGAAAACAGCTGTTGGTGGAAGATAATTCTTATTGCTTTGTGTAGAAATGAAGGAGCTACAAATTGGAGGGAAGCTTTCTAGGAGACAGTTGTTTGAATCTAGGACCTGCTCAAAGGTTATTGAAATGAGGAAAAGGTAATGTTTAAAGACAGAATATAGAGAGGGAATGGATACATAGATGATATATTGGAGAAGAAAGACAGAAATCGAAAATGACTCTAACATTTGAGTCAGAGAAAATGAAGGCAAATTATAGTTTCATAAGGGTAAATTTCCATCAGAAGGAATTTAAAGATGCTTCTGAATTATTTAGTTATAATGAAATGTAAAATTGAATGCATTGCTAGAAATCTGATACCCTGGCTTTAGGATCCTGAGCTGAAACAGCTGTGCCTCACTTCTTTGTGGTGAATTAGCAAGGGAAAAAAGATACTTCAGAGAAGGTGTTATACACACACCGCTGCTTCTACTCCTTTTCTCCTATTCCTGGATGTTTTCCTCATGTTTTAATTCGGGTGGATAGCTTGGGTATTTTTTATTTAGATGATTTTGTTGTTTGAAGGAAGAGATGAGCTGAAGGATAAGTGCTGCTTGATGGCAAGACAGAAAGCTGTATAAAGCACAGTGATAACTCAGCTTTTCTGAGCTGTAAGCATCAGAGTTAGGGCCTTTCCTCAGAGGTAATAATTATAAAAACTATCACCGGAGACATTGCTTACAGCTAGACCAGCAAAGCATTACCTCTGTGGATCATCAGGTCTTCTATAAAGAGCTCTTTAGCGGTACTATTCTTTGCAGTGGAACTTGACCTGTATCAGAGAAGGATTGCTCTGGCCTGTGTTAAATGTAATAACATTTCACATCATGGAAATATTTCCCTAAAAATTGCATGATTCCTGTTGAACCAAAAGTTAGAATTCAAAGCAGCTGTCATACTTTAATAAGCAAAAACACCCATGTTGGACTTCCCTGCTGTCACAATGGATAGAGTCTGCCTGCCAATGCAAGGGACACAGGTTCGATCCCTGGTTTGGGAAGATTCCACGTGTTGCAACTAAGCCTGTGTGCCACAGCCACTGAGCCTGTGCTCTAGAGCCTGCGAACCACAAGTCCTGAGCTTGTACACCACAGTTACTGAAGCCTGTGTGCCTAGAGGCCGTGCTCCATAGCAAGAGAAGTCACTGCAGTGAGAAGCCCACGTACCACGACTGGGGAGTGGCCCCCACTTGCTGCCACGAGAGAAGGCCCGTGCAGAGCAGTGGAGACCCACCACAAAGATAAACAAACAGTACATGCATCAAAAACAGAAAAACCACCAGCATTTTCCCACAGTGAACTTTATATTTATGGAGAGTTGATGTAGAGCCATATTTGGTGGCTTTATCACAGTCTCAGCTGCAGAGTGTGTGGTTCAAGTGTGATTGCTACTAAGACATTTACACTGATGAATGTTTAAGCAGTGATTTTTTTAAAATTTAAAAATAAATATACAAAAAAGAAACAGCAGCTTATACCTCTACCACCCTAAACCAACCACTATTCACATCTTAGAATATTTGCTTCTAGTCCTATTATTTTTCTTCTTTTGTTTCAGAAAAACCACCTTATTCTTGTAAAAAAAAAATAGACCCACTGAAAAGCATCAATCACTTCCAATCCAATCACTCAGAAATAGCCATAATTGATACCAGATGAATGTAAATTCTAGGCATCTTGCTAACCATCCATCCATACAAATACGTATGAAGATGAATAACTAGAGAGAAACTTTCTATAAAAATGGAATTGTGCTAACGCTAAGTTTCACTGACGATATTTCAGGTCTGCTTCTGGTAATAACACTTATGAGGAGCTCCAAGAAACTCATTTATTGCACAATAATTAAAGACTAGAAATTATATACTGAGACATTTCTGGACTCACCAGAGGTATGGGAAGTCTCCAAGGATCTTCTAAAAACTTAAATAATGAAATATATATATGTATTTTTTATTGAAAGTCTAAAAAATAGTAAGTATCAGTTGTCTCCAAATTGCACAAATTTAGTGGAGGGTTTCTAAAGCCTGGTACTATTGACATTTTAAGCCAGATAACGCTTTGATGTGGGGACCGCCCTGTGCAATGTAGGTTGCTGAGGCTTATCTCTGGCCTATACCCACTAGATGCTATTATCTCACACCCCTTCTCTTTGTGAGAACCAGAAATGTCTGCAGATGTGGTCAGATGTCTCTTGGGGACAAAAATTGCCCCAAGTTGAGAATCACTGATTGACTACATTTAAAATCAAAGTCCCAAAAGGATTTTAAACATGGAGTTTGATCAGCTAATTCCAGAACTCATCCGAAAGGAGCAAAAGGTCAGGCATATCCAAAATGTTCCTGAAGAAGAATAAGATGGAGGGCTTGCCTTTCTAGATCACAAGAACAAAGAGCTCTGATCATGGCAGTGTGGTAGTGATGCAGGGATAGGTGCTTGGCCAGTGGAGCCAACGATAGAGCCCTGAAAACAAGCCTGTACAACTGTGTTATCTTAGCGTATGACCGAGGTGGTGTTTCACATGGTGGGGGGAGGATGAACTGCTTAACAGTACCAGGACATTCATTTATCCATGCTGGGAAAAGTATAATTAGGTCTCTGTCTCATATTGTGCACAAGAATGTGTGTGTGTGTGTGTGTGTGTGTATGTTAGTCACTCAGTCCTGTCTGACTCTATGCAACCCCATGCACTGTAGCCCACCAGGCTCCTTTGTCCATGGGATTCTCCAGGCAAGAATACTGGAGTGGGTTTCCATTCCCTTCTTCAGGGGATCTTCCCGAACCCAGGGATCAAACCCAGGTCTCTCACATTTCGGGCAGATTCTTTACCATCTGAGCCACCAGGGAAGCCCACACAAGAATGCATCCTGGAGGAATTAAGGACTTAAAGGTGAAAAAGCAAAACTTCAGAATGTTTAGAAGAAAATATAGAATATCTTTTCCACATTGGAATAGGGAAGGATTTCTTAAACCAAGAAAAGCGCAAACTATTAAATACTATTTTTTAAAGTATTTGTAAATTTGACTACTGTGGTAGGCAGAATTCTGTGAATAGACCTCAATGACCCTTACCTTTGTTGAACCCCCTCTTTTTTTTTTTTTTTTTTTTTGAAATGTTATTTTTATTTTTATTTATTTATTTTTTTTTTTTGGTTTTAATTTTATTTTATTTTTAAACTTTACATAATTGTATTAGTTTTGCCAAACATCAAAATGAATCCACCACAGGTATACATGTGTTCCCCATCCTGAACCCTCCTCCCTCCTCCCTCCCCATACCATCCCTCTGGATCGTCCCAGTGCACCAGCCCCAAGCATCCAGTATCGTGCATCGAACCTGGACTGGCAACTCGTTTCTTACATGATATTTTACATGTTACAATGTCATTCTCCCAAATCTTCCCACCCTCTCCCTCTCCCACAGAGTCCATAAGACTGTTCTATACATCAGTGTCTCTTTTGCTGTCTCATACACAGGGTTATTGTTACCATCTTTCTAAATTCCATATATATGCGTTAGAATACTGTATTTATGTTTTTCCTTCTGGCTTACTTCACTCTGTATAATAGGCTCCAGTTTCATCCACCTCTTTTGAATGTAAGGATAACCTGTGAATTATGATGAATTATCACTCCCATGATTATGTTACATTATATGTCAAAAAAGGGAGTATTCAGGTGGGCTTAATCTAATCACATGAACCCCTTATAAGCAGAATTTTCTCTCACTCAATGATCCCCCACCTTTTTGGCCCCGGGGACCAGTTCTGTGGAAGGCAGTTTTCCATGGGGAGGGGATGGTTCAGGCAGTAGTGGGTGATGGAGAGCAACGGGGAGTGGCAGCTAAATTCCATGGGGAGGGGATGGTTCAGGCAGTAGTGGGTGATGGAGAGCAGTGGGGAGTGGCAGCTAAATTCCATGGGGAGGGGATGGTTCAGGCAGTAGTGGGTGATGGAGAGCAGTGGGGAGTGGCAGCTAAATTCCATGGGGAGGGGATGGTTCAGGCAGTAGTGGGTGATGGAGAGCAACGGGGAGTGGCAGCTAAAGCTTCACTAGCTTACTCACCTCCTGCTGTGCAGCCTGTTCCTAACAGAGCAGGGGTTAGGGCACCCTGCTCTTGCTGGTGTTAGAAGAAAAAGTCGGACAGGTTCCAAGATTGAGAAGGATTTGATGCACCCTTTCTGGCTTGAAGATGTGCACGCTCAGCCACTCAGTTGTGTCCAGCTCTTTGTGACTCCCCTGGACTGTAGCCTGCCAGGCTCCTCTGTCCGTGATACTTCCCAGGCAAGAATACTGGAGTGGGTTGCCATTTCATACTCCAGTGGATCTTCCCTATCCGGGGACTGAACCTGCATCTCCTGCATTGGCAGATAGCAGTTTACCACTGCTCCACATGGGAAGTTTGAAGATGTAGTGATAAGCAGTGTAGGTGGCTTCTAGAAACTGTCCCTCTGAAGCATTTGTCCTGAGTAAATACAGTAGTAAAGTGAAATCACAGAGGTGGTGTCTGTAGTGGATGCTGTGGTGTTTCCCAGATTCCTGCTTCAAAATCAAGGCACTTATTCCGTCAGCTGCTGGGGGAGCTGGCGCAAGAGGGGTCTCGGCTGAGTTCTCTTCAAACTCCCTACAACTGAAGAAAACCTTTCTGCCTAAAGTTCTGCCCCATCCCTAAAAGAACCTACTTTCAATGACTTGTGGATATGGGCCAGCCACCTTGCTTCAAGGCAGGACAACTGTGAAGGGCTGTTCCAGCCCCAGAGCTCCCAGGAGGATTGGCCAAGAGCTCTGTTGCAAGCGCACTGCAGTTCAGTTTCTCCCTTGGCCCAGGCCTGCCTCCTTCCCTACTCTAGATGTGGTTTCTGAGAGTGTTTCCTAATGAATCCCCCTCATACAAATCTGAGTCTCAAAGTCTTGTTTCCTGGGGAACCCAACCTACAGCAGTGACTTTGCCTCGAGACTCAGGATATAGGACAATGATATGTACATAAATGAGGAAAGAATTATAAAGCAAAATGTTAACAATTGGCGGCTCTGGATGAGAAGTCTTTGTACTATTCTTGCATCTTTTCTATCAGTCTGCTCCATGATATTAAAATTGTTAAGGTTCCAAACTCGTGATAATCTTAATCACCATGAGGCTTTGAAACCTTATCAGTTCTTCATTTTCTATGATTGATGCACTTGTTCATTTTTAAAAGTTAATTTTGGGGGCTCCCCTGGTGGTCCAGTGGTTAAGAATCTGCCTTGCAATGCAAAGGACACAGGTTCAATCCCTGGTCCAGGAAGATCCCACATGCCAAGGAGTAACTTAGCCCATGTGCCACAACTACTGAGCCAGTGCTCCAGAGCCCACCAGCCGCAACTACTGAGCCTCCGCACTGGAGCCACTGAAGCCTTCACACCTACAGCCTGTGCTCTGCAACAAGAGAAGCCACTGCAGTGAGAAGCCAGAGTGCTGCATCAAAGAGTAGCCCTTGCTCACCACAACTAGAGGAAGCCCGTGAGCAGCAACAAAAACCCACCACAGCCAAAAATGCTAATAATAATTAAATCATATTTTTAAAAGTTAAGTTTGTTAGGTAAGTGACTTAGTTTACTTCAATTACACCTAAAAGGACACTATTAATACATAGCCAAAGTGTCTATTAGATGCTAAATAATACATAGAACAATTTGTGCACTCACGGAGCATTTCAACTCCAAAATGCGCAGTGGCGTTGTCACTGTCTGATAGTTTGAACATCAGTTTGATATCTTATCTGAGAAGTATCACAAGCTTCACCAGTTCTGCTTTGTGTTATTATCTGAGTGATACAGGCTCAATGAGATCTATAGCTTCTCTCTAGATTGTTTCTGCCAAGTAACTACAGCCTCGGTATCTAAGCGCTCATCTTTGAATGACTCAATAGCATCACTTCCTGCAACATCTTGACTTTTTCCTTTGAGGTTTCTCATTCACATACTGGTCCTCCTTGGCTGTGACTTCACAGTCTCAATTCATAAATAGCTTGTGATATACAAGGTACTTCATTTCCACTAGGGAGCTAAATGTGTGCTGTGTGTTCTCCCCCTCTACTTGATTGTGAAAACCCAGAAAGCAATGTTGTGTAATCACCTAATTTAATTAAACACACTTCACTGGCAATGTTGTGCTGATACTAAAAAAAAAAAAATCTAAATGGATTTCTGTAGACTCACTGTATTCTGCCTGCCTTCTTGCCCCATAAGATTATTTAATATACATGCAAGGAGTATGTCAAGGCTGTATTTTGACATGCTGCTTACTTAACTTATATGCAGAGTACATCATGTGAAATACTGGGCTGGAAGACACACAAGCTGGAATCAAAATTGCCAGGAGAAAATACCAACAACCTCAGATATGCAAATGATATCACTCTAATGGCAGAAACTGCAGAGGAGCTAAAGAGCTTCTTGATGAAAGTGAAGGAGGAGAGTGAAAAAGCTGGCTTAAAACTCAACGTTCAAAAATGAACGTTCATCACTTCGTGGGAAATAATGATGGGGAAAAAGTGGAAACAGTGACAGATTTTATTTTCTTGGGCTCCAAAATCACTGTGGATGGTGACTGCAGCCACAAAATTAAAAGACACTTGCTCCTTGGAAGAAAACTTAGGACAAACCTAGATAGCATGTTAAAAAGCAGAGACATCCCTTTGCCGACAAAGTCTGTATAGTCAAAGCTATGGTTTTTAAAGTAGTCATGTACAGATGTGAGAGCTGGACCATAAAGAAGGCTGAGTGCCACCAAAGAATTGATGCTTTCAAATTGCGGTGATGGAGAAGACACTTGAGAGTCCCTTGAACTGCTTGCTAGGAGATCAAAGGAAATCAACCCTGACTATTCACTGGAAGGCCTGATGTTGAAGCTAAAGCTCCCAATACTTTGGCCACCTGATACAAAGAACCAACTCATTGGAAAAGACCCTGATGCTGGGATAGATTGAGGGCAGGAGGAGAAGGGGGTGACATAGGATGAGATGGTTGGATGACATCACTGACTCAGTGAACATGAGTTTGAGCAAACTCTGGGAGACAGTGAAGGACAGAGAAGCCTGGCATGCTGCAGTCCATGGGATTGCAAAGAGTTGGTCACAACTGAGCAACTGAACTACAACAACTTCTGGGATGTCTAAAACTTAAGTCCATATCATTTCAAGGATAATAAGTTGCTGAATGCTCAAAGACTGATAGTATAGATCTTCATTAAATCACTTGAAAGTCCATAGATGATCTAAACCTCAAATTACTGCTGTTTGCCAGGATTAGTTATAGAATCTCTAAGTCCAAAATAAGCTCATTTTAATGATTAATTTTTGGATAAAGTTATAAGAAAATGAAAAGTTAGAGCCATAAATGCAAAATTTGTGTTCTTCAGCATCTTTGGCTTATACCATACTTGCTCCTTTTGCCTATGGAGTTCCTTCTGCTTGGAATCATTTCTCCTCTGTATTTATCAGAATCCTAGCTGTCCATCAAAGCCTTGTTCAAATTTTCCTTCCAGTTTGAGGCTCTTTCTGATTACTCTGGGGCACACTGATTATTTTTTCCTTAGAATATCTATTCATTGTTGTTGTTGTTCAGTCCCTGAGTCATGTCTGACTCTTTGTGACCTCGTGCACTGCAGCACGCCAGACTTCCCTGTCCTTCACTATCCCCCTGCGTTTGCTCAAAGTAATGTCCCCCAAGTCAGTGATGCCATCCAACCATCTCATCCTCTGTTGTCCCCTTCTCCTCTTGCCCTCAATCTTTCCCACCATCAGGGTCTTTTCCAGTGAAAGTTATTTTAAGAAAGTTTGGCCTGTAATTGTTTTCCTCTAATTGTTTCCTATAAGTCCGTATTTTAGACTTACCTCACTAGTCAGTCTGTAAACATTTTGAAGGCAAAAATCAGGCTATTTTTCTTGTATAACTCTTAAAATGATTTTGAAAAATTATATACCCCCTTAAATATTTTTAATTGACATGTGAAATTCTGTCTTAGCTATAGCAAATGCAAAGGATATAATTCAAAATATTGACTTTAAAGACAAGAAAACAATCAGAAGTGTTTCATGAGTTTTTTAAGAGCATCTAAAGGAATATAGACAATGCACCCCACTCCAGTACTCTTGCCTGGAAAATCCCATGGACGGAGGAGCCTGGTGGGCTGCAGTCCATAGGGTCGCTAAGAGTCGGACAGGACTGAGTGACATCACTTTCACTTTTCACTTTCATGCATTGGAGAAGGAAATGGCAACCCACTCCAGTGTTCTTGCCTGGAGAATCCCAGGGACGGGGGAGCCTGGTGGGCTGCCGTCTATGGGGTCGCACAGAGTCGGACACGACTGAAGCGACTTAGCAGCAGCAAAGGAATATAGATACTATTGTGATTGATATCTGTAATCGTTCATTTTAAAAAAATGCATGGTCTTCTTTGTTAGAAATTTTGTATCATTCTCTTTTCTCCTTGAAGTCATATTTCTATTTCACATCTCACAGAATTTTTCCTAACAGAAAGTATGCTTATGCTTGAAAGCCTTCTCTACGTGAAATATGTATATAAATTGTGATTATTTTTCTAAATTGTCTGCAACCAGAGGCTTTAAGTGGAAAAATAGTCCCTTTAGATTGACTTATCATTGTAATTATTTTTAGTACACAGTCAATCACAACCACATAAATGTATTATACATTTTTATAAATACTTATTAAACATAAAGAATAAAATTTTATTGGAAGGACATGTTTTTTATGAACTACATGAAACTGTTCATTTACCACATGTGAATATTACTTATTGCTTGAAATAAACAAGGTTCAATGAAAATTCTGTTTCTGTTTTACATTTTTATAGATATAAATGCTGAGAAGACTTGTTCACATAAAATTGTCGGTGGGAATAGAAGGTGTTTTATTATAGCAGTGTCAATCAATTCTATGATTTCTTTCCAAGTAATATGCCCAGAATTATACAGTGATTTATTATAAAAATGTTTTCCATCACTTGTCAACTGTTAACATGATTAGGTCTTTCTTCATTGTTGAAAGCAAAGGATTGGAAACAGCCTACTTAGGAAAAGACTTGTTAAACAGTCACTGGGAGCAATTTATGTTCTCAATTTCTGGGAATAATACCAAAAAACTTTCGCTAAAATGTATCAAATGACTATCAATTATACTGGTTACACATTAAGGTAACCCAATATACTCAGAATGTGTGGGAAAAATAAAAACACTAATTGCAATGTACCTGTCAACACAAATGTTTCTGAGAAATGATTCTTTGTGTGTGTCATATGCTTTAAATGAATTTTCATCAAATCTTCAGAACTGCAGGTTTGTTTCATTCAATTACTGGAAAATATTTATCATATTTACATAGTTTACAAAGCTGGTCCTCATTGTCAAAACAACCAGTCAAATCAGATTTAAACTTCCTTTCAGGAAAACATTTTACTTTATTTAAATACACATGGAAACAGCCATCACTGGTTGTATTAACACTCTCAAAGCTAAGGCACAAAGCCTTGCCCAAGCGTGTTGCATTGGTGGAACTCCCCTTAGGGCTTCCCTCATAGCTCAATCGGTAAAGATTCTGACTGCAATGCAGGAGATCCAGGTTTGATCCCTGGGTCGGGAAAATCCTCTGGAGAAGGAAATGGGAAGCCACCCCAGTATTCTTGCCTGGAGAATCCTATGGACAGAAGAGCCTGGCAGGCTCCAGTCCATGGGGTCATATGAGTCAGACACGGCTTAGTGACGACACCACCACCACCACAAAGGCTTGCCCTGAGTGTGTTGCGCTGGTGGAATGAGGTGCTTCTATGCCCGATGATTTCTTTGCTCTTCTCTTCTGGGACTCTTCCCCAGGAATGACGCATTCTTTGACAGTACCAGGGGGTGGGAAGCAAGAGGACACTGTCCTGCTTCTCCATACTGTGATACATCTGAGTACCACACATCCTGGTGTGGCCCCAAAGGCCCGTGACTTATGCCATGCTTTCTGAGAGAAAGAAATACGTGTAAGACGGGACAAACTTTGAAGCTGTGCTTTGGGTTTTTCATGCCTTGAAGAAAAGAAGCTTCCCTACACCAGTCTTTTTTACTATTGTTTGGTGCCTCGGAGATTCTTATTCTTGTAGCTGAAGGGAAGATGCTCCATAATTAGGTGGGTGAAGAAAATGTCTTTCTTTGTAAAGTGGGAGAAAATTGATTATGAAAGGAGGAGGAAAAGAACTAGCCAGATGCTTCTGCATAGCTGCATTCTCAGGCAGGTCAGTTTTTGGTAAGAATATATACAAAACTTGCGGATCTGAAAGTTACATCCTTTATAGCTGTCTTAAGTGAAGAGGAACTAAAAAGCCTCTTGATGAAAGTGAAAGTGGAGAATGAAAAAGTTGGCTTAAACCTCAGCATTCAGAAAACGAAGGTCATGGCATCCGGTCCCATCACTTCATGGGAAATAGATGAGGAAACAGTGGAAACAGTGTCAGACTTTATTTTTCTGGGCTCCAAAATCACTGCAGATGGTGACTGCAGCCATGAAAATAAAAGACGCTTACTCCTTGGAAGGAAAGTTATGACCAACCTAGATAGCATAATCAAAAGCAGAGACATTACTTTGCCAACAAAGGCCCATCTAGTCAAGGCTATGGTTTTTCCTGTGGTCATGTATGGATGTGAGAGTTGGACTGTGAAGAAGGCTGAGTGCTGAAGAATTGATGGTTTTGAACTGTGGTGTTGGAGAAGACTCTTGAGAGTCCCTTGGACTGCAAGGAGCTCCAACCAGTCCATTCTGAAGGAGATCAGCCCTGGGATTTCTTTGGAAGGAATGATGCTGAAGCTGAAACTCCAGTACTTAGGCCACCTCATGTGAAGAGTTGACTCATTGGAAAAGGCTCTGATGCTAGGAGGGATTGGGGGCAGGAGGAGAAGGGGACGACAGAGGAATAGATGGCTGAATGGCATCACTGATTCAATGGACGTGAGTCTGGGTGAACTCCAGGAGTTGGTGATGGACAGGGAGGCCTGGCGTGCTGGGGTCGCAAAGAGTCGGACACGACTGAGCGACTGAACTGAACTGAACTGATGCCCACCTAACCCTTGGGAAGTCTTTAAATACCCCCTGAAGTGTGTATACTACTTTGAAGATAGATTCTTAGACTTTTTGTGGTGCCCAATAACATGCTGGGATATAGTTGATTCTAATACTTTCATTTACATAGTACTTAACATAGGAAGGAAAGTGATACTGACTACAAAAATCATTAAATTCAGCAAATAGATATAAACAAAAATAGCTTATCTTCATTGGCATGTTCTTTTTCTTTAAATTTTTCAAATAAAAAATTTGTTTAAAGTTTCTTTTTCTCAAAAAACCTGTATATTTCTGATTACTTTTGCCTAGAACACATGAAATTCACACCATAGTAATAAAGTTCTTTTAAGTATTAAAATAATTATAGATGTTACTCCTGCTTTGCTAGAATTTCATTTGAGTAATTTTCACATTTTCAAACTCTGTTTTCTATATTATACCTTATTTTTTAAATGATTCAAATAATAAAACTGTAAAATAGAATCATTGATGGGAGAAAGGGCTAGAAATGAAGCTGTATTTTTAAAATCTGTCCAAACTTGTCAGTTATGATAAAGGGATATATTAAATGATTAATACTCATTGGTTACCACTGGCGCATAATGTTTTGTAGACAAAATGGATCGTCAGAAGTGATTAACTGAAAAATTGTGAGCCAGTGTGAAAACATGACTACTTTTTTGTCAAAGTAAAATCTTAGCTTTATGTTGTTGACAGAAAACACTTCCAAGGCAGGACAGAAACAAGAGCAGTGTCAAGACATGGAGGTGCCCAGTGGAACTGTCTTGTCCCAGGAAACACCCATCAAGATTAATGCTTGGAAATCGACAGAGGTGAGTCGTCACCGTGGTTTCCTATTGCTGCTCTAACAAGTTCCCAGAAGCCTAGTGCCTTAAGTCAACACAAAAGTGGCATTTGACAGTCCTGTAGGTTAGAAGTCTGACCCAGGGATCACTGGGCTAGAATCCAGGTGTCTACAGGGCTGTATTTCTTTCTGGAGCCCTGAAGGGAAATTTTGTTTTCTTTCTTTTTCGAGCCTCAGGGAAGAGAAACTATCTTCCTTTAACTTTGCTTTTGATACCTTCTGTTATTCAAAATTTTATTAACAAAGTTTTCCTTTATACTTTGTGTCTTAAAAAATCTTAAGAAAAAAATTTTTTATCCTAATATAAGAAAAGTCTCTTATTTTTTCTTCTAAATGAAAGTGAAAGTTGCTCAGTTGTGTCTGACTCATTGTGACTCCCATGGACTACATAGTGCATGGAATTCTCTAGACCAGAATACTGGAGTGAGTAGCCTTTCCCTTCCCCAGGGGATCTTCCCAACCCAAAGATCGAACCCAGGTCTCCTGCCTGGCAGGCGGATTCTTTACCAGCTGAGCCACAAGGGAAGCACTTTATGCACTCTAGAATTTTACTATATAGTGTTAAGATAGGGGTCTTATTTTATTTTATTTGCACGCCCTGTGGGTAAGCAAGGGCTTCCCAGGTGGCTGTCTTGTAAAGAATCCGCCTGCCAATGCAGGAGACACAGGTTTGATCCCTGGATTGGGAAGATCCTCTGGAGGAGGAAATGGCAACCCACTTCAGTATTGTTGCCTGGAAAATCCCATGGACAGAGGAGGTTGGCAGGCTACAGTCCATGGGGCTGCAGAGTCAGACATGACTAAGCAACAGAGCATGCACTCATGGATAAATAATATTGAATTTATCAAAGAGTCCATCTTCCTCTATTCATGTAAACATTTTTTATTGTGAAGTAATTATAGACTTATAGGATGTTGCAGAAATAGTACAGAGGCCCAAGTACATTTCACCCAGCTTTCCAGCAACAGTTTTAAATTTTAGTGAAGTCCAGGTTATCAATTTTTTACTTTATGGATCATGCTTTTGGTGTTGTATCTTAGAGCTCTTTGTCTATCCCAAGATCATGTAGGTTTTATCCTCTGTTTTCTTCTAAAAGCTTTATAGTTTCATGTTTTACATTTATATCTCTGATCTATTTTGGTTTAATTTTTGTGTAAGGTGTGAAGTATAGTTGAGATAAAAAAAAAAAAAAACATTTTTCTCTACTGATATCCAATTGTTTCAACACCATTGTTGAAAAGACTGAAATTTTACTCTAAGTGTTTAAGTGTAGATTTTCCTTATCTCTCTTCTTTCTCACCCTGCGAGACTCTCCAATGGACAATCTCTCACCTCTATTTAATTCTGAGACAGTTATCTCTGGTTCAAATATTTCCTACTGTTTATTTTTATTTTTCTCTCTTTCTTGAGCTCTTCTTATCTGAATATTAGTAATTCTATTTCTACCTTCATATCTCTTCAGTTTTCTTTATAAACTCAATTTAATGGTTTCTTTTTTCTTCATGTAGAGTTTCTCAGTCTGATCTTCCAGTTTGATATTTGTTCTCGGCGAATCCATTCCACTGTTTATCCTGACTGTGTTCTCTGTTTCCACATTCTGTTTTTACATTTGATATTTAATGTTTCTATTTCATTCTTTTTATTGTGTTTATTCCTGTTACATATTGCTTATCCCTTTATTTATTTTAGTTTGTATACTGACTTTAAGTTCTTGGTCCATCTTTTCTAATATCTATACTTTGACAAAACCTGTAATTCAGTGTTTTTTTAAAATCGTTTTGGTCCTCAAATGACTGTTAACCCCTCGAGATTATGGCTGCTTTGTCTAGGACTGCTAGAGGTCAGACCTTAGTCCGTGTCAGCTCTGTCAACTTAAGTGAGATGGGGGAGAAGTGGACTGCAGGATGGAGAACATGTCCTTCCCCTCCCCTCTCCGTCCAAGAATACCAGAGTTAATCATTGCTCATTCTGAGGATCAGTGCCTCGGATTAGGTCTGTATCCTTAGCACCCCAAGAAGCAGCTTTAAAGGGAGGTACTCCAGTGGTAAACCACCTGCCCCAGGGGATTGGAAGAGGAAGGGTGAAGAAGTGTCTTCTCAAGCCTGCCTGCTCAGTCCCACGGATTCTTCTCACCTGCTCAGGGTTTCTGCACTCACTGGAGGCACTCCCTTCAGAGGACAGCCCCTTTCTTTCACTCATGTCAGAGATACTCCAGATCCAGTCTCCAGACCAAGGGATACTGTGGCTCAGTTGCTGGTGAAGTTTAGTCTGTGTCCTCTCGAACCCACTTGTGTAATACTTTGAGAAGCCAGAGTCCAAGGCCATGACTGATGCCAGGTTAATTATTTCAGGTTCCTTTGTAAGTAGGGGAGCCCAATGCCCAGGCATCATTTTAAGCAGTCAGCCCATGTTCAGCACTCCTGTCCTCGATGATCATTTTAAATCTGTATTTACCCCTCTGGAACTGACCCTCTGGTTTTTTCTCTCTTTCTCTCTCTCTTTTTTTTTTTTTTTTTCACTCAAAGATCCACAGCTTCAACCTCCTCACTGTCATGTGTTTGCATTCATGCTCTCATCTGTGAAGATGTTCGTCTTGTCCTTTAGCATGATGATGCCTTTAATTCTCACACTTTTCTCTTTTCTTTTCCGTTGCTCTGTGTTTGGAGAACACATATCCCTGCAGTATGATCAAGTAGAACCATTTTGACTGGAAATCTGTTCCAGTCAAGGCCCTATGAAATTGTCTCATTCGTTCGTTTTTCTGTTTTATGTATTTCTCCTACTAGAAAGAAAGGTCCGTTTCTAGAGCTTTGGAGACTTTTCTGGTCCATTATTGAATCCTCAGTTGCCCACTTTGTGTTAATGAAAATGAAGTGCATGAATGAGGAGACAGTCAATGTTAGTGCCCTTCCCCTCTTTTCCTGTGATAGAGGCTTGTTCGGCCTCCTGCTCTGAGTGCTTCATTCAGGATTTTGCTGGAGGTCTTATGAGGGGGTTGGAACTATTTCCTAGTCTTCTGTTCCCAGCCTTTTCCCCCTAGCCACTAGGTATCGGATTTACCTGATTTTCTAGTAGCTCAGAAAAGTGCATAGGATTAAAATTCCACTGTATCTTAATTGCAAAGTAGCCCACAGATTGAAAATCTATAGGTTATTTTCAAAGTTATGAGGTTAAGTCAAAATGATTTTAAAATTTGCCATCAGTTTATTTGCTGCTGCTGGCTTTTAAGGGAGAGAATAGACTTGAATAATCTTATATGCTATGGAGTCTCACAAAGACATAAAATGTCACCTACTGGGTTTTTTTTTTTTTTTTTTTTAATATCAGTCTTTAAATTCTCATCATTATTATTTTTTCTTTAGAGGAATCCACTGTAATTGATTTACATCATTTCACATCTTATATCCATGAGCAGAAAATGGTGCCCATCTCTCGAAGTTTAAAGCTAGATTTTCCTTTTTCAAAGCATGACTATGTCAGAACACTCTTCCGTCATCCCATTGACAAACATTGCTGTTATTACTGTCAAGAATACTTGATGCAATCCAGCATGTCCTCTTCAGTAATCTTCTCTTGTAGCAGAAGACAAAACCTACCAAGATGAATAGTAAATCTAATTGTTGTTGCCAAATGTCCTGCATCTACATTAAAATTCTCATGTTCTTAATACAGAATGAGAAAGAAATGATATTGTTGATTGCTTTGGCAGAATGAGGGGTACTTAAAAAATCTTTTAAAAACTTTTAATAGCAACTTCTTTAACTATTCTCTTTCTACAAATGCAAAAATGATCTAAAAGCAGTAAGTAAAATTCTGAACAGAATAGGACTTTCAAAACCGAATAGTACTTGCCTCTGATACATTCAAAACTAGAGAAAGCCTTTAAATTTATGACACTTAGACATGGATGAGTTCTGTCTTTGCATACTGTCCAGAATTTTTATTATTAAATTTGCTAATTAGTAAGGCTATTTGTAGCTTTTCATCAGCTCAAAAGACCTTCCTCTTTTCCTACTTGAGAAGATCCAACAATGAGGTTATGATTTTTTTGGCTCTCAGTTGTTTCCATAGCAACAGTTAGGGATGCTATAAATTGGTTCACACAAAATTAAAGCTGACCAAAGCCTTCAGTGTAGTTCTGAGTTACTAAATCGCTAGTGACAGAAGAAAAATGTTTATTTCTTACTGCCTCTGTTTATTATTTATTAAGTGAAGAGTAAACAATTTTTATTCTTGAGTCTATTAACATATATCATTTATGATATTTGCAAAAATTTGAACATGTCAAAGCTGTTAGAGAAATGAACATTATACTTATTCTAATTATGTTAATTCATCTTCCTTTTACCTCTTTTTTGCATCTTTGCTTTGTGCTTAAAAGTCATTTGTTTCCATTTTTATATTTTTATTCTTTTTAAATTAGAAAATACTGAGAAAAGTTTAAACAATATAAAAGGGTAAGAACTTATTTATCTTATGTTGTATTCTTGATGTATAAATTAATCTTAATTTATTTAACCCATCCCTGTTGGTAATCATTTTGGGATTTTTTTAATGTTTTTGTCTATTAAAAGCAGTGTTGCAATAACAACCTTGTACATGCATTTTTATGATGCTGTCCCAAAAGTGGAATTGCTGAAAGGTTATATTTATTTTTAGTTTTGAAAAGTACTGCCAAATTGTCCTCCCAAAAGTTGCACCACTTTATATCCACCAAAAGTGTATCCCCTCATCTTTGTATATACTGAGTATTATCAAATTTCTACATCTTTGTCAATCTAAAAGGTAGAAAAATCTTGTTTAAATTTCTTTTATCTTAATTGTAAGTTTGAACAACTTACCACGTGTTTATTGGGCTTTGTGTTTCTTTTTATTTATTTATTAATTCATGTCTTTTGCCCATTTTTCCACTTGGTTTCTATCTTTTTCTTTATCAGTTACTAGAGCTATTTGTCTGTTAAATATTTAACCCATTATCTGGTCCTTTATCTAATCATTTTTAGTTTTCACTTGATTTTTTAAAATTTATTTATTTTTAATTGGAGGATAATTGCTTTACAGTGTTGTGTTGGTTTCTGCCATACATCAACATGAACCAGCCATAGGTACAATGGCCCCTACCTCTTGAACCTCCCTCCCACCTCCCATCCCATCCTAGCCCTCTACGTTGTCACAGAGTACCGGATTTGAGCTCCCTGCATCATACAGCAAATTCCCACTAGCTCTCTATTTTACATATGGTAAAATATGGGCCATAAAGAAAGCTGAGCACTGAAGAATTGATGCTTTTGAACTGTGGTGTTGGAGAAGACTCTTGAGAGTCCCCTGGACTGCAAGGTGATCCATCCAGTCCATCCTAAAGGAAATCAGTCCTGAATATTCATTGGAAGGACTGATGCTGAAGCTGAAACTCCAATACTTTGGCCACCTGATGCAAAGAGCTGACTCATTGGAAAAGACCCTGATGCTGGGAAAGATTGAGGGCAGGAGGAGAAGGGGACAACAGAGAATGAGATGGTTGGATGGCATCACCGACTCAATGGACATGAGTTTGAGTAAACTCTAGGAGTTGGTGATAGACAGGGAAGCCTGATGTGCTGGAATTCATGGGGTCGCCAAGAGTCAGACACGACTGAGCGACTGAACTGAACTGAATGTATATGTTTCAGTGCTGCTCTCCCAATTCATCCCATCCTCTTCTTCTCATTGTGTTCACAACTTTGCTCACTATGTCTGCATTTCCACCACTGCCCTGCATGGAGATTCATCAGCACCACTTTTCTGAATTCCATATACATGCGTTAATATACAATATTTGTTTTTTTCTTTCTGTCCTATTTCACTTTGTATAATAGGCTCTAGGTTTATCCACCTCATTAGAACTGACTCAAATGCATTCTTTCTTATGGCTGAGTAATATTCCATTATATATGTACAACTTCTTTATCCATTTATCTGTCAATGGAAACCTAGGCTGCTACCATGTTCTAGCTATTGTAAATAGTGCTGTGATGAACATTGGGATATAAGTGTCTTTTTCAATTCTTGTTTCCTCAGGGTATGTGCCCAGTAGTGGAACTGCTGGGTCATATGGTAGTTTTATTTCTAGTTTTTTAAGGAATCTCCATACTGTTCTCCATAGAGGCTTTATCAATTTACATTCCCACCAACAGAGCAAGAGGTCCCCTTTTCTCCACACCCGCTCCAGCATTTATTGTTTGTAGATTTTTTGATAATGGCCCCTCTGACTGGTGTGAGGTGATACCTCATTGTAGTTTTGATTTACTTTTATCTAATAATGAGTGATGTTGAGCATCTTTTCATGTGTTTATTGGCCATCTGTATGTCTTCTTCGGAGAAATGTCGGTTTAGGTCTTTGCCCCTTTTTTCACTGGGCTGTTTGTTTTCCTGATGTTGAGCTGTATGAGCTGCTTATATTAATGTATTCTGTAGATTAATCCTTTGTCATTCATTTGATTTTTTACTTTATTTATGGCTTTTTTTTTTTTTGCCTTTTAAAAATAAAAACACATTATCCACCACCCACCCCCACCCCACCCATGTTTCGCCTTTACTGTCATACTGCTACCACATTCCACTTCTAACGTCAGAGACATGGGTTTTCTATACTTCAGGGAATTCTCTGACAGCTGGATGGCCTACAATTTAATCTATTTCTGATGCTTTCTCCTGGAGACAGCATCAGATCCCACAGGCTAAGGGCTCAGTCCACAGCACTTCTTCCCCCCGCCTCCGCTTCAGATCCAATTGCAGGTCCCAGGTTGGCACCCATACTTTTGGCTGGCCGCTATAAATCCACGTCCCAGTGACCCCTTCCTGGGGTTCGATCATTTGATAAAACAGCTTTTAGCAGTATTTGCTTACATAGTCCGGGAAAGTTACATTTATCGGTTTATTATATAATAAAGAACATATAAAGAACACAAATGAACAGGCAGATGAAGAAATATGTAAGCTGAGATTGAAAAATGCACCCAAAGCCATTTTGTGTGCAGGAGCTTCTGTAGCCACGGAATTGGGTGTACCAGTCTCCCAGCATGCAGTTGTGTTCACCAACCCAGAAGTTCTTTGTACTATGTACCTAGGATTTTTTAGTGGAAGCTTCATCATATAAGCATGATCGATCATTAACTGAATCTCCAACCCACCTCCTTTCTTGGAAGGTTAGGGCTGAAAGTTTCAAGTGTCTAACCATGGCTTGAGCTTTCTCATGGCCAGTCCCCATTTTGAAGCCTTGAAGAACCCGCCAAGAGTCCCTTCATTAGAACAAAAGATACTCCTATCACCCAGGAAATTCCAAGGGTTTTCGGAGCTCTGTGCCAGGAACTATGGTTGTTGTTGGCGGTGGTGGTTGTTTAGTTGCTAAGTCATGTCCAACTCTGTGACCCCACGGACTATAGAGATATACAGGGGAATCTCTATAGCTTTCTCTCAAATTTGCTATGAACCTAAAACTAATCTAAAAAATAGTCTCTTGAAATAAAAAGCTGGGGTGACATTTTATAAAGTCTTAGACTAGAGAAAGTATTTCTAAAAATAACTTCATATCTGCTGCTCCTGCTAAGTCGCTTCAGTCGTGTCCGACTCTGTTCGATCCCATAGACGGCAGCCCACCAGGCTCCCCCATCCCTGGGATTCTCCAGGCAAGAACACTGGAGTGGGTTGCCATTTCCTTCTCCAACTTCATATCTAGATGCCATATCTAGAGCAGAATTTGACTACATTAAAATTGGACTTCTATAAGATTGTGATATTGTGATCATAGAAAGAAAGACACATTTGGTCTTGTCCATGGGTCCTGAACTTCCCAGGTGGTACAGTGGTAAAGAATCTGCCTGCCAGTGCAGATTTAGAGATGTGTTTGATCCTTGGCTCAGGAAGATCCTCTGGAGACAGAAATAGCAACCCACTGCGGTATTCTTGCCTGGGAAATCCTATGAACTGCACCATGTCAGGCTCCTCTGTCCTCCACTCTCTCTCAGAGTTTGCTCAAATTCATGTCCATGGAGTTGGTGATGCTACCTTACCATCTCATCCTCTTTCACCCCCTTCTTTTGCCTTCAATCTTTCCCAGCATCAGGGTCTTTTCCAATATCAGCTCTTTGCATCAGGTGGCTAAAGTACTGGAGCTTCAGCTTCAGCATCAGTCCTTTCAATGAATATTCAGGACTGATTTCCTTTAGGATTGACAGCTTTGATCTCTTTGCTGTCCAAGGGACTCTCAAGAGTCTTCTCCAGCACCACAGTTCAAAAGCATCAATTCTTGCGTGCTAAGCCTTCTTTATGGTCCAACTCTCACATCCGTACTTGACTACTGGAAAAACCGTAGCTTTGACTATGCAGACCTTTGTTGGCTAAGTGATGTCTCTGCTTTTTAGTACTGTGTCTGGGTTTGTCATAACTTTCCTTCCAAGGAGCAAGTGTCTTTTAATTTCATGGCTGCAGTCACCATCTACAGTGATTTTGAATCCCAAGAAAATAAAATCTGTCACTGCTTCCACTTTTTCCCCTTCTATTTGCCATGAGGTGATGGGACTAGATGCCATAATTTTTGTTCTTTAATGTTGAATTTCAAGCCAGCTTTTTCACTGTCCTCTTTCATCCTCATCAGGAGTGTCTTTAGTTCCTCTTCACTTTCTGCCATTAGAGTGATATTATCTGCATATCTGAGGTTATTGATATTTCTCCCAGCAATCTTGATTCCAGCTTATGATTCATCCAGCCTGGCATTTTGCATGATATACCCTGAAGACTGTTGAGAGTCCTTTGGACTGCAGGGAGATCAAACCAGTCAGTCCTAAAGGAAATCAACCCTGAATATTGATTGGAAGGACTGATGCTGAAGTTGAAGCTCCAATACTTTGGCCACTTGATATGAACATCTGACTCAGTGAAAAAGACCCTGATGCTGGAAAAGACTGAGGACAAGAAGAGAAGGGAGTGACAGAAGATGAGATGGTTAGATGGCATCGCCAACTCCATGGACATGAATTTGAGCAAACTGGGGGAGAGAGTGAAGGACAGGGGATCCTGGCATGCTGCAGTCCATAGGGTCACAAAGAATTAGACATGATTTATCTACTGAACTCTACATTAGAAAATAATAAGCAGGGTGATGATATACAGCCTTGGCCTACTCCTTTCCCAATTTTAAACTAATCAGTTGTTCCATGTCCAGTTCTAACTGTTGCTTCCTTGACCTGCATACAAGTTTCTGAGGAGACAAGTATGGTGGTCTGGTATTCCCATCTCAAAAAATTTCCAGTTTGTTGTGATCCACATAGTCATAGGCTTTAGCGTAATCAATGAAGTAGAAGTAGATGTTTTTTGAATTCCCTTGCTTTCTCTATGATCCAGCGAATGTTGGCAATTTGATCACTGGTTCCTTTCCTCTTGGAAACCCACGTTGTACATTTGGAAGTTCTGCTGAAGCGTAGCTCAAAGGATTTCGAGCATAGCCATGCTAGCATGCAAAATGAACACAATTGTACAGTAGTTTGAACATTCTTTAGCATTGCCTTTCTTTGGGATTGAAGTGAAAACTGACCTTTTCCAGTCCTGTGGCCACTGCTGAGTTCTCCGAATTTGCTAACATATTGATTGGAACACTTTAACAGCAGTATCTTTTAGGATTTGAAATAGCTCAGCTGGAATTCCATCACTCCACTAGCTTTGATCCTTCCTAAGGCCCACTTGACTTCACACTCCGGTATGTCTGGCTCTAGGGGAGTGACCACACCATTGTGGTTATCCGTGTCATTAAGACCTTTTTTGTATAATTCTTCTGTGTATTCTTGCCACATCTTCTTAACCTCTTTTGCTTCTGTTAGATCCTTGCCATTTCTGTCCTTTATTGTGCCCATTCTTGCATGACATGTTCCCTTGACATTTCCGAATTTCTTAAAGAGATCTCTAGTCGTTCCCATTCTATTGTTTTCTTCTATTTCTTTGCATTGTTCATTGAAGAAAGGCTTCTAATCTCTCCTTGCTATTCTCTGGAACTCTGCATTCAGTTGGGTGTATCTTTCCCTTTTTGTCTTGCCTTTTGCTTCTCTTCCTCAGCTATTTGTAAAGCCTCCTCAGACAACCACTTTGCCTTTACTGCTTGGCAATAAAAAGGAACAAGTTATTGATGCATGCAACAACTTGGATGACTCTCTGGGAATTATGCCAGGTGAAAAAAACCAATCTCCAAAGGTTACATCCTGTATGATTCCATTTATATAACATTCTTCAAATGTCAGAATTACAGAAATGAACACACTAGTAGCTGTTGGGAGCAGGGCATGGTAATAAAAAAAAGCATCAGGAAGGAGACTTATGGTGATGGAAATCGTGTGTATTTTGACCATAACAATGTCAATATCCTGAATATGATTTTGTTCTATAATTTCGCACAATGTTACTTATAGGGGAAACTGTGTAAAGGACACACAAGATCTCTCTGTATTATTTCTTACAACTGAATGTGAATATACAATGATTTCAGAATATTGATGAATTATAAAAAGTTGCAAATCACCTGGAAAATGGTTTGACAGTTTCTAAAGATGTTAAAAATAAATCTATTCTATGACTGAGCCATTCTCCTCCCGTGTAGATATCCAGGAGTAACAAATACAGTTGTCCACAAAAAGATTCATGCAAGAATGTCCATAGAGCTTTATTCATAATAGCTGAAATGTGGAAACAACCAAAATGTCCATGTGCAGGAGAGCAGATAAACAAATTGTGATATTTTCATACAGTGTTATACTTTTTACAGAAAAAAGTACCAATACACCCAAAACATGGATGAATCTCACAAATACTATGTTAAGCAGTGGGAATCAGATACAAAAGAATACGTAATGTATGGCTACGTTTATATGAAGTCCAAGAACAGGCAAACATTGATGGTGGTATAAAGTATAATACTCTTTACTGGTGATGAGAGGATGGTATCAACAGGAAAGGACCTTGAGAGAACTTTCTGGAGTGAAGGAAATGTGATTACTTAAGTATACACAGAATATTAAGTTATTGAGCTTTATACTTACAGTTTTGCATTTTACTGTTTGTTAATTATGCCTCAGTAATTACTGAAAAAAACATTTTCCCCTATTCATGGGGGAAGAAAGACAAGTCATCCAATCCCACTGTGAAGACTTTGTTTGGATCCTTCTCCAGACAAGCTGTAGAAAAACCTATTTATGACAGTTGTGTTAAATTGAAAGTCTGAACAGTTTATCATTATTGATGACATTGAGTTATTGTGACGTTCATCAGTTCAGTTCAGTCGCTCAGTCGTGTTCAGCTCTTTGCAACCCCATGGACTGCAACACATCAGGCCTCCCTGTCCATCACCAACTCCCAGAGTTTACTCAAACTCATGTCCGTTGAGTCAGTGATGCCATCCAACCATCTCATCCTTTGTCATGCCCTTCTCCTCCCGCCTTCAGTCTTTCCCAGCTCTTTTCAAATGAGTCAGTTCTTCACATCAGGTGGTGGTCAAAGTATTGGAATTTCAGCTTCAGCATCAGTCATTCTAATGAATATTCAGGACTGATCTCCATTAGGATGGACTGGTTGTATGTCCTTGCAGTCCAAGGGACTCTCAAGAGTCTTCTCCAACACCACAGTTCAAAAGCATCAATTCCTCTGTACTCAGCTTTCTTTATAGTCCAATTCTCAGATCCATACATGACTACTGGAAAACCATAGCTTTGACTAGACGGACCTTTGTTGCCAAAGTAATGTTTCTGCTTTTTAATATGCTGTCTAGGTTGCTCATAGCTTTTATTCCAAGGAGCAAGCATCTTTTTAATTTCATGGCTGCAGTCACCATCTGCAGTGATTTTGGAGCCCAGAAAAATAAAGTCTCTCACTGTTTCTACTGTTTCCCCATCTATTTACCTTAAGTGATGGGACCAGATGCCATGATCTTAGTTTTCTGAATGTTGAGTTTTAAGCCAACTTTTTCACTCTCTTCTTTCACTTTCATCAAGAGCCTCTTTAGTTCTTTGGTTTATGCCATAAGGATGGTATCATCTGCAAATCTGAGGTTATTGATATTTCTCCCTGTAGTCTTGATTCCAGCTTATGCTTCTTCCAGCCCAGCGTTCCTCATGATATACTCTGCATATAAGTGAAATAAGCAGGGTGATAATATACAGCCTTGACGTACTCCTTTCCCGATTTGGAACCAGTCTGTTGTTCCATGTCCAGTTCTAACTGTTGCTTCCTGATCTGTATACAGATTTCTTAGGAGGCAGGTCAGGTGGTCTGGTATTCCCATCTCTTTCAGAATTTTCCACAGTTTGTTGTGATCCACACAGTCAAAGGCTTTGGCATAGTCAACAAAGCAGAAATAGATGTTTTTCTGGAACTCTCTTGCTTTTTCAGTGATCCAATGGCTGTTGGCAATTTGATCTCTGGTTCCTCTGCCTTTTATAAATCCAGCTTGAACACCTGAAAATTCACGGTTCACATACTGTTGAAGCCTCGCTTGGAAAATTTTGAGCATTACTTTACTAGCATGTGAGATGAATGCAATTGTACAGTAGCTTGAGCATTCTTTGCCGTTGCCTTTCTTAGAGATTGGAATGAAAACTAACCTTTTCCAGTCCTGTGGTCACTGCTGAATTTTCCAAATTTGCTGGCATATTGAGTGCAGCACTTTCACAGCATTATCTTTTATAGGTGTAAACACAACTATTATTGTTAGAGTTCTTATCATTTGAGATACATATTGAAATAAGTGATATATCTAAGATTTGCTTCAAAATAAAATAGATGGGAAGTGGTAAAGATACAAATGAAACAAGACTGGTTGAGTTGATTCTTGTTTAACCTACTTGACTGGATTATTGTCTGCTTTCTTTACTCCGTGATAAAAAGTTTAAAATTTTAAACATGGATAAAAGACACACACAGGTAACTTTAAAACAGAATCTGCCTCTGAGATAGTAAGTTCTAAGGATGCTCAAGAAGTGGTAGGGAAAGTTAATCCCTCAGAGAAATCATTGCTTATCTGCACTAGGTAGCAAAGAGCAATTTTTTTCATACTTAGAAGGTACAGATTGCTTTTTTACTTATTTATTTATATTAATTGGAGTATAGTTGATTTAAAATATTTTGTTAATTTTGGACTACAGCATAGTAATCCAGTATTTTTACAGATATACTCCATTAAAAGTTATTACAAGACAATGGCTGTCATCTCCTGTGCTATCACAATATATCCTTGTTGCTTGTCTGTTTTATCCATGGTGGTTGGCATCTCTTAATCCCATGCTCGTAGTATGCCCCTCCGCCTTGCCTCTTCTCTTGGTAACCGTTAGTTGTTTTTTATATATGAGAGTCTGTTTTGCATATACATTTATTTGCATTATTTTAATATTCCACATGTAAGTGATGTCGAACAATATTTGTCTTTCTCTGTCTGACATTTCACTAAGCATAATATTCTCTTGGTCCAGCCACATTGCTGCAGGGAGAGGGGATTTTTAAGGGTAGAAAACCACTCAACGCTCAGTGGACACCCAAGTGTAGATAACTTCTGTGCTAATTTTCAATCCAAATGTATGATAATGTTAGCACATACAGACACATTGTGTCTACGTAAATTGTCCATTTGCTGTAGCAAATTGGAGCAATGGGATTAATTTTTTTCTACTTTCGTGTTCTCTTTTGCTTTCCATAAGGACCTGATGTTATTTTGTGAGGATGATCCAAAGCCAGTTTTGCCGATAATTCCTACTTCCATTGTCTCATCAACGGCGCGGTTGTCAGAAGGGCAAACAGATGTTTATAATCTCTGGGATACAGGTAAATTAAAGAATAAAAATTGTACTCAGAAACGTGAATAAGAAACACTGGACAGATATTGTTTTTCGTCAGATTTTATTTTGTGAAATATAGCAACAGTGGCTTTAACTTTGGTCCTGTGGGAAAAGATTAACATGGATAAATTCAGTCCACACAGGGTCCAAGAATCTTGTTTTACTATTTGTTTCAATGTTTTTGTCTGTTTTGCTTTATTCATTTTCATTGTTTCATTTCAAAAATTATTAACTACAAATGTTAAATCTTTTATATTTGTAAATTTTTTTTCTTTAAAGCATAAAGTTCATTTTAGCTCCTTTTCTTGTTTGTATTAATCTTCTCTTTGATGAAGAGCTTATATTTTTCAGAAGCAAGCATTAGATGAAAATGTGAGAAAGTGTGAAGCATGGTGTCCCACAGATTGGTTAATGATCTCTTGAGTAATTAACACTAGAGAATGGCACAGTGCACTACTGGCCTCCAGTAAATTACACTATCGAATTCCAGCCAGGCTCTACTGCTACTCAAGATCTGATTGATCCACTGTCCAGCCACTCCAGCCTGTCTGTTCTCCATGAACTCAGTTTCCAATACATTCTTCCCTTGATTTTCTCAGGAAAAAAGGATAAAAGGTCTGTGAAGATGAACAAAACGTTCCGAGTAGTTTTTATCCGCTCATATATCTTTGCTTTTATTTTCATCCAGGCATCCTTTTCACAGAGTTGGCTCCTTATATTCCGAGTTTCATCTTCTCCCTCATCTTTGGACCATGCACCTTAGTTTCCCATTATATAGAGTCCCAATATCCAAAATATTAAAACTGAAGTTTATTAGTATAGTTTTACTGTAAAAGTTCACTTGTATATAGTTTTCTTATAAAGCCAGTTCTGAGACTGGTGAGGATATTTTAATCAACCCAGAAACAAGAAATTGTGGGTTATGGTGATATTTGTAGTATAAGGTTGGCGTTATTCACATAAATAATTGGTTATAAGTGGTAACAATTTTTTAGACAGCTTGCTTTTATTCTTAGAATACACTTTATGTAAATTGGTCCAGATCCAGAAATTTGAAAGAAAACGTAAGGAAAATGTTTTTGTGTTTTAATATCTCCTAACATTTCCATCCCCTAATATTTTTAATAGACTTTCTAAGAACAGTTTTAGGGTCACAGCAAAATTGAGGGAAGGTACCAAGATTTCCCCATATACCCCTCTTCCCCAAAAAAGCGCCACATTCTGCACTCTCAGCATCCCACACCAGAGTGCTGCATTTGCTGCAAACAGTGAACCTACATTAACACTTTTCTTTTTAATCATCCAAAGACCATACTTTTTGTTAGTGTTCACTCTTGGTGGTGCACATTCTATGGGTTTTGACAAATGTATACAACACGTATCCACCATTACAGTATCCTACAGACTGCATCTCTGCCCTAAAAATCTATGCTCTGTCTGTTCTTTCCTCCCTCCTCTGTAACCCCTGAAAATCACTGACACTTTAAATATCTTCAGAGTTTTGCCTTTTTCCAGAAATTCATGAAGTTAGAATCATGTAGTATGTAACCTTTTCAGATGGCTTCTTTCAGTTAGTAATGTGCATTTAAGGTTCCTCCATGTCTTTTCATGGCTTAATAGTGCATTTTTTTTTATTAGTGCTGAGTAAGATATATGAGGGAATTTATCCATTCACCTACTGAAGAACATCTTGGTTATGTCCAAGTTTTGGCAATTTTAGCTAAAGCTGCTGTAAATACTCCTGTGCAGGTTTTTGTGTGACATGCTTCTCTCTGCCAGCGTTTTAAACAAGAAATTGAGTATAAATGAGCATCAGAAGCAACCCTTAAGAGGAAAAAAGTCACAAAGCATATCTCTTGAGAGATGATTCTACCCTTTTACTTGTTTAGGACTCATCTTAATTGGAGGAGCTTTTCCGATTTTTTTTAAAGATTTTTTTTTTTATGTGAACCATTTTTAAAATCTTTATTGAATTTCTGTTTTGGTCTTTTCTCCAGTCTTCCCTTCACACTGATCTCAGAGATAGCTTGCAAATGCAGATCTTAGCATTTCATTTTTTTCCAGCTTAAAACCTTTTAACAGTTCTCTACTGCCAGTAAGTCTAATTTTTTTTTTTTTTTTTTTTTACTGTCTTGTAAGACTTTTCATAGTCTGGTTCAGGCCAACCTTTACAGCCTCATCACCAATACTGCCAGTATTCACAATACTTTGTGACATTCTATTACTCTCTCCTTAGAATGTCTTTGTTCCAGTTACTTCAGCTGCGTAACACATCGCTCTAAAACTTTTGTGGCATAAAATAGCCATTTATTCTGCTCACAGATTCTCTGGGTCGGGAATTAGGACAGGGCACAGTGGGGGCGACTGGTCTCTGCTCCATGACGTTTGTCTGGGCCTCAGCTCGCGAACACAGAGGCTGGGGACAGGAATCATCTGATGGCTCATCCACTCACTTGTCGGGTAACTGATGCTTGCTGTGTCCGCTGGGCCTCAGTTTCTCTCCACATGCGTCTCCTTATGTGGTCTCTCCCCGTGGGCTAGTTTGGGCATCCCTGTAGCACGGTGGCTGGGTTCCAAGGCTCAACATCCTGTGAAGGCAACAACCAAGCAGAGCGGAATAATTTCAAAAGCCACGCCAGGATACTTCCCCCACCCCATTCAGTTTATCAAGGCAATCGAGAAGTCTTTCCAAAGTTCAAGGGGAGGGTACGAAGATGCCTACCTCTCAATGGACAAGTGTCAATGTCATATTGAAAAAAAAGCATATGGAGTGGGAAGTGTATTAGCACAGTTGTCTTTGGAATATACAGTCTGCCACAATTCTTCACCAAATAATGAATGCTTAACAAAATCCTATTCAAACAGCAAGGCCCAGCTCGTTTGGCAGAAACCAACACATTTCTGTAAAGCATTTATCTTGCAATTAAAAAATAAATAAATTAAAAAAAACCCCAAAAACCAGCAAGGCACAGCTCAAATGTCACTATTGCTATAAAATCTTTCCACACACTAGTTTCTCCTTTCAATGTGTTCCCACAGGACTTTGCCCATACCCCCAAAATAGAATTTATAGTTTTGTATCATAATTATTTATTTAATAAGATTTATTTATTTTTACATTACCTAAATAATAAGTGAATATATTCTGATTTTTAAAATTCGAACCATGTAGATAGAACTAAAATCTCCCTTCCTTGTTTTGGCTGTTGTAAACAGTGTTGCAGTGAACACGGGGGTGCGTGTATCCTTTCAGACCATGTTTTTCTCCAGGTATATCCCCAGGAGTGGGATTGCAGGGCCATCAGTGAGTTCAGTTCAGTTCAGTCACTCAGTCGTGTCCGACTCTTTGCGACCCCAGCACGCCAGGCCTCCCTGTCCATCACCAACTCCCGGAGTTCACTCAGACTCACGTCCATTGAATCAGTGATGCCATCCAGCCATCTCATCCTCTGTCGTCCCCTTCTCCTCCTGCCCCCAATCCCTCCCAGCATGAGTCTTTTCCAATGAGTCAACTCTTCACATGAGGTGGCCAAAGTACTGGAGTTTCAGCTTTAGCATCATTCCTTCCAAAGAAATCCCAGGGCTGATCTCCTTCAGAGTGGACTGGTTGGATCTCCTTGCAGTCCAAGGGACTCTCAAGAGTCTTCTCCAACACCACAGCTCAAAAGCATCAATTCTTTGGCACTCAGCCTTCTTCACAGTCCAACTCTCACATCCATACATGACTACTGGAAAAACCATACCCTTGACTAGACGGACCTTTGTTGGCAAAGTAATGTCTCTGCATTTGAATATGCTGTCTAGGTTGGTCATAACTTTCTTTCCAAGGAGTAAGCATCTTTTAATTTCATGGCTGCAATCACCATCTGCAGTGATTTTGGAGCCAAGAAAAATAAAGTCTAACACTGTTTCCACTGTTTCCCCATCTATTTCCCATGAAGTGATGGGGCCGGATGCCATGATCTTCGTTTTCTGAATGTTGAGCTTTAAGCCAACTTTTTCACTCTCCACTTTCACTTTCATCAAGAAGCTTTTTAGTTCCTCTTCACTTTCTGCCATAGGGGTGATGTTATCTGCATATCTGAGGTTATTGATATTTCTCCTGGCAATCTTGATTCCAGCCTGTGTTTCTTCCAGTCCAGCATTTCTCATGATGTACTATGCATAGAAGTTAAATAAGCAGGGTGGCAATATACAGCCTTGATGTACTCCTTTTCCTATTTGGAACCAGTCTGTTGCTCCATGTCCAGTTCTAATTGTTGCTTCCTGACCTGCATACAGATTTCTCAAGAGGCAGGTCAGGTGGTCTGGTATTCCCATCTCTTTGAGAATTTTCCACAGTTTATTGTGATCCACACAGTCAAAGGCTTTGGCATAGTCAATAAAGCAGAAATAGATGTTTTCCTGGAACTCTCTTGCTTTTTCCATGATCCAGTGGATGTTGGCAATTTGATCTCTTGTTCATCTGCCTTTTCTAAAACCAGCTTGAACATCTGGAAGTTCACGGTTCACGTATTGCTAAAGCCTGGCTTGGAGAATTTTGAGCATTACTTTACTAGCATGTGAGATGAGTGCAATTGTGTGGTAGTTTGAGCATTCTTTGGCATTGCCTTTCTTTGGGATTGGAATGAAAACTGACCTTTTCCAGTCCTGTGGCCACTGCTGAGTTTCCCAAATTTGCTGGCATATTGAGTGCAGCACTTTCACAGCATCATCTTTCAGGATTTGAAATAGCTCAACTGGAATTCCATCACCTCCACTGGCTTTGTTCGTAGTGATGCTTTCTAAGGTCCACTTGACTTCACATTCCAGGATGTCTGGCTCTAGGTCAGTGATCACACCATCGTGATTATCTGGGTCGTGAAGCTCTTTTTTGTACAGTTCTTCTGTGTATTCTTGCCATCTCTTCTTAATATCTTCTGCTTCTGTTAGGTCCATACCATTTCTGTCCTTTATCGAGCCCATCTTTGCATGAAATGTTCCCTTTGTATCTCTGATTTTCTTGAAGAGATCTCTAGTCTTTCCCATTCTCTTGTTTTCCTCTATTTCTTTGCATTGATCGCTGAGGAAGGCTTTCTTATCTCTTCTTGCTATTCTTTGGAACTCTGCATTCAGATGCTTTTATATTTCCTTTTCTCCTTTGCTTTTTGCTTCTCTTCTTTTCACAACTATTTGTAAGGCCTCCCCAGACAGCCATTTTGCTTTTTTGCATTTCTTTTCCAAGGGGATGGTCTTGATCCCTGTCTCCTATACAGTGTCACGAACCTCATTCCATAGTTCATCAGGCACTCTATCTATCAGATCTAGACCCTTAAATCTATTTCTTACTTCCACTGTATAATCATAAGGGATTTGATTTAGGTCATACCTGAATGGTCTAGTGGTTTTCCCTACTTTCTTCAATTTAAGTCTGAATTTGGCAATAAGGAGTTCATGATCTGAGCCACAGTCAGCTCCTGGTCTTGTTTTTGTTGACTGTATAGCGTTTCTCCATCTTTGGCTGCAAAGAATATAATCAATCTGAGTTTGGTGTTGACCATCTGGTGATGTCCATGTATAGAGTCTTCTCTTGTATTGTTGGAAGAGGGTGTTTGCTATGACCAGTGTGTTCTCTTGGCAAAACTCTATTAGCCTTTGCCCTGCTTCATTCCGTATTCCAAGGCCAAATTTGCCTGTTACTCCAGGTGTTTCTTGACATCCTACTTTTCATTCCAGTCCCCTATAATGAAAAGGACATCTTTTTTGGGTGTTAGTTCTAAAAGGTCTTGTAGATCTTCATAGAACCATTCAACTTCAGCTTCTTCAGTGTTACTGGTTGGGGCATAGACTTGGATTACTGTGATATTGAATGGTTTGCCTTGGAAATGAACAGAGATTATTCTGTCATTTTTGAGAGTGCATCCAAGTATTGCATTTTGGACTCTTTTGTTGACCATGATGGCTACTCCATTTCTTCTGAGGGATTCAGAAAAAGTAGTAGATATAATGGTCATCTGAGTTAAATTCACCCATTCCAGTCCATTTCAGTTCGCTGATTCCTAGAATGTCGGCATTCACTCTTGCCATCTCTTGTTTGACCACTTCCAATTTGCCTTGATTCATGGACCTGACATTCCAGGTTCCTATGCAATATTGCTCTTTACAGCATCGAACCTTGCTTCTATCACCAGTCACATCCACAGCTGGGTATTGTTTTTGCTTTGGCTCCATCCCTTCATTCTTTCTGGAGTTATTTCTCCACTGATCTCCAGTAGCATATCGGGCACCTAGGACCTGGGGAGTTCCTCTTTCAGTATCCTATCATTTTGCCTTTTCATACTGTTCATGGAGTTCTCAAGGCAAGAATACTGAAGTGGTTTGCCATTCCCTTCTCCAGTGGACCACATTCTGTCAGATCTCTCCACCATGACCCGACCGTCTTGGGTTGCCCCACGGGCATGGCTTAGTTTCATTGAGTTAGACAAGGCTGTGGTCCTAGTGTGATTAGATTGACTAGTTTTCTGTGAGTATGGTTTCAGTGTGTTTGCCCTCTGATGCCCTCTTGCAATACCTACCATCTTACTTGGGTTTCTCTTACCTTGGGCGTGGGGTATCTCTTCACGGCTGCTGCAGCAAAGCACAGCCACTGCTCCTTACCTTGGACGAGGGGTATCTCCTCACCGCCACCCTTCCTGACCTTCAATGAGGGATAGCTCCTCTAGGAGCTACCATATGGAGCAGGCCATATGGTAGCTCTATTTTTAGTTTTTTAAGGAACCTCTGCACTGCTCTCCATAGTGTCTGTACCAGTTTACATTCCCACCAACAGTGTAGGAGGGTTCCCTTCACTCCACATCCTCTCCAACATACATTGTTTGTGGATCTTTTGTTTATTCTTTTATTTATTTATTTTTGTTTGTGGATTTTTTGATGATAGTCATTTTGACTGGTGTGAGGTGATACTTGTTTTGATTTGCATTTCTCTAATAATTGGGAATACTGAACATCTTTTCTTGTGCCTCTCAGGCCATCTGTATGTCTTCTTTGAAGAAATGTCTATGTAGGTATTCTGCTCATTTTTTGATTGAGTTCTTTGTTTTGATGGTGTTATGCCTCATGAGCTGTAAATTTTGGAGATTAATCCCATCAATCACATCATTGCAAATATTTTCTTCCAATTTATGGATTGTATTTTCATTTTGTTTATCGTTTCCTTTACTGTGCAAAAACTTTTGAGTTTAAGTAGGTCCCATTGTTTATTTCCATTATTCTGGGAGTCAGAGCAAAAAAGATACTGTTGTGATTTATGTCAGAGAGTGTTCTGCCTATGTTTTCCTCTAGGAATTTTCTTGTGTCCCGTCTTTAATCCATTTTGAGTTTATTTTTGTGTGTGGTGTTAAAGAATGATCTAAATACATTTTTTTTTTTTACATGTAGCTGTCCAGTTTTCCCAGCACCATTTTTGTTGAACAAACTGTCTTTCCAACACTGTGTAATCTTGCTTCTTTTGTCATAAGTTAATTGACCGTAAGTGCCTGGGTTTATTTCTGGGCTTTCTATCCTTTCCATTGATCTATACGCCTGTTTTTGTGTCAGTACTACACTGTTCTGATGACTGTAGCTTTGTAATATACTCTGCAATCAGGCAGTAGGATTCCTGCAGCTCCCTTCATCTTTCCTAAGATTGGTTACTCAGAGTCTTTTGTGTTTTCAAACAAACAAACAGAAAAATTTTGTTCTAGTTCTCTGAAAAGTGCCATCAGCAATTTGATAAGGACTGCATTGAATCTGTAGATTTCCTTGGGTGGTATGGTCATTTTAACTATTAATTCTTCCAACCCAAGAACACAGTATATCTTTCCATTTGTTTGTGTCATCTTCAGTTTCTCTCATCAGTGTCTTATAGTTTTTGGAGTACAGGTCTTTTGCCTACTTAGGTACTTATTCCTAGGTATTTTATTCTTTTTGATGCAATGGTAAATGGGATAGTTTGCTTAATTTCTCTGTCTGATATTTCAGAACGTGTACGGTTAATGTATGTTGTTAGTATATAGAAATGCAACAGATTTCTGTATATTAATTTTATATCCTGCAATTTTATCAAATTCATTAATGAGGCCTGGTAATTTTCTGGTAGCAGAAGTTCTTAATTTTAATGAGGTAGAATTTCATTCTTTATGATTTGTATTTTTTTGTTTCTTGTGATCTATAAAAATTCTTTCTTGTCTTAAGACCATAAAGGTTAAGATTTTTATAATTTTGCTTTCCACAATTAAGCTCTTAATGCCGCTGGAATTGGATTTTGTGTATGGTTGAAGCAGGAGTCCATTTTTACTTCTAAATGAATAACCAGCTGTCCCAGCATCAATTATTGAAAAGTCTGTCCTTTCCCTGATGAACTGAAGTACCATCTATAGCCTAAAGCAAGTTTACACATATGCATGGATTTTTGTTTCTCAGCTTTCTGTTCCACAAGTTCTGTTCTGTTCCACAAGTCATTTGGCTATCCCAGAACCAACAAATACTTGTAATTACTCAACCTTTGTAATAATTCTTGATGACTTTTCCTTTATCAGGAAGAGTCATTGTTTCTTTTCCTTTTTTTAAATTTTTTTGACCCTTTGCTTGCTTTCCCACATAAAAGCTTGTCATGTTCCTTGAAAAAACCTCTTAGAGTTTTTTATTGGCTCGCCAATCTTTAAATCAATTTGGAGAAGTGACCTCTTTACAATATCAAATTATTCTGCTTATTTAAGTCTTCTTCATTGAATTGGCTTCCCTGATAGCTCAGTTGGTAAAGAATCTACCTGCAATGCAGGAGACTCTGGTTCGATTCTTGGATCAGGAAGATCCCCTGGAGAAGGGATAGGCTACCCACTCCAGTATTCCTGGGCTTCCCTTATGGCTTAGCTGGTAAAGAATCCTCCTGCAATGCAGGAGAACTGGGTTTGATCCCTGGGTTGGAAAGATCCCCTGGAGAAGGGAAAGGCTACACAATCCAGTATTCTGGCCTGGAGAATTCCATGGACTGAGGAGTCCATGGGGTCACAAAAAGTCACACACGACTGAGCAACTTTCACTTCACTGTGTTGTATTTTATAGTTTTTCCCCATACAAGTCTTATGTATCTTTTGTTAGATTTAGTCCTATGTACTTTATGTATTTTTTGTTGCTACTGTAAAAGATATAATTTTATAAATTGCATATTCTAACAGATTGTTGATGATGAGAATGAGTAGAACTACTTTTTGTATATTGATTTTATAGCCAGTAACCTTGCTCAACTAATTCTTACCAATTTTCTTGTAGATTCTTCTCAGTTTCTTGGGTTGAAAATCACATCACTTGTAAATGATGGCAGATTTATTTCACACTTGTAAACTGTACCTTGTATTTCATTTTCTTACCTCACCTTGCTAGGCAGAACCATTCAGGGAATGCTGAGTAGAAACTGTGATCGTGGTCTTCCTAGATTCAGTCTGTATCTTAAAGAAAATGATTTCAGCATTTTGCCATTAAGATAAGTTTACTGTATGTTTTTTGCAGATCTCTATTCCTAATTTGTCAACAGTTTTATCATGAATATGTGTTGAATTTTATCCATTTTTAGTATCTATATTGATGGTTATAGATTTTTCTCCTTTAAGCTGTTAATTTGGTAAATTAACTGATTTCCAAATGTTGAAACAACCTTGAATTTCTGTAATACACTCAACTTGGTGATGGTATATTATCTTTTATATATCTTGCTGGGTTTGGTTTGCTAATGTTTTATTTATGAGTTTTGCATCTGTATCCATGAGTGAAATTAACCAGGACTGTCTTTTCTCATATTTTATTTGTTATGTTTTGATACCGGGATGTTGCCAGACTCATAAAAAGATTTGGAAAGTGTTTGCTCTTTGTTTATACGCTGGAATAATTTGTGTAGGGTTGTTTGTGAGATGATATGAAAGTAGATAAAGTATTCTGTACCTTCAGTAATGGCGCTAGTAGAAGGACTGCAGGCAGGGAAGGCACGTGGCTACCCAGAATACATCTGTCTCCTCATGAAGACAAAGCACTGCCCCCTTTATAATGAGTAGGTCCAATATAATCAACCTGACACCAGGTAATTGGCTGCTTTTCCTGGGAAATGGTGCCATGCTAGGGATATAGCATTAACTTCTACTCTTAACAGGTTGGGCATTCAGCAGCTATGGTAGCCATGACCTTGGTGACAGAAGACTCGTGTTGTTGAACCCATGCAGTCTCCACCCCTACCACACGGCCAAAGTCCACCGCACAGCTACTAGAACGACTAAGGGAAGAGGGCGGTTGACGTCCATTAAACAGAGTGTCTTGCCCGTCTGATTTTTGAGAGCCTCTTCTGCAGTGAATGTTCTCTGGCAGGCACTTCTATGGGGCGTGAGTGTCTTCACACAGTGTGCGCATACACCCTGAAGATTCATCCGCGTATTGGTCTCCAATCCTCCAATCTTTTTTTTTCCAGGTCCCTGATAGCCCCCATCGACCATGAACTGCTTCTTGCCTTCCATGTGAAGTGTGCATCTGTTTGCAATTCTGTCTTCTGGAGGATTTTCCTACTCTTTCAGGGCACTTGTGAGTGAGACTCTGATTTAGCAGTTAACTACTGCTGGCTACTCCTGGCATTCCAGAGATTCATCTGTAAACCAGCCCTATACTTTTCTCTGTTAACTGGCAGTTCTGCATGGAGCTAGAGGTGGAAGTTGAGCGGGGAGTAGTAAATAATGAGAGCAGATTCCGTGGAGTCTGAGCCATCTGTCTGTATAGTTTCCATGCGCCTTCTGGCTCGGTCTGGACTCGTCTGTTCCATTTGCTGTTACAATAGAATGCTGCTGTGCAATCCCAATTCTTTGTCCTTTGGACCAGGCAACACCCATTACATGATGGGCACATAGTTGTTTGGTGTTCTGAGGTGTAGGCAAAAGAAGACATGACTCCTGAGTCCTAGAGGTCAGCTTTGTGATTTTCCTACTGGGGCTCACGAGATGCTCTGCTTACCATCTCTCTCTGCATCAGGCACTTGTGTTGGTTCAAGGTTATATGGTCCAGCTGTCTGAGAAGCTTATGCAGTGGCCTCGGCCTGTGGCAGAACCTTTTCTTGCTTTGATCCCCACTAAAAAATGGCAGTAAATGGTCAGAGCAGCACAACCCAAATGTGGTATACATTGCTTCTGAAATTCCAAGACGCCTGTTTCACTGTGATTTATTTCTTTGTGTTGGATAATTCAAGGGGCAGCGACTTGTCTCTCACTGCTTTTTTTTTTTTTTGGCTGCAGCTGGGGTTGCAGCATGTGGGCTCTTAGTGGGATCTGGTTCCCTGAGCAGAGATGGAACCTGGGCCCCCTGCATTGGGAGCATGGAGTCTTAACCACTGGGCCACCAGGGAAGTCCCAATGACTTGTCTCTCACTTTAGAGAGGATATGTTAACATGCAACAGACCACTGAATACTCTTAAAAACTCCACAAATGTTGCAACCCTAGAGCATTCTGAGGATTTATCTCCCACCTCTGCATGCATGAAGCGCTGAGGGCTTGTTTCTTCCTGCTTATTAAGTCCAGTTAGCACTGTGTCATCAACGTGAAGGACCAGTGTGATGTTCTATGGGATATCAAGGAAATCCAGGTCTGTCTGGTCTCTGATGAAAGAGATTGAAGCAAGACAGTAAAGGTATACTCTGTCTCTGCCACATGAAGACTGATTCTCATTATTAATAGAGGTTTTTAAAGAAACATTTCTAGGCCAATAACTGGACATAAGATTCCAGGGACTGTGTTGATTTGCTCTAGGGAAGATATCACAGCTGGAATTACCGCTATGATTGGTATCACCACTTGATTATATTTGCAATGATCTCTAGTCATTCTCTACAAACTATCTGGCTTTTCACTGCCCCTATAACTTTTAAGTCTTTGATAGTAGCGCTAATGTCTGCTGTTTCCCAAAAAATATTTTTTGGAGTGAGGAGGTGTAATTAATTCTTGAGGTTTCTATGTGGTCTGTCTAACCGTAATAGCCTGAACTCCATGGGTTGTGAAACTAAAGTGGGGATTCTGCCAGTTACTAAGTGTATCTATTCCCATTATACATTCTGAAACCATGGAAATACTGGAGGTAGGTCTGCGATTTTACGGGACCCATTGTGAGCTGTTGCCTAGGTGGAGACTTCATGTGCTACCTGATTTCCATAAATCCCTACTTAGTACAGCATAATGGCATTGTTGGATCTCCAGAGATTAGTGTCAGTTAAGAGCCAGTATCTAACAAGACCGGGGAGTTCTGTGTGTTTCCCTTCCCAAGGAGAGTCACTATTGTAAATGGCTTCGGGTCCTCTAGGGAAGGTTTAGGAGATTTACCATATATACCTGTGGTGGGCATTTCGGGATTCTTTCTCAAGGGGATCTGACCTTCCCCTCAATCAGGAGATTCTGGCTTTGTGAACTGGCTTGAGTTTAGGAATTGAGTAAAAGGCCGTGACTTCTCCCATAAGGACACTACTTAGGTTTTCCATCTGTGTATGTAGAGCAGCGTCTGCAATGTGGGAGACTTGGATTCAATCCCTGGATTGGGAAGATCTCCTGGAGGAGGGAAAGGCTACCCACTCCAGTATTCTGGCCTGGAGAATTCCATGGACTGTATAGTCCTTGGAGTCACAAAGGGTTGGACACAACTGAATGACTTTCACTTTCACTTTTTTCACTTTTTCATGTAGAGCAGCACTTCAGAAGCTGCCCACCTATTTTCTATTCATCTTGTCATTCATTAACCATTACTGTATATCTGGACGTGAGTCTCAGTGAACTCCCGGAGTTGGTGATGGATAGGGAGGCCTGGCGTGCTGCAATTCATGGGGTCTCAAAGAGTCAGACACGACTGAGCAACTGATCTGGTCTGATCTGATATATCCCTGAAAGTAAAAACAAACATACAAAAAAACCCCTGATATCATTGCATCCCTGTGGCCTGCTATGGTTCTTGTGCCTCGCTTGTCTCTAAGATTAAGCTGTTGCCACTCCAGATGCCATTATCCCCACTGCGATCAGGGAACCCAGTCCCACTGCATCATCCCTGAGGTCCTCTCCAGCCCGCAGATGACAGCCACTACAAGCTCTGCAGTGATGCTGGTGTGCCGCCACGATAGTTTCTAGTGTGTTGGTGAAGAGAGTTTATTCCAGGGCAGTTAGAAGGTGTCTGAGCACACTGCACGGAACAGATCCCTTCCAACAGTCCCATCTCCCAGAGCCTTTACGCTTCCTTCTACAGCCTGCCAGGGGAGTGCGTTTCTTCTGGAGGCCACTTCTGAGTCCCACACACAGTGTTCTCTCACTCTTCTCTGGCTCTTGGCGTCGCTCTTTTCAGGTGCTGCTGAAGCGTCACAGCCTCGGAAGGCTTTCCTGAGCACAGTACCAAAAACTGACGCCTCACCACCTCCACTGGCACACCGTCTCCCTGCTTCCTGCTTTATCTTCCTGGAAACGCTTAGCATCATCCGATGTGTGTCACTTGTGTGTCTCTTTGACTCTGTAAGAGAATCATTTGACTCAGGGGTTTTGTGGGCCACCCCAGGGCATGGTGACTCTGCTCTGACTGTGAACTCTGCTCTTCGCTACTTCCAGGTGTATATGACGCTGTTCAGGCCGTTGCTCATGGGTTAGGTGCATTGCATTCATGGTTTCCATTTTGAGGGGGGTTGCTCCATGCTTTCACATTTCCCTGAAAGTATCTTTCTATCATCAGAGTATTGCAAGTTCAGTTCAGTTCAGTCGCTCAGTCGTGTCCGACTCTTTTCAACCTATGAATCGCAGCACGCCAGGCCTCCCTGTCCACCACCAACTCCCGGAGTTCACTCAGACTCACTACAGAAATTTGAGTGGTTATCAACATAGTAACTATGTTTTATATGGTTGGTGAAGAAATTCAGTTAAAACCTTTTTTGAAATTTAATTGTTCCCACCTTATTAACTTCAAAAATCTGGAAAACATGATTCGTGCATGAAAAATTGACATGAATGGAACTGTGAAAGGTTCTTACTAAAATGAATAGGGCAAAGCCACAATCATCTGCAGAAGTCAATTAAATAATTAAAAGACTAGAAAGATGGTAACTATATTTAAAGATGTCACCTTTTATTTGTCATGCAGTGGCCGACTCTTTTCATCATTGCAATGATTAAAAGAAACACTGACTTTTGAACTATTTATGCACGTTAGATCAAGAGCCATCCCACCTAAATCTTTTTCTACATTACTAACAAGTGCATGCATTATAAAAATATCATATAACTCTCTGAGATTTCAAATTAGGAGAAACAGTCTTAATGTAAACTAAGGTGACGAGTTCTTTATCAAATGACTGTGACACCTGAGGTGTATATGTCCCAATTTGACTTTATTTGAGTGAAACAGGTGGCTGTGTGTCTATTTCCAAGTGAGTGAGTTACGCAGCCTACAGCTATTTACTGAATACCTACTGTGTGTCAGGCCCTGTGCCAACTGCTGGATATGCAGTGATGACAAAGATCCCTGAGTTTATGTAGCTTCCAGTCCAGGATCTAATCAGGTCTGATCAGACAGATGAGGCAAGTGTCAGGATAGAGAGTGGACTGGGAAGCACACAAGAGGGCACCTGACTTTGACTTCAGATGTTAGGGGAGACTTTCTAGAGAAAGTGATGTTCAGGAACCTAAAGGATAGATAATGACTAAACTGCCAGCCCTGGTGTCATGTGTGTGGTGGGTATACTTTTATGCACTTTAATTCCTTTACTCTTCAAAACCGTCTCATGAGATCAATGAAGAAAATCCACACAGAATTTTTAAATAACTTGCCCAAGATCACAGAGCTCGGAAATGGCAAAGTCAGGATTTAGACCAAAATAGTCTGATCCCCGAGCCTATGCTGAGTGTTTCAAACCTTTTAACTGTGATCTGCAGTCCGAAATTCCTTTTATGTAATGACCCAGTACACACACTCACCAGAAACAGTAGTGTTGCGATAGTTATTGGAAATGTACTCTGATCCATTCTATTTTATTCTAGACAGTTTTTTTTTGAATATTCGATGTGACCTACAAAATCGATCTCATAACCTACTAACAGATCACAACCTGCAGTTTGAAAAACACTTCACTACACTGTTTTGCCTGTTACACAGAATCAGCCAGAGCAAGTGAGAGAAGAAGAACAGAGTATCTTGGTTTGTGAGAGGTGTGAGGGTGTGAGAGGACAAGGGGGTGGGGTAAGAGGAAGTCGGAAGGGGATCTTAGACCTCACACAGCTCCCCAGCCCTCCCACCAGCTGAATACACGGTGAGCAGTCAGCAGTCTTTACCTAAAAGAAGGCCTTGCAGGACCCAGCTATCTTGGTACCCTGACCTCAGACTTCAGCCTCTAGAACTGTGAGAGAGAAATTTCTGTTGTCTCTAAGCTACCCAGTCTGTGGTACTGTGTTATCGCAGCGCGAATGGACTAAGGCAAGCATGTGCTGGAGGAGTTTCAGTTGTGTCTGGATAATGATGGGGAGCCTTTGAAGTGATTTAAGCAAGGACATGAGACAACCAGATCTTCCTTGCTTTCAGGAAGATGACTGTGGATGTGGTGTAAAGAAAAGATTGGAGGAGGACAAGTTAGGAAGAGCAGTCAGGGGTCAGAACAGAACTGGAGACTAAGAACATTTCTAAAATGCAGCTCTGATCCGGTCAGAATTCTGAGAAGCTCCCCTTAGGATAAAGTCTGTCACCTTAGCCTGGCGGATAAGCTCCTTCCTCGTTGGCCTCCACTTTCCTCTGCAGCTTGCCTTTTGCCTCCTCCTTCCTCCATCACACGCAGTGGTCTAGCAGTGGTTGCTGAGCAGCTTGCCAAAATGCCGTGTTCTCTCCCACTTTGAATGTGCCCCTTACCCTGTTCCCCATTCCTGTTCATTTGAATCTTGAGGGTTCAGCTAAATGTTGCTTCTTCCAGGAAGCCTTTCCTAACATGCTGGAGACAGAGTTATTGCTTCTCTGGGCTCTCCGGTCCCATCACTTCATGGCAAATAGATGGGGAGAAATGGAAACAGTGGCAGATTTTATTTTCTTGGGATCCAAAATCACTGTGTACAGTGACTGCAGCCGCAAAATTAAAAGACGTTTGCTCCCTGGGGTTGTGCAGAGTCGGACATGACTGAGCAACTTCACTTTCACTTTTCACTTTCATGCACTGGAGAAGGAAATGGCAACCCACTCCAGTATTCTTGCCTGGAGAATCCCAGGGATGGGAGCCTGGTGGGCTGCCATCTGTGGGGTCGCACAAAGTCGAACATTACTGACATGACTTAGCAGCAGCAGCTCCTTGGAAGAAAAGCTATGACAAACCTAGACAGCACATTAAAAATCAGAGCCATCACTTTGCCAACAAAGGTCCGTCTAGTCAAAGCTGTGGTTCTTCCAGTACAGATATGGAACTTTTCCACAACTTTAACATGTATGGATGTGAGAGTTGGGCCATAAAGAAGGCTGACTGCTGAAGAATTGATGCTTTCAAAATGTGGTGCTGGAGAAGACTCTTGAGAGTCCCTTGGACACCAAGAAGATCCAACCAGTCAATCCTAAAGGAGATCAACCCTGAATATTCATTAGAAGGCCCGATGCTGAAGCTAAAGTCCCAATACTTTGGCCACCTGATGTGAAGAGCCAACTCATTGGAAAAGACCCCGATGCTGGGAAAGATTGAGGGCAAGAGAAGAAGGAGCTGACAGAATATGAGATGGTTGGATGGCATCACCAAGTCAATGGACATGAGTTTGAGCAAACTCGAGGAGATAGTGAATGACAGGGAAGCCTGGCATGCTGCAGTTCATGGGGTTGCAAAGAGTCAGACATGACTTAGCAACTGAACAACAAGAACAAAATATAAGCCAAGGGGAAATGCGTTATGGAGAAAAGCAAAAGCAGAAAGACCAATGATGAGGCTCTGGAGACCGTCCAGATGACCATGGCTGAGGCAGAACAGTGGCTGTGGAGGAAAGTGGACAAATTTGACATGCAGTTTAAAGTTCAGCCCTGAGGATCTCCTGATGGCCCGTGGTCAGCATGAGGAAAAGGATGGAGGCAAAGATGATTCCTAGTTTCCTGCCTTTGTGAAGTGAATGTGTGACGGTGCCATTCACTGAGAAGGGGAGGACAGGAGAGAAGAGATTAGGGAAATAGTAAAAGTTGCATTTTGGAGTTCTATATTTGTTCTGGAAATATTGACTATCAGTACACTAGAATAACTGAATTCCACCTTAGACGATTATTTTTCCTATTTCTTGAATCAGTCTTTCCGTGAGACACCTAATTAAAGATTCTGTATGTGCTTTCTGGATAGTGGTTATGTCTACAGTGCATTTCAGAGATCTGAGAATTTTATTACTGTTTTAAAAAGCATGGCACATCTTGAATGTAGGTCATCATCAAACATGCCCAATCCCTTAATAAAATTCAGAGAGAAATCTAGAAGTTAATCATTTTGCCCTTCTTGTTGATCACAGTCCAGCATATCCAGCATGTTCAAGCTACAGCTTCGTTTCCCTCAAGTTAGCAGTTTTAACAAAATGGAAATAGTGGTGCTTGATTTTCCCTCTTCGTGTTACTATCAATACCGTCTGTATACAGGGCATGTCTTGGGAGGGAGCTAATGCCGTATGCCATGAGTCTCCACCCACCGCCCCCTTTGGAGGAGCACTGAAGAGACTGCTACTCACTGACCCCAGTCCCAGTGAGAGGGGCTCTGAGATATATTCCCTGGAATTGGAGAACCGGTGCCTGACTCGTATCTGGAATTTCAGCCAGGATCTGACTCTGGCCTGAAGTGAGAGACACTGACCAGTCACGTTGGCAGTAAAGCCACTGAGGCCTGGTGAGTTGGTTTCGGCCTGTGCCCCAGAGTTGATCAGAGTGGGGAGCTGCCCAGAGGTGTGTTTGGCAGGACGGAGAGCCATCATGGTCATCTTGGGTCCTGTCCAGTAGGGCTGCCTGGAGGGCAGAGAGACCTCAGCAGAAAGAGCAGTGACCGCCAACAGTATATGACCACAGCAGGGACCAGTGAGGAAGAGACAGACCCTTGTCCCTTACCTGTCCCTCACCCGCCCCTGTGAGCTCATAGGAGGGAGCTTTGTTCCTTTAAGTCGACCTCCAGAAGACAGAGGGAAAGAAAAGTAAAAGAGCGGCGGGAGCAAAAGCCAGGTGGGACAGCCCCTGGTGTGCGGGGGAACCTTTGAGGCACTTGAGAATGGCTGACTCGCATGGGGCAGGCAGCTGGAGACTGGAAGGAGAGTTGGAGCTCTGGCCACTTGGATGGAGCACCTCTCACTCCTCGCATCCGTACTGTCTCTCCCTCTGATCTCTGTGCTGTGCTTCTGAATCTTTGTACCTGTCTTCCAGTTCCCAGTTTTTTCTTCAACTGGAGTTAATCTGCTGCTTAAATCAACCAGTTACATTTAAATTTTCAGTTATTTTATTTTTCATTTTTAGAGGAGGGCATGCAACCCACTCCAGTATTCTTGCCTGGAGAATCCCATGGACAGAGGAGCCTGGTGGGCTACAGTCCATGGGGTCACAAGGAGTCGGACACGATTGAGTGACTAAGGATAGCACAGCACAGAAGTCTATTTGGATCTTTGTCAGATCTACTTGGTTTTATTTATTTACTTACTTTTAGCCATGTCCTGTGACATACGGGATGGGGGATCTTAGTTCCTCGCCAAGGGATTGAACCTGCACCCCCTGCATTGGAAGCGCAGAACCTTAACCACTGGACCAACAGGAAAGTCCTGTGTTCTGTTTGTATAATTTCTTATTTCTTGCTCATGTTTTCAAGCTTTTATTTCTTTATAGAAGTTAAATATATCTGTGGTCATTTTATATTCTGTATGTTATCATTCCAATGAATTAACAATGTCTGAAGGCTTTGCTGGTCTAATTCTGCTGACTTTTGCATTTTCAAGCACAATGTACAGTACATAATCCATCCTCAATATATTCATTGCAAAAATGAATGAATGAAAACATGTGAAATAAAAACAGCAAAGGAAACAATAGATAAATTATAGTGTTGTAAATCATATTATATTAAAATGTAAGCTGTGGAGGAAATAGGTGAAGGAGATTAAGAGGTACAAACCTCCAGTTATAAGTAAGCTATGGGGGTGTAGCATACAGCATAAGGTAATATTGTAATAACTTTATATGGAGACAGATGGTTACGAGACTGGTCATGGTGATCATTTCATAATGTATGCCGACGTCAAAGCGCTATGTAGTACACTTGAAGCTCACATAATATTGTGCATCAATTATATTTCAATTAAAATGCATATATATGTGTATAAGCAGAAAGCTGTAAGAACAAGGACCATCCCCCTCTGCCAAAGGAAGAGAAACAGTACCTAGCATCTTAGGTGTTCTGTAAGGTATTTTCCAAAGGGACATATATAATTTGTGAAGTTTTAATAGTTGAGAGGTTTTCATGTGTGCTTATTTTGAGTAACTCATGCATCATGAGAAATAGTAGTTGCTTTTGAATTCACAATTTAAATTATATTTAAAGGTTTTTTGCAGTATTTCAGACTTAGGCATGATTTTTACTCAGTGTTAAGTAAAAAATAGTTTGTCACTGGTCTGTACATCTATGGGGAAAACGTTTGACAACTGTAGTTCTTCAACGTCATCTTTCCACAGCACGCCAGCTCCCGTGTTCTCAAATACAAGAACCAGCGCTCACAAAGTCTTGGTTATGCTTTGTGGTCTGCGAATGCAGAAATTTCTGGGGGGAAAGGAGAGTACCTGGTGTGTTCAGGTCCCCATCTGCTTCCAGACAGGGCCATGGCAGCAAGTCCCTCATAAGGCCACTTCTTTAGACTGTCCCGGAATAACAGTACCTGTTTACTACATTTGTTTACTGTGGGCCAGGTACCAGTTCAAACGTTGCGTATGTTTAAGTCACGTCAGAATTAGACCGCTGGTCCAGTTCCGCTTAATATTTCACTCTCCTGGAGTCACATGCAGGGTGTTATTGTGCTTATAAGGGTTGGTTGGATGGTGACAAACACTTGCGCCCTCAGGCACCTGCCCGTTGCAGTCAGCCTGGAGTGTGCTCTGTAGCACACGGAGACCTCGGCCTGCCAGACACCGGATCCACGTAAATGCTAGCCTAAAAGACAGAAAATGGCGCTCTAGGTAATGATCACCAGCTTCCCGAAGATATTTAGAGCTTCAGTTTTGATAATGATAATCTGTTAAGGGAAATTAGGATTTCTATTATTGGTGAGACCATAACTATAGTGTAAAATTTAATAATAAGCATCCAGTACCTATTTTATTGGGTTGGCCAAAAAGTTTATTCAGGCTTTTCCATGATATGTTACAGGAAAGCCCTAACATACTTTCTGACCAACCCAATATAATCCAATCATTATGATCTGTTTTCTTTTTTTGGGGGGGGAGGGTGAAATTAGCAACTATTTATTGCTGTGTTCATTGGAAGGACTGATGCTAAAGCTGAAACTCCAGTACTTTGGCCACCTCATGCGAAGAGCTGACTCATTGGAAAAGACTCTGATGCTGGGAGGGATTGGGAGCAGGAGGAGAAGGGGATGACAGAGGATGAGATGGCTGGATGGCATCACTGCCTCGATGGACATGAGTTTGAGTAGACTCTGGGAATTGGTGATGGACAGGGAGGCCTGGCGTGCTGCGATTCATGGGGTTGCAAAGAGTCGGACACGACTGAGCGTCTGAACTGAACTGAGCTGAGCTGATTGCCGTGATCATCCTATCTCTTCTCCTAGAGTTTTTATCAGTGACAGTGGACGCTGGCTTTTAGACCACTGTCCCTGAGTCCCCTTGCCAGAGGTGCTAATTTATTTGGTCTTGGTGTAACCTGACCCAGCGGAGTTTTAAAAGCTCTCCTGGTGGTACAATCAACTTAGTAAAATGTTGGGCAGGATTTATTCAAGTTGAACATACAGTCGTCTGGTTCTCTGAGGTCACGACAAACACTGACACCTTCCCTCCTGAATCCCTGCTCCTGGGAAACGGACTCAGGTTCCCATGATATCTGGTCACAACATCACTGCCAGCCGATCAACATATAACCTTGTTTTATGTGTGTTCCTGTCTCAAGACACTTTATTTTATACAGTTGCTTCATTAGCATTGAACTCACAGCTCACAGCACAACATTACAATCCATTTTCATGGCCTGAAAGTCTCAGCTGTCCCATTTGATGATTTTTAAAGAAAAGCACCTTTAAATGTGTCCATATCTCTATTTCTCTATGCAAAGCTAAGCCATTACCTCAAACATATATCAAAAGAAGTAGTAAATATACTTGACATATTTCATAACTATAATTCCAAATATATTTCCTTATTTTAATATCTGGATATAATATATACTACAGTTAAGTATGATGATACATGATAAAAAATTCTCAGAATCCACAACTGTGTGTCTATACATCCACTATACACACACGTACATACACACACTTAACATAGATCGTAGGGAGAGTATAGCTATGCTACCTTATAATGATTATTTGGGGCTTTATGTAAATATTGTAAGGTAAATATATTCAAATGTTCATGTCAAACATGTTATTTAAGTTTCACGTTAAATATCCATTTTAAATTTATAGCTTGTCTACTCTAAACGAATATATTAATGAGCAATTCAAATCACCCCTCTGTGTTAATAATTTACAACTGTGGCCTCTTAGCAAAATGGCCTTACTATCTTCAGGTCCTATTTTCTCTGATTAACATAATTACTAAAGCAGAAGCGCCTTTAGTTACACGATTTTAAACTACAGAAAGACGCGGTGTGGCATCCGTCTTTTGTCGTCCTTGCCAGCTCTCTGCTTTGTAGCTGTAATTAGACACTGTGTCAGACCAACAGGAGAATTGACCACAGCAAGAGCGCTGTTGGAATATAACACCCATTATTAGATTCTCAGTATAATAGAATATAAAATAATTTGCAGTGATTATAGTACCTGAAACAAGGCAGTGGAATTATTGAAAATTGTAAAAGAGCTACCAGTATGGGAATGTTCCTGTCTGTAGGCAAGGTTTCTCAACTCAGAATTAAATCTGATGTTCTCTTTTAAAAATGATTTCATCATTGTCTCTGAACCAGCAAAAACATTTTCCAGTACCTTCGGCAGCATAGCTATTTCTCTTTTGTCCTTAGGCTCAAAGCATGGAGTTGTGTTGTTGGCTGTCTTTTTTCCTTCCCTTGCTTCAGGCATTTTGGTGATATCTGTATTTAAATTTGCTGTCTGATGTCCTACATAGGGAATAAGCTTCTTCCTAAAGATAACTATCAACCAGTTTTAATATGACTGACATTTCAAGGTCCTGTTTTACATTAATCAAGGTTTTTAGCAGGTGTAAAGCACTGTTACAATAAAGAAACTGAGTACAGTCTCATAATTCAATTCTAGACTTCCCATCCAGGAGTCTGCTGGATAGATAACTTGAGAATAAAGCTTTTTGACATTCAGGTTTAAATGGAAAGAAAATGAGAAACCAGATAAAGCAAGCCAACCAAATTAATTCACTCTATATTCCTCTCTGCCTTTTCAGTGGAACTCACAGAAATTCTCTCCTAGAGAAATTTGGGAGTCCCTCATGAAACAATCCCTTTAGTGTTTTAGTGTTTACAGAATATCCACTTTTGTGCTTTGTGTTCAAGCATAAAAAGACAAACCTTTTGCTGTTCTCCATCAAGCCCCCACAGGTTCTCCTGGGCTTCTGAAATTTTTCCATAAATGCTATTCTTTCTTCATATGAATCGAAGAAAAAAATCTACCCCACCCACACCCCTTCCTAGGAGAAAACAAACAGGCACAGATACATAGGTCAACTGTGTACTTAACTCTGTCCCCCTCTGCAGGGTCCCGCATCCCTAAAGGCAGCCCCAGGGACAAATGTCCTGATCCCAAAGCTCCAGTCACTTCAGTTATGTACCATTACAACAGTTGTTGGTCAAGAAGTACTTGGTGCAGCTGGTTCTCGTTATTCTCTCTCATAGTCCCCTAATAAAAAGAGCATTGACTTAGAAATCAGGAATTTGGGCTTCTGGTCCTACTTCTGCCCTTGAATCATTTTGTGAGCCTGACAAGTCACCTGACCTCTAGAAATCTCAGGTTCTCCTGTGTATCACAAAAGGACTGAATTAGAATGTCCTCTAAGACATCTCTTGTCCTCTACTCATGTTCCTTTTAACAACTGGATCATCCAGATAAAGATTCCTGGAACAAACATTTATCAAGTGAGTGTTAGGTACTCTGCCAGTCACTTATGGATTGAACAAGTTGAACACAATATATGCCATGAGTGAGTGTGCAAACTCTAGGGGGTGTCAGAGCTGTCAACAAGCTCTAACGAGGTGTCAACAACAAGATTTGTTCATTGCTGACATAAGAGCTTAGTGCCTGCCACATACTAATACTTAATAAATATTTGTCAAATGAATGAATAATATTTGAAATATGATGTGTGTGCATGCTTAGTCATGTCCGACTCTTCACGACCCCATGGGCTGTAAATATTTGAAATGATAAGTGAAAACAAGAATATTCCCATTGTATCATGCAAAACAAAGAAAATAGGGGTTCATTTTAACTTGGATGATATATAAAGGATTTCACCAAGGAGGCAGTATTTGAATTGAGTTTAGAAGAGTGGAAAGGTTTTTGATAGAGAAGAAGGGTAAGGATGAGGATGTTCTAGATTGAAGGAAGAGCACAGAGAGACATGAAACCAGAGACGTGAAAGTGTATGTCCACCTGATGGCCATCAGCCTGGAGGCTGGAATCAGGTATAAAGAGGGAGGAGCATTTCGGGCAGAAGGAGCAGCATGGGTGAAGACTTGGTACTGGAAATAAACATGGTGAATGTGAAGAACTGGGAGAGGTTCAGCAGAACCGTACAGTCTTAGGAAGAGTATGCTGCAGTCCATGGCATCGCAGAGGCTTGGACACGACTTGGCAACTGAACAGCAACAACAGCACAAAATGAGACGAGAGGTAAATGGGGACGGACTTAGAAAGAGCCTTGTAAACCCTGTTAAGTAGTTTGAAGACGTGCTGGAAAGAAGTGACATGAGCAGGTTTTCAGTTTGGAAAGGCCACTCTGGCGATACCGTGCAGAATGAACTGAGAGAACGGGCGGGGAGACCTCTTAGAGGCGGTAGTAGCAACTGTGCTCCAAATAACCTGCATGACCGGGGAGTTAATGGTCATATTAATAGAGGTAGAACAAGCACCCAGGGTGAGCAGGCTGGAGGGTAGTGAGACCGCCCTGTACAGAGAGATGGGTATGTGCTGGGGGCTAGAACTCAGCAGAAGTCAGAGCTGAGAATTAAAATGTGTGAATTACTTGCATACAGGTGATGGATCTCATCCTCCTTTAAGAGCAGTAATAGGTGACATCACCCTGGGATATGGTGGAGGCAGAAGAGAAAGGGGCCGAGGATAGACTGTCTACATTTTAGAGGAGACAGAGCCAGGGAAGAATATTGAAAAGATTGCTTAGTGAGATGAAGGAATGCCAGCAGAGTTCACTTGAAGCATCCACAGAGGAATGAGTTTCAAGGAGTGTCTTGAGATTTCAGTTTCTTTCTTTCTTTAGATTTAGATGGAGTATTATTATGACTATTGTCATCAGAAAGTCACTGTCATTCTGAATTATCTTAGTTTACATGTTGCTAAATTTCAAGATGATTTCATTACTTATAGAAAGACTTTTCTCCTAAGAAAAATGAAAGTCAATGGAAAAATATTTGACTAAAATTCACTTCTTAGCCATGCTTTTATGTAAATATGGTGAGCACACATGCACTGTGGGATACCATTGATCTCATATTCTACTAAGAATATATTAATCTTTTTATCAGAACCTTTATCCACTAGATATAACATGATCATATGAAATCTGGAACATTTTAGATATTATTTTTATCTAACAATCTTCTGTTTCCTTTAATCACTATTAAGTGGTTAAACGATATTCAATTTAAAAACCAAAGCCATCACCTTTTTTATCCTTGTGCTTCAGTTTGGCCTTCCACTCAACAGGCATGTATCAAACACGTCCTATGGGAATGGCACTGTTGGGTGCTGGGGTACAAAGGAAACTCCTAGTGAGGTCTCCTCAACTAACCTGTTTTCAGGTAGGCGGCCAGACTTGTATTAATAGTTAGCGAGATGACATGTTACAACTGCTCACAGGGCTCCTGACAAGATACCATAAGATAAACAGTAATAGGATAGAGCGAGGAAAGACGGGATCAAAGCAAGCGTTGTAGAGAAGGCGAGAGTTGAACTGAGTTTTTAAGTATGAAAATATCCGGAGATGAGAGGGCTGGGGGGGCGGGGGATGGGATTCCTGGTAGAGGTAGAGATTTAGGTTTCTTGAGCTGTCTGATTCTGTGGTGAACCAGCAGCAGTTTTGCCCAGGTTAGCCTCCAACTGTGGATGAAATGGGAAAGAAGGTTAGAGTCAAAGAAAATTTGCTTTTCATTATAATAACTCACAGCCTGAGAGTGGTAGCGCCGAGCATCTCGCTGCTCACCGTGAGCTGCCCTTTGATGAGCACTGGGACGCGCCAGCACTTCATAGCAACTCGCACAGCTCCCATGCCTCCTGTCTTCGGGGGAGCTCAGACGAGACAGTCTTCCTTTTGCCCTCTGTCAGTTTCCTTTCTTTCCATATACTATTTCACATGAAATTATTCGAGAGCGAGTCCCTAGCACTGACAGTGTTGGTAACAATTTACATCCAGAAACTTGGACCAGGCTCATAATTCATATTCAATAGATAAATTTCAATTCCTCTCCACTCTCTCAATCCCTTTGATTTGTAGTAAATATTACTTGTCTGTTATATTCCAGGTACTTTTCCCATTATATCCTAGGTACTTTGATGATATTAATGAATAAAAAGGACAAAGATCCCTGACCCAGTGGAATGTACATTTTAGTAATCGTCACAACGGTTCTGGAAAAATTGCTTCTTTTCTCCCACCGAGTTATTATGAAAATTAGGTTGCTATCTAAGAGAGTGATTTTCTTTCATGGGCCCTGGATTAGACACTGGGGCGAGAAGACATTTTTTATTTTGGGGCAAAAAGACTTTTTTGTAGCTGGGGGTTCTGTGAGGATAGACCAGTATGAGGTGGCATGTTTTCTCTAGTTTATCTTGTAAGAGATGAAAGTTTGAAGGAACTAAAAATAGAGTGGTTTCAGAGATGGAAAAGTGGGTGAAGGGAGAAATATTTAAAGACAAGTTATTTGAAGCTTGCCTGGCCTTGGCTTCAGTGAGGAGAGAGAGAGAGAGAAGACAGCCACAGAACGACTAGTCATCACTTAAGCTTGGGTATACTTTAAATAGACAGAATAGAAACAGTGAAAAAGTAGAATCGACTAAACAGCAGAGAATTCTGTTACAGCATAAAAATACCCAATTATTAAAAATGCAATAAAGTTGACATAGAGTACTTTCCATTTTACTATTTTTATAGCTCTTTCATTTGTTATTTTACAGATGCTGTGCCTGTTCCCTCAGAAAAAAGCCCATCTCTGCAGACAAATGTGAGTCTGGTCAAGAACTTGGACAGTACCATTACAAAGACCGTCACAGGAAACCCTCTGCAAATGCCTTTAGAAAAGCAGCCAGCTGCAAAAAGCTGTGACACGTTGACGACTTTACAAGCACATTGGCCACCTAGTCAAGAAGAGTTCATTGGCCCTCATTTAAGGACATCAAAGTCGGATTCTACTTTCCGTAACCAGGCCTCCGTGGAGACATTGTATGTATCTCCCTCATTCACAACATTTGACCCAATGAAAGAGACTGTAATCAGTAAGGGTCATCAGAAAGCAACACGGTCCGGCCTGGTTCCGATGGAGGATGAAAACCTCAAGACCTTAGCCACATGGGGTGAGTCTACAAGAAACCCCTCTTTTGAAGTACTCTTCTTTTACTTTTCTCTGCTTTCTTTCTCCTGATTTGTTGCCTTCTCTTATTTTCCTCCCGTTGGTATGAAGAGAGGTACTTCTGAGTTGGGAAAGTGCCCCTTTTAAAAAGGGCTAATAGCAGATCATCATCATGGTTACATGTGCTTGAGTGAAGCCCAAGTTCTGAGCAGTTTTGATACAGAACAAATTAGAAAGAACTAGCATTAAATACGGAGAAGGCAATGGCACCCACTCCAGTACTCCTGCCTGGAAAATCCCATGGACGGAGGAGCCTGAGGGGCTGCAGTCCATGGGGTCATTAGGAGTCGGACACGACTGAGCGACTTCACTTTCACTTTTCACTTTCACGCATTGGAGAAGGAACTGGCAACCCACTCCAGTGTTCTTGCCTGGAGAATACCAGGGACGGGGGAGCCTGGTGGGCTGCTGTCTGTGGGGTCGCACAGAGTCGGACACGACTGAAGCAACTTAGCAGCAGCAGCAGCAGCACCAGCATTAAATAAGAGCTTCCTGTCAAACATTTAGGTTACTTATTTAAAATCTATATAAGAGAAAGTGATTAGTGTGTATATTGGTGTGTATGCATACACATACATCCATATGGGTATGTATGTGTGTGTTTTCCCTTTTTTAAAAGCGCTGTGTACTGATAACAAAAAAGGGGCAGGGGGAGTAGAGAATTGCTTCCCTCTTCTGTCTTACAAAACATGGAGAGGGTTGCAGTATTGTTAGACTGGTTGATAGAGGATAAAGCCAGTTGAGATCCCAGGTCATTGGCTTTCAGTTGTTAAATCCTACATTTCATAGTTTATACTTTCTTCTTAGAGTTAATTAGTAAAAGAATAACCCATTTGCTGGTACATACCCCTGGTGGCTCAGATAGTAAAGAACCTTACTGCAATGAAAGAGACCTGGGTTCAATCCCTGGGTTGGGAAGATTCCCTGGAGAACAGAATGGCTACCCATTCCAGTATTCTTACATGGAGAATTCCATGGACAGAGGAGCCTGGCCTTCTACAGTCCTCAGAGTCTCAAAGAGTCGGACATGACTGAGCGACTAACGCTTTCACTTTTTTTTCATTTCAAAGACTAAGTAGTTTATTGATTCTCATGTGTAATAATGCTTACTAACTCATAAATATAATTTTTAAAATATGAACTTTTAAAATATAAATCCTTTAAACTGCCTCAAATTCAGGTCAGAAGTACAATAGAAATACAAATAATGGAAGCCAAAATTGTTTGAGGTTAAAGAAACTTACCTTAATGCTAGTAAGGTCAGTGACTAGTAAGAGATTCTTCTTACTGCTCTTCCCAGAATTTTTTTTAATTGAGTACCTAAAAATAAAACTAATTCTTAGTTTTGTCACAAAATTAACTTTTCTGCTGAGACTACTGATGGAGAAACCAATTAGTGCTGGTTACAATAGCCAGTGCATGTTATGATTAGCTCATGTGCATGCTGTCCCCTGGGAAGCTGTTACTTTGGTCCATTTCTTCCACAAATACCACAAAAAGAAAACTGAGAATACTTTGGGTCATAGCTTGTATATCAAGTATATTTAATTATGAAAAATTACAAGAGGTTCCTCTAAAATCAGTTAGCAAGGAAGACTTTTCCTCCTACTTACAATGAAGTAGATAGCATTAGTCTAATCCTCCACGAACAATATTGGTTAAAGCTGGAAAACTATTAGAAATCATTATAAAACAACGAAGGTAGAAAACGCCTGATGGTCAGGCTCCTAGGGGAAAGGATTGTGATACTGTGATGCAATAAGTAATGTATATTTGGTCTTCACCCCTGGTTCCTAGCACGGAACTTCTGAAACCCTTGTCATTTTCCTGAGTGATAGAAGAGAAAGAGGCATTTTCTGTTATTCATCATAAACAGAATATGTTTATGTTTCAACTCCATCCCCGACCTCTGGGGAGAGGAGAAGGAATGGCCAATGATTTGATCAATCAAAAGCCAATGGGGACTTCCCTGGTGGTCCAGTGGATAAGACTCCATGCTCAGGGAACTATTAATAAGATCCCACATATTCCAACTAAGCCCACATTGCAGCTACTGAACCCACATGCCCTAGAAGCCTACACCACAGTTAGAGAAGCCCACATGCTCCAACGAAGACCCAGCGCAGCCAAAACAAGTAGTAAATGCTTTTTAAAAAAGAGCAAGCAGGTGACAGTGATGGATAGTTTCAAAAAAATCAGGGGCCAATACTTTGATCAGCCATGCCTATGTAATGGAACCTCTGTAAAAACCGTGGGCCATGAGGTTGAGAGGGCTTCCAGGTTGGTGAGCTCATGAACGTTCTGGGAGGACGACCGCCCAGAGGAGGCACGGCAGCTCTGTGTCCCTTCCCCATACCTTGCCCCGTGCATTTCTTCCATTTGGTTGTTCCTTTATAATAAACCAATCATAGTAAGTAAAGCAAGGTCCTGAGTTTTGTGAGCCATTCTAGCAAATTATCAAACCCAAAGAGGGTACCGTGGGATTCTTCAATTTACAGCCAGCACATCAGAAATAGAGGAGGCCTGGACCTGCAGCTGGCATCTGAGTAGTGTCTCAGTTTTCTCCCCCTTGCCTGTTTGCCTGTTAGCAGAGCAGGGTGATAGAAGCCAAGGAAACATGAGAGGCCTGGGCTTTCTGCTATCTCAATGAGCTTGGGAGGTAGGGTTGGCGTTTGGGGCTTCCAAGGTGTCAGGGACTTAAGGGGCTAATATTTCAGAGGGGAGGGAATCACAGAGAAAAAGTCCACAAGTCTTTGTGTAATTTCTTACTGTTACTTTTGCCTGCTGCTAAACTGCTCAGGTTTTGGATAAGGTGCCGAGAAACTAAATGGGAAGAAGCCAAGAAGCTAACCAGAGATTCTGATAGTCTTGTGGTGCTAAGAAGACGGAGGCTGGAGTTTAGGATATGCAGAATTGTAGGGGCTATGGTAAATACACCGTCCTTTCAGCTGGGCCCTCTAAAGGACTACACCCTATGCATCAGAGGTACATTCTGGAGTAAGGACAGCCTGGAAATAGAACAGCCCTCCCAAATGCTGAAACCCAGCTTCAGCTAGAGCAAAGTATCTGAAGACAATGAAATCCTTTCTTGAGTGGTGCTACAATTTTTCATGCATAAGGTTTGGCATTCACCAAAAAATTACCAGGCATACCAGGAAATGAACAAATGACCAGAAATACAGGATAAAATAAACAACAGAAACAGACTCATAAATAATCTAGATAATGAAGTTATAAGATACATACTTTAAAATAATTATGATTAATATATGTAAAAAAAAAAAAAAAAACAGAAGAAAAGATGGGGGAATTTCATTGGAATAGAATACTGCTATCTATAAAAAGGAGTCAACCAAATTCCTGAATTCCAAAGCAGAAAAATAATTAGCTGAAATTAAGACCTTGAGGATACTATTCGGTTCATAAAGGTTAAGGTGTCAAAAGAGAGAGCTCAGTACTGGCAACAAAGTTGAAAAGTTATAAGGGAAACCCTGAAAGGGAGGGAGACTCAGAAGGAGTCTCATATTCCATTTGTAAACTCTGCCCAAATTCTTGACCAATAAGACACACATTTCTACTTTTCTATAAAAGGCATTACTGGAGCCGACCCCGGCTGCCTGGGCCTCACCTACCTGCAGCTTTGCCCCGTGCCCTTCACAGTCAAGACTGGCCCCCATGGCAGGCCCACCCTGTGCCCTGCTGGGTGCCGATGGCTTTGGCGTGGGGTTTGGACTGTCCTCCCACTGAATGAAGAGGGCGGAGCAGTTATTCTGCGTGGAATAAATGGTTCCAAGTAGAGCTGTGGGGAGAAGGCAATGGCACCCCACTCCAGTACTCTTGCCTGGAAAATCCATGGACGGAGGAGCCTGGTAGGCTGCAGTCCATGGGGTCGCTGAGAGTTGGGCATGACTGAGCAACTTCACTTTCACTTTTCACTTTCATGCATTGGAGAAGGAAATGGCAACCCACTCCAGTGTTCTTGCCTGGAGAATCCCAGGGACAGGGGAGCCTGGTAGGCTGCCGTCTATGGGGTCGCACAGAGTCGGACACGACTGAAGCGACTTAGCAGCAGCAGCAGTAGAGCTGTGTTAACTCCTGACCCCACTACAGCCCCACTCTCAAAATCAGGTCCTCGCTTCAACACAGTAAAAACCATGGTGAGACTCTTCTGCACCCCCGGTTCCATTCTCATGGTCTGGAACGGGCCCAGCCCTGGAGGCTGCTGTTGGGGAAGGCTCCCCCCGGCACCTGGGTGTTCCTGAAGGCCCCTGTAGTCTATGGAGCCGATCCCTGGTAAGTTGGTCCTTTTGGGCAGCACTTGATGACCTGGCCTTGAAAGATGCTCTTGTCCGGCTCCATGGTGGCCTGGGCTGAGCTCTCAGTGGCAAACTCTATTATGTAGGCATAGCCCTTGAGGGTGTCCAGAGAACTTGCCACCCAGGATGGGGACCCGGTGGATCTCACCACAGTGGTTAAAGCCATAATATATGTCTAGGGGAAGACCCCAGTGAATCGTGGGGGAGTGGAGAAGATAGCACTAGAAATTATAAATATGTGGGTAAATAGAAAATGCCATATATTTTATTTTAAATTTTAGTGTTAAAAGCATCGCTGTTGTTCAGTTATTAAATTGTGTCTGACTCTATGAGTCACCATGGACTGCAGCGTGCCAGGCTTCCCTCTTTCACTGTCTCCTGGAATTTGCTCAGATTGAGTCAGTGATGCTATCTCACCATCTCTTCCTCTGCTGCCCCTTCTCCTTTTGCCTTCAATCTTTCCCAGCATCAGAGTCTTTTCCAATGAGTCGGCTGAAGGAAAAGATTTGAGGTGAGAGATAGAGACAAGAGCTGGTGAGCAAGGTAGGGGGAAAGATCCTGAGACGGAGGGCGATATGGGGAAGGCAGACTAGAATCCAGACCAGAAAGAGAGTCACCTTGTGCTGAGAACCCATGAGGAAGGAGGAGAAAGGGTGTACCGGATGTGAGGGAAGGGTCTTATTGTTCTTAATAATTAAATGTACTGAACATTCATGAGCTGCACTCTGTATGTCATGGCCTCCGTATCTTACTGTCTGGGGTCACCTGCCAAGCCTGAGGGTTTGGAGTGGTTTCGTTTTTTCCATGAAGAAACTGGAAAAAAATTAGAACAGCCACTGCAGAAAATGGAAGAAGGAGCTGCTGAGACTCTGAGAAGATGGAGGAGCAGTAATTTGTAGTGGTCCAGTTTTTCAGGTCTGGGCTTTTTTTTTTTTTTTCCTATGCTGAGCATCCCAGGGATAGAAATGAAAAAGGCAGATATTTAAATTGAAATAGGCCTATGATAGTGATTGACCAACTTTCAGCCTGGACTGAATCTGGCCCACTGCCTGTTTTTGTAAATAAAAGTTTTATTGGAAAACAACCATACTACTTGGTTCACATATTGTCTTTGGCTGCTTTTGTGCCACATCAGCAGAGCTTAGTAGTTCAGAGACCGTATGAACCACAAATCCTAAAAGGTCTCCTATCTTGTCCTTTATATCAAAGTTTTGATGACTCCTGAATTAGCAATTAGCAGCAAGGAGACTTCTCTGGTGGTCCAGTGGCTAAGACTTCATTACAGGGGGCACAGTTTCTATTCCCTGGTTGGGGACCTAGGATCCTGCATGCCACCCAGTGAGGCCAAAGAAAGAAATCAGCGGCAAGTAAGGTCCCTTGGACTGCAAGGAGATCCAACCAGTCCATTCTAAAGGAGATCAGCCCTGGGTGTTCTTTGGAAGGAATGATGCTAAAGCTGAAACTCCAGTACTTTGGCCACCTCATTTGAAGAGTTGACTCATTGGAAAAGACTCTGATGCTGGGAGGGATTGGGGGCAGGAGGAAAAGGGGACGACAGAGGATGAGATGGCTGGATGGCATCACCGACTCGATGGATGTGAATTTGAGTGAAATCCGGGAGATGGTGATGGACAGGGAGGCCTGGCGTGCTGGGATTCATGGGGTCGCAAAGAGTTGGACACGACTGAGTGACTGAACTGAACTGAACTGAACTGAAGGCAGAAGACATTCAGCAAGAGAGTAGCCAGAAAATGGCTAAAATGATGGATCCTGGGATTCTAGACTGGTTTAAGAAAGGAGCCAGAACCAAGAGGACACTGATAGAAAGACAGAAAAGAGAAAGATCATTGCATCTTTGCATGGCATCATTGCATCAATGAGGCCAAAGTGCAGATGTATAAAAAGGAATGTAAAAGGAATCCATAGAGCTGGAAGAAACTAAGAAGAAAAAGTAATCTTGAAAAACAAGGTTTCAAAGTAGGGCAGTTGTGAGTGATGACATTCTAGGGAATACTCAGAGGAATGGCTGAAGGTCATTGTGGTTGAGGAATTCAAGAAATGATGAGACTAATGTATGTTAGTCTCCATGGATACTGGGTGGTGGAGTATAACAACAGAGTACTTTTTTTCTGGTTTTCATTTAAGTGTTTGTTTATAGGAAGGGTCCAGGTCCAATGTCATAAAACTCTTTGGAGATAATGAACTGGACAAATTAAAAAAATACTTGCATATTTTAGCGGTTCTCAGATACCAGGGAGACTATCTAAGGCAGCCAGCTTTAATATGTTTACTGAATGAGAGGAATGAATTTGCTGCAGCAGCCTCCTTTGATCTTTTGATGCTCAGTACCTCTGTTCTGAGAACAGCCCATTCCTTCTGCTCCTGTGCTTATTTGTCTGAAGCTCAAACTGTTGTTTTAGGTCGTTAGTTTAACACGCACTAAAAAGGAAGAAGGAGCTAGTACATACTTCGAAGCCAATTTGGTGGCAGGCAGCTTTCCTTATAGTCTTATAAGCCACAGTCAGGGTGAGTGTGTTAGACACACTGGATTTTACTTTCTAATTTGGGGGAGGAAAAAATTATCTGTACTTTGTCTTGTTGAGATAGCAGTGACCATTCTCACTGGCTTCCTCCTCTCTGTCTCATTTGGTTCCGTTTTTTTTTTTTACTCGATTTCAGCAGTAGTTGCTTTTGTAGCTGTTTTTCAGTTCACCTTTGCTAGGAAAAGAAACTAAAGTGACACACACACCAAAGACTCATTTACAATGCCTTTTTCTTTTTGCCTATAAAAGCCTTTGGAGTTAGAATGATTAACAGTGTCCCTGAAGCAATGGGGGAAATGATAGAAAGCAGTTCTACAGACCATCCCAGCTAACTCTGGTGAGCTAGTGGTCAGTGTGGTCCACAGGCACCGTGTGGTGAAGAGCGTTGACGGGAGAGGAAGGCTTATCACCCTCCAGGGAAGTCACGGCCAGGGTGCTCCCGCCCCCTAGACAGGGCCGCAGCAACCCTTCCAGCTGTGCAGCTCCTGCCTGCTCTTGTGCAGACAGAAAGACGCACCGATTTGATTTTTTTAATTTAATGAACTACATTTATACTTCATAAGCAAGTGAGAAAACTCATCTTTAATCCAATAATCCAATTTTCCCAATAAAAATCCAGCATAAGTGATTTATAACTACTTAATAATAAGCGGCAGACTTACTAGCATTTCTCTCTAGCCCCATGTTACTCCTAAATCTGGTTCTTTTATGTAGCTTATTTATAATAATGATACTAAAAATAAATTTTCAAATATGGCAGCTTTTAAAAATTGAGATCTAATTCCTGTACCATAGAGTGCACCCTTTGAAAATGGACAGTGTAGTGGTTTTTCAGTGTATTCTCAGAGTTGTACAGTCATCACTACTAATGCCAGAGCATTCCCATTACCCTCAAAAGTTCTGTACACACGAGCAGTTGCTCTCTGCCTCCTTTATCCCAGGCCCTGGTAGCCACTGTCTACTTTCTGTCTCTATGGATTTACCTTTTCTGGACATTTCACGTGATGGAGTCATGCAACATGAGGCCTTTTGTGATTAATTTCTTTCACTGAGCATCGTGTTTTCAAAGTTTACCCACAATGTAGCATAAATCAGTAAGTCATTCCTTTTTGTGGCTGGATATTATTCCAGTGTATGGATAAACACATTTTCTTTATCATAATCAGTTCACAGACGTTTGGGTTGTTTCCACTTTTTGGCAGTTTTGAATAATTCTGTTACAAAGAATTTTGTAAATGTTTCATTCTTTAGCCATAGAACAAAATCAGGATAATATAATTCCTGTGTGTAGGTAACTTGACAGCCATTCTATATTAGTGAGGAAAACTGAAAGAGATGAATTGGAGAATGAGAAAAAGAAAAAAATCCCTCTCTTGTACAGTGAACTGTTTACCAAAGACCAGCTGCTTGCAGAAAAATTTACATTTACTGCTAAAGATAACTTTAAATATTTCCAGAAGTATTTGTTATCTTATTTTTTTCAACCCAGTACTTCCAAATGCTTTTTAAGTTTAAAATTGTAGTATAATAATTAACAGTGTGTGCCTGCTAAGTCGCTTCAATCGTGTCCAACTCTTTGTGACCCTAATTAGCAGATCCAGTGTTATTTGTGAGTATAAAAAATTAGAGATAACACATCAGCATTTGGAAAAATCTTGTCACTGCTATCTTCAAGCGAGTCTGGCATTCATTAGCATGCCTGTATCACACAGTGAGACTTTTAAATCCAGCCATTTGCTGCAGCTGATTTGCAATACTTGCTGCATTTCAGCTCTGGGGGGTCGACTGTACGAAGAGGAGAAGAGGATGCTCGTTAACAACCTCCGCAGTGAGCCAGAGAAGGGTCACTAACCGGGGAGGGAGATGCGCCCTGAGGCGCAGTGTGCAGTGGCTGGTACAGCTGCAGTGTGTTTGGAAACAAAAGTAAATTGGCGTGCAGCAATTAGAGATGAAGTGGGTTCTTATGAGCAAAAGCATCAAGCAGCCTACGAATCAAAGCTGCAGAACTATAAACAGTGAGAAGCTGTTTACTCAGCAGTTGTAGCTACGCAGCAGGAGAAAGGTGGGCATACAGCAAGAAGCAGTGATTCTCTGACCAGAGCACGTAGCAGAAACACCTGCAGGTTTGTTCAAACCCAGTTTTCTGAGCCCCAACGCCCAGTGTCTGATTCAGCTGGTCTGGGGTGGGGCCCTAGAACTTCATTTTAACAAATTCCCAGGTGATGCTGCTGCTGGTTCAGGAACCCCACTTTAAGAAACACTGGCATTAAACTGTGGGCTTCCCTGGTGGCTCAGCTGGTAAAGAATCTGCCTGCAGTGTGGGAGACCTAGGTTCGATCCCTGGGTTGGGAAGATCCCCTGGAGAAGGGAAAGGCTACCCACTCCAGTATTCTGGCCTGGAGAATTCCATGGACTGTATAGTTCATGGGGTCCCAAGAGTCAGACACGACTGAGCAACTTTCAGTTTCAGCATAAAACTGAAGCCAGGTACTCGTCATGTCACACGTGTGTGCCTACCATAACTGTGTTATCTTTAAATATATTTGTTGTTGTTCAGTGACTAAGTCGTGTCCAACTTTTTGCAACCCCATGGACTGCAGCACGCCAGGCCTCCCTGTCCCTCACCGTCTCCTGGAGTTCACCCAAGTTCATGTCCATCAAGTCGGTGATGCCATCCAACCATCTCATCCTCTGCTGCCCTCTTCTCCTCCTGCCCTCAATCTTTCCCAGAATCAGGGTCTTTTCCAATAAGTCAGCTCTTCACATCAGGTGGCCAAAATATTGGAGCTTCAGCATCAGCCCTTCCGATGAGTATTCAGGGTTGATTACCCTTAGGATTGACTGGTTTGATCTCCATGCTGCCCAATGGACTCTCAAGAATTTTCTTCAAATCACAATTCAAAAGCTTTAGCATTCAGCCTTCTTTATGATCTAGCTCTCACATCCGTACATGGCTACTGGAGAGACCATAGCTTTGACTATGCGAACCTTTGTTGGCAAAGTGATGTCTTAGCTTTTTCATACTCTGTCTGGGTTTGTCATAGCCTTCCTTCCAAAAAGGAAGTGTCTTCTAATTTCATGGCTGCAGTCACCATTCACAGTGATTTTGGAGCCCAAGAAAAGAAAATCTCTATCATCTCAATTCCAAAGAAGGGCAATGCTAAAGAATGTTCAAACTACCAGACACTTGTGCTCACTTCCCATGCTAGTAAGGTTATGCTCAAAATCCTTCAAGCTAGGCTTCAGCAGTACTTGAATCGAGAATTTCCAGATGTACAAGCTGGGTTTAGAACAGGCAGAGGAACCAGAGATCTTTAAATATATAAGATAACATTATACTAACATTTGACTGAAATATTATTTTCCTCCTGGCCTTCTTAAATCTTCCTTATGAAATCATTCTTTCTTACCAGAGTGAACTATTTCTGGAATAGTTCCTTAGTACTCTCACGTGTGTGGTTTGGGTCCTAGAATCCTAGAATCTCACCAAGGATATATAGCTCTGTCGGCTGATGCCTTGATCTTGCCTGAAACGTTCCTGCCAAATGGTTGCTCAGGCTGTGCATGAGCTCCATGAGTGTTAAGAACCTCACCGCTTCCCAAAGCAGCGCGTGTCAAGTGTGGGAAACCACAACTATTTAAACGTTTTCATTTTTCAACTGGACTGAAATCTCTTTTCCTGTTACTTTCTCCTGCTAACAGCAGTTCCAACATGTACACAATATGAGAAATGGAAGATAAATATTACTAAGATTTTCTGATTGTTTTCAATTAACTAAATATAGCCTCCTACCCTTTGTCTTCCTATCTGTTTTGGGGTAAAGATTTGCATATACATGACTGAGCGATTTCACTTTCACTTTTTACTTTCATGCACTGGAGAAGGAAATGGCGGCCCACTCCAGTGTTCTTGCCTGGAGACTCCCAGGGACAGGGGAGCCTGGTGGGCTGCTGTCTTTGGGGTCGCACAGAGTCGGACACGACTGAAGCAACTTAGCAGCAACAGCAGCAACCCTTCTACATCCCTCATCATCCTGGTTGCCTGCCTTCTCAACTTTATATCTAGAATTTAACATAACTCTCTAATAGAGTAAAAATAATTATAATACACTAGAATGGTGTGGATGTAGAGCTTAGTGGATTAGATTATGTGCTTTAACATCACAGACTTGAATTTGAGTCTCATCTCTACCCCTTTTTAGCCTTGTGATCTTGGGAAAGTTTCTTTGCTTCTTTGAGATGCCTTTGCCTCATGTTTTAAATGGGATTATGAAGCCTATTCCACAGGTTGTTGTTGGAGTGTGGTGCTAAATAAAGAGAATTCGAAAATAGCTAATTGAAAAGCAGTTTAAATCCTTAGACTTTTCCTCCTTGTCAAACAGATGAATAGTTGCCCTGAATAGTCAACCAACTCTCACAACCTCTGGCAGAAGTCTAGAGATGTGTTTTCTGGAGAAGGTACATGGAGGGTCTCTGAAGTGAGATGCTAGCCACTGGAGAACGTGTTACTCTAGCCTGAGAATAGACCAAGAAAGACAAGGATCCAGGATATATTGATGGAAAATAGGAGGGTGGCATAGAGATGTGTCCAATGACAGCTGTGAGTACAGCCCAGAGAGTTGCAGAGTGACTCAGGACACGCGTATATAGAGGCTTCCGTCATTGGCAGGATGGTAACCACATACCCTCTTTTTAATCCAAGGATAGCATGTTGGATAAGCCTGACCTGGATTCTTAAGTGTGCTTGTCCTGTCTTGACCGTTTGTTAATGAAGTTCCTACTTTCCTTTCTGTGACCTGCTGCTGCGCCAGCTGAGAATACTCATTTCACCCCCTTAAAGTTTCGTGATTGGAATTCTCTCCTGAGAACTGGAGCTAGGCGCTGAGAATACTCATTTCACCCCTTAAAGTTTCGTGACTGGAATTCTCTCCTGAGAACTGGAGCTGGGCACCAGGTGGCTTTGAAACCAAAAATAGAAGCTGTCTGCCCTGGCCACATTTTTAGACAAGAGGTCCAATTTAGTTTAGAATGACATGAATATGTAAAATAAATAAAATAAGAAAGAAAGATAAGTCTTGTGTGCTAAGTGGTAAGCATTAATCTCCCTCTTCTATGACTTATAGTGAATAAGGTTTTGTTTTTTTAATTATTTTATTCTCAAATTATTCTCACTGTTATTTTATTTACTTTTAGTTTTTGGCCATGCCTCGTGGCGTGTGGGATCTTAGTTCCCAGAGCAGGGATCAAACCCATGCCCGCTTGCAGTGGAAGCACAGAGTCTTAATCACTGGACTGCCAGGGAATTGCCAATTAAAATTTTTTTAAAGTAGTAAGTCCAGAGTTAATTTCAAAGACTTCGGCACTGGAATTTGACAACTTGTATCACCTTTTAAGGCATACGAGCTCAGTCACATCAGTCATGTCTGACTCTTTGCAACCCCATGGACTGTAGCCACCAGACTCTGTCCATGGACTTTTCCAGGCAAGAATACTGGAGTGGGTTGCCATTTCCCAACCCAGGGATTGAACCCATGGCTCCTGCTTTGGCAGGTAGATTACCACTGAGCCATCTGGGAAGCCCACGTAAGGCATAAATGAATAAAAATAGACATTCCAAGGAGACAAGAAAATGATCTATGTCCAATAAAGTTTGGAAAACACTTGAATAACTTACAGGTGGCCTTTGAATACATGGGTTCAAACTGCATGAGTCTACTTATACACGATTTTTTTTTCAGTAAATACATAGAACAGTACTATACAATCTGAGGTTGATTGAGTCTGCTGATTTGGAACTGCAGATATGGTGGGCCAACTGTAAAGTTATATGGGGGTCTTTGAATGTGGGGCGGGCCAGCACCCCAAGCCCCATGTTGTTCAAGGGTCAACTATACTATGGATTTCTCAGAACCTTGAATATGCTAATGGATATTGTTAATCTCCTAATGGGAGGCACAGTGTGCGATTGGCCAATCTTATTTGACTTTGAAACCCAGTTCTCACAAAACATCTTTTTACATCTTAAAGGACACAGTGTTCTCCATAATGGTTTGGGAAATAATGATTTAAAATAAAGTGTGAAAGAAGAGGTTTAATATGATTTTTGCCTGAAGGGAAGTTAAAAACATTATCAAATCTTTAATTTTATGGAAAATAGGCTTAGAATGCTTTTCATTTTATTTGTAGTTTCTTGGTGGAAAAAAAAAATTATATGCAAGTGCTAAAGTGTCCTGGATCTCGATGGGTTGGACTCAGCCTTGACTATATTTGACTGTTGAGAGAAAAAGCTCAGTTTTTTAACTCCAAGGCACTTGTAGTTGGTGGTTCGTTTTGCCATAATATTTTCTGTTAAAAACCAAAAAAAGAAGGAATCTAAGTTACAGGTTTCTTAGACTTTCTGTTTTAAATGTCAACTTAAAATTCTGGCAGTGAGTAGAAGAGGGTATAATATTCTACTTTTCTGCTCTCTGATAAGTGTAGTGTAAAAATATATTGGGCAAAGTTTGAGAGTCAAGATGAATATTGATATTTCTACTTAAGTCCCTTTTCTAGGGTATTATTGATGTATCACACATCTTTAGATTTTCTCTGTTTCCTGCTTTGGTTTTCTTTGGGCCTATTGTGACTCTTTAACATATAAAATTCTAAGTAGTTTATGCTGAGACCAGATAGAATCTGACATTGTAAAATTATGTAAGCTGTTACTCTTATTTGTATGTTGCCTAATCTTTGTCTTTCATTTATACATTTTAGTTTCAGCTGCCTCTGAGGGAACATTCTCCTTTTCTACTTTATCTGTGTCATCCCCTGATTCAGCCTCTCCAGTGAAGTCTGTTCATCCCTTACCCCCAGTTTTGGCCGGACCTTCCTTTTGGACTTTGTCCCGTCAACAATCTTCTTCTGCCTCTGTTAAAAATATAGATAAGACAGCCAGGATTCATCACCCTTTCGCTCCTAGGAGTCCATTGTCCTCCGATGAAAAAGAAAATGAGCACCTCAACCTACTGGAAATTCTTCCAGACAACTCTGGTTCTGCCGAAGAGAAGACAAGTTCTATTTCTAGCAGTAATTGGGTAGCGTTTTCCACTCAGAATGTAGACCATTTCACCTCAATGTCCTGCTCTAGTTCTCAGGCAACCAAAGACCTGTCTAGGGAGCCTGAAGCAGACAGTTCCACTAATGTTCTTCTTGGGGAGGTAAAAAATGCCATAGTCACGTTGCACGAAGACCTGAGCATGGTGATACGAGAGCTTAATGTCATCAGTAGCCGTCTGGTAAGCATGAGTGGCTCCAGTCCACAAATAAGCAAGTCTCTGCAGTTCCCCCAGTATTCTGAGGCGGGCTCAGATCAAGTCTAATTATCTCAGTAGCTATTTTTGATAGAACACAAAACATTTTATAGATTCTCATACTGTGCAAAAATAGAATGATAGTTTGATTATTCTTTGTCAGGTTTATTAAACAAGTATACATCAAACCAATAAATTCGTCTGGGTGGTTTATTTTTTAAAGAGAAAAAGAATCACCTTTGATAATATTTTCAGGTTTAAATATTAGTTCATTTGAAACTGAAGAGAATTTCATTCCTCCATGCTCTGAACTTTACCTCAAAATAACATTGAGCAGTAGTGAAAGTTGTGGTAATGCTTCAAACAACAGATGACTATTCCAGAGTTCCTGGATAAGTTGGCAGTAAGAAGCCTCTCATTTTCCATCAGTATGGAGCTTCATCGTTAACAAGCCTTTGCCTTGTCTCAGGAGAATTGAGTCTGGGGTATATGTTTCACACCTTTTCATGTCACCTTTCAGGTTCTGCAAAAAAGGGCCAAAAATCTTGCCCTTCTTGTGGATGCCACAGGTGGCTGCGAGTTAAGTTGAGATAAGTAGGGCATGAAATAGGTGGGGTTTTGCTGTTTTTGTTGTTGTTATATGCAAAGTGAATTTAAATGTGTACCTTTTTCTTGTATTTTGGAAAATAAATTTGGTGTTTTTAGTCTTTTATGTATCTTTTTTAATTCTTTAAGACAGCTTTTTAAATAGAACTGTCTCAATTATTTATGGGGGAAATGATCTGGTTTGGGGATTACAGACCAGTGATTCTCAATCCTGCTGCGATTAGAGTCACCAGAGAAGCTTTTGTTTTGTTTCATATTTATTTGAAAGAACAATGTAAAGGGCTCCATGTACCCATTGTTCAGTCTCGGCAATTACTAACCAAAGGCTAAAATAATCTCTGATAATTTTGAAGAAATATGAGACATTTAAAAAAGAATTCTAGTGCTCTGGGTGCTGGTCCCAAATGAAAACTGGTTTTCGTCATGCACACTGGGTTAAGAACCAGAGGACACTGATAGTGCAGGAACGTGGGGTGAGGAGATAAGCCAGTTGGAAGGCTGTTGAAGTTACCCGGATAAGAGCTGGACATGGCTCAAGCCAGGGTCAGCACAGTAAAGGTAAATGAGAAGTGATTCACTTAGGGGTTTGCTGATGAGTTGGATAAAATATGTGAAAGAGAAGAGTCAAGGATGAACCCAAAGGTATTGGACTGAGCAACTAAAATTCAAGATGAAGTTGCCATCAACTAAGATGAGGAAAGTTGCAGATAAAAAAAAATTTAGGGACTTCCCTGGCAATCCAATTGTTCAGACTCTACTCTTCCACTACAGAGGGCATGGATGGGTTCACTCTCTGATCAGGGAACTAAGATCCCACATGCTGTGTGGTGTGGCCGAAAAATACAGGTCCCTCTAGTCAAGGCTATGGTTTTTCCAATAGTCATGTATGGTTGTGAGAGTTGGACTATAAAGAAAGCTGAGCGCTTTAAGAACTGATGCTTTTGAACTGTGGTGTTGCAGAAGACTCTTGAGAGTCCCTTGGACTGCAAGGAGACCCTAAAGATCAATCTTAAAGGAATCAGTCCTGAACATTCATTGGAAGGACTGATGTTGAAGCTGAAACTCCAATACTTTGGCCACCTGATATGAAGAGCTGATTCACTTGAAAAGACCCTGATGCTGGGAAAGATTGAGGGAGGAGGAGAAGGGGACGACAGAGGATGAGATGGTTGGATGGCATCACCAACTCAATGGACATGAGTTTGAGTAAATTCCGGGAGTTGGTGATGGACAGGGAGGCCTGGCATGCTGCAGTCCATGGGGTCACAAAGAGTCAGACATGACTGAGCAACTGAACTGAACTGAACTGAAATAATTTTTTTTAATTTAAGGCATCCATTTTTTAAAATTTCAGATGTCTATTAGATAACCAAGTAGAGATATCAAGTAAACAATTGGATAGAAGAGTGAGTTTGAGAGAGATCTAGATTGAAATGGAGGCTAGTAAGTGATTTTTATTTAAAGTTATGAGACTAGATGAAATTACCAAAGGACTCAGTGTGATAATGGAAAGAAGTTGAAGGCCTGAGCCCTGGGGCATTCTAACATAAGATTAGGAAGAAGCTGGGAAACTAAGGAAGGAAGTTGAAAAAGAGGCACCACTGAGGTAGGAACAAAACAATATTGTCTGTGGCATTTGGAATGCAAAAGAGTTTTTGTTTTCTTGGCCCTTTTCTATATATATTATAGAAGCAGCTTGTCAAGTTCTTTCCAGAGCCCTATTCAATTTTGAATAAAGTTGCATTAACTCTATTAATTTGGAGAAATTTTTACAAATTTAATCTTCCAATCCATGAACATGGTATATATCTAAAACCTCTGTCCATATAGATGTTCTTTTCATGTTTTTCAATAAGCTCATTATTTCCCCCCAAGAAGGCTTCTATTTCTTTTTTTAAAGACTTAATCCTTTGTTCTTCATATTTTTGTGCTATTTAAGTGCTACTGTTTTACCAGTTTTATTTGTAATTTTAGAAGAGTTTATAGAAATGTTCAATGTACAGTTGTACATTGCACATCCATAGCCTTTATTCAGATTCACCAGTTGTTAACATGCTGCTATATTTGCCTTACCACCCTCTCTTGCTAAACACATCTGTGTCTATATACACATTATATAGATAAACACACACATTTTGCTTAGCTATTTGAAAATAAATTTCAGATATCATGACACTTCACAGCAGAATATTTCAGCATACTTATTGAATGAATCTCAGGGTGATTATTTCCCAACCTACCTTCAAGTTAACGAATTCTATCTTCAGCTATATATGATTTGTTGTTAAATCTTCACTTAGTTTTTAATTCAGCTACTGTATTTTCCATTTCTATAATTCTACTTGATTCTTGTATTCCAAGGCCAAATATGCCTGTTACCCCAGGTGTTTCTTGACTTCCTACTTTTGCATTCCAGTCCCCTATAATGAAAAGAAGAAATATCAATAACCTCAGATATACAGATGACACCACCCTTATGGCAGAAAGTGAAGAGGAACTAAAAAGCCTCTTGATGAAAGTGAAAGAGGAGAGTGAAAAGGTTGGCTTAAAGCTCAACATTCAGAAAACGAAGATCATGGCATCTGGTCCCATCACTTCATGGGAAATAGATGGGGAAACAGTGGAAACAGTGTCAGACTTTACTTTTTTGGGCTCCAAAATCACTGCAGATGGTGATTGCAGCCATGAAATTAAAAGACACTTACTCCTTGAAACGAAAGTTATGACCAACCTAGATAGCGTATTGAAAAGCAGAGACATTACTTTGCCAACAAAGGTCCATCTAGTCAAGGCTATAGTTTTTCCAGTGGTCATGTATGAATGTGAGAGTTGGACTGTGAATAAAGCTGAGCACCGAAGAATTGATGCTTTTGAACTGTGGTGTTGGAGAAGACTCTTGAGAGTCCCTTGGACTGCAAGGAGATCCAACCAGTCCATTCTAAAGGAGATCAGTCCTGGGTGTTCTTTGGAAGGACTGATGCTAAAGCTGAAACTCCAATACTTTGGCTACCTGATGCGAAGACTCATTGGCAAAGACTGATGCTGGGAGGGATTAGGGGCAGGAGGAGAAGGGGGCGACAGAGGAATAGATGGCTGGATGGCATCACCGACTCAATGGACACGAGTTTGAGTGATCTCCGGCAGTTGGTGATGGACAGGGAGGCCTGGTGTGCTGCAGTTCATGGGGTCGCAAAGAGTCGGACACGACTGAGCGACTGAACTGACTGACTGACTGACTGACTTGGTTCTTGTAAAATTGGCTATATTATTTTTCACAGACCTCTGTTTATTACAGATAGTGTCAAGCATATCTTTGTTAGTAGAAATGGTAAGTAAACTAGTATAAAATTCTTACTGGTAAGAATAATAAGTAAACTAAAGAGTATTCTTGCTAGCAAACTATTAAGAATGGTCTAATACATGCATAAGGCTATAAATTTTCCTTTGCATAACTGCAATCCACAAATTTTTAAAAATTGAGATATAATTTAAGTTCCATTCAGCTCAGTCTCTCAGTCATGTCCAACTCTTTGCCACCCCATGCACTGCAGCACACCAGGCCTCCCTGTCCATCACCAACTCCCGGAGTTTACTCAAACTCACGTCCATTGAGTCGGTGATGCCCAACCATCTCATCCTCTGTCATCCCCTTCTCCTCCCACCTTCAATCTTTCCCAGCATCAGGGTCTTTTCAAATGAATCAGTTCTTCAAATCAGGTGGCCAAAATATTGGAGCTTCAGCTTCAGCATCAGTCCTTCCAATGAGTATTCATAGTAGTTAGGTAAATCATGGCCATTGCTTGAAGTCTTCTAGAATAATCAGGTTAATCTCAGACTTAAATTCCTCATAAGAGATTGTTCATTTCAAATTCATTATCAATGCATAGCCATATGGTTCCACTTCACCATAAGGAGTGTCTTTTGTTTAACGCCCCACCTTATGTCAAGTAATTTGTTCTCATCACCTTTCAAGGCCACCAAAATGAAAATTGGAATGTGTTGAACTCAACACGTGCCCTTAGGGAAAAGTGGCTTCTGCAATCATCTGTCTATCAGGTCTCCATCTTTTTCAGTGCCGTAAGACTCTATACCAGGCCCTGAGGATACAGTGCCGAACAAAATCAGATATAACTTCTGTTTTCCGACAGCTTGAGTTCTAGAATTCTGGAGAACTTTGACGGATTAATCAAGTTGTGTTTTAAAATGTGAGAGGCTAATAGTTCTGGGAAATAATATATAGGATTTGATTGGTGTAAGAATTCTTTAAGGAAATAACTTTTGAGCTGAAATACAAGTTCCAGGATTATTGAAATAAATGCCACTAATGACATGTTGGGCAAATAAAACTTCTTTCTGAAATAAAGCAGAGCATAAAATAAGTATGAAATCATAAGACACCTTCTATTGGCTTTCTTCATCATCTGGGAATATCCACCAATGGATTCTTAAGGGATAGAAAGATGGAAGATCTCTTTTTTGTAACAGCTATAAAATTTCTTAGTTGTACATTGCCAAGAGTTGAGAATAAAAAGCTTCCAAAAAAATAAAAATAAAAAGCTTCCAGAGATACAGCATTCTTTCCTCCCCACCCCCATCACTGAAAAGTGCTATATCAGACATCTTGAAATTTACTCAGAGAAACCCCACAAATAACGGAGAGAACGAAAACTATCCTCTTGAGAAACTAACTTACTTCCTATGCACTTATTACATGCACATAGTAACTTCAGATTTTAACTAGGTTTTACATAGCTCATATATTTTAATTCAACCGTTTGTTAATTAGTATAATTAACAAGCACTTATTTCAGTTTCTATTTAGCCAACTCCATTAAACGAATAGAACAAACTTGGCTTAAATTAGGAGTGGGTATGTTCTGATTGACTTTGTAATTATCTCAGATTAAAAATACTTCATTAGATGTTATTCTCTTACACGTTTTACTTGGAACTTGAGGATCTTATTGTAAGACAATTATAAAAATATTTTCTAGTTTACTTTCTGTCAAATTACTTATGTGTTCATTCTTTAAATATTTATTAAGCACCCTTTATAAGTAGGCAGTTTCTTAGACATTGGAGATACAGTGGTGAACAAAATGGATGCAGTCTTGTCTTCAGAGGCACAGTTTGGTGGAGTCACAGATCAATGGGTAATTAGAGTATAATGTGTAAGTCCTGTGAATTTGGGAGGCAAAGGATGGTGTGGAGAGCCTGGTAAAGAACCACAACCAGCTCCAATCTGGGGTCAGGGAACGCCCCCCAGAGGAAATAAAATCCAAACTGAATCCTAAAGGATAAGCAGAATTTAGTCAAGCAAAGGGAGTTAGGGTAGAGAGAATTTCCTAGGCAGAGAGAACAGCATGTGCAAAAGCTGGGAGCCAGAACGAGAGTCTGAGAATAGGATTATGAACTGGTGGGTCAAAAATATCAAAAAGTCTACAAACAATAAATGCTGGAGAGGATGGGGAGAAAAGGGAACCCTCTTACACTGTTGGTGGGAATGCAAACTAGTACAGCCACTATGGAGAAAAGTGTGGAGATTTCTTAAAAAACTGGAAATAGAACTGCCATATGACCCAGCAATCCCACTGCTGGGTATATACACCAAGGAAACCAGAATTGAAAGAGACATGTGTACCCCAGTGTTCATCATAGCACTGTTTACAATAGCCAGGACATGGAAGCAACCTAGATGTCCATCAGCAGACGAATGGATAAGAAAGCTGTGGTACATATACACAATGGAATATTACTCAGCTATTAAAAAGAATGCATTTGAATCCATTATAATGAGGTGGATGAAACTGGAGCCTATTATACAGAGTGAATTAAGTCAGAAAGAAAAACACCGGTACAGTATATTAACACATACATATGGAATTTAGAAAGATGGTCACGATGACCCTATATGTGAGATGGCAAAAGAGACACAGATGCAAAGAACAGGCCTTTGGACTCTGTGGGAGAAGGCGAGGGTGGGATGATTTGAGAGAATAGAATTGAAACATGTATATTATCATATGTGAAATAGATGACTAGTCCAGGTTCGATGCGTGAGACAGGGTGCTCAGGGCTGGTGCACTGGGATGACCCTGAGGGATGGAATGGGGAGGGAGGTGGGAGGAGGGTTTAGGATGGGGAACATATGTATACCCATGGCTGATTCATGCCAATGTATGGCAAAAACCACTACAATATTGTAAAGTAATTAGCCTCCAATTAAATAAATTTTAAAAATAAATTAAAAATAAATGTTAAATAGGAATCTAAAAAAAAAAAATGTGAGCACTTTAGTTTCCTTTTATGCATCTACAATAGGAGATGAGAGGTAGCATTTAGGGCTTCCCAGGTGGCTCAGCTTGTAAAGAACCAGCCTGCTAATGCAGGAGATGCAGAAGACAAAGGTTTGATTCCTGGGTGGGGAAGATCCCCTGGAGAAGGCAATGGCAATCCAGTCCAGTATTCTTGCCTGGAAAATTCCATGAACAGAGGAGCCTGGTGGGCTATGGTCCATGGGGTCATGAAGAGTTGGACATGACCCAGCACACGCACACACACATAGGTAACATTTATAGACTGAGTAACAGAAAAGGACCAAGCAACAAGGAAATGTATCATATTGAAAATAAACCATCACAGAAATGTGAGAGTTAAAGGGTTTCCAAAATCCACTCACAAAGTGATAAAAAGAGGCTTTTAAAAGGGTTTTGGATGGGACTTCCCTGGCAATCCAGTGGTTAAGACTTTACCTTCCAATTCAGGGAGTGCAAGTTCAATCCCTAGTCAGGGAGCTAAGATCCTATTTGCCTTGAAGCCAAAAAACCAAAGCATAAAGCATAAGCAATATTATAACAAATTTGATAAAGACTTTAAAAAATGGTCCACATCAAAGAAAAATCTTTAAGAGTGAGGGAGCGGGGCTTGGAGATCTTGGTGACTCATCGTCCCACCAAATGAGTTTGCTGTGACAGTGGCTTGTTCCTGGTTGCTCAAGGAGTCCCTTCTCTCCCGTGTCTTCATTTTACAGAGAAAGGGAATAGAGAACAACTTGGTGAACAGTTATGCACTCAGCATCCTGGGGATTGTTTTTCTTAGTTTCACTTTATTTTTAATAGAATGGATTCTGAGATGTGATTTTTAAAAGCGGGCAGGGTTTAGTTACATGGAATTGAGAAATTTTTATTTCTTGCAGAACACCAAGTCGTTTGGGGAGGCCAACCATATTATTGTTATGCTAGAATATATTGTCACCTTTTATCAGCAGGCAGGCTCAGAAAAGAGTCATTTGGCTCAGAAGAAGCTAGGTTCTGAAGATGATTGTGTTTGGTAATTTCAAATTCTGTTTTCTCACGGATGATGCAGAAAGTTCTTAAAGATACGGGTAATTATTGCAGAATGATGGCTTCGGGCATTCGAAGCTATTCAAACAGTAAAATTCCATTATAAAAGATCACAATATGTGTGTTCAGTTGTGCTGCAGTTGAGAACTTGTCCCTATAGTGTTGCTGCATCGTTCTTAACACTGAAGAACACCGAAGCAAAATGCAGTAGGTCTAGGACTAGATGATGGCTTAAATCTGGGAGATGCAAAATAAGAAATGAATCAGGATGAGATCCAGAGTTCTGGGATGTGTGTGTGTGTATCAACATCAACAATAAGAATAGTTGACATTCACTGACTGCTAACTATGTTCTAAGCACATTTTAATTTTCTCAACAACCGTACCGGGAAGGTATTGCCACGTTTCATATGAGAAAACAGAGGCTGAGAAAAGCTGAGTTTGCTTGTTCAGGGTCACACAGATAGTTGTAAGGGTCAAAGCCAGACCAGGAACCCTGGTCCGTCTGAGTATAGAGGTTGTGCTTATAATCACTGGCTTCACTGCCTCACAATTCAGGGTGAGGCTAACAAGGTGGGCGTCGGTGTCATTGACTGGGATGACAGATGAGGAAGATGGGCGGGGCTAGCCTGTCTGCCCCGGGTTTGGGGAGGAGCTGGAGCTCCTGCCTCCACAGCAGCTGTCCCCTTCGCACTCTGCCCTCCAGTTGGTCGCCCCCAACTTCTAGAGCCACCTGGCAGAAGCATCCATCCCAGACCTTTTGGGTCTTTCTTTTGTTGGTATCCCTTTTCTGAAGAGCTATCTGCCTCCACACACACTCCCCAGCCGTTCCCTGCCCTCTTTCATGTCTAGACCAAATTAGCAGAAGCTGGAGAAAGCTAGAATATCATAAGAGCTGGTTTGGAGGTGAAGAGACTGTCCCAATTTCTTTTTTCCACACAATTAAACCTGGGAAATGTCATGTGGCTACACACACAGGATTTTAATTGGGGACTGCTTTCACTGGTTCACCCCAGCAACAGAGAATTTTCATTTCTCCCTTTTTTATTTTTTGCTGAGCCACATGGCATGTGGGATCTTAGTTCCCTGACCAGGAACTGAACCCAACCCCCCTGCAGTGGAAGCATGGAGTCTTAACCACTGACCACCAGGGAAGTCTGAGAATTTTCATTTCTTTAATGGATCTCTGCCTCTGGAGCATATAATGTGCAATTGAAAACCACAGAGAGCAACCCAGAAACAGCCAACAGAAGCTAAAGAAAAAATCAGTTCTGACTTCAGTTTCATATACAATAATATGCTCGTACTTCATTTTTTAATGGGGAACACTTTCTCCATAGTGACCCTTGGTGGTTGGTTTCGTTATCTCCGGGCTAATGGGGTGATATTTGCTTTATGTCCACACTCGCTGTGTAAGAGTCCTGGGGAGCTGCTTCTATTAACCCTCAAACAGTCTGTTCCACCTGTATTTCCTCCACCCGCCCCCACCCCCCTAAAAACCAAAAACAGAGAAAGGACTGAGCCAGAAGCAGTAACACGTTAGATTAAGCTGAAGGTGAGAATAAACACACAGCTTGAAAAGCACAAATTCCAAAGATAAAGAGAGCTGGCAAGAAAGAGGCAAACAAACACGGACTCTGGGGGTGCAGGGGCCCAGCGGGCACAGCGCCCCGTCCCTTTCACAGGGCAGATGGCGGTCGATACAGACCCGCTGTGGACACTGTCAGCTGGCGGCTGCAGAGCCTCCGGACAAGAGAGCAGAAGGGACTTAATGGAAAAGCTGCTTTGAGCCTGAAAGAGGCAGTGGTAGGTGAGGGAGGTCGGTCTGTGACGGGAGGCGGAGAGGCAGGGCCTGGCCCCAGTGGGACCAAGGCAGCACTGGCAGCTACGTGTCCACCTCATGGGGACCATGAAAGAGGACACAGGAAGCCCAAAGCCAAAACTTCCTACATTCCTGAGACAAGGGCCCTTCCAGAAGATGCCACCACCTTTCAATATCTACATATGCGCCCCCAAATAAGCAGGGGCCTCTGGAGGCTCTGAAAGCCCATGGAGAGGACAGCTGTCTTGCCTTCTCCCCTAAAGTTGCAGTGGGGATTGGGCTGGCTACCTTCCAGAAGCTCGATCCTGTGCAAGCCCGGCCCTGGGGACCATCTTGTCTGTGGCTGAGCGGGTCCCGGCCAGCTTAGTCACTTGTTGCTGAGAACCACTGCTGAGCATCGTCTTGCCACGGTGTCCTCTAATCGTCACTGCTCTACTGAAGGGGAGGTGCCTTCACCAGCTGTGGTTCCCAGCGGGGACAGTAGTGGCGAGCAACTTAGGAACGAAAGGTCCAGACATTCCTCTACCTGCCGTGTAGGTTGGGGGTGACCAACAAGCCTCATCCTGAAGCCTGTAGATTTCCTCTGTAAAACAAAACAAAACACTGTATTTATTTATTTCCTTTTGGCTGCACTGTGTCTTCACTGCTACATGCAGGCTTTCTCTACTTGCAGTGAGCAGCGGCTACTCTCTAGCTGTGATGCTCGGGCATCTCACTGCAGCGGCTTCTCTTCTTGCGGAGCACGGGCTCTGGGCACACGGGCTTCAGAAGTTCTGGGTCCTGGGCTCTAGAGCACAGCCTCCATAGTTGTGGCGCCCAGGCTTAGTTACCCCAAGGTGAGATCTTCCTGGACCAGGGACCTAATCCATGTCCCCAGCATTGGCAGGAGGATTCTTAATCACTGTACTACCAGGGAAGTCCTAGATTTCCTTTTAAAGCATCTTAGGAAGCTGCAGGAGGAAAAAGAACACAAGAGATCGCTGCGCTTACCGGGAATTCACCTCAGAAGGTTTTCACTGCTCAGTCTATTCAAATCCCCTTGGCCTTGGGCTTCCTAACATTTGTGGGGCGCCTTACCATTTGCAAAGCACTTGAACGTCTGTCTTTAGTCCCTGGGTCAATATGACCCCCTGGAGAAGAGAATGGCCACCCACTCTGGTATTCTTGCCTGGAGGATTCCATGCACGGAGGAGCTCAGCAGGCTACGGTACATGGGGTCACAAAGAGTCGGACACGACTGAGTGACTAACATTTAGTCTCATGACTCTTTGAGAGGGAGACAGATGAGGGATTGGAGCCTCAGAGAGGCTGAGTCAGTGGCTCAAGGTCACACAGCACTGAGCAGCCAGCAGGACGCCTCCCCCACGTTCCGATGCTGGAGGCATCCTGTCCCATGAGCTGTGCCGCCTCCAGCCACTCTCCCTGCACAGCCACGCGTCAGCATTCTAATCAGCTGCCAAAAACTCAATATGGAGCCTCTGCCCTTAAAATTGCCTTTTATATTCTTAATCTTGTAGATTAGCTTTGTTTAAGCCATTAACATATTTCATCATCTCTAATATATGGAAATTAGTGTTTTCATTGGCTCATTAATCGCCACTTCTTCCCCTAAAAGCCAGTTACTGGAAACAGTATTACACAAAGATCAGAACACCTCACATTCTTGAGATGAGCTGGGCGGGTGGTGGGGGGGGGGGCGAGCTAGCAATGATTATCCACTCTGATTCTGCCTTGATGCCTAAATGACAATCTTTAAAGGGGTGAATTTCAATGACTAATCTGCCGAGGCTTGGCTCTGCTGTTTAGCATGAGAACATAGCTGTATTTGCCAGCTTTTCAGCCCATCACTATTACCGCATGGAAAAATACAGTAAATAGAGATGTTTGGATATTAACAAGCAGTTGATAAAATTCTGAATTTTAAAGAATTTTAAAAATAATCTAGGGGGTGGGACAGGGTTGGGAATGTGTCTTTCTGTAATTTCTCTCTTCTGTGTTGGCAGCTGGCCTGTGCAGACCCCTCTGCCCTGCAACCAACCCTCTAATCTACATGGAGTGTTCCCCTGCCCCTTGGGAAATGTGATGGGAAATGTGATAGCCATGTCTTCACTACAGCACCCTTGGGATGGGGGCGAGGACTTCCAGTGGGTGTAATGGTAGAACCAGAGGCCTCCAATGGGGTAGAGCTGGTTTCACTGAGGAAGTGCCCTGTTCAAGCTGGGCCCGAACTCACTGCCCCCACAGAGAGGAGAAGCTGATCCACCATTGTCATCCCTGTGTTAGTGTCCTAGGGCTGCTTGGCCACATGCTTGGTAGCTTAAAATAACAGTAATTTAGGGACTTCCCTGGTGATCTGGGGGCTTCCCAGGTAAAGAATCTGCCGGCAATGCAGGAGACCTAGGTTCGATAACCAGGTTGGGAAGATCCCCTTGAGAAGGGCATGGCAACCCACTCCAGTATTCTTGCCCGGAAAATCCCATGGACAGAGGAGTCTGGCGGGCTACAGTCCACGTGGTCACAAAGAGTCAGACACAACTGAACACACACTGGCGATCCGGTGGCTAAGACTCTGCTCCCAGTGCCGGGGGCCATGTTTCATCCCTGGTCAGGGAAGTAGAACCCACAGGCCACAAGTAAGAGTTCGCATGCTACAACAAGAGTCTGCTGCAGCTAAGACCTGGTACAGTCTGAAGGCTCACCTGCCTCAATTCAGTCCTGCTCCCAAGAGAACACAGTGTAACTAGAGCCCAGCCCTCCTGTGTTCCCTTTCAGCCATTCAGAGGCTACACAGGGTCACAGAGGTAGCAACGTGAGAATCACAGTTGGGGGATCAGACTGCAAGAATTTGAGTCCAGGCTCTGCCTGTTCTGAGCTCTGCAGCCCTGGGCCTGCTACTCAAGCTTCCTGAGCCTCTGCTCCTTCACCTGTTCAGTTCAGTTCAGTCTCTCAGTCGTGTTCGACTCTTTGCAACCCCATAGACTTCAGCACGCCAGGCTTCCCTGTCCATCACCAACTCCTGGAGCTTACTCAAGCTCATGTCCATCAAGTGGGTGATGCCATCCAACCATCTCACCCTCTGTGGTCCCCTTCTCATCCTGCCTTCAATCTTTCCCAGCATCAGGGTCTTTTCTAATGAGTCAGTTCTTTGCATCAGGTGGCCAAAGTATTGGAGTTTCAGCTTCAACATCAGTCCTTCCAATGAATGTTCAGGACTGATTCCTTTAGGATTGACCTTTAGGATCTCCTTGCAGTCCAAGGAACTCTCAAGAGTCTTCTCCAACACCACCGTTCAAAAACATCAATTCTGTGCTCATCTTTCTTTATAGTCCAACTCTCATATCCATACATGACTACTGGAAAAACCATAGCTTTGATTAAACGAACCTTTGTTGGCAAACTAGTGTCTCTGCTTTTGAATATGCTGTCTAGGTTGGTCATAGCTTTTCTTCCAAGGAGCAAGCATCTTTTAATTTCATGGCTGCAGTCACCATCTGCAGTGATTTTGGAGCCCCCCAAAATAAAGTCTCTCACTGTTTCCATTGTTTCCCCATCTATTTGCCATGAAGTGATGGGACCAGACGCCACGATCTTAGTTTTCTGAATGTTGAGCTTTAAGCCAACTTTTTCACTCTCCTCTTTCACTTTCATCAAGAGGCTCTTTAGTTCTACCATAAAGGTATTGTCATCTGCACATCTGAGGTTATTGATGTTTCTCCCAGAAATCTTGATTCCAGCTTGTGCTTCATCCGGTCTGGCATTTCACATGATATGTATTCTGCATATAGGTTAAATAAGCAGGGTGACAATATACAGCCTTGACATACTCCTTTCCCGATTTGGAACCAGTCTATTCCATGTCCAGTTCTAACTGTTGCTTCTTGACCTGCATACAGATTTCTCAGAGGGCAGGTCAGGTGGTCTGGTATTCCCATCTCTTTAAGAATTTTCCAGAGTTTGTTGTGATCCACACAGCCTTTGGTGTAGTCAATAAAGCAGAAGTAGGTGTTTCACTGCATATCATGAGTTATTAGCACTCATGTCGCCTGGCTATTGTGAGAATTAAATGAAAACATGTCTACAAGACGCCTTGTACATAGTAGATGCTCAGTTAGTGTTAGCTCTCTCCTTCCATCTCCATGTTTCCCACATACCTTACACAGTCCTTGGATTTGGCAGTGACTTGATATTATTACATAAACAATTCTGCAACATATATGTGCTTCTCAAGCTGAACTTGTGTTTCAATTAGTTGGCAAGGAGAGCATTTTTCAGTGTCTGGGTTTTAAGAATCCACTAAGGGGTACCTAGCCAGCTGGTGGGCTGCCTTCTTTGAAACGAACACAGGCCCAACGCCGGGCCTGGCAATGACTGACCGTCACAGTGTCTCTCCAGGTCCCATGTCGCGTGGGCCTTTGTGTCTGCTGTACAGAAATCAATTGCCGTGTTCCCAGGAGCCTGCACACCCAGGAGCAGCATTCAGAAGAGAACAGCTGCCCTGGAACACGCGTCTCTCTGCTCAATGACTCCAGCTGACCCTGGTTCCCCCGCCCCTGCCTCTGGCAGATGAGGCTGTAGCCTGCTGCAAAATGACACTCGTGGGAGGGGTGCCCCTTGCCGAGGTCACCGCTGTCTCAATTTCTGGAGGTTCAAAAATGGTGGCTTTATCAGCTTTTCCAGAAGTGCTCAAGCCAGAAGAGACTGAGTTGTAACAACTCAAATTGGAAGAGACCCTCATGAGCTGGATCATTCTCTGGCACCAGACTTCGAGTGTTTATCCATTCGTTTATTCATTCACTCATTCAACAAGCATCTACAGAGGGCCAGGCACTTTCCCGCATTAACTCAACTCTTAATCCCAAGAGTTCTCATTATCCTTCCTCTCACAGGTGGGAAACTGAGGTTTGGAAAGAGGAAGTCATTTCCCCAGATGCCTGCCCTTTTGTGAGTTCAGGATAGAGACAGGAAAGAACACAGGGTCCAGAGAGAAAAGCAGTAGGGAGACGAGGCTGGCGAGGCAGACTGGGGCCTGGTTATAAACCTGGGGTGATGGGGTGTCCATTCAGGAAACAATACACCAGCATCCCCATGACTGTCAGTGCAGAGATGAGAAATCGTGTGGGGTCAGAATGCTTGCCTGTAGGTGCCTCTGTGGCCCAGCATCTTCCCATCTCTTCTTCAGGGTATCTCTAGCTAACCACACCTGCGCCCTCCTCCAGAAAGTGTTTCCTTATCAACGTTCTTATAGCCAGTGCACTAATCAGGTCTTGCTCAGTTATGCTGTGGTCACAGACAACCCAGATTCTCCATGGCTTACGAACACCACAGTGTATTTCTCTCTCAAGTTAAACCCCTGGTCAGCCAAGGCTCTTATCCATGGCATCTTCTTTCTGGGATCCAGAATGAAGGAACAGCCCCTCCCTGGGATGTGCTCTCATGACAGGGGCAAAAGAAGAAGGGTGGAACCACACAAAGAAACAGGTTATTTACCTTTATGGTCTGTTGTTGTTGTTCATTGCTATTCAGCCGCTAACTCATGTCTGACTCTTTGCAACCCTATGAACTGTAGCATGCCAGGCTTCCCTGTCCTTCACTATCTCCTGGAGTTTGCTCAAACTCATGTCCATTGAGTTACCGATGCCATCCAACCATCTTATCCTCTGCCGCTCTCTTCTCCTCCTGCCCTAAGTCTTTCCCAGCATCAGGGTCTTTTTCAATGAGTCGACTCTTCACATCAGGTGGCCAAAGTATTGGAACTTCAGCTTTAGCATCACTCCTGTGAATACACAGGGTTGATTTCCTTTAGGATTGTCTGGTGTGATCTCCTTGCTGTCCAAGGGACTCTCAAGAGTCTTCTCCAGCACCACAGTTCGAGAGCATCACTTCTTCAGCACTCAGACTTCTTTATGGTCCAACTCTCACATCCATACATGACTACCAGAAGAGTCATAGCTTTGACTATATGGACCTTTGTTGGCAAAATGACATCTCCGCTTTTTTAATACTGTGTCTAGGTTTGTCATAGCTTTTCTTCCAAGGAGCAAGTGTCTTTTAATTTTACGGCTGCAGTCACAGCCCACAGAGATTTTGGATCCGAGGAAAATAAAATTTGCCACTGTTTCCACTTTTTCCCCATCTATTAGCCATGAAGTGATGGGACTGGCTGAACAAGTTATTTACAATGGTCTTGTTTACACTATGGAAATAATATTAATTCTCTCCCAACGAGGCTCCTATAAAGATTAAATGGAAAACAGTGCAACTGTATGGAAGCATGTGCACCATCAACTTACTTACAGCTTTGTCGTGCCAAGCACAGTGCCTGACACAAAGAGCCGGCTCGAGAGTTCTATGTGGAACTTGATTCATCAATGAATATTTATTTATTGAGCCCTTTCTGTCTGTCAGGCGCTATTCTAGGAGAGATCTTGGGATCTAGAGGAGAATGAGACAGGCAGGCTTCCTGTTGTCATGGACCTGAGAGCCCAGTTAGTGAGCACAGACAATAAAGAACTAAGTCAGAATTCCAGAGAGTGGTAAGAGCTGTAAAGAAAATAAAGCAGAATGGATAAAAACAGGTCAGAAAGTGAATGACACTCATCGACAAAGACCCCTCCCAAGAGGTAACTTTGAGCTGAAACCCATTTAACGAGAAGGAGCCACTCATGGAAAAATATCTAGGAACCAGCATCCTGAACGGAAGGAGGAGAGCACGCGCAAAGGCCCCGGGCAGAGATGAGCTTGACTGTTTAAGGAACACAAAGACGCTCAGGCCAGCGCATCCTGAGTGCAGGGGGCACCCACTCTGAAGGCAGCCAGGAAGAGGCAGGGACCTCCGCCCCTCTTCTTGTGTCCTTCCAGGGCTGCCAGAACCTCGCCCAGTGCCTGGGGCACAGCCAGAGTCTAGGAAGCATCTCTTCAAGAAAGAGTAACGAGCAGGATGGATCGACAGCCCCACAGAGGCAGGGCTCCTCCCGTGGTGGGGCTGTGGATGCTCTGCCCGTTCCTTCCTTTTGATTCTCCTCCTTGGTTCCTCCCTGGCCCCTGGAAACTTCTTTCAGTGCAGCATCACCCCATGACATGTTACAATTTCCAAAATTATAGCTTTCTGATGACCTAGAGATGTACTTCATTCTTACAAATAAGCTCTCCCCAAACCGCAGTGTGGGATGGGCCAGAATGAATCCCATCCACTGTGACTGCTGTCAGCTCTGCCCCCAAACCATGGCAGCCACCGGCCTTAGCCTGGATTTCTGGGTGATTTTTGCTTGGGGGACCTAGCTCTCACTCCCCACGAACAGTGGAGTCACATAGTATGCACATCTAACTCCACCTCCATACTTCAGCTATGCCTGCTTGCAGAAGAGGAGCCAGTAACAAGTAACACGGTGAACTCGGGCCTCAGAATGAGCCGGGATAGGAAAGGAGACTCAGCCGTTCCCTGATTGCTCCAGCGCTCTCGCGGTGAGAGCATCTTTCCTTCCGTGGTCCTGGAGATCTTAGTGCTAAAAGATATGGGCAATCTGAAGGTACCTGGCTCCTATAAAGCGATCACACTCGGTGCCAGCGTGGAGGACACCTGGGCCAAGCCACCAGCCATAAGCCAGGACGTCACCCTCACGGGGAAGCCTTACCAGGGGTCCAGCGGGGAGTAGGGTGGGGAGTTGCCATACAAGTGATTCCACTGTCTGTGCTCACTTCAGAGTGAAGCCCGGAGCTGCTTGTGCAGGGATGGCTCTGGAGGAGGCCTGTGTGCTCGGTTGAGCATCAGAAGACCAGACTCTGGCCCTGGCTGGCCCCTGAGCTGGTGACCTGTTCCCCAGGTGTAAGACAAAGGCCTTGGGGTGGATGGTCTCAGCACAGCCCACCCTAACTCTGACACTGCGTGATCCTGAAGGGGGCACCACTGTGGGACTATATATGGAGCATTGACGGGAGTTCTGGGGAGGGATGGTGAGCAGAAGCCACACCTGGGTCGAAGGAGTCATGGAGAGGACACCCACTGGACCTTCCCAAGCCTGACCGGAGGCTTAGCTTCCACCAGGAAGGGATCAGTCCATTGAGGAACCCCTTCTAGGGCAGCCATGCCCTGGGAACCAGGCTGATGCCAGGAATCAGCCAACCTCCTGGTCCATGGCGTCTCCTTAGCCAGGGGCCTCTTTAGCGTCAGACGCCCCAGAGACAACAAAGGGATGCACTGAGGTGAGCAGTCGGGGAAAAGCAGAAGCAGGCCCCGATCTAGTTAGAAAGTGTCTCACACGACCCTCCCATCAGAGGCCACAGGCAAGTGGGCATTGGGAGCAGGCAAGGGCATCGAGGAGGAGGCAGGCCCCAGAAACGGAAGAGGCTTCAAGTCATCCCAGCACCCCAAGTCCAGGTTGCCTAGTGACAATGCAAAGAAGGTTGCAAGGGGGCAAGGAGTGACCGAGCAGGAGGCCCAGGATGGGGAGCTGAGGAAGCTGGAGGCCCCAGCAGGAAGCTGAGCCCGGGGTTACCAAGAAACTGGCAGACAGGGGCCTGGGCCGGAACCAGGGTTTCCTGAGGGCCCAGCACATGCAGGGCTGTGGACAAGCCTGTGCCAGGGACAGAGCTGTGAAGGGATGAAACATTGATGTGAGGGTGATTCTTGGGGTCGTGGACATACATGGGGCAGCCTCTGAATGGAGCCATGGGCCAGGAGCCCGATGCAAACAGCCAAAAGCGATCGTCAGAAATTCTCCCTTTAACCTTCACATCTCTAAGGCAGCTTGTGTTCTGAGCGGGACGTATGTGGATCCTCTCTGCCTTTCACAGCCCACTCCTCTCCTGGGCTGTCCCTCTGCCAGAGCCCCAGCATCCAAGCTCTGTGAGCCCCGCCCAATCTCTCCCGAGCTCCAGAAAGGGGGACTGAGGCCCTCCAGTGCTGGGTGAGCCAGGGCCCCACGTGGAACTGGGGGACACACAGGGCTGGAAAGGCTCAGGGCAGAGCTGCAGTGGGAGAGGGAGGAAGAAGAGGTGGAAATTAGTCATAGTCACACACCAAACTCTGCAAACCAGGTATTACCTTCCCCATGTTGTAGTGAGGAAATTAGGCTCAGGGAACTTAAGGAACTGCCCAAGAACACACAGCCAAGTACAAGTCAGAGGCTGGATTTGAACGCAGATCTGCTTGAGTCCAAAGAAGTGTTCTTACAACGCAAGACACTGCACGTCCCGTCAGAGAAGTGCAAAGAAAGAACCCAGAGCTAAGGGGGTGTGTGTGTGTGTGTGTGTGTGTGTGTGTGTGTGTGTCCAGGGCAGGGATAGGGTGGTAGCGGGAGAGTGGAGATAAGAGGATGCCATCAGCTGGAAAGGAGAAAGGAAAAGAAACAACTGCAGAGGAAGAGAATAAAGGAACAGTTGCCAGCATGAAACTCAAGGACAGACCTTTGGAAATTTTAGAAGTTGTCAGATCTTTCTTGATGAGTTTTTTTTAACTGGTGACATAACTTTGGGAGAGCGCCAGGGACAGAAAAATGGAGACAATTAAATGATCCCCCCACCACTGACTGTTTTCCCAGAAACCTCTCCATCACCCCTGCAGGGCCCTGGGGCCCCGAGGAATAGCTTAAAAGGCACACTGTTCAGTCACATTGTAAAGACCCATTGCTTTCCATCCATAGCTGTGCATCACAATGTTTGCAGTCAAGCTCTGGAGCCCAAGTCTGTTAAAATTCTGATGGTTCTGTGGCTTTGGGATTGGCTAATGATAGAAACTTCCGCAGAGGAAGAAAAACTCTAATGACAGCCAGTACGGCAGAAGCCAAATGCAGCGAGCATGGTCACAGTGTGGGGTCCGCTCAGAGCCTTCTGTCCTGGCCGGAAGAGTGCACCTCCCACCACTTTGGGTTCATGGTCATGTCTGATTCTCGGATGTTGTGAAACACAGGTGTGTGCTGTCTGCTCAGTCGTGTCCAACTCTTTGCGACCCCATGGACTGTAGCCCACCAGGCTCCTCTGTCCATGGGGTTTTCCAGGCAAAAATACTGCAGTGGGTTGCCATTTCCTCCTCTGAAAAGGTTTATTAATATCACTAATAACAACAACAGTAATACATTAGTAGCTTACATTTGTATTTCACATGAGGAATTTACACCTGCAGAGAATTTGATGTTTAACAAAGTATATCTCATACATTTCCTCTCTCCCTGGCAAATAACGTAGGAAGCAAGTGAGGAAAACACCATGGAATCAGATAAACCTGGTCCCAACCTCCCTGCTGCAGGGCAAAACTGCGCCTCCCACTCCCCTGGAGGTTAGGTGTGGCTGTGTCACTTAAAACCTGCCTGAAGCCTTTATGTTCTGAGTCACCTGTTCCCTGCCACGCAGCAACACCGCAGAGTCCCCAGCCAGCAAGCGTTGGGTTGGTACAGATGGAGGTAACCTTGCAGCTTCTTACCAAACTGATGCTGAAAACTTAGCTTCTGTGCACTGGTGCTGAATTGAAGCTCAGAGTTTTGGGTGAAGTAGAAAAGGATAGCGTTATTGCTTTGCCAGGGAGGGGGACACAGCAGGCTCCTGCCTCTCAAAACGATGTGTGCGAACCTGGGAGGATTGGGAGAGGAGCTTCCTAATGAGGGAGGGGTCTGCTGACCAGGATGAGGTTACATGCAGGGCCTGCACTCCTTTCATGGTCTTCTCTAGAATAAAGAATGCTAGCACCTTCCATCTGTTGGGGGTTTTAGTTCTGTAAAGAACTCCAAGATATTTTTGTGTGTATCCCTTGAGGCAGAACCAGGACAGAACCCCAAGGCTGTGACACCGTTTCCTGGCTGTTCCTCCCTTGTCTCTGCATCCCCTCCCTTCCCTGATAAGTAGTTGTTCAAATCTGCCCTTTGGAACTCAGAGAAGATCACAGAGTCAGAAGGCCATTCCCTAACGAACAAGAAATGGGGTGAAAGAAAAGCTTCTGTGCCCAGGATCCTGCTTGGTTTCAATACTGACTGGAGCAGAAATTAGCCCCATCTCCAAAATAAGCTAATGAAAACATGCTTCCCTAAGGCCTCCTAGATACCAGCTGGCAATGGATCCTCGGTCTCCTGCTCCTTCTTGGCCATCGGGGGGGGCAAGCATTGAATCCAGCCTGAGTGTTAGAACGGATGACATTGGGCAAGCTTAGCCTCCGTGGGTGCTGCTTTGCTCCTCTGGGAAACAGAAATGATGGAGGCAGGACGGTTGGGAGAACTTGATCAGACACCATCACATGGATCGCTTGGCTGTAATGGGTGCCCTCCCCACTCCCCCAGCATGTATCTCGCGCGGACTCATGCACCTCGGGGAGTCTGAAGTTGACTCAGGGCTCCCCAGATGCCCTCCTTGAATGGCTGCCCCTTCCGCCCTCAGCTGAGTAGAGTTTTTATTCCCCTCTGGGCTCGGAATCCGGAAGCTGTCTCCTTTGTGTCCAACTAGAATGGTTTTCATTTCAAAACGTATCGTTGTCCGGGAACAATGGCATGAGGCAGAGCTGAGCTGCTCCTGAGAATAGAAGCAGTGGAAGGCATCTGAGCACAGTGGCACCTCTGAGCGGCACCAGGCGTCAGCAGGAAGGACCCTGTAATTAATTTTTAAATTTGCTATTATCATGCATTTAGGCAGTAGGCTGGCGTTTCACTTGGTTTTGACCTTTCAAAATGTTACAAGCCATATCAGTCTTTCTCCAGTGTTGAAGGACACTGGCTGAGAGGCTATAAAAACCTCAGCTCCGTGGACTGGCATGCTTCCTTTTTAAAGTTTTCTCGTTTCCCTTTATTTTACTTGTCATCTACATAAAGCAAATCCCACACACGCACACACCCTTTGTTTTCTGGAAATGAGGTGTGTGCTTCCATCCCTTCATTTCCGTTCCCCAAGTGGCTGTCACACCTTTTTTTTTGGTGATAGAATATATATAACATAAAATTTAGCATGTCAGCTGTTTTTAAGGGTCGAGTTCAGAGGCGTTTAGTATGTTCACATGTTTGTTTAGCCATCACCACCATCCATCTCCTGAACTTTTTCATCTTTCCAAACTGAAATTCTCTGCCCATCAAACACTAATTCCCCATCCTCCCTGCCCCCAGCCCCCAACACCCACCCTTCTACTTTCTATCTCTATGAACTTGACTCCTCCAGGTATCACATATGAGTGGAATCATAAAAGATTTATCTTTTTATGACTGGCGTATTTCACTTAGTAGTCCGTCTTCAAAGTTCGTTCATGTCGTAGCATATGTCAGAATTTCCTCCCTTTTAAAGGCTGAATAATATTCCATTTATGGATAGACCACACATTTTTTAAATGGTGAAAGATCCTTGATGGTTAGTAGTTATACCCTGTATCTCAGTGTGGAAAATGTTGTCTCCACACCTTATTTCATTTGATCCCCCAGCAGTGTTTGGAGATGGATGTGATTAGTCCATCTCAGACATGAGGAACCAAGTCTCAGAGAAGCTCAGGATATGTCCCGGCAGTTCACGAGTGGACGCCAGGGCCTTGGACCCACAGCTCCCTCCCACCTCCACCCATGACACCCTGGTCTGGAATGTTAGAAGCAGAACTTATTCTTTGTTTGGGCTGATGTTCACTTTCCCGTTTTATTTCGCTCCTCACATATACCCACGAACCAGATGTTCAAGCAGGGGTTCAGACAAGGTTGGGGCAGGAACAGAGTCTCGTCTCAAAAAAAACATTTGAGAAAGAAGAAGGAAAAGAAAAACCCGGCCCCAATCCCAGTTCCCTAGCAGTGACCCGCTGAGTCTAACTTCTACTCTGTTTATAGGAGATCATGACGGTTTTGGGGGAACACAGTGGAAGGACACCTCTTATTTGCATTTAAAAAACACGCAGCTGAGACCGTGTCAAACTGGAGCAAAACCACACAAGGCTGGGCCAGGGAAGCCGGGGAGGTGACAGCAGCTTATGTTGGCCGAGCCCCTGGGGCCGCAGGTCCTCTGCAGGGGCCTTCGGTCCCACGTCTGACAACTCACGGCTGGAGCATCTGCCCCCGGGGTTGAGACGGTCGGTCGCACAGGCAGGAAGCAACGCGGGTAACTGTAGCCCCAAAGTCCACGTTCTCTTGCCTCATCCTTGGCTCTGCCTTTGCCGGGCTGAAGGAAGGAAAGTGAGACCACTCTGCACGTGCAGCTTCGGGATGGGGGACCCATGACAAGCGCTCAGCCAGGGGCTCTTTCCATGGCTGCCACCACGGCAGGGCCTGGAGACCCTCCTCAGAGACAGGACGCCAAAGGTCGTACCCCACTCCACCTCTCCCACTCCCCCCCACCACCTCTCCCACTCCCCACCACCACCTCTCCCACTCCCCCACAACCTCTCCCACTCCCCCCCAACCTCTCCACCTCCCCATCTCCCTACCCGCCACCCCACCCTCTGCACCCTCTCTGGATCACCTTCAGGCCAGGAGGTATTGGCGGCGTTCCTTAGGGCCGAGATATTTCTTCACTCATTTTCAATAAAATGTGGACACTTCCTGAGTTGCTGCTGCTAAGTGCTGGGCTCAAGGCTAAGCCCCAAGGCCCCAAGAGGAAGATGACCTTGTCTGTGACCTTGAGGGCAGACAGCCTCCACCCCATCACCATACAATGAAGTGTTCTGGAGGCAGACCTGCGGCGCTGGGTCAGGGGCAAATTCTCCCAGAGAAGGGGGAGGCCTGGTGCAGAAGAGATGTTATTGAGCCAGGTCTTCGGGGCTGAGCCTACCAGGTGGGAGACGGGGGTCCACGCTCCACAAAGGGCACAGGCTGTGCAAAGTGAGTGGAACAACAAAGTGAGTCCACAGAGAAGGGCCGGATGGTGAGTGACAGGAGATGTTCTGGGAACCAGCGGATGCACCGTCTGTTAAAACCCTGAAGACAAGAAACCCAGGAGGTTCCTTGATCTTGCAGGCAGTGTGGAGCTGGGAGATGTCTATTGCAAGGTAGGGGTGGATGCGGGTGGGGGGAGTCAGGGGCCAGTTGGTGCCTGATGGACACGAACAGGGGAGCTGCGGGGAAGGAATGGGAACGGTACCCCCCTTCCCTCAGGGCAAACAGGGTGCAGGGACAGAAGATTGTCACATCCGAGAGCCTTCTGAGGAGCAGATGTGTCCTCGGAGGCTTCAGGTCCTCAGAGCAGCATGTCTGTTAATAGCTGCCGTGCATCAGGACTGAAGAGCCTTCTGCACCCAGCTCACTGAGGGCTGGCTGGCTATGCCTGTAAGATGCCACCCGCGACTACACAGTGGGGAATCGGAGGCTTCAAATGAGGCAGAAAGGCCTGACTGGCTGGCCCAGCCCTCTGAGGGAGCTTCAGGGTGTCATGAGGCCCGTGGGGCCATTACCCACCCCCGACCAGCCTGTAAAGGAGCCTGAAAAGTCACTAGAGGCTCATTTCTCTGACATCAGGTCTTTTCTTCCCAGGCCTCAGCTTGAGAGGTGCCATTCAGCTTCAGTTCGGTTCAGTCACTCAGTCGTGTCCGACTCTTTGTGACCCCATGGACTGCAGCACACCAGGCATCCCTGTCCATCACCAACTCCTGGAGCTTGCTCAAACTCATGTCCATCGAGTCAGTGAGCCTCAGTTTCTATAAGGAACTGACCACTTTCCTTAATAATAAGACCTACATCCTCCAAGGTTGGCAGCAAAGGGATACTTGCAGGGTGGGCAGCTCTCCACAATTCATTGATCCCTACTGCCAGCCAGGTGAACACGCACCCCCTTTAATGCTCTGCTGAGAGGTGGGCACTGCCCTTGAACCCACAGACTGGACTTGGGGGACAGCAGAAAAGCAAATATGACTCTGCAGGGACAATGAATGGACACACAGCAGCCCAGTCTCTGGGTTCAGAGGCCCTGTTCTGCTTGAACAAGTTCCAGAGGAAAAGAGCAGCCCAGGTGGTGGTGATCCTGAGCTGGCTCCTAGGGGCACCAAGGTCCCATCACGTGCCTCTCTTTTAAGTCTAGATATGGTGACTGCACGTGGGTAGCTTGAAGTCAGCCATAGTGGAATTATTTATGCCATGAAAACTGGCCAGCACTACACAGCAGGGCTTTTTTTTTTTTTTTCTCCCCAAAGAGCTGGGTGGTTAAACATTTATTAGCATTTATTAACTGGTTTTTTAACATACCCACCCGATGACCCAGAAATTCCACCTCTTGGTGAAAAGTAAGAGAAAAGAGTCCATCCATCCAAAGACAAGGGCCAAAATGGTTTAGCTGCCACATTCGTAATAAAGTCACATTCATAAATCAAATCCCTTATGATTATACAGTGGAAGTGAGAAAATGAAGAGTAGAAATGGGCCAATGTCCACTGGGAGGAGAATGGGTAAACTGAGTCACACTTGTACAATGGATACACTTCAGAGACAGAGATGAGCATTTAATACATGACATGAAACAGCATGGATGAATCTCACAGACACCATGTTAAATGGAAGAAGTCAGAAGCAAAAGACTACGTCGTATGATTCCATTTATATGAAGTTCAAGAACGGGCAAAACTGGTATAGAATAAAAGAGGTCAGAATACCGATTACCTCAGTGCGGGGAGGAGTTAGAACTGAGTGCGAAGGGGCAAGGGGCCTCTCCTGTATCTTGGCGTAGATGACCGTACGCAAGGGTACATACATGGAAAGGCAAACCAAGCTGTTGTTGTTCAGTTCCTAAGTCATGTTCGAATCTTTGTGACCCATGAGCTGCAGCAAGCCAGGCTTCCCTATCCTTAGCCATCTCAGAATTTGCGCAAACTCATGTCCATTGAATCGGTGATGCCATCCAAGCCTCTCATCCTCTGTCACCCTCTTCTCCTCCTGCCCTCCATCTTTCCCAGCATCAGGGTCTTTTCCAATGAGTTGGCTCTTTGCATCAGGTGGCCAAAGTATTCGAGCTTCAGCATCAGTGCTTCCAATGAATATTCAGGGTTGATTTCCTTTAGGATTGACTGGTTTGATCTCTTTGCTGTCCAAGCCGTGTGCACTTTGCGCATTACATGCCTTGCAGATGAAAAGTAAAGAAAGCAAGTGTGCGTCTGTAGGGGTGTGTCCTCCTCCTTGCTAGCTCCTGGGTCATCTCAGCCCCCATCTCCCAGGAGCTCAGACCTTCCTGAATGCTCAGATTCAAGAAAGATCACCTCCTGAGTTCTGGTGTTCTGGAACGCACTGCCCAGGCTTACCCAACAAGGATGTCCCAAACTCGGGATCTGAGTCTATTTCTCCCAACCAGGAGCTGGGATGCTCTGGGGTAGGCAGGCCTGGGGTGTACAGTGGAGGTCTGGACCTGCCTGGGTGTTGGGAGTGGAGGGAAGCCTGGGGTGGAGGATCTGGCTCATAGAATTTGGGGCTGCAGTGTTGTCTGAGTCAGTCCCCTGAGGACTCAGGAGAGAAGGAAGTCAAGCCTTGGGAGGAACTGGAGACCCAGCAGAGTCAGGTGAGGCCCAGATGTGTGCCAAGCATCCTGCCGGGCCTCTGCCTGCATAGACCTTCATCGAGCTTCCAGGCTCTCTGAGCCTCCATTGTCTTATCTGTAAAATGGGGATGAAGACTTCACAGGCCTCTTACTGGGATGACCAGAAGTGATGTGGGTGAAACCAGGCAGACTTTTAGGATGTATGGAAACACTACAGATGCTCAAGAAATATTAGTTGAATATGTTAAATCCAACCAAGCCCATCCCCACCCCCAAATATGTGCCTGTGTGCTAAGTCACTTCAGTCATGTCCCATTCTTTTCAACCCCACGGACCGTAGCCCACCAGGCACCTTTGTCAATGGGGGTTCTCCAGGCAAGAACACTGGAGTGGGTTGCCATGCCCTCCTCTCCTCCAGGGGATCTTCCCAACCAGGGACAGAACCTGTGTCTCTTACATCTTCTGCATTTGCAAGTGGGTTCTTTACCACTAGTGCCACCTGGGAAGCCCCGGTGTGTGTGTGTGTGTGTGTGTGTGTGTGTGTGTGTGTGTCTTAGTTACTTCAGTCGTGTCAGACTCTTTGTGACCCCATGGGTAGGGAAGCCCAGATAGATGAATACTAAATACTCCTGCTTAACAAAGCCCTAGGCTCCCAGCAGTTGGGGGACTCGGGCATGGCCTGTTTGTGCAAGAAATGCCCTCCCTAAAACTGAGAAGGATAAATAAAACATTCTCACGCTGATCCTGCTTTGCAGTGACTTTTATTAGAAATCATAACTCACCAAACTCCTCCAGCTTCTGCCCTGACCCTACTCCACAGCCAATGCCCAGCTAGGAGTGCAGCTCTCACAGTGTCAGTGGACTGTAGGGAGACACACGGAGTCACCGAGTGGCCCTGGGTGAGGTGGGTGGGGTGTGACCCTAGGAGACAACAGCCGGGCCTTCTCCGCAGCCCCCTCCTCTGCTTCCCTTGGACCCCTTCTTTCTCAGGGGCCCCTAGGGGTCAAGTTCATAATGCCCCGAGCCTCTGCCTAGTGAAAACACCTGTAGAGGAATCAGCGAATCTTTTCTGCAAAGCCTCTACCTGCCAGGTCACGTGCAGGCAAAGCACTGCCTTAGGACTCAGGCCCCAAGACAGAGCAGAACACAGACCCTGCCCAGCAGGCCTGGGGGTCTGGGGTCACGGATACCATCCCTAATCAGAGCTGGCATAAAGGCTCAACCATACAAGTTCTGTGCTGCTCATCACAGAGGGCAGTGTGGGGGATACGGGTACCTGCAGCCCCCAAGGACGCTCTGGGGCAGGTGGCAAATACAAGCTCTCAGTCCCAGCCTCCCAGACCTGTGCTGCCAGCTCTGGGATCCTAAACCGCCAAGCCCAGACCCAGGGCCAGTCAAGGTGCCCGCTCGCCCTGGTGTCCACTGTGCACCTGGGCCCTGGGCTCTCTGGAGGCGGGGCCCAGATAGTCTGATGACCCTCTTCTCCTTGCTGGTGTGTGGTCTGGACAGATGGCTCCCCTTGCTTGTCTGTGCCTTGGGGACACTGAGTGCCTGCAGCCTGTGACCTTCAGAGGAGCCAGTGAGATGCTCAGAGGCAGGGCCCAGCACCACGCCAGGCACACAGTGGCAGCTGTCATCGTCACATGTGTCTCGTCTGAGCGCAGTTATTTCTGCTGCTCTTTCCTAGCGTCTGCTCCCCAGGCCCGGCTGCAGCATCGTGGTCTGGACCCGGCCTGGCCGGTCACAAGCTGGCCCGTCTCCCACCCTCCCTCAGGCCCCAGACCTGAGCCCAGTGCGGCTGTCAACTGCTGGTCATTCCCTCCCGGATGCCCTCAGGGGACCAACACCACCTCCCCCAGAACCAGCCTGCGCCCCAATCTAGACCAAGGTCACCCCGCCTCTAAGTTTGAGGGCGATATTTTTAAAGATTCATCACATTATTTGCAAGCAACTTGCTCCTTTCTGCCAGAAAGATGCTAAATAAGTTTGTATTTTGTTATTTTCCATCTATAATAACCGCTTTTCAAACCGAGACAGAAACAAACATGGAAAAAAGCAAAAGGGTTTACAGCTAGTAAAACACCCTCGGCTGTTTCCCAGCCTCTTCCCACAAGCATTTCTGATGCCGCCCGGCCACCCACTCTGCTGCTTCTTACACCATCCCACGCGCTGTTCTTCATCTCACAATGCCGCTCGCAGCCCTTCAGCATCAGGCCAATGACCCTCTCCCCCTGCTGGTGTGTGGCCTGGGCAAATGGCTCCACTTGCTCTTCTGTGCCGTGGTTCTCGCTAACGGCTCCTGGAATTCCATGGTGTGACTGCTCCGTGGTGTACAGTGTTTGAATCCCATTGTGACGGTCGTTTCCGTGGCTTCCACGGCTGTAGTAAATATCTCTGTATATTTATGCCAGTAATTCCACAGAAGTGGAACTACTTGGTTGAAAGTCAAGGCCTCCGTGGACGTTTCGTCCTGACTCCGCTCCCCAGGGGTCAGCCACCAGCCTGCAAGCTGCCCTGTGCTAGTCCTGCCCAGCTTGCCCACCCCTATGCCCACGAGCTCCAGTGCAGGCCTGACAGCCAGGCCCACTCACGTTTGAGCGTCATTCATTCACTCATTCATTCATTCATTCGCTTCTCCAGCCAGCCTTCTGCTGGGTGCTGGGGTTGCCACAAGGCCAAGGTCAGTCAGCCTTCGGAAGCTGGTGGCCTTGTTAAAATCTCCTCATCTCCTGGGACCCCGCCCTGTCCTCTGCCTGCCCCTGCCCTTCTGGAGGGCAGAGCCTGCTCTGCCTGCACGTGGAGGATGGCGCCTGCATGCAGAGAGGGGCAGGGGGCCTCGAGAGGCTGGGAGAGGTGCGCCCTCCCTGCAGTAAGTCCTGGGAGATCCCCCTGAGTCCTGACAGCACTCACATTATTTAAACTGGCTCCGAACAGGGTTATTCCTTCTAACACAGCAAGCCTAGAGGTGCTTCCCTCCTCTGTGGGCCCCTGGGGCGGAGACCCGGCTTCTGGATCTGCATCCTCAGCACCCAGCAAGGGCTGACAGCCACTTCCAAGGGTACCCGCCTCGACCCTGTGAGGCAGCACGTGCCCCCTTTGAAATCAGGACATCAGGCCAGGAAAGTCTGTGTCTGGCCGAGAAATGACTGACAGTTTCAGGGTTTCAACTCAGATCTTCGCTGCGAGTCCGTGTTCATCATCTGACTATGTACAGGGACTTTGCACACTTTCTCCGATCCAGCCTTCCCTCCACTCGGACCCAGTTTCCCCTGCGCTCCCGTCCAACCCCCTAACCTAGGTGCATGCCCGGGATCCCCCGTGTGGCAGGAGTGAGTCGCATTTCTGAGATGGAAGGAATGCAGATAACCAGGCAAATGCTCTTGTTCAAAAGCACTAGGTCGTACATGATCCTGCCCTGGGGTGGCCTCAAGGGTCCCTGGGTTCCTAAGAGTCCTGGGGCTGCGGGTGCCTCCACCGCTGTGCCCAAGTCCTTGCAGGTCCCCAAAGAGAAGGAGGAGGTGACAAGACCAGCCTCACTGGGGAACACATGGGGTTTACTGTCCCTCTGAGAGCCTGAATTGTTGCAACAGGGGCACCGTGTGGCTGGGGCTTATGTAAGTTAGAAAATGAGGAAGTTTCCTCCCCATGTGACATGTCACAACCCTGCCCCCACCTCCCTATCACCATGACAACCGCAGGGACACTTCCAGGGAAGACGGGAGCATTCGAGGCACATGTGACCCTTGTCCGCGGGGACCCCATCTTGTCCTTGTCATGACCTCCTTGTGGGCTCTGAGAGTCTGGGGCCTCTTTGCTGAAGGACACAAGAGGTTTCCAGATGGATCCACATCCTGGCGCCGCCCGGGCCCTCCCCTGGCCTCCCTGATGAGAACATGTGATGAAAACAAAATGAAGTGACGCTGAGCTGGGTGACTGAGGGGACCGGAGCGCTGAGAACCAAGCAGCCCTCTCCCAGGGACAAGAAGGTGCTGGCTGAGAGCAGCTGTAACCGAGTGAGACCTGGGAGAAAAGGATGCTGTCTGAAGGGTGGGCTCTAGACTTCCTTCCCCTCGAGTGGAGAGCCCAGCGCTGCTCCTGCCCTTCCTCGGTGCCAGCTGGTCTCCAAGGAGGGAGGTGGCAGGGGAGGTCCCAGGAGCTGAGGGCAAGGGCTCTGGGCCTCCTCCCTCAGGGTCCCAGATGTGCTGGCATCCGGCCTCAGGCATTGTGGGCAGGGGTCTCACGCTGGTCTCGGGGCTCCATCCAGGTGAAGTCAGTTTCTGTCTGCTGCAGGGACCCAGGGAGTGACAGGGTCAAGTAGCCTCATAGGCAGAGCTAGCGTTCCTGGGGAGATGGGCCACTGGGGTCAGACAGATCCCAAATGGGCACGGTCATGACACAGCACACTGAGAGAGGGTAAGGGTTTGCAGCTCCAGAAGGACTTCCTGGCAGAGGAAATAACTCAGACACTTATAAAACCAGTAGTCCAGCAAAGCGCAGGGAGTTGGGAAGGAGAGCATCCAGGCTGAGGGATTAGCATAAGCAAAGATGGAGGGGGCCATGCAATATGAGCGGGCGCTGTAGCTAGCACAGAGTTTGTTTTTTATTTTTGGCTGTGCTGGGTCTTCATTGCTGTGCACAAGTTTTCTCTAGTTGCTGAGAGCGGGGGCTACCTTCTAGTTACTCTGCAGTGCTTCTCACTGCAGTGGCTTCTCTTGTTGCAGAGCACGGGCTTGCTCTAGGGCACTCTGGTTTCAGTAATTGTGGCACGTGGGCAGCATGTGGAATCTTCCCAGACCAGAGATTGAACCAGTGTCCCCTGCATCGGCAGATGGATTCTTAACCACTGGACCACCAGGGAAGTCCGCTAGCATGGAGTGTTGAGACAGGGCACAGAGAGAAGGCTGGAAGAGTAGGCAGAGGGCAGGTGACATCAGGTCAAGAGAGCCTTGTGGAAAAGCACTGGGATGCCATCAAAGCTATTGGAGAAGGAAATGGCAACCCACTCCAGTGTTCTTGCCTGGAGAATCCCAGGGACAGGGGAGCCTGGTGGGTTGCCATCCATGGGGTCGCACAGAGTCGGACACGACTAAAGCGACATAGCAGCAGTAGCAGCCATAAAAGCTGAGGGGTTGATGCAGTCAGATTCATTCACGCTTCACGTAGATCCCGTGGTCAGTGTGGCAGGCGAGTCAGGAGACCCCATGGGGTCCTAGGGAAAGCTGGCAAGGTGATTCAGCACAGAGGTCTTGGCAACGGAAGAAGGACCCCAGAAACACTTAGGAGGCAAAGTTCTCAGGGCTTGAAGCTCAGTTTCCTTCAGCACTGGCCTGAGCAGTTTCCAGAACCAAGGTGAGCTTCAGCCCGCAGGTGGCAGAAGAGTGGCAGTGAGGTGGTCCAGGGCGAGAGCAAGAGGGAGGCCACTGCACTCAGAGCCCAAGGGCGAGAGAGGCCGTTAAACCTGGTCTCTTATTTAAGAGCGTGTAAAACCTTCTCTAATGATGGTTACAGGCTGCCCCGGAGGCCTGGCCTCCAGAAGCCGGGTGCCACGGTCAGCTGCAGGTAATAACAATTCCGTTCACATATTGTAGTCTCAGGCCTAAGAGTCTGCTTTCATGTTCCAAAGACAGAAGATAAATGGCCCTTATCATTTTTATGTAGCGGCTGTCACCACCGGAGCTTCACGTAGAGTGCCCCGAGCTGCTTTTGTGCTTGTTCATTAGACACTTTAAGACCTTTCTCCAGGGAGAAGATGCCCCTTAGCTGAGAAATGACTCCTGGTTTAGCATAGTCCAAGTCCACAGGACTCATGCACTGTCGCTCCCCACCTCCAATTAGAACCGCTGGGTGAGCCTGAGCCCTGGAACCAGAGCTGGAGGGATGGCTTTCTGCCCCAGCGGAAGGGAAGCAACATCCTGCTTGGCAGGGCAGGCCAGTGGGCCTCTCTCACCAGATGACCAGGCGGGGCGCTGCAAGAGCAGGAGAGGAAGGGGTGCTGAGTGAGGGTGGGCTGAGGACCAGGCAGCCTGCAGTATTTCACTGAGGATCCTCTGCTTATCCAGGCAGGATTGCCAGGCAACGGGGAGGAGTCTGTGGTCCAGAAAGAGAAGACACAGCCCCTCCACCAGCACCCTCCCCTCTGTTCTCCCAGGGGAGGCTGGGAGGGCTGGGGGCCTGCTCTTTGACGGGTGAGGGGATGGGGGGCTTTAAATCCACCTGAAACTGGGCAGTGTCTCTTTGGGAGTGAGCCTCATTGTTTGGAGACCTCTGTGAAGGTCAGGATGGAGATGTAGCGCCACTGGCAAGCGCCAGACAGCTTAATCAGGACACAACCCAGTCTCTTCATTATAAACCTAGGTCCTAGTCCATCTTTCAAACTGATGAGAAATCTTGTTGGGACGTGTTGGGGTTTGGTTTTTTTTTTCCTTCATGTTTTATTACTTTCCCCCCAAGTATTCCAGGAATACAAATCTGTATGGGGAAGGGGCGTGGCTTAGTGCGCCGTCAGCTCCGCAGCCCAGCACTCGAACCCCAGCTCCCCTCTGGGGAGGCCGGGCCCCCCCAGGAACCAGCGCTGACCTGGTTGTGGAGGGGGGGGTCCCCTCAGGAGGCAGAACCGACATTCACACTTCTTTCTTACTCCTCATCTGTCAAGTATCAAGCTTCAGCTCCATGGGTGACTAAATATCCCACAAACGAACAGGTCACGTTCCACATGCTGCCTTCTGACAGCAAGAAAGTCGCAAAGACAGCAGCAAGTTTCTTTCAGAGTGGAGGGCTGGAAGTGGCGGGGAGGCGGCTGGGAGGGGAGAGCCAGAGGGGAATCAGGACGGGAAGGGGAGGTTCAGAATGGGGAGAGGAGGGCAGGCCCTGGCTGCTGGGCTGGGTGAGGCCTGGCGGTGGGTGGAACTTGCCCAGACAGATCCAGGATGACCAGGCCAGACTGCGCAGGGAGACAGAGGTCAAAGCAAGTTGCTGCCAGAGTGGGTGCCAGGCCCACAAGGACCAATCGTTTTGCATGAGGCGGACACCCCTGTTTCACAGCCCAGGGCCTCAGCAGGGAAACGGCCCGTGCTGGTCTGCAGAAGGACCTACCAGGGGCCAGGCTGGACCTTCAGCTCCCTGGACCCTGTGGAGTGCGTATCAGGTCCTGACTCCTTTTTCTGGGAGACTGAGGGTGGTGAAGCAACTGGTCTCCTAACTAATGACAGAGAGAGACACGCGGCCTTGCACATGGCGGATATGAGGGGTCCACCCCATCAGCCCTCGACAACCCAGAACCCGGTGGGCGAGGCCTCACGGCAACCTTCTCATTTACAAAAGGGGAGAACTAGGCCCCCCGACCCCAGCAGGAGGCATGCTGGAGGCTGGGCATGTGGGAGGGGGCCCCCTTGAAGGCCCCCCAGCCCTGCCGCCCCCTCCCAGGCTCTCTGAGGGTGCAACCTGTTCCTGCCCCAGGCTGGTGCCTGAGTCATGGGGATCATCTCCCAGCGTGAGAGCCGCCGTGGCACGTGGCCCCACGTGGAAGGAAGGGCAGCCTTGCGTCTGGGAGCCGAGTCACTCAGGGGACCTGGGAGTGAGCTCCAGGCTGCAGAGGCTCCCCCAGGCCCTGGAGGCATCTCAGAGACCTCTGGAGGTGCTCTGCTCCCGAGGACATGGCCACGCAGCAAGGTCCCCACATGTCCAGCTCCCACGCCATCGGTTGCAGGGACTCTGAACAGAAAGCTGGGCTCTGACACAAGTCTGCTCAGTGTCTGAGTTGGTGTGACCCTGCCCCCTGTCCAAGGGTGGGTGGTGGTGCCCACTCGGTCCCCCACGAGCAGAGCAGAGGGCCGGGCTACACCCAGTTCTCTGTCAGCTGTCATCCCTTGGGCCCCCACCTCTCCCGACTCCAGGCAGCCCTAGAGCTGTGACCCTCCCCTTGCTGGGGAGGGGCAGGGGGTGGCGGAGAACTCAGGCCGGGTCTCACCAGCTCAGGGTGAGGTGGTGCAGGAGGGCCTCCGAAGGGCCCCATGTCTCTTTCCCTGTGCCTCCCCAGCCCGGTCCAGTAGCTACCCCAGGATTCTCTTCCTCCCAGAGCCAGCTTCCAGCCAAAGTAGATGTCACAGCCAAGATCTCTTTCCTGAAATCGGCTCAGTTTCAACCCATTACTCCTCATTACTCTCCTGAACGACTCCTTCTTAGTCTTCTCCTCCTCCACATTTGGTCCGTGCCCTTCAGAGGTTTGCAACAGGACTCATTTCTTGGCCCAGGGACAGGCCATCCATCTTCTTAATCTGACCTCATAAATCAGCCATCTAGGCCTCCTCAGGCACCCGTCCATGGCCCCCTCCACCCCTGGAGGCCTTTGGGCACCTCTCAGGGCAGCACCCACTGAGACCTCCAAACCCTCCAGGAGAGGGCCTGCTCCCCCAAAATGCCCAGCACCATCCTTCCTCCCCACCGTGCCCCCCCGCCACCAACGACAGGTCGGGGGCTCCCAGCTGCTCCAGCAGGACTCCCACCAGCAGCCCGGGCAGCTGCCTCTCCTGTCAGCAGACCCCTCTCCCGGAACAGGGACATCTTAAGCTTGTTGGGATCAATTGCCCGTGTCGTTCCACTTAGTCCCCCTGCCAGACCCTGACATCTTCACTGGAGGGGAGGAAACAAGGGCTTTCCAGGACTCTGGACCAATCCCTAAGGGACACAGCTTTGGGGCGGAGAATAAAGCAGGGTCTGGAGGGGGCGGGGCAGTTAGAAGCAGCCCAGAGTCTTTAGAAGAAGCCACAAGTAGCCCCCACCCCCCCGTCCCCATAGCCCCTGGGGAGCCCCGTGAGGGGCGGAAGGACCAGCGGAGTCCAGTGCCAGGCCCGGCGCACAGGGAGATATGGCAGAGGAGATATGGCAGCTCTGGTAAACAGAAATGGTGTGTGTGTGTGTGTGTGTGTGGTGTGTGCACTGTGTATATGTATGGGTTGTGTAGGCGTGTCAGTGATTTCTCAGTGTGGACAAATCCCAAAGACTGATGCTGAAGCTGAAGCTCCGATACTTTGCCACCTCATGTGAAGAACTGACTCATTTGAAAAGACCCTGATGCTGGGAAAGATTGAAGGTGGGAGGAGAAGGGGACAACAGAGGATGAGATGGTTGGATGGCATCACCGACTCGATGAACATGAGTTTGAGCAGGCTCCGGAAATGGACAGGAGGTGATGGACAAGGAGGCCTGGCGTGCTGCAGTCCATGGGGTCGCAAAGAGACAGACACGACTGAACGACTGAACTGAACTGTTTAGTCGCTAAGTTGTGTCTGACTCTTTTGCAACCCCATAGACTGTAGACTGACAGCCTCCTCTGTCCATGGGATTTCTCAGGCAAGAATACTGGAGTGGGTTGTCATTTCTCTCTCCAGGGTATCTTCCCAACCCAGGGATCAAACCCAGTCTCCTGCATTGGCAGGCGGGTTCTTTAGCACTGAGCCACCTGGGAAGACATCTTTGACTTGAACCCCCACTCAAAGACCCACTGGCCAAAAGATACACTTTAAGTTTATGTAGTTAGTTGCTCAACTAAAATTGACTTAGCATCTGCTCTGTTCTGAGCAGGCAAATGATGAAAATGCAGCGGTAATAATAAAGATACAGTTCTGGCTTCGTGAGGTGTGTGTGCATGCTGGAAGGCTTCCTGGAGGAGGGGTGTTAACCTTGCAACAGACGGGAGAGATTTCGAATGATTAGATTAATGGTTCTAAAACTGGGCCAAGCCCAGGGGCACCTGGGAACTTTCAGAAATATAGATTCTCTGGCTGAATCAGACACAGAGGATAAAATGTCCTCCCAGTGTTTTTGAGACCCGCTGGGCTGGACCGTGGGAAAATCAGCATCAGGAAAGCAAATTCTGGGAATTCTTCCCTCTGGCCAAGACTTTGAGGCCTCAAAGCGTGTTCTGGGCTTCTGTCCAGGTGCTGAACCATCCTTCAGGTCTATAAAGTGTGCTCCTGGGTTCTGGGCAAAGCAGAGAATGCTATTCAAAAAATTTGATATTTAGTATTTTTCCAAAGAGCATGAAGATCGTCATCATGTGAAATACCAGAATCTTGGACATCTTATCTATTTTATCCCCCAAATTAGACAGTACTAAGATTGCTCAGGGCTTCCCAAGTGACTCAGTGGTAAAGAATCTGCCTGCCAGTGCAGGAGATGCAAGGGATGTGGGGTCAATCCCTGGGTTGGGAAGATCCCCTGGAGAAGGGAATGGCAACCCACTCCAATATTCTTGCCTGGAGAATCCCATGGACAGAGGAGTCTGGCAGGCTACAGTCCGTGGGGTCGCAGAAGAGTCAGACACGACTTAGAGACTAAACAACAACAGGGTTGTTCTACAAAGTCAACGTACCTTCAGGCTTTCCCCACGTGTGGACCATCTCCCTGCCCCCTGCTCTTGCCTCTTGGACCTCCTTCCATCCTTCCATCACCTTCCATTAGGAGTGGCTCTCGTAGGGGGTCTCTTGTCCCCTCTGGGCTTTGTCTGAAGATGCCTTCATCCTGTTCTTGTGAGACATGTTTACGTGATACAGATTCCAGTTGGACAATGAATTCACTTATGTTTTAGTCTTTGATAATATTGATTTCCAGGCTCCTAGCCTCTCTCGCTGCCATTAAGGAGTCTGCCACTCACAGGTGGGTCATTTTCTCTTCTCTCAGCTTCTTGTAAGATTTCTTTGCTATTTTCCATCACTGTGATGGGTCCGTGTGTGGGGTTTTGGTTTGTTTTTTTTTTTAATCCCTTGCTTAGGATTTATTGTGCTCCCTGAACTGAAATTAATGTCTTTTATCAATTCTGGAAAATTCTCAGCCATCACCTCTTCGAATAACGACTGTCTCTCCTGTATTCGGTTGTTTCTCTCTGGCCCTCCGTGTAGCTGTGCATTATTTCTCATCCCAACCTCCTCTTCTTAGCCTATATCTCATATTTTCTGGCTTTTCCTCTGTCCTGCATTTGCGCATTTCTGCTCCATCTTCTAGTTCACTGATCCCCTCCTGAACTGGGTCTACATGCTAGTCCTCCCATCTGCGGAGTTTTGTGTTTCAGTTATTACGTTTTTCATTTCTAGAAGTTCTACCTGGCTCTTTTTCAATCTCTTGGATCACTTTTATAGTCTTTTTTTTCCCCTCCTTGTCTGTATTCTCAATTCTTTCTTGAAACATTTTTAACTTATTTTTATTCTAGTTCTGATCACTCAAACATCTGAAATCTTTTGATCTAGTTTTGCATGCGTGGTTTCTGCTGACTCTGACTCATCATGGATTGTTTTCTTGTGTGTTTTGCAATTTGAGATTGTACCCAAATGATATTCTGTAGGAACCCAGAAGGACCTAGAATTCATGGGTGTGCTCTGGCCGTGTGCCCCAGGTCTATCCACCCAACACCACTTTAGGTTAATTTCTGGGCTTGGGGTTTTCTGGACCACTGATCTCACAAATTGGAGCCCCAATTGCTAGTGAAGGTCAGCCTAAATTGACACGTTCTCAGGAAGAAATCTTTTTATCTTCATTCATTGTAGGGCCCCGGACACATGAATATCCTTGCTCTCTTTCTTTGCTAAAAGTTTGGTTTTTACAGCCCAACCTTATGCTGAGTGTACTGCCTTGGAGGGTCCCAGCTTGAGATACAGATCTCACTTCACACTCCCAAGCTCCCACAAGCTCTAGATAAGACAATGTCTTGTGGGTTAGTTGCTAAGTTGTGTCATTTTGTGACCCCATGGACTGCAGCCCACCAGAGTCATCTGTCCATGGGATTTCCCAGGCAAGAGTGCTGGAGTGGGTTGCCCTTTCCTTCTCCAGGGGATCTTCCTGACCCAGGGCTTGAACCCGCATCTCCTGCTTGGCAAGTGGGTTCTTTACCACCGAGTCACCTAGGAGGCCCCAAAGATAACGTGTGCATTGTGGTTAAAACCCAGTTCTAGGCTCCTGTTAGCAAATGCCTCAAGGCAGTGTTTGCTTCTAGTTCCGGTATCAGTTCCCACATCGTTACTGGCTCTCAGGAATTTCCCTTACTTTCTTGCAAACTTAGCTATGCATTGAGTAAAGAAGTTTGTAATAACTGAACCTGCATTTTTAGGTGTTTTTGTAGCAAGAGTGTCCCTCAACCCCCAGAGGATCTGACTATAGCAGAACAAATACTTGTTCACCAAACCATCTCTTCTTCCTTTGGGGCTCACACCTAGACCGCAACCCTAGCTACCCTCAACCCTTGCAGCTAAGCATGTAGCATGTCCAGTGGAACTCTTCCCAAGTCAGGATTGTGAAAACCTCTCACACGATCCACAGGGAAAGATGGCAGAGTGACAAGACAGATGAGCCTGCATCCTTAATCACTGCTTGAAGGAGCACTGCCTGCCATTTCAAACGTTAGATGAATAAGAAAAAAAGCCCCTGGGACTTAACCTGTGACAGCAGCTTGTGTTCTTTAGGCTACTGGTCCACCATTTGTCAGAATTAAAGTCTCACGTAGAATTGTCCTGTAGTTTAGTATTAATCTCACGAGGCAGCAGTGAGCAAGGGTGTGAAGCAAGATCTTAACTACCTGCCTGGGAATTGAACCTGGGTAGCCTGGATGAAGGGCTTCCCTGGTGGCTGAAGTAGTAAAGAATCTGCCTGCAATGTGGGAGACCTGGGTTCAATCTCAGGGTTGGGCAGATCCCCTGCGGGAGGGCATGGCAACCCACCCCAGTATTCTTGCCTGGAGAATCCCTATGGACAGAGGAACTTGGCGGGCTACCATCCATGGGGTAACAAAGAGTCAGACATGACTGAGTGACTAAGCTGGATGAGAACCAGGAACCCTAGCCACCAGACCAGCAAAGGCTAGAGGCTGGAAGATAGTTTTCCCTGGATCTTTGCCCCCAGTGAAAAATGCATTTATTACGAAGGCAGAAACTACAAATGCAGGCACCAAGTTTATTACTAGAGACAAAGTACAACAAGTGGAGGAGTGCACAGAGAAACAGCTTATTAAATGAGATAGAAGCAAGGCCAGTATGCACACCCGGACGGGAAGGGCGTGGGTGTGCCCCCAGCGAGGAAGACGGCAGTAAAGAGGCGGCTAAGTCAGTTATATAGGTCAGTTCTTCGGGGTCTTTGTCTTCCTTCAGGCCAATTATCTGATTTTTTTCCCACACCTGACCTACCCTGAGACCCTCCCCTGAGTGTGCACGTACCCCTCAGCCAAGATGAATCTCGAAGTGAAGTCTTCTGGGAGGAGCAAGACTCATATGACCTGGCATTATCCCGTGACTTTTGACCCACAAGGAGCCTTTATGAGCATATGTAGTGTCTCCCTTGTCCCCAAAGAGGTGGGGAGCCAAGATCCCTTAATCCTTTACTCAAACAGAGTTTTGCCCCTCTTTGTCCTTGCCATGGCTATTACCTTAAGATGTTTACAAGAGAGAAACACTGGCTTTTTACCCTATTTCTTTTATTACTTTCATTTCAGAGGGCAAAAAAGAACCTGTTTGTAAATACCTTAACTGGAACCCACCTATCTCTTGTCTCAGGAAATGCTAACAGTTTTAAGTATCCAGCCTGAAGCCCACTGCTCTGTGGCCCATGAAATGCAAACAGGAGGCCAGTTGTAAATGTCTAACCTGGGGCCCATCTATCTCCTAACTCAAACCTGTACAATCTTTTCAGGCCTTAGGGGCTTCAAGTGTGTGTATTCAAGGATGCAAGACCATGGCTCACAGAGCCTGAGTGGCTTACTGGAGTTGCAAGTGGGATATTGGTTTGAGAAAGATGCCCCTTCTCTGCCTTGTCACCATTCTATGCCAGGCCGGCACTGGCCACTAGGTCCCCAGACCATGCAGGTGATGCCGGCTCTTGAGGAGCTCCTGTGTATTGGGGACACAGATGCAGACATAGGCCATCCTGGGATGAGAAGATAATGGTGGTCGTGGGTTGTAGTGGAGTGATGACTCAGGTGATGGCCCATTCTGACCGAGGGTCAGGGCGTGGCTGGGAAGTACCAGGTTGCCAGCTCCAAGCTTCAGGTCCCTGGAGACAGAATCAGGCGGGCCCTGCTCTGTTCCCTGCAGGCGAGATTCCACAGGGCAGCCCGGCCTGCCTGGCAGGGAGGGGCCCGGGCATGCTCTGGAGGTGGGCATGTGGCCCAGAGCCGGCAGGACGTTGAGGCTGCCCCATGCAGAAAAACCTCATCTCCACAGTCCTTAATGACACCTTGCGGTCTCTGGAGTCCTCAGCTCACCCACTGTGCATGCATGTCTTCAAGAGGCCACAGACATTCATTGACCACTTCTGCAGGGATGAGGGCCACCACTGGGCATTGGTGACATTGTAGGGATACAGTTGTTAGGGGAACATTGATTGAAACTGCCCACCCTGGCCAGGCACCATGGTAACCGTTTTCGTGAGGTCCTGGCAAGGAACAGGTAACTAATAAGCCACCACCAACTGGAAGAGTTCAGGAAAGGCCAAAAGGAGGTGCCATGTGTCCTGCCATCTCCCAGAATCCTTCTCGCTGGAATCCATCTTGGCTGAGCAATGTGTGCACCACCAGGAAGGAGCCTGAGTCAGAATGATTGGCCAAAGACAGCCCAGAAAAAGAAATCCCATCACCATAAAACCCAAGACTTGGAGCCACCTGGCCAAGCAGTCCTCCTGGGTTCCTTTATCCTCCTGCTCTCCCGCCGGGCACCCCTTCCCAATAAAGTCAGCTTCTGTGTCTCCTCAGACAATTCATCTCTGAGTGTTAGACAAGAGCCCCCTTTTGGGACCTGGAAGGGGTCCCCCTTCCTGCAACACGGAGACACACCAGGCCAGAGAGTGGGCTTCCGGATCCCCACCCTCAATGGCTCACAGCCTAGAAGGAAAGGAAGGGCCCCCTGCTGGGAACTGACCACGTCTCCTCCTCTGCCCCCTCCAGCTCTGGTAACAGCTCTGTCCACAGTCCCCCCACCTCCCACCCACAAGATCACACGTGTGGTAAGTGGTCCCTACTAGCAGAGGTGTGAGTTAGAATGACCCAGTTGTGATGTCGCCTTTATGTGTCAACCTGGCTGGGCTGTGGTGCTCAGCTGCTTAGTCAAGCGCTGTGTAGACGTGGCTCTGAGGGTAATTTGTGGGTGTGATAACATTTACGATCAGTTGACCTTGAGTAAAGGAGATGGCTCTCCATGAGGTGGGTAGGCCTCATCGAATGGGTAAAAGGCCTTAAGAGCAAAATCAGAGGCTTTCCAGAGAAAAGGGGACTCTGCTTCCAGACTAGAACATGGAAGTTCTGCCTGAGTTCCCAGGCTGCCTGGAATTTGCCAGCCTCCAGTCATGCAAGCTGATCTCTTCAAATATGTCTCTCAATTCCCTTCTCTCTCTTTTCCTCTCAATTGCCTCTCAGCCTCCTCAACCAAACCACAGTCTCAAGAGCTTCCTGTGGACCACACACAGAGGGGTGGCCCCTGTCTTTCCATTCCTGGTGCCCTTGCAAGGAATTCAGACTCACGTAGGACGCCAACCCTGACGCATCCCAGACCCCAGCCAGAGGGTTGGCGAAGGTGGCCCAGCTTGGAAAAGGCCTTTGAGGGACAGGCTGAGCATTCTGCACTTTGCTCTGGAATGTTATTCCCACCCCACCTCAACCTGAGCCTGACTCCCACCCACCCAAAATAAAATGTCTGAGTGCATTCCACACCCTGGGGAGCTGCCGGAATGGGACAAGATCGCGGCCAGGGCAGCCCAGCCCAGCCTCGCCCCCAGAAGAACTCAGTGGACAGAGGAGACCCGCACAGCCATCTGGGGAAATGGACAGTCACTGGGCTGCACTTGCCCAGCGCTCACTTCACGGCCACAGGGAGCCCAGGGTTTTGGGAGACAAAGTGCCACTTAAAAGCCCATCGTCTCCTACCGCCCTCCCGCCCTGAGCTCCATAGATCATAAATTCCAGAGGGCAGAGGGGGCTCATGCTGGGGGCAGAGGTCACAACCCTGCTCCATCCGTTGCTGCAGATGGAGGCCCCCAGAGAATAAGGTGCAAAGGGTGGTATCAGCCCCTGGCATCCTTGTCAGCCCCCGACATTTCCTGGGCCAGCCCTCTGACCTTGACAGGGACTATTCTGGCCACTGCCCTGCACTCCAGAGAAAAGTAACCCTCCTCTGCCCCTTCCTCCTCTGCTTATCCCACCGTGGAGTAGAGCCTCTGGGTGTTTAGGGTTAAAGAGCAGAGGGAAAGCTGTGAACACAGATGAGCCCAGCAATTTGATATTAAGGAAACTCAGAAGCCTGCAGACTACTGGAAAGGGTAGTTCATTTTCACTTGCATCTTAAACCCCGTGGAGCCAACTGGGAATAGCACAGACCTCAGTGTCAACTACGGGCTTCCCAGGTGACTCAGCGGTAAAGAATCTTGCCTGCCAATGCAGGAGATGAAAGAGATGCAGGTTTGATCCCTGGATCAGAAAGATACCTTGGAATAGGAAATGGCAACCCACTCCAGTATTCTTGCCTGGAAAATCCCACGGACAGAGGAGCCTGGTGGGCTACAGTCCATGGGGTCACAAAGAGTCGAACATGACTGGGCTCAGCACAACAGCAGCAGTGTCAACTGAGTCACGACTGGAAATCTCGGCCCTGCCTTTGAGTGGTGGAGGGCCCTGGGCTTCATCTCACCACTCTGAGCCTCCATCTCCTTGTCCCACAGATATGGGAATAACAGCATCCCCTTCACCAAGCGGCCATGAGGGTGAAGGACCACACTGGAAGTGCTTAGCTGGCATCTGGCGCTCTATGCCCAGAGCTCCCAACCCCTCTTCTCATCCCTCCTTCTGTCCCTGCCTGAGAAGCTTGTGGGGACACAGGACGTGTAACAACTAACACGATCCCGGGGGAGGGAGGGGGATGGGAGGGTCAGAGAAGATGATGCGAATGACAGGGAGGGATTTCAGGTGGGGAGGAGGGTCTCAAAGGCGTTTTAGGGGCGTTTTCTGTGCCCCTGGCTACACTTTAGAAGCAGAGGCTTGGGACTTCCCTGGTGGTTCAGTGGTTAAGAACCCGCCTTGCAATGCAGGCAATGTGGGTTCCATCCCTGTTTGGGGGACTAAGATCCCACGTGTCACAGGGCAACTAAGCCCGTACCTGGCAACTAGAGAGAAGCCCTCGCTCTGCAATAAAGATCCCACATGATGTAAGACCCTATGGAGACAATAAAATTAAAAAAAAAAAGAAGAAGTAGGGGCTTGGATGGAGGAGATGAAGGCTTCCTCTCAGGCCAGGGCTACAGATGGACTGAGCAGCCTCCTTCTTCATGAAGGGAAGGACGGTGGTGAGGGCCCCGTGGAGTCCCAAGGCCGTGAGGCACCATCATCTCTACAGCAAGTCACATTCCTGAGGAATCGGACCACACAGGAGTGAGGCTCCAGAAACCCCTGGCCAGGCATGAGAGCCGCAGAAGAGAGGAGGCCAGCCTCTAAAGGAGGACTTGTCTCCCTGTCCAGAACCACCTACTGTGCGCCGCCGTTACTGTGCGCCTTCCTTCTGCCCATGGAGGAAGCAGGACCATGGGGGCGGAGGGTCTTACCATGCATTCCACAAGCTTCTTGTGGCTGCAACATGAGCCAGTATGGAGCAGCCCTTGAGACATGTAGCTGCTATTAAAGGGCTTCAGAGATTGGGAAACTGAAGCCCAGAAGGGTGTGACACCCCTGGGCTGACACAGCTCAAGCCTTCTGAGGACTCGGACCCAAGGAAACCCCCACTCAGCAGCTTCCTTGCTACATAAACTTGATGGAAGGAATTCTCCTGTGCCTTGGTTTTCCTGTCTGTAAAAAATTAAAGACATCAAAGTATCCTGTGCCCTGTCCCTAAAGATGAAATGAAATAACTCATGTGAAAGAGCCTCATCAGATGCCTAAGATAATAAACCTTGATTAAAATGACTGTCCAGACCACAGTGCTATTATTCTAATTTTCTCCCATTAAGCACTCTGTATTTGCTAAATGAGTGATTTTTTTAAACATTGTATTATAAAAGTTTCAAATACACAGCCAAGTGGAAAGAATTTGTAATGAACACCCAGATTCTATAACAGTAGAATTCTACCATTTACATTTCATAATACTTGCTTTATCAATATCCATCCATCAATCTGTCTTACTTTTTGATGCATTTCAAAGTAAATTGATGATGTCAGTCCAATTCCCCTTCAATGCTTCCTGGTTTACTGTTTGGGGAGGGGGGTGAAATTTACATACAGTGAAATGCACAAAACTTAAAAGTCGTTTGCATATAAACATGTAATACAAACCCATATCGGAATAAAGGATATGACTATCATCCCAGAGGGGCTTCCCAGGTGGCTCAGTGGTAAAGAATCTGCCTGCCAATGAAGGAGACACAAGAGACTCGGTTCGATCCCTGGGTTGGGAAGATCCCCTGGAGAAGGAAATGGCTACCCACTCCAGTATTCTTGCCTGGAAAATCCCATGAACAGAGGAGCCTGGCGGGCTAAGGTCCATGGGGTCGCAGAGTTGGACACGACCCAGCAACTGAGCACACGTCATCCCAGAAAGTGTCCTCCCGCCTCTTTGCAGGCAGTCCTGCCCCTGCTTCCAGAAGGCAACCACTGTTCTGATTTGTTTCCACTACAGGTTAATCTTCCTGTTGTAGAATTTCACATGATGCAGAACATGACTCATAACACAGGGCTGTGTGTACTTGTGTCAACTATCTGCAGCTATATAACAAATTACTCCTAAACTGAGCAGCTTAAAACATCACCACCTAAGAGTTCACAGTTTCTTTGGGCTGGGAACCGGGACATGGCTAACTGGGCAGTGGTGGTGTAGTCGCTAAGCCGTGTTTCTTTTGCGACCCTATGGGCTGTAGCCTGAGAGGCTCTTCTGTCCATGAGATTTCCTGGGCAAGAATACTGGAGTTGGTTGCCATTTCTTCCTCCAGGGGATCTTCCCAACCCAAGAATCGAACCCACGTCTCCTGCATCACAGGTGGATTCTTAACTGTTGAGCCACCTGGGGAGCCCCCTGGCTTAACTGGACCTTCTGGCTTGGGGGTCCCTTAAGGCTGCCATCCACACACTGCCAGGGGCTGCAGTCTCTCATCTGCAGGCTTGGCTGAGGGAGGTCAGCTTCCCGGCTCACTGGAATGGGTGTGGATGGGATCAGCACCTTGAGGGTTGTTGGACTCGGGGCCTCACCCCCATGGATGCTGGCCTGAGGACTGCATCTTTCAATCCCTTATCACCCAGGCCTTGCATAGGGCAGCCCACAGTGTGGCAGTTTCCATCAGAGCAAGGAGGTGAGCGGGCCAGACAAGGCGAGGAAGATAGAAGTCAGAGATAGAAGCCAGATTCCTGCCACTGGCTCTCGGAAGTGACATCCCATCACTTTTGCCATAGTCTAGCCATCAGAAGGACGTCACTAGGTCCAGCCCACACGCTAGGGGTGGGGACTCTGCAAGGGAGTGGGTACCAGGAGGAAGGCTCACTGAGCACCATCTGACAAGCTGCCACCTTCCTCGGGTGAGACACCCAGGGCCTGTCCATCCCCTGCTGGGAACGGTCTTCCTGGATGCTCTCTCTCCAAATCTTCCTCTGGCTCTGGGAGGTAACCATGGTGATGGTACCTGTATCCCTTGTTGTGGTGGCCTCCTGGAGGGAAGACCCTCCTCTCCGTGGTTATGGAGAGGTTATGGTCCCAAATCCAGCTGGGACCCTGAGTCCCTGACGTTTGCCTCTCCATCCTCCCAGGATGGAGTGTCTTGTGGGGAACACCCTTCCCGGTAGTATGTGATATGGGGTGCCCTGGAGTGGGGGTGAGGACCCCCCCTCAGTTCTTCATTTAGCTGACAAGTCCTGGTGGCATCTTTCCTCAGGGCCAGAGCTGGCCCTTTTCAGCACCAGCACAGCAGGCTGTCCCCTGATTTGCCCCAGCAGGGTGACTGTGGACCATGGTCATTTGGTGGGCAGGACAGGGACCCTGACCTGAGTGTCCTTCCCATCTCCCAAGACAGAGGAGGTGAGAGCGCATGAGACAGGCACCGTGTGGGGAGGAAAGAGAATAGAATCAGGTCGGGGCTGTGACCCGGCCTCCAGCCCACCTGCAGACCTCCACGCCCTCCCTGCGGGGACTGAACACAGAGGGCCTAGGGTGGCCGCATGGCTGGTGACGTGCTTTCTGTTATTGCAAATATGCAGGGGAAATGGTCAGGATACCAATGGAGAGTCAGAGATGGAGGAAGATAAGACAGAGAGACAGAAGCGGATGGAGAGATGGACAGAGAGAGACAGACGTGGAGCGGGGCAGAGAGGGAGGGACGGCAGCAGAGGAAACTCAGGGGCCAGGAGGCCAACGCTGGCAGGCTGCAGTGGGGTGAATGGGGGTGGCGGCAGCAGCACGAGGAGACCTTCCTTCCTGCGCCCGGCATCTCCCAGGGGAAACTCAAAAACCTCATCCTGAGGAGCTGACATCTGGAGCCATCAACGGGTGGGGGTGCTCAGGGACCCCAGGCAGCCACTCAGGAGAAGATCAGACCAGATCTCGACCTGGGCAAGTCAGTCACCTCCTCCCCCTGATAGGACTGGCAGATCAGCAAATAAGAATCTGACCTCCAGACAAACCACAGGTAGGGCTTTAGTGTCAGTATGTCCCCAGTACTGTATGGGACTTACACTAAAAGTTTATTCATGATTTATTTGATATTCAAATTTAACCGTGCGTCCTGGATTTGATCTGGCGGCCTGACTCTCTGAGGGGTGGCCCATGCCTTTGCATGGCTGTCTACCTCTTGTCCTCCAGGCCCTGGCTCAAAGGACTCCCCCCCAGAGAGGTCTCCCCTGGCGGAAGGACCTTGCCGCCTCCCCTCAGTCACCCTCCATTAGAGCCCCTGGTCCAGAGCAGTCCTGGCGCTTTCAGGTTCTGGAACAACCCAACGCGTGTGTCTGTTTGCTGTTCATTTTCTATCTCCCCATCTGAGCCAGCAGGCTCCTGAACTCGGGGACCCATCAGCACTGTATCCCCAGCAACTGTCACCTGGTGCATAGTAGGTGCTCAGCAAACACCTACTGAAACACATAAGGGCAGAGCCATCAGGAAGGGGAGTGAGAAAGAGTCGTGGGTGACGTGGGGACGCTGTGCATACCCCACCCCTCCCACTGGTGACCTGTCCGTGAGTCTCCAAGCTGCCCCAGGGGACAGAGCCGTGGGGGCCCAGCCCGAATTCGGGGGCCTGCAGGTCCGCACCAGCCCAACGGGGCCCTCTGGCGGCCCCTCCCCACAGGACATATCCTATCCTATCCACTGATTCCCAGAGCAACCCTGTTACCATGACAACGGCAATCCGAGGTCACCGCGCAGGAAACTGGAGGACGCCTCCCTCCTGGAACGCTACCTCCGAGTCAGAATCTAATTTTCATTACAGCCATAATAGCGGTTTTGCATAATCGTCCATATATTAATACCTAACATGCCAGTGTTTATTTGGTTAAAATTCATGAATTCAGGTCTAAATAAAAAGTGCTGATGGGTGAAGTTTTTCATTCTCTTAAAATGTTCTTTTTTTTTTCTCTCAGTCTCTCTCCTTGGCAGCAACTTGCCTTTAATCCCATTATTAACGCGTAAGGGAGAGCAAAACAAAGCAGGGCTCTGCTCTCTAGGGCCCGCAGTGGCCTCGGCGCGGAGAGGGCTGCTGCTCCGCAGCTATGGGAGGGGCAGGCGGGCCACGGTCACCACTGGCACTGCCTCCTTGTGTGACTTGGCACAGGTCATACTGCCTCTCTGGGCCTCAGTTTCCTCGGGGAGAGAAATGAGGGGAGGGGTTAGCTGGGCACTAGGCTCTGGGCTGGGCGGAGGGACCATAGTTGCCATTACTGGACTGATGCAGTGTGATGGGGACTCAGGAAACAGACAGGACACGGGGATAAAGAGTTGGTGTGGAGGGAGAAGTGGAAGCTGGAGAGCAAAGCCATGGGCAGCTGGGAAGGCTTCCTGGAGGAAGTGGCATTCGAGTAAGCTAAAGTGGTAGGCAAGAGCCAGGGAAGGGGAGAAAGGGAACAAGGGACGCTAGGTGTGGGAGGGGCTGTTCTTACAGGACACGGGGTGGGGGGGGAAGAGGCGTGTGGTTGGCAGCACGTGGGTGGTCTGCAGAGTGACAGAGGCTGATGAGGCTTGGAAAGGAGGCAGAGACAGCCTGGGGAGGGAGCAGAGTTCCAGGAGGAGGGACAGTCACCTCCAAAGGGCCCTGCAAGGTGAGCCAAGGGGCCAAGGAATGTGCCCTGGGGGGTCAGCAGGGAGGGTTGGGAGGTGGTGAGAAGGAGCTGGGTGGGGGAGCAGAAGGCAAGCAAGGGTGAGGTGGGCAGTCAGGCCAGGGGCCCCTGGTAGGGGAGGAGAGGAGTCTGGAGCCCAGGCTTCCAGAGAGGGATGGGTGTTGGGGGTCAGGCGTCTAGAGGTTTTAAACAGGTGGAGTCTGAAGCGCCCCGTGGAAGAGTCCAGCAGGCCTGCCTCTGGGGGCTGGGAGAGGAGGGGCTGGAGCAGGGCGTCTCCCCAGGGAGTCAGGGCTTGCTGGACGATTCGGCCATGAGAGCCGAGGCTGGGCAGATGGACCAAGTCTCACGGGTAACGAGCGAGGCTCAGGCTGGGGCCTGGATGTACACTGGGACTCAGAGCCCTGCCTGCTCTGGGGAAGGCCTGCCCTGCCTGTTTCCTCATCTGAAAATGGGGGTCAGACCCCTCCCCAGGTGGAGGCAGGCCGATCCAAGAGTGGGGGCGGGCCCTCATGCACCAATGCGTGTGCAGCAGCCCCCACCAGCTGTCGCCGCTCTCCCTGCCCCCATGCCTCATCTATGGTGAGGCAGACGCCCAGGCCTCAAAAGGGCTCCTGGTGAGACCCCCTCTGCCTCCTCCTCCTCAAGCAGGGAAAACCTAGTGCTCTGAGCAGTAAAGCCTGCAGCTGGAAGCGTCCACGTGGGCGCCATGCAGAGAGACCTGGAAGGCTGCAGTGATGTCTCTGTCCACACCACCACCACCCCACCCAGAGCCCCCAGGGGCCACCAGAAGGGGTCTCAGAGCAGATGGGAAAGCCAGGGTTACAGGCCTGTCTGTGGGGTGGCCCCAGGTCTTCCTGTTCTCCGCTGTTCTCTGAAGTGGACACCACTGGAGGTCACCCACGTTGTCCCCAGGTCCCTCTCCTGTCCAGGCCAAGCCCTAGTTGGCCCTCAAGTATAGAGAGCACACACCAAGGGGGTGGGGGGACTAGATAGGGCTGGTGGGGACCAAGTAAGCCTCTAGCCACTGCTTGGCTGTTCCACTCCCATAGCTTATAGACGTCCAGGTGCTCAGTCTCTGGACCTCTCTGGGTCCCTGGTCTGATCTGAAGGGCAGTGATGAGAGCACCCTTCCCAGGGATGAGGCTGCACGCAGCTTAGCCGGAGGAGAGGCCACCCAGGTTTCTCTGCGTGTCCAGCCTTCAGCCCCTCCTTCCAACAAGCACACAGTGGTTCTCCTTGACAGTTTCTCCCTTTCTTGCTCTCAGACCATGATGCCGGTGGGTCACCCCCATCCCTGGATCCCAGAGTTCAGACCTGGCCAATCAGAGCATGGCACGTACCCCAGTCAACCTATGAGAGTCCCTGAACTTTGCCAGACTGTCAGGGAGAGACGCCCTCCTTCATCTGGGGATGGGCAGATAGGCCCCAAGCCTGGGCTTCTGGTGGCCACTCGGAGAGGAGGGAGGTAAACTCAGAAGGAAGTAGAGACCAGAGGTAGAGAGAAACCTCGTCCTAGCAACCTAGTTGGAGCCCTTGATCCAACTGCACCTGAAGCTGACTCTACCTCTGGGCTTTCTAGCTACTGGAGCCACCAAGTTACTTTCATCTTATTTCTCTCTTTTCTCCCTGCCTTCCTTTCCTCTCTTCCAGCTTTTTCTTTCAAACTCATTTGAGTTGGATTTTTGTCCTTTGAGAACTGTGGTGTTGGAGAAGACTCTTGAGAGTCCCTTGGACAGCAAGGAGATCCAACCAGTCCATCCTAAAGGAAATCAGTCCTGAATATTCATTGGAAGGACTGATGCTGAAGCTGAAGCTCCAATACTTTGGCCACCTGGTGTGAAGAATTGACTCATTGGAAAAGACCCTGATGCTGGGAAAGATTGAAGGCGGGAGGAGAAGGGGATGACAGAGGATGAGATGGTTGGATGGCATCACCGACTCCATGGACGTGAGTTTGAGTAAGCTCCAGGAGTTGGTGATGGACAAGGAGGCCTGGCATGCTGCGGTTCATGGGGTCGCAAAGAGTCGGACACGAATGAGTGACTGAACTGAACTGAACTGAACCAAGAGTCCTGAAAATACCCACAGTATGACTTTAGGTAACAGTGCCATGTAGGTAGATGACTTCTTTCTTGTTACTTTCTCACCCAGGTCCAGCATCTTCACTAAAGAGCCAGGTTCTGCTTCCTCCCCAGCCCAGCAGCCCCCGACCCACACCCAAGCCAGGAGAGAAACTTCCATCCGTGTCTCTAGGTCCCAGACACCCCAGGCCCCGCAGCCTGGGCATAATAAACACATCACCACCACCACGCCCACCCACCCCCCAGCGGGAAACCCCCCAGTACAACACCCATGCCACTAGGGAAAGAACAGCCCAGACACACAGAAAAATTCTGAAATAGGCTTCGGGTTTTATTCAAAACAACACTGGTGGCGGCTGCCACTTGTTTTCTCTACCCCAGGCCGTCTGGGCCAGTAGGTACCAGCGCCATCAGCAACTAGGAGGGAAGTTTATTCACACCATAGAAACTGTACAGCGACTGGGAGTGCGATAGTCACAGCAGCAGGGCTGGGTGGAGGGCTTCCAGGAGGAGGCGGCCTCTGTCTCCTCCTCAAACCCTGGCTCAGCCCAGGCTCCGCCAGGAACACTGATTATTGCACAAAGACAAAAAAGAGTATGTGTATCTGGGCTAAACAGCGGTTTCTAAGACCCCAAGCCCTTACACAGCGCAGCAAAGGGGGCCAGAGGTGGCCCTGGAAACACAAAGCTCCAGTGGGAAGATTTGTGGGGGGAAGACAGGCAGACAGGCTGATACTGTGCACATTTGGTCCACTTTTAGGGGGCTGCCTGGTGCAGGAGAAGGCCTGGCAGGAGACAGGAAAAGGGTTTGGCCAGGGCAGGCCATGTCCCATCTGGTCTTGGGTCCCTTTGTATAGGTGTTGAGGTGCCTGCCAGCCACCATCCTGCAGAGATCTGCAAACACACAGCTTGGGGTGTCCAGCACCAGGGTCCCCACTCTCCTCAGGGCCAGGCCACGTGGGTTAGGGTAGGTTTGTGCTTTTGTGATAGACAGGCCGCAGGATCAGAGAGGGCAAAGGGGCTAATCACCCAACCCTTAGCCATTTGGGCTTCTCCTGGCCAGCCAACCACAGCTTCCCTGGTCCCCTATCACCTGTAACTCCCAGGAACAGGACCAAGTGCCTGGGTTCAGCATTTGAGGCCCTCCAGGAACAAGCCCATCTCTCACGACTCCCTCAGGCAAAGCTTCTATCTTCTGTGTTCAGCTCTGAGACATATCCTGCTTTGACCAGACCTCCCACCATCACTCAGGTGACGGCTGGATCACTCTTCCCACGTGTCTGCTTGTTCTGAGGTCACACAGATCCCAGCAAAAGGATGGCTTTATGTCAGACACACCCGAGATGTGTTCCCTGCCCAGCCACTGATAACCTCGTGACATCAGGAAAGTCAGTTCCCTGGTCTGCGGGTGGAGCAGCAGTGCACGCGGCTCAGGGCCTCCCGATGACACCTGAGCCCAGAAAACGGGAGCTGCTGACCGGAGTCAGATGCCATCCCCTGAATCCCACCCACCCTCCACACGGGCCTCCCAGGCCCCACAAGCCATCTTCCAGCCCCTGGCACACACGTCCCTCCAGGAACACGCTGTCGGGCACAGCTACTGTGTGTGCGGCCTCCCCTCCACCTCGATTGCTGGGGCCAGCGTGGCTCACGGAGGGAGGGTGAGGCAGAGCCCAGCAGGCTACCCGTGCCCTCTTTTTCCCCAGACAAGCAAGCACCCCTGTGATGAAACCACCAGCATGGCCAGGGCAGCCAGTGCAAGGCTCTCTGGAGCAAGCAGCTCAGGACTAGGGCCCAGCCTCCGCCTCCAGCCAATGGGCCCCTGGGGGGCAGGAGGGGACATGACCCCAGGCCCAGCCAACCCCTCCCCTGGAGGCTGCCACCTGGGAGAGTGCAGAGCGTGTAGGCACTGCCTTGTGTGGCCTCACAGCGACCCCTCAAAGAGGACTGCCCACCATCACACTTTCAGGTGAGGAGAGGGAGGCTCCAGAGGCTCAGGGGCAAGTCCAGGACTGACCACCAAGATGGCCCAACTCCCCCACTGCCAGCAGAGAGGCCTGCAGCCCGGCTGTGACTTTCTGAATCCACCTGCTTTGAAACAGGGTCCCTGTTTCACATTTCAGGTACTCAGGGGCTGGCTGCCCACAGGGCCCCAGCCTCTTTGCTCCCCGGGTTCTGAGGGTCCTGGGTGGCCCCTTCACCCCCTGGGGTGGACCTTGGCTTCCTCAGGTGTGAAGTGGACCAAACAACCCTTCCCCCTACCAGCTCTTGGGGAAAGGCTTTGCAGGCCACATTACCTCCTCCCTTTGCACGATGCCCAGACCCCAGGGGTCCCTCTGCCATCTAGAAGACCCACAGCCTGTCAAGAAGACCCTTCTCCCGAACCCGTCTGCCCAGCCCAAAGCCAAACTCTTTAAGGTCAGGTTTGGGGAACAAGGTCAAGGGCCCCTCAGCAGGGCCAGCCAAAGCCTTTGAGAGGCTCTCACACCGGCAGAGGGCCTGGTTATTGCTGAAGGGCGGTGAGTCCCCAGCTTTCGGCATTTCCCACCCCACAACCTCTGCATGTCTGCAGATCACTGCATCACTATGACCCAGCCTTCTTCCTCAAAATGACTTCAAGTCCATTTACTGCTCAAAACCCAGCCCTGATCTGAGCACTATATCTGTGATGTCATGGGTCCAATGTACTGGGTTTTTTTTTTTCTAATAAGTACTGAAATAAATGCACAACTATTCAAATAAATACCCATCTGATAAATGCAAGTCTATTCAAATAAATACCCATCTGGGAACCCATTTGAGAAGTATTGCAGCTTTGGGAAAGCTGGGAAGGGGAATAAAACAGAGACTTAGAGGCAGGCAGCAGGGAGAGAGGATGTGGGGATGTGGGTCTCCAGGTGCCAGGCGGGCGTGGGAAGGTGCAGGGCCCAGGGCTGATCCCAGGGCCCAGGCAGCTACCCCCACCCCTACTTAGGGTCCTGTCAGATCTATTTTACCCTGAACTCCATGGAGGATGGGGGGCAGGGAGCAGAGTTGGTCAGGGGACAGGGAGTGGAGGGGTGTGTACAACCTCCAGCAATGGCCGTGGCTCAGGGTCCACCCCGGGCTGGGGGTAAAAGGCAATAAGTAACTGGTCACTGATTGTCAGAACCCAGGAGCCCTGGGGGGCAGCCCGACCAGCATATGACCTCCAAACATCTCATCTGCTTAATACCTTCACCGTCCCTCTCCTTCCTGCAGCCCTGCTGCTCTCAGCTCCTTGGGGGCAAAAGCCCCTGGAACCTCACCTAAAGGTGAGGCCCCCCAACCCTGCCCAGTCGTGGAGCCACTTTACACCCCCACCGCTGTCCTTAAAGTAATACCAGGACTCACCCCTGGTTTTTCTAAAGAAAGACATCTAACTGGTTGACTAAGAGAGTTTGTGTGCTCTGGGGCATCTATGAAGGACTGTCACAACAGCTAGACGGTCAGGAACAAGACAGACACCCCAACATGTAGAGGGGCGGGATCTTAGCAGCGTTTCTTCTTTAAAGGAAAGAAAAATGCACCCTGAATTCCACCTCTTCTTCTGGGCCTGTCTCCCCGGCCACGGTGGGGACCCTCAGAGGCCTGAGAGCCCTCTCCAAGCCACTCTCAACCCGGGAGGGAGACACCAGAAATTCCAGCCGCCAGTACCCCCGGAGTGGGCCCCCACCGGCTATGCTCAACTTTAGCACTTTCTGGAAGTCATAAGCTCTCGGTAGAAAAAATAAATATATATGTCTGTCTCTCTCTATGTATATGCATATGTATACACGTATACACACAGGCAGGACCTCCGCTGGGCCCTTCTGAGCCTCGGCTACCGGGCGGGCGTGGGGGGGCCTGCTCCTCCCGCCCCGACGGCGGCCCCCCGGCGCGGCGCCCAGGTCCAGGTGGTGGACTGGACGAAGTATTGCTGTCTGCCCCTGGCTCCTGAGGTAAAGAAGTGAAACGGGGCGGGCGGGCGGCGGCCCTCATCTCCTCCCCTGGCTCGCGGAGTCCCCGGACGGCGGCTCCCCCGGCGGCGGCGGCGGGGGCTGTGGCTCGGGCGCCTCGGGGTCCCGGGGAGCCGCCGGCTCAGCCGGGCGCGGCGGGTCCTTGCAGCGATCGGCGGCGGCCCAGGATGGGCTGCGGGCCAGGCCGCGGGGCCCGGGGGCCGCGGCGGCGCGGGGGCGGCCGGGCCCGGCGGCCAGGCTGCTGGCGCTGCTGAACCGGCGCGCGGGCGGGAGGCCGGGCGGCGGGGGCGGTGGCCCGAAGAGGGAGGTGAGCGAGAGGCTGCTTAGGGTCTCCGAGTGCTCGCTGCCCGCGCCCCCGCAGCCCCCGCCGGCCCGGCCGCCCGCGCCCTCCTCGTCCGAGGGGTCCATGGAGTCGTGCCGCGTGCAGCCCGGGCTGGTGGAGCCCCCGCTGCTGTGGCTGCGCTGGTGCGCCCGCAGCCCGCGCAGGCTGAACGTGCCCCGGCCCCGTGGGCTCGGGCGGCGGCGCGCGGCGGGCGACGGGCCGGCGCGGGGGCCCGGGACGGACGCGGGCAGCCCCAGCCCTCGCCGCGGGCTGTCGCTCAGGGTCAGGCTGTCCTCCAGCGTGGTCTGCAGGCTGCCCGCCGAGCTGCTGCGGCTGACCTCCAGCGACGTGTCGCTCCCCGTGGCCTGCGGGGAGGGCCACAGGGGATGGGGGTGCTGCCCGGTGTTCCCCTCCCCCGATGGGCACCCCCTCAAGCCCCTCCGACCCCTCAGGAACACACCGGGCCTGGCGAGGCTTTCCGGCTGTCTGAGCTGCAGGGTGGCCCTCCGGGTGGTCCCTGCAGCAGCTTCCGACTGGGCCCCACCCCACCCCATTGCCTGGCCCTCAGTGTGCCACCAGCGTCATCCTGCTCAGACCCCAGTCAGGCACCCAGCAGAGGAGGATCCAATTCACTGGGAGGAAAAGCCCTTGGGCCCCACCCCATCCCTCTTGACCTCCCTCCCCCCTTACTCGCCTGGCTCCTCCCACCCCACCCCGCACCCCCACCCCCACCTCTGCCTGGAAAGCTCTTCCCTGATACACCTGTGTCACCACTCACTGCCCTCCCAGTCCCTCCACCTGAACTGTCAGCACCCCACTCCCCCACCAGCTCCCTCCCCTCTCCCCCGCAGCATTCTTCCTGGCCCACATCACTGCCAAACACACTATACTTTCCCTGCATTTATTCTGATCATCTCTCCTGGCACATCCCTGCTACACACTAAACGGTAAACCCCCCAGAAGGCAGGGATTTTTTCACCCTGCAGCCGGCTGTAGCCTGGCTGGCGGGAGCTGGGGTCAACAGTCACTGGACGAACAAGTAATTGCAAGAGCCCTGGCCTGACTATGCCTCTCCCTGTGCCTCACTGTGCCTCTCCCTGAGACCTGGTCCCCTCCCCCTGCCCCCGCTGCCCCCCATCCACACCCCCAGACCAGGGATGTCAGGTCTGCAGACCCTTCTGCTCTGTGCCCTGAGGGGTGCCCAGGTGGTAGCCCTGGCCAATTCAATACAGGCGGCCTCACAGACCGAGACCTCCATTCCTAGCAATCACATGCCAACCCCCTCACCCCACCCCCAAACCCTGCAATGACTCCTAACACCCCCTCCTCCCTGTCCCCTCAAGCTAGAGCCCAGGTCTTCCTCCAGGGCCCCCAACCTGGGCACTCCCCACACTCTGCTGTCCCCAGATGCCCTAGGACCCAGCCCTGTCCACTTCATCAGCCTCTAGTGTCACCTCCTCCCTCCAGGCTCCCACTATGCCCCTCTTTCCCAAGTGTCCCTGGCACCGCCCTGCCTGGTGCCTTTGGTTGGGCCCGTTCCCTCCTCCCTCACCTTGGATTTCAAGATGCCCCCTCACATGTCCCCTGACAGGAGAGCTCTCAGAGCCCGGAGGGACCGTACCTGTCGAAGGAGGGTGCAGTTGACGCTCGGCGACCTCAGGGAGGCCCAGGAGCCCTGCAGGGCGATCTTGGGGAGGGTCCGGGATCCGGCACCCTTCTCCTGCCCTTCCTGGCTGGCGGCCACGGCAGGGTGGAAGAACTCGGCCGGCATGGGCAGGAGTGGGCTGGAGGCATCCGGGGAGAAGGGGCTCGGGGGCGCTGCTGGGGAGGGAGGAGAGGGACAGGGGAACAGGCTCAGGCTGGCAGGCCCCTGAGGGTCGGCTGGCAGGAAGGGCCCCCTGACAAACTGGCTGTGACTCCATGGGCAAGCCTCCCTCTCTGAGCCTCAGAGTCCATCGTGAGAGCAAGAAACACTGAGCCTGACTTGTGAGCCCTGGGAGGACGGGCACTGGGCGATGGCAGTTTCTGGAGCCAAGCAGACCCAGGCTCAAGGCCCCCTAGGTTCCTTCCTCTTTAAATGGGGACCAGCTGCCCACCTAGAGGAGTGGAGACATGGCTGTAAGAGCAAGAGGCAGCTATGGAGCTCAAGCCCCATGAACAGCAGCGCTCACTAAGACACTCACTCCACAGTGCTGACACCCTCGGGGCATGGCCAGGCCTGGGGCCCCCCACCCAAGGACAGCACACAGGTGGGCACCACGCTGGACAGCAGAGCAGACAGAGTGCTGGGGATGGAGGGGGCAAAGAGAAGGTGAGGTGGAGATGAGGGCAGTTCTGCAGGTGGGGGGAAGCAACTTCTGCCCATGGTCCCCTCAGTGGCTTCCAGGATGAGGATGGAAGCTCGAATGTCCCCAGGTAAGGGGGATTCCTCATCTTTGGCATCTTATTTAAGGAAAAATGCTAATGAAAGGTTAGGTAAAGAAGATGGGACTTCGTCTGATCAGAATGGCTCTTTGGTCCTGTGCCCTAACTTTTGATTCAGGAGGTCTGGGGTCTTGGCACCTCAGCCATCATATCCAGGCCAGAGGCCGTCAGCTTTAGGAAAGTCCTCGGAAGAGTCACTCCACCTTTAGCTCCTGGAAGGTGCTCAAGGCCAAGGCCCCTCCCAGAAGAGTACATGGGGTGGGCTCAGGATCTCAGGGCCGCTCTTCCAACGAGTTCATCTTTCTGCCCCCCTTCCCCAGCCGGGACTATGAAGCCAGATTCCATCACCTTCCAGAGAGACTGGAGGTGAAGGTGAACCTGTGATGGACCAGTCAATTGAGTCCTCTGTCCTCAAGCCCAGAGCCCAGCCACAAGCCCAAAGTGCAAACAGAGGACGCTGAGGGTAGGGCTTTGTATGAAAGAGCTATTGAGGACCACAGGCATCTGCTGTTCAGCATCACCTTGTATGACGATCTTGTGGGATAAACACCTCTCAAATTCAGCTCTAGAAAAACGCTTCAATAATTAGGCAGCTTGCCTTCTGCTTGATGAGAGCTGTGTGTGCCAACCTGTTTCCTTTTTCACCACAGCTCCCAGGACACTCAGCATGAATCATCCATTAGCCCAGATTTTCGGTATAATTATGACCTCATCTCTCTGTATTATTTGGCTCCTGGTCTTTTGTCATTGTTCTATCAGGCCTGAGATTCCTATCTTTTATTGTCAATTAACCATCTGGTTCTTTCTGGACTCGATGTAATAGTCTAGGCAAAATTACTCAGGAAAAATCTCAGCCAGTTCCCTCTGAAGCCAACACCCAAGATCAGGGCCATGGGAGCTGGCAGGGCTCCCACCCTCACCTTGGCTGCTCTCGTGTTTCAGCCAGGACTGGACGGGGTTGAATGGGATGGCCTCCATCTCGCACAGGAAGTTCTCCGGACCCGATGAGACGGCCGTGTTGGGTAAGGGGAAGAAGCATTCGCCCAGGTCCCCTACCTGCATGGGCTCAGGCGGGTCAGGCTCGCCCTACAGGAAAAGGGAGGTGGAAGGGGCAGGATGGTGGAGGGGGGAACAGCCCACCATAGCTGCCTTCATGCCCCTGCTCTACACCCCTTTGCTTCGCTGCTCTCACTGCCTGGGACGGCCTTCTCCTCCCCTCCTTCACCTGGCCAGCGATCATCATCTTCCAAAACCTCCTGGAGGTAAAAGGACCCCACCTCCAGGAAGCCCTCTCTGATGTCCCAGGCAGGTAGCAATTCCCCCACTCACTCCCCTTGTGACCCTGAGACTCTTGAGGCTCTTCTTTGTCTCTGTAGCCAAGTGGTACAGACCCTGGCCAGCAGAAAGGCCAAGCCTAGGCTGGTGAAGGCACCAGAAGACAGACCAAGCAGCTTCAAAGCCTCCTTGTGAGCGTGACCCTGGGCAGGTCCCTTCCTGTGGCTGAGCCTCAGTTTCCACATCCATAAATGAGAGAGGAACCACTCCTTCTGGCAACCAGCTCTCCTTCCTGGCACTCCCTGAGCCCTGCCCTTCTTCAACCCTGCAGCCCAAGGTTACCTCTGAACAGTATGTGTCTCAAAAGCTGCCTCTATGCCCCCTCCAAGATAGTTGAGCCCCCTATGAACTATTATTTGAGTCCTAATAAAACAGCACCCACCAACACCACCAGACCCTAGAAACTGCACCCTAACATCCTGTGTGGGAAAATAGTGCAGGGGTACAGGAGATGCAGGAAGGGGCTGGCGGCAGCGGGGGACAGGGGCTGTCAGCTGTCAGAGGGGGACAGAAGGGGCCGGCAAGATCCACTCCCCCCATCCCCGCCTTCCTGGAGCTGATGGAGGACAGCCCTGGGGGCGGTGGTGCCAAATCCAGGCTGCGCCAGGGGTCAGGGGGAAAGAGACTCTCTTAGGGGAGGCCCACTGCATACCCACCTTGGGCCGGGGGCTCTCGCACCTCCCCCAGCCTGGGCAAGCACGACTAGAATGCTTCGGAGCAATTAAGCCCCCTGATGCAACTACTGGGACCACGCACAACGAGAGAGTCCGTGTGCCGCAACAAAAGACCACACACGATGCAGTGAAGACCCTGAATGCCACAACTCAGACCCAAATGTCCCACTCCTTGCGACCCCATGGACTGGAGCCCACCAGGCTCCTCCGTCCGTGGAATTCTCCAAGCAAGAATACTGGGGTGGGTTGCCATTTCCTTCTCCAGGGGATCGTCCCAACCCGGGGATTGAACCTGGGTCTCCCGCATTGCAGGCAGACTCTTTACCATCTGAGTCACCAGGGAATCCAAATAAAGAAATAAATACTTTAAAAAAGAAAAAAAAGAACGACTCTGCCTCCAGGTCACAAGCCCTGTGGCAGACCTCCCCTCCCTGAGTCTGCAGGATCAACAGAGCAGCCCTTCCAGCCCTCCTGGCCTCCCCTAGACTGACCACCTCGAGGGCAGAGGTTGGGGACTGTGCCCAGCTATGCGACAGGACAAGCCACCTCACCTCTCAGAGCCCTCATGCCCTGGCCTGTGGAATGGAGTCACATTACCCCCAACGCACAGAGCTGGGGGGCGGGCACACTGAGTGCAGACAAAGGGCACGCAGTAGGTGCCTGCACCTGTTGAGACTCTCCAGCCTCCCCCGGTGCCCCCGTAAAGTGTGCCCACCAGGGACAACTCCCAGTGGAGCAAAAACATCCAAAGCTACAGTGAGTGGCCAGGGCCACTTGGATGCTGTGACTGGAGCTCTGGCTTGTTGCTGTGTGACTTCAGGTAAATCACTCCACCTCTCTGTCCCCAGCCCTCATCTGACCAACAGGAGATGAGGGCCCAGCATGCAGCAGGTGCCACTTAAATGGTGCGCCAGGAAGGGGCAGTGTCCCAGCATGGCAGGCAGAGGCCAGGCTGCAAGTTCAGATCCGCCTGCCCAGGAGCCCACTGTGCTCACCTTGCTGTCCCTGGGGCCGACAGGGCAGGCTGCAGGGTCCTCCAGACTCAGGTCATCGCCAAGCAGGATGGACGAGGACCTGTCTGAGTTCAGGGAGAAGGCCTCCGTCTCGGCCAGCTGCACCTGCAGGGAGAGCGGGCCACCTCGTGTCACCTCTGGGGCTGCGGTGGGGCAGGGGTCCTCCAGAGAGACACAGGGCAGTGGTCAGAGAGGGCAAGAGATCTGAGCACAGATGGCACGTCCATCCTGTGCAGGGACCTAGCCTGGGCTGGGAATGGGAGACGACCCGAGGATGTCACAGACGGCAGAGTGCTGGGCCTAAGCTGGGCCAGCGGGCAGGTGAGCTGCTGAGGGCTGTGAACCAAAGCTGGTCCAAGCAGACCAAGTGCCCTTCAAGGCTGCTGGGAATGACTCACCTGTGGCTCTGTGCAGGCTGCCCTCATGGGCTGGGGGTGCTTGTGAGCCCCTAGGGCCTTGGGGAGTCTGAAGTCACCTCAGGCTAAAGGGGATCCCTGGGGGCTGGCCACTCCTAGGGAGGTGCTCAGGGCCCCACGTGGCTGGGGAGAGGGGACAGGGCCCGCCTGAGCCTGCTCAAGACAGGCCCAAGGCCACGGATGCCCTGCGGTGCCCATCAGGGAAACCCCACCTGGGGAGGGTGGGGCTGAGCCCTGGAACCAGGACAGGGGCCCTGGGAAGAGGCTCTGGGGTGCTCAGGCCTTGAGCTCTGGAACGATGGTCCTGGGTGACCCCTTGACGTCACAGAAAAGGCACACTGCACCAGAGGTGACGCCTGGGCTTCCTGCTGGCACCCGCAGCACACCACCACAGTGGGCAGCCACCCTTTCTGAGCACCTGCTGTGTACAGGCCCAGAGCGGGGCCTCGCAGCTCCTGAGGCCACAGCACAGGCCTGGACCGAGCAGAGGATCAGGCCAGGCTGGGCTCAGGGAGGAGGCCTGTCCACCACAGCCCCATGGGACCAGCCTTGATCAAGTAGGCCCTGGTGGGCTTCCACCCAGAGCAGCTCGCCCCTCAGGCTGGCCCTCCACCAGGACTGGAGCCACGCCCCAACCCCGAGGCCCCAGCTCCCCTGGGGGCACTGTCATTACCTCCTGCTTATCGTGGTGACACTTCTCGCAGCCGGCCGGCGAGGAGTAGTGGTGGAAGATGGACCCGGACAGGTTGTCGATGATGGTCAGCTCCCCCTCCAAGGAGTCCTTGATGATTAAAGAGACGCTGTCCAGCCACAGGTTCTCCTAGGCGGACGGGGACGGGGTGGGGACAGGTGGGATTATCGGCCAGCTCGGGATGGCCGGGTGGGCGGGCACGGTCTGCCTTCCTGGTTCTCCGCCCGTGGCCTGGGCCCGACCCCACATCACAGGGTCGCCCCTGAAACGGAGCTGAGCAAGCGGGGCCCGGAATGACCGAGCTCTCTGCCCGAGCCCCCCCGCCAGCCCAGCTGTCCTCCCAGCCCTCAGCAACCCCGCTGCCCTCTCCGGGCCCCGCCCACCTGGGCTGGCGAGTAGCAGCTTCGGCGCAGGCGGCCCTCGGGATCACCCTCGCCGGCCGCCCCTCCTGGCCCGTGGGCAGGTGCGGGCGCCCCCGGGGCACTGGCCGGTGGCCGCGGGCTGGGGCCCAGGCCGTGGGCCAGCTCCAGCTCCAGCTCGGCGTCCATCTCGGCGTCCTCCTGGGCCTCCTTGTTGCTGTCGTCCAGGTGCTTCATGAGCACGGCCACCACCACATTGATGAGCACGAACTGGGCCGTGAGCACGAAGCTGACGAAGTACAGCGGTGACACGAACTGCAGGCTGCTCAGGCAGCTGCGCTCGTCGTGCGTGCAGTCCCGCAGCGTGTCCTGCACCGACGGGGGAGAGAGGGATGCAGCAGGGAGCTAGCCACGAGGCCCGGGGGTCTGGGACACAGGCCGCATCTCTGTCCTCATGAGGCCCCTCTCCACCCAGCCCAGGCTGAACTGCAGGCCAGAGCCAGGGAACCCGTGTTGGGTGATGGACAGTGAAGCCCAAGCCAAGGGACAGTCTGTTCGGGGCAGGGTGTCTCAGGCCTCCCCACCCTGCCGGGACCCTCCCTCCACTACCAGACCTGTTCCATAGCCCACCCCCTAGGCTGGCTTCAGCGTCAGAGCAGTGGTGCCTGGAGTCCCTGGGCTCGGGCCCCCAGCACCCCCTCTGGCCCCAAGCAGAGTCCTGTCCCCTAGATACTGAGCCCTGATCCCAGCACAGCATTCAGGGCGGACAGAAAACCCGCTCTGGCCTCATGTCCACCTTGCTGTGCCCCAGGGCCGTGGGTGGACCCCCGCGTCTCTGTGCCCTGCACACCCTCCATGTGCGACGGGCCACTGGGCAGGCAGAATCCAGCCTGACTCTCCCTCCCCTGCCCACCACGTGTACCTTCATGATCCCATTCCAGTTGTCACCAGTGGAGACCTGGAAGAGCGTGAGGAAGGCCATGCCGAAGTTCTCGAAGGTGGCGTGCCGGCTCATGCCCTCACAAGGGTTCTCGTCGTTGCAGACTGGAAGGAGAGTGGGGTCAGCCTGGCCCGCTGCAGAGTCCCCTGCAGGGCCTGCCCTGCGCTGCTGCCTCTCAGCCTTATCTCAGATAACCTCAGAGGCGTGTGCGGCCTGTGCACGCCCACAGATGGAGAGACTAAGGCTCAGAGAGGTGGCATGCTGGTGGAGACTCAAGCTCAGGTGAGCCTGGCTCCTTGCTCCACCCAGTATCAATTTCTGAGGGAGAAGTTGGGCTAAGGTAGGTAAGGGCTCATGCCCAGAGGAGCCCAGCTTGCTGGAGCTGGCCCTGTGCAAGGCTGCCTGGATGTGGGCTGTGTTGCCCTCAGTCTGGGCCCTGTCCACTCTGCCTACTGGGGTGGCAGTGACTGGGGATAGGCACTGGCAGGTGGCACTGGAAGGGGCATCCCTGATAGGTCAGACAGCTAGGGGGGCTCCAAGTGGGGGGTCCACTGCACAGGTATGGGAGTGCCCATGGACCCAGGCGAGCATCTCTCCAAAGCCTCTATTCACGCTGGGAGCGGGGTATGGATGGCGGAGGGTCACCCATCCAGCCCCCAAAGGCTCGCTGTGGGAACATTTCCCCATCACAGAGACCATGGCATGACAGTCTGTTTGGGGGAGGGTGTCTCAGGCCTCCCCACCCTGCCGGGACCCTCCCTCCACTACCAGACCTGTTCCATAGCCCACCCCCCAGGCCGGCTTCAGCATCACGCACCCAGCTTCCCGAAGAGCTCCACTCCCAGGGCGGCGTAGATGAAGAAGAGCAGCATGAAGAGGAGGCCCAGGTTGCCCACCTGTGGGGACAGCGGGTGGGGCTGGGCAGGGTCCGGGGAGGGGGCACGGCAGGCTCCAGGCAAAGGGCCAGCCTGAAGGTCAGGGCAGGCTCTGTGTCTGTGTCGGCCACCCCTGCCCCACCTCCTGGAGGGCCGGCTGGGTCCAGCACAGGGCACAAGACACGTGTGAAGCCCTTACTGGTGGTCCCTGTGGCTCAGTGGTAAAGAATCCGCCTGCAGTGCAGGAGCCACAGGAGATGTGGGTTCGATTTCTGAGTCAGGAAGTTCCCCTGGTTAGGAAAAGGCAGCCCACTCCAGTACTCTTGCCTGGAGAATCCCACGGATAAAGGAGCCTGGTGAGTTATAGTCCATGAGGTTGCAAAGAGTCAGACAGGACCGAAGTGACTGAGCATGACGCCCTTCCTATGAGCAGTCCGATTTCAAGCATTCCTTAGTCATGGCTGCACACAATGATCTATGGACTCTCTTTTACCCCCATTCTTCAAGTGATTAAACAGATGTCCTGAGAGGTGAAGTCCTTGCCCAGGACCACGTCGCTAGTAGTGGTAGGACTGGGGTCAAGCCTAGCAGGCTGGCCCCAGGGTCTCTGCACATAGCTTCTACACCTGTGTGTGGTCAGTACCATCCCACAGATGAATGTAGAGAGGGAGAAAAGGAAGTTACATCAATAATGCTACCTCCTTCATGAAGCCTGCCTGAATTCCTTCAGACAGACAGGGATTCAGTCTTACAGCGTGAGTGTAACTGGTGTATCCCTGTCACTGTCTCTGCCAGTCTGGGAAGTCCTGGAGAGCAGGGGCATGGCTGGAGTAATTCAGATCTGCTTCCTTGGGTCAGCACGAGCCCTGGCCCCAGAAAGGCGTGAATATAGGAATCATGCAAGACTGGGTCCCCCAGAAGCCTCCTGCAGACCCAGCCACCCTCCTGCAGACCCAGCCACCCCCCTCCCACAGCTCCGGTGGGAGAAAAATATCGCAGATTTCAAACCTATTTCAAGTCTATCTGTAGGCCAGAGACCACCTTTAACTCATGTTATGGGTAAGATAAGGCTCCAACATGTTCTTGCCCTAGAAAGGAAGTGTCTCTGAGAACCCTCAGAAGACCTGCATGAATGGAATCTGAGGATGTTCGTGTTAATTGCTGAAAAGTAAACCGTGTTAATCACGGGCTCCTAATGTTTCTCTACTCCAGACAAGGGTTTCCTTCTGAGCTGCGCCACAATCACACCAACAGAGTCTAATTAAATGATGCTTTTTTATTAAAGAGACAAGCTCTCACTGAGCACCTCTGAGGCCAGGTGTGAGGCCCCAGCTGCTGGGGTCCAGCCCTGTGGACCCCTCCCAGACTGATCACCCAACTCCAGACTCCAGCCACACAGAGAACAGACCCCATTTGCATATTCTGTTTTGTCTGCCAGGAAGACCTTCTCTCTGCCTTTGCCTAGAAAATGCCTACTCCCCACCCCTCAATACCTGGATCATGGGTCACCTCCTCTGAGAAACCTTCCCTCAGGCCTCCTCTCTGGGTGCCTGAGACAAAGCCTGGAAGGAAAGGGCTGAGGTTTCGTTTTCCTGTCACTTTACAAAGAACCAAGGAAATGTCCAGAATCAGCTAATAGATTTTGAGGGGTAAGCCCTCACCCCAATACCACATGGTTCTAGGCACACATATCTCTTAAAGTAGTTGTAATTACTATCCCATGTCTCCTACCTGAAGCTGGGACTTCCTAGGCATCTCCATGTGCCCCATACCAACGTAGGGTTAGGATGCCCAGGGGTCAGAACAAGGGGAAAGGGAGAAGGGAAAGGGCCAGGAGGCCAGGCAGGCGGGGGGCACACACTTGCCACCCCCATTCCTGTCCTTAGCAGACTCTTCCACGGTGCTGCTTATGATCCAGTGCTTTACAAGCTTTAACTATTTTAAACCTCACAACAACCCTTTGAGATAGGAACTACTGCTACCACCACCCCTCGCCCCAATTTCACAGGCAAGAAAAATAAAGGCACCTCGTCCCCAGGCTCTCACAGGGCACTAGGCTTTGACCATAGGTTCCCTGGTGGCTCAGATGGTAAAGAATCTGCCTGCAACACAGAAGACCTGAATTTGATCCCTCGGTTGGGAAGATCCCCTGGAGAAGGGAATGACTACCCACTCCAGTATTCTTGCCTGGAGAATTCCATGGACACAGGAGCCTGGTGGGTTACAATCCATGGGGTTGCAAAGAGTCGGACACGACTGAGTGACTAACATTTTGACTTTCAGGGAGGCTTGAGTCTGGTCTCCAACCCATTTACTATCTGCCCAGAACTCACCCCCATCTCCCATGTGACAAATCCCTCCAAAGGAATTTCATGTTAGGAAAGACCACAGCTCTCTGAATGAAAGCCCTTGCTTTCCATCCAGACCGGCTGTCTGCTGTGTCGCTTGCCCTTTGCAACGAGGCTGCCAGGAAGCTCACACCAAACTTGAGAATGGAACTCAACGTCCTCAGCCCAAGTACCTGAGAGAATTTGCTTTCACTTTCCCTGGGCTGTTTATCTTTCATCCTCATCTTCAGCATGCTGTATCTGTGCCTTTTACCTTAAGACAGCTGAAGTTCCTTAAGACTAGATGAGTCATAGTGAATAAATGAATGTATATGAGGCTCACCTCAGAGTGAGGTGAGGCTGCACTGAGGGGAGGGAGAAAAGGAGCCATCGGTAGCTGGGACAGCAGGGGAGGAGGAGCCTGGGACTGCAGAGCTCCCAGGAGGACCGAAGATGCACCCCTGTGGCTCTGACCCCATCTCCCTTCCCCTCACCAATGGTGGGGGGCGCTTTCCTAACTTCCCAGGGTCCCCACCCCCAGGTCAGTGTCTCATGCTATCCCCTCCTAGAATGTCATACCTGTCACCTCTCTATCCACATCACCACCTCTTACCAAGCCACCGACAAGGTCAAGCCGCCCTATAAGGTCATGCTCGAAGTGCCTTATGCCTTCTCTGATTCCCCATGTGCGGGCCTCTCCCCACACTGCCCTGAGGCCTCTGTCGTTCCCCTAGACTCCTGAGGGCAGAACCTGGGTCCTCAGCGTCCAGCCCAAGGGCGCTGGTACAGAGCAGGCAGGCGGGGGAGGGGTGGGGAGAGGGACCAAGGGCTCAGCCAAGAAGGGAAGGAAGAAGTAGATGGGAACCCGCCCATCTCTCACGCCCTGAGCTCACAATTGCTTCTCTGGAGGCAGGACTCTGCCTCAGCTCCGGTTTGGGCAGATCTGGAGAGAAGGGAAGTCACAGCCCACGCCCCCCGGGGGCCCAGCGTGACACTGATGACGGCCAGGTTCGGGGAGGGGCGGCTCTTACCTGGGGCAGAGCTTGCACCACGGTGTCCAGCAGGGCCCTCATTCCCGTGGCCATCTTCAGGAGCTTCAGCACTGTGGGCAACACCCAACCCGGCCCACTCAGCCCAGACCAGCAGGGACAGGCCTGTGTGTGTGTGTGCATGTGAATGCGGTAGAGCGAGAAAGTGGAGGAGCGTGAACGAGACGCCACACTACAATCCCCTGGGTGCAGATGAATGGGGGTGGTGCACAAAAACACGTCCCCCCTGGGGTGGGTGTCTGTGTAAAAAAGCCCAAGAGAAGGAGGACAGGCACAAGGGAGCAGACGGATATCAAGTGTGCGCGTGGGCACGTAATTCACCATGATGAGGACACAGTGAGCAGCGCGTGAGGGCCCCTGGGTCTCTCCCTTCCTCTCTGGCTGGAGAGGCCCCAGGGTGACTGCTGAGTTTCTCCACCGGATCCCTCACCACCTCGGAATCTGGGGGCAACGGGCGGGGCAGGTAGAAGGGTGAGGCCAGAGGCAGGAGGTTTTTTGAAACAAGGATGAGGACAGCCTTGGGGCGAAAGGGAGACTTCTGGGAGAACAAAGAGGGTTTCAAGGACAAGGTGTCCCAGCCAGAGCTGGAGAAAGGCTGGTGAGGACCCAGTGTCTTCTTGGCTGCCCTGGGGTCCTTTCAACCCCACCTGAGACTGGACCACACTGGGCAGGGTGTTATATGGAGGGGGCATGCCAGGGCGCAGTACAGAGCTGTCAGGACGAGGGCAAGTGTGGGCACACAGCATGGGGGCGTCAAGTGTGTGTCAAGGACGGGCTCCTATTCCCCATCCTGCCCCGCCCAACCCTCACCCCGGGCGATGCGCAGGACCCGCATGATTCGGATGATGGTGGGGTTGATGGGCAGCGCCGCGTTGATCTCAATCTCCTCCAGCGTGATGCCCATGACCGACAGCAGCACGATGGCCAGGTCCAGTTGGTTCCACCTGTGCGGCCGAGCAGAGGAGAGCGGGAGTGAGATGCAGGGTGAGAAGCACTTGAGTTTAGACACACTCCAGCTGGGAGGAGTTTCCCAGCCCTCCACCCTCCTGCCATGGCCCTCGGGGATCCCTAATAGCCCCTCCAGATCCCAGTGGTTCCAGCTCCCTCGCTGCCCCCCAACCCCAACCCCACCACAGCCTCTATCCCTCAAGCAAGAGGCTGACCAGGCTAAAAGAACATCTGAGGAGGAATGGGTTCTGACTCCTAGGTCTGAATCTTGAGCCAGCTGCTCCCTCTGTGTGGCCTTGGGCTAGTCCATCAACCTCTCTGAGCTCCACTTGTTCCCTCTGAAAAGAAGGACTCGCATGAGGTATGCCCTGCTCTACCTGTGGGGTATGGAGGACCATGAGAGGGGTTTGGCAGAATGCCCGGCACCCATCAGGGCTGAAGGCAGCACCTGGGGTCAATGACCATCAGTCCTCGGACTCACTGGTTCCCCTCCTCCAGCTGCTCCAAGCTTCCCCTGGGGTCAGGATAGCTTCCCTGGGGGTCAGGACTGCTTCTCTCTCCTGCAGTGCACTCTCCGCTGCCTCAGCCCAGCCCAGTTTTGCTCACCGGTCCTTGAAGAAGCGTCTCAGACCAAATGCCACCAGCTTCAGCACAGCCTCCAGCACAAAGACAGTGGTGAACATGTAGTTGCAGTACTTGAGGGCTGTCTCCAGAGACTGCAGGAGCAACAAAAAGAAGCATGACCCAGGCCCCATGACCTGTCTGCCACCTTTACTCCAGTCAGAAGAATCTCTGCCTTGTAAGGGGAGAATTTACTCCATTCACACTTAATGCAGTGATTTACATATCTGCTTTTACTCTTCCCACCTTACTTAATGTGCACTATTTATTTTAGATTGCGGTTTCCTTTTCCTTATTTCTGCTGGTCTGGTCCAATCGCCACTCAGTGGAGGCAGTATGGGGTAATGGTTAAGGTAGTGGTTAAGAACCAGGCCGCGTATTAATCGATGTGAATTCAGACTCAGCACTTATTCCTTGTTTGAAGCCTTGGCAAGTCACTTGACCTCTCCAGGACTTAGTTTTCCAGTCTATGAATTGGATGATAATAGCACCCACCTCAGAATTAAACGAGGTAATAGTCCAAGACCAGACAGAATAAATACTTGGTTAATATGAACTTATTCTTATTCCATTTCTTCATGTTAATTTAGAAGTTCTACCATTACGGCCGCATCCCATCAATGGCTGCCTGCACTCATTGTATTTCACTCCTACCGTTTAAAATAACGTACCAATTCCTCATCTGGAGGCTCTGCTCTCCCCTCTTCCCCCACTCCAGTAAGTCTTCCCAGAGACTCGCCCCTACATAACACACCCCTCGTGTCCCTCATGAACACTGCCTGCAACCAGCTGGGGACTGGTCACCTCTCCTACCCCAGTGTTTGCCCTCAGAGGCCCTGCCCCTCTGCCAGGCTCCAAATGCCCAGGAGCAGTGGAGCCAGGTGGCAAACCACAGTTTCAGTCCCACCTCCACTCACTGGCTGAATGACTAGGGCAGCGTGTTTTATGTCTCTGAGCCTCGGTTTCTTTACAAAATCTGGAGAAAGCCCACCACACACACACACTAAGGTTGCTGCGAGGATTGGAGAGTTAATATCTGTAGTGTGTCCTGCAAAGAGTCTCAGTGAACACACCACGGCCACTGTCACCCACGTTCAAGGCTGGGCCTGAATGTCACCCCCACCCCACTCCTACCCCGTTCCACCCCATCCCACCCCACTCACCAGGATCTTGCCCTGGAAAGGGGTGACTTCTCCCTCTCACTCATCCATCCTACCAGGCCCTGAGCTTCTTAAGCATAGGACCCCGTGCAGGACCTGCTCAGACCCTGGCCCGCCCATCCCTGGGGTGCGGGCCCACTGAGGACCCAACCCTACCACACGACCTCGGGCCAGGGGCCAGGCCGGGGCTCACCGTGGGCTGGTTGTAGTGCTCCAGGGACATGGTGACCACGTTGAGGCAGATGATGAAGGTGATGAAGATGTCCAGGTAGTGGCTGGTGCACATGGAGTGGATGAGCAGCCTCGTGGGACAGTAGGTAGCGTAGTAGGGCAGCCGCTGGGCCTCTGCAGGGGTGCGGGGTGGGTGGTGCAGACCGCAGAGGGTTGGGGCAGAGGTGGGGGCAGAGCACACAGAAGGAGAGGCAGACAGGAGGGGGGAGGCCAGGGGTCTACCCCAGGCCCTGGGAGTCAGCTAGGTCCACCCCACCCAACCAGGGCACCTCGAGGGAAAGGGGTTAGCACATGAGGCAGGATGGCAGAGAGGGACTGTCCTCTTTGTCCTGATTGTCCTCATTCACCCCAAATGTGCCCATTCAGGGGCTCTGGTTCTGCTGGGGGCAGGGTAGGGGTCCCACGGCTCAGGGCTGGGCATCTGGGCTCTGTCTCTGCCCTCTGCCTGGACTGAGCTGCTGGGCCTCGTTTGGACAGGCAGTGGGGTCACCATTAGACTCTGGATGGACACTGATGACAGAGGTCAGGTCAGGCAGATGCTGGGGAAGGGCAAGGCCAGGGGCACAGAGACCTCCGTTCCCTCTGGGTCCAGAGGCCCAGTGGCTGGGGTCAGGCCCGGGGCTCCGCAGAGCAGCGGGCAGAGGAGCCCTGGGGCCAGGGAGCCATCACCCTCCCCCGCAGGTCACCCACTCACTCCGGCGCTTCTTCTCCAGCCGCCGCAGCCGCTTCTCCTCGCGCCGCCGCGCCTCCTCGGCCTCCTGGTGCTGCCGGCACTTGTGGAAGTTCTCTACCACGACGCCCACGAACATGTTGAGCACGAAGAAGCTGACGATGAGCAGGAAGGAGATGAAGTAGAGCAGCATCCAGGGGTTGTGGTTGGGCACGGGCTGCGGGGACCAGACGGGGCTGAGGGAGGCTGGCCAGGCACCATGGGGCCCACTGCCGGGGGTACCCTCCCTCGACGAGCCTCCGTGCAGGGCAGGCACTGGTAACAGCCTCCCGGGCAACTGGGAGATTTGAAGGTGGAGGTAGGAAGTGCCTACCCTGCCTGGCACAAGGAGGGTGCTCAGCAAAGACAGTGCCCCCTTCCCTGCCCTCTGTCTTCTTCCTCTACCCACCATCTATTCATCCACCCACCGACCTATCCATTCATCCACTCATTCATCCATTTACCCATCCATCCATTCATTCATCCATTTACCCACCCATTATCCATTCATCTATTTACCCACCCATCCACTTATTCACCATTTACCCATCCATCCATTCATTCATCCATTTACCCATCCATCACCCACTCATTCATCCATTTACCCATCCATCCACTCATTCATCCATTTACCCATCCATCACCCACTTATTCATCCATTTACCCATCCATCCACTCATTCATCCATTTACCCATCCATCACCCACTTATTCATCCATTTACCCACCAATCCACTCATTCATCCATTTACCCACCAATCCACTTATTCATCCATGTGCTCATCATCCATCTATTCATCCAGCTATTCATTCATTTATTAATTCATCTAGAAACAAACCAGGAAACAAAGCAGCCAGCAGAGGAGTGATCACAGCCCTGATGGTGTGTATGTGTGTGTGTGTGTGTGTGTGCATCTGTGTGTGTCCATGTGTGTGTTAGTGGGGGTGGCAGGCAGGAAGAGTGTACAGACAAAGAAGTGGAAGGTGATGTCACCACATGTTCTCATTCCTCCACATCCCCAACCTCCACTTCTATGTCCACTCCAGAGCCATCCAGGGTGAAGCCAAGAGTCCGAGGGGACCTACAGGCCTAGGGGCATCCCCAGCTCCAATGCCCTCACTGAGTGGGTCCTGGCATGACCTAGAGCATCTCCCTGCTCCTTCTTCTGATGACTTTCATAGCCAGGACACTGCTGACCCTGATCAGCCATGTGTCTTGCCTAAGGCCCCCACCTAGCCCCTGAGGGGACCCCTGCTCTCAGAGGGATCTTGGGGGTGAGGGCTCAGACCCAGCCTCCTTGCTGACCACTTCCACCCTCCCACTTCCAAATCCATCCTCACTCAGCAGCCCCAGGAGGCTCCCACAAGCTCACCTCACTGTTACCCCTTCACTGATGCCCACTGCCCTCTGCTCCAGCCCCAGCTGTGCACCTAGGCCTTCCTGCCCTTCCTGCCCTGCTTACCTCCTCCACCTGCCTCCTGCCACTCTCCTTCCACCTCCTACCCCCGGCCCTGGCCTCATGACTCCCTGAGCCTGTCACTGTCCCACCCAAGCATGCACTTGCTGTCCTCACAGCTGGCCCGGCCCTGGGCCTCCTCTTACTCTCGCTTCTCCATCCACGGGCTCTGCAGCCCTCTGGACAGAGCCAGCTCACAGCGCTCTCCCTGCAGACAGCAGGCTTGCAGAAGCAATCGGAGCATGGACTTACACCAGCTAGAGCACAGCCCTAACGGAAGGGTGCAGGCCAGGACAGGGAGGGGCGGGTACGGCTGACAGTGGGAGACACCAGCTTCAGACCCCGGGGGCCCCAAAGACACCGTGTCCCTCCCCTGCTGCCTGGCAGACCCGGCCCGGCCATGCCCACCTGCTGGTCCACCGCGACGGCGTCCAGTCCATTGTACATAATGTTCACCCAGCCATCCTTGGAGGCCAGCACGAAGAGGGACATGAGGGCCTGGAAACACGGGAGGAAGGGGGCAGGGAGATGGCACGGGCATCTCAAGCTGCATCTGCCCCCTCTGAGGGACAGAGAGGCCTTCCCCGAGTCCAGGGCAGAGCTGTGTCCTTGACCAACAGACCTTTTCTGAGAACACACCGTGTGCCTGCCATGTACCCCGCAGGCACTGCTGCAGGAGAACGAGCACTGGACTTGGAGTCCTGGGCTCCAGTCTCAGCTCTGAAATTAACAGGCAAAAAATTCATGACATCTTTTCTCCTCACCCACAGAATGGCGCTAACCCTTCAGGGCCTGCCTGCCACATTGGCTGGGAGGATCAGCAGAGACTTTAAACTGGAAGGTTCCTGAAAACACGAGGGGCCCTGCCTCCAGTGCCTGAAACAGGAGCTCTCAAGAGAAGCCAGGACCAGTTCAAGTTCTGCCACTCACTGGCTGTGTGTCTTGGGGCAGGTTCCTTCATGTCTCTAGGCCCCAGCTTCTTTGTCTGTAAATGGCAATATTTACCCTCGCTAATGATATTAGAAACAGAGGTGATCCCCAGGGGATAGGCAGCCAAGGCTTCTATATGGACAGCAGGCCAAAGCATCCACGGGAGAGGTCTCCTGCCCTGTACCGGCCCCTCCATCCTATCCATCCAGGCCTCAGACCCTTCCTCTTTGCTTCCCAGAGGGAATGGTGCTGAGGGCTGCCGGGAAAGGGCTCAGGCCCAGGAGCAGGACAGGGGACAAAAAGGGAGCCCTCTCGACCAGGGAGGCACACGAAGCCCTTACAGCTCAAGAGGCAAATGTCCCTGTGAGCCCTTAGATCACAGAGCTCTGAAGTGCAGAGAGCCTGGGGACCTTGGAATCACAGACCTGCTATCACTACTCCCATTTACAGATGAAGACACGGAAGCACAGAGAGGGGCAGAACTGGGTGAGGGCACACAGCTGCTAAGAGGTCCAGGAGGGACCTAAGGCTCCAGGCCATGCTGGAACCTCCCATGTGGTTCTGCGGAGACCTACTCAGGGGTCTAAGGTCATCAGCCTGCCGTTAAGCAGATTTTCCAGAATGGAAAAGGGCTGGGCGGGGGAAGGGGACCAGGAACCAACGTCCACTAAGGCACTTACTAAATGCCAAGCACCTGCCAGACACTCTGTATTCAGGGTCCCTAAGCCTCACAGTACCTGTGAAGGGAGTTCTACCCCTACCCATTCTACAGAAAAGAAAATCAAGGCTTGAAAAGTAGAAGCCCTGGCAGGGGAGGACTGAAGCCTGGTCTGTAGTCCTGTTGGCGCTGAAGAGGGCTGTTGGCACCGAAGAGCTGTCACCCCCACCCATCTGGGGTGGGGCAGGTCAAGACCAGGAGGGGGTGCTCACCTGGCCCAGATTGTCGAAGTTGTACTTGTGATGGACCCAGCGGTAGTTGGCAGCCATGCAGTCGGAGCGGTTGGTGATGTTGCGGGTGTCTACACCCAGACAGTGGTAGAACTTGCCCTTGAAGAGCTGGGGGTAGGGACACAGGGCTAGTGACCATCTAGCCAGTGCTCCCAGGGGATGGTGGTGGATGGGGTACAATTGGGGTGCAAATCAGAAAAAGGACCTGCCCTTCCAGGGGCACGTCCTCTGTACATGCCTGAGCCAACCCACTCTACCCCACCCGCTCTCCAAGTCCTCCAGCATGAGGCAGGGCTACGCTCATCCCATCTCACAGGTAAGAAAACTGAGACCCAGTGATGTTAGGTTAATTTCCCAAAGTCATTTCAGGTTCAGGAAGAGGCAGAGCCAAAGTTCACAGCCTGGTCTGATTTCCAGCTCTTCCACAGACCCCAGAGATCAAACCCCAGTATGTACACTGAGGATTCGGGCAGGGACTCCACACAAGAAAGTTGCCTGTACATCCCCAAAGGAGAGACAGAAAGAAGCAAGGGGACCCTCTTAGGGACCCAAGCCCTGTCCATGTCAGCTGCCTAGAAGGGGCAGATCCACTGTCTGCACGAAGCCCTTCCTGCCCAGGCAGCCACGCTGTGATCTCTCAGCGACCCCACAGGACACCTGTGCATGGGACTCCTCCAAAGCTACAGCCCAGAACACAGGACCAGGTGGGGAGCCTGGGGGCCTCAGAACAGGGCTCGGACCCTCAAGAAACAGGGTCTCCGTGGCACTTGGACCACAGAAGGCCCAGGTCATTCTGGCCACCCCCAACACACAGTCTACGGTCTGCAACCCCTCATCCCCGTCCAGCCCTGAGGCTCCATCCTATTCCCAGACTGGGCTCCAAACCAAAATCTGAGTCAGCTCAGGGCCCTGCCTGGGTTGGAGGCTCTCCATGGCGCCCACCCCAGTGAAGCCAAGCTGCCCTTCCAGGTCTCGCCCACCTTGGTCCAGCTCACCTCTGCATGCCAGTCATAGCTCCAGGACTCTCTCCGCCAGTGCTCTGCTTGTCCCTGCCTCCCCATGCGCCCATCTGCCCCTGACATTCATTGCCCCTACTGTGACCTGCCCAAACCACTTGTCTTTCAAGGCCCTGTGAAAAGGCCACCTCCTTCCCCATTGTCACCGGCCCAGCCCTGTGTTCCTGCCTCCCTTGGCCCCCTGTGATCCCATTTACCCCGCCTGCTCTGCGCTCAGCACTTTGGGGCCTGTCTGCCTCCCTGCCTGGAATGGGAGCTCCCTGCTGGCCGAGACCACGGCTGCTCCACCAGGGCATCTGGCACAAGGTCCCGAGAGCTGGGCAGGAACGTGGAGCCTCTTCCTCAACTACAGAGCCCAGCCTACTGACAGCCCAGCCTGGGGCCCCTCACCTGCACCCCCAGGATGCCGAAGATGATGAAGAAGGCGCAGCAGATGAGGACGATGTTGCCGATGGGCTTTAGGGAGGAGATGAGTGTCTCCACCACCAGCTTCAGGCCAGGTGCCCGGCTGATGACACTGCAGGCGGGGAGGGGCCAAGGATACCATGAGCCATCAGCCAGGCCTGGGACAGCCCCTACTAGGCCTGAGTCACCAGAGCAGAGGCCCCAGGTCACAGATTATATGCACAGCAAGGCAGGGTGCATTCACCCCAATCCCTTGGGATACATGCTGCACCCTCCTCTAGATACTAGAGGCCCAGAGATGGCAGTGAGCCCCCCAAGGACACACAGAGAGTGGGTAGTAGCCCTGGGGACCACCTTCAGCCCCCGCCTTCCAGCACCTGCTGCAGGCCCCGCCCCCAGGAGTAGGGCCCGCAGCCCGGGGTTCAGATGGTGCCCGGCACATGCTACAGAGGACCGCGTGGGTGCAGAGAGGGAGAGTAAGTCCACTTAGACCCTGGGAGATTCCTCTGACAGTGCAGGGATCCCCATCCGCAGGGGCGGGGTCCTTACCGCAGGGGTCGTAGGGTGCGCAGGAGCCGCAGGACCCGGAGGACCCCCAAGATCTTGGCTCCCCCAGCCGAGGCCACGGACACCACAATGTCAATGATTGACACGAAGACGAGGAAGCCGTCCAGTACGTTCCAGCTGCTGCGCAGGTACGCCTGCTCCCCGAAGTACAGGCCCAGCGAGACCACCTGGGGGCGGGGCGATGGGCGGGGTCAGGTAGGTGTCCAGGGAGCAGGTGGGCGGGAGTGGACGCGTCACTGCCACCCCTCTGAAGGCAGGCTACAGGTGTCCCCTTACCCAAGGGGCCGCTCCCTGAAGCACAGGCCCACGACTGCCCGGTTCCCTTCTCCCTGCATATCTGGCTAACCCCCATTGGAAGCCAAGCACTCCCGGAAGCATCCTACACGGAACCCTCTCCTGTGCCCCACGCCTCCAGCAGGCACCTCCATGACACTGGAAATGCATTGTGAGCGCCCGCCCGGCAGACATGAAGCTGACCTCGCCCACCTCCTCCTTCCTCCGCCCCCCCTCCTCCTTCCTCCGCCCCAGGAGCCCCACCCAGTGGCTGGCACCAAGTGGGGATGGGCCTCCAATGCCCCCTGTGGAATGCTGCTGAGGGGCAAGTGGATGACCAGCTGATGGAGGCTGGACCAGAGCCTGGGGCCCCTGGCAGGGGGAAGGAGAGGTCCCTTCCTTCAGTGAAGCCAGTACCTTCAGTGTCATCTCGCCCACGAAGATAGCTGTGAAGATGTAGTTGGACACAGTGAGGAAGATGCGTTCCTGAAAGAGCCGGGAGAGGCCGTGGGTCCAGGGGCCTCCCAGAACTGTCACCCTCTGCCTTCAGCCAAGGGGCACCCAGGAGAGGCTGCCACTTCACAGTCCATGGAGGTGGCCCCCTCTCCAGAAGCATGCTCCCGGCCACACCTCCCTCCATGGCATCCGGCCTCATAGAGCTCTCCCACCCCCTGCCCCCAGCCCGGCATGCTGTCCCACAGCAGGCCCTGGCAGTCTGTCCCTCTGGCTTGTTCCCTGCACCGCCTGAAGGCCCCAGCCACTCACGGTGCTGCCAGCCTCAATCTGGGGCCGCTCCAGGGCGATGGTGATGCAGTTGAGGAAGATGAAGGCCAGGACGACATAGTCGAAGAGCTTGTGGGCAATGATGGTCTGACACAGGACCCGGAACCTGGGCAGGGTGGGCAGGGGACCACGTGAGTATCGGTTTGTCCCTCACCCTGGCCGGAAGGAAGGCAGAAGGCCCCGGCACACATGGGGACCAGGGTGTCCTGGAAAGCTGACCCTTCTCTTCTGGACACATCACAGGTGGCGATTTCACATCTTCTCAGGATGCCACCTGACCACACTGCAAGCTCCTAGCACCCCAGGATGCAGGGCACCCACCTAGCCTCGACACTCAAAGCTTTCCAAACACCAGCCCGTGTCCCTGAGCCTTGTCCTCAGCCGCATGGGCACACATGGCCAGATACCCTCAGCTCCTGACCCCAGGCCTTTCCTCAGGCTACTCTCTCCACCTGGACCGGCCTCCACCCTCTCACACCTCCTTCTTCATCTGCAGAATGCTGTCTGCTTCCAAAGCCCAGAACAAAGGCCACCTCCTCCAGGAAGCCCTTGGATGCTCCCTCCAGAGGGAAGCACTCCAGGTTCTCAGAAGATTTATCCAAGATGCTCAGAAAAGCCCCCTCCCAAACCCCTCCCTACCCTGCAGGCTCTGAGGTATAAGTGATGCCCCTCCAATGGTCCTGCTTGGCTTGGCAGAAATCTCTCCCTCCCAGACACATCAATCCCCTACACTAATGGCACCCCAAGCCTGGCCCTGCCCACCTGTTCTCGGGGGAGAAGAGGTAGACGGACCAGTCCTCTCGGACTTCACACCAGTCAGGCTTGTAGACGTCAATCATCTTGCGGACTCGGAAGCACAGAGTCTGGCAAGAGAAGGCCGCAGGGTCAGGCAGGTCAGTGCTGCCCAGAGCTGCTCGCCTCCACCCATCCTGGCTATCTAGCAGAGTGTGGCCACTGGATGACCTCCGAACTCTGCGAGCAAGACCAGAATCCTCGCCCCACCCAGGGTAGGCCAGGAGGGCTTCTGTGCCAAGGGTAGGCCCACTCAGAGGTGGGCAGTCCAGGCCCTGCCCCCTGCTCACTCTCCTGAAGTCCTCTCCCCACGCCCACTCAGGTGGGGCCCCATTCAAGCCCCGCCCCTCGGCCCCTCCCTGTTCTATGCCCGCTCTCCACCTCGTGGTCCCTTCGGCTGCCCCAGAGCCCCGCGCACTCACATAGTCGATCTCCTCCTCGTCCTCCCCGCGATCCCGGCGGTCATCCATCTTGGTGAAGACGTCCTTGGCGATGCTGGGCATCCTGCCATTGCAGTCCTCGTGCCCGGGGGCCAGGCCTGCCGCCCTCCAGGCCGCCCGGGAGTGGGTGCCCACGGCGGGCACCAGCTCGGCCAGGTCCACCGAATCTCTGGTGTCGAGGGATAGCGTTCGGCGGTGGTGGTGGTGACGATGCACCGGGTGGGGACCATGATGCGCGTGGTGGGCGTGCGGGGCGTGCAGGGGCGCGGTCCGTAGCGGGCCCTCGTCCCGGGCGCCCTCGCAGCCCCGGGCGCCGCCACGCTCAGCGGAGAGCAGGGACTCATGCTCCGCTGACGGTTGCTTGTGCTTGAGGCTGTTCCAGCTGGAGCGACGGCTGGCCCAGGCCCCGCTGCGGCCCCACGGCCCGTAGTAGGAGCTCCGAGAGCTGGACTGGGAGGAAGCCCGGGGCTCTGGTCAGCGCCATCACACACAGTCACGGCTGTGACTGAAGGCAACCTGCACACCCGCTGAGGCCCAAAGAGGGCCACGCACCTGGCCACTGGGGGACAGAATGGGCTAGACCCCAAGAGACCTGTCCCTGCTCTGCCTCTCACTCCATCCTCATCTTGGGACATTTGATCACCTCCACCCTGTGGTTTTGTCCCTCCTGCCACCTCATTTCTCGTAAGAAAGGTACAGCAAGTTAGGGCATCTGCCCATTTTACAGGAAAGGAAACCGGAGGCTTAGAGAAGCATTGTAACTTGGCCAGGGTTACAAAGCTTCATAGTGGCAGAGGCCAGATTGAAGCTCAGGTCTCCCCAACCCCAAGGCCCAGCTATTTACCCTGCACATTGCTGCTAAGACAAAAACCCAACTCTACACCAGACCCACTGGCACTTAGTCATTCATTCCTTGTTCCCTGGGCACCTAGGAATACAAAGACATGGTCCCTGCCTGGTTCTGGCTGGGCAGTCTGGTGTCCTAAGCCTAGGTACCAGTCTGAGGCTGGCACCAGACTGGCAGACACATCTTCTCTGGGTCACTCAGCACGCACCCGGCAGGAAGCAGCCATCCAGAGCACCACACAAGGACTCACCAGGGAGCGCTGGTCGTAGCTCATCCTCCCCAGTGACATGACACTGCTCTTGCGGGAGCCCAGGGCCATTAGCACGGGGTCTGGCTGCAGTGAGAGGCGGGGGGCAGATGCTGCAGCCCCAGTGGGGCCCAGATGTCCACCCAGTGGGAGATTGGGGTCCAGGTGCCCATTGGGGGTCATGGGGATTGGGCAGAGCTTGGGATCTGGAGGGTTCAGATAGAGACAGAAGGAGGGGCAGACAGGAGGACAGAACAAGAGCAAAAGAAGCCATGAGATGAAGAAATAGACATGGACAGTAACAGAAAAGAAGAATTTTTCTGGAGAGACCTCCTCCCCAGGAAGTCCTCCTGGCTGGACCCCATTACACATGCCTCCCCTATGCCCATCTCCAAGGCTTTCAGCTTTACTTTTGGATGAGTGAAGCCCTTGCCCTCCATGTTTAGAGGCCAGCTCTGGGCTTCATCCAGCATAGGAGCCTCACTCCTGTACTCATTGAAGGAAGAAGGCAGAACCTGTCTAGCCCAGTTGCTGAGAAGGACACAGCATGGGCTGGGGAGGTTTCTTCCCAGCTGCCCAGAAGTACTCAACAGAACCCAGGCATCCTGAGGCCCAAAGCTCTTCCTAACAGGCCAGCTGTGTAGAGGGGTGAGGGTGGGCTGCATGGCTAGAATTCAGGAGAGCCATGACTGTCACTGACCTTTTTGAGATTCAGCATTTCTGTCTATTATAAACGTAAACAACAAACCATAGAGAGTTAGCAGTCCCGGAGCCTTGGCTTAAGGGGAAACTAGATGCTGTACCCTCTGCCCACCTGGGGCTCTGGGGAGAAGTCCTGGCCTCCCAGGTGATGAGTGGAAATCTGTTTACCTCCGCTGCAGTCCAGGCCCTCCTGGAGCTTGTCAAACTCCTCCATGTTGGATGAGCTCTGGTCCTCGTCCGAGTAGGAGCGATTGGCATCACCCTGGGAGACCGTCCCTCACATTGGAATGAAAGTCAGTTTAGCCCTTTCCTCCCTCCTGAATTTTTCAATGGGTATTTTTACCATTTCCCCCCCACACACACCATTTTACAGATGGGAAAACTGAGGCTCTGAAAAGGGAAGTGAGAAGCTAATGAGGACCTCAGCCAGAATCCACATCTGCCTGACTGCAAGTGTCCCCCAAGCCTCAGAAAATGGAGCAGGCAGGATCCAGCATCCCAGATCCTGGGGACTCTAGGACCTCAGAGATGGAGAGGCTTATTCCTACATCCCTGGGGGATAGGCAGGGGTCCTAGATGCAGCCTCCACTTGCATGCTTCCTGTGATGGGAAGCTCACCACCTCACTGGTAACACCCTCCTCTGGAGACCCGTTGCCTGCTAGATGTTTGAATTGCGGTCCTCCTCTATCCAGGCCACTGCCCACCCCCACAGTCTCATACAGGCTCCAAAGAGGTGCTTCCACCACCAAGGCCACAGTCACCTCCGCCTGGAAGCCCTCCACCAGGATGGCCACCAGCAGGTTGAAGAGCACATAATTGCCAAAGGTCATGAGGGCAACGAAGTAGAGGGAGGCCCAGGGGGAGGTGGAAGCCATGCCGTTGTAGAGGACGACGTTCCAGTCCTCCTGGGTGAGGATCTGTGGGGGGAGAGGATCGACTGCTTAGCCCCTGAGTATCCCCAGGCCCCAGCCCCCTGGGTGTCCTAGCTGCAGGCACGCAGCAGCCCATGCACACCCACATACAGCATCCTCTCACAATCGTGCACACCCAGGGTCCTCACGTATCATGGCCTCGGCTGGGGCACAGCCACAGACCCAAGCTCATGTGCGTGTGTGTACACACATGTGAACACACACACATGCACACACATGTGCACACACACACACCTTTCTCTTCCTGCTGTCTGGCTTGCCCACACCCTCAAGGCCTGCATCACACACTCCTGCCCTAACACTCGCTCCCTGGTGACCAGCGTTCCCTCCTGGCTGCCCCCACAACCTCACCCCACGACCACAGTACCCATGAGGAAACGGTTTCAGGGAAGAATCCTAACCCCAAAGTCTCGGGGCAGGAGTGGATGCACAGGGATGGGCACTGGGCGGTCAGTCCAGCTCTCACAGCCAGAGCTGTGGCAGTCTGGCCACCGGAGGCTGGGGTTGAGGGGCCTCCTTGCAGGCTGCTGCTCTTCCCCGGACTCTCTGAGGCTGGGGACACCTCCAAAAAGCGACAGACACCCGTGGACACAGGCCGGGGCTCACCTGGAACACCGTGACGATGGCCCACAGCAGGGAGTCGAAGTTCTTCCTGTCGGGGACCGTGTCTCCCGTGTCTGTGCGCAGGCTGAATTTGCAGCCAAAGATGTGCATCCCGAGGATGCTGGGGAAAGGATGCAGGTGGCTCAAGGGACTCACACACACACCAAGCTCTCTGCCCGCCCACCCTGTTTCATTCTCAGAACAGCCCACTAAGAGGAGAAGCACCAGAGTTGGTCCCATTTTACAGATGTGAACACTGAGGCTCAGAGGGGCAGGATTTGCCCAGAGCCATCAGGGATGAAGTGACGGTGCCAGGATTCACACCCAGGTCTGGGGTGCTGCGTGGAGAAGCTCAGTCACACTCCCCCAGGCCCCTTCCCATGGGCCCTAGCAGACCCCGCGGGTGTGGCGCCAGGGTAGGCAGGGCTCACCTGAAGATGAAGATGAAAAGCATGAGCAGCATGCAGAAGGTGGCCACGTTGTCCATGGTCTTCATGAGCACCACGAGCTGGCGCCGCAGCGCGGGCATAAAGCGCACCAGCTTCAGCACCCGCAGCAGCCGGAAAGTCCGCAGCACTGACAGCCCGCCGTCCGCCTGCCCCACGATCTCCCAGATGCTGCGGCCAGGCCAGCAGGCAGGGCGGGGAGGGGAGAGAGGCAGGAGGGGTCAGCGGGAGGCCGGAACGGGGGCGGCAGAGGAAGAAGCGGGGCCGGGGAGACAGACGCACACCTTCCGTTCAGACACTCATTCACCCAACAGATACTGTTTGCCAGGTCGCTGCGGCTCGTGCACCCTAATCCCGGGGCTCTGAACCTGGATTCCACGGACCGCCCCATTCAAGAAGTCTACAGCTCATGAATATTGCTGACCTCTTTTTGAGATTCAACATTCCTTTAATTATGAAGGTCAACAACAAACAGCAGAGAATTAATTAGCAGTCCCTACGACCCTGTGGCCAATCGAAATAACTGGTAGTTTTCTATCACGTGATGGCTGATACAGATATTTCCAGACGCTAGTTATGCTCATCATTTCTCTGGAATATGGTTGTCATGGACCCACTACTATTGATCTTGATATTTAATTCATTCACCCAGAAGCACATCTATATTGATAAATCAGACATTTTCAAATATTTTCATAACTGGTTTTCAGTATAATTGACTTCCTTTGATCTTATGTACTTCTTTTACATCCATAGTTGGATGGCATCACTGACTCAATGGACATGAGTTTGAGCAAATTCCAGGAGATAATGAAAGACAGGGAAGCCTGGTGTGCTGCAGTCCATCGGGTTGCAAAGAGTCGGACATTTACTGGCTGGGGTCAGTGCATTGAATCCCCCTCCCGCCTCGCTCTAAGTTCGCAGGCTGGGGAGGTGGGGTCAGCACCTGATGATGACGATGATGCTGTCGAAGATGTTATAGGGGTTGCGCAGGTAGTCGAAGAGCCCGAAGGCAGCCAGCTTCAGCAGCATCTCCAGGGCAAACATGCTGGTGAAGACCACATTGCAGATCTCCAGGATGTTGGTCAGCTCCTCGGGCTGTGGGGATGTTGGGGCAGGCGACAGACACCCGGTCAGGCCAGAGGGCAGCCGTGGGTCCCCCACTCTGGACACCCATCAGCTCTCAAATCCCCAGGGAGGGCCTGGCTCTGCCACCCTGGCCCCATGGCCCGCAGGCCCGTGTCCTCGTTGGACCTCCATCCTCCCCCTGCACTTGGCCTCTGCATCGTCTCTGCTGTCCCAAGAGGGCTACTGAGATGAGAACACATGGGGCTGACCTCCCATCAACGGGGCAATGATGCCCGTACTGCTCACTGAGGGCCACGTTATGATACCCAATTTACAGATAAGGAAGATAAGGCTCAGAAGGCAGCCTGAGGTCACACAGTTAGACAGAGAGCAAGACAGGAAGGCAAACCAGTGACTGCTGAAATCCCTGTTTGCCCACGACCCTAACCCATTTAGTGAGTGTGTGCGGGTCCTGTTCTGTGCACTTCTTAAGTATCGTGTCACTTAGTCCTTCACAAGAGCCCATCTGTATGCAGGTCAAGAAGCAACAGTTAGAACCAGACATGGAACAACGGACTAGTCCCACACTGGGAAAGGAGTAAGTCAAAGCTGGATATTGTCACCCTGCTTACTTAACTTATATGCAGAGTACATCATGTGAAATACCAGGCTGGATGAAGCACGGGCGGAATCAAGACTGCCAGGAGAAATATCAATAAGCTCAGATATCCAGGATGTTGGTCAGCTCCTCAGGCTATGGGGATTTGGAGATGTATACCTGCTGATTATTAGCAGCACGTGACACCCCTACACGTGGGACTACCCGAGGAATGTCAGTGTATTAAGCAAGCCACCCTATAGCCACGACATTCCCATAGCTCCTCAGGCTATGGGGATGTTCAGATAAGATAGCACCCTTATGGCAGAAAGCAAAGAGGAACTAAAGAGCCTCTTGATGAAAGTGAAAGAGGAGAGTGAAAAAGCTGGCTAAAAACTCAACATTCAAAAATTGAAGATCATGCATGGCATCCAGTCCCATCACTTCATGGCAAATAGATGGGTAAACAGTGGAAACAGTGAGAGACTTTATTTTCTTGTGCTCCAAAATCACTGCAGATGGTGACTGCTGCCATGAAATTAAAAGATGCTTGCTCCTTGGAAGAAAAGTTATGACCAACCTAGACAGCATATTAAAAAGCAGAGATATCACTTTGCTGACAAAGGTCTGTCTAGTCAAAACTGTGGTTTTTCCAGTAGTCATGTTTGCATGTGAGAGCTGGACCATAAAGAAGCCTGAGCGCTGAAGAATTGATGCTTTTGAACTGTGGTCTTGGAGAAAACTCTTGAGAGACCCTTGGACTGCAAGGAGATCAAACCAGGCAATCCTAAAGGAAATCAATCCTGAATATTCATTGAAAAGACTGATGCTGAAGCTGCAATACTTTGGCCACATGATGCGAAGAGCTGACTCATTAGAAAAGACCCTGATGCTGGGAAGGATTGAAGGCAGGAAGAGAAGGGGATGACAGAGAATGAGATGGTTGGATGGCATCACCAACTTGATGGACATGAGTTTGAACAAGCTCCAGGAGATGGTGATGGACAGGGAAGCATGGCATGCTGCAGTCCATAGGGTCGCAAAGAATTGGACATGACTGAGCGACTGAACTGAACTGAAGAGCCAATTATGCAGATGAGGAGACAGGTTCAGAGAAGGCCAGTCCCCTGCCTGAGGCTGCACAGCTAGTACCTGGATTTGAACCCAGGCAGCCTAACTCCAAGGCTCTGCCCTTTGGCCCTCCATACCCAGCCCTCCCCCAACCTCCTTCCTTCCTTCGCAATTGCCTTTTCAAGACTGTGGGTGGCTGGAGACCACCAGCACTGTGAAGGGCAGACAGAGGGTGCCCCTACCGTGTGCCACCACGGCTTTCAGTACACTGGGCCACCCAGTCAGTGGGGCTTACTTCACCTGCTCTTCAGAGGAGAACACTAAGGCCCAGAGAGGTTGAAGGTCAAAGGGAAAGTCACTCAGTCGTGTCCGATTCTTTGCGACCCCATGGACTGTATGTAGCTGCCAGGCTCCTCTGTCCATGGCATTCTCCAGGCAAGAACACTGGAGTGGGTTGCCATTCCCTTCTCCAGGGGATCTTCCTGACCCAGGGATCGAAACCAGGTCTCCCGCATCACAGGCAGATTCTTTACCATCTGAGCCATGAGGGAAGCCCCTGAAGGTCAAAGTCCCAGCTACTCAGAGGGAGACTAGCCCCTCGGTCCACAGACCCACCCTCTGCCCCTGGAGCTGTATACCTGCCAATTATTAGCAGCACGTGACACCCCTACATGTGGGACTACCCGCGGAATGCCAGTGTATGAAACAAGCTACCCTATAGCACGACTGGGGGTGGGGTTCCAAGTCCGCCCTCACTGCCCAGGCCTCAGTTTCCTCATCCATAAAATGGGAGATGGAGTGAGGGGAGGGCCAAACAGGGCTCCAGCCCCTTCTCTCTCCACCCCTCTCCCCTCCCCTGGTTCTGCCAGGACTGGTGAAGTGTCTGGTCTCTACTCACCACCGGGTCAGGTTGTTCCTGCCCAAATCATGCAGCAGGAAAGGGCCATTTGTCAGGCCTGAGCTCAACCCCAACTCAATTACTGACACCTCAGCCAGCCTGCGAGGCAACTGTTGTCGTCTCCGGTTTACAGATGAGGAAACTGAGGCTCAGAGAAGGGAACCGCCGTGCTCAGAGTCACCTGGCAAGGCTGTGGCAGAACCACCAAGTCAGACTTCAACCTGCGCTCCCAGTCCCCACCCCCACCCCCGACCTCATCCATCCATCCATTCACTCGTGGACTGCTGCAGGCTCTCCCCAGCGTCGGTCAAAGGCTGGGCTTGTGCTACCCAGGCTGGGCAGTGGTGAGCCAATCACGACATTCTTCCTGCCCTTGAGGAGTGCAGGCTCCACTGGCAAAGCCCATTGTGCAGCTTAACAAACCAGTCGGCAGGTGATAAAAACAGAGGGAAGTTGCAGGTGGTTTGGGCCATAGGGTCAGTGGAGTCTGGAGCAGCTTCCTGGAAGAAGTGACATCTCAAGGAGAGCTCAAAGCCAAGCGGGGAGTGGGTAACATGGAGAAGAGAAGGTGTCCAGGCAGAGGGACCAGCTAGAGCGAGGGAGGGAGGTGGGAGAAATCCCAGTATCGGGTCTGCCCGCTCTGGCCCATAGAGTTACTGGGACTCTCTCCCATAGAGTAACAGGGACTCAGGGCCTGACTTTGACTCCACTTGGGTCAAAAGGAGAAGAGAAAAAAATAGCAACACAACCCTCTGCTTCCCGCCTGGTGCCTGGGAAATCTAATAAAACTGCCAGCTCCTCTCAAGGCCAGATCAAAGGAGAAGGCACCATTTCCATCTGTAATTACATTTGACTCACAAAATGGTCCCGAAAGGGGAGTGGGACCCCAAGAGAGGCCCCCAGAGTGGGAGGGGCTGGGGCCCAGCATCCCAGGCTGAGCCAGGGCCCAGATGCTCTTGAGAGTCACCAATTTCCCAGCCCGCCAAAAGGGAGATGAGAGATGTGGCTGCTGACAGTCTGTGACCGCGGTCACCCCACTTGGGGCCACTTGCCGCACACGCGCCCGCCCACCCACAACTGATGGGAAGCCTGCCGCCCGGCTCTCCCCGAAAGGTCACCTGCTTCCTCCTCTCCTCCCTTGCAACAGCTGTTTCTCTAGTCAAGCACACACCTGTTAATCTTTTTCTAATGGACCATCCATCACTCCTGCGAGCATTTTTCTGGGAGAGAGGCAGTGAGCGGGAGACAGGCAGGTAGACAAACCTAGGCACAGTGAGTGAGAGACCAAGCGGGGAGGCATGTGGAGGGGAACAGGGCAGCCGTCAGAGAGACGGACAGAGGGAGACGCAAAAGACAGATGGACAGACAGACCAATATGGACGCAGGGAGTGAGAAGCTAACGCAGGGTGTGGAGAGACAAGACAAAGAGAGGAAAACAGAGATAAACACAGAATGAAGGACTGCGATCACGACACTGGGTAAGTCAGAGACAGAGCCAGAAAGTGAGAGCTCTGAGGCAGACAGAAGAGACTGCAGAGAGGTGGCTGGAGATGGCAAAGACCCACCCAGGGGAAGGGGAGGTGCGGAAGGGCAGAAAAACCAGGTTACACCAGAGGTGGGAGGATGGAGGGCAGATGAGGGGGCTGCAACCTGGAGGAGAGGCCAGAAGCAGAGGGAGACAGGGGCAGGGGCAGGGCCAGCTCACCCCTGAAGGACGCCAGGCTTGGGAGGGCTGGCTGCAGGGGCAGACAAGGGCCCAGCTGGGCAGGAACCTAAGCTGCCCCCCAGGAACCCCTCAAGCCCAGCATCACCCCCATGACAACAATGCTAGCTGGTGTTAAAAACATCCCCATGTGCCAGGTGGTGCTAAGCACGTTCCATGAATTATTCCATCAAAGCTAAAACATTACCCTATAGTAGCCCCATCTGACAGCCGGAAAACCTGAGACCCAGAGAGGAAAAGTGACTGCCCCTGGCCACAGACAGGCAGCGGAAGAATCAGATCTCACACGCAGGTCTCCTCCCTCTGGCCCAATACCTCCCCATGGTCCAGGTGCCTGCGCCTCCCCTGCCTTTCTGACTTGAGGCTCCAGTTCAGCACAGACTCACTGACCTGCTTACAAGCCTTCCATGCCCTCCCTCCCCCACTGCCCTAAGGATAAAGCCAGTCTCAAGACTCTTCATGATTGGACAGCCCCCGGGCCTCCTGGGCTATCTGCCCTGGCCCATGTGCATATGCACCTTGAGGGCTCAAGAGGGTCTTCCATAGGAATACCTATGTTCCTGGTGCCTGCATTTGTCTCTCCTCTGTCTACTCTCAGGATCCATCTCCAGTGCCACCACCTCCAGGAAGCCTTCCCTGACTGCAGCCCATGTTGGTGTGTCTCTCTCCTAAGCCCCCATAGAGCTGGAATGTCAGGCACTAAGCTATCCCATCTTCCTCTTCCTAGAGTCACCCAGATCTAGGTTGGCAGTGACTTGACAGGACTGCTGAAAAGAATAAAACCTGTTCTGACCCATCCACTGATTTGGAGGCCTTGAATGCTGTCCCCTGGGAGCTAGAGCCAGTGGACATACCCCAGCTGGGGTCAGCCTTGCTCTAGGGAGGGTTTCTGCACCCCTGCCTTGCACTCCATTCAACCTGACCCTCTTTTTCTTTTTTGGCCACACTGCAGCATATGAGACCTTAATTCCCCAAGCAAGGATCGAACCTGCACCCCCTGCATTGGAAGGCAGAGCCTTAACCACTGGACCACGAGGGAAGCTTCTAATCCTCTTTGTGTTGTCCAACCATTCTCTAGTCTCAGGAAGGCCTTGCCCAGCTCGGGAGGAGTCATGGGCATGGTCAAGAGAGTGCCAGGAGAGGGTGGGGCTGAGACAGCCCCCTCCCAGAAATGGTGCCTCCCCTTCACCTCCTATCAGCCTTCTGGAACCTCCAATTCAACCTCAGCATCTCGGAGCCCAGCGCTGACAGCCGCTCACCATGCCACGCTGGGCAAGCCAGTTCACCTCTCTGAGCCTCAGTTTCCCCACCTGCCCAGTGGGGACAAGACACTCGCCCCGCCGGCCCCGGGGGCTGCCGAGAGGTCATACCAGGAAGAGATATGACAACACAGGAGAGCAGATGACAACGGAGGAATCTGGCTGCCCAAGCCATCCCCACCCACCTGCCTGTCACGTGGACTCCATCCCAGACGGTTCTGGGCCCCCTCCCCTCTAGGGCTGCGCCGGGTCAGGAGCAGACTTCAGCACCATCTGACCACCTCATGGGTCACACACAGGCCCCTGCCTGGCTGACTCCTGCTTTTCCCAGCCACCTCCTCCCAGGCCAGTCCCTGCACGGAGTATCCATGACCATGAGAAACCTGGAGACGCTCCTTCATGATCTTGGCAGCAGTGACCACCTACAGGCCATGGGCACCCCCGTCTCACCTCTCATCTGAGCCCCTGTGACCACACAGGGGTAGCCCCTTCACAGACGGAAAAGGAAAGTGACACCTGACCTCTGTCATGCCCTCGTCACCTTGGCGACCACACCAAGCTCGCCGCCTGCAGGGTGTGCAGCCTGGGCCATATGAGGGACCCCCCAGGATGCCTCCCCTCTGGGTGCCCTCCCCTGCAGGAGACGGACTGCATGTGTTCCCCGGCCTCCGCTTCCTGCTCCCAGCTTCTCTCTCTGCCCCTTGGCAGCCCTGGGCCACCTTTCTCTCTACCGGCACCACCTCAGACGGGAGTTGCTCAAAATAGACTCGGGGGCGGATCGCTTCCTGCCAGCACCGTCTGGGATGGGAGCGAGGGGCGTGGAACAGAGCTGCCCGTGCCCCACGAGCGGGCCCTGCGCAGAGCTCCGCCAAACAATGGCTGCCGCTCCGAGCTGCTTTAAAGAGAATATTTTTAAAAATCTTCCCTCCCCCTCACTTCTTCCTTAATAATTTTTTTAAGCTCCAGACGGTAGCTGGGTAAACTCAGCCCAAGGGTGGTATAGTGAAAGTCGCTCAGTCGTGTCTGATTCTTTGCGACCCCATGGACTGTCCATGGAATTCTCCAGGCCAGAATACTGGAGTGAGTAGCCTTTCCCTTCTCCAAGGGACCTTCCCAACCCAGGGATCTAACCCAGGTCTCCCGTATTGCAGGCGGATTCTTTACCAGCTGAGCCACAAGGGAAGCCCAAGAATACTGGAGTGGGTAGCCTATCTCTTCTCCAGCAGATCGTCCCGACCCAGGAATTGAACCGGAGTCTCCTGCATTGCAGGCAGATTCTTTACCAACTGAGCTATGAGGGAAACCCCAAGGGTGGTGTAAGGTTCCAACAGAAGTTCACAAACCATTCCTAACTAGTGGGTGCGGACTATGTTGCAGGCTTCTTAACGCACTCGACCCTCCCGGCTGCTCTGGGAGGAGAGGTTCATGTGCCCACTTCCAGATGGGGCTACTGGCTGAAGGAGGCCAAGTGACTTGCCCAAGGTCACCCTCCTGAGCAACAGCAGAACCAAAGGATGAAGCAGTGGGTTTCAGCATTCCAGTGGTAGATGTCAGGTTGAGGGGTGGGGCAGGGGGTGTTAATACCTGCTTTGAGGATGGTGGTGAAAACTCAATACACCAGGCTGGCTCAGGGCCTGGCGCTTAGTAGGAGCCAGGGAGCCAATCCCTATGAGGGAAAGGGCACGAAGTCAGGGCATCTGCTTGTGGATGAAGAGGCCAGGGAGGATCCTGTGAAGGGGCAGAGGGTGCCAGTGAGGGCACCCCAGCGGGGAGACCAAAGGGGGCCTGCAGTACCAAAGAGAAGAGCCCCCCTCCCTGCCATCTGACCAAAGGGGGCCTGCAGTACCAAAGAGAAGAGCCCCCCCAACCCCCGCCATCTGAAGGCTGGAGTGTTTGCCCAAAAGGATGCAGCAGAAGGAGAAGGCGGGACAGGCCAGGTGGGGAGACCCTGAGAGGACTCGAGAAGGGACCATGGCCTGGCCTGAGTCTGGGGCTGCAGGGAGAGGGAGAAGCTGGACCCAGAGGTCAGAGCTGCGGCCACTGTGTTGCCTTGGAGGGATGGCTGAGAAGGTGGGAACCAGTGGCACAGTAGCAAACAGGCCTCTGAAAAATAGCCCTGATTTGCAGCGTACGGCAGTTTCTACGAGTAAATACCCCTCACTTCATGGCCAAACCGTTTGGAAGGGTGGGCTTGCAAAATCCTGGAATCTGAGAAAACGGGCTCCTGTGAGCTGGTTCCACAAGCCAGCACAGGGATCGTGCTCAGGCGTTGGTGGGGCGGGACCGTAACAGGCACCCTGGGTGCCGCTCCATCCAGAAGCCAGACCAACCCCCCGCAGCACCCGTTCACTGCAGCACCGTCCCCGGGGACACTGGGTCAGGCAAAGGCCAGCAGACTAGACCCGAGGTGAGGGGGTCCGGGCTGCCAGTCTCACCAACTTTACCCTTGCAGAAAGCCTCCCCACTGGCCCTCCCCAGAGACCCTCGTAATTAAGCTGGAATGGCTGGCAAACGGGCAGCTCCGAGCAGAGTGTGGCGGCAGCCCCAGGGGCCGCATTTAAGTAAATTGAATGGAGCCTGTGCCTGGTGAGCTAATGAAGAGGGAAATGAGAGTGGGGCCCACCCTGGGGTGCTGTGGGCGGGTGGGACGGCCCCACAGAAAGAGGACCACTGGGAAGCCAAGGGGGTGTTGAAACCCTATGGGGGATGAAATCTGACCCCAGCTGGCTATGGGATCTTGGGTCAGTAACATCCCCTCCCTGGGCCTCAAGCCTCCCCCTCTGGCTCCTAGATAGAGTTCCTTACACAGCTGGGGTGCAGGTTAAGGGAGGGCCCCCACCTAGCGGCTGGGGAACAGTGGGAGCCAGAAAATGATGTTTTTCCAAAAGGAGCCAGGGCTGGACTGACTTGTCCAGGCTGTCAGCCAAGTGTGAGCTATGGAGACATCTGTGCTAACCCCCTAGCCCTCTGTCCTGTGCCCCCATAAATACCCTCCGGTACCACACATCCTCCCTATGTTCCTGCCACCTTCCAGTAGCCATCCCGGCCCCCATGGGCAGCTAGCCCCCCCCCCCTTTGAGGACCCTTTCTCTGAACTTGCTGCTGCTGCTGCTAAGTCGCTTCAGTCATGTCCAACTGTGCGACCCCAGAGACGGCAGCTCATCAGGTTCCCCCATCCCTGGGATTCTCCAGGCAAGAACACTGGAGTGGGTTGCCATTTCCTTCTCCAATGCATGAAAGTGAAAAATGAAAGTGAAGTCGTTCAGTCGTGTCTGACTTGCCTCACCTCTAAACCCTGGGCAGTACCCCTGGCGGCCCAGGGGACCTGGGACCCACCATTTAACTCCGTCAACACAGTCTCTGTCCCCCATGCCTCCAGAGCTGAAGACAGAAGAAGCCACGAGTTCAGCCAAGAAGGGGAGACAGGGGCAGCAGGGCAACCCCAGAGGGGTCCTCAGTGCCGTGGGGCTACAGTGGAAGGGGAGAAGAAGTTGGGGTGGGGGTCAGGGATAGAAGGACGCCCCACCTGCTGAAGGTGTGTCATGGGTAGAGCGCAAGGGGCTTTGACCGTCAGTGAAAAGGTCTGCATTTTGTGCCGAGGGCGACGGAGGCTGTGGAAGTTTGGGGCCAGGGCGCTCCCAGCTTCTGGAAAGACCACTCCAGGGGTTTTGGAGAGAAGAGACAGGAAGGCTTGGGTGCAGAGGTGAGGAATGGAAGTCAGGATTCAGCGGGGACTGGCTGGGGATGGGCTGTGGGTGAGCTGGTGTCCACACTGAGAGGGACAGGAAGTGCTCCCCCTGGCTCTGACCCCAGGTCGCCATTCGATCACTCATCCACCCTGAGCTCTGCCTCCTCCGTGCCTCGCCCTGGGCTGGGCACTGAGGTCACGTGGCTGAACGGGACCCAGAACAGGGGAGACAGACACACAGCAGGTGTGTGCCAGCACATGTGTGCCACACACATGCCAGCCCGCCCCATGCCCGCCCCGCCCCGCTCCCCACTGGCCTGCTGATGGTGCTCGATGCCCATGCTGACAGTGTTGACCAGAATAGCCATCATGATGCCCCGGTTGAAGTATTTGCTGTCCACGATGCCCCGCAGCTTGGCTCGCGTCTCCCGCCACACGTCTTCGCACAGCCGAGCCGCCCCGTCGGCCGGCCCCTCCTCGTCCTCCTTCCCCAGCTCCAAGGAGGCCCCGTCCTCGCTGGTCCGGGCCACATCCGCGCCGACTTCATCCTCGCTGCCCACTGCGTCCCCGGAGCCCGAGCCCTCCTGGCCCGAGTCACTGCTGCTGCCCTGGCCTGAGGGCCGCCGGTCGCTCTCGTGCTGGCAGCGGGGGCAGCTGGCAGGGTCGGAGGCCAGCATGGCAGAGATGGGCTGCACCAGCGTGTGGGGTGTCGGGTCCAGGGGGCTGTGTCGGGGGCATAACTCTGGAAAGGAAGCAGGGGTCAGGGTCGGGGCCTCGGGTCATGCAGGAAGCAGTCCCCACCTGCAGTGGGTCTGGCATAACCTGGGTCACCACCCGCGTGAGCCCACAGGGTCTGCCTGGAACCCACCAGCGCTGCTTGGAGGCCGACGGCTGGTGGTTCCTGGGGAAATGCGCTTCCCCTTCTCGGCTTTCCTGGCCCCCAAAGAAAAGCAGGGACCAGAAGCACCCACCCCACAGAGCTGTAGGGTGGGTTCTATTGGTTAAGACGCAGATGAGCCCTGAGGAGTGTCCTTGCTCCATCACTTCCTGACCTGTGGCCCCCCAAGATTAGTCACCAAAAGACCCTTCAGGTACCCCAGCCTGTCCCCACTGTTTTGCTTCATAGCATCATGGAGCCTGGAAAACGGCTGAAAAGGCCGGTGTGGAGGGTAGACACCCCTCAGAGGAAGCCAAGGTGGCCTCAATGTTCCTCAATTTTCCTGGGGTCTATCGCATCCAGGGAAGAAGGAGGCAGGAGCCCTGGGCAAAGGAAAGTCTTCATTCTAGAAGCACCTCTCCCCGTCCCCAGGCTCCCCTCCACACAGCTGAGTCGAGGTGGGCCCTGGGGAGCGGGCAGGAGGTCCCCACACGTGGCAGGGGCAGGAGCTGTCATCCCAGGGCTGTCCCCGGAGAGGTGAGGAGCTCGGCCAGTATTGGATCCAAGTTCTATGATCCGTGAACCATTTCAAAGAGGCGTCAGAGAGGCTCCGTTTGGGTGGTTTGGTTCCTTCTTTATATTTGTCTATGTTTTCCTAGAATAAACGGGTTTTGCTTGTGTAACAAAAAATATATAACGTTAAAGGGGAAGAAAAGCCTGAAATGTCTACCCTTCATTTCCACGCTTGCTACCAAATACCTCTGGATAAGGCTCTCTGACTCACTCATCCTCTAGACCGGTGGGGCTGCCAGGGGTGGGCCCACCTCAGCATTGGAGGTCAGAGAAGAGCACTTCCCAGCCCAGCTGTGCATGGGGTTGACCCCCTAAGGCTTGTTTCCCAAGGAAGGGAGGAGTTGGGGGAGGCACGGAGGCCCAGGGCAGGGGACAACCTCCCTCCAGAAGCCTTCTAAGGGCTTCTCTCCACGCAATTTCTCGGGAGAGAGTGGTAGGCGACAGCAGGAAGTCCCCAAGTGGTAAACACCCTACCCGCATCATCCAGGAACACAGGGTGCCAGCCTTGCCCAGACCCCCGCTCCCCCGACCACGTGCTGGGCCAGCCCACGGGCCACCTGGAGCCTCCTCCAAGACCACACCTGGATGGCTGGCACTCGGGGATGGCTGGGCGGCCGCCCTGAGGATGAATTCTCCAGCTTGTCTCTGAGCATCTCAGATTCCCAGAACATGAGAGCTGCAGGAGCGAGGCTTGGGGTGGCTGACTCCACAGGGCCTGGCCTCATCCTCACGCCATGGATGGAGACCAGAGGGCCGCAGAGGAGCCAGGCCAGCCAGCGTCACAGCTGCCGCTGCTCTGGGGTGCAGTCCTGAGGCCGGCTGCCTTCCTCACTGGCACCAACTGGGGGGCAGGGCTGGGCCTGGGCTGGGGCTCACCTCCTGTGGCTCCTTCGCCTCCTCTTACCGGAGAGGTTCACGTCCCCCTGGGTGGTGGGGGGCGGGGAGCGGCAGAGCCTGTAACTCTGATGTCCCTAACACACTGTGTGACCTTGGGTGACTCCTTTCATCCCTCTAGACCTTAGTATTCCCATCTGAACACGGGAGCCGATATTACTCTGTTCCCTTCTTAAGACTGTTTTCTAGAACAGATGAGAAAATGAATGGAAAACCCTTTGAAGCCTAAGGGGCTAACTCTCTGGAACCGTCTACAGTCGAGCAAGAGAAATGATCCCAAGGCAGGAGCAGATCACAGTGTGTGAGGTGCCTGACATGCCTGCTCAGGTGTGCGAGCAGGCAGGCAGGTAGCAGCAGGAAGCCATGGGCGGGGTCGGGGAGGGGGGATGGTCTGCAGCAGAAAGGGATTTTATAGTTTCATAAAACTAAGGAAAACTATAAAGGAAACTAAGGAAAACTATAAAGAAAGCTGAATGCCTAAGAACTGATGCTTAGGAGATCCAACCAGTCCATCCTAAAGGAAATCAGTCCTGAATATTCATCGGAAAGACTGATGCTGAAGCTGAAACTCCAATACTTTGGCCATCTGATTCGAAGAACTGACTCATTTGAAAAGACTCTGATGCTGGGAAAGGTTGAAGGCTGGAGGAGAAGGGGACCACAGAGGATAAGATGGTTGGATGGCATCACCAACTACTTGGACATGAGTTTGAACAAGCTCCGGGAGTTGGTGATGGACAGGGAGGCCTGGCGTGCTGCAGTCCATGGGGTCTCGAAGAGTCAGACATGACTGAGCGACTGAACTGAAAACTAAGGACAGATACTTCAGTACTTTGGCCACCTGATGCAAAGAGCTGACTCATTGGAAAGACCCCTGATGCTGGGAAAGATTGAAGGAAGGAGGAGAAGGGGATGACAGAGGATGAGATGGTTGGAGGGCATCACTGACTCAAAGGACATGATTTTGAGCAAACTCCGGGAGATAGTGAAGGACAGGGAAACCTGGTGTGCTGCAGTCCACGGGGTTGCGAAGAGTCAGACACGACTGAGCTGCAGAACAACAAAGGACAGGTAACTGTTCATTGTTTTGTGCAGGGAGCCACGGTAGAGCCTGAGTCCTGTGCACACACGGGGTCAGAAGGGAATTCCTCCAGGGTGGGGCTAGGCCTCCCCAAGTCCAGGGCCAGGCCAGGCCAGCCCAGGCCCCAGCAGGTGATCGGGAAAGGAGACAGGCAACTGAGAGTGTGGACTGCAGCTCCCGGGGAAGGCCCAGGTTCTGAACTAGATGGACACCTCTGCTTGTGCTGGAGAGACAGGCCACGTTTTCAAACTGCCGCGTCTGAGTCCCCAGCTGGAGACACACCAGGCCTGGGTGGAGCACCCTGGAGGCCCCGCGACTTACTGTAGTGCCTGGGCTCCTTGGCGCGGGGCCCGGGCGTGGCAGAGCCGGGCATCCCTGCGGCCTGGCGCCGGCTCCGCAGGGCCTGGTAGAGGCCCAGGGCCCGGCGCTTGGCCTTGCGCAGGATGTGGCAGACGTACTGGAAGATCTCCTCGTAGCAGTCGCCGGGCTCGGCGTAGCTGGCCACCGTGCTGGAGGACAGGTAGCGCTGCCGCTGCTCCAGCATCAGCCGATGCTCCCGCTGCTTGGTCTCCGAGAACTGGGTCGCTATGACAACGAGGCACAGGTTGATCATGAAGAAGGAGCCCACCTGTGACCAACGGGAGGAGAGGACAGGGACAGAGGGGATGGTGGGGTGAGAGCGGGTGGGGGTGAGGGTGAGGGGCCGCAGGACAGTGGGAGAGGGAGAAGGAGAGACGGGACGGGAGAGGGAGCGGTGGAGACGAGGGATGGAGGCAGGGCGAAGAGCAAAGGGGATGCAGAGGCAGAAAGAGGACCAGGGGAAGGGGCAGGGCAGATCCCAGACATGAAACAGGCAGAGAGACGGCCAGAGACAGCGGGATGCAGAGAGAAAGGTAAGGAGAGACGCCGAGGGAGGGTGAGACAGGCTCAGAGAGGACAGAGGTGGGGGGTGTGGGAGGCACGGAGAAGGGGGCGGGTGGGGACAGGGAGAGAGAGGAGGGGGCAAGGTGTGGAGGGCCCAGAGAGACGGAGAGGCACGGGCACAGATAGGAACAAGAAAAGATCACTGAGGCCTGGCTCCCAGAGGAGGCTGGGGCCCAGGACAGGGGTGGCCCGGACAGCCCCCCAGAAGGCTGCTTCCCTGAAGCCTGCTTCCAAGCCCACCCACTTCAGACCCCTAGGTCCTGACCACAGCTGCCCTCCCACCTGGGACATTGACACTGAGGCAGGGGAGGGAGGCAGAGACCCTGCAGGCTCTGCTAGCCCTGAAACCCACTCCAGCCCTGCCCTCGCTATGGCCTTGACTTGGGCCCTAGTTAAGCCCGCAGATCCCACTAGAGAGGCTTGCTTTAGAAAGCATTTCCTTGTGTGCTTGGACTGGGTGGTAGGGAAAGGTTAGGGATTCTGCTACCTCAAGTCCTCAGGCCCCACTCCAGGGGCCCCCAGAGCCAGAAGGGCCCTTCCCGCCCCAGTTTCCAGAGTCAGGTCCTCCCAGACACGTGCTGAGCCTTGGACCAGACTCAGCTGCAGTGAGAGAGGCGATGGCGTTGCACCCTCCTCCAGGTTGCCCACCAGAAGGTTCCTGCAGGCAACAGTCGGTCGCTCATCCCCTCTTCCTTCCTCTCCCTGACAGCACGGCTGGGAGCTGGGGTTCTGGAGATGAGGTGTGAGGGTTGTAGGGGGCTTCCTGGCCCAGAAGACTCTGGGAAAATCCCCTGCTTCTAAAGTAAGAAGATGCCTCACTCGTTTGCTCTCTGTATTTCCGGGAAACGGGCTCCGCAGGCCCGCGTGAGGGGCATGGACCCCGCCCGCTGGGACCTCACACTTGGCGGCCTCTGCCCAGCCTGCCTCTGCAGCCGCTGTCCCTGGGTGACCAGACAGCGCCCCATTTCCCCCCTGGACCTCCATTTTCCCCATCTGTCAAACGGAGGGCTCAGACGAGCTTAGGACTTATCCGGCCAGAAGGAGCACAGGGGACCTGGGTCTCAGGAATGAGAACCCTCACTGGCTGCATGGTCCAAGCCAAGCGCCTCGCCTCTCTGAGGGTCAGGGTGCACACCTGAGAAATGGGCAGGTGACCCGGCCTGGCCAGGGCTGTGAAGGTCAAAGGACAGAATGGTCGCTCAGGCGCTGCTCGCTACCCTCTTCCTAGCACCTGGCCAACCCAGCACCCCGGCCTCCCGCCAGCCACCCTTTTCCCTGAGATGGGGTCACCACCTGGGGCCCAATGATTGCAGCAACAATAGCAGCGGGACTCATTTACTGAGCAAGTACTGCGTGCTAGGAGCTGTGCAGGCGGCAGGCCCTGTCTCCTCTAACCCTCCCAGGGCCCGTGAACCAGATGTCACCTCTGTTCCTCACTTCAGCATGAGCTTGGGAGCCAAGGGGCTTGCCCAGAATCACGCTGAAAGGTGCCACCCCCAGACCCTGTCCTAACTCCATCAGGAGAAGCAGATGAAGCATCTGGCCGCTTCTCGCTGAATCTCAAGGCTCCCCTCGCCACCCCAGTGCTTCAGAGTCCGCCCCACTGCAGGATTCTGTCTGGGTTCAAGGTCTCCACAAGGCGCCCCCTGCCCAGAAAGGCGCTTCCTCTGGCTCTTCCCCCTCCAGCTTTTAAGCTTTGATTCCGGCATCACCTCCTCCAGGAAACCTCTCACTTCCCCATCCCTTCTCCAGGCTGGACAAGAAGCCTCCTTTGGACTCCCTTAGCCTCTTGGGCTTCCTTTTGCGGCAGCTCCTAAGATGCGGCTGGTCCCTGATGCTGCAGCCTGTTTCCCAGTGAGACTGTGAGCTCCCAGAGGGCAGGGCAGGCCAGATCCACTGCTCGATACCCAGCACTTGGGGCCTGGCACAGTGCAGGCTTCCCTGAAAGTGCTGGGGAATGAACGAACCAGTGGATGGGTAGGGATGCTGAACAAAGCCTGGGATCTTCTTTTATAGGCACTGTTTCCTTATGGAAGGCATTCTGGCACCCTCAGGAAGGCATTCCAGCACCCCCAGGAAGGCACTGAAGCTAAGCCAGCACTGGGTGTGTCTCAGCTTAGTTTGTCCTGAATCCCCAGGTCAAAGTCCCAGCAGCCCAGGAGGGGGTGCAGCGCTAAGCGCACCCTCTCCTAACACCAGGGAGCCAGACAACCCAGCCCTACAGCGGGGAGCCAGCAGTGACTTTCCTGGGAGTGAATCACCTTGACATTTGAGGACTGTGTTGTGGCTGAGACTGTCAGGCATGACAGAGTGGATGAGCTCTAAGCTTAGAGGAGACTGTGGTGGGGGTAGAGGGGTTGGTCAGCAGAGGAGCCCTCTCTGGGGGTAGAGAGAGCCCCCCTTCACCTCCAAGTCTCCCCCACAAGGAAGAGATGCCCGAGAGGCGTGGGTCCCTCCAAGAATTCCAAGGAGCTCCAGGAGCCCACACCCAGGCTCAGTCTCCCCTCCAGACCCTGCCTGGGAAGCCACCCCAGCCTTCAGTTTCACAGCATCTCATCTTCCCGCCCCAGGAAACAAGGGAGATGCTGGAGCTCTTGAGAAGCTTCATCTGGGGGCTGCATCCCTGCTATGGTCATAAAAGAATGTATTCCCAGAGACTGCAAGGCAGAGAAACTTGAGTGCTGGGTGGACTTCAATGCCCAGAAATGAGAAACGAAGGCAATCAGAAGTGATGGATGCCTCCAGCAGCCACCCCCAACGAGACCCTTCAATCACCCGTGGCTCGGGTGCATTTTAAAACTGCCCCTCCTGCTCTCTCCCACTCAGCTCTGTGGGCTCGGAGGGTCTCCCTGGGGACTCCCAAAGACTCTCTGGTCCCCTGGCCTGTGGGTCCTGGAGCTTGCCTGGAGAGCACCAGCTCCCTTGACACTTACTATGATGAGCAGGATAAAATAGATGAAGTTGTAGAAGGAGTGAGCATCCATCACATAGTACATGATCTCCACCCAGCCTTCCAGAGTGATCACCTGCAGCCGGAACAGAGCAGGAGAGACAGGCTGAGTTGGCCGAGCCTCTGGAAAGGCAGGCAGCAAAACGAGTGCCCCAGACAGAGGTCCCCCAGCACCTGGGCACTACACGTGTTCTCTCTCATACTTCTCCCGAGGGCTCCACTGGGCAGGCATCCTCATCCCCAACATGCAGGTGAGGAACTGAGGTCCAGAGGGATCAGAACACTTGTCCAATGTCACATAGCCAGCAAGGAGTGGATAGGGGACTTTTAACCTGGTCCCTCTCGCTCCAGAGCTCCCTACCTTTCAGTCTTCCACAGCAAAGCAGAAGGACTGGAGGAAGCAGGTGGCCGGGAGTGGGTCTGGGTTGCAACTCCAGCTCACCCCCTGGGCCACTCACTCTTTGAGCCTCAGCTGCTTCTTCAGTGCATGGGATTAACAGAGCCCGCCCGGCAGGGCTGGGGGTGCAGCTCGGCTGAGCCAGGGACAGTGGCTGTGCTGAGCTTGGTGTGACTCTGTCCCCCATGCACTTCCCCAGAGAGGAAAAGCAGAGCAGTCTTGGGCAAGATGAACACTGGATCCTTCCCAGCACTGCGGTCTTGTTGGCTTCTGGGCAATTGCACAGAGCAATTCCCCTTCTTGGGGCCGGAAGGTCTCCAAACACAGATGCTGGGCTATGATCACATCACACCTTCGGCTCTGAAGTCTATGATTCTGATGCTCCCCAGAGCAAAGCTCGCAGAGCAGCCCTCTCAGCGGCTTCTCAGCCACCACACTCTGCGCCTGCCCCATCCTTCCTTCCAACCACAGCAGAAAAGTAACCCTGACCGAGCACTCACCGCATGCTGGGCTCTGCTCACATCGTCTGGTTTATTCTTCTCAGCCACTCAAGGTTGGGGGGCAGGGGGAGGGAGCTGATATAACCCCCATTTTTTTAATTAAAAAAAAATTTTTTTTGATGTGGACTATTTTTAAAGTCTTTATTGAACCTGTTGCAATATTACTTCCATTTTAGTTTTTTGGCTGCAAGGCATGTGGAATCTTAGCTCCCCGACCAGGGAATGAACCTGCATCCCCTGCATGGGAAGGTGAAAATCTTAACCACTGGACCGCCAGGGAAGTTCCACCCCCATTTTTAGAGATAAGCAAATTGAGGCACAGAGACTTCAGGCAATACACCCGAGGGCCTACAGTCCTTTCTCCAAACCTCAGTTGCTCTGTCTGGAACATGGGCATGATAGTGCCTGTCGTGCCTGCAGGTCAGGCAGACTTCAGTGACACAGGTGGCAAGCGTCTAGCACAGAGTGCCGGGTGAAGCTGCTCCCCCGACCCCTGCCCACCCCCAGCCCCCAGCACAGGGGCCGGTGCCAAGCCCGAGGGCCTCACCTGGAAAATGACGATCCAGGCATAGCCGATGTTGTCAAAGTTGATGGCGCCCTTGTGGGGGTTGGCGCTGCCCGTGCGGCACACGTTGTAGTAGCGGTTCCAGTTGACGCAGAGCCCACTGGCGTTGAGGTCCTGGCGGCCCGCCCCGAAGTCGTAGACGTCGTCCTTGGACAGGCAGCACTCGCGGCCCTGCTCCTTGAGCGGAGGGATCTCGTGGCAGCCCATGATGCCGTTGTCCCCCGACAGGGAGCAGATGAAGGGCATCTCGTCGTCCTCCTCCGGCTGGTAGTAGGGGGGCAGAGCCACATCCCCTTGTCTGCGCAGGTGACGGTGCAGAAAAGAGGAGAAGGGGAGGGGTCACCGCCACGCGGCATGGCAGGACTGGGACCACCAGCCGGCATCACTTCAAGGCCTTCATACAGGCTGTTCCCGCTGCCTGGGACACCTTTCTCCACCTCTGGCATCGTCACAAAAACTCCCACCTCCTCACTGAGGGACGTTCCAGGGTCCCCCCTCCTCAGGGAGCCTGAGGCCCTGCACAAACTCCATTATTGCTCTTGGGGAAAATGCACCCAACTTCCCTGGGATCCTGGAGCTCTTTCAGGGCGAGGACTGGGTCTCAGCACCCCTAGTGCCTGCACACTGTCTGCTCGGCACAGATCAGGTGCTCAATATACAAATGCTGAATTTTACCGGTTCAACGAATCAAGGTAAGATACCTTCCTGTCCCACCCTGTCCCATCTATGTGACCTTGGGCTGGTCAATTCCCCTCTCTGGATCTCAATTTCTTCATCTGTAAAACAGAGATAGCGATCCCTGCCCTACCCATCCTATGGAGCTAATCTGTGACTCATGGCAATCCCAATGAAAATTCCAACATGCTTTTGTCTATGAAACCTGGCCAGATGGTTCTAGGATTTATATAAATGGGAGACTAGTCTAGACAATTTTTTAAAAGAATAAAGATGAGTGGAGTACAGCCCTACAAGAGGTCAAAATGTACACTGTGGTATTGCACAGGAACAGAAAGATTCGTGGAGCACCACAGAACACAGGCACAAACCCAGGCATAAAAGAGAACTTGGTGTATTACAGAGAAGCCTTTTCAGACCCATGGAGAACAGAAGGACTAGGCAATCAACGGTGTTAAGACATCTGCTATCCATTTGGAAAACAATAAAGTTAGATCCCTACCTCACACCACATACAAAAATAAACTTATGGAAGACATGGTATTGAAAGGAAAAAAGAACATCTATTATCTCCTCAATTGTTTGTATTGATCGCACACTGAAAATAGCATTTTGGACATACTAGGTTAAGTAAAATATATCATAAAATTTTAAATAATAAAATCCTGGTGAATAAAAAAGCATAAGTGCAACAAAAGTAACCACAAAAACTTTACAAGAAAATATGAGGTATTTTTGTTAACTCAGGATAGGTAAGACCTTCTTATATAAGACACATAAAATCCAAAATCTATAAGGAAAAAGGTTGACAGGATTGAGTGTATACAAAATTTCTGAGACAAATAATAGTATACAAACAACAAATTGCAATAAAGCAGAAGTAGGCAAACTTTTTCCATAAAGAGACAAATAGAAAGTTTTTTTTCTTTCTGAAAACCACATGGTCTCTGTCCCAGCCATGCAACTCTGCCACTGTAACATGAAAACCATCACAGAAAACAGATAAACAAGTGGGCATGGCTGTGTTCCAACAAAACTTTATTCACAAAAACAGGCCAGAGTTTGCCATCCCCTGTGATAAAGTATTTGAAACACATAAAACAAATACAATATAACCATCTAAAACATATTAAAATCTCTAATAACTCAATAAGAAAAAGAATCCACTAGGGAAATAAAGGACGAAAGAATGGAAAATTCACAGAAGAAATCAAAATGACCAACATACAGGAAGAGATGCTCACTTCACTAATAACAGGAATATGCAAACAAAAATTACAGTGAGATCACTTTACATCCATCCAAACAGCAAACATTTCAGGGTTGATAATATTGAGTGTGGGGGTGAGTGTAAACAGACACGCTCATACACTAGCAGTGGGAGTTTAAATTGACACAACCCTTCTAGAGGGCACTTTGGCAACATCCATCAACAATTAACATGTGGACATATGACCCAAATACATATGGTCCCCCAATGGTAATAAAGGCACTCTGACAATTCACTGGAGAAAGGATGGACTTCTCCAGCAGCAGCGCTGGGACAACTGGTCATCCACATGAAAAATGAATCTTGACCCCAAACGCATGCCATACTAAAAATGACTTGAAATGGAATACACACCTAAATGTGAAAGACACAAACAAGAAAGCTTCTAAAAGAAAACACTGGAGGACAGTTCATAACCTTGGGTTAGAAAAAGATTTCTTACACTGCATACAAAAAATAATACTAGAAAAGTAATTGATAATCTGGTCCTCATTATAACTGGGGAGCTTCTGTTTATCAATCAAACGATACCATTAAGAAAGTGAAAACTGCAAAAAGACAAAAAGAAAATTAGAAAAGAAAAAATACAGAAGTACAAAAAAACTTTTAAAAAGAAATAAAAATGGAAGAAGAAAAAACAAAATTAAGAAAAATTTTAAAGGGGGAGAAAAGAGTGAAAACATAAAATTCAAACTGGAATCAAATATATGATATATGTCATAAATACATATATATCCACTGAAGGACTCAAATCCAGAATATAAAGAACTGCTACAAATTTATAAGAAAAATAAAGGCAATTCAATTTTAAAATGGCAAAAACCACACAGGCACTTCACATGAAGATATACCAATGGCTGATAAACACACAGAGAAGTGCCTATCACCACTAGCCATCAGGAAAATTCAAATTAAGTTGCAAATTAAAACCACAATAAGGCGCCACTGCACTCTCACTAGAATGGTAAAAATTAAAGGACTGACAATTCCAAACATCGGCATAGAATGTGGGGCAACTGGAACTCATTAGACTTTGCTAGTGAACATTCAGTGCAACCATCCTGGAAAACGGCTTGACAAAATTTACAAGCCAGTAAACACAGGCACTCCCTTCACCTGGCATTTCTACTCCTGGGAATTTACCCAAAAGAAGGAACGGCCATATCCACCCAAAGACATGGGCAAGAATATTCATGAGGCACTGAACCAAAGAACTAGAAACCACCCACATCCACAGGAGAATGGAAAAACACAACACTTCGTGGTGTATTCAGTCAGTGGGAGCCTTGCAGCAATAAAAAAGGAGCTACTGATACATGCAGCAACTTGGATGAACCTCAGAGACACAGGACCATGAGCCAAAGATGCAGACACAGAAGGTAACCGCCTGTATGATTTCATCTAAAGAAACCTCAGAAACAGGCAAAGGGAGTCCATGGAGATAAGAAATCAGAATAGCGACTACGTTGGGGCGAGGGGGAGGGTGACGAGGAAGGGGCAGGATGGAGCCCTGTTGGGCACTGTGAATTTCTCAGGGTAGATTTACACCCGTGCTTAATCCAGGGAAAACCTCACTGAGCACCCCGCCCCCCACAGCACCTAATAGCTGTGCCTGGCGCTGAGTGTAATTTATACCTTAACCAAAAAAGGCAAATAAAAAACATGGACACAGAGGTTCAAGAGGGAGGGAGACATATGTATATCTATGGTTGACTTATATTGATATTTGGCAGAAACCAACACAATTCTGTAAAGTAATTATCTTTCAATTTAAAAATTAAAAAAAAATCTTTTTTTAATGGACACAGGGCATAGCTCATTTTATTATTTTTAAATATTTATTTACTTACTTATTTGGCTGCACTGGGTCTGAGGTGCAGCATGTGGGATCTTGGATCTTAGCTGTGGCATGTGGATCTTTTTAGTTGGGGTGTGTGCAATCTTGCAGCATGCGGAATCTAGTTCCCTGACCTGGGATCAAACCCCAGGCCCCCTGCATTGGGCATGTGGAGTCTTAGCCACTGGACCACCAGAGAATCCCCCATACCTCATTTTATTAAGCTTTGCTTTATTATCCTTCTTACAAAGTGAAAGTTTATGGCAACCCTGCCTCAAACAAGCCTACCAACACCACTGTTCCCACAGCATCTGCTCTTTTGGTGTCTCTGTGTCGTATTCTGGTAATTCTTGCACTATTTCAAGCTTTCATTATTATTATGTCTGTTATGGTGATCTTCGATCAATGATGTTTGTTGTTACCACTATGACTCACTGAAGGCTCAGCAGAGATGGCTAGCATTTTTTGGCAATAAAATATTTTCAGTTGGGGCATGTTCTTTTTTATATACTCTTGCACAATTAACAGACTCCAGACGACTTGCCTGGTGGTTCACACTCCCAATGCAGGGGGCCTGGGTTCAATCCCTGGTTAGGGAAGTCGGTCCCTCATGCTGCAACTAAGAATTTGCGTGCCAAAACTAAAGATTTCACACGCCGCAACAAAGATCGAAGATTCCAAATACTGCAGCTAAAACCTGGTGCAGCCACATAAATAAAAAGAAATATTAAAAAAAAAAAAAAAAAACCACAGGATGGTGTAAACATAATTTAACATGCATTGGGAAACCAAAAAAATCGCATGACTCACTTTATTTCCGTGGTCTGGAACCGAACCCACAGTATCTCAGAGGTGTGCCTTACACTTCGACTAGCAATTATGAGTCTAGTTATTGATCACACAAGGGCATACAAAGATGGCAAGCATACACGATGCTCCCTGCAGGCTTCCACGTAAAACCAAAAACCTGGTAACTGCACAAAGTCCATAGACAGAGGCTGGCTCACTGAGCTGTGGTTCATTTGTAGAATAAGAAACACTGATGTAAGACACACTCAGGACACATTGCCAAAGCAATTCCCATTTTTAAAACTTGTCTGGGGTGTAAACAGTCGTGCGTGTGCATTAATGGCTAGACAGAATCTGCCAGAAGAGAGCAGATGCTTTGCAAAGGACACGAGACGGAGCCCTGCCACTTCCTAGGTGGGTGACATCGCCTTTGCTCATCAAGAACCCTCCATCTGGCCATCTGGGGTCTCCCTGGGGGCCTATGTGCCTGGGGCAGGCTTTGTGCACACTCACTGGGGGGTGGTCACGGGAGGCTTTGGAGGTCCTGGAGCAAGGTTCTCCTCTCTCAGCCTCAGTTTCCGGGTCTCCGCATGGGGTCAAAAGTCAAGCACCATCGTCACCACCCGTGTCACACAGGAGCGTGTCATCCTTGCTAACCAAGGTGATGAACTGGACTAGAGATGCCCAACAACCCAGAAGATAAACTCACAAGTGAGACAGGTTCAGACAGAGACAGTGCCAAGAAAATCAAGCGGGATAATGTCTGAGGGAAAGGGGTGGTGAGGGAAGGCCTCCAGGAGGAGGTGACACTGGGGTTGAGCTGGGTGAATGAGAGGGGGCCACCTCAGGATGAACTAGGAAAAGATCCATGGGAGGCAGAGGGGCCTGGATGTGACCTGAACCCCCAAAGCTGAGAGCTCACACCTGCCCATCTCCATCTGTGCAGGCCAGACCAGGAGAAGCAGGGCCTGCCCCTTACAAGTGACTGACACTGTGTGCTCCCCTCCCCCAAACAGGGCCCTGACCCACAAGGGTGCCCTGGCCCTGATCTGCCCCTGCAGCGCTGCAGAGGGAGCCCTGCAGAGGGAGCCAGTTCTTTCCCCAGGCTTCCCCCTGGCTCTCCAGCGTAGCTCCATCCCCACAACCAGCAGTCAGGCGGACAGGGAGGCCCAGCCCCTGCCTGTGCAGTGCCCCCACGTCCCTGCACCCTTCGATCCCCAAGGGCTGGAACTCCACCTTCTGCTGCATCCTCCCCCGAGCTGCGCAAATGCCGCCGCTTCGGTGAGCGTGTCAAGTCACAGGATGAATGAAAATGCTTTCCTACCTGTGTCCCTGGGGCCTGCACACAGCAGGAGTGCACTAACGCATATTAGTGAAACGAAATGAAAGCTTAGTCATGTCCAACTACATATGGCCATGTATGTGTACTCAAAGGTGCTGCTCACCCCTCCTCGCTGAGATGCTACAGAGGTCCAATTTCTCCGACGACTCAACCCAACTTCTCCAAGAGCCACAGCTCAATTTCTGTTTACATAGCTTTGGACAAGCCTCTCTCTAGGGAGCTGTCCACCCCCACTGCTTTTAGACACACGTGGGCCAAGTGCAAGCTGACCTTTCCCTGATGACTCAGAGTCACCGATGGGAATGTCTGTGCTGTAATTAGGCAGCCAGGCTTCATGTCTGCTTTTGAGGTTTTCTGTCTTGCTTTTCCTTGCTGTCGTCACTTCTGCTTGGGTCTCCCCCTCCTACCCAACCTCCTTCTGGTTCGATGCTTCCACTCTTTTGGTCCCAACTACCAAGTAAGCTGCTTCCTGCTTCCCTGGTGGCTCAGAATCTGTCTGTAATGTAGGAGACCCAGGTTCCATCTCTGGGTTGGGAAGATCCCCTGGAGAAGGGAATGGCAACCTGCTCCAGTATTCTTGCCTGAGAAATCCCATAGACCGAGGAGCCTGGCAGACTACAGACCATAGGGTTGCAAAGAGTCGGATATGACTGAGTGACTAACACTTTCACTTTCACCCAGTAAGTTAAAACTATGTGTTAAGTAAGAGTCAGTAGGAGCTGAATTAGCATCTAAAGGCCTATCTTGGACTGGGACTTTGTGATAACAGTTTGGAGGGCTCAGAGGCCTTTTGCTCTCATTTTGGTGTCCAACCATTCATGGGACACCTACCACCAACTCACCTGGGCACATCCCTTAATCTCTCTGCTCCACCGGGAGTAAGGATGGGGACCAGGTGCTCAATGGGGAGACCTTCCTAGCCTGGAAACATTCTGCATGAACAATGCCCCAGGTAAAGCCGGCCAGGAGTCCCAGGGCAGGGGATGGGGGGCTGCACTCACATAGTGAAGTTCTCCTCCAGGAAGCAGCGGTTGCGAAGCAGGCCGGCCCAGAGCTGCACGCCGATGATGCCAAAGATGAAGAAGACAAAGAAGCAGAGCAGGAGGACATTCCCCAGCATGGGCAGTGTGTCCAGGAGCAGGTTCACCAGGATCCGCATACCTGGGCGAGGGAAGGGTGGAGGGATTGGCAGACAGGGGCAGAGGGCCCGGAGAGGAGAGGGAGGGAGCAGGGTTAGAGGAACAGAGAGGGGGTGGTGAGAGGAGAGGTGGGACACGTGGGCAGGGGCTCCTTATTGCCCTCAACCTGCTCAGTGGCCACCAGACCCCTTCTCCCAGAAGCCATGCAAATGGCTCTGCGTCCCGCTATATTTCCACTAGATCATGGGTGAATAAGCAGATATTTACGGAGCGCTTTTAATGTGCCAAATGCTTTTCGGGGTAATGCACAAATACGAGCTCTTCAGTCTCCATGACAACTCTATGAGGGTGGTAATATTATCCCTATTTTATAGAAAAGGCAACTGGAGGTTCATAGAGCTGAAGCTACTTGCCCAAGTTCGCACAGATAGGAAGCAGCAGGGTCTGGATTTAAACCAGGTGTCCTGACACCAAGTTAGCACTCTTTCCATAGCCCCCAAGTACCCAGAGGTCTGAGACTGAGGCTATCTCATCTCCCTAACCCACCCAGGATGGGCACTGGTACCCTAATAAATGTGTCCTGAGTGTCCTTTATCTCTGGAACAGTCAGTGCCCTGACCGTGCCAGGACACATCAGTACCAACCAAAACCATCCTGCTAACCCACCCCACTGCATGATGAAATCAGGAAGAGTTCTCAGAACCACCTAGAGATGAACCTTGGCCAGCCAAGGTACCCAGACCTGTCCTGATGCCAGAGGAAGAGGACTTTTCCTTTCCTTAGAAATAGCTACAATGAACAAGCCAAGCCAGAGGCAACAAGAGGAGAAAACGGGGAAATGAGAGAGGAGATAGACGTCCCCAGGGAGGGTGATGGGGTGCCCTGTTTGGGGCTTCAGGCAGGCATGGAGAGGGGAACAGAACATGTCAGTCACTTCCTGAGGAGGTCTGACATCCCAGAACTCTGCAGGTAGGGAAAGCCTGTGGAAAGCACATAGCCCATGATGAAGAGAGAACAGGGTTCAAATCCTCACGCTGCTGGCCTCTGGGACCTGTGGGACCTTGAACCAGTCCCTTCCCCTCTTGGAGGATAAGACCCCTCAGCAGAGGGGCCCAAGAAGACAGCAACCACGCTACAAAGATCCCCCAGCTCAGGGCCCACACCCAAGTCTCAGCAAACACTGGGGCCCCCACCCACAGAGGAAGTGGGGAACAGGCTCAGCTTCGGCACCACTTCACACACTTGCTGCTCTTCATGTCTGTCTCCCCTACCCTTCCCTTCTGCCCCGCCTGCCTGGGCTGGCCCATCTGCACCCTCCAAGCCCTCTCTCCCCATGGGCTCAGCCCCCAGCTGCGAAAAGCACCTGCTCTCTCAAGTCTGGGTGATGTCATCCACTGCCATGGCTTTGGTAATGGTCTGCATGTCACCCACTCCCTCCTGACTCCTCAAGAAGATCCAGCCACCCCAGTCACTGGAGAACCCACGGGAATGCACGTCCCAGACAGGTGGGCCACCTCTGTGGCTTTGCCCAGCCCTCTTTCCCAGTCCTCTGAACACAGCATCACTCTTCCATTCCAGTTCCATGGTTTGCGTGCGCTGACATGGAGATCACATGACCCAGGCTTGGCCAATCAGCATAGTCTGTTTCCCTAGCTCCGTGATTGGTCCAGGATGAGTATGTGACTCTACCTAGGACCAATGAGAGTTGACAATGAGACTTCTGATGGAATTACAGGAAAAGAGACGCTCTCTTACTGCAGGGAATAAAGTTGGGAGGAGTGAAGCCTGGAGTTGCTGGGGCCATCTTGCTTCCCAGGGATAGTGCCTGTCTGGGGTTGAAGCCAGCCCAGGGAAAGCAGAGCCCAGGACAGAGAGGGGATAATTTCTGGTAACAGCCACTCTAGAACACAAATGGGGACATGTCATCACTATGTGTACAAACAGATGACATTCTCTTCAGCAACCAGGGTTTGTGGACCCCTGGCAGGTGGGGGGGGAGGTCACTGGAAGGACTACAAGAGGTCATTGAACCTTATGAAATTGCTATAAAATATGCAAGTATGATGCCATGAATTTTTCTGGGAAGAAGGTCCACATAAGTGTCTGTGGCTCCAAAGAGCGTCAAGAGCTAGTGGGTCACCCTTGAGTGTACACCACCCAAGATCCTGTGATTCCTGTGTACCCTCTCTAGCCTCATCTTCCTCTCTCCCTCCCTCTGTCCCCAGGCACACCCTAGGTCTCAGGTGGCACTAGTGGTAAAGAACCCATCTACCCATGCAGTAGATGTAAGAGACGAGGGTTCGATCCCTGGGTCGGGAAGATCCCCTGGAGGACGACTCAGCAATCTACTCCAGTGTTCTTGCCTGGAGAATCCCATGGACAGAGGAGCCTGGCAGCCTGCAGTCTATAGGGTCACACAGAGTCGGATACAACTGAATTGACTTAGCAAGCACACATGCACAAAGATACCATGGGATTTCACACCTCCATGCTTTTTTTATTCATGCTGTTCCCTCTTTCTAGAACGCTCTTCCACCTCTCTTGTGCCTGGCAAACCTTTATTTAGCCACCATAGCTCAGTTAAGGATCTGCCTTCTCTCTGTGAAGTCTCTCTGTGACTTCCCATACCCCTTCTAAACCCATCTCTCGCTCATCTGTTCTGGGCCACTGTAGCACCTCTGACCCAGCGTAGGCTGTCATGTACAGCTGTGCAGGCTGCATACTGCACAACCTTGGAGGCACCATTTACATCAACATCTAATCTTCTAACCCTAATATATAATTACCCATTTACTCTCCTGTTTTTTCCACTGGGCTATACGCTCCTGGGGACAGGGTCTGTCTGAGTCACCTCAGTACTCCCAGAACCCAGCAGGTCCTGGCCCAGAGCAGAGTCTCAGCCATTTACATTCAACATTTATTGAATGACTGCTTGTGAATGAACAATGTGCAAAGTCATGGGGAGGGGTGGAATATTGGAGAGGGGAGGATGAAAGGATGGTGACAAGAAGACTGGCTCTGTCCAGATTTTTATTTATTCCAGGGGCAATGGCTGAGGTAGTTATTAACGAGGATAATTATTTGGGATTTGCATCACGAGCTCTGTATGGAGCAATTTCCAATCAATAATTAATGCTCACCCCCATCCTCCCACCCCACAAAACTAGGTCAGCCTCCTCTTGGGAAAGACAGTGGGGCTCCCTTGCAGGCTCCTGCTCTCCAACTGAGAGCAAGCCAGGGTGAGTGAGGGCTCAGTACCCTGCTCCCTCCACATCCGCCCCCACAACACGGGGTGTGCAGAAAGAGGGAAGTGAAAAATCAGAGCAATCAGCTTGCAATCCATCCAAACATCAAGTCAGTCAGTCGCAGGCCTTTCTGGTGCCCCATCATTCATTCATTCATCAAACACTTACAAGAACTGTTGCATACCAGGCACAGTGCTGGGCTCGTGGGAAATCCCAAATCCCATTTTTCACCCCTTGCAGAGTTTGCAGTCTGCCAGCAGAGGGACAGGGGACCCCAGTGTTGGGGAAAGGGACAAGGCCTGCGGAGTAAGGGAGCTCTAGGCACATCGCTGGAGGCACTGACTCGAGCTGGGCCCTGCAGGATGACAGGAGCCGTGGCAAAGGCACAGAGGAGTGACCGGTCAGAGAGGGCATCCGGGGGTCTCTGCTAGGTGGCTACTTGGGAGATTTCTAAGCAGGCTGAGCCCCTGACCAGCTCTGGGCTTTAAAGCTGATGTAACAATCTTGGAGGACAGGACAGAGGCAGGAGGCAAGCATGAAGGGCCAGGCAGCAGCCCTGAGAAGCGGTGGGCTCAGAGAGGCCTGCAGGAGGCCGCTCTGCACCATCCCAGCCTGGCTGCTCCCGCCTACTCCCCCCGGGCCCAGCTGTTGTTGCTCAATTAATTACATTTCCCAGTTCTCCAGGACATTGAAATTCTGAAAGGCTCCTGAGAACCTGCCTGGCCGCCGGCTTCCCTTAATGGCAGCCCGATCTCTCCTCCCCTCCTTCCTCCCCTCTGCTGAGCTGAACCCCAGCTCACTTCACAGCCCCCCTGGGGCCCAGGGAGTCCCAGGGCCACAGAGCCAGGGCATAATTAGCTAATTAGGGACTCAGAGCAAGTTCATCGCTTCCGTGCCAGGGAACAGGGGCCACGGGATTAGGGAGCCAGGAAGGACCTCACGAGAACCCAGCTAATCCTCCTTTCAACGCCCACAGTCAAGTAATTAGCTCAAGCAAGTCGGAGGGTTCCGCCATGCCCTTGATTCCCCTGGCAACCGCTACAGGAGAGAGAGACAGAGAAAGTGAAACAAAGAGAGAATTGTAGACAGAGAATAGAGGTGGAGAGAAAGAGGCAGAGACTGCTCTTAAGACCCATCACCATCTACCTCAGACTACCTTTTCTGCTTATCTTCCACACCTCTCTTCAGCCAAGGCCTCCTCCTCCAGGCAGCCTTCTCTGATTCTCACCCCCAGATACTTAGAAGGCTTTCTGCCTCTCACTCCCTTATGGCTCTCCCTTTTCCTCTCCCGGGGTGAGATTACCTGGTTTTGGTCTCTGTGACTCTTGAGCCTTGGATGGAGACCAGGTGGGCCTTGATGAGGGCAGGCTGCAGGTGACCCATGAGTGTAGCTTGGGGCCCTGCTCCCCTAGTTAAGATGGAAGAGGACCCCAGAGTCCTCAGAACATCCAGTGTAGCCCTTTCTCTGATGAGCAGACAGAGCACCAACTCAGGACAGGACATCTGGGAGCCAGTTCTGGCTGGGCAGCCTTGAGGCAGAGCTGGCCCTCTCTGGGCCCCAGAGGCCTCAACTACAAAAGAAGACAGTGGTTCCTGTCCAGCCTCAGGAAGACCCCAAGGCCAGAACACCTCAGCGGGGGGTGCCCCCAAAGTCAAAGCCTCCCATTCCAGTGGGGAAAGTATAAATCCTTATCCCACCCCCCAATCGCAGGACCCCCAACCATCAGGCTCCAGTCTGCCACCCCAGCCTCACCCCGCTCTGTCCTCCAGGCCACGCCTGGACCTGCTGCTCCACCAGACTGCAGACACGCCCAGCACGCCCACTCCCCACCTGTGCACACATCCTGCCCCCCACTGACCCCCCACCCACTCTCTGCCAGGGGAGTTCCTTTATTACTGCGCTGCTGAGAGCAATGCCAAGTTCACTTGCCAAGGCAGGATAGGGTCCATGCCGGAGCCAGACTGACCCACTTCCAATCCCTGGGAAGCTCAGGTTCTGGGTCACTGCCGGGCCCTCGCACATGCTCAGGAGGCCATCTCTCCTCCGTTTTCAGACCTCTGCTGTGTGGTCACCTCTCCTGGATCCCAGGGCTGGGCTCGTGTCCCTGCAATGAGCTGTCACAGCCCCGTCCGCCCTCCATCACACCACTTATTACACTGCCACCCTTCATCACAGCTCTGCCCTCCTCTCTCCCCAGAAACCACGAGTGCAAGCCCACCTGGGGTGCTCTGCATCCCCCAATCCAGCCTGGGGCCCAGTACAGGGTAACCCCTCCAAGGGGGGCAGCCTGAACGAACGTAGGAGTGATGCGCTGGGTGGATGGATCTGTTCTACAAATGTTGCTGCTGCTGCTAAGTCGCTTCAATCGTGTCCGACTCTGTGCGACCCCAGAGACAGCAGCCCACAAGGCTCCCCTGTCCCTGGGATTCTCTGGGCAAGAACACTGGAGTGGGTTGCCATTTCCTTCTCCAATGCATGAAAGTGAAAAGTCAAAGTGTAGTCGCTCAGTCGTGTCCGACTCTTCACGACCCCATGGACTGCAGCCTACCAGGCTCCTCCGCCCATGGGATTTTCCAGGCAAGAGTACTGGAGTGGGGTGCCATTGCCTTCTCCAACTACAAATGTTGAGCAAGGGCCAACTACATGCCAGGCACTGTTTTAAGCTCTAGGGATATATCAGTTTAAAAACACACACACACACAAACAGATCAAACCCTTGCCCTTATGAGGCACACATTCCAGGTTAAGGGTAGGAAGAGGCAGGGGCTTCCCCGGTGACTCATCGGTAAAGCATCTGCCTACAATGCAGAAAATGTGGATTTGATTCTGGGGCCAGAAAGATCCCCTAGAGAAGAAAATGGCAACCCACTCCAGTATTCTCGCCTGGGAAATCCCACGGATAGAGACGCCTGGCGGGCTACAGTCCATAGGGCCGCAAAAGAACTCGACACGACTGAGCGTCTAAACAGCAAGCGAGATACAAAGAAAGAGCAAACATGATAAATAAGTACATTTCTTCCTTTGTTGGGTGGTAAGCGCTACAAAAACAAAAAGTAAGTTGCAGGAGGACCAGGCTGGGGCTAGGGGCCCAGTTGGTATAAAGCGGGGGCTGGGAAAGGCCACCCTACCAAGACGCACAGAGCAGCTGTGTGCCCACTTTGGGGAGAGCTCTCCAGGAGAGGGGAGAGCCGGGCAAATGTGGGAGGGCAACAGGGCTGCCTGCAGGAGAGCGTGTGACTCCAGCTTTGACTGGCACTGAGAGTCACGGGTAGAAGACAGACGTGGTCTCCCAGCTGCTGGAGAGAAAACAACTGTGTGGGCTGGGGCGGAAGAGGGAGGCCATTACGGAACCCAGCCTGTAGGATGGTCTACAAACGCCCCTGAGTGACCCCGGAACCCGCACACGCATCTGGAAAGGGGGCTGGGCCTGTGGGCTGCATGGCCAGGAGCCTGACAGTGGCCACGTGGTCACTGCCTCCTGAGGGCACCCCCTGCCTTCCCCTGGGACTGAAATGGGGATCCCTCAAGGGGGTGCCTGGGGACTTCCCCGGTGGCTCGGACGGTAAAGCGTCTGCCTGCAATGCGGAAGACAAGTGGTTTGATACCTGGGTCAGGAAGATCCCCTGGAGAAGGAAATGGCAACCCACTACAATATTCTTGCCTGGGAAATTCCATGGATGGAGGAGCCTGGTGAGCCACAGTCCATGGGGTCACAAAGAGTTGGACACGACTGAGCGACTTCACTTTCTTTCTTTGTTTCAAGGGGGTGTCCAGGAGAGACTCAGGCTCCTGCCCAGTGCCCTCCCTGCTGAGGTTGCCCAGGCCAGATGCTGGGACTGGGCACTCTCCAGGGTGGGGACCGGGCCTTCGGTCTACCTGCTCCACTTCAGGCCACCTGGCCTGGCCCAGCCCTCGCGCACCTGCCATCCTGATAACACACATCTGGCTGGGTTCAGATGACGTGGCAGTGGAGAGGGATGTCAAGGCGGGGTTCTAGAGGCATTCCAAAGGTTGAGTCAGGGGTAGGATGTGGGTGTGAGTGGAATAGAGGAGCTGGGGCATCTCCAAGGTTGGGGGCCTAAGTCCAGAGGCACACAGCAGCCCTCAGCGGAGATGGGGGTCTGCGAGGATATGTGGAATTGGGGGTGCCTGGTGTATACCTGTGTGAAATCAGATCTCAGGGTCTGGGGTTCAGAGGGAGAAGTATGGCCTGGAGCATCACGTGGGTGGCATCAGGGTAGAAACAGTTTGTAAGTGGTATTTTATTTTTTAATTTTTTGGCCGCACTGTGAGGCATGCAGGATGTTAGTTCCCAGACCAGGAATCGACCCTGCGCCCCCTGCGTAGGAAACGTGGAGTCTTAACCATTGGACCACCAGGGGAGTCCCTCTAGGTGGCATTTTAAATGCCAGGAGCTGAGGGAGACAATGACAGGTGGGCAAACTGATGGAGCTGCTCAACCTTTTCACCCCTTTCTCGCCAGTGAGCCCCTGGACCAGGCCCTCTGCCCTAAGGAAAGATGGGCATCAGCCAGACAAGGGCCCCTGGTGGCAGCGGGGCACCCAGGAGGCGAAGGGGGTGCACTTCTTGACAGGCCTCTCCCCTGGAGGTCTGGGGTGCTCTCTGCAGACAGGAGCTGTCAGCCCAGATTAGCGCAGCCGCTCTGCCAGGGCAGCTCAAGTAGAAAGAGCCGAGCTCATGCCAGCCTCTGCCAGGGGCTCAGCCCGCAGCCAGGAGGACGGGAGTAGGCCCGGGGCAAGGGGCCGTGAGGCAGTGGCTGGCCCTGGGGCTCCCCTCTCTCCCTGGTCTTCCCAGGTCAGCAGAGGCTGAGAGAGGCCGTGTGCTGCTCCTGCCACAGCCAGTGCCAACTAATCAGAGGCACAGTGGGTGCCCGGGAGGCCGGGCCAGGCAGCATACGGTCGGGCGGCCGAGGACACAGCTGCTGGCCCCAGCCCTGAGGGGTGGGGCCTGTGGACTGAAGGGGGGCCTCAGTGCTCACTCCTGAGACGAGAAGCAGTGCCCACACAAGGGGTCTGCGGCATCGTGTCCTCCACCACAGGGGAGGCCTTGGCTCCTCCCCGGGCAGTCAGCACTCACCCTGGAGGGGGGGTGCCCGGCCCTGTCCTGCTGAAGGTCCCCAACCCCACCATGGCCCCGGATGTCCTCTCGCTCACTCTTCCAGAGTCTCTTGCCCGCTCCTCTCTGAAGCCTCCTCAAAGTACGGTGTCGGGAGCCCCTCGCCTCGGCCTGGCTGCCTCCGTTAGGGCACCTGGCCCCAGGCCCACGGCCGCCCAGCTTGAGCATCTGTCTACAGAGTCGGGGCAGCATCAGAGCCTTCTCCATGACCCCCACGTCTGCCCCAAGGCCTGGCTCCGTGGCCCCACAGAGGCTGCTACTCCGGATGAACGGATGAAGGCGTCAACACACACGCAGTGGCTCTCTCCCTTGATCTGGTGTCCAGGAATCACGCCCTCCTGATGTGTAAAGAGGAATTTGACCCACTGCGGAGGCAGAGTAGGGAGGAGAGGGCTGCCCTCACCCCAGCCCCACCCCAAGCATCTCTCCTCTCAAAGTCCTGGCTGCTCTTTCCTGTTCCCGAGTCAGGCTCTCATCAGATGGTCTGTCCAGATGCTCTCCGGCCCACCCCCATCTCTTCTGAAAGGCAGCAGCCCTGGGGAAATCGGGCCCCTGCTCACTGTCTTCTCTTTTCTCTCCCCACCTCCCTCCTTCCCTCCCTTCCTTCTCAGGTGGCTGCCAGACCTTTCTTCCACGGGGCATCTGGGGGAGCTGTGTGGGTGCCAAGGACAGACAGTCTGAAGTTCAAGGTCCTGCTTGGGATCAGAGCCCCCTTCAGCTGCGCCCCAAGCCCCACTGAACACATGTACAGATTGAAAGTGCTGAGGTTCTCATGCAAGCCTTGTTTCCAGATACCCCAGCCCCTCTGCCAATAGATCTGGAGTATGACATTTGGAGTATGAGAAGTCACTCAAGCTTCCCCGGGGACTCAGTGGTAAAGAATCCACCTGTCAGTGCAGGAGATGTGGGTTCAGTCCCTGGGTCTGGAAGACCCCCTGGAGAAGGAAACGGCCACCCACTCCAGGATTCTTGCCTAGAAAATCCCATGGACAGGGGAGCTTAGCGGGCTACAGTCCATGGGGTGGCAAAAGAGTCAGACACAACTTAGCAACTAAACGACAACATGAGACCCAAGATCAACGTACGGTATTGGCACCTTCACTGGGCACCTTCTAGGAGCAGGTGTCATGAAGATGCTTTGCTACTCCGAAGCCTAGCAAGCAAGTGCTGGGACCCATCTTATGGACCGAGAAACCAAGGTCTGAGAGGTGGCCAAGATCCCAGGCACAAACCCTGGTCTAACTGCTCTGGATGCTGTAGCCCCGACACTGGGACCCTCCCTCCGAGGGGGTGGGGATGGAGCAGCTCTCCAGGCGCCTGCTCTGCATCTGGCACTGCAGACTATCCCACGTTGAGGTGCCGTGTGTCATCCCCCTTGTGAGGACAGGGGTCCAAAACAAGAGAGGTTTCTTTTCCCAGGTCCTGCAGCTAACCAACACAGGCCCACGCTCTGAACACTGGCAGGGCAACTCAGACACCATGCTCCGCACTAACCACTCTACCTTCCTCCTTCCTGCCCTGACTCACCCCTCAGGCTGCAAAGGGCTCAGCACCACGAGAACTCTCCACCCTGACAGTGAAAGGTGTTCAGAGGTCTGGAGCACACCAAACTTGGGGGTAAAGAAGGGGCCACTACTTCAGCCCATGGGGCCTTTCTGCTTTGACCTTTGACGTGGGCAGGTGTCTTTCCTGATGCCCCTATGCAGACGGAGTGGGTGGCTAAGATGCCTACCCAGTAAAAGGAATGGAAGGAGGTTGTGAAAGGGAGCATAAAGCGCTGGCCAGCTGTGTGGCCTTGGGCAGGTTACTCAACCTCTCTCTGTCTCAGTTTTCCCATCTGTAAAGTGGGCATCACAATGGTACCAACATCCTAGGACTGTTATGATACAGTTTGTGTAAAGCATATGATAAATTTTAGCCACTTATCATTATTAGTAAATCCCTAGAAGATGTGGAACGCTCACCTCACGCCTCCCTGTGATGGGCAGTGCTCTGCACCTACACACTAAAACGTGCACACAACCCCACATGTGCACATACAGATACACACAGTCCCAGGAGAGCTCCTCTCCTCCACCCTGGCATGTGCAATTCCACTCCGTCTGCCAGGACCACCGTTCCTGTTCTTCCTGTTCTTCCCAGTTCTCTGTGTTGCTGGTGAGCATTTTCCACAGGCAACCTCTGTGAAGAGGTCCTGATGCCCTCACCCTCCAACCCCAATGCTCCCAAGCACCTTCTTCATTAGAGTAGCACCTGTTGACCACTTACTGCATACAAGGCTCCAGGCCAAGCTCTCTATACACATGGGAGCATTTTGTCCTTAAAAAACCATATAGTAACTGGTATCACTAATGCCATCTTATCACTGGAGAAACAGAGGCCCAGGGTCCCACAACAGGTGGGTGGAAGGACCAGAACTGGGGCCTGTCAGTAGAGAGCTAATCTCCAGTCCTGAGCCTGCAGCTGGGGCCCGACAGGGGCCTTCCACACAGCACTGTCAGCTCTGCCCCCCTGTCCCTGGGCCCTGCCCAGCCCAGCCAGAGCCCAGAGGCCCCTGCACAGAGGTGGGTCCTTGCTGACCCAGGGGTTGTCAGCCAGATAGGGCTCCAGGAGGTGGACAGCTGCCCCGAGCTCCCTAGGCCTCCCTCCCAACCCCATCCACAGCCTGGGTCAGGGCGTACATGGGCACAGGTGGGCCAGCAGTTCATACTCAGCCGACAACAGACTGGTTCCAAATAGGAAAAGGAGTTCGTCAAGGCTGTATACTGTCACCCTGCTTATCTAACTTATATGCAGAGTACATCATGAGAAACGCTGGACTGGAAGAAACACAAGCTGGAATCAAGATTGCCGGGAGAAATATCAATAACCTCAGATATGCAGATGACACCACGCTTATGGCAGAAAGTGAAGAGGAACTCAAAAGCCTCTTGATGAAAGTGAAAGTGGAGAGTGAAAAAGTTGGCTTAAAGCTCAACATTCAGAAAACGAAGATCATGGCATCCGGTCCCATCACTTCATGGGAAATAGATGGGGAAACAGTGGAAACAGTGTCAGACTTTATTTTTCTGGGCTCCAAAATCACTGCAGATGGTGATTGCAGCCATGAAATTAAAAGACGCTTACTCCTTGGAAGGAAAGTTATGACCAACCTAGATGGCATATTCAAAAGCAGAGACATTACTTTGCCAACAAAGGTCCAGCTAATCAAGGCTTATGGTTTTTCCAGTGGTCATGTATGGATGTGAGAGTTGGACTGTGAAGAAGGCTGAGCGCCGAAGAATTGATGCTTTTGAAGTGTGGTGTTGGAGAAGACTCTTGAGAGTCCCTTGGACTGCAAGGAGATCCAACCAGTCCATTCTGAAGGAGATCAGCCCTGGGATTTCTTTGGAAGGAATGATGCTAAAGCTGAAACTCCAGTACTTTGGCCACCTCATGCGAAGAGTTGACCATTGGAAAAGACTCTGATGCTGGGAGGGATTGGGGGCAAGAGGAGAAAGGGGACGACAGAAGATGAGATGGCTGGATGGCATCACTGACTCGATGGACGTGAGTCTGAGTGAACTCTGGGAGTTGGTGATGGACAGGGAGGCCTGGCGTGCTGCAGTCCATGGGGTTGCAAAGTCAGACACGACTGAGTCAGCTGACTGAGGGGTGTGTAGGGTGGGTGAAACCTGGAGTCAGCTGGTGCCAGGAGGGAGCACTTTCAGAGATAAACCAGCCCCATCTTGCCAAGGCCCAGAAAGGGATAATGACTTATGAAAAGTCACACAGCAAGGACTTATAAAAAGTCAGAACCTAGCCTCCTGACTGGCAGTCTAGTGCTTCTTCCTTCCCTCCCCAACTGGCTCCTCTATGCCCTCCTGCCCTTTATCCACCGATGGTTGAGTGGCCAGCACACACCTACAGGGGTGGAGGGAGGGACACATTTTCTGATGTTCTGTAAAGAGCACGACCCCCAGGTGCCCCACCCATCCTGGACAAAGCCTCTCCTCCTCCTTTGTGCAAATAGGAAAACAGGCCCAGAGACTCCCAAGGGCTTCCCAGGTCACACAGCAGACTCTCAGCAGAGCTCAGAAGCAGAACTTACATTCCCTGACAACCCAACTGAGTCTTCCTGGTTGCTTGTGTTTTTAAACTTCAGGCAGCCACCTCCCTCTCCACAGCTTTGCAATTAATAACCCATAATTTGACTTCGCCATCCCAATCCTCTAGCCTGCCATCTAGTGGCCAAATTGAAAGCTACAGGCTATTGTTGAACGAGTCCCAGGGCAGAAGCAGCAATAAAGATAAATGGGGGACTTCCCTGGCAGTGGATAACACTCCATGCTTCCAATGCAGGGGATGCGTGTTCAACTCCTGGTTGGGACTAAGGGAACTAAATCCCCCATGCCATGTGGCACGGCCTAAAAAAGATAAATGGGAGTACTTGGAATGTTCAGGGAAACAGCTAGGAAAAAAGAAGGCAACCAACCAAACCTCTCAAACAGACACTTCTAAGTGACCCCGCACCCCTACAGGCCACTCATTCCCAGTGACTCTGGGCAGAGCACGTGGCACCTGGGAAGGAAGTGGCAAGGTCTGGATTAGTGCACGCGCTCCAACAGTTTGAGGCTCCTGTTAAGTTGCTCGTGAAGATGGATTTATCTTAAGGTCCCTTTCAGGGAGGGGGGTGAGGCACATGAGCTATATTTTGGATCCCAGAGGGCTCATGCTCTCAATAACTCTCCCCCAGGCCAGGTTCTGAGAAAGCAAGAGATTCGTTTGTCAGCTGAGAGGCAGAAACAGCTCAGAGTGGGAACAGAACTGCCCACCTCAGGCAGCCCTGGGCCTCCTGGCAAAGCTTATTAGCAGGAAAGAAGCCCCTGAGGAAAGACCCGGACTCCTCTCTGGGCCCTGGGGGCCGCCCAGCCTCCGAAATCAGAACCTCCATGAGCGTGGGGCCCAGCCTGGCCCTTCTCTAGAGAACTAGACGGACTGGCACAGGGGGCCTGCCAGTGACCCCTGACAGCCAGGAGCCGCAAATGAGTTCCTCACAGGGGCAGTGAGGGAGGGGGGAGGAGAGGCACGTGGGCCACACCCCCACATGTGCACACCCCCATGTACACACCCCCACATGTGCACACCCCCATGTACACATTCCCACATGTGCACACCCCCATGTACACACCCCCACATGTGCACACCCCCATGTACACACCCCCACATGTGCACACCCCCATGTACACACCCCCACATGTGCACACCCCCATGTACACATTCCCACATGTGCACACCCCCATGTACACGTTCCCACATGTGCACACCCCCATGTACACGTTCCCACATGTGCACACCCCCATGTACACACCCCCACATGTGCACACCCCCATGTACACACCCCCACATGTGCACACACCCATGTACACATTCCCACATGTGCACACCCCCATGTACACGTTCCCACATGTGCACACCCCCATGTACACACCCCCACATGTGCACACCCCCATGTACACGTTCCCACATGTGCACACCCCCATGTACACACCCCCACATGTGCACACCCACATGTACACATTCCCACATGTGCACACCCCCATGTACACACCCCACATGTGCACACCCCCACGTACACACCCCCACATGTGCACACCCCCACGTACACACCCCCACATGTGCACACCCCCACGTACACACCCCCACATGTGCACACCCCCACGTACACACCCCCACATGTGCACACCCCCACGTACACACCCCCACATGTGCACACCCACATGTACATGTTCCCACATGTGCACACTCCCACATGTGCACACACATATACACACGGTCTCTCAAGGAGAGACCCTCACACACACACACACGCACAAATGTACAGAAACCCATCCACAGAGACCCATACCCTGTGTGTCTATCCCATCCACCCCCCCACCCAGACCATCTCTCAGAAATGCCCTGTCACACTGCTATTCCCATGCCTGTCAGACCCTGAGACCTGACGGGAGATGCAGAATGCAGGATGGCCTCCAAACACCCCTGTATGACCCCAGCACACGCGTCTCTGGAAATGGGGCCAGGCCTGCGGGCTGCGTGGCCAGGAGGGTGACAGTAGCCATGTGGTCGCCGCCCCCTGGGGGCAGCCCTGCCTTTCTCTGGGACTGAAATGGGGAGCTCTATGGGGGACGCCCAGGAGAGATGCAGCCCCTGCCTGCCCTCCCTGTGGGGTTGCCCGGGTCAGACACTTGATTTCCTCCAGGACTCTCCAGAGTTAGGACCAGACCTCCCAGCCACCTGCTCCTCTCCAGCCTGCCCAGCCTGGCCCTCGTTCACCCACACTGCCAGAGCAGTCTTGTATCCACTTGCCCACCGCTGCCAGGCATCTATAAAACACTCCCTTGTCGGCTCAGTCCCCACGCTCAGCTGGGTCTCAGCTCAGACACCACCTCAGACCCCCAGTGCCCCACGCTGTGCCCCTCCCTGCACTCCTGTGCCCTCCACATGCCCGGCAACCCTCGGTCCGAGCATGGGCAGCACAGGACAGCTGCTCGATATACCTGCCCAGCGGGTCCACTTCACACCTATTTACTGAGCCCCTGCTACACACCAGACAGAGTTGTGGGCACTGCGGGAACAAAGGCTGCCTGTGGCCGGCCTCCCAGGAGGAGATAGGGCCTGGGGAGGGAAGCATGCACCCCTGGGAGAAGCGTGCTGCTTAGAAATGGGCTCCAGTTTGGTCCCTGCCACTGACCTGCTGTGTGACCTTGGACTGGCCATGACCTTCTCTGGGCCTCACTGGCCTCATTTGTTAAAAGGGGTAAAGACGGTTTAGAATGAGGTGATCTTTAAGGAGACTCCTAGGCTTGGTGGCAAGTGGGAAGGACAGAAAGGCTGCCAGCCAGGATGGCCTCTCTGGATGCCCCTTCTCTGCCCCAAGGGAGTCTCCCTAGGACCAGGAGGGGACAAAGATGAACTCTTCCTTCCGCTCCCAGACACCTTGAGTTCCCACTGCCCACCTCTGGATTCCTACCTCTCAAGTCCTCCCTGGGGACCCTCACAGCAGCTCTCAGGGGCCCCCGAGTTCCCCATCATGTCAAGGCTCATGTGTGGGGAGGTGACCTTGTACATGTGATCCTGAGACATCAGCCCTTCCCCCTCTGCACATCATCCAGCCTGAGCCAGCCTGCCCCCTCCCCAAGTCCCTCTGCTCCACAAACATCCCAAAGCACAGCCTCCCCTGCAACGCCAGGCCTGCCCTGGCTGACCGACACGAGCCCAGAGTCAGGCGGACGGCTGCAGACAGGTGGGCAGGCTGGGAATGGGTGGAGCGGGGTCTGTACCAACTGGGGAGGAGAACGAGGTGCCAGGAGCCCCTTCCCCTTCTGCAGAAGAAGAAACGGAGGCTCAGGCAGGGAACAGAACTAGAGTTCAGATGGAGTCCAGGAAGAGCGGGGCTCGGGACAGACAGAACTCTGCTCAGATCCCTGCCTTGCCCCTGAATTGCTGTGTGACCTTCTGCAAGCCATTTAACCTCCCTGAACCTCACATAGGTTGTTGAGGGGGTTAAGTCAGCCATCAGCATGTCAAGAGCCTGACACACAGGAGATGGGCGGATGCTCCTGGAAGTTCCTGTCCTTCTCCATCAGGACAGAAGCTCCCTGGGGCAGGGCCCCTCACTCCTTTCCCGAATCCCCATTCCATCCTTGACACCAAGTGGAAAAGAGTCAGGGGACCTCCTGGGCAAGTAACCTCGTGTCTCCTCCAAGTCTCGGTCTTTTCCATCTCAGTTTTTCATGAGCACAGCCCACCTCCCGCTCCCGCCCAGGGGGACGGTAAGGCTCAAAAGAAATCACAGAGATGAAAGGCTTTGAAAGAGGTGTGAGTCTAGGCAGATGTCAGGGATTGTTGTTCTTAGATAACCTCTCTCAATACTAGGTGGGTGGACAGATGGGCACCTGGTCAGATGGGGGAGCCAAGTGGGTGGATGGACCTGCATGTAGGGGGGTGGTGAACCTATGGGGGATGAGGTGGGGGGTCAGGAGCTCAAGTTCCAGGTCACTTGGCACAAGTGGGGAGTCCAGGAGCCCCTCCTCAGTAGAAAGCTTCATGACACCTCCCTCCAACCAACCAGCTTCTTTTCACACACCTGCCACCTTGACTGCCCCCCGCAAGGACCCTTGTCCCCAACAAGCCAGAAACTTGCTGCAATACGAGTGCCTTGGGGACCCAGAGGCATCAGGGCCACCCTCCCGCATCTTCAGGCCCGAGTAATGGCCCAAGAGGCCCGGGCAACAGGGCCCACATCTGTCCTGTCACGGAAGGGTCCCGTGCCCAGCACAGGCCTGGCACTGGGAGGTGCTGGGCAGTCTTGCTGAGTGCATGAGTGGCAGGGCCTGGGGCAGGGCCGGGGGCACCAACTCACTGGGCACACGGTTGATGGCTTTGAGGGGCCTCAGGACGCGCACGGTACGGATGGCCGACAGGTTGATGTTCTGGAGGTCCAGGGAGTACTCGACCATCCTGCAAAGAGAGGGGAGGAGAGTGAGACCCGGAGCTCGAAGGACAGCGGGGCCATGGCCAGACCAGCCACGCCCACACCTGTCTGGATGGGGTAAGAAAAGTGGTCAGCATCCCCGGCTAAGCCACAGTCAGCCCTGTGGCCTCGGACTGTCCCGTTGGGCCCATCTCCTCCTCTGTAAGCAGGGCTGGTGACGTCCACCATGTAGACTGCCCAGAGGTGCCTGGTAGATGTGGCCGGGGGCAGAGGGAATAAGGAGCAGAGGCCCTGGGTCCCCAAAGCCTGTCCAGCAATGCGCTGGCAGCTCCTGCCCTCGTTTCTAGGGCAGCCCCCCAAACAGGGAGCAGTCACCCTGTTCCCTAGGGGGAGAATGGAGGTGCCCAGAGGCCCCAAGCTGAGCTCAGACAGTGACTGGCCATCACAGCTGCAGCCGCAGCAGCAGCGTCTGGTGGAGCTCCCCAGTCCCTCCATCTCCCCAAGTCCCCAGGAGCCCCCCAAGCCAGGGTTAGATGCCTGGATTTATGATGAGATAAGGCTGTAGGGTTAGGGTTAGAAGAGATGGCAAGAATACACAGAAGATATATATATATTATATACATAATATATAGAATATACATAAGAAGAGATGGCAAGAATACACAGAAGAACTGTACAAAAAAGATCTTCACGACCCAGATAATCATGATGGTGTGATCACTGACCTAGAGCCAGACATCCTGGAACGTGAAGTCAAGTGGGCCTTAGAAAGCATCACTATGAACAAAGCTAGTGGAGGTGATAGAATTCCAGTTGAGCTATTCCAAATCCTGAAAGATGATGCTGTGAAAGTGCTGCACTCAATATGCCAGCAAATTTGGAAAACTCAGCAGTGGCCACAGGACTGGAAAAGGTCAGTTTTCATTCCAATCCCAAAGAAAGGCCATGCCAAAGAATGCTCAAACTACCACACAATTGCACTCATCTCACACGCTAGTAAAGTAATGCTCAAAATGCTCCAAGCCAGGCTTCAGCAATATGTGAACCATGAACTTCCTGATGTTCAAGCTGGTTTTAGAAAAGGCAGAGGAACCAGAGACCAAATTGCCAACATCCACTGGATCATGGAAAAAGCAAGAGAGTTCCAGAAAAACATCTATTTCTGCTTTATCGACTATGCCAAAGCCTTTGACTGTGTGGATCACAATCAACTGTGGAGAATTCTGAAAGATAATGGAATACCAAACCACCTGACCTGCCTCTTGAGAAATCTGTATGCAGGTCAGGAAGCAACAGTTAGAACTGGACATGGAACAACAGACTGGTTCCAAATAGGAAAAGGAGTTCATCAAGGCTGTATACCGTCACCCTGCTTATCTAACTTACGTGCAGAGTACATCATGAGAAACGCTGGACTGGAAGAAACACAAGCTGGAATCAAGATTGCCGGGAGAAATATCAATAACCTCAGATATGCAGATGACACCACCCTTATGGCAGAAAGTGAAGAGGAACTCAAAAGCCTCTTGATGAAAGTGAAAGTGGAGAGTGAAAAAGTTGGCTTAAAGCTCAACATTCAGAAAACGAAGATCATGGCATCCGGTCCCATCACTTCATGAGAAATAGATGGGAAACAGTGGAAACAGTGTCAGACTTTATTTTTCTGGGCTCCAAAATCACTGCAGATGGTGATTGCAGCCATGAAATTAAAAGACGCTTACTCCTTGGAAGGAAAGTTATGACCAACGTAGATAGTGTATTCAAAAGCAGAGACATTACTTTGCCAACAAGTTTCATCTAGTCAAGGCTATGGTTTTTCCAGTGGTCATGTATGGATGTGAGAGTTGGACTGTGATGAAGGCTGAGTGCCGAAGAATTGATGCTTTTGAACTGTGGTGTTGGAGAAGACTTGAGAGTCCCTTGGACTGCAAGGAGATCCAACCAGTCCATTCTGAAGGAGATCAGCCCTGGGATTTCTTTGGAAGGAATGATGCTAAAGCTGAAACTCCAGTACTTTGGCCACCTCATTTGAAGAGTTGACTCATTGGAAAAGACTCTGATGCTGGGAGGGATTGGGGGCAAGAGGAGAAAGGGGACGACAGAGGATGACTTGGCTGGATGGCATCACTGACTCAATGGACGTGAGTCTGAGTGAACTCCGGGAGTTGGTGATGGACAGGGAGGCCTGGCGTGCTGTGATTCATGGGGTCGCAAAGAGTCGGACACGACTGAGTGACTGATCTGATCTGATCTGATCTGAAGGCTGTAGGAGAGGTAATGTCACATGTCCCAGGTCACCTAGCGAATGGGTTTAAGAAACTCAGTTCAGTTCAGTTCAGTTCAGTCGCTCAGTCATGTCCGACTCTTTGTGACCCCATGAACTGCAGCACGCCAGGCCTCCCTGTCCATCACCAACTCCCGGAGTCTACCCAAACCCATGTCCATTGAGTCGGTGATGCCATCCAACCATCTCATCCTCTGTCATCCCCTCCTCCTCCTGCCCTCAATCTTTCCCAGCATCAGGGTCTTTTCCAATGAGTCAGCTCTTTGCATCAGGTGGCCAAAGTATTGGAGTTACAGCTTTAACATCAGTCCTTCCAATGAACACCAAGGACTGATCTCCCTTAGGATGGACTGGTTGGATCTCCATGCAGTCCAAGGGACTCTCAAGAGTCTTCTCCAACACCACAGTTCAAAAGCATCAAGTCTTCGGTGCTCAGCTTTCTTTATAGTCCAACTCTCACATCCATTGGAGAAGGAAATGGCAACCCACTCCAGTACTCTTGCCTGGAAAATCCCATGGACGGAGGAGCCTGGTAGGCTATAGTCTATGAGGTCGCAAAGAGTCGGACACGACTGAGAGACTTCACTCACTCACTCACTCACTCACTCACTCACATCCATACATGACCACTGGAAAAACCATAGCCTTGACTAGACGGAGCTTGGTTGGCAAAGTAATGTCTCTGCTTTTGAATATGCTGTCTAGGTTGGTCATAACTTCCCTTCAAAGGAGTAAGCATCTTTTAATTTCATGGCTGCAATCACCATCTGCAGTGATTTTGGAGCCCAGAAAAATAAAGTCTGACACTGTTTCCACTGTTTCCCCCATCTATCTGCCATGAAGTGATGGGACCAGATGCCATGATCTTCGTTTTCTGAATGTTGAGCTTTAAGCCAACTTTTTCACTCTCCACTTTCACTTTCATCAAGAGCCTCTTTAGTTCTTCTTCACTTTTTGCCATAAGGGTAGTGTCATCTGCATATCTGAGGTTACTGATATTTCTCCTGGCAATCTTGATTCCAGCTTGTGCTTCCTCCAGCCCAGCATTTCTCATGATGTACTCTGGATATAAGTTAAATAAGCATGGATACAATATACAGCCTTGATGTACTCCTTTTCCTATTTGGAACCAATCTGTTGTTCCATGTTCAGTTCTAACTGTTGCTTCCTGACCTGCATACAGGTTTCTCAAGAAGCAGGTCAGGTGGTCTGGTATGCCAATCTTTTTCAGAATTTTCCAGTTTATTGTAACCACACAGTCAAAGGCTTTGGCATAGTCAATAAAGCAGAAATAGATGTTTTTCTGGAACTCTCTTGCTTTTTCCATGATCCAGTGGATGTTGGCAATTTGATCTCTGGTTCCTCTGCCTTTTCTAAAACCAGCTTGAACATCTGGAAGTTCACGGTTCACGTATTGCTGAAGCTTGGCTTGGAGCATTTTAAGCATTACTTTACTAGCGTGTGAGATGACTGCAATTGTGCGGTAGTTTGAGCATTCTTTGTCATTGCCTTTCTTTAGAAGCTCAAGCCAGGAGCCATCCCAGTTCTGCCCCCTCTCCCGTCTCTGAGTTTGACCTGGGCTCTGCGAGGCCAGGCTTCACAGGCCATGGCTCAGGGGTGTGGCAGGCAGGTGGTACTCGCCCTGTAGGAATAATCCCCTCTTTTGGGGCACACCCATCGGCCAGCCCCTGCAAGGTGCGCAGGCTCCAGCCTCGAGGGCTCACTGCACTGTCCCACTCCAGGCCTTCCCCCCACTGTCCCTTCTGCCTGGAACACCTCCCTCCTCTATTGAAGCCTTAATCGGGTTTTGTACAGAAGTCCCTGGAGACTTAGCAGTTTCTCCACACCCGGGTCCATGATGAACCAGGCCAGTCCAAGTGCTATGTCCCCAAGAACGACTCAGACTGGCCCCTACCCTCAGGAGTTCGCATGGAGGCAGGGCAGAGACTCAAAGGCAAAGACGGCCCTGGAGCCCTCACCGTTGCCCTCCTTCTCATCCTTGGGGCCTCTCCCCACAGGCCCGCCCCCCCCCCACCGTCCACCAGTCCAGCAGCAACTCAGAGACAGTCTGCCTCCTCCAGGAGGCCTTCCTGGATCTCCGCAGCAGGCAGATCTCAGGGGAGGGGGGGCCTGTAGTTCCCAGCACGTCCACCAGATCCTCCCTGCTCAGTCGCTACCTGCTCCCCACCTCTGAAAGACAGGTCCCAGGGGCCTGCCACCCCAGCCTCACCCCAGGCGCCCCAATCACCAGACCTGAGCAACTCAAGCCTGAGGCTCAGGCCAGGCTGCCAGTTCCACCTGTCTCCGCCATCAACGGGAATGAAGGCTTTTCCTGCACACCATGCAAACCTGTCCAACTGTTGTGAAGCTGCCCGCCCCCCCCCCACTTCCCCCGCTGCTTGAAGAGTAATTGAGTGAAAGCCTTGCTTGCCTCAAATGCCTCCATCCATCCCCCAGCTTTCTGGGGCCCAGGTTTCACTCCCTCTCTTTGTCTCTCTCTCTCTTTCACACACAACCCAGAGTCAAACCCCTGCACACAACCTCTGGTGCACACACACATACACACGCACTCCTTGCATGCCCTCATCCACACTCGCGCCTACCAGAGCCCAAATTCAGATGAAGGAATGTGACAGAGACCTAAGAACTAGAGACAGAGACCACCAGGGGGACCAGAGGAGGGGCGGGAGGGGATGCAGCAGGGGGACAGGGGGCAGCAGCCAGGCAGAGAGGGCGAGGGCCGAGGTGCCCAGGGGCAGCAGGTGACGTGAGAAGGGGCGCCGGGGGAGGGGGGCTGCATGAGGATTCCGTGCGTGGGCAAGCCAAACTGTTGTTTTCCTATCTGGAAGAAAGAGCTCTCCAGGCAGCCCGGGAGATGTGCGTGATGGAGGCGCTGTGGGGGTGGCACACGTGGGCACACAAACAGGCTCTCACGCTGGCGCACGCACACACACACACACACACACACCAAGCCGGGGACAGCCACCCCAGGGCAGGCAGCTAGGCCCAGCTCCAGCCCTCCCCTCCCTCTTCCCCCATCCCCACTAATGCAGACCCTCCCCCTTCTGCCTTGTTCTATTCCATCCTGACAACCGGCTCGGTTGGTGCCTCGCTTCGTGTGCTGGAGGTGGGGGGCTCCTCAGCCATGCCAGACGGAACCCACCCAGGGACTACATTCCAGGAGCCTCGGGCACACCTCTGAGCTCCAGCAGGTGCCAGTCCAGGATTTGTTCACGTCTCACAATAAAAATAAATAGCTGCTTCACAGGCAGAGGGGTAGACAGAGAAAAGAATGGATTTTGAGGGCCTCTTGCGTGTGTTCTCATTATTCACCTGAGTTAACCTCCTGAGCGCCCTCTACATCACTCAGATCCTGCCTCAACCCTCTCCTTGCTCCCCTGGACCAGAGCAGACCCACGCTTACAAGCCACACAGGGCTCGCTCCGCGCTGGGAGCCCTCAAGACAGTCGTGCCTGGTCCCTGATTCCCCCGCCCCACTCTGCCAAGCAGGTTCCGTGCTGTCGATCCCCTCTCAAAGAACCTGCAGTCCACAGTCTGGGACTAAAGCTTCTTAATTAAGTCAGGAGCATCCACCGTGGCCCTGACCCAGGACAGGCTGGAGGGCAGGAATGGGAAACTACAGATGCCCTGCGTACTCAGGACCGATGGTGAAAAATCAGGTTCACCCTCCTCATGTGTTTCTCTAAAACAAGCCAGGCTGGCCCCTGCCTCCTGAGTGCAATGCAAGTTATGACTGGATGTCACCAAGGCTCACCATAACCCAGAGTCAGTGAGCCCTAGGATCTTAACACCTCCTAGACCCCAGCCCTCTCATGGAGGCTGATCTGACTCTTGTCCCATCTCTGAAGGGAACTACACAGCCACAGCCTGGCAGACCCAGACCAACACAGTGGCTCTGCCCCTTCCCTTCACCTCTGACCTCATCCTCTACTGCAAAAATCCCCCTGAGAATACGTCAGTTGCAAGCCCCCGGGTCCCCATGGAAAAACTCCCCCAGAGAAATTTCTTGAAGAACTTAGTGCCAAGATCTTGGCTCTGAGCTTCCTGGCAGTCGAGTCAAAAGGGGAAATGTGATGAGTCATTGAGTTCATGGCAGCATGATCGACCTTGGCCCTGGGAATTCCTCTGCCTGAACACTACTCCCAGGTCCTAACTCTCTGTGAACCTATCAGGGTGTCCTGCCGCAGCCGCATCTCCTGTCTAGGGGAGCAAGACCAGGTGTAAATGCTTTCAGAGGTAAAGAGTAAATAGCAGGTACACGGTGAGGAATCCAGCAGATCTCACAGTTCCCTGAGAGGAAGAGGATAGAAAGCTGCATGTTGGACCAGGATGGGGAGACAGGCGCCAAGCGAGGGGCCGGGAGGTAGGAACTGCAGGTCTGAGTCTCTGCCCTGGAACCACACCGTCCTGATGGTGACTGTACCCACCAGCCCAACGTGGACAGTCACTGACAGCCTCAGCACCCTGCCCCTGCCCAGCCACCGTCCCTCTCTGCTGACAGCTGCAGCAGCCTTGGTGAGCCCAAAGCTCCTGAAACGCAAAGCTAGCTGCGTCACTCCTGGCTTAAACCCTCAATGGCTCCCCACTGCCCTCAGAACAAAGTCCAAGCCCCTGAGCAGGGTCTTCATGGCCCTGCAGTCTGGCCTCAGCCCCCTTCCCCCACCCCTTGCTCCAACTCCACACATCTCGGGCACCATGAGCACCGAGCTCACCAAACACACTTCCCTGTCCCTTTCCTTTGAGTGGAGCCCATCCTCCGTACTCTCCACCTACAAGACCCCCTCCTCCAGAAGTCCTGCTCTCCCCTCCCTGCACCTCGGGCTGCCCTCACCCCTCTGGGCTCTGGTTCCTCCCACACTCTGTTCACAACTCCAGTCTGGCTTGGGATCCCCCAACACTGCCTCAGCCAAGGACTCAGGAGACTCAGTTTATTTGGGAGGTGATCCCAGGAGGCCCAGAGAAGGGGCAGAGAGGGAAAAACCAGCAAGGGGCTGTTCGTGAGCAGGTTACCCTGCAAACACAAACGGGGTGCAATCTCAGTGGGGACCCTGACAGGCTGTGTGCATCAGACCTGGACCAGCCGGGGGTGGGGCCGAGGCGCTATCCTTGGACGACCGGCTGGATGCTGGCCGGGCATCTCTCAGACACAGCCTGCTCCAGCCCCACCACACAGAGCTGGCACAGCACTGACTCGGGAATCTATGCAGCACGAAGAACACCTGGGACGGAAGAAGCCACCTCCCGCCTCGGGAGAGCTGAAGGAGCATTCTCCCCCCAGCCGACAAAAGAGAAGGGGAAGAGAGCTGCTCTGTGGGTGAATAACCATCCGGCTGACTTCCCTCAGGCCCCAAGTAAGACATCACTTGCGGGAGTGAGAAATTAATCCCTAATTACACAGTTACTTTATCGCGCAGCTTCAGTGCTAAAAGTCTAAAAAAAAAAAAAACCAACAAACCCCCCCCCCCCACTACCTCCTGCCAGCTCCCAAGCGCCTAATTAGGTAAGTAATTTTGCTTTAAAGCGAGCACATTCGTCCTGACATCACCCCTGGAGGAGGGTGACTGCACCCAGCTCCCGGATGGGGTGTCGTCTGGGGAGAGGGGCTCGGGTGTGGCCGTGCTGAAGTGTGGGCCATGCCAGAGTGGGCAGGCAGGTTGGACACCTGCTCTTAGGGCCCTCCCCACGTATTCCTGCTAAGAAGCCACCCCCTTGTACTGTTCCCCTGGTTCCCAGGAGGAGCGCAGAGACCCAGGCCTGGTCTACCGCCAGACACCAGCCCCCACGACCACCACCAGCCACCGTGACTACTTCAGGATGGGCCGTGAGGAGCTGCTGGCCCTTGAGCCGGGACTGCAGAGGAGAGATGCTCTCCCTGGCTAAGCCACCACCAGGAAACCCGGAGGCGCTAATGGCCATCTTGCCTCCGTGGTGGCCGGAAAGCTCTGCCAACACAGAGGAAGGCGGAGGCCAGAACCGGGGCAAGGCAGGATCCTGACCATATGGCTGGAGCACTCCTCCCCAGCTGCACCCGAACCGTGGATCTGTGCTCTGTTCTGCCCAGGCACACGAGCCAGCCCCTTCCCTTTGGGGCCTAGGTGTCATGTGAACTGGTTTCTCTCCCTGGCAACTTGCAGGGTCCTGTTGCTTCAGAGGGCTTTCCGGAGCACTTGCCGTGTGCCAGGCACTTTACGCCCCTTCCCCTGGAGGGAGTAGGGCACCCACCCCAGAAGCTGAGGCACAGACAGAACCCAACTGAGCAGTGGGGGGCCCAGGAGCTCTGCATGACCTGCCCCCCACACTTCATCAATCATCAGGTCAGGCAGAGCAACTGCCACAGCCAGCCAGTAAATCGGACCGGCAGCATTTGGAACAGGGCCAGCAACGATGGAGGCTGTGTTACCCGATGTTAGAGCACAGAGCCTGGGTTCCAATCCCAGCTTGGGGTTTGCACCGGGTGACCTTGGGCAAGTCACTGAATTGACCTCATGGGGTCGAGGAAATGCGTTCACATATGGATTCAGCACCTAGGGCAGGGTTTGGCACATGAAAGCCAGCCATTATTACATCACAGCCTTATTTGCTGCCTCGGGGCACACTGGCCCACAAATCACATGCTACCTGCTTAAACCCTCCTTGGATCCCACTTCCTCCCGGGGGGAGCCCAGGCGATAAGGGCCTCTGGAGGCTCCCCGACCAAGACTCCATCACTGCCCACCATTTGCCCTGCAGTCCAGGAACACCCCGGAGAAGGCAATGGCACCCAACTCTAGTAGTCTTGCCTGGAAAATCCCATGGATGGAGGAGCCTGATGGGCTGCCGTCTATGGGGTCGCACAGAGCCGGACACAACTGAGCGACTTCACTTTCACTTTTCACTTTCATGCATTGGAGAAGGAAATGGCAACCCACTCCTGTTCTTGCCTGGAGAATCCCAGGGACAGGGGAGCCTGATGGGCTGCCACCTATGGGGTCGCACGGAGTCGGACACGACTTAGCAGCAGCAGCAGCAGCAGCCAGGAACACCCGAACATCTCAGTTTCCCAGAATACACCAGCAGACATGCCTCAGCATCTGTCAGCCTCTCTCCCTGGGACGCCCTTCCCAGCTTTCAGATCCCACCCCAGGGCATCTCTGGCTCGAAGGGGTGCTGTCATGTCCCTGTTCCTCAGGTCATGGCTCAGAGCCCTAGTTAGGTCCCTAGCCCCTCATCCAGCACCTGGCTTGGAGGCAGCTCCCCCTGCCAGCTTGTCAAACAAATAACTTGAGGGACAAGATCAGAAAAAAAGAAAAAAACTAGGAGCTGACAAGAAGCAACATAAAATGACTGAGACTTAACATCTTTCCAGGAAATACCCCTCCCAGGAGATGATTTCTGAGTGTTACTGATAAAAATAGGGTGTTTCCTCAGTCTTTACAAGGGACTCACAGGGGCTTTCTTAAAATGTAATGTAAGATGTAGCTAATGGAAAGGAAGCTGAGATGCTGGAAATGGCAACTCATCTGTCAGGAGGCAGCTCTATGATGACTCAGGCTTGTGTCGGGTGGTAACTAGACCACCAGCTTATGCTACTGTCTCAGCACCCAGCACATAGTAGGTGTTCAGTGGAGGGAGGGCAGGCGGGAGAGAGGAAATCATGGAAAGAGAAAATTAGGGACTGATAATGTTAACCCTTGACTCTGGCCAGTGTTTTATGATTGGTGGGTCGTTATTGCCCAGATACCATCACACAATTCTTATGAGACCAGAATAAAGTTTCTTTCTTTTTTGGGTGGAGGGGATTGCACTGGGTCTTCATTGCTACATGTAGGCTTTCTCTAGCTGCGAGCAGGGCTACTCTTCATTGGGGTACGCGGGCTTCTCACTGTGGTGGCTTCTCTCGTTGCAGAGCAAGGGCTCTAGAGTGCAGGCTCAGAAGTTGTGATGCATAGGCTTAGTTGCTCCACGGCATATGGAATCTTTCCAGACCAGGGATCGAACCTATGACCCCTGCACTGGCTGGTGGATTTGTATCCACTGTGCCATCAGGGAAGTACAAGAACTGGGTTTCTTAAGCCTACCTGACAAACTGATGGGCTGAAGCCAAGTCAGGCCAAGTTCAGAGTAAAGCAGGAACTGGGGGCCACAAAAGAAATTTGGGGACCTCGGCAGCAGGAGACCCTGGACCATCTCTCCACAAGGCTCTATGCAGGGGACAACACTCACTGGCTTTATCTCTGGGTAGAGTTGCCAAGTAGATAGAGGATGCCCAGTTAAGTCTGAACTTCAGGCAAACAGTGTTATCATTTTTTAGTATACATCCCAAATATACCTCCTGACTGCCTCCCACAACATTCAGCTCCCTTACTCCAGAGTAGTCTTGGCACCACGGCCGGTGGGCACAGCTGCTGGAAACCAGATAGGGATTCTTTTGGCTCCACCACAGCCTCAGGGAAAAAAAATCCCTCTTCCGGGACTCATCCCACATCCTTCTGAGAGCTGGTGAGGTCGTCCAAGTCCTCCGGGGCAGAGCGACTGGGATCTTTTGGCCTCTGAAAGGGTAAAACCCTTCATGTTGTGAGTCAGCCTGTAGTTGTCCCCAGAACCTGAACACATCACACAGTCCCTACAGGCTGTGTGACCTGAGACAGGCTGCTGATCTCTCTGAGCTTCCATTTCCCCAGTTGGGAAGTGAGGTTAACAACCTCAAGTTCTCAGGACAGTGGGGGAGTAAGAAAGCACAACCCAGTCAGGAAACCTGAGTTCTGGCAACCCACCTAGGCATCATCACGGATTTGTGCCTACCTGGAGCTTCCTTCTCTGCTTGTAGGGTAACAGTCCTGGGATTTGCCAAATGCACCCTCCCCACTCTCTGACCATGTGGTATGAGAGAGGTCAACCTCACACCTGGCCCAGGGCATAGACCTTGCCCTAGGTCTGGCCAATCAGAGTGCTGCCTCATTTAGGCTACAGTGATTGGCTGAAAAGCAGAGACATTACTTTGCCAACAAAGGTCCATCTAGTCAAGGCTATGGTTTTTCCTGTGGTCATGTATGGATGTGAGAGTTGGACTATGAAGAAAGCTGAATGCCAAAGAATTGATGCTTTTGAACTGTGGTGTTGGAGAAGACTCTTGAGAGTCCCTTGGACTGCAAGGAGCTCCAACCAGTCCATTCTAAAGGATATCAGTCCTGGGTATTCATTGGAAGGAATAATGCTAAAGCTGAAACTCCAGTACTTTGGCCACCTCATGCAAAGAGTTGACTCATTGGAAAAGACTCTGATGCTGGGAGGGATTGGCGGCAGGAGGAGAAGGGGACGACAGAGGATGAGATGGCTGGATGGCATCACCTACTCGATGGACGTGACTTCGGGTGAACTCCGGGAGTTGGTGATGGACAGGGAGGCCTGGCGTGCTGCGATTCATGGGGTCGCAAAGAGTCGGACACGACTGAGCGACTGAACTGAACTGAACTGATTGGCTCAGGGATGAGCACATGACCCTTTCCAGCCAATCCAAGCCAACGAGGCTCTCTCCCACTCTGCTTAGAGTGGCTAAGGAAGCAGAGGTGTCTTTCTGTTGAACTGGAGGGAGGAGTTGTGCTCTTCTTCTGCCCACCCTGCTCCAAACCAGAGGAAAGCTGCCATGGATGGAAGTCCTTGGTCAGAGGACTGAGAAGAGCTGTAGGATGGGAGGACACACTGCCTGGTGACATCTTTCAGGATTCTGGATTGAGCGGGTCCTAAAGTCAGAGACCCCTCGACTTTCAGGAAAAGGGATAGTAAGCTTCTTTAAAAAAGGTTCAGAGGCTTCCTGTTCATATAAACTGAGAGAATCCTGACTGATTTATGACTGACTGGTGTCTGGCTTGTCAACCTGTAGCCTGAGAATCTCTGGTGATTTACCCCCTACCCAGTCCTCCATGTCATCTAGCATCCTGTTTCCATGGAAACGGGTCGGAGTGGTGATCATCATGCTGTCTCTCCCGCCCACTTTATTCCATATGCAAATGAAGAATCATCCACACCAGGACTTTCCCTGGAACCTTCCCAGGTCCACACCCACCCAAGGGCCAATTCAGCTGAAAGAAAATGGCCCCAGATGCCCCAGCTCCGCAGGGACACAAAGAAACAGAACAAATATGGAGCTTCCCCTCTGTGCTGGCCCCGGAGCCAAGTCCCAGGGGCTCCAGGACGCAGGCTCGGCCTTGGCCTTGACCTTGCCCTGGAGCACGCAGGTCCTGGAGTAGACAGACCTATAGAGCCCAGGATAAGTCAGGGTCTAAACTCATAGAACCAAGAGGATTCTACCTGGGCCTGCGGACATGTGCCGTGCTTCCCTGACCAGAGATCATGCACATAGAGCCGTGCAGGAGGTGGGCAGGCAGCAAAGGCTTCTGGAAACAGCCCAGGGGTGACCCTCTCACACCAGTAACCACAGCAAGTCTGCTAGTGGGCACCAGCCTCTGCGGAGATTACACGGGTCAGTAATTGACTTTAGATTTCTCAGCAGATCACGTACATCCCCAGACAGCCCAGGCAGGGCTCCTGAGGCTCCAATTAGGGCTTGGAGACGTAGTAGGGCCACAGCTTTGGCCAAGAGCAAATGAAGAAACACAGACTGTAGGAGAAGAGGGTGGCAGACTCTGAGAGTTGCCCACCCAAAGTGCACTCTCTCTCTTTCCAATCTTGCCTAGCCCCAGGGAACAATTCTTGATTGATTTACCCAAATTCAATGATGTTTTCTATTCTCCTAGCTTCCCTTGCAGCTAAGCACAGCCATGAGACCCAGTTCTGGCCAAGTGTGCTGGGATGGGGAAGGATCTAGAAAAGAAAATGTTGTTTTCCAGATCCAAGTAGATACACACAGCTGGCATAGTCCTGTCTCCCTCCACCCTTTCTGCCTTCAATGCAGACACGATGCCCACAGCTTCAACAGCCACCTTGTGCCCATGAAAAGAAGATCTGGAAAATCACAAGGATGTCAGTCCCCACATCACAGAGCCATCACTGGTAACCGCTGACCTCAGAACGTCATGTTATGTCGGGAAAAACATCCCAGCATTTGCGCTGTGGTCAGATGTCCTGTGAACTTGCAGTCCAATGCATCCCTGACAGATACACCCAGCAAGTTACAGAGAACCAGGATTCAATGCCAGTCCACGGAGCCAAGCTGCCTGGATGCAACTCCTGGCTCTGCCCCTTACCAGGTCTGTCGTGACCTCGGGCAGGTCACTCCCTGTCGCTGTGCTCATCTGTGAAATGGAACTGACCACAGTGCCTCCCTCACAGTGCTAGTCTGAAGATTAGGCCAGATAATGCACAGCATCAGGCCTACAGTGAGTACTCCGCAAACAGTAGATGCTCTTATTTTTTTTTCACCTGGATAATGCCTAAGAGGATTCAATTCCTTTTGCTTTTTAAAGTCCCACTGATGGGCCACTTTGGACAATAGGAACTCTCAGCAAGCAACCACAGAGGGGACAAGCCTGCCTGATCTCTTTAGAAAGCTCTAGTTCAGGGATAAGGAACAATTCTTATTGACATTTTGTTGCCCGAGAGCTTGTAAGAGTCGGGTTGGAGAAGCTGCTCCCCACGCACTCTGGGGAGAAGCTATTTCCAGGGCACGATAGATCCTGGCCCAGCCCCTCCTCCTTCCTCCCTGGCCAAGGTGCAGAGTGCCTGATGTTAGCGCTATTCGTGTTAATATTATTAACGATGACAGAAATTTTTACGAGTCCCCACTGTTTCACTGACAGAGCACATCTGCTTATCTTGAGAATTAATTCAGATCCTGGGCACAGATCAGAGACAGAGCCCTCCCCAGGCCTCTTCTCCTTCCTGTGGTTCCCAGAACCGGGAATCATGCTCACCACTCGGACTCCTGATGAGGGGCTCTCTGAGGGTCAAAAGAACCCAGATCCACCTGGGCATTTGCATAAAATGCAGATGCCTAGGCCCTCTGTACCTGCTGGGTCAGGATCCCCTGGATGAGGCCCCAGAATCTGTATTTTAACCTGTGCCCCAGTAACCCTGTGGCTCTCTTAATTTCAAGGAGCAGAGAGAAGGGGTACAAGGTTGCACATATGTTTAAGAGCCCATTCCTGATCGGCTCATGCTTATCCTTCAGCAGCTTCACTTTCCACGCCAAGGCCTTCTCCAGGATACCATCATAGTCAAAACTTTTAAGGGACATCAGACTCAAGGCCACTCCTGTTCCCTGAGCTCCTCCAAGGCGGGGCCCACACCAGCCATGACCTTGGCAAAGGCACTGGCTCAGACTCATTCTAGAAAGGTCCCTACCAGCCCAGCCCTACAGCCCTGGCTCACCATACCCACCCCTCCTCCCAGACACCAGTCATCAGAATTCTTGGGAAAGACTTTAACAGAGGAACCCAGACCCCTCTCCACAGCTGTCAACAGCCAGTTCATGTGGTTTTATTTTTTTGGTTAAGGGAGGTGGCAGTATTACCAGTATGATGCAGCAAGGGAGATATATAGATAAAGAAAATCTCAAGTTCAATGAGAATGTCATTGAATATTTCATGACCTCCTAATGGACTAAGGCAGAGAAGCATAGCTTAAATAACACAATGAGGTAGGTTCCACTATTGCCCACTGATGAGTGGGGCTTTGTCCACACTGGAAGAGCCTCTAGTGAGGTGCCCAGGGCCTCACTGTCCTGGGCTGATCAAGCACAGGAAGAAAATGTAATGAGTGACGGAAACAAGACTCCAAGAGATCATTGTAAGATGAAATTAATAACAATAAATGCAAAGGTGGGTATTTGTGTGTTTTTTTAAAAAATCACCTGTGTTCAGTTCCAGGGTAGAAGAGGCCTGGCTTGGAGACTGCACACAACCTAGGGGTGGCAGAGAGCACAGCCCCTCCGCAGGCCACACTGCCACCCGGTCCCAGGAGAGGGCAATCCCTTTTCTCTCCCACAAGTCATCAGTGGGAAGCCGGGGTCCTTCCCCCCAGCCAGGGACCAAGACCGCCTAAAGTAGGTCCGGCAGGGGAGGCCACCTCCCCTCCTTTGACAAACAGTGGGAGAGGCTGGAAACATTCTATGTGGGGAAGGGGAGACTCGGGGAGGAAATGAGCCGCTTTCGAATGTGTGAAGGCTGTCACGAGTCTTTTGGGGACACCCCTGCCGCAATGGCAATCCACTCCAGTATTCTTGCCTGGAGAATTCCATGGATGGAAGAACCTAGTGGGCTACAGTTCATGGGGTTGCAAAGAGTCGGACACGACTGAGCCACTAACACCTCTGGACGGTCAGGCCCCTGCCCCCTCTCTGCCTCATCTCTCAGCACCCACCCACCCATCCCACGGGTCCCTGGGCTCTGACAGCCTCCTCTTCCTCAAACAGCCCCTCCAGGCCCCCTGCGTGCCATCCCCTCTACTGATGACACCCTCCCCAAACCCCTGCTGGGCAACTCCTACCCCCAAGCCTCTCTTCCTCAGGAAGCTGTATACAAACCCAGTCCATGCCCTCGTGGCCCTCTACACTTTGCTGCAATGGCTTTGGTCCCAAGTAGAATTTATCTAGAACTTTATTATCTGTTTTATATTGTTTCCTAGATCGTGGGCTTTATGAAATCACAGCAGCATCTGTCTTGTTCCTTTCATGTGCTCCCTGCGTAGCACCTGGGGTGCAGCAGGTGCTCAATAAATGCTGACTTTGTCAATGAGTAAGTGTCAAGATCTACCATCGGGCGGGAGCTACAGGAAGACAAATTTCAAACTCCTTGAAAGAACTTTCCAGCACATTAGGCTGGACATGAGTTTGAGCAAACTCCAGGAGACAGTGAAGGACAGGGAAGCCTGGCGTGCTGCAGTCCATGGGGTCGCAAAGAGTTGGACACAACTTAGGGACTGGAAACAAAAGCTGTCCCAGTTTGCAACTGGCTGCCTTGTGAGTTGCCCCCAGTGGCAGCACGCAAGCAGGGCTGACTGGATACGGAGGTGAAGGCTCTGACCTCTGCAGGCACCTTCCAGTGTGGGGGTTCTGTCTCCTCTGTCACTTGAAAAGGGAGCCGGTAATTTGGGGATAAGGAGGAGCAGGAAGGAAGAAAACGTCCTCAGGATGGCAAGCCTGTTGCTCAGGAAACAGGACATTTATAGCTGCAGGCTTGGGTGGGACTGGGTCGGGGGAGCTGGGCTCTGAAGCCCAGGCTTAGGGCTCCCCATCCTGCCTTCTGCACCCACACCATCCCTAGGCACAAAGGACAGGAAGGACCCAGAGTTCCCAGCATCCCACATGGGGCTGTTCATGACTCACAAAAATGTCTCTGTTGAGCCCACTGCCAAGCCAAGACTGGCTACATTACTCCCAGGACCCAGGGCTAAGTGAAAACGTAGGGCCCCTGTTCAAAATGTATTAAGAATTTCAGAACTTCTCTGGTGATACAGCGGTTAAGAGTCTGCCTGCCAATGCAGGGGACGCAGGTTGGATCTCTGGTTCGGGAAGATCACAACTGCTGAGCCCATGTGCTGCAAATACCGAAGCCCAGGCATCTACAGCTATGCTCCGAAATGAGAGAAGCCACCGCAATGAGTACCCCACGCACTACAACCGGAGCCCCTGCTGGCCCAAACTAGAGAAAGCAGGCACACAGCAACAGACTCAGCGCGGCCAAAAGTAAGAAAAAATAATATACAGTGAAATCTTTTTATGAAGAGAATTGCAAATATTACGTGTTAACACACATATACGGAATCTAGAAAAAAGGCATAGATGAAACTGTTTGCAAAGCAGAAATAGAGACACAGACATAAAGAAGAAATGCACAGACACCCAGGTGGGGAAGGGGTGGGGGGGAGAATCGGGAGATGGGGGTTGACAGAGATATGTTGCTACATATAAAATGGGGCTTCCATGTCTAAAACAGGTAACTAACGAGAACCTCCTGTGTAGCACAGAGAACTCCACTCAGTGCTCTGTGGCGACCTGAATGGGAAGAAAATCCAAAAGAGAGAGGATATATGTATACATATGGCTGATTCACTTTGCTGATACAGCAGAAACCCACACAACATTGTAAAGCAACTATCCTCCAATAAAAAAATTTTCAAAGAAAGAATTCCATTGTGGAAGACCAGCAACCACTAGAAAAAGAAAAAAGAATTTCAAACTGATGAAAGCAGAGCATTAACCCAAGTATGGGGCCCTATGGGGCTGCACATGTACCCAGCCCTCCCTGACCCCCCAGGAGGCTGCTGACCTGTGGACCCCATCCCCGCCCCATCTCCACCCCAAAGACTAAGAGAAGATGTCAAACGGAGACCTCGCCACAATGCTGAAGCCAGCCCAGGTCCTTAGACCACTCAGTTTAGATCTTTATTGTCTTTTTTTATAAATATGAGCAGACAGAGGGGAACCGCTAAGCAATAGAGGAGACTCTTCAAGGCAAAAGGGCAGAGCGGGGGCACTCATGGGAGGCAGTCAGTGGAGCCAGCAAAACAAATGACTTCCCTGAAACAGGAGTTAAGAAAAATCATCCTAAAATTTGGAACTTCGGCAAAGGAAGGGCAGCATTTCTCGTGATATCATTTGGAGCATTATTTAACAGACCCATCTAAAGATTATTTCATTATCTGGGGGAACACACCTTGTTCTGATTCACTCTTTACTGTTAATTAAAGGTCTGGCTGCTATGAAATTACATGTGAACTTGGAGGTATTTGTAAGTGGTTTCTGCCCAATATAAAAAGATAACCCCAAAGATTACGGTTTTATGACCCTATAAGGCCATTAACCAGCTTTGATTCTAAGCACCTCATATCCCCAGGTTTTTTTTTCCATTGCCTGTTTTTCTGGTTCTGACGATTACCATCCTGCTGATTCCTCATTAATGAGTCGAATAAATCTGTAATATACATGTTCCTTCTAAGATTTGTGTGAGGGTAATTTTTTTTAACTTTCTGGAAATTATACTTTGACTTCAGGATCAGTAAAGCCTAATTTGTATCTACGAAGAGATGTGAGTGAATATTGCATCCATAAAAACAAGCTGCTCTGAAAAATAAGAAATTCAAGAGCAACAAGCGATCCTGAGAATTAAAAAGACACAGAGGAGATGAGCACTTCCATTAGGGGCAGTAAATTGAGAAAAGGACATTGATAGTGATTCAGAAGGCCAAGTCAAGGAATTCTTAGTACAGATGAAATCTGTAAGAGAGGTGAACGAAACATGCAGAGAATAGAGAGATGATGGAAATAACCACTTACTGGGAATTCTAGGAGAGAGCAGAGAAGAATGGCCAGTCACCAAACAAGATACAGAATAATTTTTTTCTGACCTGAAGGATGCACAAGTCTTGAGTTCCAAAAGGCCCCACCAGAAGCGATCCTTCACTTAACACCTGCCCTTGTGAAATGTCTGAATTCTGAAGGTAAGGAGAAAACTTTCAAGCTTCTAGCAAAGAAAAAGCAGGTTTCTCCCAACAAAGAAGAACCAGATCTATAGTGGCCTCGGCTGCAATATATGGTGTCGATTTGGACAGTACCACACACAGGGCTCTGAGGGAGAAAAACTTCGAGTCCAGTGCAGTGCAGACAAAAACTGCCCTTCACCCACCAAGGTCAAAGGGATATATGCGTGGACAGGCAAGACTGAAAAACGACACTATCCAAGCACCTTTTCTTTTTATTGAGTTGGTCAAAAAGTTCGTTCGGATTTTTCCTTAACATGTGATGGGAAAACCCAAATGAACTCTCTAAAAAACAAAACTACTTAAGGATGTCCTCCAGCCAAACCAAGATGAGAATGAGAAGGAAGAATCTGACAAAGAGGGTGACACAGCTCCCACGTAGGGACCCAGTTTAACTTCTAATTTGGTCTACATCGTCACTGATAATGTGGCTGTGGAACTGAATACAGCGCTGAGGACAGGGTACTGTCACATTCTAAAGAACACCAGTGAGCAACCCACGGCCCTTCAGGACACATCCGCAGAATTCAGTGTGTACATGGTGATACTGACTTCCCATCTCAGCCACGTGCCTGGCCACCCTCCCTGCAACTTCTCAAGGGCATCACACACATATCTTGGCACACACATGTATGCAAATAAATGCACATGCTCTCAAGGTCACTGACACGTGTACACACTCACACACACACTCGTGGGTCTCTAGCCTTTTTGTCCCTGCTTTTCACTTCTGCCATATTGACCATTACTGGGCATGGTTAACACCTGTCTATCTTCCAGCTGTTGTGTGTGCGTCACCTCCTCAGGCAAGTCGTCAAATCCCCAAGCCCCCAGCCTGGCCCAAAGATGCTCTCAGAGAATCATAACTCTTTCCCAGGGCCCTGGTCTCAGCATGTGGCATGCTCACCCATGTAGCTGCTGAATGCCTCTCTCCAGATGGTACTTGGGAAGGATAAAGTTTATGTCTAGATTTGCCATCCTTCCTGCCCTGCATTGAAGACAGTGCTGACACTTAGTAGGAGCTCAGTCAACTGCTGACTGTGGAATGAATGTGTGGATGGGCCACCAGCCTGGCTTAACCCAGGAAAGGAAGGACAAGGCACAGAGCAGAATCCAAGATGCTCCAAACAGTTTAAGTTGTCCCCTGACCTCTTTCTGACTATAGCTAACATCTTGGCAGAAATAACCACAGTTTGGAGTCAGACAGTAGAGTCTGTGCTGGATCTCTAACTTGCTAAGTGATCTAGGATGATAATAATAATAGCTCACATTTGTTGGGTGCTCACTTTAATGGAGCTGGCCTTCGTTATACATTATCCCCATTTCACAGATGAGGTCACTGAGGTTTAGAGAGGTTAAGTAGCTTTCTTAAGGTCACAGTTAGTTAGTGTAAAACAGATCCAGTATCAGCTGACAGTGCAGGAAGACACACAGTTCACCAGAATGAGGGGGAAGGAATGTCTGTTTGTCCAGGCCATTCAGGGAAGGGACATCATTCCTTCCATCAGAGAGGCCCAGGAAGAATCCAGACAATAACACACAGCTTCTTCATTATTACCCAGAAGCCCCAGAGATTATTTACATGATGTCTGGCATGCATCAGGGGCTAGGACCTGTCTGATATGGTCTACCTACCCTGCCATGACAATGAAGAAATCCAGTCGGTTCCATGTGTCCCCAAGGTAGCACTTCTTGCCAAAAATGCCCAGGGCCACCATCTTGAGCACCATCTCCATGGCAAAGAAGACAAAGATGAAGTCATCGAAGACCTGCAGGGGCAGGAGGAAGACAAGAAGCAAGGGACAGCGTGAGGTCCCAGATCAGGACGCAGCGTTGGAGCCACGGTGTGAGGTGGGAACATGGGGATGGACACCCGGGCCCAGGGAGAGACCTGGAAACATCTTCTCCTGGTCCGGGAGAGAACCTCAGAGATCCTAGTCCAAGGCATTCATTTCACAGAGGAGGAGACTGCCCAGGGTTTTCCAGCCCCCTCTATTTGTTCCCTAAAAGCAAGCATAATGACAAGGGACCCAGATGGGAGTGGGCAAAGGGGGGTCTCCCTAATAATTGCCATGCCCTGGGCTAGACCTTTGCCCTGCATTCTCTCTTCAGTTCTCTGAGTGACTCCTTGAATGCTGCCATTTTACAGATGAGGAACCGGGATCTCAGACTGCTTCAGAAACTCGCCACAGTTCCCACAGCAGTGAAGGGAAGAAATGACACTCAGGTCTCCCTGACTCCTAAACACACACGGAAGGAGCTTTCTCAAAATAGGCCTGACACCTGCAGTGGGCACAGGTCCCTGTGATGTCTTCCTCTGCTCGGAAAGGAAGGCCCCAAATATGGCCACAATCACGGGCTCTGTGAGCGTCTATTTGCTGAGGATGGGACCTGGGTGGAATCCCTCTTTCCAGAATCAATGAAGGTTGAAGACAATTCAATTCAGCAAATGGACACTGAGCACCTTCTCTGGGTAGCTCATAGGCTGAGTGTTGGGGGCCCAGAGATGAATGCTCGCTAAATTCACCACCTAGTAGGGAAGCCAGTCTAGTACTCACTGAGGTTAATAATGGGTTCTAACTCCACCCAGGACCCTGGGGCCGGCCCAGGAGCTTGTTACCCACTTGGACCCCAGACCCACCTCAGAGATTCTAATTCTGTAGGTTTTGTATGGGCCAGGGGTCTGGATCTTGAACATGTACCCCCAAAGGAATCGGAGAAACTGGGCTGCTTGGGAACCTCTGAGTCCTGTGGGAACACAGGAAGCAGAGGGCAGTTCCTCTCAGGAGGAATCTGAGTTTCTAAGGGAGACAGAATTAGATGTTTCCACATCTGTAAAATGGGTATAGACCTAACACCCTGCACTACAGGTGTACATGTGCCACAGGGGCCAAAGGTCAGGCCTCCACCTGGGATCTCTGTGAGATGAGAATAGGAGAGGTCCAGGAGGCGGCTCCTAACGGCATCAGCATAGTGATGGAGCTCGGCCTTTATCCCGATCACTGGGCGTGAAGGGCAAGGCTTTCTTCAGGGAGTGTCAGGTCACTTGTGCTTTACTGGATAGTGGGTTGGGGATGGGGAGACCAGGAGAAAGTTGGAGATGGGAGAAAAGGAAGGGCATGGACTAGGGCAGAGGTCTCGAGACAGAGAGGAGAGGACGGGAGGGAGAGAGGATGGAAGAGACGCAGGTAGGACCAGCTGGCAGTGAGTGGGAGGGGCGGGGCGGGGCCTAGCTAGGATGGGCGGGGCCTGAGGGCGGGGCGGGGCGGGGCAGCCGGCCTCACCTGCAGGATCTTGCAGCGCTCTGACAGGCAGTCCATGTCGTCGCACGGCTGGTACATGCCGAGGGTCACGCAGTTCAGCAGGATCACCAGCATGCTGATACATTCAAACCATGTGCGCACCAAGTCAAGGACACAACAGCTGGGGGGCCACTCCCCCACCACCAACACAGATATCCACCCCATTGTCCCCCAGGTGCCTCCCCTGGTGGGTCAGTGCCTATATTTTCAAAGACCTTTTAAACAGCCTACCCCGACTCCTCACAACAGACATGGCCAAACCCACCAGAGAACCTGAACTCCACTAAGCCACCATCTGCCAGGATGCCCTCCCCATGGCCCTCCCCTGACCTCTTTGCCCCAGCCTGAACTTCCCCAGAACCAGAAAGGAAGAGGTCCCCAGAGACCTGACTGGGGGACCATCTCCAGACTCTCCCAGCCTCTCTAACTCTGACTTTCTTCCTCTGACTGTCACTGCCTCCCTTCTCTGACCATCCCTCCCCTCCTCCACCCACACCCCCTCCATCTCTACCCAAGCCCTGGAGCTGAACCCTGCAGAGCGTCCATCCAGCATGGCTAAGACTGGCCAGACACCCTGTACTTCTCTCCTCTCCTGTGGCTGGGTTACAGCTCATTGCCAGACTCCAGCAGGTCTGTGCCTGGGCTCCCCCCGACCCCTGCACAAGTCAGGGTGGGGCTCAGCCTCCTCAGGCCTGTCCAGGCAGAAAGGCTCCTGCAGCCAGCAGCCTGGGCCAGGCCTCAAGGGCACATGCTTAGACGCGGGTGAGTGGGCTTTCCAGGCCAGGCTGCTCTCCTCTCTAACACCTTGCTCCTTCCTGGCTGGTTCCTGCTCAATCTTAGAACACAGCCCACTGATGTTCAGCCCCATCCCTCCCTCCCAAACCTAGAATCCCCAAGCCCCCAAGGGAATCAGGGGAGCCAGAACCCAGAAGGGCCTGAGGGCCTGGGTCATTTATGGGTTAACTTGCTGGCAGGCTCATTGTCTTTATCCAAGGCTAGAACCTACATTCCAAGGGGACAGGGGGGTGGCATTCATGCCCCAACAGTGCCAAGCATCTAGGAGGAGCAAAATAAATGTCTGTCTGATTGAGTAAACCTCTCTAGGTGCTGCCCACTCTGACACCCAAAGATTCTTGAGTGTCCCCACATGAAAGCTCTGGCCCCTCAATTTCAAAGCCCTTTCTCTGAGCTCAGATGCAGCAATGCCAGTCAGACTCTCAGCCAGACCCCACCCAGCAGTGGGGTGAGGATCTCTTGCTTAATGGAAGATTGACCTGGTTTCCTTGGCAACCGCTTCCCTCCCATCCCCGGTCCTTGCTCACCTTGGGATACTGCCTTCCCTCCCGCCTCCCTGTCAGACCCTCCTTGCCCCAACTCTGCTCCTTCCTGCCCCCTCAAACCTCTGCCACTCTCCCGCCACAGCCTGTAATTAACTTCAGTCGTTGCCAGGGCCCCCTTCTAGCCTGAGCATCGCTCCAGCAGCAGCTTCATCATTAATTAACTTTTTTGAAGTTCAAACGTTCTAATTACCAGCAAACGTCCCCCATCCTCTTTGCCTTTTCCCCTGGCCTGTCGTGCTCTCTCTCCTTCCAGCCACCTCTTCTGCTCCCTTTGCCCTTCCTGCCAGCTTCAAGTTCAAAGTGCACTTGGCAGGTGTCTTCCAGGAACCTGGCACTCCCACTTCTTCCTCACCAAGGCCCTGAGCAGTGGGGGTCGGCAGACCCATTTTACGGATTAGGAAAACTGAGGTTCAGAGAAATGAGGGGCCTCTCCCAGCTCACACAGCTGGGAAGCGCTGGAGCTGAGATTCACCCCAGACCTGCTCTCCTCTGTGATGCAGGGCTTGTCTCTGCCCGTGTCTTTCCTTGCCAGCCTCTGAGGCCTCAGCTCATCTTCAGCACCTCTCACCTGAGCCCTGCCCAGCCTCCCTGCTGGCCTCCAGCTCTGGTCTCTGCCGCTCCAATCTGCCCTGCATACAATCCCGAGGTGTTTGTTGTGTGGCCAATACTATCCAAGCTCTTTGCAAGCATTATCGCATTTAATCCTCCAGCCCTATTACAAGCCCCAGTTACAAGTGAGGAAACAGAGTCACAAAGGGGAACACAATTTTGCCCAAGGACCCTAGCTGGAAAAAGGCAGAGCTGAGCTACAAAAACAGAGCCTGCTGTTCTTGCCCCATTTCGTCATCGCCAAATTAATCTGGCTGAAGTCCAATTCTGATTAGACCTCTCCCCTATTCAAAAGCCTTCCAGCCTCCCTAGCCTGACACCCACAGCCTCCTACACTCTGACCTCAATGAACTCTTCTGGCCTCTCCCGCCAGCCTTGGCATGCACTGAACTTCTTGCTGTCCCCAATTATACCCTTTGAATGAGATATGCATGCATACCTTTCTACCAACATGCATATCTTTCTACCAACTTTACCAGGCAAACTCCTACTCATCCTTCACAGCCCAGGTCATCTGTCACCTCTTCTGGAAGCTTTCCTGAAGCACCTTTCCCCACTCACCTAGTGGTGGCTCAGCCTCCTTCCCAAAGTGCTCCCCACCCACCTGGTCTAGCTCATATTGCGTTAATGAACTTGGCAGTAGTCATGACTACTGCCTGCCAGGCCCCTAGGGACATGGCCCTAACTCTTCTCATAGCCCACAGGGAGCAGATGGAGAAATGGCCTGGAGAGCTGGAATGACCTGGCCAAGGTCACAGTCAATGAGATGCCCGAACGGTCTGACTTAGTGGTGCCGGAGCCGCTGCCACAGGGCCACCTCTGGTGCACGTCCCTCGAAAGGGGCAGATGGAGCGGCTTTCACCTCTAGATGGCTCAGCTTCAGGGATGGACAGTCTCAGCCCTGCCCCAAGGCACTCAGGGAAATCCCAGATGGCAGGGCTGGGCCCTTTCCAGGAGCCTGCGAGGCTCAGAAGTCAGGCCAGAGCGGGCATCGCTGTCTGCAGATCCTGACACACTCCCCACTGGCTCGGGGATCAAAGGCATAAGCCCTCCTTGAAGTTAAACCAGACCACGTGGCGTGGGGAAGGAGAGTGGTGGAAGGCGTGAAGGGCCTGGCCCAGCGCCCAGAGCTGCCATCGTTAGTCACAAGCACCGGGCAATTCTGAAAGCCGTCAAGCAGAGCTCCGGGACTCTGGGACAGCACAAGAGAGGACAGAGGCCCAGAGAGGGTGGTACAGGATTGCTGGGTAACAGGGCAGGCTGGGGCCTGGGTGCCAGCTCCAGGTGGGAAGCTGGTGCGAAGCTCAGGGCCCCGCCGGCACCCAAGGCTCTGTGGTTAGGGCCCTGCCACTCTGCCCCCTTGGCCGCCCAGACCCTCACGCCTCTCCAGGTGACCTTTGCCACAGAACAACCCCATCCCGGCCCTCAGAGAGCCCCTGATCCCATCCCCACTGCACAGAGGGGACACAGAGGGGCAGAGAGCATCCCAGGGACACGATGACCCTGGAGCGGAAGTGACCCTCAGGAAAGAGACTCCCCAGCCACAGGGTCCCTGAGCTTTTCACTTTTCTAATGAAATAGCAAATATTAATAATATGTCATTTAAACCTTACAGTAAGCACATGAGGAAGGGACCCCAGAGGCCCCAGAACACAGAACCCATGTGATCGTGGACAAGAACCAGGGCTTGTCATGTATGTGCAACAGGGAAGCCCCTATCCTTGTCCACCTCTTCTATAACAGGGTCCAGGGTTTCTCATTCTTTGACTTTGGGCGAAAAAAAAAGCCACCTCACCAGCAAAGGACTGAGAATCTCAGACTGGTGTTATCTGCTGATTACTTAACATGACCTTGAGTAAGGACAAGAGATGCGATCACAAACCCTTTAGACCATGGCTGCCTCCCAAGGACTGAACCTTCACTCACAGGCTTTAAATACAATCAATCAACAACTTGGAGAGTCGTCCTTCACCTTCAGCCGAGTCCCCTCAACTGGCAGGTGCTACTGTTACTCCATTTTACAGATGAGGAAACTGAGGCACCAGCATTGGCTCCAGGGCTCCAGCCACAGCCACCTAGGGTCATACCATGGCTGGTATGTGGCAAAGTCAGGATTTGAACATGCTTCTCCTGACTCCAAACCCCATGTTCTCAGCCACATGCTGTGGCCTCAGGGAACAGGGCCTGGACTGGCACATGCTCAGTGGAATATTTGCTTTTCCCTTCCGACTGGGAGACTTCCCTGGTGGCTTAGACGGTAAAGCATCTGCCTACAATGCGGGAGACCCGGGTTCAATCTCTGTGTCGGGAAGATCTCCTGGAGAAGGAAATGGCAATCCACTCCAGTGTTCTTGCTTGGAAAACCCCATGGACAGAGGAGCCTGGTAGGCTACAGTCCATGGGGTTGCAAAGAGTCAGACACGACTGAGCGACTTCACTCACTCACTCACTCACTCACTCTGACTAGGAAGGAAGGAGATGGTGTAGGAGAGGATGGGAGAGGAAGCCAGTGAGGAGAGGGTGCCAGCCTCAAAGTCCCCAGCAAGAGCTGAGCCAGACCAGGACCATCTCCACCCCATGCCTGGCTGCTGTCTTAAGAAGCTGGGGTGTCACCTGGTAGGACAGAGCCACCAGCAAAGCTACGATGCCAGGGGCCCCCTTGAACCCGCCACTTCCTAAAGAGAAGAGTGACTGGCTGGGCAATGTCCAGAGCCCAACCAGGCCCCTCAGGGCAGCCTCCTCTTCAGGAACCAGAACCAGAGGCCTGCACGGTTACCATGGCAACCACCACCCTCCATCCTGCAGGCTCAGCTGACAGTCATGGTTTCTGCAATTCCAGGGGGCTCTGGGAGGGTAGGTAGGGGATGGGAGTGCTCGGTTTGGCTGGGACAGCCAAGTTTGTTTTTATTTTTGTCAAATCTGAAATCAGATCCATTTCCCAGTGTGCACTTCGGTTGTCTAAATAAATCAGGTGGAGGAAGCACGCTGGGAGCTACATCCTCCTAGACCAGGGAGGCAGGGAAGGTGAGCCTGCCCCTATACAGAGCTCCCTCCTCTGTCTGTCTCCAGGGCATCCAAGGATGGGCACCCAGGCCTCAGGCCTTCACAGACCAGGGCCCGAGGTTCCAGACCCTTGTTCTTGGGTCAGCTCTGTGCTCTTCCAAGGCCAGGTTCACAGGCATCCATGGAACACCTACCGGATACCTGACCTGTGAATCAGTGTACTGAGATGAGCCAGGCTGGAGGTGCCCAGAGTGCTTACCTGTTCTAGGACCTGCCATGGTCTGAGGCCACGTAGTATGCACTGTACTAGAAGTGGCTACCATCCTGAATGTTAGCTGTGCTTCAGGCCCTGGGCTTTAAGGAGGAGATCCATTCACTTACTCACTCATTCACTCGACTTATCTTTATGAGGCACAACCACTCTGGAAAGCTGCTTGGCAGCATTTATTAAAACTAAACAGAGGGCTTCCCTGGGGATCCAATGGTTAAGAACCCGCCTGCTAAAACAGAGGACATGGGCTCAATTCTTGATCTAGGAAGGTTCCACATGCCACAGGGTAACAGCCATGTGCCACCAACCACTGAGCCCTCACTCTCGAGCCCATAACTCCTGAGCCCATGTGCCACAACTACAGAAGCCTGAGCACCCTCGAGCCTGGGCTCCACAGCAAGAGAAGCCACCGCAACAAGTAGCCCACGCACCGTGACTAGAGAGCAGCCCCCACTCTCCACAACTAGAGAAAGCCCTGTGCAGCAATGAAGCCCAGGCACAGCCAAAAATTAAATAAATAAGTATTTTTTTAAAAAGAAGGGTGACTTTAAAAAACATAAGCCCATGCTAGGATCCAGCTGTGCCACTCTTGAGTCCACGCCCCCCAGAGAAATGCCCAAATAAGTCCACAAAAAAGCACGTGTTACCTTTAACAGTCCCAACTTGGGAACAATCTAAGTGGCCATCGACAGGAGAATGAGTCGGGCAGGAGATTTCAACTGGAGATGATTTGGGCCCCCGGGGGGACATACGGCCATGTCTGGAGATGTTTTGGGTTGTCACAATTGGGTTTTGAAGGAGGCTCTTGGTATCTGGTGAGTGGAGACCAAGGATGCCGCTCAACGCACCACAATGCACAGAGCAGCCTCACCACAAAGAATTCTCCAGCCTGAAATGCCCACAGTGCCAAGGCTGAGAAACTGCGACACATTTCCTTTGATGGAACACTACTCAGTGACCTAAAAGAACATGCTACCACAGCTGCGTGGATGGAGCGGCCAGACCTGACACTGGTAACAGGAGCCAGATGAGCAAAGAGTGTCCAAGTCATACGAAGTGAAAACCCAGGCAAAGCGAAGCAACAGTGAGAGAGGGCAGCAACTCTAGAGGAGAGAGAGTTCATCCCGGGTGGAGTGAGGGAGCCTGCGAGGGCTGGAGATGTCCTTCTTGGACGGAGTGAGGTCACAGGAGTGTGTTTACATGGAAAAATGCCTTGAGCTAGACATTAAGATTTGCGAGCTCTATTGCATGCACATTTTATCACAATGAAAAGTGTAACAAAAAGTGATGCCGAGCGACAGCTATAGGGAAATATAAAATGCAACAATTAAAAAGCCACAACCCCTGCTGGGGCACTGGCTGTCAGGGACCCCCCAGAAGACCTTCACCACAACCTGCAAAGGAGTGGTGTCACCCCTGTTCCACAGACTTGCCCGAGGCCACAGCAAGGGACGGAACGGGGATCTGAACCTCGCAGCATCCTGTCTTCGTTTAAGAATTTCTTCTGTCCGAGCCCACGGCAACCTTGGAAGATGGGCATGGCAGACATCATTCCACCCACTTTACAGATATGAAAATGAAGGTCCCAGGACTTCACTAGCGATCCAGTGGTTAAGACTCCCCGCTTCCACTGAAAGGGGCATGTATTTGATCCCTGGTCAGGGAACTAAGCTCTCTCATCCCACATGCCTCATGGTGTGGCCAAAAAAAAAAAAAAGAAAGAAAATGAAAGTTCAGAGATGGCAGGATTTGGCCAAGCTGACACAGTGGTTCAGCTGAGACAGAAAATTGTTCCACAAAGTGAATGGACCCGCTAGGCAGATGGTCCTCATTCTCTCTCCACTTACGTGCTTCTAGTGACAGGGAGCTCCCCACACGACACACAGCCCTTCCCCAGGCTGACTGGTTCTAGTGATAAGCTATAAGTTCAGGGGGCTGAGATCCCTTAGAAAGAGTGTCGCTGCCCCCAAGCCCACTTCTTAGAGTCTGTGTAATTTGACAACTCATTGAATTTGGCCAAAGTCTTTGATTCCCAGATGCCCAGCAGGCCTCCATGCCCAGTGCAGACAGCCGAAGTGGAGGAGGCAGTGGCGAGGGAACTGGGGCCGCCAGCCTGGAAGAAAACCGGGGTGGATGGTCCATGGAAGGAAGCTCCCGCCAAGGAGACCCACCAGATGCCGCACTTCAGCCACTGCTGAAGAGACGGGCAGGGAAGGCCCCTGGGGACCAGGGTCCCGCTGTCTGCGAGCCGACCCAGCCTCAGGAGCCCATCCACAAAGAAGGTGCACCTGCCGGGGAGCCTCTTGGAGTCCTAGCAGGGGGTGCGGAGGCCTCCCCGGGCCCCTTACAGAACCTCAGACGTGCCCCTGATGACAGTGTGGTTCTGTCCCAGTGTCCTGCCCCCAACCAGGCCGTGCTCTCCAAGGGCAGCGCATATCCGACCTTCTCTGTGCCCAGAGGCCCACCTGGAGCAGCAGCTCAGGGCATCTACAACCTCAGGAAGGAGTGAGGTGCCCGTCATTTGGAGGCATCGAGGAGGCTAAAGAGGGATTTCTGTGTTGAAGGGATCTGCAGCCCCGCTCCCCACCTCGAACGCCCCCTCCTCTCCTTTCTAACATCCATCACTCACTATTCCTATACTCAGCCCCTCTTCACTGAGCCCCCGCCCCCGCTCTGTCTGGCCCACAGTGACCCTGGAAGCCCTGAATGAAGATGACATGGTCCCTGCCCTGCAGAAGCCATGGGCAGACACAAACACTAACGGAGATGCGGTTGGACAGGGTGAGGGCTGGACAGAGGGTGATGCCGCTCTTCCTTGGCCTCCTGGGGGCCCATCCCCCACCACATGTCTTCTCTGCCTGCCCCTGACCACACATGTGTACATGTTCACATGTGCATTCACACGGAGCCCCTCCCACACTTACACACGCCAAAGTGTGTGCACACCAGCCTCCACGGCCCCCTGGGGGCAGCAGCACTGGGCACGGCCGACCCACTCTCTTCCCTGCACCAGCAGCTCTTAAGCATTTCTGTACCTCCTGGGGAAGTTCATGAACCCTTTCTCAGAATACTGTTTTTAAGTGCATAATTTTTTTTAAGAAAGCTTAGTATTAGAAAAGAAAGAAGACAGTTATGTTAAAATAGTTGTCAAAATATTTTTTAGGAAAACAAATTTGTGATGGAGAACTCTGTGTGCTTCATTATCAACACAATGAATAACCAAAGCCAGGGGCGGGTCTGAGCCTGTGTGCCTGGGAAGCTGGGGAGAATGACAATGACATTCCCAGAGCTCTACAAGGAACCGTGATGTGGCTCAAAATATCGGTGACTGCTGCTGGTGACAGTCGCAGGAACTGCCGGCAACCCCATTGTGCTCGGCTGCCTCTGTTCATAACACAAAGAAATGCTACATTTCAGTTGGAAGTCAATGAAACCAAACACGAAGCTTGTCCCGATTCAAGTGGATGAACCTCAGTTTGAGACCCTTGTTCCAGAAACTCCTGCTGGGCGCTGGGGACACCACAAGCCCCTGGACAGACCCTCATCCTGCTTGATGGACCTCACCCTTTAATTGCTGGCCTTTCTCGGGCTCCCCAGGCCCCTGAGATTCCCTCTCCATCCACTGAACCCACACCCAGAGCCACAGCCTCGATGATCCTCCCTGGACTGACAGGTCCAGAGTGAGCCACAGCCTCCCAAGCACTGCTCTGGGATGTCCCAGGGAACCTCTCAAAGTCATCATGTCTAAAATGGGATAGGTCATCCTCTCTGCAGACCACCAAACGCCCCCCTGAACTTCCCACCCCATGAACGATGACCCCAACTACTACCAATCCTGCAAGCTGTCCAGGCTAGAACCCCTCAGAGCCCTCCTTCCCCTCACCCCTGACGTCCATCTCAGAGACCTGTCCATCTCACCCCCTAAATCTCTCCTCTCCATCCCACCTCTGAACCCCACTGCCCCAGGCAAGCCTCGCTCTCTCACTCCTAAGTCCATGAACAGCCTGCTCCTCCTGCAGCCCTGCCTTCTCTTACACACCCTCCACGCAGCAGTCCGAGGGCTCCTCCAAAACCAAAAGCCTTCCATGGCTCCCTACTGCCTTCCAGAGAATTTCCAGATTCGTTGGCTCTGCGTTCCATTGTGTAAGAGCTTTTGGCCAGCCTCCTCTCTGTCTGTATAACCTCCACCTCCAACCTTGTTGACTAGGATGTGCTTTGCTGAAAGCTTTGCTGCACGCCCACTATGTGCAGCATAGAGCTGAGGGTCAAGGCTGAAGAAGAGACATGCATTAATGGAACATGGAGCCTGCCCTCAGGGAGCTCACAGTCTAGCAGAAGGTGAAAATAAGAAGTCAGGTACAAGAGGTCTTGTAAGTGCTACAAGGAGAGAGTGATGGTGCCCAACAGAGGGTTGGGCTGGGTATTCTGCATTTGCCAAATAACTGAATGGTTGATAGATGGGTAGGTAGGAGGGTGAGAAGGAGGCCTTTGTGTGGTTGGAGCGATGGATGATTGAATGGGTAGATGATTGGGAAGGTGGGTAGATAAATGCACAGATGTAAGGACTGAGTGAATAGATGGGTGGGTGTGCAGATAAACAGATGAAGAAATGAAAAGATGAATGGATAGATGGGTGGATGGATGGATGAGTGGGTTGGGGAGTGGCTGGATGAATTGATGCATGAAGCAAAGGAAGGCGGGTGGGGAGATGGGTGGGTGGAAGGAAGGGGGTGATCGAGAATGTGACTCCTAGTAAATGGCAGCTCCAGGACTCAAACTCAAGTCTAGGAGACCACAAGAAACCCTGCCAGTTGGGACTCTGCATGTCCTCCTCTTCTCTCTCAGTGATCATCCTCAGCTTCCCTCCGTCTCAGCCCTCCTCCTCACAAGACCCTCAGCTCCATGCTTTCCACACTCTCGGAGCTTCAGGAGATCTCAGGGACCTTCTGAGCCTCCGCACTATTGACATCAAGGGATGGAGGACCCTTTGTTGTAGGCTAGCCTGTGCGTTGTAGGATGTCTGACCTTTACCCACTGGCAACCAGTAACACATGCTGACACTGGGAAAGATAGAAGGCAAAAGAAGAAAGAAGTGGCAGAGGATGAGATAGTTAGATAGCATCCCTGACTCAATGGACATGAATTTGAGCAAACTCTGAGAGATACTGGAGGGCAAAGGAGCCTGATGTGCCGCAGTCCGTGGATGGGGTCGGAAAGAGTCAGACACGACTTAGCGACTGAAAGACAACAATGCCCAGTAGCACACCCTCCCTGAGCTGTGACGACCAACAGTGTCTGCTGTTGCTGCTAAGTCACTTCAGTCATGTCCGACTCTGTACGACCCCAGAGACGGCAGCCCACCAGGCTCCCCCGTCCCTGGGATTCTCCAGGCAAGAACACTGGAGTGGATGTCTGCAGACGTTGTCAAATACCGTGGGCAAAATCACACCCAACTGAAGATCACGGTTGATACGGTTCAACCCCTTCCTCAGTCCTGGTTTTTTTGTTTTTTGGAAATTGAGATGAAGACAGGAGGAGTGACCGCCTGAGGTCACAGGGCTTATACTTGGGCTGGGTCTCTTCCCCTAGCCCAGCCCCCAATATTCATACAGAATCTCACAGTCAGCCAAGGCTTCTCGTTCTGCTTTCTCATCTATATACAGGAGTCAGATAGAAATTGGAGCCCAGAGAGGTCAAGTGGCTTGCTCAGTACCACACAGCAGTCAGCAGCAGAGTCAGGATTTGAACTTGACGGGAGACAGGGGACGCAGGACTCCCCAGGGCAGCTGGGGAAGGAAACATGGATGGCGGCCCCATAGGAGAGCTGGAGGGAGATGAGCAGGAAGACCTTCTGGCTGATTAAAAAGACATATCGATTTCTCTCCCAGGGAAATGAACGGGGCCATTTGTCTCCCAACAGGGCCGCGAGGCAGTCTGAGGGAGGCGACAGGTCAAAGTCGGCCTCTGACATGAAGCTGCAGCTGAGGGGGGACTGAACAGTAAAAATCCAATCGTGTTTTAAATGTCCCAGGAGGGGGTTGACTCTTCATTAGCCAGCCAGCCCTCCTTCTAATCCGCCCGCTCTATATCAATCACAACGAGGCTTCCCAGCTGGGCTCACCTCGGGGCTTCGAGGGGCTGGCGACACAGGCCCGGGCCCCTGCCCCAAGCCTCCTCAGCCACCGCCTGGCAGGGTGGTCTGGACAAGCATGTCCCCTCTCTGAGCCTCGGCTGTCAAATGGGAAATCTCAAGGAGGGACCTGAGCTGCACCAGGCAGTGCATGGGAGGCCCTTAGGGATCACCAGCATCCTCTCTGGCACAGCCTTCCAGAATCTAGACCCCGAATGTCCCTCTGTGCTCAGACCCCACTCCTCTGGTCTCCCAGCCCAGCCCCCAGGCTGTAGTCAGCGACCTTGGTGACCCCAGCTTGACTCTGAGCCTCCGATCAGGCTGTTTCCTCCACTGGGATATCATGCCCCGTCCCCACCTTCTCCCCCACCAAAGTCTCTCCTGCCCCACTCCTCGTCCACGGAGGGCTCCTGCGGCTTCCCAATCACAACGGACTGACCAGCCTCCTGGTGCCCACAGCCCACTCAGGGTCCCTCTGCCCAGTCTTTACCCCGTTTTTCTTCACTAGAGTATGATCTGGGTGTAGTTCTGCCTCCCCCATCAGATTGGGGTCTCCCGGGGGCCAAGGCTGGGTGCCAGGCCTGGTACACTGTGGCCCCCCCCAGCGTGGCTGAACAGCCCTCCACTTCTGTCTAGGACAGTGTTCAACACTACTGAAGCTGGGCTTCGCTAAACGCTTGTTGAATCCATCAATTGATTGATCTGTATCTATTACAGGTGGTTCCTGCTTGGTCTCCTGACCTTAGTCTCTCTCCCTCAAGCACCTGCCATTCTGCTTCAGGAGGAACTGTTCTAATAAATGAAATTACATGTGCCCTATCCCTGCTGGACATCCTTCAGTGGTTCTGCAGTGTCCACAAGATGGAGAGTAAGCTCTAACCTGGCATTTCATACCCTGCTATCCCGCCCCTCCTCACACCACTCCAGCCACACTAAACTCCTTCCTGTTCCCTACACTAGTCCCCCTGCCTAAAACACCATTCCTCATCTGCCCTCCTGGGAAACTCCTACTCATGCAGCAAGACCCAGCCAAATGTCCCCTCCTCCAGGTAGGCTTCACCAACCCTCCTAGGCTTTGTCAGGGGCAGCTTCTGCACCTGTAGCTCTGTTTATATAGACATCTCCAGGTGACAATACCTGAGACTGCCCTGTGGGTCAGGCTCTCCCTGGCCCAGCCAGGCTCCTCCGACTGGCTGTCAGGTCCACCCTGCTGACCAATGAGTGTGCAGCATCCACTCTGACCACCGCGAGCATCCCCAGGGCACAGCTTGGTGCTGACTTGTATTTCTGAGAAAAACAACCTTCTCTACGCCAGATGGAGGGAAACGGACAATTTCCCAGACATGTGCTGCTTCTTCCAGCAACACTTGCCGTCCGTCTGGACGTTCCCTTTGGGCCAGTGCTGAAGGAGGAGGGGATACCCTCCCCGAAAGAACCCCTTCCCCAGCCACTAGCAGGCCCTGGCCTGAGAGTCCTGGGCTCTGATCTGTGCTGGCTTTGTCCACTACTCAATACGTGCCCTCAGGCAGGTCAGGCTCCCTTCCTCAGCCTCAGGCTTCCCAGCTGTAGAATGGGGAGCTAGCAGACTTCTGGTCCCGGCACCCCACGGGAGGAGAGTATCTGAGAGGTCGTGGCAAGCAGGAAAGTACTTTGTAAGGCAGAAAGTGATGAGACGCCTGTGCGTTGGAGACAGAGTCAAGTGAGAGCCACGGGCCCAGCCCTCTGGGACCCCACTGAGGGAGGAGGAGACAAGGCTAGCCACCAACAATCTCCCGAGGCCGGAGGCTAGGGAAGGACTGCGGGAGGATAGAGAGGAAAAAGCTGAGATTCCTGCAGGTGGTGGCCAGGAAGCTGGTGCTGGTGGGGCTGGCAGGATTTGGCACCCTAGAGACTGGGGGAGAGGGTGTCTCAGGGGGCAGACCCAGCGTAAGCAAAGACGGGCAGGCAGGGGTGTCAGGAAACACGAGCAGCGTGTTTGGGCTTCAGGACAGAGTGTGTGAAGAGAAACAGCAGAAAGGCGGCTGGAGGCCAACCAGGTGGATCGTGGAAGGCCCCGAATCCAGGCTAAGTGAGACTATTCTGGGGGTGAGATTGCCGCTGAAGGTTTCTGAGGGAGGAATGAATAAGCAAACAAATGGAAGAAGGCAGCAAGGGAGGGAGGGAGCGAACAGCCCTTAACTGATGACAAACCGCGTCCACACCGGGAGCCCAGGACCCCCGGAGGATGAAGGCGAGTGGGGAGGAGGGGTGCAGGAAACAGGCACTCAGCAGAGGGCGCTACGCTCTGGGTTCCTGCTCGGGGGTTCTCTCCACCATGTGGGAAAGAGGAAGGAGGAAGATGCCAGCTGTCAGTGGGGCAGGAGGGGTGAGATCCCAGAGGCCACCTGTTTACACAGGAAGAGGTGGAGGAATACAGGCTCGGATTTCCCAATGACCCCGACCCAGGGAAAGGGCTCAGAACAGGAGGGGGAGGGGGGTTAGATTAAGGAGGACTTCCTGACAGTCAGTCTAGAGCCTCAGAAGGCCCAAAAGGTGCTTATCAATTGACCCCAGGCCCATCTGATGCAGCAGAGACGTAGCCCACCAGAGGCAGGGGGATGGACTAAATGACCAGAGCAAGGGCAGCAGGGCGGTGGGAGGGTGGTGACACCCCATTTCTCTTCCTGTGGTGAGGGCTTTCTTGGCCTTCTCCCCCTCACTCCCCAAACTTCATGCCCTCCCTCCACCCTGCAGGAGTCGGCATCTCTCTCCCTGGGGGCAACCCAGCCCACAGGCTTCTCAGACCATCATCCAGACACAGGACCCAGCTATCCACCAACCTTGAAAACCCTTGTCCTGAGCCGGGTCACCCAAGTCACCCCAGTGTGTCCCCGTCAGCTCCATCATTGGCTCCAGGGTGCGCACAGCTGCTACTCCACACTTAGCAGTTTTCCCAGTCAATGCTTGCCCTGGAATTCTCACTGGAACCCCTGATATTCCCAACTGGGGGTCGTTGAAGTTCCCATTTCACAGATGAGCAAACTGAGGCTCAGCAAAGACAAAAGCCCCTTGGCCAAGAAGGTTAACATTCATGCTTGACCAAGCTACAATCCCTGGGGTCACCTCTGTGACCCCCAAGGCAGCCATGCCTCCACTCGGACCCCCTTTCCGGCCCCACCAGCACCCTCAGCCACCAGCCTCCCCAGATCTCCTCTCATGATGGTCTCCTAGCTGGCTTCTCACCAAGGGAGCCAGAGTGACCCTCCCCTGCACAAAACAGCCATAGTTGGCCTCTGAGCCTGGTACATGGCAGGCACTCAGTAAAGGCTTGCCGACCCAGCTCATGAATGGGTGAGTAAAGGACGGATGAACAAGAGCCCGTTTGCCCACCTCAGCAAATTCACTGAACCCTCACAGCGAACAGCACAAAGCTTGACACCGCAGGGCTGTGATGAGAAAATGGACCCTGTCTCTTCCTGCCCCATGATGACCCAGGTCAGAGGGTCTGCAAGGTGGCAGGGGTCTCAGCCAGGTGGGCTTCAATGCAAGCGCACCCACAGACCCTCAGTCCTAGCAGCAGAGCCAGGCAGGGACGGAGGAGCAGATGAGAACCAGGACCACAGCCATGAAAGCACAGAGCGAGCACACCTGCCCACCGGGAACACAGAGCCCCATCCCTGCACACCACGGGGACACTTTCTGACAAAGGCAGCAGGGAAGTGAGCACCCCAGACAGCCCCTCCTGACTCGGGGAGACTGCCCGAGTCTCCCCATCCTGCAGACAGGCAGGCCAAGGGCGAAAGAGGGGAAGTGACTTGCCCAAGGTCACCGGCAGCTGGTGTCTCCCGCCTCCCGGCCCAGGCTGGCGCCCTCCCCCTGCCCAGCAGAGAGGCAGCCTCCACAGCCGACCGGCTCCCACCATGCATGGCTGGCTCCCACGGCTCTGGCTCAGCGCAGGCTGGCATGGGGCAGGCAGCAGCCAGGGGCACGCGGGGAGGCAGGGGGCTGCAAAGTCCTCCTGGGGGGTGGCCCCTGGCAGGGCACAGTGAGGTGGCTGCCGAAGGTAGAAGCTGGAACCCAGGAAGACCCTCGCCCAGCCGCCCGGAACTGCAAAGCATCCTTGCTCCGGTGGAGTGTGGAGAACCTGTCTCCAGCCTCCGAAGGTGGCAGCCGTGTCCTGGATAAAAGCTGAGCCTGGGGAATTCAGAGAGATTGAGGTTTTTGTGCTAGCTTTACCACATCCTGGCTGTGCAACCTGGATAAAAGTTAGTCAACCTCTCTGAGCTCACTTTCCCCATGTGTAAATGGGGCTCTGAAAGCCTACCTCCTAGGGGGTGGTTATAGGGGTTAAAAGGTGATACTGCAGGCAAAGCATTCAGCACAGTTGAAGTGCTGGCTCTTGTTATTATCACCGCCCCTCCTCCCTGACCCCACTTCTGGGCTGGACACATGGCTGGGTGCTTTGCAAGAATCATCTCTAATCGTCTTTGTCCCATCACAGAGATGAGAAAACTAAGGCTCAGGGAAAGGAAACCAGAGTACATACAACCCACCACTGGCCTTTCTCCCGCACACCGCCGGTGACATGCCTAAGAAAGGCTCTTAAAATCTAATCGAGGGTGGAAAACGGGTTTCAAACTGATTAGTCATGCTGCCAAGGGCGCCCTGCTGGAGGACGCTGTGATCGATTAGCAATGTCTGCACGGATGAGGGCACAGTTATCAGCACGGTAACTGGCACAAATCTACCTAAATCACAGAGACAGAATCTGATTTTCCCTGGGAACAATGCCCTCTGAAGGCGTTATGTTCTACCCAAAGACGTGATGCCCGGTGTCTTGTTGAATCTACCACGAGCAGTGTTTACTCAGCTGTAAGTGAGGGCCCTGATCACTTTTGGGCACAGGTAATAAGAGTGAAATGTGTAAATACCGTCTCTGTTTAACAGATGGAGAAACTGGGGCTCAGAGAGGTTAAGAAATCAGCTTGTGGTCACACAGCAAATAACAGGCAGAACCAGCCCATGGGTCTGTCTTACTCCGGTCCCCAGTGCTTTCCACATGCCACCTACCCATGAGTCAGACAGCACAACGGGGGACCTCCCTGGCAGTCCCATAGTTAAGAATGTGCCTTCCAATGCAGGGGACGTGGGTTCGATCCCTGATCGGGAAACGAAGATCCCACGTGCCATGGAGTAACTAAGCCCAGGCACTGCAACTCCTGAGTCCACACACCAGAACTAGAGAATCCCTGCACCTCAGTGAAAACCCTGCATGATGTAACAAAGACCCCATGGATGGCAACTAAGACCCACAGCAGCCAAAGAATAAATATTTTTTAAAATAAATTAGTTGATTCAAAAAAAAAAAAAGAACAGCACAACGGACCCCCTGACATTTCAGACGCAGAGTCCTCCCAGCTGAAACCCGGCTGACAGTGTGAGCTTAAGGCCCAGGCCAGGTAAGGAACAGTGCTGACCTCTGGGTGACTGGACCTCTGCCACCCCAGCTTGGCAGCTTACGGAGGGTCCCAGCGGCCTTCTGTCTCTCCAGTGAGTCAGGCGGTGACTCAGGGCCTGCCTCTGGGCTGGGGGAGGAGCTGAGTCAGGAAGCACCAAGTTTCAAAGGGCAGCTGGCTCTGAGCCAGGGCCCCTCAGCACCAGGGACTCCGGCACTTGGAACAGTCTGTCCCGGGCGGACCTCCCACACCGCCCTGCTCCCACCCCGGCCTGCAGGTCCTGACAGCCTTTCCCTACTGGCCTGACCCTGACACCTCCATGTCCACCATTCCTTTGGGTTCTTGATGGAGAGCAGGCTCCTGCAAAGCCTGCAGATGCAATGGCTCGTTTTTGGTTGTTGCAATAACGGAGGGCTGCTCCCTACCAATATTTAGGGGCCAGGAAGAGCAAACGTCCTGTGCCCTGCAGGACAGCTCAGACCACACAACACCATCACGCTCCAAATGCCAACCCTGCCCGCACTGAGGAACACTGGGTTACGCAATGCTCCTTTCCTGAGCTCCTTCCCAGGAAGGAGGGGCAGGAGGGAGGTTTGTGGCTGGGGAAGAATCCTGGAGCCCTCGGCACGGGATCAAAGAATCCCACTACATCCCCCCAAGATCCCAAAGCCCAGCCTGAGTGCCCCGTGATGGGGCCTCTGCTCCGTTCACTGTGGAGACACGCGCCCAGCGAACACTGCAGGAGCACCCACGATGTGCCAGGCACTGTGCTGGGTGCTGGGGTCCCGCAGGCAAAAAGATAGGCTTGGTCTGTGTCCTGGTCACCTGGCAGAGCCCTGGAGGAGACAGTGCCAGAGTCTGAGTCCCACACGAGCTCAGGACAAGCAAGAGAGGCGGAGGAGGAACCACAGAGGGCTGCCCTGAGGAAGTGACGTGTAAGTGGGGTTTTGAAGGAGGCAACAAAGGATTTGGCCCAGTGAAGAGGGAAGGGAAGGCTTTTCAAAGGAGAGAGTGTGTGAGAAGGCCCTGAGGCCTGGAAGAGCAGGGGAAGCAGAATGAGGGGAGCGGGGCAGGGCCTGGGGGCTGGGTAGGACTCTGCTCGTGCCTCCAAGACCACGGGAAAGGGTGAACGGTCTTCACCAGGGGGTGACCCGAGTGGAGGAGATGCAGCAAGTGGAGGCAGGAAGCTCTGTAAGGAGGTGAGGTGGGTGGAGCCTCACCCTGCGTGTCAGAGTCACCTGCCAACGGTCCAGGCCCACAGTTTCTCGTCAGGCTCTCATCACCCCTGTGGTCAGCAACCCCCAAATGACTCGATCACCAGGAGCTGGGCCACAGGCCAGGGTCTGACTTAACTCTGCTTCCTCCTGCAGACCTAAAGTTCACACCAGAGGGCTTCCTGAGCCGCCTGGACACTGCACTGACCACCCACGGTCATCAGCAACTTCCAGAACATTCACATCAGCAGGACGCCAGGTCCTCATCCGTCCGAGCTCTGTGGTCCAAGATCTCCCAGGCCCAGCCCCTGAGCTTGCTAACCGACACCACAGCCTCTCAGCCTCAGTCTGGGCCGCAGGCCTCCTGGCCAGAGGGACCGGCGGGGCCCCGGGCAGAATCCAGATAAACCCAGGCCCCACAAAGGATATGGGTTACACACCATCTTGATGCACCAGTTCCGGGGACTGGTGGTCTGTCGCAGGCAGAAGAAGGCAACGGGGGCCAGGTCCGGGTGAGGGACTTCTGGGTCAACTCCGTCCAGGGGTTCTTCTGGGCCAGGAGGAGAGGGAGGGGGGCTCTGGGGCCCCAGTTGCTCCGTGACTCCGGGTTCAGCCACTCGGGCTGCGGTGGGGGAAGGGGGCGGTGGGGAGTTCTCAGCCATGTCGGCGCTGAGCAGGGAGCCCTGCAGAAGAAAAAGAGGCGGCACTTGGCAGGGGGTTGGGGGCGAGCCTGGCACCTGCCTCCCTCGGCAAAGGGACACGGGTCAGACAGCCCAGCCTTAAGCCCCGCAGGCCCCTCGCCCACACTCTGGCTGTGAGGGTCAGAAGAGTCGAGGGCCCGGAGGCACCCAAGTTGGAATCCATTTCCAGGCTGGTGGTATTGGGGCAGGTCTGGTCAACCTTGGTGAACCTCATTCGGAGGAGATGAAATGTAGAGAGAATAAAACCTTCTTAGAACACAGTTTTTGTTTTTTGTTTTTTTCCAATGAGACCAGAGTTGTATATTTATTGCATCATCGAAGAAAAGTTGCAGGAGAAAGACAAGAGTTATCGGGAAGACAGACGTTGCCAGGATGACGTGTGCTGCAAAGCAGAGGTGCCGTGGGACTTCTAGGTACCCGAGCAAGCTGGGGTAGGATCAGGGCAGACTTCCCTGAGGAAGTGACCCTTGAGCCGAGACCTACAGGGGAGCCCAGGGACACCCCACCCACTGCTCCATAAAGCTGAGAACCCAGAGGGACCTCACACACCAACCTCTTGGTTTTACAGCTGGAGGAACTGAGACACGGCAAAGGAGGAAGACAGACACAAAGTCAGAGACAGAACTCCACCAGGGCTGGCTTCCTGGTGTCTCAGAAGGACCCTCCACTTGGTTTAATGTTCTGCTGTCACAAACTTGAAATCCTTAATACTTTTCGTCAAGGGGCCCACATTCTCATTTTGCGCTGGGACCTGCAACTCACTTAACTGGTCCTGACTTCCACTCAGAGGTACTTTGACAGCCTGGCTTCATCTGATGCTCATTACAACCCCAGAAGCCTTACTGGGCCCATTTAGCAGATGGAGAAACTGAGATGGGAGGGGCATGCGCAGGTTACACCTAGGCACAGGCTAAACTAGGGCAGGTCTAGAGGCCAGAAGCCCAGCACCAGCCTCCAGATTCAGTGACAACTGACTGTGGCCTTGCTCAGCTCCTTCCACAGCCAGTCAAGGGTAGGGCCTGCCCCTGCCCATATCACCCAAGAGGTTAATAATCCCTGAATCCTCCTCCAGGGGAGTCTCCTGGGCCCTGACACCCTGGCAGTGCCAGGCTGGGCAGTGGGAGTCAGGGATGAGTGGTACTCACCCAGCTGCTGCCTGTGGCTGCTAAGCTGTCAGCTGGGCCACCCAGAGCTGATACATTTGGACATTTCTCTGGCTCTTGGGGGCAACAGGCGGGAGGTGGCACCTCCTGCCTCTTCGCCCGGCTGGTCAGTGAGGCCGAGTTTTCTCCTGAGCTCAGAGCTTTGCTCTTGGTTCTAGAGAAATAGCCACGGGCCTTACATAAGTTCCCAGGCACCTCGGCCCGCCACGTGTCAACCACTGGGCGGAAAAACATCCTCCCCGGGGTGGCTGCAGGTCTGCTTACGGCTGTGCCAGCCCGAATCTACCGCTCCCCACACTGGCCCCGCGCTCCTGCCAAACACTGCCTCGTCCCATCCTGGGCGCAGGCTGCCTCCTCTCAGACCTCTGCTTATGCGGCTCCCTCTCCCGAGAACACCCTCTCCCCATCTCCCATCCTCCCTTCTCCCAGGCCCTGACGATTCATTCATTTGCCCAACACTGATTTCCTGAGCACCTACTATGTGCAGGCAGTGTGCAGGCTCAGGGGGCTACACTGGTGAAGAAGTCAGACTCGGCACCAGCCTTCATTCAGCCTTCAGTCCAGCAAAAGAGAGAGGAACATGGGTCAATTCATTTTTCTCTCTAGGCTTCCAAAGCTCTTATCACCACCCAACATGCCGCATAATTTATGTATTTACATATTTATGATTTAGCGTCTGTCTCCCGACCTGAAAGGGGGCTGCAAGAGAGCAGGGACTGTGGTCTGCGTCATTCACCCCAGCGTCTGGACAGCACCTGGAACATAACAGGTGCTCAGCAAACAGTTGGTGACTAAATAAGTAAAAAGTGCTGGGAAGTAAACAAACAAGGGAGAAAGGTGGGCTCGGGAAGAACCCATCTTGCCCTCTAAAGACAGATCTTTACAATAAAAACAAGAATAGGAGGCACCAGCCACGGATGCTCGGTGGGAAGAGGCCTCCAGGTACCAGGAACAGCTGGTGCGTCTAAGGAACAGAAATGAGGCCAGTGTGGCGGAGCCGGCGCCAGGGAGGAGGGATGAAATTGAAGAGTTTGGCAGGGCCCGCTGTGAGCCCACGGAAGGAGCTTGGGTTTAGTCCAAGTGCGACAGGAAGCCACGGAAGGGTTTATGCAGGGAGTGGTGTGCTTGGGGCTGCGTTTTAACCCCACCCCTCTGTGGGCTGCAGGGAGAGGAGGTGGAGAGGCAGGGGAGGACCAGAAGGAGCCTGGGAGGATGGGCTGGGCTGGCCTGGGATGCTGGAGGAGGTGAAAAGAAAGGGGTGGGTGGCTTTGAGGTATATTTTACAGGCAGGAGAGCCTGGCCTGGCATTGGCCCCAGTGCCACCTCGCCCAGCTCCACCAAAGCCCTGCTGGGAGCAGCAGAGGTGGTAACAGCTGCCGTGGCCTCTGGGACCGCACAGAACCGCCTCCTCTCCTCGCTGTCAGCTCATTCCACTCGGTACTGACTTGCTCTTTGCCTCACCTGGCCTGTGTAGAGCTGTCACACGGTGCTGTCCCTTGCTTTCACGCCTCTCCTCGCACACTGCAGGGCTCTTAGAGACCACGACTGCCAAGGCCATCAATCCACTGCCCACCACCCCACCAGCCTCCACCCTCTGACCTACTACCCCGTGACCCTCCAGGCCATCTCCTGCTGGCCTGCTCCCTCGCAGCTGCCCAGGCCATAGCTCTCTGGCTTCAGCTCTCCCTTCCCAATCCCCTCTGCTCTGTGCCTGTAGCCCAGCTCCTGTCCCCCGCTGCTCATTGTCTGTGGCTGAAGGTTCTTGGGGAGTTGGCAGCTGGGCCCCCCTGGGCTTTGTCCTGTCTGCAGATGGAGCCTCAGAGAAAGCAGACCACTCACCTTAGGTGGTAGGCAGCGCTGATGAATTCAAACTCAGGTCCATCTGCCCCCAGAGTCTGAGCTGCCTCCATGTTCAGAGCCTCCTCCCCCTAAGTGCTCCCAGGGTGGACCCACAGGCAGTGGTGTGTGACTAGACTGGCCTCCACGACCAGGGCAGGATCAGGACCCCACTGTATCTACAGCATACCCCCACCTACTCCTGACTCCACTGGCCTCTTGGAGTCTCAGTTTTCTCTCTGTGAAGCTCAGCCTTCCTCCTGCCTCCCTCTGCAGGCTCCTGTGAAGAGGCAATGTGACACAGATGGAAAGATGCTATAGGACCCATGAAGGTGGTTGCCCAAGCAGGTATGGGGCCAGTGGTGTCATCCCCAATGGCTGTCACCCTAACGTCTCTGTGCTGTCACCACCATCTCCACCACCACCACCACCATCATCTCCACCACCACCATCACCACCATCACCACCATCATCACCATCTCCACCATAACCATCACCACCACCATCATCACCACCACTACCATCAACACCACCACCACCATCATCTCCACCACCACCACCACCATCATCTCCACCATCACCACCACCACCACCATCAACACCACCACCACCATCATCATCATCTCCACCACCACCACCACCATCACCACCATCATCACCATCTCCACCATAACCATCACCACCACCATCATCACCACCACCACCATCAACACCACCACCACCATCATCTCCACCACCACCACCACCATCATCTCCACCATCACCACCACCACCACCATCAACACCACCACCACCATCATCATCTCCACCACCACCACCACCATCACCACCATCATCACCATCTCCACCATAACCATCACCACCACCATCATCACCACCACCACCATCAACACCATCAACACCACCACCACCATCATCATCATCTCCACCACCACCACCACCATCATCTCCACCATCACCACCACCACCATCATCACCATCATACCACCACCATCATCACCACCACCATGATCATCTCCACCATCACGACCACTGTCAACACCACCACCATCATCACCACCACAATCACCACCACCATCACCACCATCATCACCACCATCATCACCATCTCCACCATCACCACCATCACCATCACCACCATCATCATCACCACCACAATCACCACCACCATCATCACCACCATCACCACCATCTCCACCATCACCATCACCACCACCATCATCACCACCACCACCACCACCACTGCCATCACCATCACCAACACCAACACCACCATCATCATCATCTCCACCACCACCACCACCGTCATCATCTCCACCATCACCACCACCATCATCACCACCACCACCACCATCACGACCACTGTCAACACCACCACCATCATCACCACCACCATCACCACCACCACCATCATCACCATCTCCACCATCACCACCATCACCATCACCACCACCATCACGACCACTGTCAACACCACCACCATCATCACCACCACCACCACCATCACCACCATCATCACCACCACCACCACCACCACCACCATCATCACCACCACCACCACCACCACCACCACCACCATCATCATCTCCACCACCACCACCACCACCGTCATCATCTCCACCATCACCACCACCATCACGACCACTGTCAACACCACCACCATCACCACCACCACCATCACCACCACCACCTCCACCATCACCACCATCATCACCATCTCCACCATCACCACCATCATCACCACCACCACCACCACCATTATCTCCACAATCACCACCACTGTCAACACCACCACCATCACCATCATCACCACCATCACCATCACCACCATCATCACCATCACCACCACCATCATCACCACCACCACCATCACCATCACCATCATCTCCACCATCACCACCACCACCACCATCACCATCATCATCTCCACCACCACCACCACCATCATCAACTCTACCATCACCACCACCACCATCATCACCATCACCATCATCATCATCTCCACCACCACCACCATCATCATCATCTCTACCATCACCACCACCACCACCATCACCATCACCACCACCATCACCACCACTGTCACCACCACCACCACCATCATCACCACCATCATCACCATCTCCACCATCACCACCATCATCACCATCATCTCCACCATCACCACCACCACCATCATCACCACCACCACCATCACCACCACCATCACAGCATCACAGAGGCTCTGACTGAGTCTGACCCTATACCAGGCAATGGGCAAAGGGCTTCCTATGCACTGTCCATGTTGATTTCCACCACAGTCCTATGATATACACACCATGCTTATTCCTACTTCATGGAGAATGTGACTGGGGACCAAGGAAGTCCATCAGTGCCTGAGATCATTCAACCAGGATAGGGCAGAGTCAGGTTCCAGGCCTGGCCTGCCAACCCTGAGCCCAAGCCCACTGAACCATCACAGGCACCACCTTGGGACAAAGAAAGGTACCCTGGAGCCAGTCTTTCCCTCCCAGCTGAGTCACCAGGCACTGAAGATACAGCTGCTGGTCCAGCCAAGACCCCCAGTGTGGGCAAAGGCCCCTCAAGTCTTCCCAAGTCTCTGGGGTAATCTGCCTGCCAGGGTCTTTCCACAGGCATGCCAGAGCATTTAGAGTATGGTATGGGGAAGCCTTGTTTCTGCAGAGCCCAGAGTCCTCGTGGAGAAGAACCCAAGGCCTGGCCGGGTTACCCAAGCCATGTGTGTGTGCGTGCTTGTGTGTGTGTTCACAGGTACACACAGGCCAGCAACTTGTTTATCCCTTTGTCAACAACCACACATCAGCTAATGTCACAGCTCCAAGGACAACAGATTTATTCTGGGAATCCTAGAATCCAGGAATCTCAGAATCAGAATATCTTAGAATCGCCCAGAACGAACCTTAGAGACCCAAGATATTAACTATGATGACCTTACACTCTATAACGTGTGCTTCAGAGCACCAGAGCTGGAAGCCAAGACTTGTATCAGAGTCCAAGTTCTGACACCAACTCACCTTAGCACATGACAACCTGGCAGGGACCTCGGATGCCCTGCCTATAAAGTGAGGCTATTGGCTGTTCTGTGGTGGGGCCACTGGGAGGATGAATGGGGTAACACACATATCAGCACCTGACCACGCCACCAGCCACTGGGCCGGTGCACAAAGAACCTGTGATGGTTTCACAAACGTGTTAGCGCATCAGCCGCAGAATTCCAGCACCCTGGAACTCAAGTGTCCCAGAAACGCAGTGGCTCCAGATTTCCACACAAGGAACTTCTGAAAAGACTGAGACCCCAAAAGTGACCTGATCATCACCACACACATTCACCAGCACAAGATAACACAATCACAATCACAATCACACACAGAGACATACCTACAATCACACACTCACACAGACAGATGTCTTACACATTGTCACAGTCACAAACACGCACACACACCATGATACACACACACAGACACATTCACTCACACAAACATGCATGCACACACTTCATACACTCATTATCACACACGCACAGACACACACACACAAACACCACACCCTCCAATGCAAAGCCTGGGAAAAAGTCTCTATGAGGCTGCGGGAAACCTGCCTACCAGAATCTTCTGGCTGGCATATCAGAGCCCCCCGCACCCTCTGTCTGCTCCCTCGTCCAGATGACAGCCCAGCAGATGTGTGACAACCACCCGCCCACCCCCAAACCTTATCTGCCCCAGGCCTCTTGTCACCAGCTCCCTGATCCATTTCTTGGGTGACAATTTCCAGATCATCTGTTCCTTGGGCCCTCTCCCCTGTCATGCTAGAGTCTGCCGACCTCCCCCCTGCAAGGGCTAGACCAGGTTTGCACCACGTCACCCAGAGTAGAGCAGACAGGTCCGCTCCTGACTCTGCGGAGATGGAGAGGGAACTCTTTTGATGCAGTCTGGGAGCCTAGCAGCCAGACTGAAGCAACTATGAGGTGTGTGGTCCACCGGTCTCCTCTAATCTTCTTCAGAGGAACAGCAGCCAAGTCAAGGCTCCTCTAGCCTAAAGAGGAATGGCTGAAATCTGGCCTCTAAATGCGGGACCTGACACAAAACTTGCTCTGGTCTGGCCAGCTGAGCCTGCCCACATACTGCAGTCACCTTGGTTCTGTTACCAGAATCAACAGCTCACCCTCCATCCTTGCTACAATTGATGAATTGGATGAGCAACCCCTCCAAGACAGCTAACAAGACTCACAGCCGACACTGTTTGTTGAGCACATGCTATGTGCCAGGCACTTTTTACAAACCAATGAAGTAAGCACTTTTGCCCTCTCCAATTAGAGACGAAGAACCGGGGTAGAGAGAGATGCAGGGATTTTCCCAAGGTCAAGAGGTACTTAGTCAAAGAGCTAGGATTTGGATGGAGGGGATTCAAATCCAGCTCCCCAGTTAAAGAGTTGTCCAGGCCAGGCTGTAGACGGAAGGCTGAAGTCATGCTCTCACCCCCAGGACCTGTCCACGTGTCTGTCACTAGGCATCATCATTTGTTCGTCGGCCCTCGGCCTCAAGACAAGTCCCAGCAAGTGGGGCTGTGTTTGAATCTTCATCCATGTGTTTGAACATCTCCCATCTGGTGACTCTGCTGATCATTTTTCAGTCCCTCTGCAGGACGTAGGGCCTCGGGTCTTACTTCAGTGAACCAGTCAGGGTGACGGTGGCCCCTGACAGAGGAAGAGCATTCTAGCAGGAAGAACCCTGGGTCTGGAGTCCCAGCTCCACCTGCTCTGAATCGTAGTCACAGCAAGCTTCATTTCTCTTGTATAAAATGCAACACAGGGTCCTTTCTCTATCTCTCAAACGGGGCAGTGAATGGGGAAGGAGATTCAGAAAGCACCTTAAGGAAAAAAGGCAGCTTCCCTGTACCAGACCCCGTGCTAGGCATTGCAGAGACATTTCTAAGCCTCACAAAAATCCCTTAAGGTGGATGCTATTTTCCCAATTTTATAAGAAGCCAATGCTCCCATGATGCTAAGTGCCTTGCCCCTCAGGGGCCAGGCCTGTGACCCTGCACGGGCTCATGTCTCTTCCGGCTGGGACAAGAGCTGAGGGATCCAGGGAGGAAGCCTGAGTCCCTGGACCAGTGGCAAGTGAAGGGCAACCCTGACTGCTCATCAGGGCCGGTGGTCAGCGGTAAGAAGGAAAACCCTGACACTCTTCTCAGCGAGACTGCCCAGGCCAGAGTGCAGGAGACGGGGAACTGGCAGAGTGAGGGCCTCCAAGATGAAGGGAGAAGGTCGGCAAGGCAGGACCAGGCCTGTGTTGACCTTGGCCCCAAAAGACTGTGGCCTCCACCCTGGAGAAACCATTTCCCTCTCATCTTCTCCTGCTCAAGAAGCCCCGGAAGCTCCCAGCACTAGCTCCCAGGGAACCCAAACGCCTCGTGCTTCCAAAGGCTTCCATGATCTGCACCCTTCCCCACAGGTGCCAAACACAGCCTGGTTCTCCTCTCTGAGCACGAACGAGGAAAGCAGGCCCTATGACCACGTGCCCACACCTGGGCACCTGGCAGGGGGGATGGCCCAGACCCCTCCTAGGGACACAGATGCTCCAAGCCTTCGTCTTCTTCCCTCTGTTCACTGCTACATCCCTCCAGCGCCCAGATCGGGGCTTGGCACATAGTAGGTGCTTATCAAACACAAAAGAGAGAAGGGAATCCAGGAAATCGGATTTGTTTTCTTCCCTCTGTAGACTGGCAGCCATGAAGGGGAGAGACTTAGCCCACATCTTCCTGGATATGAGGATCCACAGACCCACGAAAGTGCGGACACACAGACCCACGAACCCACACATCTACCGGCTCGCAGACACTTTCACCCACAGTCCCACAGATCTAAAGGCTCTCAGACCCACACACTCACACATTCACAGAGATCCATGGATGTCGGAGAACAGGCCCACAGACCATACGCTCCCAGCTCTGGGTGGTCTCTGGGCCCCCAGCAGAGCCACACGCCAGCCTCCTGCAGGCAAGAAGGATTGAGGGCACTAGCCAAGAGCACCTCCTGGGAACTTGTGGGAAGAAAAGGCTCTGCAGAAAAGAACCAGAGGGCGGGGAGAGGTCAGAAAGGAGCAAGGGGAAGGGCGGACCAAAGGAAGCGGGAAGCCAGAAGAGGAGAGGGGATGGGGAAGAAGGGAGAAGAGCCATGCACCCCCTGTTGCCCCTACCCAGCCTCTCTTTCCAGACATAGTTTTGAGTACACTGACTGGGCATCCGGTGAAAAAGGCAGCCCAGGAGGAAATGGCACAAACCAAGGAGCCTCACGAGAGCCTGTTGTTACCTTGTGTGCCTTCAGAAGCTGCCAGGGACGGGAGCCCCTCGAGCGTTGGGGAGGGACAGAGCGGGGCCCAGAAGCAGACTTTCCCGAGGAGCCCTACTTGGGGCACAGGGTGAAGGGGCAGAGACGGCTGTGGAGGGGGAGAGGGGGAGGTGAGTCGGAGGCGACTCCCCCGCCCCACCCCCCGCTGCGGTTTCGGGATGTGGATCTGGGTCCAGGACCCCCGGGAGGCTGCGGTCACATGCCAGTCCCTGAAACTGCTCCCAGCTTGGCTTCAGGGCTCGCGAGGGACAGGCTTGTCTGGAGCCAGCACCTGGGAGAGGAAGGGGAGGGAGGGGGTTCTGGCAGCTACCTCCGCCCCCACCTCCCCACCCAAGGTCAAGGGGAGTCAGGGCACAGAGAACTGCTGCGTGGTGCCCCCTGGTGGGCCTAGAAGATGCCCTCTTGGAAGCACCTGGAACAGAGGTGGAGGGAAAAGGAGCGGAGGACCTCCATCAAAGCAACCGGGAGAGACCTTCAGCCAGGCTGGCCGCCCCTCCCCCAAGCTGCCCCCCACAGAGCTCCAGAGGCAGCCTTGGGCAGCTCAGAGCTGGGAGCTGAGCTTCTGGGCTCCCTACCTTCAGCCAGGCAGGGAGCCCAGAGATCCTGGAGTGGTACCCAGGCCCCCCGGGGGTGGGGGTGTTGGGGGGCAGGGCGAGTTTGGCGCCAGCCAGCTTAGCACTCCCTCGGGATATGGCTTTTCCCTTTTCCTCCCCCAGACTGCAGCCCCAGAATCGTCCCAGCTCAGTGCCACCTGCCCTGTCACCCCCTGGGTCCTCCCCGTCTGGGCTCAGCATGGATGGTGGAGGAGGGAAGGGGACAGGGAGGTCTCTAGATGCCCCAGCCCAGTCCCCATCCAAGGCCCAGGAGTCTGGAGCCTGAACAGAAAGTTTGTCCTGAAGGGTGGACAAGAGTTTCCAGGGCCAGTCCTGGCGGCTGAGGGGAGACACTGATCTGAGTGGTGGTCTGACAGAGTGGACAGGGCCTGAGCAGCAGGCAAGCAGCCTAGCTCCTCAGCCAGACCCTTTCCCACGGGCCCCGGCCCACGGACCCACAGCTCCATCTGCACAGCACCCTGGCACGAGACAGGGCCAGAATCTGCTGGCTGAGTCCCCTAGGCAGCAAGAGACAGCAGGACAGACCCGCTCCCTGGTCAGACCATCCTGAGCACCCCAGCCCCCTAGGATGCCGTCACACTGCGTGTCGACATGTCAGACCTGATCACACCCCACAGCAGATGCAAGCAAGCTTCCTCTCGCTTTCTCTCTCTCTCTCTCACACACACACACACAAACACACACACACACACACACATGCACACACCTGGCCCCAGACCACAGACTCCCAGGGCCAGAATACAGCTCCGAGGTGTCTCCAGAGGCCAACCTCATTCACAGCTCCAGAGCCCCCAGGACCCTGAAGGGAAAGAAAGACACAGGCAGAGCAGCTGACTGACGCCTCAGCCTGGGCCCATCTAAGAGCCCCCTCCCACCAGGCATCATGCCCTCCCCCCACCCAGAGGCCTGCCACCCCTGCCAAGGCCTCCTGTCCCCCCACATCCTACACACACACCACCCAGCACACAATTAAAACCCAGTCATCATAAACACTCATTATATAACCAGCCCCAACCTACTGAGGTTTCCTTTTACCCCCTAGAGTCCCACCTCCGACCCCCGCCTGGCTTCCCACAGCCAGGCTCTGGGCACCCTCGGGGTGCTGACCAAGGAGGGGGCCGGCTCCCACCCCGGCCTCGAGGAAAGTTAAACGCTGCCTGGGATTCCCCCATTCAATCCCCCTGCGGCCGCCCTGCCTCCGCCAACACTCCCAGCTCAGCCCCCTGGACACGGGCACGAGCTCTGGTCCCGCCGGCCGCAGAGCCGCAGCCACGGAGGGACAGCGGGATAGACGGACAGGCAGCCTGGGCCCCCCCGCCCCCAACCCCCGGCCGGCAGCCTGACTTGTTGAATAAATTTCTGCAGCGCTGGCTCAGCCGGCTTCAGCATTGGCACGGAGAGAACTTTCGTGGCCTTGGAGAAGGGACCGGTCAAAGTTTCCCGTCCTTCTTCCCAAGGCACCTACCCACAAGGCTCGGGGTGGGGGGCCGACCTGATGGGCACGCGCAGGTGGGGGGACAGGTCCCCAGAAATAAATAAACGCCCCAATAAAGAACGCGACGCGCCAAGAAATTGGCATCGGAGCGGAGCCCTCCCTTGCTTCCAGTTCCCTCCCCCGCTCCACCCCCACCCCCACCTACCTTGGCATGGACTTGGCCGGGCCGCGGGGGGTGGGAGGGGGGGGTCGTCCACGTTAGAGCTACGGGGGCGATGCGTCCCCCGAAGCCGGAAATCGAGGGGGACCCGCAGCCCCGCCAGGCGCCCCCCGCCAATTCAGGATCAGCTGAGCCCCTGGGGCGCTAGGGGCGGCGGGCGGTGGGCGGCGGGCACCGGGGCCCGGGCCATGGCGCGAGGAGGCGGCGGGCTGGCGGGAGTGTCGCGCGGCTCCGGCGGGCGGCGAGAAGCCGGCAGCGCGGACGAGCCGCGGACCGAGCCGGAGTTGGAGCGCGCGGCGGGCGGGCGGGAGCGCGGCGCTCCCGGGCCGGGGCCGGGGCCGGGGGCGGGGGCGCTGCGGGGACTGCGCGGCGGGGCAAGTGCCCGGAGAGGAGCCCGCGCGGGCGGCGGCCCGGGGCGGAGGCGCGGGGTCGGGGCCGCGTTCCTCGCCCCGCTCGGCTGGGCTCGCGCCTCCGGCCCCGGGCTCCAGGCGCGGGGTCTGCGCGCGGCGGGGGCTGCGGAGGAGCCCGAGCGCCGGGCGGTGCGGGGACGTGCGGCGGCGGCGAGACCGAGCCGCGCCGCGTGCGAGGCAAAGCCGTCCTTATACTGACACCAAATGTCTTCGGGGAAAGCTGCAGGCGCGGGACGCTAGAGGGGGGAGGCGTGGAGGCGACAGACAGACCGACGGCGGCGGCTGGTGAGCCCCCTCTTCTCCCGAGAGGACAGGAAGCCGCCCTAGCCTTGAGGCCACCTCCTCAGCAATCAGGGTCGTGCCCGGGGGAGGGTCCTATCCCCTCCACAAGGGGGCTGCGTCATGCATTAAAAAGGGAGGGACCCCATTACTGACCCGCTGCCTGGTTGGCCACATTACTGTCCGGATTCTAACCGAGATGCTGTGTGAAGGGCGGGGAGAGGGTCCTTGCTGCCCCGGTGAGGGGCTGCCTGTCTAAGACCACCAGCTTTTCCAAGGTGGAGCCCGGCTTAGAACTCAAATCCAAAGGTTCACTCCACAGCCCAGGCAGCCTCCCCTCCTCTCACCCACACTCAGCTTCTTCCCACTCTTCAAGGCTTGGCTGAAAAGCCATCTCCTCCAGGAAGGCTTCCAAGAGGGCTCTCAGGTGGAAAGGAAACCTCACCCCACCTGCAAATGCCCCAGCCTCACCACTTTCCTCCAGGGAAGCGGGGGCCACAGGACCCAGAAGGGTCAGAACCTCTGCTCAGCTCTCCCACCCCCACTTCATCTCCTTGGAGACTGGGGGAGCGGGGACACCCTGCTGGGCTGGGGCTTTAGCGAAGGGATGCTGAGACCTCCCTTGGAACCACTTGGTCTGCTAAATGGACAGAGTTGTAAGAGGATGCCTACAAGCTTGATCCCAGCTCAGCCCCTTTCTGTTAGAGGGCCTTGGGAAACCCCCTGAAGTCTCTGGGCCTCAGGTTCCTCTTCTGTGAAAGGAACACACAGATTCCCCGTAAAAGAATTTAAGTTCATGCTCTGCAGAATGAGAAGTCTAAAAAGGGTTTAGCACCATGCCTGGCACATAGTAGGTGCTCAACAAACATTCATTGCTCCTTACCTTTTCATCTGTCCAGGGAAACCAGACAAACCTTCATCACCAGACCGCAGCGCAAGGTCATGTAAGCACACACCAGCCTGGGCGGTGGTGTCTCACAGGCATGGACTGAGCAGGCCAGAAGGCGTCCGCGGGCGGGATGGATTTATTTCAGAACAGAGTGGGCTGCAGATCAGACGTCTCGGGGAAGACCTCATCCAGGGCCAAAGGCTTGCACGGGACCTCAAAGGCACGTGCAGGATTGAGATAAGAGGAGACGAGGTGGGTGGAGAACTGGCATTGAAGAGGGAAAAGGGACATGTGCAAAGACTCGGAGGTAGGAAGGAGGTGGCGTGAGCAGGCACTCCATGCCCTGACCGGCTGAGTACCCAGCTGGACAGCCCCGGGCTTAGGAGAGTGAAAGAGATCAGACGACGAAGCAGGGAGAAGATGCCAGCTACTGCTCGCTTTCTCTCCAGTCTCCTCTGGCAACGTTTTCATTAAGTTCACAGGCTGGACCCTGAGAAGCCAGCAGATGGTGAATTCTCAGGACCGGGGCTTCTCTTTCACAGTCTCCTGAAGTGAGGGCCCAGCTCCTGCCTGCATACCTGAGGTGACGTAGATCTCACCACCTCCTGGGACGGCTCCTTTGTTCTCTGAGCAACTCCGATCATTCACGATTCTTTTTCAGATTGAAGGAGACATTTGCCCCCCTCCATGATCCCAGTCCCCTCCCTGTCCCGACAGGATTAACACCCCCTCCCCAGCCTCCTTCAAGCGTCCACATTGGCAAGAAGTCCTGCTTTGTGTCCAACCTAGATGCTTTCTGCTTCAGCAAAAAGCTTCCTGGTGCATTCCTTTACCCTCTGCCCACCCCACCGCTCAACATCGGGATGGGTTCTGTGGACATGAAGGGTGCACATGGAGTAAAGGTCATGGAAGCAGTGTGGATGAGGGGTGACCCTCAAACCTGCTGGGGGATGGGATTGCAACTCCAGGTCTCCACAAGAAGCAGGGCTGTGCCAGTCCCTCCTGGAGGCCCTCGCTGGCTGCTGGAGCTTCATTTATTCATTATTGCTATTTATATTGCGCCTGGTATTTGCAGAAGGCTGCAGCAGCCGCACACACTCATTAGGCCCTGTCCTGCCCTGGGAGCAGGGAGGCCCCTGCCAGGAGGTAAGTGAGCTGGGCCCTGGCCTGGAGTCCCCTTGTGCACCCACCTGACAGCTGGACCAGGCTCACCATCCCCTTCCCCAGAACAAAGTCCAGGCCTTGTTGGGTCCTCACACTCCAGCAGCTGCTGAGCAGAGAAGCCCAGACTCCTTTCCATCCCTGAGGAGAACTTTCTAGCAATTGTCATGGCTGCAAGAGTAGGGAACATCTGTCAGTGGGGATAAGCAAGCTGGGACTAAAGGAAGCTGGGGTCAAATTCCTGCCCAAGGACATGAGACAGGTCCCTCCCAGGCCAAAAGATCCTGAGAGCACACAGATTCCAATTTCCTCCGAATCCACACTGATTTATTTCTCAAACACTTACAGAGCATTTATGTGCACCAGCCCCTGGTCTAAGCCCTTGACAAATATTAACGCTTTGAGTCCTTTCTGCAGTCTTGTAAATCGTCACTACTGTGTTGCAGATGAGGAACCACTGGCAGAGAAAAGTTAAGTAACTTGCTCAAGGTCACACAGCTAATAATTTGAATTCAGGGGGCCAGAGTGTGTACTCTTCACTAGGCTCCTGGATTCTAAGACCCAGAAACTCTTAAGAGTCAAGGTTTCAGGGCTCCAAACAGGCAGAGTAACCCCATCCACTAAAGCAGAGAGGGGATGGCCTGTGATACCCTCACTTTGGCCACCCCGTGCCCTTCAAGGGCATCCCCTCCAGGGCATGGAGAGGAACTGCTTTCAGTCCAGCTCCCTGGACGCCTAAGAACCAGGCCCTGGAAGCAGTCCACCATGGGAGCAGCTAGCAAATCAATGGCAGAAAACAAACTTCAACATTCCAAGAGATTTTATTAAGCATCTATTGGGTACCAGGCCTATGCCAGGGCTGCAGAATGTGACGAGATGGAAAGGCCCAGAAATGCTGACTGTGGATGAAAACAGGGAGGAGATTTAGAGTTACTTTCAGAGGGAAGGAGAACCAAATGCTGGGCCTCCCGGGAGCAGGCGCTTGATGGGTTCAGAGAGGCCAAGGTGGACCCAGAGCCCAGTCTGGAGGATCGTGGCTGGATTGGTCAGGGGAGAATCGGAAGTTTCAGAGGGGAATGAGCAGAAAGTGATGGCAGAAGAGAGGAGAGGAGGAGGTGGAGTCACATCGAGGGGGAGCCCCCAGGGAGGAGCCCCCAGACAGGAGGACTTGGATATGCCAGTCTTCTCTCCCCACAAGCCCCGGGGGAAGTTGCTAGATGCACACAGGCCTTGTGAGAGTGGGGTTTTCAGTATGGGGCTGGATTCCCCTTGGACCTGATGTGCACGAGGCCAGCCCTGGGCAGGTCAGCCAGTCCATCCCCCAACTCGACTAAGCTGATAGAAGCAAAGGTCAGAGCCAGAGGGGCCCAGGAGGATGCTGGCAACCCTCCAGAGTTGCTGCAGCCCCAGGAATTCCACCCAAGCTGGAAGGTGGAGGGGAGGTCCAGCCTCCGTACCCAGCTGAGGCACGGCAGCCCCCTCTGCCAGACAGGTGTCCTTCTCCTCGTTAGCCCACTTAACCTGACAGCAGTCCTCAGTGAGAGGGGTCAGGAAGCTCATTTTACAGATGGGAGAGCCGGGATCCAGAGAAATTAAGTAAATTGCCCAGGGTCACCCAGCTAATGAGCGGCAGAAACAGGATTCTGTGCTAGAGTGAGTGAGTGAGTGAGTGAGTGTGTGTGTGTGTGTGTGTGAGAGAGAGACAGAGAGAGCATAGAGACCCGTCCCCCACTTGCCTGCCCAGGAAGAAGGCTGGAGATGGGCAGAGGGGGAGGAGACGGATCTCAGGACCCCCAGGTTCCTGCCTGGTGGGAAGCCCCAAAAGAAGCCTCTGATGCCCTAGAAGCTTCCTGGGTGGGGCTGGAAGAATCTAGCTTGAGTGCAGATGGACAGGGTGACTTGATGCCCCAGCGGTCTGCAAAGGGCAGGAGTGGGTGTGGGGACCAGGGGGCCAGGAGCACCAGCACCTGCATTCCCGGATGAACGTCAGAGAAGAGAAGCGCAGGGAGGACTGCCCAGACCCCCAGACGACACCAGAAACCCCCTCACGTCCGGCTGGTGCTTGACCGTGAGCACACCACCCTCTTGGTGCCTCTCGACATCCGGCGTGTGTAACAGCAGAGAGTAGGTGCTCGCTGTTTGCACAGTGCGTTCCTGAGTGCCAGCACTCTGAGCAGTTGTTTGCACGTCCACCTTACTGATGAGAAAATGAGGTCATGAGAAGATGTGGCACGCGGACAATCACTCCAGGGGGCCATTCAGTGACACTTAGGGACCGTCTACCGTGTGTGAGGTGTTGGAGGTGTTGCAGCCCAGCAGGGCGATGGCCTGACAAGCCTGATGAAGCGCAGTGGAGAAGGGGCCCCCCACAAGGAAACCATCTTTTCCCGTGAGGAGGGTCAAAGCAGGTTTCCTATTGCAGAGAGCCCTGTGAAGTTCTGGAGGGATGGTGGGCGGTGGGAGAGGTCATCCCGGGCAGGGGTAAGAGCAGGAAAAAAGGCCTGGGGCTCTGAAGGAGCAGGGCTTGTCTTGGGAACCAACGGCCTTGAATGCCAGGCCCAGGGGTGGGGGGTGAGTCGTGAGTGGCAACATCAGGTTTGTGGTGAAGCCTGGACCTGGGTACCTTGTGAGAGCCTGTTGCAGAGGGCAGAACCCAGGCCCAGAGGCCTACCGAGCCTGGGCTGGTTTGCTGACCGGAGGGATGGAAGCAGACTCGAGGGATGTGCTGGAGGCAGAGGGACAGGACTTGAGGAAGCTGAGGAAGAAGGGTTCTGGTTTCTGGCGTTCCCCAGGCGGGTGGCGATGCCTGATATCTCCCCCAACAGAGCCCCCAGGGCTGCTCCCAGCAAGACAGGCTCTGGGATGGGAGTGAGACGGGCACAGTGCGGGAGAGACGGAGAGACGGCTCAGGAGAGAGAGAGGAGAGGAAGAGATGAAGGACCTGGGGAGAGAGGGGTGGAGGAAGAGACAGGAGACATGGGGGAGCCGGAGGGGAGAGCGAAGGAGGAACCAGGGAAAGCAGCTTCTGCTGCCTTTTCTCTGTCTCTGTCCCTCTGTCCCTCTGTCTCTGTCTCCATCTCTCTATCTCTGTTGCTCCCTCTGTCTGTATGTCTGTCTGTCTCTGTCTCTCTGTCCTCTGTCTCTCTGTCTCTATCCCTCTGTCTGTCTCTCTATCTGTCTGTCTCTGTCCCTCTGTCTGTCCCTCTGTCTCTCTTTCTCCATCTCTCTGTCTCTGTCTGTCTCTGTCCCACTGTCCCTCTGTCTCTCTGTCTCTGTCTCTCTGTCCCTCTGTCTTTCTGTCTCCATCTGTCTCTGTCTCTCTGTCTCCGTCCCTCTGTCCCTCTGTCTCTCTGTCTCTGTCTGTCTCTGTCCCTCTGTCTGTCCCTCTGTCCCTCTGTCTGCCCCTCTGTCCCTCTGTCTCTCTGTCTCTGTCTCTCTGTCCCTCTGTCCCTCTGTCTCTCTGTCTTTGTCTGTCTCTGTCCCTCTGTCTGTCCCTCTGTCCCTCTGTCCCTCTGTCTCTCTGTCTTCGTCTCTCTGTCTCTGTCTCTCTGTCCCTCTGTCTCTCTGTCTCTATCCCTCTGTCTGTCCCTCTGTCCCTCTGTCTCTCTGTCTCCATCTCTCTGTCTCTGTCCCTCTGTCCCTCTGTCTCTCTGTCTATCTCTATCCCTCTGTCTGTCCCTATGTCCCTCTGTCTCTCTGTCTCCGTCTCTCTGTCTCTGTCTCTCTGTCCCTCTGTCTGTCCCTCTGTCCCTCTGTCTCTATGTCTCCATCTCTCTTTCTCTGTCTCTCTGTCCCTCTGTCTCTCTGTCTGTCTGTCTCTATCCCTCTGTCTGTCCCTCTGTCCCTCTGTCTCTCTGTCTCCATCTCTCTTTCTCTGTCTCTCTGTCCCTCTCTCCCTCTGTCCCTCTGTCTCTCTGTCTGTCTGTCTCTATCCCTCTGTCTGTCCCTCCATCCCTCTGTCTCTGTCTCTGTCTCTCTGTCTCTGTCCCTCTGTCTCTCTGTCTTCGTCTCTCTGTCTCTGTCTCTGTCTCTCTGTCTCTGTCTCTCTGTCCCTCTGTCTCTCTGTCTGTCTCTATCCCTCTGTCTGTCCCTCTGTCCCTCTGTCTCTCTGTCTCCATCTCTCTTTCTCTGTCTCTCTGTCCCTCTCTCCCTCCGTCCTTCTCTCTCTGTCTCTGTCTCTCTGTCTCCGTCTCTCTGTCTCTGTCTCTCTGTCCCTCTGTCTGTCCCTCTGTCTCTCTGTCTTCATCTCTCTGTCTCTGTCTCTGTCCCTCTGTCTCCGTCTCTCTGTCTCTGTCTGTCTCTCTGTCTCGGTCTCTCCGTCTTTCTCTGTTCTCCTTCTCCTCTTTTCCGGCTCCCCCCTCCTCAGCTGTCTCCTGTCTTCTCCTCTCTCGGGCTCTGCCCATCTTTCTTCTCTGCTCCTCCTCCACCAGCACCACCCCCACCCTGCCCCCGTCCCGTCCAGTCCCCTCTCCCCCAGCATCTCCCCCTCGCCCTAACTCAGGAAGGCTGCTTTCTGTCTCCCCCTCTCTCCGGCTCTGCCCCTCTTCCCCCGCACCCCCACCCCCCCTCCCCCCGCCACCCTGTCCCCTCTCCCCAGCATCTCCCCTCGCCCTAACTCAGGAGGGCTGCTCTGTCTCCATCCTCTGTGTGTAAGTCTCCCCCCCACACATGCTCTGGCTGCCTTTTTCCCTCTGCCCTGCCTGCTGTTTGGAGACAGAATAATAGAGCAGGCCGCTCTTTCCTTTATCCTCAGCTGGACAAAGGCTGGCACCCCTGCAGTCAGGCCTCTGGAAAGCCACCTTCAATGCCACCCTCCAGGAGAGACGGCTGGGGGCTGTCCAGGTAGGAGCGGGGTCCTGGGCTGGAGAGGCTGTTCCAGGTTGGCCTCAGGCCTCCTGGCCTTGCAACCTCGGGACCCCTGCTGACTCAGGATGGGCCTTCTGGGGACCATCTCCTCGGCCACCCAGGATGGCTGAAATTTCTCCTTTCTTTTAAGGTTCTGATCTTTGTTAAAACTGGAACCCACCCCACACCCCTCCACCCCCACCCACTCCCACCCCTCACCCCAACTCTTGACCCTGGGAAGAATCAAGGAGCCCACTGCCCCAGCTCTGGGGCCAGGTCTGTACCCATGCCTACTCTGAGCTTTAGAGAGTAATCCCCATCCTGCCCTCTGTTCAGCCTTGGTCTTGGGGGTTGTGGGGAGGAGATGAAAAACCATGATCAAATGTCTCCACCTAGAGAGTGCCTTTGCACCTTCAAGCCCCGCTCAGCCTCCTCTTCCCATCACACCAGCTGAGTCAGAGGTCCTCACTCCTTACCCCCTCCCCATCTTGATGGCCTAGCACTCTGTCCTGCCCTGCCAGGCCAAGTCCCCTGCAAAGAAGGGTAGAACTTGGCATAGAGCAGGTGGCAGCACGAATGAATGGCTGAATGAATGAATGAATGATTATCACACAGGAGAGCGTGACAGGGCTGCTCTGTCTGTTCATCAGCTCCTCTCTGAGCCCCAATTATGTGCCAGGCACATTTCTAGGCCCTGGGGGCACAGCAATGAACAAAATGAAGTCTTTGCCCCATCTTGGATCTTATATTGTAGTGAGCAAGTCAGAAAATATTCCCTGTAGCTCAAACAGTAAAGAATCTGCCTACAACGCAGGAGACCCAGGTTTGATCCCTGGGTCAGGAAGATCCTCTGGAGGAGGGAATGCAGTCCACTCCAGTGTTCTTGCCTAGAGAATCCCGTGGACAGAGGAGCCTGGCAGGCTACAGTCTGTGGGATCGCAAAGAGTTGGACATGACTGAGCTACTAACACTGCTGCTACCATTACTAAAAGTGTGAAATACATGTGTGCTTAGTCGCCCAGTCGCATCTGACTCTGAGACCCTGTGGACTGCCATGCCCTCCTCCAGGGGAATCTTTGAAACCCAGGGATCAAACCCAGGACTCCCACATTATAGGTCGATTCTCTACCATCTGAGCCACAAGGGAAGCCCAAGAATACTGGAACGGTGGCCCATCCCTTCTCTAGGGGATCTTCCCAACCCAGGAATCGAACCAGAGTCTCCTGCATTGCAGGCGGATTCTTTACCAGCTGAGCTACCAGGGAAGCACAGTACACCAGATACGATCAGCCTACACGTCGTGTGTTGTGCTGAGTTCACCGGTAGTTTCTGACTCTTTGTGACCCCATGGACTATTGTCTGCCAGGCTCCTCCATCCACTGAATTTTCCAGGCAAAGAAAAATAAAGCAAGATGGACAGTGAGGACAGATGGGTCATTTAAAGTGAGGTAGTGATCTGACTCAGATCCTAAAAGATCTCCCTAGAGACTTCCCTGGTGGTCCAGTGATTAAGAATCCACCTTGTGATGCAGGGGACAAGGGTTCGATCCCTGGTCAGGGAACTAAGATCCCACATACCGCGGAGAAACTAAGCCCACGCACCACAACTAGAGTCTACAACAAAAGATCTCTCATGATGCAAAGATCCCACTCCCTGCAACCTGAAGCAGCCAAATAAATTAATATTTTTTTAAAAGGGTTGCCCTGGCTGCTGCATGGTGACCAGACTGGGAGGGGCACTGCTCACCCATCTCCATGTGCTCTAGGGCCAGAGGACTGATGCTTTCTCAGCAGGTTCCTTGATCCCTGATGCAAATGGCCCCTGACATCGGGGCCCACCTGCCCAGCTGAAGGCCCAGGCTCCTACTTCTCCCTCTGGGTGAGCAGAGCCTGGGGCTCAAGCTGCCCCACTTTATCTCTGCCCCTCCCATCCACCTCTCATCTTCCATTCTCTTCCACCATTCCCAGGACACACACATCTCCTTTCATAAAATGCTTCTAGGGATCCCTCCATCAAGGGCAGAGACACAGACCATGGTGGGGGTGTTAGAGGGCTCACAGGGGGATGGAGGACGCAGATACACACCCTTGGCGGAGATCTGGGAAGCTTCCTGCAGACGGTGGCTTTCAAGATGCATCTTGAAGGTGAGATTAGCCATCCACGGATTAAGATGGGGGATACTTCCAGTGGGAGGACCCAGCCTCCAATTCTTTGAACATCAAATTATAAACACACAGTTGGGGAAGCAACATGAGCCAACCCATTGAAGCAGAAAAGCTCACACCTGATGAAGGGGCCTCAGGTGTTCTGGTGACCAGCATGTCCTCACCAACTCCACACCTAGGACTTCCCTCGGTCCCCACCTCCAGCCTTGTAGGGTGAGCAGGGATCATGTTCCTCTGGCAGATGCAGAAGCAAGGACCAGAGAGGCCAATAGACTGACTCAAGGTCACACAGCAGAAAGTGACAGAGCCAAAAAGCCCGAGCCTGGGTCCACTCTCTAGATAGTCTAGAGCCTGTAACCACCCTGCTCCCAGTCTTTAGGGCATCTGGCGATCTCCATGCACCCCAAGCCTCTGTGTAAAAGTGGGGAGGGGTTCTCCACTGCTTTCCCTTCCAGGGCATAGAGCTGCACCCCTCAAAGGAGAAGAAACACACAGAGACACACAATCCCCTCACTCCTGTGTGTACACAGAACCACAAACACCACAGACAGCTCCATATATACACCCAGACAGAATTTTTATTGAATACATCCTCACAGCAAGACACAAATTCACACAGATACATTCACACTCCCTCTCAAGTACACACAGCCACTTGAGCGTTACTGTTATTAGGTTCACACAAACACAAGAGCAAAAAATACCCTTTCTCAGATGCACTCGTGAAGGCAGAAAGACAGAGTTAAGTGTTAGAGAGACAGAGGGAAAGGGATGAGAAAGAGGAGGAAGGTGGAAAAATCGAGGGAGGGGAGAGAAGGAGGGAATGGGCAGATCAGGGAAAGGGGGGAGTTCAGAGCATCCAAGAGGAGAGAGGTTTAGGGAGAAAGAGAGGACAGGAGAGGGGAAAGATGGGGAGGAAAAGATAAGGAGGCAGTAAGGGACTGAGAGTGAAGAAGGGAAAGAGAGGGAGAGGGAGCCTGTGATTGGAGCCTAACTTTAGCTGCAGAAGCACAGATGACTCACACTCGGGGGGAGCGTTGGGTTGGCTCCAGGTTTCTGTTTATATACCTCGATGAGCTAAATATACAGGCTAAGGGGTTCTTCTGTTCTGGTCCAGCAGCTCCTCTGCGTTCTTCCTCCCGCCCTCGCCTCCCCTCCCCAGCACCCACACACACACACACACACATACACACTCAGAGTCCCTGCCTCTCCCTCCCCCAAGCCCACAGAGCCCTGCCTGTGGCCTCCTGCGGCCAACAGCACGCATCCTGCCCTTGCCTACAGCTCCCCACCAGTGTATTGACTGCCAGGAGTTGACCATGAGATTTGGCTCCAAGCTCAGAAATAACATGGTCCAAATTGCCCCTTCTGATGCTAGGAGGTCAGGCGGTGGTGGGGGGGGGGCGGTTGGGTTGACACTTGCCCAAGGTCACACAGCATGCAAGTAACTGAGCCTCACCAGAGCCTCTTGTGACAGCCAGGCCAGGATCTCCCACATGAGCCAGGGGTGTGGACCTGAGGAGGTGAGCTGAGTGCCTGTGGACAGGCAACCTGAGGCCTGGAGAAGGGAGCATGGAACCTGGGGGGAGACAGAGCATGAGCAAAGTCCTGCAGAAGAGGAAGAAATGGAACTGGGGGCAGGGCTGGTGACTGAGGGTCTTGAAAAAATAAAAGAGAATTCCACTGGAAAAAGCATCTCTGGACCCACAGGGAGCTTCTCTGACATCATCACCCCCAACCCAGCCACCTGCACCCCAACTTCCTGAGTTGGCACTCAAGGCCATGCAACCAGTCTTTTTTTTTTTTTCTTTAGATCATTTTATGTATTTATTTTTGGCTGTGCTGGGTCTTCGTTGCTGTTCGGGCTTTTCTCCAGTTGTGGAGAGTGGGAGCTACTCTCTAGTTGTGGTGTGCGGGCTTCTCACTGCGGTGGCCTCCTGTTATGGAACACGGGCTCTAGGGTGCAGGGGCTTCCGTAGCCGCAGCACACAGGCTCAGTAGTTGCTGCTCCTAGACTCTACAGCACAGGCTCAGCGGCTGTGGTGCACGAGGTTAGTTGCCCCACAGCATGTGGGATCACCCCAGGTCAGGGATCCAACCAGTGTCTTCTGCATTGGCAGGTGTATTCTTCACCATTGAGCCACCAGGAAAGCCCTCCACTCGCTCAGTCTTAAGCCTGCAGAATCACTTTCTATAGATGGCAGGCTGTGTCGCTGTCCGTGGTGCTGAACCTCTCAATGCCTCTCTTCAGCCTGGACAGTGTCCATTCCCACCCACACCCCTCCTAGCAGTTCAGCAGGGTTGGGGGAGGAGAGTGGCAGGAAGGAAGCGGGAGACAGAGACAGAGGACAGGGATTGTAAGAGAGGTGACTCCAGCCAAAGATTTTCAAGGAGAGCAATTTCTCCTTTGACATCGTTTTCAAAGAACCACAGTGACCAAGCACACCACAGCGAAGATGGCTGACAAGTCGAGAAACCAGAGCAGAGAGAGATGTCTGCTGATCTGGGCGAGTGTTGACATGCACAAACGAATCCAGGCCGGAGGGCGGAAACTGGGCGGGCTGAGAGTAACATCCTCAGCAGACTTGAACCAAAACGCTTTTAGTGTTCCTGTGTTTTTCTTACCCATCTTGATGAAAAGGTTGTGAGTTTTCACACTGCCATGGAACAAACAGAGCCTTGACTTCCATTTCCCAGGGTACGTGGCTGTTTCATGTACTCCTGACAGCTCCATCACATTTCTGACAGTTTCGAAAATTTTTGTTTTCCTCTGGGAATGTAGCAGAGTGCTAGCCCTCCCTTTCTCCATCACACACCAGGCTCTGGAGCCTTGTTCCCTTGCACACACCTGCCCCCCAGTGCTCCAGTTACACTCGCCTCCTCCCTCTGCTGTCTCCTGCCTCTGAGGTCTTTACACATGCTGTGACCCTCTCCCACCCCCAACCCGGAGAGCCTTCCCTCCCCCTCTTCTCCTTCTAGGCCCAGCTTCTCTGTCTCCTCCTCTGGACATTGCAGGGCAGGAAATACCACACTCAGTATCCCCGGTAGCCAGCAGAGAACCTGTCATATCCATTTCCTGGGTTTCCCTTCCTTTTAGATGAGTGAGCTGAGTCAAAGAAATGCTTAACTAAATGCCCTAGGATTGAGGAGGAGGGGTGCAAATTGACTCCTCTAGAAGGAGAGTGTTGCAGGCGTTCGAAGGAAGAGGTCTCCCAAGTTCTTAGATGGAAATTTACTGCCTACAGCAACCTGAAAAGCAGTTTAACAGAATCCTCCCTCCCTGCTTTGTGTCATTTTGCAGATGAGAAAACTGCGGCTGAGAGAGGAAGGGCCTTGGTGCAGGGCTGGCCAGGAAGACAGTGGGCAGCCTGAAGCTGCCCGAGACTGAGGGGAGGTCCTTCTGAGTGGGAGCAGGTGGGAAGGGAGCTGGCTCTGTCTCCCAGGTCTCTGGGCCCCAGCCTGGCCACACACATGCCCCGAGGAGAGAATCTAACAGCCTCTGCAGGAAAAATGGCCCTGCCCCCTCTCCACCATCACCCCACCTGCCAGAGAATCCCAGCCTTCAAATAATGAAGGATTCCTAATTTAATTACATCTTTAATTCATTCAGGTCTCTGAGGAGCTTTGAGTTGGAGTTGGAGTCTGAGGGGATGCTCAATAGTTCCCAAGATGGGGGGAGGATTTCCTTCCCTGTTTCAGGGACAGGAGAAAGAGAGGCCATGGTCCCCTTTTCCTCTGGGACTGTGTGTGCCCCCCACTTTCCCTGCAGGGAATCCCTCCATCAGACTTGGGGGTAAGCAGGGTGCTAGCAGAGGGTAAGGAGGCAGCTGGTGGAGGAAGCAAGGCGTACTGGGGAAATCCCCATATTTTAAAAGACACGGTGGTCTTCCCCGGTGGTCCAATGGTTAAGAATCTGCCTGCCAGTGCAGGGGTCACAGGTTCAATCCCTGGTCCAGGAAGGTTCGACATGCCACAGGGCAACTAAGCTCACACACCAAAACTAGAGAGTGGCCCCCCTCTCGCCGCAACTAAAGAAAACCCTCGAGCAGCAAAGAAGACCCGGTGCAGCCAGAAAGAAAGAAAAAGTAAGCTCAGGGCTTCCCTAGAGGCTCAGTGGTAAAGAATCCACCTGCCAATGCAGGAGACATGGGTTGGATTCCTGATCCAGGAAGATCCCACATGTCACGGTGCAACTAAAACCATGGGCCACAACTACTGAGCTTGTACTCCAGAGCCTGGGAGCCCTAAAGCCTGCACTCCAAAACAAGAGAAGCCACCGCAATGAGAAGCCCACACGCCACAATTAGAAAGCAGCCCCGGCTTGCCACAACCAGAGAAAAGCCTGTGCAGCAGTGAAGACCCAGACAGCCAAAAATAAATACAGAAAATTTTTTTAATCTGCTTTTAAGAAAATGAATAAGTAAGCTCACTATTTTAAAGAAATAAAAGCCACAGAGCTCACACGCATAGCAGGAAGTTGGTTGTGGACTGCCTGCTTCGTGCTGGGGCATTTTAATCACTGTGATCATTTCTTGAGGGTCTTCTCTTGTCAGGCACTGCATCCGATTTAACCTTTACCTCCCAATATTACCATCTGTGTTTTGCAAAAGAGGAAACCAAGGTTTCGAGGAGAGGAGATGACTCGCCCAAGACCACCAGGTAGGTAAGAAACGTAACCAGGACTCAGAGGTGTTCTTTCTGGCTAGAAGCCCCAGCTCAATGTCCTACCTCCACAGGGATCTCCAACACCCACTCACACATTTCTGACAAGGAATCCCAGGGGATATCTAATCCAAGGATGCTGACACTCCAGGAATGAACCTCTTGGAAATGTTTGGGAAATCTTGTGCCCATGTGCAAATTTCATCAACTTATAATAATAGCAAACATGTATACAGTCTCTATTGTGAGTTAGGCGCTGTTCTAAGCACTTTCACATAGGACCTCATTTAACCTTCACATCAGCCCTGTGAGGTAGGTGCTCGGATTATCACCCCCATTTTACAGGTGAGGAGACTGAGGCACTGAGAGACATGTAACCTGGCTGAAGTTCACATACCTGGAAAGTAAGGCTTATAATTCTGACTCTAAAGGTCAGGAAACAGGCTCAGAAGGAGGCATCTCCCAGAGACACACAGGAAACGACCTGACTTAAACTCACACCCAGATCTGACCTCCCAGTCTCATGCTCTCCACTGCATCGAGTAGGTAGGAACCTCTGTTTCCGCATTCACCAAATAGACTAGGTGTGAGGCCCAGAGTTTAACTGGGAAAGCACTCTACAAATGGATAGGCACCAAAAAACTTAACAGCTAGGTTCCTAAGGTGCTTAGAATGTGTTCATTTAATCCTTATGACAACCTACAGGGTTGACATTATCATTAAGCAGTTTATGATGGAGCCACCAAAGCACAGAGAGTTTAAGTAATTTGCCTAAGACACAGCAGATAGATGGTGGGGCTAAGATTTAAACCCAGACATCTGACTCCGGAGTCATGCTCTTAACCATCAGGTTCTGCTCCCTCCACCTGGGAGCATGAAGGAAAGGGAAGGGAAGGGAGCCAGCAACCAGGCCTGGGAGGACACAGGAGGAGGTCATCTGACAGAGAAGAGAGGAAGGCAGAGGCAGAAGAAGGGACAATTCTGGGACCAGACTGGGGTGGAGGCACAGCCTAGCGCCCCATCCCCAGGACCAAGGGGTCTTGTCAGCCTGTCGGTGTAGAAGCCTAAGCCATGGGTCCTCAGGCACAAAAGGTCTGTATGGGGGGAGAGGGTGTGTTCCCAACCCTGGGGCCAGCAGAGGAGGCAACAGCCACCCTAAAGGCCACAGCTGGACAGGCAAAAGCTGCCCACTCCCCAGGCAGGCCTGCAAGCAACTCCCATCCCAAGCAAGCATCTGCAGGCACAAGCCTCGGGACAGATGAGAAGTCATCTCTAGGGCCTGATGACCCTGGGGGCACATTCCTGGGGGTGGAGAGAAGGCAGACTCTGAGGTGATTTAGAAAGTTGAATGGACAGGACGGGTGACTCCTCTCAGGTGGGGTAAAGGACAAGGGGAGACTGGCACCCCAGTTCCTGGCTGGAGTGAGACAGAGGAGAGGAGAAGCAGGTTTGGGTGAGGAGAGCAAGCTCCCTTAGGGACAGGTTGAGGCTGAGAGGCCCGTGCAACACACAAGAGCAGAGGACACGCCAGGAGCCCATGGAGAATGAGTCTGGGCCCTAAAGAGAGGCCGGAGTTCACACAGAAGCCACACAGCCTGAGACGGCTTGGCCAAGGACCAGTGGACTCACCAGCCTCCTTTGATCCGTTTCTCAGGAGAGGAGTTGAGGGGAACTACCAGGACCCTCTGGGGACAAAGCATTGATGCTTTTGAACTGCGGTGCTGGAGAAGACTCTTGAGAGTCCCTTGGCAAGGAGACCAAACCAGTAAATCCTAAAGGAAATCAACTCTGACTATTCATTGGAAGGACTGATGCTGACCTGAAGCTCCAATACTTTGGCCACCTGATGTGAAGAGTCGACTCATTGGAAAAGACCCTGATGCTGGGAAAGACGAGGGCAGGAAGAGAAGGGGACGACAGATGAGGCAGTTGGATGGTATCCCTGACTCAATGGACATGAGTTTGAGCAAATCCTAAGAGATGGTGAAGGACAGGGAGGCCTGATGTGCTGCAGTCCACGGGGTCACAAAGAGTCGGACACAACTGAGCGACTGAACAAGAACAACTGGGGACATGTCCTGCCAGTGTCCACCAAGTCAGAACCCCCACAAGGGGCGATCACCCAGGACGCCCTCCCAGACTGAAGCAACAAGTGACACTGTCCTCAGGCTGGGCTTTGCCCCGCTTCCCGGCAATTCCAGACTCAGGACCTTCAGCACAGATGCTGCAGACAGTGCAGGCGCCAGGGGCTGACTCAGGTCTGAAGGCCATCCTGCCAGGAAACAGGCTGCCTGCTGAGGAGTGGGCTCCCCGTGACAGGTTACAGCCGTACAACGAACGGATGCTCCCTCCTCCCGACCAAGCCTTCCCCCAGCCCGTTCTCCCCAACCCGGTCTCCCTGTCCTTGAGTCTGTGGACACCATCTGCACCCCGCCTGCCCCTCTACTGTCCGGCATCCACACTCACTCTGCTCCCCTCCCTCACTTCTGCCCCAAAGCTCACTCATAAGGAAACCTCAGACAGTCCCTGGCACACAGTAGCTGCTCAGTACATATTTTTTACCTAACAAATGGCTTGACACTCATTCATTCGTTCAACAAATATCTGCCAGGCACCATTCGAGGGTCTGTGGCTGCTGCCAAGAAGATATAAAGAGTTTCCCAAACAAGCAAAACCTCACAAGAAATGTTAAAGGGATTCCTTTAAAAGGAAAAAGAGGAAAAGGCCATAAGTAGGAATACAAAATTATGAAAGAAAAAAATCTCACAATAAAGGCAAATAAGTAGTAAAGGCAGTAGAGCAACCACTTATAGAGCTAATATGAAGGTCGAAAGATAAAAGCAGAAAATCTACAATGAGTTAGTGAGTGTGAGTGAGTTTGCAGTCGCTCAGTCATGTCCAACTCTTTGCGTTCCCATGGACTGTAGCCCACCAGGCTCTTCTGTCCATGGAATTTTTCAGGCAAGAGTACTGGAATGGGTTGCCATTTCCTTCTCCAGGGGATCTTCCTGACCCAGGGATCGAACCTGGGTCTCCCGCATTGCAGGCGGACAGTTTGCCATCTGAGCCACCATGGAAGCACCGTGATGAGTTAAAGGATACACAAAATTGAAGATGTAAAATATTACATCAAAAACACACCTCACTCTGTAGTAGGGGGATAATAAAAACGTAGCACTTTTAGAATGCACTCAAACTTAAGCAACCATCAACTTAGACCGCTATGTACGTAGGTTGTTATATAAAACCTCATGGTAAACACAAACCAAAAATCCATGACACAAAGATAAACAGAAAGGAAGATGAACATAACACTAAAGAAAGTCATCGAATCATAAGGAAAGAGAGCAAGAAGGAGCAGAGAACAAGAAAAACAATCACAGACAATTAACAAAATGGCAATAAGTGCATTCCTATTACATTTAATAATTAATTTAAGCGTAAATGGACTGAAGGTTTCAATCAAAAGACACAGAAGGAAAAAAGGCTATATAGAAGCCCTGTGGGCCTCACATCACGTTTGAGAAGACGGACAACAAATAAGAATAAGAAGTGGAATAAAATATCTGGTGGTCAGACAGTGGTTAGTGCTGTGGAGTGAACACGGGCGGGGGTGGGGGGCAGGGGCGGCAGGAGGTGTGTGATGGTCATTTGAGATCGAAGGGTGGATCACCTGTGGATCCATTACTGCCCCACCCCACCTCAAGGCTTTACACTCTCCTGAATCCTCACAACTCTAGAAGGTGGTGTCATTTTTTTTTCATTTTGCAGATGAGGAAACCGGCTGGTTCTTGTGCTGCAGTGGGAGGGGTGAGGGGTGCCTTAGAAAAATCCCAAGCTGAAAAACCCTTCCAGGCATGGGCAGTCCCACTGGGCTCCCCACCTCCACCCCCAGGGGCCTCATGCTTGGTTAAAGGCTCTGCTCTCAGCTCACCGTCTCCATTTTGAACAAGGGGCGCCACACTTATTTTGCACAGGGATCCACAAATAGCTAGTCCTGCCCTCAGGGAACAAGGACTCTGACAGATGCTCCCTCCTTCCCTTCCCCACTTCCTCAGGCCTGCCAGCCCTAATCACACCAAGTCAAAGGACACTGTCACCGTCTTCCCCACCAGGCTCCTTGATGATGGTGGGGTCAGAGCAATTCTTCTCTGTGTCTCCAAAGCCCAGCATGGGGCTAGCAAAAGCAGACCCCTGGGGAGTATTGGCTGGGTCGGACCAGTGGGGTTGGGATGGAATAAACTGACCCTTCCTGGGGGTTCTTGGTGGAGTCATTGTTACTCAGTTGCTAAGTCGTGTCTGACTCTTTTCGACCCCATGGACTGCAGCACAATAGGCTTCCCTGTCCTTCACCATCTCCCAGAGTTTGCCCAAACTCATGTCCATCAAGTTGGTGATGCCATCCAACCATCTCATCCTCCATCGTCCCCTTCTCCTGCCGACAATCTTTCCCAGCATCAGGGTCTTTTCCAATGAGTCAGCTCTTCACATCAGGTGGCCAAAGTATTGGAGCTTCAGCTTCAGCATCAGTCCTTCCCATGAATATTCAGAGTTGATGGTTTGATCTCCACGCAGTCCAAGGGACTCTCAAGAGTCTTCTCCAGCACTGCAATTCGAAACCATCCATTCTTTGGCGCTCAGCCTCCTTGGGGGAATTTTTGGCCCAAATTTCTAACTCTGTGTCCTCCTGGGAGATCCTGGGATTCCCCTCTGACCACATCCTGATTCCTGGTCCCAGGGTCCTGACTGGGAGGCAGCCTCTCAAGATACACCCAGTTCGGGGCTCTGGGGTCCAGAGAAGCCCCCATCACTGGCCCTGCCCCAATCACCCGTGCCCTCAGCTCCACCTGTGTGCGGTGAAGAGCTTCAGACATTCCACACCTTCTCTTTCCACAGGTTGGCTGGAGCCTCTTCTGGGCTGCCAGCAAGGACATGCAGGAGTGGGATGACCCTGCCCCAGCCTCTGACCCTGGTTCCTCACTAAGCCTCCCTGTCAGCCATCTCAGGACCCTGGGGTGTCCTCCTCTGAGCTTGAGGAAGCCCCAGAGACCTGGTTGAGGTCTCAGCACACCCACAGGCCTCAAGCCCCAGCTCCAGGCCTCTCAGTCCTCTGCATGCATGAAGCCTGAGCCTTCAGGGACAGGAGTTTCACCACTGAGCAGACACAGGATCCTGAAACCGTGACAAAGCCTGCTCCTTCTCATTCTGCCTTTGTGCATAGACGATATAGGTCATCCTGGAGCCCCGGCCTGACCTCTTGGGGGCTCCTGGGGACGCTCAGGAGAGGAACTGGGAGGTGTATTAGTCAGGATGTGGTAGGCTATGCTATGGTAACAAACTGATCCTGAATCTCAGAGTTATAAAAAACTGTAACAATAGTTTATTTCTTATGAGTGTCACAGCTCTACTGGACTGTCCTCTGCCCTCCATAGTATATTGTACCAAGGTCGTGGTAGCAAGGAACATGAGCTGGAAGGACTTCCCTGGGGGTCCAGTGGTTAAGACTCCGAGCTTCCAATGCAGGGGGCGCAGGTTCGACCCCTGATTAAGGAATTGAGATCCCACATGCCATGCAGTGCAGCCAAAAAAAGGAAAAAAGAAAGAAAATGAGCTGGAGATTGCAAGGGGTGCTTTCAAGAGCCAGGCCAGGCCCAGAGTTGTGTCATTTCCTCCACCAACACACCATCAGCCAGAACTCATTTTCTGACCCCACCCAGCGATCAAGGTTGGTGAGCTGCTGTAAACTCCAGCACTGAGCCGTCAGGATGGGTAAGGGGGTTGATGCACACTTCCTGGCCTCTCCTGAGAACTGACCCCCACCTTGTTCAATATCTGGCCCCTCCGAGACCAGACCCTCGAGCCCCACCCTTGTTCTTGTAGGGATGTGATCTTAACCACTTAGCATTAAGAACACAAAATCAATCATCAGACACATTTTATAGCCACTGTTCCCTGCCCCCACTCCCTGTCTCCCGCTTCCAGCACTTAAAATAAGGCCACAGTCACCCACAGGTTCAGAGGCTGAAAGGTCTGCACAGAACAGCCCATGCTCATTCTTTCTCTCTCTGCCATCATGATTTATTTATCAAAACATGTATACTCTCAGCTATTTCTAAAGAGGGTTTCTCAGGAAGCAAAATAAAAAGATTAGAAATCATTTAGGGAAAAAGAGTGAGCTAGATAGATTAGAAAGCTGAAATGGACACAGTACAGCTGAATAATATGGTAACATAATAATGTAATCGGTTACATTTATTACTGTATTACAGTAATAATGCCATCCAATCTGAGCTTCCTAGTAACAGAGGCAAAAAGGGATACAGCTTCTTTCATGTAATCATCCCTTCTGGCTTCTTTCACCAGCTGTCTTTGCCCTTCTCTTTATCCTCCCTGTTTTCAGATTCACTTGGGGTACAAAGATCCCGCCACCATTTTTTAGGCATCCACATCTCCCTTGCAAGAAAGGAACAGCATGAAGTCAAAGGGCTGCAGTATGCATGTAAGAGTGGCTCCAACGGAGGACCTGAGCATACACAGGACTTGACGGTCACGCATGCCAGTATTTTGGCTCTTGGTTTAGGGATGCAGCAGAAGCTAGAATTCCTCGGTTCGTCACGGGGAGGGGTCCAGACCACGGCTTAATCGGGTACCCTGGAACTGCATCCGGAGAGCAGACCCTGCTCTGATGTCCTGTACATTTAATCACTGAATCCCCAGGGCGATCCTACAAAAGAGGCCTATAGTGTTATCCCCAGTTCACAGATGGAGAAACTGAGGCCAAGGAGGGAAATGACTTCATCAAGGTTACCCAGCTCCCTTCCCCTAAAGACCCAGCCTTGGGGCCGGAGACCCCCAGGTGGTGCATGAGAGGGAAGAAGAGCAGTTCCAAGCAAACTGAAAGTTCAGGAGATGGAGACCGGCTCCCCTCTCCCCCATCCCTCAGATTCCAGTTTCCATGACAACAGGTCCTCCTTCCTGGGTGTTTGTGGAAATTTGCATTTTAATGGAGATGTAATTAGAATTAAAAAGCTGAGGCTGGAAGGGATGAGACCCTTCCTGGCCACTTGGAACCTGAACCATCCTCTATTCCCCACCCTTCGCCCGTCCCCCAGCCCTATCCTGACACTTTGCAGCCAGGTTCCTAGTGTCTGTCCCCACTGCCCAGATGGGCAGCCTGAAGCCTGGAGCAGAGAAGGGACTTATTCAAAATCTCACAGTGAGGACAGGTCCCCAGAGTCTGCATTGCCTAAGGACCCCCCCATCTGACAAGAGCAAGGGGTGCTGGCTTGATGAGGGCCCCTCGGGTCCTCCCCTGACTCTTCCAAGCTCACTTTTCCTCTCCCTGTAATCTCACAACATCTCAATGACGCTGGGGACCTGGCAGGTCTCTGGGGCCGGGGCCGGGGGTGAGAACCCTCCCATCTCACTCCAGAGGGAACTGAGGCCCAAGCAACTTAGTGTCTTTGGTCAGGGCTAAGTCCATAAAAAGATCCCAGCTTTGGGACCTGCTTGGCAGTCCAGTGGTTAAGACTTCACCTTCCAGTGAGGGGGTTGGGTTTGATCTCTGATCGGGGAGCTACCCTCCTACTTGCCTCCTGGCCCAAAACCCAAAACATAAAAACAGAAGCAGTATTGTAACAAATTCAATAGAGACTTTAAAAATGGTCCCCATCAAAAAAAAAAAAAAAGATCTCATCTTTGACCCCCACCCAGAGTCACTATCTGACCCCAGAGCTCCATGGAGAATTTCTAGCAGGGTGACAAAGGCTGCATTTGAACACAAGCCTGCTGACTCCAGGCTCTTGAACAGCACTCTCCCTGTGTGATCATAAGAGCATGGAGGTCCAGCAGCTACACAGACACACAGATCACACTCACAGACGTGGACAGAGGTCCCAGGGCACACTGCCGATCCTTCATTTTCAAACACATTGTGCTTAAACTCTGTACCCTATGTGCTATTCCAAGTATTAACACTTTGCGCTCAATCCCCACAGCCACCCCAGAAGGCAGGGACCATTATTATAATGAACACACAGATGAGGAAACCAAGGCACAGAGAGGTTATGTGACTTGCCCAAGGTCACACAGCTAGTGAATGAAGAAGCCCGAATCCGAACGTACACAGCCTGGCTCCAGAACCCATGTTCCCCTCCAGACCTCAGGACCCTGGAGCCAGGAGCTCTGGGCGCCGCCCCCCGCCCCCAACCCTCAGCCCTGGGAGGAGGGCCGGACAATATTTCTCAAAGCCCAATTGACAGAGGAGGAAACAGCCCTACACAAGGAAGGCAGCCTACTTTGGGGCACGCGGCTGTGTGAGCCCAGAGCCTCTGCACCAGCCGCAGCCCTGCCCACCTCCCAACCCCTCCCTTGGCCCACAGGGCCTTCCCCTACCCATGGGGGCTGCGGACGAGTGACTGCCTGGTGACAGCCTGGTCAGGAGGAGATGAGACAGGAGACACGAGCATCACCTTTCAGAAAAGAAAGCTCCAGAGACCCTGAGAGGGAGGCGATGAGACCAGAGGCCGAAAAGAGCCCATTCCCCATCCATTTAGAACCCGACAGAGCAGAAATGGATTTTCTCTTGAACGCTCTTGTGAACACACTTCAAAGCCACTGATAGCAGGAGCAGGAGGTGAGAGGGAAGGAGGCAGAGAGGCCAGGCGGCAGAGGGAAGGGAGAGGGCCGGGCACACGGGGCTCGGAGACGCACAATCACCAGTCGGAAAAGGCAATTGGAAATTCCATTTGGGTTTTCAGTTTGAAGATGGAGAGAGGCTGGGGGCTTGGGGTGGGGGTGAGGGGACAGTGCAGTGACTGAGAAAGAGACAGAGAGGACTCAGGGATAGGGAGAAAAGGAGAGGAGAGAGACATGGAGAGACAGAGTCAGAGATAAAGGCGAGGAGATAAAGAGACACACAAAGAGGGGGAGGCAAAAGCAAGTCACCAGATCCCAGGTGCTCCCCAACACACAAGTCAGAACAGCCACACAGGGACTTGCCCAGTGGCCCAGTGGCCAACCCCTCCTCCCAGTGCAGGGGCCCGGGTTTCACCCCTGGACAGGGAACTGGATCCCACACCTAGTTCCTGGACAGTGGAAACCAGATCTGCTGCAACTGAAGATCCTACAGGCCACATCTAAGACTCAGCACAGCCAAATAATTTTTTTAAAAAAAGAAAGAAATTTCAAAATGGCCTCATACACACACTCACATGTGCTCTTGATCAGGACTCAGAGTTGTGGGTCCTAGTCCTCCCCCTGCTCTTGAAATACCCTGTGACTCTGCAGAAGACCCTACCTCCCTCTGAGCCTTGAGGTTCCCCGCCCCCAGGCCCGGTGAGGTTAAGTTGGCTCCAGAAAGGCCAGGAAGGAGACCAGGATGGGGCGTGTGGGCAACAGGGGCTAGGGAGGCGGCCACCTCACCTGGATGCTTCTTCTGTGCGGCTAAGGGCCCGGGCCAAGCAGGCACAGAGGGGCACCCAGAGAAGGGTGGGGGCAGGCTGGTAAAGAATCTGCCTGCAATGCAGGAGACCCCAGTTCGATTCCTGGGTTGGGAAGATTCGCTGGAGAAGAGATAGGCTATCCACTGCAGTATTCTTGGGCTTCCTTAGTGGCTCAGCTGGTAAAGAATCTGCCTGCAATGCAAGAGACCCGGGTTCAGTCTCTGGGTAGGGAAGATCCCCTAGAGAAGGGAAAGGCTATCCCCTCCAGTATTCTGGCCTGGAGAAGTCCATGGACTATACAGTCCATTGGGGTCACAAAGGGTCGGACACGACTGAGCAACTTTCACTTCACTTCAGGCAGGAACCCAGCGCTTCCACCAACAGATGAAGAAACAGGCTGAGAGCAGGAAAGCATCAGGAAGTCAGGCAGCCAGGACAGAAACCCACCTGTGAGACCTCAGGACCCCCCGCTCCCCAGGGGCAGGAGTGAGCAGGAGGGAGCTGCCCTCTTGGAGCTGGACCAGGACAGGCCTGGCCCTTCTAAGGTGCCCAATTGCAGGCACCTAGTTCTTGATCAGAGTGGGGCAGACCTGGCTGTAAAATTCACCAGGAACCCTCGTGGGGTACTTTCCTCCCCAGTTTCTAGTCGGGTAATACAAACTTTATCAGTATTAACTTACTGGCTCCTCACTTTATCAGGGAGCTAAGCCCCATTTAACAGATGAGGAAACTGAGGCACTGTCTGTTAAGGGACTGGGTGAATGCCCCATTGTCGTTTGCACACCTTTGCATAAGAAAGCCTTATCGCCCCACTGGGCAGTCCAACCTGGTGGCTCTACCTCAGCTTCCCCACCCAGTCTTGGAAGGCCACGGGGAAGGGACAGCAGGAAGCCAGGGCCATGCAGGGCTGACCACAAAGAGCCAGCCGACTCCGAGGGATGTGCCCACTCCACGCCGGCACCCGAGCCTGGACAGTGGCAAACCAGATTGCAGGGCCGCGCGATGGGAGAAAGTGGTCCTGCGGCGCCACCTAGTGGCCGGAGTGGCCGCTTGTCCCCTCCAGAGGCCGGCGGAAATGCTACAGGAATCCAACTGGTTGTTTGGGACATCGGGATACAAAAAAATCCCTCCACGACGACGACCATGTGCTGACCATCCCACGTAGGGAGGAGAAATGGGTTACAGTCAGGCTTTGTCCTTTGCCCTCCTGAAAGGCAGACTCACTCATCCCACGCTGAGTGGACCTGGACATCTCTGCCTTCCTCTCTCTGATTTACACGTTTACAGAACACTTACATTATGCCAGACTCTGTTCCAGGCGCTTGATGTAACAGTGAATAAAGGAAGATGCCTTTCTTTATAGAGTTTACACTGAGGAATGGGTGGGGAAACATTCATTAAACACTGCATGAATGTATCAGTTAAGTTCAGTCGCTCAGTGGTGTCTGACTTTGCGACCTCATGGATCGCAGCACGTCAGGCTTCCCTGTTCATCACCAACTCCGGAAACTTACTCAAACTTATGTCCAACGAGTCAGTGATGCCATTCAACCACCTCATCCTCTGTCGTTCCCTTCTCCTCCCACCTTCAATCTTTCCCAGCATCAGGGTCTTTTCCAATGAGTCAGTTCTTCGCATCAGGTGGCCAAACTGATGTTGAGTTTCAGCTTCAGTATCAGTCCTTCCAATGAATATATAATAACAGAAATAAGAAAATCTGGTCATTTCAGAAGCAGGAAAAAAGAGCCTGTCTGACAACATCACTGGAATGCTGGGACCACCCCCCCACCAAGCCCTCAGGGCAAATCTGTGGCCCTGATGCCAATGAAACCACCCAGCCCTCTGCTCCTCCAGGGCCACACCTGTCCCAAGGGACATGCCCCCACTACAGGGTCCTCCTGCCCCGGACACTCCCCTCCCACACTGTCAGCTCTTCTCCAGAGGCCTCCTGACCCACACCACATCTTGGGTGGTTGGCACAGGCCAGCAATGCATAAATGCTCCGGCCCCATGGTCTTTATTCCCAGCTCTGACACCACCTGTGTGACCCTCTGGGCCATTTGTAAAATGAGGGAAACAGTGGTTTCTACTTCAGAGTGAGGGGGATGGTATAAGTGAGCCAACAAATGTAAAACACTGAAAACAGCACCTCGAGGTAGTGTTTGTTATTAATGTTTGTTTAGGTGTTTCTCTCCCTTCTGGACAAGCTGGTGGAGGTTAGTAAGGTTCATTCACATAGGAGCAACTGAGTCCCCTCCATGTCCTACACTCTACAGTGTCTAGTACACAAAAGGCCCTCAGAACATGTTTGTCCTGCGAATTCATTCTCCACTCATTTATTGAGTGCCTTCTGCATGCCAGGTACTGGGCTAGGAGCACAGGAGCAGTGAACAAGACAGGGATCCTCCCCGCAGCAAGAAGAGCACTAATTTCTAAGCCAGGATTTCTCAAACTATCAGTATTTTATCTAAGAAACTCTTTGCAACCCCATTGGCTGCAGCCTGCCAGGGTCCTCTGTCCATGGGATCTTCCAAGACAAGAATACTGGAGTGGAACGCTATTTCCTCCTCCAAGGGATTTTCCTGACTCTGGGATCGAACCCGTGGCTCCTGTGTCTCCTGCACTGGCAGGCAGATTCTTTACCACTGAGAGGTAAAGAGGTGGCCCCGGATCCTCTTCCTTCTTAAAAAACTTCAGAATCCCTAAGAGCTTCTGCATACATAACTATCTAATGAGGGTTACCATGTTAGAAATTAAAAGATACATTTTAAAATATTAATTTAAAATAACAGTATCAAACTCACATATTAACGTAACTGACGTATTTTAATGAAAATGGTTGTATTTTCCAAAACCAAACAAAATAGTTCAAAAAATACTATTAAAAACTATTTAGAAAAAACTACTAAAACCACTGATAGTGTTTTACGCTTTTGCAAATATCTTTAATATCTGGCTTAATGCAAGACAGCTGGATTCTCACGCCGAACTAAACGTTGCTCTGGTTGAAGTATATAAAAAAATATTTCCAAAAACATATTCTCCTTTTTCGTAAAAATTGAGAATACTAAGTCCCCTCCCCTGCCTTGCCCACTACGTAGCGGCCTGACCGCAGCGGCTGTACCTACGAGGCTGAGCTACTGGTGGGCGGCTTCCGGGAGAAGGTGCCGCCTGTCTCGCAAAGGGTTGATTGGGTTGCGATTGGACGACAAATGCTTCCTTCGGCGCTTTGGCCCCGCCTCCAGATCCCGCCTCCTTCCCGCTGATTAGTAAACCTCACGCATGCGTTCTAAGGAAGGTGGGCACTTCCGTCCGCTCACTGTGGAACTTTTGCTTCTGGCTCAGGTTTCCGTCGAAACCACCACGGGAGCCAAGGCGGAAGTAGTTGAGACGTGTGGGCAGAACTGTGGGCAGAACTCAGGGCAGCTATGTCGGCTGCCTTGCTGCGGCGGGGCTTGGAACTACTGGGGGCTCCTGAGGGTGAGGAGGCTCTGCCCGAGGACGTTCGGCCGGGCGGGAAGGTGGCAGGGGCTGGGGGCAGGAACCCCGAGGGCGCCCAGCGATCCAAACCAGTCTTAGCCTCGGTGGGATGGGAACCCTGAGCGCCCTCCGACCCGAGTCAGTTCTTTACAGCCCCCGGCGCCGCTCCAGGACACACCAAACCGAGCCAGGCTCCGATGAAGCGGACCCGTAAGGCGAAGGCGACCCAGGCCCAGAAACTGCGGAACTCCGCCAAGGGAAAGGTGCCCAAGTCGGCGCTGGGTGAGCTTGGGAAGGGGCTGAACGCGCTGCTTCCGGGGTCGGTGCCTTGGAGGAACTGGCGCTGGAGTCAGGGCTTCAAATGTTCCCCAGGCGTTACTAGACTACCTGCCATGCTACGGCCGCGGAGCGGGGTCCTGGGAACACGGAGATGAACGAATCACATCGTCCCGACCCTCAAGGTCTACAGTCCTAGTGGGGAGAGAACACTGAGGAGTTTCAAAATCAGCGTTTTGAAACTGATTTTGGGTTTGGGTTGCGTCAGGTTGGATCTCTGTGATGAGGTTTGTGCTGTAAAACTAGGGTACTTCGAAAGGGACTTAGAAGAAAGACTTCTCTGAGGAAGCGACATTTAAGCACAGACCTGATGGAAATATAAGAATGATGGGGGACGTATACTGTTATCATATGTGGAATCAGAAGTTTATTATTAATCTTTGAAATGTTGAAAGAAAGAAGTCTGGTCGAGGTGACATATAGTAAACGAGGGTCAGAGACTGAGTGTTGAGTACAAGTTAACACTGCGGGTGCTGTTCTCAGTCTCTGACAGATGTTTGCTCATTTGTTCATCACAACCCTGTGAGGCCGGCGCTGTCATTACCCGCATTGCTCAGATGCAGAAACAGACCCCTGCCCAGATGGTACCGGTGGAAACCAGGCAGTGTGTCTCCAGAGCCCTGCTCCCACCTGTCCCTTCAAGTAGAAGGTGCTGTGGCCTGAGCAGCGGTGACAGTGCAGACATAACAAGAATCCTGCGGCTGGAAGCTGTGTTGATGGTGTCAGTGGTGGATTGGCTGTGAGGATGGAGGGAGCATCTTGAGGGATTTGGTGCCACTTAATGAGATGTACAGACTTGAAGAGGGACAGGGTGGGCAGGATCGTGGGGTGTTTGGATGTTTTGACCTGTGGCAGGACTTGAGCTCCTAGTGTGTCTTCAAATCCCCAGTGTTAGTTTTGTGGTTGTCTGACTCTTTTGCAACCCCTTGGGCTGTAGCCCACCAAGCTCCTGTGTCCATGAGATTTTTCAGTCAACAAAGTGGAGTGGGCTGCCATTTCCTCCTCTAGGGGATCTTCCCAAACCCAGGGATCGAACCCAGGTCTCCCACATTACAGGCAGATTCTTTACTGTCTTGAGCCACAGGAGAAGCCTCAATTCCCCAGGGCCTGGTGCAATCAATATAAAGGTGTTCAAGTATCTGTTAAAAGAACTATGAATCTCGGGGAGGTAAGACAACAGGAGCAAGTGTGAAAGCAGGGAAGTGAGCCTGGGTTGAGCCACAGTGATGCCAGGGTGGAGCGGGCACACCCTCCATCCCCACCCACCCCATCCCACCACCCTGCCATGGCACATGAGTGAGGGGACTCTCAGGGCCAACCTAAAGGACACCTCTGTGGCTGCCACCTTGGTCTGAGCTACACCATCTCTTGCCTGGATTATTACAAAAACTTGCTAATTGGTCTCCTTGATCCCCCTCCCCCAGTCATCTGGTTCTCACCACAGCAGCTGAAGTGATGCCGTAAAATCCTAAGTCAGACCTGTCTCTACCCTGCCTCTCACCCTCCAGGGGCTCCCATCGGCCTGGTGAGAGCCTGAGTTCTTTCCATGCCTCCATGCCTCCGTGCCTGCTGAGGGCCCCCCGTGATCTGCCCCCTCCAGCTTCCAACCCTCAGGTTCGCCCCTCCCTGTCCTTCAAGCACGTTAGTCACACTTCTGCCTCAGAGCCTTTGCATTGACTGTTCCCTCTATCCAGAATGCTCTTCCGCCCACAGTTTAATGCTCTCTTCCTCCAGTCTTTGCTCAGAATTTCTTTCAGTGAATTTCAGGTCTTCTCAGAGCCTCCTATTTTTTTAGAATTGCCACCTTCCCCCCATCCCCTGCATTCCTCCTTTCTGCTTGCCGTTCTCTTTTTCTCCATAAAATGTTCACCCTCTAAACTACTGCTTGCCTTGTTTACCGTCTCTCTCCCTTCAGAATGGAAGCTCCACGAGGGCAGGACTTTTGGGCTGTTCTGTTTCCGGCTCTGTGCTCTTGCACCTAGAACAATGCCTGACACACAGTGAATGCCCAGGACGCACTTGTTGAATAAATCACTTGAGCAGCTGGAACCACGGGGGACTCTGAGTGGGATCTGTGTGGAGTGTGGTTTTGACATAAGAAGTCAGCCTGTTGCAGTGACGTGGGGAATGGACCATGGGGCCTTCGGCAGGGCTGGGGAGCAGGGGTGGAGTGGGGAGATGTCAGAAGGGACCCCAGAAGGCTTCCAGGGAGTGAATCTGGAATGATACCACCCTCCCTGCCTCCACAGCTGAGTTCCGGAAGAAAGAGCGTCGAGGTTACCTTGGAGTAAACCTGAGGTTTATGACCAGTGCAAGAAGCACAGTGGACGAATCCGTCACCCGGCAGGTTCGTCAGGGGGATGGGCTGTGGGAAGTGGGGGTGAAAGCTGAGGCTGTCCCGCGGATCCGTGGGAGTCTCAGCCCTGAGCCTAGGGTGGAGGGCGGGCCCCCCTCCAGGCTCCTGAGAGCTGGACACACTGCTGTGCAGTGAGGGGCCTCCTCAGAGGGCTGACAGCATAACAGGGGAGGTGGGAGCCTGGCCTCACTCCCCTGCTACCCCTCTGGGCCTCGGTTGGCTCCTCTGTGAATGGAAACGATGTGCCCTCCCCCTCCCCAGACGTGGTGAGGGCCGGGGGAGAGGGCGGCCCTTGGGCGGCTGCGCTAGGCTGTGGAGCTCCAGGTGGTGGAGTCACCACCCAGGGCTCCTGACCCCCACACGCCCCCAGATTATGCGCCAGAACCGGGGCCGCAAGGCCTGTGACCGGCCTGTGACCAAGACGAAGAAGAAGAAGAAGGCCGAGGGCACCGTGTTCACCGAGGAAGACTTCCAGAAGTTCCAGCGGGAATATTTCGGCAGCTAGGCTCCCAGGAGGGCACAGCCTCCTCTGATCTCTCAGCCCGGGGTGGGGAACCCCTGGGGGAGCTGGCGAGCTGGAAGCCCACAGGAGGACCTTCGCTCAGACTTGAGCTGACATTTCCAGGCTCAGGAGGTGCCACCTGCCTGCCAGGAAGAAACCTTTCTGATTGTTTTGTTTGCTTTAACCCAGGAAGGGCCTCTGAGCTATTTGCTGTGGAGAGGCCGGTCACTGGGCCCTTGGGGACCACACCTCTGATAGGAGGAGGGCCACTGGGTAGGCTTCGGGTTCTAATAAATGTGGCCCAGGGGCTGTGTAGTGCTCTAACAGGGTGTTTCCCGTTGTCTCCCCTGGTACCAAGGAGCCTCCACCACCACCCTCCCACCCCTCCAGCTGCTGCTTAGGCTCCAGATGAGAAGTCCTTGGGCCCAGCCCCAGTGCAGGCGCCAGCGGAGAGCAGTTCACAGCCTCCATGAGCCTCCTCCCCCTGGCGGGCAGCCACGGCTGAGAAGGCAGCTCTTGAGGCAAAAATAGCACCCACAGCTGCTGGGGGCTCATTCCAGGGAAGCCAACACCAGGGTCTGAGGGAGGGATCACTGCTGCCTCAGGCCAGTGCCCAGGGCACGTGCACACGCAGTCGGGGGACAGATATCAAAGGCTACTTTTTTTTCCTCTTACTTCTGTCACGAGGTGGGAACTAGCGAGGTGAGGGGGAAGGTGGAGGCTGGGTTGCATCTGGCGGCCGCAGGCAGTGCTGAGCGGCATGCCCAAGTGGGTGAGTGGTGCTGCCCAGTTTGGGCTTCAGTGTGGTATTGGTGACAAGTCCTGGTAGCCCCAGGAGTTCCTTCTGAGGACAGGTTGGGGGCCTTGTGGAGAAAGGGCCCTGGAGGCCTTCAGGCTGCTAGTCTGGCTCTTGTAGGGCCCCCACCCACCCATGCCTAAAAAGCTGGTGAGAACTTCCGAAGGGCCCCGTGGCTAGGAAGAGTTGGCCCATCCCACCACGGCCTCTTTAGTGCAGGTGGTTTTACTCCTTACACACCCATCCTGGGATGGGGAGCACTTTCCCTGGTTATTAGCCAGCTTTCCATCCTCAGTGGGGATTCAGAGGACCACAGACCTGCCTGAGTCCAAGTTGGAATCCTTCCTGTCTGCAGGTGGCCACCATCTGAGTAGAAAGCTGGCCGGCCTTTCAGGAAGTCAAGGTGGGAGGAAAGGAGCTGAGACTCCACATCGGTATTGTGCCAATGTCCTCAGATGGGCTTGTCTAAGAAGGGAGAGGCTGGTGTGCCCTGAGCTCTCCACCGTCCTCCCCCCACAGAGCAAGGTGGTTGGGTGTGCTTCCTCTTTTAAGTAGCTTAGCAAGAAGCAGGCTCAGCTGCTCACTGCCTCTCACCAGGAGTTTGTTCTCTGAAGAACAGGCTGATCAGGCCCCCTTCCTAACAAAGATGCACATGACAGATCTGATGGGAAAGAAAGGCTCAGGAGCCAAGAAAGGGGACACTGGGTTACCATATTGAGACCAAGGCTAGAAAGACCAGTTCTGAGTGGCTGTGAAGCACCTGGAAGCATGTCTCTGGTGGTTTGGAGCAGCTGGCACATTTGCCTGGAGGAGACCCTAGGGTAACCAACAGAGCCCCAGCCCAGGCTTCCTGTGGCTTCCACATGGGGTGGGCTGCTCCAGCCATCCACTGCCCTGAGCCTCCATGAGTGGAAGGGCTGACTGAGGCCCTAGCCAGACAGCCGCATGGGCACGTGTGGGTGGGAGGCTTACACATCTCCAGTGACTTTCTCTAGCACAGCTGGGGTAGGGCCGTCCTCTTGCGAGAGGTTTATTTGTTGGGGTTTCATCCCCACCTCCAAGGCTTTGCCTGAGCTCCTTTCTCAGGTGCCCTCCCCATTCTGTGTCTCCACAACTTTCCCTGTCCTTCTCCAAGTCACCAAGGCCACATACACCTTTGGTGTGCTGGAGGAAAATTCACACCTAGGTCACCAATCAGCCCAGCCCTGGATTCAAACAGCTAGGCCTACCACTCTGAACACCCCCTGCTGTAGGACATGGGCACTGTGTTCAGAACAGTGCCTGGTGCCACATTCCCATCACCCTTATGACACACACTCAGCTACACTGTCCTTCATGATAGTACACTCATCTTCCCTCCACAGGCCCCAAAGGACATAAGGGAAGAAACCTACCCAGGCTGGGATCATCTCAACAATCCCAAAGAAAATGTCTGCCATATCCCGCTTTAGGACATTACCAGCCAGGGTTGCCAAGGGCAGCGCAGCCCGTGCCCTTCCATGCTGACTCTCCCCCGACCCATCCCCAATGCATAGCAGGCCTTCCAGCTGGCCTAGGTGCCAGAGGGGAGCCTCAAAACCAGCCAGCCTTTTGACCCCACTCACCCATTTCAGCCACCACTTTAGAGCCCACTTTCTCTAAACAGACCCTTATGGGAAGAAGCCTGTACAGAATTCAGATTAGTGCAGCCTCATGGGGTTTTATCTGGGTATTTAATGTTGGCACAAAAACAGGAGTGGCGTCCAGGCTCTTCCTACCACCAGCATCAAGTCTGATAGTTCTTGGTTTTCAGCAAAAACCCATCAACCTACTGAAGGGATGTAAACCACTCATTGTCTCAGGCCCAACCGCATCAGTCATCCTGGGGCTTCCCTGGTGGCCCAAAGGTTAAAACTCCTGCTCCTAATGCAGAAGGTCCAGGTTCCATCCCTACTCAAGGATAAAACCTAGCACAGCAGTTATTTAAAAATCTTCACCTATGGCCCAGCCGGTCAGGAAATTAAAAAATCTCACTGTGCATTTGAATACTGACAGCCAATCCCACAGCAGTTGAGACTTGGGATTCATCAGGACTCTTACCAGAGGCAACAGACCAGACTGTGCAGTAGTACTTTCACTACAAAATAATTTATTAAAACACAGCTTCAGCCTTCTATATACAAGCGCACATACTCCTGACTACCCTAACTAGAGGACCCTTTTCTTCTCCCTTGCTTTGCGAACCTCTTCTATCAGATCTTTAAGATACTGGATCTCCTTGGCCAAGGAATCTGCCTTCTCTTTCAGAGCCTCATTCTTTTTTTCTAGCTCTTTACATTCACCAGTGAGGGCCTCCTGTTCTGCCCTCTTCTTCTGGCGGTACCTAGTAGCTGCTGTCTTGTTCTGCTCCATTTTCTTCAGCTTCTTGTCTAGCTTCTCACCCTTGACTTTTGCTGCTACCATCTTCTCTCCAGGAGGGTCGTAGGGTTTGGGGCGGGAAGAGCCACTGAGGGCACCTGGAGATAGCAGGCTCTTATTTGGAGAGCCCCTGGAGGTGGAAGGGCTATCCTGGGGAGAGCCCAGAGAGGAGTCAGGGCTCATACAGATGCCACTATCATTATCTGAGGGGGCATCCTCCTCTTTTATGCATTGAGGAAACCCAGTAGTGGTGGAGTCTGGCTTGCTATCTCCTTCAGGGATAACCACTTCACTGCATAGCTCTAAACTAAAGGAATGATCTGGAGTGGAAGACAGGGTCCCTGGGGAAGGGGGAAGAGGTTGAAAGAAAGTGAAGGGGGCACCCTGGTCAATTGTTGGTAAACCTTCTGGAAGATGGCCAATTGGGTTTACTATCTGGGGGGGCTCCTTGTTAGTCTCCTGGACTAGGGGCTGAAAGAGATCACACGTGTCATCCAACGTGGCCAAGAGCTCATCTGGCATGGTTTCCAGGTCATCTTTACTGAACAGGATATCAAAATCAAACTCCTTCAAATCCATTTTCTCCACCATCCAATCTGTCCCGGAGAAAGCATCCTCTGGAAAAGATAAAAAGTTGGAAGAAACTTGAATCAAACGTAGGAGCCCCTATCACCAGATCCCACGAGCAGATAAAAAAAAAGTCCCTCTTACCCTTGCTGTTGTCTGAGACCAACCAATCCACAGCCAGCCATTCGGAGGAGCCTGCCTTAGCCTTGTCGCAGGAGAACCCATGATGTTTGAAGTGCTTGGCCACCTCCAGGTTGTCATCTAGGAGACCTAGGCTCTCTTCAGCCCCCAAACCCAACTGGTCGAAGGGGGACACGAAGTCCCCCCCTAACACCTCGCTGCTCAGAAAGCTCATCTCGGCCATGTTGCGAGGTTTTGGTGCTTAACTCGAGGAATGTGCTTAATTCGAAGATGTCTTTGTCGGTTACAGCAAGGCTGCTGCTGAATGCCGTGAAAAGCCTGGATAGCAATTAGAAACCGAGTCCCATTAGACATCAGCTGGTCCGAGAATTTCATCTTCTCACCCATTAACCAGGATGGCCAAATCAAAACTCCACTCCGTGTTGAAAACAGGGACGGCCATGGTGACACCCCAAGGCCATGGTGTCACCTTTCTATTAGGCCGCACAAGATGGACGCCCGGCCCTTCCCTACCGGCCACAAGAGGAAGTCGCCCCACCCTCGCGTCCAAATCCGGCACCAGCCTCCCGGCCCCGCCCACGCCCCTCCGACTCAAGCCGCGGCCGCCGCCCTGCCCCGCCGCCATCTTTGCTGCCACGTTTCACGGGACGCCAGATGGGACTCCGGTGGGTTCCGGGGAGCCCGGGGCCGCCCAGGGCTTCGCTCCGCGGCAAAATGCCGCGATCTCCCGACACAAGGGCGCCGGCGTTTCGGGGACACCCAAGCAGGAGTCACGCGTCCTGGGCGCTCGTAAACCCGCTTCCCCCTCCGCGACGCCGCCAGGCCTTCGGCCGCACCCAAGCAGGCGAAAACCCCTCACCGACCCGGGGATCACGGCCAGAGCGGCTCCTCCCTGGTACTTACGCCATGGCTTAAGCCGCTGGGGGGGGTTGCCGCTGCAGAGCCTGGTGCTGCTGCCGCCGCTGCAAAGGCCGATGCTGCCGCAGGCACTGCTGCCTCTAATGCGCCATGGTGGCCGCGGACCCTGGGGGAGCGGGAGTAGAGACTGCGCACTTGCCCGGAGGAACTACATCTATGGACGGGAAGAAGGAAAAATGGCAGCAACAAGCCGAGCGCGGATCCTTTATAGACTCTGCCTTTGTGAGGACGCATCACAGACCACATCCTTCCGCCGCCGTCACGTGACTCGCACCTCCCGCCCACGTATTGTCAGCTCTCCGACGCCCCGATCGTTTACAAATCTCCGACTTTTATGTCTAGGGCATATCAGTGAAGAGGGAGTTTGTTAAGTTTTTTATTTACGGCTTCAGGAAAAAGGTGCACTTTTTTTACAAGGCTTTTAAAATCAAAGAGTCACTCCAGGCCTCCGCCAGAGAGCGCGGAGGGATCCGTACACTCACTTCCGGCGTTGGCTCGAGGGGCGGAGAAAGAAGTCTTTCACCCCAAGAAAGGTTTTTATTGTGAAGTAGACGGTCTCCTGGTTCTCGCGCGAGATAATGGAGGAGAGAGCGCGTCGAGATGATTGGTCAGGCACGGTGAGTCATATATATCTTCAATTTCTATTGGCTCAAGCTCCTGATCTGCGCGGGAAGGGGCGGAGCGGCCGGTGAGGTTCCCGCCGTCTGGCGCTGTCTCCCACTCGCTTTTTTCTGTGGTAACGCTTTGCAGTGGTTTTCTCAGGCCGGTCGGCCCGGAGCCGGTCTTGATTGCCTGGGGCAGCCCTCCCCTAGTGCGTCCCAAATAATGGCGTTAGGTCCCGGCCATGCAGTCCTTTCCTGCCGTTCTCAGTGAAGCCCCTAACTAGCGACCAGTTTCAGGCCCGAAGATAAAAGGCAAAAGGAAGTGCCACTTCGTGAGTGCGTTTTCACAGTGTCGTTTTCATGCAGACACTTGTGAAAAGATTGGCTGATGACGTCAGTCGAATCGCCTCATCTGTGCCCACCTACCATCAAAGGCCAGCTCCGCGTCCCTAGTTTTGACTATAAAAGTCGAGGAGATGCATAATCCTACAGCCCAATGTATTTTTACATAATCCATTTTGCTAAAATATAAATTGCTATTCTGTTACAGGGGAGATTTCTTTCCATTTATGTAGTTTGAATTCCGCTAAGAACAAGGAGAGATTTTATTAAGCTGCTGTCTCTCGGGTAGTTTCAATTATCTCCCACCGCTGTAACTCCAAGGCACAATCGCTTCCCAGCAAGTCCTTCCCAGCAATGCCCAATTGCGGTAGTTTGTGTTCAGGATCTCAAGAACCAACTCCAACACATGTCCGTAGCCTCAGTCAAGCTAGCTGTGGGTTTTCTAAGCAACGAGGGACACATCTATTCCACCGTGGATGATGATCATTTTAAATCCACAGACGCAGAATAACTGGATCTAATTGGGTACCCGAGATATTTTCCAGTTGGACCTTTTTTAATGCAGCCTCTTGTCTCCAACTGTGCATATAATTGGCGAGTTGACTTCTAGGAAGTAGATTTCATCTATAAAAGATCTCAACTGACAATCCTTTTGAAACTTACTCCTACTCTTCTGTGTTTTCGATGGGCTTCCCTGGTGGCTCAGACGGTAAAGCGTCTGCCTACAATGCGGGAGACCTGGGTTTGATCCCTGGGTCAGGAAGATCCCCTGGCAAAGGAAACAGGTAACCCACTCCAGTATTCATGCCTGGAAAATCCCATGGACCGAGGAGCCTGGTGGGCTACAATCCATGGGGTCGCAAAGAGTTGGACACGACTGAGCGACGTGTGTGTGTGTGTGTGTGTGTGTGTGTGTGTGTGTGTGTGTGTGTGTGTGTGTGTGTTGCACTCTCTACTGGGGAACTGTTAAGAGTGGTGAGGAAAGCCCTGTAGAGGTGGAAACCTTGAGTTTTTGCTTCCATCCACTTAAGTGGGCTCTACAAATATTCCTTTGAGGACTGTGATGTGAAAAATTGAGGAAGCACTGTCCTCCGTGACTACTGACCATTTTATTGACTTGATTCGGTTTAGCCTAACAATTTCTTTTCAGTGATAAACTGAGGACTAAAGGGATGAAGTGTTCTTGCGCCGTGAAGGCAGTATGAGGTAGGAGTTGAGAGATTTTTAGGGGCAAATACCCCCAAATTTGGCTATTAGTGGAGACGTTTTGGTTGAGTGAGTTATCCTTGCTGAGTCTGATTCCTGATCTGTAAGATGAGGCTCATGATGAGTATGCTTAGAATGAAGTAAGATAATACATGCAAGCACTGAGCCAAAGCTCCTGGTATCTGGTAAGTGCTGGATAAATAGTTCCTATTACTACTTTTATTAGAACTGAGGTCTTCTGAACCTCCTAGGTCCCCCGTCCCCATCTCCATTACATCATCCTGCTTCCTCAGAGGACTATTATTTACAGAGATGAAATCAACAACTGAACAACTAGTACAGGCAAAGCATACTAGATGCGGTTTTTCTTTCCCCTTGAGGAATCACAAATATCTCGACATACATAAGGCATCTAGTCTAGTGCAAAGACAGTAAGAACCCCTGGGCCACTACTCAAGTGTTCCCAAGGTGTCACCAAGGACCCTGGGGGACATGTCCTCCATTTGCTGTATGGAGGGAGCTGTCAGTGCTTCTTGACAGATGACCATATCGATGGCTGAGAATTAAAGTAATCCTGCTCCAGACTGACACTGCAGAGGGGTGGGAGAATGACTCCAGTAGCAGGTCATCCCATCCTTTCCATTATGGTAACCCAGTTCAAAGTGTCTCCTACCTGCAAATGGAGAACCAGTCCCAGTCCTGTAGGAAAATGTTTCATACCACACACACAAGCCAAAGCTGTTGGAAACTCTTTATTTTCGTCTTCCCGTGCTGTAGACAGACAGCACATTCCCCGGCTTTATTTCCTCCCTCAAGGAGAAAAAGGATAGTAGTTGTCTGGGTCTCAGGGCTAAGCTGCTTCTCTCTGGACCTAGCCCAGACAGGACAGAAAAGACTGGTGCTGGATTCCAAACCTATCCTCCAGACATAGTAACCTCTTACTGAAGGGCAGGCAAATGACTGGATGGCATGTTGTGGGCCTGGCCTCAGGGGTGAAGAATAGAGAGCATGAGGTGACTGTAATGAAAAGATAAGCAACGCACTGTACACAGTTAGCCCCAGAACACACACCTCTGATATTTTGGCCTCTTCCAATCAGCTAAGTGTATCTACGAGGGCTACCGCCTCACAGCTCTAGTCTTGGGTCCTCTTACCATTCTCTTTGGCTTTAAGCTTCGGCTCAAAGGTCAGGGTTCTAACACGTCCTGTGAGAGCAGTTCTCGGCCAGGGTCATAGTCTCAAAGATGGGCCACAACAGAGCCTCTGGACACATGGCAGGGATCCCCGCTCACACATCCCCACCCCCCAATCCTCTCCAGGGCTTCTTGATCCCGAAGCTGATTCCTCATCAAAACCATTTGCGTTCTCAACTTGAGTGAAGTACCAGGGAGCAACACCAGCCAATCAAGAATATGAACAGGAGGACCACAGGGGCTGAGCCCAAGAGGAAAGATTATAGGTCTCACAACACAATTTTTCCAAACATGAGCTTCAGTTATTTTTTTATTTGGAAAAAAAGTCACAACCAAGAGTATAAAGTACTTTGAATTGAACTCATGTTTTAGGAAGGGGCAACAGGGAAAACCAAAATACACTTTGGAATTGATTGGGTTTTCGAGATGATGAGTCTTTTTTCAAGCATTAAGCTAACTATGTGGTTTGTTAACCTAGATGGTGCAAAAAAATTTCCAGATGGAGTAGAAGCAGATGCTGTTACTTCAGGCAAAGGTGAAAGTTACAGAGTAGAAAGGCAGGGAAAGGCCCTACATCTTTCCCCAAAGATGAAAAAAAAAAGTGTGTGTGTGTAGGTGTGTGTGGGGGGTCCCCTCCTCCATCCAAGAATCTCAAAGCACTGAACTTCATCCACATGTGATGATGGGACTTGCCCCATCTCAGTCAGCAAATCCACCAGGACTAGAGTCAAGAATTCCCACTGCTTCTAGTTCTGAGGACCGCTAAGAGATTCTTGCTTGTGAAATGGCAGAGTTAGGCATTTTGGTTTTTGAAAACAGGTAAGAGACGGACCTGCCTGTAGAAGGGTGCTCGGAGATAAACTCAAATCACAATTACACTTGGCTTAGATGATTTGGGATCTGGTCTTTAAAGTCTTTTGTTTTTTGAGTCTCCATCCAATGTCTTATATAGAATTTGGTCAGAGACACCTTGGGAAAATTCCAGGTTTTCTAATATTCACATGGGGAAAACCAGATCCTTTCTCTGAATGAAGAAAAACAAGAAGGAATGCTTTTCAAACACTCGTGGCCCTGTCCTTTTCTTCTAATGACAGTAGATGGGTGCATCAGTGCTCGGCTCCACCCCACAGCCTCTACACTAGTCACCCTGGATGGTACTCAGGCATACAGAGCGTTGTAAACTCCCGGTCTGACTGATGAACAGCCAAGAGGGAGAACCTCTCTCAGGCTTCGGGGCTGTTGTTTTTCATTCTCTCTCAATGTCTTCATACAAAGGGAACAACTGAACCATTTCAGGGGGCCTTTGCATGTATGTAAGAGAAGAGACAGGAAGACTCTAAATATAGCCAATGTTAACCCTACTGCTCAACCTACTAAACCATGACAAAAAAGGGGACAGGAGTCTCTACCTTAAATTCAAAGGGAAGCTAAGGTTTCAATGCTATTTAAAGAGTCATTTCATGTCGCTGTCATTGGAAAGGAATGAGACAGCTGCAGAGAGCTTCACCAGAATCTCATTGATGGAGAGGTAGTAAGAATAAAAATAAGATTTGATGGGAGAACAAAATACTGGATGGGAAGATCAGAAATAGAATTATCATCAGCCTCCTGCCACAAACAGGAAAAAAACCACACAAAACAAGATGCACTGACATTGTATATTAAATATTCCTCCCCACTCTCAGGATACTTTTTACATTGCAATAAATAGTGCAATTTTAGCAGCAGAAAACAAGAAGGAATGTGGGAAGTACCCACCTCCCTCTCATGTGTTCTAGCCATGTGCTCTTCCTGGGTAGCACCGATCTCCCCAGGTGCTGGGTGAGAGACGGGATGGAGGGAGGAGGTCTGTGCATGTCTGCCTGCCCTCTGGTGATGCCTGCAGAGTTCAGCAAACACTCCCTCATGTTCACACGGCACACACTGGGCTGGCTCTTGGACCTGTTCTTGGGCTAAGGCAATATCCGAGAAACGCAGGCCTGACAGGGAGGAATTGGTCATTGATGGTCAGCTGCCTGTCAACCTCACGCACTAGGACTGTGTCCTTGAAGGCCTTGTCCTCATTAGCAATACGGCAGGGAGGGGCCAACAGCAGCCCTTCCGCCCGCGTCTCTCAACACCTGCACCCAGCGGCGCCGGACGGGAGCAGCCCCTGGTGAGGCACAGACATCAGGCACGCAGACCCCACCGCCACCTCCAGGTTCACCCACCTGCACTCTCACCAATGGCCACTGAGAGACAGTCTCCGAATAACTCTGCATCCAGTTTACCGTGAGCCCTCACTCCCCTGTGCGGCAGCCAAAAGGGTGCCCAGGAGACCTTCTTGGTCCTTCTGGATATGAATTGGTCAAGAGGTGGGGGTGGGCTTCTTTTTTCCAGGAACTTGGGTCAAAGACCAGCTTTTCCACCAGCTTTATCCCCGGAAATCCTAAATACTGTCTGAGCACTCCCTGCAGAGTTGAGTTTGAAACATGCAATCCTAACTTCAGTGACAGTCAACTGCAAGGCAACATCTTAATTAGGCAGATGCGCTCCAGGAAAAAAGAGCAACAAAGAAGATGTGAACAGGCAGGAAAGACAGAGCAGACACCGAAGAAGGGCAGGCGGCACAGCCGACACGACAGACCTAGGCCAAGATGCAAAATACCAAGTGGTCGCCACAGCTCAGGCTAGGGCTCCACCTTCTCAGTTCATTCAAGGAAAACTAGCCTGGAGCATGGGGAGGGGAAGAGTAGGGAGCACAGTGTTTGATAACAAAAGTCGAAAGGGAAGGTGAGAAAAGAGGAGACAGAAATGGCATTCTAATCTGCCATTAGATTAGAATCTAATCACCAGGGTGATGACCAGCAAGACAGGAGGCACCTAGGGACCCTGTGAGGCACCAACTATGTAGCCAAGTGTTTCTAACGGAGAATCGGGCCTGAGCACCCGACACCTGCTTTGGCCTTCACCTGCCCTACGTCTGCAGCAGCACCTCTGGCTCGGATAACGAGCAATAGAGAGTGTATCCCAATTCGTCTATTTCCTCAGGGGTGAGCTCTGCAAATAAGTTCACCTTGGGGTTCAGGACACTGGGCAGAATGCCGGCCTCTAAGTGGCTGATGAGCCCCCTCAAGGCCTGCAGGAAGCGGTCGGCCAGCACGTCCGGGGACCAGTCAGCCTCCTCCTGGGCCAAGTGGAGGATGACATTGGTGAGCTGGCTGGCAGTGAGGCGGCCCAGGGCCGGAGTGGACTTGCATACGGCCTTGAGGATCTTGAGGCACAGGGAGCGGCAGCCCGAGTCGGCCTGGTCCAGGGCCCGCAGGCGCGCCGTCTCAGCAGGACGCAGGCTCAGCCGCCACAGGTTGTCATACTGGGCTAGCCGGTGTGGTTTGGCCACCAAGACAGTGTCACCAAGGGTCACTGATGGCAGGAAGTCAATGACAAGGTGCTTGTCCCGCTCATACTGCACTTCCAGAGTCAGGGCCTCTGGGGGCGGGGCTGGCCGAATCACGTAGTCCAAGAGGGACCCGATGGCCGGCCAGTTGATGGAGCCAGCCACTACCTTCTCAAACGTGTCTGCCACCGTCTTCGGAGAAAGGTAGCCCCCTACTACACAGCGGTCCCAGTAACTGCTACCGCGAGGAAAATACTCTGGATTCTCCCGGCGAACTAGAAAGAAGCCAGGGACGTTCATGATGGTGTCCTCCCCGGGGATACATGACCACAGGTTTTGCTCCAACACGAGGGGCACAATGAGTTGGATGTGGTCGGCTGTCACCACCTATTATAGCAAAATTAAAAAGGGTTTGAGGGACCTTCATCTCCTCAAGAGACAAGTTTCCCCAAACACAGGTCTCACCATCTTGTATCCCCCACCACCACCCTCCGAACCCAGCAAAAAAGGAAACTAAAAATTCTTGCACATGACCACATCAATTCAGAGTGAGGACTTAAAACCCAGGTCTGTTAGACATTAGAGCCTGTGCTCGTTCCACACACCCCACTGTTTATGGACTCAGAAGTACATATAACATCCTCCATGCCTTCAAGATCCCAGAAGACAGAAAGCCAGGAAGGAGAAACTGGAACAAGAATAAGGAAGGAGGAAGCCTCTAAAAGCTTCCTAGAAGTTTTATGACTGAAACGAGTTAAAGGCAGGGATCAAATGTTACCACATGTGCAGAATTCAGAAGGAGTAAGACTAATCTTTTTTGGCAAGCCTGGGACACTGATCTTCTGCCCCAATGGCACTATTGAGAAGCATCGTGGTCAGAACCACCCTACCCTTCGTAAGCACCCCCTGGTTACCTGCAGGTCATCATAGAGGCTGCCACTCAGGTACATGTCCCGAAGTGGCATGTCAGGCAACTTGGCCCGCAGGAAGCTCCGGAGCTCAGCACATATGTCCACAGCAGCTTGCTTGGCCCGAGCCTGCTCGCCGGCAGGAATGGCCGCCCGGTTCCGGTAGTAAGTGAGAAGTTTCTCCTGCAGGGACATGCGGAGTCGTGACTTCTTCAAGTCTACCTGGCCCTTCCTGGCCAATGGCTTGGGCCGGGGCGGGCAGAATGTATCTGCCAAGGCAAGAAAGAGAGGCCTGTGAGCTCATCCCATGCTTGCTCATCCACAGCCACCTCAGCCCCAGAGAGGAGAAGGGCTTAGCACAAAAGGCCAGCGTGGTGCCTGGCGCGTGTGTCCTTAAGAAACATGTTGAGGGCAAGAGTAGCACCAAGAGCCCGAGATGAGTCCCAGAGGGAAACAGCCTTCCTCACCTGTGTCGAAGGCAGAGGAGCCTGTGGGAAGGGCCTGCAGGGACCTGCTCAGGCCTGCCTTCATGTCCTTGTTAAGCAGTCGAGGAGAGCCCATCCAGTTTGGTTCTTCCCAGCTCCTTTTCCCTGAATGGCTCAGGCGGGTGGGGCTGGTGGGGGCGCTGATAGCCCTGTCGTACATCTGAAAGAGCAGAGAGGACCCAGCATGTGGACCTTCTTTCCTGCTTCCCACCAGTTCTCCCATATTGAGTTCCACTACTACTTTTCAGTAATGTCATTTTATTTTAGATTATGGAATGCTTTGCTCCACACAGAAAAATCTCAGGAAATACTAAATCATATAAATAAGTAAGAAACACATTTATCTATAATGTCACAACCCAGAAAAAAAAAACTCAGAATTTCTACTAGTTCTATTCATAAGACCCTGCTGGGTGACTCGGGGACACCCCCTCCTCCACCCAGGCCCCAGGGCTTCCCTGACGTGGGTCAGACCTGTGCCCCTGCCAGGCCTGTCCACAGGGCCACTTCTCTGTTCTGGGGGCACAGGCACCAGCCGGACCCCACAAGGAGCGGCTGACATCTGAGTCAGGCCCCATCGGTGCTTTCGGGGCCTCAGTACCCATTTCAGGACATGACAGGGTCTGACAGACTAAGTGCCGTGCTGTGTGCTTAGTTGCTCAGTCGTGTCCGACTCTTTGTGACCCCATGGACTGTATCCTGCCAGGCTTCTCTGTCCAAGGGATTCTCTAGGCAAGAATACTGGAGTGGGTTGCCATTTCCTCCTCCAGAGGATCTTCCCAACCCAGGTCTCCTGCATTACAGGTGGACTCTTTACTGCCTGAGCCACCAGGGAAGTCACACCAGAAGATAACTAATAATATTTTGGTATATTTCTTTCTGGAAATATGTATTTATATAATTAGCATCTTCCTCTATGCTGCTGCTAAGTCACTTCAGTCGTGTCCAACTCTGTGTGACCCCACAGACGGCAGCCCACCAGGCTCCCCGTCCCTGGGATTCTCCAGGCAAGAACACTGGAGTGGGTTGCCAATTCCTTCTCCAATGCATGAAAGTGAAAAGTGAAAGTGAAGTCGCTCAGTCGTGTCCGACTCCTAGTAACCCCATGGACTGCAGCCTACCAGGCTCCTCGGTTCATGGGATTTTCCAGGCAAGAGTACTGGCGTGGGTTGCCATTGCCTTCTCCAATCTTCCTCTATATATACCTTAAAAAACTGATTTTTTACTTGTCATTTTTATCACTCCTCGTATCACTAAGAATGAATCAGGGCTGAACAATATGGTACAATTTCTGATGATACAACACTGTACCTTATCAATGCACCGTAATGTCAAACACCGATCCATTTATTTAACAAACACATCACTGAATGGCTACTCTGTGCCAGGCACTGTTCTAGGTGTACAAAATAAATCAGTTTCCCAACCCAATTCCTGCCTTCATGGAGTCTGCAGTCCAGTACAGGGATTCAGATACATAATCAACAAGCAAAAGCAGGCAGATACAGGTGTTAATTAAGAGTAAAGCGGGAAAGGGAAATAGGAAATATATGTGTGGTGAGGGTGCTGCTATTTTAAGTAAGGTGGTCACAAGAAGCTATTTTGGTTATTTGCAATTTAACCCTGGGATAAACTTTCTTTGTATTTCCAACAGTTACTTTATAACAGGATCCTAGAAGCACATTTACTTAAGTCTTTTAAGGTCTTGTCTAATAATGTCAAATTGCCATATTACATTCCCATTAGCAGTATCACGGTCTTATTCTAGGTCAGCTCCACTTGGCAGCCTCACCACCTCTCCAATGCCTGGCCTGGGCTGAGTGCACTTACCCGCTTAACCGCCAGCGTAGCGATGCCCAGCATGGCTGCTCCTCCGACCCCCAGCACCAGCCGGGCGTTGGAGAGTACAAAATCGATGGCCGTCCCAATGCCATTGTCATCTTTCTTGCTTTTGCGCTCACCAGAGCCTGCCATCGCGCACCTGAGGACGAAGGCAGAACACAGCTGTCACCATCTGCGACCCTGAGAACAGACCTCCTCCTCCCTCCTGCTTTGGGCCAGTCCAGGGTACTCTTGAGTTCCAGCAAACCAAATCCTCCTGACTCTAGGGCTCCACGCTCGAGGGCCAGGAGGGAGGTAGTGTGTCCTGGATGTACCTAGATGCAGGCGGAGGAAATGATCATGCTAGTTATGGGAAAACCACCCCACCCGTCTATTGAGATTATAGAGCACTAAGCTCATGGTCAACCCTTTCTTGTATTAGAGTGAAAACCCCACCATGAAACCCAATCCTCCGGCCCCTTTCCCAACACTGTAGCGCAGATAGTGCTTTGATCCTTCGGCCACTGCTTGTGGAAAGAAGAGCAGAGAAGGTCTCATTTAATTAGAGGTGGCCCATCTAGTCCCATCACATCCCCTCACACACAGGGAGGTGACTTGTCAGAGGGCTCAGAGAAAAGGGATGACAGAGCCACGTGCACAACTCGCGACTCCTAGCGTGATGCTTTTCCTCCTCTATCATGTCTACCCTCGCCCAGATCAAACTGTTCCTATTCTGCGAACTTTCTGCGAACAACGGTAACAACGATGACACGGACTGAATACCCTGGCACACGGAGGTGTAACTACAAGTCCATGTGTGAGGAAGGGCCAAAGAAGAAAAGAACTCTCTGCGGACAGTCCCACTTGACAAATGCTGTTTCTCGGGGAGAGTGCGCAGGGGACCATGAGAAGCTCAGGTGAGCCTGGCTCTGGGGCAGAGACTGAATAAACACGACGGTTGCTGGAGACTAAGCTGCTAACTGGAGAACAAGAAAATCCACCCGTTCACATGCACCTGAAAAATGCGCTGAAAATGTGGCCCCCCGAGTGGAGTTCACAGGCACAGTGCAGACGAGGCTGGCCTCCGTACAGGGTTCATGCAGGGTGAGCTCACCTTCGTTCCCTGGCAACAACGGGGTCATCCTGACTGAAGTTCCCCTCATCCCCCCAAAAACCCATTTCCCATGGACTTAAAACCCTGGGCCCAACCCAGATGAGGGATGACAAAGTGGCTCAGATCTGAGCACGGCGCTTCACACTGCTTGCTTCTTCCCCCCGTGCCCTGTATCCCAGGAACTCCCTGTAAACAGTTGTGTACCATTCACCCGTATACCCAGAATGGGAGGACAGAGAGGCAAGATCGCTGGTGCGCCCGCCAGTGTGAAGTGATCTCCTTCGAATACCCTTACAACCGAGCACTGCTCACCTCACACCGAGTGCTTCTGCCCTCCTCAACAAGGAAGGAGTATTTCTGACCCCACTTATTTCAGCAGCAGTTGCAGTCGAGCCTTACTCTTTCTCTAACTAGAATTCACCACTTTGGCACTTTTCTGTTCTCTTCTCACCTTCTGCAGTTAGTAGACGCTTCGGGTTCAGGGACAGGATGAGAGACTTGGCCAAATTAAATACACTTCCACTTCAAATGCTCAGAGCAAGCAAGGCTGAGAAGAGGGAAACTGTATTTGCAGGTGGGGTCAGCCAGGAACTCCAGCCATTATCGTCCCTCCAGCAGCCACTGAGACAAACTAACACAATCAGGACAAAGCTGACAGGTACAGTCCCCATACAGAATGATGAGCGCTGTTCTGTGTGCGCTCAGTCGTGTCTGACTCTGCGACCCCATGGACTGTAGCCCGCCAGGCTCCTCTGTCCATGGAATTCTCTCGGCAAGAATAATGGAGCGGGCTGCCATTTTCTATTCCAACCACTGTTTTATTTCTTTTAAAACAAAAGGCTCTTTAGGGATATATTTACAATAGGGAGAACCATCTCCTAAATGATCCTTGCATATGATACAGCAGAGCAAGAAGGGCCCAGCTCCCCTCTGCGCGGAAGCTGGAAGGAGCCTCTCTGGGCCATTTAGTCCTTGACCCTCTGATGGCTGGTGAGAATGAGGCAGTGAGGTGGCACGACAGAAGAGGCTAAATCTTAGAGTCAGAAATCTTGAGAACTTGCCATTGAGCCCTGACTGACTAGCTGGGTGACCTCAAATGAGTTACTCAGCCCCTCAGCTATGTAAAGGGGATAATGACGCCGGCACGGCCTCAATCACAGGGTTGTAGTAAGGACAACACGGCTACTAAAATACTGCACGTGAACATTTTATCAACTGTTAAAGGACTCTACGAACGTGGGCTATCAAGTCTTTTACGATTTCCATCCACAGGACAAAGGTCACGTTTCAGAAGGCACTCAGCAATCCAGATTGTCCTGTGAGGTCCATTTCACCTTCTGAAATGGAGCCAGGAACGGTCTCTGAAACCCACACTGATGCCATCCTGGGCTTGAGACCAAAACTATTACATTGAGCAGACTTGGGAAAAGGCTTTTCTACACCAGCGCAGTATATTCCCTGCCCCATCCAAGGACCAGGTGGTGCTGATGACCTAGCAACCAGCAAGAAGAGAGAACACCCACAAGCTCCCCCAGGGAGATCAGAGTTTCTAAAACTGAACTCAACCTGTTCCAGTTGAAACTGCTTATCCACAGTATACCCTCCACTCAGGCCGTGCTCTACTAGCTGGGAGCCAGTGAGGGGTAGGAGCTCTGCCTAACAAGGGGGAAGGAGCCTGGGTCCTTGCGCAATTAGGAAGGAGCCCTGTGGTTTAGTTTCAGTTTTACAAGATGAAAAAGCTCTGGAGATCTGTTACATCATAAGATGAATATTCTTAACACCACTGAACTGTACACATACAACTAGTTAAAAGTATTTTAAAAAAAAGGAGGAACCACTGTCCCAGTGGGCAGGGCTGAGGATGCAGAATGTGAACTCTGCTGACACTTCAGACACGGTGTTTAACCTGCCTCCTCAGACACAAGAATGGGAACAGACATACTCACCACCCCGTGTACTGGCAGTGGCGGTGATGAGTAACACTGGCCCTGTGGCTTCCTAGGATGACGACACAGAACTCTGAACATTCCAACTTCTTTTACTTGAAAAGGTCATATGATTCGAACTAAACATGACCTGGCTTAAGTATACATGATAAGAACTAACATACATTGAGCATGTACCATGTGCTGGGCATTTTTCCCCTCTTTGCTCTCTTACTCTTCACAACAATCCCATGAGGTCAGTCACATTGTTAGCTCCCCTGTCAGATGAAGAAACTGAGGCAGAGGTCAGGTAACTGGCCCAAAGTCACCATGCGAGTAAGCTGTGCAGTCGTGAGTTGAACCTAGAGCTCACGGTGCTGGGGTGCAGGTTACAGGGGTCCCAAACAGCCTGCAGCCCCACCTTGTACCCACCTGCTCTCCACGCACCACTAGACCATATGCCCCAGGACCATTCTGGCTCATTCACTGCCCCCAGGGCCGTACTTGACAGACAGGACTTGATGCATCTGTTCCACCCGTGAGCTACTAAGTCTATGTTTATTTTTGGTTTTTGGAGGAGGTAGTGGCAGCACCTTTAACGCGACTCACACTCAAAACAGACTCTGAACACAAAGTCTTCAGTACTCACTTCCACTTTCCCTATGCAGGCATAGGGAAGTGGGCATCACTTCGTACCTGCTGTTTACTCCCAAAGGCAGGTCTGCCAATCAACCCAAAACCATTCCACATGGCTCCTCCTGCCTTCCCTCTCTGTTGAAAACAGTACCCTCCACCCAGCTGGCATGCCTTCCACCTCAAAGTCATCCTTCATCCTCCCTCCTCCTGCTACACCAGCCCCCACTTGGTAAAGTCCCCTGCTGCCCACATTGCACCTACATGCAGCCACCCCACCGCCTCAGTCCCTCATCTGCTCAGATTCACCCACTCTGAGGCCTCTCACCGATTTATTCTGCATGCTGCCCCTGCCCTGACCCCTCATCCACACCACTCCCCGGCTGACAAAGCTGTGGTGCCCACCACCCCCTCATCAGATATCACGACTTCCTCAACAGGAGATTGGATGTCCTTCTAGACCTGGGTCAGTCTCAACTCCAGTCACCTGTCTTCAATTCAGTCAGTTCAGTCGCTCAGTCGTGTCCGACTCTTTGCGACCCCATGAATTGCAGCACGCCAGGCCTCCCTGTCCATCACCAACTCCCGGAGTTGACCCAGACTCACGTCCATCGAGTCAGTGATGCCATCCAGCCATCTCATCCTCTGCCGTCCCCTTCTCCTCCTGCCCCCAATCCCTCCCAGCATCAGAGCCTTTTCCAATGAGTCAACTCTTCACATCAGGTGGCCAAAGTACTGGAGTTTCAGCTTTAGCATCATTCCTTCCAAAGAAATCCCAGGGCTGATCTCCTTAGAATGAACTGGTTGGATCTCCTTGCAGTCCAAGGGACTCTCAAGAATCTTCTCCAACACCACAGTTCAAAAGCATCAATTCTTCGGTGCTCAGCTTTCTTCACAGTCCAACTCTCACATCCATATATGACCACTGGAAAAACCATAGCCTTGACTAGACAGACCTTTGTTGGCAAAGTAATGTCTCTGCTTTTGAATATGCCATCTAGGTTGGTCATAACTTTCCTTCCAAGGAGTAAGCGTCTTTTAATTTCATGGCTGCAGTCACCATCTGCAGTGATTTTAGAGCCCCCAAAAATAAAGTCTGACACTGTTTCCACTGTTTCCCCATCTAGTTGCTGAATTAAATACAGTCATCAGGTTACAGTGGAACTTGCTGGTCACCTTGGCATGACAGGAAACAGAGCTCACATACCACTGGCCAAGAACCACTGAAGCACTCTGTGCATTTTCTCATTAACTCTTGCAATAAGCTGAAGAAGTGGGTACTATTTTAGTGGTGGTGCTCAGTCGTGTCCTCTTTGCGACCCCACTGTAGCTAGCCCGCCAAGCTCCTCTGTCCATGGAATTTTCCAGGCAAGAATACTGGAGTGGGATGCTATTTCATCTACAAATGAGGAAATGGAGGCCTGGACAGATTGAATGATTTGCCCTAAATCCCACAGTTGTTAGCAGCAGAGCCACAAAGGCAGTCCTCTGAGGTCTGGACACTATACTTGCTTTAGAGACTTTTGAAACAGAGTATAGTTATGTTTACAGCTTCCCAGTGGCTTAGTTGGTAAAGAATCTGCCTGCAGTGCAGGAGACCTGGGTTCAATCCCCAGGTTGGGAAGATCCTCAGAGAAAGAAATGGCAACCCACCCCAGTATTCTTGCCTGGAGAATTCCATGAACAGAGGAGCCTGGTGGGCTACAGTCCATGGAGTCACAAAGAGTAGGACTGGACTTATGTGACTAAACCACATAGTTATGTTTGGGGGAACATGATCTAATCCTCAAGAGAACTGAATCCACTGAAGAATGAGCCAGATGGAACAAGATCTAAGTTTTAACCAGTAATTTTTCTAGCATTTTCATACATTAAATGTTCTATGAAGAAAAATGATCCCTAGTAGGACTTGAAACTAAGGGCCTTTTTAACTGGGAGCATTTTATAAGGGAACATTCTGTTATTTATGTTGGTATTTCCTTCAGTATGCCTGAAGAACTCTGGCCCCTAAAAGGAAAGATTCTCCCTTTCCTGGTCCCCTGTATCAGAAAAAATGAAACCTACAGGAACACAGGCCTACCTACCTGAGACTTCTTAATGCATCTGTGAGGTGGAGGTGGGAGAGAGGCAGGCGTGTCTCTGGAAGGCACCTGTGTCCTCTTTCCCTTGGAATTAGGATGGGAGGGGAAAGGAGAGGATCCTAAATGATCCCTCCCAGCTTGCTGTGGAGGAAGACCAGGCCCTTTTCCAGCTGCTTCTCCCGGGCCTCGGGATCCTCCAGTTTCTGGTTTTTCCGGAACTCACGGCGGATGGAGGCAAGGTAGAAGTCTCGATCAGTGTAGCGAAGCTGTCGGCCTTGGCGAAGCAGAGCCCGGTAGAGACTCAGCACCGCCTCTCGGCTCCATGAGGCCATGGGGGACTGACAGGGGCTGGGCGTCAAGCTATACACAGGAGGGAAGAAAGAGAAGCCTAGAATCAGAATTAATGATAGAAGGGAACTACACTGTTGTTCTCGTTCAGTTGCTCAGTTGTGTCCGACTCTTTGTGACCCTTTGGACTGTAGCCTGCCAGGCTCCTCAGTCCATGGGATTCTCCAGGCAAGAATACTACAGTGGGTTGCCATTTCCTTCTCCAAGGGGATCTTCCCCACCCAGGGATTGAACCCACATTTCCTGCATTGACAGGTGGATTCTTTACCGCTGAGTCACCAGGAAAGCCCAGAAGGACCTATGAAAGTGAAATGTGAAAGTGTTAGTTGCTCAGTCATGTCTGATTCTGCAAACCCATGGACTGTACCTCGCCAGGCTCCTCTGTCCATGGGATTCTCCAGGCAAGACTACTGGAGTAGGTAACCATTCCCTTTGCCAGGGGATCTTCTTGACCCAGGGATTGAACCCAGATCTCTCTTGTTGCAGACACATTCTTTACCATCTGAGTCACCAGTAATTCTGTAGTTCTTAATCCAGGTCTCAGAGAGCCCCTCAAGGTCACACTGTGACTTAGTGGCAGGGCCGGGACTAGATTCCAGCCTACAGACTCCTGCTCCTGGGAAACTACCAGCTACGCTGAAAGGTCAGGGACTGGAAGCTGGACTACCTGGGCTTGAATTTTGGCTCTGCCACTTACCTGCCATATGATTTTGGGCAAAGTACATAACCTCTCTGAGCATCAGTTTCCTCACTTGTAAAATAGAAATAATGCTATCTACATTTATATACTGCTATGTACTTTTATGCTAATAGTACTTACCTCATAGGATTATTTTGAAACTTGCCTGAGATATCGCATGTAAAGTGAAAGGAAGTAAAAATATTAGTTAGTCACATCCATCTCTTTGTGACCCCATGGACTGTATGTAGCCCGTCAGGCTCCTCTGGAGCCTAGCTTCTCTAGGCAACTGGAGTGGGTTGCCATTTCTTCCTCCAGAGGATCTTCCCGACCCAGGGGTTGAACCCCAGTCTCCTGCACTGCAGACAGATTCTTTACCATCTGAGCCACCAGGGAAGAAGCACACGTAATATAACTTCACCACAAGGGGCCTCAGTCATACTTGAATCCTAGCACCAACACTTAGTAAGCTAATTACCCTGGGCAAGTTTCTTAACCTCTCTGGGCTTACCTTAGTTCCTCATTTGTAAAATGAGGATTAAAACTGTATTTTCCATATGGTTAGTATGAGGATTAAATGTGGTTAGAATAGCACTCAGCATATGCCAAGCCATCTATTGTGGCAGCTATGATTAATGCTACCTCCCCTTGTGTGTTTGTAAGTGTTCAATAAGTATCAGATTTAGTTACACATAAACCACCATCATCTACCTTCAGTAACAATAAACCCTTACAGAACCAGGAGTGTTACCATTTGCAAAGTGCTTTGTCATCCATTATCACATTTAAACTGAGGAACTTATGAAGTGGACAGGGTTCATAACAACAATGGTTAATGTTTATTGATTGTTTACTATTATAGCACGCACTGGCCAAGCAGGTCCCACGTGACATCTCATTCCATCAACAATTCTAGTGTCACCAGTATCTCCATTTTAAGTGGAGGAAACTGATGCTGCCAGAGAGAAGTAACTCGCCCACAGGCAGGGCTGTAAAGGGGGGGGTGCACTTCCGACCCCGACTCAGCCTGCCTGTGGAATGAAAACTACCGTGGGCTGGGATCTTACCATGCATACAGCACTTCTAGGTGCTGTACAGACTTTCCCAGTTCAGCGCCTGGCACATACCGAGGGCTCAAAAAATAACGAAGGACGCTCACAGTGTCCCTGTGTGGAAAAAATGATCACCCCTCTTTCTGAAATAAATGAGACTGAATGGGAGAGGTATCTGACTGGTAAAAAGGTCTAAACTTTGGGCCCAAAGTCAGCTACCGTCAGCCTCTGGCTTTGCGAGCCTGCTGCGCGAGGGTGAGCCAGCCACCGTCCTCATCCCTTTACCCTCAACTGCAGAAGAGCGCCCCTCGGCGCCAAGTCTCCCTGAGTGGGACAGATGAATCCAGAAATCAACAGTAAAGTGTTTTACGAAGTAGGAGGGGACTGGCATGCAAGAGCTGTTACAAGGTCGACAGGCGAATGGGCGGGTGGGCCCTGGAGGGTCCCCAGGTCCTCCCCCTACCTGGGGGGATCGCACCGAACCAGGGTGGAAAGACCCTGAGGCTGGGGCAGGGGGGCTCTGGGGCACCGGGAGAGCTCCGGAGGTTGGGGCGAGGCCCCGGAGCGGCCTCCAGGGGAAAACCCAAGGCAGGCTGGGGCGAGACCCCCGGTGATCAGGCCGGTAGTGTGGGCCCCGGCCGGGCTGGGGACTCAAACAGCGACCCTGAGAGAAGGCGTGGCGAACCCCCACCCCTAGCCGTCACTCCTCCCCTCGCTCACCTGAGGACCGCGCGCACTTCCTCTACTCAAGATTCGCCTCTCGCCCGGTACCTCTCCTAGGGTCACCCACCAACATGGCCCCTTTACTTCCGGGCCACGACCTTGCGACCGGAGCTGAGAGGAGGAACCGAAGGGAGCCGGGAAGCCGACGGTGGCTGAAGGACTTCCGGTCTCCCCTGCCTAGGCCTCTCTCGGGGTGGGGCCAGGAGCCGCGTCGGGCCCCGCCCCTCTCGGGGCCCCGCCCCACAGTCCTGAGTCCCGCCTCTATACGTGACGTCACCTAAGGATGGGCCTGGCCAGGCCATTTGGACCCCGCCCAGAGGGCCCCAGAGGGCCGCGGACAAGTGGTCCGGTGGAAAAGAGGGGGAAACCGTTGTGCGGGCTGGTCACCCAACCTGCTGTCAGCCCTATGACCTGTCAGGCCCCAGCACTGTTTGCTGATCTTGGGCTGGAGCCGTGGAGGGTCCCTGGGGAGGTTTAGCACTAACAATGTTCTCTATCGTGGGTTTTAAAGCTCTTCGAGATTGCTCTCTTTTCATCCTTCCGCGCTGTTACCGCTCGACTGTTAAAGACCTACTGTTCAAGGTCCTCCTCAAACATCCCCACTAGAAGTCTCCAGCTCATTCCGCGCCCCTCATCCAACACACCTAGGTGTCTCTTTTGAGTCCCACAGAACTGTTTGCACATCCCAGTTAGGGCTTCAGTCCTTCAAGGAAATGTATTGTTTGGGTTTTGTGTGTTTTTTTTTTTTTTTTTTTTCTTTTTTTGCTAATCCGGGTCTTAGTTGGGGCACTCAGGATATTTGTTGCTGCATGCGAACTCTTAGTTGTGACTTGTAGGATCTAATTCCCTGACCAGGAATGGAACCTGGGCCCCCTGCGTTGGGAGTGCAGAATATTGGCCACTGGACCACCAGGGAAGTACACAAACACGTTTATTGGCGCCTGTTATTTGCTAGGCACTGTTTTTAAATTTCTCCATTACTTTTTGTCTCTCATCAGATTTGAGGGCAGGAGCCCATGTCCTTATGGAATCTGTCAGCCCTTTTCCCCCTTTTGCCAGCTCAGCATCTCAGAAGGGGAGGGGAAAAGGCAGGCTTTGAAATCAGGCCCAGCCTGCTCCAAATTCAGCTCTACCTTAAAGAGAGCAGCCTGCCCTCTGGCAACTTTCCTAACCTGACCCCTCTCAGACCCTCTCAGCCCCTCTCAGCCTTTGTGAGGATTAAAAAGCATCTAGCAGGAAGGGGCAGTGGCTGAGAGGAGCAAGCCCACATCCAAGGAGCGGTGGCTGCGCGGGCGCAAGAGGCCCGAGAGGAGCTACCCCACATTCAAGGTCAAGAGGGGCGACCTCGTCCAAGGTAAAGAGCTGCAGCTGCCCTTTGCTGGAGCAGCTGTGAAGAGATACCCCACATCCAAGGTAAGAAAAACCCAAGTAAGATGGTAGGTGTTGCAAGAGGGCATCAGAGGGCAGACACACTGAAACCATAATCACAGAAAACTAGCCAATCTGATCACATGGACCACAGCCTTGTCTAAGTCAGTGAAACTAAGCCATGCCATGTGGGGCCACCCAAGACGGATGGGTCATGGTGGAGAGGTCTGACAGAATGTGGTCCACTGGAGAAGGGAATGGCAAACCACTTCAGTATTCTTGCCTTGAGAACCCCATGAACAGTATGAAAAGGCAAAACGATAGGATACTGAAAGAGGAACTCCCCAGGTTGGTAGGTGCCCAATATGCTACTGGAGATCAGTGGAGAAATAACTCCAGAAAGAATGAAGGGATGGAGCCAAAGCAAAAACAACACCTAGTTGTGGATGTGACTGGTGATAGAAGCAAGGTCCGATGCTGTAAAGAGCAATATTGCATAGGAACCTGGAATGTCAGGTCCATGAATCAAGGCAGATTGGAAGTGGTCAAACAGGAGATGGCAAGAGTGAATGTCGACATTCTAGGAATCAGCAAACTAAAATGGACTGGAATGGGTGAATTTAACTCAGATGACCATTATATCTACTATGGGGTAGCCACCATGGTCAACAAATGCAGTACTTGGATGCAATCTCAAAAATGACAGAATGATCTCTGTTCATTTCCAAGACAAACCATTCAATATCACAGTAACCCAAGCCTATGCCCCAACCAGTAACGCTGAAGAAGCTGAAGTTGAATGATTCTATGAAGACCTACAAGACCTTTTAGGACTAACACCCAAAAAAGATGTCCTTTTCATTATAGGGGACTGGAATGCAAAAGTAGGAAGTCAAGAAACACCTGGGGTAACAGGCAAATTTGCCCTTGGAGTATGGAATGAAGCAGGGCAAAGGCTAATAGAGTTTTGCCAAGAGAACGCACTGGTCATAGCAAACACCCTCTTCCAACAACACAAGAGAAGACTCTACACATGGACATCACCAGATGGTCAACACCAAAATCAGATTGATTATATTCTTTGCAGCCAAAAATGGAGAAGCTCTATACAGTTAGCAAAAACAAGACTGGGAGCTGACTGTGGCTCAGATCATGAACTCCTTATTGCCAAATTCAGACTTAAATTGAAGAAAGTAGGGGAAACTACTAGACCATTCAGGTATGACCTAAATCAAATCCCTTATGATTATACAGTGGAAGTGAGAAATAGATTTAAGGGACTATATCTGATAGACAGAGTGCCTGATGAACTATGGATGGAGGTTCATGACATTGTACAGAAGACAGGGATCAAGACCATCCCCATGGAAAAGAAATGCAAAAAAGCAAAATGGCTGTCTGGGGAGGCCTTACAAATAGCTGTGAGAAGAAGAGAAGTGAAAAGCAAAGGAGAAAAGGAAAGATATAAGCATTTGAATGCAGAGTTCCAGAGAATAGCAAGGAGAGATAAGAAAGCCTTCTTCAGTGATCAATGCAAGAAAATAGAGGAAAACAACAGTATGGGAAAGACTAGAGATCTCTTCAAGAAAATTAAAGATACCAAGGGAACATTTCATGCAAAGATGGGCTTGATAAAGGACAGAAATGGTATGGACCTAACAGAAGCAGAAGATATTAAGAAGAGGTGGCAAGAATACACAGAAGAACTGTACAAAAAAGAGCTTCACGATCCAGATAATCACGATGGTGTGATCACTCACGTAGAGCCAGACATCCTCGAATGTGAAGTCAAGTGGGCCTTAGAAAGCATCACTACGAACAAAGCTAGTGGAGGTGATGGAATTCCAGTTGAGCTATTTCAAATCCTGAAAGATGATGCTGTAAAAGTGCTGCACTCAATATGTCAGCAAATTCGGAAAACACAGCAGTGGCCACAGGACTGGAAAAGGTCAGTTTTCCTTCCAATCTCAAAGAAATGCAATGCCAAAGAATGCTCAAACTGCCGCACAATTGCACTCATCTCACACGCTAGTAAAGTAATGCTCAAAATTCTCCAAGCCAGGCTTCAGCAATACATGAACCGTGAACTTCCAGATGTCCAAGTTGGTTTTAGAAAAGGCAGGGGAACCAGAGATCAAATTGCCAACATCCGCTGGATCATCAAAAAAGCAAGAGAGTTCCAGAAAAACATTTATTTCTGCTTTATTGACTATGCCAAAGCCTTTGACTGTGTGAATCACAATAAACTGTGGAAAATTCTGAAAGAGATGGGCATACCAGACCACCTGACCTGCCTCTTGAGAAACCTGTATGCAGGTCAGGAAGCAACAGTTAGAACTGGACATGGAACAACAGACTGGTTCCAAATAGGGAAAGGAGTACATCAAGGCTGTATATTGTCACCCTGCTTATTTAACTTATATGCAGAGTACATCATGAGAAATGCTGGGTTGGAAGAAGCACAAGCTGGAATCAAGATTGCGGGGAGAAATATCAATAACCTTATATACACAGATGACACCACCCTTATGGCAGAAAGTGAAGAGGAACTAAAAAGCCTCTTGATTAAAGTGAAAGAGGAGAGTGAAAAAGTTGGCTTAAAGCTCAACATTCAGAAAACTAAGATCATGGCATTTGGTCCCATCACTTCATGAGAAATAGATGGGGAAACAGTGTAAACAGTGTCAGACTTTCTTTTTCTGGGCTCCAAAATCACTGCAGATGGTGATTGCAGCCATGAAATTAAAAGACGCTTACTCCTTGGAAGGAAAGTTATGACCAACCTTGATAACATTAAAAAGCAGAGACATTACTTTGCCAACAAAGGTCCGTCTAGTCAAGGCTATGGTTTCTCCAGTGGTCATGTATGGATGTGAGAGTTGGACTGTCAGGAAAGCTAAGCACTAAAGAATTGATGCTTTTGAACTGTGGTGTTGGAGAAGACTCTTGAGAGTCCCTTGGACTGCAAGGAGATCCAACCAGTCCATTCTGAAGGAGATCAGTCCTGGGTGTTCATGGGAAGGAATGATGCTGAAGCTGAAACTCCAATACTTTGGCCACCTCATGCAAAGAGTTGATTCATTGGAAAATACCCTGATGCTGGGAGGGATTGGGGGCAGGAGGAGAAAGGGATGACAGAGGATGAGATGGCTGGATGGCATCACTGACTCGATGGACATGAGTCTGAGTGAACTCTGGGAGTTGGTGATGGACAGGGAGGCCTGGCGTGCTGCGATTCATGGGGTTGCAAAGTCAGACACAACTGAGCGACTGAACTGAACTGAACTGAGCAGGAAGGGGTGGGCACCCACAGAGCAGTTGCCCACCCGTCCAATTATTCTTGCACAAATCGTTGTTTGGGGTCTCTAATGTCAATCCTAAAGAAAATCAACCCTGAATGTTCATTGGAAGGACAGATGCTGAAGCTGAAGCTCCAGTACTTTGCCCACCTCATGCGAAGAGCTGACTCACTGGAAAAGACCCTGATGCTGGGAAAGATTGAGGGCAGGAGGAGAAGGGGCAACAGAGGATGAGGTGGTTGGATGGCATCACTGACTCAATGGACATGAGTTTGAGCAAGCTCCAACAGATAGTGGAGGACAGGGAGGCCTGGTGTGCTGCAGTCTGTGGGGTTGCAGAGAGTCAGACACACTGAATGAATGGACAACAACAACATGCCCTGCACTGCCACGCGAGTGGCCGATGAGATGAGATCACGTCCAGATGTAAAAGGAAGTGATAAGAATTGGGAGGAAAAAATAATGCGTAAGGATGGAGAGAAAGGAGCTGCTTTTATACCTGAAACGTTGCTGGAGAGCCTGTCTGATAAGAGGACCTGAGTAGGACCTGCAGGAGGGGCATTCCAGGTATTGGCCCTCAGGTGGGCCCTTAGTCTATCTTAGGAGCAGCCAGGGAGGCGGCCAGTGCCTGGGGGAATAGAGTGAGCAAGAGGTGAAGAAGAGGCAAGACAGGAGGTCCTTGTCACAGACGGGGAGAGGAGACCATCTGAGACAGGAGCCACCAGAGGATTTGGAGTAAAGTAGTGATGGGATCTGACATCCATTAGTTTGTCTGTGGTTAAAAAAAAAATTATACTTAGAATTAGCCAACTGGACTTAGTTTAGATGATACAATTTGTTGGCACCACCCAAAGCATTACAGGGCCTGTCGAACCTATATGCCTTTTTCTCTCCATCAGACCCCATCAGGGTGCTGGCCTGGCTAGGTGATGTCATAAAAGCATCTTCCCAGCCTGTCTGATACCTGTGTTGATGGCCTTGACCTCCACAAAGAACATGAGTGTGTTGCTGTCTTCTCTTTCACAGTGGATCCAGTGGCCTGCGGGACGTGGTACTGGCATAGTGGTCAAGCTTGGTTCTCCTGGGGATGCACTTATGAGAATATTTAGGCTCCCATTGTAGCCATGGTGTCTATGTCCTCTGGAAGGTGGGTGACATGTGGATTTTCTTTTGTGTGTGTGTCTTTGGTTGCGTTTCAGCACTGCCTTCCTGACCTTCAAAGTCTGTTTTGACGTTAGCTCTGGGAGGGCAGGGGCTTTCTTCTTCACTTTTGGTGTCATCTTTGAGAAAAAGGCCCCTGCATTCTATTTTCAAAGGATCAGTCTGACTGGAGACTAATAGAAGGCTGAAGGGCTAAAGCAGAGTGACTGGTCAAGAGGCTGCTGCAAAGCCCCAGGGGAGAGAGGACAGGGACTTGGCCCAGGGGGCAGCAGTGTGGAGGGGAGTGGTCGGATCCAGGAAGTATTCGGAGGTAGGGCCACAGTTTGTTGATGGGGGAGTGAGACGGAGGGTCAACCATGGCTTTGGGGTCCTGCCTGAGTAATGCCCTATTGCTTCCCCTGCTCCAACCTATTCAAGAGCATCTTCCAGGCTTCCCATGTTTCTAAGAGAAGGCAGTTTTCTGGGGTCTAGAGTCTCCACTCACATAAAGGAAGATCTCCCATGACAGAGGGAGCCCCATCAATACTGGGGAGACCGTGGACCCCTGGAACATCTAGGAAAGGGAGGGACCTGGATAGGGGCCTTGAGGAGGCTAAGATTTAGGAGTAATAATGTGTGTGGCATCTGGGATCTTAGGCATCATTCCCCGAGGGCTGGATTGGTGTGGGAGAAACACCGAAATGGCAGCAGACCCTACATGTGCCTTTATGAAGCAGCTGTTGTGTGCCAGGCACGTGGCTAAGTACTTTACAAATGTTGTTTATGTCAAAAGTCCATGTTGGGTCAGCATGATTGTCCTGATGATGATAAGCAAAGCAGAGAAAGGTTCAGGCATTTCCCTAAGACACCAAGCCAGGCAGCTGAGAGGCTCACTGTGGAGCCCAGGTCTGTCTTACTCCAAAATGTGTATTCTTCCAACTCTTCGAGGCTGCCCTACTTTGCTCTTTAAGGAAATAATTTTGTGACCCACATAAGCCTAATTGGTGACATTCCCAGCTGGAAGACCAAGGGAACTTTTATATCTCCCCTGACCCTCCTGTTCTGGAGAACATTAGTTTTAGGAAGGAAAGAGGAAGGCCCCTTGGGCATCTGCCCTTCAGATAAGCTCCCGCAGACTCTTCTTGCTCTTCAGAGCAAACTCTGGGAGACAGTGAAGGATAGGAAATCTGGGTGTGCTGCATCCCTGGGGCTCACGAAGAGTTGTATGTGCCTTAGAGACTGAACAGCAACAAGACAGAAAGCCAACCTAGCCCACCAACCCTCCCCAGCCTACCCAGGGAGACTCAGGGTGTAGGAAAGTGTAGATGCTCTTACTACCCAGGATGACGGAGATGTTGACTATGACCGGATCAATGAAGACTCCGTGATATAAGCGGCCAGGGACCTGGAAATCATTCTCTGAGAGCTAACTCCATCCTCATGGGGTTTGCTATCTTCAGATGTCATCGATTCTGTATTTACCAGACTAGAACCTGATACCCCTGGACAGGTGTTTCTCCCATTGTCCTGTGAAATCTTTGCTGCCCACATTGTGCCAGGTGGTGCTGAAATGGGCAAAGGGAACGGAAGCTTGTTCACTGAATACCTCTCTTTGGCAGGCACCAGGAGTAGCGGACTGAGGGCAGAAGATGTGTGGGCTCAGAGCCCAGATCCCAGCTCCCCACTTTCCACTTGTGCACCTCGGGGAGTTCCAGGACGTAGAAGAGAGACGGGGAGACTGAGTACAGTGACCAGCCCAGGGCAGTTGCTCGGGGAGTGGCAGTTGGCTTTCCTTCACATCCTTCACCCCCATGGATTGACTACAGCCCGCCAGGGCAGTGCACTAGCGTACCCACTTTTTAAAAATTGCTGCTGCTGCTAAGTCGCTTCAGTCGTGTCCGACTCTGTGTGACCCCATAGACGGCAGCCCACCAGGCTCCCCCGTCCCTGGGATTCTCCAGGCAAGAACACTGGAGTGGGTTGCCATTTCCTTCTCCAATGCATGAAAGTGAAAAGTGAAAGGGAAGTCGCTCAGTCATGTCTGACTCTTCGAGACCCCATGCACTGCAGCCCATCAGGCTCCTCCGTCCATGGGATTTTCCAGGCAAGAGTGCTGGAGTGGGGTGCCATTGCCTTTTAAAAATTATTTTAAGCTTAATCCATGTTGTCATATCAGTTTATTCCATTTTACTGCTAGATAATATTCCATTACGTGTGTGTACCACAATTTTTTAAATATTTATTTTACTGCCTTGGGTCTTAGTTGCATCGTATGGGATCTTTCATCACTTGGGATGATGTGACTCGAGTTGCCCAGCTGCGTGTGGGATCTTAGTTCCCCACTCAGGGATGGAACCTGCGCCTCTTTTGTTGGAAGGCAGATTCTTAACCCCTGGATCACAAGCGAATTCTCTCAGTGTACCCATTTGACAGATGAGGCACCATTCAGACAGCTTCATGACTTAGCTATTGAACAGGCTTTCACCTCCTCAAGGGGCAAACTGGAAGTCCCCGTGCTGGGCTGGACCAAGATGTGTTCTTGCTTCACATCAAGCTTTGTAAGATACAGACAAATATAAAAGACAGCTTTCTAGTTCGGCTTAAATGTTTAGAATATCTGGAAGCACTGGCTCAGAGTTTGAGCTCCCCCCGCACGCTGATCCCCACTGCTCCCTGTCATCTTATCCATGGGTGTTCATTCATCTACATGACTCGTTGGGCTCCTGTATCCTGCCGAGTCTTCCAAAGCCTCACAAGGCTTTCTCATCTGAGCTGGAAAGGAAAGGGATTCGGAGAGAAAGCATGATTGCCCACCAGAGTCAGGATGGGTACCCTCTCTGACGTATCTTCCCAGCTATAATCACAAAGCATCAAACCTTAAAATATAGAAAGAGGAAACTGGAACAGCACAGCTGTGCTCAAAGCCAAGATAAATACCTCCACAGCTCAGGACGGGAACTGAAGCTGAAGTTCTTGGTACAGCCTGGGAGCCAAGGTGGACTCTTGGAGAGTGCTGGGACCTGCAGGGCTCCCAAACCCGCCTCCTGGAAGTCCCAGGAGAAAATCCAGGCATGGTGGGGCAGCTAGAGTTGAAGAAGTGAGAGTTAAGATTATTCCAGTCAAGGGCAAAGTATTACAGGAAGCAGGTGGATGTGGATGGAGAAGGAAATGGCAACCCACACCAGTATTCTTGCCTAGAGAATTCCATGGACAGAGGAGCCTGGTGGGCTGCCATCTGTGGGGTCGCACAGAGTCAGATACAACTGACGTGACTTAGCAGCAGCAGCAGCAGTGGGTGTGGAGGGCTGAGGGTCGCTGGGCTGAGGGTTAGACCTGAGAGTTTATTCAGCTTAACTTTTCCCCTGCACAGACCCCCCTCTTCAACTGTACAGCCACTCAAGAGACAGAAAAGACTGGCCAAATTGTACTTTTTAAAAAATCTTATGTCTATGGTGAATTCATTTTGTTACAAGGAGCAAGGGAGGGATTGTAATTAATCTTTTTTTGAAACGACTGTCTGATATTTATGAAACTATCCTTCTTTCCCCCAATGCCACTTTTATCATATATCAAATTCCTGTGTGTATTTGAGGACCCCGTCTCCAAGTCTTCAGAACAGAGTGGCAACTTCACATTAGCCGACTTCCAGGTCAGGGTACTGCCTTCCAGTGTCTACTACTGTTATTACAAGTTAGAGGCCAGGGAGACCAGTCACCCGAGGAAGGGTGAGTTACTCTGTGCCCAGGTCAGTACAATTCATGGAGGATTTAGTGAGTGTGTCCAGGCCTGGGGCAGACCACTGGAGACCCAAAAGTGAGGCCCAGCCCCTCTGCGTAGACAAGAGAGATGCTCCAGAGGTATGTCCTCTGTTCATGCTTCTCTCGGAGCTCCAGCACCTCTGGTTCACTTCCTCTGTAAAGGGGAGAGAAGGTTCCCTTCCTCGCTCCCCCACCCCCACCTCCTACCCCGCTGTGCCTTCAGCACTCTGACATGCCCCCAGCATCGCCTTCATCGTGTTGTGTTACTTCCTGAGATTGGTTTTCTTTTATCATTTTCCAAAATTCTAATTTTTATACATTTGCTTTTCCATTCTGTGGCCTGTATTTTTATCATCTGGCTTACATCCAGGGTGGTGTCCAGCGAGAAGGAAGAGGAAGGAAAGAAGGGAGCAAGCGAGGCGGGTTCTGGCTCTCCCACTAGGGGGCAGCGCTGCGCCACGAGAAGGCTGGTAGAGCCCTGGTCTTTAATCCGGCTGGAAGCGGTTCCCAGCCTTTCAGCAATTCTACCCTTAATCTCCCGAAATCCTAGGCTCCCCACCTCCAATCTCATATTCTGGAATGTGGGAGGAAACCCTTCGTTCGGATTACGGGAGAGATCATATAGCCAAAGGGCCTGGTGTGGACACAGAAGAGGCTCGGGGGCCGGGTGGCCTTTCTTGTGGATCAGAGGCTCTGTGGTGAGAGCTTCAGGAGTTGCAGCTCGAGAGCTCATAGTTGTGGCACCCGGGCTTCGTTCCTCCCAGGCATGTGGAATCTTCAAGGACCTGGGATCGAACCGGTGTCCCTTGCATTGCAAGGCAGATTCTTAACCACAGGACCACCAGGGAAGCCCCAGCGTGCCTTTGACAAAAGGGCACACATAGTTGAGAAATCCTGGGTGTGGGGTTTTTGGTTTTTTGTTTTTTTTGTTTTTTCCTTTTTAATTTGTCTGTACCAGGTCTTAGTTGCAGCATGTGGGATATAGTTCCCCGACCAGGGATTGAACCCCGGACGCTTAGATTGGGTGTGCAGAGCCTCAGCCGATGGACCATTAGGGAAGTCCCTGGTTGTATTTTAGCAGAGGTTCCATATAGCAGCCAGTGCTATAAGCTATATGCTCCACACACACCCCTGTATTTTTTTTGGTAGTGGATGGAGAAGTTCTTTTTTATTAAAGAAAGAACTTTTTTTTCTGGCTACACCGTAAAGTTTGCACGATCTTAGTTCTCTGACTAGGAATTGAACCCAGTCCCTTGGCAGTGAAAGCACAGAGTCCTAACCACTGGACTGCCAGGGAATTCCCAAGAACTTTTTTGGTTACTATTTGTTTATTTGACCGCACCAGGTCTTAGTGGTGGCATGCAGAATCTTCGAGCTTCATTTCGGCGTGTGTGATCTTTAGTTGTGGTGTGTGGACTCTCAGTTGGGGCATATGGAATCTAGTTGTGGCATGTGGTTCTTTGACGAGGGATCGAACCCGGACCTCCTGCATTGAGAGTGTGGAGTCCTAGCCACTGGACCATTAGGGAAGTATCCCCAAGAACTTCTTTTCTAGGAGCTTCCAGCAGTTTATTCTGTATCATGACCAATCTAGATAGCATATTCAAAAGCAGAGATGTTACTTTGCCAAGAAAGGTCCGTCTAGTCAAGGCTATGGTTTTTCCAGTGGTCATGTATGGATGTGAGAGTTGGACTGTGAAGAAAGCTGAGCACCCAAGAATTGATGCTTTTGAACTGTGGTGTTGGAGAAGAGTCTTGAGAGTCCCTTGGACTACAAGGAGATCCAACCAGTCCATCCTAAAGGAGATCAGTCCTGGGTGTTCTTTGGAAGTAATGATGCTAAAGCTGAAACTCCAGTATTTTGGCCACCTCGTGCGAAGAGTTGACTCATTGGAAAAGGCTCTGATGCTGGGAGGGATTGGGGGCAGGAGGAGAAGGGGACAACAGAAAATGAGATGGCTGGATGGCATCACCGACTCCATGGATGTGAGTTTGAGTGAACTCTGGGAGTTGGTGATGGACAGGAAGGGCTGGCGTGCTGTGATTCATGGGGTCACAAGGAGTTGGACACGACTGAGCGACTGAACTGAACTGAAGTCCGAATTGGGCCACTTGTCCATCCCTGAAGCTATCGCCCTGACCAGGCCATGGATGTACTCATTGGCTTAGCCATGCAGGGCCACCTTGGAAGCTGGGTGTACCCAGTAGGAGATACTGAGAAGAACAGGTGCAGATGTCCACAGCAGGTAGCACTGACTGAGTACTTACTGGATGCCCAGCTCTGTGCCCACTGCTTCACAGGCCTCATTTAATACCCACACCCAGCCAATGCTTTGAGGTTGGAGTTGTCATCCCCACTTTACAAATGCTGAGCTGAACACATCTAGGGTCATGTGATTAGCAACTTGGAATCTGGATTTTGGACCCTGAGTCGTTGGATCATAACCCTGGTATACAGTAGGTGATCAGTAATGGTAGCTACTATTAGGGAATTTTCAAGGATGACTCTCAGATATGACTCTCAGATTTCCAGCTGTTGTGACAGGGAAGATGACGCATCATCAACAGGATGGAACGTACGGGGAAAAGAGCCTTTGGGGAAGCTGAGTTCCATTTGGCTCTTCGGTGTTTGAAGTGACCGTGACACTCAACCCCAGTGGGATCCATGAATAAGGTGCTCAGGAGAGAGGACTCCCTGGAGAGATTTATCTGATCCCACCTTTATTTTTAGATTAATTAATTACTTTTGGCTGCGCTGGGTCTTGTGCACGGGCCCTCTTTAGCTGCTGAGTAGGGGCTGCTCTTCGTTGCAGTGCCCAGGCTCCTCACCATGGTGGCTTCTCCTGACGCGGGGCATGGGCTCTAGGTGCACGGGCTTCAGTACCTGCAGCACTGGGCTCAGTAGTTGTGGCACACGGGCTTAGTTGCCCTGCTGCAAGTGAAATCTTCTCAGACCAGGGATCAAACCCATATCCCCCGCATTGGCAGGTGGATTCTTATCCACTGTATCCACCAGGAAAATCCCTCGATCCCACCTTGATAAGAATCATGAACTGTAAGCAGAGTTGTGGGCCCAGGACCAAGCCCCAGAGAGACCCCTTATTGAAGGCCTGTATGGGGTAAATTGTTAGTCACTCAGTCATGTCCGACTCCTTGCGACCCCATGGATTGTAGCCCACCAGAGGTCCATGGAGTTTTCCAGGCAAGAATACTGGAGTGGATTGCCATTCCCTTCTCCAGGGGATCTTCCTGACCCAGGGATTGACCCTTGGTCTCCTGCATTGCAGGCAGATTCTTTACCATCTGAGCCACCAGGAAAGCCCTATGGGGTAAAAGGGGCCCAGAAAGGCAACCAGGAAGGAATGACAAGGAGGAGGAAGAGAAATGCACAGAGGCTAAGGGAAGGAGTGTTGAAAAGGGATGCATGGTGCATGTGTCAAGCACACCACGTGAGGAAATGCAGGGAGGTGTCGGTCATAATAATGACTCACATCTACAAAGTCCTCACAGTGCTCCAGGCTCTGTCCCAAGCTCTGGGCATCCTCACACCCACTCCAGAAGCCTGTTATATGAAGACCCTCAGCTCACAGATGATCCAGGAGAGGAGGTTGACCAAGGGCTGGTGAAAGGCTTGCTGAAGGCAGCTGAGATTGTACCAATGGTGACATCTTTGCCCCGAGTTTGGGGGAGCATCTCCCTTCCTTTTCAGTCAATGTAGAATGGGCTCTGGTTGATCTAAGCCAATCAGTATATGCCAACCCCTCTCCACTCTCAGTGGTCAAAGCATGATCACATGACCTCATCCAAGTCAGTGAGATCTGCGATCCAGACCCAGGGCTTTTAGGAGCTCTATTTCTTCTGTGCTGAGTACACAAGATGGGATGGTGTGAGCCCTGGAGCTGCTACAGCCATCTTACAGGCATGAGGGATAAAACCGTCTGGGAATGAGGGCAACACCTGTTGGGATGTGGAGCTGGGCTGAGCCACAGAGAGAGCTGGATGACCATGTGACATTGAGCTCTGCCTCAAGCTGCAGCTGAAGGCTTTACCATTACTGACATTTATTGCCAGCAACCAATAAGCTCTTCCTCTGCTTTTCTAGTTTGGGCTGGATTTTCTATCCTTCATTGAAAGCAAACTGTATCAGTTATGTAGGGCCACAATTAGGCTGAGTAACAAATCACCCCCACAGTTTAGTGGCTAAAGCAATTCAGCTCATGAGACTGGACTGATGGGTTGGACTTGACTTGGAAGTCCTCTGGCCTTGACCAGTGGGATGATGGAGACAGCCAGGCCACATGTAGAGGCCCCAGTGATAACAATTATGTCACTGTTGATGTTTTGTCTCTGGAAGCTTTCAGGAGTCTAGGATAGGTGCTTCAAAGATGGTCTGTGCTACTGATGGAGGGTCGAGCTTTTCTTACAAATACTGCAGGCTGTGGAAGGGTAGATGAGAGGCCAGATTGGTTTTTTCTCTTAATTTGGGTTTGTGTGATGCTTCCTTGGGATCATGGTCAGGCAGTGGTTTTTTTCAGCAGCAGACCTCATGGGTAAAATGGGTCCTTCTCAGAGCCTCTTCTCAGTGGGTCTGTGAGGGTGAGGGAGACCTGTCTATGTGACTGTTGACGGGCTGGCAGGCTCATTCTTTGTGTGTTATCCCTTCCTTCGTCAAAACAATGCAGGTCAGGTCTGAGCAGGTGGACATGTCTCTATAGCAGCTGTCCACCCACTGCAGATCAGAAAAACTGTTCAGCTGAGCCCAGCCTGAATTGTAGAATTGGGAGCAAATAGATTGTTGTTTTATCTACTATATTTCAGGGTGATTTGTGTTGCATCAATAAATAGCAACAGCGTTTAAAAACAAACAAACAAAAAGACTATTAAAAGACTATATTAATTTGGGGGGCTTCCCTGGTGACTCAGTGGTAAAGAATCTCCCTGCCAATGCAGGAGACACAGGTCCAATCCCTGGTCCCGGAAGATCCCACATGCCATGGGACAACTAAGCCTGCGGACCTCAACTACTGAGCCTGTGCTGCAGAGGCCGGGAGCTGCAACTACAGAGCCCGCCTGCCGCAACCACTGAAGCCTGAGCACCCTAGAGTCTGTGCTCTGCAGCAAGAGAAGCCACTGCAACAAGAGGCCCTTGCACTGCAACGAGGGTAGCCCCCACTTGCCACAACCAGAGAAAAGCCTGTGCAGCAACGGAGACCCAGCAAAACCAAATAAATAAACAATTTTTTTTAAACTGTATTAATTTGAAAGAGTTAGTTTCCTATTACAACTGAGTCACTGGGAATTCACCGGAACAGCAGGTGAAGAGTCAAGGATGCTGGCCCTGGGCAAGGCCTCTCACTCCTTTGAGCTTTAACCAGAGATCTGTTTTAACCCCAAACATCTATGGGTGTTTCATGATTTGGGGCACGTGGGTGGAGATTTCCAATGGGCTCCAGGATGATGGGCCTTTGGGATTTGGGGGTTTTATCTACACACAGCCAAAGCCCCCACTTGCAAAGCATACTGGGAGGATTTTAACGATAGGTCTTGACTGCAGTCATCACGTTTGCTCTTGTCTCTTCCAACCTAATGGAGCTTACCAGGTTGCCAAGCTTTTCTCTTTATTTCATTTTATCCTCTGCATGCAGTAAAGCTTTCTATAGGCTATTTTGGTAGAGAGGAGAATGAGTCTGGAAGAAAATATATGTTCCCCCCTCCAAGGTCATGGAGCCCATCGATGCCGCCACACCTATCTGGATGGCCAGCGGAGGGGATGTGTTTTACTTGATGCTCACAGACAGACAGCAACACTGGTTCCTGCATGATGCCAACCTCTGGGTTCTGGGGACTCTGTGCCAGCCTTGCCTCACTGTCCTGAGGTCATGCTTCCCTGTGTTCTCCACTGACTGTGGAGGGAACACCCTCTGAGAACAGGGACTGTCCTCTCTCTCGGTGACCCACGACCCAGCACTGTGCCTGGCTGTCAGAAGCCTGGATGATGTCTGAATGATGGCACTGGCATCACCCCCAGCCTTTCCACCTCTCCCCCTACCCTCCTCTTCCTCCCCGAATGGACTCAGAGATGGAGTTAAGTTTGGCAGTTAAGATCTCAGTCTCTGGAGTTAGGCAAACTGCCCTTCCTTGCCTTACTGAATGTATCCAAGCCTCACTTTCCACATCTGTAACATGGGAATGATAAGGGAGGGAACTCGCTTATCCCAGAGTTTGGCACAAAGTAGGCATTTCATTAACAATGTTTGTGAAGGAACAGTGGTGACGGTTCATTATCAGACATGATTGAAAGGCTGTCAACTTGACCTTAAGTGGCAGGTGGGTCACTGTTGCCGTCTTTCAGATAGATGCAGCATCTCCATCTCTCCCACTCCTCAATTCTGTACCTGCGGGCGCCTTCCTGGGCTTTGGAGTCCACCTAGGAGTGCAGGCATCAGTTATGGGCATAAAGGGCTCAGCACTTCCTGGGTGCTCAGGCTACATCTCTCCCACTCCTGCTCAAGTCTGCAATTGCGAGCACCTTCCTGTGCTTTGGGGGTGTGGCTAGGAGTCCAGGCATTAGTTATGGGCATAAAGGGCTCAGCACTTCCAGGTGCTCAGGAGACATGAGCCCCTGCTCTGGTCAGCAACACTGTGGTCACTCCTCTTCCCTGTCCCCAGCCTCAGTTTCTCCATCTAAGAGGCTGCACAGCCACCCCATGAGGGACCGAGGCAGAGTTCATCTTTGAGACTCTCCTTAGAAAATATCCAGAGGCTCCCCTCCCCAGGACAAAGCCAGGATCCAAAAGACCTGGAATAAGCCTCCAGGAAGTCCCCATGTTCCACCGCCTGGGCGCCATCACAGCACAAGTCCAGCTTAGCTCCACAGGGGAGACGACCAACCCTGGAGGCTGCCATCCCCACCTGCCCTGGAGGGTTGGTACCCCTAATTCACGTCTGACCCCACACCCACTATGTGTGTGGCCTTAGGACCCCTGACAGGTGCACAATAGTGGAAGAATCACTCCCCTCTCCCTAGAGGCACCAGGGTCTTCATCTAGATCCCCAAAGAGGTCCCCTGCCCACCTCAGGAAGGTGTGGCCAGGCCCGGACCTTCTTCCTCCTTCTGTGAAGGACCACCTGTCATCACCCCCTTTCCAGGCCCGTCTCCACTGGTGGGAGGTCAGAGGCTCCCTTGGTCAGGGTCAGGAGTGGGGTAACTGCATCCCTAAATGAAGATGCTTGGAATGCCCCCCCACTGCCTGTCCAGTCCTCAGGAAGGCTCACCAACCCCCACTGACCCAGCAAGACCAGTCACCCACTTGCACCCCTTCTTGTGCCAGCGCACCCCCAAAGTAGCCACTCAAGTACAACCTTCAGACTTTGTAGCTGTTTTTATTATTAATATTATTTTCTCCTTTAAGCATCCCTTTAAGGGTGAAATGAAATCCAACCATTTACAGAGAAAATGATTTCAGAATGTACATATTGATTTTCCCTTACAAAAAAAATAATACTATTATTATTATCGGTGTCCTTAAATTACACATTTCCCAGGGCGCTGCCTGCTGCTGGGGCAAGTCCTAGCTCCCCACCCTGTCACCTGTCCCCAAAGCTCTCCCACGCCTGCCTGTGGGAACCACCACACCCTAGGGAACCCCCGAAGGGTGGGCTGAGCCTCCATGAGTCTGGAAACCCCCGGGCCAGGGCTTCCCAAGGAAGGAAGGAAGGTGGCTATGACGACAGGGCCAGCAGCTGCTGGCGTCCCCTTTCACAGCTTGGTTTGCCTTCATAGAGGGGAGTGGCCCAGGGCTCCCCTGTCCCCGAAGTTCCCAGTGTATGATGTGACTCTGAGTGAAACTCTGCAACCCCACGCCTTGGTCCCCTGACCCCGCAGACGGTTGTGCTTGCTCTCCATGGCCAGGCCTCCACTGGGGGGTGACCACGAACACGCCTGGACCTCCTTGTCCGAGAGGGAAGGTGGGGTCTGGCACATCTGAGCTCCTTCCCTCTTTCTACCTTTGCCCCTGAGCTGGCGAACTGGAAGCGAGCGACCTCTGCCAGCCTGGAGGGGGACCTCCCCACAAGTGTGGGGGTGTGGGGTGAGGAGGCTGTCAAGGTGGGAGGCCCTGGGCTGGGGCTCAGGCATGTGTCCCCAGAGATGCCTGCCCAGGAGGTGGGCAGAGGTGGCTGGCGGGCAGGCCCTGGCCTGGGGTGACCTGGAGCCACAGGGACACCCTGACCTCTTGAGCCACTTCTCAGCCCCAAAAGGGGCCGGGGGGTTGGGAGGTGCTGCTCTAACTCCGAGGGAGGGGTTGGTTCCCTTGGGACACCCCCTCAACCGGAGGGACAGTGGGGGCTCCCCAGCCTGCTTCATGCCTGCCTGCCTGAGGCTGTTCCGCGGCCAGCTCCCCACACCACACCAGCTCCCCAGGAAACCCCCCAGTAAGACACGCCGAGAAAGTCTTGGCTGGCGGCTTGAAGGGAAGAGGCCGGGAGGTCGTGGGCTCGCAGCGGTACAGCCCTCAGGTTGAGAGCATTCTCATTCCTTGGACTGAAAGACAGACAGACAGACGGACCCCCATATCCCTTTTAGCCTGGCTTTCTGGCTCCCCAGGTTGCCCTTCTGCCTCAGTCATTTTGGGGAGTTGCAGGAAGTGTGGCCACAGGCTCCAGGTCCCAGCAAGGGGAGGCCTGGGCCCGGCTCCCACGTCCCACACACTGGCATATATGTACAGGGACACATCGACACGGACACGGACAATCCACACCAAGCATGCACCCATGCCATAAATACACACGCACGCAAAGACACGGACCGTTCCACAGGCAGGCTCTGCGTCCAGCATCACTGGGTAAACACCCGAGGGGGCCGTTGGGAGGGGGCGCCTCTCCCTGCCCCCTGCATGCTCTCAGTGATCCAGCCCTGGGTCGCCAGTGAGGCGGGCAGGGACGGGCTGACCCAGGAGCTGTGGGCATGCCAGCAGGACCCCACCAGTGCGACAGTCACTTCTGCCCTCTCCCCTCCTCCCTCGGGGTCAGAGATGCCCCTTGTCCCCGTAAGTATCCTCTCCACCTTCATTTTCTTCCCTCCTTCCTTTAATGGGTGAAAGAGGCAGCCCAGCTGGAAACTACTTTCCCTGGTGGCCAGGTGACTGAGTCCTGCAAGATGCCATCAGAAGTGACCGTACCATCTCTGGCTCACGCTCTTAACAGAAAGGGTGTGCACGTTCTCTGTTTCCCTCGGACATGGATGCAAACATGATGGTGGGAGCTGGAGCAACCACTCTATCCAGAGTTGGAGGCATGAGGCAGGGAAGCAGAGCTGCCCTCCAGACCACCACCCTCCAGAGAGTAAGTTAGAAACAAGCTTCTGTCTGCTGAAACCACTGTATTTTGGGGTCTCTTAATTACAGCAGCTTAGAATCTACTCTAACATATACACCCCCCTCCCCCGAGGCAACTAAGGAATGAGAAGACAAACAACTGGCCTCAATGTCCCCTGTGGGCCCAGAGCAGCCTCGTGGCCCCTTCCTGGCCCCAAGCCAGCCCCCAAAGGGGCACAAGAGTGCCTCCACCTGAGACAGTGGCGAGCTGAGGCTGTGGGTTCCAGTGGGAAGGGGTGATGGGGGAGGAGGCTCCCCACCCCCCACCCCCACATCTCACCTAGGCTAGCTCATGGTCCCATCCCAGCCTGAGAACTGGACTCTTGGAACTTGCAAGGACTGGGTGGGCAGCCCACAAGACAGTGATATAAAAAGTAAGAAGAAATGTCAACGCCAGCTTGGGAACCTAAAAGAAGACTTCCCGGGCCTCCCCACACCTGCGTCATCTCCAGAGGGGCTGAGGGGCACAGGGCCATCTGTGCTGTATGTCCTGTGGGACGAGGGTGGAGGTCCCCACTCCCTCTGGCCCAGCACTCCTGAGGCCACTACAAAGCATCCTTTGGAGCTTCTTCCCAGCTGCCGTTTTTCATTCCCTCCCACCTTGGTGTCCCTGCTTCGTCCAGGGCCCGAATGTGACTATTTACAGAGCCCTGGGAACTCCTGGCATCTCTCCCTTCCTACAGTGCGTCCAAAGCCCCAGGAGGCCAAATGGTGGGCTGCTTCTCCCTGGAGGGGACCGCGGCACCCCTCTCGGCTGCCCTACGGCGTTCCTGCAGGCTCCGTCCCCCACCCACCCCTGCTCCCCAGTAACCCTCCTGCGCTCTCTGCGGGCACTTCCCAGGGGCAGCACCCCTAGGGGCGTAATACCTGCTCTCCTCCCCTGGTGAGGAAGGGTGTTTTCTGAGCTCACAGGCCTGACCCTGGATTCACAGGGGCTTGAGTAGGAAAGACTCTCCCATCTTCCACTCCTGGTCCTCTGACGAACCACCCAGAGGGTGGAAGGAGGCAGAAAGGTAACGACAGGAGGGGCAGTGCCAACACCCCACCCCACCCCCACCCTGCCACTGGCCCTGTAAAATCATGCAGCCCTAGCCTTCAACCACATCCAATTTGCCCCTGGCGGGTGGCCTTCCCTCCGAACCCTTGTTCCGCCACCCACCGGCCGCTGTGCTCTTGGGCTCCCGGTAGGGGTTGTCCAGCAGGTAGCGGAACTGGTCGTAGTTCTTCAGCAGGTACTTTGGGGCGTACATGTGCTCGCTGGGGTCGGCCGGCGGGTACTCCTGCTGCGTGCCGTCGAACCAGCCCCCCGTGCGGATCAGGCTCCGGATGTAGTTGAGGTCCCGCTTGTCTTCGTAGTCGCCCCAGCGGGGGAAGTCGCCGTTCTGGGCCGACACGAGCTTGAAGTAGATGCCCTCGGGCGTGAAGCACCAGGAGCAGTGCCAGCCGGCAAAGTGCAGGGGGCTCCCCAGCGACCACTGCACCAGGATGTGGCCCGTGCGGTTCTCATACTGACGGAAGTTAGGCATGGTGTAGTACTGGCGGCGGCGCAGGCGGATGCCGTCCAGCCCGTACACCGTCTGCAGCATGTCCACCGTGCAGCCCGACACCACCTCCAGGGTGCCCGGCTGCTTCCAGAAGAAGCCGTACAGCGACTTGCGCATGTGGAAGGCGAAGGGCTCCGTCCAGCCGTCGTAGAGCTTGAGGAAGAGCACGCCGTCGCGCGCGGGGATCTCGTCGGCGTCGTCGATGATGAAGACATCGTCCGGCCGTAGGTTGCGGAGCCGCGACACGCCGTCCTGCGTCAGGAAGGTGCGCAGGTAGTCGTCTGCGATCCAGCCGTCCTGCCGCCCGCCCAGCGGGAAGTGGTCCAGGAAGACGTACAGCACCTTGTGCCGGATGTACTCGAAGGTGCCGTTGGTCAGCATCTCGCGGAACTTGAGCGGCCGCGGCTCCCCGTATGCTGTGAAGTTGGACTCGCACACCACGAAGGCGTCCACCACGTCGCCCAGCTCGTGGAAGCGCACGTCCAGCAGGTCGAACTCATGGTTGATGTTGATGGCGTTGATGACCCGCCGTGGCACCTCCCGGGGCACCAGGCGCTCCTTGGTGGGCAGGTTGGAGTACTGCACCACGGTGGGCACGCCGCAGCTCGGCCCGTGCCAGCCCGGGAGGCACACGCACTCCACCCACTTGCGCCGCGCGCCGCCGCGGCTCCCCGCTCGCTCCCGGGTGCTCAGTAGCTGCCGGCCCGGGCCCCGCGCCGACGACGATGCGCCGTCGCCCGCCTCCACCTTCTCCTCTGGCCGCCCCGATGGGGGCTTCTCCAGCATCTTGGTACCTGGCTTGAAGCAGACGCCCCCGGCTTTGGTGCGGACGAAGTACTCGGTGGTGTCCTCAGGCAGCACGAAGTCCATCCGGTGGAGCTCCTCCGTGGCCTTGCTCGGCGACAGCGGCTGGAGCAGGGGTGAGTGGGAATAGAGTGGGGTCCGCAGCAGGTCGGGGCTACCCGGCTCCGGGCTGGCCTGGGGCGTGACCGGGGCATTGTTCCAGAAGAAGCTGGACACCAGGTTAGGGCTGAGAGAGGCTAGTTCGCGGGGGAAGGTGACATAGGACAGGGTCTTAAAGAAGTGCAGGAAGGAGATGAGACACAGGCCGGCCATACAGAACATGAGAAACAGCTTGTAGCGTTTCATCTTCATCCTGCAGGAAACGGGAGAAAGCCCAGCGGTCAGGATCTGCAGACCTGGCGAGGGGAGCCTAAGGCTCTTCTCCTGAGGGAGGGAATGCAACTTTTAGGGAAACTAAAATAGAAAAAGTCGTGTTCAGGCTTCAGAAGCAGGAGAGCCGGCCTCTGACCTGCTTGCACACTGCCTGGATTCCATGCCTGCCTGAAAGCACAGCAAGCCAGGCAGCACTTTAAATAAGAAAGGGAGTGGGGTCTTGGGATTCTTGAGCCCCTGGAGGTCTGGCCAACCCCCTGGGGTCTAATGAAATCCTGTGACTCACAAGGTGAAACAAACAGCATTGTAAAAGTTAAAAACAAAAACAAAAAAAGACAACCCAGAGCCACATTTTTGAACACAAACTGCTTATAGTATCAGGTTGTGGCCTGGGATTATAAGCAGGAGCCCTCAAAGCTGCAATTTGGATGATCACCCCTGGGGTGTACGCACCACCCAAAACCCTTCCCATGTGGGACTCCAGATTGCAGGGACCTCCCAGTGATGGTCAAGTCTGGATGTAGGTTGTTGGCCCAATGTGGTGCTATATATGTTTTTATATCTGTCTATTCTTTCTATTTTTCTTCTTTTAGTGACTGTATGTTGAAATTATCTTCTATAAAAAATTGGAATTGTTTACTTGTGTGCAAGAGTGGTTTCAAATGAATCCTTTGAAAAGTTTTACTAAAAGGAAAGTAACACTTTTGGCAGAACAGCAGCCAGCTCCAGCACCTGGCCCACCCCACCATGACTGTACCAGCTGCATCGCTGTGCTTTACTCCAGGAACAGAATGCATCCTGGGAGCTCAACCCTGCAATGCAGAACCTGCCCCAGGGGGCTCACCAGCCCTGAGGGAGGGGGAGAGTGGGCTGTAGGCTGCAGACATGGGGTCCCTTCCCTGCACTGTCCAGGATGCTTTCTCCTACTATCTGTCCGTCTGTCTGTCTCTTTATCTTTGTGTGTGTGTGTGTGTGTGTGTGTGGCTATATTAACAAAACTTTTCACTGAAAAAAATTCCCAGGTCTCAAGGGAACACTTCTAATTCTAACATATTTAATAAACAAAGAAGAAGTTCTGCAGAGGATGGCAACTGCAGCCCTGAAATTAAAAGATGCTTACACCTTGGAAGCAAAGCTATGACACACCTAGACAATGTATTTAAAAAGCAGAGACATCACTTTGCTGACAAAGGTCCATATAGTCAAAGCTATGGTTTTGCCAAAAGTCTTGTACAGATGTGAGAGTTGGGCCATAAAGCAGGCTAAGCATACAATTTATGCTTTTGAATCATGGTGCTGGAGAAGACTCTTGCGAGTCCCATGGACAGCAAGGAGGTGAAACTAGTCAATCCTAAAGGAAATCAACCCTGAATATTCAATGGAAGAACAGATGCTGAAGCTGAAGCTCCAATCCTTTGGCCACCTGATGCGAAGAGTCGACTCATTGGAAAAGAACCTGATGCTGGGAAAGATTGCAGGCAGGAGGAGAAGGGGATGACAGAGGATAAGATGGTTGAATGGCATCACCAACTTAATGGACATGGGTTTGAGCAAACTCCAGGAAATAGAGAAGGACAAGGGAAGCCTGGGGTGCCATAGTCCATGAGGTTGCAAAGAGTCAGACACGACTGAGTGACTGAATAACAACTCCTTCATTGCTCCATGCAAGGCACTGGACTGATAACCAGCCATAAATATTATCTACTTGAGGTGCATCATTGGTTTTATATGCATTTTTTCTGTTCTCAGCTTAATATTTTTTATGATTATTATTCTATTGAACACTCATCCAATCAAGTAGTTTTCCTCAGTCAACGACAGGTTAAAGAGATTTCACATCAGTAGAAATAAATGTACCCATTTCCTTTTAAATCTCACATATTCCATACTCATCTGGAATGAATCGTTCTCTATGAGGGGTCATGATTATGACCATTCTCTACTTGTTTGCAGTTTATCAATTAGTTTATGGTTGTGCAATGGAGAGCCAGATATATTTTCATAATTAAAAAAAAGTTCTGTTTTAGAGTATTTGTAGCTTACCAGAAAAGTTGCAAAGATAGTTCAGAGGGTTCCGTCACACCCGTCACCCCGTCTCCCCAAGTGTGGACACTGACATTGCTGCAGTGTGTGGTCACGACTAAGAAACGGAAAGGCTCACATTACACTGGACTCCACACTTCACTCAGCCACGCTCTTCATCTCATGAGGAGCCTGTGCGACACCTCTGACTCTCGCCGCACAGCCCAGGACAGAGGGCACACCGGCCAGGAGGTTACGCCCATCTGGCCAAGTCAGACCAGTGCCTTTCCGGGTAGCACTGAGTGCGAAAGAATCTGCTTGCCAGCCAGCAGACATAAGAGACTCAGGTTCGATCCCTGGGTTGGGAAGATCACCTGGAGAAGAGAATGGCACGCCACACCAGTATTCTTGCCTGGAAAATCCCATGGGCAGAGGAGCCTGGAGGGCTACAGTCTATGGGGCTGCAAAGAGTCAGGCATGACTGAGTTCATGACCAGTGCCTTGGCTGGAGTGACCTGCGGAGTCAGAGGAGGGGCCGGGACAGAAACTGGTGTTTTCATTTCCCTTCCACAGATCTCCCTGTGTGTGTGTGGCAGGGCGGGGGCGCACCGTCCTTTCCCTTAAAATGTTCCTTTCTGTGGCCTCTCCCTATGTTTCTGGCTCAAATGACCTCTGGGTCATTTGAGCGTCCCTGGTGGCTCAGAGATTAAAGTGTCTGCCTACAATGTGGGAGACCTGGGTTCGATCACTGGGTTGGGAAGACCCCCTGGCAAAAGGAAATGGCAACCCACTCCAGTATTCTTGCCTGGAGAATCCCATGGACAGAGGAGCCTGGTGGGCTACAGTCCACGTGGTCGCAAAGAGTCGGACCCGACTGAGCGACTTCACTTCCCTTGCTATACTTTCCCCTTCCTTTCCTAACTTAAGCCAGGCTCCTCACCATTCTGAACCTTGGTTTCTACATCTGTGAAATGGGTACAGAGTTCCTGGTGTACAGCAGGTATTCAACAGATTTCTACTTCTTTCAAAGCTCAAGGCTGAAAGACTCAAACATAAATGTTCTCTAAACTACATGATCATAAGGCGCACAATCATGAAATGTTTGATCTAGAACAAGCTTTAAGGACCATGTCCTCCCACCCTTTCATGTCGGGGAGGAGGGCCTCACCTTGGAGCAGCTGAGTTTGCAGATCCTGCTGACCAGGGCGGTACTTGTGCCCTCAGATGTCCCCCCTCCTCCGGTTTAAATGCAGACACCCTGGAGCCTGGCCTCAGGCGGGGATTGGACAGCTGACTGCAGGAGGCAGGACAATCAGGGGTAGGGGCCTGACCTCTGGTAAATGTCAGCTGCCCTGGGACAGAGGCGGGAGGGACTGGTCTCCACTGGCTCTGGGGGAGGCAGAAGGGAGCTCTCGTCCCCACCACAGATTCTAGCCCTGCTCTGGCAAAGGCAGACAGGCCAGCAGGGTGAATGGAGTGGCCCAGGGCAGAGGCCCAGTAGAGGCAGGAGGATGGGAGCTCTTGTGGGGCAGAGCCAGGTACAAGGCGACTCTGCAGACAAGAGGTCCGCATGGCAGAGGTCTCCAGAGTGACCCTCCCGAGGGCTTTTAGGACCTGGCAAGGCAGTCCCGATCCTTCTGGCGGATCATTTCTCCCCACTTGGAGCCTGTCTCTATGAGACACCCCAATCCCAGCCCTCCCTGAACTGAACTGGCCATGAGTGGTGAAGGGCAAGGTTGGGGCCGCCACTCAGAAGAAATCTCCTGGCAGCCGTGAACACAGGCCCCAGGAAGGTAAGATCAACTCAGGTAAGGCGCCCCCACAGCCCTGCTGAGGTCACACTGACCCAGCTGCCCCTCAGCTCCCTGGTCAGACAAGCTTTTAGGATCTAGTTACCCCTGGCCAGCTGCACCCTTTGGAAAACAGACTCGCCAAGGCCTGGGGTCCCCCATCTGAATTGCAGGGGCCTTCAGGGTGAGGCCATGTGATAAGGCCCCAGCCCGGCTTGCCGCCAAGAATCACGGAATGGAGTGTGTCTCCCTCGTGGCTTGGGCTGCTGGGAGGCTGACAGACACAGAGGCTGGCCCGGAGCAAGGCAGTGCCTCACAGGCCAAGTTTTCTGGGACACTGTTACACACAGCTGTCTGGGTTGGTTTTTTTTTGTTTTTTTTTTTTCCTTGAACTTGTTCTTGGCCTGATCTTTTTTTATCTTATCTTCAAGTATTTTCAAATACATTTTATAGACTGAGTGGCCTATAAACAAGAAACCGAATAAACAAGCGTGGGCCCTGGGGTCTCATGTAAGTCTTGCCCACCCAGGGCGACTGAGGATTGTGATCACCGTTTTCACAGATGGGGAAACTGAGAGTCAGAAAGATGGCAAGACTTTCCCCAAAGGATATTAGGAAGGCGATCAAATCAGGACCTCAAGGTAAGTTTGGTTTCCAAACCAGCCTCTGCCTCCTTACATCTGAGACCATAGCCCTCCTTGGTGCTGCTGGCCTGGCTGCGGGCTAAAGCCGTGGAACCAAACTAGACCCCTGCTTCAGCATCTCTGCCTCCATTATAAAGCTTCATCTAGAACCACCAGGTGTACCGATAAAGCTGATGGTCACTGACACTTACAGGCCAGCTACTGTCCCGAGCACATGACATGCACGTCCTCACCAGATCCCCCCACCATGCAGCAGGTACCACTGTCTTTCCCATTTTACAGATCAGGAGACCGAGGCCAGAGAGATGGTATAACTTAGTGACACACAATTAGTAAGGGTCAGACTCAACCCTGTGGGGTCAGTAGTGGGATTTCATCCGTGGTAAAGCTGTCCTGGGTCCCTTCCACCTTCCAAGTTCAGCCCAAGTGGGGTGAAACCCAAGTTGGGTGATAAGGGTCCCATGGAGAGTCCACCAGTGACCAGTGAAGACAGTCCACGGATGGAACAGCCACCACTGCATTTGACCCATGTGAGCCCCTGCAGGGTGTCACCCAACCCGTCTCCTCCATTTACTCAGTAACTACTTATTAAGAGCCCACTGAGTGCCAGGCACTGCACTGGCCCTGGGAGCATAGCAGATGAGGACCACAAGAGCCCCCAACTCATGGAGCTGGTGCAGGGTGAGTGGGGCACAGGGCTGTGGCAACTAAAATGAGCCAAATAATACGGTATGTTAGAAAGATGTGCTCTGGAGAAAAATAAAATGGTGAAGACTAGGAGTGAGCAGGTTCGCAGGTAATCAGGTGGCCAAGGTGGGCCTTAAAAGTGAGTCCAGAAGACAAGGGAGGAGGGGCGGCGGAACGGAAGTGCTGGAGTGCGGCTTTCATGGGAGGATGCTAAGCGTCCAGGCTCAGCTGGGCTGCTCTGCTGAGAACAGACGGTCCCCTGAAGAACAGAGCAGGGAGAGTGGCAAGGAGGCCGCGGCACTGTCTGGGCAAGGGGCGGGGTGCAGGCAGCGGTCAGACCTGGCGTGAAGTGTGAGTGGCGAGTCACACTCAGTGGCTCCGGGACCTGCAGAATGGACCAGCCTTTGACTGGGGTGGAAGTCATCCCTCAACCGCCTCCATGGAGACGGAAAATGGCAGAGCTGGGCTGGAGGCAGCTCTTGTCTCTGCAGGGTCCTCTCTAAGTGCCTTGCCCACTTCAGTCACCGAATCAGAGAGACCAATCCACAGCCCCACCCCATCCCTTCTTCCCAGTGCTGAGCCCATCTCCCCATCTGTCTGTCTCCTCATCTCTGGGCACGAGCCCCTGGGAGCAGGGAGCTGTCAGGGAGCGAGCTTCAACCAGAGCCGCCAACTGTGTGCACACAGAGCCTAGAGCCAGACAGCCCAGCTCAAACCTCTGGCTCTGCCATCTCCTATCTGCATGGCCTTGGCAGGTCAAAGTAACTTCCCTCCTTTGGCTCATCTAGAAAATGAGGGTTCAATAATAACCCATGTGAAGCTCCTAACACAGAGTAAGAACCCAATAAGCATTAGCTTTTCTTACCACTACTGTTATTCCCCTACCTGGAAGCAGAGTAGGGAGAGCCTTCAGCTGGGGGGAGGGGGCAGCACGTGCACAGGCTCAACCAGAGCTGAGCCCCTGGCAGGGCCTGGGGCCTGGTGGGTGCTTTCTTATTTAACAGCAGTAAGGAGTCGAGTAGGGGGCTCAACTGGACCCTGGTCAGAACCTGAGTCTGATGGGAGATGGGCTGGGAAACAGTGCCCTGCTTCCCTGGGCTCCACAGAAAGGAGGGAAGAACTATGAGACTCTGGAAGCCTCCTTAAAAGACCCCCTGCCACACACACACACACAAACACACATACTCACTCACTCACTCTGTAGGTGGCACCAGCCTCAGAGCCCTGGGTCTCCTGCAGGAATGTGATAGGAATAGATCAGGTGCTTCCTGACAGTCAGATAATCATGGCTGCAGGAAGTGGACCCAGACCCAGGATGCTGGCAGGACCAGCCCACCCTGGGCCTCCTCTTTCTGTACTGACTCACAGCCATGGCCATGCTCGGAAGGTTCCAGCTGGGCAGACTGTCTTTGCACCCTGTCTCTTCCTGCTCCTCCCTCCTTCTTGTGATCTCTTCCCCCGGCCTCTGCTTGATAAGCTCATGAGGTGAGAGAAGGAAGATGAGCCCAAAGCCCACCACCCAGTCACGGCCTTGGGGTCTGGGCTCGGGCTGCGTCCAGTGGGGGCTGCCGACCAGAGAAAAGACAGGTGCTCCCTGGAGGCCACGGGCTGTGACTTGTGTGCCAGTCAGGCGGGCAGCAGCCTCCCGGGTGTGGATGCACCCTGACAGCTGTCACCTGGTGACCAGGCTCCTGTGGCGCTCTCCATGGTCCTGAGCTCACATGCGCTGACCAGGGTCCTAGCTCGGCCCTTAGCCGGCCTCACCCTGGCCCCTGCCAGCCTCTGCTGAGGTCTTGCAGCTTCTCTCCTAACAGCCGTGTCCTCTGTTCACCACCACCCTCTGGCCCCCTTCTCCGTCTGCCTCGCAACACCTTGCTGACAGCTGTGATCCCTGGTGTCCTCAGCTTGGGAGCAGCCACAGGGCACCCAACTCCTCCGGCTGACAGAAGGGGCCACCAGTGAACAGGTCTGACACCTAGGAGGTGCTCAGGGCACTCTTGGAATATTCATGGGGGAAATCTCAGAGGTTGCAGAGCCACCCTCTGTCTCCACTCCTAGAGGAATCTACAGCCCCCAACCCAAGAGTACCTTCAGATGAACTCTCACCAGCTCCCATGAGCTTCAGCGGGCATCTTGACTGAGCCGAAGTCTGCCTTGCACCCCATCCCAGTTCCGCTCTACAGTACCCGAGGGCTCTGCCTAGCTCCGTGTGCCAGGCTTTGCTCCTGGCCAGCTTTGTTAAATGACTGGGCTGATTTGGGAGGGGGGGGCTCCTTACTGACTGGCACCCATCACCTTGCAATGCATTCTCAGTGACTTATCTGGCTTTCCGAACCAAACCTCTTGCCCCAGGCCAGTGCCCCTCCCGAGTGCCCATCTGGCCTCTGCTTGTCCAATTCTGAGTACCGCCCATTCCGGGCCATTTGGGCTGCTAGAAATTCTTCTATTGGCCTCAATCAGCTTCCCTGGAGCTTCTGCCCCCACTTCCGGGTTCTTCCTTACGGCTCAGCAGAGGAAACCAGTGTCTCAGGGACCAGAAGACAGCAACCACCTCCCACTGAGTCTGGAACTAAATAAGGGTCTTTCCGACGTGAGGTTCCCCAATCCCACATGGGGAAGAGACAGGCTGAGGAGGTGGCTACGGAACATGACGGATCCCATAGCTCTGGCAAGGTGGGAGAAACAGCTGATGCTGAGTCATCTCTCGTTTTATTCATTCCTTTGGTTCATATCCATCAGGCCGGCTCCACGAGAAACAAGCCTACACCTGGGGTCACTCGACAGCCAGCACATGACCCAGGCTGCTGGTGGACGTTTACCAAGAACCTGCTATGAGCCAGGCGCTGCCCATGCAAGGGCTGGAGAAAAAATCAGGGGCAGATGCCTGGGGCAGAGCCTGAAGGAAGGTACGTGTGTCTCCATTTCGCAAATGAGGAAATATGGGGCTTCAAGAGGTTAAGCTACTCACTCCGCCACCCAGGGCTTGTGGGAATGAAGATGAGATGGAAAACTGAGGCTCCCCGAGCATCCTGCACCTGCCAACAGGTAGACCTGGAGTGGGGCTGCAGATCTGGGAGTCCTGACCCGGGCTGGACAAGAATGGCTGAGGGTGGGTCTGGTGTACCATGACCCTCAGTCCCCAGGAATTCTGCTCCCCTGGCATCGGCTCAAGGGAAGGACTCCGTCTGCCCAGGTGACCGGAATGTCCTGGTAAAACCTGTTTAACTGGGGGGTGGAGGTGGGGCACAGCTACCACTCTCCCCATCCACAGATAAGGGACTCGAGCGGCCAGGCAGAGCCACACCAGGAACCAGTTCTTGGACCAGCCAGATGGGGCACTGAGGGCACTTCCCTGGGTACTTCCACTTTCTCTGCTGGCTCGGCTCCAGGGGGCCGGCCTGGATTAAGAACTATGGAATGACTGGTGGTTCAGATGGTGAAGAATCTGCCTGCAATGCGGGAGACCTGGGTTCCATCCCCGGGTCCCGAAGATCCCCTGGAGAAGGGAATGGCTACCGACTCCAGTATTCTTGCCTGGAGAATCCTATGGACAGAGGACTCCATGGGGTTGCAAAGAGTCAAACACGTTAGTCTGAGCGACTAACACTAACTGCTAAATACTAGGTGACTGAGGGAGAGAGAGGAGGAGGCATGCTGCTCTGAGGGGAGCCCAGACATGCCGGGACCAAGAGGCGGCTGAAAGCAGGGCCTGGGGAAGGTCTGGGAAGGTGGAAGAGCGGGAGCAGAGCTGTGAGGGACCAGCCAGTGCCCGTGGTCTGTGCCAGGCGGGGACACAGACTGACCCGAGCCTGGGGGGGAGGGGGGGCCAGGCCTGGATCTGCACAGAGGCCTCCTGAGACAGCATCCAGACCCTGCAGCCAGATGGCAGGGCTTCGCCACTTCCCTGGGCCTCAGCTTCCTCACCAGTGAAATGGGGTGATGATGTGGCCGTCACGGGGCAGTGGTGAGGGGTCTGCATGTCTGAAGTGCCTGGACCAGGAGGTATGTGTGAGACAACAGCTGGTGAGGGGCACGTGGGGAACGTCTGTCACGGGAGGAGGGAGACTACTGAGGCCTCTGAGGTGGCAGTGGGGACTCTGGGGTGGCTCTGGGGATGAGGAGAGGGGCTGGACGCACAGACCTACAAACATGCCACAGAAAGGGCTCTGTGGGCACTGAGAACAGGTGTTCCAGAGCAAGGCACCCTCAAGGTGCCCCAGCCCTGACCCTAACTGCCCCTGGACGTGACCAGGGGCCACTGAGCCAGGGCAGTCCAGTCTCCTCCAACCCCTGCTTTGGGTCTGTAACCCTTGGCGGCAACAGGCCTTGTCCCCTGCCTCGCCCACCTCTGTCCCCACACTGTTCTCTTAAGTCAGGTGGGCCTGCATTCCCCACACCCAGCCCGGGGCCCAGACAGACAGACATTCAGTGAGTGTTTGGGGCAAGCCAGAGGGAAAAGCTTTGGCCAGTACTTTGGCCACCTGATGTAAAGAGCCGACTCATTGGGAAAGACCCCAATGCTGGGAAACACAGAGGTGAGAGGTGGCAGAGGATGAGATGGTTTGATGGCATCACTGACTCCAGGGACATGAGTTTGAGCATGTTCTGGGAGACAGTGAAGGACAGGGAAGCCTGGCACGCTGCAGTCCGTGGGGTCACGAAGAGTCAGACAAGACTGAGCGACTGAATAACAACAACAACAGAGGGAGGCGCACTAGGGTGGAATTTCAAGCTCAAGGATCTGGCTGCATCTGTTCCCTTCAGCAGGGGCGCAGGGGCAGGGTGGAGGGAAGGCACCCGGGGGCTGTGAGAGGGCCTTGGGAGATGTACGGACCACCATCAGGCCACTGGTGCTTCTGCCTGCCCTGAGGTGGGTGGAGAGAGCAGTCTGGCTCCTGGCAATAGAGCTGGGGGTACAGTAGGGAGCCAGGTGCGGGGAGGAGGTCCTCATAGAGCGCAGTCCAGTGGAGGGACAGGGGACAAATGAGAAAACCGACCAACGGAGGGTGCCAGGTGTCAGGGAGGGCCTCCCAAGGAGAGGACCCTTCAGCGGAGACCCAAGGTTGAGAAGGAGCCACTGCACAGAGTGGGGACAGCGGCCCAGGCCCTGGGCCAAGGGCTCAGAAGCCAGTGTGTCGGGAACCCCAGCGCAGGGGCAGCAAAGCAGGGGCCCCGAGCCTGGGGAGGGGTGTGGGGCCTCGAGGGGTGGCACGGACACGCCCCACACTCGGGGGTGGCTAGGGCAGAAGCCTGGGCACCGCATCTTGGTCAGCACCCTCTTGGATCAGCAGTCCCAAGGCAGCTGTGCAAAACTTTTAGCCTAAAATAGAACCAGAGGAGGGCTTCAGGGGCTTAAGTGGTTAAGACTCCGTGCTCCCAAGGCAGGAGTCATGGGTTTGATCCCTAGTCGGGGAACTAAGATCCCGCATGCCACGTGGCCAAGACTAAATAAATAAAATAGAACCAGAGAAGATACAAAGTGGAGTTTCTCACACATATACCCTCAGGGAGACTAAACTTAAGGACTAGGAGACCTGACTTCCTATAAATGCTGGATTTATAGAAAACTGATAGTGTTTATCAGAGGTAGCCTCCCATCAACCTTGGAAAGTTCTGCCAGAAACCACCCAGCTGGGAGGAAGTAGAGCCCCATACACCACCTCTGCGACTCCTCACTCAGGATTTCCAGGACAAAAGCTAGGCTGCCGCATTGAGCCTGGCCCTGGGACGGGCCTCTGGCAGGAGCCTGTGGGCCTGAGTCTGTGGGTCACAGTCCTCCCTGGCTCTGGCATGTGCCCAGACCAGCCACCAGAGCCCCATGCCCAGGACAGCTGCACCCTCCCAAACCCCCTTGGCTGGCAGCTTCCCTCCCCTTCCCCCTGTAACAATGTGAGTCCTCCCACCCCAACCTGAGATGCTCTGCAAGGTTGGCCTGCATTGACTTCAAACTGCATTTCAGGGACTTCCCTGGTGGGCCAGTGGCTAAGACTCTGCACTCCCAATGCAGGGAGCCCGGGTTCGAGCCCTGGTCACGGAACTAGATCCCACATGTCGCAAGTAAGAGTTTGCATGCCACAACTAAAGATCCCTCGTGCCGCAACTAAGACCCAGCACAGCCAAATAATAAATAAAAATAAAATTTAAAAAGCCCACACATTTCACAAAACTCTGGGTTCCCTGAGAAAGGCTGAGGGAGCCCCAGGGCCCTTTCTCCAATGGGAACAGATCACCCTGAACAGGGTCCCATGTTGTGGTCTCCAGTAGCTTGAAGGGGTCTGGTGCTCCAAAAAGTTGGGGAACCTCTGAGGCCAGGCCTGGACTTCAGGAGCTCTGGGGGCCTGAAACCTCTCAGAGGACCTGACTCTTGCTGCCCCCTGCCCACACCCTCTCTCTCATCAGTTTTTATCCCCACCTTCCCCATCATCTTCTTCCTGGTCCTACTGGCCCAGAGCTCAGACAGTGAGGGTACCACACAATTGCACCCCCACTGGGGGGTTTCCATTTGCTTGCTGTTTGCCAGCTGGGCCTGACCATATGGCCTGGGGACCCCCGGACTCCTGTGCCCACAGCCATCGCCACCAGCCTGTTGCCAATATGGGCGGAAGAAGCGGGCCCACCTGAGGCCTATCCCAGAACCACCCTCTGGCAGGGACACTAAGTACTTTTGCTCCAATTTGATCCTTTCATTAGCTGCCAGAGCCATCACAGGTGAGGAAAGAGGTTCAGGGTCAGAGTGCCCAGCCTGACCCACCCTCTAAGTGGCGGCAGTGTGTCTGACCTGGACCCTGGGGCTTCCCACTCCCCACCAACCTCCCCTGCCTTGCTCTCTGCCTGGCCCCTCCCTGGAGCCCCCAGGCCCACATTCCCCTCACCTGACCCGGTACCTGCCTCGGACCCCAGGGTGGCAAGCCACAGGTGAGGCAGTGTCCCATCCCAGCGGCTGCAAGGCGCTGCCCAACCCAGTGCCCAGCCCACATGGCGGGAAGGCAGCTGCTTCCTCCCTGAGGACGGTTCCCCACCCCCCAGGCCAAGCAGGTAGGTGGCTACGTGATGAGCCGGCCTTGGCCTGGCCTGGCGCCAGCTCTGCCCTTCAAAGGGCCTGGCTTCCTGGCTCCACCTCCTCCCACTTGTCCAGGCCTCAGTCTCCTCATCTACTGAGGTGCAAACAGATAACCAGGTGGCAGGGCAGGGTGAGGCAGCCCCACCCTGGCGGAGCCGCTCCCCAGAGCCAGGAGCCGAGGAAGTGGAGGACCTGGGGTTTCCATCTCGCAGGTGAGGGGCCTGCTGGTACCCTGCACTCAGGAAACTGCAAGCCCAGCTCCTCTGGGGCCTCGCCCTGTTCCCCCTCTGGGTGGAAGGTCACTGTGAATCCTACCCTGATTCCCAGGACTGACTCAATGGACATGAGTCTGAGTAAACTCCAGGAGTGGGTGATGGACAGGGAGGCCTGGCGTGCTGCAGTCTATGGGGTCGCAGAGAGTCGGACACGACTAAGCGACTGAACTGATACTGCCCTGACTCCCAGAGGCTGCTGGGCGTGTCCAGCGGGACGCGGATGGGACACGGTGGAGGTAGACACAGGAGAGCTGGGAAGCAGGCTTGCTCCACTGGCGGCAGCCGGTGTCCCAGACGAAGTGGGGACCGGGATCTGGATCCAACTCTGCCCCTCAGAGGACCTGTGCTGTTCACCTGGACGGGGCCCAGCGCTCCGCCCTGGGGTGGGAGCAGGCAAGGGTGAAGGGCCTCGCTGCGGGTGGCCTCGGATCAGAAATCAGCGAGCTACTCTACTGCCTGGCTCCATGTCCAAGTCCATGCTGGCCAGGGCCTTAGTTCTCTGTGTTAGGAATGGGCCTCTCCAGGGTCCTCCAGAGCGGGTCAAGACATGAAGCAGGCCCTGGCTCCGGAGGAGCGTGGCCGGCAGAACTGCCAGCGTTGGTGCTGCTGGAGGTGGGATGCGTTAGACGTCTTTAAACGCACTGCCCCCCACCCCGGGACTCCCTTCTCCCCCTCAATGCACCCCCAGGTTAGCCTCCGTCTCTCAGCAGGGGTCGGGGGGCCTCGACCCCCGCCTGCTCAGGAGCCCCATCTGCCTGAGGGAACCGCCCTGTCGCTCTGTCTGTCTGCCCCACAGCCCCACTGTGCCCATGTCCCTCTCTGTCACGCAGGGTCAGCCCCACCCAGTCGGGTGGCTGAAGGCCCGAGTGAGAGGACAGCCCCACGTGGGGGGCGGACCAAGGGCTCCGGGCCGGATTCTCTCTGCAGAGAGAGACGGGGCTGGGAGAGGCAGTGCCATGTGGTGCTGGAAGGGGGAGGAAGGCGGGAGGAGGCCAGGGTCCAGCCAGCGTGGGGCCAAGGCAGCAGGGAGGGGAGCGCAGGCCTGCAATAATAACTCAGGCAGGCTATTAATCATTAATAGAGCTTCTGATTGAAGGATGGAGAAGAACTCAGCTCCTTCCAGTATAGGACAGGAACACGCTGCCCGGCCTTCACGGAATGTGGCCAGAAGCCCGCCTCACGAAGGCCTATTGCTCATATCTTTATCAGTTCAGTTCAGTCGCTCAGTCGTGTCCAACTCTTTGCGACCCCATGGACTGCAGCATGCCAAGCCTCCCCTGTCCATCACCAACTCCCATCACCAGAGTTTACCCATATCTTTATGGAGCCCACCAAAGCCAGTGGGGAGGAGACTCCCCAGAGACCCCTGCATCTCGGGCCTGCAGCTCTTGGCCCACCTCCCAGCCACTCGTCCTTCCAGACCCAAATGACCCACCCTGGCCCGTCAGGACAAGAGGGTGACCAGAGCAGATGGCCCTGCCCTGCCTCAGTGTCCACATTTGCAGAACAGAGATTAGGCTCACAGCGAGGAGAAGCAAGGCCAGTCAGGCTGGGGCTGAGCACCTTCTGCCTCTATGAGAGCGCAAACTCATTTCCAGGCCCAGCACAGTAGGAGATGCCCCCAGCCCCATCTCTCAGGAGGTGGGTCAGGGCACTGTGATTTGGGCAGCAGCTGCCCAAGATCCAGAATCCAGAGGCACTGTTCTCAAATCCGGCCCCTGTGCCTTCGCACTCCTGTGCGATCCTGGGCAGGTCACTTAATATCCCTGAACCTCAGAGTCCCCCATCTGCAATGTGGGACCACCCCAGCCCCTTACCCTAGGAGGATTAAACAGGATAACACCCAAAGAGAGAGACCAGTCCGCTGAGCTTCCAGACTGGGGTCAATGCCCGCTCTCCACATGCCCTCCGTGTGCCTGGATGGCCTGGCAGGGATGCTGGTAGGGCAGTTGGCACTTCTCTCTGATAGTCCCCTCCTCCTCTTCCTCCTCACTGGTCTCCCTCTTGCCTGTATCTTTTTCCATCTTGAATTTTTTTTCTTTTTTTGGCCCCCTCCGGGCATGTGGGATCTTAGTTTCCCAGCCAGGGACTGAACCCATCCCCTCCTGCAGTGAAAACACAGAGTCCTAACCACTGGACTGCCAGGGAAGTCCCCTCTCTTGAAATTCTCGATTTTTTAACAAAGGGCCCTACATTTTCCTTTGGCATTGAGCCCCACCAGTTCTGTCACTGCAAAGGCCCCATCGGGCCACATCCCCCTGCTCTGAACCCTCATCGCACTCAGAATAAAATCCCAACTCCTTTCTGTACCCACAGGCCCTGGCCATCTGGTCCCTGCATCTTTGCTGACCTCATGTCCCTCGTCCACGTGACTCCAGCCACAGTCACTGCCTCCCGTCCCTTCCACACCCCAGGCTCACCTGTCTCAGGGTCCTCACCCTGGCTGTTCCCTCCGCCCGGAATGCCCTTCCCTCGGATCTCCACATGCCGGCTGCCGCTCAGAGGGGCCTTCCTGACCAACCCGCTAAAGCCAGCTAAAGCAGTGGTCCCCTCCCCGGTCACGGGCTCCACAACACTCCACTGCGGAAGCCGTCTGTCTCCTTGTTTATGTGTTAGTGGTCTGTCTCCCCAACCCACACCCGGCTCCCTTGGAATGTCAACAACAGGAGAGCAGGGTCACCATGGGCCACAGTCGCCGGTCCCTGCTGCTCCCCACTCCCTAAGGGAAAGCCCACCCCGGAGCAGGAGCTTCACCAACAGCTGCTGAGTGAGTACTGAACCCGGATGGGAAGTGGTGCTAGACTCCACGCCTAGCAGGATGCTCTGCGCTGTGCTGAGAAAGCCCCCTGCCCCCTCCCCGCTGAGATCAGCGCCATCCTTCCCAGGCAGGCAGCCCCGGCAGTGCCAGCCCCTCCCGCTCAGGCTCGCCCATCCTCCAGGGACAATGTACAAAGGGCCACTTCAGCTCCATCTCCAGCCCAGAAGGCCTGAGAGTGGGGGAAGGGAGGGGAGGAGAGCAGAGGGGAGGAGAGGGGAGGGGAGGGTCCGCCCCACCCCTTCTCTGTCCTCACGGTGCTTTCTCTTGCTCAGGCTGGGTGGGCGAGAGAGTCAAGCTGCAGCTGGAGGAACTTTGTCCCAGGCGTTACACCCTGGGAGGTAGGGGTGGGAGAGTGCCTGTGCTGTGGGGGTGGGGGGGCAAGAGGGGGCCCGTGCCCAGGGTGGTGGGGGTGCCTAGGCACATGACGGAGGCAGAGGTTGGTCCCCGTGTTCCTAGGCAGTGGGAGTGGAAGGTCTCCCATGGGCACCTCCCCACATGTACGGGCGTCAGGGTGCACCCATGTACGCGGGAGGCCCGAGCACCGGCTGGGCTGAGGGACACAGATGGGCAGACTCCATGGGATCCCGGATGGGCCACAGGGAGGGCAGGGTTTTACAGTCAGTTCCCATCATGCCTGTGTGCCACCCTCGGCCGCAAGAGACGGCACAAAGAACTCGCTCCAACGGTTGTTCTAACAACCTGAGCCGATGACCCGTGACCTGAGCCTGGCACCCAGGACAGGGGGACAACTGCGGCCGTTACCAACTTGCCTCCTTCTGTGCCCTGCCGGTGATGTGAGCTGCCACCCGGGAGCCCATGCCAGGACCCCAGGAGCCACCCTAAAGCCTCCCTCTCACTGATCCTACGCACCCGTCACCAAGGCGGGTCTATTCCGTGTGCCCTGAACCCTCTCGAGCCCCACCCTTCACCCTGTGCCCGTCCCCCACTGGCCGTGCCACTGCCAGTGCTCACCTGGACAACAGCTGTGGCCTTCCTAAGGGGGCTCCCAGCCAGGTGCCCTGGAGCCAGGCAGGAGCCACATCTGACGCTGCCCCTCCCAGCCTCAGGATAAAGTCCAGATCTCTCAGGAGGCTCCAAGTTTCTGTGTAATCTTACACTCCCCGGCCCCATGCCGGGATCAGGAGGGTTCAGCAGAACTGGACTTGACTTCCTCCAGGCCTCTCTGACCCTGGCCTGGCCCCCCCGATACCCCGGGGTCCCTAGCTCCAGCCCAGCACCTGCCACAGAGGCTTGGAGAACGAATGAGTGAAAGACCCCCCCCCCCCCCCCCCCCCCCCCGCCTCCCAAATCCACACACTACTTTTCAGTTAGTGCCGCTGGGCTCTCAGGCCTGGTCGGGGGCTTGGAAAGGTGGCTGCGAGTCCTAGCTCTGCCTGCCACATGACCTCGGGCTCAGGACGCCCCAGTGAAGAGGCTCGTCTGCGTGTATCCTCAGGGTCCCCTCCAAGGGCAGGTGGTAAGGGGGACACAGGGCACGACCCCATCCTCAGGGTGCTCTGGGCAACGAGCCGCCTGATGGCCGAGAGGAGGGGCAGGGAGGTGCAAAGTGAAGCAGCCGCACGTTAGGATCCTCCCACCAGGCCCACCACGTAGGTGCTCAGTGTACAGATCCAGGTCTGGCACACAGTAGGTGCTCAAGCAGCTGCTGCTGAGGGAGGAAATGGGCTTGAGCCTGGTTCTGCCACCCCAAGCTCTGCGACCCCAAGCAAAACTCCCACTCTCTCCAGGCTTGTCGGTGGCCTGAAAGGGAGGCTGGTAACGCTGCCTGCAGGCTCCCAGGACGGTTTGGGGGCTGCACCTGGCCCAGCGGCCACGGGAACCTGAGCAGCATAATTAACCTCCTGCTGGGCGCAGTCCTGAGCAGGTACACAGCTGGTTGGCTCTGCAGCTCTGGGCACCTGGTGAGCCTCCTCGAGGCTGAACAATGAGCCTTTTCTCTTTTCCCTCCCTGATTCTTCTCTGTCCGACCCGGCCCGTGAGGGGCTACAGCATCCCTGGGTCAGGACCTGACTGTCCCCACCAGGCGCTCTCCGTAAACCCTCACCACTGGAGGGGATATCACACAGGGCTGCTGGCGCTGGGCCCCTGCTCCTTAATTTCATGGGTGCTACCAATCTGTTCCCGCCAGTAATGACTTGGTCCTTCCTGCCCGCTGGACCCATGGAGCATTCTGGAACAGGCCAGCAGGTGCTCAGATTTCCCGCTGACCACAGGGTAGGAGACAGGGGATGAAATAGTAGCGACAGAAACATCAGCACAGGTGAGACGGGGCCAGGTGGCTGGGGTCCAGGCCTCAGCAATTCCGCTAACCCTGGGCACCAAGAGCAGCATCCCCTTCGCAGGCGGTGTGCTTCGCCCTAGCTCATCTTCACAAGCCCACTTCACAGACGGGGAAACCGAGGCTTACAGAGGGGACGTGCCTCATCCAAGGAGGCCACGGGAAGGGACTGGCTCAGCGGAGGCCATGCGCATGCCCACTGCTGCTCCCCAAGGCAAGGGCCGCCCCATCCTCTCTGGACCTCAGTTTCCCACTGACGCCTAGGGGTGCAGACATGACCTTCCAGCTTGACCCATATCAGCATTCCACGTTCCAACAGGCCACGTTCTAGGTTTGCTGTGCCATGTTCCCTCTCCAAGTTCTATCTTCTAGTTTCCCTGGTCTGAATTTGGCGGGGGAGGTTTCTACTTTCTGGGTGCTGTGTTCTGGGTTCTAGTTCCAAGGCTCGCCTCTCAAAGGAAGTTTGTAGCTGGAGGGACTGCCCGGGTGGCACAGTGGATAAGAATCCACCTGCCGATGCAGGAGACATGGGTTCAATCCCCGGTCCAGGAAGATTCCCCAGGCCACGGAGCAACCAAGCCCGTGTGGCACAACTACTGAGTCTGAGTCCTGCAACTGCTGAAGCCAGCGCACCCAGAGGCCACGCTCCGCAGCAAGACATGCCACCACGACGGGAAGCCTGCACATCCCAACTAGAGAAATCCCTGCGGCAATGAAGACCCAGTGCAGCCAAAAATAAATAAACTAATTTTTTAAAAAAGAGAGAAAGTTCTGCAGCCCAGGCTCTCCAGCCAACACGCTCCCTCTTCAGGGCACTGTGCCCTCCTCCTAGCACCAGCGGCGGCACTCACAGCCCAGGGCTCCGTGGTCCTAGAACAGCGAAAGCAGCAAGGAGGGCCCGCTTGGGCTCCCAGGGCCATGGTGGGATCACAGAGCACACCCACAGCCCCGGCAGGAATGCCCCTCCCCAACCCTCTCCTTGTCACCCCAAGATGCCGTCCTGACCACCCCCCATGCCCGCTGGGCCCCCTTCCCCACTAGCCCGCTCTATAATGGCCCCACGAGACAGGCACTTCACAAGGGCAGAGACCTTGGGGCACTCGGCTTCTGGGTCATGGCCTGGCACCTCCTTGTGGGCACTGAATAAAACCTTGCTGAATGAATTAGCTAGGCATGCTCGGGACTGGCAGGATTACACACGGGCACAGCCTAAGGGACATGCATTCATATGATGGAGGGGCTCCTGCTGTGTGTGCGTGTAGGTAACTCGCAAAAAAAAAAAAAAAAGCACAAAAACACAGACATGATCACACCCTTCCCTGGCACGCAGCCCAGCCCCTGGCACAGAGAAGACACCCCATGATCAAGTGCTAAATGGATGAACGAGTGCTCTGTACCAAGGACAGAGTCAGGGGGCCGTGGCAGAGACAGAGATCGAGTTCCCACTTGGAATCGGGGCTCAGCTGTCATTAGGAAGCCCGTGACCACAGGTGAGAACTTGACTATGGCTCAGAAGGACTGCCGGAAATGCGCTTAGGGACAGGGTCAGTCAGGAAGACACTGGGGCACAGGGGCTGGGGGGGCAGTAATGTCTACAGCCCTAGGGGTGCCTCTGGTTGGAAGGGGCAGAGGTGGCTTCCTAGGTGAATGGCAACATCTGGGTGGAGCTAGCTGGCTTTCCAGATGAAGAGTCCAGCACAGTAATGGCCCCAAGGCAGAAATGTGGGGTGCGCAGGGGAAGAGGTGCAAAGGCTGGACTGGGGCCACAGGAAGGAGGTCGGAGGTGTGGACAGAATTCTCGAGGTGCAGCATCCCAATACCCCCTGGCCTGGACTCTCACAGACCCAGTCTCCAGGGATGAGCGAGAAGGAAGCTGTGTGCACCAATGCACCTATGCTGGGGGATGTCCCTGGGGCCGGGCAACTCCTACCCTGAGACCCCACAGCCAGCCTCCCTGGAGGCTACTCATGAGCAGGGACCCCAGAACCCAACAAATGGGGAGCTGGCTGTTCTCACAGCCCCTTTTCTTCTCTCTCTTAGAACCTAACTTCATCTTCCTGGTTTTAAAGGTTTCTCGTACATTCTGGGGAATCGAGACATCACAGCGAAAGAGACAGGATGATACCACTCATCAACCTGCCACCCCTGGGCTAACATTGTAGCCTAAGTTCTTGTAAACTTTTTTCCTGAGCACCTTTTTGCTGGAATGAACTATTGGCATGGATTTCCTGCCAGTTTGGGGGCAACACGCATTTTTCCTAAGGAGCGTTGTCTCCAAGCCAGAGGACCAGAGGGCAGGCCAGGGGACTCTGCTCTCCTGGCCTCCTTTTCATCCACCCCCTGACCAGGACCCCACTGAGAAACACTCCAGTGTGGGAAAGGAATGGGGGCGGGGCGCAAACCCACAGTCCTGGGCGCTCCTCCTAGAGACCACAAAGCTCTGGGTCAGTGCCAAGCGCCCCAGGACTCAACGTCCCCTCTGTGAAATGGGCGGCCTCCTCTCTAGGCTGAGGTGACTGTCACCTGGCTGGACTGTGCTTCACAGCTGCTTCCAGGAGCCGTGCCAGGAGGCCCCTTGACCTTTTCTGTACCCCCCTCCCTTTGCCACTTGGACACATGAACAGCAGAGCAAGCCCCTCGGCTGCCCCTGGTGACCTCTACCCCAGCCCCTCGACCAGTCCTCTCTGTTCCACTCCACTGGCATCCTCCCCTCCAACCAGGCCCTCAACAGACCTCCCTGCACAAGGGTCTCCTCCCAGGCAGACAGACAGGAATCTGGGTAGTAGGAGCGCCGCATGGCTTCCTGGAGGAGTCTTATAGGATGGATGAGTCAGGAGAGGAGAGGAAGGGCACTTGCAGACAGAGGGACAGCACCAGGACAGGCCGGAGGGGGAGCCGGCCCTGGCGCTGCTCGTCTGGGTCGGGGCGAGAGCTGGTGCAGCGCCCCTGAGATGCTGAAACGAAATCACGCCAGAAAGCACCAGCGTCTCCTCCCCATTCGTGCCATAAACATGAGTTGTGACACACGCACAGTCCCAGGTGATGGTCGGGAAGGCACCTTCTCCACCATTCACCTAAACCGGCTAATCTGCCTTGTTTCCAGAAGTGGCCCTCACTCTCCATTCTCAAAATCACCATTCAGCAAACACTTAAATACTTCTCAAGTGCCTCCTCATGTGAGGCACAGTGCCAGCCCCCCAGAGAGTGCCCGTGTGCCCAGCTCAGGAACCAGTGCCCCTCACTTAATGGGCAGCTCCCCTCCCCAGTCCTTCTTCCCAGTCACCTCGATTCACCCAGACCAAGTGCCGGGCCCCCAGTAGAAGAGGAGGGCGGCCACGAGGGGCTTGTGCAAAGTGCTAAGCAAGCTCTGGGGGGTTCCACAGTCAGCCTGGGACCTATTCCCTCGAGGAGGTGGCAGCAGCAGGTGCTGAGATAAAAGCAATGGGCTTGGGAAAGGAGGGATGGGAGGGGTGGGAGCAGAGAGAACACAGGAAGCAGCTGAGTCACAGAGGCTAAAGGGGTCTCCTAAGGCAGCATGGAATTCGTGGGGCCAAGCAGTGGTTCCTGGAGTCCACAGGCCTCAGAATCTCCAGGGGATTCAAAACCATAGATTTCCAACCCTCCCTCCCAGAGTGGGATTCTGACTCGGTGGGGTGGGGAGGGGAGCCCGGAAAATCCACACTATCCCCCTGGTGCCCAGGCAAGGCTGAGCGGGCCTTCCTGAGGCAGGGTCCCAGGCCTATGAGAAGGAAGCAGGGCAGCCCCAGGGCCCCCACGGAGGGCGGGGTGGGGGAGGCGGCAGTCCAAGGCGTCCGAGCCGCACACAGCAGTCATCTCTGGGTGATGGAAGGGCCTGGACAAGCAGCCCCATCCTACAGGCTGGGGACCTACAGGCTGGATATGATGGATCCCAGCCCTGCCACTTCCCGGCCCTGGGTCCCCAGCCCCTTCGCATTGCCAAATAGGATAATAATAGTACCTACCTCATGGGAAGTTAGGAGGTGTCTCTGAGATAATGCAGACAAAGTGCTCTGGCCCAGCGCCCAGCACATAGTAAGTGCTCGATAAATAGCTGCAAATTATTATGACTGCAAAGTCCTCCATCGCGGGTCTCTGGCATCCAGACTCTCAGAGACGGCCTCTGGCCACCCTCCCTCGGTCAGACCTCAGACCGCCTGGCCTGCTCCTTCTGGGAAATTCCTGGCCTGCCTAGAGGGGTAGCCAGAGGCCGGGCCCTCAGGAGACCCCAGCATCAGCACAGACTCCTACCTTCTGTCCTGGCCTTCACCCCGCACCCCACCCCACCCCATCCCCAGGATTCCCACTTCGGTGGGAACCAAAGTCTTAGCCAAATAAGCTCTAAACTCATAAGACAACAGAGTAATTAGGTGTGTGAATGATTCCTATTGTTCTGATTTTATTTTTATAGAAAAGATGAAAAGAAGTGAGCCCACAGGAGAATTTCAGCAATGTAAGGAAAAGTATTCCGTTAACTTTCTGGATTATGAGCAAGGTCTTGGGCCCCTGGTCAGCCTATTCTAGACCATGCGAGGGTGGCCCACTACCCTTCCACCCGCCCAGGCCTGCTTCCAGCCCTTGGGAAGTTCTCGCCCCTTCCTGAAGCCTCTTTCCCCTTCTGGGCAGTGGGGACAAGCAAGGTCCCTGTGCCATTCTGCTGCGAGTGAGGCTGCCCACCGGAGCTTCAGTGCCCTTGATCAGGGATGGAGGAGGAGGAGGAATAGGTGGAATGCTCCCCTGGCTGAGAATCCCGCATTCATTCATTCATTCATTCGTGCTCCTGTAGGTCCACGGGGCTAAACACACAATAACAAACACGCTGGCATCACGCGGAGGCCTCTGGTGAGTGACAGAGTGCCAGGGGACAGAAGGTGGAACAGACATTCAGGTGGTGAGAACAGCATAAGCAAAGGAATAGAATCTGAGGTTTGGGGCCTGTGTGGACCACATCTCAGAGCTCTGTTAGGCTAAAGCATGGGCTCCAGCAGGGCCACTCTACACTAAGGCCCAGGCCAAGGTCAAGGGGAGTCCCTGGGAGGAGAAGAGGTTAGAGAGGAGAGAGGCAGGCTCAGAGGTGTGGAGGGAAGGAGACACCCGCCATTCCCCCTCCCCTCCTCCCTGTGGCTGCTTACTCAGGGCAGTCTCTCACCCACCCTCAACCTATCCAGTGCCCTCCAACAAGCCCTCCGCAGCTCCAGAATCAGGTGGCCGCTCCCCAAGTCTATCTGACCAACAGCTCCTGGGGACTTTCCTCCTTGTTCTACTGTTATTTATTAAGCACCTACTGAATGCCTGGGTGCTGTACCAGCTCCCATGGTGAGACTGTTAAACTGTTGGCAGCTTGAAATCAGTCCTGCTGGGAAGATTTATACCACGGAAACTGGCCAGCACTGCTCATCGGCGAGCCAGCAGACCACTGCCCCCCATGCCCAAGAAATGGGTGCTGCTGCTGCTGCTGCTGCTGCTAAGTTGCTTCAGTCGTGTCTGACTCTGTGCGACCCCAGAGACGGCAGCCCACCAGGCTCCACCGTCCCTGGGATTCTCCAGGCAAGAACACTGGAGTGGGTTGCCATTTCCTTCTCCAATGCATGAAAGTGAAAAGTGAAAGTGAAGTCGCTCAGTCGTGCCCGTCTCCCAGCGACCCCCATGGACTGCAGCCCACCAGGCTCCTCCGTCCATGGGATTTTCCAGGCAAGAGTACTGGAGTAGGGTGCCATTGCCTTCTCCAAGAAATGGGTACAGAGAGGCAGGACCCAGCCCATGGGGACTCACAGACAGAGGGGAAGACAACAAGAAAGTGGACCACACATCGACTGTGGCAGGCTAGGCGAATAGGGAGACTCATTCTAGAAGTGGGGCAGCGAACGCCCACTGGAAACTGAACGGAGCTCTTCAAAGAGCAATAGTGTGCATCTCCCCCACTTTAGAGACGAGGAAACTGAGGCACAGGGAGACAGAGTCACTAGCCTACTGTCATGTGTAAGAAGGGACGGGATCAGAGTCCGAACCTGGGCCACTGGATCTGAAATTCTTGCTCTTTCTGCACTTGACTGCCTCATGGCACAATTATCGAGACTGCTCCCTACCTGCCAGCAGCCAGCACAGAGCTAGGCAGACCATGGGTATCTGTGCCCATGTGCCCAGGGGTATCTGCTGCCCAACTCAATTTGAATCTCTGGTGGGCAAGGCCTCTGTCCTCTCCACCAGGCTGCCCGGGAAAGCGCCCCTCGCAGGAGGACATCATGCTGTTGGCCAGAATATCTGAAGAAACTTCTGGAAGGGAGCCCTGATCCCATGTGGTAGACTAGAGAGCTGGGAAGGGGTGTACCGTGCGGTGGCATGGAGAACAAAAATTGGCCTTGGGGAGCAGAGCAGAGTCCCCTGCTCGACCTGGCCAGGGGCCAGAAGGTGGTGGGTGTCTACACAGGCAAAAGGAGGCTGTCCATGCAGACCACCCTGCCTGGGTCACTCTTCACTGCTACTTTTGTCTCCTCCGAGGAGGACAGGGACACTCAGCTCCCCCAAGCCTCAGCTTCCTCCTGGTCACAACCACCATGAAGTGGACATGACCTGCCAGCTGGTATCAGCGTCCCTGTTACACAGGTGAAAATACCCATGGAGCTGCCAGCTGTTTCCTAGGTGCTTCTCAGGTGCTGGGCATACCTGTACATGTAGACACAGCATCTCATGCAGTCCTTGCCACAACTCAGTGAAGGAATCTCCCCATTTGTCAGACATGGAAACTGAGGTTCAGAAGGCTGTCCGGCCGAGGTGGTCCGGCTATCTCAGTGAAAGTGATCAGCAATGTCAAGCAGCCCTGACCACATCAAGGGCGCTAGGCAGACCTGCAGCAGGGGGTCAGCTGGGCCAGCCGGTGCCATCCCAGCCAGTCTCCTTGCTGTCCTCATGCCAGCTCCCTGGGGTGGCCCACCACCTCACCTCCACCTGGCCTTCCTTTTCCTCCAGCCTTGCCTCCCCTCTCTTCAGTGGCTTCTCATGTCAGCCCCCAGCAGGGCTTTGGCTGTCCCCCACCTCCAGCTCTCGCATACACTCAGCACATCTTGGAGCCTTGCCTTATCCATCCCTCTGCCCAGAATACCCTTCCCACTTTCTCTCCCAAGCAAATCCTTCTAGCTTCCTTTTATGTCTTTCAGCAAGTTCTCTCTCCCCCAGGGGTGGGGGGGAGGGCGGTGCTGGGGGCCCCTTTTTCAAACTTTCCCAGGAGCCTGTGTCTATCTCTTCAGCTGGCAGAAACATTGATAACCCTGCAGAATGGTCAGCTCCGCCCGGTGAGGCATTGGGGGGAGTGGGGTGGGGTCGGGGGAGGAACTTGTCTTACTCTTCCTTCCATCCCCAGGCTTGGCCCATTGCCTGGATTTTTAGTAACTGCCCGGGAGGTGACACAAGTCTTCCCCATCGAGGCAGATCTGGGCTGGTGGCCCAGGAGTGGAGTGCTATGTGGACCCAGAGAGAGCCGGGCTTGGGGACCAGAGAGAGCTCACTGGGGCAGTGGTCCTGCCCACCTCTAGGAAGTCTCCTGGAGCCTAGAGTCACCCGACCTCAGGTCACTAGGGCTGGCTGAGACCCATCTCTGCCTCTCTGGCACTCCAGCTCAGGCACAGACCCCCCTCCCCAATACAACCCAGGTGCAGTCCCCTCCCCACCCCCGGTTCCAGAACCCACTATTTGCAGATATTTATAGCACCCTCCCCCAGCCAGGTTCCCTCCCCCGCCCTGGGCAGTGCGGTGGAAAGAGCGGGAGCCCCCCCACCAGAAAGGGTTGGGGTTCTTTCGCCACCTCCCTCGGTCTGATCCCGGCCTCCGCATCCGCCCAGCACCCCGACAGCGCCAGGGCCTCGGCCGCGGCCGCGCCGCAGCCCGGGGTCGGGGGTAGGGGAAGGCGGGAGCCGAGGCCTCCCACCCCCAGCCTCGCGGCGCGCGGGAGGTTTGTCAGGGGCGCGGTGCACAAAGCCTAGCTCAAACCCAGCGCCTCGGGGACGCCCCCTGCCCAGGCCGGGGGTCAGGGGAGTGGGGGGGTCGAGGGAATGAGGCTTTGCCCTCCCGGGCCACAGAAAGCTCAGCTGAGCAGCCAGGTTGGGGGAGGGGGTGCCAGAGCTGAGTAGCCGCCCCAGCATCCGCCCCCCATCTCGGCCCCCACCCAGACCCCCCAGCCTGGTGTTCCCGCCCCCGCCCCCAAAGGTCACGCTCGGGGATGGGGGCTGTGGGAGCTGTGACTGGGGCGGGGGGCACAGCGAGCGCGGAGGAGGAGGCGCAGGGCCAGGAGTGCCGGGGTGCGGGGGGCTGCGACGCGGGCCCCCAGGACACCAGGGTCAACTCACCCATTGCCCGCCGGGTCTCAGCGGCGGCGGCAGCAGCAGCGGCGGCGGCGGCTCCGCGGCCCCCGGGGCCCCCGGCGGGGAGATGCTGGCGTTCGCCGCAACCTCTCGCCCCATCCCGGGCTCCGGCGGCGGCGGCTGCGGCGGGCGCCCGGCATCGCAGGCAGCGCGGCCCCGGCCCGGCCCTGATCCCCGCCCCGCCGCCCCCGCCCCCACCTCCAACCCGTCCCACGGGCCCGGCGCGGCCGCCTGTCTGCACCCGGGGGCCGCGGCGGGGACCCGGCGAGCGGACCCCGGCGGGGGAGGGCCCCACGGGAGGCAGGCGGGGGGTGCGGAGGCGAGGCCCGAGCGCGGCGCGTAGAGGGGCAGCTCCCGCCGGGCTGGGGCGGCTCCGGCCCCCGCCCCGCCCCCACCGGCGCCCCCTTCCCTCCGCCGCCAGCCGGGCTCCGCTCGCCGCGCGGGGCCGGGGACGCCTAGGACCGCAGTCTCAGGCCGCCGCTGCTCTGCGCCTCCCGCGTGTGCGATCAAATGTGTGTGTGTGTGTGTGTGTGTGCGCGCGCGCGCGCCCAGGCGCGCGAGATCCTGCCTGTGACCGTGCGTGCGCCAACCCACGGCCCGGTGCGTCCTGTGCGGTTGTGTGTGTGTGTGTGTGTGTGTAGGAGATGAGAGGCGGAGCGGGTCAGAGTGTGTGCGTGTCTGGCATGTGCATGCGTCTGCGTGTCCGATTCTGTTGTGCGTGGATGCATGTGTCTGTTTTGCCGTATGTATGGGTCTGGGTGACCCAGGCGTGTACCCGAGTCTGTTCCTGTGTGTACATGGGCGTGGATCCCAGCCGCTGTGCCTGCGTGTACCTGGATAGTGTTTGCGTGCACACATCTGTGACCATGCAGAGAGCCGTCTGGGTCTTGTGTTGTCTGCGTGCCTGGTCCTGGGCGGCTGTGATGATGTGTATACGCTGCTGTGACCGTGTGCAAAGGGCCTGGTATTGTGTTGTATGTATCGCTGCGGGCCTGTGACCACTTCTACACGTCTCTGTGTTTGTAAAGATCGCCGATGTACACTGGCCTGTGGGCCTTGGGCCTTGGGCCTTGTCCCGCCTGTATCCTTCTGACCCCTCCATCCAGGCATATGACCAATGCAATTCTGTGCTCCCTCTATTCCAGGCCTGGCCCACTGACTCCCGGTGGAGGACTTTGCTCCCCACCCCCACCCCATCCCCCTCGGCGGGCACTCAAAGCCCAATGGTCCTGCCCACCTCCTGCGTCTCCTCTTCTGGTGCACAACCAGCAGCGGTTCTCCGAGCGCCCACCATTTCACACCTTGTCTCCTCATGCTTGTGCACGGGGCTCGAGGCGGCCTCCGCGTCCTTCCCGCCATTCCAGAGCCGTGGGCTTCCGCTTCCGCTCATGTGAGCCCCGCTAGCAATCACTTCCGCCTATGTGTGTAAGCGGGTGCAGGTATGCAGCAGCCTCGCTGTGGACCAGCGGCGACGGCACCGGGAGGGCAGTGAGCTGCCTGCAGGCTAGGCACCCACAAGGTTCTCAAGAGCAGCCCCAAGGGCCTTTGGAGCCCTCTCCTGCTGTTCTTCCTGGTTCAGGTGCTCCTCGCCTACCTTTGTCGATTCTTGCTAAGCAGCCAGTCAGTCTTCTCCAACATTTACTTGAGCAGGACACTCTCCTCCCTGAACACCTAATGGCTCCCACTTGCTTTCAGCTTAAGCTCAGTTCTTGAGAAGAAAAGGAGGCCTTCGTGACATAGACCCTCTGCTATTTACCTCTGCCGGTTAGTACCCTCTAAGCCCAAAATGAGCAAACTATTGTCTGCAAGGGCGATATAGTAAATATTTTAGGCTTTGTTGCTCATAGGGTCTCTGTCTCAACTACTCTACTCTGCCATTGTGGCGTAAAATCAACCATAGATATTGTGTACAGGAATGAGTATGACTGTGTTCTAAGAAAACTTTATTTAGGGACACTCAAGGTAAACCATTATTCTTTTGATTTTTTACTCCAACCACTTGGAAATGTAAAAACCATTCCTAGCTGGCACTACTCGTAAAAAAAAAAAAAAGAAACTTTAGTCAATCAGTCTTGTCCAACTCTTTATGACCCCATGGACTGTACCAGGCTACTCTGTCCTTCGGATTTCCCAGGCCAGAATAGTGGAGTGGGTCACCATGCCCTCCTCCAGGGGATTTTCTTGACCCAGAGATCAAATGCGAGTCTCCTGCACTGCAGGCAGATTCTTTACCCTCTGAGCCATCAGGGAAGCCACACTATGCCTTATGTATCATCTGCATGACTCACCTGCTTCAGTTACTCCGTCACTAGCTCCCCCACCCAGATCCCAACTATTCTACCCTGAAAATATGTCTTGAGACTTCTCTGTTGGTTCATTGGCTAAGACTCTGTGTTCCGAATGCAGGGGCCTGAGGTTCGATTCCAGGTCAGGGAACTAGATTCCACATTTCACAAATGAGTTCTCATGCTGCAACTAAAGATCCCACATGCTGCAACTAAGACCAGGGGAAGTCAAATAGATAAAGTGCATTGCAACAAGTGACAACTAAGGAATGTTAAAAAAAAAAAAATGTCAGCCTTCGCTTCTCCCCCACTTGCCTTGCTAGCAGACTCTCTGCCCTTGTTGCTCAACCCCTACAGAATCCTCACTACTGTTCACACACACTCACCTCCACCTTGCCGTGGCCATCACTCCACCTCTGCCTGGGGATTCCTGCCATCTGGAAAGGACCCTCTTAGAGACACTTTTCCTTGCCCAGCCATGTTCCACAGGAGAATCTTCTCCCACGGCCTCCTGCAGCACTGTGGACATCCCTCGGCCCAAAAGAGAAGCCCTGTTGCAGGTCTGGCTCCCCCAGCGAACTTCTCCAGAAACCTGGATGCTGGCCCAGCACCAAGCTGGGCACAAAATATCACATCCCTCACTTTTCACAGCTCCCAGCAAAGGGGAGGAGGTGAAGTGACGTGCCCGGGCTCAAGTTCAGGTTTATGGGGCTTTCTCAGTCTTCACTCTCTTTGCCAGGATGCTCCTGGCAGGTGGTCCATAGCCTTCATCTGTCACCTAATGTGTGCTCTTTCTGCCTCTGACAAACGTTGGCGCCCCACAAGACCACAAGCCCCACAATTCCAAATCAAGCCCTGAGCCACAAATATGCCTTTTGTCCTTTGAAATCATTTAACTGATTTGGGTGGGTAGAGAATAATTTCACACAGTACAAATCTGAAAATTATTGAAGGGTGGCCAGTGGAAAGGAAGCTTCCTAGCCCCAGCCCAGGCCTCCCAGATCCCCTCTATGTAAGGATTTTACCCTTGTGATACTTTTTTTTAATGCAGCTCATTTGGTGTGAAGCCATTTTGCTGTGACCTAAAAACTAATTCATCACACTTGTAGCTTGACTCCTTTTTGGTTTTTTTTTTTAACGATGTGCAAAATAGATGTGGTCATCTATCATTGAGCCCCCCAGGCCCTCCCTGTGGGGCCGAGTGAGAGATAAGGGTGTGGGCAGATCACTGCGTGGTGGTAACTGGGTTCAGGAACCAGAGACATCTGGCTTCAGTGTGAGTTTTTGTGTCGGTGACTTAAACCTCAGTTTCCTCGTTTGTAAAATGGGAATAAGGAAGTTTCCTTCATAAGGCCACTCAGAGGGGCTTCCCTGATGTCTCAGTGGTAAAGCGTCCTCCTGCCAATGCACGAGACACAGGTTCAATCTCTGGTGCAGGAAGGTTCCCGCATGCTGTGGAGCAGCTAAGCCCGTGCTCCACAACTATTGCACCTTTGCTCTAGAGCCTGGGAGCCACAACTACCAAAGCATGATCCAAAACAAGACATGCCACCAGTGAGAAGCCCGCATAACCCAGAGCAGCCCCGGCTTGCCGCAATTAGAGAAAGCCTATGTGCAGCAACGAAGACCAAACACAACCAAAAATAATAAATAAAAATTAATTTTTAAAAAAGATCACGCATGCTGCAATGAATATCAAAGATCCCACATGCTGCAATTAAAACCTAGTGCAGCAAAATAAATAAATAAAAGAGACCTGGGCTCTAATCAGCTTCTCTACCTGTTATAATCATGTCACTGCACTAAGCCTCCATTTCCTCATCCAGAAAATGGGAATGATTGCTGCCCAGTCATCACATTGATATCAGTGGAACCTGGACAGTTCCATCCTCTCCCTCCCACTTGCTCACTTCCTCTCCTGTCTCCACACCATCAAAGGGGGTGTTGGGGAGGCAGAGGCTTGGAAAGTGCTCCTCCCTCCCCACCCTTCCCTTGGGGCCAGGCCACCTGACAAGGAGGCTGTGGGAGCCTGGAGCTGAGAGAGGTCTGGGTACAAGATTATCTACCCCAAGACAGGTGTCACCTTACAGATCTGCTGTCCCCTTTCACCTGGGGCCTGTTTGGCTCTGGGAACAATTGCTAGGTCTGTTATCCTTTTTGGCAGCTGCTGCCTGACCAGTGGGAGCTATGTTCCCCTTCTCCTTCACTTGGCCCTGGGTCTCCAGGTGAGAAGTCCCCTGAGCCGTGATGAGGCCCAAACACCTGCCCTGCCAAGGCTCCTCAGGGGCCAGGAGCCTGGTGATGCCATAGGCAGTATGAGCTGGCTCAAAGCTATGGCTTAGGGAATTCCCTGGCTGTCCGGTGGTTGGGACTGATCCTGCAAGCCTCACAGTGGTGCAGCCAAAGAAAAAAGAAGCTTCAGCTTATTCATCTGTGTAATGGGCATGAGATGGCCGCCTGAGAGCATGTGGGTTAGCAGCAGGAGCAGGATATTAGTCCCCTTCCTTCCTCATCACCTGCCACATGAAGTCACCGGACTGGCTCTCCTACCCTCCCCTACATGCACTCCATTCATTCATTCATTCATTACTGAGCCCATCTCCCAAGCACACAGCAAGCAGCTCTCTGAAATGCTTGCAGTTTCTCCAGCCTGCCCAGAGAGCCTCTCTGAAAAAACTCCTACTCATCCTTCAAGACCCAACCCACATAACCCCTAACCCTGAAAGCCACTCTGGTTTCCAGAGGCCTTGCTCATGCCTGATTTGTAGTTTCCACCTCAAGGCCTCTGGTGGTACGGACTCTGCCTGCAATGCCCTCCCCAGCCTCATCTCTAAGTATTTATTCCACCCATCCGGTCCTCCAGGGTGAGGTTACAAATGCCTCCTCTCCATGGAATCTTCTCCGACTTCCCCTTCCTGAAGTTCACCTTCATGGCCCACTATGGGTGTCCAGGGCCCTCTTAGGCCCCTCAGCACTTCCTGTCTGATGTTCTGACCTCCATGACTGGCCTCCTGGTGAGCTCTTAGGGCATAAACATGAGATGGGTCACCCTGCTCAGTTCAGGGGGACAGAGAGCTCCACGGCAGGGAGTCTAGTCTTGTCTGGGCCAAATGCTGCTGGTTAGAACCTCTCTGCCTGGATGACTTTGGATAAGTCCCCTTTCTCTCTGCAAACCTCAGTTTCCATACTTGTCAAGAGGAGGGGATAGATTAGACCTGGGAGGTCAGGGGGTCCAGGAGTCTCCTAAAATTTCCTGTGGCATGGTGTGTGTTTGTGAGTGTGCACACATGTGGGTGAACATGGGTATGGGTATACCCGCACGTGGATGTGATTTTGTGCTTGCGCGTGTGAATGTGTATGAGCACATGTGGCTTGTGGACGTGTGCGTGCACACCTGTGTGCTTTTGTGGGAGCGGGCCCATGGCTGTTATTGGGTCCTCAAAGGATTGGGGGCCAGCTGAGGCCCTTCAGAGGCCCCTCCCCCAATTCTCCCATGCTCCTCCCACAGCAGAGGGTCCTGGGGCTCCCCAGTTGCCTCTCACCCCTCCATGGCTCTCACCTGCATTCTTTTTTGTTTTAAATAGCCGTTGTTGCTTTATTTATTTATTTTTAGCTGCTCCTAGATCCCCGACCAGGGATCGACCCTGTGCACCCCCGAAGTGAAAGCGCAGAATCTAAACCACGAGACCACCAAGGAAGTCCTTCACCTGCATGCTTGCCATAGCTTTGCTCCTGGTGCATCTGCTCCACCCTATAGAGCAGTCAGTGCATTTCTAGAAAGCAACAAGGCAGATCCAGCGCTCAAATCCTGCTATGGCTCCCATCTCACCCAGCATGAGGCCAGAGTCCTTCAGGAGCCGCAAGGGCCCGCCTGGTCTGGCCTGCTGCCCGCCTCCACCCCCCGCCCCATCCCCCTCCATGCTCCCTGAACTCATCTACCTCCTTGGGGCGGGCTGTTCTCTCCTCTGGAGTTCTCTCCTCCAGATGCTCTTCCCCAGGTACCACATGGCTCCTCCTCCTCCCAGTCTCGGTGCAAACTCAGGGCCTTCCCAAGCACCCTCTTTAGGTGCAGGATTCCGGATCACTCTGCCTTCTCTTCTTTATTCTTAGAACTTTTCACCTTCAACATACTAGGTAATTTCCTGTGTCTTGTCCTTTTGCTTGTCTCCCCTACTAGACATAACCCTTAGCAGGGCAGTGATATTTGTCCTGACCCCGCTGTCGGTTCTTCAGTACCCACAAGCCTGGCACATAACAGCGGTTGGGTAATCTCTGTTCATAGGAAGGAAGCCTCCTCCCTGCCCCCCACCGAATGTGTTGAGGGTCACCCCTGAAATTTCCCAGGTAGTGCCATTGGTAAATAACCTGCCTGCAAAGCAGGAGACACAAGAGACATGGGTTTGATCCCTGGGTGGGGAAGATCCCCTGGGGAGGAAATGACCATCCACTCCAGTATTCTTGCCTGGAAAATCCCATGGACAGAGGAGCCCGGAAGGCTACAGTCCATGGGGTCAGAAAAGAGTAGGACATGACTGAGCATGCATGCATGCGTTATCTGTAAGTGTCTTTTGTGTGGGCCTTGAAGACTGCTGGGAGCCTAGAGAGAGAAGTGCCACCCTTCTGGGTGAGGGAAGACCTTCGGACTGGAAGAATCCCCCCACTGGGGCCAAGGCTGCTGTGTGGTTGTAAACCGAGGTGATCCAGCAGCCCAGTCATGTCTTGTGCCATGAGCCGCACACTTAGCTGGATCCTGGCAACCTCTCGTAGAAACTTGGGAGCCCGTTCCCTCTCCACCACGTTTGCCTTCCCTGGAGACCCCCAAGCCTTGCACACTGGATCCCCCATCGAGGAAACTGATTGATAGAGCCCCCCCGACAGCTGAGAGCACAGCCAGGACACAAGCCCAGAGCCAGGGCTCCAGTGACCAGGGGCTAGGTCCCTCCCCGAGTCCTCTCCTCCTCACAGCTGACCCCATCCAGAGAGGAAGGCGAGCACGTGGGGCAGGGGGAGTGCAAGGTTACATCCGTTCACAGATTGAGCACCTACTGTACATCAGGCCCTGGGCTAGAGCAGTCAGACTCATCCCTGACCCCAGGAGAAGCTGGGCCAGTGGGGTGCCGAGACAGCCACAGGCCCCCGGCGGCTGGGAAGGTAGAGGCAGCATCTCAGCCAGGCCTCGAAGGCTGGGGCAGATTTGGAGATGGGCATCCAGTACAAGGCTAGGCAGGGAAGGGACTAGTTACAGCCAGAAAGCGTGCAGGGGACAGGCAGGGAGTGAGTCAGCCCGAGGTCTCCACAAGCTCCAGAAACACCAGAGACGCTGAGCACTGGGCTAAGTCACCAGAGACGCTGAGCACTGGGCTAAGTCACCAGAGACGCTGAGCACTGGGCTAAGTCACCAGAGACGCTGAGCACTGGGCTAAGTCACCAGAGACGCTGAGCACTGGGCTAAGTCACCAGAGACGCTGAGCACTGGGCTAAGTCACCAGCTGAGCTGGGAGCACCCCCTATGGCAGATGGCAGCGCACTGGGCTAAGTCACCAGCTGAGCTGGGAGCACCCCCTATGGCAGATGGCAGCGCACTGGGCTAAGTCACCAGCTGAGCTGGGAGCACCCCCTATGGCAGATGGCAGCCCAGGAGGGTGGCCTGCTGGAGGGAGGCCCTGGGGCTGGGTCCCCGAGGGCACAGCTCTGGGTCACATCAGTGGTCCTACCAGCAGAGAGAGGTTCACAACCACACTTGCGTGCTTATGCCTGGCACCTGCTTGGAGCAGGGCACGCCCACCAGGAGACTTCCCATTCTAGTGCCACTTACACATACACGCTCAGCCTTGGACACAGAGCTCCATGGACACACCCCTTGTACACTCACAGAGGACACACACCCTGCAACCCTCAAAACCCTACTGGGTGCTCCCCACAAACTCACATGACAACATTCCTTCCAGCCTCAGCCGGGAGGGCAAGACTGGGCTGGGCCCACCCGGAGCCCCCTCCGGCCTGTAGCTGCTGCTCCCATCGGCGCCCCCAGCACCTACCCTGGCAAAGGTGCCTCGAAACTCCAGAAACAGAGGTGGGGGCACCAGCCCACCTTGCTGACTCACGGCCTGTCCACCCGATGGCAGCTTCCGCTCCTGGGGCCCATCAACGAGGTTCCGGCCTCACAGCTGCTGGGCCACCACCTGGCCCACACCCCCTCGGTCACCTCTCCCCAGCCCGGAAGGCAACCTCTGGACGTCCAGACTGTTTTCCCTGTCTGAGCCTGTATGCCCTGGGCCCACAGGTGGTCCTTGAGGGGTCTCAGAGGTCCTTTGGGTCAGCAGGTTTTCTGGTCCTTTTGATGACCAAAAATGTAAATAATGTGGGTGCTGCGGGGAGCCCAGGCTGTCCAGCTGGAGCCGGGCTGCTGGGTGGGAGTGGAAGAAGAGCAAAATTCACCCAGAAATATGTCTGTGGGTTGGCCACAGAAAAGGCCCCGGGCGGGGCTGGCACTCCACCTGGGGACCTGAGCCAGCACCAAGGGTTCAGCTGCTAACCTTGAGCCCATGTGCACCGTGAGGCTGCCAGGGCTGCCTAGACGTGGCTCGACTGAGCCTCACCTTCAAGATCATCTCCTCTGACCCCTGACCCACGTGGCTCTGCTTACATGCCTCCTGTGATGTGCTGCTTGCTGTCTCCCTTGACAGCTCTTTTCGGTGGGACAACTTCAGCTATTAGAAATCCTAGATCCCACTGCCTGGAGTTGGTCCGAGCAAGTCAGCTTCTTCACTGGCACCACCATCCTTCAGAAACTGGTTAGAGTCCCTGCACCACTTCTCCTCCCAGGATCTTTAGCGGCTCCTCCGATGCAGGGTTGTCAGAACTTTCCATCCCGGCCTTTCTCCCACTTGCCCCTGCCTTTCCCCAGACACGACCTGACTAGTACAGCCCGAGGGCCTCTCCCTCCCCTGATAGGCCTCAGCTTCATATGGCCTGTTTTTGCGGTCAGGCTTCTGGCCTCTCTTACACACTTCCTGCTAGCTGCTACCTGCAGTTCAGTTTCCTCTTTTGTAAAATAGGATTAAGACTCGTATCTTCTGCATAGGGTTGTTGTAAGGATGGAATGAGTTTATACATGTCAAAATGCTTAGAAAACGTAGCTAGTGCCATTATTACTGTTTGTAGATGGTTATTGTCCAGAAGGGCTTCCCTGGTGGCTCAGCAGTAAAGAATCCACCTGCAAAGCAGGAGCTGCAGGAGATGCGGTTTCAATCCCTGGGTGGGGAAGATCCCCTGGAGGAGAGCATGGCAACCCACTCCAGTACTCTTTCCTGGAGAATCCCATGAACAGAGGAGCCTGGTGGGCTACAGTCTATACAGTCTATAGCGTCTCAAAGAGTCGGACATGACTGAAGCGACTTAGCATGCATGTGGCCCCGCTCCTCAGTGACTTCTCCTCCTCTTCTGAAAGTTTAGGGTCATGGAATCTTCTAGATGGGAGGGCCTTTAAAGGCTACTGAGTCCCAGTCTAACCCCATTATACTAGTGAGGAGACAGGAAGAGGACCCAAAGAGGCTCTGTTTCTGACATCTTCTCTGGAGGGCAGAGCACCCATCCTCAGCCTGGGACCAGAGCCTTCAATGAGTCCAGACTTTCAAGGACCTGATGGCCTCACCCCTCTGGGAAGATTCTAGCAGCCTGGGCAGGGTGTGGAGAGGGGCAGGATGTGGAGTGAGCCAGGGTGGGAGCCTGGAGCCAGGGTTCTAGAACACCCACCCCACCTTGACTCACCTGCCCAGTGAGGGGCTTGGCCTTGGGAATTCCTAAAGGGAGCCTGGGTCACAAAGTCAATTCTCAGGCTTGCCCCTACAAAGCAGAAGAGGTAACTGAGGCCAGGGAAGGGTGATGGCAGAGTGAGGGGTGTGGCAGGGCAGGGTGAGGTCCTGCTGAGCAGGGACCCTTCTGCCCCAGGGTCTGGCTATGCCATGGCTTTAAGCCTGCCAGCGTCCCCCACGCTGGCCCCTCTCATGCCCTTTGCCCTGGTCTAAGGTGGCCTGGCAGAACGGGGTCAGGAAAGGTCAGAGCCAGAGGACTGAACCCAGGGCTTGGCATCCATGGGTGAGGATGCTGGCAGGACAGGCTCCCCAGATGCCTGCTCAAAAGGCTGGCATCACTGCCCCACCCCACACACTCCTCACTTAGGAGCTGCTGGACAATCTCTGCCAGCATCTTACCCAGCCCTGCCTGGCACCCAGAGGGGCTGCCAGCATTCCCTGGGCTTGGATGATTGCAAGGAGGAATCAGAAATCCTTGTGCCTTGCTGGTGGGAATGTAAAATGGTGCAGCTGCTGTGGAAAACAGCACAACAGCTCCTCAAAAAATTACACAGAGAATTACCCTATGACCCAGCAATTTTTCCTCTGGGTATGTACCCCAAAGCGCAGAAAGCGGGGACTTGAACAGATCATTGAGCATCCGTGTTCGCAGACTCTTTAATCACAATAGCCAAATGTAGAAGCAATTCAGGTGTCCATTGAGGAATAAATGGATAAGCAAAAATATGGTGAAAGTATGCCGTGGAATATTATTCAGCCTTGAAAAAGAAGGAAATTCTTCGAGAATTCCCTGGCGGTCCAGTGGTTAGGACTCCACTTTCACTGCTGAGGGCCCAAGTTCCATCTCTGGTTGGGGAACTAAGATTCCAAAGCCATGAAGTGTGGCCAAAAAATGAAAAGAAGCTCTGACAGATTCTACAACATGAGTGAAACTTGAAGGCATTTTAAGTGAAATCTTGCCGTTCAGTCGCTCAGGCGTGTCCGACTCTTTGTGACCCCATAGACTGCAGCACGCCAGGCTTCCCTGTCCTTCACCATTTCCCGGAGTTTGCCCAAACTCATGTCCGTTGAGTCATTTAAGTGAAATGAGCCAGTCCCAAAAGGACAAACAGCATATGACTGCAGATCTACGAGGAGCCAAATTCATAGACACAGGATGGTAGTTGCCAGGAAATGGGCAGTTACTGTTTAATGGGTAGTTTCAGTTTGGGAAGAAGAAAAAAGTCCTGGAGATGGATGGTGGTGATGGTTGTACAACAATGTGAATGTACTTAATGCCACTGAATTATGCACTTTAAAATAGTTAATATGGACTTCTCTGGTGGGCCAGTGGTTAAGAATCTGCCTGCCAATGAAGCAGACACGGGTTCTATTTCTGGTCTGGGAAGACTTCACGTGCTGCAGGGCAACTAAGCCCGTGCACCGCAGCTACTGAGATCTAGAGCCCATGCGCAACCACGAGAAGCCGCGGCAACCATGAGCCAGAGCACAGCAACTAGAGAGCAGCCCCTCTGCGTACCTAGAGAAAGTCCACTCAGCAACAAAGACCCAGCACAGCCAAAAATAAATAATTTTTGAAAATGGTTAAAATGGTAAGTTTTGTTATGTATCAGTTCAATTCACTCAGTCGTGTCCGACTCTTTGCGACCCCATGGACTGCAGCACGCCAGGCCTCCCTGTCCATCACCCACTCCTGGAGTTTACCCAAACTCATGTCCATTGAGTTGGTGATGCCATCCAACCATCTCATCCTCTGTCGTCCCCTTCTCCTCCCGCCTTCAATCTTTCCCAGCATCAGGGTCTTTTCAAATGAGTCAGCTCTTCGCATCAGGTGGCCAAAGTATTGGAGTTTCAGCTTCAACATCAGTCCTTCCAATGAACACTCAGGACTGATCTCCTTCAGAATGGACTGGTTGGGTCTCCTTGCAGTCCAAGGGACTCTCAAGAGTCTTCTCCAACACCATAGTTCAAAAGCATCAATTCTTCAGGGCTCAGCTTTCTTTATAGTCCAACTCACATCCATACATGACTACTGGAAAAACCATAGCCTTGACTTGCTATGTATATTTTTCCATAATAAAAAAAGAGAAGGGATTAGGAGACGGGGAACAGACACTGCAGGAGTGATGAAGCGGAGACTCCAGAATGATGACTGTGTGACCCCAGGCTAGTTACTTGACCTCTCTGTGCTTTCATCTCCTTATGCGTAAAGTGAGGCTAATAACACAGCGCCCTGCCCTCAGCCCACGTAGGGTCATTGGGAGGGTTAAATGAGCTGCTTGATGTAAAGTCCTGGGAACAAGGCCTGGTTATGTTTTGTCCTCTCTTCTTCCCATTTTTCAGATAAGGAAACTGAGGCACAGAGAGGTAACTTTCCCAAGATCCTAGAGCTAGTGAGCATCAGAGCCGGGACTGAATCCACAGCCGCTGTGCACTTCCTGAGGTCCTCGGGAGGCTGGTGGTTGGAGAAGGGTTTGCATAGTCACTGTCTGGGGACAGCACTTCCTCAGAACCTGTGAGGCTGGGGTGGGGCTGAGGTGGAGCTCCTGGAAGAAAGTTTCTCAGAATCAGGGAGGCCCAGGGGCAGGGCAGGGTGGGTGGCAGGTGGCAGGTGGCAGGCAGGGCCACAGCATTGCTCCCTGCCAGCAAGGACACCCCCAGCAGGGCCGAGGCAGGGTGCAGAGTGTTGTCACCAACAGGACGAGCAGGCCTGGCTTCATTCCCCACTGGGGCTCATCCGCCTCACTCCTCAGGGGCAGAGCCACTGGGGCATAGTGGGGGAAAGACCCAGAAGCCTGGAGAGAGAAGGCTCTGAGGTCTTTGGTCCCCTCGGACCTGGCCAAAGCCAGCCTGTCCTTCTTGTCTCCCTCTGCTGAGCCTCCCAGCTTCCTGGCTCTCCCCTGTCCGCATACTCATGGGTCACCATCCTGTCTTCCACCCTCTTCCACACAGGAAGCTGTCAGCTGGCAACAGTCGCTTTCAGGCCAAGTCCTTTGGATGGAAGTAAGTCTACCAAGATGGCTGCCAGCAATTGCTCCCAACCCTGTAACTTGGCTGTGAGACCCACCCTCTCCTCTTCCCTGGAATTTGGGTGGCCTGTGTACCACTTGCTGTGACTAATGGGATAAAATTCCATGCCTAGGCCTCAAGAGGCCCTGAAGCACCCATTTTCTCAGCTTGGGAGCTGGAAGCCATGTAAGGAAATTGGATTCCCTTCCTAGAGAAATGCCACTGTGCTCTGAGAAGCCCTAGAGTCAAGACAGAGGAGAGAGGCCCTGCCTCCCCTCTCCCAACCCTTCTCCTGCTGGAGCACCAGACACGTGAGGGAGGCCAGCCAGGCTGCCCCAGCTGCACCACACCCAGCAGAGCCAAGCAGTCCCTACCTGGACCTGCCAAACTGCAGAGTTGTGAGCAGATCCATGCTGGTGGTTGCTTCAAGACACTTAGGTTTGGGGCATGTTTGTTATGCAGCAGTAGACAGCTGATATACTTCTAGTCATCAATCTTAAGGCCCCAAAAATCTCAAGATCTCAGCAACATGTCAATCCCACTGGGTTCAAGTCCTGCTTCCTCTAGTGGCCTGAGCCAGTTAACAACACCTCTCTGGGACGTGGTTCCTCCCCAGCAAGGATAACAATAGTACCGTGTGGCCTAGCATGAGGAGGCAGAGTGAGGCTGGCCCAGAGGTTGTGTTGGAGAAACATGAGCTGTGGAGTCTCGTCTACTCCTGCTTCCCAGGGTGGGGGTGGGGCTCCCTGGGCTAACAGCCCTGCCACACAGGACGATGGTCCCTCCCCATCTCTTTCTGGCAGCAGTGTGGTGGGTACTGCTGCTTCCACCCAACCTGCTGAGCGGTCTGGAGCAGAGGGTATAGAGGGTCATTTTCCTCCTCCATCTTGGGAAGTCACCAGACTTCTGGAGTTTGGATCTTTTTTTAATATTTATTTGTATTTATTTGGTTGCACCAGGTCTAAACTATACCAAGTGGGATCTTTGATCTTCCTTGCGACACACAGCATCTTTACCTGGGGCGTGTGGGGTCTAGTTCCCCAACCAGGAATTGAACCCTGGGCCCCCTGCATTGGGAACACGGAGTCCTAGCCACTGGACCACCAGGGAAGTCCCTAGGGTCTTTTGAATTAAAAAGGTCTCCAGGACTGAATCAGGCAGACTCTCTCAAGCTGGCCAAAGTCTCCAGGGACCTGGAGACACCAGGGCGCTCTCCAAGGCTATGGCTTCGGGGACCAACTAGGCACCACGTCTGCATAGGAACACCATTGCTTGGGAGCATCCAACCATCCTGTGCGGCGTACGATGGAGCCCCAGGTGAGAGGAGAGGGTGAGGCCGAAAGGCAAGGCGACTCCCTGACTCCACCCAGACCTGTGGCTCCCCACCTGTCCTCCGTCCCCACCCCCATGTCCCTTCCTGTCTGGGAGAAATGGAGATGAGCCACTGGTCCCTGCCCAGGCTCCTCGGGGTCAGCAGAAGGCCGTCCGCCGCCACCCCTCTGCCCGTCCCACCAGACCCCTGCAGCCCAGGGTCCGTCGGGTGAGGCCAGGTGTGGAGGGCTGAGCGGGAAGGGCCCTGGGTGGGGGACTTTGAGTCCACAGGACACACAGCAAGGGGGCAGTGCCCAGCCCACGTGCTCCCCTAGTGCCAGGCATTCCTCCTCTCGCCCACCAGTTCTTTCCAGGCTTTCCTGTCTGAGAAACTGCCAGAAACAGGGCACTCAGCCCGCCCCGGTGGGACTGTCGGACCACATTTCTGCACAGGAGGGGTTTGTGTAGGGGGAATCTTGAGAAAGAGATGCGTCTTTGTCTACTTGGGGCTGAGGGTGCCAAGACCACCGTGGGACCATCTGTGCGTATGTACCTGTCCCCCATTTGGGGGGGCCACACCGACCCTCGTGCCCAGCTTTGCCCTCCCCATCCCCCACCGCTCCTTCCTGTGGGCCTGGACAGGTGCACGGCTTACCCTCCGCGGTCTCGCCATGCCCCCACACTCCTGCCATTTTATTTGTGGGCCATCCCTGTGCAGGAAGGAGCCTGGGCGGGTGCCGGGAGTGCCTAAGCAGACCTCGTTATTCGCCCTGGGCAGGGGTGTGGAGGGTGTGCAAAGCAGCCAGCTTCTGGGGCCGGTGCTTAGAGGGCTGCCCCGTGCTACCTTCAAGACCAGCCCCCAGAGAGAAAGCAGAGGCCCAGAGACGGGGGAGTGACCTGCCCACATCACACAGCGGGAAAGAGACAGAGCCAGGCTGGAATTGCACCCGGCCCTCAGCTTCCCGGTCAAACTCTCCGCAGCTCAGGGGAAATGGTACCTCTGAGGCCGAAAGGAGAACTGGAGTGGCCTCATGGACTGGGATTCCCCCCACACTCCATTTCTGGAGACCACCGCTTCACCCCCACCAAGACGATGGCAGAGGATGGTTTACTTATCATGATCTGTTCCTCCTGTCACGTGGGGAGGGACCAGCTTCACTTTACAGACGTGAAAACTGAGGCTGGGAGAGGCTTGGAAGGCCCAGGGCCAGCAATGCCGAGCCAGCCTCCAGCTTTCCCGGCGTTTACCTCCATCTCCCAGGCCTCCCAGTATCTGGGGGCAAGAGGAGGCGCGGATGGTCACATGGCAGACCCTGAGGCTGCAGGCGGGACATCCCGCTACCTGGACTCCTCCCACAGCAAGATCTGAGGGGAGTAGGGACCAGGAGAGACCTCCTATATTTGTGTTTGCAAACAACCATGAGACTTCGACGTCTCCAGCTCCGGAGAGGGGAGAGGAGCTGCTTCTAAATCGGGCTGGGATGGCAGTCTCTCGTCCCTCCCTGGGCTGCGCCCCTCCAGCCTCCCTGGAGGATTCAGACCTTGCTGGTCCCTGCAGTGATCCTGCCTACCAACCCCGTGCCCATCCTACAGCTCGGGAATCTCAGGCTCAGAACCTGGACCTTGACTTGCCTAAGGTCAGGCAGCCACACCAGGTCATATGATGGCCAAGAGGGGTCCGGCCTGGGCCCAGTCGCAAGAGCACACCCTCTAAGTGTGTGGCCTTGGTTGTGTCACTTTCCTGAGACCCCTGTCCTTGAAAGTGAAAGTGTTAGCCCCTCAGTTGTGTCTGATTCTTTGGGACCCCTTGGACTATAGCCCTCCAGGCCCCTCTGTGCCTGGGATTCTCCAGGCAAGAATACTGGAGTGGGTTGCCATTCCCTTCTCCAAGGTATCTTCCTGACCCAGGGATCAAACCCAAGTCTCCTGCATTGCAGTCAGATTCTTTAGCCACCCTGGAAACCCCCTGTCCTGAGGCCACACCACGTTGGCTTTCTCACCACTGCGGCTGGAGCCTTCAATGGGGCTGCCAGCCTCGGTGATCAGATCCCTCCAGGAGCCAGTGGGTGGGGGGTGGGGGTGGGCTGCTGCCTCATGGCCAGCCGATGGGCCTGGAGCCACCGACCCACCTGAGGACCTAGGGAAGCTTTCCTGCGAGCCCTCCCCCCATTCCCTTTGTTTTTCTCCCAACTCGGTCATATGATGCACTTACATTTCCTCGTTTGTCCTCCGTCCCCTACAGGGCAGGGCCTTTGCCTGGTACCCAATCAGCGCTACGCTAATCAGTGCATGTTTACCGAGTGAATGACTGAACACCTGCTGGACCTAGTACATCCCTAACCGGCTGGGGAGGCCAAAGGTGTGGTGATGCAGGGAAGAGGTGATGGTGGCTGGGCCACGTGAGGTGGGGGCTGAGAGAGGAGTTGAGACCAACAGGACTAGGTAATGTCCGGGGTTGCGGGGAGGAGGGAGTCCTGGAGAGTCTGGTGGGGAAGGCTGACCCCTTGGATGCTCACCCCCGAGGGTTGGGCAAAGCAGGGGCTTTGTTCAGAAGCCCTGACACCCTCTGGGCTAGTGCCTCCCCCTGAGATGGGCCCCTCCCGCTCCCCATCTCCTACTCTTCAAACTCCGCTTTCAAGACTCAGGATGCACACACCCACCCCCCTGCAGAGCCAATCAAAATACAAACTGACAACAGGAAGGGACCTTGCAAGCTCTCACCACAGATGTCACAGTCCAGGGGACTCAAAGGGGAGCTGGTCCTCTGGGGCTGAGGGGCCTTGGCCACAGTGCGGGGGGGACATCCTGCCCCCTGCATCACCCCTCACCAGCCTAGACAGACCTGGGGAGTCAGTGCCTGAATAGCACGTGGCCATCCTGGTCACCCAGTTCTCACCGGGTATGAAGTTTCCCCCATCTTTTCTCATTAACCACCAGTGACTGCAAATTCTCGACTGCCCTGATCAACACAAACCAAAACACACTGAGTAGCAGGACATATATATATTGTTAATTGTGATAAAATATACATGAGTTATCATTTTAACCATTTTAAAGTCTATTATTCAATGGCATTAAGTACATTCACTCTGCTGTACAACTACCACCACCATCCACCGCCTGAACTTTTTCATCTTCCCGAACTGAACCTCTGCCCCTACTAAACACTAACTCCCCAGCTGCCCCTCGCCTAGCCCCCAGCTCCCACTCTCCCCTAGCCCCCAGCTCCCACTCTCCCCTAGCCCCCAGCTGCCCCTCGCCTAGCCCCCAGCTCCCACTCTCCCCTAGCCCCCAGCTCCCACTCTCCCCTAGCCCCCAGCTCCCACTCTCCCCTAGCCCCCAGCTCCCACTCTCCCCTAGCCCCCAGCTGCCCCTCGCCTAGCCCCCAGTTCCCCCTCCCCTAGCCCCCAGCTCCCACTCTCCCCTAGCCCCCAGCTGCCCCTCGCCTAGCCCCCAGCTCCCCTCCCCTAGCCCCCAGCTCCCACTCTCCCCTGGCCCCCAGCTGCCCCTCGCCTAGCCCCCAGCTCCCACTCTCCCCTGGCCCCCAGCTCCCCCTCCCCTAGCCCCCAGCTCCCCCTCCCCTAGCCCCCAGCACCCACCCTCCTACTTTCTGTCTCCATGAACTTGACTTCTCTAAGTGTGGTGTATGAGTGAGTCGCACAGTATTTGTGTTTTTGTGACTGGCTTATTTCTCTTTAATATAATGTCCTTATGTTGTAGCCTGTATCAGAATTTCTTTCCTTTTTACAATCGAATAATAGCCCATTGTGTGGATACAATACATTTTTGCTCATCCATTCATCTGTTGGTGGGAGTTTTATCCATCAATGGGTTGTTTTCACCTTTTCCCGATCGTAAATAATGCTGCTATGGATGTCAGTGTATAAATATTTAAGTCTCTGCTTCCTCTTCTCTTGAGCGTTTACCCAGAAATGGAATTGCTGGATCATATGGTAATTCTACGTTTAATTTAGGACTTATCTTTAAGCAATTATTCAGATGACCCTAAGTAGGATTATAGTCAATTTGTTTTTAATTCACAGACCCAAAACCCACTATATTTTTAAACTCTCATATTCTGCAGGTTATGTCCCAAGACTCCAGTCTGAGACTCTCTAGAGCTACACAGTCCTATTGGGGTGACCATGAGACATGAGTGACTGTGAAGTGCAGGAATGTGGACAGTCTGCGTCAAGATGCTCTGTGCAGATAGACACTCATGTTTCAAAGATTTAGTGAAAGAGCCCTCTCATTAGTAATTTTTATATTGATTACCTGTTGAAATGATATTTTGGCTATACTGGGTTAAAGGAAGTAGAGTATTAAAATTAATGCTGACACCACAGAAACTCTGTTCTGTCTCAGGGTAGAAAGAATTCAGTGAGAGGCAAAGTGGTAGATAAGAAGCGGTTTGTTAGAATGGGATACTTTTGAGGCTTACCAGTGGGCGGCCAAGAGGGTGCTCTGCCCTGAGAACTTAATGGGCTACAGTTTTATAGTCAAAGTGGGGAGGAGGAGAGGACCACCTTCTTCTTCATCCTGGAGCAGATGTCCAGCTTCCATCATCAGCTCCTCCTGCACATCGGAAGGAGGAGTTTCCTTGTCCCTGCATGGCCAAGCCAGGACTGTCACGGCGCAACAGAAATGAGCAGAAAGGTGGTAACATACACTAAACTATGGCAAGTCATCTCAGGCTTCAGTATAAAGTCACCCTCTCCTCATATTCTGGTTTTTCGTGTACACAGAGGAGCGTATCCTGTGAATCATTAACTTACTGAGCTCGCCGGGCTGGATGCGGGGCTCACGCCACCATTGTTTTATTGTCTGGGGGCATCGTGCTCCTGTTGCCAAAACTGCTTTCTCGAGTGACCATTAGCTTACAGAGGTCTCCCCTGGTGCGGTTAACTGTTTAATCACCTGCTTTGTCCCTTTGCTCTGTGCCTATCAGTTTCACTCGAGTCTTTCCACTTTTTGAGTGTGACCATGAAGCAATCTAGCATGGCGTTTGTGATTCAGACTTCCTCTCTATTGGAAGCATAACCCTGGCAGGTTAATCCAGGTGACAGCTGAGTCTAGAGGAGGAGTGTGGAGCTTGGAAGCCTTGGCTGGCTCTCCTGTTTATTTTTAATTGAGAGAAAGTTCACATAACATACCCTCAGCCACCACGTTAAAGAGCACAATTCTATGTGGCACATAGTGTGTTCACAACCTTGGAAAACTACCACCTCCCCCTAGTTTCAGACTTTTTCATCACCCCAGAAAAACACCCCATATCCACTAAGGATACACTCTCATTTTCTCCTCCCCCCGGGCCATGGCAACCACTAATCTGCTTTATGTCTCTATGGATTTGCCTATTCCCAACACTTCATATAAATGGAATTATACAACACATGGCCTTATGTGTCTATTTTCTTTCACTGGGCATAATGGCATCAAGGCTCATCCATTTTACAGAATACATCAGTGCTTCATTGCTTTTTATGGCTGAATAATATTCCACTGTATGCACAGACCACCATGAGCTGATCCAGCCACCCACTGAGGAATGCTGGGGTTGTTTCCGCCTTTTGGCTGTTATGAGTTGTGCTGCTGTGAACGTTTGTGTATAAATTCTGTGTGGACATCTGTTTCCATTTCCTGGGATGGAATTCCTAGGTCACTTGGTAACGGCTGGCTCTGTTTGTCTTTTTTATCTTACTTATGTACCAAAGTCCTAGATACACATTTTCAAAGAGTCGACAGCTTCCTCGAGGTGTGTTAGGACACACCCTTGAACCTGCTGAAGTGGGGTTTGGGGGGTGCTTGCTGGGGATGCCCCCCCATGTCACTATGTTTTGGAATCTGTTCTTGGAGGATTCAAACCTCCAGAGGATCCTTCAATGTCCTGCCTGGAGGGTCAATGCCTGGCTGCTGCTGGGAGCAGGGCAGGAGATAAGGCAGGGGCTCTGAACTCAGAAGCCCCCACCTCCTAGCTCTGTTTTCATTATGATGCCCCCATCCCCAGGGATGCCTGTCACCAGAGAATGACTCCTCCTGCTGGGGCTGGGGAGGGGTGACGACCTAGCAGTTCTGCGATAGGATTTGAGGGTCTGACTACTCTTTATTTCGCCCCCTCCCACTACCCTACTTGGGGCTGCCCCTTAAGGCTAAACCCTTGGTGGTTCTGTGGGGTGAACGACACTGGGGCTTAGCTGCCACCCTGCTCGCTTGGCACATGGCTTTTCTGAGGTCCCTAAGTCCACCGCCACTCCATGTTTACTTCCCAGCTTCAGAACGGCACTGACTTGTCTCCCGTCCTGCTTGCCCCATCCTCATGGTTTATACCCTTTTCTCTTTGGCCACGCCATTCAGCTTGCCACATCTTAGTTCCTAGACTAGTGGTTGAACCTGGATCCTCAGAAGGGAAAGTGTGGCACGCTAACAATTGGACCACCAGGGAATTCCCAAAACATTACTGTCTTTTTTCTATGCTTGTAATGTTTTTTGGCTGCACCATGCAACTTGTAGGTGCAGATCCCTAGTTCCCCAACTGGGGATCGAACCTGGGCCCCCAGTAGTGGACGTGCAGAGTTCTAACCACTGGACAGTCAGGGAATTCTGTACTTAAAAAAAAAAATTTCTGTAGTGTTCACAGGGTTTCAGAGGGGAAGAAAGTTAGTGCCTGTTTAGTTTGCCACCTTTAGCAAAGCTTTCGGGACGTGACTAGACTGGAAGCCCATACATATCCTGGAGGAGTATGCCAGCCCTGGCTCTGGGGAGTTTCCGAACCCGTCAGCAAGAAGGGGGCCTCCCACTCAGCTTGGGTCTCAGGGCCTATTCCAGCTGGAGCTCCAGGTGCTGGGTTATCTTCCCTCTAGGGCAGGAATCTCATTGGACTCCCCACTTCTCTCCACCCTCCCACCCACAGCCCCTGACCCAGGGCTGCACACAGCTGGCGCTCAGTGTGCTTTGCCACTAGACAGAGAAAGAAAGCCAAGGGCACATGGGAAGAAGCGACTGTTGGGCGAAGGCTTGGAGCTGATGAAAGCGGAGTGTGAGGGGACCTTCCTCTGCTTTCATCTCAGGATCACCTCCTACCTGTCCTTGAACTCTCCTCGGGTCTTCCTCCTGGGCCTGAGACCCCAGGAGTGCTCAGTTCAGGAAGGCTGGGACCAGGCCCTCAACTGCAGGCCACCCCACTAAAGGGAACCAAGGCCCTGCTGGTCACTGAGAGGCAGGGCCAACCTCATTAGGTGCTACAGACAGCCCCAGGGTTGGGACCTTCAGGGAAGGGCTGAGCCAGCACCCCTGCCCGCCCCCACCAGGTCTGACCCTCTGCCCGGCCCTCTGCCGCCTGCTCCGTCAGCCCAGTCCCACTCCCTCCCCACATCCTCCGGAGAGGAAGGCCTGACCGCCACAGCCTCCTCAGGCCACAGCCTCCTCAGGCCCACTGCAGCCAGCCCTACAGGCCCTCCACACCCCAGGCCTGTGCTCCTGCTGTTCAGGCCACCTGGAGCTGCCTTCTTCTCCTCCTCTACACAGCTGAATGCTACTTCTGTCAAGATGCCACCTCACTCCCTCCAGACAATCTTCCAGGAGCCCTCGAAACTTGGTCAGGTGTAACCCCAGACTGTGAGCCAGGACAGGGCCATAGCCGATTCCTGCCTGGTCTGAAGTTGAGGGCCACGTCCCGGTGTTGGGGAAGGCCTGGTACCTCCCCTGTCCCCAAATCCCAGAGGACAAATCAGACCCGGCGAGAAAATTCCAGTGTGACCTGTGATCTCAGAGGGTCCTTGTGAAAGTTCCCCTCCTGCACCCGGGGGGTCAGGATATGTTACACCCGCGCTGAGGGACTGCTGTCAAATCCCACCTCTCAGGCCTAGAAGGTCCTTTGAAAATCATGAGGAAACCTCCTGGGGCGTAGAGAAAAGCCTCAGGTTCAAACTCCTGCTCCCGCGTGATCCTGGGCGCCAGCTTATCCTCTCCGAGTCTTGGTTTCCTTTTCTCTACAGTGAGGTCACTGACATCTGCTGCTTGCCAGATTAACTATTACACGAGACCTCATGCCAGGTACCTGCCTGGTACACGATTACAATTCATTAAATGATAGTTGCAGGCTTTGTTTTCACAAAAAGCTGAGCTACAGGGATCAGAGAGCTTTGGGGCCTCATCCAAGGCCACCCAGGGGCACATAGACGTACCACTCACAGAAGCACCAACTCATGGAAGGCCACCCGGAGCAGGCAAGTAAGCAGAGGCCATGCAGCTCAGCCAGTCAAGAACTCCAGGGGTACCTGGTCCTGTGGGATTCCAGACCCAGGGGTCTCCCTCTGGAGGTGGTGATCTGTGAGTCCAGGGTAGGGCCAAGGAATCTATTTTTAACAACTACGCCCTCTTCAGTGTCTGTGACAGGCTGGGTCTAGAGCTCAACCCTTCTGCTCCACCAGATGCCAGGGGTGCAGCTCGGCTCACACACCAGAAAGATGGACATCTCCATGTTTATGGTGTGTGCAGGTAGCCCCTCTGACGTTCAACAGCTCACTGGCTTACTAGCAAGTCCTTATCCTGAGCAGAACTCTGTCTCCTGACCACTCTTCAAAGTCCCACCTGTGCTTTATTTCTTCATTTCTAAAGTGAGGACCACCAACAGGACCCAGTGAACCTTTGGGCACACATCCCTGCCTGGTAGCACTGGGAGGCATGTGGAGGGGGCCACCCTGAGGGCCTCCCTCACAAGTTAATGCCTTGCAGGTTCCCACCTGGCTGCTGCTGCTGCTAAGTCGCTTCAGTCATGTCCGACTCTGTGCGACCCCATAGACAGCAGCCCACAAGGCTCCCCCGTCCCTGGGATTCTCCAGGCAAGAACACTGGAGTGGGTTGCCATTTCCTTCTCCAGTGCATGAAAGTGAAAAGTGAAAGTGAAGTCGCTCAGTCGTGTCCGACTCTTAGCGACCCCATGGACTGCAGCCTACCAGGCTCCTCCGTCCATGGGATTTTCCACAAGAGTACTGGAGTGGGGTGCCATTGCCTTTCCTCCCACCTGGCACGTAGTAGTTAAGAGTTTTATAGGGTCACCTGGGTCCGTCAACCTCGGAATTGCTGGGCTCCCTGCAATGTGCCGAGGCCTCTGAATCTACAGGTCTGACATGGAGCGCTTCCTGAAGCATCGACTTACTTGGTGGTAAGTAATTAACTCACCTAGACATTCAAAATAAGTTATAAGACATCTAATTGCTTACACACTTCCAAACTCTGGGGAGGGGGGTACTGGTGGGAATAGTTTTCTATAGGGTAGAGATGTTTCCTGTAAGAAAGTTCTAGAAGCTCTTCCCCAGGCAGTTCACCCATTGCCTGTTCTTGCTCCTCTGATGTTTCTTCGACTTGCCCAGGGGTTGGCCTACTGAGACGACTGAGGAAGAGGGTTTAGGTTGGAGGGGGCCGAGGAGAGGAGTGAGCAAACCCAAAGGACTGCGACACAGCAGGTGTCGGGAGGTGGAAGCAGGAGATAAGGAAGGTTCTTGAGCTCAGCATCGTCTGGACAACAGGAAGGCTTTGCTGAAGAGACAACTGCAGGAAACAGGCAGGGGCTTTGGCCTCGAAGGAAAGGGTGGGGCTCTGAGGTCCACCCTGGCCCACTGAGTGACTTGGGAGAACAAGGCAAGCAGGGGCTGAATGAGCCAGCTGGTCCGATAGCCTGAAGGTGGAGGGTAGGGGGGTCGCAGAGGCAGGAATGGAGACCATGAACTGGTGTCAGTACTCCTCAGAACTGGCTGCCTGACACTGTCTGTCCTCGAGGAGCCCACCCAGACGCATGGGAATGTCAGCTTCGCTCTGAGCTGACATCACCTGTGTGTGGGAACAAAATGCATGCTCATGCCAAGCCTGTCTGGGTTAGCAGTGATCTGCATCATTGTTTGGTTTCAAAGGAGGGGGCCCAGAAAAAAGAAATCACGGAAGATGCTCTTGTTGGAGGAAATGTTTGAAAGCCTGGCTGACAGCCTCCCTCTGGGCTTCGCTGAGAAAAGGCAAGAACCATACCATGGCCTGACATCTGGGTTCCTGGGATACGCAGCCAGTAGCGCCTGCTACCAGAGAAGGCGACGGCACCCCACTCCAGTACTTTTGCCTGGAAAATCCCATGGACGGAGGAGCCTGGTGGGCTGCAGTCCATGGGATCGAGAAGAGTCGGACACGACTGAGCGACTTCACTTTCACTTTTCACTTGCATGCACTGGAGAGGGAAATGGCAACCCACTCCAGTGCTCTTGCCTGGAGAATGCCAGGGACGGGGGAGCCTGGTGGGGCAGCCATCTATGGGGTCGCACAGAGTCGGACACGACTGAAGCGACTCAGCAGCAGCGGCAGCAGCAGCACCTGCTACATGCAATGACCAGGCAGAGTCTTCATCACACATGACTTCACAGTGTTAGAGGGACGAGGTCTAAGTCCCGTAAAGCAGGAAGAGGCTCTTCGTGGACCAGTATTCATAGAATAGCTTCCACGCAGACAAAACTGAAACGAAGCTGAGCAACCCTCTCAACGTATATTAACCAGTGAGGATGGGAGGCCTGTGTCCTGGAGGCCTGTAGCCCTGACAGCCACACCACACTCGTGCTGAGAACCGGGCCTGCCACCAGGAAGACTGGGAGCCACACAACAGCCCTGCCACCGTCCATGGGCCAGAGGACCTGGCCCGCAGCAGGAGAGACCTGTCGGCCTCTCCAGATGTGCAAGGACCTGGGGGGCCCTGGACAGCACAGCGCTCTCCCTGGGGCTGGGAGACGGCAGCTCTGGTCCAGTCAGGAGGCCGGGTCCACATGCCGGCTCTGCCACCCCCAGGCTGGGGAGCTGGTGCTTCCAGGTGCTGAGCAGGGCAGGCAACAGCAGCTACCTCCCAGGGCCACTGAGAGTTACACGAGATATGAGTGAGACTCTTAACACCACGGCATATGATACCACCCTTTATTATTTCTTTACTGCAATAAAAAAGTGATTCTATTTCTAGAGACCAAACAGCATCACAGACACTCTTGGAAGAGAATTCCCTTTGTTCCCAAGCCTCTGTGACTGATCTGAAATCTGCTCACCTGCACAACAGAGATGGCCTCGCAGTCGGGGCGGGCTAAGGGCTCCCTGCTGAGATCCGCTCCCCATGGAAACCGGCAGGGTACTGGGCCCTGCCCCACCACAGGGAAACACACTCCAGGACCACAGAGCCAACAGGGGACCTTGGAACTGGCCTCAGACTTTTCACACTCCAAGCACACTTGAGGCCACACACTGTGGCCAATCCCTGGTGAGCTGTCTGGGGAGTCGTGGGCAGGGGGCTGGGAGCTGGGGAGGGGGCGGTAAGAATCCAGGGGACCTCAGAGACAGAAAGATGTGAATTCTGCTCCACCACTAACTGGGCTTCCCAGGTGGCACAAATGTAAAGAATCTGCATGTCAATACAGGAGATGCAAGAGACACCGGGTTTGATCCATGGGGTTGGGAAGATCCCTTGGAGGAGGGCATAGCAAGTGCACTTGCCTGGGAAATCCCAAGGACAGAGGATCCTGGAGGGCTACAGTCCATGGGGTCTCCAGAGTTAGACACAAGTGAGCGACTAAGCCTACACGCCACCCCTAACTGTGTGACCTGGGCCTGCTTCCTCCTCTGAAAACACGAAGGGCAATTCTAGCTGAGCGCCCTGGTGGCACCCCTCCCCGCTGAAGGCAGATCACACGCATGAAATGATCTGACTCAGGGCCTGGGCTGGCCTGATCCTGCCCTAAGAGTCTGTAGAAACAGTACGTGTCTCCAAAGCTCTGGACCACCCAGAGCAGCTTGTCTCCAAGACCTCTTCCCTTTCGGAACCATTTCCCACTGTTCTCTGTTTCTGATGAGCCCTGTGGCCTGACGGAAGACCTGTGTGTTACCCTGAAAACAGCAGAGACTCACAGTCAGTGGTAAAGATCGCAATCTTAGCGGCTCCCCAACCTGGGGCTCCCTGGGTCTGGGACGGAAAGAGCCACACCGGCTCCCGGAGAAGAGCAGCCGCTGTCCCGCTCAGGCCGGACACGTCCTCACCTCTCCTCCGCCCGGCTCTGGGGGGTTCCAGGACCACTGCTCCTGTTAGACCAGCTCCTTCCAGGTCCTTCCCACCTGACCACCCCTCTGCAGTCATCCCAGTCCGCCTGAACCCAGGCGGGCCCAGGGACAGGTATAGGCCTCAAAGGTGCAGATGCCAACTGGAGTTCCCCTCTGGAGGCCGGAGAAGAAAGGCGGGAACCACCGCCGGGGTGAAGTGGGGGTGCCAGCAGTGGCCACAGGCTCTTCCAGGGCAGGCGGGAAAGGATGGGCTCGGGAAAGCAGCAGCTGCGGGCCTGCGGCATGCAAGGCCCCACTTGGTGTGCTCATGGCTGCCGCACTCGTGACCCGCATTTGGAGAAACACAGTGGTCCTGGCTGAGGCAGCCCCCTGTGCCGGCGCCGTAACAAGGGGCCCAGCCTGTGTTGGCACACTCGGAGAACATTCTCCACAGCACTGAAGGCTGTGGGGTAAGAGAACGACGGGGCCCCTGCTGGCCCCCACGGCACAGGCAAACGGCAGGAAAAGGCCCATCCTGCCCGGAGCTGGGCCCCATTCCCAAGCCCCGTCCTGTCGGGAGGCACTCTGCGGCCAGGCTACGGCGCCGTCACCACACTCTGCTCGCCATGGTCCACGCTCCAGAGGCGGTAGAACTCGGCAAAGTCCACGTAGGGCTCCACGCGGCCATCCTCGCCAGGCGGGAGGGAGTGGGCGGGCCGGGAGCGGAAAAGGCCCCCGTCGGAGCTGGAGCTGCTGCTCTGGGTGTGCGTGTTGGTGGACTGCAGGGTCAGGGTTGGGCTCTGGCTGTGGGCAGGACAGGGGCAAGTCAGTCACAGGCCTTGGCTTCCGGCCTGGGGACACACGGCGCCTGCCTTGGCCAATCCCTCTGGGCACAGGCCTCTCTGACAAAGGCCATCACGAGAGCCAGCCTGGTCAGGTGTTCTTTGGGGCAGGTGAAAAGTGAAAGGCATTTGTGAAGTTCTAGCTACAAGTGGCTATTTAAATTACCTGGAATTAAGTAAAACGGACCACTCCAGCGCTCAATAATCAAGGGTGGCTAGTGGCTACTGTGCGGGACATAGAACACGTCGCCCTCCGAGCTGTGCTGAGCTGGACGCCATCCATTCCAGCCTCTCTGAATCCACCCCACTCCAGAACCCACTGACCACAGGGAGGCCAGCATTCTTCTCCCAGAAAACCTCCTCACTCCTCCTCGTTCCTCTCACTGCTGGGTCAGGACAGGCCCCCCCAGGCACCCACCCTCAGAGCCTGTAACGTCTGGGAATTACCTGCCAGCCCACTGTCCTCCAAACGCCCCGCACTGCCTAGCACTCAGCACTGGGCCAGGCCCGGGCGCCCAACTAAGCTCCAGTGCAGGGTGGAGGAAAGAGGCTGTGTGGGGCCCTGGGGAGCCAGAGGCACAGAGCGGCTAGTCTCCCTGCCTGGTCTGGGACAACCGCTACCACTCCCAGCCTTTGTGGACACAGCTGGTGGCTCCGCTGCAGGGGTGGGGAGATGCCCATTACTCAGTGGCCTAGCAGGCCCCTTGAGCCCACAGCGGCAGTGCCGGGGGGGGGGGGGGGGGGGTGGGGGTGGGGAGGGCAGGGAGCTGGAAATAAGCCCCTGCAAGGCAGAGGGAAACCTTCCTGGTGGCCCTTCCAACTGGCCAGCTCCTGAGTGGGCCAGGTGTGGCATCTCTATTATTCTCTGCAGGGGCTGGAATGTGGAAACCTGATCCCACCCCCTGCTGTGGCAGCTGGCTGGGGGGCGGGACACACTCTCCAGAATGGAGGGGGTGGGGTGGACACCAGACCTGTCAGGCAGGTCTGCGGTGTGGCCTGCCGCCACACCCCCAGGATCCAGACCCCCAGCTGCGGCCACCCCTCTCCAAGCCTGAAACTAGAGGCCTCACTTCAAAGCTAACACTGGACACTTTCAGTCAGAGCGCACCGGCTCCCACGGGCCAGCACAGGCCAAACAATGCCCCCCAAGCACAGGTGCCATGGGGTGACCTCCCAAACCACACACTCCGAGCTGGGAGCAAAGAACAAGAGGAGAACATTCCTATTAAATGAAAACTGACCCGCGGCACCTGCAGGAAGAAGTGAACAGCAGGCTGTCGGCATGAACCGCCTGTCCCCACCCTTCTCTGCCCAGCTTCGAGGAGCTGCTGGAACCAGATCTACGCAGGCCTCCCCAGGGATGTGGAGTTGGGGAGTTCGAGAGGAACAAGACCCTACAGGATGCGGCCTGTGGCCACTCCATCCAGGGACCGAGGGCTGTCCTCGGGAAGCAGGCCTGCCTGAAAGCGGATGGGGGTGGGGATGGGCGCTTACTTGGTGAGGGTGGGAGTGGCCTCGTCCAGGGTGGAAGCGCTGTGGGCCCCGTTGACCAGCTGGCCCTGGGAGGGCATGACGAGGGACAGGGTCACGCTGGTCTTGCTGGTGCTCTGGGCGCTCGAGTAAGGCACGGACACGGGGTACACGCGTCCTCCAGAGGCTGTGAGAGGAAGAGAGTGGTGGGCCACAGGATGCGGCTGGTGGGGAATCCTGGGGTGGCAGGAACAGGACTGCGCTGGGGGCTGAGAAGATAGGCGGGGGCCCGGCTCCGTGCCCCGAGCTTGGCCCTCTGCCCCTTGGGACGGTGAAGGAGTATCTGGCAGAGACAAGGTTCTGGCCAGGCAGGGGCCTGCTCTCAGCAGCAAAGCATCGCTGGTGCTCAGGCAGGAGAAAAAACCAGGGCTGCGCTGCCTCAATGAAAGGGTTACTGCATGGCTTCCCACGATGCTTTAACCCGAGGGCTAAGAATGCTCCTGGTTGAGGTTGGCCCAACAAAAATATGGTTGCAATAACAACCTAAAACTGCAGTAACCCCGCTGTCTGCAGGAGAACGAAACCCTCTGTGGATGCCTGAGTGCTGGGGCTTGCTTGTTTGAAAAAAGGAAAGGAAACGCAGCCTCAGGAACTGATGGTCTTGACACTACACAGCACTGAGAGGGAGGGCAAAAGCGCAATCGCCTCTCTTCCTGGGCAACTCGATTCAGAATTAAATCAAACCAAATCATCTCCGACACAGCCAACTGTGCCTAGGTCCCTTCCTCCCAGGGCCTCGGTTTCCTTTCTGTAAATATCATTAATGAGGATGAAAGGAAATATGCAGGTGAGGTGCCTGCTCTGCACAGCAGGCCCTGGGCCAGCGGGTGCCATGGTCCCAGAGATGTGGCCCATGGCGCTGCAAAGTGCTTCCCGCAGCTCAGGTCTTTTGGGGGAGGCCAGGGCAGAAGGTACTGTCCTGGTTTCACAGACAAACAGGGAAATATAAGCGCAGCTCAGAGAGCTTTCAAGTCAGAACCCGACCTGGAAGTGCTCAAAGACAGGCCTCCCAACTCCACGCCACCCAAGGCAGAGAGGCCCAAGGCCTCAGCGGCTCTGCCCGAGCCCAGCCCTGGACAGTGGCCCCGGATGCCTTCCTGTGCACGTGGCATACATACCTGGGGCTGGGGAGGGTGCGGACTGGCTCATCTCGCCCAGCGGGTAGCCAAAGTTCCGCACCAGCAGGGTCATGTCCTCGTGCCTCGGACAGAACTTGGCACGCTCCCCGCCACTGGCAAAGGTGTCGCTGTGGATCCGCTTCACCCGGTCCACCACCGCCTGGGCCACCGCGTCAAGCGAGGTCTGCTTGGCGAACTCCGTGTCGATCATGGCGGCGATCTCCTAGGGGTGGGGGAGCACCAACCCGGTGAGGAATGAGCGGTCCCAGCGACTGCAGGCCCCAACGGCACCATCTTCACAGTCTAATCAGGACACTCAGGGGTCACCAGCCAAGCCTGTGACCTGAGCTTCTCACGCTATTCAGGATAACTCTCCTGGAACTTTCTCATTAGAGAAGATATGACCTTGTGATTTCTCTGATTTTTGGCTTTCAGACCAAAACAATGGGTGAATAACATTTACCTCGCTGCATTACAATGAGGATAAAATGGATGTGAGGGCACTTCGGAGACTATTAGAAAGCCCAGTACAAACTGTCATTATGATTAAGCTTTCTTTCCTGGAACAAACTTACTGTAGGAGATGATATGCCGTTTTTGTTAGAAACTGAGGCTACAGGATGAAGACGGGGCTCTGACCCCAGAAAAGTCCACTGTTCAGTGCATTCTAGAAGGCAGAAGAAGCCACGACATAATCTTATTGTGAAGACCGAAGAAACAAACAAACAAACAAAAAATCACACTGCTGGGCGCAGTCTCTTGGAGGTAGGAGAGCAGAAGCAGGTAACAGGAAACGACCCGGGCATGGTCCGGGGGAGGAGGTAGAAATGGGCTCAGCTCCATTACTGACCAGCTGTGTCACCTCAGACAAGACCCTGGACTCTGAGCTCCAAACTCCCTAATCTGACATGGCAGTGAGCCCCTGCCCCCACTACGTCATCAGGCGACTGGAAGGAATGAGATAAAACAGGTGAAAAGCCCAGAACACAGGTGGTAAGAGACAGGCTCCTAAGACTTACCCTTCTTATTTCTCATTAGGACAGAATCACAGATGGCAGGAGGAGCACCACCTGAACCTCCCTGCCCAGCCCCGCCAGCCGAGGTCTTCCCTTCAAGGTCATCCTTCAAGTGACTGCCTCGAGTCCCACTTCAGAGACACACACACCCCGAGGCAGAGTGGAAAGCAGCACCTCCCACGGGCTGAGGACCTCTGTCTACCTCGCCCGGGCCTCACCGCAGCCCCACACAGTTAAGAGGTCAGCATCCTCGTCTCAGAAACGAGGAACAAACTATAAACCGCCTACAGCTCAAAGAGGAAAGTGGAAGAGGCGGTGGAGTGGGACCTGGACAGGCCACACGAGTCCTTGTCTGGCGCTCTGTGTACCAGGCTGCACCCCTGCAGGCCAGGCCCTTCCCGACAGTCTCCAGAACCATGCCTGCCTCCACTTTCCTCACCCTCTTCCCTGAGGCTCCGCTCAGGGCCCTGGAGACTGACACTGCTTCAGGTCTGGAGAGCAAAGCTTTTGGGTGGGATGGGTTTGTGTGGAACTCTGGGCTTTTTCTTCTCCCAGTTTTGAACACAGCAATGTCTGGCAAAACCATTTGAGAATCAGAACTCTAGGTCCCTGATTACCTTGGAGCTGAGAGGGAGAGCTGACTGCAGCCCCCAGGGAGCATGCCACCCTGCAGGCTGGTCAGCCATGCTTTGCCCATGCCCAGCTCACCTGGTTGGCCTGCCCAGGCCCGTGGGCTGCCTCCAGGGCCTTGTACAGCCCCTCGGACATCAGCACCAGGAAGCCTGTCACCCCATCCAGGGGCTGTGCACCGTGGATTTCAGGCTCTGCAATGATCGGCTTGGACTTGGCAGCACTGTGGGAAGAGAGTGGAGGGGAAGCTGTGCTTGGAATGGGCCCTGGGACATTTATCCTAGCGAGAAGAATCTACACCCAGAACGTAAAATAAAACATACTTCTGACAAGAGGAAAAGAAATAGAGGAAAGAGCAAAACCAAGAAAACAGACCTGTCTTCTGAGGACAGCTGCTAACATAAAGCTCAGCAGGCCAGGAAAGTCAGTGGGCAGCTGAGGTCAGAACAGCCAAGGTCAAAGGCCCAATCCTGGCCCCACTCCACATCTCCTGTCCATAAAGAAGTCCACATCTCCCCAAAGCTGACCTAGAGTCCAAACACACTCCAGCTGCAAAGGGACCATGAACTGATGGCCCATCAGAGCTGGGCAATGTCAGGAAGTTCCAACACACGCACGCAGGGCAAGGATGAGGGGACGTTCCTGGCAACAGGTTAAAAGAGTGAGTCTAGAAACACCCCAAAAGTCCATCAGCAGGGGCAGGTTAGGCGGGTGCTGACAGCTACACCCTGGAACCCTAGTAGCAGCTACCAAGAATGTGGCAGCGGAGACTGCAGGTGTGCAGGAAAAGAGAGGCACACGCCTGTGCTGAGTACAGTCAGGTGCACCACACGGCACGGGATGCGAGTATCTGTGGCTGTTTTGAAAAAGAAATCTGCCCCCTCCCTGCTCCCACCAAACACACACACACACACGTATACGCTCATGTGCACAGAAACTAGCAGCCTCTGAGGAAGGAGTCTGAGCCTGGGGTGGGAGGAAGATCCACTTTTCACTCCATATCCTGGGCATTTCTTGAATCGCTCTAAAATGCAATGTACCTTCCCATAAAGCAAACACAACCCCATGAATTAGAGACAAAAGGTTCCAAGCTCGATTACTTAAACCCAAGCTCTGAATCCAGGCTCCCTGGGTTCAAGTCTCGACTCAGCCCATTGTTAGCCTTGAGACCAAGCAGGCCACCCACTGTCTGCGTGTGGCAGTTTCCTCACATGAAAATATCTTTGGGGCAGAAACAGCAACCACCTCACAGGGCCTGAGTGAGGACGGAATAAGAGCGTGGATGTGAGGAACCATGCACCGGCTTAGACGAAGGCTCACAATTATTACCCTCTCCCGTCTGCTGTGAGCACTGGGTGGCGCCCAGCGGGGACAACCCATCTGGCACCCCCGCCTTGGCCTCAGCCACGAGAGCGCTGACCAACAGCCTTCGGTCCATTTCTGTCCACACGAGGCGGCTCATGCCAACTCTGGCCTGCCAGGCCCCGTGGCACCGGATGCTGCCTGTGGCTTTGACCCAGCTCCCTAATTGACCCCCTGCCAGCCTGGCCTGCTGGGTCCAGGGCCTGCCCCACACCAACCTCTCTAGGAGGATGAAAGAATCTCCTTGGGCTCTGAACTACCTCAACTCTACCTCTTGTCCCAGAGCCTACAATCTGTTATCTGCCCCTGGGCCTCTGGTCTTTCAGACAAACGAGGGGCAGCTGGGCCGGCGCTTACCTGAGTAGGTCGACGTCAGTGTACCCGTACTTGACCTTGTAATCCCCAATGCGCCTGGTGCTCTCCTGCCCACAGATGACCCCCACTTGCTTGATCTTTCCTGCATCCAAACCTACCAGAGGGAGAAACATACCCCTCAGGCTTTGTTCATAAAGAAGAGCCCAGCGGCTTCCCTGGTGGTCCAGTGGCTAAGAATCCGCCTGCCAATGCAGGGGACGAGGGTTCAATCCCTGGTCTGAGAAGACGGCACGTGCTTCAGAGCACCTAAGCCCATGTGCACAACTGCTGAGCCCGCACGCCCCAGAGCCCACGCGGCATAAGAGAAGCCGCCAGTGAGAAGCTCACACGCCGCAGCCAGAGACGGCCTCCGCTCACCACAGCTAGAGACAGCCTGTGCACAGCAACAAGGACCCAGCGCCGCCAAAATCAATAAATAAAAAATTAAAAAAAAAAAAAAAGAACCGAAAGGGGACGACACAGACATGTCCACAAAAACAAAGCAATGGGAACCCAGTGAACAGGAAGTGAGGTCACAGCAGGGAGCCTTGGAAGGCAGCTAACCCCAAGTCCCCCAGTATGCCCAGCCCCGCTGCTCTGGGAACACGCCTGGCTCAGAGTTCCTCCCCCACGGGAGACGAGATCCAGCACCGGCCAACCCGGCTCCCTCTGCGGCCTGAGCTCACAGGGGAGGGCAGGGGTGGCCGTGGCGGCGGCTGGAGTCCCAGGACTTCTTTGGCTTCTCAGGCTCCACCAGCAACAGTGAGCACCAGGGACATTTGGAAGCAATCCACGCATGATAACCCTTTCAACCCTTACACCATCCTGAGTGTCACTATTATCCTCGTTGCACAGAAGGGGAAACTGAGGCACAGAAAACTTGAGTAAGATCCCAAACCACCAGTGAGTAAGTGGCTAAGCTGGGATTCAACCCCAGGCAGGCTGGTCCCAAGCCCAAAGTCACAGCCCGTCCATGCTGTGCCTCCCTCTACACGGCCACCAGAAGGTGCAGAACGAGCCACCGGGCTCGAGCCCCACCCCCAGAGCCCTGGGCCTGCCCCGCCCCCTCACTCACCCAGCTGCGAGAGCCGGAAAAGCTCGTCCTCATTCTCTGTGGTGTGGTCCACGTTCAGCTGCGTCACCTGCAGACCGTCCACCGTGGATTTGCATAGAAGTGCACGGTTTGTACCTGCAGCAGAATTGGAGCAGCTGAGCTAAGACAGAGCACAGTGAAGAACAGGACACGTTGTAAAAAAGAGAGAAGAGGCAGGCATCTCACACACGGAACTCCCTCAAAAGAGCAAAGAAAACAGGCTCAGACCACTGGAGCGAGTCACTAGCTGGGGAGAGCTGGGGAGATTAAGGAATTAGTTTAAACTTTTCCAGTGTCAACCAAAGATGATTATGATCTTAATAAGAGACCTTTTTTCTAAGGAGACACACTGCAATATTTACAGATAACACGACAGTCCCAGGGTTTGCTTCCCAGCAAGGCAGGGACAGAGGGCTGTGGATGAAATGAAACTGGCCGGGGGAAGATGTTGGGGCTGGGGCAGGCGCACACGGAAGTTCATTAAATGCTATTCTATTTGTTTACACTTTTGAGTTTTTCCCATAATGAAATCTTAAGGGAAGGAGGAAGAGAAGAGGCACCGTGTCAGTGGGATCTCTCCGGAGCCCCTGCAGTAGCCTGCACCCAGGGGGCACCAGCTTCTCAGGTTCCCAGACGGCCCTTCTTTGCCTACAAACCCCATCAGCCCTGGGACCCTGCCCTGCCTCCAGCCCGCACCTAGCCCTTCTTGGTCCCCTTCACAGGACGCCACGTGGGTCTTTCCACAGCCAGGCAGCCTCTCCCAGAAGAGGAAACCACTGCGGTAGAGCAAAGAGGGGACACAACTCCCCAAGCCACAGCCAGTTAGGGACAGAGTAGGGACTAAAGCCAGGACGCCCGCCTCCTAGCAGGTCCTTCAAACACTCTGGGCTGGGACCGAGATATCGTGTGGAGTAACAGGAAACGCCCAGCGGCCTCAGGACACTTGCGCTGCAGGTCTTCTGTGTCTGGGGAGCAGGCTGACTGCTCAAAGGACTCCTGGATCCTGAGGTGACCTTCTTTCCCACTGCCCGGCCTTGGGACAAGCAGGCGGCTCACCGACATTGGCCACGTAGAGCCTGTTGTTGAGAAGGACTGCCACGACAGCCATGGCTCCTCCTGAGATCTCCTTCTCCAAGGCCTTGAGTCTTTCGAGGATCTTCTGATACTGAGGAGGCAGCTGGTGCTGAGGGACACCCTAGAAGCCATCATGGGGGGTTCAGAGCAGGCCAGGGCCTGGGAGACCATCTCACCTACCTGCCCTCCCTTAAAGAGCGAGCATCTAAGGCCTGTCTGGGACAGAAGCTGGCTGAAGCTCAGAGCAGGTGTCTTTCAGGACAACCAGGCACAACCTCACTTGTGCCGGCTGCCCTGAAGGAGCCTAAAGCATGACGTGAGCAGGCAGGTGACGAGGCCTGGACTGATTCGGGCCAAGGACCGACCTCACAGGGGCTTCTCTCACACCCCTGCCCACCCTAAGCAGAGCCTCAGAGCACAGCTGCTCACAGCTGGCCAACAAGGTCCCTAGAGGACAGAACCATCACCCACCCACATCCCATCAGGAACTATCCCCCTAATGCCTGCTGCTCTGGCCCAGCTGTGTCGATGGCTTGGGAGGGACACAGCAGATGAGTCCTTGCTCCAAGCAAAGACGGGCCTTGCTTCTCCAGGGGCACAGGCTGAGGACATTACCTCGGGCAGCTGAGACTGGAGGCTCGCCTTCTCAGCCAGCGCGTCATCAATGGACTCCAGGAAGCTCCTTTCCACCACATCAAAAGCCTGGACGCAGGGGACAAGGAAGCGAAGGCAGGTTCAAATACCACTGTCAACTGAGGCTGAAACGCCCCTTATTAATAGCAACAAGTCATAGCAACCGCAGGTCACCACGTGATGGGGCTTCACACAGGGGACCGCCAGGCACCACTGCTCCCGCAGAGCAAGGACTGACAGAGACGGCCCCGTGGGGCTGGTACCTTCCAGGAGGCATCACAGAGCAACCAGAGAAGCAAGAGATGGCAGAGAGGCTGAGAGCACAGGCTTGGAGTCAGGCCACCGGGGGGTGCATGTCAGCTCTGCCCCTGCCGGCCAGTCTCAGCCCCTCATCTATGACACAGAGGAAGTGCTGCCTGAGAGTCACTGAGAGCATTCCCTCGAGCACCCAGCCCTGGCTCAGAGTGAGTCTAGGTCAGTGACAGCTAATGTCACTGCCACATCCTGAAGGCCCCTTGACACGGGCCATGTCGCCACCTTCCCCAGGGGCAGCAGCTGACAGTTCCTGGCACTGCCCCCGAGTGATCAGGCCTTTGGGTGCCAAGGCAGGAAAATGGCTGGGAAAGCTGTTCTCGAGGAACCAGAATCCACCATTCTCATCTACAATTAATGCCTTGGGACCTGCTTCCAAAAGGAGATGCCAGGAGGAGAAACTCCAGAACCGCAGCAAGCAGGAATGCAGAACTGGATGGAAAACGACACCAGCCAACCAGGAGTGAGGGGCCACCGAGGCCGAGCATCTGAGCCGCATGGAAAGAAAGGGGTCACCCTAAACACCCTGCTTCTACCAGGGCTCAGCAACTCCCACCTCAGCCCTGGGTCCAAGGTGACGCCCATAAGCCCTTCCCCAGGAGGATCTCCTCTGGGCCAACCCTGGAAGTCACAGCCGGCCTGCCTGAGCCCGGTACCTGCAGCAGCACCCGCCGCACGTCGGCCTCGGTGTGCTCAGTGTTGAGCTGGCCCAGCAGGAGCTCCGCCGACAGCCGCTGGGCCACGAAGTTGGTCACCCGGTTGCCATCGTAGCCATTGAAGACCCCGTACAGGAAGCAGTTGTTCTCACTTCTGACAGAGAGACAGGGCAGGAGAGGCCTGAGACCTCAGTCACTCACAGAAGAGTGACTCCAGCTCCAAAGTGAGGGGAGGAGGAAGGGAACTGGGAGACAAAAGACACAGTGGCTGTGGCTTCAAGTGAGCACCTGGGTCCCCACTCTGACCATCATTTCTCTCTGGCCATGACCTTCTGGGATGCCCTCTGCCCCCCGGAGCAGGCCACCTCCCGTGGGCCACACTGTACTTGGTAAGCCCCACGCCAAAGAGCTGCCAAATGCTTTTCTTGCAAGCCTGCTTCTGCTGCCCAGCAGAGCAGTGGCGGCACCTCACCGGAACTTGAGCCAGTTGTCCTCTGGTGGATGGCTCTCGGTGCCCTTGCCGTCAGCGGAGTAGCTGCGGTTAGAAGCTGAGCCGACCCCCGAGAGGTGGCAGAGCGGCAGGTCATCCGTCCAGCTGGGCTGCTGCTCCTGGGAAGGACACCAGGACACCAAGACGCATTACCTTCTCGCCAAGGGCAGACCCCACCTCATCTTTTCTTCCCCAGCAAAAACCTAGCAGGCCTAAAGCCCCACCCAGAAGGTTCCACTTCCTCCTGGAGAACAACGACGCGGGTATGAACAAACACCTGCAGAAGGGTTTGCATGGTTTCCGTCTAATCCACAACAGTCCCCAAGACACGTGAAAAAGACTGGGGTCCCCAAACGCAAGGTTCAGCAGTGGTCTCCAGGAATGTGCTGCTCTACGGACGGAGCACGAGTCAGACACACAGACACAAGTGAAGGAAACTCCCGGTGTAAAACTCCCCTCCCTGGTGGTCCCCACCTCACACTGCAGTCCCTCGGGCGCTGGTTCAAACTGCAGATTTCCAGGCCCCTCCCACAGAGTGTCTGATCCTGGTGGGGCTCAGGCTGTCTGGCTGAGTATAGGTAGCTCTTCCCAGGGGACTGATTCAGACACTTGAGAAACTGACAAAGCTCAGCCTCACTCTTCCTGGTACTAGGGTCTCCACCCCTGGTTCCTGCTTCACCCTGGTGCCCAGTCCCATCTGCGCCCACCCCCACATGCTTCTCTACTAGTACCAAATGCTTGGAGTGCCCTGTCCACATTTCACTCTTTCTTCCTGTGTGGAACAGCCTCTTTGTCTAATAATTCTCCACGTCCTTCGGGACTCTGGCTAGGGAGTCACCACCTCCAGAAAGCCTTCCTTCAGGAAGATCTTCCCCCAGGCTTGGTTGCCAGCCCTCTTGCGTATCTCTACTACACCTGGTCCCGCCAACCCTGCCTGTGTCTAACTCCCATTCTGCCCCATAGGTCTCAAAGCAGGCTGTTCAGTACAGCCAAGATGGAGCTTTAAAACATGCACAGAGCTGTCCAGGAGCCAGCTCAGACTCTGCATTTCCTCAATCTCCTTGGGGGACACTCTGAACACCTGCATTCTCTAAGCCCCGGAAACGACCCTGACACGAGGCACAGGTGTGATCCACGCCATCTCACTGGAAGCCTCCCCTGTACCCGGCCCCTACCTGGGAGCTGTGCCTGGTTCACAGAGGCATTCCTGTGCCCACCGTGTTGAACTACAGCAAACTAAAACAGCTGGGAAAATCCAAGTTCAGCTCAAGGAGAGTAAAATTTGGATTGAAAGCTTTACTGAAAACTGAACAAGCACGAATACTGTGCACAACTTCTTTCAAGTCAGCACTCACAGTCTTCAAAAAAGGATGTGAAAACCACTTCAGCTGGCTTTTGCAATCAGATATGTAAAACGCCTGTGGTTTAGCTTTTGTGGCACACTTCATCTTTTGTTTATTTACATATTGACAGGGAGGGACTTTATGGCTTTTTTTTTCCCATTTTAATTGCTTCTATGCTGCATTTATTTCAGCACTTTAGTTGTATGCTTTGCACCATGGAGCAACTTCAGCAGGCTGTGGGAGTTCGTTTTTATTTTTAAATTAGCCTATAGTAACACTGCCTTTCTGGTGGGTAGGTCTATGAATTTTAACACTTGTAGAGATTTGTGTAACAAACTGAGACACAGAACAGCCACAACTGAGACAAGGAAGAGCCCAGCAACCCCAAACGTGCCCTCAGGTGCCTCTTTGAAGCCACACCCTCCTCTAACTCCTGGCAACCACTGACCTGTGCCCCATCACTATGCAGTCTTTTCAAGAATGCCATAAATGAAATCACGTGGTACATAACTTTCCCCCTCTTTTACTGCGGTTAACACATAGAAGATAAGCTTTATCATTGTAACCATTTGTAAGTGCGCCTCTTACTGCTATTAAATAAATCCCCAATGTTGTGCAGCACCACCACTATCCAACCCCATAACTCTTTCCATCTTGTGAAACTGAAACTCTAAACCCATCAAACAAAAACTCCCCATTCTCCCCCTCCACCAGCCCCAGGCCACCACCACTGTACTCCAGGTCTTTAAGGGTATGACCTTTTGACGCTGGCTTCTCCTGCTCAGCATTATGCCTCTGAGCTTCATCCAAGTTGGTGCCCGCATCCACAGGTGGTGCCTTTTTATTGTGGAGCAGTATTCCATCACACGCATGTGGCAGAGTTTATCCATTCGTCCCCTGAAGGGCATCTGGGCTGTTTCCAGTTTTGGGCAATTATGAAGAGAGCTATTATAAACACTCATGGGCAGGTTTCTGTGTGAACATAACTCTTCATATCGCTAGGGTAAATACCTAAGAGTGAGACTGCTGTTTAACTTTGTAAGAAACTGTCAAACTGTTTTCCAAAGCGGTGTACCATGTGCATCCCACAGGTAACGCACAGGAGCTCCAGGTGCTCTACATCCTCACCACTACACGGTACTTTTTTTTCTTTCTTTAATTTAGGCATTCTGAGAAGTGTGTACTTACATCCCATCACATCTTTAATTGGCATCTCCTAATGACTAATAATGATGTGGAACAGCTTTTCATGTGCCTTTTTCGTCATCCACACTTCCTCGTTGAAGCATCTGTTTAAGTCTCATGCCCATGTTTTAACCGAGTTGTTTTAACTGCTGAGTTTTGCGAGTTCTTTATATATCTTGGATAAAAGTCATCCCTTGCATATGGGATTTGCAAATATCCCCCCAGTCTGTAGCCTGCTATTTCATTCACTTACTAGTGTCTTTTGAAAAGCAACTTTTTAGCTTTAGTGAAATGCATTTAATCATTTTTTTCTTTCATGGTTCATACTCTTGATGTCATGTCTAAGACCTCTCTGCCCAGTCCCAGGTCAAGAGATCTTCTGTTTTCTTCTGAAAGTATTATCGTGTTATGTTTAGACCTGTGATCCATTTTGAGTTAATTTCTATATAAGGCAGGAGATTTCAGTCCATTTTTTTTTGCAAATGGATGTCCATTTTTTCCAATACTATTTGTTGAAAAGATTATTCTTTCGCCACTGAATTATCTTTGCATCTTTGTCAGAAATTAACTGGCCATACTTGTATCTGGACTCTGTTCTACTCTGTTGATCTATGTGTCTATCCCTCGACCAACTCGATGATCTTGATTACCATGACCTTAAGTCTATATTTAAAATCTACATTATAAAATTGGTTAATGTGATACCTCTAACTTGAATCTTTTTCAGAACTGTTTTGGGTATTCTAGTTCCTTTACCCTTCCCTATAAATTTTAGAATCGGCTTGTCTGTATCTACCAGAAAATTCTGCTGGAGTTTTTACTGGAATTGTTTTAAATCTATAGATCAATCTGAGGAGATGTGATACCTTTGCTAGGTTGAATTTTGCAATTCATCAACACGGTATATCTTTAAATGCCCTTGTGTTTTCTTTACAGGATTTTTTAAAAATACACACAATTTCACCACAAGGGCTAAAAAACTATGCTCTGACAACAGAAAATATGACTGAAACCTGTCAGTGGAATAGGAACAGCAGTTAAGAGCTGAATTTCTGCTCAGCTCTGGTGCTGCTGGATGTTTATTAGACTGGTGCGAAAGTAACTGGTTTTGCACTGTTGATGAACTTTGCTGTTTGATACTGGCATATATCCTTAAATAAATGTGCTTATGTTATACATCATTTTAATGCACATTTCTCCCTTTATTTTTTTTTTGCTAATGACTTATTACTGCTGTTTATTTTGTATTTATTTTAGACTAGGGAAATGATGTTAGACACAAAGAAAATTCAAGTGATTTTCTTATTCAAGTTCAAAATGGGTCATAAAGCAGCAGAGACAACTCGCAATATCAACAACGCATTTGGCCCAGGAACTGCTAACGAACTAACGAATACACTGCGCAGTGGTGGCTCAAGAAGCTTTGCAAAGGAGACGAGAGCCTTAAAGATGAGGAGCGTGGTGGCCGGCCATCGCAAGTTGACAATGACCGATGGAGAGCCATCATCAAAGCTGGTCCTCTTACAAGTGCACAAGAAGTTACTGAAGAACTCATTGTCGACCGTTCTACAGTCATTCGGCATTTGAAGCAAATTGGAAAGCTGAGAAAGCTCGATAAGTGCGTGCCTCATGAGCTGGTCACAGTCAGAAAACTCATTGTTTTGCTTGGTAGGTGGATTCTTTACCACCGAGACACCAAGGAAACCCTTAAAATCATCATTTTGAAGTGTCGTCTTCTCTTACACTAAGCAACAACGAACCATTTCTCACTTGGATTGTGATGTGCAACAAAAAGGATTTTATGTGAACAACTGGCAATGACCAGCTCAGTGTCTGGACTGAGAAGAAGATCCAAAGCTTCTTTAAACTTATACCCAAAGACAAACCTGTACCAAAATAAAAAGGTCATGGTCACTGTTTAGTGGTCTGTTGCCTGTCTGATCCACCATAGCTTCCTGAATCCTGGTGAAAACATTACATCAGAGAAGTATGCTCAGCAAACAAATGAGATGCACTGAAAATTATAACGCCTGCAGCTGGCATTGGTCAACAGAAAGGGCCCAATTCTTGCCCGACAATGCCCGACCACACGTCATACAACCAACACTTCAAAAGTTGAATGAATTGGGCTATGAAGTTTTGCCTCATCTGCCATGTTCACCTGACCTCTTACCAACGGACTACCACCAAGCATCCTGACAACTTTTTGCATGAAAAATGCTTCCACAACCAGCAGGAGGCAGAAAATGCTTTCTAAGAGTTCATCGAATCCCGAAGTATGGACTTTGACGCTACAGGAATAAAGACTTATTTCTCATTGGCAAAGATGTGCTGACTTTAATGGGCTGTAGTGTGCTGACTATTCTGGGCCTCCCCTGTGGCTCAGGCAGTAAAGAGACTGCCTGCAGTGCGGGAGACTGGGTTTGATCCCTGAGTGGGGAAGATCCCCTGGAGGAGGGCATGGCAACCCTCTCCAGTACTCTTGCCTGGAGAATCCCTATGGACAGAGGAGCCTAGAAGGCTACAATCCATGGGGTTGCAGAGTCTGCGTGACTGAGTGGACTAAGTCACAGCACATTTTGATTAATAAATGTGTTTCAGCCTAGTTATAATGATTTAAAATTCATGATCCAAAACCGCAATTACTTTTTCACCAACCCAATAACTCTCTTGACAGGTTGAGCTACAGGGAAATAAAACAAAACAAAAAACTCCTTTATGGTAATACAAAATTGTTTCTTGCTCTAATCCTAACCTGTCTCATTTAAAAGCAACAAAAATGTCTATTTTAATGTAAGTGCAAGCTTGACTCTCTGGAATCCCCATACAACATTACATGATGAAAGTATATTTGATTAATACATATATTCATTCAACAAATATTTACTGAACATTACAAAAGGCTGACATTACCCCAGCTGCTGTGGACACAGCAGAAAAAATAACCAAGGGTCCTTAACTTGAAATTTCCTTGCTAGGGAGAAAGACTTCAAACACGTTATACAATGAATAAACAAGGCACTTGTAGACAGGGCAATGCGCTACGGAGAAAACACCTCAGGGTAAGGGGACAGACGGGGATGGGCAGGCCTCTTCTAGACAAGGACGTTAAAGGAAGCCTGCCTGGGGAGGTGACCTCTGAGACAGACCTGAATGATGATGGAGCAGTGGTCATTTCAAGGAGCCTTCCAGTTAGAGGGAACAGTACACTCGAAGACCCTGAGGCAGAACATAAAATGAGCAGGGTTAAGGGAGCATGAGGCTGGCATCGCCTCCGCAGTGAGTAGCAGGACAAGTAGCTTGTTCCTGTGTTCACACACACGCATGCACGTGTGTGCCCAGGTGGGGACAGAGGAAGGCCTTTCAGGCCACAGAAAGGAGTTCATTGCCAAGGAGTTATTTTTCCAGAAAGAGATGTTGCCCTAAGCCCATGCCCCACAACTACTGAGCCTGTTCTCTCTAGAGCCTGCGAGCCGCAACTCCTGAGCCCACGTGCTGCAACCACCGAAGCCTGTGTCCTGCAACAAGAAGCCACGACGAGAACCCTGTGCACCGTGATGAAGAGCAGCTCCAGCTCGCCGCAACGAGATAGAGCCAGAGCACAGCAACAAAGACCCAGCACAACCAAAGGAAAATTAATTTTAAAAAAAGAGAGAAAGAAATATGTTGCCAATCATCCCCTATTATCTTAGACCTGATCAACATATCTTCATCCCCAAGAACCTCACAAAGGTCTCAGGAAACCTGGCAAGTAAATTTTCACAAGAAACTCCTTTTCTAGGGTCTCTCTCCTGCCTCCACCTGGGATGAAGTTAAGCACAAGAATAAGCAGAGGCATAAAAGCAACTCCTCAATCATGACGGTCACTTGTCCTCTTGAAAAGATGGGCCAAGAAGCCAATATTTGGTGCCCCGAAATGCCATTAACTGTTTTAAAGCATGGGAGAAGACATTTACACGTTCTAGAATCCTGCCTGTGATTAGCACTGAGATTAAGATGGACTAAGCTCGTCCTCTAACATGAGATGAACAATACAAATGTGTCACCACGATGCGAAACCTGCCACCCATGCTGCAACCACCATGCTTCCCCTGCCGCTTCCTAACTCCCACGAGGGACAGACACAGTTTTCCAGGGACTTGAATCTTCCCAACACATTCATACTTTCCAGCAAAAAATAAATTATCACCCAAGCACTTATGGCCCCACTCAGCACTGACAAATGCACTATGAGAAAGACTGGTACGTCAGTTTCTCTCACAGGAAGGAAACCAATTCAGGTGGATGACTGGGGAACTCGCCACGTCAGTGTGTCGTGGCAGGGGAACGGTTCATGTAAAAGCACCTCACGATGGGAGCACGCGATGCTGCTCTCGGGAGCAGGCTGACGCCGCACTGGCGGTTGCAGCCGAGTGTGGCTGACGTGAGCACAGCAAGCTCCCCAACCCAGAGACTGTGTGTCTGACAGTGGTCAATCTACTCAGCAAGCACCTTACTCTTTAGAGTATTTATGCCTAGTGTCTGGATACTTAAACAATGTCGAGTGCTTTTTCTGATATTTGATTTTCATAATGATGAGCCAGTGATATTTTGGAAATATATTATTTTATTAACTGGCAATCAGTGTTTAGGTCAGTGGGTAAGTACTCCAGGGCTATTTTTATTTAAAGGCAGTCTTTGTCCATAAAGACACTTAAGGAAACTGTAATCGATGGATATTTTCTTAATGTGCCATTCTATGTATACTTCAGTCAGTCCTAACACCAGCGTCTTACTTACTGCGTAAACACAAGAGGTATTCGTGTTCAGATCAGAAACACGGCAAGGATACTGCAACCTCCATCACTTAACAATGAATTAGAGGTATTAGCACATGCAATTAGACAAGAGAAAAGGAGGAGGGCTTAAGACTTGGAAAAGACACACAGTTATCTCTATCTGAATTTGATATGACAGTACTTGGAAATCCCAAAGAATAAATAATAAAACCAACTCAAAGGAAATAAATAAAGGTGGTAGGATAGAAAATCAACACAAAAAGTCAAAAGCCTCCATACACCTAAAGAAAAGATGGGCATGTAGCCTCCACGTGAAAATTCCTACTGTCTAGAATAGCAAAATCTTTTCTCTCTGAAGTTCTCGAGTCAGTCCCCTGCAACCACACTCCTGTAGAGGGCTTTTTAAACCTAAATTTTTATCGGTTGGATTATACTGTAATGCTTTCATCTCAGCCTTCCAGCCTGTTGACACAGTTTTGAATCTCACCCTTTGACAGATGGACAATCTCACTCAGCTGTCTTGTACAGATAAGGCCTGCTACAGAGTGTTCCAAATGATTTCCAAAAAACTGTGACCAGAACAAAAAGCGTGGAAAGCTAACCCGCTTCTGACAGGAGGTGTCTGCAGCAAACACAGAAGGGAAGTAACACCTCCACTGAAGGTTTATGATACTTGAAAAGCCATGTGTATTTTTGGAGCCTCAAATGAAGAGGTTACTGACCTTAGAGGTACAGTCCCAGAAACAAGCACGCACTTGAAAACTATTCATGCATATGAACCATGCTGAGCAAAGCTCTTATTTCACACTGGCACTCTTGAAACGCTGAGTTTCTAGACAACTTAACTTGGTTTGCTATTTAAATAAAGAAAAGAAGAAACTCAAAAGAATTACCCAAAAAGCATATTAAAAACTATCTATGGTAGGGCTGGGCCTTCCCCTTTCTGTCTTTCTAAGTCCTGCCCATCCCCAAAGGCTCTGCTCAAATCTAACTGGTGCTGGAGGCCCGTGCTCCCCAAACCTCAACCATCTACTCACTATCTTCAACAAATTACCCACTTCATGTTTTTTCTTTTTAATATTATTAACTTATTAGGCTGTGCAAGGTCTCAGCTGCAGCACGTGAACTCAGTTGCAGCATGTGGGATCTTGTTCTCTGACCAGGGATAGAACCTAGGTCCCCTGCATTGGGAGCATGGAGTCTTCGCTACTAAACCACCAGGAAAGTCCTTCATGTTTCTTCTTTAATTTGCCCTTTTTTTTTTATTCAAATGGTTTCTTTTTTAATGTGAACTTGTTAGTATTATAAGTGGATAACATTATTGCCTGCCAGATCTTGACCGTGATAAAAAGGAAAACAAAACAAGGTTAGGAAATTCTAACTGATCTCTTGGCCCACTGCACTGTGGGCTGAAGCCCTGTTCTCTCTGTTGAAAACAGGGAGATTAGCAAGAATCAGAAAGGTGCTTGGTCCTATGTACATACTAGTCTATCTCTTGAGAGCATCATAAAGTTTGAAAGAGAACTAAAGAACAAATAACTTTCATAAATAGCAATGAGTTTTATACCAGCACACACTGACCACCTCATGAACGTGTCCTAGGCTCTGGGAAAATCCTGCCCAAGGCGGCGGGGCCCTTTCCCTGAGCAACCGGGTACACTGGGCACCTGCTCCCTGGCCATTAATTCTTTGGCTTTGCGGCAACTCTCAGGTTGTAGCCTGGTACTGTTAATTGGCTCCTTTATTTCACTGATTCGAAGACATGTATTTTCAACATTTTTAGTATCTCGGCAGTTGGTGTATTACAAGTTAATCAGTAGTGTGCTTTCTTTCTTAGTAGCATATAAAATAATGATGTGTCCTTACAAGCAATATCTTAGACCCGATGACATCTGGGCAATTTCTCAGGTACCTAGACTGCAGTCCCCACGGCAGCTCAAATGTTCAGTAACAAGCCTCCAGAGAATTCCAGGAGGTGCTGCCCATGTTGGAGTGGGAGAGTATTGGGTCCCCCCTGATTTCAACAATGGCCCCCAAAATCATTCTCACCCCGCTGTGGCTAAGTAAGCTTCAGTTCTATTCTCCCCGCTTTCTCCACCTCCATGGGGATTATCCACACCAAGTGTTCCCTGCTCATTCTATTAAAACCCACCAGACTGCCTACCCTCTTGCTTCCTTCCTCCACATTTCTGAACAGTTTTCAGAAAGGTCATTTATTTTCTATTCACACAAACCACCCACCCCTCCACCCGGCACCCGCTGAGGCATGCTTTATCCCCCGCCTGCAAATGCCAGGCCAGAAGTGCCAGCAGCAAGCAGCACTTGAGCGCCTGAACACGAGTCGTGAGAAGCTGGAAAAGGGGCATCTCACGGCTCACAGCGCCGAGTAAACACGTGCAACTGTGAGCACGGCCCACTCAGCTCTTTGATAGGTTACAAATTCATTTCTCATAAGAAAGAATCTCTTTCAAAAAGCCTAATTTTGACTGTGAGGGCGTTTCCAAAATTAATATTTTGGTATACATTTCTCTAGTGATTCAACTATATTTAACCCTTTAAGGGCATTACACCTTGTGCACATACATTTATGTATTAGCACCTCATGTACATATGTGACCATGTCACATAAAATACTCCATAAAACTCCCTGTGGAGACTCATCTCAAACTCCTGGGCAGCAGAAGTGGACAAAAGCATGATTCCAAGTTCAGGCCACAGCTTGAATATCAAATTATTATATGAAAAGGCCAAGTGTTTTTGTGGCGAAAGCACCCGGATTCCTTAGAGGCAAAAAAGAAGCTCAGAAAGGGAGAATAAAAGCCCGCAGGAAGATGACTCCGGGCAGGCGGGGGGACAGTTCCCTCTCTCCAAAAAGCCTAAAACACCCTGACGCCTCATGCCGTCTCCATCTTTCTGAATGACCTCCTTTTCCTTCCCTGCTTCTCTGGGAGCAACTCCACTCCTGGCGCCCACATCTTTCACTAGGGTTTCCATCAAAGATTCTCTGTTTTCATCAGAGATCTAGACCTGATACACTCTTAAAGGGGCTACTAATAATTGCGGAGTTTACTGTGCCCTAGAGCAGCTAGACAACATTTTGATGGTGATGAGATGGCTACAGGTGATGACCTAAAGGATGTTTTCACTTTAAGGCTGTATTGTTTATTTTCATACACACTGTAGGGGGTGGGAAATATGGCTAGGACTTGGGATATCATAGATATAACTGCTTAGGAAAAAAACTGATTTCAAGTGAACTGTTTTACAATTAAGCAAGTAATAGTTTAGGCAAACTCAAACTAATGATTCCCCCTGCCCCCAAGGTCCCCCACCTCAGTAAATGGCACCACTGTTGTTCCAATGAAAACCTTGTAGTCCTTCTCAACTCTTCTTCCTCTGTTCCACACCCACGCCTGATCTGCCAGCAAATCCTATCAGCTCTTCCCCGAAATGCAGTTAGAACCCAGCACTCCTCACCACCCCTCTGCCATCGCCGGCCAAGCCTCGGTCATCTCACACCCAGACGACCAAGAGCACTGCGCACCACGCTTCCACTCTCGCCGCTCAAATGCCTGCCTCTCTACGGAAGGCTCCTGCTCCCGCCACAAGTCAGATCGCTTCATGCCTCGACTCAAACCTGAGAGTGTCACGTTGCACTTAGCACAGAACCCAGAGCTCACATGAGGATCCACAAGGCTCCCTCAGACGTCAAGCATCTACCACTCCCCGAACACACTCCACTCCACTGCAGCCATGCTGGCCTCCTGATGATCTTCGAACAGGAGAGCCTTTGCATCCCTGTTGCCTCATGCAGAAATACTCCCTCCTACCGGCCCGTGCATCTCATCAAATGTCAAACAATCTTCCCCGACCACTCTCTACAACAGGCCCTCCATCATCCTGTGAATCCTGCCTATTCTTCCTCGTATCACTTCCTGTGTTATATCCCAGAAACTGTAATATCATATACAGTCTGTACTTACTGTTTCCTGTCTCCCTTCCCAGAACATAAGCTTCATGAGGGCAGAGTCCCCTGCCCCTACCCAGTGCCTGCCACACGGTGAGTACTCGGTGACACTGGAGGAAAAGAAATGCAGCCTTCATTCAGAGCAGAACTGAAGGTGGAGGTTCATGGCTGGAGCATAACCACACCAGGTCAGGCATGTAACATGTTTATTTAATACTAACAACACTCCTGGGAGTACCCTTGGTTGAGGAAACCAAGGTTCAGGGAAGTTAAGTGAAAAATCAAGGTTCAGGGATGCTATGTGACTTGCCCAAGGCCATACAGGACTGGTGAGCTGTTTTATCAGGCTGTGAAGGGCCCATGTTCTTTTGAAGCTACTTCAAAAGCTCCTCTTCTCTTCAAAAGACCTTTCAAGGCACTACGCCACCTGGGGACCAAAGGTGAAACTCCTCAGGAGGACATGCCATGAGGCGCTCAGCCATCTGTCAGCTAATCAGCACCCCGCACAGCCCCTCCTGCAAGCCTCCAATGACCTGGCCAAATCAGGCCATCAGCAGCCCCTCTTCACACTGACGGGAGAGTGCCCTCATCACTGTCTCTGTGATGCCTGCTTCTCCACGCAGTGCTGCAAATGCAGTAAGGGTGGATATCCGCCCTATTGATCTTCGTATCCCCAGGCCCAGTAACACAGATCAGCATCCTTTACAGCCACCTGCGGAATGATGCTGTGTGAGCTCCTCTCAGCAAGACTCAGGACAGGGGAGGGCAGGCCAGGCCTAGCACCCGTGCACGGGTGCTGAGACACCCTGTGAGCAAAGACGTCTCTAACGACATTCGGGTGGGAGGGGCCTAATGTGGGCACGCCCACCACTCCTTTGCCTTTCATCATCACGCTATGTGCTTCAAGCTAACCAGCCAACTTTTTAAAATGCGCACCACCCAGGAACACATTCTGGAGCTAGCAAAGCTCGCCTCTGTCTAACCCGAGACACTTGGGCTCCATGACACGGAGAAGGGAGGGAAGCTGGTAGCCACTCTCTTCGGCAAGCCAAGTCAGCCTACAACAGTTACCACTCTAGCACTTGCCACCATCCAGCCGGTATTTCTTCAGTGTTTACTACATTGGGGACATTTGCACAGGGGCCCTGCCCTCCTACAAAACAGAAGGCTAGGCCTACCTAACCAACTCAAAGATGAGGCCAAACTGCCAGGCAGCAGTAAAATAAAGGGGTAGCCAAAGGTGTGGAGGGGAAGAGAGCATTCCCCACCAGGGAAGGCTGAGCACTGGACCTGGCTTCAAATGCTTTACTCATTATTTTACAAACAATGTATTAAATGCCCACCCAGTGGAGGCAGGCAATGGTGACACTCTTCACTGTAGATCATAAATCCCTCTCTTCACTTTCCACTACAGGAGGCAGTCAAGTCCACAGACAAGTACAACAGACTGCCATGTCTGAGGAGGACCCAGGTGACTGCCAACCCGCCCTGGCAAGTCAGAATAGGTCCATGGTGCCAACATGCACCATGGACGTGAACGTGAGTCAAAAGGATGCAGAGGCTGGAAGACACCAGTGACAAACCCAGGAGGGTCCAGACTGAGAGGAGTGGAATCTCAAGACAACGTCCCCACCTCCCCCACACACAGACTACCTACTCTTACCTAACACCTAAGGAAACTGAGGCCAATGGAGGAATAGTGAATTAGAACCAGGGTCTGAACCCAGCCATTCCTTCCGTATAACCTAGAGGTTAAGAGAGGTTCTGCAATCAGAATCCCTAACTTTAATCCTGCCTCTGCCACTTACCAGCTGTGTGGCCTTGGGCAAAGGACCACCTCTCTGTGCCTCAGTTTCCTCATCTGTAAAACAGGAAGAATTACAGTATCTACCTCACGGGGCTGATATGAAAATTAAACTTACAAACAAATGTAAGGCGACTGGCACAAAGCCTGGAATACAGTAAGCCACACACAACGGGCTGGTGTTGCTATGAGGATTATCGAACGGCCTGCCCAGGGCCCGGGGTGGGCTCGCAGCTCGGGGTCTCTCGGCGGCCGCGCGCTAGTATCCCTGCAGGGTTCAGGACGCTCCCACCCTCCACGCGCCCTTGACGCTCGCGGCGGCTGGACCGCGAATCCGAGCCCCCGACGGCCTGGGCAGCAGCGCGCACGCGCAGGCCTTGCGGGGCTGCACGCGCCCCCCGGTCACGAATGAGGGGGGTGGGCCGGCCCGGGAAACGGGAAGGGTGACGGCCACACCCGGCTAGGGACTGGGAGGCAGCCCAAAGGCGGAGGGGGAGCCGCGCCTGCACCCCACAGTTCCCCCGGGGCTCCCAACCCCCAGCCCGAAGAGCGAGTGGGTTCCTCACACTCTGCAGCAGGCTCCTCCTCTGCGCCGCCATCTTGGAGGGACCCCCGCGGACGCGCCCGCCTCCCGGCGGAGCAGTCGAAAAGGGCGGCTAGAGTGGCCCGAAGCCAGTCAGGAGGACCGCGCTATCAGGGAGCATGCGCGCAGCGCCACCCCATGGCCGAAGTAGGATGCGGCCGTAGCGAAGCGAACTGCGCAGGCGCGCTTTTGAATCCTTTCTCCTGTAGGGCAAAAAGCGGGAAAAAGTGCGCTTCCTTTTGCGGTTGCCGCTCATCCTTTATTTGCGAGCATTCTCCAGAATCCGTGTCAGGTGGGGCTCCTAAAAGTTTGGGGTACTTTATGAGCAGTTTGGGAGCGGTTGTTACTCAGTCGCTTAGTTGTGTCCGACTCTGCCACCCCATGAACTGCAGCACGCCAGGCTTCCCGCCTGCCTCCCCGGAGTTTGCTCAAATTCATGTCCATTGAATCGGTGATGCCATCCAGCCAGCTCATCCTCTGCCCTCCCCTTCTCCTTTTGCCTTCCATCATTCGCAGCATCAGGGTCTTTTCCAATGAGTGGGCTCTTCGCGTGGGGGTGGGGGCGGGGGAATTATTCATTGACTCAATAAATATTCTTTGGATAACTGTGCCTGACCCTTTGGGGGTGAAGCATCAAGCAAGACAGGCCCTCAAACAACTAACATTTTAATTGGAGAGGACAACATTAACATATGTAAGTCATTTGAATGGTGCTACTTGCTGGGAAGAGAGTTTATGGCTGTGGCAAGCATGAGAGTGTGGCTTAACTGACGAGAGAGCAAGAGGGTACAGCGCGAGGAAAGGGAGTGGTGGGTTCAGGAAGCGTGGGTGTCACAGAAAGCCACTGAGGCGGGAACGGAGAGGGAGGGGGAGTGGAGTGAAGCCGGTAAGAGGGCGGACTCTGACCCTGCTAGCCCAGGCAGGAGTTGGGCTATTCATCTGGAGGACAAAGGCAAGCTGTTGACTTCTGAGCAAGTCGTTGACATAACCCTGTTGGTACAAAGATTCCTTTGACTACTGTGTGCAGAACTGGTGTTTAGAAGAGACTTGGAGTGGAGATGAAAAGACGGATTAGGAGACTGTTTACTAGATCGAGGCAACAGTCCCTGGAGTGGCCTGAGTCAGCTGATGGACTTTATTTAGGAGATGAAACTGTCAAAGCTTGACCATGGATTGGTTGTGGGTGATGATGGGAAGAGATGTGTCAAAGATTCAGATTTCGGACAAGAATAGCTAGGTTTCTGGAGAGGGAGAATTTTCAGTTTGGACATGTTGATGCTATTTCTGTTGTTTTTTGCTTTGTTTTTGGCTGTGCAGCACAGCTTGTGGGATCTTAGTGCCCTGACTGGGGATTGAACCTGGGACCTCCGCAATGAAAGCTTGGTGTCCTAACCACTGGACTACCAGGGGATTCCCTGGACAGTGATGAGTTTGAGATGCTTTTGAGACATGCAAGAAAAGGAATCAGATCATTCCTTAGACAGAGAGGACTAGAGCTCAAAGCAGAGGGTTTGCGAGCAAAGACAACAGATTGAACAGCTGGAGAGGCCAGGGGAGCAGAGGTGCCCCAGAACCCAGGGTGAGGGGGGCATGGGCAATAACATGGCACGCTCCTGAGAGATCCAGGTAGAAGATAACCGAAGAAAGCCCATTAGATTTAGCCATCCCAGGCCCTTGACCCAGGCACTTCTGATGGAATGGTAGGACAGAAACCCAGATAGGTGAGTTGAGGAGTGGCAGGGAAATGGAGGCACAAAGACCTTGCGAATAGGTGGTTCCTCCCAGTTGGTGGATTCAGAAGAGGGAGGGAAGGGGCCATGGGTTTGAGGGAGGGTTTTTTCTTTTAGCTTGGGAGAAACTTGAGCCTGTTTAAAAGCTGAAAGAAGACTTAATAGAGAAGAGCTAACATTCAGAAGGGGGAAGAGGGAGGCAGTCTACGACTGGGATGGTGATTCACCATCTTGCTGTCCTACCAACACAGCTAGCTCTGCATGGCCCAAGATGGCTCCTTGAGTTCAACCATTTCATCTGAGTTCAGCCAGCAGAAAGGAAAGAGAAAAGTAAGAAGATGGCATTTTCTTGTAAGCAGTCTCACTGGCTTCCCAGGCGACACTAGTGGTAAAGAACCTGCCTGCCAGTGCAGGAGACATAAGAGACACAGGTTTGATCCCTGGGTCAGGAAAGATCCCCTAGAGGAGGGCATGGCAACCGACTCCAGTATTCTTGACTAGAGAATCCCCATGGACAGAGGAGCCTGGTGGGCTACAGTCCATAGGGTCGCACAGAGTCAGACACACCTGAAGCGACCTAGCATGCACGCACGCATGCAATCTCACTGGCTTCCCAGGTGGCACTAGCGGTAAAGAATCCACCTGCCAAGGCAGGAGATGCATGAGACTTTCAATCCCTGGGCTGGGAAGATCTCCTGGAGTAGGAAATGGCAACCCACTCCAATGTCCTTGCCTGGAAAATTCCATGGACAGAGGACCCTGGCACACAATCTCCCTTCTCTTTTAAGGATACCCCAGAGGTACCTCATGATACTTCTCCTTACATCTCATTGGCTGTATCCTAGCCCATGACCACATCTTGGTGAAAAGGAGGTCAGGAAATGAAGGCTTTGAATGGAGCTACAAAGTGACCAACTACAAGTTGCTGTTACAGAAAAAGGATTGAGAAATGAATACCAAGAAGCTATGTGCAGTCTCTGCAATGAAGGTAGGAGAAGCCTGGTGGTTTACCTATTGAGAAAAAGTCAAAAGAATTAAGATTTGGAGTCCAGCCCACTTCTTTCTAATTCTTGCCCCATATCCTGTCACCTGTGTGACCTTAAACAAGCCCCCTGCCCTCTCTAAGCCTCAGTGTCCTCTGTAGAATGGGAGTGATAATCTACCTGGCCGAATGACTGCAAGGATTAAATGAGATGCCACAGGAAGACCTGACCTATGGTAGGTGCTGATGTTAATTACATTCAGATTACAATTTAATGTTTTAAAAAGAGAATACACACACATTGAGCACCTACTGGATGCCAGGAACTTGTTGGATGTTTTTTCATCATACATTTATTTACTTCTCACTCCAACCTAGTGAGATGGGCATTGTAATCATCCTAATTTATAAAGCAGAAAACTCCAATTCAGCAAGTCAGCCAACAGAAATGTCAGGATTTGAACTCCAGTCTTCTGACTCTTTGTCTTCTTCCCAGGTCCTAGCACAGAGCTTCTCAAAGGGTTTTGGGGACTTCCTGGTGGTCCAGTAGCTAAGACTCCCACTCCCAATGCAAGGGGTCCGAGTTTGATCACCAGTCAGGGAATCACTACAAATCACGCCCTCAGTCATTTTTTGATCCCACATGACGCAACTGAAAAACCAGCATGCCTCAGTGATGAGCGAAGATCCCACATGCTGAAACTGAGACCTTGTGCAGCCAAATAAATATTTTAAAACAAAATAAAATAAGCAATTTTTTAAAATTAAAAATAATAAGAGTTTTGACATTTCCTGACAGCGACGATAGGAGCATCTTGTTATTTATAGCAAGCACTTATTCACTGTACTGGAATTTATAGATAATGAACGATGTGGCTGGAAGCTCTTAGATAACTTCTGGATGGAGGCTGATTGCAGAGGTACCGACCGTGTGGTTAGAGGGCTGGAGCTTTAGGGCCCCCACCCTCCACCCAAGGGGAGGGGAGAGGGGCTGGAAAGGGAGTTAATCACCAGTGGCCAATGATTCGACTAATCATGCCTAGATAATGGAGCGTCCATAAAAACCCTCAGCGAAGGGGTTTGGAGAGCTTCTGGGTTTTGAATACGTCTACTTGCTGGGAGCGTGGCACACCTCAAACTCCGTGGAGACAGAAGCTCTGCTCTCTGTGCACCCTAACAGAGCTTGCCTGTGTACCTCTTCGTGTGGCTGTGTGTGTCCTTTGTAATAAACCAGCAATAGTAAGGTGTCGCCCTGAGTTACGTGAGCTGTTACAGCAAATTATGGAATGGGAGGAGGGGGTCAAGGGACTCTGATCTGTAGCCAGATTGGACAGAAATGTGGGAAAGCTGAGGACCCTCTGTTTGCAACTGAAAAGGAGGGCAGTCTTGTGGCACTTGACCCTTAACCTGTGGCGTGTGTGTGTGCTAAGTTGCTTCAGCCGTGTGTGACTCTGTGCGACCCTGTAGACTGTAGCCCGCCAGGCTCCTCTGTCCATGGGATTCTCCAGACAACAATACTGGAGTGGGTAGCCATTCCCTTCTCCAGGGGATCTTCCCAACCCAGGGATTGAACCCTTGTCTCTTACATCTCCTGCATTGGCAGGCAGGTTCTTTACCACTAACACCACCTGGGAAACCCTCTTAACTTGTGGGGCCTGCACTAACTCCAAGTGGTTAGTGTTAGATGGATTAAAATACAGGTTAGTGTTAGAACGAATTAAATTACAGGGCGCCCCATTGGTATCTGCAGAGGACTGGAGAATTGTTTGCTGGGGGAATCCACAAGCTTGCCCTCAGAAGTGTCCTGCTGTTGTGGGTAAAAACAGGTCAGTACAAGATACCAAGACCTTTTCTGGAAACTCCGTGAGGTAGGCAGACCCTCCAAGGCCCTTCCCAGCTCAGCCTCAGCTTAACTGCTTCAAGTTTCTCAAACACATGTGTTTCCTGCCGCCATCTTTGTCCCTGTTGTTCCCACGCATGCCTGCCCAGTGAACTTCCGCTCCATCTTCAAAGCCCCTTAGCAAATGAAAGCCCTTGGCATTTTTCTTGATCCTCTAGGAGAGGAAGAATTTCCCTTTGCCCTTCTAGGTTCTTTTTGGCTGGTCTAATAGAATTAAATTGGCAAAAGACAGATCAACAGGAGAAAATCAATCAAACTTAATTTCATCCATACAGGAGCCCCAAACATAGGAAGCTCAAAGAACTGACCGAAGCAGGCAGCTTTTATATCTTGCAGACAAAGAAACAATTATTTGTGAAGTTTGGACAAAACAAAAGGCTTTTTGCTTGGGGTAGCAAGTTAATGAAAGAGTAACAGAGTTTGTTTAGGCAGCCTTCTTGGCCTTGAGACCTTGCATTTCACATTTCTGGAGATAAGGATTTCTCCTCTCGTCCCGGTACACAGAGAATAGCTTCACATGGGAGATTTATTTCCTGCTTTCAAGGGGACAAGTGTTCTCCCATTGGCTGTTCCCCAAGAAACTTTAATTCAAAATAATCAATTTCCCAAAGTGGCATATTTGCGGGTAGCCTACTCTGAACCCCATCCATTCCCTCACTACAAATCACGCCGTCAGTCATTTTTTGATCATTTAAAACCATAGTTATTGTTTGGAGGGACCTTTCCAAGGACAGGAACTATGGCAGTTTGGCTCTGGGTCTCCTCACAGGCCCCCAGGAAGCTGCTTAATGACCATGTGTGGCATCACATTGGTTAGAGTGAGATGGAGATGAATGGACACATTGGTAAATGAGGCAAGTGGGAGAGATAGTCCTAAGGTTCCCAAGTGACTTATGGAGAGCTGGAACTGCAACTTAGGACTTCCAGACATATACCTCTAAGCCTCTTTCCATCCCTGCCCCCTAACCAATGCACTCTGATGGGTCCTCTTTCCAGAATTCCTCAAGTCGGATTTTCTAGGGAGCAGGAAGACACTGGGCTCAGAATGGCACTTGGGAGAACAAGTATGAAGTCATCATGCCTCCTGTTTACAGGACACTGAGCTTTGGTTTTTCCAGTGGTCATGTATGGATGTGAGAGTTGCACTATAAAGAAAGCTGAGTGCCAGAGAATTGATGCTTTTGAATTGTGGTGTTGGAGAGGACTCTTGAGAGTCCCTTGGACTGCAAGGAGATCCAACCAGTCCATTCTGAAGGAGATCAGCCCTGGGATTTCTTTGGAAGAACTGATGCTAAAGCTGAAACTCCAGTACTTTGGCCACCTGATGCGAAGAACTACCTCCTTGGAAAAGACCCTGATACTGGGAAAGATTGAAGCAGGGAGGAGAAGGGGATGACAGAGGATTAGATGTTTGGGTGGCATCACCAACTCAATGGACATGAGCTTGAGTAAGCTTCGGGAGTTGGTGTGGACAGGGAAGCCTGGTGTGATGCAGTCCATGGGGTCTCAAAGAGTTGAACACGACTGAGCGACTGAACTGAATTGAACTGAGCTCCCAAGCAGTAGGGGTGGATCCAAGGAAGTCTGCTGGGGACAGGTCCCCTTCTCCTCTGGGGTCAGTGTGCCTGGGAACCAAGCTGAAAAGTGGATCCTGTTTCCTCAGGACAACCCTCTGGGTCAGGGTTTGTCATCAAGGCAAGGCTGCCAGAGGAACAGAGATCTCAAAACCACTCACCCTGATAACCATTTAAACAGGCAGAGCAAGCTCCAGGCGCCCAGGTGGGCAGGCCACCTGGCTGGGATGAGGACCCTGATGCAGTTGAAGCACACACATGGCCTGGAACATCGGGTGACTCCCTGCCACCACCCTGCAGCCTTTCTAAAACCCTGGCAGCAGAAGAACGAACAGCCGTGTGGCTTGTCGACCACCTTCTGGAAACTGAGACGGGCTGTCTCCGGGCTGTGCCCGGAGTTTGGATCCACCCTTTGTCATGAGGTCTGCAGCAAGGCTTTCAGTGGCTCCAGCCAGCTCCCCGAGGAGCCAGCAGATGCCACCAGTCCTTTGTTCAGCCTCACACACAGCCCCGCAGCAAGTCTGGTTTGCAGGTAACAGCTTGGAAAGATGACGTTAAGAACAAAGAAGAACATTTGGAGGGGCGAAGAGCATTTTCGCCCACATCTCGCCACCCCCATCCTCACCTTCCTTTTTGCTCTCTCTGTTCTGACTGGGAACCCAGGCAGCTATGTTGGCATGCTTGCCAAAAGAGAGTGCGGAGACCAGCTTGGACTGAGCTCTTTGTCTTTCTGGGCTTTTCTTGGTCACGAGCATCTTGCCAGGAGGCTGTTGTGGTCTTCATATTGATCCTCTGAAGAGATGCATCAGAGTCCTTTGGTCACCCCTTCATTTTCAAATGTTAACTAATAAGCATGTTTCCAGTTGGGAGCTGTTATAAACAGCTCTGCAGCAGTCATTCATGTGATTAAAAACTATTCATTCAATTTCTTAGAGAAGCATAGTGAAATACATGGGGGGTGGGGATGATTTGCTTTACAATACTTAAGTAAAGGAGGGAAAAAGTAGAAAAGGGGGAGAGAGACGGAACCAATGGGACAAAACCAGTGTGCTCTGGGGTGATGGGTGTATGGGGTTTCATGGGCTGTTCTCTTTTTTTGGTATATGTCTGAAATTTTTCATAATGAAAAACTAAAAATCGAAATGTAAACACAGTCCCTGCCCTCTGGGAGTTCACAGTCCTGTGAGGGAAACAAACAATCAGGCCCTGGCAGAGCCAGGCAGAGCAGTGTACAGGGCAGACATGGGGCTAGGGGACCCAGAAGAGAGCCACCTCTCTGACTTAGGAAATCAGGGAGGGCTGCCCAGAGGAAGGGACATCTTAGCTGAGGCCTGAAGGATACATAGTGAAGTGAAAGTCGCTCAGTTGTATCCGACTCTTTGCGACCCCGTGGACTATAGAGTCCATGGAATTCTCCAGGCCAGAATCCTGGAGTGGAGAGCATTTCCCTTCTCCAGGGAATCTTCCCAACCCAGGGATCGAACCCAGGTCTCCTGCATTGCAGGTGGATTCTTTACCACCTTAGCCACAAGGGAAGCCCAAGAATACTGCAGTCGGTAGCCTATCCCTTCTCCAGGGGATCTTTCTGACCCAGGAATTGAACCAGGGTCTCCTGCATTGCAGGCGGATTCTTTACCAACTGAGCTATCAGGGAAGCGCATGAAGGATACATAGGAGGTGGTCAAATGACAGTGAAGGGAAAGATGTTCCAGGCAGAGGTACCTGCAAGAGTGTAGACCTGGTAGAGAAAGAAGGGCGGTAGCTGAAGCCTAAAGCGATGGTCTGTCTGGCTTCAGTGTTGGTGTGCTACATCGATTCAGTCGTGTCTGACTCTTTGTGACCCCGTGGAGCCTGCCAGGCTCCTCTGTACATGGGATTCTCCAGGCAAGAATACTGGAGGGATTGCCATGCCTTCCTTCAGGGGACCTTCCCAACTCAGGGATCGAACCCTTGTCTCTTATGTCTCCTGCATTGGCAGGCAGGTTCTTTACCACTAGCGCCACCTGGGAAGCCCTCGGTGGTGGTGAGATTGAACCAAAGCTGCCACAGAGGCAGGGCTGGACCAGAGATGCTTCGTGACCATGGGAGTCTGGGGGCCCCAGGTGCCTGGCAGCTGGGGAAAGATGTGATTAGATCTGGATTTGAGGAGGATCTTTCTGATCACTGGGACTCCTGGGTGCAGGGTGGATTGTGGGTGGTGGAGAGTGCCCTGGGCATCCTCACCTTTGTAGCTTTTTATTTCTCCTGAATTACTCCTTTAAGATCATTTCCAGAATGCTCACCCCTCCCCCATACCCTGCTCTCAATTTCTCCGTGCACTACTTCTATCCTCCCTTCGGTTTACCTCTTCAGAGATGCTGAGACCAATACCAGGGACGAGGGACTTCCCTGGTGCTTCGGGGGCTAAGACTCTGAGCTCCCAATGGAGGGGACCTGGGTTTGATCCCTGGTCAGGGAACTAGATCCCATATCCTGCAACTAAAGATCCCACGTGCTGCAACTAAGACCTGGTATAGCCAAATAACTAAATAAATAATTTTTTAAAAAATAAGAGAAAGAAAGGATTAGGTTTTACTCATCTCTGCAACCTCAGTGTTTTGCACACAGCAGATACCAAATAAATGCTTTGTGAATGAAGAAGCTTTTATTGAGCACCGAACAAGTGCCAAGTGCTTTTCTCAGTGCTTTACACGTATGACTTCGTGTGCAGGGTTGTCATAACTACCCTGTGGAACGTGTTACTATTACCCTTGGGTAGGATATGCCATCAGACTATGATGCAGGTCTGAAAGTCTGACTCCTGGGGGATGGCCAGTGCGGTGGGTGGGGTAGGAAGGATCTCAGATGGCTGGTAGTGCAGTCGGAGGACAGTGTCAGCCAGGCCACCTTGGAAGTCACGTTAGCTCAGCACGTGTTAGCTCCCCTCTGCTCAGTCACTGGCTGGAAGCAGCATGTTCCTACAACCTCAGCAGCAACATGAGGGTGGATCTGCAAAGGCAGCAGCTGGAGACAGCTGTCAGCAATACACACAATCCCCAGTTTACAGTCATGAAAACTGAGGCCCAGAAAAGTTAGGTCACTTGCCCAAGGTCACACAGCTAGGAAGCCATGGAACTCCTTTGCTTCAGGAGCTGTCTTTGTGACCTCCTACTCTGTGACAGTGTTGTTAAGGGTTGAATCATGTCCTCCCAAATTCATATTTGAAGTCCTAAGCCCCAGAACCTTGTCACAGATGTAATATGCTGGATGGGGTGGGAGTGGGGAGGAATAAAGAGGATCAGATCAGATCAGTCGCTCAGTCGTGTCCGACTCTTTGCGACCCCATGAATCGCAGCACGCCAGGCCTCCCTGTCCATCACCAACTCCCGGAGTTCACTCAGACTCATGTCCATCGAGTCAGTGATGCCATCCAGCCATCTCATCCTCTGTCGTCCCCTTCTCCTCCTGCCCCCAATCCCTCCCAGCATCAGAGTCTTTTCCAATGAGTCAACTCTTCGCATGAGGTGGCCAAAGTACTGGAGTTTCAGCTTTAGCATCATTCCTTCCAAAGAAATCCCAGGGCTGATCTCCTTCAGAATGGACTGGTTGGGTCTCCTTGCAGTCCAAGGGACTCTCAAGAGTCTTCTCCAACACCACAGTTCAAAAGCATCAATTCTTCGGCATTCAGCCTTCTTCACAGTCCAACTCTCACATCTGTACATGACCACAGGAAAAACCATAGCCTTGACTAGACGAACCTTTGTTGGCAAAGTAATGCCTCTGCTTTTCAATATGCTATCTAGGTTGGTCATAACTTTCCTTCCAAGGAGTAAGCGTCTTTTAATTTCATGGCTGCAGTCACCATCTGCAGTGATTTTGGAGCCCAGTAAAATAAAGTCTGACACTGTTTCCACTGTTTCCCCATCTATTTCCCATGAAGTGATGGGACAGGATGCCATGATCTTAGTTTTCTGAATGTTGAGCTTTAAGCCAACTTTTTCACTCTCCACTTTCACTTTCATCAAGAGGCTTTTGAGTTCCTCTTCACTTTCTGCCATAAGGGTGGTGTCATCTGCATATCTGAGGTTATTGATATTTCTCCCCGCAATCTTGATTCCAGCTTGTGTTTCTTCCAGTCCAGCGTTTCTCATGATGTACTCTGCATATAAGTTAAATAAGCAGGGTGACAATATCCAGCCTTGATGAACTCCTTTTCCTATATGGAACCAGTCTGTTGTTCCATGTCCAGTTCTAACTGTTGCTTCCTGACCTGCATACAAATTTCTCAAGAGGCAGATCAGGTGGTCTGGTATTCCCATCTCTTTCAGAATTTTCCACAGTTTATTGTGATCCACACAGTCAAAGGCTTTGGCATAGTCAATAAAGCAGAAATAGATGCTTTTCTGGAACTCTCCAAAATAAATAAATAAATAAATAAAATAAAGAGGATGGAGAGGTGGAAATCCAAAAGGTTTCCAGCCTTAGGCAACTCAGCTAACTTCTCTAAACATCTTGAAAGTAAAAGTGTTAGTCACTCAGTCCGTGTCTCTTTGCAACCCCACGGACTGTGGCCCACCAGGCTCCTCTGTCCATGGAATTCTCCAAGCAAGAATACTGGAGTAGGTTGCCATTCCCTTCTTCAGGGTACCTTCCTGACCAACAGATCAAACCTGTGTCTCCTGTGTCTCCTGCATTGCAGGCAGACTCTTTAGCATCTGAACCACTAGGGAAGCCCTCTGAGCATCTTATCAATTGTTTATTTTCTTTAATGAGTAATTCTTAGGCAAAGTTATAGTCATCAGAAGTGGGTCAGTGGTTATCAGGGGTATGGGAAAGCAATTGGATAGCACTGTATGTATTATTTTATAAACTTTTTTCCACTGAATGTAATTTTAATGTTTTATTTCGTTATTCTTCTACAAGAAAGTTCTTACTTCCCTTATGGTATTCCACTGTAAAAGTAAAACCAAGATTACTTAACCAGTTTCCTTTGTGTGATGTCTTGGTTGTTTCCTGTTCAGGATTCCACTGAAGGTTGCATTGCAAATCCCTGTAGACCAAGATTTCTTAACTTTCTCTGAGCTTCTGACCACTAGGAGGAGCCTCCACCACCAGCCCCCCACCCCCAATAGTATTTTAAAATGCACGAAATAATATATCAAAGTTTATAAAGGAGATCAATTATATTGAAATGCATTTATCAAAATATATATTTAAATTGGGTACAGTGGTCTAAAGAAGGTATGAGACCGTGGAGCAAAGCCGCCCCAGCAGACCCGGAAACCCACAGTGAGAGACAGAACAGACCCAGCTGTGCGGCTTGAAGCATCCAGCCTCACCCAGCCACAATCAGCTGAAACTCACAACACCTACAGATGTGTGCTTTTGTTTTAGAATAGTGTGTTAACACAGCAAAGGCTAACTGATACAGTGGGGGGAGAGTAGCCCTCCAACAGAACCCATCACCTCAGCGCATGTCCCACTCCTTGCTACCCCATGGACTGTAGCATGCCAAGCTTCTCTGTCCATGGGATTCTCCAGGCAAGAATACTGGAGTGGGTTGCCACTTCCTCCTCCAGGGGATCTTCCCGATCCAAGGATCGAACCTGTGTCTTTTACATCTCCTGCATCGGCAGGCAGGTTCTTTACCACCAGCACCACCTGGGAATCCCCCAAACCTGGAACAGAAATGGCAGATAAGCGTATGAAAAGATGCTCCACATGTCTTCACTGTTGTTGTTAAGTCATATCCAACTCTTTTGAGACTACATGGACTGTAGCTTGCCAGGCTCCTCTGTCCATTCTGTCCATGGAAATTCCCAGGCAAGAATACTGGAATGGGTTGCCATTTTCTTCTCCAGGGGATTTTCCCAGATTGGGGATTAAACCCACATCTCCTTGGTTGGTAGGTGGATTCTTTATCACTGAGCCAATGGGGAATCCCCCACATGTCTTTGGGGAACTGCAAATTAAACAATGAAATACCACTACACATCTATTATTATGTCTGAAATTCAAAACATGGACACCTCCAAATGTTCACAAGGATGTAGAGCCATAGGAATTTTCCTTTATTGCTGGTGGGAGTGCAGAAAAGGCACACACACTTTGGAAGACAGTTTGGTGGTTTCTTGCAGAGTTAAACATAGTTTTACTGTATGATCCAGCAATTATGCACCTTAGTATTTATCTAAATGAGTTGAAAATTACATTCACACAAAAACCTGCACATGGGTGTTTACAGAAGCTTTATTCATGATTGCCAAAACTGAAGCAACCAAGACGTCCTTCAGTAGACGAATAAACAACTGTGGGACATCCAACCAATGAAATATTATCAAAGATAAAAAGAAATGAGCTATTGGGAGTTCCCTGGCAGTCCGGTGGTTAGGACTCAGTGTTTCCACAGCCATGGCCCCAGGTTCAACCCCTGACTGGGGAACTAAGATCAGAGTATGCACATTTTTAAGGATTTTGCTGCAACTGGAAAGTTGCCTCCCAGTTTGCAGTTGCCATTTCCAGTCACCCGGCATAGAAAAGGGCCTGTTCTCCTGCCTCCGACATGCAGCCAAGGGTCCTGGAATTCTGGGGTTTGGGCCGCTGGGCAACACTGCTCTTTAATACAGCCCATGAGACCAAGTTTTCAAATGTTCACTTTGCCAAGTGACTTGCAAGCCATGCTTCCTGTTTCCTGCTCTGACCTGGCTGCCACTCATCGCCTGAGCCACCTCCCTTCCTCTGGACCGCTGCCCTTCTTCCAAGAAATGGGTCATCTCCTGCCATCTACTGATATCTCCAGGCTTCAGCTCCCAGGACGGCTTCTCTAGGCTCAACACTCTCCCTGAATTCCCTATAACACAGCTACCACCAACCTAATAAAAATCTGACTGCAGGTTTGTGGAGAACAAAAGGCAGATTTAAACCGGAGGTCGCTGCTGCCAAAGTCCACAGTCTGGGATTCTCCACGGGGGCCACATGACTGTTTTCTTTTTAGCCCACCTTGGTCTCTGGTTAGGGGCTCAATGCCCTCGACTGGACCCCTATTGCCCAGCATGCAGCCTACTGCCCAGCATGCAGACCACCCCAGCCGCCACCGCAGGGGAGAAGAATCCTGGCCTCCCATCTAAAGCGTGCTTCAGCTCCTGCTCTTGCACCTTCCTGCAGAGAGCAGTCCAAAATCGAGTTTGGGGTGAGGGCTGGAGGCGTCCTTTAACTAGCTAACCCAGTTTATATAATGGATTAGAATATTTAACACCTTAGTCTAAAGCAGCTAGCTTGGAATGTCCCCAAGAGCATCAGGGGGCTGTTACTTTGCAGCTGACTAAGAGGGCTGGAGGAAAGGGTATTTCCAAAACAATTCAGAACAAAGGGAGGATCTTCTCTGTAAACAGATCCCCTCTCCTGCCCTAGAATGCAAAAGCTGTGTATAACCTATACAGTGACCGTTTCATCATCAGCAGTTTTATACGGTGCATTCTCCATGGTACCTCATGACACTTTCATTATTATTATTATTATTTTTGGCTATGCCAGGTCTTAGTTGCATGTGGGATCTATTTCCCTGACCAGGGATCAAACCTGGGCCCCTTGCATTGGGAGCATGAAATCTTAGCCACTGGACCACCAGGAAAGTCCCAGATAATTTGGTAAATGTTAAACAGTGCCTCAATTTGACTTAACTCATATTTCTGTGATTACTAGAAAAATTGAACTTTGGCCCATTTATATTTCTTATATGTGAATTGTCTGTTTAGATTATGAACCTGTATTTCTGTCTGGTGCTGTGCTGTGCTCAGTTGCTTCAGTCATGTCTGACTCTTTGCGACCCCATGGACTGTAGCCCACCAGGCTCCTCTGTCCATGGAATTCTCCAGGCAAGAATAGTGGAATGGGTTGCCATGCCCTCCTCCAGGGGATCTTCCTGACCCAGGGATCAAACCTGCGTCTCCTGAATTGCAGGAGGATTCTTTACCGCTGAGCCACCAGGGAAGCCCTTTCTATCTGGTAGCACGTAGGAAATATTTTTCCCGGTTTTTCATTTTCACTTTGTTGACATATGAAGCATTTACATTTTTATATAGTCCGGTCTCTCAGTACTTTCCTTTCTGGTCACTGCCTTCTGTGTTAGGTTGACAAAGACCTCCCCTACCCCAAATTCACATAAATAGTCACTTAAATGATTGTGTGGTAAAGCACCTGCCTGCAGTGTGGGAGACCCCGGTTGGATCCCTGGGTGAGGAAAATCCCCTGGAGAAGGGAACGGCTACCCACTCCAGTATTCTTGCCTGGAGCATTCCATGGATGGAGGAGCCTGGTGGGCTACAGTCCATGGGGTCGCAAAGAGTCAGGCACAACTGAGCAACTAACATATTCCATTTGGAGTTTTAATGCCGTGTAAGGGATCCAACTTGATTGTTTCCATATACATAGCCAATTTCATACTAAAGTCTTTTATTGAATAGTCTCTTGAACTGCTTTGAAAGCTACCTTTATTTTGTAACTCTTATACACCAGTTCTTTTGTTTTTAAAATCCTTACCTCCCAGGGATTTAACAATCCAGGAGCATCTCCAGGGCCTTTAGCACGAGAACATAGAATCTGCTCCAAACGTGTTGGTTCTTGTCCCTTCTCCTCCCCTTTTCCAGTCCCACTTGCCCCCTCCTCATGCCGTACGCATCTACCACTTGACCTTGGGATTCTGGGAACAGTTCCAGATTCACAGAAGGTGCTAAGGCCTCTGCCATTTGGGCCACCAAACTGCTTTTCTGGCCTGTTAGTCACCTCAGCCAAGGTGACCTTGCTGTGAGGACTGGATGGGTGAGCCCCAGGAAGAAGATGGTAATTACAGAGTGCTGGGGAGGTGGGCGGAGAAGGCAATGGCAAGCCACTCCAGTACTCTTGCCTAGAAAATCCCATGGATGGAGGAGCCTGGTAGGCTGCAGTCCATGGGGTCACGAAGAGTCGGACACGACTGAGCGACTTCACTTTCACTTTTCACTTTCACACATTGGAGAAGGAAATGGCAACCCACTCCAATGTTCTTGCCTGGAGAATCCCAGGGACGGGGAAGCCTGGTGGGCTGCCGTCCATGGGGTCGCACAGAGTCGGACACGACTAAAGCGACTTAGCAGCAGCAGCAGCAGGGGAGGTGGGAGCGGGTGATCAGGGAAGATGTCAAGGAGGAGGTGACCTTGGAGCTGAGTCTAGGAGCACAGAGGAACTAAGCAGACAGAGAAGGGAGAAAGGGCGTTCTGGACCAAGGGGACAGCACGAACAAGGGGTGGGTTAGGGGGGTGCTGGGCAATGGTTGAAGTCATGGGAGGAGGCTGGAGACGGGTCTTGACTGCAGTATGCAAGCTCGATCTTCGCCGCAGTGTGGGATCCTTGCCGCAGCTCGTGGGATCTTCGCCGCAGGGTGGGATCTTGGCTGCAGTGCGTGGGATCTTCGCTTGCGGCATGCGTACTCTTGGTTGTGGCACGCAGGATCTTTGATCTTCCTTGTAGTGTGTGGGATCTAGTTCCCTGACCAAGGATTGAACCCAGGCCCCCTGCATTGGGAGCACGGAGTCTTAGGCACTGGACCACCAGGGAATTCCTACAGTGGATGTTTAAAGCCACAAGACCAGGTGGGTTCACCCAGGAAGCGAGTGTGGATGGAGAAGAAGGCCAAGGATGGGCCTGGGCGTCTGCCATGTTGACAGCTAGGGCTCAGCCGATGACAGTGGCCCAACTGATGTGACTTTTAAAAAGCCTGCAGATTTGGAAAAAGTTTGAGGAAAAGGCTTTTGGTTTTGTTGAAGTTTTTCCAGTATTTGAAGTAACATTTTCTAGGACATGTAACTGGGACAGGCTTGGGAAGACAGCAGAGATGGGTGAACCCAGAGGAGGGTGGATGGCTTACGAAAGCCGAAGCCTTTGCTGATCCAGAAACATTCAGAGCCGGGGGAATTGCTGCATAAAAGCCTTTAAGGATCTGTGAATTACTGGAAATATATACAAATATTTAAACAAAAGGCAGCAAAATGCCTAAGAGCATGGGTTTTGCGGGTGGGGCCCTATGGTGCTTCAGGCTCTGCCCCAGTGTGACCCTGGCGGTGCCCAGCTCCTCCTTGGTACAATGGGATAAGCATAGTGCCTCTATCCACAGGTGTAAAAGTGAAATAGATACTACGAAGTGCCTACCATAGAGCTGGCCCTAAAGGGAAAAACAGTTTTCTTCTATACTTCTACTCCCACTTCTGACACCAAAGGTATGTGGGTTTCCCACACTGACCAATTCTCTGACACCAGCTGAGTGTCCTAACCAAAGCTTATTTGGTTTTTTGTTTTTTAATAATTTTATTTATTTTTGGCTCTGCTGGGTTGTGTTGCTGCACAGGTGTTTTCTCCAGTTGCAGTGAGTGGGAGCTAGTCTTCACTTCAGGGCACAGACTTCTCACTGTGGTGGCTCCTCTTGTTGCTGAGTACGGGCTCTAGGGTGCTTGGGCTTCAGTAGTTGTGGCACATGGGCTCAACAGTTGTGCTTCCCAGGCTCTAGAGCACAGGCTTAGTTACTCCAAGGTATGTGGGATCTTCCTGGACCAGGGATCGAACTCGTGTCTCCTGCAATGGCAGGTGGATTCTTTGCCACTGAGCCAACAGGGAAGTCCCATATTCAGTTATAACACTATGGTCCTGGAGTTAGGGTCCCATCCCTCAAGTTAGGAGATCAGTTTCAGGGACTGCCCTTACTTCAGAAACTATTCCTGAGCTACTGGATATAAATCAGTGGTTCCCATGGTCTCCTCCTCGGGTTCAATACTTTGCTAGAATGGCTCACAGAACTCCAGATAGTGCTTTACTTATTACTGCCTATTTATCATAAAAGGATGTCTTTCAGGAACAGCCAGATGGAAGAGACACAGAAGGCAAGGCATGTGGAAGGGGTTGCAGGACTTCCACACTCTCTCTGGGTCTGCCATCTACCCAGCACTGACCTAGAAGCTCTCGGAAGCCCTTTAGGTTAAGATTTTTATGGAGTGTCAATACATAGGCATGATTGATTAAATAATCGGCCATTGGTGATTGAACTCAATCTGTAGCCCCTCCCCTCTCTCCAGAAGTCAGCGGGTAGGGCTAAAAGTTCCAACCCTTTAATCACAGGGTTGATACCCCTGGAAACAATCCCCCATCCTTAGGGGCTTTCCAAGTCACTTCATGAACATCTGCTCAGGTGTGGTTAAAAGGGGCTTATTATGAACATAAAAGACAATTCTCTTACCCAGTTCATTCAGAAATTCCAAGGATTTTAGGAGCTCTGTGCCAGGAACTCAGATTGGATGAAGACTAAGTATGTGTTTCTTATTATAGCACAATATTACAGGCCCAGTCAAGTGTAGCTGTCTACCTGACAAGGAGACTAAAAGGAGGAGAAAAAAAAAAAAAAAGATTCAGAATTGGACTTCCCTGGTGATGCAGTGGATAAGAATCCGCCTGCCAACTCAAGGGACAGGGGTTCGATCCCTGATCTGGGAAGATTCCATATGCCATGGAGCAACTATGCCTGTGCCCCACAACTACTGAGCCTGTGCTCTAGAGCCCAGGAGCTGCAACTGCTGAAGCCCAAGGGCCCTAGAGCCTGTGCTCTGCAACGAGAGAAGCCACCACAACGGGAACAAAGGCTAACCCTTGCTTGCCCAATCAGAGAAAGCCTGTGCGCAGCAACAAAAGCCCAGCACAGCCAAAAATAAATAAATATATAAAATGATTTTTTAAAAAATCATACCTTAAAAGATTCAGAATCAAATAAAGGGGAAATAGGGCGCTGAACTCCCGGGCATGTGACCAGTGCAGTCACACAAGGTCCTGCTCTCAGAAGGGATCCAGTTTTCGGTTTACTGTCCACATGTGGCATCTTGAAATACTTAACAATTTTCTCCTTGAGCTTGTTTCCTAAGAGAAATCCAACAGGACGACGAAGCATGTGTGTGAGCAGAGAAGATACAGCAGGTGGCAGCAAGCAGGTTCTGGCCAACAAGAATGGCGGGCAGTGGGCAGTCTGGGTGAGGAGCAGTTGGCCTGGCCACCGGGCGTGCACCCACATGGCTGGGCAATTTGAGACACTGTGGGGCTGCAAGGGGCCAGGATCTGTGCCCAGACTGGCAGCAGTGGAAGATGGCTGCGGTCCATCAAGGCTGTGATGAGAAGGGACCCCACATGGAAGTGGCTCCTGTAGCATCTACAGAAATATAAACGCTGCAGCCCAAGGCTGTGAAAGAACTGCCAGGACTCTTGCAGTAAGCTGTCAGTGAATTATTACAAAACCAAAGCATACTCGTGGATGTTGCTATAAAGCATGTCAGGAGTCATTAGAATCCTTCAGAGCTTGAACCTCTCATTTTGAAGACTGCTGCAGCATTGCAAAGCAAGTATTCACAGGCTCAGAAATAGAAATTAAATTTACAGACCATCTTCTATAGGAAGGAATTTCATTTTCATGTGAAGTTGCATTATTAGTGAGGAAGGCATTTTAAAAATTAACTTTTCCTTGTAACTGAGGATAGAGCAAGCAAATGTATAACAGGTTATTATATACAAATCATGAAGTCACTCTGTTTCTTATACAACTTCCGTAAGTTACAGAAAATGTTGGGGAAAACATTAAAATGTCACTGTATAAATTTACATTTAAAACTACAAGTCAGACTTACATGAAATTGATTTGCATGAAGAGTTAAATCTTTTTAGAAAATGGTTCCACAAGAATCATGTGTAGATGTACTTCAACTTATATTTTGAAAGTTTATTAGAAATTTCTCCTAATGTGACAGCCTATGAAATATTCTTAACAACTTCAGCAACAGTTGCAGCAGCAGAAAGATCCTTCTCAAAATTAAAAGTTATAAAAAAATTGTGATCTTGAATTAGGCAGGAATGATTGTCATAGCTTTCCATTATTTCAATTGAAATGATACTGGCAAAAGTATGTGTTTTGGTAAATGAATTTGCAAAAAAGTGAGTCAAAAAAGTTTAATAGTCAGATATCATATTAACAAGGTGTTATTGTATTATATAAATTTATGACAATGAAAATTTGCTTTGCAATTTTAGGTTTATAGTGTTACTCATGTATCACTATTACCCCTTACATATAAGTAATAAAATATTTTGAAAGGAAAAATCTTTATATTTTAGCACCTTTAACTGTACTGGTTTCTTGTTGCTTTTTTTTGGCTGTGCCAGGTCTTAGTTGCAGCATGTGGGATCTAGTTCCCTGACTGGGGGTTGAACCCAGACCCCCTGCATTGGGAGTGCACAGTCTTAGCCACTGGACCACCAGGGAAGTCCCTTTTATTACTTTTCAAAGAGGCTGTGCATTTAATTTTGAACTGGTCTTTGAAAATTATATAGTGGCCCTGATTCTCAAAACTAGTAATATTTTTTTAAAGCATTTTCGCATTTCCCCCAATTGTCCTGACTCTGTGACAAGCCTTTCAGGCTTTTACAGACTTCCCTCCAGTCCAGTGAATGGCCATCATATGATGACTTTTTGAAAACCCACATCGGTGTGGAGGGCTGGTCATCTTGGAAGGCTGGCAGTCTCCACTGGGATGTCCCGTTCAGCCCTTTTGGGGACCCATCTTCTTGACCCAAGACTTTGTCTTTTGAATCACTCCCCCACCCCCACCCCAGATGGCAGATCTGAGTCCTTCGTTGTCAACTTTTGAAGTCTTTGGACAGGTAACATATGTGGTGCGTGGTCACTGGAGAGTGGAGGGAACACCTGAATAAAGATTCAAGGACAGAAAGTGCAAATGGCGAACAGTGTGGGCACTGCTGTTGCTCAGCTGCTCAGTCGTGTCCAACTCTCTGTGACCCTATGGACTGTAGCCCACCAGGCTTCCCTGTCCTTCACTATCTCCTAGAGTTTGCTCAAACTCACGTTCATTGAGTCGGTGATGCTATCCAACCATCTCTTCTTTTATAAATCTTCTTGAAGACTGAAGGAAAGGCTGTTACAGTGAGGCTCAGGGTCTACCCAAACCCAAAGGGTTGGAGCCCAGTCCCATCATGTCCCAGGGGTCTGCTTCAGGTTAAGGGTCATCTGCTCAGAGGGGCTCAGGTCTAAACTGCATCTCTGACACTCAGCACTCACGCAGTTGAGATTTTTGCTTGCGTGTTGGTTTAACATCTATCTCCCCTGCTGGAAGGCCACCTCTGTGAGGTCAGGGACAGTCTACCTGGTTCACTGTTGAATTCCTAAGGCCAGTACAGAGTCTGGCACTTTACAGATCTGTTTAAATATTAAAACAACTCAGGGAAGCTAACTTTAAAAACAGTGTCCTGCAAACATGTGTGTACATAAGCACATGGGAACAGTCTGGAAGGAATGAGGTCACGCTCCTAATCTTCGCTGCCTCTGGAAGGGACCAGGCTACAGAGTGGCGATAGGGTGTGCGTGCGTGTACACAAGTCAAGTTGGGGGGTACTGGCTTCAACTGTAATGATTTTACTTTTTAACTAAACAATAATGAACAATAAAGCATGTTCCAGGTCAGGGGAGACAGAGGCGATAGGGAAATGCCAAACCACACTCATGAAGAACAAAGAAACACCGTGACGCTCTGCAGTCCGCTGGTGGGTTTTGAGTCTTCACTTTATTACTATGTCACCAGAAGTCACCACCTTCACTGGTTCACCACAAATGGACGGATGTCATAGAGGAGGGTGCCATGGGGCCACTGGATTCACTCGTGAGAGACTTAACCAGGTGGTGGGGGAGTCCAGAGTGGGGGCCCAGGATGGGGACTGCCATTCACTGCGCACACGCACACACACACAGATATATTTGTGGAGCCTTATATTATACATCTTATATATAGAAAATATATATATTTATACTATACACAGGCAGTAACGCTGCGGGCAGGGCGGGGGCACCCAGACAAGGGCTGTGGGCACCTGGGTACGGGGAGTGTCACATTGAGGGGCAGCGCCAGGAGATGGGTGGACACGTCCATCCTCCCACAAACTCTTGTTGGGAGGGGTGCTCCCCCTTTGTGCTCCATAGAGAATCAAAGGGGTCTTGGGCCAAGACTGGGGGCTCCCGAGGGGTAGTACGGGGGGGTGGTCTTGGTTACATGGGGGAAGCCTGAGATCCCCAACAGACTTTGAAGATCAAGAATCACCTGGGAAGGCAGGAGTGGGGAGCAGATGCTGGGACCCTCTGAGCTGGCCCCAACAGTTACACCCCCAGGTGTGGCAGGAGCCACACCCAGGCAGATGACCTGTGACTGCACAATCAGAGGCTGGAGACCTGGATCTGGAACCTCTAGCTCTGTGCTTAACCATGGACAAGTCACTGTCTTCCTGGCCCAGACTTCACCCCTGTAAGGGTCCTCGAAGCTCTAAACTCGTGTGGAACTCAGTTTTCCTTGGCCCTCTCTAGTACTCGATGGGAGGAGGGGGTCCAAACTCAGCAAGGTCAGACTGCAGGGGTGCCCTTCTCCAAGGAAAGGCTTGGAAGCAGGGGGGAGGCAGAGGAGGGGCAGCAGGGAGGGAAAGGGGGTGCCACTGACCTGTGAGCACTGGCTCCAGGCTTGAGGCCTCCAGGGGATTGTCCCCAGCCAACAGAAGCAGCAAGACTTGCCCACCGACCACTCAGAAGGGGAGTCAGGAGCCCTGGGTCTCAATTAAATCCTGCGCTCCACATCTCTGGTCCTCTCTTTCTCACCCACCAGGGCACAGCCTGACCCCGGATGGGGTCCTGCCTGGGCGGCACCCCAGGACTAGTGGGGAATGCTGAGTGAAATGACTCAGCACCCCCATTCCTGGCAGGGGGTCTGGTAAACCTTCCCATTCTGGGGTGGCAGGGAGACGCTGTAATAAATATGCAGTACCTTGCTCTCTCACCCAGCATCACCAGCAGCTGGTCAGTGCCAGGGGAACAGACAGGCAGCACCCTGGGGTCTCCCCAGCAAGGGAGGCTTTTGATAGGGAGGAGACGAGGGGGAGGACTTCTCATAGCATCCTGTGTGGACACCAAACTTCTCTTTGCCAGAAACAGACCACATCCACCTGCACCCTGACCTGCTTTGCAAACCTCTGGTCTAGTGCAGCCCCACTGCTCAACTTGGAGGATACCAGAGTCCCAGCCTGTTCCAACCTGGGCCACCTGGGGGAGCCCCTTCCCCAGACGTGGAAAGTTGAAGTCCCCAACAAGCAGCTGTCATCCGGCTGTCTGGGGTCCTCTCCCGTCACCGCTGCCCCTTGGGAGGACTTGATCAGACCTGATCCATGCTCCACTGCTAACTCACTCGCGCGCTGAGCCTCAGTTTCTCCTTCTGTTAAGTGGGGGCAATGATGCTGCTTCTCTGCCAAGGAAATTCCCGCTCCTTCCCTCACTGCCACACTAACACCTACCCATCCTCCGGGCCCCTCCGTGGGAACCCGCATCCATACAGCTGTACTCACACAGCGCCTGGCCCCTGTAAGGGACCCTGGGTCCAGCGGTCGGTTTAACGCTCATCTCTGAGGATAGTCAGCTCCTCAAGGGCAGACACCCCACCCTCTGTGTTCCCGCCACAAATGCCCCATCACTGCTGAGTCAACAGGCAAGTGGGTGGCTATGACCTGCCTCTTAGGGTTCTCGTGGGGGCTGGTGGTGGGAACACCCAGCACTGTGCCAACCCACAATCCCGCTGCCCCACTCCCCGAGGCAATGGCAGGTGGACACCGTCCCCACAGTCTCCCCGCTTCAAGGTCTGCCCATCCTATAAGGCTCAGTGGAGAGCCTGCATTGTCCAAGAGTCCCTCCTCACACCCCCCGTGCCTCGGGGGACACCTGCCACCCTCTCCCCTGACCTGTGGCCTCCCCCAGACTTCCATGCCTGAGGGGCTCTTGCCACTCATCTTGGGGACAGTCTGTCCCACGGCAGCAGCTTCCAGGTGGAGGCCAAGCTGGGTCTAGAGCCCTGTCTTCCCACAGGGAGCCCAGTCACTTGGCAGGCCTTCTGGAAGACCTTGGCTTGGCCATCCCCGCCCCTCGGCCCCCAGCTGACCCCGGATGAAGGAAAGATGACACAGTGCCCCAGATCAGTTCTGTTTCCTGGGAGGTCGCAGGGGCAGGGAAGGGGGCACCTGCTGGGTGGCTGGGACCAAGTAGCCCAGGTAGCAAGCCCAGCTCTGCCACTCACTCACTGTGATCCTGGGCCGGGCACTCCCTCTCCAGGCCTCCTTGTCCACCTAGCCCCAGGCAGGGACTTAGCACGCCACTCCTAGAGGCAGGGACAGTAGTCATTCCGTCGGGAGGCCGTGAAGGCCTGCTGGAGCTCCTGGGAGGATGCACACAGCTCGGAGTGGTACATGGGAGCCAGGCCGGCCCACTCGGCTCTCTCGCCCGGGAAGGCGGCCAGGGCAGAGGCCGGCGGGATGTGGGGAGAGGGGCCTGGAGGCAGGGCTGTCCCGCTGGGCGGAACAGTCGGGGCAGAGCAGGCCCCTGGCTTGCAGCAGAATCAGGGTGTCTCACGGGCTGAGGTCCCCAAGGCCTCCCAGAGGGACTGTAGCACTGAGCAGCGGAGCCCCGGGCTCGGGGATGGGAGATGGTGGGGACCCTGGGGGACAGAAGGTGCTCTGCAGTCGGGTAGCCTATGGTGGCCCCACTTCTATCACTGGCTGCCTGAGTGCCCTGACCTCGCCAGGCCTCAGTTTCCTCAACCATAAAATGGAGGCGGCCCAACACTCTGAGCAGGGCGGGGGTGTCACTCCTAGCAGGTGACAGCCCCCAGCGCCCTGCGGGTACTCACACCCCGCAGTCAAACCTTCCCAGCATCCTCCCGGTGGAACCTTCTCTCCATTCCTTCCTCTGGTTAAGAGCAGGGCCTCCTCCACATCCCCTCTTCCTCGTCTCTGGGGACCATCTGCCCTAGCACTCGTGCCAAGCACAGGCCTGACATACAGCAGGTGCTCAATGAAGGCCTGCAGACATAAGGAACGAACGCAACCCCCCAGGGCGCTGCACACCTGCACACACGTGGACACCCCCAACCCCTCACTGCCCCCGCCCACCCGAGCGGCCCTGGACCTCAGTGGGACCACCTGGAGGTGCCGGGCAGGGCAGCCAGGGAGGGAGCAGGGGGGCTGGGTGTGGAGGGAGGGGGCAGGGGGCAGCTGGGGTGGCTCAGGGGCAGGCGGGGGGCAGGTGGTCCCTGTGGCTCAGTAGCCCTGCGACTGGTAGCCCTGGGGCTCGGGCTCGAAGGCGCTGGCCGGCTGCTGGTAGGTGCCGCCCATGCTGGTGGGCTCTGGCCCGGTGCTGGGCTCCACGTAGGGGGCGTAAGGCATGCTGGAGTCCTGGCTGGGGTCCATGTAGTCCTGGGAGAAGAGGGCCGAGTCGGCGCCAATCTGGTACCTCTGGAAGGCCAGCACAGCCTGGCCCGCCTGGGGACGGGGGTTGGCAGGGACAAGGACAGGCGGGAGGGGGTGGTTAGGGGAGAGACAGACAAGAGCACTGGGTTAGTAGAGGTTAGTCCACAGGACATGGACAGTAGAGGGTTAAATATCCTCAAAACACGCTTGAGGGGGAATGGAGGAAAGCTGTCCTCAGAAGCCAGCCCAGAACCACACTGTCCAGCCAATAAGAACTTCAGAGATCACTTGCCTGATGACCCCTAATGCCAAAGGTTAGTGAGGGTAAAAAAAATTCTAGAGTCTCCACTCTGGAGTGTTAAAATGGCCTAAGCCCCATAATATCCTTCTCCAACTGTGTTCTTAGGATGTTAGATGGGATGGAGAAAAAAATTTCTTGGTGGGACAGAGAAATGTTGGCCTCTCCTAAAAGTTATCCTGTCCCTCTTGCAGCTAGGCATAGCCTTATCACTAAGCTCTAGCCAATGCGTCGGCCCCAAGTTCCCTGTCTCACCCTTTGACTTGATGCCTGGAATGCAGACATGAGAGCTGGCACTGTAGCTGCCATAATGGACCATGAGGTCCATGAGGCAAACTGTAGGGATGGAAGAGGCCTCAGTCACTAAAGACTTCTGGAGTCACTTATGCCAGCCCTGGACTGTCTTCCCAGACTGACTTTTTCAGACCACTGTCATTTGTGATTTCTGTCATTTGCTGCTGAACCTAATTCTAACTGAAATGCTTAATCAAATAAGTTTGGGAAACTGAGTTAAACAGAGGACCATAGGAGTCATCAGAGCTTTGATTATTTCATGTATGCTGGGATCCCCAAGCAAGCAACCACTTATCTAACCACTGAAGCCCTTTTTACATAGAACTCAGTTGGGAAAGACTTATCTACAGCATATACACATAGGTGGGAAACGCTTTTTAAGTAAAAGCAATTACATTATTATTAAGGACAATGAAACTGATCATACCAAGCTAGGGAATAAATTAAACCTGTCATGAAAAGATAGTGTTTACAGGTTTACACTGAAAGCCTTCTCCAGAGGTCTTCCCAACCCAGGTCATCTGCCTGTGATGGGAAAATGCTTATGTTCTACATAATTCTCTTTGGGGGCCAGGAAGACTGAGGCCTAGAAAAGGGGTCCTCATGGCAGAGTCAGTGCCAGAACCCAGATCTGAACATAGGGGTCCTGCCCCTCCCTAGGCCAGGGCCCTCCCCATCTCCTTCCTTTGGATCAGCCAGTTGACAAGGCCCTAAGTCAACCAGGAACCTGAGAGGGCCAACAGATGAGAGGCAGAGGCAAAGTGCCAGGGGCCTGGAAAAGGCAGACCAGGCCTCAAGGAGGTGGGCTGAGGAATCAGGAGTGGCCCTTTTGTATTTTCTATGATGCTGGTATGAGGTCCTGGCTACAGGGTGCTCAGATGCAGGAGCCTGGGGAAGGGAGGTGGAAAGCACCCACGTGGCTCTACCCACGTCTTCAGCACCCTTGAGCCATCAGCGAGTCCACAAGAGCACAAAGGGAACGATGAATGAGTCCCTGAGAGGAACTTCTGCAGACATGGTCCTCCCGAGCTCCCTGACTCTACTGCTGTCCTGCATGAAGGCAGAGGTCTGGAGCTGATGACCTTCGCAGACCCTTCCAGGGCAGGACTCTGGCTACAGGCAGCTAGTGCTATCTCTGCAGTCACTCCTTCACCTCAGCTGAGTTAAGGACTCTCTGAGCCATCCAGTTCAAAGAGCCACAGACAGGAACCATGGAGGGAGTGTGGGCCCCTGCTGGGCCTGGGTGCAGAGGTGAGGCTGGGAGTTCCGTTCAGAGCCCAGGGACCTAGTGGTCCACCTGGCTCTGCTTCTTCAGAGCAGGCGCACTCTCTGTGGCATCTCCACTGCGCCGGGCTTTGTCCTGGGGGCCAGTCTGTGTTCCAGGGCAGCTGAGGGCCCCAAGGAGGGAACCTGTGCCGGACTGGAGGCCAAGGTCCTTTGGAAGATCAGGGATTCACCACACAGGAATCACTTCCAAAGGAGAAGTTATGAAGGTGTCCCTGACTCCTTGGAGAGAATGAATGAATGAACAAAAGAAGTGACATTTATTGAGCATCTCTGTGCCAAGCCCTGTGCCAACCTTCGTTTCATCTGCACAACAGCCCTGAGAGGTTGGCTCATTATCACTCCTCAGTCCAGGGAGGTAGACTGAGGCACGGAGTGGGGCATGGTTCTGCCCAGGGTCCCGCAGCACACGAGAGCAGAGTCAGACCAGGAGTCCTCTGCTGTGCTGGGCCAGGCCCCTCTTGGCAGCCAGCCTCCATGGGGGCTGTAAAATTGGCCTTCATATTGCAGCTGTGAGAGGGGCTCTCAGCCCTTATGGAGCCACCTCCAACCTGTGGCAGTGAGTTTGAGAGAGATTTCGGTTTGTCTGTCTTCCCATCCCCAGCCTGTGGGCTCCTGGGGCCAGGAACCACCTCTGATTCATCACTAGGCACAGAACAGTTGCTCAATAAATGTTTACTGAATGAACAGACACGTGAAGAATCAACAAAGGAGGTGATGAGGAAGTGGTGAGCCTTAACTGGCCCCTCTAGCCAGCCTTCCGCTACCCTGCACGCCCTGGCATCTTGGCTGGTCCAGGCAGTGGGCTGCCCTTCAACCTTGCCACTGGGCATATACTTAGGGCTTCCTGCTTCTGGAAGCTGTGCAGGCCTACGGCTGTGCCGAGGCGGGAAACAGCGTGTTGTATTCCTCCTGGAAGGTAAGGTCCTTGAATCTCCGCACGGCCAAGGCTGCAGTCAGGCTCTGCCAGGAGAGAGCAGGGGTGAGGCCGGCGGGGAAGAAGAGTGGGCAGGCAGAGGCGCCATCAGGGAGGTTGGCTTCAGGGGGCCCAGTCGGCACCTGTCCATCAGCCATTCAGACTCCGCCCCTGGAAGTCCCGGTGACCAATCACGCACTCCTCCTCTGCAAGCCCCGCCCCAGGGGAAAAGGGGAAACAGGGAAGGCTGGCTGCAGCAGTCTCACAGGATTGGCCGGTGCTGGTGCCTATATACAGCCCCGGGGGGCTTCTTGCAGAAGGCCGAGGACAGCTCGAAGGCCTGCAAGGGAGGGGGTTGTGGGAGGGGAAGGGAGAACCCTTGGGAAGGGGGAAGGAAGCCCATATGACCCTAGATATCTGCAGGAGGGAGACGGGAGAAGAAAAAATATGTTGGGAGGACAGGGAACCAGTGGGAAGGAGGGGTCAGTCACGCTGCCATGCCGACTGGCGCGCGAGACCACCAGATCCAAAATCCACAAACGGGGTGACCTCTGGCCAGGGGCGCCCAGAGACATGCTTTTTTTGACCTACATACATATGTGGAGGTCAAATATATATGTATTTTTAACACAAAAAGATCAGAATCCACATAGAAGTTCAGATTCCTGGCCTCCCTGGGAAAATCAGAAGCCCTGGCCTCTGTGGGTCCCCAGTCCTGCTCAGAACAGGGGCCGGGTAGAGGGTGCCCTTTCAGGATGCTGTACACCTGCCGCCGGCTCCACTCAGGCCTTCTCTCATTCTGCCTGCCAGATGGGCTCCTATATTTGTGATACAGCCCACTGCAAACCCAATCTCCCCGTTTTACAGACAGGAAGGCAGAGGCCCAGAAAATCAGGAGAAGCCCCAAGATTCAACCCAGGTCTCCTGACTCTCAGCCTCTGCTCCTTCTCAGCCTTGAACCTCAAAGCCTTATCTTTCCATCTAGGCCTCAGCCTTCTCGTCTGTAAAAGGGAACAGTAAATAACTACCACTCAATGACCAGAGTGGTTAGGAGGGGAAGCTGTTCCCACAGGAAGGGTGCCCTGCACCGGAGCCAGGGTCTGCTATCAGCCCCGACCGTCCTGGCTGGCAAAGGGCAGCGGTCTACCTCCTCAGGGAGCAGCCCCGCCGTGTGCATTGAGGCCGGAAGCAGAACAGAGACCCTGGCTGTGCTCAAAGGCCACCCGCCCGGGAGCTCGGCTGGGGCGGGCGGGTGTGGCCTGGCTGGACGGTGTACTCACCCACGTGAAGATGGAGAAGAAAGAGAAGGCGATGGCGGCCCGGGCCGCGTCCGTCCCCTCGTTCAGCGGATTGTCCTTGGGCTCAGAGACCTGCCATTGGTTGGCCAGGAAGCAGAAGCCCACGAACCAGAGGAAGGCCCAGAAGGCTGGGGTGGGTGTGGGGCCAGGCAGCCCACGTGGGCGGAGAGGGCGGGTGGGGAGGAGGAGACAGAGAAAAAAAACCAAGGAACCGGGGAGGTTCAAGGGCGAGTCTCCCACGCTCCCCACCCACAGAGGGAGAGGAGGTGGGGGGGGTCAGAGTGCGGGGAGCACGGGAAAGCACAGGGGAGAACAGAGAGGCCGGCCAGACCCAGAGCAGGAGAGAGACCCGGGGGAAGGAGGCAGCCAGGCCGGGAGCAGAGTCAGGCAGGGGCGGGCAGTGAGAGAGGGAGGGATGGGGAGAGACAAGAAAAGTCAGTGAGCCTCGGCCGTGCTGCTCTAAGCTCAGCCAGCACAGGCTTCCCGGCTCCATCCCTGACTGACCAGTGGTCCAGCCTGAGGCCTGCACCTCTTCTGTGAGGGGCGGCCACCTGACCCCCCCCACCACCTGGCTGCAGCCTCCCAGAGAACGGGACCGGGGAGGACGAGGGGACACGTCTGTTTGCAGTCCCACAGAGCCTTGAGATGCCTGAGGGTTCCTTTGAGAGCCCAGGTCTGGGAGTTTTTAGGGTGGGAGCCTTGTGGGGACAAGTTCTTCTCTGTATGCCTACAGTCTACCTAGAGAGCCCCAGAGCTGCTCCGGATGAAGAGCGTGCATGCCCAAGGGCTGGCACCTAGAGCCCAGCCCCTCCCAGAGGCACTGCAGGGGAGCCCTGGGGCTCCGTGGAGCACAGTTTGAGAACTACTCGCGGCATATCTGTACCTTCAAGTCGAAGGGGCCCCAAGCCTCATTACCTGCAGACCAGGCACATCCTGAGAGTCCTGGAAGCGGCTGGAGGGGCCCCAGACGGAGACCTGAGTGCCCCAGGCCAGGGACACCAAGCCCAAGCCTCCTCAAATCAGTCTCTCAAACTCACTGGGACAGAGGCCAGGGCACCTCTGCCAAAGTCACTTATGAAGGGCAAGGGCAGCTCCCCAGCCCCAAGTCTTGACCCTCCCAAGGCACCTACTGTGTGCAGGGCCTTTGGCCATCGCCCAGCTTAGTTCTCACGGGGCTCCACCAGGGAGGGGGGCCAGAGGAGGCCAGTGAAAGCAGAGGAACCCCCTCCAGACATTGTGTTCCTACTCTGCCGTGAGCTGTGGGCTGTCTTGGGGTCTCGGGCCCCGCCCTGGTCCTACATGACCCTGCTGCCAGCCTTGTGACCCCAAGTCTGTCCCTTTGCAACAGCCTGCAACTCGGTTTCCCCATCTGGAAAACAGGCAGAAGGGTGGCAGCCACCTCCCAGGTGTGTGTGAGGCTGAGCAGGATCACGGTCAGGAGAGCCCCCTGCAGACTCTGTGCTGCTGGCGGGGGGAGGCAGGCACAGTACCCACTGGGGTGGGGCTCACCCGAGACACCGATGTCGGACAGGACAGCCTTCTTCCGGTCCTTGACGCTGCTTATCTGGGGGAAGTACACGTCCAGGGCCAGGTAGAGCAGGCAGGTGAGGAAGGCAAGCACGCCCACGGTCACTCCGTAGCCGCAGGCGTTGGGGTTGCGGTTGTAGATGCAGAACTCCTCGCTTTCTGAGGGGCTGTTGAGGTAGCCCTCGTTCACGATGGAGCCGAACACCACGATGGAGAACACCTGTGGTGACAGGGGAGGGGTGGGGGTGGCCGTGAGACCTGGGCAGGCCCCTCCTAGGACCAGCCCAGGGTGGGGGGTGGGGGGGCAGGAGGGGAGGGCTACCAACCACCTCGCCGGCTGCCTGCCCCTCTGTGAGCCCTCTTCACCCCAAACAGTCACAGGGCCGAGGTGAGGCAGGCAGGTCAGAGGGGGAGGCCCAGAGAGGGAGGGAAACTTGCCTGGGGTCACACAGCACAAGTGGGTCAATCACTTCCTTCTCCAGCTGGAGGCACTGAGGACCCCCCGCACCAACCACAGATGTGGCCCCACTCCCCTTCCAGCCAGGTGCTAAGAGGCCTTCCTGGGCCCTGACACCAAGGTTCCTCTAGGACTGGACCCAGCCTCCCAGAAGAAGCGGTCTCAGCCCTCCAGGTGGTGAACCGCCAAGCCCGCAAGCCCCTGGCTGATTCTGGCATGAGCCAGCCCCATCATGGGTTCTGTGGAATGACAGGCTGTCCTGGGGTCTCAGGCCCTGTCCTTGGTCCCACCCTTCCCTGATGCCCAGGCGCTGACAAGCAGAAAGAATGACAAATGAACAAATACACCAGTTACGAAGACACCAGTTACAACCCTGTCAATTACAGGGCAACTTGCAGGGCCCCAAGTGTAACAGGTGTTACCTCCTTTAACGCCCCCAACAACCTCCAAGACTATTTCAGCTGAGTTGGCTGCCAGCAGGGGTGGCCCCTCCTGACCCTACCTCCTGGTATCTACATCCTTGTGCTATCCCCTTCCCCTTGACTGAGGGCTGAGCCTAGCAAGTTGCTTCTAAACAAAACAGAGTATGGCAAGAAGTGACGGGATGTCACTTGTGTGAGGAGATTACAAAGCCCCGGCCTCGGTCAAGCTCCTGCTCTCCGGCCCCTCCTTGCTCGCTCTGAGGGAGGCGGCTGCCAGGATTTGAGCTGCCTTATGAAGAAACACACGGACGTGGAACTGAGGGAAGTCTCCAGGCAACAGCCAACAGGGAACGTGGCCCACAAGGAATGAGGCCTGCCAGCGCCATGTAAGTGAGCCTGAGGGCAGACCTACCCTCAGCCTTCAGATGAGACCGCAGCCCTGGCCAACACCGCGATGGCGAGGCAGTGGCACCTCACTAAGCAGGTTCCCGGCCACGGAAACTGTGAGAATCCAGCCCTTTTGTTGTTGTTTTTCACGTGTGCTTTATCTACTTGGCTGCATCAAGTCTTAGCTGCAGCATGCAGGATCTTGGTTACCGTGTGCAGGCTTCTCTCTAGTGTTGGTGTGTGGGCTTCACTGCTGCACCGCATGTGGGATCTCAGTTTCCTAACCAGGGATTGAACCAGTGTCCTCTGCATTGGAAGGCAGTCTTAACCCCTGGACCAGTAGGGAAGTCCCCGAACACTGCCTGTTTTAAGTCATTGCATTTGGGGGTGTGGTGTGACGCAGCAGCAGCTAACGAATACAATCAGTATCGTTGGCATTCTGCAGATGAGACAAGGAAGGTGAAGGTGTTAGTTTGTGTGCCCAGAGTCACACAGCTGGGACGTGGCGGAGCTGGCTTTAAACCCAGCGACCTGATCCTGAAGTCCATGCTTCTTCCTCCTGCCTCTCACCTCCCCTGAAACTCTGACGATGAAGAGGCCCACCCACAGTCAATGGACATACAGACAGGAAGACAGAGCCTCAGATGTGGCCTGCAGTGAACGTGAGGTGCAGCTGCATAGAACTGAAGTATAGCTGATTAAGCTTCCCCGAAGGCTCACTGGGTAAAAGAATCTGCCTGCAATGCAGGAGACACAGGAAATATAGGTTAGATCCCTGGGTTGAGAAGATCCTCTAAAGAAGGAAATGGCAACCCATTCCGGTATTCTGGCCTGGAGAATTCCATGGACAGAGGAGTCCGGCGGGCTACAGTCCATGGGGTCGCAAAGTCAGGCACGACTGAGCAACTAAGCACATAGCTGATTAACAAAGCTGTGAGGTTTCGGGTGGACAGCACAGGGACTCAGCCACACACACATGCATCCATTCTCCCCCAAACTCCCCTCCCATCCAGGCTGCCGCGTAACAGACTTCCCTGTGCCATAAAGTACGTCTTTCTTGGTTATCCATTTTAATGCAGAGGATTTTAATTGCCCATTTCCCACTTCACTTTGCTTTCCAATTTTTCCACAATGAGGAACTATAATTTCAGTGTGAACCAGATACATTTTTGTCCTTAGCTAACACCTTAGATGGGTAGAGACTCCATGGCAGGTGTGAGAAAAAATATGAGAAGCATCATTTTTTCAATTGTATCTTTAAGATGTCTACACATGGATTTTATAACAGACTAGATACATCAGTGCAGTAGTAATATATATATAAAACAAATCTACATTTTTTATTGAAGTATAATTGTATATTATATAAGTTATAAGTATATAATATATACTTGTGATTCAGTTTTTAAAGGCTATACTCCATTTACAGTTATTATAAAATATTGGCTAGTCTCCATGATGTACGATAAATCCTTGTAGCTTATTTTATACATAACAGTATCTCTTAATCCCTAACCCCTGTATTGCCCCTCTCTGATGGTAACCACAATTATTCTCTGTATCTGTAAATCTGCTTCTTTTCTGTTGTATTTACTAGTTTGTTGCACTTTTTAGACTCCATATTTAACTGATATACAGTATTTGTCTCTGTCTGACTTATTTCACTTGGCATAATACCCTCCAAGGCCATTCATGTTGCTGCAAATGGCAAATTTTCCTTCCTTTTTATGACTGAGTAGTATTCCATTCCAAGACAGATTTAGAAAAGGCAGAGGAACCAGAGATCAAATTGCCAACATCCGCTGGATCATCAAAAAAGCAAGAGAATTCCAGAAAAATATCTACTTCTGCTTTATTGACTACACCAAAGCCTTTGACTGTGTGGGTCACAATAAACTGTGGAAAATTCTTAAAGAGATGGGAATACCAGACCACCTGACCTGCCTCCTAAGAAATCTGTATGCAGGTCAAGAAGCAACAGTAAGAACTGGACATGGAACAACAGACTGGTTCCAAATTGGGGAAGGAGTACTTCAAGGCTGTATATTGTCACCCTGCTTATTTAACTTATATGCAGAGTACATCATGTGAAATGCCAGGCTGGATGAAGCACACATTGGAATCCAGATTGCCAGGAAAAATACCAATAACCTCAGATACACAGATGACACCACCCTTACGGCAGAAAAGGAAGAGGAACTAAAGTGTCTCTTTATGAAAGTGAAAGAGGAGAGTGAAAAAGTTGGGTTAAAACTCAACATTCAGAAAACTAAGATCATGGCATCTGGTCCCATCACTTCATGGCAAATAGATGGGGAAACAACGGAAAAAGTGAGAGACTTTATTTTGGGGGGCTCCAAAGTCACTGCAGATGGTGACCACAGCCATGAAATTAAAAGACGCTTGCTCCTTGGAAGAAAAGCTATGACCAACCTAGACAGCATATTAAAAAGCAGAGACCTTTGCCAACAAATGTCTAGTCAAAACTATGGTTTTTCCAGTAGTCATGTACAGATTTGAGAGTTGGACTATAAAGAAAGCTGACTGCCGAAGAATTGATGCTTTTGAACTGTGGTGTTGGAGAAGACTTTTGAGAGTCCCTTGGACACCAAGGAGATCCAACCAGCCCATCAGAGAGGAAATCAGTCCTGAGTATTCATTGGAAGGACTGATACTGAACTCTAATACTTTGGCCACCTGATGCAAAGAACTGACTCCTTGGAAAAGACTCTGATACTGGTAAAGATTGAAGGCAGCTTGAGAAGGGGACAACAGGGGATGAGATGGTTAGATGGCATCACCAACTTGATGGACATGAGTTTGAGCAGGCTCCAGGAGTTGGTGATGGACAGGGAAGCCTGGTGTGCTGTAGTCCATGGGGTTGCAAAGAGTTGGACACAGCTGAGCAACTGAACCGAACTGAGTATTCCATTGCATATATATACCACATCTTCTTTATCCATTCACCTTTTTTTTTTTTAAAAAAAAGTATATTTATTTATTTGGCTGCGTGGGGGTCTTAGCTGTGGCACGTGGGATCTTCATTGTGGCATGCAAACTCTTAGTGCAGCATGTGGGGTCCAGTTCCATGACCAGGGACTGAACCCTGGTCCCCTGCATTGGAGGCATAGAATCAGCCACTGGGCCACCAGGGAAGTTCCTATCCATCCATCTGTTGATGGACACCGAGGTTGCCTCCATTTCTTGGCAACTGTAAATGATGCTGCTATGAACACTGGGGTGCATGTATCTTTTCAAGTCAGTGTTTTTGGTTTCCTCAGATATATGCCCAGGAGTGGAACTGCTGGGTCATACGGTAGTTCTATTTTTAGTTTTTTGAGACACCTCCATACTGTTTTCCACAGTAGCTGCACCAATTTACATTCCCATCAAAGGTGTATGAGGATTCCCTTTTCTTCACATCCTCATCAACATTTGCTATTCGTGTTCTTTTTGATGCTAACTGTTCTGACTGATGTGAGGTGATACCTCACTGTGGTTTTGATTTGCATTTCCCTGGTGATTAGTGATGCTAAGTATCTTTTTATGTGCCTGTTGGCCATCTGCATGTCCTGTTTGGGGAAATGTCTATTCAGATCTTCTGCCCATTTTTTAATCTGCGTTTTTTTTTTACAGGATTGTGTGTGTGTGTGTGTGTGTGTGTGTGTGTGTTGAGCTGTAAGACCTGTTTACCTATTCTGGGTATTAACCCCTTATCAGCCTTATCAATTGCAAATATTTTCTCCCATTCAGTGGGGCTGTCTTTTTGTTTTGTTTATAATTCCGTGGACTGTTTAGTCCATGAGGTCACAAAGAGTCAGACACGACTGAGCGACTTTCACTTTGGTGTGCAAAAGCTTTCAAGTTTAATTAGGTCTCATTTGTTTATTTTTGCTTTTATTTCCTTTGCTTTAGGAGATAAATCCCCCCAAAATATTGCTAGGATTTATGTCAAAGAGTGTTCTGCTTATATTTTCCTCTATGGGTTTTATGTTTTCTGTATCTATTGTGAGTCTGTTTTTGTATATGGTGTGAAAGAATGCTCTGATTTCATTCATTTATATGTAGCCGTCCAGTTTCCCCAGCATCACTTATTGAAGAGACTGCTTTTTCTCCACTGTATATTCTGCCTCCTTTGTCATAGACTAATTGACCGTAAGTGCATGGGTTTCAGATTCACACTTCATGGGAGGACTGACTCAAAATTTTTTTTCCTAAAGGAGTGCATGATCTAAAGTTTGGAGATCACTGGTTCATGACACTGTGTGTTAAGGACTCTGACCCAAATACCCACTACCAGATGAGTGGAGAAGTAAGCTGTGGCACATCCATACAATGGGATATTATTCGGCCACTGAAAGGGGCAGAGTTCTGATACAACTAGAGGAGCCTTGAAACTGATGAAGAAAGAAGTGAAAGAAGCCAGACATGAAAGGTCAGCATTATGATTTCTTTTATGTATTATACCCATAATAGGCAGAACATAGCAAACAGACCAGCGATCACAGCAGCTGGGGAAGTGGGGAATGGGGAGTGACTCCTTAATGGGTATGGGGGGTATTCATGGGGGTAATGAAGAAGTCTCTAAACCAGACAGGCGGCAGTTGTACAACACTGCGAATGCACTAAATGTCACTGAACTGTATACTCTGAAATGGCTTATTGTGGGTAATGTGAATTTTTTTCTGCAATTCAAGAAAAAAAGAAAGGATTGATAGGCTGTGTCCTGGTTCAGCCACAGGCACCGAAGTGGGCGGTGGCGGCCCGTGAGCCACACGTCTGCCAATCCTGACTTAGGAACGTACACGTCACCACAACCCCAGGCCTGTGGAGGCCCCCAGGCTCACAGCTCTGCCCAGTCACAAGCTCCGGTCTTCACAATCACCCCATGGAACAGTGAGGGCGATCCCTACTGCCCCCAACTGCCAGAGCAGGAAAACCGAGGCTCCGAAAGAGAAGGTGGCACTGCTGTCGGAAGAACAGGCTGAATCGGAGCCCAGTTCCCCTCAACCTCAGCCTTAGGCTCTCCTCCACCTGACCAAGCTGGCTCAGCCTCAGGAGGTAGACCCCTAAAGGAGGGGCTACCCTTTATTTCCAGAGACCCAGGGGATCAGCAGGAAAGCAGGCTGTGGGGCCAGAGTGGCAGGTCTGGCGTTCAGGGTCACAGGAGGGGAGAAGCAGGAAGTCCTGACTTCAAAGCAGTCTGTCAGACGGACCCCTGGGCTACTGACACAGCCCAGAGGAGCAAGGCAGACGCCAATGCGAGATGAAGGCGGGCTCTGACAGCCGGCTACCTGGGCCGTGCACTGCACAGCTCCAGGGTCCACCACTCACACAGCCCCTTGGACTGTGACTGAGATCAGTCTAAGACTCCTACCAGAAAACCACCAGGTCGGGAATCTGAGGCCCTGTCTTCAGATTCGGTCAGTAGACACCACCGATCCAGCAAAACGGAAAGACAGTAAAAGTCGCTCAGTCGCGTCTGACTCTTTGCAGCCCCATGGACTATACAGTCCATAGAATTCTCCAGGAGTGGGTAGCAGCTTTCTTCTCCAGGGGATCTTCCCAACCCAAGGATCGAACCCAGGTCTCCGCATTGCAGGCGGATTCCTTACCAGCTGAACCACAGGGGAAGCCTGAGAATACTGGTGTGGGTAGCCTATCCCTTCTCCAGCGGATCTTCCCAACCCAGGAATCGAACCGGGGTCTTAAAAGCCTCTTGATTAGAAAGAGACTTCAGACACGAGGAGTCACACAGACCGGATGGATTTAAATCCCAAGCCTGCTCCACATGCTGTGTGGCCTCCAGCAAATGACTTAACCTCTCTGAGCCTCAGCTTGCTGCTGCTAAGATGCTTCAGTCGTGTCCGACTCTGTGCAACCCCACAGACGGCAGCCCACCAGGCTCCCCCATCCCTGGGATTCTCCAGGCAAGAATACTGGAGTGGGTTGCCATTTCCTTCTCCAATGCATGAAAGTGAAAAGTGAAAGTGAAGTCGCTCAGTCGCATCTGACTCTCAGCGATCCCATGGATTCAGCCTTCTAGGCTCCTCCGTCCATGGGATTTTCCAGGCAAGAGTACTGGAGAGGGGTGCCATTACCTTCTCCGGAGCCTCAGCTTGGTCCTCTGTAAAAATCAGTCCAGGGCTGATGGGAGAATGACATCAGCGAGCACCTGGAGCAGAGCGGCCGGGACTTTGTAAGGGTTAACTGCCTTCTCCAGAGGCCCTGGACACTTCCTGACAGACATGCTCCCTGGGGGCTGGAACAAGGGTGGGCCCCCCCCCCAAAGCAGGCTTCGAGGAGGTTGTGGGGCGACGGGAGCAGGTGGGCGGAAGTCTGGGCTTTGGCAACCGCAGAGGAGGAACTATTAAGACAAGCCCTCTTGCGGGAGAAGAGCAGGGCATCCTTAGGGAAGCCAGAGGAAAGTGCTGGCGAGGACGTGTCCCCAAGAGGGGACGAAGGAAGATCAAAACAGCCTCCGAGGGGCCTGGAGGAGCCACAGGCAGAGTGGAAGGAGGGGCCCTCGGGCCAGCTCCCAGCCGCCTGTCCTTCAGAGCTCCCCGCCCTCCTCTCCACAGACACGGCCTCGGGAAGGCATTCATCACAGGTCACAGGCTTCTTGGTGCCTTACGTTGGGCTGAGAGGGGGTGTCCAGGGGTGACCACCTCTGTGGAGACACAACTGTCAGGAGCTGACCAGCTCTGGAGGGACAGGAGCAAGGAGGCAAGAGCCTGGGGCACATTAGCCTGGATGCTGAATCTGCCTGGCCCCTTGTCTAGCAGGTGACCCCAGGCCGGTCACTTAACCTCTCGAATCTCGGTTTCCAAGTCTGCACAGTGGGGCGTAACAGTACCCAAACCACTGACGTTCTGTGAGCAATGAGTGAGGTCCTGCATGCAAGGATCAGCCTGTGACCTGGAGTGACCTTGACCTGGAGCATCCAAAAGGTGCCAGACTGACCCTAAACGAGTGGAGTAGATAATGCAGGCCATGACCCATGGGAGGGAAGTGGCAGGGATCAGGGAGGGAGCCCTGAGCACGGATTTCTGAGCTGAGTCAAGAAGGAGCCTAAAGGAGCATCAGGAGGGACAGGAGGAGACAGACTGGGTGAACGGGGGTCACCCAGTGAGCTCTGAGCAGACGCCTGTCTGCAGGGATGTAGGGCCATGGAGATATCTGGGAGAGACGTTCCATGGAGAAGTAGCCCCAAGTGCAAAGGCCCTGGGGCGGGAATGAGTCTGGTGGTTGAAGAGGCTCACAGAGTATAGCTGAAGGGAATGAGCAAGGTGAGGTCACCCAGGGCTTCAAAGGGAAGGCGGAGTTCAGCAGAAGGTGAGTGACTTGATCTGACTTAGGTTTTAAAAAGCATCACCCCGGTGAGGTGGAGAAAAGACTGTGGGTCAAAGGTAAAAGCAGGGGGACCAGCGGGACCATGCAGCACCCAGGTGAGGGATGAGGGGGCAGGGCTGGTGTGGGTCAAGGGATGGGGTGAAGGGGCGGGAGGGGACTGTCCTGTGGAGGGAACGTCACCAGAACCTGCAGACAGAGGCCCACTGCTGGGAGGGGAGGGGGGCCTGGGGGGTCATGCCAGGTGCCCCGGCTGCAGGGCTGGGCCAGGATAGGGAGCCTCCCCGGGCCAGGCTGAGAGTCTGCTGGTCAAGAAACTGAGGCTCCAGGAAGGGAAGAAGTACTGCTAAGAACACACAAGCATGCCCCTGCAGTCTGCCCACGCTCCCCACAGACATTCTGAGCCCAGGTGAACTCCTCCTTTAGCCGCAGTCTCCCCACCTGACTCAGTGGGCTGCTCAGGATCTCAGTGGGGGTCAGGCCCATAGATGAATCCCAAGCAGGAGTATGTGCAGGGTCAGGATTGGGGAGGGTGGGAGGCAGCCCCCGCTGAAAGCAGGCCCCAGCCTCAGGTTTCTGTTCCACAGTCAGACAGAGGAGGAATCGGGATTCCTCCAGGACCACGATGGGGTTGCAGCGCATGTTCTTGACTCCTCGAGGTCCCTGTCCTTATTCTCATTCTACCCGCGTCCGGGGGGCCTGCCCAGGTCACACGGCTGGTTGGGGTGGATGCAGACTCAAACCTGGGTCTCTCTTGATTCCAAGGCTGGTGCCCTGTGTCGGGCGGCCTCTGGGGTAACCTGCTGAGGCCGGATCTAAGGGGACGGCGAGGTGTACACAGAGCAGCCACCAGAGAACCGGAAATGAAACCCAAATGAAATTTGATACCGGCCACAGCCGCAAAGGCATGGGAGGGAGACGCTCACCCCAAAGAGCAGATCTGCTGCAGGGACTGGAGACAGGTCTGCGGAGGCAGAACCAGCAGCTGGGAAACAAGAGAATATGAGGGTGGGGGCCTCGGGGGGCCCTGGTTACTGGCAGACACAGGAAAAACAACATCCTTCCCTTGCACTAAAGAAAATGTTTTTTAAAAAAAAGCACCAAAGTAAACCGGGCCAAGACACTGTTTTTTTTCACCATCTTTATAATCCAATCCTGTGTCTAAAAAAAAAGAAAACCCAGATTCCAGATGGCATTTAGAGCAGAGCTATGCCAAACTCAGAAAAATAAATCGGCAGGGACCTCAGCATCTCAGGCTCCTGGATTCAGACACACAGAGACAGAGACTCCAGAACTGCCAGACCCTGCCTGGCCTCGCATCTCTTCCCTCCCACCCCACAATTCAGCCATCCCAGAGGGCCAGTGTGGGCAAAGCCACAGGCTGTTTGACCATTTCACCCCAGCAGTTCCCACCTCCCGGAACGCCCTTCCCCACCTTTTCCATCAAAGAGGAACAAACTCCTGCACACCCTTCTAGAGCCTGCTGGGAGGTGGCAACTTGCAGCCGCCCTCTGGGACACCCTCTTTCCTAGTCACCCTCCCTGACCCTGACCCTGCACATACTCCTGCTTGGGAGTCATCTATGCGTCTGTCCCCCGCTGAGACACTGAGCCAACCCATAGCCTCCACAGGGGCCCTGCATCCACTGGGAGTGCTTGACAAAAATCATCTTGTTTGATCCCCATCAAAACCTCTAAGGAAAAAACAAAAAACTAAAAACACCCCCCTACACATTAGGAGACGCACACCACGGTATATAAAATAGATCAAATCCTACAGGATAGCACAGGGAACTATATTCAATATCTTATAATAACCTGTAATGGAAAAGAATCTGAAAAAATCCATAAACATATATGTAAAACCAAATCACTCCGCCGTACACCAGAAACTAACACAACATTATAAATCAACTACACTTCAACAAACAAACAGCAGCAAGAAAACAGCACCCCCCAAAGCAGGTTTACTTAGCCCATTTCACAGAGAGGGAAGTTGAAGCTTATCTGGACTTTGGCCTGCCCATGGCCAGCCCACCCGGAGCACGTCAGTGTGCCTGCCAGCCCCATTCCAGGACGTGAGCCAACCCTTAACCTTCAGCTGCCTCCCCATGAGGAAGTGAATTCCAGACCCCAAACTCTAGGAGCAGGTGAGCCCCAGGAGTGACAGCTGTGTCCCGCGCCTGTCTCCACCCACAGTGCAGGAGGGTCCTGGCCCACTTTCCTCCACGTCTGCACACGGAGCTGGCAGCCTGGGCCTGGACCACTGCCGGGCATCAGGCTAATTTGGGCTTCAGAGAGAGTTGGCCCAGCTGGTGGGGTGGGGTGGGGTGGGGTGGGGGTGGCAGGGGGAGGCGGGGGCAGAGGTCACTGCTGTTTGCCAGGAACTTCCCAGAGGGCTGGCTTTAAACACTTTTAGGCACCTGCTGAGTCTTCCCCCATAAACTATGGAGAGATGAGGTTGGGAGCCTATACTGCCCACCAGCTTTGCTATTTCCCGATGGCATCTTCTGCCTCACCCTGTACAAGGATGTCTGCTCCCAAACTGGGCAGCTGGGAGGAGTCCCTGGTCCCAGCCTTACACTGCAAGGCAGCCAGCTGATCTGCTCGCTGGCTCTCCACTTGGCGGTCTGGGCTGCTGTCCACTCCCAGGCCACAATGTTCCACTCCCAGGCCGCAATGTTCCACTCCCAGGCCACAGTGTTGCTGCCTGACCCAGGACTGCCACCTCTCCAGCCTCCTCCAAGCTGGCTCCAGACAGCCGCCAGGGGGCACTCACCACCCCCCAACTCTCATCAGTCCCTCCTGTGCTGTGCTTAGTCGCTAAGTCGTGTCCAACTCTGTGTGACCCTATGGAATGTAGTCCGCCAGGCTCCTCTGTTCACGGGGATTCTCCAGGCCAGAACACTGGAGTGGATTGCCATGCCCTCCTCCAGGGGATCTTCAGGACCCAGCAATCGAACCGGGGTCTCCTGCATTGCAGGCAGATTCTTTACCAACAGAACAACCAGGGAAGCCTTCAGTCCCTCCTGGGCTGAGCAAAAAGTCCCTAAGATGGATTCCCAAGGTCCCCCTGCTTGGGCCTCTGGTCTCATCTCTGGTCTCTCCCAGTCTCCAGCGACCTCCATCCATCTGCACACTGACCCCCACTCAGCTGCTCAGACCCCAGAGTGGGCGTGTCCTCAAACCCCATCCAACCTGGCTCGTGGGCCTAGTTCTTCAGCCTTCCCCAAACAACTCTGTTTTCCTCTACGCCCCACACGCTTGTCCAGGCCACCGTCCCCTGTCGCCAGGCGATGACAACAGCTTCCCAGGCCCTGTGTACCACTCCTGCCCCCTGCCCCATCTACTTCACCGCAGCTGCAAAGATCTCTTTAGACCTAAGTCAGATTACGTCACCCCTTGCTGCATCCCACATCTCCATGGTGAGAGCCCCGTCCCCACCACAACCCCCAGGGTTCCTGCCTTCCGCTCAGCCTCCTTTCCTGCCATTCTCCTCTTGCTCCCTCCTAAGCTCATTCCTGCCTCAGGTCCTTTGCATGGCTGCTTCCTTTGTCTGGGATGCCTAGAGTCCCCCGGGTCTTCCAAGCTGGCTCCTGCTGGTTCCTTCTCAATATCCAAATCTCAATACAAGCCACTTCCTCAGAGAAGCCCTCCAGACCTGACTCCCAGTATTTGCCAACACACCCATTTATTTTCTTGATAACATCACTATGTATTTTCTTTTTCTTATGTATCGATTCCGTTGTTGGGTGTGTGTCTCTGACTCAAACCTAGAGGCAGGGTCGGGAATGAACAGCAAGCCTGAACAACGGGCAGAGCTGCAGGCAGCACGAGAGTTGAACGAGTATTCTCTCCTTGGCACCTTGGCTTACACACTTCTGACCACAGGGAGCTCACTCCCTAAAAACAGGCTGCCAAGTCCTCTCCCTCAGTGACAGCTGAGCCACCTTCCTGCCAGCGTCCCTGTGAAATCTCTGCCTCCTGGGCCTCCAGGGGAAGGATGGATGAAGAAAGGGACAGCCAAGCATCTGAGGGACGAGTCAGGCTTCGAGGGCTCCCTTCCTGGAAATGGGCCCTGCCTCCCCTGGAGTCATGTGAGGGGAAGGGCCTAAGCCAGCACAGCGGCGCGTGACGGGCACCGGGCGGGCACTCGACTTCCTCAAGAGCCTTGTGCAGAGCCTCGGGGCTGAGGCGGGGCGAGCAGGCCCCCTTCTCTCCTCTCTGGCCTGGCTGCCCCCTCTGCAGCCTTGGAAGCAACCTGCGGCGGATTAGGCCGTAATCTTCCTGCAAGCTGTTCCTGTGTGTGCTCTCTGCGGTGGGGGTGGGAGTGGGCTTGCTGGGCAGGGGCCCTGTCCCCGAGGCACTGAGACTCAGTCTGCTGATCCGACGGTGTCCCGTCTTCCCCCTCCTGTGGCTGCATAACCTCAGCAGGGCAGGGACCCCCCTTAGACATGGGGAAACTGAGACCCACTCGCCCTGAAGACTGGAGACTTGAATGGAGAACGTGGGTAGGAGGAGAGTGGGGCAGGGAAGTTCCCAGCTTCATTCACCCACATGTGAGCCCCGACGGGATGCCAGGCGCCGTCTAGCACTGGGGACGTGACTGTGACCTGATAGACACGGTCCCTGCCCCCTAGAACTTACATCACCATGTGGTACCTCTCGGCCTCGACCTCCACCCCTGCCATTCCTTCTGCCTAGAACATCCCCCCTCCGCCTGGCTGGCCCCATCGCTCCAGCCCATCCCGCGCCTGAGTGCGTGTCCCCTCGTCCCCTCACTCTAGGTCTTGCGCTCACCTCCAGATCTTAAGTGGTTTCTCCGCTGCATTTCCCTCTGCTAGACTGTGAGCCTCGCACAGACAGGGCACATTAAAGAGGAGGCCAGAGTCCTGCGGCTGCTGGAACCACCAGGAGGAAGTACAAACCCCTCATGGGCCAGATGCAGCCAAGAGAGCCATTAATGACGACTGGCCGTGGGATCTGGCCACGTGAAGGGCAGAGATGATCTTGACAAGGTGGAGGGGTGAGGGCAAGGGCCTGAACGGGGCACACATGTGAGAGAAAACCAGAGAGGAACACCGGGGACAGTGACCACAGCCAAACCTTCGAACCAGAGAACTGGGCGAGGGGGTGGAAAGAACACACGTTTGTAAGCTGACGGGCGAGAGCCAGAGTGGAGGATGGAGGCGAGAGTGGAGGGAAGGAGGAAGAGAGGGAACTCGAGTCCTTGAACTCGAGTCCTTGAGCAGGTGACAGTGTGGATCTGGTGAACCCTGCAAGGCTGGCCTTGGCCGCCGGAACAGAAGAGAGCCTGGGGGAGGGCAGGTGTGCGGAGGCCGAGGGTGGATGGCAGCAGGACTTTGCCAGGTGAGCACAGCAGCGACGCAGGAAGGCTAGAGCCCAGAGCAGGTGGGTGAGACCACCCTGGAGCCCAAGCTGGAGAGGGGCACAGGGAGGATGCGGCAAGGGCCGGGGCACCACGGGAGGGTCCCGGGTGAAGGACATAAGGGAGAGAGCTGGAAAGACGGGAGGGGTGGGGAGGGGCAGGGAGGGGTGGACACCTGAGTTCTCGCCAGGAACGACAGCCTGAACCAGGGTATGCCCGGTGAGAGCGGCTGAGGCGGAGAGGAAGAGGCCAGGCAGAGAGAAGGGTCACAGAAGCGGGGAGCTGCAGAGACCAGGAAGGCAGGCAGGACGGTGCTGGGGCGGGCGGGCAGGCGTGACACGGAGTCTCTGCATTTTCGAGGGACAGGGGAAGTGACCCGGGAGGGGCGGGCTGGGCCACAGTGAGGGCAGTGACTGGTCTGGAGCTGGCCTGAGATTCCAAGCTGGGGGAGAAAGGTCTGCAAGCAGCCTCAGGAGCCAGGAGGACTCTGCCCCATCTCCAGGCTGGGTGGAGGGAGGGCATGAAGCAAAGAGAAGCCCCCACTGAGAAGGCGGCCCGTGCTGGGGGAAGCAGGGCCAGGGCGGGACCAGGTTACCCTGCAATTTTAAGGAAGGGGTCAGGGGGTATTCAGAAAAGGGCCGGAGATCAGACCATGTCCTCTTGACCCCTGGACCCTGAGCTGTTTGAGGAGCCCGGGAAGGTTGGGGCTCCTGGATGCTTGATTTCTAAACAGCCTGGGCCTGACAGCCTGGGACTGTCCTAGCCAAAAGGCCACCCCTTCCCCGCGGTGCCCCTCCCCCATGCATCTTCCCCAGCAGAGGGGGTGTGAGCACGATTTCCTCCTGGGTGGGAGGGCTTCCCCAGAAACATGGGGAGGGCTTGGGCCACCCTGCCAGCTCCAGCTGACACTGTCCAGCTCACACGGTTCTGGCCCTAGGGCCAGGCCCGCTCTGCAGACCCCCACAAAGCATTGTGGGGGGCAGGGGGAGGTTGACATCACTTCTTCAAACACTTACTGATCTCAAAGTTCCCGCCTGCAATGTACTAGGAGCAAGAGGTGGGTTCTTTGAGGGTGGAAGGGCTGGGAACTCACCAGCCCAACCTGAGTCTCCTGTTTCCATCCGACAGATGGGGAAACTGAGGCCCCATCTTGGCCTGTTACTCAAGTCACACCACCCGTCACAGTCGGAGTGGGCGCAGAACGTGGCCTCAGGCCTTGGGCCCCAGACACTCCTGACGCCGGCCTGGCCTCCCCTCCTACCAGACAGCTGGTTCTTCCGGTGGAGGTGCCAACGCGGCTCCCGTGCCAGTTCTACCATCTGCCCTCTCCCTTCCCCACCCCCTCCTCCTGGCTTTTCCTTCTCTCCGCTCTCCCTCCCCCAGGCTTCGTTCTTTCTCCCCAGGCTCAGGCCCGCCTAACAGCTCTGCACAAGTGGCCGTGTGGGACTCCCCATGTGGCTGGGGACTCCCCAACGCAGGAAGCAGGGGCCACGTCCTGAAAGTCTGGTGCAGGCTGCAATCTCACTTAAAGTGGCGGGGGAGGGATGAAACCCACTGGACAGGGATGTCACGTGCCCAGAGGAGCAGATTGGGTGGCAGGCCCTTTATACGTCCATTTTCACAAACCGAATCAGGTACCCCCTGGAGCCCGAGTACCCCAATCCCATGCTACTGATGAGGCTGGGACTTTCCCAGGTCCCCTTCTGGCGGCTCTGTGGTTGAAGCCAAACCCAAGACTCCTCAAGCTCCTGCATGGTCCCAGGACGCGAGATGCCCAAGACACACGCAGAAACCTACCAGCCCTCTCCTGACCCCCTCCTAGGCCTGAGAGTGATGGGACCAGCCAGTCACAGGTCAGACACAGGCGAGGAAGATTTCAAGACCTTCAGCGATAAATGCCAAAGGAGCCCCGGACCCAGCTCCCTGAGTAAGTGGCAGGGCCTTGCCTGGTGCTGGAAGAGGACAGGTTGGACCATTCCACACATTTCCTGCTGGGCCGCCTTCCCCCAGAGCCCTCCCTAAGTCACACCTCCACCCTGACCCAAAGTCACACCTCCCACTGCAGGGAAGCTTCCAAAACACGCCTCTGTTCTCTTTCTCGGCCTGAACTCCCTCTCTGAGGCTCTCCGTGGCTCTCAGCTGAGGCTCAGCTCATGAAACTGGCATCCAAGGCTTGCCCTGGGCTGCCCACCTGCCTGCCCCCATGCCCCTGGACCAACCTCTCACTCTCACGCACACACCCAGCGTCCCCAGGAGCTCAGCACTGTTTCTGAAGCCCACTCCGACCTGCTGTTCCTCCCACCTGGAATATAAACTTCCCCCTCCTTCTTTATCAGGCTCAGCTCAGGAATCATGCCCCGAGGCAGAGGTAGCCACTCTGCACTGGATCTCCTTGACACTTTCCAAGCCTTCTGGATGGCTCCTGCCAATTCAATTTTGTTCTCACTGGACAAGAGGACTGCTGGTGGGACATACAGGCAGGCACCCAGCAGGGATTTGGTGTTTGTGGAACGAATGAGCGCCAGAGCTGGCCACAGGCTCTGTCACCACCCCGGACCCATTTTACCCACTGCCACACTGCAGGCTCCAGAATTTCTAGGCAGGACAGGGAGGGCAAATGGTTGGGAAGAGAGACAAGGGGGTCTCATTTGGAAGGCGCTGCCTTTGCAAAGCAAACTCAGCTTTTTTTTGGCCATGTCCATGGCATGTAGGATCTCTGTTCCCCAACCAGGAATCGAATCTGCACTCCCTGTAGTGGAAGCACCGAGTCTTAACCACTGGACCTCCAGGGATATCCTGCCAACTCAGCTTTCAGACTCAGTGTTTGCTTGCATGACTGAGGGAATCTGATAAAAATGAGGGTGTAAAACTGCTCCCTCAAGCCACTCCTTGACGCCACCGCAATTCAGGGAAGCCACGGGTGGTACACTGAATGTGGACCCAAGCGGGCTGGGTTGAAACTGCGGCTCTGACAGTCCCAGGCCCAGTTTCTGTCTCCAGCCAGCAGACAAGTCATCTCCAGCCTGCCCCTTACTTCTGTCACAGCAGGAAAGATGTCCCACTCTACTTACAGCATCCTGAGTGTTATAAGCCAAAGCCCTTAAGAGATCAACTCTGAAAATACCAATACCTCAAACAGTTTATTGTTTCATTTGTGCCAAAACAGAGCATTAATCTGGAAAGAAAAAGAAAACCTCTCATTCATCGGCGCCAATATTTTTTTCCCCATGGGTCATTTCAATGCTCTAAAAGTAAAGATGTACATTTCAAATAGAAGGAGGGCCTTCATATGAAATCAGCTAGCTCCCTGCTAAAACTCCTTTGGTCTCACCTGGCTCTGGACAAAGAAAGGGGTCACTGACAGGCTGCAGGATCAGAGCCGGATTGGGCACCTCTGACGGGGAGACAGAGGCACAGGGGGTGGCCACGGCTGGTGCCAGACCTCCTGTTCCCCCAGCCAGCACAGAGGAGGCAGCTCTGAGCTCTACCTGCTCTACCTGAACTTCACCTTGCCCAGGTCAGGAAGGATCCAAGTTGGAATCTGCCAGAGGACTCATCAGCTCTCTTCCCTACCTTAACCCTCAGGGTCAATTTCTCAATCCCTGTGGTGAGTAATCACCCTCACATGTTGGGGTAGGGGGCGAGCTAGGGGAGTGTAAGGTGAACAGGGGTGGAGAGAAGCTGAGAAAGCCTCAGTCATGAGATCAGGGGGTCCTGTGGGCCTGGGGGCTCGGGTTCTAGGGTAGGTCCAGGTTTGGCGACTCCCTGAAGCTTACGTGCTTTGGGGGCCCACTTTCAAATAAATAACAGAAATAACAAAGATCTTTCTTTTACAGATTTTTACAAAATCAAGAGCCCATGTGCTCTCAATGCTAGGGCCCCTCCAGGGCTGCAAGAAGGGTCTGGGGAACACAGGAATCCTGGACAGAGTGACCGGCCGTCTTGTCTGTCTGGGACAGGGCTGCTCCCAGGATATGGGACTTCCTGTGTAGAAGGCAGGCAAGTTCTGGCAAACCAGGGCAAATCGGTGATGGATGCTCAGACTCCATTAGCTCAAAGGTGAAGCTTAAGACCTGCCAGACTCTGTGGGGAGCAGAAGGAACACGAGGGCAAAGGACAGGTCGGCACATGTGTCCACGACATGACACCACGTGTCTTTGAGAAAGACTGGAAGGAGACAGAGGCCCTTCTTATGAGGTGGGATCACATGGGCTTTTCTTCCTTTTTTTGTGGTAAGATACATACAGTATTGGAATAGAAAATGGCAAGTCCAATAACCTTGCCTGGAAAACCCTACGGACAGAGAAGCCATGCTGGGCTGCAGTCCATGCGGTCACGAAGTCAGACACGACTGAGCACACGTAACATGTAACACTGAGCACACGTAACATGTAACACTGAGCACACGTAACACACGTAACATGAAATGTACCACCTTAACCATTTTTAAGTGTGCAGATCAGTGGTGCTAAGTACATATATGTCACGGTACAATCATCACAAGTGGCTTGGCAGGTACTTCTAATGATCAGGAAAAAACCTATGTACATTTTTTAAAGTGTCAGTCAGCCTGTATCAGACGCCTCTGCTCACGCAAAGGTAGTGAGCAGGGCTGGGAGGCTGTGGGGGCCTTTGGAGTATTGGATGGGGGGATGGACCCAGCATCCCCCCATCCAATACTCCAAAGGATAAGGATGACCCTTATCTTTCCCCAATCTGAGATCCCAGGATTCCAAATGCTTCCTGATCCAGGGGAAGCACTGTGCTTTGGAGACAGGAAGATTTGGGTTCAAATCCTCTCCATTTGCCACTGCGATGCTCAGTAACCCTGGGCCTCTCTGAACCTCGGATGCCTCAAGTGCGTTTCTGGGGGAAATAGGTGAGCAATCGTGAGTACAGTCCTGCACACAGTAGGTGCTTAGTGACTTTTTCTCTCTTCTGCTTGGAAGGTCCTCCCTGTGCTTGGATGTGCTCGCCTGTCAACCCTCCTCATCCTTCCAGGCCCAATTTGACATCACCTTCTCCAAGAAGCTTCTCTGATTTCTCCCCGAGCGCTCCCAGCCTCTCTGCCTGGGGGTGCCTGGCTCACTCCCCAGCAGGACCGGAGGCTCCTTGGCACTAAAGGGCTGTGTCTGAGTCATGCCACCTTCCCTCCGGGCCTAGCCAACTCAATAAAGCTTCGCTAAATGAAGCCATCACCAGCAGAAGTGACCCAGGCAGACAAAACGCCCACACCCCCTCACAAAGCCGGTGACTTCACCCTCCCAGGCCAGCGGCCCAGAGGCCAGGTGAGGGAAGCAGAGCACAGAGCCAGCCCACCTGGTCAGGCAGGTGTCCCCCAGAGCTGCACTGGATTTGCCAGGGTCTCTGCAGAGCTGGAGATGACACGGATGAATGAACTCGGCACCACAAACCCTCCAAGATGTACCCCTGGGGTGCCTGGCCATGTGCCATCACCGGGCTTCCCTGCCCCCGGAGAGCTCCCCATCTAGGGGGCACTTGAGAAGCCTGGAGTGTAAATGTGGCCATGACGCTTCCTGTGGCACCAGAGGCAGGTTTGAACGTTTTCAGACAAAGCAAAGGTAAATAGCTCCTTTTTCCTCTGGGAGGCCAGAGATAAACACCCAAGCGGTCCCACCCATCACACGCTAATATGGCCCTGAAAATCCAGGAAGTGAGGGAGCTTGAGTATGCCTTGGCCACAGCTGGCTTTAGGTGTATCCCCTGGGGTGGCTGGTTGGGCCCCTGCCCAGTGTCCCCAATCCAGGCACTTTTAACCTAGGCCCACAGGCAGGGGCCCCAGGCCTGCAGAGGCGAGACCCTCTAGTGAGTAGGCCTGGGCAACCCGAGGGAGCCCCAGATACCCCTCTCCAGAGAGGGGCAGGCCTCCTTTCCGTGGGGGTACCTCCCAGGCCATGTGAACCCTTCACCCTGTGCTGGTCCTGTCCCATCCTCTCCCTGACCCCAGCTTTGAACAGGGGACCCCCCACTCAGTTCTCTGCACTGGGGTATTCTGCCCTCACCAGGCTGGAGGTCCAGATCGGGCCTCTCTGCCCTTCTCTGTGGGCAGGGGTCCTTTCTCCGGCTCCCACCCCTCGCTGCTGGGGCATCCAGGTGTATTCAGGAAATACCCCAGCCCAAGGAGGTCTCAAGGAGGCTCCTCCCATCTCGCCACAAATAGGGAAACCGAGGCAGGCCAGAGGAGGTGACGCTGCCCACCTCGAAATTTAACTACTCGTTTCCCGTGAACATTTCTCGGGTGGCTTCCACCCCAAGGTCACGCTGCGGAAAGGCAGTTCCCGGTGGAAGCCCGGAATCCGGCTCCCGCCGCGTTGCTCCACACTGTCCAGGTTAAGCCACAAAAACCCGGTTTCCTGCCCTCTCCTCCTTGAACGTCCGTGGCAAGCGCGCTGCACCCCGCGAGACGATCCACGCCCTGATTCACCACCCCCCACTCTCAAAAACAAGGCCACCTGGTGATTCACAGACACACACCCCCCCCCTCAAAAAAAAAAAAAGCCACCTGAAACCAGTGTTTGGTCCCACGGTCGCCAGTCCGCCCAAGCGGCCGCACGCAGCCCGAGCCGTGAGGCGCCTGGTCGCGGCCTGGAGGTCACCGCGACGTGGGGGAGAGCAAGTAGTAGGGTCACCGGGAGGCCAGGGGTGGGGGCGCAGGAAAGCCTCCGCGAGCGCTGGGCACCCCCGTCCGGGGGCTCGGAAAGGAAGGAGGGACGGGCGCCAGGATCCCGGCCGGACGGCTCCCCACCAGCGGCCGCGCCCGGGTCCCCCGGGGCCCCGGGGGGAGTTGGCGTCCGTCCGGGAGCTCGGCCTTGCCCGCGCCCCCCACCCCGGCCCCCTACCCCGAGTCCAGCCGGGTCACCCGGCCGTCCTTACCCAGGACACGACGCGCAGGATGGTGTGAGGCTGCCGGACCAGGGTGTAGGGGTCGAAGGCGCCCCCGGCTTTGCCAGCTCCGTACGCACCCCCTTCCATCGTGGCTGCACCCGCGCGGTGCCCCCCGTTCGGCGCGCGCCGCCGGCCCGTGCGCGTGCGCGGCGCCCCCGCCCCCTCCCCTGCTCGCGCCACCTGCTTGGCCGAGGGTTCCCGCGAGGGGGCGCTGTGCGCGGAGGGAGCTGGGCGGGCGCGGGGGTGGGCCTCGCGCGCCCTAGATCGCGGGGGCGCGGGTTCTGCGGTCCCGGCGGAGGGCGCGCTCGTCGCCGGCGTGGTGACCTCTTTGCTAAGTAGAGAGGGCGGGGGGACGAGGAGGGGCTGTGTGTGTGCAGCAAACGCAGGACTTGTCGCCGCCCCCCAGGACCGGGCAGCCCTGCGTCCATCACTGCCCCTCCGAGCCTACGCAGCTCTGGAATGGAACCACCTTCGTTACTTGTTTGCTGGTTTCCTGGCGATCTGCCTTGCCCCCAATATAATGAGCGAGGAGGGACCGCCTTTGTCCTCCTTATGGGGTGCTTGGGACACAGGAGGTGCCGCAGGAAGACTCTTCGAATGAATGAACCGCGAATGAATAACCCTTCTCTCGAGAGCCTTCTGAAGCACAGCCCCCCACCCCCCGCCACCTCCTAGCCTTCCACCTTGCTTTTACGCTCGCTGCTCACGTCCTGTGTGTCCTCCACTCCCAGCCTGGAGGGGTCAGCGATACTTGGCTCAGAAGCAAAGGCGGAAGAAGAGCAATAAATTCTTTTGGAGAGGTCCTACCTACCCCGACCCTACCAGCAGGCTTCCCAGGTAGCTCAGTGGTAAAGTATCTGCCTGCCATTTCAGGAGATGACGGTTCAATCCCTGGGCCAGGAAGATCCTCTAGAGGAGGAAAGGCAACTTGCTCCAGTACTCTTTCCTGGAAAATTCCATGGACGGAGGAGCCTGGCGGTCTACAGCCCATGGGGTTGCAAAGTGTGGGACAGAACTGGGGGTGCAGGAACTCCAGCCCACCATCATACTATGCATCCAGTAATTATTATTATTTGTTCATTGTCTTCCTCTGCTAGTGTGTGGATTTTGTCTACTTTGTTCACTGCTGTAACCAAGGGCCTGGCACACAGTTCAGTTGCTCAGTCCTGTCTGACTCTGCGACCCCATGGACTGCAGCACACCAGGCCTCCCTGTCTACCACCACCTCCCAGAGCCTGCTCAAACTCTTATCCATCGCATAGGTGATGCCATCCAGCCATCTCATCCTCTGTCGTCCCCTTCTCATGCTGCCCTCAATCTTTCCCAGCATCAGGGTCTTTACCAAGGAGTCAGTTCTTCGTATCAGATGGCCAAAGTATTGGAGTTTCAGCTTCAGCATCATTCCTTCCAATGAACATTCAGGACTGATTTCCTTTAGGATGGACTGGTTGGATCTCCTTGCAGTCCAAGGGACTCTCAAGAGTCTTCTCCAACACCACCGTTCAAAAGCATCAATTCTTTGGCGCTCAGCTTTCTTTATAGTCCAACTCTCACATCCATACATGACTACTGGAAAAACCATAGCCTTGACTAGATGGACCTTTGTTGGCAAAGTAAAGTCTCTGCTTTTTAATATGCTGTCTAGGTTGGTCATAGCTTTTTTTCCAAGGAGCAAGCATCTTTTAACCTCATGGCTGCAGTTACCATCTGCAGTGATTTTGAAGCCCAAGAAAATAAGGTCTGTCACTGTTTCCATTGTTTCCCCATCTACTTGCCATGAAGTGATGGGACTGGATGCCATGATCTTTGTTTTCTGAATGTTGAGCTTTAAGCCAACTTTTTCACTCTCCTCTTTCACTTTCATCAAGAGACTCTTTAGTTGTTCTTCACTTTCTGCCATAAGGGTGGTGTCATCTGCATATCTGAGGTTATTGATATTTCTCCCGGCAATCTTGATTTCAGCTTGTGCTTCATCCAGCCTGGCATTTCTCATGATGTACTCTGCGTATAAGTTAAATAAGCAGGGTGACAATATACAGCATTGACGTACTTCTTTCCTGATTTGGAACCAGTCTGTTGTTCCATGTCCAGTTCTATTACTTCTTGACCTGCATACAGATTTCTCAGGAGTCAGGTAAGGTGGTCTGGTATTCCCATCTCTTTAAGAATTTTCCACAGTTTTTTGTGACAGTAGGTGCTCAGTAAACAGACCCTAGTCCCCATCACCCCATCACTGCTTGACCTAGAGCTCCGGGTATCATGGAAACAGAGGCTGGATGGAAAACTGTTCACTGCAGTGAGGATGGTGGCCTTCAAAGTCTGGCTGTTAGGATGACTCATAGTCCCCAGGGCCTCCATGTCCCCACTGGTTCCAGGAGGTGGTTGGATAAGGGTATCTCTCTGCAGGGGGCCTTTGTTGTCCCGGTGATGACAGAATACCTTGAATTCTGTGATGACAGGACACCAGATCTGTGCAGAGGAAACGTGGTGGGTGTGAGGGCACCTCTTATAAACATTTCATACACAAATATCCATCTTAGACTCTGTTTATTGATTCTTATGTTAACTCTGCAGCAGGCCCTGAGCTAGGGCTTTGCATACGTTATCTCATTTAATACAGCGATCGTATTCTGTGGTTGTATGAAACTTCTAAGAGAAAACAGAATTTTTTGTGACTTTGGGTTAGTCAAAGAGTTCTTAGATGTATTACCTAATGCATGATCCATAAAAGAAAACAATCAATGGGTTAGATTTCATCAAAATTCAGAACACTCATCAAAAGACCGTGTTCAAAGAATGACTGAAAAGGCAAACCACAGTCTGGGAGAAAATATTTGCAAAGCATATTTATGACAAAGCATTTGTGTCCTAAATATATAAAGGACTCTAAAAAGTCAATTGTAAGAAAACAATCTTTTAAAAAAAAATGGGCAAAAGATTTTAACAGACACACTTCACCAAAGAAGATATACAGATGGCAAATAAGCACATGAAAAGATGCTCAACATCATTAGTCACTAGGGAAATGCAAATTAAAACCAGAATGAGATACTGTACTTTCACACACCTATTAAAATAGCTAACATTTTTAAAATTTGACAATTTTGAGTGCTAATGAGGATTTAGAACAACTGGAACGTCTGTACATTGCTGGTGAAAATACAAAATGGTGCAGCCATTTAGGGAGACAATCTAGCAGCTTCTTATATAATTAACTACACATCTGCCATATGACCTTGCAACTCCTCTCCTAGATATTGATCCTGGAGGAATGAGAAGCTATGTTCACACAAAACCCTGTACAGGAATGTTTATGGAAGTTCCACTGGGAATAGCTGAGACCCGAAAATGACCCAAATGCTCCTTAACTGTAGATTGTATAAACAAATTGTGGAACATTCATAAAATGGAATATTACTCAGGAATCAAAAGGAATGAACAATTAACACACTCAATCACAAGAGACTACAGGCTGTGTGAGTTCCTTCATGTGACATTCTTGGGAAAGCAAAACTATAGGAACAAAAAACAGACCAGTGGTTGACAGGGGCTGGGAGTGAGGTGGGGTGTGTGTGTGTGCGCACGCGTGTGTGTGTGTGTGTGTGTGTGTGTAGGGTTTACTACTAAGAAGCACAGGGAAATTTGGGAGGATGATGGAATCATTCTATATCTTGTCTGGGGTGATGGTTACACAATTGACCATATATGTTTGTCAAATTTTGCAAAAATGTCCATAAACAGGGTGATTTTCAATGTGTTTAAGTTATTCCTATATTTTTTTTATGGAGAGAAAAGTGACGAAGGTTGATGGTCTGAATCCGTGAATAATATTCAGATCAGTGAGCCATGCTCATTTATTTATTCAATAAATATTTATTTGAAGCCTACCTTGCATTAGGCTTGTTGCTAGGCATAGGGCCATAAGTGTGAAGAGTTTAGAGACTGTCCCTAGCCCTTCCAGCAGTAAGGTTTGATCACACTAATGAAAAAAAATCTCAGCAAGGGTAGTATTTAGGAACCGGAGCTTCAGACTGAGACATTCTTGGGTGGGCATCCTGGGTCCCCCGACCCTCCACTCACTGTGTGACCTTGGACAAATGGCTTCAACTCTCTGTGCCTGTTTGCTCATCTGAAAACTGGAAATAAGCTTAGTGCCTATCCCTGAGGATTACCGCCAGGATTAAATGAGAGAACTTACAAAATGTGCTTGGAATAGTGCCTGACACAAAGGCTTTTAGCCTCCCCAGCCCCGTTGGTCTTCAAGATAGGCGTGTACGACAGGGTAGGTAGGTATTTTCTTAAGCCCTAAATGGGGGTAGCTTCCTGACTTACCTAGGAACCTCTACGTTTTACCTATCGTCGCAGGTCATAGAAACAGCTTCCTCTTCTACTGTCTGTATTTATGTGTTCTGCATTAACAGCAAAGCCGAAGGAGGAAGTCCGGTTGTCCTTTGTAGGTCAAGCTTTTGCAAGCCTAGAGCTGCCTTGTTGTGTCCAGACATTCGAGTTCCCAGCCCAGACCGAGCTGTAACCTGCCTTTGCTCCTTCTCTCCTGCCCCCTGGAGGCTACTTTAGTATTGCAGGTGTTAGGTCTGTTTTCTCTGAATGTGGAGTTGCCTGGGCAAAAAATGCATTCATTGTGTTTGAGTGGATGAACCAAAGCCTAATGATAATGTTAAAAATTTGCCAAAGGTACCTTTCTGGAGAGTTGTTTGGCAGTGTCTTTCAACTGAATTTTTAAAAAAAATGTGCCTTTTATTTACCAAACAGACTCAAAGACTTAGAAAAGGAACCTATGGTTGAGGTTGCAGGGTGAGAGGGGTGTGGAGAATGGAGGGAAGAGATAGGGAGTTTGGGATGGACATGCACACACTGCTATATTTCAAATGGATGACCAAAAGGACCTACTGTATATCACAGGGAACTCTGCTTGATGTTATGTGGCAGCCTGGATGGGAGGGGCGTTTGGGGGAGAATGGATACATGTGTATGTATGGCTGAGTCCCTTCACTGTTTACCGGAAACTATCACAACGTTGTTAATTGGCTACGCTGCTGCTGCTGCTAAGTCGCTTCAGTCGTGTCTGACTCTGTGCGACCCCATAGATGGCAGCCCACCAGGCTCCGCCGTCCCTCGGATTCACCAGGCAAGAACACTGGAGTGGGTATACTCCAGTACAAACTAAAAAGTTTATTAAAAAAAAAAAAAACAACTGATGGCTTTCGATATAGCAATCCCTTTCTTTTCCCAAAGAGGGGAGGTAGGAGGTGCACACAGATCTAGTTAGCTCCAGGCCTCGGTGGCACATTCAGAGTCATCTGTTCCATATACATGTAACGCCACCGTGCACCGGTCACTGAAGAATGGTCTCTTTGATACTCCTCCTACAGAGAAGTGGGGTCCAGTTCTCCTCCCCTTGAACATAGGCAGGTTTGAGATTCGTTCATCAATAGGATGACATCGTGCCATTTCCTGGCTCAGGACTTAAGAAAAAATACAGCATTCACATTCCCCTTCTGGGAACACTCAGCCCTGAGCTGTCACGTAAGGAGTCGGTGTTGACACCACTGAGACATCATGTTCACACTTGGGTCAAGCATCCCAGCTGAAGGAATTCCCTGGTGGTCCAGTGGTTAGGACTCAGCACTTTCCCAGCCGCCACCACCACTGTCCTGAACCCTCCAGACTGACTCGTGTACCAGCTGAATACCACAGAGTAGAAACACAGGCTGCCATTGGAGGGGCGGGGGGTGGGTAGGGCAGTGGGACTTCCCTGGCGGTCCTGTGGCTAGACTCCACACTCCCAATGCAGGGGGCCTGGGTTACATCCCTGGTCAGAGAACTATATCTCGCATGCCCTAAGATCCGGCACAGCCAAAAAGAAAAAAAGAAATAAAGTGAATCACACAGAATCTTTGTGTTTTTTGGCCACTCGGCCTGTGGGATCTCGGTTCCCCAACCAGGGATTGAACTCAGGGCACAGCAGTGAAAGCCCAGAATCCTAACCACTAGGCTGCCAGTGAACTCCTTTGAAGTATTGAATGAAAAATATAAACATTGACATAAAAAACACAATAGGTGGAGAAAATAGCATGAATGCATCTGAGGAATGAATTAGTGATGAAGCTGGTCAGAGTGTTTAAAGGCCCTGGTGCAGTTTTACTAATGGCTAGGGTGCCCAGTTATTTGGTCAAACACTGGTCTAGAGGTTGCTGTGAAAGTATTTTGTAGATGTGATCAACATACACTCATTTGACTAAGTAAAGGAGATTACCCTCAATAATGTGGGTGGGCCTCTCATCTCACCAGGTGAAAGCCTTAAGGCTTCTCGGAGTGGAAGGAATTCAGATTACATCAGCCCCTTTCTGAATTTCCAGTCTGTTGGCTGGCCCTACAGATTCTAGACTTGCCAGCCCTTACAACCACATGAAATAATTCCTTAAAATAAATAAATCGTACATATATTTTTCTTGGCTCTGTCGGTTCTGTTTCTCTGGAGGACCTTGAGTGATACAAGCGCAATGTAAAAACCTCACCACCCTAGGCCTTCCCTGGAGGTTAAGAATGTGCCTGCCGATGCAGGGGACGAGGGTTCCATGCCTGGTCTGGGAAGATTCCACATGCTTCGAGGCAACTAAGCCTGTGTGCCACAACTACTGAGCCCATGTGCTGCAGCTGCTGAAGCCCACATGTCCTAGAGCCTACGCCCCACAACAAGAGAAGCCACTGCAATGAGAAGCCTGTGCGCCGCAACTAGAGAGCAGCCCCCGTTCACTCAGCTCAGTTCAGTCGCTCAGTCGCGTCCGACTCTTTGCGACCCCATGGACTGCAGCACGCCAGGCCTCCCTGTCCATCACCAACTCCCGGAGTTCACCCAAACTCATGTCCATTGAGTCGGTGATGCCATCCAACCATCTCATCCTCTGTTGTCCCTTCTCCTCCCGCCTTCAGTCTTTCCCAGCATCAGGGTTTTTTCAAATGAGTCAGCTCTTCGCGTCAGGTGGCCAAAGTATTGGAGCGTCAGCTTCAACATCAGTTCTTCCAGTGAATACCCAGGACTGATCTACTTTAGGATGGACTGGTTGGATCTCCTTGCAGTCCAAGGGACTCTCAAGAGTTTTCTCCAACACCACAGTTCAAAAGCATCAATTCTTCAGTGCTCAGCTTTCTTTATAGTCCAACTCTCACATCCATACATGACTACTGGAAAAACCATAGCCTTGACTAGATGGACCTTTGTTGGCAAAGTAAAGTCTCTGCTTTTTAATATGCTATCTAGGTTGGTCATAACTTTCCTTCCAAGGAGCAAGCATCTTTTAATTTCATGGCTGCAGTCACCATCTGCAGTGATTTTGGAGCCCAAAAAAATAAAGTTAGCCACTGTTTCCCTATCTATTTGCCATGAAGTGATGGGACCGGATACCATGATCTTAGTTTTCTGAATGTTGAGCTTTAAGCCAACTTTTTCACTCTTCTCTTTCACTTTCATCAAGAGGCCCTTTAGTTCTTCTTCACTTTCTGCCATAGGGTGGTGTCATCTGCATATTTGAGGTTATTGATATTTCTCCTGGCAATCTTGATTCCAGCTTGTGCTTCATCCAGCCCAGCAATTCTCGTGATGTACTCTGCGTATAAGTTAAATAAGCAGGGTGACAATATACAGCCTTGACATACTCCTTTCCTGATTTGGAACCAGTCTGTTGTTCCGTGTCCAGTTCTAACTGTTGCTTCCTGACTTGCATACAGGTTTCTCAAGAGGCACTTAAGGTGATCTGGTATTCCCATCTCTTTTAGAATTTTCGACAGTTTGTTGTGATCTACACAGTCAAAACCGGGCTTCCCTGGTGGCTCAGAGGTAAAAGCGTCTGCCTCCAATGCAGGAGACCTGGGTTCGATCCCTGGGTCAGAAAAATCCCCTGGAGAAGGAAATGGCAACCCACTCCAGTATTCTTGCCTGGAGAATCCCATGGACAGAGAAGCCTGGTAGGCTACAGTCCACGGGGTCGCAAAGAGTTGGACACAACCGAGCAACTTCACTTTCTTTCACTTTTACACAGTCAAAGGTTTTGGCATAGTCAATAAAAAAGAAATAGATGTTTTTCTGGAACTCTCTTGCTTTTTTGATGATCCAGTGGATGTTGGCAATTTGATCTCTGGTTCCTCTGCCTTTTCTAAAACCAGCTTGAACATCTGGAAGTTCACGGTTCATGTATCGCTGAAGCCTGGCTTGGAGAATTTTGAGCATTACTTTGCTAGCATGTGAGATGAGTGCAATTGTGTGGTAGTTTGAGCATTCTTTGGCATTGCCTTTCTTTGGGATTGGAATGAAAACCGACCTTTTCCAGTCCTGTGGCCACTACTGAGTTTTCCAAATTTGCTGACATATTGAGTGCAGCATTTTCACAGCATCATCTTTTAGGATTTGAAATAGCTCAACTGGAATTCCATCAACTCCACTAGCTTTGTTCATAGTGATGCTTCCTAAGGCCAACTTGACTTCGCATTCCAGGATGTCACATTCCCCGTTCACTGCAACTAGAGAAAGTCATCTTGCAGCAACGAAGACACAGTGTAGCCAAAAGAAAAAGAAAATCTCTTGTGGTTCAACTGGTAAAGAATCCGCCCGCAATGCGGGAGACCTGGGTTCGACTCCTGGGTTGAGAAGATCCCTTGGAGAAGGGAAAGGCTACCCACTCCAGTATTCTGGCCCGGAGAATTCCATGGACTGTATAGTCCATGGGGTCGCAAAGAGTAAAAATAGAAAACTGAGCGACTTTCACTTTCTTCCTACTTTATGTTGTAGTTGTCATATCTGTCGCCTGTGCATACACTGCAAACCTCATCTGTGGGAGTTGCAATAAATTTAAAGGGCTGAAGGGAGAGCCTGAGAACGGGCCTAGTGAAAGCGGAAGCCAGAGAGGCATGATTTGTCGTTTCTTGATGCGTGCATGAGTGCGTGCTCAGTCGCTTCAGTCGTGCACAACTCTTTGCGCCCCCGTGGACTGTATCCTGCCAGGCTCCTCTGTCCATGGGGATCCTCCAGGCAAGAACATTGGAGTGTTTTGCCATTTTATTCTCCACTGTTTCCTCATAACATGTATTTGAAACATTTGGACTTCGGTAGTTCACACATGATGTCGTGCACTTCAGCGTCCATCCGGTTGGGAGAGACACAATGCCAGACTATCCCACTATCTGCTGTTGGCTTACAGTGTGACCATCAGTCTCTCCTTAATGTTGAAGTGCACTTTTCCTTGCTGATTAATAAGCAATCTGTAGCTGATACTTTGCATGACTAGAGTGTTTTTCAGCTGTGTTTCATCCAATGGTTTTAAGGTCTCTTGACAATACTTGCCTAATTCAATTAGGGATTACCAAGGGGTGATTTTTCTATTTTTATTCTGTATTTATCTGGTGTTATCTGGTGTTTTGTTCTTAACAGCACAGTGGTAGGTTTTGATTGGTTGGATTAGAAACACAGCCCATCTAGAATCCTAAAAATAAGCGGAAGGGGCCTGGGATCATCCAGGAAAGAGATTCTGGTTCAACTGCATCATTTTCCAGAGATGAAAGGAATTTGCTCTAAGGCTCCTTCCTGGGGCTTGCCTGGTAGCTCAGTGGTAAAGAATCTGCCCACTGTGCAAGAGACAGGGGTTAGTTCCCTGTTGGGAAGATCCCTTGGAGAAGGGAAAGGCAACCCACTCCAGTGTCTTTGCCTGGGAAATCCCATGGATGGAGGAGTCTGGTAGGCTACAGACCATGGGGACATGACTGAGCAACTTCCCTTGTTTCCCTTTAGGGACTAAACAACAAAGGCTTCCAACATGAGCTTTGCAATGTCCTACAGGAGCTTCCTGGTATACAGCGAAGACATATACAGTTACTTGGATTTTAAGCTTAAACGATTTGCTCATACTTTCCCTAGCTGAGTGGTGCTTAATGGGGTGTGCCCATCAAAATCACCTGGGGTTCCTTTACCACATAGCTGTGTTTCCCCTTCCCCCAGCTCCTGACTCAGCAGGCCCCGGGGGTGGTATCTATATTTTGAAGAAGCCCAGATGACTCTTGTTTTGTTTCTTCTCAGAAGTTTACATTGGTTTTTATTTTTAAAATTGTATAAATAATTACCAGGTACATTTTTCGTGAAGAATAGAGCCCGGTACACAAAACTATCTGGGAAAGTCACCTGCACCCCATCCCTTATGCCCATGACACTGCTCAAATGTATCCAGTTTGATAAGTTACCTTCTGGTCATTTTTCTATTAATTTACTCACTATATGTGCATGGACATGCATCTAGTTTTTAAATAAGTAGGACTATGGCATTTGCACTGTTCCATGAATTGCTTGTTTTACTTAACGATGTATTTCTCAAGTCACTATTTATAGATCTACCTAATCCTAGTCAACAGGCTGAAAACTATTTCACTATACAGAAATATCATTGAAGGAAACCAGAGTATGTCACCCCAAAACATGTCTCATTGACATAAGAATCCTTTTGAACTTATAAGACAACTCTGTGTGTGTGTTAGTTGCTCAGTCATGTCCAACTCTTTGCGACCCCATGGACTGTAGCCCACCGGGCCCCTCTGTCCATGGGATTCTCCAGGCAAGAATACTGGAGTGGGTTGCATTTTCCCTCTCCAGGGGTTTTTCCCAACTCAAGGATTGAACCCAGGTCTCCTGCACTACAGGTAGATTCTTTACTGTCTGAGCCACTGGGGAAGACATAAGACAATTAAGAAGTAGCAAATACAGAAAAATCTCTCTTTCCCCTTCCTTCTTCTAGGGTATAAATTTTCTTTTCCTGGAGACAACTCTAGACTCCTAGCCCAGAGACAGCACCGGAGGAATCTGAAAGCAAACTGTATTCCATTCATTTCCCCCCATATATTGGGTGGGTCAAAAAGTTCATTCAGCTTTTTCCATAGCATCTTACAGACAAACCCAAATGAATTTTTTTACTAACCCAATATTTACTTCCCCACTATTTGCCACCTTGGAAGCTTAAAGCCCTTTCTTTCATCTTGTCATTTCTCTACAACTCGGTTGTCCTTTGTTGCAGATGCAAAATAGGCCTGAGGTTGAGCCACCCTTTTGAGTTACTCATGGGTTTCTCCCATGCGTATATGTGGTATAAATGTTAATACACATGTCAAGAACTAACAGATTCAGACATGGAACAACTGACTGGCTTATTGGGAAAGTACAAGGCTATATCTTGTCACCCTGCTAATTTAACTTATATGCAGAGTGCATTATGTGAAATGCCGGGCTGGATGAATCACAAGCTGCAATCCTGTCGATGTGGTCCAGGGACTTCCCTGGTGGTTCTTCAATGGTTAAGACTAAGACTTTACACTTTCACTGCAGGGTGCATGGGTTTGATCCCTGGGCAGTGGCAGCCCACTCCAGTACTCTTGCCTGGAAAATCCCATGGGTGGAGGAGCCTGGTAGGCTGCAGTCCATGGGGTCGCTAAGAGTCGGACACGACTGAGCGACTTCACTTTCACTTTTCACTTTCATGCATTGGAGAAGGAAATGGCAACCCACTCCAGTCAGTGTTCTTGCCTGGAGAATCCCAGGGACGGGGGAGCCTGGTGGGCTGCCGTCTATGGGGTCGCACAGAGTCGAGCATGACTGAAGTGACTTAGCAGTAGCAGGGAACTAAGATCCTACATGCCTCGATGTGTGGTGAAAAAAATCTCCATGGATGATTCTAATGTACAGCCAAGTCTGAAGGACTCTGTCCCTGAAACTCCTCTCCACCTTTGCCAGCTGTGGGCCCCTCAACCATTTTGAGCCTCAGTGACCTGGGCTATAAAATGGGTATAAAAAAAAAAATGGGTATAAGTAATAAGATGTACTCAGGGCCTTGCTATTTAAAATGTGTTCTGGGACTTCCCTGGTGGTCCAGCAGTTAAGATCTGCCTTCTAATGCAGGGAACACAGGTTTGTTTGATCCTAACAGAAGATCAACTAAGCCGGTACGCCGCAACTACTGAAGCCCACATGCGCTAGAGCCTGTGCTCCGCAACAAGAGAAGCTCGCACACCGAAACAAAAACTCAGCACAACCAAAAAGAAAAAAACAACTGTGTTCCACGAACCAGTAGCCTTGGCACCCCTATCCTCATGAACTGGAATCCACATTCTAACAAGCTGCCTGGTGAATTGTTTGCTTACTAAAGTTTCAGGAGATTTTGAAGATTGACTGAGATAGTAAATATTATAATTGTATAATGAATTACATAGAGTGAGTCTAATAGCATCTAGTAACAGGCACTCATCATGTATTCACTGAATGAATAAATGAGTGACTCCTTGATTTAGACGTGATTTTTCCCATTTTAAACCTGAGGAAACAAAGCCTGTGTTGGCTACTAGGAGATCCGGTTAAACTTGTAAAATGCTGGGGGCGATGGGCTTGGTATTTCAGTTCAGTTCAGTCGCTCAGTCGTGTCCGACTCTTTGCAACCCCATGGACTGCAGCACGCCAGGCTTCCCTGTCCATCACCAACTCCCAGAGCTTACTCAGACTCATGTCCATCGAGCCGGTGATGTCATCCAACCATCTGGGGGATGGCAAACAAGGAAGGTTCCAGAGACTTGAGGGCCAGGACACACACTGCACTTTTGTATATTCTGGGAGAAAGGGCTCCTTATCCTCATATCCCCCAGGGAAGAGAAATGTATTTTTGTTAGAGAGACCCAAGAGGTCCAACTATGTATACATTAAAACAAACAGACCCTAAAACGGAAGGCTCACCCTTCCATTTGTCCAAAATATTTACGCAGCTTGCCTATGTGCTTGGTGCTGGACAAAACAAAAAAATAGTTTCATCTCTGAAAAGCCTGAGCTTCAGCTGGTAAAGAATCCACCTACAATACAAGAGACCCTGGTTTGATTCCTGGGTAGGAAAGATCCCCTGGAGAAGGGATAGGCTACCCACTCCAGTATTCTCGGGCTTCCCTAATGGCTCAGATGGTAAAGAGTCCGCCTGCAATGCAGGAGACCTGAGTTCAATCCCTGGGTTGGAAAGATTTCCTGGAGGAGGGTATGGCAACCCACTCCAGTATTCTTGCCTGGAGAATCCCGATGGACAAAGGAGCCTAGCAGGCTACAGTCCATGGGGTTGCAAAGAGTCGGACATCAGTGACTGAACATTAGCACTAGCACTGAAGAAGCTAAGTTAAAATCCACAGTGTGGATAACGTCTGAGGAGGGGAGAGAGACTGGTTTACAAGATCAAGTGACTGGGGAAGGCTCCCGAAGAGATTATATAGAAGGTACAATCTGAAGAGTACAGGGATATTTAAAGATTAAGAATAAGCAAGAGAGATCACTGGGACTTCCCTGGTGGTTCAGTGGTTACGAATTTACCTTGCAACTCAGAGGAGGCAGGTTCAATCCCTGGTAAGGGAAATAAGATCTCATGTGCCTCAGGGCAACTAAGCCTGTAAACCACCACTATGGAGCCTGAGGACTCCGGGGCCGTGCTCCCCAATTAGACAGTCCCTGCACCACAACGAAAGATCCCTCATGACACAAGCAAGACCCGATGCAGCCAAATAAATAATTATTTTTTTTTAAAACAGAGATCCCTAGTTATCCTTTTAATGACAAGCTAGAGTTTTGAGATTAGTTCTTTGTAGTTTAAAGGTTCTTCTTTGCCCTTAAACTATTGTGCAGCTCTGTACATTGTAGATAAAGGACAACCATACAAATAAGCCTTATCTGTACACATGCAAATAAACCCTGTCCAGAGGAATGACACCTCCCAGCCCAGCAGAAAAAGCCAGTTTTATGTCTATTTGTAAATTTATTTAAACATTTCTTGACTCCATATAACTACGTGATTCTGTGTTCTACTTTGATCCGTTTGTGGCATATGCCTGGTTCCCTCGTCAATTAATGAGCTAAATAAAAATCTTTGACATATGTTCATTTTATATCTGTACAAGTGTCGTGATTTTATCATCTTTTACAGTTTATGCTTTAACAAGAATAGAAGTCAGCTTGTGTTCCAGGCAGGAAGAGAAGCAGATCTCAAGGTTCTGCTTTGGGTGGGGTCTCAGGTGGAAGCGGAGAGGTCAGTGAGAGGGGCAACCTGAGGAACACGGAATGTGATGGGTCCCAGGTGGCAGTCCTGCGGGTCTCATGGGAAGACACTGGAAGATCTTTTTTTATTTTTATTTATTTATTTCAGTTTGATTGCTTTGGTTCTTTGTTGTGGCACGGGCTTTCTGTAATTGCGGCGAGCAGGGGCTATTCTTTGTTGCGGTGGGCAGGCTTCTAGTTGCGGTGGCTTCTCTTCTTGCAGAACACATGCTCTAGGCACATGAGCTTCAGTAGCTGCAGCACACAGGCTCAGGAGTTGTGGCTCTTGGGCTGCTCTGTGGCATGTGGAATCTTCCCAGACCAGGATTGAACCCGTGTCCTCTGAATTGGTAGGCGGATTCTTGTCCACTCTGCCACCAGGGAAGTCCATGGAGGGTTTTTTTGTTTTGTTTTTTTTAATTTATTTATTTAGCTGTGTCAGGTCTTAGGTGCATCATGCAGGGTCTTTAGTTGCCGCCTGTGAAGTCTTTATTATGGCATGTGGGATCTAGTTCCTGGACCAGAGATCGAACCTGAGCCCCCTGCACTGAGAGCACAGAATCTTAGCCACTGGACCACCAGGGAAGTCCCTGGAGGGTGTTAATCTGTGGTATAATGGTCTGATTCTTGGTGTAAAGGGCATCTAGCAGCTGGGTGGAGAAAGAATGTATTGAACGGGCAGGAGGGGGACCACGAGGATGCGTGTGGGGACGGGTTCAGCAATCCAGGTGGGAGGTAACCGTGGTCTGGCCTTAGTGGGTTGAACGTTGAGGAGGCAGCAGTATCAGCTTGAACCACAAATAAATGGGGATGGCACAGGCGAAAGTCTACAAGGGGACACCACATCTGATTTCATTCACAGGGTAAATGCCCTAGGCCTGGAAACAGAGGGAACTCAGCTGAGCTCGCCTTCACAACACCAGTGTGCTAGTGCGGGGCGTCAAAGTGGCCACAGAAACCCTGAGCGGGAGGGGAAGGCTTGTGGGTGAAGGAGAGAGCTCCACTAGATGATCTCAGGGAGTTACCTAATTCTTTTTTAAAAAATAAATATATGTATTCCTGTTGTTTAGTCGCCAAGTCGTGTCCGACTCTTCTGTGCTTCCATGGACGTAGCCCACCAGGTTCTTCTGTCCATGAGATTTCCCAGGCAAGAATACTGGAGTACATTGCCATTTCCTCCTCCAGGGGATCTTCCCAACCCAGGGATCAAGCCCACGTCTCCTGCCTTGGCAAGCAGTTTCTTTTTCGCTGGGCCACCAAGGAAGCCTAAATATATATATATATATATGGACCTGGGGCAGATGATAAGTTATATAAATATATATCTATATATTAATATAATAATTATAATCTGTATATTATATTCTCTCTATATATAACATGTATATTTATATAATTTATCGTCTGCCCCAGGTCTTAATTGCCGCACTCATGATCTTTGACCTTTGTTGTGGCATGCAGGAGCTTTAGTTGTGGCATTTGAACTCTTGGTTGCAGCATATGGGATCTAGTTCCCTGACCAGGGATTGAACCTAGGCCCCTTGCATTGGGAACATGGAGTGTTAGCCCCTGAACCACCAGGGAAGTTCCAGGAAGTTACTTCTTTTGAGAAAGCTCCTTTAAAATGGAGATGATACAAGAGTGGGTTGATTGAACAATCCAATGAAATAAAAAACTATTCCACCCTCAGTAAGTGGCAGCCAATTTCATTTCAAAGAATGAATGCCTCCAGCACATAACTAACCTTTGCATTGGTATACTGCTAAAAATGTTTTTGAACCTTCTCTAGAGCTGAGATACAAGATAAGATCTGTTGTTTCCTGTGGCCGCTGAAACAAATTATCAAAAACTGGTGGCTTAAAGAACAGAAACTCTACTGCAGTTCTGGAGACAGGAAGTCTGAAAGCAGATGTCGCAGGGCTGGTTTCTTCCAGAGGCTGAGGGAAGAAGCCGACTGCTCCACGCCTCCCTCCCGGCTTCTGGCGGCTACAGGTGGCATCAGCACCCCTTGGCTAATCTGTTTCCCTCTTCTCGCGGCCTTCCCTTCTTTTTCTCCTCCCTTAGCTTCTCTTATTAAGATGCCTGTCATTAGGGTTAGGCCCCATCCTAATTCAGGATGACCTAATCTCTAGATCCTCAGTTCAAAGTATCCTTGGCAAAGACCCTTTCCCCAAATAGGGCCACATTCACAGGTTTTAGATGGGCATGTCTTAGGGATGAGATGGTTGGATGGCATCACTGACTCAATGGACATGAGTTTGAGTAAACTCCGGGAGTTGGTGATGGACAGGGAGGCCTGGCGTGCTGCAGTCCGTGGGGTCGCAGAGTTGGACACGACTGAGCGACTGAATTGTTGAACTGTTGTCTTTGGGAGAGCACTATTGAACCAACTAGAAAAACCCACGTTAATTTATTTTTTCATGTGGTGAACCAGCTTCTCCAACTCTATCTGCTAAATAATCCCTGCTCTCCCTACTGTTTTGTTTTTTCGTTTTGTCCATGCTGCAGGACTTGTGGGATCTTTGTTCCCCAACCGGAGATGGAACCAAGGCCCTTGGCAGTGGTGAAGAGCTGATTAAAGACCCCAATGCTGGGAAAGACTGAAGGCCAAAGGAGAAGGGGTGGCAGAGGATGAGATGGTTAGATAGCATCAATGACTCAGTGGACATGAGTTTGAGCAAACTCTGGGAGACAGTGAAGGACAGAGGAGCCTGGTGTGCTGTAGTCCATAGGGTCGCAAAGAGTTGGACGCAACTTAGCCACTGAAAACCAACAACCACCTTGGCAGTGAGGCCCTTGGGCACTGGACCACCAGGGAAGTCCCTCCCCATTCATTTGTGATATCACCTTTTCAATGTACTAAGTACCTATTTGTACCAAGTTCCCATTTGTAGCCAGCTTATGTCTGGACTCTGCATTCTATTTGTCTGCCTGCTTTTTCTGCCACATTGTTTTAATTACTGTGATTTTGTAATATGTCTTAATATTTGGTAGAGCAAGGCTCCCACCTTAGCTCTGCTTTTTTTAAAATGCCTTAAGATTTTAAGGACCTTGATTTTCCATGTACATCTTAGGATCAGTTTATGAGTGCTTCCCTCCCTGCCCCAAATGCCTTGGGATTTGGGTTGTAATCCTAATGACTTTATAATTTGGAGAAAATTGACTCCTTTAAGACATTAGGTTAGTTCACCCATGAACTATGTCCGTCTTTATTCTGGTCTTCTTTTTATGTCCTTTAGTAGAATCTAAGTGTTCTCCAAGAAGGCCTTGTATGCTCTGTTAGGATAATTGAGAGGGAAGAACATTCTACAACTTACAAATGACTTATTTTTATATATCCCCTCTCTCTGGAGCTTTTTTATCCACATTTTACAGAAAAGGAAACTGAGGCCCAGAAGGGTCCAGGAACTTTGCCAAGAACACACAGAAGCGACAGAGCTGAAACCAGGCCCCCTAGCCCAGGCCCTGGCACTCAACGTGTCTTGCACACTGAGTACCACCCACCCTTGCCCCCGGCTCAGCAAAGGCTTGGGTGAACAGATCTGATGCCAGTCAATCTCTGATTGACAAAGGTAAACCACGGACATTTCGGAGGCTGGCGCACACTTAGTCATTTATTTTAAGACCTGCACAAAGAGACACGCAGCGTAGATATACAGAAGAACAATAAGAATACAGGTTGCCTTGACTTGTTGTGCGAGGGCTTGCCTGGATGAAGATCTGAAGTCTGTCTTGCTTGTGCTACTGCTGTGGAACCTGGTGCTAATGGGCACCTTGCTGGCCCCCAGACTGCAGCCTCCTTCTCCCTCGCTGGCATCCTTGTCCTCAACCACTAGGCACAGGCTGACGGAGGCTGGCCTGAGCCCGCTCAGGGTGGCCGGGTCAGGCCCAGGGAAGCGCTGGCTAAAAGGAATGGTGGTCACTGGAAGGACGGTGGTGACCGCATCCAGATCTTTGGAGGGTGCCTTGCGCAGCCTAGCCCATCCCAGGGACTGCAGGCCACCGCCCCACAGGGCCCTGGCCACCTGTCCCATGGCCACCCCCAGCCTGTCCAGGCAGCGGAGCAGCAGGGACACAGCCGTCTGCTGCAACACAGCCTGTGGCAGCAGCTCCAAGGCCTTGCTGTGCTCATGGTGGAAGTCGACCAGGCTGTAGTAGGCACACTGGGCCACAGACAGCAGAGCGAGGTGGGCCTCCCATCGCAAGTGCCGCTGGAGCCATGGGACGCAGCGGCAGGCTCTGTGCATCAGGGTGGCCAGCAGCTGAAGGCCCCAGCCCCGCGCGATGGTCAGCAGCCGCCACAAGGTCTGCTGGACGGGCAGCAGCACCTCCATGCACAGCCTCTGGGCCAGGAAGAGCGCCCCCGTCACCTGTAGATTGCTGCCCCAGAAGACGCAGAAGCCCAGCATGTAGAGAGGCAGGCAGTGGGAAGCCATGTTTGCCACGGCTGCCTGCAGCCCCAGAAGCGGCCGGTAGAATCTCAGCAGGCTGGGCCCACACAGGAGCAGGAGCTGCCAGGTGCCTCGGGCAAGCCCGCTTCCATTCTGCGGCGCATCACCTTGACAGATGGTGGTGGAGGAGCCGGGAGAGGGGCCTTCATGACCCAGAGGCTCTGTGCCCAGCCTCCCGTTCTGGGGGCATGGAGCTGCACTCATGCCACAAGCTCATAGTAACTGGCGTTCTGGCCAGCTGAGCCAGGAGGTTGTGCAACAATCAGTGACAGCACAAAAGGTCAGGGTGTGAACTCTTGTCAAAGAGGGAGCATTGTTGCCTCAATGGGTAAGGGAGGCAGCCTCTGAAGCTATGAAGTTTAGGTGGGGCCTGCTGTGTTCATGCCCACACCTGACAAATGACAGCCTGAGCCTTCTCGGAGCTAGGCCCTGCAATCTCGGCCACCATGAAGCTTATGGTCTGGCAAGAGAGATGACAAACCCAGACAGTGTATTAAAAAGCAGAGTCATCACTTTGCTGACAGAGGTCCATATAGTCAAAATTGTTTTTTCCAGTGGTCATGTACGGATGTGAGAGTTGGACCTTAAAGAAGGCTGAGCGCCGAAGAATTGATGCTTTTAAACTGTGGTGTTGGAGAAGACTCTTGAGATTCTCTTGGACTGCAAGGAGATCAAACCAGTCAATCCTAAAGGAAATCAACCCTGAATATTCATTGGAAGGACTGATGCTGAAGCTGAAGCTCCAATACTTTGGCCACCTGATGCGAAGAGCCGACTCATCGGAAAATACCCTGATGCTGGAAAAGATTGAGTGCAAGAGAAGGGGGAAAGGGAGGATGAGACAGTTGGATGACATCACTGACTCAGTGGACATGAGTTTGAGTCAGGGAGATAGTGAAGGACAGGGAAGCCTGGTGTTCTGCAGTCCATGGGGTCACAGTCAGACACAACTTAATGACTGGACAACAACAAGAGAGATGGACACTGAAATACACTCATGACAAAACTGCCTCACTCAAGTCCTCTCTTCCCTCTTGCCCTCACACTTCTCCATTTTTTTTTTCTTCTCTTTCTGCTATGAAAGAAAGCAGAGGGATTGAACCTGGGGCCCTGGAAGTGAGAGAGCTGTGTCCTAACCACCAGACCACCAGGGAATCCCCCTGTGCTTCTCCATTCTGCTTTTCTGGTCCTCCTAACCTCCTGCCGCCAAGGCTGGTCCACACCTTGGGTTTTACCTAGCAGCAGAGAATAACTGCCCTTCAATGATTTGAGCAAAACATGGGCCCTTTTCCATTCCTTACTAGCTCCATTTTGAAAAACTATTGACAGAGGACCATTTATGAACAGTCAGTTCATTTCTTTCCAGACTCTTGATTTTTTCTTTGGATTAAATCAGTAATCAGGGATCAAGTAACCTACCTCCTTTGTTTTGACCTGCTGTAAACAGCTCGCCCAGATGGGCTCGGTGTGTCACCCGGATTTCACTGGTCTGCACAAATGTGCTTAACTGTGTATTCACTGTGGGGTGTCATTAGCTGCATCCCATTTTGATCCCTTTCGGAGAACCCTATCTCCCTGAGAAATTTCTTTAAAGCCTTATTCCAGGCACAGTGGATTCCTTTGGCCAGTGTTTATCATGTGGATGTTGTGAATCATGTTACTAATCATATTTATCTTTTGTATTTGGCTGGAAGAGGCTTGAAGCCAAATGGAAGGACTACTATGGCATGAACAGTGGTCTATAATGTGTGTTTTGGGTGTGATCCTGAAACTGAGTGGTGCCCCGTCGGGTTCCCGGTCATGGAGGCCTTTTTGTCCCCCGTTTCTTGTAGGCAAGACTCCAGCCTCCATGACCTTCCCCGAGTTCCAAAAGGCCAGTTCCAACAGTTGCTAATCAAGGGAGGTACAGCCAAGAAACTTTGGCTGAGGAAAGATTAAAGAGACTGTCCAGTGGTTAAGAATCTGCCTCAAAATGCAGGAGACGCAGGTTCAAGTCTGGTCCAGGACCTAGGATCTCACCTGGCACAAAGTAACTAAGCCTCCACACCATAACTACTGAGCCCACATGCTCTGGAGCCACACGCCACAACTAGAAAGTTCCTGTTGCAATGAAAGATCTCATGTGCCATAACTAAGACCGAAGGTAGCCAAATAAATAAATGTCAACGAAAAAAAAAAAGATTTAAGGCATCAGAGAAGCTCATCAGAGACCCTACACATACCCTTAATCTTATCAGCAACCTCACCGAGATCTATTGCCATAAAACTTCTCACCAAACTCCCAAGCCCTTTGCCTGGCAAAGCAATAAAGCTTTTATTTCCTGCTTCAGCCAAAACCCTCTGCGTGATTCAATTCTGCACTGGTATATACAGAGAAGCTGAGCTTTTGCCATCAATCCCTCTCTGGCTTCATATTATTTCCCTTCTCTCACATTCTTAGTTTCTTCTTGTTGATTTGCATACATCTTGCTGTATAGCCTTAGACTTGTTCTTAGAAGAAGAGATGATACAGTTAACTCCATAAATGATTCTAAACTTATACACAGAAGTTAATCTATCCTTTATAAAAGTAACACTGTGCTGTGCTTAGTCGCTCAGACTCTTTACAACCCCATGGCCTGTAGCTTGCCAGACTCCTCTGTCCTTGGGGATTCTCCAGGTAAGAATACTGGAGCGGGCTGCCAAGCCCTCCTCCAGGGGACCTTCCCAACTCAGGAATCCAACCCAGGTCTCGCGCAATGCAGGCAGATTGTTTACCATCTGAACCACCAGGGAAGCCCAAGAATACTGGAGTGGGTAGCCTACCCCTTCTCCAGGGGATCTTCCCGATTCAGGAATCGAACCAGGGTCTCCGGCATTGCAGGTGGATTCTTTACCAGCTAAGCTACCAGGGAAGCCCCAAAAGTAACACTATCTACCCAATATTCCAAAATGGTTATCTTAACTCCTGCTATCTCTGCTTGCTCTCCCAGGCCCCTAACAGTGACTCATACAAATAGTCCCCAGATCCTATAGATCCTAAAGATCTCCTGATTCTGATCGTTCGTGTCGACTCTCAGGGTCCTTTTCCTGGTCATCCACCTGATGGCTTGCAAGGAATAGTGAAAGCCATACTTTATCCCCATCTTTCAGTTCAGTTCAGTTGCTCAGTTGTGTCTGACTCTTTGCGACCCCATGGACTGCAGCATGCCAGGTTTCCCTGTCCATCACCAACTCCTGGAGCTTACTCAAATTCATATTCATCGAGTCAGTGATGCCATCCAACCATCTCACCCTCTGTCGTCTCCTTCTCCTCCTGCCCTTAATCTTTCCCAGCATCAGGGTCTTTTCAAATGAGTTAGGTCTTCACATCAGGTGGCCAAAGTATTGGAGTTTCAGCTTCAGCATCAGTCCTTCCAATGAACATTCAAGACTGATTTCCTTTAGGATTGACTGGTCAGATCTCCTTGCAGTCCAAGGGACTCTCAAGAGTCTTCTCCAACACCACAGTTCAAAAGCATCAATTCTTCAGTGGTCAGCTTTCTTTATAGTCCAACTATCACATCTATACATGACTACTGGAAAAACCATAACCTTGACTAGACGGACCTTTCTTGGCAAAGTAATGTCTTTGCTTTTTAATGTGCTATCTAGGTTGGTCATAGTTTTTCTTCCAAGGGGCAAGTGTCTTTTAATTTCATGGCTGCAGTCACAATCTGCAGTGATTTTAGAGCCCCCCAAAATAAAGTCTGACACTGTTTCCACTGTTTCCCCATCTATTTGCCATGAAGTGATGGGACTGGATGCCATGATCTTAGTTTTCTGAATGTCGAGTTTTAAGCCAACTTTTTCACTTTCCTCTTTCACTTTCATCAAGGGGCTTTTTAGTTTTTCTTCGCTTTCTGCCATAAGATGCAGATGGTGTCATCTGCATATCTGAGGTTATTGATATTTCTCCCGGCAATCTTGATTCCAGCTTGTGGTTCATCCAGCCCAGCATTTCTCATGATGTACTCTGCATATAAGTTAAATAAGCAGGGTGACAATATAGAGCCTTGACATACTCCTTTCCTGATTTGGAACCAGTCTGTTGTTCCATGTACAGTTCTAACTGTTGCTTCCTGACCTGCATACAGATTTCTCATGAGGCAGGTCAGGTGGTCTGGTACTCCCATCTCTTTTAGAATTTTCCACAGTTTGTTGTGATCTACACAGTCAAAGGTTTTGGCATAGTCAATAAGGCAGATGTTTTTCTGGAACTCTCTTTTTCGATGATCCAGTGGATGTTGGCAATTTGATCCCCATCTTTAGTTGACCTTTTGTCGTTCTTAGGCACAGTGGGCTCGGTACACATTTGCTGAATGAATGAATGAATCCTTCACCTGACAGATGGGAAAGCTGAGGCCTGAGGCAATATCTCTAGAGGAAAACAATAGAATGGGAAAGACTAGAGATCTCTTCAAGAAAACTGGCATTAATGAAGGAATATTTCATGCAAAGATGAGCACAATAAAGGACAGAAATGGCAAGGACCTAACAGAAGCAGAAGAGATTAAGAAGTGGCAGGAATACACAGACGGACTATACAAAACAGTTCTTAATGACTCCGATAACCATGATGGTGTGGTCACTCACCTAGAGCCAGACATCCTGGGGTGTGAAGTCAAGTGGGCCTTAGGAAGCATTACTACGAACAAAGCTAGTGGAGGTGATGGAATTCAAGCAGAGCTATTTAAAATTCTAAAAGATGATGCTGTTAAAGTGCTATACTTAATATGCCAGCAAATTTAGAAAACTCAGCAGAGGCCACAGAACTGGAAAAGATGATGCTGTTAAAGTGCTGCACTCAATATATCAGCAAATTCGGAAAACTCAGCAGAGACCACAAAACTGGAAAAGGTCAATTTTCATTCCAATCCCAAAGAAAGGCAACACCAAAGAATGTTCAAATTACTGTACAACTGCGCTCATTTCACATGCTAACAAGGTCATGCTCAAAATCCTTCAAGCTAAGCTTCCACAGTACATGAACCAAAAACTTTCAGATGTACAAGCTGGATTTAGAAAAGACAGAGGAACCGGAGATCAAATTGCCAACATCTGTTGGATCACAGAAAAAACAAGGGAATTCCAGAAAAAATCTGCTTCTGCTTCAATGACTATGCTGAAGACTTTGACTGTGTGGATCACAACAAACTGTGAAAAATTCTTAAAAGATGGGAATACCAGACCACCTTACTTCTCTCTCCTGAGAAACCTGTATGCAGGTCAAGAAGCAACAGTTAGAAAAAAAAGAAAAGAAGCAACAGTTAGAACCGGACATGAAACAACAGACTGGTTCAAAATGGGAAAGGAGTATGGCAAGACTGTATATTGCCACACTGTAAATTTAACTTATATGCAGAGTAAGTACAGCATGCGAAAGGCCAGGCTGGAACTGGGCCAGTGCCCCTTTCTCATCTTTGATGGCTGGCTCGGAACTGGCCAGTGTGCCGGTAGCTTGCTGATGTGTTCCAGTGAGCGTACACTGAGGCTCAAGGTCTAGTGGAAGCGGACTAGTCTGTTGTTTTGGACCTACTTGGTTTTAATCAGTACGTGGTGTCCTTGGGATTTGTCATTCTTTCAAAGGTTGTGCCCTGCCCCCTTCCCTTTTGTGTCATTCCCACAGCCTGGTGCAGCATCTGACATGCAGCAAGACTTCAGGAAGAATTTCTTATTGAGCGAATGAGTGACTCAGGACCCCGGAGCTCCTTTTCCAGTGAAGAGGCGACTGAACCCTGAGTCTGATGTCATGAAAACCTAACCTAGAATCAGGCTTGAGCTCTGTCCTTTCTTAATTGTATGACTTTTGCCAAATTATTCCTTTTTGGCCTGAACTTAGTTTTCTCTATAAAAAGGGACAGTGTGGGCCATAATTCCTTGTCTGCCATTCTGAAATAAAAAGTTGTTATTTATAATGTTAAGTTTCTGGTATAAAGGAGAGTGATTTGGTCATATATTCTTTTTCATATTCTTTTCCACTATGGTTTATTATAGGATATTGAATATAGTTCCCTGTGGCATATAGTAGGACCTTGTTTCTCTATTTTATATACAGAAATTTGTATCTAATCCCAATCTCCCAATTCATTCCTTCCCTAACCCTTTTTCTCTTTGGTAAGCATACCTTTGTCTTCTATGTGAGTCTGCTTCTGTTTGGTAAATAAGTTCATTCGTATCATATTTTAGATTCCATGAGTGATATCACAGTATTTGTCTTTTTCTGTCTTCACTCAGTATGATACTCTCTAGGTCCATCCATATTGCTGTAAATTGAATTATGAAAAAACTTAAGTCAGTTGGTGGCAAAAACGAAAGTAATCTGAATTTTTTAGGCAGCACAGTTAGCCTTGAACTGTGGGGCTATTTATTCCACTCCATGTGAATATTCATGTCTCTTTACAGAATTAATGTGTTTCATTAAAGAGCTTAGGGAGGATTACATAATATACAGTATGTGCACCATATTGCATGATATTATCTAAAACATGAAAAATGCTGAATTTGGAAACAGATCTGGCCCCAAAGATTTCCAATAAGGGGCTGAGGACTCTCAACACTGCCACTGAGGGATGGAGTGAAGGTTAAATGAGAACGCTTTCTTAATAACGGTGTGAGCAATGGCCAGGCCCAGAATCAAAGAACAGAACAGGGTGGGATGGAGGTGGAAAGTGGAAAAGTGTGTGTGTGTGTGTTCACCCACAGAAAAGAGGCTGGAGCAGCTAGTTAGGGCAGATTCTTGGCTTGCAGGCTCAGGAGTTAAGCCTTAAACCAGAGGAAATAACTAGGAGTGGGGGTGGGGAAGGGCACGGGAAGTAACCAAAAGATAATATGATTTTTAGATCTGGATGGACAAGCCTGGCGGCAGGGAGAGCAACTAGGAGACTCCTAGGTGACCACGAGCCCAGGCAGAGATCAGCGAGGGTCCTTCATGCAGAGGATCTGGGAGGCAGGGAGAGCCAGGCTTCGTGACACCCGGCAGCTGGTGAGGGTTTCTCCGCCTCAGACCTTTAGAATCAAGCGCCAGTCCCCGCAGCCCGATACTGGGAGAAATGGCCTAGATGGAGCTAGAGGGAGGGGAAACCCCAAATTAGCACGCATTAAAGGCAAGCTGGTGTCGGGAAGCGCCTCTGAGTTGGGAACCAGGAAAACCAGGGGCTCAGTCTTTTCTCTCCAACTTTGAGTTGGTGGGGGCTGTGCAACTGATTCCACTTCGACATGCCTGCAAAATGGCAACATCGATGATCTAGAGTGCCGGACGGAAATGATATACCACGTGAGAAAACGCTTTGGAACTGAAGCCCCAATAGGGTTATTCAATTCCAGAAGTGACTGACCCTTTTCCTTCACCGTAATAGCGCGTTTCAACGTTTCCTCAAAAGTTGGCTACTGTCCAACGCTTGTAGGGCGATAGTATTTTGATATTCCGCCGGCGCGTCCTAGAATTTTCAGGAAGTGTGATCCCAGCCGCTCGCCGTAGGACCTCTAAATCCCACCTACCAAACTGACGCCCTGGTCGGAACGCAAGCAAGGCGAGAACGAGCATGCGCGGAAATGGAGTCCAGCGTCGGCCCCGCGACCCGACGTCTGCCGCGGGTGCGCGCTCGCACGCCGGAAGGGGCGGAGCCAGACTAGGATTTATATATCTCGCGCGGCTAGCGGGCCGACCTCTACCGGCAGCTTCCGACGGCAGGATGGTATGTAGTGTCATGGCGGCTTCCTCTTTGTCGTGGTGGCAGGGCTGAATCCGCGGTACATCCCCGCCATCTCGGTTCACCCGGCGCCGGGGTTCTGCTGTAATATCACGGGGCACTCAGCGGAACCCGCGGCCAGGTCTATTTCCTGAAAACGTCCGGGACTTGAGGATGGTTTGGGGCCTGCCTGTCGGCTGGCTAGAGGCCTTGGCTTGTGGGGCCTGGGCCCGACGGTTTTCAAACCATGGACTATTCCTAGATTTTTATCTCAGCATTTGAGATCCAAGTCGTGAGCCCTTTGGCAGGAGGACCTTGTGTGCGATTGTTTGGCTCTAGTGTTAAAGAGGTTCAGAAATCCAGGCCGGCAGGCTGGAGAGGGTATTCGGGACAGGGGTTGTTGAGGCCTCATTCTGAAACGTCTGGGAACGTTGGTACAACTCCTTTGGCCTCTAGAGTTGTCAGAAACCAGAAATGATGAACTTACTGACGGGCGGACAGAGACACTGTGCTGATTGTCATGTTCTGATTTGGCTCTGTCGAATTCTAGTGGCCACCATTTTCCGGTTTGGCTCCCGTTGGGAGCATGGGGAATCCTTCAGTACCATTGTCCACCACCCAGCCCTTTGACAAGGAGTCCCTGGGCAAAATGGCAATAATGATGATCAGAATCTTGAGTGTAAGGCTTGTTAAGCGATCCTTAATGCGACTCTCTGCTGTGTGTTTGTCTTTTTAAAGAGGAAAAGGGGGATGGTTTGTTTTTAAGTTACAAGGTGAGGGGTTGAGGGGTTGAAGTAAATGTTCAAGTTTGACTGAATAATACCTTCTGGATGTGTGATTACGAATAATTAAACCTAATTCTGAATGTAGATATCTTACCTGGGTTGCTGGCATGGAGTCGTCATTGCTTGAAATCCTCCTAAAACCTAGGCCTCTGGGAACAAAGCTCCTCAGAAGGTGCTAATGTTCTTCTATTTCTCTTAGTCTCACAGGAAGTTCTCTGCTCCCAGGCATGGGTCCCTGGGCTTCCTGCCTCGGAAGCGCAGCAGCCGGCACCGCGGGAAGGTGAAGAGCTTCCCCAAGGATGACTCTTCCAAGCCTGTGCACCTCACTGCCTTTCTTGGCTACAAGGCTGGCATGACCCACATTGTGAGGGAGGTCGATAGGCCAGGGTCCAGTAAGTACATGCTGCATCTTTCTAGCTGATGGGAGAGCTGGAGTTGACTAGATGGGGCCAAGCAGTCAGAATGGAGCAGGCTTTGGCGAGATCAACAGAACTTCTGGACTTCAGAATGGAAATATATTTTAGGATTGATTAGTATTCCAGAGTTCAGGTGACTGGCATTGTTCTGGGCAGAGGGGTGTAATGAAGTCAAGGAGCGTGGTGAGTAAATTTGTTAAGAGCCAAAGAACAGAAAGGTTCCCCCGCTGGCTCAGTGGTAAAAGAACCTGCCTGCCAAGCAGGAGACCCCTGGGTCGGTAAGATCCCTGGAAAAGGAAATGGCAGCACATTGCAGTATTTTTTTCCTGGGAAATTGAAGTAGAAAAGTGACTAGAACATGTAGCACTGATGACTGAAACAGATAGTGTTAGACAGTTAAAACGGTTTCTGGGCTCTGGTGTTACTGCCTTACTATACTTAGTATTCTTGTATTCTGAAAGCAATAAGGAATTTGTCTCTAGAGATGGCTGCAACAGACCAGAGCTGGAGCCAGACTTACGTGGTTGAGTAGGGTCCAGATGGTTTTCATTGAGTTGAAAATATCTGCGCGCCAGCTGAACAGTCTGCAGTGAGGACAGGCCTGAGAGGTGCAGACTTCTCCAGACCCGTCTGGTGAAGCAGATTGCTGGCCTGGAAGGGCGCGTGTGGGGACTCGCTAGTCCACTCAGCTTTGACCACGTACTTTATTTGCAGAGGTGAACAAGAAGGAAGTGGTGGAGGCTGTGACCATCGTGGAGACTCCGCCCATGGTGATTGTGGGCATCGTGGGCTACGTGGAAACACCCCGAGGCCTCCGGACCTTTAAGACCATCTTTGCTGAGCATATCAGCGACGAGTGCAAAAGGCGCTTCTACAAGAACTGGTAAGGGAGCCGCGGCTCGGCTCACCCTGGGCTGGGCCAGGGGAAAGGGCTGTGTGCTTTGTGGGGCCTCAGCTCCGTAGTCGGCGGCAGGGCAGCTGCTTTGGTGTCACGTTTAGTCGCCTCTTGGGCAGAACAGTTCTCAGGAACAATGGGAGCAGCGTCCCGGGACATTTCCTTTGGTGTTGACCTCGGGTGCTGCCTCAGTTCGGCAATCCTTTAGGTTGCTGACAAGTATGGGGGTCTGTTTAGAGTGGTAACTGATACCCCCAGCCCACCCCAGGTGTGTGGTCTGGTTAATGGCTAACTTGGAGCAAGAATTTATTTGTGTATCCGAATGTCGTGTTTCATTATTAACCTTGTGGACCTCTGCTCAGCTCCGCTCGGCTCTGCCCGATGAGCTCCATCCAGGCTCCGCTTGCCGGTGGAAAAGGCTCCTTAGAAGCCGGCAATGAGCCCCGTCCCCACACGGTGCCTGTGTGCCTCCCCCTCACCCGTTGGAGGGCTGATGAAGGCTGGCACCTGGGCCCCCTCCCCAACTCTGCTCTGCTCCTGAAGGCATAAGTCCAAGAAGAAGGCCTTCACCAAATACTGCAAGAAGTGGCAGGACGCAGATGGCAAGAAGCAGCTTGAGAGGGACTTCAGCAGCATGAAGAAGTACTGTCAGGTCATCCGTGTCATTGCCCACACCCAGGTGAGTGCTGGCCAGGGCCACGGGGAGGGTCACTGCCCGCTGCTGCCCGGCTGAGGGATGGCCTACGTGGTCACCGGTGGCTCTGGGGGGCACTCTGTTATCTTCTGAATTGATTCCGTGCTCAGACTGGTTTTGTGCCAGACCTCGTGATTTTAGGGACAGTAAGATTTTCAGGTCCTTAAATGTATTTTCCTGGGGGACGAGAGATTGTTAAAAGCAACAGTCCAGCCAAGGCCCTGCCTTGAGACCTGGGTTCCTGGGGCCAGAATATAAGGACGCAGGGTAGCTTGAGAAAGCATCCAGTGGCTCCATGCAGGGTTTTTTGTTACCAGCAGAGGGCACTGTGTCCCCAGTGAATCTTAATTAGATAAAACCATGACCTGTTTTTAGGAAAACAGGTTGAAGGAATTGGTGAGTCATAACTTACGTAGGTAGTCTAGCACCTACCTGAAAATAGTGTTGAGAGGCTGACTTGAGTTGAATTAGCTTTAGCTTTTAGTTTTCTGGGTTAGACTGGGTATAACCCAGTTGTTAAACCTGTGTGTGTACCTGTCATTTCTAAGTGAAGAGTAGTCTTGTGTGGTTAGTGGTGACCACGTTACCACAGATCCGTGCTGTGTCCACTAAATGTAGCTCAGTAGTACAGCACTGGGCAGCTTTTAAAAAGCTTTGTTTGGATTTTGGTCCTCATAGCTTGTATTTGCAGTCTTACACTGCTCTTTTAAAAAGTGGCTTATTGGCAGTTAACAGCGTGCTAGATGGCTAGGGTAAACCAGAGCAGATACCCCAAAGGCACTGGCCAAAACGACCAGTCGGGAACAGGGAGCTGGTTGGTGGAAGGTTCTTGGTGTTTGGCCCGGCTTGCGGTCCTCTCACGCTGAATCCCCTGTGCCTTTCTAGATGCGCCTTCTTCCTCTGCGCCAGAAGAAGGCCCACCTCATGGAGGTCCAGGTGAACGGAGGCACTGTGGCCGAGAAACTGGACTGGGCCCGTGAGAGGCTCGAGCAGCAGGTCCCTGTGAGCCAAGTGTTTGGCCAGGATGAGATGATTGATGTCATTGGGGTGACCAAGGGCAAAGGCTACAAAGGTGAGCTTTGCAGTGGCCTGCGTTGCTGTGGTTACCCTGGGAGAGTGATGTCGGGCCGCGCTGTTCAGTGATGAGGCCCTGGAATGAGCGCTGGGCACAGCGCCCGAGTCAGACTGCGGAAATGTTCCTTGCTGCCTTCCTTCTGAGAACAGCTCTGGTCAGGTGGTTGGGTCAGCGTGTGGGATTGGGGTGAATGGTTTTCAAACACACTGCAAAACACTGGGCTCGGGGCTTCGTGAATCCTCTTGGGTCCACATGATATTCTGGTACAGGGATGATTCTCTAAGACCTGAACTTGTTGCTGAAAAGGGTTATGTCTAAGCTGATAATCACCTTGGATGGATGGAGGTATAGTAAGGGAGAGGATTGTTGCAGTCAGGTGTTGTATTTCTTTGGACAAAGTACCACGAACTGAAGTTGGGCATTCATAGCACGAAAGGGCCAGTGGCATGGTGCTAGGCATCATGTTAACAGCCTGTGTCTCTTCCAGGTGTCACCAGCCGTTGGCACACCAAGAAGCTGCCCCGTAAGACCCACCGAGGACTGCGCAAGGTTGCCTGTATTGGGGCGTGGCATCCTGCCCGGGTGGCCTTCTCTGTGGCTCGGGCTGGGCAGAAAGGCTACCATCACCGCACTGAGATCAACAAGAAGGTGAGGTGCACGTGGGGGCCCTGTGGAGACTTCAGCCTTAGGGGAGCAGAGTGGCTCCGCTTTGGGGATTGTGTGGGGTTCTGGTCCTTGTCATCAGTCCACTGGGTGGAGCATCACGTGGACTTAGTTGCTCATGCCTGGTGGCACAGTTGTGACTCGTCAGTGTCCTGGTTTGTAAAGTGCCATCCTTGAAGGTGATTCTGGTCGGGTTGAGGATGAGAGCCTCGTTTATCCTCTTCTGTCCCATGGTGTTGGAGAGGCCCCATCCCTTATCTCCCTGGATGGCATTGTTCAGGCCCAGGCAGCTTTTCTTTGCTGCAAGCCTGGGACGCCCCATCATGAGGGTCAAGGTCATAACTGCTTTCCCAGAGTCTTTTGCAGGCTACCCTGCCCCCAAGTTGGGGAATCATTTGTCCCTAATGGCAGTCCTTGCCTCCAGTCAACCTGAGTCCCTGCCTTGTTTTCTTGTTAATCAAATATTTATGCTCATTTCTTCCTTCAGATCTACAAGATTGGTCAGGGCTACCTCATCAAGGACGGCAAACTGATCAAGAACAATGCCTCTACTGATTACGATCTGTCTGACAAGAGCATCAACCCTCTGGTGAGTAATGGGAGCTGTCCTTGCAAATCCTGTCTGGTCTGGCCGGGGATTTCCCTGAGTCCCAGGCCTCCCACAAGGGCCAGGATCAGTTTTTACCCACAGTTCACTGGTCCCCTGGGCAGCATCCAGCTGTGGTGGGGACTGTTTGGTGCGGGGTGGGGCCAGCTGTGCAGTGATGAGACCCTGGAATGAGCGCTGGGCACAGTGCCCGAGTCAGACTGCGGAAGTATTCCTTGCTGCCTTCCTTCTGAGAAGAGCTCTGGTCAGGTGGCTGTCCTGGGCCCAGCAGGCCCAGGGCGTGGGTGTTGTCAGACCTGGCTACAGCCTCATGCTTGATCTGTGCTGACCCAATGACCTTGCTCCTTTCCAGGGTGGCTTTGTCCACTACGGTGAGGTGACCAATGACTTTGTCATGCTCAAAGGCTGCGTGGTGGGAACCAAGAAGCGAGTGCTCACTCTGCGCAAGGTGAGGCTGGGCTGGGAGTGCCGAGCTCTGTTAGGGGAGTTGGTTGGGAGGAAAAGCAGGAACCGCTATGCCTGACGTCTTAGGAGGAGAAGATTCCCTGTCTGGCCTGGCCCAGGTGTTTGTTGCTTGCTTATATATATATTCCTCATCTGTATCCTTGCCTCATCCCTCTAAGATGAAGGGCTGTGAACTAAGGTGGTACAGGCAAAGGCTTGGCTCTCTAACCTTCCCCTCTTGGCCCACAGTCCTTGCTGGTACAGACCAAACGGCGGGCCCTGGAGAAGATCGACCTCAAATTTATTGATACCACCTCCAAATTTGGTCATGGTCGCTTCCAGACTGTGGAGGAGAAGAAAGCCTTCATGGTGAGTACTTAGCTTGCTGCCCTCAGGCTGGGGTGGGGGTGGCTTTCAGCTTCTGTCACCTGTCAGCCTGCCCATGTGGTGCTGATACAAAAGGTGCTTCTTTTGTGCCAGGGCAGGGGAGACCAGTCCAGAGTCTGGCCACTGGGGTTGGGAAAGTTGTGACTGCTGCCTTCTGTCTCTAACCTGGCTGCTTTTCTCTCCACAGGGACCACTTAAGAAGGACCGAATTGCAAAGGAAGAAGGGGCCTAATAGAACAGATTGTACAGCTGGTAGAATCTCAATAAAATTATTTTCCAGTGACATCTGCCTCTGACTTTGCTTTCTCAGTTTTGGCTGCTTCCCTTGGGCCCTCATGCTCCCTGGGTCCCCCCAGCTGTTTGCCCTACCACGGTGGCCCCATGCCTGGTGAAGATAAAGCAAAAGTTGAGAGCCAGCAGCTTGGGGAGTGAGCTTTGTGTGAAATGTTTGTCATTGGGTAAGACGTCTGGGTCGCTTGTGTGGCAGTGCACGATCTGGAGTCATTGTCACCCACTGGCAGGGCAGACCCTGGCTCTGCTGAGTGTCCAGCTACATGGTTTAGTCACTGATCACTGGAGGGATTCCAGTTGGGGCTTGCTGAGGTTCTTTCGTAGCCATCAGCCAGATTCTGGCTGTGGGAGAGAATGGATGTCAAGCAGAAGGGCCCCTTGGGGCTCAGAACACGAATTTGCTTTGTGGCAGGCCCTGGTGATTAAAATCGACTTCATTAGAATGAGAATACGGGTTGGTGGGGGCTGAGTGCCTTGACCTGGCTCACCTGGCTGGTCATGTTACTGAAACCCTATGTGCATTCTGGTCTCTCTCCGGTCCCTCTTGTGCTGACCATTGTTGAGCATCTGGCATCTTGCAGGTCAGTCAGCAAACTCCTGGGAGATGGAGAGGGAAGCCTGGCGTGCTGCAGTACGTGGGGTTGCAAAGAGTCAGACATACAGTAACTGAACAACAGGCTGTTGAGCAGCTTGGTTCCTGGATCTCTGCACTGGCATCTGGGGTCTCGCCCACCCTTTGGTGCAGTGAATCCCAGCATCTCCTTTCCAATCCAAGCTGCCCACATCATCTGCCTATGTGGCATGTTTTGCTTTGGCCCCACCTAAGCAGGGCAGAGACCACAGCCCCCGCACTTCTGACATCCCTGCCCCGCATCTTGGCAGCCAGCATTCCGGTATTCTCTGAGCCTTGGTTTTCTATTCTTTGGAGGAGTCGTAATGGGAAGATTGGCCCAGCAAGCATGTGTGCTCCACTGTCGACTGACCCAATGGACTGTGTGCAGCATGCCAGGCTCCCCTGTGCCATTTTGCAGACAAGAGTCCAGGAGTGGGTTGCTATTTCCTTCATGGGATCTCCCTGACCCAGGAATCTAACCCAAGGCACTGTGGGTTCTGTGTCAGGATTACTGGAGGCAGCCTGAGTTGAGCCTCTGGTTCTGAATAAACATGCCCCCCCACACCCCCACCCCTGCCCCCTCCACGCTTGGGTGGGTTCTGTGGTAGAGGAGGCTGAGCAAGAACCCTGAAGTCTGGGGCCCCTCCACCATCTGTTTGCCCAGCTTTCCTGGAGTCCCTTCGGAGCTGAGTAGGGCAGTGGGCCTCAAAGCCAGCCTCTGCTAGTTTGCTACCCTCGCAGCACGTTTTCCCAGGACCTGGGCCCTTACTGGCGGGAGCTGCACTCAAGGCTGGAGCCACCAGGGGGCGAGAGTGGGCAGCACCCAGTTGGGACAGCCTTGCAGGACTCTGGACTTTGCAGGGGGTTCAGTTCCCTCCCCAACCAGGGCTCTTCAAGATGCCCCATAGTCCCCGGCGTCAAGCCCACAGCCAGAGGGTCAGGACCTGCCCCAAGGCCCCCAGGCAGCTCTGGCAGAACCAGGGCATGGGAGCTGGGTTCCTGGTCTTGTCGCTGCAGAAGCTCCTCTCCAGTCACGTTCTGGGGAAGGTGCTGAGATGGTTGAGGCCCCACCTCGTCCCCTCACCCACCCCAGTTGCCCTTTGCCTCTGAGCCTGTGGGCCTCCGCGGACCTTATGTCAGCCCTGGAGCCTAGCTGCCCATCCAGCCCAGGTTGGAAAGGCTTTGTTGGTTTGAGATGTCTTGGCTGGGCCTCACTCCCTTTTAGGAATCTGCCCAGGTGTAGAGGATGACTGGGGATGTGGGGTCCAGAGAACAGGCTGATGGCGTCCACACATGCACCCAACAGCAGAGACAGACCGCACCCTCCTGGCCCCACACCTGTGCACAGAGACTTCAAGAGCAGGCTTGCCTGACTGAGCCCCTGTCTGCCGACCATCCCCATATCCCCATGTCCCCATCTCCTTGTTTCTGCCCTGCCCCTGGCCAGGGACTGATCTTGGGCACCTCCCAAATCACAGATCTGAACCTCGGCCTCAGCTGGTTGGAGACAGACACCTTGGCAGTGGTGGTTGTGGGACCTAGTGCAGAAGGTGGGTCCAGTGGGTGCACAGAACGGCTGGAGCTGTGGTCAGAATGAGAATTTGGGCTTCCCAGGGGCAGCAGTAAGCCCACGCATGTGTGTGGGATCAGCTTCACTCTTAAGAAACCCAGAGTGCCTGCCAGACACACAGGTGCTGGGGAAGCCGTGCTGAACTTAGAGGCCCAGCTCTTGAGCTTATCCTCTAGCTGGGGAGGGCAGACAGCAAACACGAGCAAACAGGACAGTTTTAGGAGTGACGAGGGACTTCCCTGGTGGCCCAGTAGTTAAGACCGCGCTTCCACTGCAGGGGGTACAGATTCTATCCCTGGTCGGGGAAATAAGATCCTAGGCTGTGTCTCACAGCCTAAAAGAGTAAAAAAAATAAAACACTGGTCTGCTAAGGTTTATTATTTAGATAATAGAAGCGATGGATGCTTTGGCCCTGAATCAAAGCCAGAAGTTTGCGGAAGCTGTCAGTGTTAAGCAGGAGCCTAAAGAAATCTTTGTGTGGTCTGTTGGCCTTTTCAGAACTTTGAAAATGAAATAGTCAAATGATTCGAAAGAAACGTCTGAGTCATTGGTGATAGATGTGGGCTAATACTTGCTTGTAGTTGATTAATGCATTTGTTAGTTGATTCCAGAATTTAGAGATCCCTGATATAACTTGGGGCTTCCCAGGTAGCTCAGTGGTAAAGAATCTGCCTCCCAATGCAGGAGACATGGGTCCAATCCTTGGGTTGGGAGGATCCCCTGGAGGAAGAAATGGCAACCCACTCCAGTATTCTTGCCTGGAAAATCCCAGGGACAGAGGAGCCTGGCGGGCTACAGTCCATAGGGTTGCAAAGAGGCAGACAGAACTGAGCATACACACAGGATTTAACGTGTTCTTTAGAATTACGATACTGTTAGTAAATCCAATTACTACAAAAAGAATTGCTGTGGATCTAAAAACAGTAGGATGATTCTGAATTGTGCGTGCTGTGTAGCTCCAATCCATGGGATTCTCCAGGCGAGAATACTGGGGTGGACTGCTATTTCCTCCCCCAGGAGTTCTTTCCAACCCAGGGATTGAATCTGTGTCTCTTGGCAGGCAGGTTCTTCACGACTGGGGCCACCTGGGAAGCCCCTCTAAACTGTGAGCTTCTTTTGAATATTACCGTTTTGTAAGGTCAGGGTCCTGACTGGTATATTTTACTCTTCATTCAAATTGGAAACTTATATTTACTATTGGGTTGTAAAACTTTTTGAGCTGAGTCTTGGATTATGAGGGGCTTCCCAAGTGGCACTAGTGGTAAAGAACCTGCCTGCCAATGCCGGAAACTTAAGGAGACATGGGTTCGATCCCTGGGTTGGGAAGATCCCCTGGAGGAAGGCATGGCAACCCACTCCAGTATTCTTGCCTGGAGAATCCCATGGACGGAGGAGTCTGATGAGCTACCGTCCATAGGGTCACAAAGAGTCGGACATGACTGAAGCGACTTACACACACGCGTGCACACACACACATTGGTTAGTGAAAGGGCTCTATATTATAGACATTGATTGAGAACGTTACTTTCATAGTATATGCTTTTTTGGCTGTGCCGTGCAGCTTGTGGGATCTTAGTTCTCTGACCAGGGATTGAACACAGGCCTCGGCAGTGAAAGCATGGCATCTTAACCATTGGACTGCCAGGGAACTCCCCTAAATGCACTTTTAAAAGAAGAAGAGGGAGGGGGGTTCAGGATGGGAGACACATGTACACATGGCTGATTCATGTCAATGTATGGCAAAAATCACAACAATATTATAAAGTAATTAGCCTTCAATTAAATAAATTAATTTTTAAAAAAGAAGTGCTAAATGCTGTAAAGAAATAAAACAGGGATCGAGAGAGATGGGGCAGGGGAGGCCTTTCTGAAACCTGAGGGTATATCGGATCCAACCTCGTGGAGCTCTAAGGGCTGAACATGCCCCACTCAAAGAGACCAGTGGGCACATAGGCCCTGAGGTGGGAACGAGGCTTTGGGGCTCAGATCTGAGCTCTCAAAGGAAGCAACTCTCCAGGGGAAGTCTGGAGAGTGAGTGAGCATATAGTAGATGCTCAATAAACGTTCCCTGCATCTCTGGGACTCATCAATGCTTGGGTTCATCTGGGTGTCCCATATGGGGGTCCCCAGGCCTTTCCGTGGACCCGCAGTGGGCGGAACAGCAGTCCGGGCCTCCTGAGATCCGTGTCTGAGCGTGTCACGGAGAGCGGTCTCCAAGTGCCCCCGGAGGTCTGTGCTTCCTGTCACCAGAACCCCATACAGGCCTCTCTGGAATCCTGCGGTGACAAAACAAGGAGCCTCATTCCATTCCTCCTGAAAAAAAGAATAAAGAAAATACTTGCTGGAAATTTCTGAGCAAGTGAGAACATGGAGATGGCAGAAGCCACCATCGCCTTAAAAGGCAGAGCCAGCGACTTCGTGGAGCTCACCTGGAGACGGGCTTGGGGTGGAGGTGCTCTTCCCCAATCCTTGTCCCTCAGTCCTCATCCCCCATCACCCCCAGCCCTGCCCCTGCCCCGTGGGTGCCTGGCCTTGGCTTCCAGCGACCTCACCCTTCTCCCATCGGCTCTCTGCACGCAGCGGCTTGTCTGAAGCTTCTGTGGGTCCCCCGCCCTCCTTACGACATCCTGCTGCTAGGCTGGCACTCAGAGCCTGCTGTCCCCTCCAGCTTCCTATGCCTTCCGGAATCCGGTCTCCTGGCTGCTCCCAGGAACCCCCAAGAGCTCTTCCTGTCCTTCCAGCAGAGGCTCCAAAGCCTGAGCTGGACCCCTGCGAGGAGAGAGGGTTAACATCTACGAGCCCAGGAATGAGGGAGGTGGCATCCAGGACACTTCCAGGCCGTATTAACACATTGTTGTTCAGCCGCTAAGTTGTGTCTGACTCTTCTGTGACCCCATGAACTGTTGCCGGCAGGCTTCTCTATCCATGGGATTTCCCAGGCAAGAATACTTGAGTAGGTTGCCATTTCCTTCTCCAGGGATCTTCCTGACCCAGGGGTTGAACTCACATCTCCTGCATTGGCATGTGGATTATTTACCACTGAGCTACCAGAGAAGCCCCTATTAACATCAGAACTGTTAAATGTTGAATGACTGCCCGTGGCACCCATCAGCCCTCTGGATCCACAATGCTGCCCAGGGCCCAACTTCACCAGCTCCTTGCCCTTGATAACCAGCACTCACGTTGACTTTGAAGGCCTCCAGAGGGTGGTGCCTGGGTTAGAGGTGGTAGTAACTATGAATAATTTATACCTATCGGGCACTGTCCTATATCCTTCATATATATAAACTCAATACTCAGGCAAAGGAGAAAAGGAAAGATACATTCATCTGAATGCAGAGTTCCAAAGGAGAGCTAAGAAAGCCTTCCTAGGTGATCAATGCAAAGAAACAGAGGAAAACAATAGAAATGGGCAAGACTAGAGATCTCTTCAAGAAAATTAGAGATACCAAGGGAACATTTCATGCAAAGATGGGTTCAATAAAGGACAGAAATGGTATGGACCTAACAGAAGCAGAAGATATTAAGAAGAGGTGGCAAGAATATACAGAAGAACTGTACAGAAAAAATCTTCATGACCCAAATAACCACAATGGTGTGATCACTCACCTAAAGCCAGACATCCTGGAGTGTGAAGTCAAGTGTGCCTTAGGAAGCATCACTATTAACAGAGCTAAAGGAGGTGGAATTCCAGCTGGGCTATTTCAAATCCTGAAAGATGATGCTGTGGAAGTGCTGCACTCAATATACCAGCAAATTTGGGAAACTCAGCAGTGGCTGCAGGCCTGGAAAAGGTCAGTTTTCATTCCAATCCCGAAGAAAGGCAATGCCAAAGAATGTTCAAATTACCTCACAATTGCACTCATCTCACATGCTAGCAAAGTAATGCTCAAAATTCTCCAAGTTAGGCTTCAAAAGTACGTGAACCGAGGACTTCCAGATGTTCAAGCTGGATTTAGAAAAGGCAGAGGAACCAAAGATAAAATTGCCAACATCCACTGGATCAAAGAAAAAGCAAGAGGGTTCCAAGAAAACATCTACTTCTGCTTCACTGACTACACTAAAGCCTTTGATGGTGTGGATCACAGTAAACTGTGGAAAATTCTTAAAGAGATGGGAATATCAGACCACCTTACCTGTCTCCTGAGAAATCTGTATGCAGATCAAGGAGTAAAAGTTAGAACCGAACATGGAACAATAGACTGGTTCCAAACTGGGAAAGGATTATGTCAAGGCTGTATATTGTCACCTTGCTTATTTAACTTATATGAAGAATACATCATGCGAAATGCCAGACTGGATGAAGCACAAGCTGGAATCAAGATTGCTGGGAGAAATATCAGTAACCTCAGATACACAGATGACATCACCCTTATGGCAGAAGGTGAAGAGGTACTAAAGAGCCTCTTGATGGAAGTGAAAGAGAAGAGTGAAAAAGCTGGCTTAAAACTCAAAATTCAAAAAATGAAGATTGTGGCATCCGATCCCATCACTTCATGGCAAATAGATGGGGAAACAATGGAAATAGTGACAAACTTTATTTTTTGGGCTCCAAAATCGCTGCAGATGTTGACTGCAGCCATGAAATTAAAAGACGCTTGCTCCTTGGAAGAAAAGCTATGACCAACCTAGACAGCATATTAAAAAGCAGAGACATTACTTTATGGACAAAGGTCTGTCTAGTCAAAGCTATGGTTTTTCCAGTAGTCATGTATGGCTGTGAGAGTTGGACTATAAAGAAGGGCTGAGCGCCGAAGAACTGATGCTTATGAAGTGTGGGGTTGGAGATTTTTGCAAGCCGCTTGGACAGCAAGGAGGTCATACCAGTCAATCCTAAAGGAAATCAGTCCTGAATGTTCATTGGAAGGACTGATGCTGAAGCTGAAACTCCAATACTTTGGCCACCTGATGCAAAGAATTGACTCCTTGGAAAAGACCCTGATGCTGGGAAAGATTGGAGGTGGGAGAAGGAGGTGACAGAAGATGAGATGGTTGGATGGCATCACTGACTCGATGGACATAAGTTTGAGCAAGCTCTGGGAGTTGGTGGTGGACAGGGAAGCCTGGTGTGCTGCAGTCCATGGGGTCGCAAAAAGTCATACACGGCTGAACGACTTAACTGAACTGAACAATACTCAGGATCACCCCTTGAGGCAGCTCCTATTATTACCCCATTTTATAAATAAACTGAGGCTCAGAGAGAGTGTGCAACTTGCCCGAGGGCACACAGTGTATAACTGATGGGGTAGGATTTGAACCCAAGCATCTCTTCACCCTAATCCTATGGTATTAGGACCTGCAAAGCATATTTTGGCTCAAAGAAGAAGGAGTTGGTGCTTATTTGGTTTTTGTTTGTTTGTTTTGGCATTGCCATGTAGCATGCAAGATCTTAGTTCCCTGACCAGGGATAGAACCCCTGCCCCCTGCAGTGGGGGGCATGCAGTCCTAACCACTGGATTGCCAGGAAAGTGCCCAAGGAGGCTTATTTGTTGAGTACCTGCTATGTGCCAAACCTTATGTTAGACCCTTTCAAAGCTACTTTATTTAATCCTTGCAACCACTAGTCCCATTTCACAGATGGGGAAAATGGAGGCCCAGAGAGATTCAGAGACTCTTCCCAGGTCAGAGAGTTAGAATGTTCTCTGCCTGACATCTTAGATGCTATCTCCCTGGGTGATCATGACAGTCCTCTGAGCGGTGTGACGAGGTTCCTGGCATCACTCCTGTTATCACAGTGAGGACGTTGAGACCTGGGAGACTAAGTCAGAACCCCTCACTCGATCGGACTCTCAGCAGTGCTGAAGCAGAGAGCCAAGTCCAGGCGCCAGGAGGTTGGTGCTAACCATTGCGCTGCATTGCCCTCATCAACTGGGGGCCTGGAGGCTCCCGGTGAGGAGCGAGAGAGGATGCCACATCCCAGCAGCTCCCGCGGCACCAAACCCCCCTCGTAGACACACGCTCCGGCCTCTGCTTGCTTGAGAGGTGGCAGGGTGGGGGGGCACCAGGAGGTGCTGCCCTCAGGGCGGCCAGCACACTGGCGGGGGTGCCAGGTACCACAGTCGGCCCCCTCCTCTTGCCTGAGCCCCACAGCTGGCCTCCGGGTCACCAGGCTTCATGTGACTATGGAGAAGTGACCTCTTCCCGCCGTTCCCCGCCCCAGCCCCTCGCAGCCAGGCAGAGGAAAAGGGCTGTGAGAGAAGGCGCTAAAGATAGCTGACCGGCCAACTTCCCCATCTCCCTGGCCACTACCTCGTCCCCCGCCAGGGGCTCCTCCAAGCAGGCCCCCACCCCACAGCAGCTGCTCCCCAGAGCCTCGTCACCCAGCCTGGGGCATCACACAGGGACCCAGGCCGTGGTCCTAATGTGAAGGCTCCCCACCATCCAGGCACTAGGCCGGGCAGGGATGTGACTTGTCCATTCTCGAAGTCCCTGCCCCCCTGCCCCCCAGGCTGACAGGAGGGGAGCATTTTTATCACCCCCATTTTCTATGTGGGGAGCCTGAGCAGAAGGGGGCAGCAGCTCCCTGGAACACAGCAGCCCATTCACGCCCCAGTGCACACAAGCACACCTCCACCCTGACACAGTCACCTGGTTCCATCTGACTGAACACACCAGCACGGCGACACGAAGGCCCATGGAGACAGCATGCCTTCTTGTTTCCTCGGGTCAGCTGCTCACCTGAGCGCTCCAAGATGTGTGCCATCAAAGGCAGGGCCCTACCCTGCTCCAGAGCTTTCCATGACTCTGCAACACATTTCTTTGTGCATACAGCAAAAACATGTATTAAGCACATCCTGTGCATCCGGCTGAGCACCGAAGAATTGATGGTTTTGAACTATGGTGCTGGAGAAGACTCTTGAGAGCCCCTTGGACTGCAAGGAGATCAAACCTGTCAACCTAAAGGAAATCAGCCCGGAATATTCATTGGAAGGACAGATGCGGAAACTGAAGCTCCAATACTTTGGCCACCTGAGGCGAAGAGCTGACTCACTGTAAGAGACCCTGATGCTGAGGAAGATTAAGGGCAGGAGGAGACGGCAGTGACAGAGGATGAGATGGTTGGATGGCATCACTGGCTTGATAGACATGAGTTTGAAAAACTCCAGCAGATGGTGAAGGACATGGAAGCCTGGAGTTTTGCAGTCCATGGGGTTGCAAAGAGCTGGACACGACAGCGACTGAACAACAGCAGTGCATCAGGCACCTTGGTGTGGCATTCAAAATGCATCACCATTTAGCCCCAGTCAACCTTCCAGCTCATCGCAGGCTGGTGTGCCCTGGTCTTGTGGGACCACCAGAGTCATCCTGCCCAGGCCTTCTGGCTGTGCTGTGATGACCTCACAAGGTGAGTCAGGCTGGATCCCAGCTCAGCCCCTTCCAGCACTGTGACAGACCCCGAAGACCGCAGTGAGGATTCAGCGGGTCCTGTGTGGGACACGCCGCTGACCTGAGTCTTCACTCCATGTCCAATCCACACTCCCTATCAGTAAATACTGAATGTGTGGACAGAGCCCCAAGGAGGCAGTATTTTACTTCTGTTCCACAGATGACCAAACCATTTGCCACAAGAACTCAGTATCTGGGCCTCAGTTTCCTCATCTGAAAGAATGGGGGCTCAAGGCAGCCTGGGTTGGATTTCTCAGGACCCTTTTAGCTCCAAGGCTGAGACAGTGAAAGCCAAAGGCCATCACAGAGCAAGGAAACAGAGAGTGAGAAAAAGGGAGGGAAAGAGAGATTCCACGAGCAGCAATAGTCAGGGAAGGCTTTCTGAAAGGAGGAGGCTTGAGTTGAACTCTGAAAGCTGAGCAACACCCGGCCAGGGCTAACCTGAATAGGAATGTGTGGTTCTGGAAGGGTAGGAAAGCACAGTGCAAAGGAATGAGTTTGTAACAGGGATTTCAGGCACAGCAGGAAGCAAGTCGAGAGAGATTTGGGGGTGGCTGGTGGGAGGTCTCCCCTGAGACTGTCGTTGCACCTCATCGCAGGGAGCCCACTTCTGCAGACCAGGTTGGAGTGGGTGGGAGTGGGGCCTCGTGGCCTTGTGTATCTGTGTATCTGGAGCTTGCCACACATTGGCTGTCTCATATTTTATTTTTTATTTTTGGTGAGGCACAGGCTTCTCTAGGGCTTTAGTTGCCCTGCAGCATGTGGGATCTTAGTTCCCCAACCAGGGATCAAACCTCTGCCCCCTGCACTGGAAGGCAGATTCCTAACCATGGGGCCACCAGGGAAGTCCCCTCTCTCTCTTTTTTAAAAAATATTTATTTATGTTTTTGTTTTAGTCGGGGTCCGGGATCTGCACTGTGGTGTGCGGGCTTCTCTCTAGTTGTGGCATGTGGGCTCAGTAATTGCAGGGCACGGGCTTAGCTGCCCTGTGGCATGTGGGATTTTTAGCTCCACCACCAGGACTGAACCCGAGTCCCCTGCCTTGGAAGGTGGATTCTTAACCACTGGAGCCCCAGGGAATTCCCTGCATTGGCTCAGTTACTCGTCACATCTAGAGGGGCAGCCGGCACAGAGAGGACAGCCAGTTCACAGACTAGGAATCCAGGCTTGACCACTGGGGTTCCTCTGTTCCCTTTTATCTAGAGGAGGGAAGGGAGAGGAAGTTTTTCACAGAAGCAGGAGGCCCACCCCTCAGAGCTTCTGCCAGGCTGTTCCCCCTGGCAGAACGTTTTCCCCTGACGCTCTCTCTGCTTCCCCTGCACCATCCGCACCAGCATTCTCACTCCATTACTTTTGCTGCTCTTTGCTCCATGTCTGTCTTCCCGGCCACATGGCACCACCCCGGGTCAGAGGCCAGTCTGTTCTGCTCGTTCTGTGCCCTCTGTACACAGCACAGGATACATAGCAGGTGTTCAACAGATACTTCTTGAAAGACCAACTGACCGAAGGCATGAATAAACAAGCTTAAGAATGAACGAAATGGTTTCTCCAAGGTCATCCAGGTAGTCAGGGAAGCTGGGCCCCGGGGGAACCCAGGGCTCCTGCCTCTTGCCTTCTGTCTGATTTTCCTGCTTCTGTCTGGATGTCCTTGTGGAGGGTCCACCCAGCAGCTGGAGTGACCTTGTTAGAACTCAAGTCAGGTCACCTCCCTCCATATGGAGCTTCAGTTTTACAAGATGAAAAGAGTGACAGGGATGGGTGGTGGCTGCCAACCGGGTGAATGTATATCAGTATTTATTGATTTATGTCTTCAGCCGCACTGGGTTTTAGCTGAGGCACGTGGGATCTAGTTCCCTGACCAGGGATCGAAACCTGGCCTCCTGCATTGGAAGCGAGGAGTCTTAGCCGCTGGACCACCAGGGGAGTCCCATGAATATATTTCATATCACTGAACTGTGCACTTAAAAAGGGTTAAGGTGGTATATTTCACCTTACTTGTATTTTAACACACACGCATGCACACACATGGCATCGTTCCTCTGCTCAGAACCCTGCATGGTTCCCATCAGTGCCCAGTCACTAGAGGAGAAGCCTGGGCCACCTTAGACACCCTACCACCCCGACCTCACCTCTCTCACTCTGCCCACACTCATGCTCATCCACGGCCACACTGACCTCTCCGTTCCTCTAACATGGCAGGCTCACTCCTGCCCCAGGACCTCTGCACTGGCTCTGTCCTCTTCCTAGAAGGCCTCTCCCTAGAAGTCTGCAGTGTGTTCGTTGCTCAGTCGTGTCCGACTCTTTGCAACCCCGTGGTCTGTCTTTGGAATTCTCCAGGCAAGACTATTGGAGTGCGTGGCCAGAGGGGATCTTCTTGACCCAGGGAGAGATGCTACTTTCTCACTGCAGACATCACCCTATTTACTGCTGCTGGAACCTGCTTCCCCAGTACTCTTGACCTGGTCCCCCCTCCACACCTTTCTCTCTTCTGCAGCCTGTCCCCTGATACTGAAACCAGAGAGAAAGGGGCAGGGCACAACCTTTAAAAGAATGACATAGCCCGAGGACACAACATAAACGGAGTAGAACCAAATATGTTCGAGATGGCAGATGAGCCAACTTCCGCTAGACCTTGAGCCTCAGAACACGCTCATTATAACACATCAGCAAGCCAAATACACGCCCACAGGCACCATGACAGTCCCAAGGCCGACCATAAAGGTCAAAAAGTGAGCGCGACCCGATTCCTGGAAATTCCCCACCCCTTTCCCCCAAACAGCTGGAATACTCCTCCCACTCATCAGCCCATGAGTTTACCCTCCCCTATAAAAACTGACAACCCCCATGCCCTGGTGGTGCTCAGATAAATCTGCTTCTTACCTATCAGTTTGTATCTTATTGAACTCTTTCTGTGACGAGACATCGAGAACCTGAGCTTCATGAAGTCCTGACTCCAAGAATGTGGTCTCAGTACAAAGACTGCAGGTTCAGGTCCCAAACTAAGCTCCACGGTTCCACTACCATCTGCAGAATGGGCTTACTCATCATTTTTACTGTTTGTAGTCCCCTCTCCTGTTCTCCAGGTTTCCAGAGAAGTTGGGAGTGCGTGGAAAGGGATGTGGTCTGGAGCGCGTGAGAGAGAGAACTCCAAGAGGCCAGCAACTTCCTCAAAGCAAATTTAGGAAAAAGCTGAAGTGAAAAAGGCTTGGGCAGCTGAGGGTTTCCTGCAGGCGGTCCCAGGGGCTGGGGGCTTGTGTCCAAGTCTGAGTGTGCATGTGTGTGACTGTTTTTCTGTGTGTGTGTTTCTCTGCACACAGGTATGTGGGTGGTGGGCAGAGGGGGTCCTGAAATAAGAGCTCTGCCCTCTGTGGGCTGTAGGGGTCGAGCCAAGTGGTCTCGAGACTCCCCAGTGCTTCGGGCTCAGCGCTTCTGCCCCTCGCCTGCCCAGGGCGACATGATCTAACAGGACGGCATGTGGGCTCTGGAGCCAGATTCTCAGGGCCCCCATCTCAGCTCTGCTGCTGACACTGTGACTTTGAGGAAGCCATTCAGCCACACTGGGCTTGGTCTCATCATCTGTAAAATGGGCGTGATCTGCCCAGAATCCGTTCCTAGGTTTGTTGCTGGGATCTGATGAGCGGAGGCCTGTGAGAGGCTGGAACCAGCCGTGGGGCCTCAGTAAAGACCCACAGTCCCCATTAGTCTAAGACCCAGGTGGGGTGAGACCCCACCCAGCCTCGGGGAGTGGGTGTCCCGGCAGAGGCCGCCGCTGGCAGGGCAGTGGGGCTGCAGAGGGGAAACCCAAGGTGGTCCAGAGGAGACACTGGCCCCAGGCAGGTGGTCTCACTGAGGCCTCAGAGATGAGGATGCTCTGGCTGCGGAAGGATGGGGGAGTCAAGGAGGCTGCAGGGAAAGAAACGGCCTGGCAGAGGCCACCAGGAACTCAGTGAGACCCATGCTTGTGGGATCAGGGATGAGACTGAGTGCAGCCACAAAGCCCTAACGAGAGCCAAGCTGCCTTAGACTTTGTCCCTGGGCAGTAGGGAGCCATGGAAGTGTTTGAGCAGGAGCTTAGAGGCCTCTGCCCAAGGCTTCTGAAGAAAGTGCAAGTGTTAATCACTCAGTTTTGTCTGACTCTTTGCAACCCCATGGACTTTAGCCCACCAGGCTCCTTTGTCCATGGGATTTCCTAGGCAAGAATACTGGAGTGGTTTGCCAGGCCCTCCTCCAGGGGATCTTCCCAACCCAGAGATCGAACCCTGGGTCTCCTGCATTGCAGGCAGATTCTTAACCATCTGAGCCACCAGGGAAGCCCAAGGCTTCTTCCAGGTTAATGAGGAGGCACTCTCCCAGCATAGGCTGAGAAGATGAGACATTTTTGTACACAATACTGAGACAGCAAGGCCTGAGTAATTACAGCATGCAGCTTAGTGGAGGAGTGAAGTCTTAAGCAGGCAGAGAAGCCCAGGGGAACATGATCTGGGAAGGCTTCCTGGAGGAAGATGCCCTGGAAGTGAGCCTTAGTGGAAACCATAAGAGACTGCTGCAGTGAGCTGGGTGACTTTGGGTGAACGGCTGCCCTCTCTGGTCTCAGATTCCAGGTGCCCTGCCAGGCTCAACTGAGGCCCCTCCTCTGTGGCTGTCTCAGCTCTGACATTCCGCGGTCAGGGAAGGGGACGACTGGAATCTGCCAGGGGCAGATTCTTGGTTTTGACCGAGAGCCCGCCTGCCTCGGTTTCCCCTCTGCATAGGGCTGGGGCGAGGCAGGGAGAATAATAATGCTTGATTGTCAAAACCTTGTACGCCTCGGGGGCCAGATGCCAGGGATTGTTTTCCATTCCTAGGAGGGTGGGCCCTTCCTGCCAGAAGAAAATTCCAAGCTCCTCCAGCCAGGGAGGGGGTAGACCCTGCCACCCTGTGACCACACACCCGCCGCCCGAACCTGTGGCATCAAGGGCCTTCTTTCTCTTCTCCTCTCTGTTGGCAAAAGGAAGCCGCCCAGGGCGTGGAGGAGAGGCCCTCAGCTCCTTCAATTTGCTCAGAAGCGCCCCCTCTCCCTTCCTGCCTTTGCTGTTTCAGGAGCAGGGAAACCTGCCCAAAGCAGGGGCCAGTGGAATGACCCCACCAAGGCCTGGCTTGGTCTGCTCCTGGTTGTTAGTCTGGGTGGTGGGAAGATTCCCCGGGCTTGTGTCCTCTGAGATAATGTGCTTGTTGTTTGGGAATTTTCTGCTTAATCCTCCTGTCAATGCAGGAAACTCCAGCTTGATCCCTGGGTTGGGAAGATCTCCTGGAGAAGAGAGTGGCAACCCACTCCAGTATTCTTGCCTGGGAAATCCCACGGACAGAGGAGCCTGGCGAGCAACAGTCCATGGGGTCACAAAAAAGATGACTAAACGACAACAGAGAGCTCTTGATCCCAGAACTCCACCGTGGAAATCCACGTTTCTGTGGTCCTGATCTTTGGTTGCAAGAGATTGCATTTCTGAAATTATTTGGTTCAAAGAGTCTTGGGGGCCTGGAATAAAAATATTCCAATATCTGATGGTCCTGGAATTTTCTCACTGTGAGAACCCACAGTTCTAGAATGTTCTAATTCCCAGTGTGGTCCTGGACGTCTGGATCCAGTTGCCTGTAGTTCTGTTGCCACACCTTGTTTTGAGGATGCCCCAGGAGCTGGTGGTAGAGCAGGAGGAGCCACTGGGGAGGGGGCAGTGGGGGGGGGTGGCACAGTGGCAGGCCAGGTGCACTGGTGTGGGTGTTGGCGGCAGCTCTTGCCGACAGCTGGGCAGGGGCCATTGTCTGAGCTCATGGCACCTGGCCCTGACCCAGGACTGGGAGGGGACCCAGAGAGGCCAGGCTGAGAACCTTCCAAACACTCCGGCACCTCCTTCCTTTCCCTGGGACCCTCCTCCCGTTGCCCACTGAACTCACAGTGGCCGAGAGTGCTGGCCCATTGAGGGAAACCCCCCCGCCCCCCATGAACAAGTAGGAGAGTCTGGGTGCAGCCTGGTCCCACTGAGGACAGGGGCAGTCCAAGAACTGTCCCCAGCTTCCTGCTGCCAGTCCAGGGCTCTTCCCATGTGGTCTTACATTATGCATCCCCTCAAACACCCCTCTTCCCGAGACGTTTGGCGTCTGGTCATAGACTCTCACCCCCACAGCATCCCGGGTCAGGAGCTTAGAGTTTGATACCCGGGGGGCCTCAATCTTCCCACCTGGGTCCTGGAGGAGGTGCGCCGTGTGCCCCTGGGGCCCTGACCACATCTGCTCTGACTGTCTGCTTCTTTGGCCCCTGGCCCTTCCCCAGACTCCCCTGAGCTCTCCTGGCTTCCGTGGGGAGGGCCTCCCCACCCTGCCCCACGGCCCCACTTGGCTCGCTCCCAGCAGGCTCGTGGGAGCTGGAATTTGGAGCGGTCCCTGGCGTGTGCACGCTGCCTCCCGCCTGCCGGGGCACCTCCCTTGACTCGGGCCAGAAATTCCTCCAGCTTGCTCCCAACAAGCCCCCGGGGAAGGAGGAGTGGTGGGAAGGGGCAGGGAACAGGCTGGAAATCAGGACTCAGTGGGGGTTTGTTGGGAGGGAGCCATGGTCTGGAGACACCCAAGGCAGGACAGGCCTATGAGAGGAAGAAGAAGAAGGGGAAGTGGGTTCTGACCACGTCCCACAGCCCTTGTCTCCAGTGCCATCGTGTATGGTTGAGGATGGCCTTTGGGTCCTGCTATGCCCTTCTCTGATGCTGGGAAAGATTGGGGGCCAGAGGAGAAGGGGGCGACAGAGGATGAGATAGTTGGATGGCATCACCGACTCGATGGACGTGAGTTTGAGGAGACTCCAGGAGATAGTGAAGGATGGGGAGGCCTGGCGTGCTGCAGTACATGGGGTCGCAAAGAGTCGGACACGACTGAGCGACTGAGCAGTAACAACAACAACATACACTTCTATGGATTCACTGATTCAAGTATTTAACGAGCACCTACTGTGTGCCAGGCGTTGCACTAGGTTCTGGGCTACACCTGTGAGTAAAAACCTGCCCACAGGGCACTTATATTCTGGGTGCAGACAGACGATGATGGCAGACACATCTGAGTTGTACTCCCTCAACACCTGCTCCCCAGACTGTCAGTTCCTGGGGGTCAGGACCATCCGACCTTGAAGCCTCTGGATCATTCTGAACTCAGCCCTCTTCCAGCACTCACGCCTCCCCTACCACCCTAACCCAACAGGGTGCTGGGGACTGTGGTCCTTGGCTGAGCATGTTGTCCCAGAGAACATCTGCCCCCCACTCCTATGTAACCTTGGGAGAGGTGTGGTCCTCTCCAGGCCTCAGTTTACCTATCTGTAAAGTGAGACATTGGGACCATCTGCGATGGGCCCACCTCCTCCACCCCGATGGCTTCGCACTCAGGTGTCCAAGGCACACGGGAGCCAGTCATCTTCCAGTGGACTTCAGTTGCTGGGGAGGTTGGCCTCGGGGCTGGTGACGTATTTCCAGCTGCCTGCTTGGCCCCGCTTCAGCTTGCCTGGTCCTCCAGCTGTGTAGCCCACAGCAGTGATGTCACTGCTGGGGAGACAGTGACCTCAGGTGGGGGTTACCCTGCCTCAGGCTCCTCTGGCCTGCTTCCTACAGGGAGCCTTCATGGGTTACTCTGCTACTCTGAGCACCTCTCAGCTAATCCAGACCCTACTATGGGCTAGACCCTCATCTGGGTGCCAGTGGAGCCACTCCAAATCCTTCTGGCATGCCTAGAGGGCTGGGCAGTGGTCTCCCGAGCACAGCGAGGAGTTTCTGTGAAACCTAAGCTGCTGTGTGCTCTTGGGCCAGTCACTCTTCCTTGCTGAGCCTCCACTCCTCTCCTGAAGCAGGAGTAAGTTTCCAAACTGGGTCCTTCAAGGCCCTTCCATTGAAGAGCAGGTGGGAAGCCTGACCCACGGCAGGTGGCCCTGAATGAGTAGCAGAAAGGGATGGTTCCCTTGGTAGCAGGGACATCTGGAATATTCCCTACCCTCAGGCTGTAATGGCATCCCCGAGCTGAGCTGATGTCTAATCCAGTCCCGTGCTGGGCTGCCTGCTCCCCTCCCAAGGCCCAAAACAGAGCTCTAGACCCCCAAACCTGCTCCTCGCCGGCGGTCTTCAGCTCAGTAAAGGCACCATGCCCACCCAGTTGCTTAGGCTAAAACCCACCAGTCCCCCTTGCTGCCCACAGACAGTTACACAGGCGAATCTCACTCAGTGGGCAAGAAGCCAGGGCGTGGAAGGAGCATGGGCTGTGGCTGCACGTGTGTGAAAGTCGAGAGCAGGCAGATGTTTCCCCTTGGGCAGGAACGGGGTACCGACCAGAGGGAGAACGAGGATGCTTCTGGAGGCCAGAAGAGATCTCCTCTTGATCTTGGAGCCAGTTTTGTGGGTAGGTTGAATTAAAAAAAAAACTATCAGTTTTGATTTTACTTCATGCAAACATGCATGCTAAGTTGCTTCAGTTGTGTCTGACTCTTTGCGACCCCATGGACTATAGCCCTTAGGATGGCGCGGATGAAGGTTCAGGGAGATGAGACCAGAAGGAAGTGAGGAAAGGGGCCTGGGAGGACAGTGCGAGCAATGGCCCTCAGAAGAGAGATAAGGACAGGGTCCTGATCCACCCTGCGGGGTTAGAAGAGGTCATTGTGAGGGGAGGGGCATTGGAGGTTGTCATTTTAGGGACTGATATATATATATATATACATATATATATCAGGTGGCGCAGTGGTAAAGGATCTTTCTGCCAGTGCAAGAGATGCGCGGGTTTGATCCCTGGGTCAGGAAGATCCCCTGCAGTAGGAAACAACAACCCACCCTAGTATTCTTGCCTGAAAAATTTTGTGGACAGAAGCCTGGCAGGCACAGTCCACGGGGTTGCAAAGAGCTGGACATGACTGAGCATGCACACACAACAACATGTATGTATATTTAAATTGAATATTTATTTATTTATTTGGCTGCCTCAGGTCCCAGTTGCATCTTTCTTTGTGGGGCACGAGCTCTCTAGTTGCAGGGCATGGGCTTGGTTGCTCCACTGGGATTTTAGTTCCTCAACCAGAGGTTGAACCCACATCCCCTTCATTGCAAGGTGGGCTTGTAAGCCCTGGACCACTGGGGAGATTTCTCTCTGTGTATTTTGATTGTGCCACCCAGCATATGGGAATCTTAGTGCCCTGATCAGGGATGGAACCCGAGCTCCCTGCAATGGAAGCATGGAGTCTTAACCAGTGGACCCCCAGGGTAGTCCCTACTTGATTTAAAAAAAATTTTTTTAAATTTGTTTGACTATGCTGCGTCTTAGTTCCAGCACTTAGGATCTTCAATCTTCCTTTTGCACGCAGCATCTTCAGATGTCACACGTGAACTCTTCGTTGCGGCACGTGGGACCTGGTTCCACCAGGGATGGAACCCTGGCCCCCTGCATTGGGAACGCGGAGTCTTAGCCACCAAGCCACCGGGCAAGTCCTGAAGAGCACCTCTTATCTGACCCCATCTGCACCTGTTGTTTTCTCTTGAGGGGGTTCCCATCTCCCCTGGGCCAGGGTTGCCCTGAGTCCTCACCCTGCATTAAAGCTTCCAGCTGTGCCTCCCCTGGGCGTGGGCTGGGACACGTGTGCCAGGTGAGTGAACAGTCTCTGACAGGCTGCCCGGCCTTTGTGTATCAGGCACACATCCTCGCCGTGAGGATTTGTTTGGACATTTCCCCCACTGGGTGCAGCTCAGAGCTGTTCTCGCAGGAAGAAGAGGGTGTGGGCTGGGACTCACGACCCGGGCTATATCTTATCACTGTGCCTGGGTGGCCTTGGCAAACTCCTTCCTCCCCAGTCGGCTTCCCGGCCTATAAAATGGGGATATTCACACCCGGGCAGGGGTCGTCAAGGGCCAGTCCAAGGCTGGCCCACTGGAGGGGTGTCCAGCTGCCCAGGAGTGCAGGTATAAAGGAGAGGAGGCGTTCTTAAGAAACAGTAATTAACTAGGGAGTCCAGCGATTTGGATTTTGGCCTCTGTGACTTGGGGCAAGTCATCTACCCTCTCTGATCCCTGCTTGGCTCCAAGATAGGTAATGTGGCTGCCCTTTGGGGCTGGGGACTGGGACAGGGGTGTTCCGCTCCTAGAACCCCACCTGGCAATGAAAGGACGTGGGGCGGTGTTGGCGGCCGGGGGCAGCGGCTGCTCAAAGTGTCTGGGGCAGACAATGGCTCTGTGTGCAGGGGAGCGGGCGGGGCCAGGCGGGTGGCACAGTGGCTCCCCAGCAGGAATGTGCCAGCCTGTCTGGGAATGCAAGCATGTTGCTCCCCGCATGGCCTGCTCCCTGATGGGGGCTCCCACCCTGCAACACTCGGTGTGTAGCCCGGAATGGCCAAGGGAGCAGAAGGCCAAGGGAGGCAGGCTAGGAATTCCTGGGTCCGCATCTCCTGCAAGACAACCTCCTGGGCTTTGGAAGAGTGAGGGCGAGGGGAAGGTGGGGAGCTTCTCCATGCCATTGACTTGCTGGGTGACCTTGGACAAGCCCTTGCCTCCCTCTAGCCTCGTTTCCCCGTTTGGCAGATGGTCTCTGATGGCCCTGTAGGGATTTCCTTGGTTAAAACATTTCTCATGGCCCAATCATGAGAATCCCTCTGCCTCATTCTGCTCCGTGGAGTGGGGACTTGGTCTGTCTGGGTCACCACTCTGTCCCCAGGCCCAGAACAAAGCCTGGCTGTGGCTGTGCTCAGGAAACGTTTGCTGAATGAAGCCGCATTCATATTATTTGGATTATTCTCTGCTTGTTGCCCCCAGGCCCTTTCTCTGCTCATCTCATCCTGCCTTTCAGCTGTCCCATCCTGTGGGTTCTCGGGGCAGTGGGTTTCTGGCTCAGCAGATTCCACTGGGTTTCAGCCAGTGGGAGGCGCTGGTGGGTGGGCAGGTGGGAGGATGGAGGAGGGGTATTTGTCCCCCGTTCTCCTCCTTGGTCACAGCTGGGCCTGCCACAGCTGTAGCCCCTCTGTGTGTGGCCTGCGCCCTGCCTCCCCTCTCACCAGCTTGCAGACCCTCAGGCCTCCTTGTCCTTCCTCGGCTCTGGGGACGCTCACAACTCCTCGGACACTTTTCCAGGGGCTTCACATCTCATCTGCCCGTAGCTCAGAGGGGTCCCTTCCCCAAGATTTCCTCTCCTAAAGCCCCTATCTCTGTTTCCTGCCAGGACCTTGACACGTTCACTTGCTTTATCCTCCCAGCCACCAGGCCAGGTAGCTTCATGATCCCTATTTTAAGACGAGAAAACTGAGGCCCGGAGAGGGTTTATGAATGACTCCGAGGCTTGTGGCCAGAGAATGCCAAGATTTGAACCCCTGTCTCTGTTACTCCAGCGTCGAGGACTTTGGTCCTAGGCAACACATTATTGTCAGCTTTTTAGATGATCAGCTTTTTAGATGGTAGTTAAAGCTCAGAATGCTCAGCTGGAATGGCCAGCAAGTAATAAAAGAAACAGTCATGTGCCCTGACTCTTACGTGAGCACAGCCTGGAGTCCCTGGCCCACTGCCCATTCAAGGGGTCCACTTCTCTCTTCTCCCTGGCTGGGGTGAGGAAAGGAGCTGGGTGGGCGAGGAGGTTTGCAGTCAGGGCCAGCGGAGTCCAGGGCTGGGCGCTTCCTCCAGCAGGGCTATCTCCAACCTGTAGCCAGGGCGGACAGGAAAGGTGTGCAGACAGCCCTCTCCCAAGGGAACTCCCCGGCCGGTGAGTCCAAGGACCAGACAAGCTCCTGCACTCCGGAGGTGGCTGAGGCTGTTGGATGACTTCATGGGCCTTTCCCACCCCTGAGTCACCCACACCTAACTCACCCGCCCCTGGGCACCTTTGGAGGAAAGGAGGCGGCTGGCTGGGCTGGCGGACAGGGTGGGGCTCTATTATCTAACGGTGCGGGGCGAGATGGGGGAAAGGAGGAGGGGGTCCGCCCCTGGACACGGGGTGCTGCCTCTGTGTTGCCTCTGGTGCATCACAACGTCCCCTCGGGGGGGTTCATCTAGAATCCCACCTTCCAGAGCAGGCTGGCCCGAACCGGCCACTTAAGGACTGTGGGTGCGGTTGCCTCAGTGCAAAGAATATGTCCCTGTCTGTCTGTCTGCCTGCCTGCCTCCTGTCTTGTACGCTGCACAGGTGTGAATCAGCCCAGGTGAGGAAGCTGATTCACCTTCCCCATCTGGCCCTGGAGAAAGGGCCACTTTCTCTTCCCTGGGGGTTGGAATTGAACTTCAACTTGACTGTTTTATAAAGACAGTGACTCTGCCATGGGGGATGGGGGGAGGACTCAGGGCCAGGACTTAGGGTGTCAGACCACTAGGAGAATGTCACGGACACCTACTAAGCACCTGGCTTGTGACATCCGTTCAGCAGGCATTATTTCAGACAGTCCTCAAACCAGCCTGCTGGCCATGTCCTCATTTTGGCAGGTGAAGAAAGTGAGGCTCTGGGGTTGGGGGGAGTGACCCACCTAAGGTCACACTGCCCAGGTAAGTGCCTGTGGGTGGAGGAGGTCTGATCTAAGTCCAAGATTCCAGGGGTTTTTTTTGAGGGGTGTTGTACTGGCGGGTATGCATGGGGTGTGGGTAGGCTCTTAGTTCCCCAACCAAGAAGTCCCTAGCCCAGGGGTCTTGTCCTCGGAGGAACCCTCTTGCCCCAGGTAAGGCCGGGAGGGGCAGAGGCAGAGAAGGGAGGGGGGTTCAGAGCCAGCCTCCTTTTCGCACCCCCACCCGTGTCTCTCGGTCCAGGGGTCGCCTGGGAAGGGCTGAGCTCCTCCTCCTCCTCTGTTCTGCTGTCGTTATCCTTTAAACAGCCTGATGGTTAATTAATTACCGAGACTCAGAGGGGCTCGGTCTAGTGCACTGGGTGCCTGTGACCCGGGAGCCCTCTCCCAGCCCCCAGGTGAGCAGGGGGACACACAGGCAGGGCCTGCCCAAGTCCCAGAGACAGTCAGAGGTCACTCTCACTGCTGTCGGGAACCTGCTCGGTCCCTGGCCGAGGGTACCGCACAGCCAGCCATCAGCAGCAGGGCAGGGCAGGGCAGGGGCTGTCGGAAGGAGGACAGACCCGAAAGGCCAGGCAGGGCAAGGAGGGCCGCTGCGCCCTGTCCTGGCTTCTGTTTCATGGGTCTGTTTGACCCCCAGCATGCCCTGCCCACCTCCGCGCCAGCTCTGAGGGCCCTCTGAGCCCAATCAGGGTCTGCCAACTGGACAGACCGTGCCCAGCTGGGTTCTGGCCCCCTCTGACCCTTCGCTGGGCTGAACCTCAGTTTCCCTAGCCTACCTCGCTGCCCAGCTTGCCTCACAGGGTCACCTGGGAAGAATGACCCTCCAGTGGAAACGCTGGGGGCTGCAGTTGGTGGATGTGGAGAGTGGGGGGCAGGTCCTTGCTGAGACAGGATGGAACACATGACTCCTTGGCCTAATCCTTTCTCCTTTTCCAGCCTCGGTTTCCCCATGTATAAAATGAGGGGTCGCATCAGTGAATGCCCAGGACCCTGGGGGGACTTTTAATGGGTGAAAGAATGGGTTGTTGGTGCTATGCAGAGCCCCAAGCCCACTGCTCCCCTCCCTGCCCCCACCATGTACTGGGTGCTCAGCTCATCCTCCCAGGGAGGCGCTGGGCTGTGAACACCAGCAGCCATCTCTCCAGTAACACGGGAGGCTCCTGATCTGGTCATCTGAGGACCCCTGGCGACTGTCAGCTTGGTCAGCCAGGGCCCGTGTGGAAGAGCTCAGTCCTGCCCACGGTGACAATTTACCTCATCGCTGAGGAGACTGGGCCTCCCGGGAAACCTGAGACGCTGACCCTGGGAGGCAAGGGATCTTGGAATACATCCGGTCTTCTGGGATTTTAGAATTGTTTTAAATTAAAATGAAATATGGGACTTCCCTGGCAGTCGGGTGGTTACAACTCCACACTTTCACTGCAGGTGGCACGGGTTCGATTAATTGGAAACTAAGACTCCACAAGCTGAATGGCAGGGCCAAAAAAGAAAAACAACTAAAATGCAATAATACAAGTAAAACCAAAGTCCGTAAAGACACCTTCCGTGTAGGAAGGCACATTCACCTGCCCCCCTGCAGGGGTTGAAGAGTGTCCCCTAGATTTTTGTCTACCCAGAACCTCAAATTGTGACCTTATTTGGAATAAGGTTTTTTTTTTTTTTTTTCAGATGCAATTAGAATAAGGATCTCAAAATAAGATCATCCTGGAATTGGGCAGGTCCTAAATCCAAGGACAATGTCCTTATAAGAGAAAGGAGAGGGATTTGAAAACGGAAACATGGAGAGAGGAAACAGGGACAGAACAGAGATGGGAGGGACGTGGCTGCAAGTCCAGGGTGGCGGGAGCCACCAGCAGCTGCGGGAGGGCAGGAAGGATTCTGCCCTAAGACTTTGGAGGGAGCCGGGCTCTCATGACACCTTGCTTTCGGACTTCCGGCCTCTGGAACTAAGAGAATAAATGTCTCTTGCTTTTAGCCGCTCAGTCTGTGGTTGGTTGTTACAGCAGCCCCAGGAAACCATTGCAGACTCATCCCAGAGCCCTTCCTAGTGCCCTGTCTGTCCCTCCATGGCTTCTCTCTGCTCCCCATGCAGAACTAACTTGTACACAAGAGACTGTGCTTTTCAAATAGACACACAGCCCACATCGTGTCCTGTAAGTGGCTGTCACCCCTGTCCACTGTGTCTGGGGAGGGCTCCAGGTTCTTACTCCTACAGCTAACTTCATCATTTCTAGTATCTGCAGTTAGTCCGCCCCATGATTCTACACGGCTCATTTAACGAGCCCTTGCGGATGGATGTGCAGGTAGCTTCCATCTTTTCTCCGTGTGCGCAGTGCCACCATGAGCATCTTTGCACTGTCTCTTTTGCACGTGCCTGATGATTTCTGGGGCACAGAAGATCCCTCAGAAGAAAAATTCCTGAATCAAAGGGTAAGCCCGTGTACAATTCTATTGGTTTTGTCAAATTGAGTTAAAATGTGTTAGAAACTTAGATACCTGAGGAGAGAAGCAATGGACATAGACTTTTCGGGTTTATCGTGTTGGATACTTCCAAGCCCAGAATCGTGAGGGAGAGAGGAAAGGTCCTTGGAAAGGACATCTATGCTGGTGTCTCACTTGGGGTGACACAGGAGTGACCACTCTGAGTCCCTCTGGGGTGAGCAAGAAGAAAGCAGAGAAGATAGGACCGGGGGTGGGGTGGGCCCTGGGAGAGCCCTGGCAGGAGCGAGGCACCTCCCCAGCCTGGGCACCCGGCTCCTCTGAGGCTGCCCCTTTCCAGCCAGGGTGCAGGGCCAGCTGGGTCCCTATGGCCACGCACACTGGTCCCTCTGTGCATGGCACTGAAGGAGCCGTGAATGGAGGGCAGGGTGGGGACGGGGGAAATGGGGCCACCTGCTCTAGGACTGATCTGCTAGCTGTGGCTGGAGGTCTGGGCTCGGGCAGGGCTCAGGGGGTCTGGGATAGACAGTAGTTGCCTGCCTTGGGGCCACCTCTGTCTTCAATTTGGTGGTTTTAGAAGATGCCCTGCCCCTTGGTATCTGACAGTCTTCTTACAGAGAGGTGGGGGGAGGTGTCTGTGTTCCTTTCTCTTAAATCTGGGTTCTGGGGATGCTTGGGCAAAATGATGGAAGTGATGCTGTGTCAGACCCAGGCTGTAAGAAATGGCAGCTTCCACTACCCATAACCCGGGTTGCTCACGCTTGGAACTCAACCACCATGCTGTGACAAAGCCCGCCAGCTCCATGGAAGGGCCATGTGGAGGGGAACAGAGGCCCCCACCCCCACAGAGCTAATGGATCCTCCAGTCCCCTATTGAGTTGCCCCATGCCTCCCGGAGCAAAACTGTGCCTTCCCCGATGAGCTCTGCTGAACTTGCAGATCTGCTTGCTCTTGTTTCAAGCCATCAAATTTGGGGGTCATTTGCTACACAGTGACAGCTAACTGAGACACCCCCACAGCCAAGAAAATCAGCACCAGTGCCTGAACACAGGCTTTGGGGTCAGTCCCACCAGTCTTATCCCAAGATCTCTCTCAGCCTCTGTTTCTTCCTCTGCAAACAGTGGTTGTAATAGCACTTGCCTTGAGAGGCGCTGAGAGGGTGGAATGAGATGAGGGGTGGAGGGGCTGGCAGAGTGCGAGCCACGATGCGTGGCAGCTTCTATGGCTGTTGCCCATTACTGTTATTTTCATAGGCACTAGAAAATGACCCACTCCAGGCTTCATTAAAATAGTCAGATCCTTCACTGATCATTCCTTTGGGGGCCTCCTCCTCCAGGAAGCCTTCCCTGACCATCCCAGGCTGAGCTGCTATCATCTTTGTGCACCTACAACCCCCTGTTTTCTCCCCACCATGACGTGGGTCCCACTGTGTGGTCATGGCCTGTTTATAACTGCCAGGCTGGGAGCTCCTCAAGGGCATCAACAGAAGGGCTGGCAAGGGGTTGAAGAGCCCCATGGGAGGACGGTATGTGTGCACACAGGTGGGTGCCCTGGAGCTGCTTGCTGTGGCTGCATGGCCCTCAGCCAGCCCGTGCACCCTGAGTGTGCCCTTGCGTGAGTCTTGCGTGCGAGGCCTCTGAGTATTTTGGCCGGGTCGTGCTCACGAGGATCCGTGTACACATGTCTGTAGGTATACGTGGCGTGGGTATGTCTCAGTGCTTGTGCCCTGAGTGCACGCCTCTGTGCACAAGCATGTTTGTGTACATGTGCCCGTGGAGGGGCATGAGTGCCAAGTACACGGGTGTGTCCATGTGTGCGGGCACGTGCTCCCGGGGGCACGCTGCGGCAGTGAAAATGCTCCCTGGAGCAGCTGCTACATCCGGGTCTCACCATTCCTCATTTGGGAACTAAAAATAGCCCGGGCCCAGCCCTGTCCCAGCGTGCCAGGGGCGATGGGCAGCCCCACCGGGCACCCTAGCCAGGCTACTGCCCTCCCCCCTTCTTGGGCGACTGCCCCGCCTGCCAGTCCCCACCTCGGGCTCCCATGAGCTCAAGCATGCCCTGTGCGGCCAGGGCAGTGAGGGGGTGGGGAGGTGCAGAGGCCCTGCCCACGTCCAGGCGCTGGACGCAACAAGGCCTGATAAGGTCAAGCGAGGCGTGGGGTCCGCCCCTCCCTCAGCCAAGGCCAGCCGGGCGGATATGAGTCAGCACAGGGGGCACTGGGCAGCCCAGGCCTGACCACTGGCTGGTGACGGGGAAGGCCCCCTGGGGTGGGCTCGCCTCCCTGGACAGGACAGGAACTGGCTAGAAGGAATCACCTGCTGGTGTTGGCCAAGCCCTGACCTCATTCTCCACCTTGAGGAACCCGACCTCCACTTCCGCCCAGAAAGCCCCACTCAGGGCCTTCCTGTTCTCGTCTGGTCATACCCTGGGTCTCCTGAGGGCAGCTCTGCCCCACAGCCTTCCATATGCCCCTTTCTCTGGAAGTCCTTACTGACCCCCAGGCTGGCCTCGGGCATCCCCTGGGCTCCCAGCTCCCTCTCTGAGTTCCTCACTCTCAGAGTCAAGCCTGTTTATTTGTCTCTGGAGCCTGAGCTTCTAAGGCCCAGGAAGCCTCTTTTCCATCTGTGTTCATATGTGGACCCCCACTTCTTCCCTTCATAGCCTAGGACGTCATTCTATCCTCCTCCACAGGGGAGGAAGCTGAGACCTGGCAAGGAAGTGACTGGCCCAAAGTCCCCATTTGCTGTGTGACTTTAGGCTGATGGCACAACCTTTCTGGCCTCCTTATCGGAGGAATCAGTGGGACACTAGCCTCTTGATGATGCTGTGTTGTCTAAGGGGACACTATGAATTCTTGAGGTATCCTGCCTACAAATCCCACCCTGGACAGGCTGCACTGGGGGGTCCCAGACACAGGCTCCACTGGGGTCTGTGTAGCCCCCAGCTAGATCGGCGGTTCAGGGGTAGAAATGCTTCTGGTTGGAATCCAGATGGTTTCCAGACCTGGGGTTGAGCCATTCCCGGAAGGAAACCAGCCGCTCTAAGCCCGGCTTGATGGGCAAGAGCATGAGGGTGTGTCTGGGGGCCCGGAACTGCCCTCATAACTTTCAGGAAGGAGTCTGAAGAAGGCGCCAGGGGTCTGGGGCCTGGGTTGGGCCAAGAAGACCTCAGACGGTGGATCTTCAGTGGACAAAGGGAAAGGGAGGAGCAGGGACGCCGTGGGAACCTGGGCCCTGAGCTCTGAGCCACCTTCCACAACTTCTGGTCCTGCAGCTCAGTTTCCTCATCTGTAAAATGGGGTCATAATAGCCTCACCTCCCAGAGTTTTTGTGAGGACTGAAAGGCTCGCATGCTCAGGGCCTGGACACATATAGCAGGCCTCAGGGGGTAGCTCTCCTTTTCCATCCTCTCTAGCTCCCAGGGAGCTTGCCCCCGACCCCAGGACACCTGCAAATCCCCCTCCATGCTCCAGGTTCAGAGAGTGACAGGAGGGAAAGAAGAGGGGACAATGGAAACAAATAAAAAAAGGATTCACTTGCTGAAGGCTGCTGCTCACGTGTCCAACAATTAAAATACATCACAGGAGTGGAGCGAACAGCTCCCACTCCATTCCCTAGTCCAGTTTCTAGAGTCTTCCAGGGATGACCTAGGCAGACACATGTCAAGAAATGTTCACATGCTTTCCTCTGCCTTAAACACACGCCCGTCGGTGGCCTAGCTCTTCCTCTCCTGCACCTTGGCGAGTGGCCCCGTAGGCCCCTTGCAGAGCTTCCTCGTTCTTTTCTTGCGGCCCTGCCTGCGGGTGTTCCAGCACTTGTTCAACCAGACCACAGATGGAAGCTGGTCTGCTTTCCCTTTCTCTCTTTCCTCCTCTCTTTCTTTTTTCCTCCTTTCTTTCTCTCTTTCTTCCTGTTTCTTTTCCCTCCCTCCCTTCTCTCTCTCTCAGCAAGGGGACAGTAGAATGCAAGTGTTTTCCTTTGGGAATCAGGGACGGGAGACGTGGGCTTGAGTGTGGCCTCTGATTCCCATCCCTCAGGGGGTCTTATCCATCTCGCTTCCCCTCCTTCAGCCTCAACTTCCTCCTCTGTCAAGGGGTGGTTGCTTCTATCAGTGAGACAGCATCGCGAACTGGTGGCCCACAGGCTGCATCTGTTTACGGACTGTTTTGCTCCCCTCAATTTTGCCCAGATCTAGAGATTTCGCATTAAAACACAGATATCTGGCTTCTCTTGAAAAACAAAACGTCTGGCAAAGGCTGCCTATAGTCAAGTAGCAGCAGCCTCCTTTGGACGGGCGGGGAGCTCCCTTAGCCCACATGGCTCACTGACCTTTCTGCCTGCTCCACAAGCAGGTTTGTGATGTTGGGGTTAGAGTCCTGCAAACATGGTGGTGGCTTTGTGAGCTCCCCGAGGGCACGGTCCTCAGTGCCCAGCACGGGCTCCAGCTTTACCTCTTGCCAGCTTCTCAGGCTGTCTGGGACTTTGTAGCCAGAGCCGTGAGCAATCCAGGCCTAAGGCCCCAGGCCTTGGGTGGGAGGCTCCAGAGCGTCTCCCCTACCAGAAGGGAAGCGGAAGCGCCGGCACCACGTCTGTCTGGGATGGGCTCCAGGCTCCAAGCCAGGCGGCTGTGTCCTGGGAGGTGGCAGCTGAGGCTTCTTCCCTAGGCTGGAGCCGGAAGCTAGGCTACGGGCACCTGGAGTTCCCATCTCCTGGTCCCCAGGATGTGGGTTCCTGCGCACAACCTCCCACAACTTCCTCTTCCCCACCTACAGGCAGTCACATCCTGTAGGGGTGGGCCAGGCCTGAAGGGGAGGCAAGGATGAGGGTGGAGTCCTGGTGGGACCTTGGGGGGATCCTTTCTCAGGGGCAGTTGAGATCTCTTCTTGGTCGCAGGGTACCTTGGAACACAGTTTGAGAACCACTGGTGGAGCCCTATAGACAGATGGAAAAACAGGCCTGGAGAGGAAAAGGGTGGAAGGGCCAGAGCCGGGGAAGCCCTTGCTGTCCCTCTTTTCTCCAAAGTCTACTACAGACCCAGGCACATGAAAATGTAGCTAATGGTGCCCTAACTCACTGGAAAGGCTGCCCTGACAATGTCTTCCCAGCATACACACACATACATACACACAAATGCCCACCAAGTGCCTGCTTCGTGGGGTTGTAAAGAGCAAAAGAGATGATCGCGCAGGGAACAAAGCTGCCAATCCTAGCTGCTACCACCTGTGAGTCTAACCAGATGCTGGACAGGCAAGCTTGAGTATCTCATTTGTTAAATAGCTTTATTGAGATATAATTTACATACCATAAAGTTCACCCATTTAAAGTGTGTGGTTCAGTGGTTTTTAGTATATTTACAGAGTTGTGCAAACATCACCATAATCTAATTTTAGGATTGCCCCGCAGAGCAAACTGATACCCATCAGCAGTCACTCCCCGTACCCTTTGCTCCAGCCCCAGAACCACCACTCTAGTCTCCATGGATTTGCCTACTCTGCACACTTCATACAAATGGAATCATACAACATGCGGTCTTTTGTGATGCTCTCACTTAGCATCATGTTGTAGCATGTATCAGTACTTCATTCTTTTTCATGGTTGAAGACTATTCCACTATATGGATGTGTTCCTTTTGGCTCATCCATTCACGGATGGACATTTAGCTTGCTTCCGCTTTTCGGCTATGAGGAAGACCACTGCTACCACCATTCCTGGACAAGTCTTTGTTATGGACATGTTTTCATTTCTCTTGGCTATATACTGAGGTGGGGAGTTTCGGTCTCAAATGGTAACTCTTAGTTCAACATTTCAAGGGGCTGTTCAACTGTTTCTAAAGTGGCTGAATCATTTTACACTCCCACCAGCGATGTATGAGAGCTTCATTTCTCTATATCTTCACCAATGCTTTTTCCCCATCTGCCTTCGATTATAGCCATCCTTATGGGAGTGACGTTTTAATTTTTATTTCTTTAACCATTAATCATGGTCATCTTTTCACGTGCTTATTAAGATATGTTTTGGGGAGAAATGTCTATTCAAATGACAGCATCTCATTTAATCCTCACTAAAATGTCATGAGATCTGTACTATTATTGTCAGCTCCTTGATGTCAGAGGAAAACTGAGGTTCAGAGGAACTCATGAGAGATGGTAGGGCCAAGGCTATGAGCCCTGGGCCCTTACACTGGGATACCACGTCTGGGGAGGAGAGCCTTGTGCAGCTCAGAGTCATGGAAATGGAGGGCACAGGCAATGAGGGCAATAAGGAGGCCTGAGGAGCCCCCCTGGGGCTTCAGGCTCAAAGAAATGAGCCCTGGGACTTCCCTGGCGGTCCAGTGGTTAGGACTCCGCGTTTGCACTGCAGGGGCACACGTTTATCTGCTCTGGGAACTAAGATGCTGCGTGCTGTGGGTGCGGTCAAAAAACACAAATGAGCCTGTAGTCCTCCTAATGTCTTGCTCTGTCTCATTCTGGGGCCTTGGACATCTGCCTCAGCCTCAGTTTCCCCATCTACCATTTATTCTGCCATGAGCATAAGATTTGCTGCTACAAGTGAACTCCTTGAAAGCAAGATGGTGGGGAGCTTCCAGACCCCCAGGTGGCTCACCCTCCATTCACTGGCCTGCCGGGGCCAGCTGAGGGCTGGGGTCTCTATTCTGGGTCTTGGGCCAGCCTGCACTCCTGGGGCCCAAATGCTGGGAGGTTCTGGGCTGCAGGGAAAGCCTTGCTCAGGCTGGGGGTGGGCGGAGGGCAGGCAGGCAGTGCCTGGGCTGCTGGGCTGTGGGAAGCAGCACGCTTGTCCCTGGGTGAGCGCGGCCTCCTCCCCTCTGTCCACCTGCTGTTTGCACCTGGGTGAGGGGGTGAGGCAGGAAGCTCGAAAGGGGGCAGGGCTGGGGTCAGGCTGGTGAGCACACGAGGCTGAGAGGCCCTCCTCTGGTAAGAAACCGAAGAGTGACTCGTTCACTTGTCCATTTATTCATTTATTTAATTTTATTATAATTTTTTTAAATTTAATTTTATTTTGGCTGCATCTCAAAGCATATGGGATCTTAGCTCTCTAACCCAGGATCGAACCCATGCCCCTGGCCTTCAAAGGCAGTGTCTTAACCACTGGTCTACCAAGGAAGTCCCGTCATTCATTCCTTTATTCATTCATTTGAGTGTGTGGGGCGGGTCAGAGCGGGCTCCCCGGGGGAGGTATGGGTGGAGCCAGGCTTTGGGAAGAGTGGCTGCGGCCCTCAGGTCATTTTCCAGGGGACACTGGAGACTGGGCCCCCTCCTGCCCAGGAGCTCTGGCTGGCTTATCGCCTGCCTGTCTCGGGCGGCTCTTCCGATCGGCTCCTTGGGTTTCAGCCCCAAGTCTGTGATAGTGGGGATGTGGGAGACCCAGAGGGCAGGTGGGTGGCCCCGCTGCGAATAGGGCTCCAGGCATCCCGATTCCCCCGGGTTATCTCTGGCCTGGGACAGGCTGGGAAAGTGAGAAGCTGTGTTTATCTCCTCCACTTCCCTCTGGAGATAGGGCTGCCTCAAAGCCCTCTTGTTCTGCCCCCTTCACACCCAGCGGTCTCGTGGGAAGTGAGGGGGGTGGGGGGCTCCCTGGCAGCACCGAGGCTGTGGTGGGGGGGCCAGAAGTGAGGCCAAGTAGACTGAGCACCGGGCGGGCAGCAAGGGGCTGCGAGGGGTTTCATGCTCACCGAGCATCTACTATGTGCCGGAGCAGGGGAGAGATTGATACGCGCTCACACCAGGGGGGCCCAGGCAGCGGCCAGTCAGCTGACCAGGGCAAGCAGGTCCGAGGACCCCCTTCTAGGACAGGTGAGACCCGCTAGTTACTAGCTCATGAGGAAGCCTGAGGGCTGGAGGCGGGGGTCTGGGCAGTGCAGGGGGGCATTTGGAGACCTGGAGCCGAGGCTGGTTACTGGTGGATTTGGGTGTACTTTAGGATTTAGCAACCTGGAAGGTCCCGGTGACTCCCCAGCCTATACGGTGTCGAGGTGAGGGGCTCAGGGCAGAGACAGCGGGAGATAACGTCTGCTCGTCTGTGAAGAGACCTGAGCATGGCTCATCCTGCACAACCGAGGCGGAAGCAAGGTCCCCGAGCCGGTGGCCGCAAGTGGTGCCGGCGCAGACTAGGGCGGCCGACTGGAAATTTCTGTTTGACCATTTTTGACAAAAACGGCCATTTCCTGTGCTCAGGCAGTCGTGAGTACTGGTGAATGTAGGAATTCAGGTTTCTCAGGCCTTGTTCCAGGTACTGGAGGCACAGAGATGAGTGAGGACGGCCAGACCCTGTATTCAAGAGCCTAGGGCCAGTGGGCAGACAGGTAATTGCGGGTAAAAGGTGGCTGATGGCTCCAAGGAAGGCGTGGCAGACAGAGTAACTGCGCCCGCGCCCCCCACCCCCACCCCACTGCCCAGGATAGCCAAGTCCTAATCCCTGGAATTTTGCCTTTGGGGCAAAAGGAATTCTCCAGATGTGATCACGAGATGGGAGGAGATTAGCTGGATCATCCATCAGGGCCCAATGGAATCACCAGGGTCTTTGTCAGAAGGAACAAGCTGAACTGCACACTTAAAAGCAGTTGAAAGGACAACTGTTACGTTAGATCTATTTTACTGCAATTCTAGAAAAGTAATAATGTAGTAGACCCCACGTCATCGAATTGTATACTTTATTTATTCATTTACTTATTTTGACCACATGGGTGGGGGTGGGGCTTGCAGCATCTTACTTCCCCAACCAGAGAGTGAACCTGTGGCCCCTGCTGTTGAAGTGCAGAGTCCTAACCACTGGACCACCAGGGAATTCCCTTGGAACCGTATACTTTAAATGGGTGAATCGTATGGTATGTGAGTTACATCCCAATAAAGCTGTTTTTAAAAAACCAAATGGAGGGACAAAATACCCAAGTAGCACTCCTCAAACATGTCGAGATCAGGAAAGACTGAGGAACATCACAGACAGGAGGGATGCGGGTAACAGAATGTCACGTAGGATCCTAGACAGATTCTGGAACAGGGAAAGTACATTGGTGGTGAAGCTGGTGACATCTGAAAAAAGTCTGCAGTTTACAGGGCCGTATATACGTTAACCATCTCATCCTCTGTCGTCCCTTCTCCTCCTGCCCTCAAGCTTTCCCAGCATCAGGGTCTTTTCCAGTGAGTCAGTTCTTTACACCAGGTGGCCAAAGTATTACAGCTTCAGCTTCAGCATCAGTCTTTCCAATGAGTATTCAGGGTGGAGTTTCTTTGGGATTGACTGGTTTTGATTTCCTTGCGGTCCAAGGGACTCTGAAGAGTCTTCTCCAGCACCACAATTCAAAAGCACCAATTCTTTATGGTCCAACTCTCATATCCATACATGACTACTGAAAAACCAAAGCTTTGACTATACGGATCTTTGTCAGCAAAGTGATCTCTCTGCTTTTTAATGCACTGTCTAGGTTTATAATAGCTTTTCTTCCCAACCTGTAAGATTAAAAATTTATGTTGCTTTAAGTCATCACATTAGTGGTCATTTGTTACAGCAGCCACAGGAAGCTGATACCGAGGGTGAGGACAGATAATAACGACAGCCACAATAATGAACACTTAGGAAGGGCCCAGCATGGTTCTTGAAGTACTTCACATGTGTAAACAGTTGGTTGTCAAGCACTCCTCAGTAGACGGACCATTATGGTATTCCCACTATACAGATGAGGTGCCTAAGGCACAGAGAGGTTAAGTAACTTGTCGAAACTCACACAGCTGGGACAGCAGAGTGGGCTTCTACGATGGCAGCTGAGTGTATGCGTGTAGCTGCTGCCCTCACTGCCTGGCTTCACCCTGGGTGTGAATTCTGACCCCGTTTGGCCCGTGTTGAGACCTTTGAAAGAATTTGATTAATCTCACAACCATCCTATGGAGTAGATGTTTTTGTCATTCTGTTTTACAGGTGAGGCAACTGAGGCCCACTGAGATGGAGCCCCTTGCCCAAGTCACAAGGACAAGGCTGGGCAGCGTTTCCTAAAGATGCTGCTGCTTCCAACTGGGGCCTTGGAGCCCCTTCCTGCCCCCTTCTCCACATTCCCTGTGCTCCCTGAAAGGGAATGGCATCCTCGTTAAATGTCCCCACACCCCTGCATGCCAGAGAGGGACATCCCGGCCCCATTGTTCAGGCCAGGAAGCCACCCCCTCCTTGATGGCCAGGAGAGGCAGTCTCTGGGGGGAAGAGTTCCTTCCCAGAGAGGTGAATGCTCCCGGAGCAGGCCCTGGCTGGGTCCAGGACAGAAGGCATACACTGGTCCTTTAAGGGCCAGGCCAGGGGTCACTGAGTCTCTTAACCTTTTCTAGCTGGGTGGACCTAAGACCAAGGGCAGCTGCTGACAGCAACTGGGGGAGGGGAGAAGAGGCTATTGTTTAAGGCATGGCCTCCTCCTTCTCTGAACTCAGTTTTCTCAGCTGTAAAATGGGAGAGAGGGGCTGGGGCTCTGTAAGCCCCTGGCATCCTCTGAGCCCATGACCCCAAGGATGCCTGCTTCCTGTTCATTCATAAAACAGAGTGAGCACCTATTGGGGCGCTCACACCATGACTTTTCCAGTTAAATCTCACAGCGACTGGGAGTGAAGCATACCATTACAGTTTTTTATTTTTCCATTTTTTAAATAATTTTTGTTTATTAATATTTATCTTTATTTTTTGACTGCGCTGGGTCTTCACTGCTGCACGGGCTTTTGCTCAAGTTGTAACGAGTGTTGGCTACTCTCTCATTGAGGTGTGCGGGCTTCTCATTGTGGTGGCTTCTCTTGTTGAGGAACACAGGCCCCAGGGCGTGCGGGCTTCAGTCATTGTGGTTCCAGGGCTCTAGAGCACAGGCTCAATAGTTGTGGTGCACGGGCTTAGATGCTCAGTGGCATGTGGGATCTTCCCGGATCAGGGATCGAACCCATGTCTCCTGTGTTGGCAGGAGGATTCTTTACCCTGAGCCACCAGGGAAGCCTTACAGTTTGTTTGAGAAGTGAGGAGGGGATTCCCTGGCGGTCCAGGGTCTAGGACTCAGTGCTTCCACTGCCTTGGGCCGTGGGGGCTTCCATCCCTGGTTGGCAACTAGGATCCCATATGCTGTGAAAGTGAAAGTGTTAGTTGCTTAGTTGGGTCCGATTCTTTGCGACCCCACGGACTGTAGCCCGCCAAGCCAGCCAGGCTCCTCCATTCATGGGTTTTCCAGGCAAGAACCTGGAGTGGGTTGCCATTTCCTTCTCCAGGGGATCTTCCTGACCCAGGGATTGAACCCAGGTCTCCCGCATTGCAGGCAGACTCTTTACCATCTGAGATACCAGGGAAGCCCCATATGCTATGCGGTGTGGCAAAAAAAAAAAAAAAAAAAGTGAAGAAACTGAAGTGCAGAGAGGTTAAGGAGTGCCCAAGGTCATCCATCTGGGGAGCTTAAAGCTGGGATATGCACCCAGGACTCAGACTCCTTGGGCTGTCGGAGGCCACTAGCCATCCCCTCTGGTCTGTAGTCACCATTCACTCTTGCTTTCTCTCTAACCTGCACTGAGGGGTGGGAGCTGTATTAGGGATTGGGGGTTGAAGAGTGAGCATCAGAGGGTCTGGCTTGTGAAAATTTTTTTTTTTTTTTTTTCTGGCTTGTGAAAATTTAAGAACCCAGATGATGCTGGTGCTCCAGTAACTCCTACCCTGCCAAGCCCTGTGCTTTCTCTGGGATGGACCAGGGCTCAGGAGCCAGTTGCAAACTGCCCCCGGGGTCAAGGAGGGCTTCCTGGAGAAGATGGCATCTCAGCTGAACAAGAGTATGCATTAAGCAGGCAAAGGAAGAGGGAGAGGACCTTCTGGGCAGCGGGAAGCCCAGGTTCAGAGAAACAGGAAATCTCCAACCTGCCTTGTCAGCTCCCCTCCCCCTCCCCCTGGCCTATTTTCTCAGCACTGCTTCTTGGCCTGGGGACCCCTCTGAGCTTCCCCTGGCCGAGGCATGGCTGTTTGTCCACCTGCAGGTCCTTCTGGTACCTGAGAGCTTCTGCACTAAACTGTTAGCCAGGTGCGGTCGAGAGCCTGGACTTAGGAGCCCGACCACCCCATTTAGACCCTGCCTCTCGCCTGTAGCTCCGTCACCTGCCTTGAGACTTGGCCTCCTTGTTACTGTCTCAGTGTTATTCACGATTGTTACTGTTCTTAGTCCCTCCAGCCCAGCTCACATCACGAAAGGCCCGTGGACTGCACTTGTGCAGGAAGCACAACTGAAGAGCCGAGCACGGCGTGGGGCCAGGTGGCCGGGGGCGGGGTCTGGGCCGCAGCAGTCCCCAGGGACCATCTGGGAATCTGGCCCTGCCTGGCCAGGTCTGCAGAGTATTCAGGAGATGCCAGCAATCCAAGAACTCTCCCAATTTTTAAGGGAAGGCCAAATTTTAGAAAACAGTTCGGGGTTGAGAAAAACTGGGCTGGATCCTGCCCTCGGGGCTGCCAGATGTCACCCTCTGCCTCCTCAGCGCTGCTCCGATTCTGACAGGCCAATGAGCATCTTTTCTCGTTGGCACAGAGCCGAATGCCAGGGCAGTCTTCCTGTTAGCTCTCTCCCTCCATGCCTTCGGGATGGAAATGTCTTGAGGGCAGGGGTTTTGTCTGTTTTGCTCACTGCAGTATTGCGAGGACCTAGGCCGGTTCCTGGTGGCTCAGAGGTTAAAGTGTCTGCCTGAAATGCGGAAGACCCAGGTTCGATCCCTGGGTCGGCAAGACCCCCTGGAGAAGGAAGTGGCAACCCACTCCAGTATTCTTGCCTGGAGAATCCCATGGACGGAGGAGCCTGGTAGGCTATAGTCCACGGAGTCGCAAAGAGTCGGACACAACTGAGCGACTTCACTTTCACTTTCAGGCCTGTTCCTGGCATATAGGAGGTGCACCTCTTCTGCTGAATGATTAGAGGAATGCCTGATGGTACAGGGAGGTGAGGTACCAAGGAAGGATGGTGGGCAAAGCTGATTGATTGGCTGAGTGACTGTGGACACTTCACATCACCTCTTGGGGCCTCTCTTTGCTCTTCTGTAGAATGGATGGTGCTTAAGGCCTTTGGAAAGCAATTCGACCCAGTGTGCCAGAAATCTATATGACTCACTGACCCAGTAATTCCATTCCAGCCAAGGAGATATCCCTAAATATGGAAAAAGGAAAGCTTTATGTACAAAGATCTACCAAAATACATTATTTATAACATCGAAAAACTGGAAATAACGGAGATATCTGACAATAAGGGAATGGCTAAATAAACTATGGAACTTCCACTTGACAAACTATTAGGCAGCCAATAAAAATGAGGTTCAGAGAAGAGGAAAAAGAAACGGGGTTACAGGGAGTGAAATAACCAGAAAAGTGCCCGTGATATAATGGCAAGTCAAAAAGGCAGGATACCACCGTTTTGTTTTTTTTCTTTTAATATACAGTATGACCTCAGCCAGGTTTAAAAAAAGGTTCCAAACAAAAAACTATAGAAGGAAATCCATCAAACCTTAACAATGATTGTCCTGGGTGGTGGGGCCGTGGGTGGTGATTTTTCTTCCTTATTTTGACTTTTCTGCATTTTTCAGGTTTTCATAAATGAACATGTATTGTTGCTTCATTAAAAATGAAAAAGAATGTGAATTGGGAAGTGGGAGTTGATGCAGTTTAAAGTCTACCCAGGTCTCTGAGAGGGAAGGTCACAGTCTCCTCCGGGGAATCAGAGAAGGTTCTGGGCTTGGGGTTGGCAATCCAAGTTCAGAACCAGGAGTGTGTGTGTGTGTGTGTGTGTGTGTGTGTGTGATGCTAGGCAAATCGTTCCATCCCTTTGGGCTTCAGCGATGTCCCCTGTCAAATGGGGCCCGGTCCCTCACTTTACAGTAGCAAGAACAGGACAAGAACATGGCTTTCTCATGCCTTCTGAAACTCCAACTGAACGAACCCAAAGGTACCCTTATTAGCAGTTCCTGGGAAGGCCAGTTCTGCTTCCAGTCACCTTGGGAAGATGTCAGCATCTTTGTTTGGAGTCCTTGGGAGTATTTTTGGCCCCCCAAGGTACAGATGTTCCTGACTCATTTTGGAAAGTCGACCCGGGGTAATTTCCAGAAATGCATCACTGTGTGGAGGAGGAACAGGGCCAGGGACTTAGAGTCCTGGGTTCTTGTCCCAGTTCTTCCTCCACTGCTGTGCGACCTTGGGCGAGTCACTCAGCCTTCCTGGCCTCAGCTTCCCCCTGCCACAGGCTCTGGACACAGCAGTCACTAAGACCCCTAAACTCTGTTCATCCGAGGCCCTCTCACCAGCCCTTAGGGGCAGGGATGCAGGACTCTGAGAGGCAGCCCCTTAGTGGCTGGGATCCCCAGAACCTCCCGTGTGTGGCCTGTGACCTCATTTCTGGCCCACCATTCCCCGGGAGAGTGTGGGGGTAGGTGGGTGGGTGGTTTGGGGGGATATATCTCAGAGAGTGTCTTGAAGCTCAGTCCATGGGGTGGGATTACCCTCAGTTTCCCTCAGTGCCCACTGTCACATTTGACCCCTCAGAGGGTCCAGCAAGGGGAGGAAGGGCAGAGGCTGCTTTAGGGCTGGCGGTGGGTGTACAAGAAAGAACACCTGTGTACGCACAGCCGAAATATACAAGTGGTGTGCACCAGTTCTCAGCCAGCGGTGACAGTCACCCCGTCCTTGATACCACAAGGAACCCCAGAGCCTTAGTCCTGGATACTCCCAAGCCTCCTGCTCTGACACACAAGAGATGTGCAACAGACCTGTTAGCCCTCAGGCACAGATCAAGGACATCGGCCCTGATTACTGTCTAATTAACCTGATGGTTAATGCGTGTCCAGTGCTTCCCATAGGAGCCACCACTGTGAATCTTCAGACCCGTTCCGTGAGATAGGCCCTGAAGCTCTTCAGCATCTATAGATGGGGGACTGGAGAATCAGAGGGGTTAAGAAACTCCCCCGTGATCACAGCTGGCATGGGCACAGGGCCAGGATTTGACCCAGGCCACCTGGCTTGAGTTCACACTCGTGATCATAATGTTTCGAGACCACTTAGCCTCTTCCAGCTGCGGCTTTGGCAAATGCGAAGCTCAGCACAGGTCAGTGGCTTCCCAAGGTCACACAGTACATGTGTGCAAAGCCCAGACCGGCTCCAGACGTCTGGCTTTGGGGCATGGGGTCTTTACACTTGAACTCGAGGGGATCTGTCTGTCATAGTCATCTTTGACTTCCGTGGCCAGCACGATGCTCAGCAAACAGGCCAGTGGCTAATGTGCCAAGTGGACCCGGATAACTTCCCTGTTTGTTCATTCATTTATCCGTCTGTCCACTGAGATCCTTCTTGATGCCAGGCCTATGCCTGGCCCTAAGGTATAGAGATGAGCAAGACCTCTCTTCTGCTCATAACCCAGGGACCTCCAGGAGGCGGTAACAGCTGAGATGTGAGGAGGGAAGAAAGGGTGTTCTGGGCCCAAGGAATGGCTGATGCTTTTGGGGAACCCCCAAGTTGTCTGGGAGGGTTGCTGAAAGGGAAGGAGAGCAGGCTACCAGGGTCCGACCCTACTGGGAGGGGGCGGTCAGTGGGTGGGGGAGGGGTGAGAAGGCAGTCAGTCGGTCAGCCGCTCCGACCTCCGCCATCCTCTCTGGAAGTCCAAGAGGGAGTGAGGAGGGAAGATGCAGTTTCGTAAAGGATGCGGTTCCTGCCTTCCCGGGTCATAACTAGAAGGGGAAGTGGCGGCTGGGCGGGGGCTGGGCTGCAGCTGAGGTCACAAGGCAGGAGGGGTGGTGGCGGAGCAGCACCCTAGCTCGGGCCTGGGGGGCTGGTGGGCAGTTCTGCAAGCGCTCCTCCGTCAGAGGCAGGAAGGGGAGAGGGAAGTGGACCCAGCACCGGGGCTCCTCTGACGGCATCTCCTGCTGCTGCTTCCTCACTTCCCACTGGCCTTGTTGCTGTTTCTCCAACGCATCCCACTCCTTCCTACCTCAGGGCCTTTGCACCCGCTGTCCTTTCTGCCTGAAATGACTCTGTTCTCTCATTCATTCGCCTCTTAAATATCACCTGCTTGACCCCTCTGCGCTGCCCTGCCCCCTCCCAACCTCCTTCCCCATTGCAGCACCACTTTCAGTTCAGCTCAGTCAGTTCAGTCGCTCAGCCGTGTCCGACTCTGCGACCCTATGAATCGCAGCACGCCAGGCCTCCCTGCCATTTAATCAGCTTGTGCTTACTAATTTATTGTTCTTCCTCTCAGGACGTAAGCTCTGTAAGGACAGGATCTTGGTCTGTTATGTTCATCCCTGAATTCCCAGCTCCAAGCACAGTGCCTGGCACACAGTGGGCCCTCGACAACATAGCACTGGGCATTCACTATATGCCGGGCACCATCCCGTGGGCAGTTACTCATTTAATTCTGAACATGCCATGGGCAGTGGGCCAATCCTGGATTGGTGGGGCCTGAAGCTGAATCATTCTTGAGATCTGTAAGGAAAATGTGATTAAGAACATGAAATAGATGATATCCCTTACATGCAGAATCTTAAAAAAAAAAAAAAAAAAGGTACAAATGAACTTCTTTGCAAAACAGACTCACAGACTTAGGGAACGAATTTGTGGTTACCAGCCGGGGAAGGGTGGGTCGGGGGAGGGAGAGTTAGGGAGTTTGGGATTGCCATGTTCGCACTGCTGTATTTAAAATGGATGTAGGGGTGGGAGGGAGGTCCAAGAGGGAGGGGTTGTATGTATACATAGAGCTGATTCACTCCACCGTACAGCAGAAACTAACAGAACATTGTAAAGCAATTATATGCTAATAAAAATAAGTTAATTTATTAAAAAAACTAAAGTGGATAACCAACAAGGACCTACTGCTTAGTAGAGGGAGCTCTGCTCAATATTATTTAACAAGCTAAATGGGAAAAGACTTTGAAGAAGAATAGATACATATACAGGTACAACTGAATTACTTTGCTGTTCAGCTGAAACTAACACAACATAGTTAATCAACTTTGCTGCTGCTGCTGCTAAGTCGCTTCAGTCGTGTCCAACTCTGTGCGACCCCATAGACGGCAGCCCACCAGGCTCCCCTGTCCCTGGGATTCTCCAGGCAAGGACACTGGAGTGGGTTGCCATTTCCTTCTCCAATGCATGAAAGTGAGAAGTGAAAGTGAAGTCGCTCAGTCGTGTCCGACTCTGCGACCTTATGGACTGCAGCCCACCAGGCTCCTCCGTCGATGGGATTTTCCAGGCAAGAGTACTGGAGTGGGGTGCTATCGCCTTCTCCATAATCAACTCTACTCCAATATAAAATTTAAAAAGTTTTTTAAAAAAGAACAGGAAATAGGAATGTTGCCTTGGATGGGGCCATGCAGCTGAGGGGTGCTGGGGCTTAAAGCTCATTTGTCACAGGGCAAATGTGCTGCCTCTGGGGTGGAAGATTATTCCTATGTTACACGCAAGGACACTGAGGCATGGAGATGAAGTAACTCGCCCCTAGGCTTGCAAGGGGAAGCCCTGGGATTTGAACTCAGGAAGTTTGGATTTGAAGACTCCAGAAGGTTTTGATGCTTTAAAGCTTTTACATTTGTTGACCACATAAATGACTGGCTAGCCTTCAACAAATGATTTACCTTCTCAGGCCTCAGCCTCCTCATTTGGACCATGAGGATGTACCCCGGATGGGCAGAAGGGCAGCTCAATGCCTCTTCTTTTATCTTCTGAACTATCAGGGGTTTTGGTTGAGTGGAAGGATTCTGGAGTCATTCATTCACTCATCCATTTTTTCGTTCATTCAATAGACATCAAAACTCTCCATGCCAGGCCCTGAACTAGGCAGTGAGGACAAAGCAGTGAAAAAAAAGTTGATCTTAGGCTTCCCTGGTGGTCCAGTGGCTAAGAATCTGACTACCAGTGCAGCGGATACAGGCTCAGTCCCTGGTCTGGGAAGATTTCACAAGCTATGGATCAACTAAGCCCATGCGCCACAACTACTGAGCTGGAATGCCCTAGAACCCATGCATCACAAGAGAGAAGCCACCGTAATGAGAAGCTTGCACACTGCAAGGAAGGGTAGTCTCCACTCGCCGCAACTAGAGAAAGCCGGAGCCCAGCAATGAAGACCCAGTGCAGCCAAAAATTAAAAAAAAAAAAAAAATAGAAGAAAACAACAACAACAAAACAAAGTTGCTCTTGGCGGGGAGCTCCTGTGACAATGAAGGCACACGTGAAAAATGGAGACGTAAGTTATCACTTCCCTGGTGGCTCAGATGGTAAAGCATCTGCCTGCAATATGGGAGACCCAGGTTTGATCCCTGGGTTGGGAAGATCTCTTGGAGAAGGAAATGGCAACCCACTCCAGTATTCCTGCCTGGAGAATCCCAGGGACGGAGGAGCCTGGTAGGCTACAGTCCATGGGGTTGCAAGGAGTTGGACACGACTGAGCGACTTCACTTCACATCATTAGGAGGTAGAAATTCAATGGAGAAAAGTGAAGCAGGGAGAGGATGGGGAGTTTTGGGGGCACATGGTGGTCAGGGGGGCCTCATTGAGTAGGTGGCATTGGGGGTAAGAGCCGAAGGGGTAAGGGAGTGAGCTAGGCAGACCTCAGGAGGAAAAGCAATCCTAGGCAGAAGGAATCACACGGGCAGTGGCTCTGGGGAAGGGCTGAACTTGATGAGTTTGGAGAAACAGCTGAAGTGGAGTAAAGGAGGGGAAAGTTGGGAGGGTTGAGGTCAGAGAGGTCGTGGAGGCAGGTCATGTAGAGCCTGTGGGTTGCTGTCAAGACTTGAGGGAGATGGGAGCCACGGGAGGGCTCTGAGCAGGTGTCTTGGCTCCATGGGTTCACTCTGGCTGCTGTGCAGACCACAGACTGCAGGGTCCAGGGCAGAAGCAGGGAGACCAGTCAGGAGGCTGCTGAGTGGTCCATGCAAGAGGTGATGGGGGGCCCAGATTAGGGTGGTGTGGGTGGAGCAGTGAGAAGCAGCTGGATTTTAGAGTATTTTGAATCATGAGTCCCACAAGATTTACAATGGGTTGTGTTTATTTTTTTTTAATTGAAGGATAATTGCTTTACAAAATTGGTTCCATTTCTGCCATCCATCAACATGAGGGCTGTGTTTTAATTAGCCACATAACCAACCAACCCCACACTTTACGCGGCTTAAAACAACAAGAATCATCTTACTGTTTTTCATAGTTTCTATGGGTCATGAATTTGGAATGGGCTTGGCTAGATGGTCTGGCTTGGGGTCCCTCATGCAGCTGCAACCAGTGGCTGCAGTCGGCTGGCTGGGCATCTCTCTCCTCCTCCTGTTCTCTCTGGGCTCTTCTACTTGGTCTATGTGGGCTGGTTGGGCTTCCTCCCAGCATGGTGGTGGCTCAGTGCTCCAGAGGTGAGTGTCCTAGGAGAACCAAGTGGAAGCTACATCACATTTTCTGACCTCGCTCAGAAACCACAGAGCTTTGCGTCTGCAAATTCCAAGGCTCTCTAGATTGGAGGAGGGGGAACACAGAAGGATGTGTCTCTCCATGGGGGGAAGGTCGAGGTTGGCTGTAAGGAGAGCATGTCACAAATTGAAGAAACTGTATTTGCATGCTCTCACTGTACAAGACCAAATCGCTCAGCCTCTTCACGCCTCCGCATCCTCATATGTTAGAGGGAGCATTGGATACCAGCTACATCCTAAGGTTGGGATTCCTTCCACACGCACCACGCCTCTCACAGGGCTGGGCCCAGGAACCAAGACCTACCCTCCCTCCTTCTCACCAAACATGTTGGCTCCACTCTGTGCAGCCTGGAGAGAAGAACCTCTCCGCGGAAAAGATGCAATCAGCAAGGCTTGGAGTGACTGTGCCTCTCCGCGGCTGTTAACTCAGTGCCTTCTGCTTGGGCTGCCCTCCTCCTTGTGTGTGCACAGGTGTGCTTACGTGCACACCCACGGACTCAGGTGCCTCTGAGCGTCTTTCTCTCTCCAGGCAAGCCAGCAACACCCCCTGAACTCCTGCTTCATGACGGTCCCCTCGCCCTCTGGTCAGCTGCTCCAGCAGGAAGCCTTGACTCTGCTGCTATAGCCGAATGCTCACCTGGCCCTGAGGGTTCCTCTCAAGCCCTCCACCTTTCTTCCACCCTTCACCTCCATCCTGCCGGGCCCCTCCACCCTCCTCAGCCCTCCTTACCAGGACCCACGCAACAGCCGGTGTCAGCTCCTCCAAGGCAGGCGTGATCACATCACACACCTTATGCGGCATCCTGGAAAGTTCAACATTATCATACTAGAAGGCAAGCCAGTGCTTGCCTGGGGCCAGGGGTGAACGTCACTAAGGAGGGGCTGAAGGAACCTTTAGGATGAGGAATTAATCTCGGTCCTGATGGAGGTGGTGCTTACACCACTGTATACATTTGAGTTTGACAACTGGCGACTTCCACTGTGTGTGCATGACATCTCAGTAGAGCTGACAACAAAACCATCCATCCACGTGCTTGTTGAGCACCTACTGTGTGTCTGGCACTGCTCTAGGCACTGAGGCAGCAGACAAAACAGACCAAATCTCGGTCTTCCCTGGTGGCTCAACGGGTCAGGAATCCGCTTGCAGTGCAGGAGGTGTGAGTTCAGTCCTTGGGTGGGGAAGATCCCCTGGAGGAGGAGATGGCAACCCACTCCAGTATTCTTGCCTGAAAAGTCCCATGGACAGAGGAGCCTGGGGGGCTACAGTCCAAAATGTAGCAAAGAGTCGGACACGGCTGAGCGCGCGCACACTCACGAGTGCAGGCAGAAGGCAGACACAGCAACTACGGGGGCTACACCAGGCAGAACTGCTATGGCGACTGTCAAAGCAGCCTCAGGGGTAGGACAGACAGCCCGCGTTGAGGACGGCAGTGACCTGTGTCCCTCTCCAGCACCCTCTCCCAGACGTCGCCCTTTGAGGCTGCTCCCCAGTGGCCAGGGGCGGGGCTAGACTGTGGGAGTGGGGTCCCAGTAGGAGGAGATGCCAGCAGGAAGATACACACGTGTCCCTCTCAGCTCTGCCACACATGTGGTTAGAGCTGATGTGAATCAAGCACGTCCTCTCTCAATTTTTATCTCAATCTTCCCAAGAACTCTTTAAGACATGTACTGTCTTGATTCCATTTTAGATGGGGACTAAGCGGGTAGTTGCCCCACCTAAAGTCTGAGCCTGATCACGGAGAGCAGGGATCTGCAGCCAGGCTGTCTGGCTTGGCGTCTGTGGCTTTTCACCCAGACCAGTGGGCCCTGGGAACAACTGTTTTCAGTCTCTCCTGCCCATCCAGAGGCCCTGCGACCCATGCATCTGCAGCACCTCAGAGCTCACAATCGTCTCCCCGCCTGAGATGGGAGGAGGGTCGGTTAATTATCCCCGTTTTGCAGAAGAGGAAACCAAGGGAGAAACGTGGTTTTGGGTCTCTCTCAAGGTCACCTGGGGGTTGATGGTGTGACCAGACCTCGCGTCCCTGACTTCTGATCTGTTGGCCTTGCCCTGCCCTCCAGGAGTGTTGCTGCCAGTCACTCCCAGTTCATGTCCTCCTGCTGAACAAACTCGGGAATTTTCTGGAGAGCTAGGAGCAGAGCGAGGGGTGAGGGGTCAGTGATGGATCAAAGGCATGGGGCGGGCAGGGGAGCCTTTCCGAGGACGCAGAGAGGGCTCTGGGGTGGGACAGGGATCGGAGCCAGTCCCCCGTGAGGAGCCAGATGTCCTGGGTTCCACAGGGAACCCAAGAATAGCAGCTGTGCCTCATCTAGGCCTGTCTGGTGGGGGTGGCTCATCCCAGCCTGGGTGGGGAACAGGGACTGTGAAGGACTCTGGAATCCGGACCCCCGAGGGAGAGCAGGGTCAAGGCCAGGGGCGAGAGGAACCCGAGCAGTCCCTGTGCCCCTGTCTGTGCGAGGGCCGTGTCCTCTTGGCACCTGTCTGGGGGTGAGGAGTGCTGGCCCAGGAAGTGTGGCTTCTAGCCCATCCTTGCTCTCTGTCCTCTGCAGGAGGCCGTGCCCGGCCAGGCATTGTTTGCGGGTATAAAAATAAAGGCCTCTTGGCCTGGGCCCTGCTGGCAGAGGGAAGGAGGGGGCAGCCCTGGCCCAGGCCTGAAGGGCATCTGGCTGGAAAAGGAGCCTCACCCAGCTCCACCACCAGCAAAGCAAAGCTGGGCATGTGGGGGGTCCCCAGAGAATCTCCAGCCCCTTGGCTTCTCTTGCCACAAGAGGCACAGGAGCGTGTGCGGGTGTCTGGGTGCTGGCTGCCCTCTCCTCACTCCAGTCACTCAAGTCTGTCTCTGACCTTCACCAGAGGCTTCCAACAACCTGAGCCCACTGGGGTATACCAGATTCCCCAAGACTCTCTTTCCCCTACCCGCTGGTAACAGTGACAGCCATAGCTCGGTAACCTGGTGGGGGAAGGCACCGCTATGGTTTATTACCATTGGATAAGTAAGGCAATCGAGGCTCAGAGAGTTTAGTAACTTGGAAAAGGCCACACAGCTGGTCAGTGGAGGAGCCAGGGCTCAACTGAGTTCTGTCTGACTCCTGAGCCAGGACCCTAACCAGGGACCGCACTGCCCCTTGCCGCTCCCGAGCTCCACCTCTCCTGGTCTCTGGTCCCGTCACAGCAGAGAAGCTTCCTAGTTCCCCACAGTGGCCAGGGAATGCGGGGATAGGGCAGCTGATCAGGAGCGGGGAGCTGGGGGGGGATCCAACAGACAAGGAGCGCTGGAGGGTGCCAGGCACTGGAAGTGGGGTGAAATAAAAGTCACTCAGTCGCGTCTGACTCTTTGCAACCCCATGGACTGTACAGTCCATGGAATTCTCCAGGCCAGAATACTGAAGTGCGTAGCCTTTCCCTTCTCCAGGGAATCTTCCCCACCCAGGGATGGAACCCAGGTCTCCCGCTTTGCAGGCAGATTCTTTACCAGCTGAGCCACAAGGGAAGTCCAGGAGTTGGGTGGTGGGTTCCTTATTACATTCTCACACGAAGTCCTTGTGCAGGGGGAATCATGTCTATTTTGCAGATGAGGAAACCAAGGCCCAGAAAGTCTACCGCTGTCAAGATAAGATTTGAACCCAGATCAGTTTCTGTCCAAAGTGCTGTTCCTCGATCCTGGTCTAATAGGAATCTCACAGAGCATGGTCTCCCCTCACCCCCAGCTGGGATTCAGGGTAAAGCTAGGGGATGTGGGCTTGGAGGGAAGAGTGGGATGCGGGCGCCGTTCCTAGGGAACCAGCTTCCTTGCTCCTGGAGGGATGGTGAGTAGAGAGTCAGAGGGTCAGCAGTTCACAGAAGCTAGGGGTTGGAGGGCAGCTCCAATGTGAGATGTCCCCTACCTGGGAAGCGGCAGGCAGGGCCCAGCCCTCCCCTGGCTCCCGGCAGACAGCTCCCCATTCCAGACAAGATCCGGTGATCCCCCATCCGCCCCCGTGGCCCCCACCGAGGTTGGCACGCTGTTGCTGGCACCGGAAAGTGACATTCCAGAGGCCCCCCCACAACTCCCTGCCAACCCCAGATTCTTGGCAGAGCAGGAGAGCGGGGGCTTCTGGGAGGGGAGAGGGTTGTGGTGGGAGGGGCCTGGCCATCCCCCAGGGACCGTACATCTCCAGTTGGCTCACCTCTACCCCAACTGGATCCTGGGTACGGCCCACGGCTCAGCCTACAGACTGGGAGAGCCAGGTTGAGGGCAGCATCTCAGACAAGATGCTCTCTTTAGGTGTCAAAGTCCCTCTTACTAACTCCTATAAAAGGTTTTCCAGGCAGAGCACCAACATGCTGTGTGACCTTGGGCAAGGCAGATACCCTCTCTGGGCCTCAGAGACCCACGAAGACTGAAGCAGGTGAATCTCGAAGATGTCCTCTAGCAAATGGTTTTTATTATGCCGAGATGCTACAGCTCCAACATCCTCTCTGGTCTCTCTGCCCTCCCCCTCTACACAGCAACCATAATTCTCTTAAATCTTCGAGTCAGGCACGTGACTCCCTCGCTCATCACCCGGGGGGAGGGGACCGCCTCTCGCACGGGAATGTCACCCCGCTTCTTCCTCACATAGCCCCTGCCGCCTCCTGATCCCACGCCTCCCCACCCTACCCCTCCTGGGATGGTCTCCTGGCCTCCTGACAGCCCCAGCCTGACAACCTGACCAGTTTCTTCCCTCCAGGCCATCTGCCACCCTTGCCTCTCCTCTGGCCTGGGGGGCTTGGCCCCACCCAGATCTTCAAATAGTTCATTCTGATCATCCAAGACTCAGTTCAAATGTCACCTCTCGAGAGGCCTTCCCTGGCCCATTTCTCTGAACCAGGGCCCTCCGGTCACGTTTCATGAGCCCATCTCTTTGATTTCTTTTCCGTCATAACATGTGTCATGACAGAAAGGATCTTCGTCATTTATTGTTTACTCCGTTGATTCTTGTTCTTCCTCTGATCTGTTTACTCCAGGAGGGCAGGGTTACCTCCTCTTCCACACTGGGCCCAGCACAGAGCACACATTCAACATACCTTTTTTTTTTGGCCATGCCCCACAGCATGGTGGATCTTGGTTCCCAGACCAGGGATTGAACACGTGCCCCCTGCATTGCAATCTCAGAGTCTTAACCACTGGACCACCAGGGAAGCCCCATCAATACATCTTTTTTGAATGGATGATGATGAAACTCTGTGTTTCTTCCAATATGTCCAGGCCTCTGGGTTGTCAATGGGAGCTTCTTCCCTGGGTGCTCACTGCTCTCTCCCTCCATGGTGGACTTCCCCAGCTCAGGCTGGTGGTAAATTCCTGGGGACTCAGCCCTAGGCAAAGCAGCCTGAGGGGGAAGGAGGGAGGGAGGAAGAGAAGGAGGGTGGAGGAAGAGAAGGAGGAAGGAAGGACTTATGATCCCTGGTCTCAAGGCATCTCATTCCCGAACAGCAAGAGCACAGCGCTGGACCTGGAAACCCCCTCGGTCTAGCTGCTGGGGCAAGCGGTTCCGGGGTGACCTCATCGCCTTGAAAGGAGGGCAGCAGGGGCAGGAAGCAGAGGACGCATCAGATGGGCTAAATTTAGAGCGTTTGATTCAGCCCAGGCAGGACAATATTCCTGGAGTCCCCATTGTTTGTGACGGGCCAGAGGGCAGGCGGTCCACTGAATGGCTGGGTCTGAGCCATGCCAAGCTGTCTGGGCCTGCAGGGGTGGGGGGCGGTGGTGGGGTGGCCCCCGGCCTGCTGGAGGAGAAGCCAGGCCAAGAGTCAGCAGGGCAGAGCTGGGGTGAGGGGTGGCGGTGGTGGGGGTGCTAGGGGTGCTACCCTTGGGATTAAGGCCAAAGGTAAGAAGGAGGGGGCCTCACAGATGAGAAGAGGAGGCTCTGGGTGGCCCTGATCATAGCCGTGCAGCTGTGTGATGCTCTTCACAGCCAAGACACCATCGGTCCTCCCCACAGCTCTGCCATTTTCTAGTCAGGGGTGGGGCTCAGATCTAAGGCATGAGTTGCTGACCACCACGCAGACGGCTCAGGTCCTGACTCCCATCCTGGATCCACAGCAATCAGCTGTGCCCCAGCCCGCACCCTCCCACCAGGACAAGTACTGTGTGCCTTCGCTCCAGCGTGGCCCTCTCCCCAGCGGGCCAGGCAGCCACAGGGCTCCGCCTGCGCGCAGGCTCCAGAACCTGTTGCCATGGCAACATGGGGTCCAGGCCTGCCCTGCTCTGGAGAGGAGCCTGAAGCTGAGGACTTCCTTGGGTGAGCAGGTGTGTGTTGGGGCGGGGGGTGGCCACGGCTAGGGCTGCCTTCTGACCCTCATCTGCCAGAACCCGGGACTGAGCCAGCAGCCTGGCCAGGCTGCCCCGGACTGGTCACACTGGCTAAGCCGGGATCCTTGAGGGTGTCCTGTTTCTGCACCCACGCCTCATGTCCACCCCGAGGTCAGGCAGCCAGAGGAGGAGGACGGGGACTGTCCTTGGTTCAGAGCCACCCTGGTGGGGGAAGGTTCAGTAGGCCAAGTGCCCAGGAGCCTTGGGCTCCTGTCTAAGCCCCCATCGCCCACCCTGCACATCCCCTGGAGGCCCAGGAAACTCCTTGGGCCACCTGCCTTGGAGATGGGGGAAGGGGGACCAGAAGTTCCAGCAGACCTGCTCTTCCAGCTGACTGGGACAGGAGAAGGGAGAGGACCCCAGGCTTCAATGCTCAGAATGGCCCCTGGCCTCCGTCCTCTTCCCAGCTCAGGGAGGACCCCGGGAATGAAGTCCACCCAGCCCACCCTGCCCCACGTTCCAAATGGGTGAGCTGAGGGTCTGAGCTAGGAGGAGGCTTGTCTGAGACCATGCAGGGGAGAGCAGCTTCCCCCATCCTCCTGAGCTCTGCCCACTGCGGGTCTCCAGGCACCAGCTCTCTGCGGGCAGCCCAATGCCCTGCCCGGAGTGGCGGCCCAAGGCTGTTCACTGCTTCTCTTGATTTCACATCATGACTCATGTTATCATGTTCTCAGGAGCTGAGTAACCACCTGAGTTATTTATACCCTGGCTAAGCAGGCTTCCTTCCCTCCTCCCAGAACCCAGGCTGGGAGGACGAGTGGGGGTGGGGAGGAATCTGGGAGGGGGACGTGGACTGGGAAAAGGCAGCTGAGGTCCCCCTCCCCCAACCATATCCCCTCCCTTAGGGTACCACCCCCACAGAGCGCCCAAAAATAGCGGTGCCTGTCCCAGCACAACAGGATGGGCCTGGATCTATGGCATCGATTTATAGGTATTATGATGGTTTGGGGAGGGGGGAATTCCTTTCCCGAGCGAGTCACCCGTCTGGAAAAATAAAGAAGGAAAAAGCTGAAATTTTTTCCTTCCATCAAAACAGGAAGGAGCTGGGAGAGGTGGGGGATGGACGGAGAGATGAAGGGTGGAGGCCGAGATGCACCCTCCACCCTGTGGTGGTCTTCTGGGAGGGGAGACCCCGGCCGGGCACCTGCACACAGGGCCCCAGGGGCGCTAGGAATGGCGCCGCGTCTCCCCTGTGTGGGCCATCCCTGCTGCCCCAGGCATTTTTGTCCTCTCTGACCCCCGGGCCCATGTGCCTTCATGGACATAGCACACAGATGCTGATATGCACAAGACCCGTGTCCCTCTGGTCCCCTCTCACACCCGAGTCAGATGCCCATCCCCGCAATCCCCTCCAAATCCCACGGGAGAAAAGGTCTTCCTCTGGGTGAATGGGACTTGGGGAAGGGTCTGCCTTTCTGACCTTTGCTGTTCCCTCCCCTTGAGGACTGCCCTGGAAGTCCTGTGATTTCAGTTCAGATCTGGCTTCGCTCCAACTCCAAGGGGCAGGGCGAGCTAAGGGAAGTCAATTTCCCTCTCTGAGCCTCAGTTTTCTCATCTGTAAGGAGGGTATGGTCTTCTCCGTGGTGCTTCCCTCTGGGGCAAATTTCTGGGACCAAGTTTTCCAAGTCAGGGGACTGATAACCACAGCCCCCGTTTACTCGGCATGCTCTCGGTGCTAAGCACCTACATCCAGTCACTAGATTAACCCCCCTGACCAAATAAGGTATGTTCCAGAATCACCCTCATCTATGGCCCAGAGGGCAGGGACCACCTGAGGGCCACACGGCTGGGATGTGGTGGAGGTTGGTTGTGAACTCTGGGTTCCTCAGCATGGTTCATATCCAAGGAAAATGAAGGAGCACCCCAAAGAGGAGGGGGAGGAGGGGAGGGGGAGGGGGGAGGAGTGGGGACAGGGGGAGAAGGAGGAGGGGGTGGGGAGGAAGGGGGGAGGGGGAGGGGGAGGGTAAGAGGAGCAAGGTGGCCCAGCTTCCCTGGGTCTCACGTTCCCACTGGGTCCATCAATGACAACCCCGTGGCTACAGCAGGGATGTGCCCGGTGACAGGCAGCCTTATGCCCGCTGCGTGGTGGTTACTATTAAGACGATTAGTCACTCCCGCCGGGCTGCCCTCTGTTTGCTTGTTGACTTATATAAGCACCACCCGAGGGTGTTTGCACAGTTGTCTCGGTCTTTCTGTCTTTCGCCTGCCTGCCTCAGCCTGTAAGCCCCTCAAGGGCAGGGGGCTCCAGAGAGTGAGCTGACAGTGCAACTCCCGATTCTCTATGAGGACAACTCCCAGGCACCACACAGGCCACGTCGGCACACACTCCCCACCGTCAGGTTGTGTCGGGATCCCACTCCACAGGTGAACACGCTGAGATCTTGCACTGCTCTCCTCCATGCCCAGCGCCAGATTGGCCCAGGACGGCCACCCCAGCAGGTCCAGCCCTGAAGCCCAATGCACTGGATGACATCTGACTTGGCTGCCTCCTGATCATGTGAATTAGGGAAGTCACGTGATCTCTCCAGGACTCAGTTTTCCTGTCTGTAGAATGGGGATAATACACTTTGCTCTCCCTGGATTGTCAGGTGGTTCAGGGATTGAGCCATGAAATCACAATGTTGGAGCCTTCTGGACCCATGCTTTAGAGCAGGGATCCTCAGACTGTGCACACGGCTCACCAGGGTCTTTCCAAAATGCAGATTCTCACTCAGCAAGTCTAGGGTTGGCCTGGCACTGTGCATTCCTGACAAGCTCCCGAGGATATGGCCGCTGGTTTGTGAGGTGGGCCACACTGCGGGAGGTAATGGTGCAGAGCTAGACCTCGATGCAAACTGAGCAAGTATGTGGTGCCAGGCTCTTTCGTATCGTTTCTGCTGTCCAATCCTCAGAGCAGCCCTGCAAGGCAAGTGTGGCTATCTCAGTGTCCAGATGAGGAAAGTGAGGCTCAGAGAGGCCAATGCCCTGCCCAAGGACACACAGCTAGTAACTGGCACCCACTGCAGGGTCTCAAAGGCAGACCTGCAGGGCTTACCTAGCAGGGTCCTTGTCCATCAATCTTGAGTATTGAAGCCACATCAGACCTTCTCCCAAAGGGGCACTTCCTAATGGCAGTAGGGGGAGATGGGGTGTGGGTGGGTGAGCTGAGGCAGAGAGACAGGACGACCAGGACTGGACCACGTATACCTCCCATGCGCATTTCCTTTCTCGAAGCCTCTAGGGTCCACTGCCCAGTACGTGGCAGCATCATTCATGACAGCGTGACGTTTCTTTAGCCAGGGGTCCAGACCAATGCCCACCAGAGGGCCCTCCCTAGAGAGCTGTGGAGCTGGGCCAAAATCTGAGGGTGACTGAGGGTGGGGCCCAGGTGGGCTGGGCACTTACATGTCTTCCTCTTTGCCTGGCCTGGCAGATGGGTGTAGACATCCAGAGAGTGATTCTGGCCCCGGCTGCCCAGGTTCAAATCCCAGTCCTGCCCTTCCTCATCCCTGCCCTGGTGGAACTGCACCAAATCTTGGTGTTCCCATCTGTAAAATGAGGTGATCATGGCTCCTCTCTTGGGGCTTAACTAAGTCAATACACCTGAAGGGACTGGAGCAAGCTGCCAAGGAAGTGAGTGCCACGTAGACATTTGTTCTCATGAATGTTGATGAAAAATCTCTGGCTTTTACACTGCAGCTGGCTACCCATTGACAGGTCCATTATGTTTCCTGCAGTGACAAATATACTCCCCTGGAAAGCTGGTGAGGGTTTGTCTGCTGTTGTAGGTGTACCCCACCCAGGGGGCTGTCTGCTACCTGCCTATCCCATCCTTTCCAGAATTCCTAGTCAAATCTTCGGCACGCAGCAGCCAGGACACCCTGGTTTGGAAAGGGCTGGCTAACCCAGATCGAGAAGGCGGCTTCCCACCCTGGGGTGGTGGGCGAGGCCTGGGGGCCCACTGCCCCCCGCCCTGCCCAGCCTTCTTCATCTGGCTTGTGTAATTTGTTTGCTTTTCTATGTGTAAAGTGACATGAAAATCTGGGCAGCTGTGATCCAGGCCACACAGGGAGGCATCATGTATCAGGGTGACGGCAAAAGTGTGGGCATTCAAATTCTGGCACGGTGACTTCCTTGCTGGGTGACACCAGGTAAGCTAGTATCTCTCTCTGACCTTCGGTGCCCCCTTCTCCAGGTATGAAAACTATGATACGAGCACCAGCCCTCTGGGAAGTGGGTAAGGACTCTGCCCGTCGTGTTCGTTTGCTGCTGAAAGGGTGACCTTTGCTGTACTTCTCTCAATGCTGTCAGTTTAGGTAAAGCTCTGGCTCAGGGCGAATGCTGCGGAAGTGAGGCTGTCTCAGTGAGCAGGGTGCTCCAGGACCAGCAGGTGAGCAGCAAAAGGTGCAGTGAGAGCAGACCAGGTGCCAGACGGGACTTGTCTCCCAGTCTGTCTGGCCCGGGTTCCCTCACCCTGGGGGGCTTTACTCCATTTCCAGCCAGCTTCCAGGACAGGTACATCAGAGCTGCCCGTCCAAACATCCTCTTCCTTGTCTGGAGACTGGAGGAGCTAAAAATGCATTGCCTTGGCCCTGGGAAAACAAACACGACGCTTCCCTTGCCTTTGTCTACAGGACACGAGGTCCAAGGCTGCGAAGGCAGTGTGGTGGCTGCTCCAGGCTTCCCTAGGCCTGCGGGGGCAGGGGCAGGGGGTCGGGTATCTGTCTGTCTGCCTTCTTGGGGTCTCTCCTGCCTCCCTCACGGCCTCAATGGCCTGAGCCTCAACCAGGGTGGGAGGTGTCTAACAGGACACATGCTGTGGCCTCCCCAGCTGTGGGCTGCTAGCCCTGCCTCTGGAGTTCACCGGTGGGTGTGTGTGTGCACACACGTGTGCAGCTTAGAGTGCTAATAACGCACACAGGGACAACTGATGACACTGCCGGACCGCCTGCTCCTGCTCTCAACACTCAAGATGTCTTAACTCATTTGACTCTGTGAGGCAATTACGATCATCATTCACGTTTTACAGATGAGGAAACCAAGGCTCGGAGAAGTGGGATGACTCGTTGAAGGTGACGAGCTAATACGTGGTAAAGTGGGGCTTTGAACCCAGGCAGTTTTTGCTGGGAAGCCTTGTCCGCTGCCCTTGCTAAGTCTCAGTTTCCTCGTCTGTGAAATGAGCACGCACAATGTAACACTTCCCTCTCCAGGTGATCATGGGGGCAAGGCAACGGCAAAGGCCTTGCCATCAGGGAGGCAGGGGACTGGCCAGTGAGGGGGTCTGGGGGAGCCGATGGCAGCTACAGGGTGCAGGGGCAGAGGACACACTTGGCCATCACTCAGCTCGGGCTGGGGTCTCAGGCCATTTGTGGGCTGGTCTTGGACCGTCCCCAGCTTGACGCTCCAGTTCCTCTTCCATCAAGCTGGGAAAAGCTAACTTGCCTGGCAGAGGTACTTCCAGGGCTCCCTTTGCAGAGCAGGAATACCCAGGACACACCGTTCCCATCCTTCTGGACTTGAGGGCACCTGAGGGTGGGCTTGAATCCAACTCCTCCCCCAGCCCCTGGTCCCCACTCCCATGGTATGAGATGCTTTCAATGGACGAGGGTTTAGCTTGCTCTAAACACAGTCCCCAAAGCCCCTAGCTTTGGGCAGGCCCCCTCCAGCACCTATTTGAGGGCTTCGGCTGCTCAGTTTTCCACTTGGGTCAGACCTATTTGGGGTGAGGGGGAATGAGAGTTACGGGAGTGTGGCCTCCACCTATCATAATTCACTCCCAGCCCTCCTGGAAAGCCTGGTTCCTCAGCGGTCCCAGTGCCAAAGATGGGCTGGGTTCTTCAAGGGGGTGCCCCTCAGATATCTTGTGCACCTCAGTTTAGAGGCTCATGTTCCAAGCTCCCTCCCCAACTTTTTCCACCCTTCAGATGGAAGCAACAGGCCAGGAAGAAACAGGTAAGATGTTGACTCATTTATTTGTTTCTTCAACAGATATTTATTGAGCAACTACTGTACAGCAGGAGCTGAAATGGGTGTAGTCTAGTGCCAGACCCATAAAAGGGCAACGACAATGCCATGGGGCAGGGGGGGTTCCCTGGTGGCTCAGATGGTCAAGAGTCTGCCTGCAACACAGGAAACCTGGGTTCAATCCCTGGGACGGGAAGATCCCTGGAGAAGGAAATGGCTACCCGCTCCAGTACTCTTGCCCGGAGAATCCCATGGACAGAGGAGACTGGTGGGCTACAGTCCATGGGGTCGCAAAGAGTCAGACATAACTAAGTGACTAACACATCCACTTTCAATACTATGGGGGACATGCTGTGGGAACCCAGAGTAAGCACCAAGCCTGAGGGCTTCCTGGAGGAGGTGTTGGTTAAGCCCAGCCTATCAAGAGAAAAAGTAGGAGGTGTTCGTCCCCCTCCCTGCCACGCCCATATTGATATGGTGCTTGCTGCAGGAAAGGGCTCTGCTCAGCATGGCATTCAGGTCCATGTGCCATGTGGTCCCTGCTGCCTCTGCTGTGGTCCCCGTCTTGCCACTTCTAACCAGTGTGCAAAGGCATCTTAGGTTGGAATGATTTATGCCTCCCTAACTCAAGAGGCTGGCGGTCCCAGAGTGCCAGGGCTGGCTCTCCTTCCCGATTCCATTCCCGAGTGTTTCACACAGGGCCTGCATGCAGTGGGTGCCCAACGATGCTGCTCCCAGTAGCCTTCTCCCATCACATCCCCCTTCTGAGGCTGAGCTGTGTGCGCTCCCTTTGTGCTCCTACAGCACTCTGTATTTAAGTCAAAACTCATATTGGTACAGCACTCTCAGTTGGCAAGGTGCTTTTTCAGGGGTTTGTGTGTTTGATTTGGTGTGTTTTGTTTGGTGTTTGTGTGTTTAAAGCTCATCAAAGCCCTGTGTAAGAAGTGCCGTTGCGGTCATCGCCATCACCTGCCGGGACACGGCACAGCGTGGTGGTTTAAGCAAACGTGTGAGCGCAGCAGCCGGATGACCTGAATTCAAGTCCTGACTCCACAGCTATGTGACCTTGAACTCTGTGGTTATGTGACCTTGCTTCACTGACTCCATTTACAAGACAGAAGCAAACATATCTCACTGGAGCACTGAAGATCATATGCAGAGTAATAAGAACACTACCAGCCATAAGGACACCTCAGTCATAACGGTAGCTATTGTCAATTATAAAGAAGGATACAGAAGGTCAAGGTCAAGGTCACCTAGCTGTCCAGTGGAGCAGGGTTTTATCTCTAAGTCTGCAGACTTCAAATCTTGGGTTTGGGGATTATCTTCCCATCTTCCCCACCCCATCCCCCTTGTCACCCTGTCTCCTAATTTATCTGTTCGTGCCTCTGTCTGTCCTTCCACATGGGGCTCTTCCAGAGCAGTATCAGCACCAAGCCGTCTCCCCAGTGCCTGGACGGTGCCTGGCCACGGGGGACTGTGTTGAAGGAATGACGCATTCCATGTACCAGGCATCCTGTTCTGTGCTTCCACATGGATTATCTGTGCCTCCAGACCACTCTATGAAGTAGATAACAATTCTTCTACAACTGTCTTCAGCTCCAATAAAGCACTTATTGGTCTGGATATATGTGAATACTTGTGAATTCATCACACCCAGCCAAGACGACAAATGTTTTCACCCTCCCCCTCCAAAAATGTCCCATGCTTCTTGGAAATCCTTCCCTCCCTCCAATTGTAGATTTCTCTCCAGTTTCGAGATAGGGAAGGAAATCGAGGGACTGAGAAGTTAGACTTTCCAGAGACACTTGGTCAGCAAGTGGCCACGCCAGTATTTGAACCAAGATGACCCGTCCGTGGCCAAGCTGCCTTGGCGGTAATGGGAAGAGGGTGGGAGTGTGTGGCGGTCTGTAGAGACATCCCCCCCCCGGGAGGTCCTCCCTCCTCACCGCCCCTGCTCAGGCCCAAGAAGACAATCTAGGAAGAGATGGTCGGTGTGTCTCTCAGAAGGGTGTGTGCACATGTGAGGAGCAGGCTGCCACCCCATAGGGATGTTTGGGTACAAAGGGCAGACGACAAAGACAGCACAAGGAGATCAGATAAAGGTGTCCTCAAGCCAGGAGCCGGGTGATGCGGTGGGCCTGCGGGCCTCATGGTGGGTGCTGGGCTCCGCGTGTGAGCGTGTGACTCTGTGACTGTGACCGTGTGACTGCTGAAGGCAGGGACATAGCAGCTCCAGGAGCTGGGGGGGCGGAAGGCGTTAACCGTATGAATGCTGGCGTGGGGTGGGGGTGGGGGGACCCAGCCTCCAACCTGGGGGCTGAGGGAGGTAGTAAACATCAGGGTGATTGGAGGAGCATGATGGCGGCCCTACAAGGATGCTGCAGGGTTGTGGGGTTTGTGTGACTTTGCAGTTCAACAAATTCAAATTCAGCCAATGCCGGCAGCGCCTGTTGTGTGCCAGGCAACCGGCTAGGAGGAGATGAGCGTATCAGGCTTTTGGCTGCATGGTTCGGGCTGCAGGGTTTGTGTGATCACCTTGTGGCTGGTTTGGGGCTGGGTGCTTTTTGCCCTCTCCAGGCATTAAGTCCTCACAGTCCACCCACCCCACTTTGAGGCGAGATGGAGGAGCACAGAGAGGAAGTGACTTGCCCAAGGTGACCCAGCTACTCAGCGCCAGGCAGGATTGCAGAGCCTGAGTGCTTCAGCACCACGCCTGGGCTAGGGCCGCAAACCTCCGGTCTTGGAGGTGCCGCCTTGGAATCCTGCAAGCCAGCGGCTTGGGAGACACCCTGGCCCCCAACCACGTGGGCTAGAAACCAGGCCACAGACACTGCTGAGGGGCCCAGCGTTTGATGGTCCCTAGTTCTCCCTTGCCAGGGACCGGATTCCTGGGCAGAGGGGCGGCGGGGCTTTCGGAGACCCCTAAGTTCCCCCTCCTCGCCTCAGGCCCTCCTGGAGCTCTCCCCACCCTCCCGTTACTGACTCTCGGCCAGAAGAGGAAAAGCTGTCTCCACCCACCTCTCGCACTCTCCCGTCTCCTTTATAAAGGCCGGAACAGCTGAAAGGGTGGCAACTTCTCCTCCTGCCTCCCCGTGCGCCCGCAGCCTCCCCCGCTGCCTCCCCGAGGGCTCCCCTCTAGCCGCCAGCGCCCATCTTTCATTCCCCAGATAGAGATATTTTGCGCGCACACACAGACACACACGCGCAAAAAGGGGGAAAAAAAAAAAAAAGACAACCCACCCTCCAGCCTCGTTGCAAAGAGAAAGCCGGAGCAGCCGCAGCTCGCAGCCCGCAGAGGACGTCCAGAGCGGCGAGAGGGCGTGCAGACGGACCGACAGACTCGCGCCGTGTCCACCTGTCTGCCGGGCGCGGCCCAGGGCGCAGCGGACACGCCGCGCGCGCGGAGCAGCCGTGCCCGCCGCCCGGGCCCCGCGCCAGGGCGCACACGCTCCGGCCCCCCCCACCCGGCCCGGGCGGGAGTTTGCACCTCTCCCTGCCCGGGTACTCGAGCCGCCGCTGCAGAACCAACTTTGGAAAAAGTTTTTTTGGGGAGACTTTGGCTTTGAGGTGCCCAGCTTTGCACTTTCCGACTTCAGGGACCTTTCCAGAAAATGTTGCAAAAAAGCTAAGCCGGCGGGCAGCGGAAAACGCCTTTAGCCGGCGAGTGAAGACGAACCATCGACTGCCGTGTTCTTTTTCCTCTTGGAGGTTGGAGTCCCCTGGGCGCCCCCACACGGCTAGACGCCTCGGCTGGTTCGCGACGCAGCCCCCCGGCCGTGGATGCTCGCTCGGGCTCGGGATCCGCCCAGGTAGCGGCCTCGGACCCTGGTCCCGCGCCCAGGCCCTCCCCAACCCCCCAACGACGGAGCCCGGGCTGGGGGCGGCGGCGCCCGGGGGCCATGCGGGTGAGCCGTGGCGGCGGCTGCAGCGGCCTGAGCGCCTGATTGCCGCAGACCCGAGCAGAGCCCACCTCCCTCCCCAGCCCCCGCCCCCCACCCTGGCCGCGGGGGCGGCGCGCTCGGTCCACGCGTCCGGGGCCCCGCGGGGCCGGGCCCGGAGTCGGCATGAATCGCTGCTGGGCGCTCTTCCTGTCTCTCTGCTGCTACCTGCGTCTGGTCAGCGCCGAGGTGAGTTGCGACGGCGGCTGGGGCTGCTTCGCTTCATTCATTACCCCATCCCTGCCTCCCGATCGCCCCCTCCTTTCGCTGCAGTGAACTTTGGACCCGTGGGCTTGGCGGCGGGCGTGAGGTGACCTCCGAGGGCTGCGACGCGAGGTCCGGGGGGTGCTAGGCTCTAAGGGGAGGGGGCAGCCGTGGCTTTCTTTTCCCTGGGGGGATCTCAGATCTCCGATCTTTTAAGCGTCATGGGAGGAGGTGTGTGTGGTCCTGTCCCCCACCCCTCCAGGAACCCGAGAATAAGCCCCTTCCTAGCCCAAGCAAGAGGGGTGGGGTGCTGCCTAGGCAGCAGGCAGCGCGTCCTCGCGAGCCCACTTCGGTTAAGCTTAGGTCCTGCCCAGGACCCGGCTTGCCCCGGAGGTGAGAGCTCGCGCACCGGCGGCAGCCACGCCAAGCTTCGGCGGGGGTCTGCGAACTACCCCGGCTCCTCCTCTCGGTCGGGGCGGGTGCCCACCGGGCCGTGCAGGTCTTGCCCGGCCCCAGAGTGCAGTGCCGGAGCCGCTTGCAGTCTTGGGCGCGGTGGGTGCAGAGAGAGGTTTGGGGCACCTGGCCTGAGGGGCGGAATAGGGGCTCGTAGGGAATCCAGCCCCGGCGGCGGTGTGTGCCTGAGGCCGCGCCATACCTGCGCCCGCACCCTGCGAGAGGACGCACCTCTCTTCCCCCGATCGCAGGGTGCGGAACACGCCGCCTCGAAAAGCCCCGCAGCAAGGAAGCTGGGATAGGGAAACGTCTGCGGGAGCTATCAGATCGTACGGGTCCCCCGCACCCCTCCCAGCCTCACGTAGCAGTGAGTTGGCAAGTCTACCCGGAATCCAGGTGGGAAAGGGGGCGGGGCAGGGAGGAGGCGCGAGGTGCCGGGGAGGAGAGGGCGACGGGCCGCGCGCCGCGCCTGGGTCCCGTCCCGCCAACGCTCGGCCGCGGCCGGGAACCCGCACCTCGCCCGCTCCCGGGGGGAGGACCGGCCGCTCTCGGCCTCCGACGAGGCGCAGGAAGGAGGCGGCGGCGGCGAAGGGGTTAAGGTGAAGAGCTCCGAGGCCGCGGCCGGGCCTTGGGCCGCCGCCAGCGCAGGTTGTTTTGACCACGGAGGAGCCGTCGCCGTCTCCTTTTGTTCTCGGGGCTCCTCGAGGGCCGCCGGCCGCCCGCCCTGGGGCCCCGCCCTTCCGCGGCCACCCGCCCCCCCCCATCCCCGGCGGCCAGCACCCGGGAGGGAGGACACGGGGCTCGGCCCGACCGCCTGCAGGCCCCTCCCGACGTCCCCTCCTCTCCGCTCCCGCAGCCCCCCGGGCCGCGGCCAGCTGTTGGGGAGGGGGGCGCCGGCCGGCCCCAGCTGCCGCCTTGCCTCGCCGCGGGGCCTGGGGGGCTGGGCCCGGTGCCAGGGCGTCCTGGGAACGGCGGCAGCGCCCCCGCCTCTGCTCTCCGCAGCCCACCCCGCCCGGCCCCCCGACTCGCGCTCACTCACCCCACGCATGCACACTCTTGGCCGGAGGCGATGCTGCGCTCCGGCGGGCGGGCGGGTGCGCAGAGCGACGGGCACGCACTACCGCGGCCGGGTCGCGCGCCCGCCGCCGCCGCCACGCCCGTGCACACGCGGGGCACACGCGCGCGCACCGCATACACACGTACGCACGGCCCCCGAACACGCAGCTTCAGCACACGTGCGCGCACACCCACGCACGCACACAGGCACGCAGGGCTCGTACACCCACCCTGTACCAGGTTCCCACTCCCGCGCAACAGGTGGCCCTGGAACCTGGTCACCTCTGCAGCCACCCCATTTCCTTCCTGGGTCCGATGAGGGGATGGAAACAGGAACCCTCCCGTCAGGTCCTGGCTCCACAGCACGCGCTGGTTTTTGCCCAACTCCCCTTGAGCATGACCCCTCTGTAGTTGCTTTTTCAAACCATCCTCAGGTGGCCGAAAAAGATGTTGGTGTGACTGGGGGCGCTGTGATGTCCAGAGCACTTCTCCCTTCACATAGGCCCGGCTTTGACCCTCCATCCAAGACTGAGGGCCCTGAACCGCTGAGGGGGTTTCCCACCCCTGCCGGCTCAGTCGTCTTTCCCTCCCCAGCCGGCTCTGTCGTCTTTCCCTCCCCAGCCGGCTCTGTCGTCTTTCCCTCCCCAGCCGGCTCTGGGGAGGCTGGGTGACAGCTGGAAAAGGCCTCTCCAGGCCTGCCCTTTCCATTTCCAGCTTCATCCAGCACCTCCTCCTCCTGTTCCACAACTCCATGGGGGTGTGTGCTTGGTGCGGAGGCTCTGGCCAGGAAGCTGGTGCCTCTCTCCTCACTTGAATCACAGCATCCTTGAACGTGGTCTTCAGGAACTCACGGTTGTGTCGTGCTTTGCAGTTTATGAAGCACTTTCCTGCAGAGCCTGCGTAAGCCTCAGGAGGCTCTGAGGGAGGAGACCTAAAGGGAAAAGGGAAAACCTAGTGACATGGGAGCCAATCCAGGAGGGCTTCCTGGTGGAGGTGGCCTTGCGGTTGGTCCTGTCCCCTGTATGCCAGCAGTTGGGAAGGAGGGTAGGGAGCTCTGAGGTGGGGCCTGGTTGAGGGTCGGCTGAAGTCCATAAGGTCTCATCTCCATTAGCTGAGCTGGCTTCCGGGAGGGTGACACTCATTGTCATGTGATGCCTCTGGCCTCAGCACCCTTCTGCCGAGAAGAAGTAAAGGGCCCACAGACCTTCATCACCCAGCTTCTTTCTTATTTGCTAATGGCCTTACTTAGTGGGAGACTGACTTGCTGGAATCTCCCAACCCTAGAAGTGTCTGCAAGCTTAGGATCAAACAGAATTTGAAGGCTCTGGTCCAAGACCCGAACTGTGTGTGTGTGTGTAAGAGAGAGAGAGAGATTGATTCAGCAGAAGTAGTAAAGAAATACTTGCCATGGGCCTCCTAAGACCCTCTCAGAATCTTCCCTCATCCCCCCCTTCTCCATTGAAGTACCCCTTCTAGTGCAATTACCTTCATTTTCTGATTTATTTAGTTGTTTCTTACCCATTTTTCCTCACTGGAGTGTAAACTCCACTAGAGAGCTTTTGTCTTGGTCACCACTGTCTCCCCTGCTTAGAATGGTGCCTGGCCATGATGGATAATCTGTAAATATTTGTGGAGAGGACAGTGAATCCTTGAAGGGGGAGGGAAGGACTGGACATGTATCTCAGGCTTGCTAAGTGCTTTATAAACACGGCCTCATTCCGTCCTCACCCAGGGCAGCCCAGTACAGCTCTCCTGCTCTCCAGCAGACATCTTCGAGTCCCCCTGCACCATTCCCCAGTCTTGAGAGACAAGCATGTCTTTCTTTTCCGTGTCTTGGGACTTAGACTGCCAAGATTGGACAGAGGGGAAGAAACAGAAGGAAAGTGAGATCACAAATAGTTCTGGGTGTTTTGAGCTGGGCCTCAGTTTCCACCATCTAAAAGCACGCGTGAGAGAGGGAAGACTAGATTAGCTCAGAGTTTCTCAAGAGCAGCAGAATTACCTGGTCTCTTGAAAATGCAGATTCCTGGGACCCACTGGATGCTGGGAGTTGGGATCAGGGTGGTGGTCGTGGCTGGGGGCAGTGATTGCAGTGGACTGCCAGGATTGTAACTGCTGCTCTGGCCTCTCTCTTCCCAGTCTAACAGTTTTTCTGCTGGAAGGAGAGGAGGGAGCCCACTGGGGGGGTGGGGGTGGGGTGCTGGGCTAACCGTAATAAGGATGGGGGAGAGGGAGGGTCCCAGGAGCAATAGGGCAGGGAAATGCTGGTGGGAAAGGCTGGTTCTAAAAGGTTTCTATGGTCTGCCCAGAGAAGGCTTCTTCAAAGGGCTTGGCTTTGGCATCGAATCTAAATCAGGCCTGAGACTCTCAGGCAGGCGGGTGCTCTGAGGCCTTCTTCCTCTGCCAGCCACTGACAACGCCCCTGGTTGCTTGGGCCAAGCCCTTGTCGTCTCCCACAGCGGAACTTCAGGCAGCCTGGGGAGTGTGTATCTGTGTGCGCGCTGAGGCCCAGGCAGAGGGTGGGGTCCAAGCCCCTTTAATCTGCCAGCCTGGCTGGAAGCAGGTAATTCACCTGGCCTCAGCCAGCTTGTGCCCTTCCTACCTCTGCAGCTGGCGTTGGGGGTGGGGTGGGGTGGGGTGGGGAGGAGGCTGTTTGCTTTGGCTCCCTAGGAGGCTGGCTGTGCCCCAGCTGCCTTCTCTCGCCACGCCCTCGCCCTGCCAGGAACCCCAGGCCTGAGATCTGGGGCAGCTTTATCAGGGTGCCAGGCCTCCTTTCCCATTTCCGAAGGGGAGCTTCCCACCTTAAGGAGGTTTCTAGAACCTGTGCTCAGGAAACCCAGACTCTGGGCTACTCACCCTCCCACACCACGAGGAGACTCTGACCCCCGGCAGGTGCCCCGAGTCCCCCCCAGGGCATCGCATCCTGGAGCTGACCACAAGGCGAAATGTCCCCACCTCTCAACCACCCCCAGCCCCGGAAGGGACTCACCCACCAGCCTACAGGGCCCCCCGGCAAGTGCCAGTGTGGGGCTCAGGTGTCATTTCCTGTGGTTCGCACAGTCACATATCTCCCCTGGGTGGGCAGCTTTCCACCCACCCACTGTTATCCTCAAAAATGTCCTGCACTGTGGCCCCACGCATGCGTGCTACTCACTGCTGCCCTCAAGGAGCCGCACAGAAGGAATGGACGCCGACCACAGCGGGGCTCATTAACTACCCATCAATCTGTTGGCTGCTCTGCTAGGTCTGATTCTACCTCCCAATAACCCCCGCGAGGTATTGTGAGCTCCATTTAAAAGATAAAGAAGCTGAGGTTTTAGGTTGTTAAAAGACTTAACTCCGGGACTTCCCTGGTGATCCAGTGGTTAAGACTGTTCTTTCACTGCAGGGGGCATGGGTTTGAACCCTGGTGGGGAAACTAAGATCCAGTATGCCACAAGGCCAACAAATAAATAAATAAAATACTTACTCCAAGAACCCAGGTTTCCGTGACAGCTGAAGCCTTTGCCTTTTTGTCTACTACAGAGCTTCTCCGTCTCTGCACTGTGCATGTTTGGGGCCACAGAATCCTGTATTGTGGAGGCTGTCCTGTGCATAGAAGGATGTTTAGCAGCTGCACTGGCCTCCACCTACTTGATACCAGCAGCATTCCTCTATTTGTAACCACCAAAAATGCCTCCAGACATGGCCAGTGTCCCCTGGAGGCCCACTCGCCCCTGATTGAGAACCACCGCTCATGACACACACAGGGTAGGGAGCCGACAGCAACCGAGGAGCACCTCCGTGGTGTTGGGAGAGGGGGCTCTGCTCTGCCTCTTAGGAGTCGTGTAGACTTGTAGCTGTTTACTTCATTTTTCTGAGCCTCAGCTTCCTCATCTGGAAGATGGGAATAAAAGCAGCACCAGCCTCTTGGGTTTGGTCATTGATACAGCATTTAGTTCAGTGCCTGCCTTGTGGTTAGCACTTCATAGACATTAGCTGTGGTGTTAGTATCAAATCCAGGAGCTCTCAGGGCATTCTGGGCATCTGGTGGCCAAATTACAGAAAGCACATGCAGGAATCACCTCTCTGCTTAGGAAAAAAGTAGACTCTTTAGGAGGCAGGGTGCTTGGGGAGTGGTCCTCCTGGTGGATGGGGTGGGAGAATCATGCAGAAGGGAACCCCAGAGAGAGGGGGAGAGTCCTTCATGCATTTTACCAGCATTTATTGAGCACCTACTGTGTGCTTCTCCCACTTCCCCAGTCTCTCTCTCAGGCTGGGAGGTTTGCTTCCATGAGATGGCATCTTCTTGGCATCATTAGCCGAGTCAGGAGCATCTGCTAGGCTGGTTTGGGGACCTGCCTGCTCTGCCATCGCTGGCAGCTGCAGCCGGTGCTCTAGGGGGCAAGGAGATCTTGATATGAGTGCTATGTGCCATTCGGGCCTGGGCGTTGGGCCCCTCTCCTGGGGAATTATGAATCATTACTCCACAAGAAGCCGAGGAGACCTGGCTGGGTACCCCACCCTTGGCTTCCCTCTCCTGCTTCTCTAGCCACCCCCAGGCAGGATGAGAACTGAATCAAGTGTCTTCAACCCCTTCTATTCATAGATGAGAGCCAGGACCAGAGAGGGGCGGTGGCCAACCTGAGTTCACGGGACGGTCAGTAGCTGTGGAGGGGGAATCCAGCTCTTTGGACTACTCACTCTGAGACAGACAGAACCCTCAGGCGGCATGGCCTGCTTTGGGCTTCACTGGGGATCAGCCCGTGCTTTCCCTTGCACGAACTGGGTCCTGTGTTCACATCTGGAGGCCAACAAAGGCGTGGTCTCTCTGGGTGGGAGGAGGCAGGGCAGGCTGGAGATGGGAAAAGCAAGTGCGGGCCAACCGAGTTGATATCCTTTCCATCTCACACGCGTATCATCTGGTTTCCCGGCTGTGCAGTCGTGGACCCGAGCTTCCAGCCAGGCTTAACTGCTAGACCTTCATGCTTCTCTCCCGACAGCCCTAGGCACCGGGCAGGATTATACACTCCACGTTCAAATGAAGCAACTGAGCTCAAGGCTCTTAAGGAATTTGCTTTAAAAGCATGGCCGTGCTCCATCCTGGGTCTTCTGGTTCCAGGGCTGACTCCAGTGGCCAGGGCTGCAAGTGATGAGGAAATGGAGCTTTGGGGGAGGCTAAAACCTCATCAATCACCAGGCTCCTAACAAACCTTTCTGGGAGCATCCCTGGGACTGGCCACAAGGCAGGATGACCTCCTTCACCTGTCAGGCAGGGAGAAGGCAGCTCTTTCTCAAGACGGCCTGTGCAGAACCCCTTAGCACTCCAGTCCTTGGAACGTAGGGAACTAGCTGGAGCAGGAGCACCTCTCGTCTTAATCTGGGGAAACTGAGGTGGGAATTGTATAACCTAAGGTCAGGCAGTAGTAAGCCTGGTCTGCTCATGCCCTCCCTGGGGCTCCTCGCACAAGACAGGGCCCTTCTGTGTGCTTGCACGTGCACGTGCGTGTGTTGTCTGCAGGGATGTGAGTTCGGACCTGCAGCCGATCTTGCGCAGAGCATCATCTTTGCCCAGAGATGCTGATGGTCAGAGTCTGCTTTTCAGCCTCTGTTCTGCCATCACCTCTTTCTTAAGACCTTTGCCGTCAGCCCCTCAGGTCTCCTTGGACCGTGGGGGACGTGGCCATGACCTTCCTATGAGGGCTGCTGTCATGTTATTGTGGGACCTGTGATTTCCCTGGAGGAAGCCCAGCTTCAAACAGGGCCTGTTAAAGTGCTTATTAAGTTTCAAGTGTTTTTGGTGGCAGGCCAGAGGGCTCTAAAAATAGGGTTTGGTTGGGCATGGGGCACGGGTGAACTTTCAGGTTTCCTGGCCATAGCTGAGGATTCCCTTCTCTCCTCTTCTGAGTGAGAGACTAAACAGATAAGACAAGTACATGTGGCCTCCTGAGACCATCCAGCTCTTCAAGCACTTATTAAACACCTTGTATACCCAGGAGGCTGGGAGTACGGGCTCTGCCATCATAAAGACTTAGATTTGAATGCAGCTTCTGCTGATAATCAGCTATAGGACTCTGACAAAGGATGTCACCTTTTTGAGCCTCTTTTTTTTTTTGAGTTTTTTTTCTTTTTAACTTATTTATTTTAATTGGAGGATAATTACTTTACATATTGTGATGGGTTTTGCCATCCATTGACATGAATCAGCCATGGGAGCCACTGCTTTTCCATCTGTCCAGTGGGGATAATTCGATCTCCCATGACAAATGCTGTCTGCCTTTAGCTGTCAGGTGTGGAGGGGAAGCAGAGAGAAATCAGATTGTTGGAGCCTCCGGAACCTGTAGTGTGATGGGGAGACAGGTGTGTGTGTGTGTGTGTATGTTAGTCGCTCAATCATGTCTGGCTCTTTGCGACCCCATGGACTCTAGTCCACCTGGCTCCTCTGTCTATGGAATTCTCCAGGCAAGAATATGGATTTCAAGGGGAAACAGATACATACGGTCAAATCTAACTTTAAAGCAAGCTGGGGTCTGTTTGGGGTGAGGGACACAGATCTGAGCTGGGTCTTAGAGACTTGGTCCCAGGGTTCTGTGCTCCTGGTTGTCCAGCCTGGAATCTGCCCTCACCCCACCCCACAGGCCTTCATCCTGGCTGTCCACTTGCCCTTGGCCAAGGGGCCCTGCGGGAACTTCCCATGGGAGGGAGTGTGTGTGTGCTGGGAGGAAGAGGGCCATGGCTGGAAAGCCCTGGCTCTCAGCTCACTTGGCCCCTCGTCTTTGCCTGGCAGGGAGACCCCATTCCCGAGGAGCTCTACAAGATGCTGAGTGACCACTCCATCCGTTCCTTCGATGACCTCCAGCGCCTGCTGCATGGAGACTCCGTAGGTAAATTGAATCCTCACCCAGTGCTCTGGCCCTTCGCTGAGTCCTGGGGAGCTGCAAGGGGCCGGGCAAGGACACGCCCTCTTCCTTGACATCCAGAGGACCAGAGGCCCGTGGCTGCCTGGGAGGGCTTGGCCACACCTGTCCAGGGCAGGCCTGAGTAGGCGGGAGGTTGCTACCTGGGACGTGGGGCATGGCAAACGAAGCTGGTACATGTGGCTGGTACATGTGGCTCTGGCGGGGGTGCAGAGGACGGGTTCCCAAGAGGAGGGGGCGGGGAGAAGGTGCCCAGGGCATCTGCTGAATGTCTATCCAGGTGTAGACTCAACCAGGGAGGATGGGGCGGGAGGAGCCATCTCCCTGCCCCTCTGGCCGAGGGCCCAGTCTCCCAAGGTCTCCTGGGGACACCTGGCTTGGACCAATGGGCAGCCCTGCCCATGCCCAAGAGCGCTCCCAGCGCATGGGCACGTGCTTGGTGGCACACACGTGGCGGGGCTGACGGGCTGGGTCGGGAATGTATTTATAAACGCTGTCTTCAGAGCAAATTCCTTTCTATTCTAACCTCTGGCCTGTTCCCTGGAGCCCTGGTCGGCACCCCCCCTGCACCCCCAGCTCCCCTTCCCTCTGGGGTTTTGTCTCTTTGTCACTTTGTAATCCTTGCCCAGACTGCTATCTACGGGGGACAGCATTTCCTGCCTTTGTTTCCTCTCCCCGTTGGGCCCCTGGCTCCCTCTCAAAAGCATTCTCGGGCCCTTTCAAACCCGCCTATGCCGGGGGCTGGCGAGGCACGCGGGAGGGGGACCCAGCTGGGCCCACCTATTGTTCACCAGGCCCCCCACCCCACGTCTCCCACACCCCTCACCCCATGCCCGACTGGCCAGCCCTGGTCAACACAATGGGGCAACTGCCAAATTTAGCCTTTCTGCTGTTTCTTTCCAAGGCCCTTGGCCCCCACCCTCGGGCAGCCCCTACGTACCCCTGGTGGGGGTCGGGATCTCCGAGATGAACCTTTCAATAGTGGGCCTGTTTCAAGGCAACCATGTGGCTATTTTTTTCCTAATCAACTTAACCTTTCCACAAAGCACATCTTTTCCCCATCTCATCCCCACCAGGGACATTCCAGAGATGGTAGAGAAAGGAAGGGAGTGAGAAGGACAGACAGACGCGCTGACGCAGGAGCAGCAGATTAGACGGAAAGGCACCAGTTAGGGCACGGTCTCCTCTGAACAGGACCCCCCGGGAGCCTGCACGGATGAGCGGGGAGCTTTGTCTTGGGCAGGGCCAGTGGGCTGGGGAGACAGAGGAAAAGAGATGAGGTGCTGTGTGAAGTGGGCAGGAGCTTGTCCTCCATGTCCTCGTGGTTTATTTGCTGACCCTTGAACCATCGGAGAGGTAGAAGGGGCTGCCCACAATTCAGCATGGAGCTCCGAGTCCTCTGCAGCCCTCACTTCCTGCAGCGGCTTCCGGCTGCCATTGCTAGAGAGAGAGATGCCTTCAAGGCATGCTGATGACACCGAGGTGAGGGCCGCACAGGCTCGAGAAGGGAGCTGTGGTTTGTGACTTTAGGAGTAAATGGACAGCTGAGGGCAGACACGGGGCACAAGGTTAGAGGGAGAGATATAAACACAGTGAAAGACTGGGGCCTAGAGAGAGACTCGTGCCTGAAAGGGGGCAGGGCACGGGCGCCCCTACCCCAGCAGACCTGGCTCTCCACCCTCTCTCGGTCTTTGGCCCCCACCCCCACCCCTCGCCTTCCCTCTCTCTCTCCCGCCCAACTGCGCCATTGTCCGGGGCTCTGGAGGGGCTGTGTCCAGGGCATGCTGGTCCCCCCTGGGGATGCTGGGAATTTCTCCATTCAGCACTTCCTGTGGGAACGCTGGGCGGAGGGGCACTGGAAACTGGCCTTCAGAGCTCTGGGTCCTCACCCTGCCCTGGAGGCCAAGGAGGGTTCTCTTACAGTAGCAAAGGGGATGGGTTATTTTTAACTCCATTGACATGGGTTCTGTCCAAATATGTGGTGGAAGGGCCGGGAGTGGGGCTGACGATCCCTTGGCGATGCAGTCAAGGGCCCCGCCACCCTCTGAGCCCTGCGGCTACCCTGGCGTTTGTTTGCCTGGCGGGGCCCCTCCTCAGAGATAGGACCCTCGGGTGTACAGGGAGCCAGAAGGGGACACTATTCCCCGGAGCGGTGGTGGTCCAGTGGGGGTGGGGGAGGGGAGCAATCCTCCCACCTGTCCTGGAATCCCCATCAGATTCCGGCCTTGGTCCGGCAGTTCTCAGTGTGTCTGACCTCCTCCTACAGATGAAGACGGGGCTGAATTGGACCTGAATTTGACCCGGTCCCATTCTGGAGGCGAGCTCGAGAGCTTATCCCGTGGGAGAAGGAGCCTAGGTAAGACTGAGGGTGATGGCCCCTCAAAGGTGGGAGCTGGGGACAGAGAACTGGGGACATGGCCAGCCAAGGCTGGAGGGCCGGCTTCTTCGTCCTGACGCTTGAGAAGGCGTGGAGCTAAAAGTGTGTAGCCATCCTTAAATACCCTCTATCCAGGAGATGAGTCATCATTCTCCCCTCCCCCAACACACACTCTTTTCTCGGTATAGTTCTTTCAAACCCTCATTTGTTCATTAGTTCCACCAGGGAGGCAGATATTATTGACCTCATTTTACAGAGTTGAAAACTGGAGCCCAGAGAGGGTGAAGAAGCAGCCTGAGGTCACACAGCCAGCAAGGGGTGATGCGCATCAGGCAAAGGAGGATATAGGTCACTGGGTCCCACAGCAGCATTTTTAGGGAGGCAGGTGCCCATTCCAAGCCCCTCCTCCTCACTGTCTGCCTACGGTCCCCAAATGCTGTAGACTGAGGCTGGGGCCCTGCCATATAAGAATCAAGTGGCCTGGGTTTCCTTCCTTACTCTGTGAATTTGGGCAGCTAACTTAGCTCTCAGAGCCTCAGTCCCTCTGTATGTGAATGACAGATGGCGGTTGCCCCAGCACTGACTGTCAGTCTGCTGCAGGCCAAGTTTCACTCCCATTACTTGTTCAACTGGCAAGTGCAGGGTAGGCAGAGTTATTGTCCCATTTCACAGATGGGGAAACTGAGGCTTGAAAAAAGCAACAAGATAAGACTATATTACAGTGTAAACAGCAATGTAAGGTAATACACAAGTAAGGGCCACATACTGGGCAAACTTATAAATGTGTGAAATCGTAGAATAAAATGGTGGAGGAACTGACATGTAGCACAGATCAGCACTCTCAGAACGATCTAACTTGACCCTTATAGTGGTTCTAGGGTGTAGATCTCCTCAACCCCATTTTGGAGATGGGGAAACTGAGCTCTCGAGCCCATCAGCAGCCTGCCCGAGGCCCATGGCTGGTAACCTTCCAACCCGGGGTTGCAGGAGGTGGGACGGGCCTTGCCTGCTTCTGAAGGCGAGCAGTCCTACAAGGGCTCGGCCCTGGGCTTTTCTACCGGCCAGGGGGCCTCTGGACAGGTCCACCCCCGCTGAAGGAGGTCCCTGCTCCTTCCAGGTTCCCCGACGGTCGCCGCAGAGCCAGCCGTGATTGCGGAGTGCAAGACGCGCACGGAGGTGTTTGAGATCTCGCGGCGCCTCATAGACCGCACCAATGCTAACTTCCTGGTGTGGCCACCCTGCGTGGAGGTGCAGCGCTGCTCCGGCTGCTGCAACAACCGCAACGTGCAGTGCCGCCCCACGCAGGTGCAGGATCGGAAGGTGCAGGTGCGCAGCCCTCGCCCAGCCCGGAATGGGGTTGGGGGCGGGTGCAGAGGCCTTCCCGGAGGGCTCCTGGGGTCTGTCCAGAGAAGGCCGACAGGCGTGGGGAGGCCCCCCAGGCTGGGGTGATCATGGCCACAGACAAGCCCCCAGGTGGATAAAATCGCCAAATGTTCCTGCAACAGACAGGTGCCTAACATACCGGACACTCAGGATCTTCTGAGCAGCTGTTCAGCTTTCCCCAAAGCTCTCCCCTATACAGGGATCTCCATTTTCTTTCTTCCACACAGAGAAGGGCTCATAGGTGCCCCAGCATTTTTAGCACCCACTTATCTCCCTTCAACAAGTCATGTCTTCACCAAGGGGGGCACAGAAGACCCCGCTCTCCAGGCAGCAGGCCCTGCAAGAGCTGGGGCAGCCCCTAGCAGAGAGTCAGAAGGCTGAAGCCTGCCCCTTTGCTGGAAAGATTGGGTATACACTGTGATTCAAGGGAAATTTTAGAGCAGAAGCCGTCCTTGGAGCTCCGCAGGGCAGGGCAGGGCCAGAGAAGTCTCTGATTCACGTGGAAAGGTTTCCGCACCCCTCTGGCCAGCCTTGCCACACAGCAGCTGCTGGGTGGACGGCACACCTCCCCAGGGCCCAGGACCGACAGGTGACCCCTATCTCCTCTTGCCAAGTGTTCTGCCTCCTCACCATGCTCCCCGCCCCTGTGGTCAGCCACGGCCTTTTCTTATGTCCCCCTTCTATTTCAAGTCTGGGCCCTGGGCCCGAGATGGCCAATGTCACTCTCCACCCCGGCGTCCACCGCCATGATATCTCCTGTCCCCAGCCCTGCCAACTCTATGGATGGACACCTGACAGCTGACCTCCCCCTTCCCGCCTCCCTCCTGGATAAAGCCTCCCCCTGCTTCCTTCCAGACAACCATCTCCCCGCCTCTGCCGCAGCCCCTGACCTTGGCTGGCGCTCAGGGAATGAGGATACCACAGGCCCCACATTCAACCCGGAAATGCCTTTCTCCCTCTCTGGGGGATCCTAAGGGGACTGCCGGAGGCCAGGTGGGGAGGGCTTGTTTTGATGGAAAAGCTATGAGGGCAGAGGGCAAAGTCCTGCCATTGTTCGGGCTGAAGCGCCTGCCCTGCCGCCCTCTGGGCTTTCGAGGAAAGATGACCTCAGGGGATACTGAGCAGGCAGGCGGCTCCCTCGGGCCCCTGCCCATGTGGTCCCCTTCAGAGGCACTTTGGGGGTTCTGTCCTCCAGGTGAAAAAGATTGAGATCGTGCGGAAGAAGAAGATCTTTAAGAAGGCCACCGTCACCTTGGTGGACCACCTGGCGTGCAGGTGTGAGACGGTGGTGGCTCGAGCCGTGACCCGAACCCCGGGGAGTTCCCAGGAGCAGCGAGGTAACTGCTCATCCAAGGTCTGCCTCTCATTGCTCAGCCCCGCAGCCCCCTTCTCCTATGGCAGCTGCTGGGGACACTCAGGGAGAATTGGATCAGGCACGCCCCTGGTTAAATTCACCTGAAGCTTTTCATAGCGCTGACAACAGTCCAGAGTCCTCCCCTGCCTGAGAGGGCTTATGCGAGTATGTAGCCCCCAGCTGGCGCTCTGTCCTTGTTTCCAACCAATGCCCCTCACTTATGCCAGCCCAGCCAGGGTGGTCTTATTGAGTGGCCAGCTAAGTTTCTGCCTCAGGGCCTTTGCACATGTCCGTCTGGGTGAAATTCACATCTCCTAGCTCTTCCCAAGCCTAGCTCCTATTCCTCACTTGGGTCTAAGGTCAGACGTCACCTCCTTCTAGAGGTCTGCTGGCCTCCCCGTCCAGGGCAGCCCCCCTCCCTGTCTTGCTACCACAGCCCCCTGCTTTGTTTATGAGTGCATGAAACGGTGGGAGGAACCATGACCTGGATAAGAGAACACCCCATGCATATATCATATCCAGATATTTGACAACTTGTCCTGGAAATGAAAAATCAAATTAATTCCTTGTAGCCTTCCCCCCCCACCCTTTTTTTCCCTTGTAGCCTTGATGAAGGAATTAGGGGCAGTGGGGGAAAATCACCAGAGAGATTTTAACTACATGTACTTCCCCGATGGCACTATTGGTAAAGAACCTCCTGCATGCAGGAGACATAAGAGATGCAGGTTCAATCCCTGGATCAGGAAGATCCCCTGGAGAAGGAAATGGCAACCCACTCCAGTATTCTTGCCTGGAGAATCCCATGGACAGAGGAGCCTGGCGGGCGACAGTCCGTGGGGTCAAAAGAGTTGGATAGACCAAAATGACTAAGCATGCATGCATGCAGTTTGACTTGAATTGAAATGGACTAAAAAATGATCTGGTCCAGTTGCCTCCTCTACATTATATGGAAGAGATGCCTGAGGCCTAGATAGGCCGAGGTCTTGCCCAAGGCCACACAGCCAGTTTCAGATAGGGGCATAACTAGAATTCAGGTATTCTGTTTTGTTCTTGGCTCTTCTCTCACTCTGACAGCTGTCACTGGCTCATTTCTTCTTTTTAAGTATTTAAAAATTTTAGAGCTAGAGATGACCTTACAAGTCCCTCCTTCTGTGTTACTAATAGGGCTGCTGGAGCACAGAGAGGTTAAGGGACTTAATGAGGGTTGCACAGCAGCAAAATTGAGCCTGGAACCCAGGTCTTGGAACGTCTAGTTTGGGGTTCTTTTGACTGTATTGTGCTATCTTTTCTTCCTCAGAGAAAAGTAAGGATTATATGAGACTCATTAAGTTAATAGGATTGTTGTTCAGTCACTGAGTTGTGTCTGCCTCTTTGCAACCCCAAGGAAGCACACTGGGTTTCCCTGTCCTTCATTATCTCCCGGAGTTTGCTCAAATTCATGTTCTTTGAGTTGGTAATACTATCTAACCATCTTATCCTCTGCTGTCCCCTTCTCCTTTTGCCTTCAATCTTTCCCAGCATCAGGGCCTTTTCCAGCGGGTCGGCTCTTCACATTAAGTATTGGAGCTTCAGCATCACTGAAGCTGAAGTGAACATGTGAACAGCATCACACGTTCCAGTGAACATTCAGGGTTGATTTCCTTTAGGATTGACTGGTTTGATGTCCTTGCAGTCCAAGGAACTCTCAAGTCTTCTTCAGCACCACAATTTGAAAGCATCAATTCTTTGGCACTCAGCCTCCTTTATGGTCCAGCTCTCACATCCGTACATGACTACTGGAAAAAACCATAGCTTTGACTATACGGACTCTTGTCAGCAAAGTGATGTCTCTGATTTTTAATATGATGTCTAGGTTTGTCATAGCTTTCCTTCCAAGGAGCAAGCAAGCGTCTTTTAATTTCATGGCTGCAGTCACCATCCACAGAAATTTTGGAGCCCAGGAAAATAAAATTTGTCATTGCTTCCACTTTTTCCTGTTCTATTTGCCATGAAGTGATGAGACCGAATGCCATGATCTTAGTTTTTTGAATGTTGAGTTTCAAGCCAGTTTTTTCACTCTCTTTCACAGTCATCAAGAGTCTTTTTAGTTCCTCTTCAATTTCTGCCATTAGAGTGGTGTCATCCACATATCTGAGGTTGTTGATGTTTCTCCTGGCAATAGTATTAGATAAGCATTAAAAAAAAAAAATCCATGCAAGTGACTGTTTTGATTTTCAGTAACTTTCTTTGGTTAGGGGGCAGGACAATCTCACTGTCATTTCTTACTAACAAGCTCCCTGAAGGCAGAGCCATGTCAGCCTCTTCCTCCTGCTCTCAGAGCCGAGCTGAGGCAGGGATGCCCTGGGAAAGGGCGATAATTTGACAGCTTCAAACTGACGTGCTGTACATTACTTGTAGAGTAACTATGGAGAGTGCTTTCTATTCAGGAAAAATTATATTCTTCTTTATGTTTAGAATGGGGTTCTCTTCCCTGCCTTTGTCTCATAGGATTTTCTAAACCAGTTTCTTAGGAGGCATGTTCAGCCACTTGCTATGTAGGTCTTGCCATTTTAGCTTCAGCACTTTGGCCCTGGGGGACAGTTCAGCTGGCAGTATGGCTCATGTGATGGTCAGTGTCAGGCCTCCTGGGCTCAAATCTCTGCTCTGTCACTTATGAGCTGAGTGATGACCTTGAACTTGCTCAGGCTTTGCCCAACCTAGTGTCCTGCTGATGGCTCGGTCTCTGGCCCTTCAGTGGCCACCCTGGGCAGCCTCCCTCAAGAAGGATCTGAGACCCACCTGAGTCCCTAAATTTCGCATTTGCTGCAGTGGGATAAGTGCCTCATGGGGACTTGTGTCTGTGAGGTGGAAGGTCAAGTGTTGGCCCCCAGAGAGCTGGATGAGCCAAGGGGGAAACTCCGAAGGCTCCCAGGAAGAGGTGGGCCTTGAGCTTGGCAGAGAAAACTTTCATTTCCAGGCTGTCTTCCTAGCAGCCCAGGAGGAAGAGAGATAGAAGTGAAGTGCTAACCTTGGTCAAGACTTTTAGGCACAGTGATTTACAGTCCAGTGATTGAAAGCATGGATTCCAGAGGCAGATCCCTGGGTTAAAATTCCAGACTTTCTGTCTCGGTTTCTTCATCTGTTAACTATTCACATCTCTGTCTGCTGTGAGGAGGAAAAGGCTTAGAACTTTGCCAGGTGCATGGTAAGTGTTAGCTAAGGGTTTCTGGTGATTTCCACGCATTATTTCCTAACCCTAGGAGGCCAGGGCAGCTGTTCTGTTTTAAAGGTATGGGAACTTAGGCAGAGAGTGTGCATGGCTTTGCTCAAAGCTTCCAGCTAACTCCTGGCAGAGCCCAGTTCGGATGCCGGTGGTCTGGCCCACCTTGCTGTGCTGGTGGTGAGGGCCAGGTAGACCACAGTTGCAGTGGGGGAGAGGACCAGGTCCCTGGTGGGAGGTGTGCTTATGCTCAAAGCCTAGTGGCTTCCGCATCCCATGACCGACCAGAAGGGGCTGAAGTGGGTAGGAGGAAACCTCAGTAGGAGGTCAAACTGGGGAAGAAAGAAACAAGTGAATGAGAGCAGCTGCTGTTTTTGCTGATCACTTCTTCTCTAAACTTAGTGGCTTAAGACAATGGCCATTTTCTGTTCTCTGGTCTGTGGGTTGCCTGGGCTCAGCTGGGTGGGCCTGCTGGCATCTCTTACGGTTGCAGTCAGTTATCTGGAGGCTGCACTGGGACGGCTGGGCCTCTGTCCCTCTGTCCCTCTCCCTGAAGTCCGGGGCTTCTCCTCACCCCATGGCCTCCACGATGGGATCCCCAGCAGGGGAACCAGACTTCTTATGTGGAGGCACAGGGTTCCCCAAAGTGCAAAGGTGGGAGCTGCCAGGCCTTCTTGAGGCTCATGTCTGAACCTGGCCAGTACCAGTCTGCCTCCTTATATTGGTTAACGAGGTCAAGTCCAGGCCAGGTTCAAGGGCATGGAAACAAGAGCCAGTGTCGGTGGGATAATGACAAATAAATTGAGGCCAGAACTCATCTGTTCCTCTCTGTGTTGGCCAGCATACTATTCCTTCCACTAGTCCTATGAAGTGGACAGTGTATTATCCCCATTTCACAGATGGGGAAGCAGAGGCGTAAAATGGCTCAGTCATTGTTCCTCAGGTGCAGCTGGTGAGCAGTGGAGTTGGGATCCAAACCTGGAAGGTCTGGTCCCAGACTCCCCTCCCCTTAGCCTGCAGGATCTGAAGAGGTCTGTGGCAGGCCTTGGTCAAGGGGGCATTGACATGCCCCGACCTCAGCCGGTCTCATCCACCTGCTAACCAGACCTTTCTTTCTCTCAAGCAGCCAGGACACCCCAAACTCGGGTAACCATTCGGACGGTGCGAGTCCGCCGGCCCCCCAAGGGGAAGCACCGGAAGTTCAAGCACACGCATGACAAGACGGCACTGAAGGAGACCCTCGGAGCCTAGGGGCATCTGCAGGAGAGTGTGGGCAGGTGAGGGCCAGCACTCTGCTCCTTCTCCCCGGCCTGGGCTTGGGCTGAGGCAGGGGTGAGGGGGAGAAACAGTTCCCCTACAAAATCCAGGCTCTAAGCCGTGATCCCCTCTTGCCAGTTATCAGTCGAGTTTTTTCACGGGGCAGGTTGGGTAAGGGGCTGGGGGAGGCCCTGACCCAGCTGTGTCCCAGTACATCTTAAAGGAATTGGAAGGTCTAAACCTCATACTTCCCAGTCCTAAGTGCTGCTGGAAATCAGAGACAGCTGGTCAACCCTGCCCCTGGTTGCCTGTGAGTGTGGGATGGAGCCCCAGGCTGTCTCTGACCCCCATGTCCCTCTGCTTGGCCTACAGGGTTATTTAATATGGTATTTGCTGTATTGCCCCCATGGGGTCCTTGGAGTGATTATATTGTTCCCCTCGTCCGTCTGTCTCGATGCCTGATTCGGACGGCCAATGGTGCTTCCCCCACCCCTCCACGCGTCTGTCCACCCTTCCACCAGTGGGTCTTCCCTCAGTGGCCTCCAGCGTCTTGCCAAGAAGCTCGAGAAGGAAACGAAGGACTTGGACTCCATCGCTGTCTTCCTCTCCTGACCTGGCAAAAATGGGATAGAAGTGCAAGAGAGACTGATGGGGTCGCTGTTGGGAGAAAGGGGCTTCCTTCCCCAGTGCTGTGGACTGGCCTGAAACCCTGCGCGTGGGCCTGAGGACCTCTCAGCATGGCCCACCTGGTCCCCGGACCCCCAGCCAGCTCTGATGCGAGCACCCCCAGGCCGGCCAGGGTGCTTATACTCCTGTGGCTGAGACCACGTGGGGAGCATAGACTGGAGAGAATTCCTCCTGCGGTGCCCAGGCCCGGTCGTCTCCCCTTGGTCACCTCTGCTCACAGTGGCTTCTTTTCATTTAATATGTTTGAATTATTGGAAGACGTGGACTCCTCTGGGCAGGTGTGGCCAGAGCACCAGGCAGTCAAGTGCTCTCTCAGACGGGTTAGGGATGAAGTTTGCTTCGAAGGTGGATGTAGGTGGTGACCCGGGCATCCACCGCCTCCTTCCACTTCCCACCCCAGTTCACTGTTTCCCATTTCATCTCTCTACCTCCATCCTGTGTCTCCTCCCTTATCTGTGCCACCAAGGGGCTCTTGGACCCCATATTGAAGCCCCAGATAACCCCAGTCACTGTTCTGTAGGACAGAAAACCAGGGGCCAGAGGGCAGCAGGGTGCCTGCCCATCGTATCCCAGGCCAGCCAAGACTGCCATGTAAGGTTGTACAGGGTGTGCACTGCACAAGGGCACTGCATGTGGGGATCACAGTTCACACACACCATAGACGTGGTCAATTTGTGTATTTATTATGACAATTTTTTGGCAAATGGAGGGATTCTTTTCCTAATTGACACGAAGGTTCTGTGTGGACTGGCTGTGTCTATGACCCAGCCCACGATTTGGAGTGGTCAGACAGGAGTAAGCCCTTGGTGAGGGGCACGGAGGCAGCATTTGTCCATGTGGCCTCCATTACCCCAAGTCCTCAGCTCAAGCAGTCTTCCCTTCAGGCAGGTGTGAAAAGCCCAAGAGAATGTCTCCAAGGGACGGGGCAACCCTGCTCCATGCCCCTGCTCACGCCCCTCCTCTTAGATCCTTTTGAGTTCCGGATCTGGTGGCTCCTCCCAGGAAACCAGCTCTTGGGCTGGGAGTGGGGGAGAAAAGGGAAAAGATCCCCAGGGCCCCCTAGGGGTGGGGTCTGACCTCCCACCTCCCTATCCACCTTCTTCTGCACTTTCCCCTCTTCCCTGCTGTCTCCCAAATCTGCTTTCTTCAGTTTGTAAAGTCGGTGATTATATTTTTGGGGGCTTTCCTTTTATTTTTTAAAATTTATTTATATTCCGTATTTAAAGTTGTAAAAAAAAAAAATAACCACAAAACAAAACCAAATGAATCCGCCCGAGATCTGTCTGTTGGCACTGCGTGCGACAATTACCCTTTCTGCATTGGCAGGATTTGCCGACAGCTTGCGGCGTGTTCCTCTCGCTCCCGGAGGCTCAGGCGCAAATTCACGCACACGCACACATACTCACGTTCACACATGCTTATGCACACATGCCAGCCTACTGCTCTGAGGGAGGCCTCCGGGAGTGGGTGAGAGCCAGGCAACCCACTCTGTACAGCTAGGTCCCACTGCAGCTTGTGATACCTGGGCCCCACCTGCCAGCCCTGTGCCCGTCACTGGCAGTGAAAAGAGGTGAATTTCTCTAGTCTGAGGGTCTCTACAAAGAGATCTCTATGGATTCTCAGCATCACGGGGTGGGACTGGCTGTGGGATGGGAGACCCACTGTGGGGAAGGCTGGAGGAGGTCCCTGAGGAGTGTGGGGTTTAGAAGGAGCACAGCTCAAGGTTGGGACTGGGGTCTGATCTTGGTTCAGCCCTTAGCCAGCTGTGTGGCCTTGGGCAAGTCATAGTCCCTCTCTGGTCAGAGCCCCATCTGAAGCACAAGAAGATGAGCAGGAGGCTTGTGGTCTCCTGGGTTCACCTGTGGGATTCTGTGCTTCCCCTCATCCTTGAAGACTTGGGTCTGATTTCATGTATCTGGGTCTTACCTGCTGGCAGACTGTGTGTGTGCTCAGTCATGTCCTACTTTTTGGGTCCCCATGGACTAGGGGACTTTTGGGTCCCCATGGGCTAGGCTCCTCTGCCCATGGATTTTTCCAGGCAAGAATACCGGAGTGGGTTGCCATTTCCTTCCCAGAGGATCTTCCCGACCCAGGGACCCAATCTACATCTCTTGAGCCTCCTCAATTGGCAGGTGGATTCTTGACCACTGCACCACCTGAGAAGCCCTTTGGCAGACTGGGGCTGACAGGGAAACCTAGGAGGTGGAGAATCTGACTCATGATAAGGACAATCTAAAACTAAAACCGTTTTGCCCCTGTAAGTAGCGAGCTCCCTGTCACTGGAAGTGTGTAAGTGACAAGTTGGCAGCTTGGTGACAAGTTGGCTGAGGTTGGACTGAATAACATTGGGGCACCCCTTGATTGGTTGGTTATTTGGCTGATTGATAGACTGACTGACTCATTCATTCATTCATTCATTCACCTTGATCCCGTATTTTGTGTCTGTCTGTGCCAGGGTCTTGGATAGCTATTTAGTGTAGATTCATCTGGGGATTCATAGCCCTGTGCTTGCAGTGGTGGCGGTGGACAGTGCAGATCAGAGGGCCCTATCTGAAGACTTCTACCCCTGCCTGCCCAGCCTGTCTTAGAACCCTCCCCATTCCCCAGACCCCAGGGTTCTGGGTCCCAAGGCACTAGAGAAGGCTCGGGAGGAGGGGATGGAACTTAGCAGGCAGCCGGAGGGCCCAGTGTATGTGACATCTCGGCATCTGAAAAGCAGCTGTGATGTTCCATGGACAGCTGCAGGAACGTCCTGGGTGAAACAGGCAGAGCTGCCTATATCTTGCCCCTTCCCGGGTGCTCTTGCCGGCTGTGCCATCCCAGGCAGCTGCAGTGTCCAGCCTATAGGCCTCTAGGGTCCTGGTGGGCCCTCTCTGAGTTTTAGAACCACCAACCTAAAATGACATTCTTCCAGAATCCACTCTGCTTGGGACAGGGCATTCCCTTCTTGGTTCCTTTCTCTGCCCTGTGGGCTGTAATACAGGCGTGATGTCTGGCACTTCAGCAGCCATCCTGAACACTGAGGTGAAAAAGTGCTGAGACTGGTGGAGCACAACAGAGGGGCCGGGGGTCCCTGACACCTGACCGCTGAGCTCAAGAGTTTTTTACATAAGAAAGGAGGAAATATCTCTATTTGACCTACTCTTATTTGAGGTTTTCTGTTCATAACCAAACTCAATCATAATATATAGCCCTGTTCATTCTGGGAAAGAGATGATATGGCTCCCAGGTTGGACCATTAATCTTCCACAATCCTTGGGCACTTAGCATCACCTTGTGAACTCTCCTCCTTTATTTAGGGCCCACTCAGATCTTGTTCTCCACCCCTACCCCCACACCCCAGGAATCTTCTCTGTCCCAGTTAGCAATACTTCTTCCTCAACTAGAGTAGAACTGTAGCCTTCCTTGGAGGCTTAGAGTTGGCTGCCTCTGTAACATAACAAAATAATGGACCTTTCACACTTGTAAAGAAAAATATCTATGACCTTTTAATACCAGTGGGATTGTTTTAAGGAATGGAGGAGGAAATGAAGGGTGAAGTAATGGCAAACAGGCTTAGAGAGAGTAAGTGACTTGCAGAAGATCACACAGCTCCTGAGTGGCTGGATCCCAACCACACCCTCCTCTGCTAACGCCACATCTGGTGTGTTTCCACTATTTCATAACATCAGACCAGGAACCCCAGAATCCCAACGCTTTTACACAACCTGGGGTATAGTCCTGGTTCAGTCATGTAGTGATCCTGGGAAAGTCACTGCTCCTTTCAGATCTCAGCCCTTCCTTTGGGCTTCCATGCAATTGTCAACCCACCAGTGAGTCTTGCTCCAGAACTAACTCCCTCACTCCCCACTGCCTTTTTACGTGCTTTATTTATCGCCATAAAACTTACCTCTTTTGGCTCACTCGACATGTATAGTTGACCCCTGAACAACATAGGGATTGATCCGTATATCATTTTTATAGGCAGCCCTCCCTATCTACCTTGCATCCTTGGTTCTTCCTCATCCACAGATTCAACCAACCAAGGACCACATAGTACTGTTGTATTTACTACTGAAAAATATATGTGTGTAAGTGGACCCATGCCATTCAAACCTGCATTGTTCAGGGGTCCACTGTACATCTTTTCTCATCTCCTCCAAGCCCCCACTGAGTTATTCTGTTCATCTTTCTGTCCCCAGAGCCTAGTACCTGGTACATAATGGCACTCAATAGATGCCCGTTGAATGAATGAACATAAAGTTCTGTTACCGGAGCAATCAAGTGTGTCTGCCCCATGTGGCAGCTTGGCTAATCTTCATCACACACTGTGGTGAGGCTGGGACATTGCAGTCACCAACTACAGATAAGATACTTCAACTTCTCAGCCATCTTCCTTGATAAGAAGATTCTTGCTAGCTGGGGGTCATGTTGAATCCATCTTCTAAACTATTCAGCCATCATCTCTCTCCATATCTGCATCTCTCCATTCATCATCCATCTATCCACCCCGCCACCCATCCACCCACCCACCCACCCTTTCACCCATCTACCTATCTCCCACAACATCCATCCACTCACCCATCCATCCATCATCCATCCACCCATCCATTCACCCATCTGTCCATTCATTCATCCACCCATCTATCTATCTGTCCTTCTATCTACTCATCCACCATCTCCCTCCTCCCTCCCCTCTCTATTTCTTACTTTTACCATGTCCCAAGATCTGTACTTGCCACCTCATTTTATTAACTTCCGAGGAGTATTGCACCAATGAAGAGAACAAAGGTTTAGCACGGAACACAGCTGGCCCCGTCCCAGCAGCACTAAGCCCCTGTATGGCCTTACAGAGCAGCTGCACAGGTTAGAGACATGAGGGCCACACACTGATCCTGGCAGGTCCCTCACCTTGGTCAGCGGTGGGGTGTTATTTTTTAACTCTCAGCATCCAGCAACGGGCCAATCACACTCGACTACCGTGCAGTAAAGATGGAAACAGAAGGAATGAGCACAAAATCACAGAGGGATGAAAAGTTCAGCTGCAGCCAGAGCGTGCATTTATATTCCAGGCACTGCCCCATTATTCTACTCAATTAACCCCACAATCCTTTCAGGCAGATATTATTGTCCTCCGTTACAGATGAGGAAACAAGGACTCAGCGAGGTTCAGACCTACCTCCCTCCTACTCCCCAGGGCATAGTTCTTCCATAAATGGCCATGGTCCCCTTGGGGGAATGTTTTGGGGAGATGCATGGGACCGACTCGGAGTGCAATATCAGGTCCTTTCCTTGCTCAGGGAGCTCTGGGTCTGCGAACGGACTTGGCTTTGAGATGGGGATGGGACCACCCATTGATTTCTGTCAAGTCAGACCTCTGTTTAGCAGACCCAGATCTTTCGGGTTATAAAAGTCTTAGGTCCAGACGTCCCTAGTGGTGCAGTGGATAAGAATCCACCTGCCAATGCAGGGGGCACGTGTTTCTTCCCTGTCTCTGGGAGATTCCACACGCCGTGGAGCAACTAAGCCCGTGGACCGCAACTACTGAGCCCACACACCTCGAGTCCATGCTCGGCAACAAGAGAAACCACTGAAATGAGAAGTCCTCGGACCACAGCAAAGAGTAGCCTGTGCAAAAGGAATGAAGACCCACCACAACCGAAAAATCAAAAATAAATTATTTTTTAAAAGAAAAGCCTTAGGTCCTTGTGGGTCGTTGATCCATGTTTGCCCTGGGGATTTTGTGATCCATTAACCCCACCCGTCCTCATGGTCAGACCACTGGGATGGCCACCTGGTCCTGCTGCTGTGATGGCCAGTCATGGCTGCCATGGCCTCGGCCCTCCCAAGGGCTAGGAGCCCCCTTACTCCGCCTTCCCCCAGAAATCAGGAGTCAGATCACCGGCAGCACTCCGCACCTGGACACCAAATCCTTTGAAAGTTGTTGGGTTGCCTCAGCATCCTGGTCCTCACCCTCTTGGCGAAGGAAAGCATGAAAGTATTTTGAGATGTCCTCAGGTGGGATGGGTCACCCACGGTTAACTCACACAGCTGTCTCTTCGTTCCACCTTGGCATCTCTGCCATCCCTGCCTTAGTGAGCGTGGGCCATCGCTGAGTCAGGCTTCAGCATGCCTGTGAAAAACAAACCAATCCTGAAAACAATTAGAGCCACCCCAGCTGATCAGTCTGACACCCCGAATCCAGCACTGCCACTAGGTACAGCTGTTTGAGATTCGTCTCGGTCAGTCCATTCACAGATTGTCTCTAGATTTTTGATGATATGAAATAACATCTGGGCAAAGTTTTGCCCAAAATTTGATTTGGGGTTGACATTCAGTGCTGCCCCATCCCACTGGCCATCTGGGGACGGCTTTGTGATCCGAAGACCCTGAAGGATGGGGGGACACAGGAGGCTCGTTAAATGGGCCCTGGACAGGGCCAGCATCATCAGACAGTGAGAAGTTGCTTCAGCTCTCAAGGGAGTTCAGTGAGCATGGGGGATCAGGGAGGGATTCAGCATTACCCCATACCCTCCCACGTGGCTCCATACAAAGGCGGAGCTCACAGTTTCCCAAAGATCTGATGTCCACGGAGCAGAGCTGATGAAAGCCATGGCATCTGCTAATGATATAACTTGCCACGCTGCAGGCTCAGATTCGGTTTCATTTTTGGCTGTCTTAGCCTTATGGCTGCAAGAAATCAGGTACCTTCAGCACACAAGTCCTCTGGTTTTGATCTGGCTCTGGAGTCAAGAATTCAGGACACTGTCTTCTGTTTCTTCATCTGTCCGAGCCAGCAGCACATTCCCACAGTCTATTTCCTCATTCCTTACATGCTCTTGTAAGGCAGTGGAATTTCAGTCTCAAAACCCCTACCCTCAACGGGCTCTTGATTCCAGGTGATTCCAGGTGGCGGACTGCAATTCCCATTTTCCTCCGCATGCCATAGGATTCCTGGTCTGATCCCTTGTTATGCTCTTAATTTTTACTGTCTCCAGTCCCAAGCAGTCCAGATAACCAATCTCAGCTTCTCTGAATATCCCTCAGCATCCATGGTCTGTAACCCCTTCTGGCACCAATTTCTATATAAGGCAGCATTCTTGGTTGCAGGCAGTAGAAACCAACTCAGGTTAACTTAAGCAGAAAAGGATGTTCAAAGAATAGATACTCAAAAGGGTATTCAAAGAATGTTGAGTGACTCATGAATCATCAGTGAGCTGGAGACCCAAGCTTGTGGTATGCAAACAAGATCGATGCTCCCAGGTGACCTCTGAGGCCGGTGCTCCAAACACCTGAAGGATGTCACAGCCCCTGTGACCAGCACGTCCCACACGCCAACACCCAGCCCTGGGCACCGCTGTCCTCGGGGCTCAGCAGGGAGGTGCTCTGCTCCTTGGCAGCCCAAGTTTTGTTTTTAAATCTTGAGTTGGTGCATCTGATGGGTGAGCCTTGAAGGCCCCAGCTGCAAGGGAGTCTGAGAATGTGGGATTGGCATTTTTAGTTTCTATTGAAGGGGGTGGTCCATGGGCTAAGACCCATGAAGTGGGGTTCAGAGTGGGTGGCCAAAACCCTGAAGCAAAACAAAAGCTAAATGTCTGTCTCATTCTGTACCACACGTCACTCATTTCTTCTAGGCTAGGCCAGAAGTCTACCTGCCGAACATTATCTCCCCAGGGGACCTCCCTGGTGGTCCAGTGGTTAAGAGTTCACCTTCCAATGCAGGGGACACAAGTTCGATGCCGGATTGGGGACCTAAGATCCCACATGCTGAGGCAACTAAGCCCGTGAGCTGCAACTCCTGAGCCCATGTGCCTCAACTAGAGGGAAGATAAAATGTATTTAAATAAAATATAAATTTTATCTATCTGTGCGCAACGAAGATTTCGCATGCTAAAATTAAGACCTGACGCAGCCATAAATAAAAAAACAAATAAACTCTTTTAAAACAGGTCTTTCTCTGATTCATTATCTACTTGGCCTTAAACTTGAGGACAGAGAACTACACTGATTTCACCGACTTGTGGATCCCCAGATCCTAGCACAGTTACGTCACAGGCTCACAGTAAGTCCTGCTGAATAATTGCATGAATCTATGCCACAGTCCAGGGTGGAGTTAAGTGAGGTGCTCACCTCGGTGCAGTTTCAGGCGACACCCAACACTCAGTATCAAGATAAGTAATATTTTCAACACGATTTTTAAAAATTTTATTGAAGTAGAGTTGATTTACAATGTTGTGCATTGTAAACCACTTTACTGTACTGCAAAGTGATTCAGTTATACGTGTATATACATATAATTCTTTTTTTTAAAAAAATTTAAAGATTTCTAACACCAAAAGCATTTTGTACTGGGGATACCAATGTTGTGGTAGATTCAGATGAACAGCAAAGGATACACATATATATTTTTTCATGTTCTTTCCCATTATGGTTTATCACAGGATATGGAATATAGTTCCCTGTTCTATACAGGAGGATATTGTTGTTTTTCCATCCTAAATATACTACTTTGCATCTGTTAATCTCAAACTCCCAGTCCTTGTCTCCCCCTTGGCAAGCACAAGTCTGTCCTCTATATCTTCGAGTCTGTTTCTGTTTTGTAGATATGCTCATTAACAGAAAAAAAAATTTTTTTAATCAAAATGAATGCAAAAAAAAGTCCACAGTGAACCAAATATCAAATTTCAATTAAGGACATGATCCAACCTTACACTTTCAGGATGTCTCACTTGCTTCACTCTAACCTTGGCCAGGTCAGATCCTTTATTTAAATAAAATATAAATTTTATCTATATTTATAATACAAATATTAGAACATTATGATAAATATTGTCATAAATTGTTTTATATAATTTTATTTGTTTTTGCCTATGCTGGCTCTTTGACGCTGCTCGGGCTTTTCTCTAGTTGCGGCAAGAGGGGGCTACCCTCTAGAGGCGGTGCTCAGGCTTTTCATTGCGATACGATGGCTTCTGTTGCAGTGCACAGGCTTTCGGCACACAGCCTTCAGTAGTTACAGCATAGGGGCTCGGTAGTTGCAGCTCCTGGGCCCTAGAGCCCAGGTTCAGGAGTTCTGGTGCTCAGGCATAGTTGCTCTGAGGCATGTGGGATCTCCCTGGATCAGGGATTAAACCCTTCTCTCTTGCATTGGCAGGCAAATTGTTTACCACTGGGCCACCAGAGAAGTCTTATAGTAAATTATTTAAACAAATAATATGCATGTGTGCTAAGTCATTTCAGTCATGTCCAACTCTTTACTACACTAAGGACCCTCCAGGCTCCTCTGTCCATGGGATTCTCCAGGCAAGAATACTGAAATAGGTTGCCATTTCCTCCTCCAGGGGATCTTCCCAACCCAGGGATTGAACCTGTGTCTCCTGCAACTCCTGCATTGCAGGCAGATTCTTTACACTGAGCTTCCAGGGAAGCCCTAAATAATATTATTTATTTAAAATGTTGTGCCCAAGGTGAGTGCTTCAGCAGCTTCACCCTAGTCCTAACCCTGCTATCCTGGTTCCATATTCACTGCTTTTTTTGCTTCTTTTTGTGGACTTGGTTTCTATTCTCACTCTATTGCCCCAGCTATCAAAAACCTCCTCCTGGGTCTCCCACCCCCAGAATATTCTGCCACAGTCCCCCTCACTCTTAGCCGCCCCGTGAAGCTTGCTGGGGGTAGAGTGGTCAGGTCACTCCTTTGTTCAAAGTCATCTGTGGGTCCCATCCTCAAACGAGAGTCACACTCGCCCACAGACGTGCAGAGGCCCCTGCCCTGATCTACACCCTGATCTCTCCCTCCCCAGCCGCCCCCGTGAACAGCCTGCCCTCCTGTCCGCAATTTGGGCTGCACCTCCTCCTTCCTTCCCCACTGTGCTGCGGGTTTCCCCACATCTAAGCCTCGCTGATCATCTTCAAGGTCAACCTCCAATTTGCTGTTAAAACTGCCCCCACAGGAATGTAAAATAGTGTCACTGCTGTGGAAAAGAGTACAGTGGTTGCTTAAAAGACTTAATGGAATTACTGTACGACCCACCAGTTCCACTTCTGGCTATACACACAAAATAATTGAAAGCACAGTTTCAAAGACATATTTGTACCCCACCTTCCCAGCAGCACAATAGCCAAAAGCTGTAAGCAAGCCAGTGTCCATTGACATGAATGGATAAGTAAAATGTGGTCTATACATACAAATGGATTATTATTCAGCCCCCCTTTTTTTTGCCGCATGATACGTGGGATCTCAACTCCCCGACCAGGGATCGAATTCATGTCCCCTGCAGTGGAAGCACAGGGTCCTAGATCAGATCAGATCAGATCAAATCAGTCACTCAGTCGTGTCCGACTCTTTGCGACCCCATGAATCACAGCACGCCAGGCCTCCCTGTCCATCACCAACTCCCAGAGTTCACCCAGACTCACGTCCATCGAGTCAGTGAGCCATCCAGCCATCTCATCCTCTGTCGTCCCCTTCTCCTCCTGCCCCCAATCCCTCCCAGCATCAGAGTCTTTTCCAATGAGTCAACTCTTCGCGTGAGGTGGCCAAAGTACTGGAGTTTCAGCTTTAGCATCATTCCTTCCAAAGAAATCCCAGGGCTGATCTCCTTTAGAATGGACTGGTTGGATCTCCTTGCAGTCCAAGGGGCTCTCAAGAGTCTTCTCCAACACCACAGCTTCGGCACTCAGCCTTCTTCACAGTCCAACTCTCACATCCATACATGACCACAGGAAAAACCATAGCCTTGACTAGACGAACCTTTGTTGGCAAAGTAATGTCTCTGCTTTTCAATATGCTATCTAGGTTGGTCATAACTTTCCTTCCAAGAAGTAAGCGTCTTTTAATTTCATGGCTGCAGTCACCATCTGCAGTGATTTTGGAGCCCAGAAAAATAAAGTCTGACACTGTTTCCCCATCTAATTCCCATGAAGTGGTGGGACCGGATGCCATGATCTTCATTTTCTGAATGTTGAGCTTTAAGCCAACTTTTTCACTCTCCACTTTCACTTTCATCAAGAGGCTTTTGAGTTCCTCTTCACTTTCTGCCACAAGGGTGGTGTCATCTGCATATCTGAGGTTATTGATATTTCTCCCGGCAATCTTGATTCCAGTTTGTGTTTCTTCCAGCCCAGCATTTCTCATGATGTACTCTGCATATAAGTTAAATAAACAGGGTGACAATATACAGCCTTGACGAACTCCTTTTCCTATTTGGAACCAGTCTGTTGTTCCATGTCCAGTTCTAACTGTTGCTTTCTGACCTGCATACAAATTTCTCAAGAGGCAAATCAGGTGGTCTGGTATTTCCATCTCTTTCAGAATTTTCCACAGTTTATTGTGATCCACACAGTCAAAGGCTTTGGCATAGTCAATAAAGCAGAAATAGATGTTTTTCTGGAACTCTCTTGCTTTTTCTATGATCCAGTGGATGTTGGCAATTTGATTTCTGGTTCCTCTGCCTTTTCTAAAACCAGCTTGAACATCAGGAAGTTCACGGTTCACATATTGCTGAATCCTGGCTTGGAGCATTTTGAGCATTACTTTACTAGCGTGTGAGATGAGTGCAATTGTAGTTTGAGCATTCTTTGGCATGGCCTTTCTTTGGGATTGGAATGAAAACTGACCTTTTCCAGTCCTGTGGCCACTGCTGAGTTTTCCAAATTTGCTGGCATATTGAGTGCAGCACTTTTACAGCATCATCTTTCAGGATTTGGAATAGCTCAACTGGAATTCCATCACCTCCACTAGCTTTGTTCGAAGTGATGCTTCCTAAGGCCCACTTGACTTCACATTCCAGGATGTCTGGCTCTAGGTGAGTGATCACACCATCGTGATTATCTGGGTTGTGAAGATCTTTTTTGTACAGTTCTTCTGTGTAGGGTCCTAACCACTCGACAAATACGGAAGCCCCATAGTCAGCCCTGAAAAAGAAGGAAATTCTAATACAAACTACAACATGGGTGAATCTTGACGATATTCTGCCAAGTCAAATAAGCCAGTTACAAAAATACAAAAACTGTATGATTCCACTTCAGTGAGGTCCCTAGGGGAGTCAAATTCATAGAGAGAGAAACTAGAATAATGGTTGCCAGGGGATGGGGAAGGAGGAGTAGGGAGTTAGTGTTTGATGGCATGATCGCTTCAGTTTTGCCAGATGAAAATGTCCTGGAGATGGATGGTGGCGCTGGTTGCACAGCAATCTGAATGTATCTGAAATCACTAAATTGTACATGTAAAAATGATTAAAATGCTAACTTTAATGTTATGTGCATTTTGTGAGTGTTAATCATTCACTAACTAACTAGAGTCGTGTTCAGCTCTTTGCGACCCCATGGACTGTAGCCTGCCAGGCTCCTCCCTCTGTCCATGGAATTCTCCAGGCAAAAATACTGGAGTGGGTAGCCATTTCCTCCTCCAGGAGATCTTCCTGATCCAGGGATCAAACCCAGATCTCCTGCACTGCAGGCAGATTCTTTTACCATCTGAACCACCAGTGAAGCCCATTTTACCACAATTTTTTTAAAAAAGAAAAACTGGGAGAAAAAAGACTGTCCTTGTGGTCAGAGTGAGCACTTTTTCCTCTGAATCCCTTAGTCATTCTACCCAAGATTCCTTTGAAGTAGGAGAGCCTGGCAGCAAGGTCTCTCCACAAGGGCAGGGGGTGGTGGGGAGAGAGGCTCAGCCCATATCTCTGGCTAAAGCACAGTGGCTGCAGTGAGCTTTGTGGGCAGCCCCCCTCCACCCCCAGGCATGGGTGCATTCACCTGTCATACCTGGGTACCGAGGTAGTCTGACCCTGCACAGTTGGAGCCAAGAGAGGGCAGGTGTGTGATGAGGTGTGTGTGGTAAGTGGGCCTGACATAGTCGCATCGCACAGTCTCCTGCTTTGCTGGCATGTGAGTCCCTCCATGCCCTGCAGTCTGGAAGAATAGTTAAGAACGCGGAGCAGCTCTCCAGTTTTGTTACTTCATTTGCTAAGTTGACATAAAACAGTCCTGGCTTCATAAGGCTGTATGAGGACCAAGTGAGATGCTGTATGGAAACTGACTGGTGGTGTGCCTGTCGCCTCACCTGACCGGTGGCCATCCTCCCTTTTCCCGATAAACAGAACACTGATCTGCTTATGAGGTCAGCAGAAATGCTGTGATCTCAGTGCCAGAAGATGAACTGTGATTGGTCAAACCCAGTCATGGACCTCTGATTCCCCTGGACCAGTGGTTGGTCTGAGTGTGGCCATGTGACCCTATTTTGACTACTGAGATGTAAGAGGAAGTCTGTTGGGTATAGAGGAAGGGTGACAGTGGAGGCTTTTCTGCGATAAAAAGAAAGAGACTTCCGAGGAGGTTGTCCTTCTCTATTCTCCCTTCTCGCTTTGAATGCAGATGCAGTGCTTGGAGGATCAGCAGCCATTTTGCAGTAATGAGGTGATGTGCATGATAACAAAGTCAAGGAAACAGTAAGAACTCCAGCTCTGACCCTGTCGAGTTATGGGACAATGCCAGGATTACTGTTGTTGTTTCTTGTTTTCGTATGATGGAAAAAAATTAAATCCCTGTTTCTCTTCCCTCAGCTGATATGAATTGGATATTTCTTTTGTTTGCTTACAACTGAATTTATTTTTATAGAATACACTGTCACATATGTTAGCTTTTATCTGCCCTCATATTCTTTTCCATCCTTGGGCAAGATGTACAGTTCTCTGAGCCTCTCATCGTGTATAAGCCGAAGGTAGAGACACCTGTCTCCCCAGGCTCTGGTAAGTATTAGATGAGACAGAGGCTGTGAAATTACTCTGTAGACTGTGAAGGCTTCAGCTGGGAAGGAGGGCTGCTGCAAGCCTCTCTCCTGGAGACCAAGGCTCCCTGCATGAGGAGCAAGCTAAAAAAGGAACAAGAGAACAAGCAGAGTCTGGTCCCAGCCGGTGGGTGGCCTCACCCCTGTTTCTGGGGTAGGAGATTTGATTACTGAGAGTGATGGGGTGGTTAAGTACTCAAGTTCTGGACTCTCGCTGCCTCTGCCCCTCCCTTAGGGTTGTGATAGCCTCTCTGTCTCAGTTCTCTCATCTGAAAAACAGGGGTAACGATAATGGTGAGCCAGATAAGCTTAGTGAATCAAGTGAAAAAGTGCATGTGAGTTCAGCTGTTTCAGTCAGCAACTGACATGTTAACACTGTATAACAAACACCAAACTCAGTGGTACAGAGCACTGAGAGTGCACATCTCCCTTACCAGTCTGAGAGTCGACGGGACTTGGTTCCAAATTACAGGTATTTGTTCCTTGACTGAGCAAACCTAATGAGCTCCTACTGTATGCCAAGCTCTGTGCCAGGTGCTGGGGTACTGTGAATGGGAGAAAGATCCTGCCCATACAGAGCTCATATCCCAGTCGGGTGGGAGAATGGACAGCAGTGGAAGCAGGAGGAAGAAATAGGGACATTACACTGGAGGTCCCAAGGTGGGGAGTGCTGAAGGGCCACTCGGTGTGGACCTACTGTGCACCACTGTGTGCTAGCTATGGGAGAGAGAGATCTCTGCAGGGGCACAAAACTGTGAGTGCATTTGCACCCCCCAGTCTGTGTGTCTGCGTGCATGTGCACAGCTGTCCGTGGGCATGGCTTTGAGTGCATCCATGTTTTGCTGGCAGTTCTATGTATTCCTGAGAGAGAGAGAGAGAGAGAGAGAGAGAGTGTGTAAGGAGAGAGGTGTGTGACTCAGACCTTCCCCGCTGTGGCAGAAGCTGAGATCTGAGGTGGAGGGTGGGAAGTGAGTTTCTCTCACACGCCTGCTCTGGGGTGGGGGTGGGGGGCCCCAGGCTGCCCACGACTTTGTGGGAAGAAGGTCTGGGAGCAGCCAGAATGTGTTTGCATTTCCTGGGTGATTGACGACGCCGGGGAGCAGGCTGTCTTCCCATGACAGATGTAGGAATGTTTCTGCTAATCAAGGCGGAAAGCAGGGGCGTGGGGGCCGTCGGAGCACCACCCACCCCCCAGCCCTGCTCCGTGGCCACCTGTTTGGGGCCTGGGAAGCAGTTGGGCGATGCGAGTGAGAAGCTCCCGGACCCGGGGTGACTCTGCCACCCACCCCTGCCTCCCCGTGGCTCAGACACCTCTCGCCTGCCTCCACTCCCCCCAGGGTAGGTGGGAGACGGGCGTCAAGGGTTCAGCCCAGAGGAAGATCCCACACACAGAGGGGGTGTTGAGTCGCGGAGTGGGACTTGGGGCCCCAGCAGCGGGGGCCCCACCCCCGACATGAGCTCCCTCCCACCACATAACCTGCCCTCCTCCCCCATGTGTTTTCTGAGTTGAGGAAAGATAGAGCCTCAGAAGAGTCAGTGACGGCAGGAAATCACCCAAATCAGAAAACTGAGGTGGCTCCAGGTCTCAAGGGGGTGGCTGGTCGTCCCAACCTCAGTGTTGCCCCCAGGCCCCACATCCTCCCAGCCCACTGCATCCCTGATCCTGTTACTCATGAAGCTTTCCACCTTGAGGAGGGGGCGGCAGATAACACGATCCTCCAGACCAGTGTGGTCCAGGCCTCCGCCACTCATGCATGACGCGGGTGACTCGCTGCTCTGTCTGCACACCTCCCTGGAGAGGGATGCGGGCCCTGGAAGTGTGAGGATTGTAACTGAGGGTGGGGTGGGCTGGGGTCTAGGGGGCTATTGGCAATGGTTGGCCACCAGTGGGAATGGCTCTCCCCTCCAGGAGCCACTGGGAGGCCCGAGGATGGGGCCTGGTCTTGATGCTGTGTGTGTGTGTGTGTTTAACTCTCCCTACACAGTCCTGTGGGCTTGTGCGGGAGGGGAGGACTTGCTGACTCGGTGACTTGCTTGGTTTCCCAGGAGGGACCCCTTGAGACCAAGCCCCAGCCCTGACCCGGCAGTCCCTTGCCAGGCGTGTCCAAAGTCACTTTCTCACGTTTGGCTCTGATATACCTCTTTTCCCTCTCCTGTTCCCAGTCAGGGAGGGGGATGTGCCTGTGAGTCACCCCATGACTCACACAGGCACACCAGGGCCTGGGAGGGGTGTGTGTATGTGCATGCAGTCGGGCAAATGTGTGTGCGTACAGGGCAAGTGTGCTTGCATGTGTGTGTAAGTGTGTGTGTTTACGTATTAAGGGGAGGAACCTCAGCTGGGGGTGGGAAGGGGACACGCCTTGGCTTCTGGCCTTTATAATTGTTAACATCATTGCAGCCAGACCGCCACTCGGAGGGTCACCTGATCACAGGACAGGATGGTCACCTCAGCAGATGGGTAAGGCCTGGGTACTGGTCTGTTTCGACCAGACAGGGGCTGACCCTGTGTACGTGGGAGCCCAGTGCCTTCTTGGATGGTTGCCTGGGAAACATTGAATTTGTCCCCAAAGGGAGTCCCCAGCAATAAAAGGTGCTAGAATTCACTTAAAATATTTTGCTAGAAACAAAATAAAACACAGGGACTTCCCTGGTAGTCCAGGGATTAAGAATCCGCCTTCCAATGCAGGAGATGCAGGTTCAATCCCTGGTCAGGGAATTAAGATCCCTCATGCCAAGGGGCACCTAAGCCTGCAGGCCGCAACAAGAGAAGCCCACGTGCCAAAGCTAGAGAGGCCCGTGTGCTGCAACAAAGATAAAAAGATATCAGCGCAGCCAAGATAAAAAACAAACAAAAATCAGCCCCCCCAAAACCCCACAACATTTTGCTGCTTGATTGAACAGATATGAATGGGCCACACAGAGGGATTTAGGGGTCTGTGCTATAAGACAGCGCTTCTGAAACATTACTGGGCAAAATAATCCCCTGGGGATCTTGTCAGAAGGCAGATTCTGCATCAGCAGGGCTAGGTAGGGTCTGAGACTCTGCAGTCTAACAAGCTCCCAAGGGAGGCCCATGCTACTGATCAAGGGACTGCATTTTGAGAGACAAGAATGGAAGAATGTCTGGCAGGGAAACTCTGAGTCAGTTCAGGAAGGTGCTTGCCCTGTGAATCTTGCGGCAGACCCTGCACCTCGGCTGTGAGATGGGATCACCCAGAGTTCCCAGAGAACTGCAACTTGTTCCATGACTGAGCCCTGACAGCCATAGGTTATGTGACTTGGGAACTCTGTGCCCTGCACCCATTTTCTGAAGACCTACTGTGTGCTGCTGAGGGGCATGAGCTGGGGGGAGTCAGATCTTGGGGGTTGAAGTCTGGTTGGGGATCTCATGGAGTTGGTGCTGGAGGGAACCGTTGAGGCTACCCCTCTGCTCCCATATGACAGATGGGGAAACTGAGGCCATAGGGGGCAGGAATGGACTCAAAGTCTCACAAGTAACTGATGGAGCCAGGACTTGAACACTAGCCCTCTTGCTCTCAGGGTAAAATTCTTTCCATCCCCAGAAGAGAGCACACAGGAGGGGCAAGGGGCCATGGATGAGCAGGCTGGGGCCAGACTAGGAGGGAGTTGGTGACCTGGACCTCACGCAGGTCCTGAGAGGCCTAAAAGCTTCCATTTTGTTGGAAGAACCCACTTTGGTTCCCACGATTTAGGTATTCCACTCAGTCCTCGTCCACCCTGGAAGTCTGCCAGGGCTTATGTCAAGCCTTCCAGTTTAGGCCTTCTGGTATCATTTCCCCTTGTTTCATGTGAAACCACATTTGTCTGCCTTTAGCATCTGGCTTCAGTCCCATTCTCTTAAGTTTCCTCAAAGGGGATGGCAGTGGTTCTGACACCCTGGCTCGCCAGCCACGGCTGGTGCTGGTCCGTAGAAATAGCATCAGCCCTCCTGGACTAGGGGAGGCGGGAGGGAAAGAGGGAGGTGATACCAGCTAAAGTCTTTTTTTAAATTAAACTTTTCATTTTCAGGTAATTGTAGATTCACACGCAGCTTTAAGAAATAGTGCAGAGATCCCATGTACCCTTTACCTAGTATCCCCCACTGAGAACATCTTGCAGAACTGTAGGACAACATGACAATCAGGATGTTAGCATGGATACAGTCAAGATAATGAGCATTTCCATCCCCACAAAGATCCCCGCTGTTGCCCTCTTACGGCCACACCCACTTCCCCGCTAATCCCTATCCTTCCTTAAACCCTGGCAAGCATGCGATTTTGTTATTTCAAGAATGCTATATAAATGGAATCATGCAGTATGTAACCTTCTGGGGTCGGCTTTTCTAACTCGGCGTGATTCTCCGGAGAGGCATCCAGGTTGTTGTGGACATGAGTGGTTCCCTTCTTATGGTCATCAAGTACTTTTCCACAGTGTGGGTGTCCCCCAGTCTGTTTAACCATTCATTCACTGGAGGACATCTGGGTTGTTCCCAGTTTGGGCTATTATGAATAAAGTTGCCATAGACATCCCAGTACAGGTTTGTTTGTGAACATAAGTTTTCGTTTCTCTAGCATAAATGCCCAGGAGTGCAATTACTGGATCATATAGAGTTGCATGTTTAATTTTTAAAGAAATTGCCACACTGTTTTCTAGAGGGGCTATACAATTTTACGTTCCCACCAGCAATATAAAGAGATGGGATTACCAGACCACCTGACCTGCCTCTTGAGAAACCTGTATGCAGGTCAGGAAGCAACAGTTAGAACTGGACATGGAACAACAGACTGGTTCCAAATTGGGAAAGGAGTACATCAAGGCTATATATTCTCACCCTGCTTATTTAACTTATATGCAGAGTACATCATGAGAAATGCCAGGCTGGATGAAGCACAAGCTGGAATCAAGATTGCCAGGAGAAATATCAATAACCTCAGATATGCAGATGACACCACCCTTATGGCAGAAAGTGAAGAGCTAAAGAGCCTCTTGATGAAAGTAAAAAAGAAGAGTGAAAAGTTGGCTTAAAACTCAATATTCAGAAAACTAAGATCACAGCATCCGGTCCCGTCACTTCATGGCAAGTAGGTGGAGAAACAGTGGAAACTGACAGACTTCAATTTCTTGGACTCCAAAATCACTGCAGATGGTGATTGCAGCCATGAAATTAAAAGACGCTTGCTCCTTGGAAGAAAAGCTATGACCAACCTAGATAGAATATTAAAAAAGCAGAAACATTACTTTGTCAACAAAGGTCCATCTAATCAAAGCTATGGTTTTTCCAGTGGTCATGTATGAACATAAAATTTGGGCTATGAAGAAAGCTGAGTGCCAAAGAATTGATGCTTCTGAAGTGTGGTGTTGGAGAAGACTGTTGAGAATCCCTTGGACTGCAAGGAGATCCAACCAGTCCATCCTAAAGGAAATCAGTCCTGGGTGTTCACTGGAAGGAAGGATGCTAAAGCTGAAACTCCAAAACTTTGACCACCTGATGCAAAGAACTGACTCATTTGAAAAGACCCTGATGTTGGGAAAGACTGAAGGCAGGAGGAGAAGGGGACAACAGAGGATGAGATGGTTGGATGGCATCACTGACTTGATGGACATGAGTTTGAGTAAACTCCAGGAGTTGGTGATGGACAGGGAGGCCTGGCGTGGTGCTAGTCCATGGGGTCTCAAAGAGTCGGACACGAACTGAGCTGAGTGTCTCTGCATCCTCTCCAACACTTGATGGTGCCACTAGTTTTTATTTTAGCCATTCTGAGAGGTACGTAATGATAGCTCAGTGTGGTTTAATTTGCATTTCACTTACAGTTAATGATGTTGAACATATTTTCACATACTTACCTGCCATCTGAATATCCTCTTTGGTGAAGTGTCTCTTTATGTGTTTTCTACTTAGATATTTTCTTCTTTTGCTGTTGACTTTTGAGAGTTCTTTACGTGTCCTGGATACTGGTCCTTTGTCAGATAGTGTTAGTTGCTCGGTTGTGTCCATTTCTTTGTGGACTGTAGCCCACAAGGCTTCTCTTTCCATGGAATTCTCCAGGCAAGAATACTGGAGTGGGTAGCCATTTCCTTCTCCAGGGAATCAAACCCAGGTCTCCTACATTGCAGGATCATTCTTCACAGTCGGAGCCACCTGGGAATCCCTTCTTTGTACGATAAGTGGTTTACAATTTTTTTTTTCAATTCTGTATCTTCGTAACAGGTACTTTCACAAAGGAAAAGTTCTAAATTCCGATGGTGTCCAATTTATCAGTCTTTCCTTTTATGGATTATGTTTTGGTGTCAAGTGTAAAAACTATTCACCTAGCCTTAGATCCCAAAGTTTTTCTCCTGCATTTTTAGAAAGTTTTATAGTTTTATGTTTTGCATTTAAGCCTATGGTCCCTTTTGAATTAATTTTTTGTAAAAGGTATGAGACTTTTTAGGTTGAGGGGTTTTTGGTTTTATTTTGGGGGCTTTTTTTTCCTCTTTGGATATTCAGTTGCTCTGACACCACTTATTAAGAGTCTGTCTTTCCTCCATTGATTTGCTCTTGTGTTCTTATAAAAAAAAATCCATCAGGAATATTTGTGTGGTTTGTTCCACTGATCTATGTGCTACTCGTGCAGCCAATACAACAGTCTTGATTGCAGTAGGTGTATAATAAATCCTTTATGCCTTATAAAAGTTTATACCAAACCAAGTAGACCAGTTCCTCTCATTTTGTTCTTTTTTCTTCCAAAGTTGTTAAATGACTGAATCACTTTGCTGTGCACCTGAAACATTGTAAGTCAACCATACTTCAATAAAATATATATATTAAGAAAAAAGCAAAGCTGTTTAAATGATTCAAGTGCCTTTACTTCTTCATATAAATTTTAGAACAATCTTGTCTATAGCTACAAAAAATCTTGCTGGAGTGTTTCAAGGAATTCTGTTAAATCTGTATGTCAGCTGGGGAGACCTGACATCTTTTCTGTGTTGAGTCTTTCAATTAATGAACATGATATATCGCTCCATTTATTTATCTTTGCTTTATGTGATCAGCATATAGTTTTCAGCATGTGAATCCTGTATATGTATTTTGTTAGATTTACATCTAAGCATTTTATTTATTTTGAGAGATTATAAATGGTATTTAAAATTTGGTGCCCATATGCTTGTTTCTATGATATAGAAATACTATTGATTTTTGAACATATATATTGTATCCTGCTACCTTGCTGAATTCACTTATTAATTCTAGGAGTTTTTTGGTAGATTCTTTGGGATTTTCTATATTAACAATGATGTCATCTGTGAAGAGGGACAGTTTTATTTCTTCTTTTCTGATCTGTATATTATTTACTTTTCTTGCCTTCTTGCATAGGCTAGAACTTCCAGCACTTTGTTGAATAAAAGTGTGAGAGCAGATATACTTGTTTTGTTTCTGATCTTGGGGGAAAGGCATTTAGTCTTTCATTTTTAATTATGTTATCTGTAGGAGTTTTGTAGATACTTTATCAAGTTAAGGAAGTTCCTCCTCTATGACTATTTTTTCTGAGTGTTTTTATCATGAATTATCATGTCAAATGTTTTTTCTACATCAACTGATATGATCATGTGATTTCTTTTTTCTTTAGCCTGTTAGTAGAGTGGATTGCATTGATAGCTTTTCAAATATCAAACTACTTTTGCATCCCTGGAATAAATCCCACTTGATCATGATGTATAAATATTTTTATATGCTGTTTAATTATATTTGCTGATATTTTACTAAGGTTCTTTGCATCTACACTCATGAAGGAAATTGGTTCCTTGTTCTGTACTGTCTTTGTCTGGTTTTGATATTGGGATAATACTAGCTTTATAAAATGAATTGGGTAGTGTTTTCTCCTCTTCCATTCCCTGGAAGAGATCATGTAAAGTTGGTGTTAAAACATGTGGTAGAGTTCTCTGTGAAACTATCTGGGCCTGGAGATTTTTGATAGGGGGGGTGAGTTTTAAAAACTACAAATTCAATTTCTTTGATAGTTACAGAATATTTCAAATTATCGGTTTTATATTGAGTGAGTTGAGGTAGTTTGTATTTTTCTAGAAATGGGTATATTTCATCTAAGTTGTCAAATTTATGTGTGTAAAGTTGTTCATAGCATTTCCTTATAATCATTTTGGTGTCTATGGTGTCTGTAGTGAAATCTCCTGCTTTGTTCCTGATACTGATAATTTGTATTCTTTCTTTTTTCCTCTTTCTTTGTCAGTCTTGCTGGAGACGTCTCAGTTTTATTGATCTTTTCAAAGAACCAGCTTTCTGTTTCATTGATTTTCTCTATTATTTTTGTTTTCAATTTCACTGATTTCTACTTTTATCTCTATTATTTCTTTCCTTTGCTTGTTTTGGCCTTATTATATTCTTCTTTTCCTAGATTCTCGAGATGGGATACTTTCCCTCTTTTCTAATATGTGTGCTTAGTGCTATAATTTTCCCTTTCAGTAATACTGTAGCTGTGTCCCATATTTTGGTATGTTGTATTTTCATTTTCACTCAGTTCAATATATTTTTGGAATTCCTTTGAGACTTCCTCTTTGATCTGTGGATTATTTAGAAGTGTTTTACCTAATTTCTAAGTGTTTGGAGATTTTCCTATTATACTTCTGTTACTGATTTCTAGTTTGATTCCATTGCAGTCAGAGAACAACTTTGCATTATTTCATTTATTTTAAATTTACTGAGTTTAGAAAAAATGATATATCTTGGTACATGTTCTAAAGTTCTTATTGCTGTTGTTCAGTCGCTACGTCGTGTCCAACTCTTTGCGACCCCATGGACTGCAGCACATCAGGCTCCTCCGTCCTCCACTATATCCTGGAGTTTGCTCACATTCTTGTCCATTGAGTCAGTGATGCTAACCAAGCATCTCATCCTCTGTCGCCCTCTTCTCCTTTTGCCTTCAATCTTTCCCAGCATCAGGGTCTTTTCCAATGAGTCGGCTCTCTGCATCAGGTGGCCAAAGTATTGGAACTTCAGCATGAGTCCTTCCAATGAAAATTCAGGGTTGATTTTCTTTAAGATTGACTGGCTTGATCTCCTTGCTGTCCAAGAGACTCCCAAGAGTCTTTTCCAGCACCACAGATTGAAAGCATCAAATCTTCTCCACTCAACCTTCTTTATGGTCCAACTCTCATATTCATACGTGTTCTGAAAGTACCTGAATGTGTTTTCTGCCATTGTTGGGTGGTATGTTCTACAAATGTTGATCTGTTGGCTAATGGTGTTGTTGAGTTCTTCTATATCTTTGCTGATTTTCTCTTTGTTCTATCACTTATGAGAAATGATGTTGAAATCTCCAGCTGTAACTGGGGATTTGTCTATTTTCTCCTTTCAGTTCTATAAGGGTTTTCTTCACATACCTTGCAGTTTACTGTTTGGTACATACACGCTTAGGATTGCTAGGACTTCTTCGTAGGTTGACACTTCTATCATCACAAAATGTTTCTCTCTGCCTCTGGCAATTTTCTCTGCTTTGAAGTCTACTTAATCTGATGTTAATATAGTCACATCTGCTTTCTTTTGATTAATGTTTGCATGATACATTTGCATGATACATCTTTTAGAATCCTTTTACTTTCAACCTGCCTATATCATTGTATTTGAAGTGAATTTCTTATAGATATCATACAGCTGGATCATGTTTTTTTAATCCACTCTGCCAATCTCTGTCTTTAATAAGTGTTCTTAGACCATTAGTGTTGAATGTAGTTATTAATGTGTTAGGGCTTAATTTTGTTATTTTGTTTTGTTTTGTCTTCTCTGTGTTCTGTTTTAAATTCTTCTGTTTTCTTTTCCTGTATTCCTGCGGCTTACTTGAATATTCTTAAGAATTCCATTTTGATTTATCTATGGTATTTTAAGTGTATATCTTTGTATCGCTTTTTAGTAGCTTCTCTGAGTATTATATGTACATAATATATCACAGTATACTGGTGTCATTATTTTACAACTTTCAGTGAAGTATAGAAATCATCCCTCCCTTTAAGTCCTTTTGCTTTCTCCGATTTATAATATAATTATCCTAAATATTTTCTCTAGATACATTTAGAGGCATGTCAAATAGTGTTAAATTTTTTTTTTGCTTCAACTCTCGAATCCAAGAAGGAAATTCTAATGTGCTTACCCATATTTTTTGTTTGCTATGTTCTTTTTCCTTCCTTATGTTCCGAGATTACTTTTTAAAGAATCATTTCCTCTGTTTCAAGAACTTTTTTTTTAAGCTATTCCTTTAGATTGGAATTGATGGTGACAATCCTCTTGGTTTTCCTTCACCCAAGAGTGGCTTGATTTCTCCTTGATTTCTAAAGTATATTTTCTCTGGATATAGGATTCTGGGTTGAAAATTCTTTGCTTTCAGCACTTGAAAAATTTTGTGCCACCAACTCCTGAACTCTGTAGTTTCTGAAAGAAAATCCACTGTCTTTCAAGTTATTTTTTTCTCCTATAAGTAACATGTCATTTCTCTCCTGCTGCCTTAAAGACTTTTTCTTTGTTTCTAGTTTTCAGAACAAGTTTGACTGTGATATCTTTGTGTGGATTTCTTTGGGTTTTTCCTGTTTGGGATTTACTCAGCCTCTTGAATCTATAGGCCTACATCTGGGGCCAAATTGTCAGCCCTTATTTCTTTGCGTGCCTTTTTAGGCCTGCCCTCTTTCTCTTCTCCTTCTGGGACTCCAGGGACATGAATGTTAGATCTTTAGTCCCACAGCTCCCCGAGACTTTGTTCCTTTTGCTCTACTTTCTCTCTGTTGTTCAAGCTAGGTAATTTCTATTATTCTCTACATATAGTCTGTAACTTACAATGGTTCAATTTATGACTTTTTGACTTTATGATGGTGCTAAAATAATATTGGTAGAAACCATATTTTGAATTTTGTTCCTTCCCAGGGCTTACGAGATGCAGTACAATGTTCTCTCGTGATGCTGGGCAGTGGTAGCAAACCACAAGTTCCAGTCAGTCATGAGATCACAAGGGTAAACAACTGATATGCTTACAACCCTTCTCTGGACACAGACCATTCAATTTTTCACTTTCAGTTCAGTACTCAATACATTACATGAGATATTCAATGCTTTATTATAAAATAGGCTTTGTGTTAGATGGTTTTGCCCAACTGTAGGCTAATGTAAGCGTTCTGAGTACATTTAAGGTAGGCTAGGCTAAGTTATGATATTTGGTAGGTTGCTGCTGCTAAGTCGCTTCAGTCGTGTCCAACTCTGTGTGACCCTATAGATGGCAGCCCACCAGGCTCCCCCGTCCCTGGGATTCTCCAGGCAAGAACACTGGAGTGGGTTGCCATTTCCTTCTCCAATGCATGAAAGTGAAACGTGAAAGTGAAGTCGCTCAGTCGTGTCCGACTCTTAGTGACCCCATGGACTGCAGCCCACCAGGCTCCTTCGTCCATGGGATTTGCCAGGCAAGAGTACTGGAGCGGAGTTGCCATTGCCTTCTCTTTGGTATGTTAGATGTATTAGATACATTTTGACTTTTGATATTTTCAACTTGCAATGGGTTTGTTGGGACATAACCCCATCATAAGTCAAGGAAGATCTGGTTTTCACTAATTCTTTATCTCCTCCATTCTGTGGTTGACATTCTTCTTAAAAAAAAAAAATTATTTGACTGTGTGGGGTCTTGGTTGTGGCACGTGGGATCTTTCATTGCACGTGTGGGCTCTTCACTGTGGTACGTGGGCTTAGTTGCCTGGTGGCCTGTGGGATCTTAGTTCCCCGACCAGGGATCAAACCCACGTCCCCTGCATTGGAAGATGGATTCTTAACCCCTGGACCACCAGGGAAGTCCTAACATTTTTCTCTATACCTTGTATTTCTTTCCTGAGGCGTTTGACCTTTTTCATTTGTTTCAAGTATGTTCATAACATTTCTATTACCTCAGTCTTGGCACTTGTTGATTGTCTTTTTTTTAGGAAGTTTGAGATCTTCCTGGTTCTTGGCACAATGAGAAATATTCTACTAAAACCTGGACATTTTATGTTTTATGTAGATCCTATCTTCTTAAATCTTCTGCTTTAGCTGGTTTCCTCTAATGCTGCTCCATCAGGGCAAGTGAGGAGGCTGCTGCCTCACTGCTGCTGGATAGGGTTACAAGTCCAAGTTCCCCACTGGACCTCTGCTGATACTTGAGGCGATGAGGCTCCTTGTTACAGCCTAGGTGGGAGTGAAGTCCCAGGTTCCTACTTGGCCTTCACCTGGTGGGAAAATTGGAGCACTCACTGTAACCCTTTGAGGGTGGAAATATACTTTCCAAACTTGCTCTTTGCTGGCATAGTGGGGCTACAGATTTTTCTGAGGTGATTGGCTGGAACAGAGCAATTAATTCATGTCTAAAATGTTTCCATTTTGCTAGGCTGCCTCTTTTCTGGTTTTCCTTTTTTGAGTAGAGAGAATAGGCTTTTTTTTTTTTTTTTTTTTTGAGGAGGGGTTGCTTTTATTGTCTAGGCTTCTTGGCAATTCCAGGTTGCTAGCTTCTTCAGCTCCAAGTCTGCGATGCATGAGGCAAATTAAAAGAAAGAAGGAAAACAACAACAACCAGAAAACTCATCAGTGTGTTTGTTCCTTGGGTTCTTTGATCCCCAGCTAATCTGCCTTCTTCTCCCCTCCTTTTAGAGTCTCTCTGTGTTTGTTTTGTATATTATGTCTAGGTTTCTAGCTGTACTTAGGAGGAGGAACAGGGAAAGAAGTCTGCCCCCTAAGTCTTCCCAGAAGATGTAAACATTTAAAATTTAAATGTTCTGTTTACCTCAAGGGCAGATTATTGAATTAATGAAAATCCTTTGTTCTTAGTACACTTTCAATGTCCATGCAAGGCTCTCTCCTGTTTTATATAAAGTATGCACTTGTATTTGTGTGTGTGTGTATAAAAAAAATCTCCGCTCATCCATGAACCAACTCCTATTCCCCTCCCCCCAAAGGCTCCATGCCTAGAGTACTCAATGTATGTCCTTAAGTACGTATGCAGCCCCAGAGGATATAGTTTTGTGTGTCTTTGTATGTGTGTGTGTGTATGTGTTTACACAAATGCAAACATGTCAGATGATGCTGTCAAATTGTGGTGCCGGAGAAGACTTTTGAGAGTCCCTTGGACTTCAAGGGGATCAAACCAGTCAATCCTAAAAGAAATCAACCCTGACTATTCATTGGAATGACTGAGGCTGAAGCTGAAACTCCAATAATTTGGCCGCCTGATGCAGAGAGCCGACTCATTGGAAAAGACCCTGATGCTGGGAAAGACTGAAGGCAAAAGGAGAAGGTGGGGGGACAGAGGATGAGATGGTTGGTTAGTATCACTGACTCAGTAGACAAGAATTTGAACAAACTCCAGGATATGGTGGACAGAGGAGCCTGATGTGCTGCAGTCCATGGGGTCACAAAGAGTTGGACACGATGTAGTGACTGAACAACGACATGTCAGACATCCCATTTTATTTATTTCCCTTTTTCCCAAATAGGTCTTTTGGGTTTGACCCATGTTGTTCTACAGGTGAGCTACTTCTAACCACCACGTGCATCCACCACCTTTCACTTGCGTGCTAAGTCATTTCAGTCGTGTCCAACTCTGTGCCACCCTATGGATTGTGGCCCTCCAGGCTCCTCTGGCCATGGGGATTCTCCAAGGCAAGAATACTGGAGTGGGTTGCCATGCCCTCCTCCAGGGGATCTTCCCGACCCAGGGATCGTCTCTTACATCTCTTGCATTGGCAGGTGGGTTCTTTACCACTAGAGCCACCTAGGAAGCCCATAACATCTACTTACCTATTCCTTAGTTGGGGAAATCTGGGTTGCCTCTGCTTCACAGCTGCTGCAAGTGTTGCCAGGGATACACAGGGCGTGCCCCCTGTAGACCTGGGTGGAAGGTGCTCCAAGGTTTACACAGGTGGGTGGCTAGGTTACAGGCGCATGCTGTCATAATTGCTCCAAGTCCTGGCATACGCTGGGAAGGCAGTACCTGTTTATGCTCTGGTCAACAGTGTCTGAGAAGTCCTGTTGGTAAAACTAATTAAAATAGCTTTGAGAATTCTTTGGTGAAGCAGACATTATTTTGGCAAGGTGAGCGCTGCCCCCAAATCATGTTTGGGCTTGTAGATAACTAGGTGGCGTAACGCAAGTTCCCCTGGATTTCCCCTGGTGATCAGGGGAGAGTCCTGCCTGGGCAATGGAAGGGCACTGAGGTTTGAGGTGGGGATACATTTTGAAACAGGGCGAGACTTGAATCCTCAGAGATCCCAGAAGTTAAAATAACCTCTGGGGATCTGGCATGAATGGGAGGCAAAGGGGACAGTCCCTAGTATCGGGCCTGGCACAGTAAGTGAGTAAATGAAGGAGCGATTGGCCTGCATCTCTGCACATTTGCTGGGAGAGGGGGGTCTACGCTTCTGGGAACCTCAAATTTTATTTCCTACTTTGGCCATGCCAGCTGGAGGTGCACACTTGGAAAGAGACAACATGTGTCCTTGAGGCCACCAAACCCTTATCTATGATCTCCCTGCCCGTCTCTCCCAGCCTCCCATCATTCATTCATGAATACTGGCAGACACTGAACAGGCCAACAGTGCCAACCCCAGCACACTCAAAGTTTAACGTTCACCAGTGTAGTGCCCTCAGCCGAGACTCCTCTCAAGTGACCTTGGCCTGGCTTCCCTTTGATGTCTCAGCCTCTGCACTGGAGACCCTCCCCTGATCATCCAGGGTAAACCAACCCCATCCCACTCCCCCATCCTTTGCATTTTTCTCCACTGCTTGTCTGAACTTCCCTTTGGGGGCATTTATTGCAATTTGTCCATGTCTATTTATTTCTGCAAGTTTTAAATTTGAAAAAAATCTAACCTGCTAAATTAGGACTCTTTAATTCACAAGTGTAGGTGCCTGACAGGCTTTCCAGGTGATGCCAGTTGTAAAGACCCTGCCTGCCGATGCAGGAGACATAAGGGACACGGGTTCAATCCCTGGGTTGGGAAGATCCCCTGGAGGAGGGCATTACACCCTACTCTGGCGTTCTTACCTGGAGAATCCCCATGGACAGAGGAGCCTGGAGGGCTACAGTCCATAGGATCACATAGAGTTGGATACAACTGAAGCGACTTAGCACTCATGCACACATGTAGATGCCTGGCACATTACGAGTGGTTAATAAATCCTTTGAAGTGACTGTCAGATGAGTAAGGGCTGAAATGAAGTTACCTACGGTTTTTTAGAGAAGGCAGAAGCCCTCTCTGTCTGGAGCCAGAAAGGAGGGCTTCCTGGTGGTGGTGGTGACCCCAGACAGAATGTTTACCAACTGGAGTCAGGAATTACAGGTGGAGAGAACGACATGGCATGTCCAGGAAACCATGGATAAGCTGGTGGGGACCACCACAGAGGACTTTGGGCAATGTAGGTGGAGGATTTTTCTTTAAACTTTTTATCGTAGAGCAATATATGTAAAGAAAAGTGCTTACATCGTAAGCATTCTTCGGGATGAATTTTCACAAGCTAAACACACCTGTATAACCAGTGCCCAGATCAAGAGACAAGACATTGCCAGCACCCCAGAAGTCCTCTTCGCGTCTCCCCTCATTCCTTTTTCCCCAAAGACATCACTGTCCTGACTTTGGTGTTTTTGAAGCTCACACAAATGGAATCATACATATACTTCTTTGTGACCGGCTTCTTCCTCTCAACACTGTGACATACGTTTAATCTCATTTCATTCTACTGATGATGGACATTCACATTATTTCTGGATTGTGGCTGCACTGAATAAAGCAGAAGAAAACCATGAAGAAAAACATCTTGTACCTGTCTTTCCACAAACATATGCATGCATTTCTGTTGGACCTATGCCCAGGAGTGAAATTGCTGGATTCAGGGTGAGCATCTGTCCACTTTCCGTGAGACAAGGCCAAACACTCGTTGTACCAAATATGGTCCCTGCAGCAGCAGTGTCCTGAGAGTTCCGGTGGCTCCACGTCCTCACCAACACTCGATATTTTCTATGATTTTTATTTTAGCCATTTTGGCTGGTGTGTATTGGCATCTCGTTGAGCTTTTATTTTGCATTCCCCTGATGACTAATAATGTCTTCATGTGTTTACAAGCCCCTGGGAGAACCTCTTTTGTGATAGACCTGTTCAAAGTCTCTTGCCCATTTTCCACCGGTTGCCTCTCTTTTTCTGATCGATTTGTAGAAATTCTTTGTATATTCTGGTTATGCATCCTTTGTAGGGTACGTGTTTTGTAAGTACTCACTGAAGTACTCAACACCAGGGACTGATGTGGTTGAACTGTGTTTCTCAAAGCTCCCCCTGGCTCTGGATGCAGGGCAGGCTGCCTGTGAGACGGGGAGGAAGGGGTGCAGCAGTGGAGGTGACCAAGGGCAGCGGCTTGTGGCTTAGACGGCGGGGCCGGAGTCTAGAGCGACTTCAGTGGCAGCAGTGGCAAGCAACATCTGTCATGTCATGTCATGACAAAAACAAGATATGCATGGTGACAAAGAGAGGGGATGTCAAAGCTGGCTTCCAGGTTTCTCTGGCTGGCCGACAAGCTGACGCATTCTGCCCACCCGCCCGCCGGCAGCCAAAGGCGGCTTTGTCCTCCCAGGCCCCACCCAGGCCTGCTGGTCAGAGATGCTCTGGGGTCACCGTCAGGACATTGGAGAGAGTGCCCAGTGTAGAATCTGGGTCTCCCATGGCAACTGGGGGATAAACACCCCTCAACCCACACACACATGGCTGGGCTGGTCCAAGAAGACCCTGTGTCCCAGAGGGGTTGGCAGCTGCGAGATCTGGGCCCAGTCAGAGTGGACAATGACCCCCTGTCTGCAACCTTCTCACCCCTGGTGAGCCCAGGCTCAGGGGATGAGGGTCCTAGTACAATCCCTGGGGAAAGAGGAAAAACAGATCCTGCAGTGTCTGGCTTCCGATGAGCAGCGGGGACAGCGCTCTGAATCCCTCCCAGAAAGCCAGGACCCCCGCATCTCTTGTCCTGCTGAATTTCTTGACAACGCCCCACCCCCACTCTGTTTCTCAGGGTTCACTTGGGATAGCTCCTCCCCCGCCCTCTGCAGCTTGCTGCACTGGGTTCAGCAGATCACAGCATTTCTGCGGTGATACGGTAATTAAACCTGACAAACTCCCCTTCTGTTACATGAGGCGTGGAACGTTCACCATGTGCTGCACTGTGTCAGTGGCTTTGCATATGTGATGTCAATCACTCCTTCCAACGACCTCTCAGGGAAGTATTTGGTACATTTTATAAATGCGGACCCTGACTTGACCAAGTTCACACAGCCAGAGTGGCAGAGGCCGGATTTGAACTTGGGCCACTTGGACCCTGCAGCCCCCTTCCTCTCTCTGCTGGGCCTCTGGAATAGTGGGGGTGTAGGGGGTTTTGGATGTCCTCCCACCCTGTGGCCTCACCATCACGTGACTCTGTGCGTGGGAATGGGCATGACTAATCTGTGCTACGGGAGGAGGGGAGTCTTGAGAGGGCTCAGGTTCATACCCGGGCTTTGCCCTACCTTGCAAGGTGAGTCACTTTTCTTGGGGCCTCCACCTCCCCATCTGAGCAACGAGGTCATCCCTATGCAGCCTTGCTCCCGGGTTCTTGTAAGGCAGCACACTGCAGAGCTGAGCTCAGGTGGAAGGGGCTGTCTGCTTCCGTCATACGCTCCTTGTTTGGCTTTTTCCCAGTGCCTAAGCTGACCTTTTCTGTTCCCTTTTTTGGTGTTAGGGAAGAGTCAGATGGCTTCCCCAACCCCGCATTCTCCAGCCTGCCTTTTTCTCAGCTTAATCAGTCTCCAGCTGCCCAAGTGTCCCAGGCAGACCCTGGGTTCCGGCCAACGGTGGCCGCCCCCATCCCAGGGCTCCAGGCCGGCCGGATGGGCAGCTGGTACCGGAAATGGCCTTGATAGGAGATTCCCCCCCTTTCCGGTGCTCAACCACTTCCTCTCTGACAGAGCACGCAGTCTCTAGAAGGTTCTGCTGCGGGGACTGAGGGACATGGGCTGGGCCCTTGTCTGTTGTTCTCCAGTGTCCTGTAGTAGCAGACACTGCCGGGGGGAGGGGGGAAGGGGGGTCCTCCTTGGCACCCTTGGGGCTTCCCTGGTGGCTGAGATGATAAAGAATCTGCCTGCAATGCAGAAGACCCAGGTTCCATCCCTGGGTCAAGAAGATTCCCTAAAGAAGGGAATTGGCTACCCACTCCATTATTCTTGCCTGCTGAATTCCATGGAAAGAGGAGCCTGGCAGACTGCAGTCCATGGAGTCGCAAAGAGTCAGACACGACTGAATGATTAATACTTTCACTTTTCACTTTTTTTTCCTTAGCACCCAGTCCCTTGCCTCCGTCCTGACAGCACCCCCTGTTACCAGATGGGTAGACCCCATCCCAGCTCCAAATAGGCTCTGATTGGTTTAAGCCAGTTACTACATCTCATCCTGTGGTTGTTGTGATTGGTTCAGGGATAGTCACCTGACTTAGGTCAGGCCAATCACAGCAACCGCCTCTCCTTGAGGTCTCCAGGAGGTAGACTTTCTCTCCATTGGACCTGAAGAGAAGCAAGTAGACCCAGACCTGAGTGGAGGACATACTGAGATCCCCAGGGGAGAGCCAGCCTGGGAAAGGAGCAAATGTGACCACGTAGAGCTGAGAGATGGAGGCAGAGAAACCAGGTCCTGTCACTCTGCCTGCCTGACTGGATCAAGCTTTGCTTGAAACCTCAAAAACCCCTGTGCTTTTGGGTTACTATATAGCCCATAGATTTTAGTCTTTAAAAGCCCCCATTGTTATCCAGTTGCCAAGTCGTGTCTGCCTCTTTGAGACCCCATGGACTGCAGCATGCCAAGCTTCCCTGTCCCTCACCACCTCCTGGAGTTTGCCCAAGTTCATGTCCATTGAATTGGTGATGCCATCCAACCATTTCATCTTCTGTTCCCCTCTTCTCCTTCTGCCTTCTATCTTTCTCAACATCAGGGTCTTTTCCAATGAGTCAGTTCTTTGTATCAGGTGGCCAAAGTATTGAAGCTTCAGCTTAAATTGCTCCTATATGTTGGGTTTTCCTTGGTTCTTCCTTGGAATCCAGAAATCCTGAATAAGGCCTGTAGAATGATGAGGGCCAGGCCTCGAGTCCTTTTCCTGCATATCCCACTCACAGGACAGAGCCCAGGATCCAGCCCAGCACCAAAAATGTCCCTGTCCCATCCTTAGTCTCAGAGCCAGAAGAACATTTACAGGCCTTAAGTCCAGGGCCCCCCATTTTTCAGATGGGAGCACTGAGGCTCATCACTCCTCACCCTTTTCCTTTCTACTGAGTTCTTGCTGGAGGCCTCAGAAAGATGGGAGGAGCTGAGGATGTAGCCATGCTGAGTCCCCAGGCCTCTCCACCCCCAACTCCAGGTCCTCTGGGGAGGTGGGCTGTATTCTATATTGCTACCACCACAGTGGGCCTGGCATGCACACAGAATGTAAACAGCTCTCACTGGGGTACTCTCAGTAGTCTATAGGGTCAAGGCCAAGACTTTACCCTGACATCTGAGACTCAATCCCTTCTCTCTTTTCTTCTTCATCCTCTCTATTCCTCCCTTGAGCCAAGGAGGGGAAACTTGTCACCAATGTGCAGGCCTTGTCCCTGCAAAAATCTGTTGGATATCGCTGAGCCAACGGGTTGCATCACTTTAAAGTCATGACCGTGAATCTCTAGGCTTTTGGTATTTGTTCCAACTATTTTCTTCATCATTAAATAAAAGCTTAAGACAACAACATTTTATTATCTCACAAGGATTCTGTGGGTCATGGGTTTGGGAGGGTCTCATCTGTGTTGCTCAGGGTCTCACTGAGTGGCTGAGGCTGGAACATCTGAGCCCTGACTGGGCATCTCTCTCCCTCCATGGACTTAGAGACTTTCCAGGTTGTCTCTTCATGGGCTAGCTTGGGCTTCCATACAGTATGGCAGCTCAGGGTTCCGGCATGGGTATCCTACAAGACAGAAGCTCTTCTCATGTAGCTTCAGAAGGGTTGTACTGTTGTTCCACCCATTCCATCAGTAATGAGTAAGTCAAAAGCCTGCCCAGGTTCAAGTGGAGGAAAATTCGACTCCATTTCTTAGTGGAGGCATGGAAGGTTCTAGAAGAGCTTGTGGGGTGGGAGATGTTCCCATCTTGGGAAAAATGCGATCGGCCAGTGTGGATGGGTGACGCTGACACATTTTTCTGGTCTGCTTGTTTTCCCCTTCATGGAAGAGGGTTCTTTCTCACCTTCTCCTCCTTCTGCAAATATCCAGGGCCCTCTTCCCTTATTTATGATCCATGATCTTGCTGCTTTTTCACTGAAATAACAGAAGGAATCATGGGAAAATGCCCACATGCTCCTACAACCTGGCCCCCCACCCGCTCACACTGACATCCCCCTGGTCTTGTGGTTGGAGTATCTGAGAGTCTCCCTAAGGCCCACCTGAGCCCTGGATTTTATCCCCTTCTTGCAATTTGCATCCCTTCTTGCACCACCAATTTCCTCTCTTCCAGGAAAACTCTTCAGAAGAGAATGCTAATTCTTCTTCTGTCTTAAAAACAAAAAAGAAAATGAGTCAAACCCTAAAACAACCCTGTCTTCACCCCAACACTCAGGTTCGCTGCTCCCAGGCCTGCCCTCACATTTGCAATGCCCGGGAGAAGAGCACAGGAGAGAGGCCCACATACCCGAAATATCAAAATGATGTAAACACGTGGGCTAGCTGTTAACTCACACCCGTCTTTTCTTTCTACTTGAGAAGCTGATCTTAATGAAGTGTCTGGGTTCAGAACTCTCCCACTCCTTGAATGGTCGCAGGGGACAACCAGCCTCGGCCTTGGCACTTGCCCTGGTTCCCAGCCCAGCTCCCTTCTTTCTCACCCCTGGCTCCACCCACACCTTGAATGGCCCTGAGCACCTGTGTGTGGACACCTAGCTCAGACCAAGCTCTGTCCAATGCCTCCTGCCTCCGCCCCCACCCCTGCAACAAACAGTTGTCCCCTGGACACCCCTTGAGAAGAGGCCCGCATAGGGCTCTCTGAGCCTCTTGTCTAGATTTCAGGTGGCACAGTGGTTCCCCTCTTCAGCAACACCCCTAAGAAGCATTGGCTTCACTTGCCCTTTTGACTGCCTTTCCTCTATTCTTTTTTCAAACCCTCTCTTTCCTAAAAGGCTTGCCCCCATTGCTTGCAGGAACCGTATCTCTCACGTCCCATCCACTTGCATGCTGCTAAAGGCTGAGCACCTTGGCTGAGGACCAGCCCCCCATCTCTGCACTGCTCTCCTGGGCCCCCACCTCCCTGGCTATTCCTCTCAGGCTGCTCTGCTGGTCCGTCCTTCCTTCTCTGACTTCTAAATGTTGGGGGAAGCCCAGAGCTCAATCAGTGGACCTCTTGCCCACACCCATTCTCTAGGCGATCCCATCTTCTCTCATAGGTTAATTACCACCCACAAGCCCATGACACCTAAATGTCATGCCAGCTCTATCACTCCCCGAGGATGGCTTGCATTTATCGCTGGACATCTCAGCCTCAGCCTGTCCAACCTCAGCGCCTGCCTCCCTGCTGCCACCTATCCCGACGCTGCCCCACCCAGCCAGCCAGCCTCCCACAGCTGGGGTATAAACCTTGGAATTAGCCTTCCCTTTCCTTTACCTGTCCCCGGCCGATGCGGCAAACAATGTCAGCTCTGCCTTCAAACACATGTCAGATTCCTCATCTTCCTCACCTCCAGGCTGCCAGCCCAGTCCAGCCCCTGCCTCTCCCCAGTCTCTTACTGACCCACCCAACCCCAGGCTGAGCAGTTCCTCACCATGGGCCCCAAGTGGACCTCGCCTCCCCTGCCCTCCCCTCAGGCTCTGCGTTTGCCCTCCCTCTGCCTCTTCCCCAAGTCCTCCTCCTCCAGATCCCACACCTCACTTCCTTTAGTCTGGGATCAAAATATCACGCTCAGGTGAGACCTTCCCTGACCACTTCACAGCAAATGAACTGCCGCCTCCCCATGCAGCCTCATCTTTTCTCAGAGCACTTCTTACCATCTGGCCTCTCATACATTTTACTCGTTAATGGTTCTATTGCCTGTTTTCCTCCACTTGAATAGAAGCTGTGCTTGGGGGTCCCCAAACAGTACATGTGCGTGCTTGCTAAGTTGCTTCATTCATGTCCAACTCTGCGACTCCATGGACTGTAGCCCACCAGGCTCCTCTGTCCATGGGATTCTCCAGGCAAGGATACTGGAGTGGGTTGCCATTTCCTTCTCCAGGGGATCTTCCTGACCCAGGGATCGAACCCTAGTCTCCTGTGTCGCCTGCACCGGCAGGTGGGTTCTTTACCACTAGCACCACCTGGGAAGCCTGAACAGTGCATGACGCATAGTATATACTGAACAATAGGAATGTTTCTTGAGTGAATAAATGATGAGTGAATTGCTGACCAATCCTTTGAATGCCCACTTAGCTCTAGCACAGCGGGCTTCTAGTGAATTGCAGCCTGCGTGTCCCTCCTGCTCTGTAGTTAAATGATGCTCCAGACATAGGGCAGGTCTCTTAACAACACCCTGTTGCACTTCCCTGTTACCCCTTGCCCTCCCTGAAGCCCTCTTGTGAGCAGTCACCTCCTCCCTGAAGCCGTCCTGTGAGCAGTCACCTCCTCCCTGAAGCCCTCCTGATTCACCCATCTCTCTCTTTCTCTGGTGCCTTCCTCTGGGGAACACATTCCATCCGTGTCAGCATTGTCTGTGCCTGGTGACTGTCCCACCCTCCCAGTGGACAGTGCACTCGCCAGGGAGGGCTATATCTTGAGCATTTCTATAATCGCTCCACTGATCCCCAGCACCCAATAGGTGCTCATTCAGTGTTGGCTGACTTTAAGCTGCACATATGGCTTAGTTTTAAGTTCAGTGTTTTCCGCTAGGCCTTAGTTTAAGTCTTGTTTCTTTATTTTCTAGTTTATCTTTAATGTGTTTTTTAGTACCTTTATTCTCCTTTTTAAAACTTTTAAAACCGACACATGCTCATTGCAGAAAACATGCAAAATATGCAAGGGTATAACTAAGGTCATGGCATCCGGTCCCATCACTTCATGGCAAACAGATGGGGAAACAGTGGAAACAGTGTCAGATTTTATTTTGGGGGCTCCAAAATCACTGCAGCCATGAAATTAAAAGACACTTACTCTTTGGAAGGAAAGTTATGACCAACCTAGACAGCATATTAAAAAGCAGAGACATTACTTTGTCAACAAAGGTCTGTCTAGTCAAGGCTATGGTTTTTCCAGTGGTCATGTATGGATGTGAGAGTTGGATTATGAAGGCTGAGCACTGAAGAATTGATGCTTTTGAACTGTGGTGTTGGAGAAGACTCTTGTGAGTCCCTTGGACTGCAAGGAGATCCAACCAGTCCATCCTAAAGGAGATCAGTCCTGGATGTTCATTGGAAGGACTGATACTGAAGCTAAAATTCCAATACTTTGGCCACCTGATGTGAAGAGCTGACTCATTTGAAAAGACCCTGATGCTGGGAAAGATTGAGGGCAGGAGGAGAAGGGGACGACAAAGGATGAGATGGTTGGATGGCATCACCGACTCAATGGACATGGGTTTGGGTGGACTCCAGGAGTTGGTGATGGACAGGGAGGCCTGGCGTGCTGCAGTTCATGGGGTTGCAAAGAGTCGGACTCGACTGAGCAACTGAATTGAACTGATAAAAGATAAAATTACTCCTAATTTAACAATCCAAAGATAACCATTATTAGCATTTACTAGCTAAGTATCCAGATATTAGCATTATCAGCATTCAACTTTTTCTTCTGGGCACCCATTTTATTCTTTTATTAAATCTTATATTGTGACCATATCTTATGTCACCACTATTCTTCAAAGACATCATCTTGAATGGCTGCATAATATTTCACTGTGTCAGTTTATCATAGTTTATTTCACCAAGGGCTCATGACACACACACTGCCCCCCTGACCTCTGCACACATACACAACCCCCACCCATCCACCCCCACACTCTGACAGCACGCTGTGTGATAAACACCCTGACACACACTCCGGCAGCTCCCCATCTTCACAATGGAGGTGATTTCCCAGCCCGGGGTGAACAGTGCACTGATCATGTGGACCCAGCAGGGTGGGGTTCCAGCCTTTTCCTCTTACTGTCCCTCAGACAGACAGATGTCGGGACAGACACCAGACAGCAGACAGAGAGAGCAGACAGGAGACAGACAGGGGTCAGGGGAAGTAGATGCAATGGCTTTGGGCTGTCTGGGCTTTTAAGGAGGTCAGGGATGGGGAAGGTGGGGCGGTGGGCAGCAGGGCTGTGCTCTGACGGGAAAGCCGCGGGCCAGAGCAAGTGACGGAACGGGGCTTCTTCTGCTTAATGCCCTCGAGTGTGTACAGAGGGAGACTGCAGAGCGGAACCCTCAGAATCCTGGGACCATGGAGGCTCTGCCCTCCAATGGTCAATGCAGGCGTGGAGGTCCAGCGCTGGGACCTCTCAGGGCTCCTGATTCCAGCAAAGAGCCTTTTCTGGCTCCCTGTGTGGCCTGGACCAGAGTCCCCTGGTCTCTGTCCCAAGAGCAGCAAAGAGCTTTTGAATTGCATTAAGGGGAAAGGAGGGCAGACGGCTCACAGGGTCTCTAGGACTGGGCAGAAGGGCTTGGGGTGGCTCTTGAACTGCACGAGAGGAGAGAAGGAGGGAGTCCAGACACTGGTGCCCCAGATTTGACCCCCAATGTGTCCATTCCAGCACATCCCTCCCACCCTTCCCCACCCACCCTGGGAGATCTCCCGGGTCCCCCAGTGCAGAGGACAGCTCAGAGCGGACAGGGGCCCGTGCATGGGTGTGGTCTCCCGAGGATAGGAGTTTCTGAGGCCCACCCCTGGGAGTTGTCCTGACCCTGCTCCTTCCCAGACTGCTCTGCTCTGTTTGGAGAAAAACAAGGAAAAGAATGAACGCAGCCCTCAGAAGTCTGGGGAAGGAACAGTGAATGCATGGGGTCCAGAGTCACCTCAACGTGGCTGACTGTGGGGTCTTGGACAAGTCATTTCCCTCCCAGGACCCCCCAAGACACACCCATGCAGGAGATTCTGGAGACTGACCACCCTGGGACTGCACTGTTTCTGGCTTTTCTCTGAGTCTCAGAAGTCTGCAGATCATTGCTGCAAATGGAGTTGGCCTAGATAAATAGTGGAAATCACCCTAACCTGCCCCAGCTTTTCAGTGCACAGAAGAGCTGGGTTTCTGCTCTTGATCAGGGGAAGAGGCTTTGCAAAGAGGCAGTTATCAGATCGTGACACCACAGGGTAGCAAGGCAGAGACTGCCCAAAGGAGGGAGACAACCCTCCCATTTTGCAGATGGAGAAACTGAGTCTCAGAAAGGAAAAGTAAGTGTCCCAGGTACCAAAGACTAGAATTTCAGAGCCCTCTGCCTCTCCCTCTCCTTCCCTGATCCAGCCACCCCTGCTCCCCCCAGTCATTCTCCAGGGCTTCTCCTGAGTGGTAGTGGTAAAGAATCTGCCTGCCAAAGCAGGAGACACAAGAGCCAAAGGTTTGATCCCTGTGTTGGGAAGATCCCCTGGAGAAGGAAATGGCAACCCACTCCAGTATTCTTGCCTGAAAAGTCCCATAGACAGACAAAAATCCCATTCCCTGGGGATGGGGGACAATCTGGGGAGCCCCACAGGCAGAACTAAAAGCAGAATCCTCTTCCCTAGCGACAATGAAACGTACATTACCATATGTAAAACAGATAGCCAATGGGAATTTGCCGTATGACTCAAGGAACTCCTACAGGGTCTTGGTAACAACCTGGAGGGTTGGGATGCGGAGAGAGGAGAGAGGGATATTTAAGTGGGCAGGGACGTGAGTAAGCCTGGGACTGGTTAGTGTTGATGTTTGGTAAAAACCAACACAATACTGTAAAGCAATTATCCTTCAATTTAAAATAAATTAAAAAAAAAATAAAGAAGCAAGTCAAAATACAAAAAAAAAAGAACCCTCTCCCCTATTGGCCCCCCAGGTCTCTCTTTCCTGGGTTGGGGTTTGTCTGCTTCTGTGATAGCCTGGGGTGAGTGGGATGGTACGAGAGAGGGGTCCCCTGTCCCCTCAAGTCCAAGGGGCACCCCAAGTGGGATGCTGTTCTGCCAGGCCAGGCCAGCGTGGCACTGGGCCAGCACCCCCGGCAGCGCCTGCTCCAGGCAGCTGGACAGGCTCCGGCCAAGAATGCCAGGAATGCGGAGCGGCTGTGTCCTTCCCGCTCCTCTTCCTCCCCCCACACCGAGAACAGGATATTCCCTGTCCAGGGAAGCCCGCGGCCATCCCCTTTATGGGAAAACCACAGGGCACAGGGCATGTGGTGGGCACCGCTCCTGCCCTGGGATGGGCACTCGGTACAGGAGCGCCTGGGGGGGCTGGCACCAAGGGGGAGCACACGGCGGGCCTGTGCAGGATGGATGTTTGTTGAGGACCTACTACGTACCTTGTGCTTCATTCACAGGTTGATACTCAATCTCACCAACCCTATCAGGTTCTCTCTCCCAGGTGAGGAAACTGAGACTAGGAGGGGCCAGGGAACATGCCTGAGGGTACCAGCTGGCAAGTGCCAGAGGCAGACTTGGTCCAAGCCAGTCTGACAGTTGAGCCAACTTGCTCTCAGTTGAGGCCCTTGCTCTTAGCCGCCAGGCCAGTTGGCCTCATCTCCACTGTGGCCCCTAAAGGCTGTCTCCTGGGGCCCCCCCATGACACTGCAGAATATGGGGGCATGCTTCAGAGAGGCAGACCCTTCCCTCCATGGGCAGCTGGTCTGTTTGGCAATATGCAAAGGATTAAGGTGGGAGGTTGTCTCTGAGATACAGGGGCTGATGCTCAGCTCTGCCCCCCACCCCCACCCCTGTTCTTGCAGAAGCTCAGCATCAGGGAATCCAGGAGTTTGACCAGGGTTCAGGATCCAGGAGGGGCTCTTTCTGGACCCTCGGTGATGGGCAGGGGGGTTGTCACTTGTCCGAGGGGCAGGGATAGGAGGTAGCCCTCTGGGAAGGCTGAAGGGAGATTCAGGGGTGGAGGGGGGAGAAATGAGGGGCACTAGGCTCCAGCTGTGAGATCCTAGAGGTGTCCCCACACTCCAGGCTGCGGACCTATCTCTACCTGCTTGCTCCGGCCCTGGGTCTGGGCTGCCCCTCTCGGACATCACCCTGGTCAGCTCAGGTGCAGCCTTCCCATCCCTGACCTGGATCAGGCGCTGTCGGTGGGTGGGGACAGACTACAGTGCCTCAAAGAGCTGTGCTGCAGAGGTTGCCTAGAGCCAGGCCCACCAGGACCCAGACCCAGGTGATGGGAGAACAAGGGGTCATCGACACAGGAGGACCGACCCATTAGAAACAGAGGCACCAAGTCTCAGGGGGGCAAGTGGCCTGCTTGAAGTTCACAGAGCTGTCACCTTGCAGCTGGGGCCCACCAGCCCTCACCAAGGGGGTCTGGGCTGGAGTCACCAGGCCCCCCGCCTTCCCCTGGCCCCTGAGGTCTGTCTGGTTCTGTTCCAGTGTGTTGTCCTGCACAGGCTCCTGGTCCCCGGGGGGGAGGTGGGGGGCAGGGGCAGGTAAACAGGATCCCCTGCCGCACTCCCTGACCTTGTTTACCTCCCAAAAGAATGTGAGGGCGTTCTTCCCCTTCCCAGGCTATGAGTCACAACTCAACAACGCGCCAGGCTCCCGCCACTGCCTGCCCGGCCTCCATTCACCGCCCACCCCCCCCAGACCCCGGACCCTTGCCTCCTCACCCGATGATGTCAACCTTGTCTCCCCCTCTGCCCACCCCCCTCACCCTCTGGAGCCCACTGCGGGGGGGGGGGAGCGGGGGGGGGGGGCTCGAGTCGCCATGGCAACCGCTCACAACAGGAAGCAAGGCCCCAGTGGAGGCCTGAGCTGGGGCAGAAACACAGGAAGCCGCGCTGAGCACCGAGCAGCATTGTCAGTCGCGGTAAAAAGCAAAACAGGACAAAAAGATTTAATGAGAACAATTAGCCCAAAGAAAAAGGAAAAAAAAAAAAGAGCCGAAAAAACAAACAAAGCCAAACAGCCTGAAGGCAGGAGGCTGGCTGAGCTCCAGGGACCCCGTGTTTCCCCTCCTGACACAATGTCGGTTAAATAATACTTCCTTCTCAGAAGGAGGCTCCTGGCCAGGGGGTCGGGGGGAGAGGGATCCTTCCCAGTGGCCCTTCTGTTGAGCAACCCCCCCCAAATTCTGCGGAGCAGATGGGCTAGTTCCCCACCCCCACGCCAGGTATTATTACTCCCCAAGTCCTGCGAGGGGTACATCTAATTCAGGGGAAAGAAAGGGCAGACGCCTGGGGCACTGAGATGAAAACAAGTCCTGGCCGCCCCCCACCTCCCACCCCCGGCTGGGAAATTCTGTGTGGTGACCTGTCTCTTTCCAGCCTCAGTTTCCTCCTTCATTTCCATCCTCGTGGTCATCGCCATCTTCCTCCCGCCTCACTGATTGGCGCATGCGCATAGATGCGCGACACGTGTTGCATGAACTTGTGAAGGAATGAATGAATCAGCGGAGGTTCATCGAGGCAATTTTCAGCTCAGAATGAACTGAGAGTCAGAAACGGACAGGCAGCCCTCTGTGAGGGGCAGCGCTGTCAATGGAGGTGGGCAAGCAGAGGTGGGGAAGACTTGGTAGGATCCTAGAGAGAAGACTGAGCCCTGGGTTGGGGGGTGAAGGTTCCTCTGGGCTCTCTCTCTCCCACGTGCTGAGGGCTCTGCCTGGATGATACAGTCTGGCCCCTAGGCCCTGACAGTTCTGGAAGGCAGCTGGAGGCACTGTGCCCATTATCTAGAAGGGGACCAGGACCTCGGATGAAGCTAAGGCTCAGGGGCAGAGGGGCCAGCATCCAAGGCCTTGGGAACGTGATGAAGGTGCATGACACTGGCTGTATGGTGACAGAGTGCAGGTCACCCTCTGCAATGATCGCCCCAGTATGTGTGACGAGCCTAGCAGTTCCTGCCAAAGCTGGTGATGGAAGGAAGCAGTGTGTGTGTGGGGGGGGGCGGTGGTTGGGGTGAGGTGGATGCTCAGATGAAGAGGCTGACAGAGCTTCACACCCACCCCCATGCAGGCAGTGGGGGCCGCTGGAGGAAACAGGCCAAAAAAACTTGATAGGAGTTTGTTGGCAATGATGAAGAGGATCGCTGTTCTACTCAGGGCCCCCAGACACTCAGAGGTGTCACAAAATAAGGGGAGACCTCGTGGGAAAGAGAGGTGAGAGCCGGATCAGGAATGACCTTGAGGGCTATCAGAGGGCTATCAGAGAGTCTGATACTCTAGGCACCAGAGGGCCACTGGTGGCTTCCCAGTGTGGCAGGAATATCTGCAATTGGATAATTTAGGGAGACATCTTTGGACATGGGCTTCTCCAATGGCTCAGTGGGTAAAGAATCTGTCTGCAATGCAGGAGACACAAGAGATGTGGGTTCGATCCCTGGTTTGGGAAGATCCCTTGGGGAAGGAAATGGCAACCCACTCCAGTATTCTTGCCTGAAAAATCCCATGCACAGAGGAGCCTGGCTGGCTACAGTTCAAAGGGTTGCGCAAGTCGAACATGGCTGAGCAACTAAGCTTGCTTGCTTGCTCTAGACAGATTAGGAATGTGGGGGAGAGACATATCAGGAAAGAAGAGGATGGGAGATCAGGGAACCTGGGCACCGTGGACTTGGTTTCTTTTCTTTTGAACTAACAGAATGACACATATGGAGAAGGCAATGGCACCCCACTCCAGTACTCTTGCCTGGAAAATCCCATGGATGGAGGAGCCTGGTAGGCTGCAGTCCATGGGGTTGCGAAGAGTTGGACACGACTGAGCAACTTCCCTTTCACTTTTCATTTTCATGCATTGGAGAAGGAAATGGCAACCCACTCCAGTGTTCTTGCCTGGAGAATCCCAGGGACGGGGGAGCCTGGTGGGCTGCCGTCTATGGGGTCACACACAGTTGGACACGACTGAAGTGACTTAGTAGTAGTAGTAGTAGTAGTAGTAGTAGTAGTAGTAGTAATGACACCTAAGTGTTTAGTCAATATTTATTGAATGAACGAGTTATAGCCACCTTACACTGAGATATTTATCTTGCACACATTTTGTTCATTCTCACTACAGCCCTGTGAAGTAAGTCTTATTCTTCCTAGCTTACAAATGAAAAGAAAAAGGAGGCTCAGAGAGGTTGAGAATTTTGCCCCAGGCTGACAGCACGGCATGGTGGAACTGGATTCCAACTCAGCTGACCCACCTGCCATCTCAGACATGCCACACAGCACTACTTGCCCCTATGCTGGCCCCATGCCAGCCTACAGGGACACTCAAATGTCAAGCCCCTGCCATGCCTCTGAGGAGCCCCTGGGTTGGTGGCCTCAGCTTTCCCAGCCATAGACTGAGGGGTGGCGGAGGAAGGCCAAGGCCCCTCCAAGTTCTCCCACCACTACCCTCGAGGAAGCAGAAGCCAGATGGTCACCAGGGAGGGCAGGGAGGCTGCCCCAGGCCCAGGTTGGGGGAGGGAAGACTGAAATGGAGGAGGGGACGAGGGTTCCGAGAAGAGATCAGAGAACCACAGGGTGTCCCCGCAGGAAAAGGAACCGAGACCAGGGCTAGGGGTGAGGAAGGAGAAGCAGATGTGGTGAGGGGCGGGAGCAGGTGCGCTCAGGGCCCGGGAGGAAATGAATCTGAGTCCCAGAGCCTGGCCTTCTGGTCCTGGGCTCGCTCAGCCGGAAGCTGGGCCCCAGACACAGCAGCGTCTGGGCTTTGGGGCTGCACCTGAGGTCCTCAGGTGGGACTCGGACTGGCCTGCCCACTCCTGTCCTCCTGCCTCCTCATCCAGCACCCCACACGCACCTGCCCCGGGAAATCCTCCTGGGGGCTGCTGAATGAGCCACAGGAAAAGGGATACGGGCTGGCTGTGGGCGGTTTTTGCCTGCAAGAGGGAGGGAGAAGGGCTGGGCGGTGCAGGGAGAGGCCCCGGGGGGAATGGGATGGGTCTCCCAGGACAGAAAGTGGCAGAGGGTCATCACAGGTGGCTAAGAGTCCTGTTCTACCCCAGGGGTGGGGTCTCTGTCAAGTTGTTCCCCTCTAGGCCTCAGTTTCCCCATCTGTGAAATGGGGGCTCTTTTTCTCTGGAGAGACAGGAGGCTGGCCTAGCACTTAAGAGTGTGTCAGCCTCTGGACCAGCGGGGCTCAGTCCTGCCTCCGCACCCACACCAGATAGACCCGAGGGTGAGAAGCTTTAATAACAGAATCTGATGTGGTCTGCAGTGTGGAACGTTCTGGCTCCGTCGTTCGTTCGCTGTGTGGCTTGGACAAGATGCTCAACATCTCTGTGCTGTTTCCCACCTTCAAGAAGAGGGTTGTAACAGGGTGGACCTCCTGGGGTGCTGGAGGACCAGAGAAGTAACGCGCCTATGAAGACAGATACGGTTGTAAGTGCCTAGAAACCATCCTAAGATGCTTTCTAAGTGGGGATCCCCAAGACAACTCCATTTCTGGGCTTTGTGCCCAGCCTGGCCCTGAGGACAGAGGGCAACAGGCCGAGGAGAAACAGGGAGATAAACTGGGAAACCTCTGACCCAGAGGTCAGAACCGTCCCCTTCAGCCTCAGCCTCCTGGCCCTGATCATAGGCATCGTGGGTGGGGTCGAGCCTGTGGGTCCTGCTCCATGGCCTCTCTCCCCGGACTGGGTGGGGGCTTGAGTCCCTGGGAGGCACTGGGGCCTGGGAGGAGAGTACACGGCCTGGGGTTCTCAGTGAGTCGCTGAAGGCCTCCGTGTGCTCCTAGTAGAGAACTGGAAGCGTGAGGATCAGGGACTTCATCGATGTGGGCCGCTCACCCTGCACCCAGGAGGTGCTCCCGGTGCTGTTCCTCTCCCCTGACTTCCAGAACCATCAGCTCCGCACCTCCCACCAACTGCCCCCTTTCTACTGGTTCTTCCCTGCTCTGCCTCCTTCCCCTACAGCCCAGACACACCCTCAAGTGTCTGCCCTGAAAACAGACAAGCCCCTGGACCCCCAACTCCCACCTGTGCCTCTCCTCTGTTCCTTTTGTCCACACCACCTCTCCACCTTCACGGTCACTCTTTAGCCTGATACATCTCTCATCAGCCTTCAGCATCTTCCACGTGTCTCTCCTGCTTGGTTCCAAGGTGGCCCCACCCCCCCGGCCGTTCTCCTCTGACCCCTGGGCAGCTCTTCCTCAGTCTGATTGGCCTCCCCTGATAGCTGGACCCTCTGGCCTCCTTCCTGTGCCTCCACGCCACCCTCTTCTCTCCTCCCAGCCCTGGGCATTGCATCCACGCCTAATCCCTCCCTGGCAGGACCCACCTCCTGGCTGTGTAATCTTTAGCTACTTAGCTTCTCTGTGCCTCAGTTTCCTCATCTGTAAAATGGGGCTAACGGTGGTTCCTACACCATAGCATGATGGAGGGATTAATGGAGTAACACAAGTAAAGTGCTCAGAATGTGCCTGCTCATAGCAAGACCCAGCCTCAGTGCTGGGTACCTGTCACACGACCAGTAAGTGTCAGAGTGGAGATTTGAACCCAAGGACCCTGGATCCATGTCCCATTCTCTTCTGCTGTTGTGGTGACACACGCATCATCCAAGGCGCTCCTCCCTGGGATGTAGGGGAGGAGCAGGGGAATTGCAGTGTAGCGGAGTCATCCCAACTCCAGTAGGTGGGATCTCAGGCACAGAAAAGCAGATGGGGCAGGACCCCTTGAGGACCTGAGGTGACACCAAGGGCCAGCCTAGAGGCCGGCCTCTTGTGTTGCTGCTGTGGGTCCTGCAGGTTCTGGCTCTGGCCTTCTTGGGCGTCTTATCCTATGAAGGAAGTTGAGGAACATGTGTTGGGCAGTCAGACACCTGGGCGCCTGGCGCCACCTGGTGGTCAGAACGCATCTTGCTATGTTCCCAGGCTTAAGCAGACACCTGACATCCTGTAGCCTTCCCTCCGCAATCTACAGGACCTCTTCCCCCCATCCCTCCCACTTTTTTTTTTTTTTTTTAAATGATTGTGCCAGTCTTTTTTTTTTTTTTTTTAATGTATTCATTTATTTGGCTGCATGGGGTCTTAGTTGCAGCACGCAGGATTTTCGATCTTCATTGAGGCCTCTGAGACTTTCAGTTATGGCTTGGGGATCTAGTTTCCTGACCAGGGATCAAACCAGGGCCCTCAGCATTGGGAGCACAGAGGCTTAGCCACAAGATCACCAGGAAAGTCCCGAGGCTGACCCTTCAGCAGCCTTCCCGCCTCCTGCTGCAAAGCCCCCATTTAGTGCCCTCTTCCCCTGGTTTTGTGGAAGGCCAGCCTCTCACTGAGCGTTATTTATTCACTCAACAAATGCAAAGCCCCTCTTGTGACCCTGGCCCTGGGCAGAGCGCCAGGATGGTGAACTGAATCAAACATGGTCCCTGTCCTCCAGGAGGAGCTCCCAGTCCGATGGAGGAGGGCACACAGATGGGCAGCAGGGTCACAGCTGTCACTGAGCGAAGCCCAGGAGGCTTTGCTGGGGCAGGAAAGAGTAGCCCAGGAGGCTTCACAAAGGAGGAAATGTTTGAGATTCATTTTGAAGGATGTAAACAATAGTGACTGGCTTAGGCCCTTAGCAATCGGAAGAGGGACGGGGAAAAAGTCACGAAGGGAACAGCTTTATGTATAGAGGCCCTGAGCTGAGAGCCACTGAATGGTGATCCTGTGTGTTTTTCCAGCACCACCAAACAGCGAACAATTCTACCCTGAGACAGTGTCAAATCCCACAGGTCAAGGGCTCAGTCCCGCAAGGCCAGCCATCCCCCCCGCCATCCCCCATTTCAGAAGCCAATAGTAAGTCCAGGCTGTCATTTATGCTTCTGTACCACCAGCCATAAATCGGAGATTCCCATAGCCCCTTATTTCTGGACTGATTACTTTGCTAGAGCAGTTCACAGAATTAAGGAAAACAGCTTACCCACTGGATAACCAGTTTATTATAAAAGCATACAACTCAGAACAGCTAGGTGGAAGACATGCACAGGGCAGAGTATGGGAAAGAGGTGTGGCGCTTCCATGCTCTCTGGGTGCATTCACCCAAGACTCCAGGTATTCACCAATCCAGAGATCTCTGAACCCCATGCTTTGGGGGATTTATGAAGGCTTCATTACATAGGCATGATTGGTTAAATCAGTGGCCACTGGCTATTGATTCAACCTTCAGCTCTTCTTTCCTTGGAGCTGAAAGCTCCAACCTTCTAAGCCTCTGGTTAGTTTCCTTGGCAACCTGTCCCTACCTTTCCAGAAGTCACCTTATGAACATAAACTCAGATGTGGTTGAAAGACGTTTGTTATAAATATCAGGATACCTTTATCACTCTTATCACTTAGGAAATTCCAAGGGTTTTAGGAGCTCTGTGTCAGAAATGGGGAAACCAAACTGATATGTCTTGTTAGAATCACAATATTGCAAGTGGTTAGTAGGGAAGGATATGGTCACTCTGGCTACAGTGCCGGATGAAAGAGGTGGCAAGGACTGAAGTGCGAGGTTCTGGTGGCTTGGTCTGAGGGTGGTGGTAGTGGCGGTGACCACAAGGGTCGGGAGAAAAGGATGGCATTGAGAGATGAGTCGGAAGTGAGTCAGCAGGAGAGTCTGCGACACCCCTCAGGGCCTGAGAGTATTTACCTTAAAAATATATTTAACTTTATTATTGATATAGAAGTCAAATGTTAATTCACCCTGTTAATGAACAAGGAAAGCCATAGGCTCATCCCAATAGATGTAGAAAAAGGTATTTGACAATATTCAACGCTGTTATAATAAAAACTCTCAGCAAACTGGGAGCTGAAGAAAGCTCTCCCAATCTAATAAAGGGTGTCTTCCAAAAAGTCTGTAACTAATATCATAAAAGCCTGAGTGCTTTCTCCCAAAGATCAGGAAAATGCAAAGATGTCTGCCCTCTATGCTTCTAGTCAGCACTGCATTGGATGTCTTAGCCAGTGCCTCGAGGCAGGAAAAAGCAACGCATACAGACTGGATGTGAAGGGAAATTCTTTATTCACAGAGAAGATTACCTACATAGAAAACTGGATGGGATTTACAAAACAAGCTAATAGAGCTAATAAATGAGCTTAGCAATGTCGTACAGATCAATACAAAATATCAAATTTAGTTGTATATACTAGTCATGAACAATTGGAAACTAAAATTTTAACACACCACTTTACAACAGCATGAAACACTTAAGGATAACTCTGACAAAGATGTGTAGCTACTGCACCCTTGAAACTACAGAACATTGCTGACAATTTTGACATTTTTGAGAAAAATCAAATGAAAACTAAATGTTCAATGCTACTGAATGGAGAGTCATAACATTTTCATGGATTGGAAAATTCAATGCTAAGATGTCAGTCAGGGGCTCTCCTGGTGGCTCAGTGGTAAAGAATCTGCCTGCCAATGCAGGAGACACGGGCTCGATCCCTGATCCACGAAGATTCCATATCCGTGGAGCAACCAAGCTTGTACATCACAACTATTGAGCCTGTGCTCTGGAGCCCGGGAGCTGCAACTACGGAACCCATGTGCCACAGCTACCGAAGCCCATTTGCCCTAAAGCCTGAGCCCTGCAACAAGAAAAGCTACCTCAATGAGAAGCCCCCCAGCCACAAGTAGAGTGTAGCCCCCACTCATCACAACTAGAGAAAAGCCCGTGCAGCAACGAAGACCAAGTACAGCCAAAAATAAATAAGTAAAATCACATATATATAAATGTCAGTCATTTCCAAATCAAACTTCAGATTCAAAATAATCTTAATAAGAATTCTATCAGTCTTTTTTGGTAGAAATTGACAAGATGGATAACCATGTGGAAAAAAATGAACCTGATCCTCATGTCATATCACATACAAAAAGTAACGCATAATGAATCACATACCTAAAGGTAAAAGGTTTTGTTCTTTGAAAGACGCCATTAAGAAAATGAAAAGACAAGCCTGTCTGGGAGGAAATATTTGCAAAACATATATCTCATGAAGGACTTGGCATATTAAAAGAATTCTTATAAACTGAAAATAAGACAAAGAAGATGATTTGCAAAATGGGCAAAATATTTGAAGACACATTTTACCAAAGAGGATGTGAAAGTGAAAGTTGCTCAGTCGTGTCCGACTCTTTGCAAACCCATGGACTATATACAGGCCATGAAATTCTCCATGTCAGAATACTGGAGTGGGTAGCCTTTCCCTTCTCCAGAGGTTCTTCCCAACCCAGGAATTGAACCAGAGTCTCCTGCATTACAGGAAGATTCTTTGCCAACTGAGCTATGCAAATAAACAAATGAAAAGATGCTCAATATCAATAGTCATTAGAGAAATGCAAATTCTCCATCAGTATACCGGCAATAAATAGCTAAAATGGAAAAGATTGATGATATCAAGTGTTGGCAAGGACATGGAGCAATGGATCTCTGGGTGTTGATGGGAATGTAAAATAGTCCAGCCATTGTAGAAAACAATTTGACAGGTTCTTAGAAAGTTGCCGTTTACACTCCAATGATTCCACTCCTGGGTTTCTACCCATGAGACATGAAAATTGCTTTCTAGGCTTGCTGCAACAGGTATTTTCCTGAAAGTTCTTTCCACTGGTTGTCATTCAGTTGCTCAGTCATGTCCCAGTCTTTGCGACTCTATGAACTGCAGCATGCCAGGCTTCCTGTCCTTTACTATCTCCTGGAGTTCGCTCAAACTCATGTTCATAGAGTCGGTGATGCCATCCAACCGCCTCATCCTCTGTCGCCCCCTTCTCCTGCCCTCAATCTTGCCCAGCATCAGGGGATTTTCCAAAGAGTTGGCACTTCACATCAGGTGGCCAAAGTATTGGAGCTTCAGCGCCAGTCCCTCCAATGAATATTCAGGGTTGAAATCCTTTAGGATTGACTGGTTTGATCTCTTTGCTGTCTGAGGAAGCTCCACTGGACTCCTAGATAATCTCTCTGCTTCATCTCCTACAGCTTTCTCAGTATCCACCCTGTACAGAGACTGCAGCTACTCACCAAAGCCCACCAGCTCCTCTGCTTCCTTGGCACCTGTGATGACCCACTTCCTCCCACCTGCACTGGGTCACATGCATAGTTAGTTCTTGCCGATGGAATGTGCTTGGGAGGTTTATTAGACTTCTGTGAAGATAATGTGTCTTATTTACTCTCTTCCCTTGTCATCTGGCTTGATGTCCCTGTGGAGAACACAGATGGAAGAAGTCTGGGTCCTAAATGAATATGGAGAACAGACTGCCTCAGCCCCTCCCAGCCTCAGTACCCATCACTGGCTCCAAGGTGGTCAAGAAATGAATCCTTGGTGTATTTAACTACTGAGACTCTGTGTGTGTGTGTGTGTGCATGTGTGTTGGTCTAATAGCTAGCCTTACTTACCCTGAGTAATACTTTGCCATTCTTGATGAAGTAGATGCTCAAATGACTTCCTAATGACGGATGCTCAGGAATTAAATTTTCAGAGTTCTTGCATGTCTGAAAATTGTCTTATTTAGCCATCACATTTGAGTTTGGCTAGTGAGGCTAACCTGTTAGTTCCCTACCTGGTATCCATTCCCTTACTTATTTCTTGCCCCTTTTCTGTGTATGAGGCAGCAATGTAATTTGGCTGAATACCCGTTTTCTCAGAATCTCTGGCAACCGGGAGAAGCTCTGCAACACATTTCTGGCAACTGAACCATAAGCACTTTCTCTGGGTAAGCTTTGTTTTCCTGCTAAAATCAGGATAAAAGGGAACATGGGCACATGGCACCACCCTCTACCCTCCTTCTTGAAAGGAACATGGGTGTGTGGTCTGGAGCTGAAGCAGTCATCTTATCACCAGATGGCAACAAATATAAGCTAAAGCCTGCGGAATCACAGAGATGCTGTCCCTGATGTCTCTGATCTACTGAACAAGCAAGCAATGTTTCCTCATCTGGTTAGATGAGAAGAGTAGCCTCTTACTTGTTTACAGCACTGTAAGTCATACTTTCTGTTGAATAGAACACTTTAAACTGGCCCAGAAGGCATATACTCTTAGATTCAAAGTAATTTTTGTTTAGAATTCAAAGACCTTTCTCTGCTATTTTCTGGGCTCTGTTACTGGTAATGCCAGACTGGTTCGTATTCTTTTCTTTGCAATCTTTTTTAAACAGAAAGCTTTTACATTAATGTTCTTTTTATCCTGATGTTCAGACATTTGTTAGTGTGTGTCTACCCTGCTCATCACTTGATAAATCCTTTCAACGTGATGGCCGTGTCTCTACTCACATCTGGGAAATTCTTTTCTATTTGGTCATTTCCTCCCCTTTGCTTTCCCTGCCTTCTCTTTCTGGAACTCCTGATACAGATGTCAGACCCCATAGATTCCTTTTAGCTTTTGTCTTTTCTTTCATATTCTCCTTTTTTTTTTTTTTTGGTTCTATATTCTAGAATCCACTAACTCCTCTGTTCATTTTTTAAATTTCAGCAATTTTTTATGTTCAAGAATTCTTTCTTATTTTCTGATTGCTACCTTCTCAAAGCAGCTTGTTTCTGCTTTTCACATGTGGGATCTCCTAAAATATCTCTGAAGAGGTTTCATCCCAAAGTTATCTTATACCCTGAATTATTTTGAGTCAGTTTTTCTATTATTCTTTGTATTGCTCTTCCAGCTGCAATTTTTCCTCAACAATCTAGTACTTTTTAAGATAAAGACAAAAATCCTTAACACAGTCTAAAATGCCCTGTAGAGTCTGGTCCCTAACTATAGTTTCACAAAGATTTCTTTTAAATTTCATTTTTGGATTGTGACACACCATGCTTACAACAAGAGTGTATAAAACTTATGGACATTCAAAGACTAATAATAAAGCTGACATCCACATAAACAGCTTTCAAATAAGAAAAGAGAACATCACCAGGACCGTGGGTTCCCTTGCATCCACTTTCATATCTCTCCCCAAAAGAAAACCACTATTCCACTCTCTGCAATCATAGTTTCCTTGTGCCCTCTTTAGTTTTTTACCATCCACACCTGCATCCCTGTACAAAGTAGTATTTAGCTTTGCCTGGTTTTGAACTTATGTAAGTGATACCGTATGGTTTATAGTCTTACTTCTTTTGTTTAACGTTATTTTGAAAGACTCATTCACCCTGATGTGTATCACCGTATGTAGTTCACTCAATTTCAGTGCTGGGTAATAATCCAGTGTGTGAATATTCCAGACTTGCCCAGCCTAGTAGATGCTGGGGCTGTTTCCAGGTTCAAGTTTTTGCAAATGTCCTTCCTGTGAACATTTTAAAATGAGTTTTCTGTTGCGCATGTGCAAAAATCGTCCTCACACGTGTCCCTGGGAGAGGAACTGCTGGCTCCTAGGCGATGTGCAAGCTTCCATTTACTCAGTCGCACTAAACTGATTTCCAGAGTGGCTGAGTCCACTTTTATTCTCACCAGAAAGTATCTGAGAGTTCTTGTCGGGACTTGCCATTATCAGCCTTTACGATCCTTGCTTAGCAAGTCAGAGTGAAGCTATATCTCATTGCGGCTTTGTATTTGCATCACTTGTGAGGGTGAATGCCTTTTCGTTTGACTGATCACTTGTGTTTCCTCTTTACAAGTGCCTGTTCCAGCCTTTGCCCACCTTCCCCGCTGCTGGATTTCTGTTCTAATTTGTTGTCTATCCTCCTACAGGTTCACAGGAATTCCTTATATATTCTCCTTTGTCCATTTACAGTGTTTTGAATACTGACTTCTCTTTTCACTCTCTACAGTCTTTTGAAAAAGAACGTTCATAATTTGAATGTAGCTGAAGTTATCAACTGTTTCCGATGTGACTTACACTCTGTTTCTCGTGTAAGAAATTAGCCTCTACCTCATGTTAATAAATATATTTTAAAATATTATTTTCTAAAAATTTCAGAGTTTTGCCTTTCACATTGAGGCTTGGAGTTAATTTGGGGGCAGGGGGAGGTCTAATTTCACCCCCACCCCAATATGGAGAATTGATAATCCCAGTTACCCTGTACTGAAAAGTTCATACTCACTGACCAGCAGTTTCAGCCTCTTGCTCCTTCTCTCTAGATAGATTGATCTGTCTGTGGTTATAGTCCTCTGGGCTTTCATTTTGGTTTCACTGTCCTAGTTATCTGTTCTTGTGTCAATAGTTCACTGTCTTATTTGCTTTAGCTTTATAATGTCTTGGTATCTGCTAGGGGTGATCTCATCACCACCAGCCTCCCTCTCTTCAGCTCCTTCAAGGGCACCTTGACTTGTCCTAGCCCTTTGCACTTCCATACAAATTTTACATTCAGTTTATCCAGTTCCCAAAAGATTCCTGCAGTGAGTTTGATTAGGCTTGCCTTGACTCTTGACTTAGACCCATTTGGGGAGAATGGTCATGGTTCCAGGACTAGGTCTTTTCAATCCATGAGCATGGTTTAACTCCCCATTAGATAGTCTTTAATGTCTTACAATGAAATTTTATGATTTTATTCCATAAGGACCTAGATGTATAAATCAGTAGATTTATTTCTAGGTCCTTTACATATTTTTATTATACTAAAAGTGATATTTTCTAATTATTTACCGCTGCATAGAGGAATACAAAACACAACAGATTTTTGTATACTGACTTTTTTAATCCAACAATTTTGCTAACATGTCTTTTCAATTCTAATAATATTTTGAGGAAATTTTGGATTTTCCACACAAAACCAGAAAATAGTGACAGTTTTGTTTATTTCTAATCCTTTTCCCTTAGTTTCATTTATTATCTTACTGTCTAGTCAACACTGTTCAGAAGAAATCTAATGTAAGTCATAAATGCAGACCACAGGTATATTTTAAAATTAAAATTAATAGCCATGCTAAAAATGTTAAAAAGCAGATGAAATGGATTTTTGTAAAATAGTTCATGTAACCCAATGTATTAAAATATTCAATATGTAATCAATATACAATTATTAATGAGACCATTTTATGGTATGGGTTTTTTTGGGTACTATCTAAAATTCAACATGTATTTAAATTTACTCTTACACATCAATTAAGACTAGATCACATTTCAAGATCTCAGTAGTCATGGGGGCTAGCAGCTACCATATTGGATAACACAGATCTAGAATATTCCATGCCATGTTTAATGCAAATGGGGATTGCAATCATCCTTGCCTTTTTACTAATCTCAACATTTCACTATTAATTAGAATATTTGCTGTAGGATTTTTGTAGATACTTTTACCAGGATAAAGTCATTCCCTTGTATTCCTAATTTGCTACAGGTTTTAAAACATAAACAGATCTTGAACGTTCCTTGTATTTTTTGTGATAACAATATGTCTTTCTTCCTTAACTAATGGTGAATTACGTTAACTGATTTTTTTTTTCTTTTGCTTTGCAGTGTTTATTGCTAATGAGTGGTAGCATTTTCCCCAGGATTTTCAAATTGAGGTATGCCTGCCTGCTGTTTCAGTTGTGTCCTACTCTTTGTGACCCTATGGCCTGTAGCCCACCAGGCTCCTCTGTCCATGGGAAAATTCAGTACAACTAATATTTTCATAGAAATAACTTTTGCTTTTGCTGATAACTTTCTGTCCTTAACTTTGCCGCTTTTGTGAATATCTCCTATGTCTTGAAAGGAGAATATTCTGCACTTGTAGCTACACTGTTCTGTAAAAGTCCCCTAGTCAAGTTTCTTAATATTATCTTCATTAAATATATTTCTGCTTGTTCTGTTGATTACAGAAGGATGTGTTTTTAAATCTCCCATTGTAATTGTGGGTTTGTCTATTTCTCTGTATAGTTCTCTTCTTTGTTTTTTTATATTTTAAGACTATGGTATTTACGTATGAATTTGAAATTGTTCTTTCTTTCTGGTCAGTTGGACCATTTTCATTATGAAGTGACCTTCTTTATCTCTAGTGATTTTTTTCTGATACTAAAGTAACTGCACCAGTCTTCTTTTATTAGCCTTTGTATTATAAGAATTTTTTTTTTTTTTTTTTTTTACCATGCATTTCCTTTCACCCTTTCAGTGTCCTTGTTTTGGAAATGTTTCTTGTGGATGTCTCTTGTAAATTACAGGTAGTTGGATTTTTATCCTGCCTGGTAATCTTGTATTTTAACTACAACATTTAGTCCACTTGCATTGTTTTATAGTACATTTGAATTTATAACTGTTATTTATTTGTCCCACCTATCTTGTATTTTTCTCTCCATTCTTGCTGTTTTAGGATTGATTGATTTTCTCATTCTGTTTCCCCTCTAATAATTTGGCTAAATACTATATACTGCATTTCCATTCTTTCTGTTTACCCTGTTAATGACAACTTACAGTCTTAACTCATCAGAGTTTAAGTATATTTGCTATCTATTTTCGTTTTCCTCCTGAGGAATAGAAAGATCTTGGAACACTTTAATCCATTCACCCAAGTTCTATGCCATTGTTGTGTATTTTAACTCTATTTTTATCCAGAAGACATTGTTATTGTATTATCAACGTTCTTCATTGTTCTTTATTCTCTGTTGCATCAGACCTCTGTCTGTGATCATCTTCCTCCAGCCTGAAGTTCTTCCGTTGGAATTTCCTTTAGGGAGGGTCTGCTACTGGCAAAGTCTTAGTTTTTGTATTTGTAAATGTTATGATTTCCCCTTGTTCTGGAAAGACATTTTCAGTGGGTACATAAATCTTGAAATAAAATTTCACTCAGTTTCTAAAATGATGGTTATTTTCTTTCAGTGCTTTGGATGTATCATTCTACTGCCTCGGGCTTCCGTTGCTCCTTATAAAAAGTCCGTGCAAAATAATTTCTTTTTCTTTTCTCTTTTTCTACCCAGGACGCCAGGCAGAGGCGTCTGGACTTTATTCTGAGGGGCACAGGGAGCTATGGAAGGTTTTAAAGCACTAGAGTGATCCAGTCAGATCTGCATTTTAGAAAGCTCATTCTGACACTGTGGACTCGGCTCGGAGGGCATTGGTTGCTGTAGTCCAGAGAAAGGACAAGGGGTGTGGATGGGAGGAGATCAGAAAGGCAGGATTTGGGGGGTAAATGCAGGCAGGCGGTTGGGAACCCAAGGGGCACGGATGACTCGGGTTCCTGGTGAGGACGGAAAGCTGGCGCCGTAGTACAGACAGAACCGTGTTAGAGTGGATGGGGATAATGAATGGATTTGTTTGAGATCTCAAGATCCATTCATTCCACAGAGTCGAACACCTACTACGTGCAGAGTGTCAAGTGCGTGTGACTGGGGACTTGGGGCTGCGTGGCGTCAAAATCCGTTCCGCTGCGCACCTTAGATTCGCCGCGGCCATACCTGCCGCCAAGTATTGCCTAGCGGGGGCCCTTGAGGCAGCGGCCGCGTGGGGACCGGGCGTCTCAGCACAACCGCCCGGACGGACAGACAGACGTTAAGGATGGACGCGGAGGCGCCTGCTCAAGACTGGCAAACCACACAGCTCCCGAGCCCGGATCCAGAGAGACCGCGGTACTGAGACGCCCTGACAGGTTGGGAAACCTTGGCCGTCCCCGCCCTCCTGACGCCCGAGGGTCTGCGCCGCGATCTCGTCTATTCTTTGTGAGAGGCGAGGCAAATGGCCTCCCCGCTCTCCCCCGGGCCCTCATATGCCCAACCGGGGCCAGGCCGTTTCCAGACCCTCAGAGTCACCGGGAGGACTTTAGAAAACACTCCTGGGTATTAACATCACGTCCAACAACCCTCGCCTAGCGGAGCCCGCGCCAAATAAGTCCCGCGGGCCGCCAGCTTTGGAAAGAGACACGCCGCGCGCGAGGCCCGGGGGCGGACCTCCAGAGGGGGCGGGCCCGAGCGGGGGCGGAGCCATGGAGGGGCGTGGCCGGCTAGACGAGAGCCGAGCCCCCGCTCCGCCCCGCCCCGCCCCGCCCTCGCCCCCGCCCGGCGCGCTCGCCCGCGGGCTCGCTCGCGCCGAGGAAAACGTTGCGCAGGTTCAAAAATGGAACGTCGGCGGCGTGAGGGAGCGCGAGGGGGTGTGCGCGCGTGCGCGTGCGCGTGCGCGCCCGGGCGAGGGTGACGGGGACCCCGCCGGCCCGAGCATCGCGCGCCGCAGCCGCGGCCCCGCAGCTCCGCCCCCGGCCCGGCCCGGCCCCGGGCCCGCTCGCCCGCCGCCCCGCATGGAGCTGTCAGCCATCGGCGAGCAGGTGTTCGCCGTAGAGAGCATCCGGAAGAAGCGCGTGCGGAAGGTGAGGCTGCCCGGGGGGCGGCTCCCAGGACCCCTATGGGGTCCCCTTCTGTCCCCAGTACTGTTCCCTCTACCCTGGAGGCCAGGGAGAAAGTGGGGGCGGGGGCACCCAGGCAGCCCCGCGCTGCCGGGCCCGTATCCCCAGCCCGTGCCTCAGTTTCCCCCGCCACCTTGTAGGGAGAGTAGAATTAAAAGTTGTCGCCCCAGGATGCTGGGGGCAGCTGAGCCAGCCAGAGCTGGAGATTAGGATCGGACTGGAGGGACCCCAAACGCTATCCGTTCTCACCCTCCTCTCATTAAATATGGGGAGACTGAGGCCCAAGTTGAAGAAACGGCTTGCCTCGTGTGTTCGCATCGGATCTGGGTCTCGAACTCAGGACTCTGTACTCTTGGTGCCAAGTCCTTTGAAGTTGGAGGCGGAGCTTTGGAAAAGCCTCCTCCCGCCTCTTAAGTTTAACTGCTGGACTTCGACCTTTTCCGATCGCCTCCACACCCCAACCTCCGCGTCTCTCCCCCACTTCAGTGCACACCCCCTCAGTCTTCCCCTCCCCGACTCCCAGCCCCGCCCGACGGCTCAGTGAAGCCGCCTACGGCGCTTCGGCATCCTCAAAGCTCCTCCCCCTTTGCCTTCGCCTCCCAAACGTACACCCAGCGATTTAAGGAGGCATCTGTTCTGCTGGGTTCGGTCCCCGCGCCTCGGGCCTGGACTTTGGCCGTGCCCATTTCCGGTGCACAGGTTTGCAAAGTAGTCTGGCCCCAGGCTGGAAGTTGGGACTGGAAGGCTTTGGGGAAATTCCCTGTCCCAACACTTAAAACCACTGTCCTTTTATCTCCTCCCTGTCGCCCCTAGGGAGGCTGTAACGGCGGGGCGGGAGTTGACCTCCTCCCATTTGACGGAGGCACAAACTGAGGCCCGGGCTAGGGAAGCGACCTGATCAAGGTCAAACAGTAAGAGATGAGTGCAGAGCAGGACCTCAAGTTGGCTCATTGCCGACTCATCTTTAAAGGGAGAAAACTCAGCCCTGGTATCTTGGGCTAAAGGTAACGGGGTTAAGGTAGGCCATGACCTTTTCTTTTCTTCCCCCAACTCCAATGGGGTTGAATTTTGTCTTCATGTCGGGGCTGCCCCTTCTCCTCCCTTCCCTTAGGGTTTCCTCAATTTGAATTTGTTCCTCAAAACCCAGTGCTTTCTATGCAGTGTAGCCTAAGCACGTACATTAATTATCCCTTTCTACATGGGGCCCGTAGTGCCAGAGAGTGAGGAGCATTGTTCCTTTCACATTCATTCAAAATTCTGAGGACCTCTTATATACTAGGCACCAGTCTAAGTGCCAGGGGAGGGAGCTCCAGCCTTTGCAGAGCTGGCATTCTGGTAGAGGAGACAGGCAGCAAAAGAGGAAGTAAACAGATGCTTTCCACTGGGGTTGTGTGCCACACAGAAAGAGAACTATGAGGTGGGAGGGAGGGTGGCCAGGGCAGGCCTCTTTGAGGAGATGACATTATCTTGGTCTTAAAGTTCTAGTGTGGAGGGGTATCACCTGTCAGATTGGGAAGGCCCCTGTCACCTGTGCGGAAGGGAGGAACTTGGCTCTTATTTTCTCACTCCTGGAGGGAGGGATAAGCACCCTTTCTCACGGTGAGGACTGTCTGCCTTCTCTGGGGCCCTGCCAGGGTCTTTTGACTTGAGAGTAAGTTGAGAGTCTTGGAGTCACTAGCCTGTCCACTCTGGGCCAGAGGCACTGTCTCACAGGGATGGGGCTGATGGGGCTAGAGGCCTGGGGGACTCCCCAAAGAGGAGATTTCTAGGACTTGGAGAGTCTTCTAATTTAAAAAAAGAGCATTCTGGTCTTTGCTCTGGCACACTGGACACTGGATCTTTGGCCATGCACGTTCCCACACGTGACATGGGCTCCAAGCTTGTACCGCAGGTACCCCTGAGGTGTGTAGGGAAGGCCCAGTGCACTCCTGTGCTCTCGCAGGGAGGATGGTCTGGGATGGACATGGAGCAGCCAAAGATTGAGAATCTCTGGTTGATGGGGGTCTTGTGTATATGTGTTGGGGGACTTCTGTGTGCAGAGGGGATTGGGCCTTCAGCCCTGCAAGTGGTCCTAGGGGCATCTGTGTATCTCACTGTCTCCTTCTCTCTTTCTCCCCAGGGTAAAGTTGAATACTTGGTCAAGTGGAAAGGATGGCCCCCAAAGTAAGGCTCCTTTGTGTGTGTGTCTGTCTGCCTACCTGAACATCCTTTCATCTGCCTTTTCCCCGCTCTCCTGCCTCACTTTTCACTCCAGCTGCTCTAGTAATTGGCCAGCTGACCTTGATTAAATCGTCCTCTTCTCTAGGCCTCAGTTTCCCCTCTGCCAGCTGAGGGATTTGGAGCATATGAGGGTCAAGGTGGGTGCCAGCTTCTCTTCAGAGTTGTGCTCCATCTTCTGGTTGGAGCCTCTGCTCCCCTGCTTCTGGCCTCTCCTGGCATTCAGCGGTGAAGACCCAGCATCTTGGCTTCAGAAATGTCCACCTGCAAGGTGGAGGGGCCCTCAAGCTGCAGCATGTACCAGTGCCAGGTGGGAGTTTGTGGCATTGAGCAAGACAAGTTTAGCCAGTGGGGCATGAGTCTTCAGTGCCATAGAGCTGGGGACAGAGCCACCTTTGGATAGCATTCTCCAGTCTACAGAGCAGGTTCCCCTACAGACTTGTGAGACAGCTGTGGTTCTCATCTCTAAAGATGAGGTTCAGAGAAGGTAAGCAGCTTGCCTTAGGTCACACAGCAACGGGAGGCAGAGTTGGGGCTTGAAGTGAGCCCCTCTTCCTTGCCTCCTCCATCTCCCATTTGGGAGGCGGGCCAACTTGGGTCTAGGACGTCTCCCAGTTGCCCCGCCTCTCCTGCTGAGGCCGAATCAGGAACCTTCTCACCAACCAGTCACCTCCCAGCAGGAGTTGTTGGGGGGAGGGGAGTGAATGGGCAGGTCGTGGGGCCTCCCCATTGGCCTGTGGGCACCCCACCTCCCTTCCTGGCTTCCTAGAGATAGACTCCTGGAATCCCCCCTGGTTCCAGAGCCCCTGCTATCTGTGCCAGGGGCTTTCTGCTGTGTTGCTGTTGGGGGTGACCTGATGTTTGGGTCCTGGGAGTGTCTTGGACACACAGTGGTGAGAGACACAGCGGAGAGGAAAACAGCCATGCTGCCTCAGCTTCCCTCTCTGCAAAATGGATTCAGTAGTCCAGGCCCAGCTCTCCTCTCACAGGCTTCTTCACTTTGTGGGGTGAAAGTTCTAGGGTGTGTCCCAGATGGCCTGCAGGCATCCTGTTGATTAGGGCTGGTGGCTGGCCAGCCAGGTAATGCACTCATCCATTCCTGCTGCCCATTCCCAAACACCCTGAGACGGAAGGATAATCCCCTCCTCCACTAGGCAGAGGAGAGGTGGGCTTCCAGTCTGGGTGAAGGGGCAGTAAGAGGAGGTGGAAAACTAGAAAAGGAAGTGGGCATACTCCCTGGATACTCACTCCTCTCTTAGCTTCTGCACCAGAAGACATTGCATGGGAGTGTGAACACTAGCCTGTTGGCCTTCGAGGCATTGTTGGCTATTTTTCCTGCTGTGTACATTGCCTTCTCTAAACAGATGTATTTGTCTGTTTCAAGTTCTTTCCCCCACTTTTATTTATCCTGAATTAGTATGTCTGCCCATCAGAGCTTCAGTCACGGGAAGGACCTGGCATTTCAAGAGCGGTCCCTACATAGTTCTGCTGGCCTATGCCCATGCCCCTGGGGCCCACTTGTTCCCTAACATAATGAGACCACCAGACGGGCCCTCATGACTACCTTTTGTGACCCCCCCACAGGAATTCAGGGAGTCCTGTGTGGCCAGAAGACCTGAGGCATCTGACTTCCTCACACTTTGGTCCTTGTTCACAGCTAAACAGCTGGGATCCCTTGGACAGGTCCCCAGCAGAGCAGAATCTCTGCTTCCTCATCTCCAAATTGGAATGAATCCTCCAACACAGCAGTGATGTGAGGATTAGATGACAGATACAGAGTACCTAGTGCATGCTTAACCCAGACAAGGCACTTAGTAAATGTTTGCTATTAATAGTAAGTTACGCAGCTGGGCTCCTAGGTCTCACCAGCCAGGAGAGGGGTCTGGGGGGATTCTACTGCCATCTAAAGTAGCTTTAGCCCTCATTTAGATCAGTCCTCTCATGTTTCAAATGAGGAAACCAGAGCCCAGAGAGGAGAGGTCACTACAGTAATATAAATGCCAACATGGTACCCACTTTATGCCAACCACTGCCACCCCACTTCACTTGGGGGACAACAGATTCAGTCACAGAAAGGAGGAAGAGAACCAGGGCTTCTTTATCACCCACTTTAGTCTCCCCTCCTCAGGGTGCCTTGTTTGAAGAAGAGGCTGAGAAAGAGGGTGGGGAGTGGAGTAGTTGGACTGCTGCTCCCTGCAGGCCTGGGAGCCTTGGCTAGTGCAATGCCACCCTGGGTGGGAGGGCGAGTCAGACTCTCCTGCTCCCAGCACCCTCCCCATTCTGGGCAGGTTCTATTAATACAGAAACCACGATGTAAACCAGCACTCACTCTGCCAGGCCCCTGTTGAGCTTTTGGGTGCTTTGCCTGTTTTCTCAGTGCAACAGGAGAGGAATAACTGCCCTTCCTCCCCAGCAGATGGGGTAGAGGAGCTATCCTGCTTGTTCTGGAAAGAACAGCAAATGGCACAGGGAGGGCCTGGGGGCACAGGGTGGAGGGGCTTAATAATCAGCTACATGCTCTCAGCCCCACAGAGGCCCTCAGATACCCTACTCTTATCTCAGCCTGCCAGGGACCCTGCTGCCCCTCTTTGGGAACATTTTCTTTCCCTCTGTTCTTACCCATTTGTAAATGCTACCCCGTTTGTGGGGAGGATGGCCTCCATGGAGCTTTAGGAATGATAGTATCAGTTTATCAGGATACACCAATAACCAGGCTGATATCAATAAGCCCCTATTAAAATCAGGCATTGGCCCACTTAAGTAATTTGCCTAATGGCAACCCAGTGGACAGATGAAGAGACAGAAACCCTCAGCAGAGGAGGCCCTCCCCCAGATCATAAAGGTGGCATGATTTGAACTATAGGCACTTCCATTTCCTCAGCTGTAAAATGGGGCTCTAGCCTCACGGAGCCCCATGGAAGGTAGCCTGAGACAAGGAAGGGTTCATAGCAGTGCCAGACACAGAGGAGGCCCTTCTTTCTCTTCCAAGACCCTGCTGAGTAGCGGCAGCAGAGTCCTGAGATTGGTCTTGGCAAGTGTGTGTGCGCTCTGGAGGCTTTCGATATTGACTTAATTACTGCTTGTTTGCTTTTATTATGTACCACATTTTATTGTGTACCACAAGTGCTGTATGTGGCTTAACACATCTGATTGTCACATCCCCCCTAAAAGACATGGACTATTGGTGGCTCTGCTTCACAGATGAAGAACTGGAGGCCCCAGCAAGTGAGTCACTTGCTCACCGCCGCCCCCGCCAGTCTCTCCGGGAGCCCGGCACACTGCTTCTCATTTGGGTGGCTCTAAATCGGAGTGGAGGGGTGCTGGGTGGCCTGGCTCTATGGGGCGTCCAGCCCCCGGCACTGCGGGAGTCTGCGCGGCAGGGCCCAACCTGCGCGGCCGCGAGCCTGTTTACCCCGGCTCGGGGGCGGGGTGGCGGTCACGTGGCCGTGTTTACCTCGGAGCCGGCGCGCGCAGTCCCCGCCCCCGCCCTGCCCCTCATTGGTCGGCCCGGTAATCTGGCGCGCGCGCGCCCCCGCGTGCGTGCGTGTGCCCGCGCGGCTGCCCGGCCGCTGGGGGCGGGGCCCACGGCGCGGCGGAGTGGAGCCCCCTGTCGGTCTCCTTGCGTTCCGGCCCAACCGGCGGCGCGGAGACCAAGTCTCAACGGCCGCGCACTCCTGTCCTGTTTGAACCCGGGCGGTTCACACAGCGTGATCTACGCTCGCCACGACCTCTGGCTCCCCACACTGCGGAGGGCTGCTGATGACCGCCTCTTTCGGAGGGGCGAGGGTATCCGAGAGGGTGAGGCGCCCGTCCAGCGACCCCATCCCGCCTTTCCTCAGCAGGGCCAGGCCTCCTGCTGCCAAGTCTCACCCTTTCTCTGCACCCCGCTGTGTGCCAGGCCCCGGGTCAGGCACTGAAGACGTGGTCAATCAGACCGTGCCCCTCTCCCAAACATGTCACAGCTCAGTGCGTAGCCAGATACGTCGCCATGTGAGGACCCAAAGGGAGAGAGGGTGGCCAAGATTCAGCTGAGTTCCAACCACAGACTGGCTACTTACTGGTTCAGTGACCTTGGCAAGATGCTTCACCTCTCTGCCCCAGTTTCCTCTGTAGTGTCTGTAACCTACCTCATAAAAGTGTTACAAGGGATGGATGAATCCCTGCGGTTGTCTGCTTTGGCACCTAACCATTACGGTGGTGGCGGTGGTGATGGTGATTCTTAAGATGAGGAAATTGAAGTACAGAGAAGGTTAGGGACTTGCCAGAAACCACACAGCAGCTACATCACCAAAAAGTGGGCAGGGCAGAGGAGACTAGAGCACTGAAGAGACTTCCACAGCTAGAGGATATGGGGGGTGGAGGGCAGACAGAGGAACACAAAATTCTCCCTCTTTTCTTACTAGGTACAATTGAGGAAATTCAGCCTTTGTGGGGAGGAAGGGTTGACGTCTCTGCCAGCTGCTGACTGCTTTCAGTTTGGGCTTTACCAAACTATGTAAAAAATATCAGTTTCACTTTTGCAGTTCTTCAGAATGAGCAGCACTCTGCAGTGACTTCTACAGCCATTCCCGGAACACATGGGGGCTGGGCAAGCTGGGGAGAGGTCACAGCCTGCCAGCTAGGGCACCAGCTTGATTCATCAATATGTATGGCAGGTGCCAAGGGCAGCAATAAGGCCCTGGAGAGCAGCTGAGGGGAGGGTTCATTGTGCTTGGAGAGGATGTCAGGGACCTGCAGGACCCTGACTCTTAAAGGGTGAGGAGGTCCCTGGAGGAAGAGGGCCCCCGGGAGGAGAGCACAGCAAGTGCAAAGGACAGGAGCTGGGATGGTGGTGGGCGTGTCACACTCAGGGCGCAGACCTTCACAGCTGAGTTCACGGGGACTTACACAGAGTGAGTGTGCAGAAGTGTCAGTGAAAGAAAGGAGGAAAGGTCTGTTGTCGGGCAGCTTGTCATTCAGATATAGGTGGGACTATTATTAGGTTTCACAGTAATCAGGACAGTTGAAGATGAAGGTTTTAGCTTGGCTGGTTAGAAGATGGCAGGGGCACGGCCCGGCCTCTCTCTGCCTTCTAATACTCCCTAATACCTACTCACCTCCCTTCTTGTCCAGCACTCCTGGGGGCAGTCTTGGCCAGAATCACAGCCTATTGCTTTGGGTGGTTTTTTTTTTTTAACATGCCCATACACATTTGTATGCATAATTATATACATATATAAATGTTTTCAAGTTATATTTTTTATGTACTAGCATCTATTTATGATGAATCACCCCCCCTCCCACTTTTGGAAGTTATTTAAAATTTGCTTTTAAAATTATTCAAATAAAATAGCAAGCTAAGTTAAAAGCAGATACTAGGTAAATAATCATGCAGCAGGAAGAAGGATGGCTGAGCTCTGGAATTACTCAGGTCTGTCCTGGCTGTCTAGAATGCTGTCTGGCCTGGGAGTGGTGGAAGGTCCCTTGTGGAAAGACCTAGGAGTCTGCTGTAGGATCACTGCACCAGACAGTCTCTGGGCATTTACCAGACTTCCTGCTATGTGACAGGGGACCTTCAGAGCTGGCCTTGATGATGCAGGTGTGTGCTGAGGAGGGAGGGAGCAGCTGGGCCAGGCAGAGCCCACACGGGCTGGGGCGTCGGGGGCTAGGAACAGTAACAAGCACAAAGCACTTCCTGTGCACTGGCCACCTTAAACACGTGAACGAATTTAGTCAGCGCAAGAGACCTTTCAGTTCAGTTCAGTTGCTCAGTCGTGTCCGACTCTTTGTGACCGCATGGACTGCAGCACTCCTGGCCTCCCTGTCCATTACCAACTCCTGGAGTTTACTCAAACTCATGTCCATGGAGTCGATAATGCCATCCAACCATCTCATCCTCTGTCGTCCTCTTCTCCTCCCGCCTTCAATCTTTCCCGGTATCAGGGTCTTTTCAAATGAGTCAGTTCATCACATCAGGTGGCCAAAGTATTGGAGTTTCAGCTTCAGCATCAGTCCTTCTAATGAATATTCGGGACCAGTTTCCTTTAGGATGGACTGGTTGGATCTCCTTGCAGTCCAAGGGACTCTCAAGAGTCTTCTCCAGCATCACAGTTCAAAAGCATCTATGGATGGGGACATCAGCACAGCGATATTGAGCCACTTGTTCACAGTTGTGCCGCAGCCAGGGCAGAGCTGGGGTTTAAACTTCGGCAGTCTGGCTCCGGAGCCCCTGTTCTTCACCACGTGCTCTTGCCTCTCATGGGAAGGGACTCCAGGGATGTATGGGCCTGCCCTCTTTCAGTTTAGTCGCTCAGTCGTGTCCGACTCTGCGACCCTGAGGTGAACATGGGGATCTAGTCGGGAGCTGGACGAAGTCATTTTTATGGTGACGTGATCAGGATGAGGGGAGTTCTGGTGTTGAAGCCCCCAGAAGGCCCCCAACCTAGTCTGGTGGGCTAGGGACAATTTATGGGATTAGGAGACAATTACAGGCTGGATCAGGAAGGGGCAAGTCCTGCCCACAGCGGCTGTGGCCTTTGAATGCGAGGCAGGGTTGGAGGCGGGACAGCTCTGACCGCTTGTTTGTCTCCCCAGGTACAGCACGTGGGAGCCGGAGGAACACATCCTGGACCCCCGCCTGGTCATGGCCTACGAGGAGAAGTAAGGGGCTCAGCTGGCCCCAGGGCTGGGGCGGGGACGGCAGGCTCTGAGGTTTCATGGGGCCCTGTTGGTGGCTTGACTCTGAACAAGGGTCATGGGCCCCGGGGACAGGGTTCTGGCAGGGATAGCTGCAGCTGGGGAAAGGTACTGGGTACCAGGTCCCAGGGCAGCCGAGGGTCCTGTCCATTTCCTGCTACTGGGTGATGTCAGCCACTCTGCTAACCACCCCAAGCCTCAGTCTCTTGGCCATTGTTGGCCACCCCTAACTACACGTGCCCCGATTTTCCCAGAAGGTAGGGGTTTCAGTTGCCATGAAGAAGGTGAAAATGGGCACAGAGATGCCTTGCATGTGAGGGGTGGCAGTATCAGTATTGCTCTGTCAAGCCCAGCGATGGACCAGAGAGAGATTTCCCCTAGAGACCCTCTCACCAAGTCTGATGAAGTTCAAGAAAGGTCTGGGTGTGGGGAGTGTGACTTTAGAGCCAGGACAGCTGGGTTGCAGTCCCTCCTGCTTGGCCCCTCCTAGCTGGGTGGCCGTGGACAAAGCTGCCCCCAAGTCTCATGCTCCTGTGTCTGCCAGGGCTCTGCTGCAGTTCTGAGGGTGGGTTAGCGATTGGCAGCTCCTCCGATGCCGTGTGGGCACGCCTTTAATGGAGAGCTTTTGCTGAAAATCTCGTTTCTCCTGGTTGGAGGGCTTTTTGAGCATAATCTAGCCATTCCCTTCTGATGAGCCTTGGTGTTACCGGCCTCCCTGCCAGCAGACTGCCCAATCTTTCTGCCTCTCCCTGACCCATCGCCCCTGTAGAGTGCAGGACCATTTTATAAAGTCATTTTTGTTTGGTTCCTTTTAGTAACCTCTTGAGACAGGGATGAGGGTCTCGTTTGACAGATGAGGAGACCGAGGCTCTGAAGAGCTAAGGGACTTTTCCAGGAGACTCATGGCTGGGAGACAGTCCAACTAGGGCTTATCGGGGTGGGCCTCCTGACTCCCAGTGATGCTGTTTCTCTGCCCTCCCCACCCCCTTCTGATCGCTTCTCCCCCAGGAGGTCTCCTGCTGCTGGTTCAAAGGAAATGTTCCCACTGGTCTTTCCTTTAAAAATCACAGTGTTCCTGTCCCACAGCTTCTTTCTGTTTCCCGAGTGCTGGTGGGACCTTGATCCAAAAGGGTTGTGACACTGGGAGAACCCTGTGGAATGTCCTGGACTGTGGTAAGACCATTGGGCAGGCGTCAAGGGCCTGGATCAGCATCCTGGCTCGGCTACTCCCCAGCCGTGAGGTGCTGGGCAGGGCCTTTTTCCTCTCTGAGCCTCAGCTTCCCTGTCTGTGAAATGGGGAGAACAGTGCTGACCTCGTGGGCTCTCGTGGGGAGCAAAGGTGTGTGAGAGCACGTCATGAGCCATGAAGTGTGGACACTGGCGTGCGAGTGTTTTCCTCATGGTAACTGGGGTCACCTAGCTTGCACTGTCGTTGTCCAGCCAGTCTTGATTGAGATTGTCCTGTGTGCTGGGCACTGTTCAGTGACTGGGGCACAGCGAGGCACAAAACCAGCAAGCGTCCCTGCCCTCGCGGGGCTCACGTTCCAGCGTGGAGGCCCGCAGTGAGAGTAGGCCAGTGGTGGTGCAGATGCAGGCGTGTGGCTGCTGTTCGGACGGGGCGCGGCGGGGCGGGGCCGCTGCTTTCAGCCGGTGGTTGGGTGCTGGCGTTTGTCCAGAGACCTGAGCTGAGTGAGGCAGGGAAGGAGCCCAGCAGGCATGTTACGGAAAACCATCCACGGAGAGAGCACACTGATGCAGAGACCCTGGGCTGAGGAGCGGCACGGAGGCGAGTGGGGCTCTGAGCGTGGCTGGCTGGACTGGTGTGAGCTGGGCAGGGGTGGAGCATTGTGGAGTGGGCATGGGCAGCTGAAGGGGTGGGGCGCAGCTCAGACTCTGCCTGTGAGTCCTGGTAGAGAGGGTTTGGATGTTCCTTTGAGTCAGAAAAGTCAGTAGTTAAGGGACAAATGAGACCCACTGTCTGAGACCTGCAGACCCACTGTGTGGTTTGACTTCCTCCTCCTCTCTGGGTCTTGGTGAGAAGGAAGTGGAAGGGGGGTGATGAGCATTCTAACACCTGCTTTGCAGTGTTTTTAAGGGACTCAGAAGGAGTCTGGTCAGGGAGTCCCTGTGTCCTGGGAGGGCCGAGGGGACACTGAGGCCTGGCTGGGGCCACGATCCCCACAGCCCTGGACACCGAAGGACCGAGGGTTCCGGGGTTGACAGAAACTGGTCCCTGGGTAGGTCAGGACTGACAGAGTGGAAGCCCCCACCTCGCCCTCCTGCTGCCCCCACACCCACAGTTACAGGGCGGAAACTTGGGCACCACAGGTGGGAAGCCAGGTCAGTGGCCTAGGCTGCAGGCCTGCCCCCGCTGGCCCTGACGGGGCTCCCAGGCTTGACCTCGCCAGGCCTGGTGCCCAGAGCTCAGCATCTTCACCAGTAGCGAAGGTTGTCAGAATTGTGGCATCGGTTAAGTGACTTAATCTCTCTGTGCCTCAGCTATAAGATGAGGATAGAAACTGCCTCCCTCATAGGGTGAGGGTCGCAGCATTGAGAACAGTGCCTTGTACAGAGTGCCCAGGACACGGTAATAAATGTAATAATGAACAACACTTACACAAATATAATAGACATCATCAGCTTCTTTTCTCTCAAGGCCCTTTCCTCCCCGCCGCCATTTCCTTCTCCTCTTCCTCTTTTTTCTTCCCTCTCTCTTCCTATGATCTTAGTCTTTCTACCTCTGCACCCCCCCCCCCCAGCCCTGCTTTGAGAAGCGTCAGGGACCTCTCACTCCCCACAGGAGCCCCAGGGCCCAGCTGAGAAGGGAAGCTCGTGCTCCAGACCAGGAAACTGAGGCCCAGAGAGGGAGGGTGGCCAGCCAGGGTGTCCCCTGGCTCAGGTAGGGGTGACCTGGGCTCCAGCACCGGGCTCTGAGACTAGATTCTCACTCTCCAGGATCGGAGAGGCCTGATTGGTCTGGGTATCGCATGCCCTTGGTGCTTCTCTCAAACCCTGGTTCTGGGACCCCAGGGCAGACCTGCTGAAGCTCCACAGGGTGGGAGGGACAGCTCCGCCCCCAGCGCCCCTGGAGTCTGATGCCTGGAAGCGGGTGGCAGCCACTCCTTTGAGGAGGGAAACAGGGGCCATGGACCTACTGGCTTAACTGGGCTCAGACTGAGAGACTGGCCTAAGGCCTCAGAAAGCATGAGTGGAGTGAAGCCAAGCGCAGTGACTTTGAATCATCCCTCTGCTCCAGCACAGGGCTGGGGCATCTGGTGTGTTGCGGTGTGTGTGTCTTTGTATGCGTCCTCAGGTTGTGCCTTGCATGTGTGTGAAGTGAGGAGGGCATCCGGCAGAGAGTCTGGCATCTGCTGGGGACTGAATGCAAGCTAGTTTTTCTCCCCTTCCCCAGCCAGACGATACAGGCAATGGGAGCCTGTCTTCCCCACCAGGTTCGTGCAGATGCCAAATTGGCGGGGAGTTCTGGGCAGAGCCTCACATGCAGAAGGACTCGTCCGCCATTCTCCTCAGCTCCCCTGGGCCCATTCAAGGCAAATTTGATTGAGAGGTGTCTCTACAAGTCTCCTAAGAGTGGAAACTGGAAATGTTCTGGGGGTTGTTCCCAGTGCATAGAGAGCAGAGGTCTGGCCTGACCTTGGGGCCATGAAGACCCACGTGTTTTTGGAGATGCCCCCTGAGTCCCACCTCAGCAGATGGGACCGGTGGCTGTGCCCTCACCTTTAGTCAGTTGAGAAGAGGGAGCCCTGGGAGTTGAACACTTTGCCCCATTGTCATGGCCTAAAGAGAGCAACGGGAGGAGCCCGACCCCAGGATGGGTGGTAGCCTGTGGTGGGTGCCCCCCTCCCCCGTAGACAGCAGAGGGCCAGGTGGAGCGGACGCCTTACTTACCCTTAAATGTCACCAGTGTTTCCTTTTCTTCTGCCATCTGCTTTGCACCCCAGGGAGGAGAGAGACCGAGCGTCGGGGTATAGGAAGAGAGGTCCGAAACCCAAGCGGCTTCTGCTGCAGGTAACCCCGCCAGCTCTGGTGCCATCCCTTAGGGCCCCTTGCTCCTGCCCGCCCACCCCACCCCCGCCCCTACCCTCTGTGCCTTTGTCCCGGCTAGTTCTGCTAAACCACTAACCCTCCTCTGGCTCCATCCAGGGCACTGTGGAGGGTGGGGTGGGTGGGGCACTTAGTGGGTAAGTTTCAGTGGGAGGAGTTGGGAAGAGTCAGAATTGGGGCTGGTACCCAGGGGAAGACAGCATGGGTGGGAGAGCCGGTGGAGGGAGGGAGGGTGGATGTATGGCTCATGGGATCCTAGAATTTTGAAAGCTTAGAATCTTGTAAATAAATTGATGCTCAGAGTCCCCAAAATACAAAGTTGTAGTATTTGAGAACCTTAGGAGGATAAACTTGAGAGTTGAGGAAACAAGGGGAGTTTGGAATGTTAGAATCTAAGGAGATTCATAGAATTTTGGAATCATAGCCTTGGAATGTCTTAGAAACGTGTCATTTTGAGTGAGAAGAAACCCTCTGCTTGAGGTCTTGAGGGCACGCTGCTACCCTTCGCTGGTTTGCACTGAAAAGAGGATGTGGGCTAGACTGATGTAGTTCCGTGATTGAAGGCACGTCTCTGAGCTCGAGTTTACTCTTCTACAAAATGCGGATGATAACAATACCTGCTGTCCTTAATTTAATAAGGCCCACCTGGGACTTTAAAGCCAAACATAAGGCTTCTTGGTCCATGTGCAGTGTGAGCCATGTCCAGCCTCCTGTCCACTCTAAATTGTAGATCACATGAGGCTTTTGCCAGATTAGATGGGTCTCCCTTCCTGCAGTGGGTGTGATCCCTGGTTTTGGTGTTGATTGGGTCCTGAGAAAGGGATAGCATGTCAGACATCTCCATGCTGAGCTCTGCGCTCCGTGCTCCTCACAAATGAACACAGTTTATCTGCATGCCAGGCCCACAGGGAGGGTGCATCAGTCATCTGTTGCTGTGTGACAAAGTAACCCTTAACTGAGCAACTGAAGGCAGTAAACGCTTAACACCACACCATCTCAGTGAGTCAGGAGTCAGGGAGTACCTTAGCTGGTTCCTTAGTGATTCTGGCTCAGATTACTAAGCTGATGTCAGCTGGAAATCCACTCATCTGAAGGCTTGATCGGGGCTGGAGGATCTGCTCCTAACATGGCTACCCATGTGCCTGGTGCATCAGTGCTGGATGTTGACAGGAGGCCTGGTTCCTCAGTGCTGGGCCTCTCCATAGGGCTGCTGGCTGGCCTCATAGTAGGGCCACTAGCCTCCCCTAGGGTTGGGTAAACAGAGAGCAAGGACAAAGCACCGTGTCCTTAGTGACTTAGCCTCAGAAGTCCCACACTGCAGTATTCAGTACAGAGGGGACTCCACACAGGTATGAATTCCCAGAGGCAGATATTTGGGACCATCTTGGAGGCTGGCTGCTATAATTTCTTCATTTCATTGATGGAAGAAACTGAGGCTCAGGGAGGCCAGTACCAAGTCACACAGCTGGACTAAAACCCAGATCTGACTCCTGGTGCTCCCAGACCCATTAGTAACTATAATTCTCTCATGAAAAAAAAAAAAAAAAATTCTCTCATGGTGAGGTAGAGAAGAACAGAACTATACGAGAGTTTCCTCGGCCTGTGAGCCAGGTTGAAGGTAGTTTCTGATAAAGCTGCCTATGGGATAAGCTGTGCAGTGCTGAGGCATTGCCATAGCTTCACAGTCTCCTCCCAGTTAAGCCCTCTTCCCACATGACAACCCATGCCCATGCCAAGTGATGGGGATTAGCAGGTGGGAGTAGAGCATGGCACTTGCACCTGTGATGACCTCTGTCCCCAGCTTGAGATGTTTGACACGCAGGTCCCATCTGTGGGCCTCACTCTCTTCTGGGAACTCTTGGCCTCTGGTGACAGCAGAGGAGCTCCTGTCCCAGAATGGCCCAGGCCCTCAACATCTTAGCACCGAAGATCTTTCTTGGATTTGTATAAATTTCCCCTAGGAGTCAGTAAGACAAGTGCACAAATTTTAAAACTTCAGCCTTTGAATGATGGAAGCACGTGCCCTCCAGCCCCTTTCAACATGAATGAGGCAGGACATCGACAGGGGTCTGGACCCATTCAGGAACCCCTCCCACCCCACCCTCGCTGCAGCTCAGAGCTGAGGAGGGCCCTGGGGGAACCAAGGGGCATCTGCGGCCTGCCAGCAGTGCACCGTCCCTATAGTTGGGCTGCGCAGTGCACCCCAGCGCTGTGTTAACTTTCTCCAAGAAACTTCAGAGCCTTGTGCCTCCCACCATCTCCCTGGCAGCTGACCGTTTCAGCTTTGGGGGCCTGTTAGAAGCAAAGTTTCCTTTCCTATGATGAATAGCTCCTTAATTTATCGGCCGCAGAAATCCTGGTGTGTTTTCTGTCGGCCAGTTTTCCATCTGTACCTCTTGTCTGCTGCTCTGCCGTGGACCGAAGGAAAGTGCCCTGCAGCCCTGGCCCCGTGGCCCTGAGGCCGTGCCTCGGGGGCCAAGATGAAGGCCGAGCAGGACCTGGCCCAGGGGCTGGGGTGCTGGGTGGGGTGCAGGCTGGTTCTGAGCCCCGGAAGTTGGGGAAGGGACCCCGGGCGGGAGGGACGGCATGCGCCAAGGCGCGGCAGCAGGCGGGAGGGCGGGGCTGACCCGCCGTGCCCTGGCTTGCCCCCGCAGCGGCTGTACAGCATGGACCTGCGGAGCTCCCACAAGGCCAAGGGCAAGGAGAAGCTCTGCTTCTCCCTGACGCGCCCACTCGGCAGCGGGAGCCCCGAGGGGGTGGTCAAGGCGGGGGCGCCCGAGCTGGCGGACAAGGGCCCCTTGGTGCCCACCCTGCCCTTCCCGCTCCGCAAGCCCCGCAAGGCCCACAAGTACCTGCGGCTCTCACGCAAGAAGTTCCCGCCCCGCGGGCCCAACCTGGAGAGTCACAGCCATCGACGGGAGCTCTTCCTGCAGGAGTCACCGGCCCAGGACGTCCTGCAGGCGGCCAGCGAGTGGGAGCCTGCCGAGCAACCCCCCGAAGAGGAGGGTAAGGCAGCCCGGCCCCCGGCGCAGACCCAGGGACCCTCAGAGCTGGCAAGGCCCCTCGAGTTGTCAGGGCCCAGAGAGGGTCCCCTCAGCCTGCGGGGAACCCTGGCACCTAGCCCAGAGTTCTTTCCGTGGTGCCACTCGGAAGTAGCGCGTGTCCAGCCAGGGAAGATAAATGTCGTGACCTCTCCCCATGTGGCCAGCCTCGAACTAGGCTCTGACCTGGCTGGAGACTCAGAGGAAGACCTGGTGTTGGGGGTGAGAGGGCCGGAAGGGGGGTTCACACGCGGCCCTCCATGCCCACTTTCCCCACCTTGTTGCCAACGCTGCCCCCCCCCCCCCCCCCCCCCCCCGCCCCGTCTGTCTGTCTGTCTGTCTATCCGTCTGTTCCACGGCTGCAGCAGAGGCAGACCTGGGCGAGGGGCCCCCTTCTTGGACACCCACGCTCCCCTCAAGTGAAGTGACAGTGACCGACATCACCGCCAACTCCATCACCGTCACCTTCCGCGAGGCCCAGGCCGCCGAGGGCTTCTTCCGAGACCGCAGCGGGAAGTTCTGATCCGCCATTTTTAACTCTTCTTAAACTGTTTTCTGGGGCTCGGGGTGGGGACTTCCGGAAATGAGGGGGTTAGGGCGGGATAATTATTTTATTTAAAAAAAAAAACAACAACGAAAACATTGACCAGGAGAAGGGGTGATGCTCCCAACACTGTCCCGCCCACCCGCCCCTTTCTCTGCGCGGACGGACAGACAGACGTTTACAGAGCTGGGGCGGGGTGGGGCCTGGGCAGGCCTGGCACTGCTCTGTCACTTGGGACGCCGTCTCCAGGGTAGGACGGGGACAGGGCCAGCCTCCCCCGGACGCCTCTGGCCTGCTTCTTCTCCGGAGAGATAGCAACCGGCCCCGGGACTAAAGGAGGACGGGAAGACCTGAAACCTCCCCCCGAGCACCTTGCCCCCGCCTTTCTGGTTGGTTACCCCTTTTCCCTTCTGTGTGTGTGTTTGGGGAGGGGTCTTTCCTTTTAACTTTGCACTCCAGCTCTTCGAGGGAGATGGAGACTGGCTTTGAGCAAAAGCGACGGGGTCTGAGAGCTTAGGGGCAGCCGGGAAGGGTTGGAGATAGCTGGGCACAACCCAGAAAGGTCTCTCCCTTCCCCGGGTGGGGTGGTTGCCAGCTAATAAACCCCTTCGCTGAGAGCTACTCCCCAGCCCACCCCACCCCACCTGGCCTGTGAAAACCGGTCACATGCGCACCTGGCCTCACAGGTGTGTGCACTGTCCTTCGTGCCCTCGTGACTGCACGCACATGTCCGTAGCCGTGTGCAGCAGGTCTTGGAAACTTCCTGTATAGAAGCCCTGACCAGGTGAATGGGGGGTGGAGGGGGTGGGGTGAATCACAGCATAAAAGAGCTTGCCATAGGCAACCCCCAGCGCTTCACCTGACAGGACCTGTCCAATCAGCGTGCTGGCGCCCTCACTGGAGGGCAGGGGTCGGCTGGGGCTGGGCGGCCAGATGGCCTCCAGTGCTCCAGGTGTGGGATGCCCTCTTGAGGTTTCACCTGGCCAGTCACAGGTGTGCCCTGCACCAGCGCAGTCACGGGTGTGCAAGTGTGTGTGTGTATGCCCTGCATCAGCGCAGTCATAGGCGTGCAAGTGTGTGCATGTGTGCCCTGCATCAGCGCAAGCTCTGAGGCACTTGGGTTCCATTCCTCTCCTGCGCGCCCTCTCCCCGCCGGGGCCCCTGTTCTCTCTGACTCAGGTGACTTTCCAGCTCTTCCCCTCCCCTCTTTTTCTGCCCCCCCCCCCCCCCCCCCCCCGCCCCAACTCAGCCAACCAGACGTGGGTGTGGGTGGTCAGGGAGGGAGAGAGCGTCCCACCACCTTCTCAGGGCAGCCCTTGACTCCTGACACCCTTCCTCCTCCTGTTGTGGGTCTTCTCTGCATCCACCCTCAACGCTGCAGCTGGGACTAACCTTGTTTCCCCCTGGGGGGACCTCTGTCATGTCTTCCTGTGATCGGGCTGTAGCGGAGGGCGGGTCAGGCTGTGTCCAAGCCCCGCCCCCTGCCCCCGCCCTGGTAGGGCCTGTGTCTGCCAGAAGAGGGGGCGCTCTGTTTCTAGTTTGCACAGAGGCGTCCTGTGGACTAGTGGCTTCTCCCCGTAGTGAGGAGTGACCTCTTCCCTACCCTGGCCCTGTAGGGGAGAAGCCAGGTTGGGGGTGGGCACCAGGGGAGCAAGCACAAGACTGGCTCCCTCCCCTGTCCCCATCTCAGGCCAGGCACTGGGTCCCGACCCCCCGCTCCCTGCCCCAGGGCCAGCTCCATGCTCTGCTTTGTCCTCAGGAAGTAGGCAGAATCCTGCTGAGGCTCCTCCAATAGGGCAGTTCTTCCCCAGACCCCTTCTTCCCAAGTTCCCAAACCAAAGACACCCTGCAACCCCATTTTTCTTTGGGATGCCTTGCTGGCCAAATTCCAGATCGCTGCGTGTGGGTCCCCTCTTCCTCCTCAGTCCTTTGTTGTCCAGGGCCAATTCAGTGCTTCCACTGGGGGATGGCACCACCCCCCACCGCGTGACTTGATTGACCCCCAGCCTAGGGGTTTGTGTCTAGAGGAGTATGTGGGGGTGGACCGGGGAACCGAGGGGCTGTGGGGAACCCTCCTGCCTGGAGCCCTGGGGAGGGGATGGGCAGCCAGAGTGGACCGATGTCCCAGGTCAGGGGCTCCTGGCAGAGGGGAGGGTGGTGGCAGGGGCCTCGCTGTGATAGAAAGATGCTGGCCCTGGCTTTGAACTTGACTGGCAGCTTCCAATAGAAGTCACACCCACCCCATCCCTGGGGACAGGTGGCCTCCTCCGCCCTCACTTTGAAGAGCTGTTTGCATCATGTGCTGGTTTGGGGGGGTGCTCTTTTGTGGGACGAGGTGGCTGCTGCGGTGGAACACTGCTTGACTCTCAACCCTTCACGGCCTGCAGGGTGCCCTGCTGTCTGGAGGGCTGAACCCTGGCAGCCAAAGCTCTTAGGACCTACCCACCCAGGACACAGGACGGAGACCTTTGCGAGGGGTTGGAAGTGGCCTTCAGGCCTTCTCCAGCCCTGAGCATCCCAGTGGGGCTTGGGGTGAGGGGAAAAGCTGGGCACGACCTTCCTCCCCACCCCATAGCCACCCCAGAAGGCCAGTACTCACTTGGGGAGGGGGCATTGAAAAAGTTGGACCACCTGCCTTTCCTTCCCCCAGGCCCACCTGTTTTGAATGTAGAGACCGGTTGGTACTTTTGTTTTGCTGTGGGGTGGGGCAAAGGGCATGTTCTCTGCCCCTGGCACGGCCACCCCCCTGCTGATGCCGCAGGCCACTCCAGGACCACCTCTGCTCTCAGGATGGTGGTCCCGTCGCCAGCTTCCTCCTTGGCTCCTGCCCCGGGAGAGGGCGCTTCGATGGTCCGGTGGTTTTTGCCTTTGCTTTATAACTGGCCCGCCGGGCCTCCAGGGCTCAGCACAAGAACGCTTCCTTTGCACAGAATGAGCGTCGAGCTTTGTTCAGACTAAATGAATGTATTTGGGAGGGGTTGGGGGGCACGAGTCAATTCCAAGCACATGCCTTTTCTGAGTGAGCGTGTGCGGGGAGAGCTGGAGCAGATGCAGAGCGTGGTTTTATTTTTCTACTGATGTTGGTAAGAGACTGTATAGCATCTATTTATTTAGATGATTTATCTGGTAAATGAGGCAAAAAAAATTATTAAAACATTAAAGATGATTTTAGAAAAAAAGCTTTTGGACACCTGATCTTTGCTTGCGATGGCGTCACAGCCATGCCGAGGGAAGAGCTGCACCCCTGGGGTGAGCCCTCCAGACCTCTCAGACCCATCCCCGCCCCAGATCCATCTTGGCAATACACTGGGCCAGCGCCAGGCATCCGCATTGGCTTGTTAATCTTGAGATCTGGAGGTGCTCTCGTACCTGTACATTCTCCCTGTCTGGTTAATTTTCCCCTCTAAGTCTCAGACCCTCACATGCAGCCCCACACGTGGTCTCAGTACTCCCACTCCTGTGTGTCAGTGGGCCTTACAGTTCTTCAGGAGGATAAGGCATTTCCTCCTGGGAAGGAGTGAGCTGTCTCTGGACAATGCTGGGATGAGGAGGGGAGATGAAGGTGAATTGAGAAGGAAAAGAGTGACCTTGAGGGATATCTGCCTCAGGTGTGGCCCTCACATGGGCACCAGGTGGTCCATAGGCTAACAATGCCAGCCAGAGGAGTCAGGGGATTCTGGTGGGCAAGGTTCTTAGATCCTTTATCCCTAATGTTTTCATCCCAGGGCTTCGGGTTCTGATTCCTTCCTGTTGGCCCTCAGCATAAGAGGCCCGTGAGGCCGTTTGTTCAGTCTCCTTTGCAGCTCTGCCTCTCTTAACGACTAAATGTTGGGCCCCACGGCCCGCAGGATATGTCCCATGGCTGCCAGACGTCAGGGGCCTTTTAAACACTAATAAATAAAATGCAAAAAAATATGATTCATTTACATACACGAGGAGCTTCCCAGGTGGTGCTAGGGGTAAATGCAGGTGACATAAGAGATGTGGGTTCGATCCCTGGGTTGGGAAGATCCCCTGGAGAAAGAAATGGCAACCCACTCCAGTATTCTTGCCTGGAGAATCCCATGGACAGAGGAGCCTGGTGGGCTACAGTTCACGGGTTGCAAAGTCAGACACTACCGAAGGGACTTGGCGCACACACCACACACATACATCTATGAAAAATAACTATACTCTCCAAAACAACATCTAGAAGAGGGACTTCCCTGGCAGTCCAGTGATTAAGAATCTACCTTCCAGTGCTGGGGATGAGGGTTAAATACCTGATCTTGGAACTAAGAATCCCATATGCTGCAGGGCAACTACTGAGCCCGAGAACCACAGCTAGAGAAGTCCAGGTTCCGCAACAAAGCCCATGGGCTGCAACCAAGACCTGATGCAGCCGAATAAATAAAATATTTAAAATAGAAAAAACCTAGAAGGCCCAAGTTGAGAGTGGGCTGACCTGGGTCTGCCAATTCTTTGTTCGAGCTTTCACACTGAGCCAAGTCCACATTCAGGGCCACCGTCTTGTATCCAGTGCTTTATCTCTGCCGCCCGTCCCAGGGCACCGCACAGTCAGGAATTATCACAGAGGTCTGACTGTGGGGGACCTGTTTCCATGTCCCACCCTACGGATCTGCTTCTGAGACCCGTGTCCACAACTCTGTCTTAGCTTCAGTTTCTGTTACGGATGGAATTGTGTTTCCAGAACCAGCCCCACCCTCCTCACCTCCCTGAATGCACAAGTTGAAGTCTCGACCTCCAGGGCTTCAGAGTATGACTTTGTTTGGAGATTGAGTCTTTACAGAGATAATCAAGTGTAAATGATATCATTAGCCTGGACCCTAATCCAATTTGACTGGTGGGAAATTTGGGCCCGAGACAGAGAGGGGAAATGATAAGAACAGACACAGGGAGAAGGTGGCCGTCTACCAACCGAGGAGAGAGGCCTGGAACACGTCCTTCCCTCAGCCTCAGAAAGAACCAGCCCTGCCAACACTTTGATCCCAGACTTCCAACCCCCAAACTGTGTCAGAATAAATTTCTGTTTTTAAGCCATCCAGTCTTACTTCATTAGAGCAGCTAGCTCCTGAAAACTGCTACGGTATCTATGAGAACAGAGTCTGAGACTAGGCTTGGGTATAGGTCTGAGACTTTATTTTGGAGGTGGTCCCAGGGAGCAGGGTAAGGACTAGGGAGAGAGGGATGGGGAAGGAGGAAAAGCATGTCATTGAGGTTGATGCCGTGGGCAAGAGGGTTGATTCCACCTGGACTTTGTGAGAAGCATTCCAGTCCCCCGCCTCCAAGTGGTCCCCCACCACCCGGAGGACTGGAGATGGGAATGTTTATCTGAAGCCTCCTGTCTGTCATTGGCAAGGGTGCCGGGGTGCTGAGTCCCTTGTACCTAGAGGCCAAGGGTATCAGGAGAGTCCATGGGGCAGGAAGTGAAGATGGCCCATCCATCCTCCCATGGCTAAAATCATTGATGAGGACGAGAGGACAGGAGGCAAGCACCCAGAAAGAAGATGATCCAGCCAGCTTTTCGTTCTGAGTTTCAGGTGGCTGTGGGCACATAAGTGGTAGATGTTGAGGCCCTGCCCCCAGGCCACCGGTGCGAGGCCTCGCACCAAGGCCTCAGAAGCGGGGCCCAGAACCAAGGCCACCGCTGACGCTGACTGAGCCCCTTTGTAACTGTTGCCCCCAACCCCCCATCATCACCAACAAGCTTCCTGACTCCCAATTAGGCAAAGATGCCAACCCAGTAAATGCCCTATAGCGCCCCAACCGGTCATCTAACGCCAGCCTTCCAGCGGGAATTTCCTTTGTCTTGAGGCTATAAAAATTGGCTACTGACCAACGAACGCGGTCAACTCTCCCTGGCTTGTCAGGAGCTGTCGGTCCCCCACGCTCACAGTGCCCACTTTATCTCTGCTCTTTGTTCTTAATAAACTCTTTTCTGCTGTACTCTGTGTCTGGAAATTCTTTTCCAACCCACGCTCGGATCGCCTCAACAGTAGATAAAGCCACAGGGGTGATGGAGAGGGGGCCAAGGTCAGAGTTGGTTTGGAGGAGGCGAGAAGGCAGCATGTGGGTGAGTTCCAGCTGCTTCTTAGTTCCTGACCCGGGGGAGTCTGGTCTCTGCCCTGGCAGCTCCTTGAAAACTCCAGTTAGAGCGTAGGGGACTCAGCAGGCTCTGCCCTCAGCTCCGAGCCTTGACTCTGATTGTGGGTCCCCAAGAAAAGTTGCATAGGACTCTGGTATGAATTCGCAGCCTGACACTCAGGTGTGTTACCTGAATACAACCTGCTGCGGTGGCATCGTTACTGTGCTCATTTTCATGGGTGGGACAGACAGGGTGTGGTTAGCTCTTCAGGTGCACCTAGCCAGGTCGTAGAGAGCTGTGTCCACTGCCAACGGGCTTCCTAGGTGGTGCTAGTGGTTAAGAACCCGCCTGCCAATGCAGGAGACTTAAGAGATGCTGGTTCTATACCTGGGCCGGGAAGATCCCCTAGAGGAGGGCATGGAAACCCACTCCAGTATTCTTGCCTGGAGAATCCCGTGGACAGAGGAGGCTGGGGGACTACTGTCCATGGGGTCACAACGAGTCAGACATGAGTGAGTGACTTAGCACACCGCAGGGGCACGGGTTAAATCCCTGGTTGGGGGAGTAGAATCCTGTATACCTCAGCCCAAAAGGAAAAAAACAACAAGTTAAAAAGGAAAAGCTGAAGAACAAGAAAGAAGGCAAGTCGAGAAGGGAGACAAAACCTGGAAAAGAGAGGAAGGGTTTAAAGCAAGTGGGAGGAAAGACAAGGGTCCGATGGAGCCCGGGAACAGGAGGGGAGAAGACAGCGGAGGAAAGGAGGCCACTGACCTTGAGAAGCCTCGTGGAGACCCACAAGGCCAGCTACCACAACAAGGAGAGAAGAGGACCCGCAGAAGGTGAGGAGGGAGAGGGCCCTGGTCTGGGAACAGGCAACCACCAGCCTTCCCGACTTTCTGAAGGTCCCCAGCTGTCCTTGAAAGGGGAAGAAACATCAGCTCCCAGCATTAGGGCTTCAGTGCAGTCATGTACGGACGTGAGAGTTGGACCATAAAGAAGGCTGCTGGTTGAAGAATCGATGCTTTGGAACTGCGGTGCTGGAGAAGACTCTTGAGAGTCCCTTGGACAGCAAGGAGATCAAACCAGTCCATCCTAAAGGAAATCAAGCATGAATATTCATTGGAAGGACTGATACTGAAGCTGAAGCTCCAAACTTACTTCCCTCTCCAATACTTTGGCCACCTAAGGCAAAGAGCTGACTCACTGGAAAAGACCCTGATGCTGGGAAAGATTGAAGGCAGAAGGAGAAGAGGGTGACACAGGAAGAGGTGGTTGGGTAGCATCACCGATTCAATGGACATGAAATTGGGCAAACTCCGGGAGATAGTGAGGGACAGGGAGGCCTGGCATGCTGCAGTCCGTGGGGTCGAAAAGAGTTGCACACAACCTAGCTACTGAACACCAACAATGGCCTTAAAGCACCCCCCAGCCCCACCTTCTGGAGCTTCTACCCACTTCTTTTTTTTTTAGTTAATTAATGGATTTATTTATTAGCTGTGCTGGTCCTATGTTGCCCTGCGGGCTTCTCTCTAGTTTCGGTGCCTGAGTTTCTCACTGCGGTGGCTTCTTTTGCTGCGGAGTGGGGGGCCATATCTAGGGTGCAAGGCCTTCAGTAGTTGCAGTTCCCGGGCTCTACAGCACAGGCTCAAGAGTTGTGGCCCACAGGTTTACTCTTCGATATGTGGGATCTTCCCAGGTCAAGGCTCGAACCTGTGTCTCCTGCATTAGCAGGAAAATTCTTTACCACTGAGCCACCAGGGAAGCCCTGTACCCACCTCTTGCTGAAGACAGGCCTGGCTGGGCTGAGTCTCTCCAGACCCTGCCCTCTACAACCTAGCACCCCACTGAAGCTGACACTCCTAGTCTCTGTATCAGTGTCCCAAGGCCACCAGAACAAAGGACCACAGGAGGGGGTGAGGTAGGGACTGGAGCAGGACCTCACACTTCTAGAGGCTAGGAGCTTGAGGTCTCGGAGGTGGATGAGCTGTTTCTCCTGAGGCTTCTCTCTTTGGCTTGTAGACGGCCATCTTCTCCCCGTGTCTTCACGCGGCCTTCCTTCTGTGTGGGTCTGTCCCCTCTTAAAAGGACTCATACTGAAGTAGGGTTTACCCCTATGACCTCATGTAACTTAATCTCCCCTTTAAAGTTTCTTACTCCAAATGCAGTCACATTCTGAGATCCTGGGGGTTAGATCTCCAACATGATTTTTTTAATTTGTATTTTATTAAAAAAAAAACTTTTTATTTTGTATTGGAGCATAACTGATTGACAGTGTTGTGCTAGTCTCAGGGGAACAGTGAAGGGACTCACCCACACATATCAGCTCAGCTCAGGCGCTCAGTCGTGTCCGACTCTGCGACCCCATGGACTGCAGCACGCCAGGCTCCCCTGTCCATCACCAACTCCCGAAATGCACTCAAACTCACGTCCATCAGGTCGATGACGCTATCCAACTGTCTCATCCTCTGTCGTCCCCTTCTCCTCCTGCCTTCAATCTTTCCCAGCATCAGGATCTTTTCCAATGAGTCAGTTCTTTGCATCAGGTGGCCAAAGTATTGGAGTTTCAGCTTCAGCATCAGTCCTTCCAATGAATATTCAGGACTGATTTCCCTTAGGATGGACTGGTTGGATCTCCTTGCAGTCCAAGGGACTCCCAAGAATCTTCTCCAACACCACAGTTCAAAAGCATCAATTCTTCGGCACTCAGCTTTCTTTATAGTCTCTCACACCCATATATGACTACTGAAAAAACCATAGCTTTGACTAGATGGACCTTTTTGGCAAAGTAGTGTCTCTGCTTTCTAACATGCTATCTAGGTTGGTCATAGCTTTTCTTCCAAGGAGCAAGCATCTTTTAATTTCATGGCTACAGTCACCATCGGCAGCAGTTTTGGAGCCCCCCAGAATAAAGTCTCTCATTGTTTCCAGTTTGCCCATCTATTTGCCATGAAGTGATGGGACCAGATGACATGATCTTAATTTTTTGAATGTTGAATTTTAAGCCAACTTTTTCACTCTCCTCTTTCTCTTTCATCAAGAGGCTCTTTAGTTCTTCTTCACTTTCTGCCATAAGAGTGGTGTCATCTGCATATCTGAGGTTATTGATATTTCTCTCTGCAATCTTGATTGCAGCTTGTGCTTCATCCAGCCCAGCCTTTCTCATGATGTACTCTGCATATAAGTTAAATAAGCAGGGTGACAATATACAACCTGGACATACTCCTTTCCCGATTTGGAACCAGTCTGTTGTTCCATGTTCAGTTCTAACTGTTTCTTCTTGACCTGCATACAGATTTCTCAAGAGGCGGGTCAGGCGGTCTACTATTCCCATCTGTTTAAGAATTTCCCACAGTTTGTTGTGATGCACACAGTCAAAGGCTTTGGCATAGTCAATAAAGCAGAAGTAGATGTTTTTCTGGAACTCTCTTGCTTTTTTGATGATCCAACGGATGTTGGCAATTTGATCTCTGGTCCATACATATACATGTATCCATTCTCTCCCAAACTCCCCTCCGATCCAGGCTGCCACATAACATTGAGCAGAGTTCCACGTGGTATACAACAGGTCCTTGTTGGTAATCCATTTTAAATATAGCAGTTCCAAAGTGAATATTAAGGGGGGACATAAATCATAACAGTTGCCTATGGACACCCAATTCATCTTACTGCTAATAGAACCTTCATCATTTTGGATGAGAGGAAATGGCAACTATCCAACAAAAGGTTCATTTCCTCAGTTCCCCTCCCCAGCTGCCCACAGCAAGGGGTGCTGTATGACCCATGACAGGTAAGTGAGCGCTCTGAAGTGTGTCCCTGAATTTGGGCTCCTCTGATGTTTCCTCGGGGCTTCCCTGGTGACTCAACTGGTAAAGAATCCATCTGCAATGCGGGAGACCTGGGTTCAATCCCTGGGTTGGGAAGATCCCCTGGAGAAGGGAAAGGCTACCCACTCCAGTATTCTGGCCTGGAGAATCCCATGGACTGTATAATCCATGGGGTTGCAAAGAGTCAGACATGACTGAGCGACTTTCACACATGTCTACGAAAATTCAGTTAACCCTCAAGTTAAGAAGAAAGGGGGGGAATTTTAATTGAGCCAAACAGAGGATTTTAACCTGGGGAACAGAGTCTCAGAAAGCTCTTAGAATTATTCTGCCTGTTAATTAGAAGTCAAGGGCAGAGATGTTTACATTTTTAAGACAAAGGACCCTACGTCAAAGGGACACACTGCTATTTCACATAAAGTTCACCGAGGATACATAAATCCAGGTAAGCCTGGACAAAGTGAGCAGTGAGTCACCATGACCCCCTGCAGAGCTGGGAAAGAGTGCTGTTCTTTACGAAGTTACGTTGCCAGCGTCTGAAGAAAGGGGAAAAGTTGATCTTTATGGTTGAGCAGGCACTCCTTTCTTTGAGAAACTCTGGTTAATGTGTAGTGCAGATGCATATTGCAAGTTAGGGAGGGAAGGCGGAGGCCCAAACAAACACACACACACAGAGAAAATTTTAATTTTTCTCGTCCCGCCCTATTATATAAATTTTATTTCGTCACTTGTGATTAGGTTCAGGTCTTGCATCTGCAGCAGGAACATCACAAAAGTGACCTGTGTTGTCATGGTACCCCATCCGTGTGCCGTTCCTCATGTTGTCCAGTTTATTTGATTAAGGAGGCGCCTGCCAGGCTTCTCCACTGTGAAGTTACTTCTTTTGCTTTGAAATTAATAACCATTTCTGGGAAAGGTTCACACATGCCTTGGAGATATTACAGATTTGGTTTCAGACTACCACAATAGAATGAATACTGAAATAAAGCAAGTCGCAAGAATATTTTGGATTCCTAGCCCATATAAGGGTTTTGTTTACACTCCCCTGTAGGCTACTAAGTGTGCGGTAACATTATGTTTTTTAAGAGTGTACATACCTTGGGAATTCCCTGGCGGTCAAGTGGCTAAGATTACACTTCCACTTGCAGGGGCTCGGACCTAAGATCCTGCATGCCGCATGGTGCTGCCAAAAAAAAATTTAAGTACACACTTTAGCTTACAAATACAAAACAATAAAAGCAAATTAAAATGGTAATGTCAAAGATCACCGACCAGAAACCAACACAACATGGTTAAGCAATTATCCTCCAATTAAAAATAGATTTTAAAAATAATAAGAAAAAAGATCACAGATCACCATAACAAAATAATAATGAAAACCTTTGAAATATTGAAAGTATTGCTAACATGGGACACAGAGACACGAAGTGAGCAAATATTGTAAGAAAAACACTGCTTGTAGACTTGCTCCACGCAGGCTACCACAGACCTTCAGTTTGTAAAAAATGCAGTGCCTGTGAAACGCAAAAAAGGGGAACGCAATTAAACGAAGTCTGCCTGTAATTTGAAACTATGGAAAATCCAATTCCTCATCACACATTCAATGTAGTTATTAACATTTATTTATATTAGTATGGATTCAGGGTTCCCTATTTTATTTAATGACTGTCATCCATTATTATCACAACTTGCTCGAAAGCTCAAAATTTATCAGTTTGGCCAATTTTAGCCTAGTTGGCTGCTATAGCTTTAGGGTATGTTTGACATTTAATATGTTCAAAGTTTTTAAATATCTGACAAGGCAATTCCTCTTTCCACAACATTGTTGTTCTTTTTCAGAATCATTTTGGCTATTCCTGCAGATTTTTCTCTTTCCATATTGAGGTTAGAATTGGATTTGTCAAATTATGTAAGAATTCCAAATGAAATCTTTGTTAATACTCTTTCGAATTTATTGAAGAGAAGGAAAAGTAAAATATTTTCCCTGGGAACATTAAATGTTTCTTCACTTCATGTAGCTCTATTTTATGTCCTTTATTATATTGTTGCAATTCTGTTCATAAAGTGTACATATTTCTTCTTGGGTTTCCCTGGTGGCTCAGCAGTAGAGAATCCAGTTGCAATGCAGAAGACGAGGGTTCCATCCCTGAGTCAGGAAGAGGCAACCCACTGCAGCCTTCTTGCCTAGGAAGAGGAGCCTGGCAGATTACAGTGCATGGAGTCACAAGAGTCAGAGCCGACTTAGCAGCTAAACCACCACATATCTCATCTTCAGACTCACGCTAGGCATTCCATAAATTTTATCACAGTTGTGAATAGCATCCCCATACCAGACACACACAAATATTTCTAAATTAGTTATCACTAATTTGTGCCCACACCTTGATTCCAGACTTCTGCTCTCCAGAAGTGTAAAAGGATACATTTCTGTTGCTCAAAGTCACCCCATTGGCGGTACTTTTTTGTGGCAGCCTTGGAAACCAGTCCGATGTAAGTGTCTACAAATAGTGGTCTGATGAGCTAGTGACTGGGCTTCCCAGGCGGCGCAGGGGTAAAGAATCCGATGAAGACGCTAGGGAAGACTCCTTCCCATGGCTTCTCCAGGTGGGGCCTTTTTCTCGTGCTGTGCTGATACCCCTTGGCATTCCTGGGCTTGTAGATCATTACTCCAGCCTCCACTTCTGTCCCCACATGAAATTCTCCATGCGAATCTGTGTCTTTCCTCTTCCTAAAGGACTACCAGTCGTGTTAGATGAAGGGTCCACCCTGCTTTGGTGTGATCTGACCATACATAATTATCTCTGCAATGACTCTATTTCCAAATAAGGACAATATTCTGAGGTCCTGGGAAGAGTATTAATTTGGGCGGATACTGCTCAACTTGGTGCATACATATTTCACATTTATTATTAAAAGCTTTTGTTTCTCTCTGTCTTTTTTCTCTGAATTTTGACTGTACTGGGTTTTTGTGGTGGCACTCAGGCATCTCTTGTTGCAGTGCAAGGCCTTCTGTAGTTGTGGAGCGCAGGCTGCAGTGAATGCAGACTCACTGACTTCTTGAGTTGCTGTGCTGGCTTAGTTGCCCCAAGGCATGTAGGATCTTAGTTCCCTGACCAAGGATTGAACCCTGCATTGGAAGGCAGACTCTTGTTTGGGCTATTCAGAGTCTGTTGTATTTCCACACAAATTTTAAAACTATTCATTGCATTTCTATAAAAAAAATGCGTATGGTTTTTGATAGTGATTGCTTTGAATCTGTAGATTGCCTTGAGTAGCGTGCTCATTTTAACAATATTACTAAGAACACTGTATATCTTTCCATCTGTGTCATCTTCAGTTTCTTTCACCAGTGTCTTCAGTTCAGTTCAGTTGCTCCGTTGTGTCTGACTCTTTGTGACCCCATGGATAGCAGCACGCCAGGCCTCCCTGTCCATCACCAACTCCCAGAGTTTACCCAAACTCATGTCCATTGAGTCGGTGATGCCATCCAACCATCTCATCCTCTGTCATCCCCTCCTCCTCCTGCCCTCAATCTTTCCCAGCATCAGGGTCTTTTCCAATGAGTCAGCTCTCCAAATCAGGTGGCCAAAGTATTGGAGTTTCAGCTTCAATCAGTGTCTTACAGTTTTCCAAGTATCTGTCTTTTGCATCCTTAGGTAGATTCATTCCTAAGTATTTTATTCTTTTTGATGTGATGGTAAATGGGATTGCTTCCTTAATTTCTGTTTCTTTTTTTAAAAAAATATTTCTTTGGCTGCATTGAGTCTTAGCTGCAGCACGTGGGATCTTTAGTTGCAGCCTGTGGAAACCGGTTCCCTGACCAGGGACCAAGACCTGGGCCCCTGCACTGGAAAATTCTGAAAGAGACGGGAATACCAGACCACCTGACCTGTCTCTTGAGAAACCTATACGCAGGTCAGGAAGCAACAGTTAGAACTGGACATGGAACAACAGACTGGTTCCAAATAGGAAAAGGAGTACGTCAAGGCTGCATATTGTCACCCTGCTTATTTAACTTATATGCAGAGTACATCATGAGAAATGCTGGGCTGGAGGAAGCACAAGCTGGAATCAAGATTGCCGGGAGAAATACCAATAACCTCAGATATGCAGATGACACCACTCTTATGGCAGAAAGTGAAGAGGAACTCAAAAGCCTCTTGATGAAAGTGAAAGAGGAGAGTGAAAAAGTTGGCGTAAAGCTCAACATTCAGAAAACTAAGATCGTGGCATCTGGTCCCATCACTTCATGGCAGATAGATGGGGAAACAGTGGAAACAGTGTCAGACTTTATTTTTCTGGGCTCCAAAATCACTGCAGATGGTGACTGCAGCCATGAAATTAAAAGACGCTTACTCCTTGGAAGGAAAGTTATGACCAACCTAGACAGCATATTAAAAAGCAGAGACATTACTTTGTCAACAAAGGTCTGTCTAGTCAAGGCTATGGTTTTTCCAGTAGTCATGTATGGATGTGAGAGCTGGACTATAAAGAAAGCCCGAAGAATTGATGCTTTTGAGCTGTGGTGTTGGAGAAGACTCTTGAGAGTCCCTTGGACTGCAAGGAGATCCAACCAGTCCATCCTAAAGGAGATCAGTCCTGGGTGTTCATTAGAAGGACTGATGTTGAATCTGAAACTCCAATACTTTGGCCACCTGATGCAAAGAACTGACTCATTGGAAAAGACTCTGATGCTGGGAGGGATTGGGGGCAGGAGGAGAAGGAGGTGACAGAGAATGAGATGGCTGGATGGCATCACTGACTCAATGGACATGAGTTTGCGTAAACTCCAGGAGTCAGTGGTGGACAGGGAGGCCTGGCGTGCTGTGGTTCATGGGGTCGCAAAGAGTCAGAGACAAATGAGCAACTGAACTGAACTGACATGAGTGCAATTATGCAGTACTTTGAGCATTCTTTGGCATTGCCTTTCTTAGGGACTGGAATGAAAACTGACCTTTTCCAGTCCTGTGGCCTCTGCTGAGTTTTCCAAATTTGCTGGCATCTTGAGTGCAGCACTTTCACAGCACTATCTTTTAGGATTAAAAACAGCTCAACTGGAATTCCATCACCTCCACTAGCTTAGGTCTACTTGACTTTACATTCCAGGATGTCAGGCTCTAGGTGAGTGTTTCCACCATCATGATTATCTGGGTCATAAAGATCTTTTCTGTACAGTTCTTCTGTGTATTCTTGCCAGCTCTTCTTAATATCTTCTGCTTCTGTTAGGTCCCTACAATTTCTGTCCTTTATTGTGCCCATCTTTGTATGAAATGTTCCCTTGGTATCTCTAATTTTTTTGAAGAGATCTCTAGTCTTTCCCATTCTATTGTTTTCCTCTATTTCTTTGCATTGATCACTGAGGAAGGCTTTCATATCTCTCCTTGCCATTCTTTGGAACTCTGCATTCAAATGGGTATATCTTTCCTTTTCTCCTTTACTTTTTGCTTCTCTTCTTTTCACAGCTATTTGTAAGGCCTCCTCGGACAGCCATTTTGCTTTTTTGCATTTCTTTTTCTTGGGGATGGTCTTGATCCCTGTCTCCTGTACAATGTCGTGAACCTCCATCCATAGTTCATCAGGGACTCTATCAGATCTAGTCCCTTAAATCTATTTCTCACTTCCACTGTATAATCATTAGGGATTTGATTTAGGTCACACCTGAATGGTCTAGTGGTTTTCCCTTCAATTTAAGTCCAAATTTGGCAATAAGGAGTTCACGATCTGAGCCACAGTCAGCTCCCGGTCTTGTTTTTGCTGACTGTATAGAGCTTCTCCATCTTTGGCTGCAAAGAATATAATCAATCTGATTTTGGTGTTGACCATCTGGTGATGTCCATGTGTAGAGTCTTCTCTTGTGTTGTTGGAAGAGGGTGATTGCTGTGACCAGTGCATTCTCTTGGCAAAACTCTATTAGCCTTTGCCCTGCTTCATTCTGTACTCCAAGGCCAAATTTGCCTGTTACTTCAGGTGTTTCTTGATTTCCTACTTTTGCATTCCAGTCCCCTATAAGGAAAAGGACATCTTTTTTGGGTGTTAATTCTAGAAGGTCTTATAGGTCTTCATAGAACCTTTCAACTTCAGCTTCTTCAGCATTACTGGTCTGGGCATAGACTTGGATTACTGTGATATTGAATGATTTGCCTTGGAAATGAACAGAGATCATTCTGTCGTTTTTGAGATTGCATCCAAGTACTGCATTTCAGACTCTTTTGTTGACTATATGGCTACTCCATTTCTTCTAAGGGATTCTTGCCCACAGTAGTAGATATAATGGTCATCTGAGTTAAATTCACCCATTCCAGTCCATTTTAATTCACTGATTCCTAAAATGTCAATGTTCACTCTTGCCATCTCCATGTTGTTTTTGCTTTGGCTCCGTCTCTTCATTCTTTCTGGAGATATTTCTCCACTGGGACTGCAGCATGCCAGGCTTCCCTGTCCATCACCAACTCCTGGAACTTACTCAAACTCATGTCCATTGCATCAGTGATGCCATCCAGCCACCTCATCCTCTGTCATCCCCTTCTCCTCCTGCCTTCAATCTTTCCCAGCATCAGGGTCTTTTCCAGTGAGTCAGTTCTTTGCATCAGATGGCCAAAGTATTAGAGTTTCAGCATTAGTCCTTCCAATGAATATTCAGGACTGATTTCCTTTAGGATTGACTGATTGGATTTCCTTGCAGTCCAAGGGATTCTCAAGAGTCTTCTCCAATACCACAGTTCAAAAGCATCAGTTCTTTGGCACTCAGCTTTCTTTTTTAGCTGTTATTTTTTAAAATTTTTAATTGTATAAAATTTAATTTGCCTGATATCTTTTTGTTCATCCCTTTGTCTCTTTGTTCATCCCTTTATTTCCAAGCTCTATCACTTAAAAAGTATTTTTTTTTTGTAAGCGGTGTGGAAATATTTATTCTGTTCACATTTTGTGTTGTGTTAGTCGCTCAATTGTGTCCAATTCTTTGGGACCCCATTGACTGTAGCCCACCAGTCTCCTCTATCCATGGAATTTTCTAGGCAAGAATACTGGAAGCAGGTTGCCATTCCCTTCTTCAGGGGATCTTCCCAACTCAGGAATCGAACCCAGGTCTCCTGCATTACGGGCAAATTCTTGACCACCTGAGCCACCACGGAAGCCCCTCTGTTCACATTCAGTGTAATACATTAGATTTTACTCTTCTCATCTTATGCTGTGTTCATTATTTATTTTAACTGTTTCCTGTCCCTTTCCTCCATCCTGATGGGACTGTTGGCAGTGGGGGCAGTCGAAGCAGGGATTCTTTGTTAGTATCCAGCTGCTGTGGGTGAAGCATGCCATCACCAGCAGTCCTGGCCACTAGACCAGCTAGCAGCATAGTTTGGAGGCTTCCTGGCAGTGAAGCCTTCAAATCTAGTTCCTCGTCCTTCCTAGAGATTCCGTGAACCATCCAACATCTTTCTATTAAATGTTTTTTCTGTTTCAGGAATTTCAGCATTCCAGGAATGCCTGTTGCTTCAACCAAGAACACCGGAAAACAGTTTCAAGTCTGCTCTTTCCCCAGTCAAGGCTGTGGTCAACTTCATGCAATAAAGTTTTACTTTGCTTATTAACAATATTTGATTTATTGTTTTACTTGGCTGTGCCAGGTCATAGTTGTAACATATGGGGTCTTTTGGTTTCGGCTTGCAGGATCTTTAGTTGTGGCATGTGGGATCTCATTGTCCCCTGACCAGGGCTCAAACCCTGGCCCCTTGCATTCAGAGCAAGGAGTCTTAGCCACTGGACCACCAGGGAAGTCCTTATCTTATTTATTTAGGCAAATGTTAGATACAGAGAAGGAATAGAGCATAGTTGAATCACAAAATGATCCCACTATTCCAGACTCTACTAGGAATTCTAAAGCAAATTTTTCCTTAGAGCTGTAGCACTAAAGTTCTTTGTACTCATCGTTTAATGAAGGAAAGACTAATCCTTACGTAACCCTTTTAGAAAGTAAAGTTTTACAGACTTTCAAATTGTCTTTATTATTATTTTTTTCAATTAAAAAAAATTTTCCCACTTAGAAAACAGAAGAAAGATCTCTGGACTTGGGCAAGGGTCCGGCTTGCCTGTGGAGCTTGTTCCTCGATCCTGAGAGTCAGCAGTTCATGAAGCATTGGGATGCCCCAGGAACTGTCATCTTGAGTCACTCCGTAATGACAAAGGGATGAGAGTCTGATGCTCAAGCCTCTGAAGATCTTTTCTAAATTGGGGCCTGTTGAGAGAGGAATGAGAAAGCTTTGATTGGCAGGAAACTGTGAGGGAGGTAGGGGAGGAGAGGTGATGCTGAAAACGCAGGGACTAGAAATGCAAAGGAAAAGAACTGAGTCAAGTGCGCCCTGGAGGCCTGGAGGGAAACAGAGAGCTAAGGAGAATTTATTAAGGGGCTTCCCTGGTGGTCCAGTGATAAAGAGTCTGCATTCCAATGTAGGGGACTCAAGTTCGAACCCTGGTAGAGGAACTAATATCCCACATGCTGCAGGGCATCTAAGAGGCTGTGTGCCACAAAGAAGTGTCAGTCACTCGGTCGTGTCCGACTCTTTGTGGCCCCGTGGACTATAGTCTATAGTAGCCCGCCAGGCTCCTCTGTCCATGGACTTCTCCAGGCAAAAACATGGGAGTGGCTAGCCATTCCCTTCTCCAGGGGATCTTCCTGACCCAGGGATCACATCCAGATCTCCTGCATTGCAGGTAGATTCTTTACTATCTGAGCCATCAGGGAAGCCACAAAGAAGACCTGAAGCAAACAAACAAAAAGGATCTATCAAGAGAGACATGGAAGGAACTGCAAACGCCTGGGAGAGGGAGCCAAAAGGAGGTGTCATGAGAAAAGAGAAGGGAGTGGGGGGTGGGAGACAGCAAGCAGAGGACAGATGATAGAAGTGGGGAGGCTGAAGCTGGCGAGGGAGTCGGGGAGAGGCCGGGGACCTGCTTTGGGGCTGGCTTCTCACCGTTAGGATCCTCTGGAGCCTTCGTCTTATGCTCGCACTGTATTGCTCCAGCTTGTCCCAGGGCTGGAAGGGCCTTGACTGGTTGTCCACAAACTGTTCCCAGCAGTCTTCAAACTCTTGAGATATGAGAGAGAGAAGCAGAGTCAGGCCCTGAGGGCAGAGGAGCAGGTTTCCTCCTTCCTTCCCCCTTCTTTCTATTCCTGTCCCTGGAATTTCCCCTCCAGGTGGTATCACCCCTTGAGTCCCAACTGGGCCTGCGTCCTTCCTGCCCAGCCTCCCCTCTTCTCCCACTCCCACGCAGTGGCTTTCGCTCCTGGAACTTGCAGAACCTCCAGGGCACTGACAGCTCTGTCTCTCTTCCTACCTGTGTGGGTCATGACAGCCACTGAGATCCCAGCGTTCTGCAGATCCTGCAGCCCCATCTTAAATGACTTGATCCAGTGGAAGTACAGGCGGGAGGCAAAGATCTCCAGTTTCAGGTGGTTATTCCTGGTGATGAAATTGACCAGCTCATTGGCACAGTTCGGGCAAGGGCTCCATGTGATATAGCAGATGATTTTGTAGCTCTGGCTCGGGTTCAGATCCAGTGAGTTGATCTTGTCAATAAAGCGAATTTCTGCATGCCGCTGCTTCTGGAGAGGGTATAAGACAGAGAGCAGGAAGGGCTGGTTAGAAGGCAGAGGCCAGAGGTCACACATGGAGGGTGAAGTTGGGGATGAGGGGCTCTATCCTGTGAACTTTCTAGGATGTGAGCTTGCCTATACCACAAAGAAAGAACCTCCTTTTGTTCATTGTGTATTCCTTCACTCACTCACTCATCCATTAATTCCACACATCTGTATCTTGACCGGAATCTGATCAGGGTCCTTGTGGCCAGAGGAGACGGGTTGTAGACCAGACACCCCCAGGGCTTCGTAGTTATTTAGTCACTAAGTCGTGTCTAACTCTTTGTGACCCCATGGACTATAGCCTACCAGTCACCTCTGTCCATGGGATTTCCCAGGCAAGGATACTGGAGTGGGTTGCCATTCTCTTCTCCAGGGGATCTCCCCAACCCAGGGATCAAACCCGCATCTCCTGTATTGGCAGGTGGATTCTTTACCACTGAGCCACCAGGTAGAGTGTGAGCTGGTGTTTGGACACAATCAGGAGGTTGTCTGGAGATGTTTGAACCTGAGGGTAGTACCAAGGAGCAGGTCAGGGAGGAAGAGAGGAAGAACAGACAGGTAGAAAGATGAGCAGAAAGGCAGAAATGTGATGGAGATCTTGCAGGTGAGGTTAGGTGCTCAGTCCTTGGAAGAGCGCTTGGCTTCCCGGAGTGATGACTGAGCTGAGACCTGGAGGATGAGAAAACATGAACTTCTCAAAGAGGAGCAGGAAGACTTTGTGCTGGAAGGAAGGCCTTCTGTGGTGGCCTGGGATGGGGAAGAAGGTGGAGAGTTCCTGGGAAGCTGGGTTAACTCAGACTCTGCTGAGTCTCGCGATTTCCCCTGCATGGATGAGGTTAGCCCCTTCCGGCCCTGTACCCAGAGGACCCGTCTGGCACCTTGTTGCGGAAGCAGCCTCTGTCAAGCGTCAAGTCATTATGCTGCTTCAGCTGGTAGCACAGGTAGGTCTTCCTCCGGTAGTAAGGTGCTGGGACCCGGGGCTGGTTGCCAAACTGCTGCTTGAACAGAACTTCTCTTAGCAGATTCATCGTGTTTCTGTGCAACAAGGAAGGAGAAAATCCAAGATGCAGAGAGCGTTCTTTCTCTGTTGCCACCCTAGGCTGGGTTACATTCTGAACCCAATTCCTTGGGCTCGCCTGGGCCCTTAAGGGGAGGTATGGGAGGGTCTCTTCCTTCTTGGCTGACCAGGGGGACCGGGGAGGGAGACGGAAGAGGGTGAGTTCTCCCACCTCAGAGACCACCTCCCACCTCTGGCCTGAAAGAGACCCCCCCCCACTCCAGCCCACGCTAGAGGACACTGCAGGCAGGATGCCTGGGCTAGGGTAGGGCGGGGGCACCCCGAGAACTGAACACGGCATGTCCTTCCTCGGCTCTCACATCTTTGTCCTGAGCTCCAGACCCCTCTGTGTAGGTCCCACAAGCACCTCAATCCCATGTCTAATGTCAGAACCCTTTCTCTTTGGGGGATGGGGGGATGGAAGCTGGTGTTTGTCCGTTAACTCTTTGTGCTCCTGGCTGAGGTGTGTGTATCACACTTTAGTCTGTACAAAGAGCACAGAGGTACATGACCAGGAAAAACTGCTGTCACCAAGGGTGTGTTGCAACAGACACCTTTGGTGGAAGCACTCACTTAGCTTTTTCTCCCCCGCCCATTATGCTTGTACTCTGTAAAGTATTTCGTTTTGTACCTTGCTTTCCTTCATGTAATACATTGCAAAGTGGCCCAGCCCACGTGGAAATGCAGAACCACGAGGTTCTAGTATGTGAGCTTGCCCACAGCACAAGGAAAGAACCTCCTTCTTTCCTTCATTAGGTATTCCTTCACTCACTCACTCATCCATTAACCCCACACTCCTCAAGCATCTGTATCTTGATCAGAATCTGATCAGGGTGCCTGAGGCCAGAGGAGATGAGTTGTAGACCAGACACCCCCAGGGCTTCGTAGTTGTTTGGTCACTAAGTCGTATCTGACTCTTTGTGACCCCGTAGACTGTAGCCTGCCAGGCTCCTCTGTTCATGGGATTTCAAGAAATCCCATTTTTTTTCAATAAATGCTGCTGGCTCTGCACAAATTGAAGCAGGTGGATACAACCAGGAGCCTTCCTGCCAGACCCAGGGAGGTGCATGAGGGTACGCTCTGGCCAGAGCCCCACCACACGTGGACACCCAAGGCCAAGCAGATGCCAGCCTGAACAAGCTTGGGAGGCTTGATGGCCTCAGACCACCGTCCTTTTGGACTCTCCACCCACGGTAATGTCACTTGGCCTATCATCGCGTCAGACACAGGTGACCTCAGAGCATCGGAACTGGCACAGGAACCAAACCAAGGATGCCCTCATAGCCCAGACCCCGGGTTGCAACACTCTGCCTACAAGGGTGGAAAAGCTCTGCCATATTTCCAGCTGACTCACTGAAATATCACCAGTTCCACCAATGAAAAGCCATTTCTGGTGTCTGTTATTCTAATTAGCAAAGCCACAGATTTCACCAGTGGAAACCTATCTCATCAATGGAAACCTAACATGCCTCGTGTTAATCAGTAAAACTTTAGGTGGATTTGGAGAACAACTGCTAAAGAGACCACCTCTGGACTGGGACCCTTCATTACCCACCACTGACCTCCCCTGAAGTTCATACTCCCGGTGAGGGGAACTGGAGGCCAGATCAGAAGGGAAATCCCATTTGCAGCACATCTAAGACAACCACTGCCCCATCTGCCCAGAGTCTTCCTGATTTTAGCCCTGAAGTCCCCGTGTTCTGGGAAACTCCCCAGTCCTGGGGACACCCAGACAACTCAAGGCTTAGACCCTTCACATTTCAGACGAGAGGACTTATCTTCATAGCACATATGTTGCACCTTGACCTTGACTAGCTAAAACTGTAGGTGTGACAGAAACAACCTTTAAGAAGTATTTAAAGATCAATTGAATTTTTCACACTTGGTACTGTCTTCATGGGAAATGAGTTATCTTCTTATCTTGGAGAGTTTTCCCTCCACAGAGCAGAAATGAGAGTATTCTTTTGCAAAATTGTGCCTTTAAAATAAAGTTTTACAAAAATGCTTTTGTAGCTGACTCCAGACATTGTTTCAATCATCCTTGAACCTAAAGTCTAGGATTGAGGGTGCACAAAAAGCTTCAGGAAGACCTGGGGGCCATGTCTATGGGATATGGCCAGGGCCAGACACAGAGATGGCCAGGGACACAGACAGACAGGCTGTGGCAGAGGTGAGGCTGGGAGGCCTGAGGCAAGAGGAGGAACAGAAGTGGAGCCCTGCAGGGAAGGAGCCAGAGAGAGAACCCAGGGCTGGGAGTGGATGGTGGCAGAGCCTGAGGCTGAGAGGAGAACTGGCATCGATACCTGGTCCCCACAGCCTGGCTCCAGCCCCCTTGGCAGTCTCGGCTTGCCCTGGCACTGGGCGCTCTGGCTCCACCTCCCTCTCAGCAGGCTGCCCTTGGCCTTGGGAGAGTCCCTTATCTGAGAATGTTCCCCGACAGCTTTCTGAGTGGCAGATGCCCTTCTGGCCTGGGGAAGCTGAGGCAGGAAGTCCTAGGCTGGTTTTCTTTTTCTCCATCCTCTTCCTCCTCCCGGGCTCTTGACTTACCTGGTTCCGGGAGTCCAAACGCAAGCTCCTTGCCCAGGATGGCCTGACCCAGCCCAGCCCTCGGTCATAGACACTCCCAGGACCCCTGCTTTTAGGACAGTCCCTGATCTGAAAGCAACCTCCCAGCCATCTCAGCTGAGGCTCCACCCACTTCCTGTTTTGGCACCAGGCGTGGGAGGGCCCCGGGGTGCTTTGATTCCTTGGGTTCAGACCCGCCTTCTCTGGGGCCCTCCCTCTTGGCAGAGCTCAGCCTCTGATGGATGGGCAGGACCGACATTACTGCAAAGGGGAAAGAGAAAGTAAAGATGCCAGCAAGAGGGATGGGCCAGACCCTGGCTGTAGAGAGCAGGACAGAGGCTGCTCCCACTGGGGGAGGGGCAAGCTGATGCTCTCTCCACCCACCCCGGCTTGGTACTTTGTTGTCATTTAGTACCCTGGCAAGACTCTGGGCAGGATGGAAAAGGAGGGCTGGGGGTCAGCACTACAGATCTTCATCTCCAGCCCTGTGTTGGGCAGATCTGTGCACCATCAGCCACCCCAGCGCCCCGACAGCCTCAAGCAGGGAGGATCGTTATCCTGACATTTTAGATGAGGTCCTAGCACAGACAGGCTAAGACAGTCTCTCAAGGTCACACAGCAAATATGAAAGAACTGGAAAGCTGTCCAGGCAGCCTGGCCTGGCTCCCTCCTCCCGCTTCCCCATTGTTCCATTAAAAAGAGTGGGTGGAGGGTGGGTACAAAAGAAAGGGTAAGCTGCCTGCTTACCTTGTCATGTCAAGACCTCCAGATGAAAAAGTAGCTCTGGGGAAAGGGGAAACCTAGGGAAGAGGTCTTAGAGCAGTCGCGGCCACCTCCGGTCCAGATTGCACACAGATGCAACTCCTAAGTTAACTTTTCCCAGCTTGTCATCTCACTGCTCTCGGACCCTGCACACACCCCCTTCTGCCCCACAGGCCCTGGTGTGGCCTCGGGGGTAACAAGACCTTGGGCAGGAAGTTAGAGGATCTATAAGAATGCTGTCCCCTTTACCTCCCTTTGTCCTAATGTCCAGGGTCACAGCCAATGGAAAAGTCTAGAATGATCTGGGTCCTTCTGGGAAGACTGATCAGATCTGCACACTGAAGTGTTGGTCAGACTCAGAGCTAAGTCACCCCTGGCCTGAGAAGCAGGAAGGGTGGACAAGAAGTCTGAAACCCTTTGCTGGCCTTTCCCTAATGACAGCAATCCTCCAGCCCCGGCCCTAGAAATCCCCGTGAGCTGCCGGGGATGGGCCGAGATGCAGGCGTGCCAGGAGCGGGGCATTTTGAGCTGGCCACTGGGGCCCTTTCAATGCTGGAGACAATCAGGACGTGTGTCATCCACAGCTGTGTCCGTCTGTGCCTCCCTCCTTGAAGGAAACACCAAGAGGGAGGGCATCGAGGCAGATGAGCTGAAGCAGCCAGGGACCCCCCGGGACTCTGCTCAGGACCCCCAGGCAGCAGTGCAAACAAGAGGGGAGAGCAAACGGACAAGCATCTGCTGCCACTGACAATTCATGCCAGATGCCAAGAGGAGTGGGACCCCCGACCTTCTCCATGAGGACTTTATGACAGATTCCAAACCAACAGCTTTCTACTTGCCGGTCCTTCCTGTGCCTCTGGTGGCCCAGAAACCCAGCTCATCAGGAGCTTACTCTCTTTACCCCTTGCCATCGTTCCCGCCACCCTTTCTGGAATCTCCACCGAGTCCCTCCTCCTCTGTGCGTTTATGTGGCTGCTGGCTCTGCAATCACAGGGCCAGACACTCACGTTCTGATCTACCTTGAGCAGCCGAGCTGTGGTCTCTGACCTGACTCCTGGAGGCCCTTCCACTTTCTGTTCTGCTTTTGGGAAAATTTCTGATCATCTCAATTCTCAAGTGCCCAATCCTACCTTTTCCCCTAAAGGCCTATTTAAATGTAAACTTAACCATTAACTACCCCCCGCCCCCACTCACTCTCCATCACCATCCTCAGCGCTTCATCGCTGGCAGCAATGTGGGAATGGGACCAGGAATGAGCAGAGTGAGCTCGGACTGTGATGATGTCAGAGTGATGGTGGGGTGAGGGTGGGGTTGTGGGGGCACCAAGGTCTAGAATGGAAGCAGACGAGTCAGGGTCAAGGGGTGGGGCATAACCTGGAGAGAGACACACAGGACCAGGATCCTGCTGTCACTGCGCCCGCTCAGCTCAGAGATGCCCTTGGTCATTGTAGGGGCTGAACTGTGAGCTCCAAATCCATATTCTGAAGTCCCCACTTCCACTTCCTCAGAACGTGACCGTAACTGAGATAGGACCTTGAAGGCAGTGATTGAATTAAGAGCAAGCTCTTAGGGCTGGGGTCCCCAGCCTCCGGGCCATGGACTGGCACCTGTCTGTGGTCTGTTAGAAAGGGTCTGCACAGCAGGAAGTGAGCGGTGGGCAAGTGAGCAAAGCTTTATCTGTATTTACAACCGCTTCCCATCGCTCACGTTACTGCCTGAGCTCTGCCTCCCATCAGGTCAGGGGCAGCATTAGATTCTCATGGAAGCACAAATAGGGCTTCCCAGATGGCATTAGTGGTAAAGAACCCGCCTGCCAATGCAGGAGCCAGAAGAGACTCAGGTTCAATCCCTGGGTCAGGAAGATCTCCTGCAGGAGGGCTTGGCAATCCACTCCAGTATTCTTGCCTGGAGAATGCTATGGACAGAGGAGCTCGGCGGGCTACAGTCCATGGGGTGGCAAAGAATTGGAAATGACTGAAGCAACTTAGCTCACACATACAGGAGTGCAAACCCTACTGTGAACTGTGCAATCAAGGGACCTAGGTTGCATGCTCTTTATGAGAATCATCCCCAAAGCATCCTCTTCTCAACCCTCCGGTCCGTGGAAAAACATTGTCTTCCATGAAACTGGTTCCTGGTGCCAAAAAGGTTGGGGACCACTGTCTTAGGGTGACTCTTACTCCAATCTGACTGATGTCCTTGTGTGTGCTAAGTTGCTTCAGTCGTGTCCGACTCTTTACAACCCAGTGGTCTGTAGCCTGCCGGGCTCCTCTGGCCAGAGGATTCTTTAGGCAAGAATACTGGAATGGGTTGCCATGCCCTTCTCCAGGGGATCTTCCTGACCCAGGGATTGAACCTGCATCTCCAACGTCTCCTGCATTGGCAGGCAGGTTCTTTACCACTAGCGCCAGCTGGGAAGCCCCAATGTCCTTATAAGCAGAGGAGATTGGGACACACAGAGGGATACCAGGGGCTCCCCAGAGGTCACGCACAGAAGAAAGGCCATCTGAGGACACAGCAAGAAGGCAGCCACCTGTGGCCAAGGAGAGAGGCCGCAGGAAAACCCAGCCTGCCATCACCTTGGTCTTGGACTTCTAGCCTCCATGACAGCGAGAAAAATTAATGCGTCTTGTTAAGTCACCAGAGTGACTTAACAAGTCTGCGGAGTTTTGTTGCTGACGCCCTAGCGAACGAATACAGTCACTCCCATCAGGAATCCTCGTTCTCTGATTAGTCAAGTCAGTCTTCAAGGTTGTTTTTCAAATCTCATTTTCACACGTATACATGTTCATACCCACTTATGTTCAGTTCAGTAACAAGGTTGGGTCAGCGCGTGAGATGGGAGGAGGCGGGGGCCCCCTTGCTGGGGGAGAGGGAGACGCTGGGAGAAGAAAGGAGAGAGGACTGAGGAAAGGTTCAAGGGCAGGGGCCCGGCAGGACCGGGGCAGGGGGAAGAGGAGGCTGAGAAGGGAGGTAACAGTGGGCGGAGGTGAGGGGGAGGCCGTGGGTCGGGGTAAAGGGGAGGCTAAAGAAGCCCTCACCCGAGAATGTCCTCAAGCTCTTCAACCAGCCGCTGATAATTTCTGTATAGTTTCTTCCAAGGCCTGAAGGGCCTTCTCTGACTGTATACAAACTTTTTCCAACAGTATTTGAATTCTGAGATAAAGAGGAAAGCAGAGCTGTCAGAACTGGGCCTGTCCTCTGCTGACCCTCTCCCTGTGCCCTGGGCCCTCCTCCCCGCTCCCCAGGCTCCCCTCCCACTCCCCTCTTTCTCGGGAGGTATTCTAGGTGCCCCCCCATACCTCCCCTCGCCCAGCCCCCCAGCCCCCTCTGCTCTCACCTTGGTAGGACATAATGTCCACATGGGCTCCCTGGTCGCTCAGCCTGAGCAGCCCCTGCCTGGACCCCTCCTCCTGGAATTTGTAGAGACGGGCGGTGAAGATGCTCAGCGTCACATTCTGGTGCCTCCCCAGGAAGTCAGCCACCTCCTTCGCACACTTCATGCAGGGGCTCCATGACATGAACCAGGTGATGTGGTAACGCTCGTTAGGGCGCAGCTTCTCGGCGTGGAACCAAGACAGGAAGCGGAGTTCGGTGTGGCAGCGAGTCCCACCATAGACCTGGGAGAGACGGAGGAGGAAAGCGCGGTTGTTCTTGGCGGCAGAGCAGGCCGTGAGGGTGGCAGCAGGAGGAGGAGTCAGGGGCTGGTGTCCCAGAGGCAGGTGGCTTACTAGTTATCCCTTCTTTCCATCTGTCCCCTCCCTTCTTTTCTTCCTTTTGTCCCTTCCCACAGTCACCCACTCATCCATTCATTCCAATATCCATCCTCTCAAGCATTCATTCTACAAGTATCCTGAGTCCGGCTTCGTGCCACGCCCTCTGGGGTCCAGGTTGGTTCCCTGGGTGCTGTCTGCTAGGAGGCTCACAGAGCTGCCCAGCACCTCAGGGAACCCACCAGCCACACACCTCTACAGAGCATCTGACGTGTGGCTCGAGTGAAGGGAGTTGTGTGGCAGGTGTGAAAATACACAGTTAAGGGATTTCCCTGGTGGTCCAGTGGCTAAGACTCCACGCTCTCAATGCAGGGGACCGGGGTTCGATCCCTGGTCAGGGAACTAGACCCCACAGGCAGCAACTAAAACAGATCCTGTATGCTGCCTGGAGCAGCCAAATAAATAAATGTTAAAAATAAAAAACACAGTTCGTTTCAGTGACTTAGTATGAACAAAAAAGAATGCAAACTATCTCATGAAGTTTTATATTAGTTATGCATTATAAAATTCATATAAGTATATAGCTTAGATACACGGACAATTCTCTTATCTGAGGGCTGCTCATCTGTGGATTCAACCAACCACCTATTGAAATTATTCAGAAAAAGGAAATTCCAGAAAGTTTCAAAAGACAAAACTTGAATTTGCCCGGCTGGCAACAATTTACATAACATCTTGTTCATTCGCTAAGTTGTGTCTGACTCTTTATGACCCCATGGACTACAGTACTCCAGGCTTCCCTGTCCTTCACCATCTCCTGGAGTTTGCTCAGACTCATGTCTATTGTGTTGATGATGCCATCCAACCATCTCATCCTCTATTGTCCCCTTCTCCTCCTGCCCTCAATCTTTCTCAGCATCAGGGTCTTTTCCAGTGAGTTGGCTCTTTGCATCAGGTAGCCAAAGTATTGGAGCTTCAGCATCAGCCTCAGTCCTTCCAATGAATATTCAGGCTTGATTTCCTTTAGGAATAACTGGTTGGATCTCCTTGCAGTCCAAGGGACTCGCAAGAGTCTTCTCCAGCACAATTCGAAATCATCAGTTCTTTGGTGCTCAGCCTTTTTTATAATCCAGCTCTCACATCCGTACATGACTACTGAAAAAAACCATAGCTTTGACTATATGGACCTTTGTTAGCAAAGAGATGTCTGCTTTTTAATACACTATCTAGGCTTGTCATATGCTTTCTTCCAAGCAGCAAGCATCTTTTAATTTCCTGGCTGCAGTCGCCATCCACATTGGTTTGGGAGCCCAGGAAAATAAAACCTGTCACTGTTTCCACTTTTTCCCCATCTATTTGCCATCAACTGATGGGACTGGATGCCATGATCTTAGTTTTTTGAAAGTTGAATTTTAAGCCAGCTTTTTCACTCTCCTCTTTCACTTACATAGACACTGCATTTACAAATGTTTATGTAGCATTTACATTGTATCAGATATCACAAGTAAGCTAGAGATGATCTAAAGTATATGGGAGAATGTGGGTAGGTTATATGCAAATGCTATGCCATCTTACATATGGAATTCAGTATCCACAGATTTTGGTGTTAGCAGGGTTCTTGGAACCAACCTCCCGCTCCATACAGAGGGATGACTGCATTGCCCAATACCTTATCAATATTAATTTCATCGGTTTCTCTTAATCTTTTGAATACTGGGTAGTAGAAAAAGTCAGATGACACGTATGACTCGGATTATATTTTGATGGGGTAATATTGCTACAGCGCACACTCCTACCCAACCCAGCCCATGAGAGCTGCCTTCCCCAGGTAGGTTCTGAAAAGGCTGCAGGCAGGTGGGGGACATTTTGCAGGAGTGGTGAGATGCTGCCCCAGGAGCCGCAGGGCAGTGGACTTATTAGGCACTGCTGATGCTGCAGTGGTCATCCAGGAGACCTGGCCACGTGCTCACCAGCTGGGGGACAGGCAGAATGAAGGTTGTGGGTCTCCCCTGTGAGATCCCAAGCCCTAGGCACAGAAGTGGAATGGGTGTGGCAGGTGAGGACCCAACTAGCAGAGCAGCTACTAGGGTCTGATCGGCACTGGAACACAATAGACCAGACTTCCTAAACACATCCTTGTTGTTAAGTCACTGAGTCATCTCCGACTCTTTTGTGACTCCATGGACTGTAGCCCACCAGGCTCCTCTGTCCATGGGATTTCCCAGGCAAGAACACTGGAGTGGGTTGCCATTCCCTTCTCCAGGGGATCTTCCTGACTCAGGGATGGAACCCATATCTCTTGCATCTCCTCCACTGGCAGGTGGATTCTTTACCACCAAGCCACCAGGGAAGCCCACATGCTTTCCTCCGAAGCTAAAGGCCAAGCTTGATGACAACTCAGAGACCCACCACCAGCAGACTCTAAACAAAGCCTGGTGGGATGTCAACTGCCATCTTGTATGAGGTTCCAGGAGCGTCAAGTAGAGACTTCACAGGCCAAGGACTTAGGAAAATGTATGGGAAGACACGGAATTCCCTGACAGCCCCCAAATGGCATAGGACTGATTACAATTTTTTCCACTGTATCAACTTGCTTATGAACCTTTGCAATACCTGTGATGGAGGGACAGCATCTGGGGGCTAAAATTTCATCCCGTTTTTGAAACAGGAACTAGATTTGAACGATTACCCTGCAAAGACATTGGACACTATCACTGCTGTGCGTGTGCGCTCAGTCGTGTCCAGCTCTTTGCAATCCCGAGGACTGTAGCCTACCAGGCTCCTCTGTCCATGCACTTTTCCAGGCAAGAATACTGGAGTGGGCTGCCATTTCCTTCTCCAGGTGATCTTCCCCACCCCGGGAAAGAACCCGTGTGTCCCGCATCTTCTGCACTGCAGGCAAATTCTTTACTGCATGAGCCATCCAGGAAGCCCCATCACTGCTATATCTGCATTCTTTTCTTTATCTAGGCCCCACCAAACTGCTTGCGGGATCTTAGTTTTCCATGCCCCCACTGGGAGCACCGAGTCTTCACCACTGGACTGCCAGGGAAGTCCCTATAACTGCATTTTTTATAAAAACTGGACGCACTGCAAAAGGAATTTTCCTAGTATCTGACATAACACAGTCGGAAAACCAGTGAATGGCAGTTGTAATTATATCCCCCAGTCATAACTTTGGGAAAACAACTTGTGCAAGGATCCTAAAAGGGCAGTTTGCCATCCACTCCCTGCTCCCGGGCTTTTCCTCCCCTGGCAGGACACAATGCCGGCAGCACGTGAAATCTGAGCTGCCCGCACTGCAATTCTAAGGCACCAAATAAATGCGATGAGAGTTTCCTGGGGCCTGTACCTGGTTATGAAAGACCCCCCAGTCGAAGGAGGCACGTGAGTGGTATTTCCTTCTTTCCACCTTGTAGCAGATATAGGAGCAGTTCCTCCTGTTGGCATAGAGTAGGTTGCAAAACTGGAAGTAGAAGGTTTCAGGATCTAACCGTGCCATGTGTTCGCTGGAGTCTCTGGAGCGAAAGAGAGAAAAGAGAAAATGCAGAGAACGCCCCCCTCCACTCCGACCCGGGCATTTCTCCCAGCTGTGTGTGTCTCCTGAGCACAACGCCCTGGCTGCTCTTGGTGCTCTGCTTCCCAGCAACCCTCCTGGGCCTTGGGAATTTCCTGCTGCCTTTGGCAGACAGGAAGACTGGGGAAGAGAAGACGGTGCTGGGTCAGCAGGGTGGGTGACGTCTGCCCCTAGGGCCCAGGCTCTGCTCTTTCCTGTAGCACCCTAATCCCCACTCCAGTTTTCCTGCCTAACATTAGTAAAACATAAAAAATAATAAAAACCTCTCCACTACAAAATAATATCCTTTGACATTTCAGTTCCATTCATTCCTGACTTTTCACTTGTGCATTTGTTTGCTTGTGTTAATTTTTATTGGAGTAAAGTTATTTTATAATGTCGTGTTAGTTTCTACGGTCGGGCAAAGTAAATCAGCTATACACAAACACGCATCCCTTCTTTTTTGGATTTCCTTCCCATTTAGGTCATCACAGAGCACCGAGTGGCGTTCCCTGAGCTATACAGTCCGTTCTCATTAGTTATCTATTTTATACATGATATCAATAGTTGTTTCAGTTTTTCAACGAGATTAACACCTAAATTCACCGGTTCAGGCTACTGTTTCAAGTGTTTTCTGTATCTGAACTCATTGACTCCTCCCCCAAATCCCAGGGGAACCAAGCCCATTTTATAGAGGAGGGAGCAGGGACACAGCGGGGGCAAGTAGCCCACCCAAGTCACACAGCAGTAAGTGATGGAGCCGGGCCCCAACCAGACGAGGCCATCTCCAGCTGTGCCATCTGTGACCTTGCAGCCGTGTGAAGCCTTGGATGTGGCTTTCTTTCCTACTCACTTTTAAAACAGGAGCACTTCCCCTGATCTTTCCTCGATTCTAGACCCGTGGTACAGTTATAAATGTTAAGCGTGGTCACCTAAGGTGTGGCCAGGTTGTAAACCATTTAATGGTTTTACTTAAACCAATGGTTGTAAATAAAACCATTTATTTTTCTGCTCAGAGCTGAGGTACCCTCGGAAGAGGGGATGTCTCTACTTGCCTTAGAGAAGTATTCTCACACTGTGCTTACAGTGGTCTAAACAGTAGAGAAAATGGATCGGAGTGCTGTAAACAGTCCACCAGCTGTTTCAGCCATCCTTTGGCCAAATTCTAAGTGTTCATAGAGGGTGCAGCCCAGCACAGGTGGGAAAGGAACTGGCCCACAGCATTTCAGACTGAGAGCTGGGCCAGAGGACCCTCAGAGAGGCGGGGAGGTGTGGGAGGGGCCAGTTCAAAAGCAAGAGTGGGCGCCCCCTCCCCAGAACAGGGCAAAGACTCCAAGTGGGAGAGGGTCCTTTCAGAAAAGGTGCCAGAGGGGGAAAAAGAACGGGGCTGGAGCTGCAGAGACTTCAGGGAGAAGGAGGCTGAGGGATGAGACACAGCCCTAGAGACCTCGGGAGAGGGGGCCCAGTAGACAGAGTGGGCGGGCAGCAGTACCTGGTCCAGGGCATCTGGCTGTAGCCTCGGTAGGCTGGTTGCATCCCTGGCCTTTGTCTTGAGCGCAGGGGCTCCACTTGCTCTCTCAGGACTCTCGGGTAGAAAAACCCCTTATCTATGAGTGACCTCCCAGGCCGGCTCTGCGGAAGCCCGCCCTCCTTCCTGGTTTGGCACGGGGGTGGGAGGAGGGCCCCGGGTGGGAGGGCCCCCGGGGTGCTTTGCTTCCTCAGGCTCAGACCCACCTTCCCCTGGGCCCTCCCTCTTGGCTGAGCTCAGCCTCTGATGGGGCCAGGCCCCTCCATGGGGTAGGACCTGACGTTACTGCAAAGGGAAAGAGAAAGTAAAGATGCCCAAGAGGGGGATGGGCCAGACCCTGGCTAAAGAGAGCAGACCGCAGCCGATCCCACTGGGGGAGGGCAGACTGGATCCCTCTCCACCCTATCCACTCACCCAGCCCAAATCTGCGCCTAGCTCTACACCTGCCTGTTGAATGAATGGACGCCATGAGGGAGTGTGGCCCTTATGAGGTAGGAGACAGGTGGGCTCCAGGTTGGAAATCTATAATAAGCCACCCTTCTGCTTGCATTTCTTGAGATAAGAGATAGGTGGGCTCCAGTTAAGGAATTTACAGGGTTAGTAGCCAGTCTTTGTCTCTTATCTCTAGGGAATAATCACGGCAAAGACAATGAAAGGAAAAAACCCTGTCTGACAGAGGAGACCCTACAAACGCGCAGAAACTCTCCTTGGAGTCAAGAAATAAAGTAGAAAATTATTAGTTGCCTTGAAGAAGGAATTCATAGGGCCTGGACTCCATCTTAGGCCTGTTCATGCTGATCACGCTCGGCTACCTTTCCAATGGACTCTGAACTCTGTGTTTAGTGCCTATGAAAACAACAGAAGGATAAGACCCCTCCAGACAGGGGAACCTTGAAGATCGTATCTAGGTTACTCATCGCCTAAGAGAAAACATACACTAATCACCCCTTCCTTGAGACAGGCCATAAGTTTTTCTGTATCTATCGGAGTATAACCTCGGGTTTATTGATTATTGGCTAACTGTTTGACTGAGCACATGAGCACATAGCACGTGAATGATGGGGTTACTGGGATTGTATTTTCCTTGGTTTATGTAAGTCTCAAGGAATTTGGAGTGGTGGGTTCAGACACATACACACAGGGTATAAAAGATTTTCACAGATGCTGGTTGGGGTCCTTGGCTAAGAGGAGACTCTGCCTTGGGCCCGCCGGTGTAATAAACTGCACTCCACTATCTGCATTGTCCTTCTGAGTGAGTTTGCTTCCCGGAATGTGTGGCTACAACAGCCTGACTCTTAGCGACCCCATGGACTGTAGCCCGCCAGGCTCCTCTGTCCATGGAATTCTCTAGGCGAGAATACTGGGGTGGGTTGCCATTTCCTTCACCAGGAGATCTTCCCAACCCAGGGCCACCGGGGAAGCCTTGGAATCAAAAGTCAGAGGATAATTCCAGGCCATGATGAGTCTTGCTCCTCCCAGAAGCCTTCACTTCAAGATCCAACTGGGTTAGGGTGGGCGTGCGCACCCCAGGGGAGGGTCCTGAGACAAATTAACCAGGGAGGACAAAGTAAGGTGATTGGCTTGAGGGAAGACATAGACTCAGAAAACTGCCCTTTTATGAAGGATTTATTATAAAGGATTTAAACTCCCCAAAGTTGCTAATTTCTCTCTCTCGGAGCTCTCTCCTGTGCCTTTCTGAATGTACTTTTCCTTTTCAATAAACTTTTTACTTTACTCTTTACCTTCTGCCTCCTTGCCTGAATTCATTCTTGATTAGGCAGGCAAGACTAGGAACCTCAGCCTTACCTGCTGACTCCTGTGGTCCAGGGCTTAGGACTCCTGGTCTGGGAAACGAAGTTCTTGCTTCCAGTTGCCGGTTGCTGCCGTTTGCTCCTGACTGCATCCGAAATCATTCCCACCTCCAAGTTCCAGCCTGCTTGGGGTTCAGGCTGTACAGAGAAGAACAAACCTGACTCCAGGTTGAATCTGTTCCTTAAGCTCGAACCCTTGTGCTCTGTGGCCTGTGTTCAGTCACGCTGGCTCTGTAGCCTTATATACCAATGTTGCTTGGAATTTCCCATGGATTCAGGTTATGGGTCCCACTCTAACGCAGGGGTGGTAGACGCTAGTCCCAGACTAACCACATGATTTGTTGTAAATAACAGTTTATTGACACTTTTAAAAAGGGGAAAATCAAGGAGTTCCCTGGTGGTCTAGAGGTTAAGATTTGGCACTTTCGCCACCATGGTAGGCTTCAATCCTTGATGGGGAATCTGAGATCTTCACATGCCTTGCAGCACACTCAAAACTAAAAAAAGGGAAAATCAATCAATAAAGATTACTTTAAACACACACACACACACACACACACATATAAGAACGCTGCCTAGAGCCAGGAATATATGTGATAGACCAGTCTCCAGCCAGCCTCTGACCTTTAAAGGCACTTTCCCATTCACATAGAGATTAAAAGTTGCAGAACAGAAAGTAACAGTTGTCTTGTTGGAGGTTTACTGGAACATGGTGACCAGATTTACCTGGATAGCTGCAAGAACAAAGGATTCTCACAACAACCAGTAACACCCCCTCTCCTTTTAGGATTAAAGAAGCCTGAATTCTAACTCAGATAAGGTGGATCTTTGGGACACGAGTCCACCGTGTTCTTGGTCTGCTGGCTTTCCTAATACAGTCGCTATTCCTTGCCCTGACCCCTCTTCTCTCAATTTGTCAGCATGTACCGTGGAGAGCAGGATGAGTTTGGACTCCAAAACAGGGCTTCAACATACAAATTTGCACACAGATGTTCACTGTTCACAAGTGACACAGACTTTTAGCCCAGACCAGCCCGTGACCCACAAGATTGCTTTGGTTGCCGCCTGGACAATGATGGTGTAATATTGCTCTCAATACGCTAATTGCCGCTTTACACCCAGAGCTGAAACTGCAGTGCACCTGCCTTCCCAGAGGTCGTGTTCATTGCTACAATACCTCACCCGGAGGCCTGGAACATGGCTCCTTTTAGCTGAGCTTTTGCTGCCCTTAAAGGATCGACATCTCCTTGTGGGAATAAAATGCCTTACTTGGCACTCACTGCCAAATTGCTTAAAAAAAAAAAAAGGTTTACCTATTTACTTGGCTGGGCTAGGTCTTAGTTGCAGCATGTGGGATCTAGTTCCCCAACCAGGGATCGAACCTGGGCCCCCTGCCTTGGAAGCTCAGTCTTAACCACTGGACCACCAGAGAAGTTCCCAAGCTGTTTTCTAAACCTCTAGTACCAGCAGACCCTTCCAGGAGAAACAAAAAATGTTACCATTCTGACAGAGTCAATTCCTAGGCAGATTGATAAGAAGTCCAGGGTCCCCAAGGAGAAAGGGGTCTGGGGCTCTCAAAGTGGAGATTGAAAGTGAAGGTGAAAATGAAGTCACTCAGTCGTGTCCAAATCTTTGTGACCCCATGGACTGTAGCCTACCAGGCTCCTCCTTCCATGGGATTCTCCAGGCAAGAATATTGGAGTGGGTTGCCATTTCCTTCTCCAGGGGATCTTCCCGATCCAGGGATCGAATTCGGGTCTCCCGCATTCCAGGCAGACACTTTAAAGTGGAGATTGCTGCTGCTGCTGCTAAGTCGCTTCAGTCATGTCCGACTCTGTGCGACCCCATAGACGGCAGCCCACAGGCTCCCCTGTCCCTGGGATTCTCCAGGCAAGAACACTGGAGTGGGTTGCCATTTCCTTCTCCAATGTATGAAAGTGAAAAGTGAAAGTGAAGTCGCTCAGTCGTGTCCAACCCTCAGCGACCCCATGGACTGCAGCCCACCAGGCTCCTCCATCCATGGGATTTTCCAGGCAAGAGTACTGGAGATTAGGGGTCTGGAATTCTCGAGGAGGAGAAAAGGACAAACTTTTTTTTCCCTTTACATTCGTTCAGTTCAGTTCAGTTGCTCAGTTGTGTCCGACTCTTTGCGACCCCATGAATCACAGCAAGCCAGGCCTCCCTGTCCATCACCAACTCCCAGAATTCACTCAAACTCACGTCCATCAAGTCAGTGATGCCATCCAGCCATCTCATCCTCTGTCGTCCCCTTCTCCTCCTGCCCCCAATCTCTCCCAGCATCAGAGTCTTTTCCAATGAGTCAACTCATCGAATGAGGAGGCCAAAATACTGGAGTTTCAGCTTCAGCATTGTTCCTTCCAAAGAACACCCAAGGCTGATCTCCTTTAGAATGGACTGGTTGGATCTCCTTGCCGTCCAAGGGACTCTCAAGAGTCTTCTCCAACACCACAGTTCAAAAGCATCAATTCTTCAGTGCTCAGCTTTCTTCACAGTCCAACTCTCACATCCATACTTGACCACGGGAAAAACCATAGCCTTGACTAGATGAACCTTTGTTGGCAAAGTAATGTCTCTGCTTTTCAATATGCTATCTAGGTTGGTCATAACTTTCCTTCCGAGGAGTAAGTGTCTTTTAATTTCATGGCTGCAGTCACCATCTGCAGTGATTTTGGAGCCCAAAAATAAAGTCTGACACTGTTTCCACTGTTTCCCCATCTATTTCCTATGAAGTGATGGGACCAGACGCCATGATCTTCGTTTTCTGAATGTTGAGCTTTAAGCCAACTTTTTCACTCTCCTCTTTCACTTTTATCAAGAGGTTTTTTAGTTCCTCTTCACTTTCTGCCTTAAGGGTGGTGTCATCTGCATATCTGAGGTTATTGATATTTCTCCCCGCAATCTTGATTCCAGCTTGTGCTTCTTCCAGCCCAGCGTTTCGCATGATGTACTGTGCATAGAAGTTAAATAAGTCTTAGTCAATTACACAACTCAGTTTAAACTTTGTACTAGGGATTATACAACAGCAATGTATCCGGCTGGAGGAGCTTCTCCTTCCTGAAAATCTGACTAATCCTGATATTTTAGAATGTATATTACGGGAGTGGGTCTGGAGGATCTTTCTATTGTTAAATTCTAATCTTGTTATCCAAAATGTAAATTGTGGGAGTAGGTCTGGAAAAATTTTCACAAACTTGAGACATTCTTTTGATTCATTGTAATAACTAATTAGAAGGTATATAACTCTATGACCAACCTAGATAGCATATTAAAAAGCAGAGATATTACTTTGCCAACAAAGGTCCATCTAGTCAAGGCTATGGTTTTTCCAGTAGTCAAGTATGGATGTGATAGTTGGACTGTGAAGAAAGCTGAGCACTGAAGAATTGATGCTTTTGAACTGTGGTACTGGAGAAGACTCTTGTGAATCCCTTGGACTGCAAGGAGATCCAACCAGTCCATCCTAAAGGAGATCAGTCCTGGGTGTTCATCGGAAGGGCTGATGCTAAAGCTGAAACTCCAATACTTTCGCCACCTCATATGAAGAGTTGACTCATTGGAAAAGACCCTGATGCTGGGAGGGATTGGGGGCAGGAGGAAAAGGGGACGACAGAGGATAAGATGGCTGGATGGCATCACCGACTCGATGGACGTGAGTTTTGGTGAACTCCGGGAGTTGATGATGGACAGGGAGGCCTGGCGTGCTGCAATTCATGGGATCACAAAGAGTCGGACATGACTGAGCGACTGAACTGAACTGAATTGAACTCCATTGCTAACACTAGCAAGGGGGTACTCTTTCTGCCCCCTTCTGATGTCTGTGTCAGAAACTTTCTCTATTCCTTTAATACTTTAATAAAACTCTATTGCACAAAAGCTCTGAGTGATCAAGCCTTGTCTCTGGCCGCGGATTGAATTCTTTTCTTCCGGAGGCCAAGAATCCGGTGTCTTTTCATGGGTCAGCAATAACCTTTCAATTCCCCATATTCTCACCAATACTGGTGTTATGAGACCTCTCATTTCCCCAACCTGATGAAATATGAAAAGCTATCTCATTGAGGTTTTATTTTATATTTTCCAGATTTCTAGGGAGACCAAGCATCTTTTCATAATTTTTTGCCCCTTTCTAGAATTGTTGGCTGCATCCTTTGTCTGTTTTCTAGTAGGAAGTTTGTCTTTCCTTATTGCGTTATAAGAATTTTTAAATATTCTGCATAGTAACCCTTTGTCAGTTATACACATTGCAGATACTCTTTTCCAATCTGTGACTAGGCTCTTAGTTCATGAAGTCTTTCCATAGGTAGATGTTTTAATTTTTAATGTTTTCAAATGTATCAGTTTTTCCATGCGTGTATATGATATGAGACAGATATCTAATTTTTTTAAAAATTTCATTTCTTGGCCATGCTGCAAGGCATGCAGGATCTTAATTCCCTGACCAGGGCTCAAACCTGTGCCCCACGCAGTGGAAGCTCAGAGTCTTAACCACTGGACTGCCAGAGAAGTCCCAAGAAAATTCTTCTAAGATAGGGAAATAAATATTACACATCCTGTATTCTTTATTTTGGGCTGTGCTGGTTCTTCGTTGATGCACGGGCTTTTTTCTAGTAGTAGGGGGTAGGGGCTACTCTCTAGCTGCATTGCAAGGGCTTCTCATTGGGGTGGTGTCTCTGGTTGCAGAGCACAGGCTCTAAGGCGCGCAGGCTTCAGCAGCTGCAGCATGTGGGCTGAGTAATCGCAACTCCCAGACTCGAGAGCACAGGCTCAATCAAGAGCTGTGGCACGTGGGCTTAGTTGCTCTGAGGCATGTGGGATCTTCCTGGATCAGGGATCGAACCTGTGTCCCCTCCATTGTCAGGCAGATTCTTAACCACTGAGCCACCAGGGAAGTCTGTAAGTCCTATATTCTTTAAGTCTTCCTTGGCGTGAATATTTGCTAACAATTTAATTATGACTTTTCATATTTATGTTTATAAATAAATATGGTTATAGCTTTTCTTTTTCACATTCTTCTTACTCAGTTTTAAAATCAAGATTATTGTAACTGCTCAAAAACAACTAGGGGAGGTTTAACTTTTTTTTATTTCTTAAGAAAGTTTAGTTCTGATACTTATAGGGTTGATTGAACTCAGCATAAAACTTTCTGGGCTTGTAACATGATATGATTGCTTTTGTGACCTTTTAAACTAATAATTGCATTTCTTCAAATGGTTTAGGGTTAACTCATGTGTTCTTTTTCTTTTGGCATAATTTCTATCATTTTTTTCCTAGAAAGTTGTTCATTCTGCCTCATTTTTCAGATCTATTGGTGTGTGTTCATAGTATTCTCTTCTGACATGTACTTCTATAAAAGGTAGAGACTTTTTATGGTGTCTATAACTATGACTCCATTTTACTCATAATATAGTTTATTTTTGCTTTCTCTCTTTTTGGAAGAGATTTTTCAGCTTTGTCTGCTTCAGTGTACTAGGTTTTGATGTTAATCCTTTTGCTATTCCCTTTTATTGAACTGATCACTTAAGCTTCAAATATCAATTTTTTTCTTTTCTAATACATGCATATTATGAGATAAATTTTATCTTAAGTACTGTTCAATTATACTCCACAAATTTGCCCTCTATTGTTTTAAATGATCGATGAGTTCTAAATATGTCTTTAACACGTGAATTATTTAGCAACGTGCTGGTATAGGTGGAAGCAGGGATCCAATTCAGATCATGATGCCCTAGCTTGAACCCACTGGAAATCAATATCCAACTGTCCATTGGTACCAGGGACACTCAGGGCTCAGCCTTCATCACATCCCCCAAGAAGCAAATACATCTCCCACAAAGTAGAATGAGCATTAAAATTTTGCTAATGTTCTTGGTTAGTTGATGGAGGAGGGTAACACTTCAGGGATGCATTCATTAGTCAAAGTTCAACCAAGAAAATCAGGGCATCTGTGATATATACATTTCATATAAGGACTTCTCTTTTTTTCCAGCTTTGTTGAGGTGTAATTGACAAATACAATTGTATGTATTTAGAATATACAACATGATGATTTGATACACATATACGTTGTAAAATGATGACCACATTCAAGTTAACACATCCAGAGTCACCTTTTGTATGGTGAGAACTCTTAAGATCTACCTCTAGCAAATTACAAGTTTCCAATACAGGGTTATTAACTATAGTCACCATTCTGTATATTAGATCCTCAGAACTTACTCATAACTGAAAATTTGTACCCGATGCCCAGCGTCTCCCCATTTGCCCACCTCCCCTGGCAACCACCATTATACTGTCTGTGTCTATGAGTCTGACTTTTAAGAAGTTTCACATATAGATGATAACATACTTTGTTTTGTCTTTCCCTGGCTTATTTCATGTAGTATAACGTCATCCACTTTCACCCACATTGTCACAAATGGCAGGATTTTCTTCTTTTTATGACTGAATAATATCTCAGGATATGCGTGTGTGTGTTTGCAGTATCTCCTTTATCCACTCTCCCACTGATGGGCACTTTGGTTGTCTCCTTGTCTTGGCTCCTTGTCTTGGCTCCTTGTCTCCTTGTCGTGAGCAATGGTGCAGTGAACACGGAATGCCTCACAAAGCCCTCTCTCGGACACGCTGATTTCATTTCCTTCCAATGTATACCCAGAGGTGGGACTCCGGGATCACATGGCACATATAAGGGTTTCCTCCAGAACTCCCACTTTCTGGAATTGTGGGGGCTGGTTAAGTAGTCTTTGTAAGATGCTGTCTTTGTGTCTGATGCTGAAGTCTGCAAGAAAGCAGCTGGCAAGGGAAGATGGATGTAAGCGTGGGTGAATGAGAACAAGCTGGGACCCTCAGTACGAGCTGTGGAGCACACAAGGGTGAACAGAAACCCCTACAATCATTCTTGCCTCTGACTTCAGTGGTCTGGGTGTCCTGCTGGGGCCCTTCTTCAGCGAGATAAGAATGCGATCAGGGGGATGTGGGAAAGTCCTGGCCGCTGCAGGCAGTTACTGCTTCACACCAGCGTGCTGAGTCTGGTCAGCACATCAACACGTGAGCACCTAGAAGAGGTGCTACTTCTCGTCCTCCCTGGAAACCAGCCAGGACAGTCCTCCCAGGGCCTGGTCCAAAACTACTGGGAATGGAACTCTGGGAAATGTCATTTGGCCTGGCCAAGCCCACACATGGCAAAGCTACCACAAGGGGGCAGGATTGGGATTGCGTGGAACCAGAGGATTGACCCCAGTGAATAGTGAACCCTCCCATCCACAAACATGGTACCTCTCTCTATGTATTTAGGTCTCCCTTACCTTCTCTTGGACTTCCCTGATGGCTCAGACAGTAAAGAATCCACCTGCAATGCAGGAGACCTGGGTTTGACCCCTGGGTTGGGAAGATCCCCTGGAGAAGGGAAAGGCTACCCACTCCATTATTCTGGCCTGGAGAATCCCATGGACTGTATAGTCTATGGGGTCGCAAAGAGTCAAACACGACTGAGCAGCTTTCACTGACCCTCTCTTGGGGCTTCCCAGGTGGTACCAGTAAAGAAGAAAGAAGAAAGGTAAAGAGTCTGCTTGCCAATGTAGGAGACACAAGAGACTTTGTTCGATCCCTGGGTCAGGAGGATATCCCGGAGTAGGAAATGGCAACCTGCTCCAGTATTCTTGCCTGGAAAAGTCCATAGACAGAGGAGCCTGTCAGGCTACAGTCCAAGGGGCTGCAAAGAGTCAGACATACACACATACCTTCTCTTAGAGCTGCTCTCGGTGTATGGGTCTTACACAACATTTTTGTGACAATGTTTAATGCTCTGTTTTCAGAGACAGATTTCTAGTAATGGATAACAGCAAACACATGTATACTGCATACAATGGGTCAGGCACTCTTCATAATATGTGTAGCTATAAATATAAACAAAGGCATTTAAGCCTCACAGCCACCTATGAAGAAGTTCTATTACTGTCTCCATTTTATAAGACAGGACTGAAGCACAGAAGGGACCCTTCTCCAGCGGATCTTCCCGACCCAGGAATCTCCTGCATTGCAGGATTCAGCTGAGCTACCAGGGAAGCAAGTAACTTGTCAAGTGTTATAATCCAGCAGGTGGTGGAGACAGGATTGGAAATGGCAGCTGACTCCAGCTACTCCCAATATTATCCTATTCTACTTGGTAGTAGCTACCAGTGTTCACACAAGAGTCCAACAGCCCCGAAATCAACACTGATGCTCCGTGAATATAATATCATGTATGAGACGAGTTGCCAGTCCAGGTTCGATGCATGATACTGGATGCTTGGGGCTGGTGCACTGGGACAACCCAGAGGGATGGTATGGGGAGGGGGGAGGGAGGAGGGTTCAGGATGGGGAACAAATGTATACCTGTGGCGGATTCATTTTGATATTTGGCAAAACTAATACAATATTGTAAAGTTTAAAAATAAAATAAAATTTAAAAAAAAACCAGAAAACTAAAAAAAAAAAAAGATTACATCTGATGTTCAGAGTCATTGAACTGGCGCTTTGAACTACTTCTATGACACAGCAAGGTCTCTTATAACTGCTGTGGGGTGAGGGGACCCTCATCTCTGTCTTACATTATTCTGTGTTTAGGAAGATTAGCAAATATTTTCGAGCAAGTCCATGGAACTTCATCTGTAATAGGAAAGCCAGTAGCAAGCTGGTCAAGTCAAATTTTACAGGAAGAAAGAGAGTGAAAGGAATAGGATTTCCCTTCAAGAGAGTAAACAAACACAGCGTTTTCATCTTGTCCTTAGTGTAACCAAGCAGGACCCCCCGGGCCTCTCCCAGTGTCTTCCACCCACCTCTTTCTTGTCTGTAGAAAATCTTTAGCTTCCTAGGTCTTCCCTGAGTTCCAAAGAATAAATTTAATTGGAGAAGTGAGAAAATGCAGAAACAAAGGACAACAGTCAAGCAAGAGAAAATAATATAATAGTTTAGCCATTAAACAAAATCAAGGGCATTTAGAGTCTCCCCAAGGGCTATGGATAACATTCTGAGCCATGTCCTCCGAGCTGTTTTGCAGATACTGAAACCCTCAGCAAGTGGAAGAAATTAACTGTATGTTGCCCATGAGCATGTAGACCCCAGATCAACTGGAACCAGAAGGTCGATGATGTTGACTCCCAGTTACCTCACCACCTACCATTCAGAAGAATCTCCACGAGCTGATCACGCACTTCATGACCCCCTCCCTCACCCTGTCTCTGAAAAATTTTTCTTTGAAGGTCATCGGAGAGATGGAGTATTTTGAGCACTGGCTGTCTGGACTCCTTGCTTGGCATCTGCAATAAGCGCTGCTCTTTCCTTCATCACAACCTAGTGTCAGTAGATTGGCTTCACTGACTGTGGGTTCGTGGACCCAAGTTTGCTTCAGTAACATCAGGAAAATACAAATTAGGACCACTATGAGAGCTTATCCCCATATAGGATTGGAAAGAATTGATGGGATTGGTTGTACAGACACATGAGCAATGTTCTGAGGGGAAAGAACACAGTCCTGATGAATCTAAGCTCGGGCATTCTCTGTTCTCCTTGGGCTCCTCATGGTCTCCTAAGCTCCACCACAGTCACTGTGCCCCTAGCCAATGTCCATCAACCACATAGATGATGAAGAACCTGGTGGGATTCTCTCCAGCAATGAGAACTGATGGTAAGCAGAGTGGATGAACCTCAAACATAATTGAGTGACAGAAGCCAGACTCCAAAGGTTCTAGGGGGGAGTGTGTTTATACAAAGCACAGAAAGAAGACGAGTTAGATAGTGAAGAACAGGGAAGCCTGGTGTGCTCCTGTCCATGGGGGTCGCAAAGGGTCGGACATGACTTAGCGACTGAATAACACGAACAGATGGCGCTGTGAGTGGCGCAGAGCTTGCAGGCCGGGGTCTGCAGCCTTGGCGTCATCTCTGCACCCAGCACGCCCAGCCCCCATGGCCCTGGGGGCGACGGGCAGCCGCCGTGAGGCCCCTCTCTGCTGTTGGGTGTGTACATTCACAGACAAGCATGAATGGGTAACAACTGAAAACCATGTTGGAACAGGGGGAATCAGCAATTTTGCACAGGAAGCTTTGAGAGTGTTTTTTTTTTTTTTTACTGTAGTCTGCTTGAAGTTGAGACCAAATTGGAATTGGACAAACAAGAGGAATTCGGTGCTTTGACAAGTGTGAAAGCTGCTAGTGAACTCTGTTCTCCTCTCGCAGGAGAAGTAACTGAAATGAATGAAACTCTAGCAGAAAATCCAGGACTTGTCAACAGATCTTGGTATGAAGACGGTTGGCTGATCAAGATGATGCTCAATAACCCTTCAGAACTAGATGAAATAATGAGTGAAGAAGCATATGGGAAATACATAAAAATCTATTGAGGAGTGAAAGTGGAACTCTTAAACTAGTTTGGAACAAAAACAAACAAACAGCAAAACGAGATGAACTAACTTGTGTTAGAAATTAGGAGAGTGGTTATCCTTGGGGAGACAAGGAGAGGGAGTAAGATGGGACAGAGTGGGGCCCCCGAGGCGGCTGGACTTTTCTTTTATGATCTACCTGGGGCATTCATTTGGGGAAACTGTATGTCACACCGTAATGAGAAATCTCCTTACAATTCCCCATTTCAGAAATAATGCATGGTATTATAGCACAATCCATCACATACTGATTGGTTCAAGACTGAGAAAGGAGTACGACAGGGCTGTCTGCTGTCACCTTGTTTGTTTCATCTACAGAGCACGTCATGAGAAATACCGGGCTGGATGAGTTACAAGCCAGAATCAAGATAGGCAGGAGAAAACATCAACAGCCTCAGATATGTGAATGACACCACTCTAATGGCAGAAAGTGAAGAGGAACTAAACAGCCTCTTGTTGAGGGTGAAGGAGGAGCATCAAAGAGCCAGCTTAAGATTAAACATTAAAAAAGCTAAGATCATGGCATCTGGCTCCATTACTTCATGGCAAATAGAAGGGGGAAAGGTGGAAATAGAAATTTTTTTTCTTGGGCTCCAAAAATCACTGCAGATGGTGACTGCAGCCATGAAATCAGAAGACAGTTTGCCTCTTGGAAGGAAAGCTATGACAAACCTAGACAGTGTGCTGAAAAGCAGAGACATTACTCTGTTGACAAAGGTCTGTGTAGTCAAGGCTATGGTCTTCCCAGTGGTCGTGTACAGTTTTGAGAGTTGGACCATAAAGAAGGCAGAACGCCAAAGAATTGATGCTTTCGGACTGTGGTGCTGGAGAAGACTCCTGAAAGTCCCTTGGACTGCAAGGAGATCAAACTAGTCAATCTTAAGGGATATCAACCCTGAATATTCACTGGAAGGACAGATGCTGACGCTGAAGCTCCAGTCATCTGACGTGAACAGATGACACATTGGTAAAGTCATCTGATGTGAACAGATGACACATTGGTGAAGTCCCCGATGCTGGGAAAGATTAAGGGCAGAAGGAGAAGAGGGCATCAGAGGATGAGATGGCTGGATGGCATCACTGATGCAAGGAACATAAACCTTGGCATGTTTCAGTCCATAGGGTCGCAAAGAGTTGGACATGACTCAACAACATGGACTGTTCAGTTGGGCAACTGAACACCAACAGCAACAACATTATAACATGGTAGATGCATGCAGACCACTATAGATGAGTTTGCATGCACATCTGTCCTTCGTTAATGGAGAAAGGTCTGAACAGGCACACTCAGACATACCACAGCATGTGTCTGGAGAGATTGGGTAGGGTAAGCACTAGGAATGGAAGAAGGAGATTTTCTTTCTAATTCTCTTGATTATAAGTTGTTTGAGGGAGTTCCCTTGTGGTCCAGTGGCTGAGACTCCATGCTCCCAATGCAAGAGGTCAGAGGTTCAATCCTTGCTCAGGGAACTAGATCCCACATGCTGCAACTAAAGATCCCATGCGCTACAACTGAGACCAGGCACAGCCAAATGAATAAGTAGATAAAAAAAAATATAAAAAATAAGTGCTTGAGTGTTTTACTAGAAACCTATAATTTGGTTTATCTGTATAAAGTATTTTTTTAATACACAAGAATTGTTGTTGTTGTTCAGTCATTAAGTTGTTTCCAACTCTTTGCAACCCTATGGGTTGGGATGATCCCTTGGAGGAGGGCATGGCAACCTATTCCAGTATTCCTGCCTGGAGAATCCCATGGCAGAGGAGCCTGGCAGGCTACAGTCCACAGTGTCGCAAAGAGTCGGACATGACTGAGCAACTAAATGACCAAAACATGTGACCACATCTCATCCTTTGCTATCTGTCACTGGGGTCATGGTCGCCCCAGAGACCCAGGGCTGCCCTCTCTGTGCAATGGCCTCTCCCACTGACTCTCTGGCCTCCTGTTCACTGGGTTTCCCCCGCTGCCCACCCTACAGGCACCTCTGTCCCTACAGGTCCCCCTGGACCTCTCCTCTTTTAGGGGACAGTGGTCAGCCGACCTGGGGCTCTAACTGGGTGAATGCTGAGCCCATGTGTGTAAGGTCGCGCCTTTATTCAGAGTGATGGAATCGCAGTAACACGGGGACTTTGTTCCAGGATCGTGGCTGGGACTTGGTTTGGGGCTGAGCTCCTCTCAGCCTGTGGGTTGACTCCTATTCTTCACCTGACCAGGGACAACCCCAGACGCAGAGGAGCCAGGAGACGGTGGTCCCACAGGGCCCTCTTATGCTTTCCTGCTGGGAGAGGCACTCCAAGATTTTCAGAGGAAAGTGTGTCTACATGCACCAAAAGCTCGATGTCCAGCTCTTAGGAAATTTCCTAGCCCCAGTTGTCCAAAATGCCAGAGATTTATGAAACTCAGTGTCACTGCCTTATTGACAATACTGAAAATTTGTGAACTACCTAAATGCACTCCGCTGGGGGATTGCTCGGATCAAACAAATCAGGAAATACCCAGATATAGAACAACATACGGCCTTTTGAGTAATGATGCATTCATTTCTCTATTTGATTGTTATGCATGTATAAAGAATCTTTATGACTTGAGGAAGTGTTTATGATGTGCTGTGAAGGAAAAGCAGGACTCCAACTTGAGGGCGTAAAGTGCAGTGCAGTTCATGACCTGGAGGCCTGCCCTGTTCCCAGGGCTATGTCTGTCCTCACCCATTTAATCCTTTTTCTATCCTGTACTTACTGAGGAGGCACAAAAAGGGTTAGTCACTCAGCGGAGGTTACGCAGGTAGAAGGAAGAGTTGCCAGGAGGTGAAACCCAGAAGTCTGTACCCACAGATCATGGCTACAGTCTGTCTTCTTTCTTGTGAACATATTGGGCAGAAAAAAAAAAAAAATCAGGCAGAAGAAATATGAGACTGTTCCTGGACTTACTTCTGAGCTAGAAGTCAAGTGTGATTATTTTTCCTGAATCTAAAGAGTTGAAGGGAGATGGGGGTCGGGGAGAGCCCTGATGTGCTGTTTCCTGTCTGTTTCTTAAGCTGGGGAGTGAAGCGAATACTTGGTGATCACATAGTATCATATTTAAGTCTTACAAAGAAAAGAATATCTGCATTGAACATGTAATTAAACTTATTTAAAATATTGAGACTTTCCTGGTGGACCAGGGGTTAAGATTTTGCCTTCCAATGCAGGGGCTGCAGGTTCAATCCCTGGTCTGGAAGCTAAGATTCCATATGCCTCAGGGCCAAAGAAACAAAACATAAAACGGAAGCAAAATTGTAACAAATTCAATAAAGACTTTAAAAAAATGATCCACATCAAAAAAAAAAAAATCTCTATCAACAACCAAAAAAAAAAAATTTAGTGGTGCACTTACACTTTGTAACAGGAGTGATTTTGATTGTAGATCTGGGAACATTTTCTCTGTGACATTAAAGGACAAGTTGACTTCCTTTCTGAAAAGTAATAGTTTCCTGATAGGAAACTGCATAACCACTTCTTCCTCTACCAGGAAGCTTTTTTTTTTTTTTTAAATTGTATCTAGATTAGGAGTTTGCTTATAAAATTGTGTAAACCTTTACAGTAAAAAAACAAATCTTGGCTATTAATTTCAGACTTTCTTCAATCATCCCAGGCAAAGGGTTCAAGGACCACGTGGATGAGAGGTGCTGACTGGTTCAGACTAGCTCTGCTTTGCGACCTCTGACCCCAAGAGCCTCAATTTCCTCACCTGTGCAGTGATCCTCACTGCCGGGCTGGGCAGAGGTTTAAGTGAGCCACTCACTCTGGTTCAGACATGAGGATGAAAATGTGGTGGACATTCAACACACAGTAAGTGTTGCTTATTTTCACATATTTCTGCTTCAGTTTAAGTCCTTAGTTTACAGCACAAGGGTGTCGTGGGGACCCGGGGTCACTTCCCAGGATGTGTGGTTGTGCACACTCAAGGGTCAACAGCACCAAAGACGAAAACCAAAGGCAGAACATGGAGGAGGAGACGAGAGTCGAGGGTGACCGCAGGGTCCATCCCAAGGGGACTGCAGGTGCCTAGCTGAACTGGGCCATTATATAGCAGGAGAATGAAAACCCGAGGACCTGGGTGACAGCTCTCCGGTATCGCTACTCTGACACCGTTCTTCTCTTTTTTCTTTAATTTGAAATTTAGTTTTAATAATATAAATGAGATTATATCTAATGGTTTTGATGAAAATGACAATTAAAAATCCCACAACAGCCTGGTGTGTTCATACATAGACCCAGTAACATCTGAATATATGTGTGAGTCACACCTGTTTCCTGCACATGGAGCCCTGTTGACCAAGGTGGAGGCACAACTGCTGGGGGTCTGGGACCCCCATCTAGAAGTTCTGGACTCACAAATATAAGGGCACATTTGAAAAGTTACATATCAAAGTAAAAAATAGCAGAGAGCCATCTAATTTGAACAAATGAGACATTCAAGTGGCATTATTCAGAGATGAGAAATGAAAGTGTATTCTTGAGTAAATTTTATATGTGTATTATACTACAATTTTAAAAAGTATATTCTTTTTTTTAAATATAGTTCTCTGTGCTATACAGTAAGATCTTGTTGTGGATCTATTTTAGATGCCGGAGTTTGGATCTGCTAATCCCAAACTCTTTATTTATTCCTCCCTCCCCCTTGCCCCCTCGGTAACCATGTTTCTTTTCTGTGTCAGTGAGTGTTTCTATTTTGAAAATTAGTTCATTTGTATCTTATTTTATATTCCACATATAGATGATCTGGCATGCTGTTTGTCTTTCTCGTCTGACTTACTTCACTTGGTATGATCATCTATAGGTGCTTCCCGGAGAAGGCAATGGCACCCTACTCCAGTACTCTTGCCTGGAAAATCCCATGGACGGAGGAGCCTGGTAGGCTGCAGTCCATGGGGTCGCAAAGAGTCGGACACAACTGAGCGACTTCCCTTTCACTTTTCACTTTCACGAATTGGAGAAGGAAATGGCAACCCGCTCCAGTTCTTGCCTGGAGAATCCCAGGGACGGGGGAGCCTGATGGGCTGCCGTCTATGGGGTTGCACAGAGTTGGACACGACTGAAGCGACTTAGCAGCAGGTGCATCCCTGTTGCTGCAAGTGCTATCATTTCATTTCTTTCTATGGCTGAGTCGTATTCCATTGTGTGTGTGTGCATTATCCTTCTTTCTGTCCATTTAGGTCTTTTCCATGCCTTGGCTATTGTAAATAGTGCTGCTATGAACACTGGGGTGCATGTATCTAACCTGAGTTAGAGTTTTATCCAGATATATGCCCAGGAGTGGAATTGCTGGATCGTACGGTGGATCATATAGCTGGATCGTATCGCTTTTTAAGGAACCTCCACAGTAGCTGTGCCAATTTACATTCCCACCAACAGCGTAGGAGGGCGCCCTTTTCTCCACACTCTCTCCAGTATTCATTGTTTCTATTTCTTTGACAATGGCCATTCTGACTGGTGTGAAATGATACCCTATTGCAGTTTGATTTGTGTTTCTCTGATACTTAGCGATGCTGAGCATCTTTTCATGTTCCTTTTGGCCATCGGTGTGTCTTCTTTGGAGAAATGTCTATTTACGTCTTCTGCCCCTTTTTTATTGGGTTGTTTGGGGCTTTGTGGTTGTTGTTACTGAGTTGTATCAGCTGTTTGTATGTTTTGGAAATTAAGCCTTCGTTGGTCCCCTCATTTGCAAATATTTTCTCACAGTCTGTAGGTTGTCTTTTTATTTTGTTTATTATTTTCTTTCCTGTGCAAAAGTTTATAAGTTTGATGAGGTCCCATTTGCTTATTTTGGCAAAAGCAGAAACTTCTATTGTCTTGGGAGACTAACTTCAGAAAACATTGGTATGATTTATGTCAGAGAATGTCTTGCTTATGCTCTTTTCCGGAATTTCTGTTTCATGTCTTATGTTTAAGTTTTTAAGCCATTTAAAATTTTTGTGTGTGTGGAGTGTGAGTGTTCTAACTTCAATGATTTACATGCCACTGTCCAGCTTTCCCAACACCACTTGCTGAAGAGACTTTTTCTCCATTGTTTATTCTTGCCTCCTTTGTCAAAGATTAATTGACCATAGGTGTGTGGGTTCATTTCTGGCTCTCTATTCTGTTCCATAGCTCTATATGTCTGTTTTTGTGCCAGCACCATGCTATTCTGATTCCTGTAGCTTTGTAGTCTTATCTGAAGTCTGGGAGAGTTATGCCTCTAGCTTTGTTCTTTTTCTTCTGGATTCCTTTGGCAATTCTGGGTCTTTTGTGATTCCATATACATTTGTTCTAGTTCTGTGAAGAATGTCATCAGTAATTTGAAAGGGATCACAAAAATATATTCTTCAAATGATATGAAGTGTGCCTAGTGCCAGTCAAACAGCTGACTGTCCAGATAGTGTAGGGAGAGCATGCTGGACGTCTAATAATACAGAAGAAAAACATTTTAGCTACAAATGAATGAGAGCTAAGTACCCTCCAAGAACTGGCAGTTCCCAATTGGCCATCAGGTTCAGTACAAATTTCCCATCAGTATCCATGCAAAGGCTTGGCGTTAATGAGGTTGGGATGGGATTCACATCCAGCTTGGAATTCACCTTCCTTTGCACCAACAACCCAAGATGAACTTTACAGACACACTAATTTTTTTAAATAACAGTGTCTATTTTTTCAAAGATTTATTTGTTTATTTCTTTCTTTATGGCTGCGCTGGCTCTTCATTATTGTGCATGAAGTTGCAGTTCACTTCTCCAGTTGCAGTGAGCAGGGGCTACTCTCTAGCTGTGGTGCACAGGCTTCTCATTATGGTGGCTTCTCTTGCTGTGGAGCAAGGGCTCTAGGGCGTTTGGGCTTCAGTAGTTGTGGCAGACACGCTTCGTTGTCCTGCAGCACAAGGAATCTTCCCAGATCAGGGGTGGAACGTATGTCCCCTGCATTGCCAGGTGGCTTCTTTACCACTGAGCCACCAGGAAAGCCCCAAGACATGCAAATTCTTAACCTGAGCCTCTTGCAGACCAGGAGAAAGACCAGGAGCTAGATTATTTCAGCCATGGTTCCTTGGGGCTTTCTGATCGCCTGTTTCACCCAGAGCATGGGGAGGGACATCTCCCTGTCACAGGGTGATGCCCAAGTTCAAGCTCCCTTCCCAGTGGTCTCGTGGTTGGACCCCTGATGGGCTTTCGGGCCCATGAGGCCCATGAGATTTTTGGCTGTTTCACCCTCCATCACATGCTTTCTAAATCTAACTTCTTTCTTTTACTATTTTTACCTAAGTAGTAGATTTTCTAGTCCAAAAAGCGGCAAAAGCAATATTGTGTTTTTCTGTGGACTTCTATTAAATGTGCATATTACTTTAGTCTTATTCATTTCTTTCTTTTTTTTTTTTCATGTAAACTGCACACTTATTAGTACTGGTGCTGCAACACAGCGCTTCCAGTGAACATGCAGAGCTGCATGGACGTGACTGGACAGATGAGGTGCAGACTCGGGAACCGCGGGTCCTTACGTCTTCCACTTGTTCTTGTCGTAGTCCCGCTTGGCTGAGAAGCCCTGGATGGGGGCCACCTTCACGTCGAGCATCCTCCTGGTCTGCTTGGCCACCCACTCCTCTTCAAAGGTGTGCGGGATGGGGCCGTACACACAGCGCTTCTCCCAGGTGAGGAGCGCGGTGAAGCCGATGAAGAACGTGGCCGCGCCCACCACTGTCTGGCACCTGCTCATCTCAGCGAAGCTCTCCTTGAACTTAAGGTCGTGCAGTTCAACTTTCTCATCGATGGAGAGGCTGCTCCAGGAAGCCTTCTCCTTCTGCTTCAAGGCCTTCTGGCTGGCAGACAGGTTCTTGACGTGGGCCACGTCGGGCAAGGGGTAGTCACGCCGGTCCACATAACTCGGGAGAGCATAATCTTCACTCTTTACAACACTTCCATGGGCCCGAACACACACCGAGGTGGAAACCGCACGCCTGCCAATCAGGCTAAATACTTTGGTCACCAACATTCTGCCACCACCGACCAGCCGCTGCCCACCGTGCCCACCGCAACTGCCCTCTCTGATTCATTTCTTATTAAATTTATTACAAAGCATTTTCTACAGGTTTTGTCCCCGCTGTGAATGAAATTAGAAGATATTCATGTAAGGACACACACCATGACAAAATCAAAATGACGAGGAAACAGCAAACCCAGAGCAAAGCTGTGTCATCATTCTTGTCGACTCCAGGCCTGCCAGACACCACGGCTTTCAGCCACCTCTCTAACTTCCATCATTTCCTTATGGTTACATGATGTGCTTGTGCTTCTGGGTCTTGATCCATCATCTTTTGACATCAGTTCTGATTGGGGAGAATATACACGGCTCCATCTTCCCATCATTCTTCTCTGCCTTGGAAGTGATATCACTGTTCTCAGACCCTCAACTCATCCCCACCTTCAGCTTTAACTCCCTTTTTCATTCTGCCAACCATGAATATCCCCCTCGGCTCCCACGTTTCTCCCTGCTAGGCCACCCGCCCTGAGGCTCCAGATTTTCATTTTACACTTCAGAGCAAATATTCTGCTGTTTAAACACCCACCACTTCCTGCAGTGTACAGCGGAATATTACTCAGCCAGAAAAAGGAATGAAATTGTACCATCTACAGTGATGTGAGTGGACCTAGAATCTGTTATACAGAGTGAAGTAAGTCAGAAAGAGAAAAACAAATATATTAACAAATATATACAGAATCTAGAAAAAGGATACAAATGGACCTCTTTGCAGGATAGGAATAGAGACACAGACGCAGAGAATGACATGTGGACACGGTGGGGAAGAAGGAGTGGGTGAACTGGGAGAGTAACATTGACATGTATGACGTCTGTGTGTGCGACAGATAGCTGGTGGAAAAGTGCTGTGTGGCACAGGGAGCTCAGTGCTGTGAGCTGTGATAACCTAGATGGGTGGGATGGGGTGGGTGGGTGAGAGGGAGGCTCAAGAGGAAAGGGATATATGCATACATACATCTGATTCACTTTGTCACACAGCAGAAATTAGCACAACTTTATAAAGCGATTATACTCCAGTAGTAACATTAAAAAAAAAGGTATGCGAATATTTGTTGCTGAATGAGCAGTTATCCTTCCTCCCGCAGTGTTGCAGTGTTGCTTGTGCAATGACGCTTGTGCATCTCAAAGGAAAGTCTCTTAGTGTCACGTTCAAAGGACTGCCCCCTTTTGACATTCCACAACCAGGCAGGAGGATGCCCTTGTTAACTGGCATCTTGTTTGGAGCCTGTCAGCAACCATCGTGGGGGAAGGGTGGGGTGCTCCAGGGAGCTCATGGGAAGGAAGTTTGGAGCCAAAGGACACCCAGCGAGGGTACAGGACCCACTCAGCCCAAGCGGGGCTGAGAAACAGAATGGGAGTTTCTGTAAATGTCTCCTGCATGAAAAGAGCAGCCAGGGCTTCCCTGGGGGCTCAGTGGTAAAGAATCCGACCGCCAATGAAGGAGATTCAAGACCGATCTCTAGACCCGGAAGATCCCTCAGATGCAGAGCCACTAAGCCCAGGCACCGCAACTACTGAACCTGTGCTCTGGAGCCTGGAAGCCACGACTACTGAGCCCGTGAGCTGCAACTACTAAAACCCAAGCACCCCAGAGCCTGTGCTCCTCAATAAGAAAAGCCACTGTGATGAGAAGTCCGCACGCCGCAACCAGAGAGTAGCCCCCACTTGCTGCAACTAGAGAAAAAGCCCTCATGGCAATGAAGACCCAGCACAGCCAAAAATAAAAAGAGCAGCCAGATTTAGCAAACAAAAATATAGGACCCCAGTGAAATGTGAATACATTTTTGGTTAAGTAAATTCCAAATTATTTATCGTTCATCTGAAATTCAAAGTAAACCGGTGTGCGGTCAGCCACCAGCAGTCCCCTGATACAGTGCTCTGTCTGGACCCTCGGACACAACACAGAGCCTTGCACCTTCACGGGGCTCCAGGGTGATGAAGAGACCACCCTTCCAGCTCCCTAGGTGACAAATGGTCCTGTCCCCTCACTCCGGGCCTCCTCCAGGCCTCAGCCCTGCCCCTCCTTCGCTTTCTCCCCAGGTCTCCCCAGGGATCGGGTCCTGTCTCAGTCCCTCCCCTGTGCTCTGAAGCCTCCCACGTGCGCTCTCAGGTCTGACCAGGTCAACTCCAGACTCTGGCCCTGGAAACCCCGGCTTTGCTTGCAGCCTTCTTCAGCCTCCCTGTGAGTATCCTTAGGAAGGTCTCTCAGGGTTGGCTGGGGATTGGCAGGGACCCAGGTGTGAATGTGGCCTTTACCTACCTGTGAGACCTTGGGAAGAGGGAAAGAGGACTTTGCTTCATAGCCAAGTGGTGCTAAGCAGTAATTCCCTGAGATTTGGTAAAGCCAGGATGAGCTTGGGTGTGAAAAGGGCTTGGTCAAAACTGGGAGACATGGTGAGTTTAAAACCAAAGGTGGGTGTTGAAGACAAGTGAAAGGGGCCCCCTCTTGGTCCATCTTCCCTCCCGTGGGCATGAGTCCATCATCTCTGGGGACTTGCAAACTCCCTGACATGCCTGCAGCAGGAGAGGGAGGGGACACAGAAATAAGGCCATCAGCACAGAACACGGTTGGGACCCATGGGAAGAGGCCAGGCCCAGGGTCAGCAGTGCAGGAGGAGCCCCCAGGGGTCAGAGAAGGAGTCCCCAGGAGGTAGGAGGTGAGGCCCCATCAGCAACACTGAGAGGAGGGGAACAGGCCTGGCCTGGGTCTGGGCCGTAATGACCCTGCTGCCAAGGCCCCAGATGCTGCTTGTGGCCCACGTCTCCCCTGGCACCTGGCTGCACGCAGGGTGATCCAGAGTGAACTGGAGGGCTGATGGTTTGTTGTAGATTGAGTGATTTATTAAATGGGTGATCTTTCCCCCTTTTTTAAATAGTAACGTCATCATCTGTTGAGGATTAACTATGTCAACATTGTCCTAAGTACTTGACATTTAACTGCCCAACGGCCCTCAGTCAGTCACTGTTATCCTCCATGTATCACAGGTGAGGAACTCAAGAGCCAATCTTGCTCCCTCTGCAGCCCAAACTGGGTCAAGTGCAACACCAACAGGGTTTCCCCACCGGCCCCTCTCGCTGTAAGACGCTGCTAGTGTCCATTAGAAGAACGTGTGGGCTCTGAAGTTCCGGGCTTTGTCCTATCTTCTTTCTCCCCCTCTGGAATGAGGTGTGAGGTCTGGAGTTAGGCAGCCATTCGAGACCCTGAGGAGACACTGAGAGCTGAGCTGAGGGGACAGCAATAGTGGGCCAGCATCACTGAGCAGCCAAGCCAGGCCTGGACAAACCTACCCACCCCACATGGTTTGTTTTATGAAATGAGCCCTACTTTCAGCTTTTCCAGACGGCTCTGAGCCTGTCCACCCTCCTTCACCCCAGCATCCTTTCCTCAGGCCCCTCGTCTTCCCATTGTTGGGTCTCAGCCCTGCTCCTCTGCTCACCTCTCCCCTCCCCTCTCCCTCCCAGGTTACCTTCCTCTACCTGTCCTTCCTTCCCTCAGACGCACCAGCCCTCCCTGATTTAGTCCCTTCCTCCCTTCTCAACCACCATCATCATCTGTCCCTCATTTTCTATCACTTCAGGTCTCACACTGAATGGCTCTGCTCCCAGCTTCTTAGAGTCACATGTGTGTGTGAGGTTGTGATGCAGTTTGGACCACTTTGTGTGAGGTTGTGACACATTTGGGGCCCGTGACACTGAGCAGAAGTCTGAGAGGAGAGACCTGGGGAGACTTTGCTGTCTGGACGCCTTGTGCAAGGCTGACTCAGCTCAATTCAGTCCCCACAGAGTCAGCGGCAGGAGAGAAATCTAGTGCCTGAGACCGGTTCTGCTTGGGTCCATGTACTGTGCAAGGGCCAGTTCATCATCTGTGCACGACAGCCCCTCCCTCTGGCTTCCTCTCCAGGGCAGTAGAAGTAACAGTGGTGTGGGGACTGCAGTAATCCCTGGAGTTATCTAGCTGCAGATTTGAAAGCTCTCTTTCAGTATTGAGACTTGTTCTTTCTCTTCTCTTATCCCATGGTCTGTCATTTCAAAAACAGTAATGCTACCAGTGTGATAGTTTGTCGAGGGCTGCAGATTTTTGAATCCTAGGCTTCCCTCCTACAAGCGTTAGCTGATTTTAACTCATACCAGCAGGAATTAGTATGACCATTATACCTCCACTCCACCACGAATCAGATCCACTACAAAAGAAAAAGGCATTCGCATCTTTGCAATTATTAATAAAGTTTTTAATTTATTAAAAAATTAAAAGTTATTACAGGTGAGGAGCTCACTGGAGAATAACAGGACTGACTGAGGGCTGTTGGGCAGTTAAACGTCAAGTACTTAGGACGATACTGACATAGTTATTCTTCAACAGATGATGATGTTACTATTTAAAAAGGGGGGAGAGATCGCCCATTTAATAAATCTGAATTTTAATAATTTTTAATAAAACTGAGTGAGAGATTCTTAATATTTCATTTTATTGCTTTGCATTTAAAATCTATTAAAATATTCATTTATCTAAAAATCGGAAACTATTCTGATAGTATTGATTAGAATCCTACTGACGTAGATTTGAAACACAACATAGGTTTGAATGAAAAGTAAATCTACTCAGATTTTTATTTTAAAAAAATCTATTTCTTTTGAGCCATTTGTTTTTTGCTGGTCTGTTTGAATCAGTCTGGAGACAGTAGCAAATGTCATGTTTACACTTCTTGAAAGAAAGTGTTTTGTTCTGCTGTTGAATAGAGGTCTCCTGCCTTCTTTAGAGAGGCTGGCGTCCATCCTTCAGTTTTGCTGAGTCTAGGACAAAGCAGGGAATGAGACAGTTGGAAGATGAAACAAAAACAGAGAGGAGGTCTGGGGAGTGTCACAAAGATGGGAAAGGAAGGAGGGACACAAGCATGTGAGGAAGTAGAGGAAGTAGAGGGACCCCTCGGGAAAGGAAAGAAAAAGGAAAGAAGGAATGGAGCCAGTGTCGCAGGAGGGAACAGATCACGCCAGAGGAGGCTCTAAAAAGAGGGGAAAGCCCAGGCAGGGACTCCCCTGGTGGCTTAAGAAACTGCCTTCCAAGGCAGGGGTCATGGGTCCCACCCCTGGTCTGGGAATGAAGATCCCACAAGCCTCAGGGCAGTTAAGCCCAGAGAAGTACGCAGCCCGCCCTGGAGCCCTTGCTCTGCAGCAAGAGAAGCCTGTGCAGGGAAACTAGAGAGAAGCCCCTGCATGCTGCAACGAAGGCTTCCTGCGGCCCAAACATAAAGGCCCAGGGAGAGAAGAGGAGAGGAAGGAGGAGGTCCAGGGAAGCACCCGGGAGGAACCCTCACCTTGAGAATGGCCTGCAGTTCCGCACAGAGCGCCTGACTCTTTACATTTAGCCCCTCCCAGGGCTGAAAGGGTTTTCCCTTGTGGTCCACGAAGGTTTCCCAGCAGTGCTTAAAGTCTGAAAGGGGACCAGGGAGAGAAAGGTGAGCTCCAGCCTGGCTTTCCCCGTCTGCCTGCTGTCTCTTTCCTTTCAGGGACTTAGCTTACCCCTCAAATTCTTTCTTCTTAAAAAATGTTTTTATTTTTATTTTAATTGAAGGGTAATTGCTTTACAATGCTGTGATGGTTTCTGCCATACATCAACATGAATCAGCCATAGGTATACACATGTCCCCTCCCTCTTGACCTTTCCTCCCATCTCCCTCTCCAATCCCACCCTCCTCGGTTGTCACGGAGTCCTGGCTTTGGTCCCTAGTGTCACACAGCAAGCTTCCAGCGGCTTTCTATTTTCCATATGGTAATGTACATGTTTCACTGCTACTCTCTCAAACCATCCCACCCTCTCCTTCCTCCTCTGTGTCCAAAATTCTGTCCTTTCTGTCTGCGTCTCCTTTGCTGCCGTGCAAACAGGTTCATCAGTTCCATCTTTCTAGATTCCATGTATATGCGTTAATATATGATATTTGTCTTTCTCTTTCTGACTGGCTTCACTCTGTATAATAGGTTCTAGAACTTCGTCAGCACGTTCCTTTTCTCAGCTGAGGAGAATATGGAACGCTTCACGGGTCTGTGCGTCCTCCTGGCCCGGGGGCCATGCTCCTCTTCTCTGTATTGTTCCAGTGTCAGCATATGTGCAGCCGAAGCAAGCCCTCAGATTCTTTCTTGCTCCTGGAATCTGAGCCAGCCCGTTCTCCTTCTTTCTGGAAGCTCCCTAGTCCATTCATATTCACCCCCCCCACCCTCCCCTCCTGAACCACCTCTGCCCCTCTGAACTCTCTCTTTCCATAGGCTCTTTCCAGAGCCTAGCCTCCCTTCTCAGGCAGCACACAAAGGCCTCTGCGCCACGGATTCCCACCCTGCCCAGCTCTTTCTAGCAACTTCCCACAGGCCTCTCCCTGCCACTGCCCCACCCCCAGGAGACCCCTGCCGACCCTCAAAGGTCATGATGGTGATTCGGGCCCCAGCCGCTTGCAGTTCGCACAGGCCACTCTGATGGCACCCAAAATGGTTGCGGGTATAGATGCGGGAGGCAAGGATGTGCAGGCTTATGTGGCGGTTCTCCTTCAAGAATGTAGTCAGTTTCTGGGCACAATCATAACAGGGGCTCCAGGAGATGAAACAGGTGAGCCTGTAGTGCTGATTCCGGTCCAGATTCCAAGAACGGATCTTTCCCAGGAAGTAGAGCTCTGCATGGCAGGGTTCCTCCGGTTGATCCAAACCCTACAGAGAAGAGGAAGACAAGCGTCCTGTCCTTTGCTGTGTAGGGGCTAGCGCGGAGGGAAAGACCACGGAAGGAAGGCAGGTGAGGCGCTGGCCCCCAGCACGAAGTTACAGTGGGGGCAAGCCTCAGCACCCAGTGAAACGCTATTTCAATGCAGGATTTACACGATCCAAAGGAATGCCAAGCCCCTTGAGAGACACAGTATCCCTATGGCTCTGCACAGCTCTGAAACTGGTCAGTCTTCAGGCAGATGTTGCTGTTTCTTGCATCACAGAATTGCGTTAATTTTGACTTTTAAACTATTGAGTTGAAGTATGACTCATCTCGATTTCTGAGTTTGCTGGAGTCCCTCTTACCTTGTGCCCGTGATAGGGACTTCAGGCGCTTCTCCTATTCCAGCTGTGCGGGGAGAAAGGAGGCCAGGGGAGCTCCAACACTGGCCTCCTGCCATGGAAGTGGGCATTTCCTCCCTGGAGCGATTCACTCTGCTCTCCAGCTCCTCCACGACCCTACCCCACTAACCCAGGGGTGTGCCAAAACTTATACAAGCTTCTACTCTGGGCATCACCCTGTGCTGAGCCCAGAGCATCCCTGGACTAAATACAGCTGGCAGCGGCGGCGTTGTGGGGATCAGTACCCTTGCCAGAATCTCTCAAGCAGTGGGCTGATGTCTTGCCCGGCCTCCCAAGCCCGTGGTGATTGCGAGAGGATCGGGCTCTCTGGCAAGAGCCTGCCCTGGGCAGAGTCAAGGGAAGAACCCGGGCCCTTGTCCCCATGCGTCACCCTCCGTCCCAACCCCTCCCCAGAGGCGGAGGAGTAACCAAGTCATGAAACTCCGGGATGACACTGGACTGGAGGTACCAGGCCCTGGGTGGCTGTGACTGGCTTCTGACATGTGGCTCAAAGCTGTAAATCACATAGAGAGGGTCCCCACCTGATTCCAGGCAGAGCAGCAGCAGCAGCTACAGGGACCTTGTGAGAGAGCTTGTGGGCCACCCGGTGTGCAACTGACAACCTTCTACCCTGAGCGTCCCCCCATGGGGAGGGCCCGCCTGCTGCAGGCAGGCTGGTCGGTCACCTTGTTGCGCACAAAGCCCTTGTACTCGTCCAGAGGGATCGTAGCGTTTCCGTCCAGCCTCTCCACCTCGTAGCACAGGTAGGTCTTGGAAGGCCGTCCTTGATTGTTGAAGTTCTCAGTGAAGGTATATTCGTCCATCAGGTGTCTGAGGACAGAGGTGGGAGAGGCCAGGAGACATGGGGCTCCTTCTGGGACCGCCCAGGGCTCCCCTCTCTGCCACACCCCTTCCTCCTGCACCGCACATCTCTGCTGAGCCACTAGACCTCCTTCTCTGACCCCTACTGGGGGCTCCCAGGGAAGTCAGGGTCTCCCCGCAGGAGCAATGCAGGGTTCTCAGAGCCTCGATGATGACCCAGTCCTCTACCTGGAGTCTGACTGGACACGGCCTCTCCATGCCACTCTGCCCCCGTCCTGGGTCCCCTGTCGTGTGGTATCCAGCCCCGCTCTGCCAGGCCCCATGAATCAACTTCTTTACCGTCCCTGGCTCCGAGTCCTCTGATGGTATGCTCAGTCAGCCTGTGGCCTCCTCCTTGAAGTTGTTCAAGCGGCAGGCCTGGCTCCGAGTCCTCTGATGGTATGCTCAGTCACAGCCTGTGGCCTCCTCCTTGAAGTTGTTCAAGCGGCAGGCCTGGCTCTGAGTCCTCTGATGGTATGCTCAGTCACAGCCTGTGTCCTCCTCCTTGAAGCTGCTCAAGCGGCAGGCCTTATATATCATCAGAGCGCCTGGAAGCCGTTGTGTCAGCAGAGTTGGGCCTCACCTCTTCCTGAAATTGGGCCACTCATGCCACCCATGAACTTCCCCACCCAAATGTCACACCCTCGTGGACAGCTTCAGTTTCCATTTCCCTGTTCTGATAAAGGCCTTACCTGGATGCCACCAGGACTGACCACGGACCAGTGCGGTCTGGGAGGGTGTCTGGGAGGTCATCTGGGAAGCAGCGGCCAATCAGGCAGGCAGCGAGGGGACACTTCTGAGTAGGAGATGGCATCTGTACGAGGACCTGGGTTGCAGAGACCAGGCTCGGTCCCCAAGAATCTCTTGCCTTCCAGGGACGGAAGATGCTGTGACTCAAACCAAGCCCCGCTCTCGCATCCCCAGTGTCTCCTCCCATCGCTCAACCCACTAAGTGCTCCTTGTTCCCCCACCTTCTCCCCCAGAGTTTCTGAGGGAGAGTCTCCGGTGCCTGAAACCTGGTGCTGGGGGCAGATGGCGACCTGAGGAGTCTGGGGCTCCTGTTGCTAAGCCCCTGTGCCCTGGAGGACCCTCAGAAGACTGAGCCCCCAAATCTGCCCCAACCCTTCCCAGGTGGCTCCAGCACCCAGAATGCTAGGATGTCTCTGAGCTCAGCCCAGCATCAGTTGCCCCTCAAGGCTGGGCGGGAACATCTTATGGGGAGACCAAGGCAGGGGTCCATCGCAGGGAAGGCACCTGGCTCCTGCATCCCCAGGGGAGGTGTCCTGGCCAGTGTAGCTCCTCATCCAGTAGCTCTGAGGTCTCTTCTTCTAGAATGTTCTCCAACACCGTCTCCTTCCTCACCCTCCATACCCCAGCCTGGCCAGGCACCCCTGGACCTTCTGTTCCCTGCTGAGGCCCGGCTGCCCCTCTCCAATGCAGACAAGCCAACCTAGCTTGTTTCCACATCTGGGGGGCAGGGGGAGAGGGGTCCATGTGCCAGTGACTGACCAGCACACAGCACAGGCAGCTGAGAGAATCCGTGTTTGGGGAAGGTTGGAGGGATATCAGAGGTGGCAGTGTTTGACCTTCTCGCCAATGTTTTAAGTCTTGAGTCACCCGAGTCACAGAGAGAAGGGATAAGAGGATGAGAAGCTATCAACTCAGATCTGGGTGGGCCTCACCCCTCTCTTCTCCCCCTGCACCCCCCAGCACCCTCCCACATGCTCTCCCTGGAGTCCAAGGCCCTCGGGGCAGCAGGAGCCCTGGGACCAGTGCACCACCTCACCATCTCCCTGAGGTCAGGGAGATGCTGGTTTGGTAAAGGTCTTAGTAGAACCTAGTGATGAACATCCGGGCCCAAACTAGCGCCCGACACCACTGGTGTGATGATGAGGGAGAAGGACAAGTGGGGTCTCAAAATGAATGTTGTTGCTGTTCAGTCGCTCAGTTGCATCTGACTCTTTGTGACCCCCGTGGACTGCAGCAACCAGTTCTCCTGTCCTTCACCATCTCCTGGAGTTTGCTCAGACTCATGTCCATTGAGTCAGTGATGCTATCCAACCATCTAATCCTCTGCCATCCCCTTCTCCTCCCACCTTCACTCTTTCCCAGCATCAGGGTCTTTTCCAATGAGGAGGCTCTTGGCATTAGATGGCCAAAGTACTGGAGCTTCAGCTTCAGCATCAGTCCTTCCAATGAATAGTCAGAGTAGTTGATTTCCTTTAGGATTGACTGGTTTGATCTCCTTGTTGTCCAAGGGACTCTCAAGAGCCTTCTCCAGCGCCACAATTTGAAAGCATCAATTCTTCAGCGCTCAACCTTCTTTATGGTCCAACTCTCACAACCATACATGACTCCTGGAAAAACCATAGCTTTAACTATATGTACCTTTGTTGGTAAAGTGTGGTCTCCACTTTTTAATACACTGTCTAGGTTTGTCATAGCTTTTCTTCCAAGAAGCAAGCATCTTTTTATTTCATGGTGGCAGTCACCATCCACAGTGATTTTGGAGCCCCCCACCCCCCAAGAATAAAATCTGTCACTGTTTCCCCTTTTATTTTCCATGAAGTTATGGGACCAGTTGCCATGATTTTAGTTTTCTGTATGTTGAGTGTTAAGCCACTTTTTTTACTCTCTTCTTTCACTTTCAACAGGAAGCTCTTCAGTTCCTCTTTACCTTCTGCCATTAGGGTGGTGTCATTTGCATAGCCTGGCATTTCACATGATATACTCTGCATATGAGTTAAATAAGGAGGATGGCAATATACAGCCTTGAAGTACTCTTTTCCCAGTTTTGAACCAGTATGTTGTTCCATGTCCGGTTCTAACTGTTGTTTCTTGACCCACATACAGGTTTCTCAGGATACGAGTAAGGTGGTCTGGTATTTCCATCTCTTTAAGAATTTTCCACAGTTTGTTGTGATCCACATAGAGTCTTTAGCACAGTCAGTGAAGTTGGAAGCAGATATTTTTCTGGAATTCCCTTGCTTTCTCCATGATCCAACAAAATGTTGGCAATTTGATCTCTGGTTCCTCTGCCTTTTCTAAAACCAGCTTGAACATCTGGAAGTTCTTGGTTCACATACTGTTGAAGCCTAGTTTGAAGGATTTTGAACATAACTTTATTAGCATGTGAAATGAGCGCTATTGTCCAGAGTTTGAACATTCTTTGGCACTACCCTTCTCTGGGATTGTAATGAAAACACCTTTTCCAGTCCTGTGGCCACTGCTTTGTTTTCCAAATTTGCTGTCATATTGAGTGCAGAACTTTAACAGCATCATCTTTTTAGGATTCTAAATAATTCAGCCGGAATTCATTCACTTCCTTTAGCTTTGTTTGTAGTAATACTTCCTAAGGACCACTTAACTTCACACTCCAGGATATCTGGCTCTAGTTATGACCACACCATGATGGTTATTCTGGCCATTAAGACCTTTTTTGTGTAGTTCTTCTGTGAATTCTTACCACCTTTTCTTTTTTTTTTAATTAATTAATTTATTTTAATCGGAGGCTGATTATGATTTTGTAGTGGCTTTCGCCATACATCGACACTAATCAGCCATGGGTGTACACGTGTCCTCCACCCTGAACCCCGCCTTTGCCACCCCTTCTTAATCTCTTCTGCCTCCGTTAGGTCCTTGCCATTTCTGTCCTTTATTGTGCCCATCTTTGCATGAAATGTTCCCTTGATATCTCTAATTTTCTTAAATAGATCTCTAGTCTTTCCCATTCTATTGTTTTCCTCTACTTCTTAGCATTGTTCATTGAAGAAGGCCTTCTAATCTTTCCTTACTATTCTCTGGAACTATGCAGTCAGTTGGGTATATCTTTCTCTTTCTCCCTTGGTTTTTGCTTCTCTTCTTTCCTTAGCTATTTGTAAAGCCTCCTCAGACAACCACTTTGCCTTCTTGCATTTCTATTTCTTTGAGACAGTTTTGGTCATTGCCTCTTGTTAAGTGTTACAAACCTCCATCCATAGTTCTTCAGGCACTCTACTGGATCTAATCCCTTGAATCTATTTGTTACCTCCACTATATAATCGTAAGAGATTTGATTTAGGTTACACCAGAACAGTCTAGTGGTTTTCCCTATTTTCTTTAAGTCTGAATTTTGCAATAAGGAGTTCATGATCTGAGTCATAGTCAGCTCCAGGTCTTGTTTCTGCTGACCATATAGAACTTCTCCATCTTCAACTGTAAAAATATAGTCAATTTGATTTCAGTATTGACCATCTGGTGATGTCCATGTGTAGAGTCATCTCTTGTGTTGCTGGAAAGGGGTGTTTGCTGTGACTAATCTCTTGACAGAACTCTTGTTAGCCTCTGCCCTGCTTCATTTTGTACTCCAAGGCCAAATTGCCTATTCCTCCAGGTATCTCCTGACTTCCTACTTTTGCATTCCAATTCCCTATGATTGAAAGGTCGTCTTGTTTTGTTGTTAGATCTAGAAGGTCTTGCAGGTCTTCAAGGTCAGAAGCTTCAAGTCAACTCCAGTTTCTTTGGCATCAGAGCTTGGGGCAAAGGTTTGGATTACTGTGATGTTGAATGGTTTATGTAGGAAATGAACCGAGATTGTTCTGTCATTTCTGAGACTGCACCCAAGTACTGCCTTTTGGACTCTTCTGTTGACTATGAGGACTACTCCATTGCTTCTAAGGAATTCTTGCCCACAGTAGTCGATATAATGATCATCTGAATTAAATTTGCCCATTCCCGTCCACTTTAGTTCACTGATTCCTAAAATGTCAATGTTCATTCTTGCCATCTCCTGCTTGACCACGTCAAATTTACCTTGATTCATGGACCTAACATTCCAGGTTCCTATGCAATATTGTTCTTTATGGTGTCAGATTTTACTTTCATCACCAGACACATCCACAACTGACTGCTGTTTCCACTTGGGCCCAGTCACTTCATTCTTTCTGGAGCTATTAGTAATTGCCTTTCACTCTTCCCCAGTAGCATACTGGACACCTTCCGATCTGGGGGTTCATCTTTCAGTGTCATATCTTTTTGCCTTATCATACTCTTTATGGGGTTCTTGTGGCAAGAATATTGGAGTGGGTGCTCACCCTCCCAGATCCAGAGCCCAGTGACGGGGGCCAGCCACAGTTCTCTAGAACAGCATCAGGTTGTCTGAGCCTGAGGAAAAGAAACAGCCTCTGGGTGCTTTCCTCAGAGGACTCAGGTGGGCGTGGGGGGTGCCTACATGGAGTGTGTGTGGTCGGACTCCTCTGAGAAGCAAAGGAAGCCGGGTATGCTGGATGGATCCACAGGCTTCTCTCTCCCTGATCTCCTGTGTCTCTCTGGAGCAGGTGAATACTGGCAAAGTGAATAAGGTCAATAATACAGACCATTTGTCAAGTGTTTGCTCGGTGCCGAGGGTGAGCTGCTGGTACGTGGCAGAGTCACAGGGGGGCCCGGAAGACACACTGGTGGGGGGCCAAGAGGGAGGGTCCTGAGGAGGGAGAATGTGCCAGCGCAGAAAGGAGATCGGGACCCTGGCATGCACCCTGTCTCAGCTGACAGCCTTTCCTCTGAGCTGCCTCAAACCTGGACACCTTCCCCCATCTCAAGGCCGTGATCCCTGGGGGTAACATCTTGTGGCCCACCCCCCCTCCCCACAATGTCCTGGAACACCAGAAACCACACAATGACAAAAAAGGAAAGAAAAAAGAAAAACAGGTCTTGCATAGAGTTTGCCAGGGCAAAGAGACACAGCCACGCCTGGCTCAGACACATAGCACCCGTAATCCCTTACTCAAGGAATTGACCAAAAAAACATCCTGGGGTTCCCCAGACACACCCAGACTATCTCAGCTCTGAGCCAAATCAGAGGATTGTGACACATCTCATGCGTGTTTGGTGGGAGAACTTTGTCACTGTATCTCCTTCGGTTTCAATTGCTAGGCTCTTGCCAGCAGCCCTCCTCCATTCCTCGAAGCAAGTGACCAAAACAATCTACAAGGTGTAGTCCTTCTGGGCAAAGAGGGCCACACAGATGGAGAATAGGTGGGCTTACGCTAGGAGAAGGGTCCCCGCCCTGGGCTGTGAGAACGCAGGTCCCAGGCAGACCTGTCTGCATCTCCCTAGGGTCCCCGTTCCTAGGGTCCCATCCTCCCAGGTCCTGGTCCCAGAAGCTGTTCTTAATAAGCAGTTCTCAGGGACCCAGCCTGGTCTCCGCAACCCAGGTCCTCACAGAGATGCCATCTCCTACTCAGAAGGACTGGAGGCGCTGGGTGCACAGGGTCTGCTCAGGGTGCAGACTGTGACCCGGGAAGTGTGGGTGCTGCTCAGGACACCCCACTCACCAGGTCTGTTCTCACTCAGAAACCACCCACCACAAAAATGGGGGCTGAGCCACCACCCGGAGGACCACATCTGTTCTCCAGGGGACCAGGTCTAGAGGGTAGAGGGTGGGAGAGGCCTCAGCCCGGGGGTGGGGGCGGGGGTGGAGGGCACCCTCCTGGAGGAGCAGCACCCCCCCAAGAAGGAGGGCGACACTGTACTGAGTGTCCACCCCGAGGATGTGGGTGAGCAGCATGGTTCTCAGTGCAGGTGGCCAGGCTGGAATTTGGGGGGCAACCAGCTCCCTGGGAGGGAGCGCTGGGCCAGGACGGGGGTGTCTGAGAGGAGCCGGATGGGGAGTCAATGGGACAAAGGGACAGCCCCTCGGGGACGAACAGGGCCAGCTAGGGGCTGGAATACACAGTCCCCACATTCCTCAGGCCTGGAAGGGGCAGGAAGAGCATAGTTGGCTGGGCCTCTAAGGCAGATATATGTCTCACATCCAGCTGTCCCTGTGCCATCCTGGCCAAGCCCAGTCCCTCTGGGGGCCTTTCTCCTTTCCTCTGTGGATTGGCGGAGGGGTGGAAACCTCCATGTCCCACCTGCTGGCCTTGCATGGGGGCACTCCTAAGGAGAGCTCAGCCCATGGTTCTCCTTTCTCCTCTCCTCCCCAAGGATGAAGGCGGCTGCCTGCCTATAGGACCAGCTTCTCTCCTCCCCACCGTGCATCCCCCAGGCCCCACAATCCAGTGGGCCCCGGGGAGCTTGGGCCGGGCCATGGCCCGTGCTGGCTGCTGCAGGAGGCTCAGCGATGGGTTTTCATGAAGCTTGTCCTCCAGGATACAGGCCCTGTCCTTTGGCTTGTCCCCTCACTGCCTGCCTGGCTGGTCCCTGCTGCCCCTATGACCACACTGTCCCAGACCTCATTGGTCCGTGGTCAGCCTGGTCGCATCCAGGTAGGGCCTTTGCCAGAACAGGGAGGTGGAAACCTCTTCATATGAGAATCGGCCAAACTGAAGGGCAGCGGGGATCCGTGGCTGATGTGGGAGAGAGGCAGGTGGAGCTGGTGGCTGTTGTCCTCATGGGTGGATGGACAGTTGCCTGAGGGGGCACAGGTTGTGGAAGGTGGTCTCCTCACTTCTCACAGCAGCACCAGCCTTTAGGGAGCATCAGATGAGCCCCCAAATTTAATATGAAATGAAAGATGTCACATATAAAGGCGTTCATACTGATGCCATCTATATGAAGCTCAAAACCAGGGAAAGTCAATCTATGATCATAGATAGCCCTAATATGGGTTCCCTCTGGACAGAGCTCAGCTGGGAGGGGATTCGAGGGATCCCCCATTTGGGATTTTGGGAACAGCCCCACTTCAGTCTTGTTGGTGGTTACACTGCCTATAAATGTAAGATTTTGCACTTAACTGGAAGTTATAGGCCACTTTTTAAAAAACGAAAAAAATTCACAAAGCCTACATTTTTAACAAGGAAAAAGTTTTACTAAAAAACTCAAATGTAATATCCCAGATAAACTGATAGACAGGAATGCAAAACAAATTCAAACAGAATCACCGTGATAGCTCTTGGGGTTTGTTTTTTGTTTTTTTTTTTAATGAGAAAAGAAGCTGGGGCAGGTAGGCGGGCGCTGTTTGTCTCCAAAAGAGTGACTAAATGTGGTTGAAAATGAAGAAGTGAGGGAGAAATGGGGAAATGGTGTGAGGTAATCCTTATACTATCCAAAAAAACCCAGAAAAGCTGTAAAGCCTCCGTAATCAAAAGCGTGTGATGTGAGCCAGGACCAGAAATGCAGAGCAGGAAAATACCACAGAGGAGTATGTTTGGGAACCTAGTTGATGACAAAGTGGAGTGGCAATTCACCGAGGGCAAGGTGGGCATCATTCATTTGACACTGTCAACTGGACGAGAAATGAATTCTTATGGAGTCTTCACTGTGACGCAAGACTGACCCTTCTGCTACGCCATTGCTCTGCTTCGACTCTGCAGCCCCCCACCCTCCCCATTCCAACCTTCCCTGAGCCAGCAGAAGCAGAAAGCCCCCTCCCACCTCCCCACCTGCCCACCCCCCGCCCCCAGTACCCTCATTCATTCAGCCAACACCAATTTTATTGAACACCTTCCAGCACCATGTGCTGGGTGTTCGTTGAGAAAAAGAGACAGGATGCCTGGCTCCGTGGTCGCCCACCGTCTGTCTCCCTGTTCAAAGTCCACCCGTCCATCCGAGCTCCGGGGCTCACACCTTCCTTTTCCAGCGGATTTCTCTTCTGTGGTTTTCGGCATCGTGCCCCGCCCTGCTGGGTTATTCCCATCAGCAAACCGCACGCTCAGATATCTCCCACTTTGAAAAACAAAACATCTCCTTTGAGTCACATCTCCCTGCATTCTCTTCACTGCTTCGTGGAGAAAAATAGCTGTAAATAAACACACGTCTATCAAAGAGTGTTCTGCATGTTCTGTTCCGTATGCTTTGCTTCCCACCACTTGTCTGCTTTCCTCCAATGACAGTCCCTGTCCCCCATCATTCCAGGGAAACTGCTCTCGACAAGGTCACCCATGAGCCCCGTGTGGCCAGAAGAAAGGGATATTTCAGGACTTCCTTGATGGCCCAGTGGCTAAGACTCTGCACTTCCACTGCAGGGGACGCAGGTTTGATCCCTATTCAGGGAACTAAGATCCCACACACCTCACGGCGTAGCCAAAAGAGAAAAAGAGGAAGAAAGGGGGTATTTCTCACTGCCCTTCTCGCCCCTCCACGCAGCAGCAAGTGACACAGCTGAACACGCCACCTTCCTGAGACTCTCCTCGCCTGCTGTGGTGATAATCCCACAAAGTCCCATGGTGTTCCTCTTTCTACTTACTTCCCAGCTCCTCTCTTCTCCTGGATGATCTGGGTTCCCCTGCCTCCATCCTCCGTGCACCCCACTGTCTCTCTGGGAGACACAGCCTGCGCTCGGGCACACAGCCCACATCTCCGGTCCTGCTGCTCCCCCGAGTTGGACACTCAGGTGCCAGCCTCTTACCGGATATCTGCCCTCAGATGTCTGACGGGCACTGCACACCTAACCTGCCCAGTAGAACTCTGAGTGGGGTATTTTTCCCTAAAGCTCACTTTTCTCAGATTTCCCCAGCTCTGTACAGGATGTCACCATTTAACCCAGTGAGCAGTGAGATTGCGCCTAAACCCAAAGGCCTATCTTCAGTCCTCTTTGCCCTGACATCTAACCCGTAGCCGTGCGCGCTCAGTTCTCAGTCGTGTATGACTCTGTGACCCCATGGACTGTAGTCTGCCAAGCTCCTCTGTCCACGGGATTTCCCAGGCAAAAATACTGGAGTGGGTCACCATTTCCCTCTTCAGGGGATCTTTCTAGTCCAGGGATGGAACCCTCATCTCCTGCATTGGTAGGCGGATTCTTTCCCACTGAGTCACCTGGGAACCCCAACCCATAACCAAGTCCTGCTAATCCATGTTACCTCTAAACTCACCTTGTTAATCTCCACCCCCACAGCCTCCAATATCACCTCTCACTGGGCTGACTGGATAACCTTCTGGCTTCCACTCTTCCTCCCTCTATTCGGCGTCCTCAGAGCCTTTGGAGGGAGGCTTTAAACAGGAGGCAAGGCACCTTGATGCAGCTCCTTACCCCCTCAACACACACACACACACACACACACACACACAGTCTTTTTTTTTTTGGCAACACTGCATGGCGTACAGGATCTTAGACCAGGGATCGAACTCATGCCCCCTGCAGTGGAAGCGTGGAGTCTTAACTGCTGGACCACCAAGTCCCACAGTCTTGTACTTACTATACGATCTAAACGTCTGCTTATGACCAGCTCCCACGACCTCCCTGCCCCAACACTTTGCTCCTCAGACACACTTCTCTTTTCTCTTCCTGCCTCAGGGCCTTTGCACTTGACTTCTCTCTGCCTGGAAAGCCCTTCCCCCAAAGTCCTCCCAGGGCTAACTTTTTCCGCTCCTTTCTGTCTCGGTACAGCAGGCACCAGCTATTTAAACAGCTTCCCACCAGCCATTAGTCTCTATTACAGCATCCTGTTTATCCCTTCTAACAATCGCCTCGATCTGGAGTTATCTTACCCATTCCCATTTTTTAAAAAAATTTCCTTTGGGTCTCCTTCCACCATGACATCATCCCCTGAGGTCTGGAGCCCCCTCCACCTTACTCAAGTTTGTAGCCGACACCTAGGACCAAGCCTACCCTCCCCCCAGGAAGTGCTCAATCAGTATTAGTCAAAAGAACAAACAAAAAAGAAAACAAATAAATAAATAAAGTGATGCAGAAATGAAATACAAGCTTTTCTTCCCCTGTGGAAGAGGGAGATTAGAGAGGAGAGGGGTTAGTAATGAGAGACTCTAAACTTTCCTGTGAGCTATTTTGGTATCACTTGACTTGTTTCATTAATCTAGCACCTTGTGAATCATTAAACACTAATAAAGTCACTGCGGAAGAAGAGGTTTCCAGGCTGACAAAGATAGGGAGAGCCAGGTTCAGGCTGCCAGGGCCAAAGTCCACCCAAGCATCAAATACTACCTGTAATTACATGGCTGGGAGGAGGAATTCTGGTTCGGAGCCAACTGGCAGTGCCCACAGGGGGAAGAGGACAGTGGAGCTTCACGGTGGTGATAGAATAAACCTCGCCCTGTACCCAGGTTACAGTATCACACGTACATTACCACACGTCAAATAAATCGCCAGTGGGAGTTTGATGCCTGACACAGGGCACCCAAAGCCGGTGCTCTGCGACAACCTGGACGGATGGGGTGGGGTGGGAGGCAGGAGGAGGGTGTTCAGGATGGAGGGGACACATGAATGCCTATGGCCACTTCATATTCATGTATGGTAAAAACCATCACACTACTGTAAAGTAATTGTCCTCCAGTTTAAAAAAATTAATTAAAATGAAAAACGTACCACACCACAATGAAAGGAGACAAGGCAGTTGAAGACGAGCCCCTGAAAACTAGACCCCAAATGATGACGAGTCAGGATTTGCTAGCCGTCCCACCAAAGGGTTTTCAGTAAAACCCAGATTTCAGTCTGGGCTCTGGAGAGTGTTTCCACATTAGCAAGTCTACACTCCCCACCCCACTCCCCTCATGGCTGATCCCCTGTGGAAGGAGAGGCAGGGAGCAGGAAGTTGCAAAGAAAGGAAAATAGGCGTTATGTGGAAGGATGTGACCAAGGATGAGGAGTCCACAGCAAAGGCCAGGACTCCCCCACCCCAACCTGTACCCTCTCGTGGCAGTGTCTTTTCTATGCTTCCTGGGGGTTTCCCAGGTGATGAATCTGTCTCCCTCCCCGGAGGACTCCTCTTCTCCTCCTGGGCTCTACCTGGATCCTCTCTAACACAGCCACAGCCACCTGTCCTCCCCTGGCCTCCTTCCTCCTGGCCAGGAATGGGCTCTGTTCCCTAGAGGCCAGCTCAGCTGAGGCCCCCAAACCGGCTTCTCTAGCCCAACCCCCTCCAGGCTCCTGGCCTGGACCCTTTTCTGCCTGTGATGCCAAGCCCTGGCATTCCTGCCTTTGCAAAGGCTCTGGGGCCTCCGGTATCTCCGTGACTACTGGACAGACGTGTGCTCACCTTCAAACTCCATAACCAGATTTCAGGGCTTGCAGAAACTCCTGGACCTCTCAGAGCATCGACTGAGGTGGAGCTGAAACTATGTCGAGATGGGTTTAGAAGTTCCCAACATGTGCAGAGAGAATATCCTTGTTTCCAGCCTTATGACCTAAAAGCCAGGTAGCCAGGCAAGGTTACACTGGTACCTGTGTGGACACAGTCAGTTGTAAGAGCATCTTCTTCACTCTTAAGTCCTGCTTACTAATTATTTGTATTATAACTGCAGCCTATGTGAGCAATGCTTAAAATATTATAACTTTAAAACGATGCATTCAATATCTGATAATATAGAAAACGAGCCAAATAAAAAGAACAAGAAGAGAAAATTGTAGTCAGGAAATCATTGCAGAGGGACTTCCCTGGTGGTCCAATGGTTAAGAATCTGCCTGCCAAGGCAGGGGACATGGGTTGAGCCCCTGGTCTGGGAAGATTCCTCATACTGTGGAGCAGTTAAGCCCACATGTCCCAACTACTGAAGCCAAAGGGCTCTAGAGCCCTTGATCTGCAACAAAAGAAGCCACTGCTATGAGAGGCCCCTGCACCGCGACTAGAGACTAGTCCCCACTCGCCACAACCAGAGAAAGCCCTCACAGCAACGAAGACCTAGCGCAGCCAAAAATAAATGAGTACAAAATACCAGTTAGCAGCTTACATTCCTTTTTTCTTTTTTAAAATTTATTTTTAATTGAAGGATAATTGCTTTACAGTATTGTATTGGTTTCTACCAAATATCAGCGTGAATCAGCCATAGATTTACTCCTGTCCCCTCCCACCTGAACATCCTTCCCACCTCCCTCCCCATCCCACCCCTCTAGGTTGTTACCAAGCAGTTTACAGTCTTTAAAAAATAGCCCTTTCAGAAACGGAAGAATTGTGTATGTCCACAGCTGCAGGATTCCATTCCAATATTTCTCAAAATCTCCCAGCATAGCTGGCCTTTTAGACACAACTGGTGGCCATTTGGTTTCTGCATGTGATACAGGTTTTAAAACCTCATTTCCTTCAACCATGAAAACACCCCCTCCCAGCCTCTGGGGAGACCAGAGTGGCACCTTCCCTCCTGCTTCGTGATCCCCAGATCTGTCTACACTGCTTTTCACGCACGGCTCCTGAGCTTCCTCTCACCCGCATCAGTGCTTTCATGGCCCAGTGCACTTACTTTACAAGGTTACAGGGCAAAGGCAATAACGCAGTGAGGCTGTGGTGTGCACCCTGCCATAGAGACAGAGCTGGCGTTTCTGCAGACACTTGGGCCTGTGCCAGCTGGCCCGTCAGAACCTACCTTGGCTGTGGAAATGGTGCCCGGAGCTGCCAACTATCACAGCCCACAGGATGAACTGAGCCAACCCACGTCGACTACCAGTCTGAGGTAGCCTGATGGCCAGGCCCCTTCTTTCATACAACCACAGTGGTGAATTCTGTACAAAGGGGTGGCAGGCCCACCTGAAGACAGAAAAATGTCAATTTCATGATTAAATGAGAAGCAAGTGCCCAAGAGGTAGATAGACGAAAAATAGATAGATAGATAAATGATGGAGATGATAGACAGAGGGAATTCCCTGGCAGTTCAGTGGTTAGGACTCTGAGCATTCACTGCAGGGGTCAGGGGTTCGATACCTGGTCAAGGAACTAAGATTCCACATGTAGTGTGGTATGCCCCTCCTCCGCAAAGATAGATAAACAGGTAGATAAGTAGACAGACAGTTGGAAGATAGACGATAGATAGACGATAAAGACAAAGACAGGTAGATGGTAAATAGATGATAGATGATTGTTTGGTAGGAAGAGAGCACTCGAATGTTGAAGCAAATGGGGAAAAGATTGACAACAGGTGAATTTGGGTAAAGGGTATATGGATGTTCTTTATATGCAATTTATATGCTAAAATAAGAAGTTTAAACAAATAAAAAGTAAAATTAAAATGCTCAGTATCTCTAAGGTGGTAATATGAATTGTTTTCTGTCCCAACTTATCTCTGCTTTTCAAATTTCTACAGTGAGTGTTGTTCATAATAGCTACAGATGTTATTAAGAAAGAAGTCTCGAAGCCATCATTTCTCCAAGGGTAGATCTCAGCCCAGGCACAGTCTAATAAGGCCCCTACCATGGGAGCCACCGTTTCAGTCTACAAAGAACCCAGCAGGGCGAGCAGGGGCTGCCGTCCTTGGGTCAGGTGGCGCCTCCCAAGGGCCAGGAAGAGACAGAACACGTGTGGGCTGTAGGAGCCAGAAGTTGAAGAACGGAAGCCACGCTCACCTAGAAAGAGTGCGCTGCTTTTTTCTGCCTCCTCAGATCTTTCTGATCATGATGAGTTTTGCTAATGCCTTTAATACCTTAAAGCCTAAGGACAGTGTCTTTCCAGCCTGTGCCTCTGGCTACAGCAACTGACGGGTAATGACAGCCCAACCTTGCTGGACACTGGTCCCTTCAAAACCAGAGATCAACAGAGTCCAATTTTTCCAGAATCCAGGACAAGAGCTGGGCCTGCTTAGCCCCAAATGTCATGTTTCATGATTTCAAATTCTTGAAACTCCATATCTTGTTTTCTGTTGCTTTAATCTGTTTGGGCTGCTATAACAAAGTCCCATAGACTGGATGGTTTAAATATACATTTATTTCTCACAATTCTGGAGGCTGAGATCAGGGTGCCAGCATGGCTGGGTTCTGGTGAGACCCTCTACTAGACGGCAGACGGCTGACTCCTCGTATCCTCCCGTGGCAGAGGGCAGAGAGGAAGCAAGCTCTGCAGGGACTCTTATAAGGGCATTAACTCTCATGGCCTCAGCTAATATTAATTACCTCCCAAAGGCTCCACCTAATACCATCTCATGGCCAGCAGGGTAGGATGGGGGCGAGTGGGGTGGTGTTCAATTTTAGGAAAACACATTCAGTTCATAGCATCCTCCAGGACTTCCCAGGACCCTGACACCTGGACAGACTTGAACCCCACCCTTTCTCCACCGGCAGTGCTGGGGAGAGGAGTGACCAGGTAGGTATGAGGCTTTAGAACCAGGGGAAAGTTTGCATCACAGCTGCTGTGGCCACATAGGCTAAGGTAAATGTCAAGAATTCCAGGGGCCCCAGAGCCTGCCCAGGTATGTTCTGACTCACTGGCTACTTCACTGCAGATAGAAAGGACAGAGTGGGGAGGACTTAGATCGTGAGTGGATCCCCAAAGCTGATTTTCGTGAGGCTGTGATTCCCAATTGTCTTCTTCCTTATTCAAAATGATGGGGGAAGGGGGTAAGCGCGGGGAATGGACCACGTGAAGAGGAGGCCCTGCAGACAAGAGCAGAGCAAAGATGTAGAAGCCAGGAGAGGCAGGGCTGTTGAGGGGGAGGTCAGAAGTACAGCACGCTGTCACTGGGACATGATCTGAGGGCCAAGAGGGGCTGAGGGGGTAGCTAAGCCAGGACACAGAAGGCCTTTTTTGAAGTTGTGGTGAAATATATACAAAAAAATGTTTTTTTACCTTTTTTGTTTGTTTGCTTTTTGGCTGCTCCACGTGGCTTGCAGGGATCTCAGGTCCCTGACCAGGGATTGAACCTGACCATGGCAGTGAAAGTGACAAATCCTAACCACTGGGCCACCAGGGAATTCCTGTAAACGTAACCACTTTTAAGTAGACAGTTCAGCTGCCTTAAGTAAACACTTTTGTGCAGCCATCACTGCCAACCATGTTTTAGAATGTTACCGTCTTCCCAAACTGAATCTCTGTACTCATTCCTCTCCATTCTCCTTTCCCTTCCAGTGGCAAAAATGTCAGCTGTTTTCAAAACGTGTGGGACAGTTTCTACTTCACGTCGGCAAGTCTTCACTCATCGTTGACCGGAGACACATTAATGTCACGGGCGTTAGTTTCTGCAAAAATCCCCCTTAAATAAATGAAGTGTTATTTCACTTTAATAAAATGCGAACGTTTTACTTTAATAAAGTGCTAATCCACAACAACAATTTCTGATTTTTTTTTTAAATTTAGAAGTCTCTTAGGATTGCGAAATTAGCTGCCCAATTTCATTCAGCCACCACACAGAAAACAGACCCAACAGTCGCAATAGTGCGAATTTTGAAAGGATTGCGGTTATTTGACTAGAGTAGTTATGACTTGTTTTACCCGAAACTTTTGGCTTATTCTCTTAATAAGAACCAATCTGTTTCAGGTCTAACTTTGCAAGACTGGGCTCCAGAAGCATAGTGAACAAGAAACACAAATTCAAAGTATGACAACTTAAAAGTCAATCTGTTACTTATACAGACAGAACACTTTGGAATTTTGCAAACTGCATAAAGACAGTTGTTTTTTGTGGGTTTTTTTTTTTTTTAACAATGTTGTGTTAGTTTCTTATATACAGCAAAGTGACTCAGTAATGCATATATATATTCAGATATTCTTTTTTACAATGGTTTATTACAAGATATTGAATGTAGTCCTCTGTGCTACAGAGGACTTTGTTGTTTATCTATCTTGTATACAATAGTTTGCGTCTGCTAACCCCAAACTCCGCACGACTTGGTAACCACGAGTTTGTTCTCTTTCTTCTCTTTGAATCCGTTTCTGTTTCATAAGTTCATTTGTGTCATATTTTAGATTCCACATGTAAGTGACATCATATGGTATTTGCCTTTCTCTTTACGACTTACTTCACTTAGTATGATAATATCTAGATCCATTCATGTTGCTACAAATGGCATTATTTCATTCTTTTATGGCTGAGTAATAGTCCATTGTATATATGTGTGTGTGTGTATGCCACATCTTTATCCATTCATCTGTCAATGAACAGTCAAGTTATTTCCATACCTTGGTTATTGTAAACAGTGTTGCTATGAACATAGGGATGTATATATCCTTTTTTAATTAATTTTTTTTGTTTGGAGTATAGTTGCTTTACGATGTTGTGTTAGTTTCTGCTGCATAACAAAGTGAATCAGCTGTACGTATACATATATCCCCTCTTCTCTGGATTTCCTTCCCATTTAGCTCACCACAGAGCACTGAGTAGAGTTCCCTAAGCTATGCAGTAGGTTTTCATTACTTACCTTTTTGTTTGCTTTATATATATTTTAATTGAAGGATAATTGCTTTACAGAATTCTGTTGTTTTCTGCCAAATCTCAAAATGAATCAGCCATAGGTATACATGCATCCCCTCCCTTTTGAACCTCCCTCCCATCTCCCTCCCCATCCCACCCCTCTAGGTTGATACAGAGTCCCTGTTTGAGTTTCCAGAGACGTATAGCAAATTCCCGTTGGCTATCTATTTTACATATATTAATGTAAGTTTCCATATTACTCTCACCATACATCTCACCCTCTCCTCCCCTCTCCCCATGTCCATAAGTCTATTCTCTATGTCTGTTTCTCCACTGCTGCCATGCAAATAAATTCTTCAGCACCATTTTTCTAGATTCTGTATCTACTCATTACTTACCTATTTTACACAGAGTAGTGTACACACATCAACCCCAATCTCTCAATTCATCCCACCACCCTTCCCCTCTTGATATCCATATGTTTGTTCTCTCCGCCTGTATCTCTGTTTCAGCTTTGCAAATAAGTTCGTCTGTATCATTTTTCTAGATTCCCCATACGAGTGATATTATATCTGTTTTTCTCTTTCTGGCTTACTTTACTTTGTATGACAGTCTCTAGGTCCATTCACATCTCTGCAAATGGCACAATTTCCTTCTTTTTATGGCTGAGTAATGTTCCATTGTATATAGATACCACACCTTCTTTATCAATTCCCCCGGTGATGGGCATTTAGGTTGTTTCCACAGCCTGGCTATTGTGAGTAGTGCTGCAATAAACACTGGGGTGTATGTATCTTTTTGGATTATGGTTTACGCTGGGTATATGTCCAGGAGCAGAATTGTTAGGTCAAATGGTAATCCTATTTTTAGTTATTTGAAGAGCCTCCATACTGTTCTCCATAGTGACTGTACCAATTTACATTCCCACCAACAGTGTAGGAGGGTTCCTGTTTCTCCACATCCTCTCTGGCATTTATTACTTGTAGACTTTTTAAATTTAATTTATTTTAATTGGAGGATAGTTACTTTACAATATTGTGATGGTTTCTGCCATACATCAACATGAAGCAGCCTCAGGTAATCCCCCCATGTGTCCCCCAGTCCTGAACCCCTCTCCCACCTCCCTCCCCACCCCATCCCTCTCGGTTGTCCCGGAGCACCAGCTTTGAGTGCCCTGCTTCATGCACTTGCCCTGCTCACCTGTTTTACATATGGTAATGTATATGTTTCAATGCTGTTCTCTCTATTTGCAGACTTTTAAATGAGGCCCATTCTGACTGGTGTGAGGTGGCAAATGAAGATAGTTTTGATTCACATTTCTCTGATAATTAGTGACGTTGAGCATCTCTTCACATGCCTATTGGTCATCTGTATGTCTTCTTTAGAGAAATGTCTATTAAGTTACAGACTGCTGTTTGTTCAACAGAACTGAAAAAATTCTGGCCCAAGTGGCACTTATTTAGCCCAAATGACCAAAGACTATTTTATACCAAATTTGAATTTTTGAGAAATGGTTAACATTAACACTATGTGTGTTTTATACGTCAGATTAAGAGGTCATGGGCTTTCCTGGTGGCTCAGTGGTAAAGAACCGACCTGCCAATGCAAGAGACACAGATTCAATCCCTGATCTGGGAAGATTTCAGATGCCTCAGGGCAACTACGCCCAGGAGCTGCAACTGCTGAGCCCACGAGCCTAGAGCCCAGGCTCCACAAGAGGAGCCACCACAGGGAGAAGCCGGCGCACCGCAGCTAGAGAGTGGCCCCCGCTGGCCGCAGCTAGAGAAAAGCCCGCACGGCAACAAAGACTCAGCACAGCCAAAAATAAATGAATAAAAATTATTTAAAAAAAAAAGGGTTCAAGAGTATATAAAGTAGAGCCATGCGTTACTACCTCTGGCTTCCCAGGTGACTCGGGGGTAAAGAACCCATCTGCTAAGCAGGAGACACAGGATTCTTGGGTCAGGAAGATCCCCTGAAGAAGGAAATGACAACCCTCTCCAGTATTCTTGCCTGGGAAATCCCACGGACAGAGGAGCCTGGCAGGCTACAGTCCATGGGGTAGCAAAGAGTCAGACACGGACACAAGTTAGTGACTAAACAATGATTACTACCCCTAAGGACATTATGCACAAGATAAACCCAAGAGGTTATGACAGTGTTTCGGGTGGAAACAGTCTTATGCAAAAACAGTCTAGTGTCTCTGCTGCGTGGGTCTGTATCTTAAAGAAATTTCAGGGATGACTGAGAGAAAAAAAAATCTCAGTCCATTAAAGATGGATAGAAAAAGTCAGTTTGTGGGATTTTAAATGCTTGCTTAAGAAAAAAATTCAGAACACATCACTTTCCATACAAAGAAAAATAGCAGACTTCTGGATGACCATATCTGATCACACTACATGATTTAGAACAGGGGTCACAGACTGGTTCGGGTGCATGGTCTTTTAGGAGCTGGGCAGTACAGCTAGCTGGAGGTGAGCGGCTGGGCAAACGAGTGGTTTCATCTGCATATTTGCAGCCACTCCCCATTACTCACAGTACCACCTGAGCTCTGCCTCCTGTCAGATCAGTGCAGGATAATAAATGTAACACACTTGAATCACTCCGAAACCACCACCACCACCCCACCCCACCCTGGTCCGTGGAAAAACTGTCTTCCACAAAACCAGTCCCTGGTGCCAAAAAGAGGTTGGGAACCAATGATTTATAATGAAACCATGTCTATGGTTAAAAGCTATTTTCTGCTGTACTCATTCCTTAAATAGCATCAATTTGTGAGCTAAAGTTCATCTTCAGTTCAGCTACATTTATGGCAGAAGATCTTGTTTCCAAATCAGTGACACTAATTTTCCTTAAGTGTAACAGCACTCAATTTTTAGTAGCAATTATATTTTTAAAAGGTTAACAACTTGTAGGACAAAAATATTCTAGCCATGTTTATTTTCTACCTTTTTAGTTACTATCACTTACACTATTTGCAGAAAGAGTAATCTACCTACAAGATGGTCTTTCTTATGCTCCCATCCCACATCTCATTCAAAGGATTTTCCTTCCTCCTTGCTCATTTCTAACTTGGTTGGTGCAAGTGCAGGAATTTCAGATAATACACAAGATACCTGTGTATTTTGGATAGAGTGAATAGCCATTCCCTTCTCCAGGGGATCTTCCTGACCGAGGGATTAAACCCAGGTCTCCTGCATTGCAGGCAGATTCTTTACCATTTGAGCCACCAGGGAAGCCCCAAAGGTAGAAAGAAGACAAAAAATCCTTAGTTTTACAGTGTGCCCAAAATTAGATATGAGAAATAGTTGTCTGTCAAGAATCTTGAGAAGATCGGGCCACCGAAGGTCCCTCTCTGTGCAATCTGATATGTCTGCAACAGTAGATTAGCAAGAAAGTCACCTTAGTCAACTAGTTATGCAAACAGCACTGACAGCAAGTACTAAATACACCTTCTGATGAAAACTGATGAAACCTTTTGTTAATAATCCCTTCCGAGAGGTCCCCAGCTCTACAGTTACGCTTTGCGTTAAATCACTGTTCAGGACTTCCCTGGTGGTCCAGTGGTTAAGAATCCACCTACCACTACAAGGGACACAGGTTTGATCCTGGGACAATTGCACATGCCATGGGGCAACTGAGCTGGGTACCATAACAACTGAAGCCTGAGCTTCAAGAGAAGCCACTGCAAACAGAAGCCCATGCTCAGCAATGAAGACCCAGCACAACCAAAAATAAAATTAAAGTAAATAAATAAAATCATTAAAATAAATAATTAACCCTTAAGTTATTCGAGGAAATACTCATAGGAAGTAACTAGTGGCAAGACACTCGTTGTGAAAACTGAGGCAAATGAGTTGACAAATTCCCGAGAAAAGCCAAGTGACATCATTTGTCAGAATAAATGCTGGACAATACAACACCGGTCCAAACCTGAAATCTGTAAATTAAGATGGTGCTCCTACCAAGCAAGTTTTGGAATGGATGGCAAATTTCTCGAGGTGCCAGAAGGAGCATTTTCACCAGTCTCCCCTTCCCCCAAAGGAGTGGCTGAACATGTAAATAGTGTGAGAAAGAAAATGGGAAAATGTACCCACAGGAAGTGGCTCCGACTTGGAGAAGCCACCATGAGAAAACAAACCACAGACTGATGCCCAATGGACTCTCCAAAAAACACAAAGGGGGCGGAGGCAGAGTTAAGGCACCTAAATTTTTTTTTTTTAATCCAAGTGACTTTGGCCTTTTACAATATTTTACACTATTTTTTAAAAGAGGATTTCAAGCATGTGGGAAACAGGCAAATTGTTTCAAAAACCCTGCGTGGCAAATTCAGTTTGCAAGTGTCCTTCAGATGTTTGCCAAGGATAATAAAGCCGACTGTTGGCGGTGTCCGGTCCTTCTTCCTCCCTGACGCTCGCTGGAACCCCGAGGACTGTGCAGAGTCACAAACAAGCGGGCTGCAGGAAAGGGGCGTGGCATCTACATCGCTCGAAAACAGCTCGGCTCTCGCTTGGCAGATTTTCGAGAACCGTGATTGCCTCTTCTACGTGGAATCGTTCTCCTCGCCATATTCACAGAATTTCTCCAATCGTCTAATATTTCAGTGACAGTCAGGACACAAACACGTGTCCTGCGCTGCATTTATGGCAAAAGATCTCGTATTCAAAACCGTGGCCCCCATGTTCCCTGTAATAACAGCACTCGATTTGTAGCGGCCATCGTATACTTCAAAAAGGTTAACAACTTGGCGTCTTGGTGCAGGGCACCTCTGGCCAGGCGTCTCCCTCATTTTCCTTTGACGCCAACCTCTTCGTAAACCTGCCTTCCGACCGCACGGCCAGGTTCTCGCTGCTGCCCCATCCGTCCTTCCCAGCCGCTTGGTCTCCGGCGTGGCTGCGGGGGCAGGTCCCCCGCTCGCTGCTGTTCCGGCCGCAGCCCGAGGCGGGGCGATAGCGAGTCGGGGGCGCAGGTGGCGCGCGCGGAGGGCGGCTAGGCGTGTCCCTAGGGTGTGCTGGGGCCGGACTGGGCGCCCGGCGCCATCCAGCTAGCCAGGGTCGCAGCTGGCCCCGCACCGTGACCTCCCTATGCCCAGCGACATCTGTGCTAGGGTAAAACAAGGCTCGGCGTCAGGGGCGGCGATGCCAGGGACTCGGCCTACTGCGCAGCAGCGCCGCGCACCGGAAATCTCTGAATATTGCATAGATCCTCCCTTGGTACGCGAGACGATCGACTCAACATCAAGCTTTGGTTTTGTTTAAAAAAGGGGAAAAAAAGGCCTTTGGGATTATTTTTGCTTGTTGAAAATCCATACCGATAAAATGATGTACTGAGAGTAGTCCTGATTTGGGGTGTGTGATTGGCAAACAGAAAATGAAAGAATAGAATAATAAGAGGTTGAGAATATACGAATGTACTTCTCTAAAAAAAAAGAGAAAACCTTGGGGAGTCGGGAGGCGGGGGTGGAGGGCAGGCCCGCTCATGGGATTCTCCGGGTCGCAGATAATGTTAAGCTCTCAGAAAGCAAATCTGGCAAAGGGATCCGTGTTCTTTATTTTTATGGGCCCCCACCCCTCTGGGTCAGAAGAAGGCTAATTATGCCGCAGGAACAATCAGTCCGTGAAATCTCAATGGCTTAAATCAGTGGAGTCTTTTTCTTGCTTGTGTTCCCGGTCCACCGTAGGGGCTAGGGGGACCCTCTATCCGGTAGGGCTCGCCAGCCTCCTGGAGGCAGGCTGAAGCCACCGAGGCTCCACCTGATCACTCAGCAACCTGGCAGGGACCCTGTACATCACTCTCCAGCTCTTAAAACTATTGCCAGAGAGTGGTGTGTCACTTTTGCTCCCATTTTCAGTGGCCAAAGCGAACCACATGCTCACGCCTACCCCCAAAGATATGGGAAAAGAAAACTTCAGCAGGGGCAGGAACAAGGATAATGGGAGTGTTCTAAAGTAGTCCTGATGGCCATCACACCACCCAATCACTGTGCCGAGCCAACTTCTTCTTTTTTTTTTCAATTTATTTTATTGAAGCATTTCAGTACTTCATGGTTTACCATGTGTTCATTTTTGCTGTACAGCAAAGTGATTCAGTTATTCATGTACATATGCATTCTTTTTCATATTCTTTTCCATTATGGTTTATCACAGAATATTGAATAAGTTCCCTGTGCTCTATATATACAGCAGGTTGTTCTTTATCCATTCTATATTTTATAGTTTGTATCTACTAATCCCAAACTCGCGATCCATGCCTCTGTCATCTCCCTGCCCCCTTGGCAACCACAAGTCTGTTCTCTCTGTAAGTCTGCTTCAATTTCATAGATAAGTTCATTTGCATCGTGTTTTAGATTCCACATATAATTGATATCATATGGTACTTGTCTTTCTCTTTCTTACTTCACTTAGTAGAATAATCTCTAGATCCATCCATGTTGCTGCAAATGTTCGTCTGTCGATGGACATTTAGGCTGTTTCCATGTCTTGACTGTTGTAATTAGTGCTGCTATGAACATAGGGGTGCATGTATCTTTTTGAATTATAGTTTTGTCTGGATATATGCCCTGGAGTGGGATTGCTGGATCATATGGCAACTCTGTTTTTAGTTTTTTTAAGGAAACTTCACCACGTTTCCCATAGTGGCTGCACCAATTTATAGTCCCACCAACAGTGTAGGAGGATTCTCTTTTCTCCACACCCCCCTCCAGCATTTATTACTTGTAGACTTTCTGATGATGGCCATCCTGACCCATGGGAGGTGGCACCTCTTTGTAGTTTCGATTTGCATTTCTCTAACAGTGTATCTGGGGCTTCCCAGGTATTCTGCCTACCAATGCAGAGGATGCAACAGACACTGGTTTGATCCCTGGGTCGGGAAGAAATCCCCTGGAATAGCAAATGGCAACCCACTTCAGTATTCTTGCCTGGAAAATTCCATGAACAGAAGAGCTGGCAGTCTATAGTCCCATGGGGTCTCAAAGAGCTGGACACAACTGAGTGACTGAGAACAGATACACACAGTAGTTTATCTAACTTCTTTGGGAAGGTCTGAGTGAATAAATAAACCCAAGAAAGGGAAAGACGTAAGATAATTGGAAAGAGGTTACATTTGTCACTGTTTTTCTATTGTAGCTCCCCTTAAAAGGACAGAGGCCACAGCCTGGCAGAAGTTGGCATCACTGCCCCAGCTCAGCACAAGTATGAGTTGGCTTAGGTACAGAGAATGCACCTGCCTGGTGTGCTCCCTACACACTTAGCTACCAACCACCTCCTGGCCACTGAAAAAGCAAAAAGCTTCTATAGAAAGATCAGGACAGAGGGAAAGAGACTAAAGACAAAGTATTAATGGTCTCACGATCTTGATACATTTGTTCAAAGACTTGCCGGCTTTCACCCATCTCCTTCCACCCCCAACTCCATTTCTGTCACTCTCTCACACACACACACACACCAAAAAATGCCACCATGAAGCTTCAGAACATCAGGAATAAAATCTTCAAAGCTACCGGTTAGAAGAGATACACTGCCTAGAAAGGAGTAAGAATCAGACAGCCCTGGCAGAGGGCTTTTCGCTTGCAAGCTGCTGTTTATGTTTGCTATTTTTGAATTACTGTGGCTACTGTTGTGTTGCATTTTCCCCCCCAGTTCACAAAAATGAATCACTGGCTCAAAAGAGGTTCTTCAAAATGTAGAGGAATGATGAAAATGGCATCATGAATCATCAGAAGAACACAGTAGGCATAATGAATAAATAGTTCTCCAGTATAGCTATGAAATACGAAACTGCATATTCTAACATAGATAAATTCTTGGGTAATGATTTTTACACATGTAGCCATAAATGAAAATTTGGAGTATAAGTTCAGTGAAAAATATTTGAAAATTTTATTTATTGAGCCAGCAATCCATTGCCCCTAGTCCTCAACATGTTACCATTAAAATTAAAACTTTGATAAATAGTAGTCTGAAGCTATTAAAAAAAAAAAAAAGGCTCCATTGTCTTTCTAAAAGCAACCAATCCAGTTTTCGTGGAACAAACATGAAATAATACTTTCTAAACATAATTAATATCCTTGTTACTAAAAGTGCAAAGGAGACCAAAGCATCACTCTAGGCATCGTTTTAAGCTGCTGCCCTCTTTAACAAATGCACATAGAAGTCACACAACTACCAAAAAGGCTGTAAACCAGCTGCAAAAACAATGATAACGACTATTCTTGGAGAGACAGCCAAAGAGATTATTGACAAAATTCCTTTATCAGATAACACGGTTAGACATTGCATAACATTAAGAATACACAAAAGTAGAAAAGCAATTAGTGCGTACACATGCTATCGGATAGTTTTGCTTTTCAGCAAGCCAAAACTGCTCACGTGGGGGGTATGAAGCAAGCCCTTGGCATATACGGGGTTCCAGCATGAAGGAAAATGTTGCCTGGCTTGTCATTTTGTGTGTCGCGCCAAAGTATGATAAGAGACTCCTCAATTACAGATTATTTACTTTGTGAGTCATGTGCTGGAAATGGTACTTTAGGATGGGTGCCAGAGTTGAAGCGGCCACGGCTGCCATAAGCAAAGCCCTGCACTGTGGATAAAAGAGGTTGTCCCTTTACATGCTGTTTATTCACAGAAAAGCATTAATGGTCAGCAAAATGCAGCTGGACCTTGATTCCGGGTTAGGGGAAGTTAAAAACAAAAACAAAAACTCTCATCTAATTCTGGTAGACTAAAATGCACATCTTTTCAGCATATGGCGGGGGCGGGGGGGCGGGGGGAACAGGTAGTATACAGGTCAGTATGCTTTTAGTTAGGGACAACAGAAACCCAATTCCAAGTGGATTAAACAATAAATGGAACTAATTAGATCGTTTGTGATGTCAGGGCTCTGGCTCCATTTCACTGCAGGTGCCTTGGCTATGTCCTCCTTTGTATTGGCTTCTTTTCAGCTTCCCCTGTGGTAGAAAATGGTTACAGCAGCACCAAACCCCACACGTTCAAGCCACACACTCCAGACAAAAAAAGTGGCTGTATGCCGAATCCCCATAAAAATCCCGAGATTTACACTGATTGGATGGGTTTAGGTCATATGTCCGCTTCTGAACCAATCACAGTGTGGCTGGGGGTGGAACCCTCTGATTGCTCCACCCCTTGGGCCGAATAAAGAGGCAAAGCCAGAAAACAACAGAGGATGGAGTAGGAGGGTGATTTTACAGATACAAATTATTCCTTAGTCTTAAAATACTGTTTTATCTTGTAATTTAAAATCATTGTTGAAACTATGTGTTTTTTTGTTTGTTTGTTTGTTTTTTGCTACAGATTGGTAATGCGTGGTGTGAAACCTTTGAAGAACTATGCTTAGTGGTAAAGAACCCGCCTGCCAATGCAGGAGATGCAAGAAATGTGGGTCAGATCCTGGGGAAGATCCCCTGGAGACAGAAATGGCAACCCACTCCAGTATGCTTGCCTGGGAAATCCCATAGAGGAACCTGACGGGTTAGAGTCCATGGGGTCGCAAAGAGTCGGACAGCACTTAGCGACTGAACATGTGTGAGCGTGCTCTAAGAGGATGCTTCAAGAATCTAGTACCTAATGACCATCCCTTGCAAATCCACGTTTCCCTTAGTAGCAAATACTTAAACAACTATTACAAATTCACACCTCCTAATAAGTCTCTTTCATCCATTTCTGTCACAGGGAATGGAGTCACTAAGTGGCATGGAGAGAGCTGGAAGCATCAGGGCTGACTTTCTGCTGTGCCATCATTCCCAGCTCTGCCCACCTGGCACCAGCTCTACAATGTCAGTGTCCCCTGCAAGTTGTCCTTGCCAAAGCAGCGCCTCTCTCCGGCTCGTCCTCTCTGTTTCTGCTTCTCCTTCTGCAGTTCCTACATTCCATCCCTCACCAGTCTGGTCTCTCTTCCTACACAAGGACTCATGCCTGTCCCAAAATGACCTGCTCAGCCCCAGGGCTCCCTGACCTTCCAGGTCCAGCAGCCAAAACCCACCTAGGAGAACCACTGCCTCTTAAGTCTAAGTCTCCAGAAGAGAGAGATTGTTCTGCTTGCATCAGGTGTCCACATCTGGTCCCATTAGCTATAGAAGCCTGTGGATCCCACCAATGTGGAGGAAGAAGGAAGATCACAGCAAAGGGGACACTGGCTCCATAAGTACTTCAGAGTGTGTCTGCAGATCCTTTGGGCGACATCCTGACATCCTCCTCTAAGTGTACCTTTTGCAGACAGTTCACAGGACGGCATGGACTTCGCTGTCCCATGAGTGGAGAACAGCACACCAGTGAACCAAGTGGAATCAGGATAAGCTCCCTGTAGGCTAGAAAAATCTCCATTTCCTGCTGACATGAGGAGAGAGCTGGCCTGACATGGATCCAGAGTTGGCTGCACCCCTGGATCTGATTGAAGTCTGGGTGATTGCCAAGCTGATTCATCTAGGAACTGGAGAAAACCACCAGGCTGTAGCTTAGACCAAGCCTCACACCACATCACCTGATTCCTGTCTTATTCCCCTGCCAGATCTGTTGCATCTTTATTGGCTCTCCTGATGACTTCTTCTGTCATTGGAAGTTACTCATACTTTGGCTGTGCAAAACTGGAACACGCATGAGGCACTGAGGCAGGAAAAAAACCCTGGGCCCTGCTGAGAGTTGAACCCCAACTCCCCCTCCACCCCCTACTTTGGATGTAAGCTCCTGACCCCAAACTCTTATTGGCAATAGTTGCCATCCCAAACCAGCTCTCTAACCTTTTAACATGATCTCCAGACATTAAACAAGATCCTTGGACTTCCCTTGCGGCTCAGTGGTAAAGAATCTGCCTGTCAATGCAGGAGACACGAGTTCGACCCCTGATCCGGGAAGATCCCACATGCTGCAGAGCAACTAAGCCTGTGTGCCACGACTACTGAGCCTGTGTTCCACAGCCCAGGAGCTGCAACTACTGAAGTCCATTCATCTAGAGCCTGTGCTCTGTAGCGAGAGAAGACACTGCAATGAGAAGCCTGCGCATCACAACTAAAAAGTAGCCCCCACTCACAGAAACTAGAGACATGCCCACACAGCGATGAAGACCCAGCACAGCCAAAAATAAATAAATAAACCAATAAAAATAAAAGCCAGGAACCTTGGATTCCTTGACAAAAAATAAAACACGATCCTTTTACAGACTACAAGCCCATTTTTTTCCCTCGTGGAATTTTATCTCTCTCTCCTTGCATAAGAAGGAAGTAGCAGTGATGATGAGGAAAACATGGCTTTGGGGGTAAGTAAGACCTGGATTTGAGCCCTTGACCCACACGGGAGCAATGGGATTCCATTCAGGAGGCTTGCCTCTATGAGCCTAATTCTTGACCAGGAAATTTGTGATGAGACTTTCATGAGGATTAAACTAAAGAACCTAATATCAAATGGCTGAAACAGTTGAGTCTCAAATGTTAGACCTTTTGCCCTCCTTTGGGGAAGGGATGAAAGCAAAACCTATTCTAAGTATCTACTCCACACTCTTTCTCTTCCACCCAAAAGCTGATCAATCCCACCAACACTTATTGAACATCTGCCATATACATTGACAAGGTAATAAGAGAATCCAGCATGAACTCTGAACTCCAGGAAATCACATCTCCATATCTCCATCCTCACCTATAAATTTACCATCAGTGGGAAATCGTGGTGTCTACTTCCCAACCTCCCAGAGGTCTTGGTGACCATAAAACTTTGTAAATGACACTCAAAAGAAATAGTCCCAGTTTCTTCTCTCCAGGAATGTCTCAGCAGCAGGATTCTCCAAAGGACTCAGTCTGTTTTTCTCCCTTCTCTCTACCTCTTACATCCTTGCTCACTCGATTCCCAGCTCCTTGGAGGAGCTGAACATGAGTGATCACCGCCCCAGTGGAAAGTGGAATAACAGTGCAAGAAAGACCAGTAGCTGTGGTTCAGGACCATGAACAGCGCCAGATGGACTCCTCCTGGTCCAGACAGGTGAGTCCTCCTAGCCCAGGGCCTCCCTGCATACAAGAGCCATTCTGCTGACAGAATGGCTGCCTCGCATAGGTTTGGCTCCTGATGCTCCAGTGTTCTTACCTGGAGAATCCCAGGGACGGGGGAGCCTGGTAGGCTGCCGTCCGTGGGGTCACACAGAGTCAGACACAACTGAAGTGACTTAGCAGCAGCAACTGGAGTCACTGGATCTACAGTAGTGCTCATGCTGTGAATTAGGATGACAGCCCTCCTCTTGAGGCTGGAAGATGGCTCTGAAAACCAAAAATACTGGGAACACTTTCCATTTGGACCTATGCATGGAGAAAGGGGAGCTCCAATTGTCAGCTTTGAGGGTAAGCAGATGTAAAGGGGTGGGGCATCTGTGGATTTGCCTAAGAGCTGTTCATAAGCCAAGTCACAGTGCTTTTCTGCTTTAAGCCTCCTGTTCAAGTTAGTCAATGACTTTCAGGTACAAGAGTTCATGGAGGAGTGTCCCAGCAAGGACCAAGCCCAAAGGAGGTCTGAACCTTTTCTGCTGGTCTTGTCTGTTGCACATGGAAGGTGATCTTTCCCTCCTCGAGACTCCACTTTTAGAGCAATGCCTCTCATAGCAAAACTCCTTGACCAGTGTTGCTTCCTCCTCCTACCCCTCACTGAAGGCCTTGGAGAACATGAAGTCTGTTTACTTCGTCTACTGTCTGTTTACTCTCTCACTGTCCTCCTTTCCTTGTATCTCAAGCCTCAGGTCTCACCTGCCTGTCTTTGCCTACAAAATCTGCTTCACCACCCTGGATGCTAGACTCTCATCCCTGAGGCTAGCAATGTGGAATCACCTTTGATTCTTCCTCTCCCTCCTCCTCTGTTATATCTGCTAGTGAAAACTTTTATCCTTTCTTTAGAAGTCTCTAAATCAACCATTCATCAAAAGCTTTGTATGAAGGTTTTTAATTATTTTCCAGATTGCCAGTTGAAACTGAGGAGGTGACCACACACATTCAGCCTATTCACCCTTGGAGATCCTTCCAAGATGATGGTAAAGAATAAAAAGGGAATAAACCCCAAATTAAGAAGAGAATAAAAGGGTAGTCCTAGAAAAGAAAATAATCTGAAAGACTGAAAATAGATGGAGAAGAAAAAACTGATGATGTTTGGGTATGCATGGAGAGAAACTCAACCTGTGAATGAAATTTGCCCCCAAGGACTGCTCACAAAATGGAGGGCAGGGCCCAGGTTCACTGTTTGAAATCTTGGATCTTGGGTGGATTGTTCCCTGCTTGTGAAAAGAAGATCTAGAGGAAAGGACGGAGGGAGATAGAAACTTTCTGGCCAGGGGCTGTGCTAACCTCCCACTGTTCTGTAATGGGACCAGTCATCACCCAATATCATAGCAGAAAGGTAACCACTTGAGCTACTGCTGTGAAATGAGATCAAGGTTGGGGCCTCAAGGATCTAGCAACTGAAAGATGCTGACAGGGAGGATGATTAAGAGAAAAGGAGGGGAAGAAAAGAGAAACAAAAATAAACGTTTCGAAAGAAGTCTGCAAACCAAAATCCCCAAGGCCTAGAAAGAAAACTAAAGCTAAAAAAGAAAGTCAACAAAATCAACACATGAGGTCACCATGTGGAAGGTGATCTTTCCTTCCTCGAGACTCCACTTTTAGAGCGATGCCTCTCAGAGCAAAACTCCTTGACCGATGTTGCTAAGCTTTGGTGATGTTGGTCCTTATAAACTCCTTGACCGATTAAGTAATCTCACAGAGCAATATGACAGTGGCTTTAAAGAAGTACATGGAGAAGATTCAAAGACCTAGATGCCTGCTCTGACTCGAGGTTGGGAGACACTGCTGAGAAGCTTCCTCTGGGGTTTCTGGGAGGTGATGTTACTGACAGAAGCCACCCTTGAACTGGCATGCACAGGGTACGACTTCTCTGCCATTCATCACTTGCCAGTTCTTGCCTTTGAGAATATTCCAAAAGGTTCTCAAGGAAGGTAACTGAGGCACCCCTGCAACCAGAGGAAGGAAGATCAAGTTGAACAATTAGAACTCTGGTCTAGTGGGGTAGGCTGAATGATGTGCCTCTGAAACATGTCCATGTTGTAATCTCAGAACCTATGAACATTCTACCTAATATAGAAAAAGGGACTTTGCAAACATTATAAAGCTGAGGATTTTAAGATGGGAGAGTACCCTGGATTATCTAGTGGGCCCAATAAAATAACAAGCCTCCTTATAAGTGGGAGGTAAGAGGTCAGAGTCAGAAAAAGATGTGGCAACATCACCAGAGGTTAGAATGGTGTGCTTTGAAGATGGAATAAGTGGCTGTGAGCCAAGGGTGGCTGCTGAGAAACTGGAAAAAAGCAAAGAAGTAGATCCTACCCTTAGAGTCTCCAGAAGGAGCCAGCCTTGCTGACACCTTGATTTTGGCCCAGTTAGACTGATTTTGACTTCTGACCTCCAGAATTAACAACAGTAAGATAATAAATTCATGTTATTGTAATCCACTGAACTTGTAGCCATTTATTACCATAACAATAGGGAACTAATATACCTGATGAAATAGAATCCAAGTGGATTTCATTTTTTTCAATTACACACACACAAAATTTCTCGGGGCATAAAACATAGTTTTCAACTAAAAAAAAATCAGCAGGTAAATTGAAGATTATTCATATCCAGTTAGCAACCCTGAAGATGACATGCAGGAAATATCTCAAGAATATGGAGAAAGATAATCCCCCACAAAATGTAATTTATGAGGGAAGGAAGACTTGGTGAACAAAACCAATGGACGTAATGGACAAATAATAGCTGTTCCAGATGGAGATAAATGCTAACAGATGGGGGAGACGTCATAATCAAATACTAGAAGAAAATTTTTCCTGAACTGGGGAAAATACGCCCACCAACTGATTTAAAGGCTCACTGAATTCTATCTGGGTTGATGAGAAAGTCACACAGGAGGGCACATCTTAGTAAAATGCATGATCTTAGAAGATAAAAAGAAAATCTTCTAGGCTATCAGGCAGAAAGAACAACTTGAAAGGATGGAGTTCTAGCTTATGGGACACGGTTTATTCTTTGGGTTAGAAATCGATATTCTCTCTCATCACCAGAATATATGAGCCCAGGAATTAAGAGATAGAAATAAGAGAAGGTCCTCTCACTATTGGCGCTTCTCAGGTGATGCTAGTGGTAAAGAATCCACCTGCCAATGAAGGAGACGTAAGAGACATGGGCTCCATCCTTGGGTTGGGGAGATCCCCTGGAGGAGAGCGGGGCAACCCACTCCAGTATTCTTGCCTGGAGAATCCCATGGACAGAGGATCCAGGCAGGCTATGGTCCATGGGATCGACTATGGACTGACTATAGCAACTTGGCATGCACCCACACCTCTCACTATTACACTTAATAACCTGCTTACAGAACTTTTTCTTCCCATTCCCACGACTCTGAGTACTGTGGATTTGGGGTTGCTACCAGCCATTTTGGGTCTCCCTGCCACTAAGCCAAGAAAGGGATTACTGCCTGGGATGACTGATATTGATTATGAAGAGAAACTGATTTGCTGCTACACAGTGGAGGCAGGGAGAGCAATATCTGAAACCTAGAGGATGTTGAAGCTGAAACTCCAGTCCTTTGGCCACCTGATGTGAAGAACTGACTCATTGGAAAAGACCCTGATGCTGGGAAAGATTGAAGGCAGGAGAAGAAGGGGTCAACAGAAGATGAGATGGTTGGATGGCATCACCAACTCAATGGACATGAGTTTGAGTAGGCTCCGGGAGTTGGTGATGGATAGGAAGCCTGGCATGCTGCAGTCCATGGGATCGCAAAGAGTCAGACATGACTGAGCTACTGAACTGAACTGAGAGGATGTTCTGGGATTCCCCTGAGTATTGGGTTGGCCAAAAAGTTCATTTGCATTTTTGACACTACCATGCAAGAAAACCTGAACGAAATTTTTGGCCATCTCAATTCTTCATGTCAAATCATAAAACTTAATGGAAAACTATAACAATCAAGGACCACTAAGAATTCAGAGACTTTGGGAATGAAGACTTATGTCACCTCATCAGTTTCACCCTAGCCAGTTGAAAGCAAAGGATATGCAGAATGAGGAGTAGAAGAAGAAATGATAAATGTCAACTACAGCCTCATGGCCTGTTATAGAAACAAAGACTGTGTCAACTGTGATTATTTTCTTCCTTGACTGCTTTATGGGATGTGTGTTTGTGTTTCTTCTCTTTCCCCCTTTCCTATTATTATTTTATATAAGTTTCGTTGGGAGTTAACTTTCCAATTTTGTATTTAGGTAGCAGAATATTCAGGTGTGACTGTGACCAGATTTAGGAGTTATTAACATTGCCCAGAGAGGGACACATGCCTGTTAGTACTTTGCATCTTCTCATTTGGGGGAGAAACTGGGAATGTCTTTATTTGCGTGAAGGATTGTGGCATCAAGTTAAATGGAAACCGAGAGTTGTTTCCTTGTTGTGTGAAAGTCAAAACACATATATAATGGTGACTATGAATGCTGAAAAGCCTGTGAGGTGGACTTGCCCCTTCTGAATCTATTGCCTCTCAGCTCGAAAGTGAAAGTCACTCAGTCCAACTCTTTGTGACCCCATGGACTATACAGTCTGTGGAATTTTCCAGGCTAGAATACTGGAGTGGGTAGCCTTTCTCTTCTCCAGGGGATCTTCTGGATCCAGGAATTGAACCGGGGTCCCCTGCATTGCAGGTGGATTCTTTACCAACTGAGCTACCAGGAAGCCCAGATGCCCTTCTATATTCTGAGTTGTGATGCTGTAGCTGCCAGTCGAAACCTCTTTTCGGCTTGGCCAGCTGGTGCCATGTTAGATTGCCAGTAGGAGACGCTAGAGGAAAAATAGGAATCCAAGGGCGGAAGCTGTGTCTGCCTGTTTTCCATCTACTTCCTATTTGACTCCCTTGAGAATCACCTAGCAATTCACCCTGCAACAGCAACTGATTCCAGTTTGAAGTCTTTCCAACACTTGCAGAACCAGCCTGATCACACCCCACACGCACACCCCAGAGACACTAGCCAGCTTATGCCCCTCCTCACAAGTTGGGTTTCCAAACTCGTGGGGTGCCTCCTCCAAGCTGACCGACACCTGGATCAGTCTGACCTTACCCCTTCCATTAGAGGTCTGAGTTTCATCTTTATGGACCCCCCTCCTCAAAGTCACTAAATTTTAATAAATCCAACACTGTCCCTTTGCTTCCCCAATCCTAGGAGTGATAAATGCATTCTAAAGTTGCTAGCAGCAAATCTTAGAGTTATCTTTTTACCCTTTCAGTTACCCAATTAATGCCTTTGTACCTAGTCAACAATTCTTTCCATTAAATTCTCTCTGCTCAAATAACCAGTTTGGTTTTTTTTATTTCCTAAGTAGATCCTGAATGTCATATGATTCACTCAATATATTCAATGGCTATAGGACTATTCATGTTTTCTACATCCTCTTGAGTCAATATTGTAAGTTATATTTTTCTAGGTACTTGTCCATTATAAAATTTCAAATATATTAGTATAAGTTTATAATATCCCACTATTATTTTATGTATATCTGCAATGTATGAAGTTATGTCCTTATTTCATTCTGGATGTTATTATATTATTCATACCTTACTGCTTTCTCTTGATCAATCTTAGCAGAAGGTTACCAAGTTCATTAGTATTTTTAAAATATACTCTCTTTGCTGATCTGCTCTACTATATATTTTCTCTTTCATCAGTTTCTATCCTTTATTATTTTTCTTCTTTCCCTGTTTTGGGGATTTGTTTTGCTACATTAAAAAAAATACTTCTTGATATGGATGTGTAAATGATAAATTTTTAGTCTTTCTTATTTTCTATTGTGGGCTTCCCGGGTCCCCTTCATGGATCACAGCCTTGTTGTAGTGAAGGGGCTTGTGGGGGGCTCAGTGGTAAAAGAATCCTCTTGCTAAATAAAGCAGGAGACACAGGGAAGATACCCTAGAGTAGGAAATGGCAACCCACTCCAGTGTTCTTGCCTGGAGAATCCCACAGACAGAGGAACCTGGCGGGCTATGGCCATAAGGTTGTAAACAGTTGGACACAACTGAGCACACACACACACCTATTTTCTATTGTATGAAATCAAGGCTTTAAATTACCTTCTAAATACTATTTTAATTGAATGCCACAATTTTTAATATGTAAAATTTTCATATTATCTTTCAGTTTAACATTATACTTCATCTTTGACTAAAGGATTATATAAATCCTTTATATGAGGATTTATAAGATGTGAGCATCTTAACTTCCAGCTACATTAATAATCTATTATCTTTTTATTGATTTATAACTGGTCCACTATAATCATAGGAAGTGATCTGTATAATTTTAATCTTTGATGTTTGTTGAGCCCTGCCTTATAGCATAACATATGGTTAATTTTCACTAATGTTCCAAACCAATGAAAAATAGACACATTGGGCTTTATCTAAATTTAAAACTTTTGTATTTCAAAGGACACTATCAAGAAAGTGAAAAGACAACCCACAGAACAGGAGAAAATATTTGCAAATCATATATCTGAAGCTATTATCTCTCAGCTCTGAAACCGCCGTTCTGTACTCTGCTTTGTCCAGTATCAAAAATATGTAGAGTTCTTACAACTCAACAACAGAAAGACAAACAAGATGATTTTTTAAATAACCAAAGGAGTTGAAAAGACATTTTCCCAAATGGTCAATAAGCACTTGAAAAGATGCACGACATCATTAGTCACCATTGCTGTTGTTTAGTCGCTAAGTCATGTCTGACTATTTTGTGACCCCCCTGGACTGTAGGCTGCCAGGTTCCTCTGTTCATGGGATTTCCCAAGCAAGAATATTGGTGTGGGTTGCCATTTCCTTCTCCAAGGGGTCATCCCGACCCAGGGATTGAATCCACGTCTCCTGCATTCGTAGGCGGATTCTTTCCCTGGATCCACAAAATCAAATCACAATAAGATATTATTTCACACCCACTGAGATGTCTATAATCCAAGACAGACAATAGCAAGTGTCAGGGAGCATACAGAGAAATTGAAATTCTTGTATATTTTTGGTGGGTATGTAAAATGTTTCAGGGATTGTGGAAGATGGCTTTGCAGTTAGTTCCTCAAAAAGTTAAATATAGAATTACCACATGACCCAGCAATTCTACTCCAAGGCATATACCCCAAAGAATTGAAAATAGGTATTCAAACAAATACACGTTTGACAAATGTAGTCAAACAAATATGAACTCATGTTTATAGTAGCACTATTCACAATAGCCAAAAGATGGAAATAACTCAAATATCCATAGATAAACAAATTGTAGTAAATGCATACAATGGAATATTATTAATATTCTGTCATAAAATGGAATAAAATATCGATACATGCTACAACATGGATGAATCTAAAAACATTATCCTAAGAGAAACAAGCCAAACATAAAAAGTCACATGTTGTGTGATTACATTTATGTAAAATATTCAGAATGGGTAAATCCATGAAAGCAGAAAGCAGATTGATGGTTGCCAGGGGTTGGGGAGAGAGAATGGAGGTAAATGGAGAATGGATACGGGGTCTCCTTTTGAGGTGATGAAAATTTTTTGGAACTAGATAGGGGTAGAGGCTGGGCTTCCCAGGTCCCACTCAAGGTAAAGAATCCTCCTGCCCATGCAGGAGACATAAGAGACTTGGGTATGATCTTGGGGGTTGAGATGATCCCCTGGAGGAGGGCATAGCAACTCACTCCAGTATTCTCACCTAGAGAATCCCATGGACAGAGGAGACTGGTGGGCTATAGTCCATAAGGTCATAGAGTCTGACACGGCTGAAGCAACTTAGCATGCAGACAGAGGTGGGGATTGAACAACACTTAGTGAATGTACTCAATGCAACTGAATTGTTCATTTTCAATGATTAACTTAAAATAACTCAATTAAAAAAAGGACAGAAGACCTGAATAGACACTTTTTCAAGATACCTTTTTACTCATACACTGCTGCATTGTCAATTATATCTCAATAAACTGGAAGAAAAAAAGATGCAAGTGAGAAAAAATAAATAGATGATGACTTTTATGTATGCAAATTTCACAGCAATAAAAAAGGCAAGGATTAGTCAGGTTTGATATCAAAACAAAATCCAAGTTGGAAAGTAAACAAATGAAAAATATATACTGGGAAAATACCCAAAGAAAGCAGGTGTATGTATTTTAACATTCAGAGAGGAAAAGAGACTTCAGGGCAAAATAGCTAATGACAAAGTGAGTCACTTTATCTTTGATGCAAGTGACACCATTTTCATCAGGAAGACAGAAAAATTCTAACCTTCATTTCCAACATAGCTTCAAAGTACATAAACAAAAAAAATCACAAATAGAAATTGACAAATCACTGTCAGAGTGAATCATTTTTACACAGTTTTCTCCATCAATCATGAATTAATTCACTCAACAAATACTTTTTTGAGTTACTCCTATGTGCCAGGCACAATTCTTAGCAACTCCTAATACAGAAGAGAGTGATCAAGTCCTCTGTAAATAACAGCAGTTTTGGTCCTTGTATTCCAATTTTATGATTTTTATTCATTTTTTCTGGCTCTACTGTATTTTAATGCCAAATAAAAATGGTGGAAGCAGGTATCTTTGCCTTGTTCCTGATCTTAACATTTTATCATTTACTAACATGTTAAATGCCAATCTGATCACATGGACCACAGCCTTGTGTAACTCAGTGAAACTAAGCTATGCCATGTGGGGCCACCCAAGACGGACGGGTCATGGTGGAGAGAGGTCTGACAGAATGTGGTCCACTGGAGAAGGAAATGGCAAACCACTTCAGTATTCTTGCCTTGAGAACCCCATGAACAGTATGAAAAGGCAAAATGATAGGATACTGAAAGGGGAACTCCCCGGGTTGGTAGGTGCCCAATATGCTACTGGAGATCAGTGGAGAAATAACTCCAGAAAGAATAAAGGGATGGAGCCAAAGCAAAAACAATACCCAGTTGTTGATGTGACTGGTGAAAGAAGCAAGATCTGATGCTATAAAGAGCAATATTGCATAGGAACCTGGAATGTCAGGTCCATGAATCAAGGCAAATTGGAAGTAGTCAAACAGGAGATGGCAAGAGTGAACGTCAACATTCTAGGAATCAGCGAACTAAAATGGACTGGAATGGGTGAATTTAACTCAGATGACCATTATATCTACTATGTGGGCAAGAATCCCTTAGAAGAAATAGAATAGCCATCATGGTCAACAAAAGAGTCCTAAATGCAGTACTTGGATGCAATCTCAAAAACAACAGAATGATCTCTGTTCGTTTCCAAGGCAAACCATTCAATATCACAGTAATCCAAGCCTATGCCCCAACCAGTAACACTGAAGAAGCTGAAGTTGAATGGTTCTACGAAGACCTACAAGACCTTTTAGAACTAACACCCAAAAAAGATGTTCTTTTCACTATAGAGGACTGGAATGCAAAAGTAGGAAGTCAAGAAACACCTGGGGTAACAGGCAAATTTGGCCTTGGAGTACAGAATGAAACAGGGCAAAGGAGAATAGAGTTTGCCAAGAGAACGCACTGGTCATAGCAAACACCCTCTTCCAACAACACAAGAGAAGACTCTACACATGGACATCACCAGATGGTCAACACCAAAATCAGATTGATTATATTCTTTGCAGCCAAAGATGGAGAAGCTCTATGCAGTCAGCAAAAACAAGACCAGGAGCTGACTGTGGCTCAGATCATGAACACCTTATTGACAAATTCAGACTTAAATTGAAGAAAGTGGGGAAAACCACTAGACCATTCAGGTATGACCTAAATCAAATCCCTTATGATATACAGTGGAAGTGAGAAATAGATTTAAGGGTCTAGATCTGATAGACAGAGTGCCTGATGAACTATGGATGGAGGTTCGTGACATTGTACAGGAGACAGGGATCAAGACCATCCTCATGGACAAGAAATGCAAAAAAGCAAAATGGCTGTCTGGGGAGGCCTTACAAATAGCTGTGAAAAGAAGAGAAGAGAAAAGCAAAGGAGAAAAGGAAAGATATAAGCATCTGAATGCAGAGTTCCAAAGAATAGCAAGGAGAGATAAGAAAGCCTTCCTCAGAGATCAATGCAAAGAAATAGAGGAAAACAACAGAATGGGAAAGACTAGAGATCTCTTCAAGAAAATTAGAGATACCAAGGGAACATTTCATGCAAAGATGGGCTCGATAAAGGACAGAAATGGTATGGACCTAACAGAAGCAGAAGGTATTAAGAAGAGGTGGCAAGAATACACAGAAGAACTGTACAAAAAAGATCTTCATGACCCAGATAATCACGATGGTGTGACCACTGACCTAGAGCCAGACATCCTGGAATGTGAAGTCAAGTGGGCCTTAGGAAGCATCACTATGAACAAAGCTAGTGGAGGTGATGGAATTCCAGTTGAGCTATTCCAAATCCTGAAAGATGATGCTGTGAAAGTGCTGCACTCAATATGCCAGCAAATTTGGAAAACTCAGCAGTGGCCACAGGACTGGAAAAGGTCAGTTTTCATTCCAGTCCCAAAGAAAGGCCATGCCAATGAATGCTCAAACTATCACACAATTGCACTCATCTCACACTCTAGTAAAGTAATGCTCAAAATTCTCCAAGCCAGGCTTCAGCAATACATGAACTGTGAACTTCCTGATGTTCAAGCTGGTTTTAGAAAAGACAGAAGAACCAGAGATCAAATTGCCAACATCCGCTGGATCATGGAAAAAGCAAGAGAGTTCCAGAAAAACATCTATTTCTGCTTTATTGACTATGCCAAAGTCTTTGACTGTGTGGATCACAATAAACTGTGCAAAATTCTGAAAGAGATGGGTATACCAGACCACCTGACCTGCCTCTTGAGGAACCTGTATGCAGGTCAGGAAGCAACAGTTAGAACTGGACATGGAACAACAGACGGTTCCAAATAGGAGAAGGAGTACGTCAAGGTTGTATATTGTCACCCTGCTTATTTAACTTCTATGCAGAGTACATCGTGAGAAATGCTGGACTGGAAGAAACACAAGCTGGAATCAAGATTTCCGGGAGAAATATCAATAGCCTCAGATATGCAGATGATACCACCCTTATGGCAGAAAGTGAAGAGGAACTAAAAATCCTCTTGATGAAAGTGAAAGAGGAGAGTGAAAAGATTGGCTTTAAGCTCAACATTCAGAAAACGAAGATCATGGCGTCTGGTTCCATCACTTCATGGGAAATAGATGGGGAAACAGTGGAAATAGTGTCAGACTTCATTTTTCTGGGCTCCAAAATCACTGCAGATGGTGACTGCAGCCATGAAATTAAAAGACGCTTACTCCTTGGAAGGAAAGTTATGACCAACCTAGATAGCATATTCAAAAGCAGAGATATTACTTTGCCAACAAAAGTCTTTCTAGTCAAGCCTATGGTTTTTCCAGTGATCACATACGGATGTGAGAGTTGGACTGTAAAGAAAGCTGAGCGCTGAAGAATTGATGCTTTTGAACTGTGGTGTTGGAGAAGACTCTCGGGAGTCCCTTGGACTGCAAGGAGATCCAACCAGTCCATCATAAAGGAGATCAGTCCTGGGTGTTCATTGGAAGGACTGATGCTAAAGCTGAAATTCCAATACTTTGGCCACCTGATGCGAGGAGTTGACTCATTGGAAAAGACTCATGCTAGGAGGGATTGGGGTCAGGAGGAGAAGGGGACGACAGAGGATGAGATGGCTGGATGGCATCACCGACTCGATGGACATGAGTTTGAGTGAACTCCGGGAGTCGGTGATGGACAGAGAGGCCTGGTGTGCTGTGATTCATGGGGTCGCAAAGAGTCGGACACGACTGAGCGACTGAACTGAACTGAACATGTTTAATTACATTTTTTTAAAAAATCTTTGAAATAAGAGAATTTCTTTCTAGTCCTAGTTTGCTTGGAATTTTTAAAAAATCATAAATGGAAGTTGAATTTTATCAGACATCTTTCCTGCGTTTGTGGAGATGCTCATGTGGTTTTTCTCCTTTTATCTATTAATGGGATGAATTATACTGCTTGATTTTCCAAAGCATTCCTGGCACAAACCCAGCTTGGTCATGATGCATTACCTTTTGTATGTATTGTTGGATTTGATTTGCTAATATTTTAAGAAAAAGATTGGCCTGTATTTCCTTTTCTCCAGCCATCTTTGGTTTGGATACCAAGATTCAGCCTACTTCTTAAGAAATGAGTTAGGGAGTATTGGGGATCTTTTTCTGTTCTCTGGAAGAGTTTGTGTTAGATTGAAATTTTTAAGTCTTTAAATATTTGGTGAAGTTCCTGAATTTTTAAGTTCAGTTCTGACACTCTTTTTTAAAGACGTATTTATTCATTCATGTGATTTGATTCTTTGGTTGTAGTGGGTCTCTGTTGCTGCACAGACTTTCTCTGGTTGTGCAGAGCGGGGCCTACACTTCGTTGCGGTGTGCAGGCTTCTCACGGCATTGGCTTCTCCTGTTGCAGATCACAGGCTCTGGGCGTCAGGACTTCAGAAGCTGGGGCACATGGGCTTTGTTGCTCCACAGCATGTAGGATCTTCTCAGACCAAAGATCAAACAGGTGTCCCTTGCATTGCAAGGAGGAGTCTTAACCACTGGACCATAAAGGAAGCTGTCTGATACTCTTTGATATAAAGATGTTTGGTCACCAATTCAATTTTTAAAATGGTTACAACATTGTTCACATTTGAAATTTCTCTGGAGCCAAAGTGTATTACTGGTAAAAAGTTTTGCACACTCAAAATTTTCAACATTTCATTTGATTTAAATTTTCCAAATTATTGGCCAAAAAAATGCTCTTGATAGTCTCTCGATATATTTAAATGCTTTCTCTGTCTGGGGCCATGTTTCCTTTCAATTCCTCTTGATGGTTTTTGGGTGCCACCTCTCCGTTTCCTATTTAGACTGGCCAGAGGCTTGCCTGTTTTCTTACTCTTTTCAAAGAACCAGAATTTGGTGTCATTAGTCACATGTACCTTATGGATGTTTTCTGTTTCATTATGTCTATTCTTATCTTTTACATTTCCTTCTTCGTAATTCCTTTTAGTTGATTCAGCTGTTCTCTTGCTAACTTTTGTGTTGAATGTTTGGCTTATTGATTTTCAGCCTTTTTATCTCACAGAGGCCTCCCACATGTTCTAATGTGTGGAATTTTCCTTATCATTCACTTCTAAGCATATTCAAAATTTTATTATTCCCTTTTTTTATCCATGAATTATTTAAAGAGTGGTTTTTTTATTTCTATATTTTTTGTTACTAACTTCATCCTGAATTATGTGGTGGTCAGAAAGTGTTATTTGTTCAATCCAACTTTTTGTCATTAACCAAACATTCCTTTTTGATGAGCTAAATGGTCAATTCGCATAAATGTTCCAGGTGTGCTTGAGAAGAATGTTACGTCAGCAGTTACTTGGTGAAATGTTCTAGAAATTGCCATGAAGTGACATTTGTAATTCCATAATTCTCATCTTCTCTATCCTCATCAATTTTGGGGGATGGAAGGCTGCTTCTTCCATGCAAGTGAGGTGTGTCAGACACAGAGGGAGGGGGGCCAGTGAGAAGGGAAGACAAAAAGCCCAGCTGAATCCACATCACGACAAGGAGCCAATCCGACAAACCCAGAAGGAAGAACATTCTACAGGACAATAGCTTAGTCCCCTCGATTCATGTTAGGAAAATAAGAACTGTTCTTAATTTATAAAGATATATGGATGTAAGCAGATTGGGCCCTGGGTCCTAATTTAGAAAACCAGCTATAAAGGATATTTGGGGGATAATTGATCTGGGCCTCTCTAAAGCTTGAGGCCCCCCCTTGCCCAGGACCAAGGGCATCCAAGTGTCCTGCCTTTCCAGATGGCCAGTGTATTGATCATGCCAGAGGAAGGTTGACATCATCATCAGCCTATTCCAATGATGATACAAGCTCCAGTTGCCATGATAACAAAATATGGTCCCTAGCACTGGGAGAGTGTCTGGAATATGATAGGAGCTTGAAAATACTGTTTTGAATGATTTACCAGTGGCCTTTAGAAACGGACTGTTCTTGCTGGGTAGGTTCTCTCTTAGGTCTCTTGATTGGGGCGATGGTTTCACAGGTTTATGCAAAACTCACTGACTGTATACTTTAAATATGTAAGTTTATTATAGATTAATAATATCTCAATAAAGCTGCTTTCATTTTTTAAAATATCTATTTTGGCTGCACTGGGTCCTAGTTGTGGCATATAAGATCTAGTTTCCTGACCAGGGATCAAACCCAGGTCCCCTGCATTGGGAGTGCCAAGTCTTACCCTCTGGATCAACAAGGAAGCCCCAATAAAGCTGTTTTTAAAAAGAATAAATGAGTATTGTTTTAAAACACTGAGTTTGGGGATGCTTTATTTGATTGCAAAGGCTTACTGATACATCTCCATTGTTTTATGTTTTGCTAAAACATTTCCCATCTCATCAGAATGAGAAGCAAGGGCCATTTCCCAAAATGTAAAGTTCAGTTTATCAAGGCTAACAGAATAGATACGTCTGAATAGCAGACATCAAACCCATGGGGCGCGAGTATGCCTAAGTGTGGTGTCGTGATGGGATTTTAGGCTCTGAATCCCGAATTACCTTTTAACTGCCCGTGTGCGTGCTCAGTTGTGTCCGACTCTTTGTGACCCCATGGACTGTAGCCCACCAGGCTCCTCTGTCCGTGGAATTTTCCAGGCAAGAATACTGGAGTGGGTTGCCATTTCCTACTCCAGGGGATCTTCCCAAGCCAGGGATCAAACCCCACGTCTTTTACATCTTCTGCCTTGACAGGCAAATTCTTTGCCACTGAGCCACCTGGGAAGCCCAACTGCCTGTATAACCCTGGACAAATGACCTAATCTCTCTGTGTCTCATTTTCTTTACCTGTAAAATGGGGAAGTTAACAGCACCTACTTCAAGAGTTGTTTGAATGGAATGAATTAATAGTGTAAAGCACGTGGAACTATTCCTGGAGCAGAGTTGGCCTTCCATAAACGTTAGCTACTAATCTCACCAAACTCGAAGGACTTTAGGCATTTTTATACATTTTAAGAGGCAGAATCATACAAAATCCAATCAGTGATATAGAAACTCAGGTCAGAATTACAAATTTCTATGAACAGAGGGAAGAATTAGGTAACGGGATGATTCAAGCTCAAGGAAATGGACCAAGAGCTCTGAGATCACCCCACAAGGGAGATCTCGAGACATAAATACGTTTATAGATGCTTAAATGGCCTGGGAGGATCACAGGCGAGAATCTTGGCTAAACGTCTCAGATCTTTATGTGACTTTGAATGGTTGAGTAGGTATCCTCAGAAATTGCTTAAGTACTTTTTACCCTCAGGAAGAAAGTACATGACTTAAGTACAGAAATGTAAAAAGAACAAAAACTGAAATGTTAATATTTTCATTTGAAGGCAGTTTTGCTATTTTATATCCTTACACTGTTAAAGAGAACTTGGCTTATTAGAATGGATTGCCTTGTGATTCCAATTTAAAATATGTCTGGTAATTGATCTGCACTTGAGATTTTACTCTTTCATACACAGGACTAGATGGTTCATCAAACTTCAAAGTTGCCATAGTTTTAAGCTAAATGTGTTAAGTTTATAATAATTGCTTAATTACTTGAGAAGATTTATCAGCCTATTCTACTTAGGAAGTTAAGCAAACATGTATGCTGGATAATGCAATATGAAATGTTTAAAGGAGTTGAGTTTGTAAACGAGACCAAAATTAACAAAGCCTTCTTAAAAGTGAGAGCTAAACTTTGCTAGACCTCTAATTAAAATAATAAATTATTAATATGGAAGCCAAAATTAAGAGATTAAGGATGAATTAGGGTTTGTCCTTTTGTGTATAACTTTAATTAATTGAATATTTATTTTTAAAAAGCTAAACAAACCCCTAAATAATCTTTTTGGCACACAAAAACTCCTTTTAAGGGCACCCAAAAACTAATATTAATGTGTATATGTGTGTATGGGTTTGAGTTGTTTGAGACAGTCTCATCACCTCTTGGAGTGTCCCTGGTGGCTCAGTGATAAAGAAGCCACCTGCCAATGCAGGAGACACATGTTCAGTCCTTGGGTCAGGAAGATCCCCTGGAGGAGGAAAGGGCAACCCATTCCAGTATTCTTGCCTGGAAAATCCTATGCAGAGAGGAGCCTGGTGGGTTACAGACCATGAGATCGCAAAGAGTTGGACATGACTGAGCACGCATGCACGCATGCATCACCTCTTACTTCTCTATCTTTGTGGGGCCAACAATAGGACCCATCCCAGCAGGCCCCTCAGCTGACCAACCGGCCCCCTTCAATTCACACAGAAACTGCGCACAGGTCCCGACTTTGCCTGCTGCAAACACCCATCACCTGTTATGGGTCCCCTAGGACCCAGAGCACAAAAGTGTTCCCAGCCCCCATGAGACTAAGGTTGTGGTTCATAGTGTCCCCCAGAGCGATGTCCCACCTCTGAGAGATGGTGGCATGCAGACCTAACCCAGGTGCCCCAGGCCTCCGGCTCCCTCCAGGGCTCAGAACAGGAAGAGCAGGTACAAATTCTCTCTGGCAAAGTCCTCATGGGCCACCCCCTCCAGGTGAAGGCCCGTGCCTGGCAGCAGGATTGCCCGGGTAGAAGAGCTGACCTCACAGATTGGGGTACGCACACAACGCTAGAATGCTCTCAGCCCTGGAGGACGCTGAAGAACTTGGCTGGTGACCAAGGTCAGGGCCAGCCTCCCCTAGCCGGGGATCTCCACCAGTACTGCTTCTAAACGACATAATCAGGCTAACACATTCTTTTGTCCTCTGGCTGTGGTTTACCCGCTCACCTGAGAAATCATGCCCCTGGGAAATCCCTCCCAGCGATGGGTGGGAGGCCCAGGTGTGTCCTCAAGTGCTGGAAATCCCCTTTCCCTCCCACCTTATCTGAGCTGCAGAGCTGGGTACAGTAGCTTTCTCCGCCAGGCGTGCAAGTTAGAGGCAGAGCTCAATGAATCCATCAGAGGAATTCTTTCTAATTTAACCCCAAGAAGTTTCTTTTAAAACAGGCCCCAGAACTGCTGTGTCACAGTAAGGTTTGGTCTTTTCTTTTAAAGATTGGTGTGTGTGTGGGGACAATTTTTAAAGTCTTAATTGAATCTGTTACAATATTGCATCTCTTTTAAGTTTTGGGTTTTTTGGCCATGAGACATGTGGGATCTTAGTCCCCCAACCAGGGATCGAACCCACGTCCCCTGCGTGGGAAGGCAAAGTCTTAACCACTGGACTGCCAGAGAAGTCCCTGATTTTAGTTTTCATTAGCACCCACCCTGGAGACCCCAGGGCTGCCCTGGTGGCTCAGACCAAAGAATCTGCCTGCAATGCAGGGCTCGATCCCTGGGTTGGGGAGATCCCCTGGAGAAGGATATGGCAACACATTCCAGTATTCTTGCCTGAAGAATCCCATGGACAGAGGGGCCCAGTGAGCTACAGTCCATGGGGTCACAAAGAGTGGGACATGACTGAGCAACTAACACTTCCTTTTACTTTCGAGACCCCCGGGGAAGGAAGGAGGAGGAGAGGTAAAGGTGATGGAACACAGTGAGAAGTTCTCCTTCTCCGACCAGGTTAGTCGGCTCTAGGGTGACACTGGTCCCCACTGTGAGCAGGAATGGAGATGAAGCCAGGATGGTGGGGAGTGCAGGCGGCCAGCAGCAGCCAGCCTCTTCTGGGTCTCTCACTGGCCCACTGCGGTGGGGTGGGGTGGCTGGGTGTGGGAAGGGCAAGCAACTTGGCAGAACTCTCAGGGTGAAACCAACACAAAGAAGCACTCGCCTCTTGCCTCTCTTTCTCCCAGGTGCATCCTCCCAGCACCACCTGTCAGGTTGCCCTCACCCCTCCTTGCAGTGAAAAAGAACTTGGAGAAATTAACATCCCCTCCCAAAAAACTGAAAAGTATTTGAAAAGAGAAAAAAAAGTTTCCCAGCAAAACAGGAAGAGCAGGAAGAGGGCAAGTTTGCACAGAGAGGAAAGGGAACTGCTGGGAACTTTGCATTTCTTCCCATCTGTTTTGCATTCACTAGAAGAAGGAAGGTTCACCAGGGCCAGGGGGCCCACAGGAGTGGGAATCGTCCAAGGATTCTGTCATGGCTCAGGAGTCAGCTTCACCCTATCGTAGCCTGGACCACCTCTCCCCTGTTCAGTCCTGCTGATCCTGCTGGGGACCACCAGCAATCAACAAGCCAGACAGTTGTTGAAGAGAGAAACAAATCCTTTTACTTTGGGATGTCTTTGCAGAGAAGCTTAACTAACCAGCAGACCAAGGGACTAGCCTTCTCACCCTTGCTCATCTCTCTATTAGAGGGTGCCCAAGCTTGGAGAGTCTTAACACAGCTCTCCCTTTTTAACCACAGCCTACTGCCTCCCTGGGCTTCCCTGGTGGCTCAGATGGTAAAGAATCTGCCTGCAATACAGGAGACCTGGGTTTGATCCCTAGGTCGGGAAGATGACCTGGAGAAGGCAATAGCACCCCACTCCAATATTCGTGCCTGGAGAATCCCATGGACAGAGGAGCCTAACAGGCTACAGTCCATGGGATTGCAGAGTTGGACATGACTGAGCGACTCACACAAGCTCTCTGCCTTCCTGGACTTACATCCAGGAGGCTGGACTGGGGTTGATTGGAGAAGCAGTCACTGCTCAGTGCTCAGAACCTCTCCAACCACCTGAGGCTTTGCCGCTACATCAGCCTCGATCTCACTGTGCCATGACCCATCTCCTCTCGCCATGAGCTCTCTCCTGGAGTTTCGTTACAGATATGAAAACAATGCCCAAGCTCTCCTTTGTGGCCTGTAAGACTCTGCACATGGGGCCTGTGCCTTCCTGGAAGACCTCAGTCTCCACTTCAGGCTCACAGATTTCCTTCGGTCCCTCAGATACACCAAGCATGTCCCTGCCTCGGGGCCTTTGCACCTGCTGTTCCTTCTGCTTGAAAAACTCTTCTCCCAGGTCTATGCAGCTGCCTCCTTTTCCTTGTGCAGGGCTCATCTCAGATCCAGCCCCTCAAAAGGCCTGCCCTAACCGCCCTAGCTGAGCACCCCACCCAGCTCCCCTGTTCTCCCTACCACACAATCTTAGTCTTACATTGTTGTTCTTGTTGTTCAGTCACTCAATCATGTCTGACTTTGCAACCCCATGGACTGCAGTACACCAGGCTTCCCTGTCCTTCACTATCTCCTGGAGCTTGCTCAAACTCATGTCCATCAAGTCAGTGATGCCATCCAACCATCTCATCCTCTGTCATCTTCTTCTCCTCCTGCCTTCAATATTTCCCAGCATCAGGGTCTTTTCAAATGAGTTGGCTCTTTGCATTAGGTGGCCAAAGTATTGGAGCTGCAGCTTCAGCATCAGTCCTTCCGATGAATATTTAGGGTTGATTTCCTGTAGGATTGACTGACTTGATATCCTTGCTGTCCAATGGACTCTCAAAAATCTTCTCCAGCACCAGTTTGAAAGCATCAATTCTTTGATGCTCAACCTTCTTTATGGTCCAGCTCTTACATCTGTACATGAGTACTGGAAAAACTACAGCTTTGACTATACAGACCTTTGTCAGCAAAGTGATCTCTGCTTTTTAATATGCTGTCTAGATTTGTCATAGCTTTTCTCCCAAGGAGCAAGCATCTTTTAATTTCATGGCTGCAGTCACCATCTGCAGTGATTTTGGAGCCCAAGAAAATAAAGTGTGTCACTGTTTCCATTGTTTCCCCATCTATTTGCCATGAAGTGGTGGGACTGGATGCCATGATCTTAGTTTTTTGAATGTTGAATTTTAAAACAACTTTTTCACTCTCCTCTTTCACCTTCATCAAGAGGCTCTTTAATTCCTCTTCTGCTTTTGGCCATTAAGATGGTGTCATCTGCATATCTGAGGTTATTAATGTTTCTCCCGGCAGTCTGGATTCCAGCTTGGGCTTCAGTCAGCCTGGCGCTTCACAGGCCTGAAAATCATGCCCTTGTCTTGTGTGTTCCACCTCTGCAGCTGCCTTCATAACAGTCTTCCGGAGGGCAGGGATCTATCTGTCTTTTCTCTGTCGCACCTCCAGCACCTAGAATAGTGCTGGGTACATGGGTGGCACTCAGTAATGTGAGTTGGTTGGCTGCCCAGTGTCAGGGAAGGGAGGCGGGTGTGCAGTTTGGCCCTCGGGGAGGTCATGCTTTATAGGAAGTGATAGCAAGTAACCAAACAGAACTCTTCTGTGCTCTGAGAACTCTGCAGGCACTCACATGGGGCCAAGGACGTCTAGCCAGTTCTACCTGGGGGAACAGAGACAGTTTCATACAGGAGGATAAATCAGGATTGTGTTTTGAAAGATATGTAGGTGCTTCCCAGATGAACTGAAGACACGAAAGTGTGAAAAAGCAGGGACCATTCAGAAGACAGCAGGTGGTTTGATGAGATCAAAGGAGGGGGTTGTGCAGGGTGGGGGCAGGGAAGTGAAAACCCTCGGGAGGGGCCCCTTTGCCATGAGAAAGAGTTCTTGCTGACTTCTAGAGACAGCGATGAGCCACTGAGAGGGGGTTCTCCCTGTTGATATTTTAGCTTCTTCCAGTGTTGAAAAGTCTTAAAAGGAGGAACGACTGGGTCAGAGCTGCTTTTCCAAAAGATCCTTCTGCCAAAATTGGCGTTCCCCGTATCCCTTGCCCAATTATGACTCTATTCAGGCATATTTCCAAAAGTCTCTACTGCTCTCCTTCTAAAAATAGTTAGCCTTTCTCTGGGGGCACATAATTTCACAGCACAATATTTCAGAAGGCAATGTACGTGTTTCCATTCTTTGAGACTCATATTGACACCTGACTGCAGATCTTCAGCTTCTTTGTCCGTACTTTTGTTAAGTCAACTTACATCACATGATGGATCTCACTTGGTACCGGGAAGAGATGCGGGGCATCTGATGAATGTAGAACTTAACGTGTTGTTCATCTCAGCTTCAGCATCTCCCTTGTTTGGATAGAGACCCAGTATTCTCAACAGTGAAATAGAATAATGGTATCCACCTCATAGGATTATTTTGAGGAGTAAATTAGTTAATATCATATGTACAGCACTTGGAAGAGTCCTTGAAACATGACAAATGCTATACAAAGTGTTTGGTGTCCACTGACCAATACAATTTTAGTTTCTAGAACTGAGTTTCAGTGGAAGAAAGGGTTGTAAGTATACACATTGTGTGTGTGTGTGTGTATCTTTCTCTAGTTATGAGCCAGACTGGAGCATCAGTCAGTCAGTTCAGTTCAGTTGCTCAGTTGTGTCTGACTCTTTGCGACCCCATGAATTGCAGCACGCCAGGCCTCCCTGTCCATCACCAACTCTCGGGGTTCACCCAGACTCACGTCCATCGAGTCGGTGATGCCATCCAGCCATCTCATCCTCTGTCGTCCCCTTTTCCTCCTGCCCCCAATCCCTCCCAGCATCAGAGTCTTTTCCAATGAGTCAACTCTTCGCATGAGATGGCCAAAGTACTGGAGTTTAGGCTTTAGCATTATTCCTTCCAAAGAAATCCCAGGGCTGATCTCCTTTAGAATGGACTGGTTGGATCTCCTTGCAGTCCAAGGGACTCTCAAGAGTCTTCTCCAACAACACAGTTCAAAAGCATCCATTCTTTGGTACTCAGCTTTCTTCACAGTCCAACTCTCACACCCATACATGACCACTGGAAAAACCATAGCCTTGACTAGACGGACCTTTGTTGGCAAAGTAATGTCTCTGCTTTTGAATATGCTATCTAGGTTGGTCATAACTTTCCTTCCAAGGAGTAAGCGACTTTTAATTTCATGGCTGCAGTCACCATCTGCAGTGATTTTGGAGCCCAAAAAAATACCCCATGAACAGTATGAAAAGGCAAAATGATAGGATACTGAAAGAGGAATTCCCCAGGTCGGTAGGTGCCCAAATTGCTACTGGAGATCAGTGGAGAAATAACTCCAGAAACAATGAAGGGATGGAGCCACAACAAAAGCAATACCCAGTTGTGGATGTGACTGGTGATAGAAGCAAGGTCTGATGCTGTAAAGAGCAATATTGCATAGGAACCTGGAATGTTAGGTCCATGAATCAAGGCAAATTGGAAGTAGTCAAACAGGAGATGGCAAGAGTAAACGTCGACATTCTGGGAATCAGCGAACTAAAATGGACTGGGATGGGTGAATTTAACTCAGATGACCATTATAACTACTACTATGGGCAGGAATCCCTTAGAAGAAATGGAGTGGCCATCATGGTCAACAAAAGAGTCTGAAATGCAGTACCTGGATGCAATCTCAAAAATGACAGAATGATCTCTGTTCATTTCCAAGGCAAACCATTCAATATCATAGTAATCCAAGTCTATGCCCCAACTAGTAACGCAGAAGAAGCTGAAGTTGAACGGTTCTATGAAGACCTACAAGACCTTTTAGAAATAACACCCAAAAAAAGAAGTCCTTTTCATTATAGGGGACTGGAATGCAAAAGTAGGAAGTCAAGAAACACCTGGGGTAACAGGCAAATTTGGCCTTGGAATGTGGAATGAAGCAGGGCAAAGGCTAATAGAGTTTTGCCAAGAGAACACACTGGTCATAGCAAACACCCTCTTCCAACAACACAAGAGAAGACTCTACACCAGAGTCTTGGACATCACTGGATGGTCAACACCGAAATCAGACTGGAGCATATACATATATAAATCTCCAGTGTCACACACATATTGTGTGCCCCACAGAGTTCCAGGTGCCATATTTGTGTTATCTCATTATCCTTATAATAAAACTACAGGATGTGCTTACTTATCAGCGTGTGTTCTCAGTCGCTCAGTGGTGTCCAACTCTTTGTGACCCCATGGACTGTAGCCCTCCAGGCTCCTCTGTCCATGGGATTTTCTAGGCAAGAATACTGGAGTGGGTTGCTGTTTCTTCCTCCAGAGGATCTTTCTGACCCAGGGATCAAACCCATGTCTCCTGTGTCTCCTGCATTGTAGGTGGCTTCTTTGCCACTGAGCCACCTGGGAAGCCCTACAAGATAGGCATGAAGAAAACTGAAGCTCAGAGAAGTTGAAAACTAAAAGTTGGCACAAATCACATCTGTTTACACCTTCATCCCTCCATGCACCTCAGTTCCTGGAGGGTAGAAATCCCACCTCTTCCATCTTTGAGTTCCCTGAGTCCAACATGGCGAGGGAAGGGGACACCCAGAGAGTGTTTGCTGGGTCTGAATTCACACATATGTTATAGGGTCAAACTTACTCTCAAAAATCCCTTCAATGGCCCACTCATGTGTCCAAAAAATATTTATTGAACACCTTATATGAAGAGTACATCATGAGACACACTGGGCTAGAGGAAGCACAAGCTGGAATCAAGATTGCCAGGAGAAATATCAATAACCTCAGATATGCAGATGACACCACCCTTATGGCAGAAAGTGAAGAAGAACTAAAGAGCCTCTTGATGAAAGTGAAAGAAGAGAGTGAAAAAGTTGGCGTAAAGCTCAACATTCAGAAAACTAAGATCATGGCATCCAGTCCCATCACTTGATGGCAAATAGATGGGGAAACAGTGGAAACAGTGTCAAACTTTATTTTTCTGGGCTCCAAAATCACTGCAGATGGTGATTGCAGCCATGAAATTAAAAGACGCTTACTCCTTGGAAGGAAAGTTACGACCAACCTAGACGGCATATTAAAAAGCAGAGACATCACTTTGTCAACAAAGGTTCGTCTAGTCAAGGCTATGGTTTTTCCAGTGGTCATGTATGGGTGTGAGAGTTGGACTGTGAAGAAAGCTGAGCGCCGAAGAATTGATGCTTTTGAACTGTGTTGTTGGAGAAGACTCTTGAGAGTCCCTTGGACTGCAAGGAGATCCAACCAGTCCATCCTAAAGGAGATCAGTCCTGGGTGTTCATTGGAAGGACTGATGTTGAAGCTGAAACTCCTATACTTTGGCCACCTGATGTGAAGAGCTGACTCATTTGAAAAGACCCTGATGCTGGGAAAGATTGAAGGCAGGAGGAGAAGGGGACGACAGAGGATGAGATGGTTGGATGGCATCACTGACTCAATGGACATGGGTTTGAGTGGACTCCAGGAGTTGGTGATGGACAGGGAGGCCTGGCGTGATGCGGTTCATGGGGTCACAAAGAGTGGGACACGACTGAGCAACTCAACTGAACTGAACTGAGGTGTCAGACTGTGGAAGATGTGGGAGGGACTTTCTCTCACAGAAGCTCCTCTCCACTGACCTGAGATGCCTTTCTCATTCTTCACTAGCAGGCAACGCCTCTGCATCTTTTAGGTCCCACGTTAAATGTCCCCACCTCTGAGACTTCCCAGCCTCCCTTCCTCTAGGCAATGGGATGCTCCCTTATCTAGCAGGATGTTTCATTTTATAGGTCAGCCTGCCTGGGCTATGGGACACCCAAATAGCTGGTACACATTATCATTCACTTGTCTGCATTAGATTCAGTATGCCACGTAAAGAAGTCTACTCTTACCGATGTAGAAGGGCACCATGGTATTCACTGTTGTTGTTCAGTAACTCAGTCATGTCTGGCTCTGTGCAACCCCATGCATGAACTGCAGCACGCCAGGCTCCCCTGTCCTTCACTATCTCCCAGAGTTTGCTCAAACTCATGCCCATTGAGTCCATGATGCCATCCAATCATCTCATCCTCTGTCATTCCCTTCTCCTCCTGCCCTCAATCTTTCCCAGCATCGGGGTCTTTTCTAATGAGTCAGCTCTTTGCATCAGGTGGCCAAAAGTATTGGAGCTTCAGTTCCAGCCTTTCAATAAATATTCAGGGTTGATTACCTTTAGGATTGACTGGTTTGATCTCCTTGCAGTCCAAGGGACTCTCAAGAGTCTTATCCAACACCACAGTTCAAAAGCATCAATTCTTCAGCGCTCAGCCTTCTTTATGGTCCAACTCTCACATCCGTACGTGACCACTGGAAGAACCACAGCTTTGATTCTATGAACCTCTGTTGACAAAGTGATAACAGTACCCATGGAGGACCCAAATAAAACCAAAAGGTGGAGGAATGGCAAATTCCCTTTCTTTTTGAGCTGGGACATCGATCTTCTCCTGCCCTCAGACATTAGAGTTCCTAATTCTCAGACCCTCATACTTGGGGACTTATCCCAGAAGCCCCCTGGTTCTCGGGCCTTTCACTACTGGCTTTCCTGTTTCTCCAGTTTGCAGACAGCAGACTTGTTGAGTTTCCATAATCATAAAGCCAATTCCTATAAGAAATCTCCTCTTACATATCTCTGAGTGAGTGTGAAGTCTCTTAGTCGTGTCTGACTCTTTGCGACCCCATGTAGGCAGGCGCTTTACTTTCTGAGCCACCAGGGAAGTCTTCTTATGTATCTCTATATACATGCTATTGGTTCTGTTTCTCTGGTGAGCCTTGGCTAATATATCTAGACCCCCAGGGCATCTTAAACATACCTTTTGTAGTAAGTTGAATAAGGCCCCACCCACCAAATAGGTCCCCAGAACCTATGAACATGATACTTTATATACTTTACATAATATGTAACTCTATGGTGAAAAGTACTCAGCAGATACAATTAAGGTAAGATATGTCAAGATGGGAAGATTGTCTTCAATTATTTGGGGGGCCCAATGTCATCACAAAGGTCCTTATCAGAAGGAAGTGGTCAGTCAGTCAAGGGAAGGCAAAAGTAAATATTAGAGTGAGCCAAGGAATGCCAGCAGCTTCTAGAAGCTGGAAGAAGCAAGGAATGGATTGTCTCCCTAGAGCCCAAAGACACAGATCTGGGCCTTCTGACCTCCAGAACTGTAAGATGAAACATGTGTGTTATTTCAAACCACTGGCCTGTAATGTTACATCACTGCTGTAATGTTATAGCAGCCATAAGAAATGAATGCATCTTTATTCAAGCATGGGTAGCGATGCCTTTCTCACCTCAGAGCTCCTCAGGCCTGGGCAACTTGGTTTTTGACAGTTGAACACAAAGCCTGAAAAAGGACTCACCGGAGCTGCTGAAAGAACCAACAAATGGGTTAATGCTTCCCGGCTTCATCCAGCTGTCTGTGTTCTGCAGCCTGAGAACACACACACATTCATATCCACGTAGCTCACCTGTCCAACCACCTCCACCACCCCCAGGAGGGCAATTCTTTACTCACACAGAAGCCCACTTTGAGCTGGACAGCAAATAGCTATTTCTCAAGAGCATGTGGACTTTAAGAGGGGAGGGGGATCTCGCCCAAGGTAATAATTGGACAAATTAGCAGGCTGGTAGGGATGAGGAACAGAAATTTTGACGTGGTTGACTTGAAACCACAAGAATTGGGGTTGCACCACAGGACACGTAAAAATCTTTTCCAACAAATAAATAATGAAAGCAAGAGACAGCCCTGATCGGAACCACATCCCCAGCCCTCTCCACCTCCGTCTGGGTCCCACCACAGACAAACGATTGGGAAATTGTACTCAATGACATCAAAAAAGGTCCATTTTATATCATTAAGGGAGAAAAGTGGATTCCAGCTAGTGTGAACAATGCGATCCCATTCTGTGAAAAGAAAGTATTTAAATACACATCTATACTACATATATATAACGTACAAAGGAGCATAGGTACGTGTGTTTATTAGGCATGGGACAGAGGCTAGAAGAAGATCCGTGAAGAGGTTAACGGTTGGATGGAGATTATAGACAGTTGCTTTTTTTTTTCTTACTTAAAAAATTGCAAAGAACAGGGCTGTTGGTGTTCTTTTAAAAAAAATAAAGTTTAAATAATTCAAAATAAAAGATATGGCGCTGTTTGTGTGGCAGGGCTGCTTTGTGCCCCTTCCAGGACAGCCGAAGTCTCCCTTTCCCTCCCCAAATAGGAAGCTGGGCTGTGGTCTCCCCGTTAGCAATGGCGGAACCATTAGAGGAACTGTAGGCGGCAGAAGGATGACGCGGCCAGGGGGCCTGGGAATCAGAAAACAGACAGACCTGACCGCGAAGGCGGCTTTTGCCGAGTGACCCAAGGATGACCCGCTTCGGGCCCAATCTGGTATGTAGGAAGCCTGTAGTCACCCCGCGGCCTCTTCTCCCTGGACCGCCCCCCCACCCCAACCACCGCCACATCTTGCTCGCTGCGTCTTCACCCGACCTCCCTCCCGGTGAAGGCAGGTGCCCGCCCAAGACCCCGGCCGAAAACAAATCCAAGGGATCACCCCGACCTTCCTCGGCCCCATTCACCGCCTCACCCCACCCTTTCCTGCGGTGGCGTTTTTGTTTTAATTCATCTGAACTGGTTACAAAACCACACTCCCACGAATACATAAATAATGGATAAGGGGGGGGGGGGGGGAGCAGTGTTTTAAAGAAATTCCCGCAGGGCCTGGCAAGGCAACAGCAAATGCATTTCTGCTGTATCATATTTAACTGTTTGCAAACTTCTTCTGGGAGGCTGAGCAGCGGCTGTAGAAATTCCACCCCCCCTTCACCGCCCAGGGCCCAGGAGTGACTGTAAGGGAGGGTTAAGAGGGAGAGGTAGTCAGCGGTCGGGGGCCAGGAAGATGGAGGGGAGAATGAGAAAGTGTTTGTAGGATTGAAGCCGGGGTGTCCACAACCCGGCTTCCCGCAGGCCAAGCATCTCCTTCCCCGGCTTCGGGGCCGCGGCTCCCCGAGCCAGGCTAGGCCCCTTTAAGAGCCAGCGCGCGCCCTGGTCCCGCGTGCGCTCACTTTCCCTAGCAACCGCCCCGGGGGAGGAGGAGGTCCTGGCAACGGCGCACCAGCCCGGAGGGTCACGTGACGGCCCGCAGCTGGAACGCGAGCGCGCGCCCTGCCGCGCGCCCGCCCGCCGAGCCTGAGCGCTGCGGCGCGTGCGCGAGCGGTGCAGCACCGGCCGCGGGAGCAGGGAGTATTATGGGCTGTGGGTGCCGCTGAGCAAGATGGAGCTGTCTGCAGTGGGCGAGCGGGTCTTCGCGGCCGAATCTATCATCAAACGGCGGATCCGAAAGGTGAGCCGCCTCCCAGGGCGGGACGCCTCGCCCCGCAGCCGAGGCCCGAGTCCGTGGGCCAGCTAGGTGAAGCGGTCCCGCTAACCTGGGCTCTCTCGCCCACCCCCGCGCCGTCGCCTCCTCGCGTCCCCGCATCTTCCCCACCCCCACTCTCCTCTTTTTTTCCTTCTCTTTTTCAGGGACGCATCGAGTACCTGGTGAAATGGAAGGGGTGGGCCATCAAGTGAGTGTCACGGGATCCAGGAGCGAGGGGGGAAGGGAGGCAGCGGACATCGGGGCCTTTTTTTTCTTTTTTTTTTTACCTTGGGGGGTGCGCACATTTGGTCCCTCGCATGTGCCTCTGCCTCTCTGGTTTTGTTTTTTATTTTGTGCATGTGTAACTCGGCAGGTACAGCACTTGGGAGCCCGAAGAGAACATCCTGGACTCGCGGCTCATTGCAGCCTTCGAACAGAAGTGAGTTTGGGAAGCTGGCAGGGGCGGTGGGGCCGAGGCTCGGCTGGGGCGCCGCGCGGGGAAGCGGGAGGGCCGGGGAGGGCAGCGCGGAGTGGGGCCCGGGAAGGGGCTGGGTTTTAACCTCGGGTGTTTCTCGGCCGCAGGGAGCGGGAGCGTGAGCTGTATGGGCCCAAGAAGAGGGGACCCAAACCCAAAACTTTCCTCCTGAAGGTAACCTGGCCCAGCCCCAACAGCCCCCTCTCGGGCCCCTAGCCCGGGCGCAACACGGGGCCTGCAGGGGAGGGACAGATCCGCGGCCGCCCTTGCGGGCGGGCCTTTCGAGAGGGGGGCCCCAGCTGGGCAGGGGGTGGTTTTGAGCCCCCGACGAGCCCCTGGCAGGCGGCCCTGGCCAGTTCCAGCTTCTCTGCAATAGGGGCCTGGGAATGGGGACGAGGAGGGAGGATGATCCTTGCTCACAAAACCAGGGTCTGGGGAGGCCAGCAGGAAGAGGGTGGATGAGGCAGGTGGGGGCCTCTGCACGTGAGAGCTCTGCTGTCCCCCAGCCTTGAGCTGGTGGGGCTCTACCTGGAATTCACGTCCAGAGCAGGAGTGAATGTGATCTCCCTCATGGTGCGGAACAGGGAGAGGCTTTTGGGGTGGGGGGCTGCCTCCCTGTCTCTAGCTTGCCTCTCAGGATTTATTCTGCATGCCTTCCCTTCCGACAGGAGGATCGAACTTAAATTTGACCTTAAGTCACTTCACTTTGAGTTTTATCACCCAGACTGGGCCACTGGTTTCCAGTTATCCCCACTTCTGGCTGTGTCTGGAGGTTCTAATGAGGATGGAGGGGGAGAGAGTAAAAGCATGGCACATTGGCCTTGGCAAGGGAGGGAGACCTAGCTCCAGAGGAAGCCATCTTAGAGGTTTTTGGTGTTTATTTATTTATTTTTTTTAAATGAGAACAGAGTCTGGGAAAGGAAAGTCGAGATGACCCAAGGTGGCAGGCAAGGCTGCAGGCAGTCTCCGTGGGCAAGCACTGTCTCCCCCCTGGTGCTAAGGTTTTCTCAAGGCCCCGTCCCACCCTGACAACCTATGACTTTGTGGCAGTTGGCATGAGCAGGGCAGACGGGACTCTGCAGAAAAAAAGGCTGTTCAGAATGGCAGGTCCTCAGAATCTCCGATCTGTCCGAAAGGCTCAAAGCCCAGTTGGTGAACTCTCCAGCCCCCCACTTTCCTCAAAAGGACTGTACATGTGTATAAAGTTTGCCTCGGACTTAAAGCAGAAGTGAAAGAAATAATGGTTTCCAGAATTACATCCTTCTGTGACCCTTGTCTCCAAATTACACACATCTTAGGAGATTCGTGGAGCAATCTTAACCCTTGATGTTTCTTTTCGGGAGGGATGGGGCAGAGCAGCAGGATGCCAGTGGGCTGTGTGACAGCCTCTCACAGTGCAGCTGGAGTGCCCTCTAGCGGGGAAGCGGGTAACGGCCATAAGCATTGATTCAGAATGCTTTTCTTTTTTAAATAGCTGTAGTTCTGGCTGTGGGCCTCATAGTGTTGAGCCCCGACATGGATTATCTCCTTTCGATTGCTCAAAACCCCCCTACGAAGTAGGGAATGGTATCCCTCTTTTGCAGATGAGAAAATCAAGGCCCAAGGAAGGGACGTGATTTTACCTGAGCTCCCATCACCCAGCTTCCTAGCTTTATCATGTCTCCTTTTCTTAACCCTGTTCCTCAGGGAGTATACATCAGGTTAAGGAGAAAAGATGGACACACACAGGAAACTATGAAGGCTGCAGAGCTGGTGGGGCAGGGGACAGAGAGGCAGATGAGAGGACCTTGATTTGGAGACGAGATGAAATAGATACTCAGCATGAGAGAGAGATTTGCAAGGGGTGATGGAGATCAGCTTGGTCTGAACCCAAGAGGCAGTGTCTAATAAACAAATCACACTCAGGTAGCACTCACTTGCTGCAGGGAACTATTCTGAAGAGAACAAGAGCCCATGAGGTAGGTTGCATTATCTGCATTTTATACATAGAAAAACTTGAGACCAGAGAGGTTAAATAACTTGCTTGTGATCATGGAGAGGGAGTGGTAGAGTCCAGGGCTTTATCTTCCACGTTATCTAGATGTAGTACATGCCAAGCCCTGGGAGCTATGCCCATCACCCCGTCAGAGTGCAATAAATGCACTGGCTGTGGTTACCATTTTTAATTCACAGGCAGACCCAGGTCTCACTTTCAAAGAATTCTCATCCTGGGGAGGGGAGAGGAGGAGGAGCATAAACTAACCCCCTTTGAAAAAACATTTAGAAATTACAAAGTAAGAAATTTTTTTGTAGAAAGGTTGGAAGCCATACATTAGAAAAAGGTTACTCTCAAAAGCACTACCCCTTGGATAGACAAGTCTAGCATTTCTCGAGTGATTGCTGTGTGCCAGGCGTTTTGCTAAGCAGGTAACATATACTATCTCATGGTCCCAGGAGTCCCACAAGCAGCCAGGGTTTCATCCTGGATCTGACGTTTGCCTTGCCTACATGCTTCACCAGTCCCCAGGGACCATGCATCGCTGCTGGACTCCGGCAGAATCGTAATTACAGAGGTCCTGGAGCCCCAGCCACGTTCAGAGGGAATAAAGTCTAACCCCCAGGGTATTGGAAAGAGTGGGGAATCCCCTAAGCTCCCTTGGGGATGAAGCTGCAAAAAGCCCTTACTGCCTTGCCAAGGAAGGCTGGCTTTCCCCTGCCTTTGTCTGGGAAGGGGTATGAGGGAACCAGCCCCTGGCTCCACTTGCTCTGAGCTGGAGGAACTGGCAGCCCTGGCACAGGGGGGTTGGGCCCACATATGCTGCCACCTAGTGGCTGGAGGGATTGTTAACTAAGCCACCCCAGGAGACGAGACAGAACTTGGAGGACATGTGCCTCTTCCACGTTCTAAATGACATCCTCACTTATTCAGCATTTAAGTCCACAAATAACTTCCTTCTGGGGCTTGTGGTCAGATACACTCTAGTCTTGTCTACCAGGCTACCTCCGGGGTTCTGATTAAGCGTCCAGCACCGTGGGGATGGGTGGTGGAGAGACCCCTAACCACAGATCACACTCTTGGGGACCCCAGAGACTGACCCGTGGGAATGTGCCCTTCCTCTCAGCCACCCCAGCTCTCTTGGCTGGAGACAGTCACTGCCTAACAATCTCCCCCACCAGGAGCAAGGGTATCTGTACAGAACCCAGACTGGTCACCCATCTCTACCCTCTGTCCAGCCATGGCTTTCCGTTCCCTGGGCCCTCTCTGCCTCCACCATTGGTCTTAGCAGTACCCCTTCAGCAGGCCACCTGGGCCTCCACAGACGCTTGGGGCATAGCTCAGGAAAGTCAAGGGTGTTTTTTGTTTGTTTTCCTACTGATGCTTCATCCTCCAAGACAGGGACCTAATCTGTGCTCCTCTGGAACCTGTACTTCTTGCGTTGAATCACCCTGTACCCTAATTGCCTGTTACCTGTCTTTTCCTTGGATTGCTGCCCCCAGGATGTAGAAGCTGTGTGTGGTCGCAGCGGTAGCCCCAAGCAGCTGGCAGGTGACTCATTAGCACTTTCTTAGTGAGGGAAGGACTGGCCCCTGGAGGATGGCTTACCTAACCTTGTGAGTCTCTTGCCCTGGACCTGGGGTCTCTGAGGGCCCTGCCACACACATCCTGCACCTTCCCTGAGGTAGCAGGTGAGCTGCTGCAGAGTCCTGGGGCTTTACACACTTCACACCTGGGACTGTGTGCAGCTGGGCTTAGGAGCCTGGTGCAGTAAATATCGCTTGTTCCCCACAGACTTCTGCCCAGCCGTCCTGCCCCCAGGCCATCTTGGCACAGACTGTGGCGAGGTCCATCCCACCTCTTAGCCCATCCCCACCAAACCGATGCCAAGGAGGTTTTAGGTGCTGGCTTTGAAATCCGTTGGCACCAGTTTGCTCAGACCCAGGCCTTGAGCCAGACCCTGGGCAGACAGATGAATCAGACCCAGGAGGGGAAGTGCCAGGGGCTGGGAGTGAAGAGGAGGGCTCAAAGGTCTGCCCCCAGAGTTGAGGAGGTGAGACTGAGCTGGAGGTGCAGCTTGTTCAGAGGCAGAGAAAGGGCTCAGGGCATCTACAGATAGGTCCATTGGGCTGGGGTGTGGGGTGGAGCAGGGAGAGATCACCCTCTGCGTTTGGTCACCAAGAATTAGTCCATGGAGGAGTGCCAGGCTGGGCCAGGATCTTCCCAGGGCAGAAGTGGTCCGGGGCTTCTTTGCATGCAACATCCTGGCAGTTCCACTTCTGTGTGTCAGCAAGGACAGCCAGTGACTAGTTTGTCCCTGTGGCCCACAGCCGAGCTGGGAAAGTCAAGCCTTGCAAGTTGGGCCTGGATGAGGGTCTGCCTTGCTCCCCAGCCTTCTGCACTTTGCATCACCTGTCTGAACCTGTTTCTTTTTATCACTCAGGCAGGGGTAGGAGCACAGGCTGATTTTCTTAAGTGCCCTCAGGATGGTTTCTTGACCCCAGTACTCGTGGGTGGCCGAGGCAGGGGATGTCCAGAGGTCAGCGGGCAGCCCAAGCCCTCAGCCACCTGCCGCCCTCTGTCTCACAGGCGCGGGCCCAGGCGGAGGCCCTCCGCATCAGCGACGTGCATTTCTCCGTCAAGCCGAGCGCCAGCGCCTCCTCGCCCAAGCTGCATTCCAGCGCTGCGGTGCACCGGCTCAAGAAGGACATCCGCCGCTGCCATCGCATGTCCCGCCGCCCCCTGCCCCGCCCAGACCCCCAGGGGGGCAGCCCCGGCCTTCGCCCGCCCATCTCCCCTTTCTCCGAGACGGTGCGCATCATCAATCGCAAGGTCAAGCCGCGGGAGCCCAAGCGGAACCGCATTATCCTGAACCTGAAGGTGATCGACAAGGGCCCAGGCGCAGGCGGCGCCGGGCAGGGGGCTGGGGCTCTTGCCCGCCCCAAAGTCCCGTCCCGGAACCGCGTCATCGGCAAGAGCAAGAAGTTCAGCGAGAGCATCCTGCGCACGCAGGTCCGCCACATGAAGTTCGGCACGTTCGCGCTGTACAACAAGCCCCCGCCCGGCCCTCTGCAGCCCCCGCCTGCCGGCAAGACCGACATCACCGCCTCCCCCGGCCAGGGGCTGCTCCTGGCGCCCCCCAGTGCCCCCTACGACGCGCGCAGCTCCAGCTCCTCCGACTGCCCCTCGCCCGTCCCGCACTCCTCCGAGCCGGAGGACGCGCCCCCCAAGCTACTCCCGGAGACCACGAGCCCGTCGGCCCCCGACTGGCGGGAGCCCGAGGTGCTTGACCTGTCCCTCCCGCCTGAGGCGGCGGCCACCAACAAGCGGGCGCCTCCCGAGGTCCCTGCAGCTGCCAGCCAGGCCCTTCCCACCGTCCCTGAGCCGGCCGGCGCCGCCTCCGAGCCCGAGGCGGGGGACTGGCGCCCTGAGATGTCACCCTGCTCCAACGTGGTCGTCACCGACGTCACCAGCAACCTACTCACGGTCACTATCAAGGAATTCTGCAACCCAGAGGATTTCGAGAAGGTGGCTGCTGGAGTAGCAGGCGCCGCAGCGGGGGGTGGCAGCAGCGGGGCGAGCAAGTAAGGGGGGCTCCACCAAGGAGGGGGGGCTGGGGGGCGCCCTCCTGCCCAAAGTCATACTCTTGCTCCCGCCCCCCACACTCCCCGCCCTCAGACAACCCCGCCTGTGCTTTGCTTGTTTCAAAAGGCTCGGTGTTGACCCCGGGATGGGGCTGGGTAGTTGGAGACCCCCTGAAGCCCAGTGGGAGGGGCAGGCCTGAAACGGGGTGGGGCTGGGGTGGGGGCGAGGGCACCGGGAAGTCCTCCCTCTTACCTCTTGGCACCTTCCTTGCCCACCCACGCACGGTGGGGCCTGCCGGGTGGCTCCTGGGGAGTTTCAGAACCTGGGGTTCAGCTGCCCTCCCCACATCCCGCCCTGTGTCTCCCCAGCTTGCTTCCAGCTCTCGCGCACAGCATCTGATTTCTCGGTGCTAACCCCCGGCAGCTGCGGGGATCCTTAGGGGACCCCCATCCCAGCATGGGCACCGTCCCTTTCCTTCCTCCAGATAACCCGGGAAGGAGGGGCAGGGATGGGGAAGCCAGGACAGAGGTGGAGATGAAGGCGGCCGTGGCCCCTCTCTTCCCCTTCTCCCCTCCCGTGCGAGGGCGGCAGGAGCTGGGCCCACGTTTGGACCACCCAGGCGGGCCCCCGTGGGCCCCGCCCACCCGTCTCTTTCCTAATTTCTGTCTTGAAGGTGGGAGGGGCTGGCACGAACCTCGCCTGCCATGGCCTCCGGGCGTCTAAAGGTCCCTCAGTTTCAACCAAAGGTGCTACAAGAACCTGCAGCGCGGACTTCCGGCTGCGCATGCGCCTGCCGCCCCAGGCGCGTCCGCGTGTATCCGTGTCTGCGTGGGGCCCCGGACCTTCCCTGGCCATCAGCCGGGCCTGGGACCTGATCCAGGTCCGAGGAGTTTGCTGCGGAGGCCTAGCTTCCCGGCGCGCGTGTGCAGGGGCGGGGCGCCCGACCCCTGCCTTTCTCCTTTGGGGTGGTCGGACCTAGCATGATGGGGACTGAGGCCGAGGGGAGACAGGCCCCCGTCCCAAGCTGCTGCTTCCTCTTGGCTGTTTGCGGGGAGTTGGAAGCCTGGACACCGTTCTTAGGGTCTCCGGCTTCTCCCCTCCCTGCCCCCTCTCTCTTGCTTGTGATCGCCCAGGCTCTGTCACAGCCCAGCCTTCTCCAAGCAGCAGGAGGCCTCCACTGCTCTAGGCAGCTTCGTTTGCTGCTGCAGCCTGGAAACGAGTTGTCCACGCCAGTGGCAGAGACCAAAACCCCGGTTTTAGGCCGGGTGTTGGGAGGACAGACTGGCCAAAGCGGGGGATAGACGAGGGGGCCCGGTGTCCTTCAGGATAGCGGGCATGTGCAGGACCCGGGGTCTGGGGCACAGGGAATGCAACCCCGCTGGCCAGCCCTGGGGCACTGCCTGGGCGGTTTGCAACGAGTCGGAGTCCTTACTGGTGGCTCGAGGTGGCTTCCTGGTGTGTCAGCTTAGAACCAGTGATGTTAGAAGGAGGACGCAGAAAGGGAATTCCGGCTGGTTAACAAACGCCTTGGCCCTAAGCATGGGGAGGACTCTGTCTTCCGACTCTCCCTGCCAGATTGTGGCAGGGTCCTCTGACCCTCCCCGAAACATTGATAGAACGAGGGTGGTCACAGGGTTTGGGTGTCTGGAGCTCCTGACCCCTCCCCATCCTGCCCTTCTGTTGGCTCCGTGGCCGTCCAAGTGCCAATTGGCTTCGCCCCAAATAAGGGCTGGTATTTCTCCTCTGTCCTTAGAGGGGATTCCCCCCCCCCCCACACACACACACACACCGACCCCCACCCCAGGTGCGTGTCCACCTGGGTGCCAGTTACAGGTGTTTCCAGAGACCATAGAAATGTGTTTTCCTGAGAGTCCTTGTCATTCGTGACCTTTTTTGTAAAGAAGTTGTGTTTTCAGAGGTGATTTTATGACAGGAAAGTGAAAGAATTAGTTTTGCAAAAAACAAAAAAAAGAAAAAAAAAGGGGGGGAAGAAATAGAAAAAAATATTGTGGGATTCCTATGGGGTTGGGGAGGGTGGGGAGAAAGATATTTAAAGAAAAACTAGTAACGCAGCGATTGCACAGCTGAGGCGGCAATGTTAGGAACGTGGACAGAGGCCTAGGCCCAGTTGGGAGGGCACCCCCACCCCAGCGACAGCCCCTCTCCTTGGCCCTAGACAAGTTAAGCCCTCCCTCCTGTGCTCTGCCCAGGTTCCACTCTTGTCCCAGCTCAGACGGAAGGATGACCCCTGTTCCCAAAGGAACTTGCCAGAAGCTTCAGGGGCCAGGCAGGTAGAGCTGAGATTGGGGGAGGTAGGGGTCAGCAGGGGTTCCACTGTTGCCGGGACCCAGCGTTGGTGACTCTCCAGGAAGGCTGGTGAGTGGGTACAGTTGGGTTCCTTGCCCCCCTGGGAGAGCCTTCGGTGGTGATCATGGTGGGTTGGGGGTAACCCTAGGGAGAGGGTGTGTCCGCCCCGTCTCTTTCCACAGGCAAGTCGCTGCCCTGGACCCCCAGCTGTGCAGCCATGCCCCAGCAGAGGCACGCATGCGCATGGCTGTCTCCCAGGCGGGCAGCTCCCCTGGGGGCCCAAGTGGGCACCAGGTCAAGAGCAAGCGGAGCCCTCCTTACCTCTCTCCCAGGGTGGCTCTGAGCCGGGCCCAGTAGCTCCCACCACACTTGCACAGACCAGCCTCCCATGGGCCCTCCCTCCCCTGCTGCTGCTTTTCCGTTTGCCTAATTACCAAGCAGAAGTTGCAGTTTGGTTGGCTTTATTTTTTGTATGTGAAAGACCCCTCAAGACCCGGTCTTCTTCCTTGTTCAATATTGGTTGGGGTCATCTCCCCTTAATGCCACCCTCTCCTCGCCCCCATGACATAGGAAACAGATGAGGTCTGGTGTCTGGTTTGAGGGGGGAACTTGGAACCCATCCCTGTCTCATTCCCCTCCCAGATACTCAGTTTGCCCATCTGTGAAATGGGTGTATTGGGCAGCATGGCCTTTTCCTAAAGCATGGCCTTTTCACCTGTTGGTGTCCAGGCAGCTGCTGAGGATTAGGTGGTGGTGGAGGTTGCTGGCACTGGGGCCTCTACTCCCACAGCTGCTTTTCATTCTCACCCTGCAAGGGGGTCAGGATCAAAATGGGCTCCAGCAGAGCCCAGTGAGGCAGGCAGAGTGGGAAGGGTCACCCCACTTCCAAGGCCAGGAAACTGGGCCTCTGAGAGGCAAAGCTGCTTCATTGGAATGAAGAGCCCAGCTGCTCTGGCCTTTCGGGGACAACCTTTGAAAGGTGGAGTCCAGGGCCCTGGAGCTACCACAAAGCCAGGGGCTTTCCCTGAGCCAGGCAGTCTTGGGTGAGAGGTCAGCCCAAAGGAGGAAGCTGTTGGCTCGGGGAACTGGGCCACCACCAGCCTTTCTAGCCTCCGGGTGGACCCAAGTGGACACACTGCCTTTTGTGTCTTTAGGGGTTTTGTTGGTGGTTGTTAGTTTTGTGTTTTGGGGGGTTTTTTTCGTTTCTGTTTTTTTTTTTTTTTTTTTTGCACTTGGCCCATGCCGGACAGTGGGACCCGCCTGGTCAGTTCCACTTTCAGGCTCCCATGCACTAGCCCAAGGCAGCCTCTTGGGGGCTTGTATGGTTTAAGGAATCACTTTTGAAAAAAAAAAAAAAGGAAAGTGTTTAAAGGGTTTTTTCTTTTTTTTTTTCTGTCTGCATCTCCTCTCAGATTGAGAAAGCCCAGAATTAGGGGCTACCACTCCAGGAGAGAGGGAGGGTGTCCCCATCCTGGCCCTGTCTTACTGATAGTTGCCAAGACACCAAGATGGGGACAGGCTGGGTGGAGACCGAGGTACCCATCTCCCAGGCCTGTGGGGTCACCCCATCCCGCCTTGAAGGAGTCAGCACCCCACTCCAGCAGTGGGTGAGTGCCTGTTGTATGCAGAGCTTCAGTTAGGCAAAGAGGGGCTGGTGGTCTAATTGAGGGACCCCTTGCAAGAGGCCACAGTACAAGGAACCAAGGGTTCTGGGGCCTCCCCTTGCTATTGGGTGGAGTAGAGATGGAGACTTCTTGTTGGTTTTAATTTAAAAACGCAAAAGCCTAAAGAAATGTATCTTATAATTTTTTTTTAATTTTTGAAAAGCTCATTTAATGAATTGTGCACGAATGAATTCTATATATATAAAATATACATATATAGCTCTATATTTGGGGAGGGGTGCTATCTCTTTTTTCTCTCATTTTAAAAATGAAGTGTTGTTGCCTTTGTCTGTGGTTCAACCATCCAGCTCCCAGCTGGCTAAACTTTGCCTCCAGTGGTTCAAGACAGGAAACTAGTGGGGGGAGCGGGAGGCCGGAGACGCGGGGCGGGGCTGCCACCCCAGCACGGGCTGGGCCTCCGGGCCACCTGCTCCTCTGCCAGAGGTCACGGGTGGAGAAACGCCTCGTGTGGGCTGTGGGTTTCGGTTCTGTTGTTCGGGCATTGGTTGTTTCTGGGCCGGGGGAGGGGGGTCTGTGCTACTCTCGTCTTGGATGTTTTGTTCTGCTGCTCTTCAATATCGTATCAATGCCAGGAAGGGGGCGCGGAAAGCCTCTTTGGCCCCCCCCCAAATAAATTGTCACATTCCGAAGCTAAGCTCTAGCCCCTGGTCTGTCTCGTTTCTTCTGGCTGGGACTGTGATCTAGAAAGCTCAGGCCGTGCCTCCCCCATTGCAGCGAGGAGAGGGGGTCCTGGCCCTCAGCAGTGGTGGGCCAGTGCTCCAGCCCATTTCCAAGCTCTCCCTCTCCTACCCCGCCTCCACCTTGTAAGTAAGCTAAACTTGAAGGGAGTGCCCCCTACACAGGTAAAGCGACGTGTGTGCCACATCTTGGAACCTGGAGACTACCTGGTCGGCGGGCACGTGGCGGGGTGGTGAGGGTCCCACCATTGCCCAGTCCCCAGGTCCTCACAGCACCTTCAGAGAGGGCATCCCCCGGGGGCTGGATCCCTAGCCAGCGGGTCACCACAGAGCCTGGGAGGGAGCAGGCTAGGGTAGGGGGCACGAGCTAGACCCTTGCCAGCGGTGGTGGTGGTTCAGTCAAGTTGTACCCGAGTCTGTGACCCCATGGACTGCAGCACGCCAGGCTTCCCTGTCCTTCACCATCTCCCAGAGCTTGCCCAGACTCGTGTAATTCCTTTGCCAGTAACAACCAGTGTTAACAAGAAGCTGCTTCAGTTCAGAGAAACCTGTTTGCTGGGTGTTTGTGCGCCTTCTCTAATGAGAATAGTGGACTGAGGAGCGTGTCGGACGCCGCGAAAGCATCAACCCCCTGCAGACGCCGGAGCCCTCACGGGTCTGCTGTGAGCAGCACCTCTGTCCATCTGTAGCCACTCATTTGTCAGGCCTGAAACAGGTGTTGCCTTCCAGCCCTCCCCTTCCCCACCGCCCCCACCCCCTTGTTGTGTAAGCCCCAAGGCTGGCCTCTCCAAGGTGTCCCCACCCTGCGTCCCCACCCCACCTGTCCTGACCCCAGCTCCTCTGACAAAACCTCCATGATCTGCTGTGCCCTCCCGGCACCTCACCTCAGGGGGCTGGCAGCCCTGCTGAGAGTCTTCAGGAAGCCCACTGCCCTCGGGATCATGTCCCAAGTGTCCCCCACCCCCCCGGCCACACACACACACACACACACACTGTACCCAGGGAGAGTGCCCTGCCTGAGCCCCCATCCCTGTTCTGGCCTGAGGTCTTGGCCCTCCCGTCCCTCAAGGCGGGCGAGGTCTTCATCCCCAGCCTCACCCCCTAGGATCCATGCCTGACACCTTTTCTACTAAGTGTCACCAAGCTCGGGCCTCCTCCCTTGTTAGCACCGTCAGCGAGGCTTGAGAGTGGCGGAGCGGTCGACGTGGGGCCCCAGTGCCACTCGTCCAGCTGGCCGAGGTCCAACAGGAGTGTGTTTCTGTCTGAGAATGGTCTAGAAACAGAAGTTGGGCAGGGGGGTGGGGAGGTGGGGGCGGGGGGAGATGGGACCCCGGGTCGAGTCCGGGCTCCGAGACCCGCTCCCACTTTGTCATCTCGCCCAGTTCAGGGTTCCATCCTCCAAAAACCCCCATTTGGTACTTAAACAGCAATAACCTGAGTAGTCAGCACACCGGCTGCCTGTCAGGCCTCTGTGAGCTCTCTGCCTTCCCCTCTCACGCCCTGCCCACCCTCCCCAGTGCCCAGGGTGATGAGCCAGTGTCACAGAGGAGGGCCAAGGATAGAAGAAATTCCTTGAAAAAAAAAAAAAGAAATTCCTTGGCCCCCTCAGTGGCACAGCAGAGGGGGGCTTCCCCACCCCCACCCTTTTCTCTCTGGGGTTGAGACCATGTGGGCTGCCCTTGTGAGGGGCAAGCATCTCGTTGCAAGCATCATGTTCAGGGCTTAGCATCTCGATTGCCCCTTGTCACAAGTCCTGGGGGCCTTGTCTCAGCAGCCCAGTCCACCTATTAGCTGCGGATAAATGAGTGTGACCTCGGCAGCTTCTTAAGGAGGATGGGAGGGTTTGTGCCAAAGCTTGGGCAAGACCACACAGCTGGGCTCAGGGAGCCCAGCGTGCCCCGCTTGAGGTGAATCAGCACCCTGGCATCCTGCCGAGCTGGTGCCTCGTCCACCAGGCGAGCGGCCCCCTCCCCTCACCCCACCCTATTCCTGGGCGTCACCGGGAGTGAAGGTCAGCCGTGGGGTGCAGCTTAGGAGCCAGGTAAGGCGGAGGGGTTGAGATGCAGTGAGAATGACAACTTTGCAGATTTATTGTCATCCCATAGAAGCTGAAAGTGTGCTGCTATTTCTGTCCTTGTTACGCTGTACCTGAGGTGAAGGGGGTCAGAGTGGCAGCATCTAAATGCCGAGCACCCCCGAGGCTGGAGCCCAAGCCTGTCTGCACCCTCTTTGTTCAGGCTGCTATCCTCTGAGGGCTCACGCTTCAAAAGGTCTCTGCTGGGAGAGGCCAAGCAGGGACAGCTCGCCCATAGGGCGGAACCCAGAAGGGAGCAGAAGTGAGCGGGGGTCCTGGCCTCTGGGCATTCATGCGCTCTGAGCCTTTGAGAGTCAGAGGAGGGACAGAGGCCAGGACTTGAAATCACTGCGTGAGCTCTAATGAGGCCTGGACGTGGCCCAGGCAGTGGGAGGGGGGTGACAGGAAGTGGGCACAGAGATTTGGAATATTGAGGATTTGGTGATTGGGTTTGAGTGTGGACTGCCCTGGTGGCTCAGACAGTAAAGGTCTGCCTACTATGTGGGAGACCCGGGTTCGACCCCTGGATTGGGAAGATCCCCTGGAGAAGGAAATGGCAACCCACTCCAGTGCTCTTGTCTGGAAAATTCCATGGACGGAGGAGCCTGGTAGGCAACAGTCCATGCGGTCACAAAGAGTTGGACACGACTTCACTTTCAAGTGCTGTGAGAGGGACCCTCTGAAATACCTCCTGGGTATCTGGTGCAGGTAAAGGAGTGGGTGTTGTCATCACGGGCTGGGGGGCCGGCGAAGGAGTCAGCCTGGGAGGGAGGTGAGTGTAGTTTGGGACACCTTGGATGGATATCAGGCAGAGGAGCCAGGAGGAATTTTCATGCAGAGGTTTGAGACATGGAGTGAGTTCCTTCTCAGGCTTTCCCCGTAGCTCCAGCAGGTTAAAAATCTGCCTGCAATGCAGATGTGGGTTCAATTTGTGATGCAGGTTGGGAAAGCTCTCCTGGAGGAGGAAATGACAATTCACTCCAGTATTCTTGCCTGGGAATTCTCTTGGACAGAAGAGCAGTGGACTATAGTCCATAATGTCAAAAAGAGCTGGACACAACTTAGGGACTGAGCACGCACACCTACCTCCCAGGTGCTGCTGGAGAAATCGGTCCCTTTGCTGAAGAGCCTTTGCCCCCAGGTGGCCCTCAGCTCTGAGATGACTGATCACCAGACATTCTGGAAGGACCACTGGGGACTTAGGTGCTTAGCTGCTGAAGCCATTGGGATATACAGCCCCTGCCTGCCACCCCTACCCTCCCAACTTTATGCCTTTCATCTGAGTGAGGTTATAAAGTAGGTGGCTGGGGGATGATGAACCCCATCAGATAGGCGAGGAGGTGGAGCAAAGGACTTCCCAGGGTCACTCAGAAGCAGAAGAATGGAAGCTGGATCTTGGGTATGATGGATGGAACCTTTAAGAGCCAACTGCTGCACAGTACTGGAGACACCAAAGAAACTAGAACATTCTTTTAAATACCCAACTGAGCTTCCAAGAGAGTAAAGAAATCCCCAGGGACTAAAAACAAACAAAGAGGAAGCCAAAATCGGGGTGACGAGCGGTTGCCAATCCTTCGGGGGGGTCTGTGGTGACTTGGGGACAAGGGTGGAGAGGTTGTTGACCTTTGCTGATCTTGGTAACTGAGGAGCTTGGATTTTACATCTATGTTGGGATGGGAGACAAGGCCTTGGGTCCCTGCCGAGAGAGTTTTGGAACTAAGACACCTGAGTAAAGCTGGATCCATATCCTCAGTGAAAGAGCAAACGGAAAAGAAATAATCCTTTTGCAAAAAAGCAGAAGAAGTTGTCAAAGAAGTTGGCTCATTTTGGGCTCTGTTGGAAAAATAAAAATCGAGTCTCTCTCGAGAAATTCTAACTCTAGGCGTTCCCTCACACAAAATTTGAGGTTTGAATTTGCATTGCCCACACGGTCCCAGAACTCCTAAGTCTGGAAATTAATATAAAAAGCAAACACGGGGTGGTTTACACCCACAGAGCAGGTGGCAACAGCAAAGGCAAGCCTCTCTGGAGAGACATTCCCACAGCAAAGGCCACGTGGGCTACTCACAGATAAAGCCTTGCTAACACGAGCTCTCAATTCCAAATTACAAATCATACAAAGAGGCAAGCCACAAACCGCAGAACAACAAACAGCACATATAGAATCCTGCATCTGATGTGTTATTTTCAAGCACACACCGAAGGTTTCCAAAAAAGATCGTGAATACAGGATGTAGTAGGACATGAAGCCAGTCCCAATAAATTTCAAGAAATTGGTGTCACAGATCACGTTTAATTTAAAAATCAATAGCAAAAACTTAACTGTTAATTAAAGACAAAACCTCATGTATTTAGACAGAAGCCCAGATCTCTCATTCCTGTGCATTTTTGTCCCTTCCCAAACTTCTGAAGTCTCTTTGGAACAGTGAGATTCCAGGATGGATGTGAAAGTGTTGGTCAGATGGCAGGCACACGGGAGGGTCACAGCCAGTCTGAGTTGAAGCTGGATATGGGAACAGGTCCCCCTCTGATCTCTAGACAGGATGTGATCATTAGAGCCAAAGACCAAAGTCCTCTCTGTCTTTTCCAAAAAATGGGCTCAGCGGGTGACAAAGACACGAGCCTGCATTTAAAAGACAGCCATCAGCCTTTATGAGCCAGAGGGTCTGGGAAACATTCTTGCAGAGCCAGGGTGGGCTGCTAGGAATGGGATAGAGCAGGTGGTGGGGGTTCTTGGTGCTGTCTCATAAAGACGAGCCCCGCTGCCAACAAGCCCCATGCTCTTTTGGGATGGATTTGGAGGTCCCAGGGGTTCTCTGTGAAGGCTTGGATACTCCCATCTGTGAGCAACAAAATAGGACACACTTTGGAAGAGGCACACGTGGCCTCTGTCCCCGACGGGGACTCATTACAGTGATCATCATCTCACTGGCTCCCCGGGCCATCCGTGCGAGTGCTCACAGCTCAGTTTCCACGCAGTGGTGTCCTAATGGAGGCTTGCTGTTCTCACCATCCCTGGCTCCCTCCCGTGCTCATCTGCCTGCCTGCCTTTGACAACTCAGGCACTGTAAAGAGACCCTTGTCCAGGTTCAGGTGGCCAGGTCACTCCCTTCTCAAGGTCTCCATGCTCCTCAGCAGTAAAAGAGGCCAGGACTCCTTGCTTGGCACGGTTCCTTGGGAGGACTGAATGGAGTGAGTGTGAAAAGCATTTGCTCAAGCACCACATGGGTAAGAAGGGACACAGATCTTCCTGACCTGTCTGGCCAGGATTGACCACTCCTCTGACTTCCCATCCTGGCGTTCCAGCCTCCCGCTTGCCAATTCTTGATGCCTTCCTCCCATGGAACAGCTTGTCAGTGGTGGAAGAACAGTGGAGGAGTCTGAGCTCTGCCAGCTGTGTGATCTCAGGCTGGTCACTCATGCTCTCTGAGCCCCTGTAACCTCTTCTGTAAAGTGGAGGGGAGCGCTTCCTCTCATTATCTTTTCCAACTCAGAATGACTCTAAGGGTAACTAACGAGTACAGAGTGGACCTTTTGAGGACTGACTCATTAAATCCTCAGCTTCCAGAGAGCACAGTGAGAACAACACACAGATGAGGGAGGAACTGAGGACTCAGAAAGGCAAAGTAACTTGCTCAAAAATTCCTACGTGGTAGAGCTGGGGTGTGAACCCATGCAGTCATACTTACCCACCAGGCCAGCATCCTCCCTGTGTAGCCTGGTGAGGGCTCAGTCACTGGGGCTGGACTGCCTGTCTGAGTGGGACCCTGGGCACATTGCTATCTCTTCTGTGCCTCTATCTCCCCATCTATAAAATGGGGGGTGAGAGTAATCCTCCCTTCCTCCTGGGACTGCAGGGAACTCTGCTGAGGACTCCAGGGGCCAGGCTCTGAGCTGCACACTCGGGTTTCAGTCCAGTCTGAACCCTCCCACAGTGCAGCCAAGGCAGCTGGAGAGAGAGGTTGAGTCACTTGCTCCAAATGGTACAAACTTGCGAAGCTGGACTTCAATCCCAAAGCCCCAGCTTCAAAGTCTGTGCTATTAACTACCCTGCTCTACCTCCTATGAGGCCCTCAGACTCCAGGTTCAAAACCAAATTCCAGACTGCAAATTGGCAGCCCCCCCACGGTCTGCCTGACTCACCACCCTCCTTGATGGGGGCCTGAACCCTGCATCTCTTCTTTGACTCATCCCTTCCCAGCTAGTCCTCAGCATCGTGACTAATTGACCCCTGAATGGAAAAAACCATTCTGATCCCTCCCTTCCTCCTCAACTCTGCTGCCCTGCTCAGTCCAGACTCCAAAGGTGAGGATGATGGATACCAAGAACGCCCATTCTAGAGTGTAGACTTGCAACGGAGCTGGACAAAAATGCTCTTGGTCCCTCAGCTCGCCCAGGCTATGGGGCTACCAAGCCACGTGGAGGTGGGGTTTAGAGACAGCTGGGAAAGGGAGTTGTCTTTAGAGACAGTTGACATCACTCACCAACTTAAGCCAGGTGAGGGGGCTTCAGAGAGTGGGAGAGCACAGTGGCAGGTGTCCACCGGGTTTTGGGAGGTGGGTGACTGGGGAAAGGTGAGAGGCTGGCTGAGTCCCCTGTTTCTGCGAGGCAGGAAGAGACTGAACTGCTTTGGGGATGGTCTTTACCCCCAGCACTTGGGGGCCAGGATGCAAGCATATCTCCTGGGGTCCATGCCTGGAACTTTGCAGAAGGTGGCTGGTTTGAGGTCACTGGATTAGGATCTAACCCCAAGAGGATTGGGGGTGGGGAGAAACAAGGAAGGGATACATGATCTTAGCAGAAGACTTCATGTTGGGTGGGTGGACCTCGATGATAGGCGCTGAAGAGGGGTTGTGCAAGCCAAGGAATGCTGTGCCCAGGTGGGAACTGCAGGTGGGACATTCCTAGTGATGGAGGGACCCATGAAGAACCCACAAAAGTGCCCCTAATGGAAAAAGCACCAGCTTTCAGGTGATCATCTGACCCACCTGAAAACACTGATCTCCTGAGAACATCTGAACCAGACAAGCCAGACTTACCTTGTTACCTCTCTCTCCTCCCTGCCCCAATCTCCCACCCTGGAGAAACCAGAGGCAACTAGTAGGGGAAAGGGCAAGGGGAGAGCAGACCAAATTGGGGTCTTAGAGCAGAATCCCACCGTGCCTCCTTCCGCATTATATAGGTCTTTGAGTTTAAGGCAGACTTGAGCTGGGGGAGAGGAGAAGCTTTGGCTAGAGCCTAGAGCTTTGCCATTAGACCCAACTGTTTCAACATCTAAAAGTAGGATAAAGCCCCGAAGCGACTGAACAAGCTATGAAATATGCCCAAGACCTCATCCAGAGGTAGGGAAGTTTGGGTCAACAGAACAGGTTAACAGGGCAGCCACTGAGAGTAAAATTCTTTCTGCTGCTTCCCTCGAAGCACAGCTCATTCTGTGTGTCCCGTCACTGCCTCAGCCTCCTGCTGCTGCTGCTGCTGCTGCTAAGTCGCTTCAGTCGTGTCCGACTCTGTGGGACCCCACAGATGGCAGCCCACCAGGCTCCGCCGTCCCTGGGATTCTCCAGGCAAGAACACTGGAGTGGGTTGCCATTTCCCTCTCCAATGCATGAAAGTGAAAGTGAAGTCGCTCAGTAAGTGTCTGACTCTTCGTGACCCCATGGACTACAGCCTACCAGGCTCCTCCGTCCATGGGATTTTTCCAGGCAAGAGTACTGGAGTGGGTTGCCATTGCCTTCTCCCCTCAGCCTCCTAACAGGCCCTTTTACTTTCTTCTCCTGTTCCTACCCTGGGCTTCCCAGATGGCTCAGCGGTAGAGAATATGCCTGCCAATGCAGGAGATGTGGGTTCAATCCCTGGATTGGAAAGATCCCCTGGAGAAGGAAATGGCCACCCACTCCAGTATTCTTGCCTGGGAAATTCCATGGACAGAGGTGCCTGGCGGACTACAGTCCATGGGGTGGCAAAAGAGTCAGACATAACTTCCCGTCTAAACAATACGATACAATACAATCGTACCATACCCTGACCCCATCCCAGTCTACCAGGGCTTCCCTGCTCAGCCAGGGAGACAGTCCATCCTAGTGATCATGAGGTTGGATGTCTGAGTTAGGACCCTAGCTCCTTGACTTGCAGCTGTGTGATCTGAAATAAGTTGCCTAATCTCTCTGTGCTCAGTATCACTGCTGCAACAGGGGGATCGTGATAGCCACACGCCTGTTCCACCGAGGCCTTGTGAGGCTCTTAATGATTACTTACAAAGGCCTTAGGAACATTGTAAGAAGGATCCCAGTGTTAGAGATCAACACTGTTCTCAAATGCTTCCTCCTTGCTGTGCAATCTTGGCAAAGTCCCTTTTCTCCCTGTTTCTCAGTTTCTGAAAAATAAACCGTGTGTGGGTACAATTTTTTTGTGGCTGCAGCTAGTGCTGGTGGCTGACAAACTTCAGTGAGGAGAGAGATCCAAGCCTGGACCCACCCCACGATGGGCCGAGAAGAGAGCTAGCAGGCTCTGCAGGCAGGAGCAGGGGAGGGTCGAGCAGGCAGGACTGCCCACTCTACCCTGGTCTCATGCCTTCTGCCTTCTTCTAGCCTCTGAGAGAGTCTCCCCAACCTGCCCCCTCTTCCCATAGGGATCACCTTGGGTACCCTGGGCTAGATCAGGAAACAGATGGCATTTGAGGGGTAGCTGCCAGGTACCCTTGGCTCCTCGCTGGATACAAGTGAAGAGCCATCCAGGTGAGGTCCCAGGTACACACCCCCTTGGTCTTGAGCCCCATCACACACCTCTGTCTGGCCCTGCAGTGTCCACCTGCCCCTCCTTCAGCAGCCGGCCTTTTGTCTTTCACCATCTCTGTAGGCAGCACAGGACTGCTCCTACCCATTTTACAGACTAAGGAAAGAATGTTCCCTAAAACTCAGCTTTCCTGCCTCCATGTGCTATAGCTACAGAGTCAGGGACCATCAGAAAAGTGCCCTTTGGGGACTGCGCTGGCAGTCCAGTGGTTAAGATTCCACACTTCCAATGCAGGGGGCGAGGGTTTGATCCCTGGTCGGGGAAACTAAGATCCCACCCACATGCCATGCGGTGCCGCCAAAAAAAAAGGAAAATAGCCTTTTCTAGAGGAGCTGGAGTCACAGCCACCAGCCCTGAGGTTCCATTGTGCTTGGATGGAAATACACCCTGAACACAGGCAGGGAGCCAGTGACCCAGATACGAAGCAGACGTGGTACCAGACCTCAAGAAGTTCTTGAGCTGGGGAATGCAAGTTACAGGCGAATGCAGTGAAAACTGGTGCTGGGGCCGCTGGTGAGGGCAGGAGGGGCGCTGCGGATCTAGGTGGGCTCCTGGGCTCTGCCTGGGAACTGCCTGGAGAAGAGGGTAGAAGGGGATGGGACTAAGCCAAGGGCGGAAGGAAGCTCCCAGGACATACTGCTTCCTCACTGGGTGGGGCTGATTGGCCCAGTGGAACAGGCGACATGGTTCAACTCCCAGATGGACACCCACTGACTAGGGGACCCTGGGGAAATGAACGAATCCCTCTGATTTCAACTTTCTTATTGTTAAATGGGGACGGTTACAGTATGGAGCTCCTAGGTTGCCACCGGTCAGGGTTAGGCAGAGTAAAAAGTTCAGGGGAGGAGGAACCGGGGGCTTTTGGGATGCTGATGAAACAGTGAGAGCCCCGGCCCTTACGTCTTCAGAGAGAGGACACAGCCTTATTAGGCAGCCACTCCTTCTGGTCCTTCTTGGCTGGACCTGGACTCAAGCTTACACGCTCCAGCCAACTCCCAGGCCCCCCACAAGGAGGACACCCGTTTCCTCCTTGATTCTCAGCTCCTCCCAAGCTGAGAACAGATGTCCTCGCTTCCTGCTTGAGCCTGAGAGGTGAGTTGGCTCCTTTTCCCGCTTCCAAGGAAGTAAACACCCTGGATGGAAATCTCTGGGCTTCCCCAGAGAGGAAAGCTCCCTCTTCCCTGGCTGCTGCCCCTCCTCTCTGGTCTGGCTCCTCATCCCAACATCTGATGCTCAGACCTAAGCTTTTCGGGCCCTACCTGAGCCCTGCTTCCCCCTACAAGGCCCCAGATTGGGGTGTGTTGATGGAACACATACACGAACCTCAGTCTGAAGGATTCCCCAACGCTGCTCAGAAAGAGGGTGAGAGGGGAACGAAGAAAGGACAGAGCAACTATGGAGGAAGGCAGTGTAGGCTCCTGGGGAGTCAAGGAAAAGAAGTAGAAAGGGAAATTAACATTTACTGAGCATCTAATATACACTAGGAATAAATAAGGAAGAGGGTAGCATGTATTGGAGGGGCTTCCCAGGTGGCTCAGTGGTAAAGAATCCACCTGCCAAGGCAGGAGATGTGGGTTCGATCTTTGATTTGGGGAGATCCCCTGGAGAAGGAAATGGCAACCTACTCCAGTATTCTTGCCTGGGAAATCCCGTGGACAGAGGAGCCTGGTAGGCTACAATCCATGGAGTTGCAAAGAGTCAGACACGACTGAGCATGCATGCAGCAGGTATCAGGCATCTACTGAGTGCCAGGCATACTGAGTGCCCTGGAAATACAAAGCAGCATGGTAAGAACTGATCCCTACCTCCGAGTTTGTGGGAGGTTTCACATGCAACATTTCATCTGGTCTTCTCATTCTCATTATAATCCTATGAGGTAGGTACCACAGCCCCATTTTATAGATGAGGAGACCGAGGCAGCTCTGGTCCAGGGACAGCCCATCCATGGGTGGAGACCAGCCCCTTGGGATGGGGATGTCTGGAATGGATGCAGGCAGCTCTCTTTGACCCCAGTCCCCACCTCTCCACCCTCTGGGGAAAGGAAGTTCTTTGGTTCACGAGCACAGCCCCGGTGACGTTGTCTCCAGTCACTGGGAGTTTGAGTATCCACAGGGGCTGGCCCTGGAGACCCAGAGATGAGGACGACACAGCTGGTTCCTGCCTTCGAGGAGTTCACAGTCTTCTGATAAACAGGTAAAGGGGGAGAGGCTGTAGAGGAGGGAAACCCGGGGGCTGAGGAAGGCAGGAAGAAAGAGAGTCGTGTGTTATTCAGTGTCCATTAGGTACCAGCACTGAGGGAGTGTAGTTTAGGGACAGTTCGGTTGACCAGCCAGCCGGATCTGCCCAGGACTGAGAGGTTTCCTGGGACACAGGACCTGCCATGCTGAAACTGGGTGAATCAGGTCACCTTCAGCCCTGATTTCAAAGTCTGGTTCTGCCACAGGCCTGTAACAGAAACTAGTTGCCTGACTAGCGCCCACTCCCCTGTTCTTTTAGAAATGACTTTCTTATAGTCTGAAGTTCTCCCTGCACAATCCTGCCTCCTCCCTCCCCGCCTGCAGATATGTTGTGCATGGACTTTACTAGGCTGGGGGAGGAAAGAATATTCTCCAGCCCTTCCTCGCCGCCGTTTGCTCAGCAAGAGGTACTAACAGAAGGCAGAGGGAATTTAGACTGGGTGGCAGAGATAGGAGGCCGTGAATTCCTCTTGGGGCCCTGAGACCAGCTGTGATGGGGACTGTGGTTCATCATACCAACCCCTACTTCTCAACGTACCCTCAGGAAGAGGGGCCCAGGGGACCTCAGAGGGGCTGCTCCTGGGTTGTGTATGGAGAAGTGAATGTTCATGGAGCAAGGGGTGGGATGTGGCAGCCTTGGGGGGCGCCTGTAGGTGCAGCTTTTGCTGGTTGGGTGGTTAGAGCAGTTTTCAGTTCGCAGTATACTGAGCAGAAGGTATAGAGGTTTCCCATATCCCCTCCCACCCCTACATATGCAGAGCCTCCCCCATTATCCACATCCTACACCAGAGTGGGACATTTTGTATGACTGATGAGCTGATTTTTATGACTGATTCTACATCATTACACCCAGTGTCCATAGTCTACATTAGGGTTCCCTCTTGGTGGTGTACATTCTGTGGGTTTTGATAAATGATACCATCACAGTATCATAGAGAGTAGTTTCACTGCCCTAAAAATCCTCTGTGCTCCTCCTATTCATCCTCCCCTCCCCCGTAACCCCTGGCAAGCCCTGATCTTTTCACCATCTCCATAGTTTTGCCTCTTCATATGCTGGAGTCATACAGTATGCCGCCTTGTCAGACTGACTTCTTTCACTTAGTAATATGCATTTAGGGTACCTCCTTGTTTTCTCATGATTTGACAGCTCCTGTCTTTTTATTGCTGAATAATATTCCATCGTCTGGATATATCTGTTTAGTTATTCATTCACTTACCGAAGGGCATCTTGGGTGCTTCCAAGTCTTGGCAATCATAAACAGAGCTGCTGTAAACGTCCCCATGCAGGTTTCTGTGTGGACATCACCCTAGCTTTTGAGCCAAAGCCACCCTCTTCTGGGGAAGTACTCAATTAATGACTGGGCATGAAAAAGTTATTGGGGAATGGGCATTTCTGCCAAATGCCAAACTTCCCTGATGGGCACTGTTGGCCACAGAGTGCATGCGTGCTCAGTCATGTCCGACTCTGCGACCCCATGGACTGTAGCCTGCCAGGGTCCTCTGTCCATGGGATTCTCCAGGCAAGAATGCGGGAGTGAGTTGCCATTTCATCCTCCAGGGGATCTTCCCAACCCAGGGATGGAACCATTGTCTCCTTCACTGGCAGGTGGATTCTTTTACCGTTGAGCCACTGGGGAAGCCCATTGGATCCAGAATACCCTGTTAAGATGGCCAAGGGTTTGTCAGATCTGCATGGAGGTCTGAGGTTCAACCTGCCCAATTCTTCTTTCTCCTCTTTATCTTTCACAGGACTTAATCTCCTATCAACCACTTGCATATCTAATGCTATCTTAGTGTCTGCTTCCCGAAGGACCCAACTAAGAGACTCTACCTCTAAAATCAATCCATGATCCATCCAATTTTCTCCATTATCATGACCTCCAAACCACTCGGTCCTCTCACCTAGATGGTTGCATGGCCCCTACCTGGTCTCCATGTTTCCTCTCCTATCCCTTAATGACCCAGCCCCCATACAACTGCCATTGATCTTTTACAAACACAAACCACATGATGTTACTTCCTTGCTTAAAGCTGACCAATGGAGCTTAACATCAAACCCATTCCCTCCCCTTGGCCTGTAAAGGCCCAAATGACCTTGCCCTGCCTTCCCCTCCAGTTTCCTCTCTCTCCAAGTGTTCACTCTGCTCCAGCCCCACTGGCCTTCTTTCTGTTCCTGGAATCTATCAAACTCATTTCTGCCTCAGGGCCTTTGCACTAGCTGTTCCCTCTGTCTGGAACACTCAGTCCTTCCCCAAGTTTCTCCATGGCTGGTTTCTCAGGTCATTCAACTCTCAGCTAAATGCAGGCCTTTTCTGATAACCTTATAAGCAATCCCCATCTCCCAACACCCCTCCCACACTCCCCACACACCTCCTGTAACTTTCTATCATGTTACTTTAAAAATTTCCTTATAGTTCTCAGTACTATTGCTTATTTAATTATTCAGTTATTTACTGCTTGCCTCCCCACTAGAATATAAAACTGTAATTTTGTCCTGTTTCCAGCTCTCCCTGGTGCCTGGCACTATGCCTGGACCAAGTTCAGTTCAGTTCAGTCTTTCAGGAGTGTTCAACTCTTTGCGACCCCATGGACTGCAGCACACCAGGCTTCCCTGTTCATCACCAACTCCCAGAGCTTGCTTAAATTCATGTCCATTGAGTCGGTGATGCCATCCAACTATCTTATCCTCTGTTGTCCCCTTCTCCTCCTGTCTTCAATCTTTCCCAGTACCAAGGTCTTTTCAAATGAGTCAGTTCTTTGTATCAGGTGGCCAAAGTACTGGAATTTCGACTTCAGCATCAGTCCTTCCAATAAAGATTCAGGACTGATTTCCTTTAACATTGACTGGTTGGATCTCCTTGCAGACCAAGGTACTCTCAAGAGTCTTCTCCAACACCACAGTTCAAAAGCATCATAAGGGTGGTGTCATATCTGAGGTTATTGATATTTCTCCCAGCAATCTCAATTCCAGCTTGAGCTTCATCAAGCCTGCATTTTGCATGATGTACTCTGCATATAAGTTAAAAAAGCAAGGTGACAGTATACAGCCTTGACGTACTCCTTCCCCAGTATGGAACTCCTTCCCTATATTCCCCAATATGTCCAGTTCTAACTGTTGCTTCTTGACCTGAATACAGATTTCTCAGGAGGCAGGTAAGGTGGCCTGGTATTTTCATCTTTTGAAGAATTTTCCAGTTTGTTGTGATCCACACAGTCAAAGGCTTTGGAGTAGTCAATAAAGCAGAAGTAGATGTTTTCCTGGAACTCCCTCTTCTTTTTTAGATGATCCAGCAGATGTTGGCAATTTGATCTCTGGTTCTTCTGCCCTTTCTAAATCCAGCTTGAACATCTGGAAGTTCTCAGTTCATGAACTGTTGGAGCCTCACTTGGAGAATTTTGAGCATTACTTTGCTAGTGTGTGGGATGAGTGTAATTGTGTGATAGTTTGAACATTCTTTGGCATTGCCTTTCCTTGGGATTGGAATGAAAACTGACCTTTTCCAGTCCTGTGGCCACTGCTGAGTTTTCCAAATTTGCTGGCATATTGAGTGCAGTACTTTAACGGCATCCAAAGTCAGGCTCAAAACATATATTTTGAATGAATGACTATATTTGTTCATTTAGGGCAGAATTCCCTTTCCCTAAGGATGGAATGAAAGTGAAGGAATTTAAAAAAAAAGGAAAGTGAAGGAATAAAGAACCTCAGAGATGTGAGCTTCAGAAGGAAAATGTGAAGACTGTTGTAGTCTTATGAAAGTTCCCCTGTGAATCCTATTCTGGCCATCTCTTGAGGAATTCTGTGCTGGGATCAGGAGGGCCTCTCGCCAGAGCTCCAGAGAGATGGGTTTCAAGTCCTCTCTGTCCTAACTTCTCCCCTCTGCCTCCAGCAGCAGCCAGTGCTATCTGTGGGGGGATCTAGTACTGCAAACATTCACCCAGAGGCTGCCCGGGGTGTGGCCTCCTGCTGGATGCTGAGGATAGAGATGAATCAAGGAAGAAGGCGGGGTGGCATTCCAGGCAGGGGACAGCATGAGCAAAGGGAGAGACGGGAGACAGTCTGGTGTGTGGGGAAAGTTAGGCACAGTTTAATGCTGCTCCAAGAGTGAAGATGGGAAATGAGGCTGGGAGGGTGAGCCCTGCCAAGTCTTGTAAACCAAGAAAAGCTAACATCATAAGGCCCAACATTTATTAAAGCTTTCCATGTGCTAGTACTCTTCTCCCATTTTACAGATTGTGGAACTAAGGCACAGAAAGGGTGGTGTCAGGCGCTGTCAAAGACCTGCTACTTTACCCTCTTTGCAAACTAGGTCACACCACTGGTAATAGGTAGAGGCAGGTTTGAACTAGGCCTTCTGGCTTCAGAATCCCTGCCTTAACCACTAGGTACTAGCACCTTAAGGAATTTGGACTTTCTTCCATAAAGGGATGGGGATGCGTGCATGCTCAGCCCCTTCAGTTGTGTCCAACTCTTTACGACCCCATAGACTACAGCCCTCCAGGCTCCCCTGTCCTTGGGGTTCTCCAGGTAAAAATACTGGAGAGGGTTGCCATTTCCTTCCTTCTCCAGGGGACCTTCTCCACCCAGGGTTCTACCCTGCATTTCCTGCATTGCAGGCAGATTCTTTTACTGCTGAGCCACCAGGGAAGCCCCAAAGCGATGGCAACGGGGAGTCACTAATAGGTTTGTAAGCAGGAGAGTGACATGTTCATATCATAGGTTTAAAAAGTCATTCTAGGGGATAAACAGATCACTTTGAGCAAAATTCAACTCCAGCCTCTGGACCCATGTATCCAACTATTCCATCGCTCATGGAGCAGCTCACATAAAGGGGGCACCATTTGGTGCCCAAGCCACAGAGGCCTGCTGCTCTGGGCAGTAGGCCCCTCTCTTGGCCTTCTCTGCCCTTCCAAGATAGAATGTCAGTGCTTCTGTCTTCATAGAACACACGTAGATGTACCAGGAGTCCCAACGCCTCTCGTGTCTGCAGGACTTCAGGCCCCCTACTGCCTGTCTGCCTTCACCTTCAGAGAGCCTGGCCCACCTCTCTGTTGGGGAGATGCTTCCTCCAAGCTGTGCTGCTTGGCAGGTTTCCAGGTCACTGCTCCAATGAGTATTAACTCACATCCATGCACATACAGCTCTGGGGGTTCATCGTGTACAGAGCTGGCATTTGATTTGCTCCTACTTTACAAGTTAGGTAACCCTCGACTCCCAGAGATCAGGTAAGCAGGGCAGACATGATCCTGAGGCTGGGGTTGGGATGAAGTGTGTGGAACATGTGCCCAGGGACCCCTGGGCAGGATCTCAGCAGCCACACAGGGCCTCCCTGGGCTGTTGATCCTGAGAAATGTTCTGGTCTCTCCCCACCACTTTGCTGAGACCACACTGCATCCCTGGTGGTCCAGAGCCCCACCATGGGCCTTCCCTTCAAGTCAAGAATGCAGGCTTGGCAGGGAGACAGGCCTGGGTGTGGCCTTGGCTCAGGACTGAACTGGGTGTGGCCTTGGCCAGTCCTCCAGTGAACCACAGCCCCTCTCCTCTATCCCAGCCTTCTGAACACTCTCCAAGTCCTGGAAACCCACGGCCAGGAAATGCTTCATGGAAAATTGGAGATGGAGCTGGATTCTGAAGGATGGTAGAATTTTTTAAAACATTTTTCATTGAGAGTTAATTTGCAACAAAATGTATATATACATTTTCAACAGGAGACAGTAAAAGTTTCCTGCATCACCCTGGCACTACAGCCCGCTCCCATGCCTGCTTGTTTGTTCCAGTGCCCAGTCCACCTGCCCACTGGGTTTTTGCCATGCCAGTGTAGACTGCAGTGGGAGAGGGGTCTTCTCAGTGACCCTTGATGTTCTGTGCTCCTGAAGATTCAGAGATGCTACCTTCTGAGATCACAGGGAAAAAAAAAAATTTTTTTTTTGTATGGGGAGAAGGGGAGTCACCTCTGCTTTTTCAAGGGGTTGGGGTGGGAAAGGACGGTTGGGTGGCCATAGTATAACTAGAGGTTGGGTCAAAATCTCCAGTCCCCTCCCCTCTAACACTAGCCTCTTTCCTAGCTCTCCCTAGGCCCACCCCAGCTCCATTGCATAGTCTGGGTCCACTCAGATGCATCTGAGCTCAAATGCTGCTCCAGCGCATACTAGCCTCGTGACCTTGGACAGCGACCTGACCCCTGTGGGTCTCATTTGTACTGGGAACGTGTCCACGGTGAGGCTTAATTGTGATCAAGCCCCTGGCTCTCTCAGCACAGAGCCCGGCGTGGAGAAAAGCTCCCCACAAGCTAGCAGACGGCCTGGTGGGCTCGGAGAGGGGGCCAGAGAGTCGTGGTGGGGTGGGGCGGGGGTCGCCCAGGAGTCCCGCCGCCCGGCCACCAGGTCGCCGCCCTCTGCGAGGTGACGGCTGCGGGCTGAGGCTCCCGGCGCCGCCCCCGGCCCTCGCCGCATCCCGGGCGGCGCCCCCACTCGGCGCCCGGCACGGAACGGGTGCGGGGCTGGGCCAGGGCCGGCCCGGGGGAGCCGGCGGGGCGGGGCCGCCGCGCCCCGCTCCCCCTCCCCGCCGCCCGCCGCTTTCTCCTCCTCGCGCCGCCGGGGCTCAGAACGGCGGCAGCAGCGGCCGCGGCCACAGCTCCGGCTCCGGCTCCGGCTCCTCCTGCGCCCGGGCCCCGCTCGGCCCTGCGCGCCCGGGCCCCGCGCCCCGACCCCGCCGCCGCGCCTGCCGGGGGGCCTCGGGCGCCCCCGCCGCCCGCCTCACGCTGAAGTTCCTGGCCGTGCTGCTGGCCGCGGGCATGCTGGCGTTCCTCGGTGCCGTCATCTGCATCATCGCCAGCGTGCCCCTGGCGGCCAGCCCCGCGCGGGCGCTGCCCGGCGGCGCCGACAACGCCTCGGCCGCCGCCGCGTCCCCGGGCCCGCAGCGCAGCCTGAGCGCGCTGCACGGCGCGGGCGGCTCGGCCGGGCCCCCGGCTCTGCCTGGGGCGCCGGCGGCCAGCGCGCACCCGCTGCCGCCAGTACCCCTCTTCAGCCGCTTCCTGTGCACGCCGCTGGCGGCCGCCTGCCCGTCGGGGGCCGAGCCAGGGGACGCGGCGCCGGGCGAGCGCGAGGAGCTGCTGCTGCTGCAGAGCACGGCGGAGCAGCTGCGCCAGACGGCGCTGCAGCAGGAGGCGCGCATCCGCGCCGACCAGGACACCATCCGCGAGCTCACCGGCAAGCTGGGCCGCTGCGAGAGCGGCCTGCCGCGCGGTCTCCAGGAAGCCGGGCCCCGCCGCGACACCATGGCCGACGGGCCCTGGGACTCGCCCGCGCTCATCCTCGAGCTAGAGGATGCGGTGCGCGCCCTCCGGGACCGCATCGACCGCATAGAGGTGAGCGCCGCGCCGCGCGCCGTCGGGGACCCGGCCGGAGGTGGGAGGGACCGCCCGCGGGAGTCGAGGACATCCCCGGTCCCGCGGCCACCGCCGGCTCAGGGACCCTGGGGGCGCGGGGCCGCTGTCGAGTCTCTGAATCTTGGGTTTCCGTCTGTGCAAAGGGGATGGTTGGACCTTCCTCCCAGGGGAGAAGGGAGGAGTCAGGTAGGACCGGAAACTCACACTGCGGCTCAGGGAGCACGCGGGAAAAGCTCGCTCCCGATCCTTTTTCCTCCAGGCGCCTCTGTAAGCCTCAGTTTCTGAGTCTGTAAAATGGGTATAACGGTGCCCACTTGTAGTGTGGATTGATTAAAATGTAGATACGTGAAAATGCTCGGCACGTACCAGGACCTCTTTAAATGTCCGTTTCATTTCCTTCTTTCGGACATCCCCAAAGCAGCACCAGCCACACACTCAGCCCCCTGTGGTCAGGAGATAGGAGGGCTGTCTGAGGGACTCGGGGTCGTCCTCTCCTGCAGATTCGCAGGGAACAGTGTCTCATAAACCAAACCCGGATGCGCCTCACCTTCTGCACCCCTAAGGCCCCCAGCTGGGCTCGGACCGTGGACATGGACAGCAGAAGCTCAGATGGCTCTAGCCCTGCCAAGATGCCTGAAAGCCGGCCACTCTGGGCTGGGGGCTGAGTGGAGAGTAGGTCCCATCTGGGTTTCTCCCCCTCCAGTCACCTTTTTCAGATGTTCCTGTCTCAGGCTTGGAGTCAGACATGAGGGACCCAATAGGGGCAGTCCACCCTTGGCTGTCCTGTGATCCTGGACCAGCCATTTCTCCTTTGAAGCTGCCAGACCCCTGCCTCCCTCTGAGAACCTATTTGGAGCCACCTGGAGGGGGAGCTGGACAAATTAGTCAGGACAGACATCCAGGAGACCCTGACCACTCCCAGCATCCATGACTTCCAGACTGCAGGGAAGGGGTTTCACAGCAGAATAGGATCCTTGGAAGGAGCGGGCAGAATGAGGCCCAAGCACTGGCTGCCCCCTTTATTACCTCCCCCTAAACCGAGTGCAGCTGGTGAAGGGGGGAGAGTGGCTGGAAGAAAGGAAAGGCAGGGACTCTTCCCTCTCCATGGCTCTCGCAGTTAAATCCCCGGCGGAGCAGCACAGGAGATGCTGGTGTGGAAGCCTGGCCTTACTCATGGCCCAGTGGCCCTCCAGAAAGTCTGTGTGGTGTCTGCACCCACCCCGCAGGGTGTCAGAGCACAGCCAGGCAGCTATCACAGCCATCTCCAAACCTGGAGTTCAGAGACCTCCTCACAGAGAAGACCTCCTCTAACAGACTTCTCACAGAGGTCTCAATTTGAGTGACTGCTGTTTTTATCATTAAGTTCTAATATTACTAATTTTTTTTAATAGCCAAAATTTAAAATGAGAACAAATCCTCCATTTAGGAAATAGAGTTTATTAATGTAAAAATAAAAAAATTTGGTCGTCGATCAATTTCCTCTTGCCTGCCCTAGCCCCTGCCCCCACACCCAGATGGCTCCCGTGGTTCCTCCCACGTCTGGGGCTGGCAGGGCTGGGCTTGCCCTGGACCTGTTCCCCCAGCATCTGTGCATTTGGCAGGGTGGGCTCCCCTCCAGTTAGCCCGCTGAGGTTGAGGGGATCCTAGTGGCTGGGGTTCAGCACCAGGTCAGCCTCCTGGGTGGAAGAAGTCCTGCTTCCCTGTACGCATGCCTGCTTTCTGAGTGCAGGGGACATGGAGGGGGTGCCTGCCCACCAGGACTGTCTTCTGAGCCTGACAGCAGCCAGAGCCGGTCTCTTTGGGGTGTTTGACAGTGGCTGGGACTTGGAGCCCAACGGACTCGGGATCAGACTACTGGTCTCAATTCATGCACCTTTCAGCCACTGACTAGCTTCCCTCTTCCCTTCTCATCCAGAAACCTCAAAAGGATGCCCTTCAGGGGTCTACTTTATCACCACTAGTGTCTCTCCCACCTTGATTTGCCGGAAATACTCATGGTATTGAGTTGGTAAATTGAGCAGGAACATTTCAGTCCTTCTCTTGCTGGTCCCCTCTCTGACATCTGACCTCATAGATCATTCCCTCCTACAAATCTCCATGCCCTGGGCTTCTAGGTACCTCTCAGCTGCCCCTCCTGTCTCCCTGCTTCTCTGTCCCCTCTTGGGTCCTCCTCCTTTAACATGTGCACCCCTCCAGACCCTCCTCTTGCTCTCCCTAGCAGAACTCAACCACACCCTGAAGCTTCCAACACCATTCCACTAAAGTGCCCCCAAACCAACTTTGTCCCCAGCCCAGGTTTCTCTCCAAGCTTCAGATCAAGAGATCCAATTGCTTCTTGAGCACCTCCCCGTGGGCATCCCACCAGCCCCCTCCCTTCATCATGTCCCAACCTGAACTCAGGTCCTCTGCCAACTTGCTTCTCAGGTGTACCCTGAGAAGCCATGCTTGGCTCCTTTCTCTCCCTCCTCCTCCCTGTCAGCCTCATTTTTCTATGGATGTTTGCAGCAGCCCCCTTGCTGGTCTCCCACCTGATCAGGCACACCCCTCCATCCATCCTCCTCCAGGCCACCCCAGGGATCTTCCTTAAGCCCACCATTGGGCTCTCCTGTGATAGCAGACTCCTGCCTGCTCCCAGCCTGCCATTTCATTTCCAACGTGTCTCCCAGTTCCTCCTTCTTCTGCCTAGATTACCCCCAGCTCATCTATACTCATCATTTAAGTCTGCTCTGAGGACACCTCCTCCCAGGGGTCCTCCCTGATTACACTCTGTCCCTTTCCTGTCCCCACCTCTGCTCCTCCCACCTCTCTGCATCACCCCCTTCCCCACCCCACTGGACTGACTGCTAAAAGGGAGGAAAGGTCTCTCTGGCCCACCCTCTGCCTGCAGACCTCAAGTTGGAGTCACATTTGAGGGCTTAGGAGAAATCGTTTGTCTTGTGTTTTTCTTTGTTGTTGTCGTTAATTGAAAAAATGTCAAAAGATTTGAGGGGGAAATTACATTTAGTTCCACCATTTTATTCATTTTTGAAGCCCTCCCCCTTTTGGTCCTTTATCAGAATGTGGACATTGTTTCCGAGTTGCTGGGGTTGCTGGTAATTACCATTTTAATGATGACTGTAAGATCCTGGATCCAGCTCAGCTTCCTGCATGCATCAATCCTTCGGCTGTCTCCTGTTGCTGGAGATGTAGGTTGTTTCTAATTATTTTTTCTTCTGGATGCTCATTGCAGGATCGATTTCATGCAGATAGTTGTTTTTTGTTTTTTTCTTTTTAAGTCAATTGAGTTATTTCTTTAGGCTGAATTCCCAGGAGTGGTGTTACTGGGTCAGATGATATTGACTTTTATGGCTGTGGCCAAAAACCACTTTCCAAAAGGGCCATTTATGTGGCAACCAGCCATGTATGTATGTTGCAGTGTTATGTTTTTGCACTAATTTATGTGTAAAACGGAATTTCTAAATTGATTTAAGTAGCAATTCTTTGACATAAACCACATTCTTAACCCTATGTGGCAAGCTAGTGGCCTCTCCTCATCTTGGGGTGGAAGTGATGAAAAGGAGCACCCTGATGATAGTCACAGAGGTTCCTGGACTATTATAACAGTTAGAGCTCACATTTACTGAGAGCTTACCGTGTGTCAGGTGCTGAGCATTATCTCATTTAATCCTGAGAAAATTTCCATGAGGGAGGTACGATTCTATCCGCCTTTAACAAATGAAGAAACCAAGGTTCAGAGAGGTTAAGAAACTGGCACAAGGGGACACAGCATTGGAGCCTGGATTTGCCTCTGTCAGTGTCTGGCTCCAGAGTCCTTGTTCTTCATCATTAACTCTAGGTCCATGTGAGGGATCAGGCCTCAACTTCCTCCAAGAGAGTGAGGAAGACGGGTGAGGGAAGTGCCTCTTGTGTAGTAACCTGGACCATTTCTGAATCAGAGCATCTGGAGCAAGAGTGATGAGGACCAGTCCTCAAAGGTTTGTCCTGATGGCTGGCAAGATAATCTGGAGGCCAGAAGCGATAAATAACAACAAGTAACATGTATTAGGCACTTAGTGCATATTAGCTTATTCAGTCTTCAGCCCTATGAAGCAGCCTGTACATATTCCCATCTTACAGATAAAGAAATGGAGGCTCATAGACTCTGGAGAAACCAGAGTGAGCTAAATCACCACCTGCCCTCCCTACCCCCAGCTTCTGTTTCCCCTCCGTAAAATGATACAGTGAGTAGATGCTCCGTAACCACCTTGCAGCTCTAAATATTCTCTGAAATGGGAAGACCGTATGGCATAAAGTTGAGTTCTTCTTGCTTGTGACTTTAATCACTTTCTCTCTCTGGGCCTCAGTCTTCTCATCTGTAAAATGGGTAGAAGGAGGGGCTGGGTGTGGTTCAAGCCCTTTGGGCTCCAAATTCTGAATTCTTGGGCAGATGTTTCCTGATTAGGAATTGTCATCTGTGCCCTGGAGGCCTTTCCTCCCTGGCAGGACTCCCCCTGAGAAAGGAGACCCCTCCTGCCTTTTCCAAGCCTGGCAGGAGCCACTTGGGCAGAAGACAGGGAGGGGCTTACGTGTGACCCTTTTTTTTAAGGTGTATCTTACATTCAAGATATTTAAGAACTCACATATCATACTTTAAAAAGACACAAAATTTTTTAATGTATTTATTTTTAACTGGAGGATAATTACTTTACCATATTCTCTTGGTCTCTGCCATACATCAACATGAATCAGCCATAAGTATACATATGTCGCCTCCATCTTGAACTTCCCTCCCACCTTCCCCCCCACCCCACCCCTCTAGGTTGTCACAGAGCACCAGTTTGAGCTCCCTGAGTCACACAGTAAATCCCCACTGGCTATCCATTTTACACATGGTAGTATATATATTTCCATGCTACTCTCTCAGTTCATCCCACCCTCTCCTTCCCCCACCGTGTCCACAAGTCAGTTCTCTCTGTCTGTGAAAAAGACGCAGATCTTAAATGTACAGCTGCATGAAAATATATGTATGGGCACACCGATGAAGCACCATCCAAATAAGAATCAGGACATTGCCAGCACCCCAGAAGGCTCCTTTGTGACCCCAAAGTCCAGGCTTCCCCAGAGGTAGCACGATTCCAGTTTTCATCGCTGTAGATCAGTCTTCTCTGTGTTTGAACTTCCCTCAGGTCGACTCAGACAAGCTGCAGCCCTTCATGTCCGGTGTCCTCGCTGCACGTTGACCTTCAGTCATGGTGTATGTGTGTCAGTGGTTTACTTTTCACTGCTGTGTAGTGTGTCAGCGTGTGGAAACACCTTACTTACCCATTCTCTGATGGAAGGACGTTTGGGTTGTTTCTGGCTTGGGATTATTACAAATCAAGCTCCTGTGAATGTCCTTGTGATATCCCTGGTTGGCTAAAAGTCCTCATTTCTCCTGGATGTATCCCCAGGAGTGGGATGCTTGGGTTCCAGGAGAGGCATATATTTAGCTCTAGGAGGCTCTGCCAAACGCTTTTCCAAAGTGGCATCTAAGCGTTCGCACGCCCACCTGGTGTGAAACTTGTCAACCTTGCTGTGGTCATTTTAAAGACACTCCCCATTCTGGTGGGTGTGTAGTGGACTCATCGTGGTTTCAATTTGTATTTCTCTGGTGACTCATGATGTTGAGCACCTTTTCTTATGTTTATTGGCCATTTTGTGAAGTCCTTGCCTGTGGGAGGTGGACCGAGGTCAGGGGCTGGTACACCCCACCCCCCGAGTGACAAGGCCATTGGGTTTCCCCAGGACAGTCAGACACTTGATCCCCACAGAACTTGAGACAGGGATTGAGGCAGCCAACCCGAAGTGGAAGCTCTTAGGTGCCCCCGCCCACCCCACATTTGACTCCAGGGGAAGCTGAGGCTCAGAGAGGCTGAGTGACTTGCCCAAGGCCACACAGCATGTTGAATGCTGAGCCAAGATGACAGCTAGGATTTTCCATGAAAATGGGCTGAGGGTGGGGTCCTCAGTCTCTGCTGCAGATTTTGGCCCAGGGCCCAGAAGGTATGTGGGCAGGCAGGGCCAGGAAGGGATTTTGTGGCAGCTTGATGGGGAGTATGTGAAGGGAGGGGAAAGGGGCTTGGGGTTGGCGTGTCTAGTCGCTTGCTCTGAGGCCTCAGAGGAGGGTGTGTGGACAGACCCTCACAGAACTGCTCCCCCTTCTCCCGACCTCCCCTCCTGCATGCCGACTGCCATGACTTGTACCCTCAGTGTACAGAGGTCCATTTATCTGTTTTCCATTCCAACTGCAAAGTGGCAGTGGGGACCAGGACAAAGATCGGTCTGGCCTCTGCCACCTGCTCTCCTGCCCCTCCCCTGCCAGGGTGAGATGGAGACAGAGAAGCCTGCCAGGCGGGCTCCTGGGGAGGAAGTGGGGAGCAGGACGCCCCCTCTGAAAGACCTTCCCTCGACTCACCTCACCCTCTCTGCCAGCCTGTTCTGAGAGCCTTACAATTTAGTCCCACAAGAACCAGGGGATTGTTACTCTCCCCATTTCACAGATGAGGAAACCAAGGCTCATAGAGGTTAAGAACCTTGGCCAGGTCACTCAGCTGGGATTTCAGTCCTAAGCAGTCTGGCTCCCTGGCCCACATCCCACTCAGTTACTACTCACTATGCTCTTCTTGGTGGCTTAGATGGTAAAGAATCTGCCTGCAATGTGGGAGACTCGGGTTCGATCCCTAGGCTGGGAAGATCCCTTGGAGAAGGAAGTGGCAACCCATTCCAGTATTCTTGCCTGGAAAATTCCATGGACGGAGGAGCCCGGCCAGCCTAGGTCCATGTCATCGCAGAGAGTCGGACATGAATGAACGACTGACACTTTTTTCACTTTCATGCTCTCCTGCCTCTCAATAATAGGAAGTAATAATAATGGTTATGACTCTCTATCAGCCATTTTTATATACCAGGCTTTACATATTTTGTCATTTTTGTCATTACATATATCCTAAGATGTAGATATTAGTATTCCCATTTTACAGTTGAGGAAACTGAGGATCAGAGGAGTTGAACAGCTTGCCCAGGGCCACAGATCCAGTCAGTGGGGAGGCTTGTCTGACCTGAGAGTCATGCTGGTGCTGTGCATCGTGTTGCCACAGCACATGGGTACAGATGAATGAATGAATGAACAGAGTGAGGACTTGCAGTCCCTCCAGAGATACCCTCGTTCCCTCTCCCTCTGGAGCATCTTGGCTGAGGCGTCAGGAAGCTGCCATCTGGTGAGGGTGAGGAGGCACTGGCCAGAGGAGGTGGAATGGGGGCGGGAAGAGTGTTCTTGGCAGAAGGAACAGCATGTGCGGAGGCCCAGGGGTGAGAGGGAGTTAGGGACAGCTGGGCTTTTCAGTTGGAGTGAAGGGTAGCCTCTAGGGGTGTGTAGTAAGGGCTGAGAGTAGAGGGGCAGGGTATCGAGGGTGGGAGAGGAGGACTACCGAAGGGTGTAAGCAGCGTGGTTGGATTTGCATTGAGCTGCCTGCCTTTTTGGCTGCTGTGTGGAGAAAGGCCAGAGTAGGAGCCTGGGGACGGTGGCCTGGACTGGGGTTGTGGGGGAGGATGAAGGAGCCGAGTGAGGCTGTGGTTAAGATTCTACCCTCAAAACTCTGCTTTTGGATCTCCCCCACCCCCCCATTTTTTAAAAGAAAATTACTGGGGACTTCTCTGGCAGTCCAGTGGTTGAGACTCTGCCTTCCAAGGCAGGGGGTGTGGGTTCAATCCCTGGTCGGGGAATTAAGGTACAACCACACCATACACAGCACAGCCAAAACAACTTTTTAAAACAAGACATGCACTAAAGTGTAAAGACGACCATCCAAGTCCCCACTGACGCTCAAGACCCAGGACAGTTGCAACTGGCTGATGCCCCTGAGGGCCTCTCCTGTCCCAGCCCCAAGAGAGGGTCACCGCTGTCCTGAATTTGTATTTATCACTCCATGCATTTCTTTATGCTTTTATAAATACATGAGCTGGCTTTGAATCTTTGTACCTTTGTATGAATGATATCCAACTGTTCTTCTGTAACTTGCTTTTTTCCCTCAATATAATGATTAAACAAAAACATCAATGGTTGAAGGTGGAGGAGGATGGGCTCCTTTAAGAGATGTTTAAGGAGTGTTAGTAATAATCATAATAATAGCTGACACATACCTGTCATTTGCCAACTCTAAGGGCATTATATCTGTTAACATTTCTCACTGCAGTGCTATGAGCTATTATTTTTGTGCCCTTTTTGCTGATGAGGAAACTGAGGCAGGGAGGCTTTCCACAACAAGGTCACTGGGCTGATGGAGCCTGGGTGTGAGCTGGGGCAGACTCACACAGGACTTAGGGGATGAGCCCGTATGGGAGATAGGTGGCCTGACCCACACCACAGCCACCAAGCCTGCTCTCTGCCCTCCTGTACCTGGAGCTGGGCCCTGTGCTCTCTGCGCGGAGGGGAACTGTGCAGAGGGTGGAGCCTTGACCATGAAAACCGGCACCTTCCCGCTGCCCCTCATAGGAAAGGAGTAGACCCCACCTGGGAACAAGGTGGCAAGGTCTTCCCCACGCCCTCCCAGCACCAGAGCTCCCCCACTTAGGCAGGTCCCTCTATCCAAGCCCCTCTACAAAGCTGCCCCACACCAGGATCTGGCACCACCTGCCAGATCGTCCCAGCCTTCTCACGGCCACTGAAACCTCTTCTGCTGGTCCTCGAGGCAGGCAGGACAGCTGGCAATGTGCCCATTTGGCAGACCGACAAACTGAGACCCAGACTTTCAGGCAGGACCAAAGAAGGAGAAGGGGCTCTGGAGTCAGAAGGGACTGAACTGAGGTCCTGGCTCTGTGACTTGGCAGTGTGTGCCCTCAGGCAGATGACTTCACCTCTCTGAGCCTCTGCTCTCTCCTCTGAAAAGCAGCCCTCCTTAATTCCCCAGATAGTTGAGAGGGCTTGTGGAATGTTTGCACAGTACTTCCGGAGTGCAGGACTTGGCACACGGCGCGCGGCAGTGAGGACAGCTGCCTCCGTTAGCATCTTGTTACCGAGTGCTAATGAGCCCAGCACGTTAGCTGAGTTGGACCGGAACCCTGGGCTCTGGCTCCAGGCCCCACGTACTTCCACCAAACCCCACCCCGGACTCCCAGCACGACAAGTGTGGGTTCCGAGCCCCCATCAGGACCCGCGTGGGGTGATGGCGTTGTCTCCCCACCATCTTGGGCTGGGGGCCCACTTGGCATCAGGCCCAGAGCCCACGCGTCACAGCCTGTGCCCGCAACAGATGGGTAAGTGGGGGGAGTCATGTTCTTCTGATGCAGACATCAGGGTGGGGAGGGGGCCACATGGGATCCGGTGAGCCCACCTCCTCCCTGGCCTTCCTGCCGGTGGCAGAGCTGGCGGCTCTGACAAAAGAACAGCTTGTGTGCCCACCTCCCTCGGCCTGTGCCGTGTCTCCTCGCAACGGCATCTGTGTAAATAGCACTTGACGTCCTGTTCCTTCCTGGCAGGTCTTTCTCTCTCTGAAGGAGGAGGACGCTTTGTGGGAGAGAGAGAAGGCTTTGGCTCCAGAGGGGTCAGCTTTGCTTATCCCCTCAGAAGGACGTCTCAGTTTCCCCATCTGTGAAATGGGGACACTAAGAGTGCCAATCAAAACGAGTTGGCTGTGAGGATTCATGAAAAATTACCTGCAAAGTACCGAGGGGAGACCTCCTTCAGAGGTGTGCCCCTCATGCCCAAGGAGGCCCAGTGGATGTAGGGACAGTGAGGCTAGAAGGGGGCCCATTCCAGGAGACCCAGCCCCGGCCCTTCCAGTGCTGATGTAGATGGCACTTCATGAGCTAATTGCCTCAGCCTAAGGTTTCCCGGAAGTCCCACTGCCTCAGATACAGTGGGTGGCTGGCCCTGTCACTCCATGAGCTGTCTGTGGTCAAGGAAAGATTCTGGAGGTAGCAAGCTCCCCGTCAGCTGATGTATTCAAGCCTCACAGTTTGCATTGTTTTTTCTTCTTTGGCCACACCGCACAGTGTGCAGGCTCTTCATTCCCTGACCAGGGGTCGAACCCAGGGCCCCTGAAGTGGAAGCATGGGGTCTTAAACCACTGGACTGCCAGGGAAGTCCCATGCATCCTGCTTTTACAGTCCACAAGGATCTGTTACTTCCACTGTTTCATCCTTACATCTGTCTTGCGGATGGGCAGAGTGGGGCCGGTTGTCCCTATTTTATAGAAGGGGAAACTGAGGCTTTGTGTTTAGTCAGCACCAGAGTCAGGATTCGTGGGCACCTGGGGAGTTCCAAGGAGCCCTCCAGAGGGTGGACAGTGAAGATTCGTGTAATAGAGTGGGCCATGTGTACTGAGCAGTTCATCCATCCGTGCCCCGCCCCCCTCACCTGGGCTCCCCACCTGGTGGGCCAAGCAGGCGTCTGCATAGGTGGATGGCTGTGCCCTCCGACGTGGGACACTGCAGGGCATACAGGTGGCCACGCCAAGTCAAGCTGGAGCTCCCACTATGCGCCATCTTTTAATCCTGACCACAGGCCTGCAAGTCCAACATTCCAAGTCCCCACTTTACAGAGGAGGAAAAATGACCCCAGAGACATTAACCCACCTGCCCTCTGTCTCAGGGTGGAGTGGCGGAACCAAGTGCGTGGTCCCGTCACTGTCTGTGGCGGCAGCTCCCTTCTCTCTGGTGCTGAGTGTGGCAGTGACGCTTTGCCTGCACTGCCCTCCCCACCCCCAGCACTTTGAAGCAGGGGACACATTTATCCTCTCATCACAGGGCTAGGAAAAAAAAGAGCTCAGAGAGGTTAAGGGACTTACCCAGTGTCACACAGCAAATGACTGACAAGGTCAGAGCTGGGCCAGTGAATCTGACCGGGGTCTCTTGTGCTTGCCCCTGAGCTGTGGGGCCGTCCCTGTAGGCACAGGGTGCTCAGGGAATGCTTGGTTGTGCTCCTGGTTTTCTGTTTGGCCCACAGTAGGGGCTCAGGGAATATCTGCCCGGTGAAGGAATCATGAGAATTCAGTGAGCTCAGGTCTGGGGCTAAGCCTGTGGTCGGGGCCCAGGGCAGGTGAACTGGGAGCCAGCAGGGCCCCTGGACAGTGAGGAAGCATCGGGCTGTCAGTAGGGAGCATGGAGGAGGGGAGAGCAGACAAAGCTTGTCTAATTTGGCTCCTAGAAGCTCAATGAATTATTCATTTCCTACTCGTCTTCCCATGACGTGTCTACCAGAGACTGTCCCTTCCCAGCATCAGGACTTGTGGCCTCAGCTGCCTTCCTCCACCCCAGAAGGGGTTTCCTCCAGCAGGGGAGGGGAAAGGAAAGACCCCCTGGCTTCTGTCCCAATTCTCCTTCCCACGGGGGTCTTAAGGTGGGCCAAAGGAGGACCCTAAGACACTTTGTCCTCATCCTGGGTGGGATGGGGGTGTCTTAGACCACCCTCGAACACCCTGCTCTAGACAGCAGAGTAAACAGCCTCTGCTCACAGGCATTTACCACCTAATCATCCCCACAACCCTTCTAAATAGTCACAGTTGTGCCACATTGCCTGAGAGGAAGCAAGGGTTCAGAGAGATGGAGGCATTTGCCTCAGGCTGCACAGCAGGTTGGTTCTTGAGCTGGATTTGAGCCCTGGGCTGCCTGCCTCTGGAGTCTGTGACCTTAACCACCCATCACAGCAGCACTGGAGCCCTATTCCAGAAGCCCCCTGGTTTGTGCCCCTGGGTCTGCCCAGCACCCACACAGAGTCTTGAACCATCTTGGAGAAGTTTGGCATGTGAGTAAGTGAGGATCAGGATAGCCCACCTCTTCAAGGACCCATCAAGGTGCTGCCTTCCAGTGATGAAGTGCTCGGCAGTGGCTTTCAACCCCAATTGCATGTCGGACCCTCTGGGGGACTTTTGCAGCTCTCCACTGCTGAGCCCCATAGGCTGAGATGTCCCGAGGACAGGAGCCAGCCTGCTGTCCACTCCCGTCACACACCAGCACTGGAGACAGCCTGCTGCTGCACACCCAGTGCACATTCACTGCCTCAAAGCAGGCATTGCCGTCCCATTCTACGTATGGGGAAGCTGAGGCTCAACAGGGGTCACTCAAGCAGGGCTAGTGGACATCTCTGGGACTTTGTCTCTTTCCATCCTCCCTCTGACTGACTTCGAATGTCCCTTTCTCTGTCCGTGAGCAGCAGGAGCTTCCAGCCCGAGTGAACTTCTCAGCCGCCCCAGCCCCTGCGCCCGTGGTGCCCACTGCCCTGCACTCCAAGATGGACGAGCTGGAGGGGCAGTTGCTGGCCAAGGTGCTGGCGCTGGAGAAGGAACGCATGGCCCTTGGTCACAGCAGCCAGCAGCAGCGGCAGGAGGTAGAGAAGGAGCTGGACGCCCTGCAGGACCGTGTAGCCGAACTGGAGCATGGTGGGTCCTGGGCCCCACAGAGGGCATGGTGGGCGAGGGTATCCTTGGTCCTCGGATGGTCCTCAGGGTGGCAGATTCACTCAGAAAACGTTTCCCAGAGGTTAAAGCTAGATAGGTTGGTGGGAAGAGTCTGAGAGAGAATGATTGGGATGTTTTGTCAGCATTACCAGTTAGCATTTTCTGGCTTATTTTCACCCACTGTATTCTGGGGGTGGGCTAAGTACTTGATACGCCAGCTGGTTTAATCTTCACAGACCATACAGGGGTGGCTTTGTTTATTATCCCCTAATAATAAATAAGGCTATAAATAAATAAATAAATTTTATAATATTTATTTTATTATAATTATTAAATTATTATATTTATAAATGAGTATAAGCAAATATTTATAAATAAATAAGGAAAATAAGGCTCAGAGAGGTCAAGTGACTTGCCCAAGGTCACACAGCGAGTAAGTGGTGAAGCTAGACCTTAAATCAGGTCTGACTCTAAAGCCCCTGCACTTAACTACCCCCCACAGGAGTACCTTTGCCATCAAAATGTCATTTTATAACACCTGGGCCTGGCAACACAAGGGTCATAAAATCATGGCATGTGGACATTGTACAGGTGTGAGCGTGAGGAACCCTGGCTCCGCGGTCCTCAGCTGTCACCGGCTTGCTCCGTGACCTTCAAAGTTCACTTCCTCTCACCAGGCCTCGTTTTCCTGTTCTGCAAAATAGGAATTTAGGACTTGTGAACTCTCAGGGAGCTTTCATCTTTTAAACTTGGTGAGGACCACCCTTGAGGCTTATAGACAAGTTGAGGTTACCAGGGGGCTAGTAGCCCTTATTCTGGAGTGTGCCCTGCCCACCTCCCCAGTCCGTGTCCACTGACCCCCACCGTGTTCGCCTTGCTCACCCCACTCAGGGTCCTCAGCCTACAGTCCCCCAGATGCCTTCAAGATCAGCATTCCCATCCGCAACAACTACATGTACGCCCGCGTGCGGAAGGCGCTGCCGGAGCTCTACGCCTTCACCGTCTGCATGTGGCTGCGCTCCAGGTCTGGCGGCACTGGCCAGGGCACCCCCTTCTCCTACTCGGTGCCCGGACAGGCCAACGAGATTGTGCTGCTGGAGGCGGGCCACGACCCCATGGAGCTGCTGATCAATGACAAGGTGAGTGGGGGCTGGGCAGAGCCGGAGGGATGGGGGTGAGGCGGGGGGACCCTTCCAGGAGCATTTGCACTGCGCTGGTCCCAGACGGGCAGGGCCTTTCCATTCTCCTGCTCAGCAGAATCAGCACACATGAAATGCCTCCAAGATGGATGAACCCATGCCAGGCTGGGTTCTGGGAATTCAAGATAAGCCAGACCTGGGGCTGATAGGATGAGAGCTCCTGTCTAAGAGAGGCTCTCAATGGTGGTGTGCCATTTACAGAGGAGCATGTGAGGATCGTGGAGATTAAGAGACTTCCCCAGCAACCCGGCAGTGGGAGCAGGACTGGAAGTGCTTCCTACAGCAGGGCATCTCAAGGGCCCCCAGGGCCCTGCTCATTCTCCTGAACAAAGAGAGAAGCAAATGAGGACCCAGGACCTCTCTGGGGAGGGAGGTGGAAGGAAGGGCAGAGGAGCTGCTGGATTCCTTGTCCCCCTCCCCCTGGCAGTCAGCCCCATGCCCCTCCCCTCACGTGGCGAGGAGGCTGGTGCCATGGTCAAGCTCTGGCCTGAATGCTGGATTTGAATCCTAGTTCTGCTGCTATCCCACTGTGTGACCTTCGACTAGTCACTTACCCTCCCTGTGCCTCAGTTTCCTCATCTGTAAAGCAGGAATAACAATAACCTCAACTGTACATGGTTATGGTGAGAATTAAATGGCTTAAATACATGTAAACGGCTTTAAGCAGAACCTGGAGTTTAACAAACTTGGATAAATGTGCCCCATTTTTATCATTCAGAGTCCCGTGCTAGTACTTTACCCATATCATCATCCTTGACCCAACAGCCCCAGGAAGTAGACACCCTATTATCTCCACTTTGCAGATGGAAAAGCTGAGGTTCAGTGGAGACAAATAACGCACCCTGGCCACAAAGCTGGTGAAGGGGTGATGATGTGATGTGGGGGTCTTGGGCTCCACTGTTCTGCCCTTGGGTCACCAATCTTCCCTATGCCCAGGACTCCCACCCCGTCACCACTCTCCCAGGAGTGGACAGGGCAGGACAAGCTGGGGAGACAGGGGGAGTGATGTAGCAGGGGCATGGTGATTAAGGGGGAAGCAAGGTGAGCATCTTATCATGCCATTCCCCACGGATATCTTCCCCAGCCTGACATGTTGCTTTGGGTCTTGATGGCATGCTGGTCTTTTGAGATGCCCTTGGAAATGCAGAGAACATATATTGCACCCACTTGTGACCAGCCCACAGGCACACAGAGCTGCTGGGAGTGGCTGACAGCAGAACCCTGCTCAGCAGGAGGTGCCTTTCATGGTATCCTGGAGGAGGAGGAAAGAGATAGGCCCAGGGGACAATGAATTTCCCTTGTGGCCCAGTACACACTACCCTCTAAGTCCATCAGAGAGTAGCTGGATGACATCTAGATCGTGCTACCCAGTTCCCCTTCATAACCCCCCTGATGCCATCCTTGGCTCTGCCCATGGTAGTAGTCACTTCTAGTATAATAGAAGGAATTCAGCACCCTGGACAGGGCACAAGGCAGCCCAATTTCCTGACATTCTGGTGCCTTTTGATTACCAGCCTCACAAACTACTCACAGTTCTCATTTTATTCCAGCCTCTAATCCCTTGCCCCTGCTGTGCAAACCGACCCCTCCCCCAACCTTGGTTTGCCTTACAGTGGAATTTCCAGAGTTCATTATACTTCCAGATGTGTTTAGATTTCACATCTTCTGTTCCCACACTCCTCTCTGCCTCTGGGCCTTCACGGCTTCTGTGTCTCCCACATGGCCCCTATGTTACTCTGGCTTGTGATATTGTCCCTGAAGTCCTCCCCTCCTGTGCAGACACAGCTCATTTTAGGACCGGATCCATATCCCCCGGTGTCCAGAACAAGGCCTGGCATCAAGTAGGCCTCAGAGAACATTGTAATAAATTGTGATCTCAGAGAACCTAGGAGATGAAAGAGCCCTTTGGGAGCCCCAAATCCACAAGCAGCAAGTACCTTTCATCTCACAGGCCAACTCCAATCAATCAGCAGTGCCTTCCAAAAGCACTGCGATGAGAAAGATTCCGAGGGTGAGTCTAGGCTCATGATTGATTAGCCATGTCTGCCTTGGGTGGAGTAGGAGGCAGAGGTGGCTGCATATTTGCCATCCTTTGCCCAAGCCCCTGACTTTATGGATGAGGAGACTGAGGCCCAGGGAGGAAAGACCAACCTCCCCAGGGTCCCACAGGGCGTTGTGGTTGACAGTGCTCGGCCTCCAAGTACAAGGCTTGTTCCATCATTCCCAGCACTTCTTGAGCCCAGCTGTGTGCTGGGCACTATGTGAGATATTCAGGGAAGGGAGGCTTGTGAGATACAACTCCCACCCAGCGTGACCTTACAGGCCTGTCAGAGAGTGAATAAACTACCTAGAAACAACCAAAACCCAACACTGAGTAGTCCCTTGTGATCTGAGTGAAGTGACTGATGATATTGCTACATTGTGGGGAAAGAGGAAAGAGTGGCTGGAAAGACACTGGGCAGGGAGGACAGGCAGGGTCAGATCTTGGGTCAGACCCTGGAAGGAGGGTCACTGGTCTCCCCATCCCCCATCCCACTGCTTCAGCCTTGGGGCTTGTGGCACCTCTGACCCGGGGCTGGGGGACCTGTTTCCAGGTGGCCCAGTTGCCCCTGAGCCTGAAGGACAATGGCTGGCACCACATCTGCATCGCCTGGACTACAAGGGATGGCCTGTGGTCTGCCTACCAGGATGGAGAGCTGCGGGGCTCTGGTGAGAACCTGGCTGCCTGGCACCCCATCAAGCCTCATGGGATCCTTATCCTGGGCCAGGAGCAGGTAAGGGTCAGGGTGGGATGCAACTAGATATCCCACCCACTCCAGGCGCCTCAGGAGGAGGGGTAGGCGGAGGGTCCCTGAGAGCACAGAAGTGAGCACTCAGTCTGACCCAGCCATTCTGCAGATGGGCAGACTGAGCGAGACCGGCCCAAGGGGCAGGACCAGAACCTTGGGGCGGGACTAGGACCTTGGGGCGGGGCTAGAACCTTGGGGCGGGACCAGGACCTTGGGGCGGGGCTAGAACCTAGAGGGGGCGGGGCTTCAGCAAGGACGGAGTTTTGACTCACTGAGCACCTGCGTATCTTTTCTCTCCCTCACTCCATGTCTTTCTTGTTTCTTTCTGCTCTTTTGGTCCAGGATACCCTAGGCGGCCGGTTTGATGCCACCCAGGCCTTCGTGGGTGACATTGCCCAGTTTAACCTCTGGGACCACGCCCTGACACCAGCCCAGGTCCTGGGCATTGCCAACTGTACGGGGCCACTGCTGGGCAACATCCTCCCATGGGAGGACAAGCTAGTGGAGGCCTTTGGGGGTGCAACAAAGGCCGCCTTTGATGTCTGTAAAGGCAGGGCCAAGGCATGAGGGGCCACCTCGTCCAGGGGCCCCTCCCTTGCCTGCAAATTCGGGGACCTTCCGGGGCGGGAGCACATTCCCTCCTTAGCCTATCCACACATGCACTGGTCTCCTTCTTTGCCCCACTCCTGGCCATGCCTCCCGTTTCCCCCACCTGTACCCACACCTCCAGAACGCCCTGCCCTTGATGGCTGTCCCCTGATCCCACTTGAATGGGGACAAGCAGCTTGAGTCAAAAGGTCAAGCCTGGGGTGAGTCCAGGGCCTGGCAGGGGGTGCATCGCAGTACCCATGACTCTTGCCCCACCGCTGGCATTAGAGTGGAGCCGTATCTCACCCCATGTCCCCTTACCCATCAACCACAGCTGATTCCACTGATCTCACAGCACCATCCATGGGGCTGTGTACAGGCGAAGGGCCCACTGTCTCAGTGGCAGGGATGGTTATCTGTCCCCTTTCCTCCGTGAGGCAGGCGTGCCCCCTTCCTCTTCAGGGCCATCTTGGGCTGTGAAGCTGTCCCCCAGCTGAGAGGGAATGACAGAACCACACTGGAGACTCAGACTCACCCCCTTCCCTCTTTCCACCAGCTGCCAGTCACAGGCAGGGGAATCTTGGTGAAGCTTCTCCCCCCCAACCCCTGCCCCCACCTGCACCCTTTCTTCCTCCTCTTTCCTTGTTTCTTTGTGTGCTGAATGGTTGCTTTGAATGTTGGTTCCATGCCTGGCCCAGCCCCACCTCAATTTCCAGGACATTCCCTTCCCAGCTCCAGCCTGGAGGGTTGGGGACCAAGATCTCAGGAGGCCCATCATGGCTGCGTCCACTGGCATGGTCACCTTGCCCCTTCTGTGACCAGAACAGGGCATGGAACACTTCAGCCTGGGCTGGGGACAGCGTGGGACAGAGGCATGTGCCCCAGGAGACCCAGGCTCTGGCAGAGCCACAGTACTGACCTGCTCTGCATGGCCCTGCAGCCTTTGGGGAAGGAAAGAAGCAGAGAGGGCAAGGAGAAGCACGGAGTGGCGTGCAGAGCTCTGGATGAGAAGAAGGAGCCCCTGGTTCCTGGTCTCTGCTGCCAGCCTGCTGTGTAGTCTGCTGTCAGTCCCTACTCTCCCCTGGCTGGCGATCCTCATTTGTGAGCTTTGGTCATTTCTGAGAGGTCTCCAGATCAAAAGTAGGATGGTCTGTGATTCCAGGTGGATAGGGTGGGACAAGCCTGAGAACCTACCTAGATGTCAAGGTGCATAGCAGGGGCAGGCCCTGGGACTGGGCAGCAGATGGGATCTGGCCAGGCATGGGTCAGGGTCAGCAGCTGGCTCCAGAGAGTCAAGGGCAAGGGGAAGGGTCAAGGCAGACCAAACTCATACACAGATTAAGGTCAGCTCTTCTAGATCACCCCCAGCCTGGCACCCTTGCCCATCTGAGTGTTTCAAAGGACTGGTGGCTAACCTGGGCCCTACCCTTGAGTCCCCACCGGCTCCCCCAAGACAATGGAAGAATATCAGAGCTGAGAAAAGCCACCCCAGTCTGACCTCTTGTTGCTCATATGAGGAGGAGCTCAGAGAGGGCAAGTGACTTGCACAGGATCACACAGCTCAATGGAGCTGAGCCAGGACTAGAAGCCAGTGCTCTTTCCCCCACACCATACTTCTTGCCTGTGAGAGTCTTTTGAGTCCAGCCTAAACCTAACAGGATGGACATTTGAGGGGTCAGAATGCTTTCCAACATTCCAACAATGCTTTCCAACACTGGACCACTTTCCTGTATGAAACATACAGACATCCACCCCCGATCCCTGGAAGGTAGGGTGGGAGAAGTGTGATCTCCCGGCACTCTGGCAGGAATGGAGCTGAGAACACTGGGGTCCCTCCCCAGTTACCTACCGGGTGTCTGGACAGATGTTGGCTACTTAAGTCAGATGGGCACTGGTGGCGTTTTGTTCCTTTAGTTCCCTGTCTCTGCTCCCCACATCCACTTAGCCTGAGGCACGATGCCCGAGCTACAGACTGTGGGGCGCAGGGCCATGGAGGCTTTTCCAAGACTTGTTGCTTCCAGCCCCCAGATCCTCGTTTCCATTTCAAGAGCGCAAATAGACCATTCACCACTTCCAGCCCAACTCCCCCTAGAAGGAGGGATGGCGCGCTTTAGCCAGAACCTGCCGAGATCTAGTTGCCCTGGTAACAGCCAATGACATCAGCCCCGCTGCTGGGTCAAGCATCTCATGATGACATACGCTGTTGCTGGGGTGACGGTGAAATTTGGAATTTAGATTTCAGAAACACTGGGCTTTATTGGGTTTATGGTATTGTCTTTGAGGGAGCAGCTTTTGTGGAGGCCTTGAGGGGAAAGAAAGAATCTTAGGAACGAGGTGATAGAACTTGTTTGGTCACTCGAGCCCACCCAGAAACATTATCCCAAGTCCTTTATGCTTTGTCATGGTGATCATGAGACTTCTGACCTGTGCTGAATCACCCTGGTCAGCCCTCCAGAGGGAACAGGAACAAAACCAGAGATGTTGCCATGTAGGCTCTGAGTCTGGGCCATCGGTGAGTGGCCTGGGTACCTATTTACATTCCAGAATGATGAATGTCCTAAGTCCCCACTCCTCCGTCTACTGATTATCCTTCTTTGCTGAATGCCTGTTGTTTGGACTCCAGCTTTGACCTTCAGCTACTTCCAGGCACAGCCAAAAAGATGGGGAGGAGAGAGGTGCTCAGCTGCATCCTCGAGCTACTCCCAGCTGAAAATGAGTCTGGACCCATGTCTGTTACACCCTTGTAACCTTGCCATGCTGGGCACCTCACAGGGATCAACTCATTCACCCTCACAACAGTTCTAAGTAGGACTGTTCTTAGTCCCATTGTACAAGTAGAGAAATGGAGGCCCAGAGAGGTTAAGTAACCTGCCCATGTCAATCAACCCACAAGTGATGGAACCCCACATTCAAAGCCAGTGACATCCAGGGCCCACCCTTCAGCCTGAGGGGACAGGCGCTACCATTGCCTGTGGAGTGGGGTTTGGCTATCTACTGCTCCTGAGCCTGTTCACCCTGACCCAGAGGAACACAGAGGTGAGGGATGGACTGGCCCCTGGGCCAGAGTCCCCTTGAGTGAGTCCAAGGGAGGGTTCTTAGCCCCTTCAGGGAGCACGTCCCTGTGAGGGGTGCTCACAGCCCAGCCCTTCTCTCACTGGCTGGAGTTTCCAGGACAGCTGAAGGGAGAGGAAGCTGGGTGTCTCCCAAGAGTCCCAGGCTGCAAAGGGGAGAGAGCTGACCCTTCTCAAACCCCTGCTTTGGGCCCAGCCCTGCGCCAGGTGCTTCACAGCTCTTATCTGCCAGACTTTCCCACCTTGTGGCACATGGCGCCCCTAACCAACATCCCAAGAGGCCGATCATCTTGCCACATCTGTGCAAGACCTGGGACCACAGGCGTGGACAGGAAGGGCTCCGAAGCCCTCTTTTTACAGATGAAGATGCCAGGGCCCAGGGAGGATGAGCAGTCTTTGGGGTTACCCAGCCGGAATACTGGGAGACCTGAACCCAGCATTCTGACTCTGCATTCAGTGCTCGCTCCATGATGCAGCGGTCCTAGCCCCCCCCTCAAATGGGTCCCCTCTTCACTGTGTTTCCCAGCATCCTTGCTCTGAGCAAACCGGGGAAGGGACACAGCCCACCCCCAAAAGATGGAATCATTCTCTTAACCGTCTTTGTCCCAATTGCCTGCCACTCCAAACCCGTCCCCCTGGCCCCTGACCCTGCTGGGTGGGGAAGAGGCTCACGTGGGCCCAGGCTGAGCAGTGAATGAGCATGTCAAGCTGTCAGACTCTGTGAAATTAGTGCATCCTACTGGCAACCCGCCTCCCTGATCCCGCCTGATTTTGTACATAAAGTGACATGAGATGCAACATGTGTGTGTATGTGTGTGCGCGCGCGCGTGTGTGTATGCTATGTCATGGTTTTTGTTACTTTTTGTTTTTGTAAATTTGAATGTCCAAAATAAACGTGATGTTTACTCTGAGGCTCTTCTTGCAAAGGTGGGGCTACCCTGGGGGTATTGGGCAGGAATGAAGTGGCTACTACTTGGAGCAGGGCAGTAGGTAAAGACAGAGGGGGTGCCACCCCACTATGCCAAAGCCTCACCCAACTCCACCTGTGCCCCCCTAACCTGACAGGCTCTGCCAGGTACCAGGGACAGACACACCCCTGTTTCCAGGATTTCTGCAGGAAGGATGTAAAGAACACGCATCCCACATGGAGAGTGTCCCAGTTCTGATAACTGGGCTTTGGCCTCATTCCTAACACCTCATCCCCACCTCGTGCCCCAGTTACGGGATCCCAGTTCCTGACTTGTTCCTTGAGACCCAATCTGCCTGAATTACTTGCCTGGGTCCCCAGAGCATCCCTTGGGGTCCTGGGGAGATGGGGTGGTGGAGTGGGAGGAGTCCTGTTGTATTTCAGCGGTCTACCTGGACCCCTGTGACTCGCGTCAGAGACTAGACTGACTCTCAGCGTCAGGGTGAGACCCCCGCCCACCCCTCCAGGGCTCAACCCATCCCTGAGAGGTCTTGACTTGGTCCCCAGCTCTCCCCGTGCAGACCACCTCAGGGGCACAGCCTCCACCCTCCTGCCCCATCAATATTGTCACTGCTCCTAGTTAGACCTTGTCCTCAGATGATCCCTGGGAAATGCCAGGGGGCCAGTCTGGGGTTACAGGAAGTCACACCAGCAGAACAGCCTTCTCAGGCTTTTCCAAAGTTTCCCAAACTTCCAACAAGAGGAATTCACCCCCATGAAGCAAAGGGTATAGCTGGAAGCAGCACTTCAAACAGGAAAACCATGTTTGAAGTGCACTGAGTAATCTGAAAATCTCCTGTGCTTTCTGCATTCTACTCCAGAACAAATCCAGATTTGTTTTAAAACATTGCTTTTCATTACTTAGCACTGAGCAAAATGAAGCTGCAGGCAGATATGCTTTGTTTATCCTCTCTTCCACCAGTTTACCTACAACACCCTCTTTCCCTCTGTCCCACTCAACTGGCACCATCCAACCATGGTTAAATCCCGCTGTCCACCTGCTTCCTGCCAGCACCTGCACATCTGAACACTGATGGGGAAAAGCACAGGGCTCTGATGTGTGCTGACTCTCATTTTACATTCATGATCAGAGGTCTCCAAGGGGCGTTTCTTCCTTTCCAGCTAGTAAATTCTCTCTGGAGGAAGATAGCATCATCCAAACTCACATATTTGTGCTCGCTTCGGCAGCACATATACTAAAATTGGAACGATACAGAGAAGATTAGCATGGCCCCTGTGCAAGGATGACACGCAAATTCGTGAAGCGTTCCATATTTTTGAGAACAGTGTGGAGATTCCTTAAAAAACTGGAAATAGAACTGCCTTATGATCCAGCAACCCCACTGCTGGGCATACACACTGAGGAAACCAGAAGGGAAAGAGACACGTGTACCCCAATGTTCATCGCAGCACTGTTTATAATAGCCAAGACATGGAAGCAACCTAGATGTCCATCAGCAGATGAATGGATAAGAAAGCTGTGGTACATATACACAATGGAGTATTACTCAGCCATTAAAAAGAATACATTTGAATCAGTTCTAATGAGGTGGATGAAACTGGAGCCTATTATACAGAGTGAAGTAAGCCAGAAGGAAAAACATAAATACAGTATACTAACGCATATATATGGAATTTAGAAAGATGGTAACAATAACCCGGTGTACGAGACAGCAAAAGAGACACTGATGTATAGAACAGTCTTATGGACTCTGTGGGAGAGGGAGAGGGTGGGAAGATTTGGGAGAATGGCAATGAAACATGTAAAATATCATGTAGGAAACGAGTTGCCAGTCCAGGTTCGATGCATGATGCTGGATGCTTGGGGCTGGTGCACTGGGACGGCCCAGAGGGATGGTATGGGGAGGGAGGAGGGAGGAGGGTTCGGGATGGGGAACACATGTATACCTGTGGCGGATTCATTTTGATATTTGGCAAAACTAATACAATTATGTAAAGTTTAAAAATAAAATAAAATTAGGGAAAAAAAAAAAAACCAAACTCACATATTTTTGCCACATGAGGTTTGGCAGTACATAACAAATGATCAGACATATCTGGAGACAAACTGAATGACTGAAAATCAAGAGTGAAAAAACATTTTTAAGGGCTAATAGCCCTACACATGTGATAGAGTTGCACGGAAGTAAACAAATACACTATATTCAAGACAGGCACATATGAACACATCCACATGAGAACAAGGAAAGCTGTGGAAACTGGAATAATAGTGTATCGATGTATCTTGGTAATACTGTACTATAGCTTTGCAAGATGTTACCACTGATGGTAACTAAAAAGGGAACATAGGCTCTCTCTATCATTTCTTACAATTTAATGTGAATCTATAATTGTCTCAAAATTAAAAGTCTAATTTTAAATAAATCTCTATAGGAGATTCTTATAGTGGAGTTATGAGACCCACGCTTCGAAAATAATCATGGTTAATATATCTAAGAATTCAGATGGCAAATAGAATTTCGAAAGAGAATTGTAAACTAAAAAATAATCAAATGAAAATTCCAGAACTGAAAGATACATTAACTGAACTTACGAGCTTAATAAATAGGTGTAACAGCAGATCAAACACAGCTGAAGAAGGAATTGTGCACTCCATCAGTGATCTCAAAAGAAATAATCCTTAATGAAGACGGAGGGGAAAGAAGAGAAAGTACAGGGGGTGGGGAAAGCACAAGATTCATATGGAAAGTAATGAAAAGCTCTAATATGAGGAGCTACAGAAAGGGAGGGAGCAAATAGGGCAGAAATCAAATCTGAATAGACAATGTTTCCAAGGTACACACTTTCCATGCCTAGTGCAGGAACATTCCACACGATGGGGCAGCTAAGCCTTTGCACCACAATTACTCAAGGCCATGCGCCCTAGAGCCCGTGATCCCAACAAGAGAAGCCGCAGCAACGATAAACCTGCGCAGCAGCTGGAGAGGGCCTCCCACTCACCGAAACTAGAGAAAGCCCGCACGCAGCAACGAAGACCCAGCAAGCCAAAATAAATAAAGAGAATCTCGGGGAACGTCAAGGATGGGAAACACAAAGAAAACCGTAACTGGGACTTTGATAGTGAAACAGCTGTAAATCAAAGACAAATTCTTAACAGATCCCAGAGAAAAAAGATACATGATCTTCCAAGGAGCAAGGACCAGAGCAACAGCTAACTTCTCAAGAGAAGGGATGGAAAAAGGAAGACAATAAAATGCTGAAAGGAAGTAATTGCCACCCTAGAATTCCACATTCACTGAAGACCCTTCAAAAATGAAGATGATATTGGGAATTCCCTGGCAGTCACTGGTTAGGACTCCACGCTGTCACTGCTGGGGCTTGGGTTCAATCAGTGGTCGAGGAACTAAGATCCCACAAGGAAGATGACAAAAAGATGTTTTCATACAAAAAAAAAAAACAAACAGAATATTTATCACCAAGGCTTTTTGTTATCAACAAAGTTTCTCTTAAAGGACAGACTGCTTTAGGGAGAAGGGGAAAATGGAAAGGAAAAGGAAATATGGAAATTCCAATGAAGAACAAAGGAGAGGGGGGATATGTGGATAAATCTAAGTTAATATTGATTGGGAAAAAATTATGTCTCGTGAGCTTTAAAATTCATGGCAGCAACAGAATTAAAAAGTGGGTAAATGCAACTAAAATATCCTAATGTCTGCATGGTCCTGGAAATAGTTAAAGTATTAATTTTATGTTTGATTTTAACAAGCATAGTATCAATATTGAATTCTCCTAGGGTAATCAGTAAAAGGATTGTAAAAAAAAAAAAATGTAACTAACAAGTTAACTATAGGAGAATAAAATAGAATAATAAAAATCCAAAGAAGGCCAGAAAAGGAAAAAAAGAAAAAGGAACACAGAAAGGGAGGGATTAGTAGAAAATAGTGAAGTCATTGATTTAAACCTAAATTGAACATCAGTGGTTAATTAAATGTGAAAAGATAAATATTCCAATGAAAATATTAATATTGTCAAATTGGACTTTAAGTCTATAGAAAGGTTGAAATTAAAAGGATAGAAAAATATGTACCATGCAAACACTAATTCAAAGAAATTTTGTCTATGGACTTTCCTGGCGGTCCAGTGGTTAAGACTCTGGGCTTCAATGCAGGTTGTTTGGGTTCCAGCCCTTGTCAGGGGACTTCAGTCCCACATGCCACAGAGCTCAGCCGAAAACAAATAAATGAACAAAGTACGTTGATGTAGCTATACTCAAAGTAGACTTAAAGCCAAGAAGCACTGCTAGAGATAGAAGGCCCATTTCATGATGGTAAAGAGTCAGTCTCTTAGGAAGAGATAATTATAAATTTGCATGTGTGTGTCAACACAGCTTTATAGTTATATAAAGTAAAAATTGATAGAAACAAAAGGAAAAGTTGACAAATCCATAGTTGTAGTGAGATATTTTAACATACCTATCTAAATGATTTATAGGGCTAGCAGAAAAAAAATTTCAGTATAAGTATGAAGCCCAAGCTGGAATCAAGATTGCCAGGAAAAATATCAATAACCTCAGATAGGCAGATGACACCACCATTACAGCAGAAAGCAAAGAAGAACTAAAGAGCTTCTTGATGAAAGTGAAAGAGGAGAGTGAAAAAGTTGGCTTAAAACTCAACATTAAAAAAACTAAGATCATGGCATCCGGTCCCATCACTTCATGGCAAATAGATGGGGAAACAATGGAAACAGTGACAGACTTTATTATCTTGGGCTCCAAAATCACTGCAGATAGTGACTGCAGTCATGAAATTAAAAGACGCTTGCTCCTTGGAAGAAAAACTATGACTAACCTAGACAGCATATTAAAAAGCAGAGACATTACTTTGCCAACAAAGGTCTGTCTAGTTAAAGCTATGGTTTTTCCAATAGTCATGTATGGATGTGAGTTCAGTTCAGTTCAGTCGCTCAATCGTGTCCGACTTTTGCCACCCCATGAACCGCAGCACGCCAGGCCTCCCTGTCCATTACCAACTCCCAGAGTCCACCTAAACCCACGTCCATCGAGTCGGTGATGCTATCCAACCGTCTCATCCTCTGTCGTCCCCTTCTCCTCCTGCCCTCAGTCTTTCCCAGCATCAGGGTCTTTTCAAATGAGTCAGCTCTTCACATCAAGTGGCCAAAGTATTGTTGATCAGTCCTTCCAATGGACCACAAAGAAAGCTGAGTGCTGAAGAATTGGTGTTTTTGAACTGTGGTGTTGGAGAAACTCCTGAGAGTCCCTTGGACAGCAAAGAGAGCAAACCAGTCCATCCTAAAGGAGATCAGTCCTGATGTTGAAGCTGTAGTTCTAATACTTTGGCCACCTGATGCGAAGAACTGACTCATTTGAAAAGACCCTGATGCTGGGAAAGGAGGAGAAGGGGACGACGGAGGATGAGATGGCTGGATGGCATCACTGACTTGATGGACATGAGTCTGAGCAAGCTCCAAGAGTTGGTGATGGACAGGGAAGCCTGGCATGCTGCAGTCCATGGGGTCGCAAAGAGTCGGACACAATTGAGAGACTGAACTGAACTGATAGAACATCTGAACAAAATGGTAAACAGACTTGGCCTAACAGAGCAACTACAGAATAGACATTCTTTCCAATTATGTGTGAAAATTTTACCCATACTGACTATAGGGAGTAAAATAATGCCTCTCCCCAAAAGATGTCCACATCGTGATCCCCAGGACCTGTGGCTATGTTCTCATGTGGCAGAGGGAAACAAGTTTGTGGATAGAATTAATGTTGCTAATCAGATGACCGTGAGATAAAGAGATTAATGAGGATTATCTGGTTGGGCGCAAGGTAATCATTGGGGTCCTCAGAAATAAAGAGGCTGAAGAGTCCGTGTCAGAAGAAGACAGGAAGTCTCTAGAAACCGGAAAAGGGAAAGAAATAGCCTTCTGCAGAGACTCAGGAAGGAACACAACTCTGGGGACACCTGATTTTAGCCTACTGAGACCCATTTCAGACTTCTGACTCCAGAACTGTAAGAATAACAAATGTATGTCATCTTAAATCACGATTTTTCCATTATCTATGACTTGCAGCCAATGCAATTGCTGATTCCAGGGTGTCCATCATTAACCATCCTAAACAGCAGGGGCAGTGCATGAAAGGGTACAGCCAGAACACAGGCTGGATCTCGGGGATCAATGTGAGCTGAGTCTGAAGAAGCAGGGTAGGATCCTATCTACCTCATTTATTTATGAAACATTTACTAAGCACCTACTCTCTGCTAGGTCCTGAGTGAAACACAGCAATGTGGAGATGAACAAGACAAAGTCCTTGCTCTCAGGAAGCTCACGGGGAAGGACGGGGAACTAAAGTCAGGTAGAAAACAGTGGAGAAGAGCAGTGACAGGCACGTGCCCTGGATGCGAAGGGAGTACAGAGGACTTTTCTGGTTGCAAGTGATAGAATCCCAACGTGTGCAAGAGAAGACCAAAAATGTATGGGCTACTAGAGTCAAAAGGAGGGATGGCTAGAGGCAGAATGTGGGCAGAGAGGATGCAGGGAGGTGAGCAACGGCATGGAGTGTGTGGAGAGCCATGAGAGCTGGGGTGGCTTGGGCATAAAGCACAGAGGAGATGGAGGTGCCCACAGGCCACACTATGGTGGGGGCCAGCCTCAAATGCCAGGCCATGCATCTGGATGTCATTTGGTAGGCAATGGGCAACTGTGGAGGGAGGGAAGCAGTTGTTAAAGAGAGGAAGGGAGGGACTTCCCTGGTGGTCCAGTGGCTAAGACTGAGTTCCCAATGCAGGGGACCTGGGTTTAAGCCCTGGTCGGGGAACTAGATTCCACATGCTGCACCTAAGACCTGGTGCAGCCAAAATAAATAAATACTTTAAAAAAGAGAGAGAGAAATGCAAAATGGTGAGATTTGGGTGTTAGAAGTATCACGCTGACTGTGGTATGGAGGGTGGATCAGAGAAGGGCTAGACTGCAGCCAGGCATTCCTATCAGGAGGTTATTGCAATAATACAGGTGGGATGGTGGTTCTGCGTCTATGAGGAGTGCCATCAGAAGGGGATGTAAGCAGAACACAGGAGTCAGAATCAGAAGGCTCGTGATTGATTTCAGGTGGGTGACGGTCGTGGGAAAGGAGAAGGACCAGATTCCCTGATTTATTTTTTATTCTATTATTTTTTAATATTTATTTATTTTTGGCCATGTCAGGTCTTAGTTGCAGCTCAGGGGCTCCAGAACATGTGAGTTCAGTAATTGTGGCGGGCAGGCTTGGTTGCCTCATGAGGCAAGTGGGATCTTAGTTCCCCCATCAGAGATTGAACCCATGTCCCCTGCACTGGTAGGCAGACAATTCTTGACAACTGGACCACCAGGGAAGTCTCAAATTCCCTGATTTCTGATGGAGGCAACTGGGAGTGGGGTTAATGCCATTGATCAAGATGGGGATGCAGGAGAGGAGTTTGGAGGAAGATGATGGATTCAGATTACACTGAGTATAGAGGGTTTGTGGGACATTCTGGTGGAGACAGTCAAGGGGCAGCTGGATATTTAGGCCTATAACTCCAAGGAGAAGCCTAATCTGGAGAAACACAGGAGCCATCAAAATCTACAGGGACATTGACAATAGAATCATTGTCAGTTCGGTGGCTCTGCAGCCTACTTTGAAGATGAGTTTAGTCAACAGTTTTATCCCAGCAGAGTGGATGGGTCCTGTAAGAAACAAACTACAAGGGTCTATTGTATTCTGCTCTTCAGGAGGTCACTGGTAACCATGGAAGAAAGAATTTTGGTGGCATTGTGGGAGTGTAAGCCAGATTGCAGTGGGCTGCAGAATGAATGGGAGGTGAGAAAGAGAAGACAGAAAACGTGGACCCCTTTGGGGAGAAGTTTGGATGAGAGGCGGAAGCAAGAGCTTCATCCCCCTCAAAGGCCACCTTCCATCTCCTGGAGGAACTTGGCAAAGAGGATTGGGAAAATCTGGAGGCTGAATCAGATGTTCCATGGACCCCAGATCACACCAGGGAGGCAAGCTGGGAGTCGCCAAAGGCCTAGGGAAACTTAAACTTACAAGTCTCAAAACTAAACCTGCTGTACCTGCCTTTATCTACCTATTCCAAATCCAGTCTGCCATCTTCTCCATCCAAGTAATCGTCCATAACTCAAATCTGCCCATGCTTCCGCCCCACCTACAACCCCCCAGCAGCTACTTTCCCCACTCTCACCTCACCTCCCTGAACTGGCATTCAAAACCCTACTTTCCAGAGTTCCCTGGCAGTGCAGTGGTTAGGACTCAGTACTTTTGCTGCTGTGGTCTGAGTTCAATCCCTGGTCGAGGAACAAAGATCTCACAAGCCGTGCAGAACAGCCAAAAACAAACAAACAAAAAACTCTACTTCCCTCTGCATCTTCACCTCCACAGTCTTCACTACCCCCTCATCCTCTACCCAGGCCTCCTGGAGCCACAGAAGTTCCCAGTGAACTCTGCTCTCCCACCTTCATTAGCCTACTAGTCATCTTAGACTCAGTCTACTCAAACACCACCTCCTTTGAGTTAGCTACTCCCTCCTTGGAGAGAAGCAGGACCTTGCCCACACCTCGATCAGAACTCAGGTAGAATGAATTACTCTGTGTCTATTTGTTGACATGGCTTTCCCCACACTGGACCATGCTTGCTATGGGACCAAGGTCCCCATTATTCCTTATTCCTTATCCCCTCATTCCTCTCTGAATCATCAGCACCTGGCAAGGGCTGAGTTCCCAGCAAGTGCCAAAGAATGTGAAGTGGAGATCCACCCAGAGTACCCATCATGAGAGGGTAAATGTTTAAAATATGAAGTACTTCACTGACCCTTTGATCTACCAGTCAAAACCTTGAATCTGCAGGGTTATCTCCCTTCCCCCCCTTCCTTTCCCCCTAATTGTACTAATACATTCAGATTAATTTCTCCTAAGGGAAAGAAAAGGCAGGCTCTGGAAAACTATATCTTTAAGTCATATGCTACAGTGTCTCCTACGGACCAGGTTGAGGCAGCTCTATGAGGGTGTGCCGCAGTGCAAGAGCCCTGGGTTCCTTCTCTAGGAACCTAACCTTGATTTTTTTTTCCTTTTACAAACTATGTAACCTCTCTGAACCTTAGTTCAGAGGGATGTGGTTACGAATACTATTACCTAAAAGAACTGTGGAGAGAATCAGGTGCAATACTCATGCAAAAGCCCTACATGATGTTACTTTATATTAGGCTTTTGTTCAGTTCAGTTCAGTCGCTCAGTCGTGTCCAACTCTTTGAAACCCCATGGACTGCAACACACCAGGCTTCCTTGTCCATCACCAACTCCTGGAGCTTACTCAAACTCATGTCCACCAAGTCAGTGATGCCATCCAACCATCTCATCCTCTGTCATACCCTTCTCCTCCTGCCTTCAATCTTTCCCAGCATCGGGGTCTTTTCAAATGAGTCCTTTGTATCAGCTGGCCAAAGTATTGGAGTTTCAACTTCAGCATCAGTCCTTCCAATGAATATCCAGGACTGATTTCCTTTAGGATGAACTGGGTGGATCTCCTTGCAGTCCAAGGGACTCCCGAGAGTCTTCTCCAACACCACAGTTCAAAAGCATCAATTCTTCCACGCTCAGCTTTCTTTATAGTCCAACTCTCACATTCACACATGACTACTGGAAAAAACATAGTGTTGACTAGATGGACCTTTGCTGGCAAAGTAATGTCTCTGCTTTTTGATATGCTGTCTAGGTTGGTCATAGCTTTTCTTATAAGGAGCAAGTGTCTTTTAATTTCATGGTTGCAGTCACCATCTACAGTGATTTTGGAGCCCAAGAAAATAAAGTCTGTCACTGTTTCTATTGTTTCCCCATCTATTTGCCATGAAGTGATGGGACCAGATGCCATGATCTTAGTTTTCTGAATGTTGAGTTTTAAGCCAACTTTTTCACTCTCCTCTTTCACTTTCATCAAGAGGCTCTTTAGTTCTTCGCTTTCTGCCGTAAGTATGGCCTATTAGTGTCAGGACACCAACAAGTTGCATTTGCTGTTTCAAATGACTAAAATACACTCTCCAGATAATACCGCTCTTCCAAATTTCTCTAAAATGAGAACTTCTGTTTATGCCCGACTCCTCAGGCCCGTTTAAGACAACTATAAGTGAAGCCCCGCCTCCTCAATCTGTAAGCCACGCCTCTTTTCCTACATTTTACGTTGTAGGGCCCTTCAGTGTTGATTGACATCTTGGTTCACCAATAATAAGTAAAAGTCCCGTAACGTCCGGTGAGGGGGCAGGACTTCCTCGCTGTTGCTAAGACACTCTTGTTTCGCTCCTTGACAACCCTGGCGGGGGTGCGCTCGCTGAGGCCTTAGCTCCGGCCCCCTCGGGAGCAGGTGAGGCCACGGGGTGCGGCGGGCAACCGGGCGGGGAGGGCCGGCCCGAAGCGGGACCGGGAGGCATTGCGGGGCGGGCGGGGCCTCGCCCACCGCAGAGGCCCCACCTCAACCTCCTGCCTGTTGGTCCCCAGTTCCAGATCCTCCCAACCCCCATCCTCCCCACGCCCCCACCCCCCCGCGCCGCCACCACACTTCGGGGACCTGCGAGCTCTGTCGAGACAGTTTCGCTGTCGCTACTCTGCAGGCCCTTCTGAGATCCCCTCCAGCTTCACGTTCCCCCGTCCTCTCTAACCCGACTCCCCCTGCACCTTGATCCCCCATCATTCGCAGAGTAACCCCCTCCTCCCGCGGCTGGGCGGGTGGTCGCCATCGCCTCCTCCCAGACCGCTTGAGTTGGACAGTTGACGACTGTCTGGGAGTCGAGGCTGGTCATTTCCCTCTTTGGGCCTCAGTTTCCATATTTGTAAATGAGAAGTTAGGTTGAATGATCCCTAAAGTCTCTTTGACTCTGACGTTCCAGGATGTGATTCTTTGACCCAACTGTAGACTTCCCCGAGGACGTGATCTTCATGGGAAGTTTGGAGTATAGTGAAAAGGACTTTGTTGTTGTTCAGTCGCTCAGTCGTGTCCTCCGACTCTTTGCGACCCCATGGACTGCAGCACACCAGGCTTCCCTGTCCTTCACCGTCTCCTGGAGAAAAGGACTTGGCAAACCTAATTTGGATTCCCAGCTACAGGACCCTAGCAAGTTCTCTAATCTCCCTGGAGTCCAGCCTGAGTATATACAGAATTAGGATACTATAGCATATCTCCTCGGGGGATTCTGAGAATAATATGAACTTCCTTCCTTTGTCTCATATTTCCACGCATTTCCCTCCCTCTGAGAATCACCCTGTTTCTCCGTTTCACCCTCCAATTCACATCTCCAGCTCAGATACTTCTCCTGGGCTTCCATCGTTAGTGAGACTTTGGGGGTGGGGGTTGAAATAGAGATTGCTTTATTGATGTAGTGATTGGACTTGATGGCTCCCCTCCTCCCCCTGGTAATATCCATGATTCTGTGATCCCCTTCTCCTGAGGAGATACCTCCATTTGCATATCTCACCAACAAATTAAACTCAGTAATTCAAACATCAAAGTGTCCCGCATTCTCTGTCTGTCCATCTGTTCTACCTGAATTCTCCTGTCTCTCTCAGTGAGATCACCATCCTCCTGGGGCATCCTCTGCCCCTCTGCCGTGCTTATCCCACCTAGGCAGTGTCACATCTTTGTTTCTGCCTTTGCAAGGATCTCATAGTCTCTCCATGTCTGAAGCCATCATCCTGGTTCAAGTTTTTAATGCCTGTCACCCAGGCCATCTCTATAGCTTCCTAACTGGTGTTCCTACCCCCAGTCTCTCCTCCTGTTAACCCAGTCCACCAGAGTAATTGTCAAAACACAGCCATGTCACCAGCCCCCAGGAGACCTCCAAAGGACTTCTCCTTCTCCACTAAAAATATGCATATTTCTTAAGCCTGGGTCTCAGGGCTCTTTTCCACATCCACAACCCTATCCCAGCCTCTTTCCCAGCATGCCTCCTCTATTCTCATTTGCCAGGTTCTGTCCTCTGGCCAAATTGGACTGTTGGACTTTCCCATAAAACCCTTTGAGCTTTCTGCTTCGACATCACTGTGTTTGCTCATCACTCTGCCTGGAATGTCTTCCTCGCCTTGCACACCAGTCAGGATTCCCACTCACTGTTTAAGGTCTGACTCAAATGTTGCCCCTGCCACCACACACTCACTGTCCTCTCCCCTGTCCTCCAGAATTCTCCTCTTCCTTCTAGTTCCATGTCTGTCTGGTGGCACTTCCTGTTCTCTGCCATGAACCATAGTTAGTTCCTTGGGTATGTGTGTTGTTCCCTCATATTAGATTGTATGCTCCTTGAAAGCGGAGACTCTCTCTTGCTTATAGCAGAGCAGCTGAGAAAGCTTAGTCCTAAAGTCATATATGCCGAGTGCATCCTGGCTCATCCATTTATCAGCTGGGTGGGAAGTCGCTTTGCTTTGCTCAGCCTGAATGATCATCAGGGAAGTAGGGATAATAGTGCTTGTCTGATGGAGTTCTTAGGGGGAGTAAATGAGATCCTCTACATAAAACACCCATCCTGTTGCCTTGCTCAAGGTCGGTGCTCAATAGATATTATTGAAAGGATTTGATAGGGCCCCCCTTCCCAGGGGGCAAATGAAATACAGTTTAATTAGAGTTTAGATATTTGTTGGGCTTCTGCCACGTGCCAGACACTGGACGCTGCTCTGGGGGCATCTACAGAAGAGCAGAGCAAGTCCTTCATCCCCGGGAGATTGTCTGGACTCACGACACACTGCTGAGTCGTGACTGGCTATGAGACGTCACCAGTGATTAGTGATTATGAATGATTTTTTTAAAAAGTAACTCAGTGCTAACTTCAGTTTATTTTTGTGATAACATCATTCTTAGTCACTTACGTTCAAATCTGTTCCCTTGAGTGGGAGACGGGGGAGTAGGTGTGAAAGGCGGGGGTGGGGAGGAGGCGGGTAAGAGACTTAGTAACCCACTGTCTGTAGTAAGCAGCTGTCCCCTTGTGATGGCTGTGATAGGTAATGCTTTGTATCTTGACTAAAGTGTGCGGATGGCATCCAAACTTGGCCATGTCCATGAGGGAGAACCATATGAGTCAGTATGGTTTATTACATCATCTTATACATAAAGAAAATGTCTTGATCTCTATCTCTCCATCTCTCCATCTTTCTTTCCCTCCCTCCCCCTGGTTTAAGGCACATCAGAAGTTTTCACCAGACATCAGTGAAATGAAAAAATATAAGGGGGATGTGAAAAAACAAACCAAAACCCTTTGTGTACATGAAAGGTAATTGTCTTCTCGAGGACTGTTCTTTATCCTGCAATCATCACTTTCTTACTCTTGAAACTTTCTTTTACAGTAGATGATGCATTTCAAACTGATGGTGAAACCTAGATGGTCCGTGTTGTTTCCGGACCTCCCTGATATCTTAGGTGAAAGCCTTCAAGTCCTCCGTTCCTTTCTCCTCACCTTACGAGCCTCACCTTTTGTTTGCCAGAAGGCGGAGGGCGGACTTGTCAGGGGAGGGCGGGAGGATGTCCGAGGTGCCGAGGGTGTGTGTGGCCTCACTACAGCCGGAACCAGCAGGCCCGTGTGGGCAGGAGTCTGGACTGCTGGCTGCCAAGGATGGACACTGTTTGTGTTACTGTCTTGCCTCCTACTTGCTCGGGACAGGAGAGAAAGCACAGAAGGTAGAGAAGAGTAGATAAGGATTCAGATCCTGGCTGTGTCCCTCCAGGCCAGCCCCCAGACCTCTCTGAGGTGCCTTGTCTGAGAACTGCGAGTGGGTGCTGCCCCCACAGGTTGTTCTGGGATGAAATGAGACAGCAGGTGTGAAAGCAATGTATCACTCACTGCACCAGAGCTCCTCCAGCCCACCTGTGTTTGCAGAATTCACTTGTGACTCCTTCCTGCCTCAGTACTAACGGCACAGAGCGGGAGCTCGATGAGTGTTGGTTTGTTTGCCTGAGCATTTCGCTGTTTAGTTGGCTGGGATTCAAAGGACACTTCCTCCCGCGCCAGTAACAAAAGCTGACATTGACTGTGAAGTAGAGTCTGTTTTTAGACCCAGTTTCCAGATGAGAAAAATGAGGCCTGGAGAGGTTAAACACTTATCTGAGACAGTCCGAGGTGTGAAGCCAGACCTTCTTGTGGAGCCTGTACTCACAACCATAAAGCTATGCTCCACACATGTCCTCCCATCTCTCCGATGCTGGAAAGAGGTCAAGGCGGCAAGCTGTGGTCTGCGAACCAAGCTTATTCCAGGTGCTGAGTGGCTGGAGGGGGTGGTGAGGGGGCTTTGTTTCCCAGAATTCATTCATTTTTCCTTCCTCCTTCCTACATCCCCTAACCCACTTAAGGATTCTTCCCAAACATTTCAGAAGCAAAAGAATAAACAGTGACTGAGGTCAGTGTCCACAAAAGAACAAAGGACACAGGCTTTGACAAGATGATGAGATGAGGAGCCCAGCTCATTGCCGAGGAGAAGCCTCATGTCAGACATGGGCGAGGCTGTGTAAGGCTCCATAAGGGCCTTTGGGTGAGAAGGAGAATAAAGGGCAGAGCGGGAGCAAGGCTGACGCTGGCTCTGTGTGCCCAGACGGGCCCCGGGGAGAGTCGAGCTCTGCTACCCAGCAGATTCGCGTGCCCTGGCCGGGAGCACACTTAAATTATTAAAGGGCTCTCTTTTAGACCTGACGCAACTGCTTTCTGGCCTGGACCTGTCAGGCACACACTCGTTTGCATGGAAGATTGATAAGGTTATTAAAACTTGAGTTGTGCTATTTTGGGTAACATTCAGCAGGGTTTTAAAATCGGAGCTGAATGACTATAGCTGTACTATAATGGTACAGTGTCATAAAAAAGTCTACCTTTGTACATTTGGAGACACCTTGTCTGTAACTGTTCCTTTTCATTCTGAGTCTCATCCCTTTTGGATCCCCAGAAGTGTGTGTAGAGGTTAGGAAAAGCCACTTGCAGTCATGATCTTTAATAAATGTGGCCGAAAGATGTGGACGAAGTCTCAGCTGATAACGTGGCGGTGGTTAGAGCAGCGCAGTGCTGGGTGCAGAGGGCCCTCCGGTTTCCAAACGCTCGTGTGCATATGTACTTGGTGCTCACGACAGCTCCCTGAGAAGGACAAGGTGGGATCGTCCCATTTCGCAGAGGAGGACACCAAGGCTCAGGAGGTTAAATTACTTGCCTCAGGCTGCAAAGCAGGGAAGAGGGCAGAACTGCTTTCGGTTTTAGAGCTGGTACTCTAGCCTCAATGCCCCACCTCATAGTCTTGTATCTTCTCTATCAGGTGATATCCCACCCACCCCACCCCCCCAAAAAAACAACTGTCCCAGTGGCTTTCCCACTTTGTTCCTGAAGAATGGGCTTTGATAACACCTCTGAAGTGTGGTTTCATCCAGGATTCCACATGCTGAAGCAGAGTCCGAGCAGTGGTCACGGACCCTGAGGTCCCCGAGGGCAGACGTGTGCACGGTTGCCTCTGAGCTCCCCTCCACGCTGGCTCTTGTTAGCCCAGAGGCCGAATTGAATCAGATTGAAATATTCGGGTGGAAGGGGCCTAAAGCAGCTGCTTCAGCATCATAAGTTGTTCCCACTTGAAAGTCTCAGGAGACAGCAAAGCTTACAAAGGATGTAATCCTTTTACATCAGTGTAGCCCCCACCTTCTGTCACCCCTTGATGATGTGGGGGAGGAGGCAACGAAGTGGCCTTTACCAAATACCGCAAGGAGGACGGGGGATGGGGCCTTAATCGGAACGAGAAAGGACAAGTTGATTCACTGCCTTTTGTGAAATAAAGAAACTTGAGCAGAAAGGACAATGAGATCGTACTTGGTCATTTGCCAGCTTATATGTAGAGACAAACAGACACAGCTAATATCTGGGTGGTACAAATGCCCAGGATGGTGAGATAAGAAGCCGTCTGTCTGCTGGGAAACCAGAGCATACCCGGGCAATGGGGGGGAGGACCCCCCCCCTGCCGGGCAGAGGGTGATGCCAGGCTTCCAGCTTCGCTCGAGGGAGCCAACCACATGGAGTAGCACTGAGGATTTCTGCAGCACCAGAGAGAGGGATAAACTTGAAAGCACCGCCCAGAAAAAATGTGCCCAGAAAGCTCAAGGCTTGACCAAACAAGGATCAAGTTAGTGCTGGACAGGGAGACACCGAAAGGGACGCTTTAACATTCCTCTCACTGCTGGGATTGTGGGAGCCATGCTAGTGGTCATGCCTCGGGGCGAGGTGTGTGGGCGCCCACCTCGTGTGCTTGCTGTGTGCAGGCCCTGTAATGTGAGGACGGTGTTAGGATCACCTGTGTCGGAGACCATCCCAGGTCAGCTGCAGCTCTGCCGCTCAGTAGCTGAGTGACCTCCAGAGTGGTGATGCCTCCCTTACGTGCAGGACCTAACTCACGGGGTGATTGGTGGCTCAGGACCAAGTAAGTGCACGTGGAGTACTTGCAACAGTGTCTGGCCCGCAGGAAACCCAACCGATGTCACCCGTCATTACCTACCCGTTACTACGCTGGGCATCTTCAGGGTTCAGGGGCTGTGCAATGAAAATTAAATTTATTTGGAAATGTGAGCGATGCTGGAATATGATAACATTATTTGGCTGTATTTGCATACCAACTCAGTCCTATCCAACTCTTTTCAACCCCATGGACTATAGCCCGCCAGGCTCCTCTTGTCTGTGGGACTCTCCAGGTAAGAACACTGGAGTGGGTTGCCATTTCCTCCTCCAGGGGATCATCTCAAGTCAGGGATCAAACCTGCGGCTTCTGCATTGCCGGGAGATTCTCTACTACTGAGCCATCAGGGACACCCATTTGTCCAGTAAGGATAGTTAAAAGGGGCTTAATGATGTGGTGGTTCGTTTTCATTTATATTAGTTGTACTTCTGAGATTAAAAGTTCTTTGAGTTATAGGATAAACTGACTTGTAGGATAGAGAGAAACACTGAGTTTCAAGCACTGCTTCCAGTCATTTAGGATCCAGGCCCATCTTTTAAGGAAAAGCCCCATCTGTTTTTCCGTAAGATTTGGAAAGAAAAAAGAAATCTACGCATGTGTATTAGGCTTTATAACTTTTCCATCATATCCTTATGTGAATCTCCGAGGAGCCAGAGGGAGGGAAAAACAGTTTGCTGGGTGTTTGCTGAGTGCCTACTACGTGCCTGGCCTACGCCATCTCATTTGATTCTCGTAACAGCCCCACGAGGTAGATATAACCACCTTCATGTTACTGATGAGAAATCTGAGGCCCCAAACCACATAACTAGTGAGCGGAAGGACCAGTAACTAAGGCCTGAGCCTCCCAACTCCTGGGCCAGCCGGATAGGACAGGGTGGCCGGAGGGAGTGGACGAGAAGAGGCGGGCTGCCTGGCACGCCAAGGAGGGCGCAGAGCGTCACTGGTCACATTTCTCCTCTAGAGCCAGGACCTGCAGAAGGAGGCACTTGCTTGCCCATAAGCCCAGAACTGTTGAACAACGACCTGACATTTCACTTCCTGACCACATCTGCCGGGAAGCAAGGACGATTTACATAGTAGCCTAGCAGAGAAGCCAAGTTCGTTAATTGCAGGCTGAAGGCTCCACCCTCAGCCTGGCCGGCAGTCAGTATTTGTCTTGATAATGACAGTGTGGGCTTGCAGCATCGTACCAGCGTGTTCTTAACTGGGTCCCAGCATCTCATGTTGACTCATCCTCCCGTCTCCAGACTTGCTGGCCATTTGGAAAGGGATGTGGAGGAGTTGAGACGGGGAGGTGTCAGATTGTTACTGAGACATTTCTAATTTGTGATGTATAGTTTTTAAGCCAACTCGTTTCTCCTGGTTTTTCCTGTTTTCTACAGCACCCCTTGGGGAAAGACATTTTCTGCTTCCACCAAGCTGGCAGGGCCTGCTTCCTGAATCTCCTGGGTGTGTCTTAATTACCAGTCCCAGCACCTCCTGAAAGCATCCCTCTCTCCTCCTGGTCACAGTGGAAATATCATGGGAGAAACAGAAGGGAAGAAAGATGAGGCTGATTATAAACGACTGCAGACCTTCCCTCTGGTCAGGGTAAGGCCCGGGGGAGGGAGGCAGTGGCCAGCAGGGTCCAAGCGCCTTAGAGAGAGAGGTGAGGGGGAGCTTATCCCCGCAGGATAGCATTGGGAGGAGATTATGACGGGCTCTGCTGGCCAGTCTAGAGACTGAGGGGGCGCCCACAGTGATTCATTCATTCATTCATCCATTCATTCATTCAACAATTACTTAGGCCACTTACTACATACCGGGCGCTGTTCTGGGCACTGTGGATACGGGAGTGAACAAGACAGAAGCCTGGCCCATGTGGAAAAAAGGTTTAAAGAACATAATTTCAGGTCACAAGTGCCCTGAAGAAAAATAAAGCAGAAGTAAGGAGCTGGAGAGTAAATATTGGCTTCTGGAACGAGTTCTCTGATCAGAGACCTAAATAAAGTTAGGGAGCACGCCTTATGAGAGTCTGGAGAACATTCTCTAGGCAGGGGAAGCAGCAGGCATGGAAAGCCTGAGCAAGCTCAGCATCTGGGAGGCGCAGGAAGGCGGCAAGTGTGGCTGGAATGAGTGCCAAGTGAGGGGGCACAGGACGTGAGTGTCAGTGTGACAGCCAGGCCAGCCTCCCAGGCCTGGGGGCCACAGTGAGAAATGGGGATCCCATCCTGACTTCAAAGGGAAACAGTCAAGAGCCTTCAGCAGAGGAGTAGGAGTCTGGTGATCTGTTTAATGTTTCTGAAAGAGCCCTCCAGCTGTTGGATGGAGAGTGGATTTTAGGGAACCCGAGTGGAAGCGGGGAGACCAACCAGGATGCTACTGCAGAGACCCAGGGAGAGAGAGGGTGGCCAGGTCCAGGTCACGGAGCAGAGATGGCAAGACACGGTAGGGCTCTAGACAGAAGCTGAAGGGAGAGCAATGGAATTCAGCAGCGCACTGGATGCTGGGTATGAGGGAAAGCAGGCCACGGGGGACTGCCAGGGCTGGTTTTGTCCTGAGTGTGGGAGAGAGAACAGTGTCGGTTACCAAGAGGGGGAAGACAGAGGACTAGGTTTGTGGGGGAACATCAAGCGTTATCTTTCAGACCTCTGAGGCTGGCAAGTAGGCAGCTGGACATAGGAATCCAGAGCCCCAAAAAGAAGTCAAAGTAAGGATGAACATGTGGGAGCCCTGCCTGCATAGAAGATGTCTGCATCCACAGAGCAGGGCGGGATCCCTGCAGAGCAGGAGCTGGAGAAGAGGCGAGGGTGGAGACGGAGCCCAGGGGAAGAGGGCACCCAGAGAGGGCCGGGCAGAAAAGCAGGGGGCCCTCAGAGCGGCCGCACCATCTCTTCAGGACCTGAGCGAGTCAGCTGTGCCCTGAGGCTGCTGGTAAAGCGTCTCCGTGGCCAGCGTGCTCCTGCCTGGCCAGCCGCCTTCCCCAGTGTGTCGCTGGTTGCACAGGGACCCTGGATGTAAGAGCCCACTAGGCCTCGCTCGGTTCCGTCAGCAGATGGGTCTTCTCTCTGGGCTCTGCCCGTGCCTTAAGCTTGGGACGAGAGGCCAGCCCAGAAGACGGGTCACAGGCTAAGGCTGTCTCTGTTTGTCCCCCGCCCTGTCTCCAGCACTCGGACATGCCAGAGGAGATGCGAGTGGAGACCATGGAGCTGTGTGTCACGGCCTGTGAGAAATTCTCCAACAACAACGAGGTATTGCCATCAGTGCAGCCCCTCGTGTCTTGGGTGACCCCTGCGGCCCCAGTCCCCGCAGCCAGCTACACAGAGTGCCACTGGGGCCAGGCTAACCCTTCCTGGGAAGCTTTCAGAGCGTGGGGAAGGCCGGTGAGAGCAGAGGCTGGCGCTGTCTCGGGCACTGACCCAGTGCTAGAGGGAGAAGAGCCAGGGCACTTTCTCTGACACCCCTGTCCACATGCACCGTCTCAGGTGGGCTGCAAAACAGGATGCTTACCCCTTGGCTCCATCCCAGTGGAGAACAGAGGCCCGCCCAGGCATTCATTCATGTATCCATTCATCCATTCAGCAAAGATGTTAAACACCATCCCTGTGCCAGGCACTGCCTTAGGTGCTGGCGACACCAGGTAGGCATGGACACAGGCAAAGTCATTCATCAGTCTGCTGGTGAACAAGAAGGAAGCCAGCGTGGTGGCAGCCTGTGGGGGAGGCAGACCCTGGCCACTGCACCCGGCTTCAGGCCAGGCAGGCCCAAGCTCAGATCTCAGTCTCCAGCCCCTTCCTATGTCTTTAGCCTTGGACAGGCCAGTTCTCATCGCGGGGCCCCAGTTTCCCGGTCTGTGCCAGGGGGCGAGGATGCTGCCTCCTCGCTGGGTGGTCCTAAGGACAGACGTCCTGAAATGGTATGGGTGAGGCGCCTGGCATGGCGGCGGGACAGCAAGTGCCGGAGCCTGGGGCTTCACCCCGCGAAGGCCGGGCCTCTGCCCCTCCCGAGACCTCTTGAAAGAGCGAGCTCGGGAAGGACGGCGGGTGCCGCTGCCGCAGCTGACAGAGGCAAGGCCGGCTTCTCTCCCAGAGCCCACCAGATGCGCCAGGGAAGGCCGCTGTGCTCCCTGAAGGTAGCCCTGAGCCCTCGCTGTGACGATGGCGATGGCTCCATCCACGGCGATTGCTCCATCCGCGACGATCGCTCCATCCTCAGCATGTGCTCAGGGGTGCTGGCTCATTGAGGGCTGAGAGCAGCCTCCAAGCTCCAGCCGGCGCCCCGTCTCAGGCCCGATGCCCCACCCTGCCGCCTCACCGGTGTCTTCCGACGGCTGAGGTAGAAAGTCCGATTCGCCGTAGCTGTGTAGCCGCCCCTGGTAGGAGGGGCCGGAAACCCTGTCTGAAGGTTCCGAGAGCCCAACAGCAGTCACGAGTCTACAAGGCCTCTCTCTTGCCGAGACTTCTGCTTTCCCCGCGAGGGCACTGACTCACGCCCACTCTCACCCCCAAGCTGCCCCCCACCCGCCCGCCCCCGACGAGCCTGCTCTCGTTGCAGAGCGCTGCCAAGATGATCAAAGAGACCATGGACAAGAAGTTCGGCTCCTCCTGGCATGTGGTGATCGGCGAAGGCTTCGGCTTTGAGATCACACACGAGGTGAAGAACCTCCTCTACCTGTACTTCGGGGGGACCCTGGCTGTGTGTGTCTGGAAGTGCTCCTGACACACCGTCCCCCCGCCCTTCCCCGCCCCGCCCCACCCCCGCAGGCCTTTCCCCCAAAAGCTGTCCCCCTGGGAGCGGGGAGCAGCCACGGGCAGGTCCTGACTTCCCAGAGGAAAGCTGGGGTCTTTTCTCCGTTGTCCTGTGTACCGTGTCCTGAGCCGCGCCCCGCGTGTGCATCCGCAGCCATCTCACGCTGAGTCCCCGGGTGTGAGGGGGCAGCAGGGGAGGGCTGGGGGGGGGGGGGTGTGTGTGACAGGGTCAAAGGAGGGGCGGGGGGTAGCATTTTTTTCTCACAGGGACCTGCTAAGCCCCCACGCCTTCCCACACCCAGCACTGTGGGCAGGCGTCCGCCCGTTCTCGTCTTGACGGGGCCTGTGTGCAGATGGCCTCGAGGGAGCCTCTCCTCTTAGGGGGTCACTAAGGGCCCTCTCCTCGTCTTCTGGAGAAGCGGTGACCCCACCCCCAGAAGCCCCTTTTCCCGCCTGGCCCCGGGCTGAACATGCCACCGCGTCTTGTCCGGCCGACAGCTCCACAACCCCCTGGCTTTGGCATGAGGACCAAGCAGCCTGCCCCCCGCCCCGTCCCCGGCCCTCCCCCCACCTTGCCTCCACGTGTGCAGTTGGTAACCAGGGGCTGAGGGTGCGGGAACCGCGCCTGCGCGGTTTCTGGAAGTGTCACTGACCTCCGGTGAGACGCCTGGGCCAGGAGCGCCCTCGCCGCGAGGCCTGTTTCAGCAGGGAAACCTGGCCTGCCACTTACTTCTCATCAGGGACCGCATGCCGATTTGTACTTCTTATCTCTGCTGGGTTTTCTATATTCTTTTTGAGTGTGGGAAGAAGGGTTTTAGTAGAAGGGTGAATCCTATTTTACACAGCGGTCTTATTTATATATAAATGTCTTGGTTTTTACAATTAAAGTAACCAAAAACTGACCTTGATCTTATAGTCTCTTGTGGGGGGAACTGGAGCCAGGCTCAGTATTGTCAGGCTGCGCGGGAGTCCCAGGAACCTGGTAAGGCTGCTGGTGTCTCAGCGCCCAGGCCCTGCGCCTCCCTGTTCCGTCACGGTGCAGGCCCTGGGGACACTGACTTGAGCACCCTGGTTGCCAGATTGAGCCACCGTAAAGACGCTTTCAGTCTCACATCATGTTGTTCTGTTCAGAGATGTTTCTTCAAGCATTCCCCCCATGAATGGGGACACCGAGACGGAGAAGCCACAGACCCTGCCCTCAGTGAGTTCGCGGTCTATGGAGGAGGAGCACAGGAACCCAGTTGTTCCAACTGGACATGAAAAGTGATGAAATAAAAGAAGGGTCTTCCCTGCCGGTCCAGCGGTTAAGAATCCATGTGCCAGTGCAGGGGACAAGGGTTCAATCCCTGGCCTAGGAAGATCCCACATCCCCTTGAGCAACTGAGCCTGGGCACTGCAGCTACTGAGCCTGGTCCGCAAGGAGAGAAGCCACCTCCACAAGTGGAGAGCAGCCCCCAATCATTGCAACTAGAGAATGCCCGAGCACAGCAAGGAAGAGCTGAAGCAACTAAAAATAAATTAATTCTTTAAAAAAGAGAGCAGAGGGCATGGTGGGGGTGGATGGAAGGCCTCCACATCCAGCCTAGGGAGTGTCAGGGAGCCCCTGGCAGGGTGGGCCCTGAAAGCCAGCTCTCAAAGGAGAGAGGGATTTCCCCTAGGGAGGAGGTGCTCCTGGCCAAGTGATGCTGGGAGGAGATGCGTGGCGTGAGGGGCCGCCCTGCAGACCCGAGAAGCCCCCTTCCCCCCAATCTGAGTCTTACCCCTAGAAATGCCGGGTCTGGGCAGACCTGGGCCAGCCTGTCCTGCTCCCCAGCCTACCTTCCCTTCCTGAGGTGGCTCACCAGGACATCCAGGCCTGGCAGCCCTGGGCCCTGGCCCGGTCACAGCCTCCTAAGGCTTCGAGTCCATTTGTCATGGGATCTGTCGACAACTCTGCTGTACGGCATCCCATCCCTCCTCAGTTCTACTCAGAGACCCAGGCAGCTGAGCAGGGAGGGGAGCGCGGCAGACTGCTGGTGAATTTCACAAGTGTTCGCTGAGTTGCTGCTGGTGTGGGGTCCTGAGAAAAAGGAGGAGGTCAGGGTCACTGCCCCAAGGCTGGTTACCTAGACCTAACTGTGGTCATCTAGACCTAACTGGTCATCTGACCCTCTGGGACTTGTGGGATGGGGGTTCGGTGGGGAGGGCAACTCCTTGACCTTGGACCTGCGCTGACCTGAGCCCTGGGCCACAGCAGGTGCTGCAGAGGGCGGTTGGCGAAGCGTGCAGATGGGAATACAAGGAGGTGGGCGCTGAGGCCTGGAATAGCTACAGTTTATTAACTGCTGCCTTGGCAGCTGTTCTCGCCTCTAATCTGCCACACGTAGGTGCCACAAAGTAAGCCAGGCTCAGCGTGAATCCCAAGTGGTAGGGTGGCAGCCAGGGAGTGTGGGCTCTGAGGTCCACAGACCTGACTCAGGCCCAGCCCTGCTCTTCCTAACCTCGCTAGCCTCAGTGGCTTTGCCTATAAAAATGGGGATAAAACGCACCAGCTCCTGAGGTTGCTAAGAGCCTCAGGTCTGCCCCTGGAGCAGACGGCACCCCCGCCATACACACTGTGCTTGGGGGTGCTGCCGTCTCCCCACCTTGGAGATGGGAACCTGCCTGACACTCAGCTGCTGCAAGACAGGGCGGAAAGTCAGCACGACGCTGCTGACCTCAGTGGCTCTCCTTCTCTCTCCCCGCTGGAACCCATGCCAGCCGTGGTCACCCTAACCATCCTCCCAGGCCCCTCCCTGCTCACAGCCAGAGATTCAACAAGCAGTTGCTGACGGGGACTGAAAAGGAGAGGGTCGTGACCATTGAGCGGTAGGCATGCTGGAACACCCCAGCCTTCGCGGCAGGCAGCTGGCAGTCCACTGAGGAAGGCAGACCCAGAAATGGAAAAGCAGGACGCACTTATAAGTCATCTGCCAGAGGGAGAGGGAGGGTGGGGTTCAGAGGAATGTGGGGTTCAGGGAAAGAGGCACTGTCACTGCCCCCAGGGCGCTGGGGAAGGTGTCACAGAGGAGGTGGCATTGAACTAGGCTGAGGCTTTCCCAGGGGAGGGATGAGATGGGGAGGGGAGAGATACTTGGAGAGGGCAGCCTCAGGTGAGGGGGGCCAGCATGTGCAGAACAGCAGTGCCCGAGGAAGCCGCCGAGATGGATGTTGAGAGTGGTGGAGGATGTGCGAGTGAAGTTCCCAAGAGGGCAGAAGGAGGAAGAGGTTGAGGACAAGGAGACTCCAGCTGCTCAGTGTCCCCCACTTGGCAGGCACTTGGGCTCGCTTCCTTATGACGTGATGTTTTGTATCCTCAACAGAACTCCAAGGTGGTCATCACTGTCCCCATTTACAGATGAGGCTGGGTGGATGAGAGATCTTGCCTGGGTCCAGCTAGGAAGCGGCTCCAGCTGGGACCCAGACCCCCCGCCTGCCAGCCTCACCAGTCCTGCTCATCGGGGCACCAGCTGCGTTCACAGGCCCGTTGCCCAGACACCTCAGTCCCTTCTGCCGGCTCAGCATAGGGGAAGTCGGCAGCCTTTTTTGCACACATGTTGGGGGGCCAAGTCATAGGCCCCCCACCCTCGGGGCCCCGGCCCTCTGCCTGGGAGAGCAGAGAACTGAACACTGGTCCCCTCCACCAGGACCTGCACAGACCCTAGAAGCACAGGCCTCCCCAGGATTGGGGGTGGGAGCGGGGCAAGGGCACCAAGGCTGTCAGTGTGAGAAGATGAAGGGCAGGGGCTGGGTAGCAGGGCCCCATGGCAACCAAGACGGTGGGCACGCTGCCAAGGGGGCGAGAGGGCTGCCCTTGAAGCTGGCGGTGGGCCCGTGGAGAAATCTTCTGGTGAAGATTTAATGCTCTCTCGGAAGTGATGCGGAGAAGCTCCAGGGTCCCGCTTAACCTACTTCTGCTTCTCCCGAGAACAGAGCCTTTGGGGCAGGTAGGTGGTGTCCCCTGGGGTGGTGGGGGTCCCTGGCCAGTGTCTCACCCGCCCCCAGCTGGACTGACGGAGATGTGAAGCAGGGCTTGTTGGTTCCTTGAGAAGAAGGAGCAGGGAACACCGATACTGTCCTTCAGATCCTCCCCCGAGTCTGGGAGGGGAATTGTTCCATTTTAGCCACAAGCCACCACCCTGTTCTATTTTCCTTTTGTTATCCTCATCCCGTATTTAAAGTAACCGCCTCCCACCGCCAGCTGCTGTCTTCAGTCCTTAGGAAGGCGGGGCGGGGGCAGGGTAGGAAGGGAGCAAGCTTAGGCGGTGGAGGATCTGAATTAGTACTCGTAATGTTTCCGAACTATTGGGGGTCCCAAGCGTGCCGGGCGCTGCCCTAAGCATTTTCCAAACTGTTTCGCTTAGTTGGTACATCCACCCTGTGAAGAGATACTGTCATGTGCGTGCCAAGGTGCTCCTCCCGTGTCGAGCTCTTTGCAGCCCTATGGACTGTAACCCGCCAGGCTCCTCTGTCCATGGAATTATCTGGGCAAGAATACCCTAGTGGGTTGCCAATTCCTCCTCCAGGGGATCTTCCCGACCCAGGGATCAAACCCGTGTCCCTCATGTCTCCTGCATGGGCAAGCAGGTTCTTTACCACTAGCACCGCCTGGGAAGCGTTTTCCAAACGGTCTCATGTAGTTCGTACATCCGTCCTGTGAGAAGACACCATCAGCCCCCGCTTTTACAGATGAAGCATCGAGGCCCAGAGAGGTTAAGCTCCAGGTCACACAGCCAGGATTCACCGCAGGCCCACAGGGCACTAGAGCCCAGCTCTCCAGAGGTCTGCCCGCCACGGGACAGCCACTCAGCTTCTCGGATCTGTTTTCTCACCTGCAAAATAGGGCTCCCGGCTCCTGCCCTGCCTCGTCTCCTTGGTCACTTCTCCTAGGGCACCAAGGAGATAGTGGTCATGAAGGTGGAAATGCCTGAAGGTGGGAAGTGCTGGTCAGGAATTGGGGTCAGGGCCAGTGTGGGAGCCCCCGCGACCCCTGGGAGATGTGGGAATCTGGAAGCTTGGGCTCAGCAGGCCAGGTAGGTAGTTGCCTCCAAGGCCCTGTTGGCATCTGGGCTCTGCAGGGTCACGGCATGAGACACAGGGTGACCACACACACGTCCAGTGACTGAGGATCCCAAACAGCCGGGACCAGACGCTGTCTTTCCATCCTGAGCTGGGAAGGACTGTCCTGACAGCAGATACTTGTGAGGACTCTGCTGTTGCCGAGCACTCTCCAAGCTGTGTCTGTCCTTCGAGCCTCAGAATGGCCCAGTGAAGTGAGCCAGGCAGATTCTATAAGGGTCTCTGCCCCAACAGTGAGGAAATGGCCTCATAGAGTACTTGGGATGTGTTGGGATGGGGGCCGGCCTGGGGCAGAGGTTTCTCCTCTACACACCAGTAGCCTCAGAGACGTGGGGAGGGTGCTGCCAACCCCTCTAGGACTGCCCCCCACTGCAGTCCCTGGACACTCCAGGTCACTTTGTGTCCCCACTGTGCCTCATCATCATATCTACACCGGCTACGTTTTATTGACTTTGTGGAGATATGTCTTCTCTCTCTAGCATAGGACCTGCTATGTATCAGAGGTGCATTGTGACTAGTGAGCAGGTGAGTAAGGCTGGTTAGAGGGGTGAATAGATGGATGGATGGATGAGGGATGGTTGGATGGATGGATGAGGGATGGTTGGATGGATGGATTATGGATGGATGGATGAAAGATGGATGGATGGATTGATGGATAGATGAGGGATGGTTGGATGGATGGATGGATTATGGATGAAAGATGGATGAACAATGGATGGATGGATGGATGGATAAATGGGTGATAAATTAGAAAATTCTCCAGGAAGCTCAGAGCAACAGGGCACACGAGCCAAACACACCAGTGATGGCTGCACCAGGGGCATCCCTTTATTTCTGATGCCCTCAGCCAAATCTCCAGGCCCCTCAAAGGAGACCTCAAGTTTATTTGGGACTCAGAAAGTCACCCCTCTTTAGCTGATTAATAAGAAAATACAAAGACTCAGAAGCAGCGCGAGTTGATTCCTAAGGCTGGAAGAGCTTGCTAAGGAGCACCAAGAACACTGGGGATGCCATCAGACCTGAGTTCCAACACCAGCCCCACCGCTTGCTGGCCGTGTGGCCTTGAGTGAGTCCCTGCTCCTGAGCCTCGTTCTCTTCAGGCGCGAAAAGGAGTGAAGTCCTTGCCCTTCTAGCCCAGAGGTCACAGGGAGGATTAAGCGAATGAGCAGCCCCAGGAAAGGGGTCAGGGCGGAGCTCCTGCTATTAAAGCCTCTGCCAGAGCATCGTCACTGGCTAGCGAGCCATCAGCCAGGACCCTGTGCCCCAGGCTGGCCTTTTGCCTGCTGGCCTGATGCTCTTTCCAGCCATCACTCAGCAAGTATTTAATAAGCTCTGGAGATGCCAGGCCCTGTGCAGAGGAAATAGGCCCCCACCCTGGTCCCTGCCTGTGGGAGCACAGTCTAGGGGAGGTGAGCTCTAAAGGGGCTCCTGGAGAACACTGTGCGGGCCAAGCACAGGGAAGCCGGCGGGCTGTTCAGGAGTGTTCTAGGCAGAGCCCCCGCCAAAGCCCCCAGTTGCCCTGGGCAGGCACAGAACCTCCCCCTTAAACACTGTGTGATCTAGAGCTCTTTTGAGAGCCACAGGGCCTTGCATTATGAAACCTCTTACAGGGCTGAGCACAAGGCTGTGTACACAACCCGTGCTCAATAAATGTTTATCAAGTGAGTGTCCTCATCCTCGTCTACAAAACCTTTCAGCACATTCTTTGTGCTGCTTGCGCTGGGGCCCAGGGACACAGGACAGCGGGGCAAGTCTGCCCGCCCCTCCCCGGGGGAGCTTGCATTAGGCAGACACGGGGGCCAGTGGGACAGCTCCATGTCCATTGTGTGACCGTGGCGGGTGGGTGTGCCCAGGAGGGGTGCTGAGACCAGAGGAGGGACACGACGGAAGTGGACGTGGAGTTCAACACAAGGGGAAGGAATTGAGGCTGAAGTCAGGGTGTGGACGCATTTTTCAGAAAACAAGGCCATTGGGTGGAGCGGGGGGTGGGGGAGATGAGCCAAGAAATGGCTCCAGAGAGGCGGGCAGGGCCAGGCCTCTGTGGGCCTCCTTCATGGCAGGAAGGATGGAGGTGGGGGGCAGTGAAGGAGGCGACAGCGTCCACGTGGCAGGGGCAGGCTGGGGTCTCAGGGCGAGGCCGGCACCAGGATGGAGGGAGGGTGCTGAATCCGGGGAGGCGACAGTGTGCGGTGGCCCGCTGAGTGCTGGGAGCACAGGGCTGGGTGGAGGGCCTCAAGGCTGCACGCGGAGCGGCTGCTCAGCCCTTCCTTGGCCTAGCTGGTCCTCGCACTTTGCCCCACCCCCGGCTCAGAGCCCCTGTGGAGCTGGGAGGGGCAACGCCACCTTGATGATGGACCCACATCTTGGGAGGTTTGCCAAGGGCCAGGAGTAGGGCGGGGTAAGCATTCCGTTCCCGAGGAATCCAGAGCCCAAACCTGCCTTCCCCTTGGTCCCTTGGCCCCTTGACCTGCGGCCCCTTCTCTTGTCAGTGCCCCTAAGCCCAGCCCGCCCCACCCGGCCAGGGCTCCCTCCCTTGGCCACCTCCATGGCATCCCCAGGGCCTTGGGCACCCTCTGGACTCCATCTCTGGACAGCCCTCCAGGAGATGCCCTCCCTCCATGGCTGGGTCCAGGAGGTGCCACTTCTGACGATCCTCACAGTATTAGCATCTCCTGAGAGAATGCCTCGGAGAAGGCGATGGCACCCCACTCTAGGACTCTTGCCTGGAAAATCCCATGGACGGAGGAGCCCGGTAGGCTGCAGTCCATGGGGTCGCTCAGAGTTGGACAAGACTGAACGACTTCACTTTCACTTTTCACCTTCATGCATTGGAGAAGGAAATGGCAACCCACTCCAGTGTTCTTGCCTGGAGAATCCCAGGGACGGCAGAGCCTGGTGGGCTGCCGTCTATGGGGTCGCAAAGAGTCGGACACGACTGAAGCGACTTACAGCAGCAGCAGCAGAGAATGCCTGTGCGGTCCAGCTTCCTGGCCTTGCAGCTGTTTGAATAGCGGCCACAGTGCCCCCTCCAGCTCCTGGGACTCCTTTCGATGGCCGTGCTGCTATTCTTGGCTTCCCCCTCCTCTTGGGCCCCTTTAGGTGGCCTTGTCACAGCCAGAGAAGCCCATGCCTGACCCCCACCCCCAAAGCTTGGCCAGCAGCCATGGGGGCTTCAGGAGCCATAGGATTTCAAGGGTGGCAAGGGATCCTTGGAGAAAGGGGTGCTGCCCAACACAGCCTGGGGCCACAACCTGGCAGCCGGGCCAGGGCAAACGGGGCAAGTCCTCTGCCCACTTCATGCACACAGCCACGTCAACACTGGCGCAGAAGGACAAGCTCTTCTGTGTCACACCTAGGAGATGCCCACTCCATGCACACAGCCACGTCAACGCTGGCGCAGAAGGACAAGCTCTTCTGTGTCACACCTAGGAGAAGTTCGCTGACCAAAAAGTGACAGTGTCGAACTCGAGTTCAGGGACTCAAGAGTGGGGCTCAGCCTCCCTGGACCCCTCTGTCCTCTCTCTCCACATCCCTCTTGCTGGATGATGTACCTGCTGCTGGGCCAGTCCCTGCATTCAGGCGGCTCCACCCCCTGGGCCTTGGCCAACAACCCCACTCACATGGTAAGTATGGAACTTCCAAGGGATGGGGGTGCCAGGGAGAGGCTTCACTGCCCAAACTGGCCAGGAGGTCCTCTCAGAGGAGGTGATATTTGAACTAGGCCCAGAAGGGATTTCTGCAGGCCCCAGGGAGATGAGGAGGGGTCAGAGCACCGCAGCTGAAGTTGCTGAAGGTGGGAGTGGGCAGAGCTGAGGAAGGGGCTGGGGGGGGTGTCCACCTGCCATCAGACCAGCTGTGGGGAGCCAGGGAAGGCGTCTGGCAGGATCCTGATGCCAGACAGCCAGGAGAAAAGCCTCCTCTCCCAGCTTGGAGGGCTGAAGGGAGACAGCCAGACAAAACCAGTCACCTGCCCTGCAAGTCAGCGTGAGCTGGGCTGTGAGCTGTGTCGTGGGTGCAGGTGACCACAGCCTCCTAACCCAGCTCCCCACCCACATCTTGCTAACCCAGACCAACCTAGACAGCATATTAATAAGCAGAGACATTACTTTGCCAACAAAAGTCCGTCTAGTCAAAGCTATGGTTTTTCCAGTGGTCATGTTGGATGTGAGAGTTGGACTATAAACAAAGCTGAGTGCCGAAGAATTGATGCTTTTGAACTGTGGTGTTGGAGAAGACTCTTGAGAGTCCCTTGGACTTCAAGGAGATCCAACCAGTCCATCCTAAAGGAAATCAGTCCTGAATGTTTATTGGAAGGATTGATGCTGAAGCTGAAACTCCAATACTTTGGCTACCAGATGCGTTGGAAAAGACTCTGATGCTGGGAAAGATTGAAGACAGGAGGAGAAGGGGACGACAGAGGATGAGATGGTTGGATGGCATCACCGACTCAATGAGCATGAGTTTGAGCAAGCTCTGGGAGTTGGTGTTGGACAGGGAAGCCTGGTGTCCATGGAAGTTGCAGTCCATGGGGTCGCAAAGAGTTGGACACGACTGAGCTACTGAACTGACCTAGAAGGGCCACGTGCTCCCCAGTTTAACCCCCGCCTGATAGATTCCCCAATGGCCCAGGACAAACCCAGCTCCTCACCTGGCCTGCAGCATGGCCTGGCCTCTCTGCCTCTCAGGAGGACCCACTGGGTGCCCAGGGCCAGGCCTGCCCCTCAGGCATGGGGTTCCAGGGTCAGTGAGGGCCAAGCCAGAGCCCCTGGGGCACCCGCCTCACTTGGTGATGTTTCCACATCAATGGAGACAAGTTGTACCCACAGCATGACTGGTTGAGCCCTCCCTGCAGGAGGAGATGGCTACCAAGAAGGCGGTGGCCTTGGGTAAGCCAAGTGCACCCCGTGGCCCCACCACCATCCTCCCCGCCCACCAGCCCTGCCCTTCCTGACCCCCATCTCCACCTTGCAGTCCATAAGTCTGGGGGAACCCAGACAAAGCGGCCCCAACGACAGGAGGCCCTCTTCAAATCCATGTGATGAGGACCTCGGAGGGGTCCTCTGGGGGTGGCCGAGGACTAGCCGTGTGTCCCCGGGACCAGCCACCCCTCTCTGGGCCCATTTCCTCCTCTGTGCCCCAAGAGTCCCTTTCACAGTGTCCCTCAGCTGACCCTCCAGATGGTCTTTGTCCAACCCTGCTCCGAACGCATCCTGCTTTCTGCAAGGTGAGTTCCTTTCTCCACCGCTAGGGGTCCTCTGGGAGGCTGGATTCACGGCGGCTGACGGTGCGGGGCGACCTCTCGTGGCCACATGTGCGCATAACAAGGCTCCCTGGAGACTGCCCGCTCTGGGACAGCAGGACTGCGCTGGGGGGACCCGCCCGGCTCTGTCCACACCCTGCCCTCCTCCCAGGCCTGGGGTGGAGGGGGACTACAGCCACTCCTCAGGTTCATCAAGCCCAAGTGGGAAAAATCATGAATCCTTCGGACCTGACTTCCTTTGGCTCTTCACTCACAAACATTTATTGAGCACCTACTGTGTACCTTGCCAGTGTGGGTACGGAGGCAGCCACCTAAGAGCAGGTGGGTCCCCACCGTCACTGAAGTTATGATGCAACCAGGCCCCAGCGCCTCCACTTCACACTCTGAACCCCACACTCCTCCTGTAACTCAGCTCCACAGTCCCCATCTTGCAAGACTTCCCCTCTACTCCCACCGTCCAGGGAAGGGGTCCCGTTAATGGAATCTGACTGGGGAACTTTTCAAAACAATGAAGATCCTCTCGGAGACTGAGGGAGCACTCTAAAATTTGGACTTTCAGGACTCCTTGGAATTTTCTGTTCAGTGGGTTTGCTTTAAGCAAGGCGATACTGAGCCCCTCCCCACTCCAGTGGCCAAGCCAGGCCAGAGCATGTGGGCCTTGGTGCTGTCACCCCAGGCCCTGGAGGAAAACACAGGCTGGGCCAGCCCCCCTCAGCCACCAGGAAGCCCTCCCAGAAAGCAAGAAGGCAGACCCTCGCACTTCATTCTGTGGCTGGGTTGTCACCTCTGGCACAGAGCCCCGCACCCCAAGACTACAGTCACCCTGGAGAGGGACTCTTACCATGCTCCGCATTTCACCCTAAAAAAGAAAAAAACAAAACAAAAAACCCAGCCACTCACACATCTGTGATTTACCTGGTGAGGACGCTGAAGCACAGAGAGGTTTAGTACCCTGCCCAGAGTCACACAGCCACAGGAACTGTGCAGAGAGCAGAATCCAGAGAAGACTGCAAGTTCAGTGCTCTTCAGAGACCCCAGGCCTGTTTTCCTGGACCATCGGGCTCAACTTCAGATTGACCTGCCTTGCCTGCCTGTGGACCAGTTTGGGAAGGAAGCCAGGGAGCCAGTGAGTTAAGGGCGAGGCTCCATGTCAGTCCTCATTTCATCCTCACCGTGGTTCCTCAAGACAGATGGTGCCATTCCACTTTTTATTTTCTTTTTTAAATTTAATTAAATTTTATTTTTGGCTGTGCTAGGTCTTCCTGGCTGTGCACAGGCTGTCTCTGGTTGAAGTGAGTGGAGGCTTCTCTTGTTGCAGAGCCCCAGCTCTCAAGCTCAGTAGTTGTGGAGCACAGTCTTAGTTGCCCAGTGGCAAGTGGGATCTTCCCGGACCAGGGATCGAACCCGTGTCCTCTGCATTGCAAGTCGGACTCTTAACCACTGGGCCACGAGGGAAGCCCCACTATTCCACTTTTGACAAAATGCAGAAACCAAGGCCCAGGGACGCAAGGCCACTCCCACAGTCACACAGCTCTCTCACAGGGGCCGGACTTGGTCCCTGACACTGTGGGCAGGAAGCCGGGACATCCCCTCCACCAGGACAGGGAGGTCTCTGGCCTCCAGTAAGGAGTCCCGACCTCTGGGCTCAGGGGTGGAGGGCCAAGTAGGGAGCAGTCAGGGGGACCTTTCCATCTAATGTCAAGCTGGCCCAAGAACAGGAGACCCCTGCCAGGTTCCGACTTTGAGCAACATAATTCAGAACTCACAGCCTTTCTCTTTGCACCTCCACTGGGCAGCTTCCCGGTAGCCCTAGGCCTCTTGAGAGCAGAGACAGGTCTTCCGGTCTCCTCCAGCTTCTCCCAGCCCTGGGGTTCCCTGCCCCACCTCTCCTTCCGGGGGCAGATTCTTCCCCTGACATTTGGCCCAATCCTGGGGGCCACTTGGGGGTGAGAGAGGGCATCACTGTGTGTCAGACACTCTGGGCTCCCCCCCCACCAGATGCTCCCCTTGGACAAGCCCCGCAATTTCTCCAAGCCCAGCTTCCTGTAAAGGTGACGATCACCCTACGTCCCACCTGTCAAAGATTTTAGTGAACTGCTAGGTGGTAAGAAGTGCCAGAGGCCTGACTGAAAGTGAAAGAAAGTGTTAGTCGCTCAGTCGTGTCCAACTCTTTGTGATCCCGTGGGCTGTAGTCCGCCAGGCTCCTCTGTCCATGGGATTCTCCAGGCAAGAATACTGGAGTGGGTTGTCATGCCCTTCTCCAGGGGAGCTTCCCAACCCAGGGACAGAACCCAGGTCTCCTGCACTGCATGCAGATTCTTTACCAGCTGAGCCGCCAGGGGGAGCCTGACCAACAGGCACTAAGTATAGGCAGTTTCCTCCCCTTCCCTTTATTCTGGGGCCGAATCCTGCATTTCAGGAGGGTCCTCTCGGTCATGAACTGAAAGGTGAACAATGTCAAGGAGATCTGAGATGTCACTGCTGATAAGAGAGCCCTGCAAAACCTTCCTCATGTCCCCCGATGACGGGGCCCACTTCTCCAGAGTCCCAGGCCCGGGGAGGCAGTGAATTGAGAGCCCTCCTCACGCTGAGACACCCGCTGAGGCCTTCCCCGCCCCCAGATTGTCTCCCCACACGGGCCACACCCTAGTGATTCTCCCTGGGCACCCTGCGTCCAGCGCAGACCCCAAGGCAGTCCTGTGGACTCCACCCACTCAGTCTATACACTGCTGGCCAGCCCCAGAGATGGAGCTCATACATTGGCCTGTGTCTGGCAGGGAGACAGTGCTAATGACCAAGGCAACAGGATTTATGGGTACAGTGAAGGGACGCATAGACCACCCTGGGGTCCAGGGAGACTTCCTGGAGCAGACGCTATTGTCACTAGGATTTGAAAGATTTGTGAGTGTTTGTGTGTGTGTGTGTCAGTGTGTGCGTGTGAGTTAGTGGAGAGAGGAAAGGTGAGATGGACTGCCAGGAGGAGGTCACAGCACCAACAGAGGGGTGGAGCCTGGGAACAGCCTGACAGGTGAGGAAAGCGCTGCCGAGGCTGTTATTAGAATTTTTAAAATGTTAATTTGGCTGCGCCAGGTCTTAGTTGCGACAAGTGGGATCCCGTTTCCCGACCAGGGATGAAACCCGGGCTCCCTGCATCGGGAGTGTGGCGTCTTAGCCACTGGACCACCAGGGAAGTCCCTGTTATTGGAATTTGGGGAAAGAAAGGAACAGACTGGGGACCGAGGTTCGGGGAAGTGGAGTGCCTGACCGAGCATCTCCGACCGGTGGATCAGCCTGGCTCCCAGGCCCACGCTCTCTCTCCTACCCCGGGCTGGCTACAAGAGGGCACGGTTGTCAGAATCTAGGCACAGGTGTTGCTGGAATCTGGGGAAAGTGGCAGAGATCACATCAACCAAAGCAGAGTCAGAGCCCAAGAGAGTCACCTCTTCCTGGCAGAAAGGGGCAGGGGTCCTTCTGTCCCCTCATCCCACCCCCAGCTTGGGGTGGGGGCCAGGGCCTTGCCTGGGCTGAGCCTGGGGGAGCCTGGTGAGGGACAGGAGCCCCAGACGTGGCCCATACGGCACTGCCTGCAGCCTCCCACCTCCCGCAGCAAACAACTGCGTATATGCCTCCTACTGCTGTAGGGAGCCCACGCTGTGCGATGGCCCCACACGTTGGAGGGCCCTGAAGTCCCCTTTCTGCCCAAAGCCACCCTGGCCAAATGCCACAGCTGGTACAGCCCACAGATGCTCCCACAGCAAGAGTAAGAAGGCCAAGTGAGTCAGGGCAAACCTGTCCTGTAGAACGGCTCCGGTCAAGGCCATGGGCCTTCTTCTCATTGCCTAGCACTGTTCCCCAGGTTGTCCTCTGAGGTCTAAGGCAGTCACTGGTCAAAGGGAAAGAGAAATGTGCTTTAGGAATCAGAAGGCCCTGGCTTTGTTAGGCACTGGCTGTGTGACTTTGGATAAATCACGTCTCTGAGCCTCAGTTTTCTTATCTGTAAAATGGAGACAACAGTGGGGATGGTTGTTATTCATTCTATAGATATTTACTGAACACTGACTATGTGCCTGATGTTCGATTAGGGACCAAGGGTATGGCAGTGAACAAAATGGGTCTAATCCCTGCCCTCAGAGTGCTTTCAAGTGGAGAAGTACTAGCAATAAATAACAACCGCAGCTAAGTAAAATGTAGGGTGTGTTCAGCGGTGACCTAGCGGGAAGATGAAGCAGGGAAGAGGGACTGGAGGGAGGAGGTGGTGGCACAGTTCTCAACGGGGTGGTTTGAGAAGAACAGGGCCTCACTGGGAGGATGGAGACTGAGCCAAGTGGCCATGGCAGGAACGGGCTCCAGGCAGGGGAGCCGCAAAGCCAAAGTTGAGGTGGGGTTGAGAGTCACGTGGGTGCAGCCGCTGGCGTGGTCCAGGCACTGGCTCTTCTCCCCACCAGGAATCAGGCCCCTGGAGGACAGGCATCGTGGTCCGGCTTACCAGGACCCGCAGGCCTGGCACGTGTCAGATGAATTCATCAGTGGTCACATTGTTTACTAGAGAAAACCGAGGCCCAGAGCAGAATAGCGTCTGAGCCAAGCTCCTTCCCAAGCTAAGGGCACAAGTGGGATTAGGGCCCCGTCTGCCAACAGCCCCCAGGCCCTTCTCAGGACACCCTGTGCTGTCTCAGCCACTGCCCTCCTCCCTTAACCCAGCCTGGCCTGGCTATTCCCCATCACTGGGTCAGCGTGGGCTGCCCAGCGCAGCTGAGCCAAGCTGCACCCCATTTCCGGGCCTCTCAGGCGGGAGGGGAACCTGGACTGCTGTGCCAGGTCCAAGGGCCTCCCACCTGCTCCCTGGCCATCCTGGACTTCCTCCCGAGCGAGACGCGGGCTCTGGGAAGTCGGCCAGGCCAGTTGTCCATTTCGTTTGCTTGGTTTGTTTTCTGGCAGCAGAATTCTTTTTGCAAACTACTTTGCCCAGGGAACCCCGTGTGGTGAACAGACAGCACAGAATGGCTCTGGCTGAGGGGATGGGGGAAGCCTGGCTTCCAGGAGCCCCCTGAGCCCCCTCAGATCTGAGGCAACACTGGGTGAGCTGCTGTCTTGGCCACCTGCTCATCCCCCCCTCCATGGGCCAGTGGGCCTCAGAGGTCTGAGCTCTGAGCAGCTGGTCTGTCTGGCTGCTTGGGCCCGCTCCGACCAGGCCTGTCCTCTGGAGCTGGGTGGGCCCTGCGGTCTGCAGCCTCCCCACGCCTGGGGTCCCAGCGGCCTCCCTGCGGCCCCCTCTGGCTCCCCTCACCCGGGTTTAGGTGGCCCTCCCGACCTGAGCATTTCTAGGGTGACAGTACTGTAAGTCATATACATACACACACACACAGTCACATATATATTCATATATGTATGACTTACAGCTGCTGTCATATATATATATACACATAGTCATATATATATATATTGGAGAAGGCAATGGCAACCCACTCCAGTCCTCTTGCCTGGAAAATCCCATGGACAGAAGAGCCTGGTAGGCTGCAATCCATGGGGTGGCGAAGAGTCGGACACAACTGAGTAACTTCACTTTCACTTTTCACTTACATGCGCTGGAGAAGGAAATGGCAACCCACTCCAGTGTTCTTGCCTGGAGAATCCCAGGGACGGGGGAGCCTGGGTGGGCTGCCGTCTATGGGGTCACACAGAGTCGGACACGACTGAAGCGACTTAGCAGCAGCAGTCATATATATATATATATGTCATATATACGACTTATAGCTGCAGTAATATATATATACACACCATCATATATATATATGTCATATATATGTGACTTATAGCTGCTGTCATATATATATGTATACACACACACACACACAGAGTCAGTATCTGATATATATATATATGTGTGTGTGTGTGTGTGTGTGTGTGTGTGTAGGGGCTCCCAGGCGCTCCTTGGAGTGTGTGTGTACGTGTGTGGGTCTTAGTGTGTCTCTGTGTATCTGTGTGCCTGATGTGTGTGCCTCTGTGTGTCTCCGGTGTTAGCTGCATCAGGTCTTAGCTCAGCATGTGAAACCTTTGGTTGTGGCATGTGGGATCTAGTTCTCTGACCGGGGATTGAACTGGGGACCCCTGCATTGGGAGCACAGAGTCTTAGCCACCAGACGCCCAGGGAGGTCCCCGCTCTAAGTCTTTAATGGGCAGCCCCCTCACTGTTACCCCAGTGGCCCCGCAGACCCTCCTACCTTTACCTGGGAACGCCCCCAGGGGGAGCCCTTCTAGATTCTCTCTCCCCTTCCTGCCTTACCCCCTCCCGAGGGAACCTGCACCACTACTGTTCCGAGAGATGCCGGAATATTGGCAATGACAACTTCCTGCTACACCTGGACAACAACTGGAGGTTAGGCCAGGACCAGCAGGGGCTCCCTGGGAGTGTGTGTGTGTGTGTTAGTATGTCTCTGTGTATCTGTGTCCCTGATGTGCATGTGCCTGTGTGTGCCTCCTGGGTTGTCTGTGTTTTTGTGTATTTGTGTTTCTGTGTGTGTGTCAGTGTGTGTTTGGAAGCGACCACAAATTTCCCTCTATGCTTCTGAGTGCTAAGAGAGCAAGGGAGGGCTGCCCCAGGGAGGGGGTGATGCTACCCAAGCTCTGAAACATCCATGAACCACCATAGGTGAGGGTCAGACACGAACACTGCGTTTCAGGCCCAGGGAGACCCAGAGGATATCCTCTTTATCCTGAAATGTGTAACACAGATTCATTCATTTAGTCATAATATTTCCAACAATTTTTGGAAGAAATTCATTTGAGATAAAGATCATTTCATGTAACCCTTACCGCAACCCCATGAAGCACCACTGTCCCCAGAGAGGCAGCTTCGAGGGTTCTGCAGCCCCTGCTCCTGGCCGCTGCCACTAACAGCTGCTCCTGGTTCATCAGGGGTTCATCATGACCTTGCCCCCACACCCCCACCCCCCAACCCCATCTGAGGCTGTGGCTGAGTGGGCTGCATTGACAGTCCCCTCCTGGTTCCCTCCTGGACCTGAAGCTGGAATAGCTCCATTTAGAGACCCTCATGGCCCTTGGTGACCTGACCTCCCTCCTCATGGTTGGGACAACTGTGATGACCCCAGGATGGGCCCTGGAGCCCCAAGGACTAAGGGGATGGAGCATGTCTAACAGCCAAAGCTGGGGTTGATTCTCTCTCCTTCTCGAGCTCTTTCCCTGCTGCCCAGGGTGTGTTGTTTTGTTTTTTTTTTTTGGCTGCACCATGCAGCATGCAAGATGTTAGTTCCCCGACCAACCACGGGGACTGAACTCGCACCTCCTGCAGTGAAAGTGCAGAGTCTTAACCCCTGAACCACCAGGGAAGTCCTCAGCCAGGCATCTTTGCCAGCCACTTCAGACCATGGTAGGAGGGGGCAGCCAGAGCCCCTGCCCGCTGAGGAGTGTTGTTATCAAGACACGAATCAAGTCAGGTGTCCCGCCAACTGTCACAAGCCTGACCCTCAGGCTCACCACGCTTCACAGCCTGGCAGGTCCCCTCAAAAGCTATGTGCAAATAACCAGTCTCATTGATAATGCACGCAAGAGGCTTGTTAGTGACAAAACATTTGAGAAGAGGAGGTATCCTCCTTCACCTCCCCTGGTCAAGCCAAGAAGCTCTTGAGAAAGGAATAACCACCCCCTGACTTCTTAGGGGTCCTCGATTCAGCCAGCACAAGGCCGGGCAGTGCCCACAGCACCGGGTCACGAATGTACAGCAGAGGGCAGGGGGACCTTGGAGGAGGTCACCTGCGTCCTCCTCCAGATGGGCCCACAGATGGGCCTGCCGGGTGAAATGGGGAGATCAGCTTACAAAGCAGGAGCAGTGGGAGCAAAGGCATGGAGGCCAAATACCCACAGAATATTTGAGAAAGGATCAGTGAGCTGGGGGCCCCCAGGACACCCCAGATCCCATGATTGGCTAGGAAGACTCACAGGGCGTGGCCCAGGGTCGTACTCATGGCTATTTCACAAAAGGATATGGAGCTTAACCAGCAAAGGGAGGGACTTCCCAGGTGGTCCAGTGGTTAAGACTCTGCGCTGCCAGTGCAGGGGGCGCAGGTTTGATCCCTAATCTGGGAACTAAGATCTCATATGTCACATGGCAAAAAAAAAAATCAGCAAAGGGAAAGGGCACAAGGGCCATACTGGAGGAAACCAAGCTCAGGCCTCACAAGAGTCCCTCCCAGTGGAGTCACCCATGCTTAACGTCTTCAGCAACGAGCTATGACCACACACGTGAAGAGTCGTCAACCGGGGAAGCTTGTTAGAGACCCAAGGCTCAAGGTTTTCACTGGGGGCTGGTCATGGAGGTACCCTCTGCCTGGCATGTACCCAAATCCAGACTCCCAGAAGGAAAGCAGGGGTTCAGCATAAACCACGCTGGCTTCACCAGCAGTTTACCCCCAGTGGCCTCTCTCGTCAAGGAGTGATGGGAACTTCCTGAAATCCACGTGTCCAGTTGCCAGCCCAGGTCCAGCCTTGCAAGCAGGCCTTTGTCTCAGGCCTGCTGTGCTCCTTCTTTTCTGCATGGTTAGAATGGAGGTGGGGAGGGAGACAGGGGCTGGGTGGGGGGCAGTGGAGGCCACGTCACAGAGGGCCTTTGAGGCCGGGCTGGACTTGATAGTGGGAGTGATGGAGCCACTGACAGGTGATAAGCTGGAAGCAGGTCACAAGGCAACAGCCTGAGCTTAGGGAAGATCCTTCTGGAAGTTTTGTGGAGGCTGGGGTAGGAGTGGGTTGTAGGGGGGCGGGGGCAGAAGGTGGCTCAGGTTCCAAGGAATCTGCCCTGGGAGAGAGACTGGCCCTTAGGGGTGGGGCACAGGGTTGGCAGGGACCCAGCTCTGGAGCATCTGGGCTGGGAGCTGGGGACAGGCCGGAAGAGGAAGGCTGAGAAATTGCCTGAATTACAGATAACCTCAGCCTCCTTGGGTCCTAGGGCGAAGCTGTTGAGGATTAAACACAGGAGGATGGAGTAACAGAGAAGCAGGGGGCCGGACATGAGTGCTTGGAGCGCTTCAGACAGAGAACAGAACAGGGGGGCTTCTCTGGTGGGCCGGTGCTTCAGACTCCATACTCCCAACGCAAGATTCCCAGGGTTCGATCCCTGGTCAGGGAACTAGATCCCACATGCTGCAAGTAAGAGTTTGCATACCCCAACTAAAGATCCCACATGCCACAACTACGGAGCCCGAGCTCAACACCAAAGACCCCAAGTGCTGCAGCTAAGACCCGCGGTGGCCAAAAAATTTAAAATAAATAAATAAATACCCCGACTGAGCCGCAGGCACTGTGCTGGGTGTGGAGGCAGATAACTCACTCTCCCACACGTCCTGGGGGCTGGGAAGGTTCTGGCAGGGTGATCAGAGCAAAGATGGGGCAGCCGTGGCCAGTGGGAGGGATGAGGCCTGGGTGGGCTCTGGAAAGGACCCCAGAGGCAGTTCGTTCAACCCCTGGGTGGGCAGACTGAGGCTTGCCCGAGGTCACTTCACTCCCAAGTGGTAGCCCACGTCTACCATCCGTGTTTTGCACACACACAGGCATGCACATAGGCACACACACACCCCAGCTGCTAAAGGCAAGTCCGGTCTTGGACCAGTGGGGTGGAGGGGCAGACCCAGGCCATCCCCTGTTGATACTGTCCTCCCCTCCCGCCTCATTCTTCAGGATCAAGAAGACAATCTTCTTGAGCCCACGGCTCCTGACCACCAGCTCCTACCACCCGAGGGATGGCACCTGAGAGCCTGTGAGCATCTGGAGGCCCTGGGCTGGCGGGTGCAACCATGCTGGTATGATGCCCAGGGGAATGGGTTGGGGGCCCTCAAAGGTGTTGGTGGAGGAGCTTGCCAGACAGTAGGCCTGAGCCTGGCAGGTGACCACGTTTAATCTCTGCAGCCCTGTCTCGCTCCACCTCTGTGGTACCAAAGCGGGTCACCCAAGATTCCTCATACACAGAGGGCTTTGGCTCTCAGAAAGCAGAGCCTTCAGGAAACGGGCGGTGTGGAAGGTGGTGGGCACAGGAGGAGGATTGAATGAACTGGGGCCCCCAGATTGAAACGCCCTCAGCCGTGACCCAGGCCCACCTGTCCTGCACCCTCTCTGGGACCGCACTGAGCGCCGTGCGATGGAGCATTCCTCCCCAGGCGGGCTGCATTGCTGATGACCGGGTGCGGGGTGACGAGGCCCCTCTGAGGTCGGTCCTGTGTGGGAGAGGCAGGCCGACCACACCGACAATAACACGGAGGCGAAGCCTGGCTGCCTCGTGCGTCCTCGTGCAGCCCCTTGTCCCCAGGCCTTGGAGAGTGGGGAAGGGTGGCAAAGACATTCCCTTAGCGCAGGTGGGAAAGCTAAGGCTGGGGAGCGGAGGAGGGGGCTGGGCAAGTGATGGGGTTTGGCTGGGGTTGTGCTTAGGACATCTCAGGTTAGCCCAGGGGACAAGAGTGAAGGATCCAGGGACCGTGCAGTGGGCTAATCGATCCTGCGATGTCCCCACCAGCTGGGTGCTCTCCCTGCTGTCCCCTCTGTCCCCTGGCTACTCCTCCTGCCCTTCCGGTCACTGTTTCTGCAGCCTCTCTGACTTCCCAAATCTGGGTGAGGAGTCACAGGCAGACACTGACACACAGCAGGTACGATGTCAGGGCCTGCCGCACTTACAGGGCCACGGAAACGCTTTGATTCTTTTGATCAATTAGAAGAGGGGACTAAAATTTTAAGGAGAAAAAAGAAAAAAAAAAAAAAAGAAGTGGGAGAAATGGATATAACCCAGCCTGGATTCTATCCTTTTTTTTTTTTTTCTGGAAGAAGGTACCCATGAAAGTCATACTGAGGCCCTGGTCATGGGGGGCCCTTAGAGGCCCGTGTGCCTCCCAGGGCCTCACTGTGGGGATGCTCGCTCAATTGCCTCCTCCAGCAAGGATCACGTCTTACTGTCAGAGCAGGCTCACAGTAGGCACTGGGTGAATAAAGACAAGCTTGTAAACAGAAAAGTGGTTTACATTGACTGAACTCTTGCCCTGTGCCAGACACTGTACTCAGCTCCTGTGAGGCAGACACATTACTATCGTGCCCATTTTACAGATGAGCACGTGGAGGCTGAGAAAGGCAGCATGACTGGCCAGAGCTGTTCACCAGGAAAGCCTGAGTGTCGAGCCTGCACCACGGCCCCAGCCACATCCCCACGGGAGGTGGAGCAGCTGGTGGATGTGTCGTTTCCAGGAGGGACAACCTCACATAGACATCAGGCAAGCCCCTGATGTCAGCCTGTGAGTCCTGACCCATGGGCCAGTGCTCTTGAAGGCCCCAGTGCCGCCCTGACCTTCCTCCAGACCGCACAGCCCATAACCAGATGCTGTTCCAGGGGAACCAGGGGGCGATAAATGATGACTGCAGCTCACAGTCACTGAAGGCCAGGCACCAGCCCATCCAATCTTCATGGCATCCCTGAGGGCCATAGGGGACTCTTATTCCCGTTCTAGAATCCAGCCTGAGAAGTATGCAGAGAGAGGGAGGTGGGATCCATTGCTTCTGCCTTGGGAACTTGGAGGCAGAGAAGCAAGCCTTCATGAGACTAGAGACCCGTGAGCCCCTCCGTGAAAGATTAGAATTTCATCGGGCATTCCAGGCCCAGGCACAGCCTGAGCAAAGGTGTGGGAGTGCGAGGGGCCCCAGGGTGAGGTTGTGGAGGGCTCCGCTTGGACTGCAAGCCAGGCCACAGGAGGTTTCCAGCTGCTGCCTTCGGAGGCCATGCAGGGGAGTGGGCTGTTTGAAGATTGGGGAGGTGCGGTCAGGCAGGTACTTGGTGCACTTTACTGGGCATTCATGAGGAGTGGGGCACTATAATAGGCGTGGGGGAACAGCAATGACTCACTAGACCTGCCTGGGAGAGTCCCTCTTGGTGGGGGACCCACAGTCTGTCCCTGGCGCCCCGCTGGTTCCAATAACCTGGATCCATCATCTTTCCCTCCTCGGACTGGACTTGTCCTTCCATAAAACAGGCTTAACTGCACCTGCCACCTGGTGACGGAGCTCTTTGAGCTCCTTGGATAAAAGATCCTGTAAATACAGAACCCGGTCATCAGACTGGGTGGAGTGGAGTAGGGAGCCCACATCAGATCCTCAGGAGACAGAGAAACAGCCCCTGGGGGTGCTGAGGGGGCACCAAGATCCTCTGAGGTTACCATCTCTTGATGGTTGTCAAACGTGTTCCTACAGTCAGCAAGTCTGACATTAAAGTCCCCTGCCCAGCCCCCGCCCCTACTGAGGCTACTCTGCCTGTGATGCTTAAATGACAGACGCCACCACCTTGGCAGCTGATGGGTGTGATGGCCAGGAGGAAGGTATAGAGGAGCCTTGGCTGCAGGGAGGTGGCTGAAGTGTGTGAATCTGACACAAGCGTAGGAGCGCCGACCAGGACCCGTCCTGGCACAAGGGTCAGGAGTCCAGTGGGAGGCAGACAGGGAGAGGGCTCATCCAGCCATCACGTGGGGGTATAAGGGGGAAGCCAGGCTTCTGGAAGCACAGAAAAGCTACCTGATTTGACTTTGCAAGCAAGCAAGCTCAGTTGCGTCTGACTCTTTGTGACCCTATGGGCTGTAAGCCCAGCCCACCCCTCTGTCCATGGGATTCTCCAGGTGAGAATACTAGAGTAGGTTGCCATTTCTTCCTCCAGGGGATCTTCCTGACCCAGGGATCAAACCTGAGTCTCCTGCCTCTCCTGCATTGCAGGTGGATTCTTTACCGCTGAGCTACCAGGGAAGCCCAATTTGACTCTGAGTCCAGTATCAACCCTTCTCCCTTCATCTCCCAAAGACCATCATGGCAAAAGCCCTTTATGCTGAAGCAGCGCCTCTCCTCGCCCTGACCTCACACCTGAGGAAACAGGGGCCAGGGAACCTTGGTGATTTGTCCTGGGTCACACAGCCAGACAGTTATTTGCATTTTACAAACAAGAGGTGAAGTGGCTCCCAGAGCAGACACAGAGCAGACAAGCGGTGCACCCAGCCTAGACCCAGGGCTGTAGATCGAGCCTACCTGCTGCCTTTGGCCAGAGCCTAGTCCAATGAAGAGTTTCTCTGGTAGCTCAGATGGTAAGGAATCTGCCTGCAATGTAGGAGACCTGGGTTTGATCCTGGGTTGGGAAGATCCCCTGGAGAAGGGGATCCTCTGTCAGGCAGAGGCAGGGGTCTGGGCCCTTCTCACTGAGCTATTCCTCAGTCTCTCCAGCACAGAGCCAACTTCCCCATTCGCCCAGGACACAGGGCCCTTCAGGGGCCCACAGAAATGTTTTCATTTCTTTTAAAACCAGAAGAAAATTGAGTATAATAATAATGAATACTTACTAATGCATCAAGTCTAGATTACAGTCATCTTTCTACCCATGTGGTTGTAAAATATAACTTTTTTTTTTTTTTAACGAAGGAAGGGGCCACTGAAGCAGAAGTGGCTGGCAATGGAGAAAGCCACCACGTGGCCGCATGGTAGCAGCCACATTTGTCAGCCACCAAGAACCTGTTCCAGCGGGGGCAAAGCCAGCCACTTCCACCCTGCCACTGTTTGTGAAATGATGATAGAGAAAGGAGGAACAAGAAGAGAGCCGTGAAAAAGAGAGAAGGGTGTTGGGAGAAGACTGCACAAATGAGTGGCAGCCAGACAGAGGGGAGTCTGGAAGGGCAGAGCATTGCTGAAGGAGAAGAGGGCAGAGAGGCAGGGGCAGCAGAAACGGGGAGACAGGGCTGTGTGTGACTGCCCAGTCTGAACAGATCCCATCAGAGAGAACGGTCAGGACCAAGGGAGGAGCCTGGCACAACCATGGGGGCCTTGAATGACAAGCCCAGGGGTTTTCCAGGGGCCCTTATTACGTTTCTGTTCCTGCCGTAGCAAACGACCACAAATTCGGTGACTTAAAGCAATAGAGATTTGCCCTCTCATAGTTGAGAAAACTGGAAGTCCAAAATCAAAATTACTGGACCACAGTGGCTAAGACTTCGTTTGTGCTCCCCAAGCAGGGGGCCTGGGTCCGATCTGTGGTCAGGGAAATATTAATAGATCGCATACGCTGCAACTAACAGTTTGCATGCTGCAACTAAAGATCCACGTGTCGCAGTGAAGGTCGAGACTCTGAGTGCCGCAACTAGGCCTGGCTCAGCCAAATAAATTAAGTAATTAAAAAAAAAAATCACTGGACGAAAGTCATGATCAGTAGGGCCTTGTTTCCGTTGGAGGCTCGAGGAGCGATTCCATCCCTGTCTTCTCCTGGCGTCTGGTGTCTGCCAGCATTCCTTGTCTTGTAGCCACACACTCCGATTTCTGCTTCCGTGGCCGCACCGCCCTCTCCTCTTCTCCTCTGCCTCTCTCTTCAAAGGACACTGGTGATTGCATTTAGGATTCACCTTGATAATCCAGGATAATCTCCCCATCTCAAAATCCTTCCATTTAATTGCATCTGCAAAGACTAACCATGTGCGGTAACATTCACAGGAGCTAAGGATTAGAACCTAGTATCTTTGGGGCCCATGGTTCACCTACTACAGGCCTATAAAGTCAACATAGTTTAGTCAGGGCTGCCTCTAGTCAGCCTGTGGGCATGGCCCTCTCCTGTGGCCAGTGGACGGCACATGGCCTCTCGCTTTATAAACCAGCATATCCTGGGAAGGGAATCCTTCTGCCAGGATCCCTGGAGAGAAGTGAAGCAGGGTGTGCAATGGAGGTGGCAGGATATGGAAACTCCAGCACCTTGGGGAGGACAAGGTGTCAAGAGAGGGCCCTCTCCCCTATTGGATGCTGACTCTAAATCTGATTTGAATTCTCATTTAACTCATCCCATGTTCACCAGATACTCAGACCAGAGCCAGCCCTTGTCTTCAGGAAGCTCGAAGTCTTAACCCCAGAAGCAAGCACTGTGGTCTTCAATGGGCTGTTAGTGCAGGTGTGGAGACCCAGGGATGGGCCGGGGTGGGGGCGTTCATCTTTGCCTGGAACCGGCTGAGCACAAGGGTTTCACATGTCCTCAGTCCTCTGCCCCCAGCATCTTCCTGTCCGGATTTCGTCACTTTGAGTCTCTTCCTCTTGGCACTTTAAAAGTGAAATAACACCATTTCACCTTCTCTTAGCACAGGAAGTGCTTCTCCCAAGTGGGGCCCTTTCTGTGCCTGTACAGCTGGCTCGTGGGGAACCAGGGCCCTGGACCCTTGGAGTCAGGCAGTGTATTTATTATTCACTCAGTATATATCAAGCGCTTATTCCACAAGCAGATCTGAGTAAGGCATAGGAATAGATAGCCAGTCTTGCCTTCTCAGCACCAACTGGGGCAAGTGTCCTCCTTAAAGTGGGGAAAAAAAAAAAAAAAGCTTCTGCCATGAAATTTCAGAGAATCTTCTAATCTCAATTTTGCCTTTTTCAAGCTGTGTGACTTTAAGCAAATCACTTAAAAACTCTACAAACCTGTTTCCAGACATGCTTTTTTTTTTTTTTTAAGTGTTGTACCTAAGCGAACAATTACACATAAGCCTCCAACAATCATTTTTTTAGGGGAGGGGCGGTCCCCTAAGGGCTAACTACGTGCTACCCCTCCAGGTAGGCCCTAGGCCATCAGGGGTCGTCCTGTCCCCTGCTCCCCACTTCCTCGTGCCCTCTTCAATGCCTTTAAGGTCCTGGCACCCCGGCCCTATGTAGTCAGCTTGCGGAGCACTGGGACGCAGAAGATCGCGGGTGGGGTGAGGCGCGCGAGGCGGCGCTAGGAGAGGTCTCAGGTATTTTCAGCCACCAGACCCAGAGTCAAGTGCGCAGTCAGGCCGGCTTCAGCCAAGTACCCAAGCAGGGAGGGATCGCAGCCCCCTCACCCGCGCCTCCCACGCGCGGATTCTGGTCTGGTTCTGCCCCGCCCGCTGGGCCCACGCGGCGGGCGGGGCGAGCCGGGAGCCTTTGTGTTCAAACCGCCCAATGGGCGGTGGCAGTGGGCGGTGACGCGGGCGGAGTCTGGCCAATGGGTTGCGGCCTGTCAGCGTTGACTGACAGGCGCACACATACACACTCGGCCACGCGCGCGCCGTCCGGCCCCACGCGCGCAGCGCAGTTCAGCGCGGGCCGCATTGTCCGCCTGCCAGCCCTCCTGCCTCTTCTCCCCGAGCTCCCCGGGTCCCCGCGCCGACCGCCGCTCCCCGGACTCCGACGCGGTAAGGGGGGGCGGCGCGGCGGGCCTCGGAAGCCCCCGGCCTTGTACGGAGCAGCGGCGGAGGCAGGTAACAGCCGGCCGTGGGCCTCTGGTGGGCGGGCGCGCCGGGCGAGGGTGATGGGCCGGCCTCGCCCCCTTCCCCGCGGGTCCCGGGCCGGCCTGACCCCGGGGTCATCGTCAGGCCACACCGGCCAGAGCCGAGCTGCCCAGGCCTGGTTCTTCCTCTCCAGCCAAGCTGGGCCAGGCTGCAGCCCCGCCCGGAGCACGCCCCTAGGCCAGTCGAGAAGGGCCAAGCGCCAAGGCCGTCCTGACTCATCGCCGCCGCGGCCGGGCCCCCGCCTCCGGGACTGGCCGCCCCACTGGTCGGCCCAAAGGGCGGATGTCTCCGGGCGGGACTTCCCCGGGCCGAACCTCCCCAGGAGGAGGGAAGCGGAGACCCGGCTGTCCAAACCGGCCCAGGCCGGTGCCTGCGTTTTCGTGCCAGTTCGGCAGTTTCTAGGGACTGGCAGTTCTCTGCTTCTTCCGCCGCCTGTCAGAACTCTGGTAATAGGGAGGAGGCCCATTTTGTTCAGTTCTAAAAAAAAAAATAAAAAGGCAAACAAATAGGGGGCGGGAGTGTTACTTAGAGCAGAGAGGCAGGGACAGGCGCGTGGTTGGTAAAAAAAAAAAAAAAAAAGAGAGAGAGAGAGAGAAAGAAAAATCTCCCGCAGGTTCAGCCAGTAGGGCATGAAGGGAGAAGAGAGTTAGCACCTGGAGCGGTTTGCCCATCCCACGAGGGAATGCGGTGTGAAAACGTCAGGCGGAGGTTGCCAAGATCTAGGTTAAGTCCGAAGAGTGGCTGGATACTGCCATATAAGTTTGTGATGAGGGCGGGAAAGGTGAAGTTGAAAAAAGGATGTGGTCAGCTCAAAAGTGGGGAGGGATGTTTTATTCGAGGATATCTTAACTGTGTGTGTGTTGCCGGGGCGGTGTCTTCTGATATGCAAAAGATTTGAGCTCCTAGAGGCTCACCTCTTGTTTTGTTTTGGAGGACAGAGCCTTGACCTTTTTCATCTTGTGAAACCCAGGCTCAGTTTTGTGTTAGCAGTTATAAACTGTTTTGTGATAGCAGAACCCTAGGAGAAAGATGAAAAGGCACCCCTCTGGGAGGGTGTGCACTGCTGATGGTTTTCAGCAACCCCTCCCCCAGCCCCAACACACACACACCTCTCCATCTACATATTTCTTTATATTCTTGCCAACGGCAGCCTGAGTTCTGCATAAACATTTTGCTTTGTTCCTGCCCCAGGGCAAAAGCTTCATCAACTTTATCAGGGCAGGGTTAAGAGGAGGAGCCTGTGCCTGTGTGGGCATCTGGAGCTTTCAGGTAGGGAGGGTAGTAGTGGGGGTGGAATTACCTTATAAGGAGTTGAATATAGACAAGGACCCAAGCCAACTTCCTGCTGTGGCTACTACCAGTTGGTCCCTTTACCAACCTCGGCCTAAACCAGGGATGATGCCAGGTGAGCATCCTACCTGTGAGGACACCAATAAGTCCCAAGACATGAGACTGCTTATGTTCCAGAAGAGAACTTTGTAGAATTCTCTAGCCAGACCAACTAGATCTCCCGGTTTCCATAGTGAGTTGGGATGTGTTAGAGCCTATGGCCACCTCACAACCCAGAGAAGTAGTAATTTAAGTATCAACCAGGAGGGGCTTCCATGGTGGCTCAGTGGTGAAGCATCCACCTGCCAACACATGCCAGGAGACATGGGTTATATCCCTGATCCAGGAAGATTCCACATGCCAGAGCAGCTAAGCCCATGCACCAACCCTCTGCAACAAGAGAAGCCACTGCAATGAGAAGCCCGCGCAGCTGCAGCAACAGAGACTGAGCACAGCTTAAAAAAAAGTATCAACCAGGAATATTAGAAGTGATAACAAGTCACAAGTACTACTAGGGCCAAAGTGTAACAGTGACTTTGTAACACAGGCCAACAAAGGCACCATGTTTGGAGTGCTCACAGGGTTTATCAGAGATTCTGAATTTGGGTTTCTAGAGCTGAAAGGTTTATTAATCCCCCTGTGTTGTAGAATGCCGCCTTTTGCCAGGTTTTTTCACCTTGGCCTCGTCCCAGAGCCTTGGTTTCCACCCACTGTGGTGACTGGTCTGGCTGGTAGAGGCTGTAATCTCACACAGTAATCTCACACAGCTGCTCCACTGGCCTGTTTTGTTAGTTTGTTAACCAATATTTGTAATGTAACAGCTCTGTCCACAGCCTGTTCTGAACATAATTTTTTTTTTTTAAAGTCACTCAGTCGGTTGGACTCTTTGCAGCCGTGTGAACTATACAGTCCATGGAATTCTCCAGGCCAGAACACTGGAGTGGGTAGCCTTTCCCTTCTTCAGGGGATCGTCCCAACCCAGGGGTCGAACCAGGTCTCCTGCATTGCGGGCGGATTCTTTACCAGCTGAGCCACCAGGGAAGCCCAAGAATACTGGAGGAGGTAGCCTATCCCTTCTCTAGCAGATTTTCCCGACCCAGGAATCGAACCAGGGTCTCCTGCACTGCAGGCGGATTCTTTACCAACTGAGCTATCAGGGAAGCCCTCTGAACATAATGGAGGCTATGTAAGACTCTCGTTGGGGACACAGCAACACCTTTCTGAAACAACTTGAAAACTTCCTGGTGGAATGGAAATATCCAGGCCCCAGCGCAGCACACCCTCTGCCTCTGTCACTTACAGCCTGGGTTACTGATCTATGGGCAGGTTACTGATCCTCTCAGTGCCCCCGGGTTCCCCACTGTACAGTGGGAGCGGTGATACCTCCCTTGATCATAAGGATCAGAGATGAGTATGTCAGGAGCCCCGTACCCAGGAGGCATTTAACTGAGTATTTTATCACCACCGTCAGCATCATATCAAGAGGCACTGATGTTGCAGGCCAGTAATCACTAATAGGCTAGGCACGCAGGCTCTAGCAGAATGTAAGCGGGGGTTACCGTGGAAAGGTTTTCTGGAGTCAGAGTTTGACTGGGGCTCTGAATCAATGGATACAGCTACAAAGAAAGAAATGCATGTCCCACTTAAGGGAAACAAGCTAGAACAAGAACGGGCACAGCTTTAGGACTGGGCAGCCCAGTAAGAGGCTGGACTGGAGAGTCTGCAGGGCAGCAGTGAGGAGCGGTGTTTATTTAGCACCTGTAGCTACCTAGCTACGAGCTCCGCCTCGTGTCAGAAGTTGCAGAAGGCCCAATTCTGGATCTCGGAGCTCAGCATCCAATAATCTGAAAGTTTGGAAATCCTATGAACCTGTTTTGAAAGAGGCTGGCAGAGTGCAGAGGGCTGCAGGTGGGCGGGGCGGGGCTGCTTAATCAACGCCGGGTCTCGCCCACATGTCAAGCTCTTTGGTTGAATGCAGAGGGGTGTGTGTTTGCTGGGAGGCTGTGTCTTGTCTTTCCTCCCTGCCCCTGCCACGCCGGCCCCTGGAAGCCTCACCTGGCCGCCTTTCTCTCCCCAGACTCCCTTCAGGGGAAGGGTCCCCCCGCCCACCTCATCATGTCTCGGCGAAGCCAGCGCCTAACGCGCTACTCCTCCCAGGGTGAGGATGATGGCGGCAGCAGCAGCAGCGGAGGGAGCTCAGTGATGGGGAGTCAGAGCACCCTGTTTAAGGACAGCCCTCTCAGGTAGGGGCTCACCTCCACCCCCAGCCCGCATGGGTCCCCCGACCCACCGAGCAGATGTCTTGGGCCCTTCACCGTGCTGCCTCTTGCCGTTGTGACTTCCGTGGGCAGAGACCAGACCTTGCCCATGTCCGGTCAGCCACACCTCCGAGGGTGCCAGGGCCCAGTGCTGTTTCTTCTCTCTAAGCTGGGCTGTTTTATATTCAGGGAACAGGAAGTGAGGAGAGGCAGTTTCAAGCATAAGCCAGGCCGGAAACCCCAAAACCAAGTGCTGGGCTCACAGGAACCCCTTCTGCTGTGGATGGCTGTGCCAGACCCATAGCCGCTTGCCTCACCATCCATCCGTCTGTAGGGCCTCAGTAAGGCCAGCGAAGCAGCTGAGGACATGAACAAGTTCAAGGGCACCTGGGACGTGAGCTAAGGCAGGCGTCCCTCCCTCACATCCTGCCCCCTGGCAGGCGCAAGGCCCAGATGACAGCCCCCCGAGGAGGCTTTGAGTAGCTCTCCGAGGCCAGGTCGGCTTTGTCTGGGTTTTCAGTGGGTGGCAGAAACGACTAATCCATCAGGAAGCATGAAAGAACACTGGGGCTTTGAAGTTCGAGACCTGGATTTGAATCCTGACTCCCTCACTGATCTTACCTAACTGCTTGTGAGATTTAGAGATAATGGGAGCACGGAAAGTACCTGCTTTGCGTGGCAGTCAGCAGATGGGGGTTGTTAGTTGCTTAGCAACACAGCTACCCACCCGACCCCCACCTCCCCACGCCACTCACCGTAGGAGGGCAGAGCATTCCAGGCCGGCTCACCTGCCTGCTCTGGCCTCTCCCCTCCTGGCTGACCTCCCACAGGACCTTGAAGAAGAAAACCAACAACTCGAAGCGCCTCTCCCCAGCGCCACAGCTAGGCCCCTCCTCGGACACACACACCTCCTACTACAGCGAGTCCGTGGTCAGGGAGTCCTACATCGGCAGCCCGCGGGCCGCTTCCATCGCTGCCTCCCTCACCAGGCACTCCCTCCTCGACGACCCCTACTGGAGTGAGTATCCGCAACCCTCCTCCGGGGCCTTGGCTTCCTTTGGAAATTTATGGTTCAAAATCTACCCCCACCCCCCGCAGGGCGTTCCCTAACCACTGCTGGGCCAGAAGAGGGGTGCCCCACCTTTGGAAATCCTGGGGAGAGCAGCCAGGTGTCTTAACTCCCAGGTCCTTTCAGATGATGAAGTAGCCACGTGTCTGCTCCAGACTTAGGAGACAGGGGTGGGTCCTGGTTCACCCATCCTTGGACTCAAGGGAGCTCAGGAGGGGCTCAGAGTAGATTCCATCTGCCCATCAGAGATGCTCATCAGGGTGTCCCCAAGCACACCACCTCCCTCCTTGGAGCATCTGCCCCAGGAGAACCCCGAGTTCTTCCCTCCGCAGGTGAGGACCTGCGGGTGAGGAGGAGGAGAGGCACAGGCGGCACCGACAGCAGCAAGCCCAACGGGCTCCCGGAGAACAAGCTCTCCGAGGACTTCCTCGGGTCCTCCTCGGGCTACTCCTCCGAGGATGACTACGTAGGTAGGCGACGTCCTCCTTCCCCAGGCTCGGGGAGATGCTCCGCCAGGTTCCTGGGCCTATGGGAAGCCGGGGAGGGTGCCCTGACAGCTTGGGAGAGCACCCATGTCTGGCTGGAGGTCGCTGCTGGGCCACCATGGTACCCGAGCCAGGCTGGGGGTGGTTCTGGACATGCTGGGCTCCGATGGCCAGGCTCCACGAGGCCCTGAGCAGCCTGTGGCCAGTTCCCTTGTTTTGATGTTTCCAGCAAGTGTTTAGCGTGAGCCTTCACACACAGGAGGTGCTTGATTCCTTAGTCCAGTTCTGAGTGGCTTGAGGGACTGCTGGGAAGCAGAGGGAAGCAGACAGGAGTTCGAGGGAAATAGAACGTTGGGAGCCGAGCACGTCACTCCAACAGCATTTACTGACCTGCTGCCTGCCAGCCTGAGTCAGCTGGGGACATGAAGGAGAGTGACACATGGTCTCAGCTCACAGGCCAGAGGAGCAGACAGTGACCGTCTTCCATATTCCAGAGCTCTTAAGAAGGAGGACAGTGGTTAGGACTCTGTGCTTCCACCGCAGTGGGTGTGGGTTCCACCCCTGGTTGGGGAAGTTAAGATCCCACATGCCATGTGGTGCAGCCAAAAAAAAAAAAACAGTTAAAAAAAAATGAAAACATGAAGACAACTGAGCTGTTCCCTCTCCCCCCACCACCCCGCAGGCTACTCGGAGACAGACCACCAGGGTTCAGGGTCACGGCTACGGAATGCTGTCTCCCGGGTGGGCTCTCTGCTCTGGATGGTGGTCACCTCTCCAGGTGGGTGCGGACTGCTCTGTGCACGATCGTCCATTTTCTCCGGCAGTTACTTTCGCCCATCTTTCTGTGGTTGGGCATCCAACTCCGTTACAGAGACTGTAGCGCCACTGGGAGAAGCTTGTTCCAGAATAATCGCTGGGAGCCGAGAGCCACAGGAACACCCTTGCTTGGAAGCGGGATGGAGGGCGTTGGCATCACGGGTGGGTGGTGGGTGGGATGATGGGAACTGGGAGGCGTGGGACAGGACAGAGGTGCACTGGCTGTCAGGGTTGGGGTCAGGGCAGGGAGGGCCGCGGGGAGAGACCCGCAAGCCGATGGTTCAGGGTGGCAGTTGGGCTCCATGGGCCCTCTTCCAGGCCGGCTCTTCGGGCTCCTCTACTGGTGGATCGGCACCACCTGGTACCGCTTGACCACAGCTGCCTCCCTCCTTGACGTCTTCGTTTTAACCAGGTGAGCGAAACTGACAAGGAATCAGAAGGCCCTGGGCAGGGGGGTGGCCAGTAAAGCATCTAAACCTGTATGCGACCGTTTCTCTGAAGGGTTTTTCCCCAGTATTTGCTGCTTGTATTAGAGAGCGTGGAGTGGACGCCCAGAGCTCGGCTCTGCCTGACAGAGGGCGGGACGCAGGGTCAGGTTTTGCTCCTTGAATTGGTAGCTCATCAGGGAGCGTTCCAGAACACGGGTTCTTGTTTCTTCTCTGGTACTTCCTGCTAAACACCAGCCCAGCCGAGTCTCAGACAAGCTCGGCCTTACTCTCACGGGCCAGGCCTTAGGCTCTAGCCGGCAAGTTGTGTTTCCCGGCATCGAGGGCGTGGTACTCTTGGCCCCCAGGGTTTCCCATGTTGCATTCAGAAGCCACAAACAGGTGTGGCCTGAGGATGCTGTGGGTCTGTTCCCCAAGTCCCTGACCCAGTAGAGCCAGATTTGGGGAGCTGGTCCTTGGGCAAAGGAAGGAACACTGAACCAGGAGGTTAGGGTCCCTCTGGCCCTAAACCTGGTTGGAGCAGGCAGCCAACTATGCTGAAAAGACGAGCAAGGATGAATTCATGTCACCAAAAAAGGCTCCTCATTTTTCTAAAAGAAACATTGTCTGTTTAAGGAATTAACTTTTTTTTTCTTCTATATTTGCTTGCCTATAAGACCTCTATGTATAAGAGTTTTAGGTTATTCAAGGACCCCAGGATTTATTTTTAATAACATCAATACAATTCAGAGTCAGAACTGTCCCCATCACTCCAAGCTCTGCAGGTAAAGCTCTCAGCATCCAGTCTGGCCCTGGCAAGATGCGAGGCTTGAGGGTGTCCCCTCCAACTGTAGCTCAGCACTCTAGGGACTCCCTGAGGGCACCCAGAGGCCCTGGAGTCCTCTTGACCCCTCCACCCACCCTCTCTCCCCTCCTGTGGTCCAGACGCTTCTCATCCCTGAAGATGTTCCTGTGGTTCCTCTTGCTGCTGCTGCTTCTGACCGGCCTGACCTATGGTGAGTTGCCCACTGTCACTGGGAAGGGAGGACTGTCCTTGTGGAGCCGGGGCTGGTGAACCAGAGGGGCAGGCAGAGCGTGCGCCGAGGGTGGCACTGAGCAGAAATGTGAAAATTGGAGGGACACTGAAAAGCTACAGTAAGCGGAAAGACAAGGCGGGGTCGGATCAAGCCTGGGCAACATCCTGTCTGGCTGTCCTGGGCCCTCTGGTGATCAGCGGATGGAAGGGGCAATGCCCCAACCTGCCGATCTTGTGGGTTTGGGTGTCTCTGTTGGACTGCCTGGCATGTCTAGAGCATCCTTGGAAGCCACGGGGCCAGAAGATGCCCCATTACAGGAGTGCTGGGGTGAAAGGCAGGGACTCTGACACTGTCATTGCACTCACTTTCCCTCCATTCCAAATCAGGATGTAGCGTGGGTAAGTGAGTTATTACTCCAGTAAGGCTTCAGCTGTCTTTAAGATCAAAACAATGAAGTAGGAAAGAGAAGTAAGGGCACTTTTTTGCACCAAGATACTAAATTACATTTCATTTGCAAGATGTTCCACGTTGTCCTGATCTCTATCATTGAACTTTCACAATTTTTTACAGTTATAATCGCAACACTTTACTATGAGCGTCCCCTGTGGCCCCAGGCTCAAAGTTACCAATTTATAACTAAAGACCATGCTTTATTATTATTTATTATTATTATTTTGGTTTTTTTAGCATCTACTGAAGTTGTATTTCTTTAATTTATACCAAAGTAGGACATTTTTCGGAGAAGGCAATGGCACCCCACTCCAGTACTCTTGCCTGGAAAATCCCATGGACGGAGGAGCCTGGTAGGTTGCAGTCCATGGGGTCACTAGGAGTTGGACACGACTGAGCGACTTCACTTTCACTTTTCACTTTCATGCATTGTTAGAAGGAAATGGCAACCCACTCCAGTGTTCTTGCCTGGAGAATCCCAGGGACAGGGGAGCCTGGTGGGCTGCCATCTCTGGGGTCGCACAGAGTCGGACATGACTGAAGCGACTTAGCAGCAGCAGCAGCAGGACATCTTTCCAAGTGTTGATTCCCTTGCTTTTATAAGAACAGCTTGTTCCTATTCAGTGGAAACTGGGTATCACTCTTAAAACAATTTTAATGACTTTATGATCATACAGCGTTATGTTCAGGAAGCACATTCCCTTGTGTTATCTCCGTTTGTTTCACCATCCCCTCAGGGGGTTGGTGGAGCCAAGGTCATCACAACCTCATGAGGAGATGCACATAGAAAGTCTGAAAGGCAGAGAGATGGAGTGACCAGCTCAGGGAGGGCAGTAAGCAAAGGCCTGTCCAGAGGGTCTGACTTAAAGCCCTGTGGTCACATGCTTCCCATTGCACCTGCTCGAGGCCAACAGTTGTGTGGCAAGCGTGGCATCTTACCAGGCTGGAGGCCCCACCGCCAGTATGATTTCTCCAGGTGCATCACCGCCATGCATACTTGTACACTCACACACATGCACACGCATAGCTCAGGAGTAAAAACAGGCGGCTCCTAAAGCAATATGTCTGTGTGTGGCAGCCTTGTGCTCTGTTCTGGGGCCACAGGCAGCCTCTCTGAGCAGGTGGATTCTGTTCCAGTGATGGCTCAACTATGGCCAACCATTAGAGTCACCTGGGGAGCTTTTAAAACTCATTGCAGGGGGATCCGCCCAGGCCAGCAAGCTCACTCCCTGCCAGGTGGGGCCAGACGCTGTTGGAGAAGCTCCCTAGGTGATTCTGCTGTACAGTCTGAACTGAGAAGCACCTCAGGGCCTCTGGGTTCCATCCCTGGACAGTCCTCAGCTTCCAGTGATTTCCTGCAGGCTTTACCATCTATGGAAAGATGAGGATTCCTGAGGGGATGTGAGAATGCTTATACTCTGTGATCGTCAGGTGGAGGTTGCTGCCTCAGTGGGGGAACCTCCGTCCCTCGTACCACCTTCGACAGGAGCGAGGCTCCCATGAGTGAGATAGGCTAGTGACGAGCGCTACTTGTGAATCTGCCGTGCTCCCTGGCGTGTGCCTCCTCGCTGGGCCCCGGCCCCAGTAACTAACCTCTCCTCTGTGTGCAGGAGCCTGGTACTTCTATCCCTTTGGGCTGCAGACGCTCCACCCCGCTGTGGTCTCCTGGTGGGCCTCGAAGGGGAGCATTGGGCAGCGTGAGGTGTGGGAGTCCAGAGACTCATCCCCACATTTCCAGGTGAGCATCTTAGGGTTGCAGCACCCGCCCCCTCCCCACCACTCTCGGCCTGCATTTGCCATCACATTCCTTGCCCTCACTCCTCCCACTCCCAGCGGATGAGATGCTGCCTGTCTCCTAGGACACCTTCCTTTCTCTACTGTTCGTGGTGCAGGGGCTGGGGGGAAGTTTTGCCTGCACTTAAATGTGACTCAGACCTGTCCTAAAGTTAGTTTGCATCCTACGAAGCACAGAAAACAGAAGGAAAAGAAATAAGACAAATTGCTTTCTTCCTTTTTAATACAGTATCACAAATATTTACTGAGTACCTTCTGGGAGTCAAGTAATATCCTGGTCTGTTACCTACTACCACCAAAATCAGTGCCTTAAGATTACCGGCACTGGAGGGTCACCTGCAGCAGTCCAGTGGTTAAGACTCTGCGCTTCCCCTGCAGGGGACACGGGGTTGATCCCTGGTCAGGGGATTAAGAGCCCGCAAGCGGCAGTATGGCCAAAAAGAAAAGTGCCAGCATTGGACTATCTTGTGAATCCACAGGTCCTCTAGGTAGCTTTTCTGGTCTGAGCAAGGGCAGCTGATCTTCACTAGGCCCCCTTGACTAGAGCATCCATGGTGGACTGGTGCGTCAGCAGGGGTGGCTGGTCTAGGCCTGGCCTGGCCGGGCTGTACCTTTGATGTCCAGCCAGCTAGCCTGGGCTTGCTCTCACAGCAACCGGGCAGGGTTCCAGGAGGGTGGAGTCAGGCCAGACTTCAAGGACTAGGTTCACTTCTGCTACATTCTGTTGGCCAGATTCACGGAGGGGGAAAGAAACTCCCCCTCTCATGGGAGCACCTGGGAAGCCACTTGCAGGGGGTGCAGGTGTGGGGAGGAGGGCAGGCAGTGGCCATTTTCTGCATCTTGCCTTAGACCAAAGATGGATCAGGCCCAGGCCATGCCCTCAAGATGCCTGGGGTCCAAGGTGGCAGGGGTGATGAGTGCATAGACAACAGCAGTGTGTGTGTACAGGTTCTGGGCTCTGCGATGAAGATGTAAAACTCTTTGTCCTCTAATTACTGTTATGTGAACTTTGCTTGCATCCTGCTGAATTTAACTTGGCAGCACATTTTTAACCATTTATTTTGGTGGAAAGTACTTTCCTGACCGTGATGTTGTTATTTCACAAAATAATGTGTTGTGGCAACTTTTTTTTAATCACTAGTAAAGACAGTTCCGTTTCAGGACCAGCTTTTCTGTAAAATGGGGGAAGTAAAGGATGAATCTATCTTTGTATTTACTTTTATCTGCATTAAAAAGTAGTTGCCTAGGAAGGGTTGGTGGTCAGGGCTCTGGGTGGATGGGGCAGAGGTTAGGACCTTGACTTTGCTGCTTGCTTCTTGAGTCATACAAATACTGCCTAGTTTAAAAATGGAATTTTTGAAAGTTGAAAGCCCAACCTCTGTTCCCAGTAGGCTCCTGCCTTTTAATCGAGTCGACAAGCTGTGTGTTTCTGGGACTTCCTTCCGTTTCTCTTTAGGAAGCTCTGTTGTCATGAATGCCTCACCTCTGTGGTTTTTCCCTCCCTGCCCCACCAGGCTGAGCAGCGCATTCTGTCCCGGGTACACTCGCTGGAGCGGCGCCTGGACGCTCTCGCTGCCGAGTTCTCGTCCAGCTGGCAAAAGGAGGCCATGCGGCTGGAGCGCCTGGAGCTGCAGCAGGGGGCTGGCGGGCAGGGAGGCGGAGGTGGTGGCCTGAGCCACGAGGACACCCTGGCACTCCTGGAGGGGCTGGTGAGCCGCCGCGAGGCTGCCCTGAAGGAGGACCTCCGCAGGGACACTGCTGCTCGGATCCAGGTGGGGACAGGAGCTGAGGAGCCTTCCAGCCCTCTCTGTGGGTGGCACCCTGGGTGTGCGGGTAGGGGGGTGAGGCCCCACACCCCTGACATGACTTGGATCCAGGTCGGGGACAGGAGCTGAGGAGCCTTCCAGCCCTCTCTGTGGGTAGCACCCTGGGTGTGTGGGTGGAGGGTGAGGCCCCACACCCCTGACATGACTCGGATCCAGGTGGGGACAGGAGCTGAGGAGCCTTCCAGCCCTCTCTATGGGTGGCACCCTGGGTGTGTGAGGGGGTGAGGCCCCACACCCCGACATGAGGGGCTGCAGTGTGTTGCCGTTTCAGGGTCAGACACTCTGCCACTTGGCAGTTACCTTCTCTAAGCCTTACTTTCCTCCTCTTTGCAACGGAGGCTCTCCTGTCTGCCCTGTCCCTGGTCTTGAGAACAAGAGGTTGTAGTGCATCTGGCACGGTGCCCATGTAGGTGTGGCATACCACGCACACCGAGAGGAGTCTTGCATCTTTCCAGAAAGGCACTGTAGCAGAAAGGCTAGGAGCTGAAGTTTGCAATCAAATAGGCCTGGTTTGAATTTCAGTTACACCACTTACTGGTTTTAAGTGGCCCTCTGAGCACGGCTCACTAGAATCCTCAGCCTCTCTCCTATACTTGATAGGAAGAGCTGGTCACCTTGAGATCAGAGCATCAACAGGACTCAGAAGACCTTTTCAAGAAGATTGTCCAGGCCTCACAGGTTGGTGAGCTTGGGGCTTGATCCAATTCATCATCTCTTCTTGGGCTGAGACACCTTGGCCCCAAAGGGTCTGCTTAGACATAGAATGGGGAGAAGGATGTGTAGTCTCCTGACTTCTGCTTAAACTGAATCCCCCTGGGCTGGAACACTCTGCAAAGACCCCCCCCGGGAGTGTGCCAGAGGACAGGAAGGGCTACTTTCAAGTGGCCTGTTGTGCTGGGTATAACATGCTGCATGAACGAGTGAACGGCTGAACGCCTGAGCACAGTAGTTACGGGGTGAGGCTCGCATCAGGACATCAACTGGGAGGCCAGTGTGACATTTGCTGAAACAGCCAGGAGGCTCTGGGGTGGGGATGTGGTTAAGCAGAGACCCCAAAAGGAACAGATCCTGCTCTGGGAGACTGATTGCTGTGAGCCCGACAGTCCTTGAATTGGTGCCTTTTTCCTGCTTATAGGAATCTGAGGCTCGACTCCAGCAGCTGAAGTCAGAGTGGCAAAGGTAATGGGCACTTCCGTCTGTCCTAGGCTTGCTCATCTCCAGCCTCCCCATTCCCACCTCCAGACAGGACTGCTGGGCAGAAACCCGGAGCAGAGTTCTGTGTCCCAGGCTGAGAAGATGGTGGACCATCTTCTCAGGACCATCTGCTCAGAGCCTGTCCTTGAGGGGCAGTGGCGGTCGGGGTAGGGGATCATGGGCACTGCCAGAAAATTGGGATTCCTGGGTTCATTTATAGATACACCATCTTTTCTGTGCTGCCTCATGCTGGCTGCCTCCTCATGTCCCAGACGTCCATACTGGTGGAGGATGTGAGAGCTGAGGCAGTGAATTCTGGATCTGGGCTTAGGAGGGAAGCAGGATAATAACTAGCTCCTTGGGATATGCAGGCCAAGAGTAGGCACCAGAGCTGTGTTCTACAGCCTCAGTTTAGAATCCCCGAGAGCAGGCCTCACACTCACGTATATCAGGTGCCAACTAGGGGATCCTCTCATTTGCCTCAGCATAGCCTTACCCCTCACTGGAGACCCACAGTTTACTCTTCTGTTTGGGAGTAGGATGACCCAGGAGTCCTTCCAGGAGAACGCCATGAAGGAGCTGGGGCGGCTGGACGGCCAGCTGGCAGGCCTGCGGCAGGAGCTGGCAGCCCTGACCCTGAAGCAGAGCTTGGTGGAGGACCAGGTGGGGCTGCTGCCCCAGCAGCTCCAGGCCGTGCGGGACGATGTGAGTTGGAACCCTCTGGGTTCCCCAGGAATACCCCTCCTCTGCACTGGTCCTGGGAGTCTGCGAGGCAGAGTGCCTCCTACCCCTGCTCTGGGCACAGATGCTGGCTTTCTTTGATGGAAGGTCTTCCCGTTTTGTCACTGATAATAATATGGAGGGTTGTTCCTCCTTCCCCCCTGTGGCCTGAGCAGGCACGTGCCGGCCCTCCTTTCACTGGAGTGACTACAGAGGGGCCTGTACTCACTGCCTGGCCTCTCGACGCAAGCCAGGTGCCGCCCCCAACCCCCCACTCCAGGCCCCTGCGGTGGCATCTTCCACCTTCCTGGTGAGCCTCCCAGAGTGAGACCTTGTTTTGGTTCCTAGGTGGAGTCTCAGTTCCCTGCCTGGGTCAGTCAGTTCCTTCTTAGAGGTGGGGGAACCCGCACTGGGCTCCTTCAGCAAGAGGAGATGGAAGCTCAGCTGCGGGACCTGGAGAGCAGGATCCTCACCCACGTGGCCGAGATGCAGGGCAAGTCGGCAAGGGAGGCCGTGGCCAGCCTGGGGCTGACGCTGCAGAGGGAAGGCGTGATTGGGGTGACCGAGGAGGTGAGGACTCTGTCCCTGGACCCCCCCCCCACACACAGTGCTCTCCTCCTGGGAGCCATAGAGCTGCAGTCCCACCCAGCCAGCTCCCTGGCAGGTTCCAGGACCTAAGTAACATGCAGAAGCCTCCAATGTTTGTTTTGGGGCCGGTGTGAGGGGGCAGGGGTACGCCTGGGGAAGTGCCACGTGTGTCTGGACATCAGGGGCTCGGTCTGCGGGTCTCTGGCCCGACAGTGGGCAGAGGTGGATGGCTGGCATCCCCATCACAGCTGCGCTGGCGCCTGTTTCAGCAGGTGCACCGTATCGTAAACCAGGCTCTGAAGCGCTACAGCGAGGACCGCATCGGGATGGTGGACTACGCTCTGGAGTCGGGAGGTATGTCTAGCTCGCCTCCCTTTGCTGGGCCCCCTTGCCCCACACTGACAGGTCCCCTGGCATCTGCTGGGGCAGCCGTGGTGCTTAGCAAGCAGGGCTTGAGGTCAGCAGAAATCAGCCAACCCAGAACTCACCACAAAGGCGAGTGACTGTGGGAGAAGGCAGGATACACTGAGCGCCATCCTTTACCGCGGCGGGGCTGACGCTTACTCTGCTCTGTGGTCTGGGTCAGATGTAAAGACCTGTCCTGAGGGACAGTAGTCGCTCTTCAGCCTCCCTTGGCTGGCAGCTAAGCCTGGGTCTCCCTCCCCTTCTAGTGTCCAGCCCCAGGCGCCCACCCTGCTTTTCTTCCCTGTCTCAGGGGCCAGTGTCATCAGTACTCGATGCTCCGAGACCTACGAGACCAAGACGGCCCTCCTCAGCCTCTTCGGCATCCCCCTGTGGTACCACTCCCAGTCTCCCCGAGTCATTCTCCAGGTGGGACCCTGAGCGCCCCGTGTCGCCTCCGTGGCTGTCCCACCCTGGGTCATAAGAGCTGCGCTTGGGGCAGGCTGTCTTTGCCACATGCCATGTGCTGACCCGCCTTTTTCCCCTCCAGCCAGACGTGCACCCGGGCAACTGCTGGGCCTTCCAGGGTCCCCAGGGCTTTGCCGTGGTTCGCCTTTCTGCCCGCATCCGCCCCACTGCTGTCACCTTAGAGCATGTGCCCAAATCCTTGTCGCCCAACAGCACCATCTCCAGTGCCCCCAAGGACTTTGCCATCTTTGTGAGTATCCCTCCTGGGGGCTGCGGGGCTGGGGGTCTCTATCAAGGATACAGCTAGGGTCATTCTTTGGCTGGGCGGCAGGGCATAGATGTGGAAGACAGTGCCAAGGTGGGAAATGGCAGTTCAGTGTTTCTGCCTCAGGCTGCAGAGAAAAAAAACGGGAGGCCTAAGATGTTAAGCAGCTTGTCACAGATCACACAGCAGCCCTGTGTCCAGAGCTCAGGACCCCTGCAGTCCCCAAGGAGGCCAGTCCCTGCCCTGCCAGATGGCAGGGGGCCAGGGGGAGCCAGGAGGGAAGGCCTTCCTCCCTGGGGGCCCGCAGCTAAGGGCAGGGTCCTCCCTTCATCTGCAGGGGCTCGATGAGGACCTGCAGCAGGAAGGGACGCCCCTTGGCCAGTTCACCTATGACCAGGACGGGGAGCCCATTCAGACGTTTTATTTCCAGGTAAGGAGCTTCGGGTCTGCTCGCAGAGGTGATGTGCTTATTTTCCCATCCATTCGCCATATGTTTTCTGAGTACTTACCCCGTGCCAGGCACTGAGTGTCCCAAGTGAGAAGCCACAGCCTGGCCCCCCCACAGCCTGAGATATGAAACAGAAAACGTCCAAGCGGCGTAGGGCAGGGCCCTTCCAGGTGGGGGACGTTGGGGAAGCTGTGAGGGCAGGTGTCTTGAGTGAGGCTGTGGCCCGGCAGGGTGTCACGCGGCACAGCCTGGCTGGGTCTCAGACAGGGGCCTCTTGCCTCAACCTGAGTGGACATCAGTCTCCTAGGCCCTTGTCAGAAATAGCTTCCCAGTCTCCAGCCCAGGTGACCTGAGAGCCACCCCAGAGGAGTCCAAGTGCGGGAAACTGGGTGAGGTGGGGGAGGGGCCGAGGCAGGAGGAGAGGCAGGCCTGGCTGCCAGGCCAGAGAATTCCAGCTCGCGGCCGAAAACAAGCGTACAGGACAGAGGCTTGATGGGAACTTGACAAAAAAAAGAAACTCTGCTTAGTTCATGGTGAAGGAATTCTTTTTCAACATCAGCATATATCAGACTCTCCTAAAAGGTAGTCCTGCTCATGGTCAAAAGGAGCTCCTGTGAGTTTTTCCCAGTTCACGATGCATCGTGCTCGTGTTCAGTTGTAAGGTTGTGTTTCTGTGGCCGTGGGTGCCTCACGCAGCCTTAACGTGCGTTCCCGGCCCCTGCAGGACCTCAGAAGGCTCTGGGGCTTCTTGGTCCACCCGCTGGAAACTCTGTTCCAGGGCCTGAAGACAGGATTTTTGAAGTCTGGTTTCTCTGCAGAGGCCTGAGGGAGAGGGTGTCTGGCCCTGGGTATGGCCGTCTCCCCTCCAGTCTGCGAATTCTTAGCCTTTGCTTCTCTCTCTGCAGGATCCTAAAATGGCCACGTACCAGGTGGTGGAGCTGCGCATCCTGACTAACTGGGGCCACCCCGAGTACACCTGCATCTACCGCTTCAGGGTGCACGGGGAGCCCGCCCACTAGGCCTTTTCTGTGCTGCTGCCGGCCATGCCCCCTCTCCGGGGTTAGGTGCGCAGCACCCCCAACTCCCTGCACACGCTTGAAGCGCACTGACTTCCAGGAGCAAGAAAGGAGCCCTGGCGCAGTGGAGATGAAAGAACACGCGGGCTTTTCCTGTGCGGCGGCGGCTCGAGCGGTCAGCAGGCTCCACTCTCGCTCTTCCTTCTTCGCTCTCCGCATGCCAAGCACTGGGCGTCTTCTCCCTCCTGGGAGGGTGTATATATGTAGCATGTTGTGGGGAACTGAGGCGGGAAGAGCGGGGTGATGCCCGCGGTCCAGCGAAGGTGGGCCAGACCTGCCTGCCCTTGGCCCGTGTGGAGGGACTGACACCTTGGGAGCTGCACAGATGAAGCAGGTGCCAAAGCCGTGCGTGAGACAGGCGAGGGCCTGGGGCAGCTGGGCTGTGCCCCCTCCCTCAGTGAGGGGGGTGCTCAGGGTGCAGGTCGGAACTGGTTCCCAGGCACGAAGCTCCTGGGAGAGGGTGGCTGGGCTCCTCCAGACACCAGTGCCATCAGCCAAGGCCTACAGCATTCCTGAAGGGCTTCTGCACACTGTGTGTGTCCTGGGTCAGGGTGGGCCAGGCGCTTCTTGTACCCTGGAGGGTCTGGCTCCTGGGAGCCTCCAGGAGCCTCTCTGCTGGGGACAGCAGTTGTCTTCTCTCTCCTGATGCTGGGACTAGGGCCCGCTCTGCTCCCCTCTCCTGCTCAGGCCCACCTAGTCCCCAGAGCAAGCTTGCCACATTCCCCCAGGGTGTAGGTGTCCAGACCTGTCTTTGGGGGCAGCCAGCAGTGTTCACGGAGCTCCCTGGGCTCTTGTGGTGGCCCAGTGACACGATGAGAGTGACATTCAGGGTGTTGCTGGGGTGGGGTGGTGTAGACTGTTGGCCCTGCCCCACCCTATCAGGCCCCTGATCCTAAGCCATCCCTGGGGGCTCATTCAGCTCTTGCTTCATTGTTTCTATTCTGACTCATTTTCTATGGGGAGCAGTCGGGGTGGGGGTGGGGGTGGGGGGTTGGCTATGGAGGCGGGGCTGAGGTGGGAGCTTTTGGACCCAGCAGGCCCTGCTCTATTGTGTATATATTTTTCAAGGTCTTGTTTTTTTAACTGAGAAGCTAAGGGCTTGATTTCTAGCCCCGTTCTGTGGGGCCTTGGGTGAATGCAGTTCCTTGTAACCTGGCTGCCAAGAGGGGTCTGGTTCTGACTCTGTGGTTCATTGTGGCCTGTGGGGAGGGGGCAGGAAGGGCTGCTGCATAGGTGGGTGCCCTTGGAAGAGTTCCTAGATGTGGCTGGAACAACAGAGAGGCCCCACGGACCCCTGTGTGTTCCAGCACCAGCCCCTGCCTCCAGACAACCAGGTTTTGTTTGCGCTCTCCTGTCACAAATGCTGCACTATTGGTTCTTAATTTTTTTTTATCTCCAGATTCTAATTTATGCCTATGCAAAAAATAAATTATGCCCAGGGTTAATGGAGTGTGTGGTGTGGTTTTTATCTGGCCATTGCATGGGACTCTGCTCTTGGGAAAAAGAGAAAGGATTCTTAGCCAAAACAACGTCGCAAAGGCTTACCTCCTAAGCTTTAGAAACCCAAGCTTTAGAAACCCAGGCTTCTCAGCTGTGATGGGAGATGGGACCCGAGGCTGGCCCTGTTCTGGTGACTCCTGGGTTTGACGGTGGCAGGAGAAAGGGAGGTGGCTTTAATAGCCACCACTGATGTCCACTGGGAAGCAGGAGGCTTGTCCTGCGTCTCTCAGTGGAGCAGGAGACAGGAGTGACCCACCTGACTCAGCTCGTCTACGTTGGTGTCGCAATCCCCCTCCACAGGAGTTAGACCCTTGTCCCTTGTACCTGTGTTGGGATGGGATGAGGTAGGTCCCCTGAAGAGTCAGACTCTTGCAAGTTCCGGGGAGCAGGTCCTGGCCCTTCCCTGCATGTATCTCCCCAGATTCAGTGCCTCCAATGAGCAGCTCCAGGTGACAGGGGTGGTTCCCCATCTGGACTCAACATACGCCTCATCCTGACCATGGCACCTGGCCCAGGGCTGGGCCCCATCACAGCTGAGAAAATAAAGGCAGGAACAAGTCAGCAGGGAGGAGCTGGGGGTGAACTGCTATAGGAGAGGGTGCTGGGTGGGATCCATAGCCAGGCCCAAGGCTTTGGGCCAGTTGCTCAAGCCCTCAGCTCTCCACACCAGGACAGAGCCAGTCCCAGGGCGCACTGCTCAGCAGCTGCTTGCTTCATTGCCTCCTGTCTCACTTAACACCGGCACTGTATTTACCACCATTTTTCAACAAAGGCCACATCCCTAAGCAGCACCAGTAAATGGTTTCTGGAACCAACCACATACAGAGAGCTCAGGGCCTCCGCTCATGCCCTCTGGGGCCTGTCTGTGCATATTCAAATCTCATGAGTCCTTCATGGTACAGCCTGCCAGGGGTGGTTCCCCATCTGGACTCAACATATGCCTCATCCTGACCATGGCACCTAGCCATCTTCTCCATGGTCCGTCTCATGACCCCAGTCAAACCTACTCTTCCCTGCACCATGGCATGTTCCTGTTACCTTATTCTGGTGCTGGGAAAGTCAGGAGGCCAGAACAGAGGGCCTGGATGAATTAAAAAAGGCCATACATGCTAACTGCATTGCAGAAGGTCAGGATTTGCCATTTAAGATGACTGGATTAACAACTTTTCTTCATCAGCTATGAAAGGGCTGGTGGTTTGTTCCAAATAGTGGGTAGGGCTGAGACTCACACAGGACCGTTGCAGTCCCAGCCAACGACAGTAAAATGCTGCCGTCAGTCCCCTGGCTAGCAGGTGGGGGCCCGGTGACCACAGAGATAAGACTGACCTGAGTGAAGGCAGAGGCCAGGGTGGAAGCCATAGCATCTAAATGTAAAGGAAGTGGTTATGTTCACAGAGGCAAGAGACTGCCAACCAAATGTGGTTCTGCCTGTTTCAGGGTCCCACATGAAATTCCACAGCACCTGCCATGGGAACCGAGAGCAGGCGCTGCTACTCCACCTGGAACTCCCACTATGAAGGCACCACTGGGCAGGGCCCCTCTAAGCAGAACCAGAGTCAAAAAAGCAAAGGGGAAACAGCCAGCAGACAAAGGAACCAGGGCCGACCGGAGGACATGCTGGAGCGGGTGACTGGAACGGCTGGGGGCACTGCTCCGAGTTCTCCTTAACTGGAAAGATGTCATGAACGCCACCTCCCTCACAGATGGTAGCTGCGAATGTCGAAGAACATGAAGCGAGGGAAATGCCTGGCACGGTCCCAGCTGCACAGCAGAGCCGAGTCCGTGCCACATTTCTCCTTTGGAGCCTGTGACTCAGCTTGTGGCCTCTGCTGTGGACTTGGGAGCCAGCGTGGGTGAGAAGCCACGCGGTGACCACTCACCGGGTACCTCCCACATGCTGGGCACATCGGGACCTCATGCTCCTTCTCTCGCTGAATCCTCACAACCTGATGCAGGCATTCACCTCTCTTGCTGTGGATGAGGAAGCTGAGGTTCAGAGGATGCCAGCTGGTCCTGGGTCACCGCTGGCCGAGAAGCCTGGGTTCTTGAAGCCACGCCTGCCTGGCAGGAGAGGCTGGGCTCCTACAGGCCCCGCCTGCAGCCGGGGCTCCAGGGCAGGCAAAGCAATGGAGGTCCCTGTGGCAGCGCCTCCACCTGGAGGGGCTGGGCAGGGAACACGACACCGTCAACTTGGAACAAACTTTTATTTTGTGTGCTGGTCTGGTCGGTCCATGGCCACAGGTAAGTGGTAACTAGAAATAGTTAGAAGGAGGGGAGGAGAGGGGACCAGTGGTCTGGACGCAGGAGGAGTGGTGAAGGGTTGGGGACGGAGGGGAGGTGAGGCTGAGAAAGGACCCAGCCAGGTAGGTGAGTGTCCCAGGCTAGAGAAAGAACACAGCTCTGCCCACAAGTCCACCCTGAAGTGAGGGCTTAGTCCACAGCTCAGGCCAGGCTGGTTTGGGGCCCACGTTGCCCTCTGGCCTGGGCAACACCACTCCCACCCCAGGCAATGATTCTTCCTGAGGGCTTAATACTCTTGAGATGGGTCTGGAAGAATCTTGTTAATACCTCCTACCTGCCCTCCCTGTACTCCAATTAGAGCTTCCCAATCTGGGGCTCTGGCCCTTCACTCTTGTGCTCCTGTAGCAGCCACACTGGGGCGATGTGGGCAAGGAGGCGTTCTGACCCTGCCTGGCTCAGAGGAACAGCCGGCACCCCCACCAAAAAGATGGGCTGCTGAGTGTGAGCCTGAGCGGGCGGCCCCCAATCCTGGTCCTCAGTAGCCCGAGGTTCAACAAGACTCAGAGTCCAAGTCCAAGCAGGAGGCAGCCATGGGAAGGGCGAGGCGAGAGCCTCTACCGTGACAGAATCGGCCGAGGAGGGGTCACCCCAGTCAGCTAGGCAAACAGAAGATTGTCTTGGAGGGGCAAGAAAAGCCATCAGCTGTCTAGATCAAGGGCGAGGGTCAGAGATAGGGGAAGGAGGACCCTACAATCCAATTGCCAATACCCTCCACACATCTACAGGTTACAGCTTAAGAGCTTTTGGCATTAACTGTTTGGGGGTTCAAGGGGAACAAGAGGGAGAAAGAGACTAGGGAACCACCACTCTTGGCTCTGCTAAGATTCCCAAGTGCCGGAAGGAGGACTCCAGTACCAGCAGACACTCCCACCTGGACGCCCGCAGCCCCGAGGCGTCTCCAGGCGCAGAGAATGGACACAGGGAAAGGGAGGCGGGGCGCGTCAGCCCAACAGCCCCAGAAGGTTCGCACAGACACACACAGACGGACGCACGGACAGGCAGCCAGCTAGCTCCTGGAGGCCGGTGGCCAGCCACAGAGGAAAAAGAAGAAAGACGCCCAGGGCCCTGAACGGCCGCACTCCTGCACCTCAGACACACATACCCACACACAACCACACGCACACTAGATAGAGAGAGAGATATATAATAAAAAGAATAAAAACTAAGGGCCCGGATGTACAAAAGAGGTGTGAGTGAGGAAGAAGGCAGGGAGGAGGGTGGGAGATGGCCAGTCCTCTCTGGAAGTCTGGCCACCTTCCTCAGCTTATAAATTACAGCCCCCCTGGAAAATGGGGGTGGGGGGAATGATGAGGCTCCGGGTGCGGCCGGGGGAGGGCAAGTGGCGCCAGGGCTGCTCTGGTCCCTCTGGCAGAGCCGGGGCCAGAGCACTAGGATCCCTCGGGTGGCGGAGGTGGGCTGGGGAGACTCAGCAGCCGCTGGTGGGAGTCATGCAGGCCCCCTGGGACTTCACCTTGTGACGCTGGCCCCCCCGTCGCCGGCCCCCACTGCTGGGCTTGGGCTGAAAGAGAGAAGGAGGAGCTTGAGAAGCGGTGGTCCGCTGGGCCCAGGGCAGCACAGGGTACAGAGGGGCCATGGGAAGCGGGGGCCGCCTGTGAGCAAGCGGCTGTCTGGGATGGAGCCGGCGCCCACCCTGCCTTCCACGCAGGCGGTGGGTCCCAGTGATCAGGGTGTGAGGAGCAGTTCAGGGGGCACACAGGGGGCGGGAGCAAACACGTGCCACCGCTGACAGGTGCAAAGGGAAAGCATGCAAAGGACGCAGAGGGGAGACTCGACAGGAGGGCGGGGGGAGAGCAGGAAGGAGGAGTCCAGGCAGAAGGTCTCTATCCAGAGAGGAGTCAGGGAAGACTCTGGAAAGGAGCAATGTGGGGGTGCCAGGAGAGGACTCCAGGGCCCAGAGCTGGCCGGAGGTTCTGAGTGAGAGCCACACTGACCGGGGCCCGAGGCCACCCACCCCTCACGTCACGTTGGGGAAGGGGCCCAGAAGGACCCTTGAAGGCAGCATCTTTCGGACACCCGTGGCTGCAGTGTGCACACATTACTTGTATTCTTACACACACACCACTCACTCTTATTGTGACAGGGAAACTCTGACATTTTTAAATTCTATTTCATTAAAACTAAATGCTGGTCTGACTCATTAAGTTGACTTTACGTAGGCCACATCTCAAGTTTGAAAAACACTGCCTTAAGAGACCAAAAGCTCCCACTTAGAGAACACTTACAGGCCTGGAGTGTGGGAAACACCCACCGAGGAACTCAAGGACACGGCAGGCTGGCAAAGGCTGCCTGGGCTCTTCTGTGAGTCACCTCCACCCCCAACTCTCGCCCCCACCCGCCTGAGGTGGTCAGGGGCCGGACTGGCTGGGGAAGCACTCACCTGTGGCTGGAGACTGCTGGATGCAGCCAGCTGGGTGGCCCCTAGGGAGCAAGCTTCATCTCCTGGTGGGGGGCCCCCCACTGTGGGCCCTCCAGAGGGGCCCCCCTCTTCTCTTTTGGGCAGGGGACCCTTTTTCGTCGATTGCATTTTAATCTGCTGGGGCTTGGAGTTCATTGGGGAGTTGTTGGTGGTCTGCAGGAGCTGCCAGAACCAAGGGGGTGGGGGTAAGACTGGAGTTGTCAGCCATGACATGGGGTCAACTGCCCCCGCCCCAGCCCGAGGTCTCAGGGACCTCCCACCCCTGGCCTGGAGGGCCTGGGCAAGGCAGGCAGGGGCTGGAGGGTGGCGAGTTGCCCTCTCCCCTCAGTGCACTCAGGCTGCCATGGTCGGGGCCAATGTCTCAGCAGTCTCCACCCAGCCCAGAAGGGTTTCAGGCTGTTCCCCACCCTGGCTGCTCTTCCCACAATCTGTGAACCCCAGCATCTGCTACTCAGCTCAGCTCCCAGGCAGGGGGTCCAGCCTGCCCTGAGCATCAACCGTACCTCCTGCTGCCCATGGAACAAAAGTCTGGGGCAAGTTTTCATTTCAGGCTTCCCAAAGAGACCAAGTGAGTCTCCCAGGAGCTGGAAGCATTTGGAGTGCTGCCATCAGAATTCTTAAGAGCTACCACCCAGGAAGACTGACTCAGAGCCTTCCCTGATGATCCCAGTTCAATCTCAAAGCAGGGAACAGGCCCGGCTGCACCCCCAAGGGCACTAGAGCACGTGCTAGTAGCTTCAGCCAAACCCTCAGCCAGTCCGAAGCAAGGGGGCCTTCAAGGACACGATCCTCCCCTCTCCCCAACACACACTGCAGGCCCAGGGTCACACGAATGGGCCTAAGGCCATTCTGGAGAGAAAGCAAGCCTGAGCCTGATTCCAAGATCTCAGACAGGCTGTATGGAGCAGGGATCAGACCACTTTCTCAAGGGCCCCTACTCAAGGCCACGGATAAAGTCTGCAGAGGGCATGAGGCGGGCTCCAGAACACAAAGAGCTTGAGCCTATGCCCCAATGCTGGCCAGCACTCATTCCAACTGGACCCACTACTGTAAGGGCACTGCCCCAGCCAGGCCACTGGAGCCTGTGCCCAGCTTCTCAGAAGCTGACCCTGCCTAGGCCAGGAAATTCTCCCACCATTCTCTCCTACCGACGACTGCCATGCCTCAACCCCACCTTCTCTCCACCGTGGTCGCCACCAAAGCCCAGAAGGACGGGAGGTCTAGGGATGCCTCTCAGGGCAGCAGAGCAGATGGCACTTGGTAAGATTTCACAGGGCTTCTCGAGAAGAGCGTGCTGTGCTCACAGGCTAGAACCGGAAGCCCCCAGCACTTCCTGCAGGCAGGCAAGGTGGTCTGCCCGGCCATACCTTAGTGATGGTGCCCACGGCCTTGGTGCGGCCTTCCCGGAACACCAGCCGCTGGTCTATGTGCAGGTACTCGGGGGTCTTGATGAAGCGGAAATGAACGGTGGCCTTGTCCCCAGTGCGCAGACAGTCCTTGTCCATGCTCAGGATGGTGGCCGTCTGCCTGATGCTCCCACAGTGCACTGCCAAGGGAGCCAGGAGGTCAGCAGAGGCCTGAGCCACCCAGGGGCCTCAGGGCAGGGGAGGCAGTGAGTGAAAGCATGAACCATGCTTGAGCTATGTAGCAGGCTAAACCTGGAGGGGCCGAGTGTGGCTAAGTGAGCTGGAGGCCTGCTCTCAGACTGATCCTGCCTCACACTCTCCCACTGTCCTTCAGTTTATAGACCCCGCTGGTCCCTGGACCCACCGTCCTAGTTCTTGAACACAGGCACTCTGCTGGTATGCGTGCCTTCTCTGGACTTTGGGCTTCTTGATGGCAGTGCCCTCACCCATCTTGTCTTTATCCCCCAGCACCTTAGCATCACTGCCTGGCACACAGCAGCGCTTGGCAGACGTCCGCTGAAGGACTGAGTGTGAGGTCTCTGAGGGCAGGTCCGAGTCTCCAGTGCCCAGCGCAGAACCAGCGCTCGGTTAGTGTTTGCAAGAATGAACAGACCACAGGCTACAGCTTGTAGGTGGAACAGAGGGGATGGTGTCATTAAACAGGACAGAGACCTGACTCTTGGCTGCAGCTGGAACTTTGGGGTGAGGGCTGCTGGAGCCGGGGACTTATGGCTGGCAGTGCCCTTTGACACCTACCCATGGCCTGGTACCGCGGGCTGATTGTGGTGGGGTGGTGAAGGACCAGGATCTCGGCCTCAAACTCCCAGGAAGCTTGGGGATTCAGGCGTGGAGAAACCATCACCATGCCCTTCCGGATGGATGAGCGCTTGATCTGAAAACAAGAGGGAACCCCAGACCTCAGGGACAGTAATGCCCTGTGGCTTCACGCCCTGGTGTGGTGGGGCAGGAGTCCCTCTGAGAACTGGGACCAACAGGGCCTTGACCTCTCATTGCGCTGGACCACCAGCTTTCTAGGGCAGACTGTCCCAGGCAGACTTTAGGGCTCTGTCAGGGGGTAGTTATGGGGGCTCAGGAAAGACTTCAGTCAGAAAGCGTCATTTCAGCCAGACCTTGTGGATGGGCTAGAATTGAGTGAGTGGCAAAAGGGCAAAGATAGGCAAGTACTCAAGTGGGAGAAACAGGGTAAGCACAATACGACTGATGGAAAGTAGAAAGCCTGGCCTTGCTGGTTAATTTGTTTGGTGGGAAAAGTGGGTGACCCAGGAGCCAGCAGTCACCCCAGTCCCCTGCCCCAGGAACTGAAAGCTGAATGGCAAGAGACTCTGCAAGAGACCTCAACAGCCCCAGGTAGAAAGACCCTCTGCACAGCAGGCAGGCCCCCAGCTGACCTCACCCCTGGTGCAGGGTACCACGGCCAGACACTGTGTGGAGGAACAGAGCTCAGGAGGCCGCAGGCCTGGGTTCAAGTCCCAGTATGCTCCCCTGACAAGTCACTCAGGCTCTCTGAGCCTCAGTTTCCTCATCTGTAAAAGTGAGGTCAGCACTCCCTGCCTTGCAGAGCAGCTGTTGAGAGCTGGAGATGAGTCAGAGCCCAGCGTGACGCAGAGCCCGAGGGAGCTTGCAGCTCTCTCCACACTCACCTTCTTCAGTGCGAAGGAGGCAGTCTGGCCCCCGCGCACCTCCTTGACAGGCATGCGCTTGCGATGGATGGATTTGACAGCAATCGACAGGAAGTTACCCAAGGGATCTGGGCCCAGCAGCAGCGTGTCGTTCAGCTTGATCAGGCCCCTCAGTGTCGTCCCAGACACCACGGTCCCCACACCCTGCCGAGAAGACCCCAGCCCAGTGAGTCCATCCGCAGCACAAGCTGGCCCCAACAGCCCCGGAGAAGCACCGCTCAGCGCCCCAACCCTGTTCAGCCCACTGAAACGCACGCACCGGGACGGAGTAGGTGTCGTCAATCTGAAACTCGGCAGGCTCCTCCTCCCGGTAGCTGGTGCGAGGGGACAGCAGGTTGAGGAACATCTTGAGCAGGTCGAGGTTCTCACCTGTGACGTTGGAGATTTGGAATATCGGGCACATCCTGGTGGGGGTGTGGTGTGGAGACAGAGGAAGAAAGGTGCGCCCGTGGTGAGCGCCTGCCTGAGCAGGGAGGAGCAGCAGGAGGCCTCAGGCACGGCTGCTGTGACTGAGGGTGCCCCCACCATGCCGTCACTGGCCTCTCAGGCCCCGCCTAGCCCACCGACCCGTGCCTGAGGCCTCCTCTCCTTACACCATTTTGTCCCTGAAATCTGTCCCCTCCTCTCTTGTCTTGGCACCACTGCCCTATTCCGGGAGCTCGTGAGTACCCCTTCTTCTTACAGCGCACACATCCTTAAACCCTTAACCAACTCTCCACTGATGAGATACCAGATGGAATCCTTCCTCCCGACACCCCTACCAGTTTATTTCTCTCAGAGTCCTGTATTCCAGCTGGACTGGCGAATCCTCCCTTCTCCTCAAAGCTTTTTTCATTCCCATGTACTTGTTCACTCTAATCCGCCTGCCTGGACTCCTTCCCTCTTATCCAACTACTAAATCCTCTCATCAGGAAACTGTATTCAGTATGAATAGCCCATCTCTAATGCCGCCTCCTTCCAGAGAATCCTTCCCAGATGGGTACCCTTGACTCCCTCTGAGTTTTCAGAAAACTTTAAAAAAAAAACAAACACTGAAATATAGTAGTTGATTTACAGTGCTAAATTTTTATGTAAAGTGACTCAGTTATACACATACATATATATTCAATATAATATATTCTTTTCTATATTCTTTTCCATTATGGTTTGTCATAGGATACTGAATATGCTACACAGTAGAACCTTGCTACTTATCCATTCTATATATAATAGTTTCCTGCCTATCTGCTATCCATGGTTAATCAAACTTCTCAAGATCAGGAATTACACGTTTGCTACATCTAGAATAAGGACTGTACAGAACCGGCACTCAACAAAATGAATGAACTGAAATGGGGCCAACTGAAGCGTACCCCCTCTGCTGGCCAACTGGTGGTACTAAAGACAGAGGTAGGGCAGAGAGAAAGGCCAAAATGTCGGGCTGCTCTGGGTCCTGGAGCAAACAGCCCCAAGACTACGGGAGAAGAAGCGGAGTCAACAAAATTTACTACTACCAAGAGACTATCTTTGACCAGTAGCCAACCACCCTGAAGACAAGGACTGTGCCCAAGTCAACTCTGAGTCCTCAATGCCTAAATGAAAAGCCCAGCACAGAACAAACATCCAATAAATATTTATGGAATCAAGGAATTCCCTGGCAGTCAACCACCTTCACTGCTGGCCTGGGTTCAATTGTGGTCAGGGAACTAAGAGCCCAAAAGTCATCCAGCACGGCCAAAAATATATATATATTTATAGAATCAAAGGACATGCTAATGAGTAAATGCCAAAACTCATCTGTGATTAGAGAGCTTTTGAGGAACAACAGTATAAAAAAAATTAGGGACTTCCCTGGTGGTCCAGTGGCTAAGACTCTGCACTCCCAATACAGGGGGCCTGGGTTTGATCTCTGGTCAGGAAACTAGATCCGGAATGCCGCAACTAAGACCCAGTGCAGCCAAATAAATAAAATATATTTATTTTAAAAGTCAACAGAAACAGTTATAAAAATGGCTGTGTATCTATCAAACACCAGCCACGCGCAGTGCTAAGTGCTTTACATACATCATTGCCAACACTTACAAGAGCCCTATGAAGAAGATAACATCCATTTCACAGATAAGGACACTGAAGTCTCAGCTAGTACTCCAACTTCAGTGAGGCCAGCACCTCACAATCTGGGTCACCTCATACAGCCCCTGAGCAACACCGCTGCGAGCAGAATCATCTATTTCAACCAATCTCTGTGCCTGTGCCCAAGTGACTGCTCCCCACCATTACCTCTCAGAGCTGAAGTTGGAGGCTGTAACAATCACATCATCCTTGCTCTGCACCAGCACAGGGATCTTCCGGCAGCCTGGTGACTTCAGCAGGCGCTGCAACAGCTTCAGGGTTTCTTAAAGGGTGAAATGGAACAAAATTAGGGGGACACAGCCTTCTCTTTGGCCAGGCTTCCAAGGCAAGACAGGTCCACTCATTATTGACTCAGCAGGAGACAGACAGACACACAGTGTTAAATGCCATAATGCCTGGAGAAGAGAAGGAGGGCCAAAACTGGGTGAATGCTTGCCAGAGTAGGAGGAGACTGATGGGGAGTGTGTGCTCAGGCCACAGGTCTGAAACCTGTCAGGTTTCTCCAGAGTCTCTAGAAGACTCACATCCTATACGCAAGTGACTTGGGGGTCCATGAGAAGGACAGTGTTGTTCCTAGAATGCTCTGTTTCCTGGGAAAAAATTCATCTGACAAGAGGATCTCTGGATGTTTAGACACCTGCAGAAGCCCTTACGAGGCCCTCCAGAAAGATCATTCTCTCCCACCATCTATAGCCTAGTCTTTCAACTTTGTTTTGAAGCCTTTGGTTGCAAAAGACCATCAGACTCTGCCCAAATGTCTCCATATATGCCCAGCTTAGATGGAAAAACCCAACTCCCTCTGCCTAGAACCATCTGAAAAGAGATGCCAGATTAGGGCCTTCAAGGATCCTGCATTTTTAACCAGAAGGAACAATGAGCAGGAGGTAACTCCAGGCTGTGCTCAGACCAAGAGCCAAACAGGGAGGAAGCAGAAGTCTCTGGGCTGGTGGACATTCAGGCCAAGGTCTATGCCCAGTACAAGGAAGCAGAAGATCCCAGGCTGCAGACCACCAAGGAGCCACCGTGGGTGACTGTGCCACAGACTGCTGCCGCCAGCACTTACCTTGTAGGATGTTGGCAGGACACATGTCAATCTTGGTGACCACCACAAACACAGGCACGTTGAGGGCCAACGCCAAGCCCAGGTGCTCCTTGGTCATCCCTACGATGCCAGCGTTGCTGCCCACCTGCCCCAACACAGAAAGGACTATCAGGACAAGGGGCACAGAGAGTGCTGCTGGTGGGCACAGGGGCGCAAAGAAGCCTGAGGGAAGAGAGCACTCTCATCTTTGAGGCCACTATCAGAACAGAACACAGGGGCCGCAAGTCTTCGGCCAGAAACCAAACAGCTGTAGCTGAAAGCTGGGCTGGGCACAGACCGCTTTAACCTCCCATATAACAAGATGGCCTGTCAAAATCTGAGGAGACTTGGAGGCAATAAAAAAGAAGACAAACTCAGTCTGGGAAAAGAACTGTCCAGAGTCATCAAAGTGGATTCAGTTTAACATCCCTGGCCCCCAGTTACCCTATCTATAAAATGGGAGGAGAATAATATTCACTTTAAAGGGTTCACTTGAGGTTTAAATAACCAAACATGTTTTAAAGGGCCACACAGAACTAGCAGGAATTAGGTCTTCAGGCAAGAGCCACTGTTACTACTGTTATCATTCCTTCCTGTAACAATAAACATTTCCAAGTATCATAAAGGCCAGTTACATGAATTAATGCACATGCACAAGTGTGCCTGCAAAAGAAAGAGGAAATTCCTCTCCACTGATATGGGGGTACTCTCTAAGATATGTTTGAAGGGGAGAAAAGCAAGGTGGTATAAGAGTGGTGATTAGATCACTGTTTGAAAAAAAGCAGCTGTAAGACATCCCAGGGAACATCTGAGATAATGTAAACACTTTTAGACTAGATACTGTATGATATTAGTGCACTCTTGTTCATCTTCTTGGGTGTAAAAACAGTAGCAGACTGTGCGCTCAAGTATTTTAGGACCTGTGAGAGGCATTTGGGGTGAAGAGTCACAATGTCTATAATATAATCTACTTTCAATACACACACACTTGCTGGTATGATTACGAAATATCTCTAGAGGATGTATAAGAAACTGGCTGTACTGGTTGCCTACGGAGAAAACGGAACAGAGGCAGGAGAGAGACTTCTCACTCTAAAGTGGAAAGCCTCTAAAGTCCTTAGGTACCTTTTAATTTTTATACCATATGCATGTATTACTCACTAAAACAAAATAAGGTTAAAATTGCCATGACATATTTATACAGGCCTTCATACATTCCAGAGTGTTTTCAAGCGATGCTCTCACTGGTCATCACAGTTCCCAGGGGAGCTATCACCCCACCAACACAGATGGCCCACACATGTTCCCTCTGACTACACCACGACCTCTCTACCATCTTCCTCCTAAATCTTCCCATCCCTCCCACCACCTTTCCTAACCTACCCAGACCTGCTTCTCTTCTTCCAAGAGGGATATGAGAAAGCTCTCTCTCTGCTATCTCTGTATTTTCAAGGTTTTTTTTTTTTTTGAAATTGACTGCCATGAAACAATAATCAAGTATTTCATTGTTTTCTACAGAGATTTTTAGTATTTAGCTCCTGACCTAAAAGTTAAATAATTTATAACATCTCATCTGGGGTGAAGACATGTCCATTGATCACTGTAGCCATGTGGGAGACCCAGGTTTGATTCCCGGGTTGGGGAGATTCCCTGGAGAAGGAAATGGCAACCCACTCCGGTATTCCTGTCCAGAAAATCCCACGGACAGAGGAGGCTGCAGGGCTATAGCCCATAGGGTCGCAAAGTGACTGACACTAGCTAACTGTAGCTCAGTTAGAAAAACGCTCATTTTAAACTGATTTCTATACCCTTAATTTTAATCCAACAACTGCCCCAAATACACTCTACGCTCTTCCTCTAAAACCCCTTCGGGAAGAGCAGCTTTCCTTGGCCAGTCAAGGTTGGTAAGGGTCCTCTGCAACGTCCAAAGACACAGGAGATGAACCACACTGAGATCCTAAGAACCTTGGGCAGAGAGCTGACGAGTGTTCACACATATGCTCTGCCTCTCTTTGCTCTCCAGGCTGGAGAGAATTTGCCCGAGAACCTGTTCGTTGGGCAACTTGATCAAGTTTGTGCTGAACAGATGCTTTCATTTACTATACTTATTAATACAGGCAGCTGGAGGGACTGGGAAATGGGGAAGGGCTTTGAGAAGGATTTGCCAAAGGAAAACCAGCTTGCTTGCACTCTGTGAAAGCTTTGAAGTCGTGACCAAGGCTGTGGGCCTCACAGACTCCTACTCTCTGGCCAGGAAGATCCAAGAGACCCAACTGCAGGATTCACAACGTGATCCAGCCCAGAAGCCTCTGCTCCCTTCCCTCTTCAGTTTATCCACGTGGTGAGGTGCTGAAAAGTCTATTCCCACCAGACTGTGAGCTCTATGGGTGCTCAGGACAGCCTGTTCACGGCTCTATTTTCGGGCCTGGCACAGTGCCAGGCACACAGAAGCCTCTCAACAAGTAGCTGTGAGAGGCGGACACCAGTCCCAGGCTCAGAAGAGACCGCCTTCTAGCCCCTCAGTGGCTGTCCGTGCTCTCGCCTCCACTTCGTCCCCAGGCTGCCCCATCTCTGAGGGTGCTGCCCAATATCACCTCAAAAATAGCCCGACCCCAGGAGGAAACACCTTTCAGAGGTGTTTCCTTTCAGAAGGTAGTAAGAAACGCCCCGGGAGAACCCTCCTCTACACCTCTCTGAAAAACAAGAGAGGTCTGCAGATGGCACCTTGGTTTCTCTTCGAGGATCTCTTCCTGGCCTGACCTAGCAGAAAGATCAAGGTACACCCTTGAGAAGACCGGGCACCCTTGCAACACTTGTCATTCTTATCCGGTTTCAAGGCCCTAAACCAAAAGGCTCCTGCCTCAGAACAATTGTAAACACTTGTATACCACCATATCCCAGGATCCGAGCCGAAGCCCCCCGCCCTCCTCAGCAGCACCTCACTTACCATGAGCATGCAGAAGTCAGGCAAATGGCCGGTCATGCCAAAGACAGTGGTCTTCAGGTACTTCTCATGGCCGGCCAAGTCGATGAAGGTAATCACCTTAGTGGATTTCTCACAGATCTTTGTCCACTCCAGGCTGCCGCCGTGGCTGTCTGGCTTGTTTACCACATTTCCTTCACTGTCAAAGCCCAGAATGTCGTTGCCCACGCTGCTGGTGCGACCCGACTCAATCTCATGTTTGTGGCGGAAGAGTTTCTGGCGGGCAAAGCCTCGCCCATTGTCCAGCTCCCCGTGTGTCAGGACCCCCAGAAGCGTGCTTTTGCCAGCATCCACGTTGCCCACAACTGCTACCCTGCGTGTACACAAACCCATACATTTGTGTGAGAGTTGGTGGGTGAGTGAGAGTTGGTAGGTGAGTGAAGTGAACTCCAGCAACTGGACCTGTAGGGACGGGCTCACCCCTGAGCCTCTCCAGTTCTCTGCTCCTTTGAGTCATGGGTGAGCACGTTGGGAATGCTCTTGGAGCTGTACCCAGGGACTAAAATGTTACTTAGGAGGAACTGAGCTCCCCGACAAGAGCCCTAAAGCCAAGAGGGGCACATGATGCTCTCCTCCATGACCCTGGTTTCTAGCCTCCCAGGCTGAGGGGAGAGCAAGTACCCCCACAAAGTGGCCACAGAACGCAGGGCTGGCCTCCCTCCCACTCTTTCCAAATGGGAGGATTTAAAGATGAAAAAGTATGGAAACATAGAATGGAGCTATTGATGTCACTGGACACTCTTTCCAGGCCTCAGGAAGCAAAAGGACGAAGTGAGTGTGCCCAGTGTCAAAGGCTCAATCACCATTCTCTATGGTGCCCGGGACCCCAAGGTCATGCTGCAGGGGACCTGGAACTGTTCAGGGCCCCTCACCTGACTTCCAGGAAGTCATTGTCTCCTACTCGTTTTCGGACCAGGTAATCGCGCACACGGCCCCCGGCCTCTTGCCGCTCCCGCAGGAGGATGACATCAGCCTCTATCTGCTCTGCCATGCTCTTCACGGTGGCGTAGGAGGCCTCCATGTCAGCTTCACTCAGCCCGTACTCAGTCCCATCTGGTGACAAGAGTCCACACGTCAGCTGCCACCAAGTCAGCCAGTTAACCACCCGTCACCAGGGCCCCACTCTGGGCACTGCAGAACATGGCTCTCTACCTGACACTTCTGACACTCGGGCACGTGTGGAGTTCATAAGTAACAGGGCTTCCCCATTAAGCAGGGCAGTCATTAATTCCTTCAATGGTAATCAGGGAGACTCTCCCAGGTTTCATGCCAAGTCTCATGCTGGGTACTGGGAATACAGGTGCCCTTGGCGGGTTCACAGCCCAGTGGGAGAGACAGGAAATTAATTAATTGCCATACTGCTTGAGTGCTGTACTATACAACAGTACAAAGAGAATGTAAAGCATGAGCAACTAGCATTGCCTAGGGAAGCTGAACACAGCTTTGCAGGGTGCCGACTTCAAGCTGGGACTCCGAACATGAAAAACGGGCCTGCAGAGAAAGGAGGGAAAACATGATAAGCAGCAGAGCAAAGCGTGGAGCCCGGCAGATCATGGCACATTCAGGGACCGAGAAGCAGCTTGGTGTGCTGGGGAGCAGGATGTCAAGTGGCAGGAGACCATGTGACAGGTGGAAATGGTCAGGCAGGTGAACATCACACAGCAGCAACACACACATATACCAGGGAGGGAAGCCTCGGTGGTTACATGGGGGAGTAACATGATCAGATCGCCGTGGGACAGAAAGATCTCTTGAGCAGCAATGTAAAGTGTGTGCTGGCAAGCAAGAGACCAGAAACGGGGAGCCAAGTTTAGGAAGGAATTCTAATAATACAGTCAAGAGATAACAAGGACAGGAGACAAAGGAAAATGGGGAGAGAATTTACGAACGGCTTTAGGGACAGATTTTTCACGGAGGTGGCTCAGGTGAAACGTCCAGCAAGGAGCTGGAAAAACTGAGTCTGAGCTTAGGATGAGGGAGGAAGGACCAATCAACCGGTAATTTATGGAGTGCCTACTGTCTGACAATCTGGTCAGGTGCTTCCCACATGGAGTCACACTTAATTCCCACAGTAGCTGCCTCCGCTTTCCTCCAGCCTGTCTCCCCGAGAGCACCCCTGCTCCTTCCCTGGGCTCACCTGCAGCATATGCCCCACCTCTTTTCTTTTCTGCCTCCCAAGACCCTGCAGCTGCTCTCATCTGCTTCCACGTCTCCCCTTACAAACAAGTTCAAGCCATTCCTAAACTAAAGGAGACCAACCTCTCCTCCTGTGCCCCAGCAAATGTACCGTGCTGCCATCCCCGCCAGAGGACACTTGGTGACTGTACCTCCTCACCACCTACTCACTGATCTGATGCCTCTGGGAAAAAACTGGCTTTCAAGTCAGCAGACGCCTTCTACCCCCTCATCCAAAGTCTTTTCCTCAAGCCTGCAGAGTCAACGCCACTGGCCACCGTCCCTGTTGACTGAAGCACCTCACTCCCACTCTGCTTGCCTATAACCCGAACTCTGTTTTTCTTTTTATTTATTTACTTTCGCCATGCCTTGCCACATGTGGGATTAGTTTCCCAACCAGGGATCGAACCAGTGCCCCCTGCACTGGTAGCTCGAAGCCTTGACCACTAGAGCACCAGGGAAGTCCCCCAGATTCTCCTGCTTCACCTCCCACCCTCTGGTTTCTCCTTCTGTCTCCTCTCCTGGCTCTTCCTGCTCCTGCCCCTAGATGCCAGCCTTTTTCAGTAGTTGGTCAGTGGCCCTCTTCTCTATCCTTGAACATTCCCCTCAACTATCTGGATATTCTATGGCTTCCACTGTCATTTGAAAACTACAAAAAACATTCATAACTAGTCCTCTTCCCAGAGCTCTATCCACTCCCTTTTTAAACAACAGCACAAAAACTAACAGCATTAACAAAGCATTTCAGTCCTCCCTGTAGCCCTATGAGTTAGATACTACTGTTCCCATTTAGTATTGGGGTACACGGAACCCAGAGGTCTCAGAGCTGGGAGGGAGCAGAGGGGCCATGGGTCTTCTGATTCCACACCTAGAGCCTGTTCCTTTGGCAAGGGCTCCCCTTAATGCCAGACCAGTTCCTCCTCCTGCCTTCCCTGTTTCTGATGACACCACTATCCTTCCAGTCACCCAAGATTAATACTCATCACTCTAGTCCTGCCAAGTCTAGCTTTCCTTGTTCCTGCTCTCCTTTCTTTGCCAGTCCAATGTCACCAGCCTGATTCAGGCCCTTATTCACCTGAATCATCACAAGATCCCTAACTGGTCTTAACAAATCCCATCTGTTTCCTCCAACCCATCCTGCATAGATGCACAAGCTCGAGTTCCTAAACAATGCACAGCGCTGACATTGTCACTTTCAAGTCAAAACCTTGGAAGGGCTCCCCAGGTCCAGCAGCGTCCAGTTCTAATTCCTTAGAGGTGTCCATCTAAGGAATTAGAACTACTCCACCCCTTCCCCATCCTCCCCTCCTATATTCTGTTCCAGTGCAGATGGCCCAGTCACCATCCCCCATGTTTTCTGCACTCTGCCAGCTCTACACCTTTGCTCATGTATTTCCTACCCTGGAAAGCCAATCAGCACATTTCCACTTGTCAAAAGCCTACCCATTCTGCTCCCTTATGAAATTTACCACGAATAGTGTTTTGGATGTGTCTTCACCCACTATACACAAGCATCTCGAGGATAAGGACCGTATCTCAAATATCCCTGGACACTCCATGAGGGGTGCCTTTCCTATACCAAGTCCGCAAATGTCTGCAAAATGCTAAAACAAATGAGCAAAGAGTGAGCAGTTGGGTCAAGGAGCTTCTAAATGCATGGCCAACTGAGCTCTGGAAATCTTCTGGATTAGAGAAGGGATTGGAACTGTTCCTGAGAGAAGGCTGGCTGCCTTGCCATTCTGGCCAGACCCCCTTTTCTGTTTCTGTTACATTGAAAAGCAATGCTTTCAGGTTCTATCTCACACCAGGGGGCAATCAATAGCGTCACCTATCCATCCAGGGCTCCCAGTATTCTGTGACTGAAAATACCCCCAGTCACATCAGCCTTCTCCAGCATGTCCTCACTTGGTAGGAGTGGGAAAAAAAGCCAAGGAGAAAAGTCAGAGGTCCAATCACTAAGGGCCACATATTAAGCCTCGTGGGAAGCGAGTCAGATTTCAGTCCTGCTTCCTGACTCACCCTCCTGCTCAACATGCAGTAGGGGGTCCCCATACTTTTAGGATACAAGTCTAAACGCTTTGGTGTGGCATTCAAAGACTCTCAGAGCTGGGCCCTGACTACCGGTCCAGTGTCCCTTCCTGACACTCCCAATCTCACCCTCATTCCCACTTTACTGAATCACCTCTGATCCACCAAAAACTCCACAATCACAATGCCCCCATGCCTCTGTGCTTGTGGCTTTCTAGGCTCACTGACTACTGCCTCCACTCACCTAGGAAACTCCTACTCATTCTTTAGAATTCACTCATCGGGCACCTCCTCCTTCAGAAAGACTTTTAAGCCTTCTCTGACCCTGCCACAAACTTATAATACTCCTCCCACATTTCCTGAACTTTTAATGCAGTACTTAGTTCTTAGAAAGTCATGATTTAATATTTGAGGAATGAACAAGGTTCTTTTTGAAAGAGATCTCATGGTAAATCAATTATAACCTGGAACCTTTAAAAAGTGACTAACTACTAATACTAACTAAGCATTTATATAGTGCTTACTATATGCCAAGTGTTAATCCTCACCACGATACCACGGGCTAGATTCTATTATTATCTCCATTTTAAGGCAAGGGAAAGAACCCGTAAGGCAAACTCAGACCTGCCAGGTTCCAGAACCTGACCTAACTACAGAACTTGAACTAACTAATCACGGTGCCTCCTTTTAATATCAGTCTTAAGAATGTATATTTAAAGAGCACAATCCTCCACCCTGCTTAGAATTTTTTAATAACCTAATTTATCTATACAGATTTCTCTGAGGCGGGGGTGGCGGTGGGGGTGATGGTACCATTAGCCCCATTTTACAGATGAAGGAAGCGGTCAACAGAGGGGAAGCCCCAAATACACAGGAAGTCAGTGCTGGAGCTGACCCCTGGGGCTTTGCATCTCCTTCAGTCTTCCATTTGAAGTTGAACTTGTTTAACTAGTTGCAATCTTTTTCTGCCTCTAAAGAATTCCAGCAGGAAGGAGTCACTATGAATCTAATAGTATCCAATTGGTAGATGCCAAGATAATGCTTTGGTGTGTAAGATACATGTTAATGAATGTTTGTTCTTATGCTTTGCCATGGGAGGGTTAATTAACTGTGAGCCATCAAGGTCTGGTAAAGTTCACTAAGAGTTCATATTAAAGAATAAGGGAGCAGTGGGGGCTTTACAGGGCTTCCCTGGTGGCTCCAACCGTAAAGAATCCGCCTGCAATGCAGGAGCTGCTGCTGCTGCTAAGTCGATTCAGTTGTGTCCGACTCTGTGCGACCCAGTGGACGGCAGCCCACCAGGCTCCCCCGTCCCTGGGATTCTCCAGGCAAGAACACTGGAGTGGGTTGCCATTTCCTTCTCCGGATTCAATCCCTGGGTTGGGAAGATCCTCTGGAGTAGGGAATGGCCTCCCACTCCAGTATTCTGGCCTGGAGAATTTGATGGACAGAGGAGCCTGGCTGGCTAGGGTTCATGGGTCGCAGAGTCGAACTCAACTCAGCTTTAAGAATCTGCATCTTCAACAAACAGTCCCAAGACTTGTCAGAATTGACCTAGATGTGGTTTTCTTCAATTTTATACGTTTGAAGTGATCTTTGAGTGGTTCATCCTATTACAGCAGGCCAGATGTGACACAAAGGCTTTTCAAAAGGCTACCAATGAACCCCTAGTCACCAAATGGAATGGCTTTTTCTGAACCTAACTCTCCCTGCTGTCTCTGTAACACTTGACAATGCTGACCATCTCTCTCTCTCGACATGAACCTCCTGCTTGGCCTATCTCTCTCACCATGCCTTCTTTAAAGTGATAAGACCTGAAACTGGGGAGGTGGCAGCAAAGACAGAAAGGAAAGGATAAACATGAGAAACATTTCAAAGGAAAGCAGAGCAGTATTGGGAGATCAAACTCTTCTTCCTTGCGTCAATTTTGCAGCATTTCTAAATGCTGTTTTCTACTGAAGTTAATTATGTATATGCCATCTTTCCTTCTCAGGACAGAGGACAGATTATAAGTATCCAGTGTTTTGCAACAGTATCAAGACCTTAGAAGGATACTTAATAGATATTTGTCAAACAGTTCAAAACTGATTTTGAGATTTCTACCATCTTAGACTCACACTGTAGAAGAATTATTACCTGTCTTTATAAAAAGCTACATTCAGTGAAGAGAACTAGTCCTTTAATGATGCATGGAGGCCTACTTAAAACTTGCAAAGACCACAGACAAGATCTAGTACAGGCTAAACTGATAACTGTTAAACAAGCCCAGCTGCCATTTTAGCAAAGATAATGTCTAAATGAAGGTAAGAGTAAGCAGGCTTTGCATTGGGAGTATAAACTAGGAATGACCGGGGGTGGGAAGCCCAGGATATAATCTGGGATTCTGTCAGGGGGATGGCCTTCCTCTAAAACAATGGGCCCCTAAAGTGGAATAAGAGGGCTAGAGGGCAATAACAAGTCTCTTCCAGAATGGCAACAAGCCTACGTATGTGATAGGATCTCACAGCTATTCCCACTGACTGGTCAGTGTGGACCAGGGCAAGGCAGCCTTGCTGAAGAGAGAATTCTGGATGTCCTTTTCTTGCTGACATCAAGAAGTATCACAGAGGTTCTCTGCTAAGCAGGCAACAAGCAGCAATGGGACTGGTAAATCAGACTTGGAGGGGAAGACCTAGAACTACCTAGGGAAGACTTAATTCTAAACCTAATTGTGACTTACTCCATTATCTCAGACAAGAAGTTTCCTTGCTCTGTGCTTCATCACACCTTATGCAAATGCAGGGTACTGGAAGCAGAAACGAAGCTTCTGTAAAATCTCTTGGAAAGTGAATCTTTAAAGTCAAGCACATTAGGACCACTAAGGTGGGAATTAACATTATCACGTTGTACTTTCACATTCTCCCAAACAGTTCTGCAGACACTAAAGAATCACTGCAACTGAGACACACGAACAGGAAAAGTTGATAAAAGAGGGAAAATGTGCTCTAAATAATGTTTTTAAAAATAAAGTGAAAGGAAAACTATGCTCACCTGATCCCTGCCCAATGACATATATGGTCTCTCCGCATCCCTCGTCCATCCTCTCCCACATTTGCCGAAGTAGGCTGTCATACTGCTCTGATGTAGGGCTCACTAGAACCAGCTAGAAGAGAAACCAACAGCCTTAGGACCACACTTACTAGAAGAGCACCACAGCCAAAGCAGATCAAAGACCCTGACTGAACCCCACTGCGCCCTGACCTAAACTAGCTTCGCAGCCCCCTCATGGCCTCTTTGCCTCTCTTCAAATAGCCTTTGAGCTCAAGGCCTTATGAGTTTGTTCGAACCCCAACCCACAGAAAAGAGGGTGTGAGCAGCCTGCCTCCTGCTGCTTAACACAAGGGGCAGGAGCCACAGGGACTGACAATGTGGCACTGTAGCCAGAAATTAATGAGCAGTGTTTTACACCTACATGCCAAGGTCTTCTACCTGCAGCTTGCAACTCACAGGACAGGGATCTCATATACTGCCATGCTCTCCATCCAAGGCCAATGGTTCCTATAACAACATAAGAATTCTGTTCCATCTTGCCTTGGCTATCTTGATTATTTAGGAATCGGCAAAAACTGCTGCAAGATTTATCTTTATCAACAAAACACCCTTACCTCTAAGATGGGTATCAACACCATCATTTTGTGAATTTCTGCCAATAACATTAAAATATCAACCATTTATTTGGGGAGGCTGTTTACCAACAGGCATGTCAAATTCCATTCTCAAACTGTCATATGTGACCTTGGACAAAGAACTTAACCTCTGAGTCTCAGTTTTTTTAGTCTACAAAATGGAGATACTATTACCTACCTCCTAGGGCCACTGTAAAGACCAAATAAGATAACATGTAAAGCATCCACTCCACAGCTCAATAAGTGGTAATTACAGATTTCCCCACCCAGTCATTCCTAAATGAAACTAGATACCGCAATTCACTAATTCTCTCTCTCTTTGGAAGCTCTCAGAGTCTTATGTCCATCCCCACATTTAACTATGGCAAGTATATACACTTACAGCTTCTAACCTTTCCCTCAGGAATCAGTCTATTTAACCCATCTCTTCTCTCTCATCACATCAGTTTTTTTCAATATCATCAGTATTAATTTACATAGCATCTTTAAAATAATGAGAAAGACTTCCTCAGCTTCATGACGAAGACACACCTCCCTACCCTGGAACATTAAATAAGTTGGTCAGGAAATAAATCTGTTTGCAACTCTGCTGGGCCATTTCCCACTGTTTTCAGGCTTCTTCAGCACCTTGGCCATGAACTGACATCTAGTTCATCTGCTTCCGAGTCAAGTGCGTCTCTTACAATTTCCTGAGTTGACTCATCAGAGCCTGTACTTTGAACCTAGGTGCTGGGTCTTCTGCATTGTGTCCCATTGCCTCATACACTTCCCCTGATCATCCTCTCTTTGAACCTGGCCGGCAGCCTCATTATGGCAGTAGAGGCACCAGAGAGGACCCTGTGCTAAGCTGGAGTGCTGGCTTTTAAGCGCTCAGTGGAGACTAGAGGGAGAGAGCGGTTGGTTTCAAGAAAGTTCTCTCCAGTTTAGATCAAGTTTCACGAAGTTTTGTCACCACAGACTAAAAAATCACAAATGTTTTCAAAACTCATTAAACATCTCTATTGTAAGTATCCAACAACAGGTAGGAGGTGAGATGGGTGTGCTCTCTTGCATCAGCTGCTATTTAATCTGCACAGAGAATCATCAGTTCCTTCAATTCCCTTCAAACATTTACTGAGTAGTAAGTAACCGGCAGTGTAGTAGATTTCTTACATACGTTTCTCATTTTTACTACGTATTTGTACTAAAAAAAGATGATGAAGCTGGAGAACTGAGAGGTTAAGACACTTTCCCAAGGTCACAGAGCCTTTTTAACTGGCAGGGCAGCAAAGGGAACCCAGCCTAGTCCGACTCCCAACCTAGCATTCTTTCCTTTAGCAACGTTAGGAACCTTCAAAACGCCAGTCCCAAATTATACTTAATTATTTATCCCCGCCCCCACCAGCGCCAAGCAGAAGGTTGAGCCCTTAAAATCCTGCCCACCTTCGCAAAAGCTCAGAAAACACGATCTAAAACGTCCTTCATTATTCCAGTCATACAAGATAAGGTTCCATTCCCAGAAGACGAAACTATGGGTCATGCCCATCTTTCACTTTTGTTTTGGGTGGATTTCTAAAGGAGACATTCTTGATTGAGTGACTACTTAATATTGCCTTTCTCCACACCAGGAAGAGCCGCAGCTGCCTCCCGGCTCCCCCTTCGACTACCTGATCCTCCCGCGCTCGCCCTGCCAGAGCCACCTTCGACCCTCGGCTGCCGTGGACAGTCCACGGAGAGAGTCCCTCTCGATGTCCCGGGGAGGCGGCACCGCGTGGGGACCGCCACTGCGCGGGCAGCTGCCGGCGTCGGGCGCCCGCGTTCCACGTGGCGGAGCCGAGGGGTTGTGATCTCGGCGGGAGCCGGACGGCGGGGAGGCCGGGTGGGCGCCACCAGAGAAGGACTGCGGTGCCCGCGGGCAGCCGGAGCCGCCCCTAGCCCGGGAGCCCGCCGCGCGTCCCGCACTTACAGGTGGGCGGGCTTGGCCCCTCCCGCCCCCGCCGTCGCCCCAGAGACGGCTCGGCCCACCGCCCGGTTCCCCCTCAGTGCCCTGTCCCCTCAGCCGCCGGCGCCCGGGGCCTACCTTGCTGGTGAGGTCCAGCTCCGGTTCGCCGTTGAGCGCCTCGCCGTCCTCGCTGCAGTCCGAGTCGAAGCCCCCGTGGAGCCGGGCGGCAGCCGCAGCGGCTCTGGCCGCCCCCGGAGAGCTGGGCTCGGGGGCGAACATAGAGGCCGGGACCGGCGACTCCATCGGGGAGCGACTCCGCTCCGCCGCCATCTTTAATAACTTAGGCTAATTCGTAGCCGGCCTCCCCTCCCTCTCAGCTTATTTGCCTAATCTATGAGCGGCCACGCCCCCAAACCTTATCAGAATAATTTATGCGAAAATTCTCCCGCCGCGTAGAGGGTGACACGTATCTCTAGCTAAGAAACAATCGACCGGCCCTCTCGGCCACCAATCGCTACAGCTCGTTCAAGTACCTAATGAATAATTAATGAGGCCCAAAGCCCAACAACAAAAGTCTGGGACGTCACGCGCCTGGATCGTAGCTTTCAAGTGGGCAGTACAGTGTCCACGCTACCGGCCTGGAGTCTTCCCGCCAATGGGAGCAGAGCGGTGTACGACTGACACATCAGCCAACCAATAAGGAGAGAAATTCACACCGCGTTTACCCTTACCGCCCATCACTCCCCAAGATTTCAGAGGCGGTGCTCAGCTTCCAAATCCTGCAGTAGGATTGTCGGGGGCGGAGAGCCTTCCGATGATAGACAGGAGAAAGGCCCAATCCAGTCTTCGGATAAGTCCCGCGCCCACGGAGATTGTAAATTGAGCAAGGCACCTCCCACTCAACTCAAGGACTCCAGGCTGTCACAGAAGACGAATTTTCAACCTGCTGGCAATCTCCAGGCAATTTTAATAAGATCGATGCCTGGAGTACTATAGCAGCCGGAGCGCGGCAATTAATTAAATGCTGACCTTAGGGAGAATTCCCCATTCATTGTCTCTGCGGAGAAAGCAATTACACGACCAAAATGAGGCAACCAGCTCAAACAGAAGCCAAAAGTACCTCACCACATTTGTAAACTGAAAGGCGAAACTCTAGTGTCTGCTAAGGTAGCTTCCTATGGGAGATTCTTCCAGTGTCATCAGCTGTGGAAAACTCCAACTCAAAACACTATCAATACCCGTTCTACTGTCTTGAATTCTTCTTCCAAAAGACTGAAAAGCTTGAAGTTAGGGATTAGTCAAACTCTAATAATGCTGGCCACGGCGACTCGTCCCAGGCAGCAAGCAAGCAAGAGCAGCCATTTGAGTTGAGAAGATAACATACCCAGGTTTAGCGGTCTGAAAACACAAAGTTTAGTGAGCAAGAGACGGAGTTCCAAAGAGCCTTCAGTTCCAAGGATCTACTTGAGAGTTAAGAGACAACTTCTTGTTCCTGTTTGCAACCAAATCTGTACAAACACAGCTAGGAATCTGGAACAAGAAGTCATCCAACTCCAAAGGTTTTGATCAGTTTTTTTGTTCTGGAGAAATTGCTCACCATTAAACTACCGCACAATTGCACTCATCTCACATGCTAGTAAAGTAATGCTCAAAATTCTCCAAGCCAGGCTTCAGCACTACGTGAACCATGAACTTCCTGATGTTCAAGCTGGTTTTAGAAAAGGCAGAGGAACCAGAGATCAAATTCCCAACATCCGCTGGGTCATGGAAAAAGCAAGAGAGTTCCAGAAAAACATCTATTTCTGCTTTATTGACTATACCAAAGCCTTTGACTGTGTGGATCACAATAAACTGTGGAAAATTCTGAAAGAGATGGGAATACCAGACCACCTGACCTGCCCCTTGAGAAATCTGTATACAGGTCAGGAAGCAACAGTTAGAACTGGACATGGAACAACAGACTGGTTCCAAATAGGAAAAGGAGTACGTCAAGGCTGTATATTGTCACCCTGCTTATTTAACTTCTATGCAGAGTACATCATGAGAAATGCTGGGCTGGAAGAAGCACAAGCTGGAATCAAGATTGCCGGGAGAATTATCAATAACCTCAGATATGCAGATGACACCACCCTTATGGCAGACAGTGAAGAACTAAAAAGCCTCTTGATGAAAGTGAAAGTGGAGAGTGAAAAAGTTGGCTTAAAGCTCAACATTCAGAAAACGAAGATCATGGCATCCGGTCCCATCACTTCATGGGAAATAGATGGGGAAACAGTGGAAACAGTGTCAGACTTTATGTTTTGGGGCTCCAAAATCACTGCAGATGGTGACTGCGGCCATGAAATTAAAAGACATTTACTCCTTGGAAGGAAAGTTATGACCAACCTAGATAGCATATTGAAAAGCAGAGACATTACTTTGCCAACAAAGGTCTGTCTAGTCAAGGCTATGGTTTTTCCTGTGGTCATGTATGGATGTGAGAGTTGGACTGTGAAGAAGGCTGAGCGCCAAAGAATTGATGCTTTTGAACTGTGGTGTTGGAGAAGACTCTTGAGAGTCCCTTGGACTGCAAGGAGATCCAACCAGTCCATTCTGAAGGAGATCAGCCCTGGGATTTCTTTGGAGGGAATGATGCTAAAGCTGAAACTCCAGTACTTTGGCCACCTCATGTGAAGAGTTAACTCACTGGAAAAGACTCTGATGCTGGGAGGGATTGGGGTCAGGAGGAGAAGGGGACGACAGAGGATGAGATGGCTGGATGGCATCACTGACTCGATGGACGTGAGTCTGAGTGAACTCCGGGAGTTGGTGATGGACAGGGAGGCCTAGTGTGCTGCAATTCATGGGGTCGCAAAGAGAAAATCACTGCAGAAACTGACTGAACTGAACTGATCCTACATATATCTCCATTAGATAAAAATATTAAAATCCCAGTTTGTCGGAAGAGCCAATTATGGCATTATATTCTAGAATAATATTGATATTTAGACTCTTACCAACTGGCTCTTCCAGAAGGAGTTCAAGTTCAGAATGTGCTTACACCTGATGGTATGCGTTTAAAAAAAAAAAAAATGCCCTTCTCACTACAGGGCTTTACCCATAAAAAATATATATTAACAGAGAAGGTACTACTTTTTTTTTTTTTTTAAGAAATGTCGGATCTTTTTTTGTTTGTTGATTTATCTGTGGCTGTGCTGTGTCTTTCTGCCATAAGGGTGGTGTCATCTGCATATCTGAGGTTATTGATATTTCTCCCGGCAATCTTGATTCCAGCTTGTGCTTCTTCCAGCCCAGCATTTCTCATGATATACTCTGCATAGAAGTTGAATAAGCAGGGTGACAATATACAGCCTTGACGTACTCCTTTTCCTATTTGGAACCAGTCTGTTGTTCCATGTCCAGTTCTAACTGTTGCTTCCTGACCTGTATACAGATTTCTCAAGAGGCAGGTCAGGTGGTCTGGTATTCCCATCTCTTTCAGAATTTTCCACAGTTTATTGTGATCCACACAGTCAAAGGCTTTGGCATAGTCAATAAAGCAGAAATAGATGTTTTTCTGGAACTCTCTTGCTTTTTCCATGACCCAGCGGATGTTGGGAATTTGATCTCTGGTTCCTCTGCCTTTTCTAAAATCAGGTTGAACATGGCAGAAAGTGAAGAGGAACTAAGAAGCCTCTTGATGAAAGTGAAAGAGGAGAGTGAAAAAGTTGGCTTAAAGCTCAACATTCAGAAAACGAAGGTCATGGCATCCGGTCCCATCACTTCATGGGAAATAAATGGGGAAACAGTGGAAACAGTATCAGACTTTATTTTTTTGGGCTCCAAAATCACTGCAGATGGTGACTGCAGCCATGAAATTAAAAGACATTTACTCCTTGGAAGGAAAGTTATGACCAACCTAGATAGCATATTGAAAAGCAGAGACATTACTTTGCCAACAAAGGTCCATCTAGTCAAGGCTATGGTTTTTCCTGTGGTCATGTATGGATGTGAGAGTTGGACTGTGAAGAAGGCTGAGGGCCAAAGAATTGATGCTTTTGAACTGTGATGTTGGAGAAGACTCTTGAGAGTCCCTTGGACTGCAAGGAGATCCAACCAGTCCATTCTGAAGATCAGCCCTGGGATTTCTTTGGAGGGAAATGATGCTAAAGCTGAAACTCCAGTACTTTGGCCTCGTGATGTGAAGAGTTGACTCATTGGAAAAGACTCTGATGCTGGGAGGGATTGGGGGCAGGAGGAGAAGGGGACGACAGAGGATGAGATGGCTGGATGGCATCACTGACTCGATGGACTTGAGTCTGAGTGAACTCCGGGAGTTGGTGATGGACAGGGATGTCTGGTGTGCTGCGATTCATGGGGTAGCGAAGAGTCGTACATGACAGAGCGACTGAACTGAACTGAACTGTGCTGTGCTGTATCTCCATTGCTGCTCTCAGGCTTCCTCTGGTTGCAGTGCACAGGCTTCCCGTTGCCGTGGCTTCTCTTGATGTAGAGCACCAGCTGCAGTAGTTGCAGCTCACGGACTTATCTGCCCTGCGGCACGTGGGATCTTCCCAGACCAGGGATCCAACTGGTGTCCCCTGCATTGCAAGCCAAATTCTTAACCACTGGATCACCAGGGAAGTCCAAGAAGGTACTTCTTTAAGAATCTGAAATCACATTTTAGAGAAGGACTTCCTTATCATGTTTACATCCTTTTTCTGAAGACAGGTTAGGACCTAGGTTCAAATCCTAGGTCCACTACTTACTAGCTATGTGACCTCAAACAAATTAATCTGTGCTTCAGTTGTCAGCACAAGGAGAAGTATGAACTTAACAGGATAGTTCACAGTAAATCAGCTAATATAAGTAAAGCACTTAGAACAATGCTTGCAAGCCTCAATAACGAATCTTTTGCAAATATAACTTTAATCCTTAGGTGGGTTACACATTATAAAAAATTCAAAAGTTGTGTCAATCAGGGCAGAGGACTCCCGATCACACAGGCAGGCACATAACCTGCTAAGTGCTAGTCTGTACAGTCACTGGTTGGTGCGTGCTCCGTCACGTCTCTTTGCGACCCTGTGAACTGTAGCCCACCAGGCTCCTCTCCACGAAATCTTCCAGGCAAGAATACTGGAGTGGGTTGCCATTTCTTACTCCAGGGAATCTTCCCGGCACAGAGCTCAAAACCCAGACCTCTTTCTTGCCTCTCTTGAACTGGAGTGCAAATTTGGAGTGCCTCCAAAATCTGGAGGCAGATTTTTTACCACCGAACCATCTGGGAAGATATCACTTGTGTTAAGCCCAGCCAAGATTTAACACCTAACTAAATTGCAGTTTCAGCCTCTATCAGGAGTAGCATCTTTAACTAATCACTACTGAACTACTCTGCCTGATAAAACCCTTGCCTTCCTATAAGGGAATGTGCCCTTCCAGCGATACAATCCACTTTCTTCTATTAAAAACCTTCCATTTTGCACAACTTCTAGGAGCACCTTTCTATTTACTAGCTGGGGTGCTGCCAGATACATGAGTTGTTTAATAACTCAATTAGATTTTCAAATTACTCAATTGAACTTTGTGTTTTAACAGTGAGTTCTGTTGGAGCAGAATTAAAGAAATGACCGAATCGTTATTTTTTTTTATTGTTTTTCGAACTTTCTGAACAAAAAATTCAAAAAGAAAAAAAAAAGCGGGCGGCGGAGATTCATGCGAGACTGAATTCATCTTCCTGATACACACACTGCTCTCAAGATAGACCTAGAGAAAATTCAGAGGAAAACTCTATGGCCACCACCATGGACCAGACGGGAACCTGAGGCAAAAGGACGGTGATCTGTGAGTAGCAAGCCAAAATTCGACACCAAGGAACTGAAATAGGGCTGTACACCACTTCAAACTCGGCTCGCAGCTAGGAACTCAGCACGCAGGAGCTCCTGGAAAGTGACGGCGGTCGGGCCCACTAACCAAGAAACTCTGCGCCCGTCCGCGTCAGTAAAGTGCTATGAAATAACCTGGGAAACGGCGTGCTAGACAAACATAAAACGGTCGGCGCAGGTAAGACTAGTCCGGGTTCGCGCAAGCAGTCAGCCCCAAAAGCACGGTCAGAGAGAGCGGACGGGTGGGAAGAGCCGCTAAAGTGCAGCCGCGGGCCGGGTCGCCGCCCTGGAACGGAGCCGACGCCCAGGGGAAGCGAAGGGCGGAATAGGCACCGGGGCGGGACTCGCCGGGCCGCCTGGCCAGCCCAGCCCAGCCCCGGAAGGAACAGAGCCGAGGAACCCGGCACTTAGCTCTTCCTACGGCGAGCTAGCGCCGCCGCCGCGGCTGCCGCGGCCGCCGAACTCCCAACCCCGCACCCCTAGGAAACCCACCGCAGCCCGCACCCTGTTAACGGGACCGCCGCCGCGGCCCAGAAGCCGGCGCCGCTGACGTCACGCTGACGTCAGACGTGACGCCGCGGCTGGGCGGGAGCGGGGAAACGGCGAAGGAGGGCGTTTCCGGAGCACGCGCCGGGCGGGGACCGCTGACGTCGGGCTCAGGTGCGTGCGCTCCCCTGCCCGCCCGCCCGGAGCGCGACCCAGGTGGCGGCCCGCAGCTCCAGGTGGCGGTCGGCAGCGGTGAGAGGGCGAGCGGCGGCGCGGCAGCAGGCTGTCCGGGCGGCGCGGGGACCGGGGTTAGGGGAGCGGCGGGAGGGCGGCTCGGGTTTTGCACTCACGTGACGGGGGGGAGGTTGGGGTGGGGGCTACGAGCTGGGTGGGCCCAGGCCCCCGAGAGCGAGGCGAGCTGTCCGGCCCCACCCCTGACTGGCCTGCGAGTCGCCGCGAAGGACCTTCCCTGGGGCTGGGGCTGGGGCTGGGGCTGGGGCCGGACCCGCCGCGCCGCTTCCCGGGGCAGCCCGGTCCTCCGCGGGGGCCCGCACGACCGCCGGAGCTGACAGGAGTTGTCTTCTCCGTAGGGCCGCGTCGAGAGGGTGAGAGTTCGCGCTTTCCGAAGGAGCTGCGTCCGTCTCGGCCTCTCGAGGTCCCGCCGCACCCAAGAGGATGGAGAGCCTCCCCCGAGGCCGCAGCAGGGCCCGCGAACCCACGCCGGCCAGCCCTCGTTAGCTGCTCGAAATTTGCGTTTTATCCGCCGCTTAGGCCTTGTTTCCCAAGCCAGTGACTTCGTGGTTCCAAAGAAATGGAAGAAAAGGAGCGATGTGACCGATTCCATCCGGTCGTCCTGCCTTGAGGCCTGGTTGGCATTTGCAGAGAGAAAATACAACAAGAAAATCGTTGGGTTTTTTTGGAGGGGGTGGAGGAAGGAAAACAAGGTCTTTGATTTTACATGGTTTTTTAAAACTTCTGCACTTTGACAGTGGCGGTGAAATACACTAATCCAAAAGTTAATTTTTTGTTGAGAAGAGAGGGATTATTTTTCCTTTTGAGTCCAACCTTTTCTTCTCCCCGTGACAAAGCATAAATCATGGACACCAGAAAGTAAGGTGGACCTCAGGAAATCTCAAAAGACTGAGAAGCTTACATTCCTCCTCAGGAGGGAAGGGTGGGGTGTTTTTAGCCCTCTCTGGAACCTAAAAGGAAAAACATGAGTTGCGTGCCATGGAAAGGAGACAAGGTCAAATCTGAATCATTGGAGCTGCCCCAGGCAGCACCCCCACAAATCTACCATGAGAAACAGCGCAGGGAGCTCTGTGCTCTGCACGCCCTCAATAACGTCTTCCAGGACAGCAATGCCTTCACCCGGGAAACGCTGCAAGAGATTTTCCAGAGGTAGGGAACTCCCCTTCTCGTTCGGGTCTTCATACATATAGTTTTTGCTCTTTCTGAATTTCTGTGCATGGGGCAACTTCTCTGCTGCATAAACCTTCAAACTAACAGGTCTTATTAGCTAGATGCTGTTAGCAGGTGTAAGGGACACAGGAATGGGAAAGAGAATAATCAGGACCATTTACTGAGCACCTCCAGTGGGCTAGGGTCAGTGCTAAGAGCCTCAGTGGTGTTATCTCAAGTGATCCCCTCTACAGTCCATTGGAATTGTAATTATTTCCATTTTGTGGATAAAGACAGGACTCAGAGGAGTTCAGTAATTTGTCCAAGGTAACATAACAAGAAATGAAGCCAAGCTTAAATCCAGGTTTGTTGCTGTGCTGTTGACCACGGTGATATTAATGCCGCTCAAGTCCTGCCCTCAAGGAGTTTAAGAGTTTAGAAGGGGAACCAGATAGGTACACACTCAATCACCTGTCATCAGAGTTGAAATGTTGTGGGTTCCGTAAGAAAGTTCTTGCACAATACTCAGCTTCTCTGTGAAGCCATGTGCTGGCCTTGGTGCTTTTTATATGGTGTTTTGTTTAGCTCTCTTAGTTGATTTACTGTCTCTTTTTTACTGATAAAGAAAGAGAAGGAAAGGTCAGGTAATGTCCAAACAGCTTTGAAGTAGCAAAGCTATAATTTGAGGCTGACTCTAGGTCCTCTCCCCTTTCTACTTCATTCCAGATGGCCTTTCTTATCTACTTTGCAAAGTGCTACCAGACAGGTTGATAGAAGTTCAGCTTTTTTCTCTCAGCTTTGATGTTTTAAAACTTTTCTCTCAAAGAGTTTGAGAAATGGTTTGGCAGTGTCTGGATAAGCAGCATGTCTGCAGTCCATAGCAACTTTGGCAGTGAGCCTGTCTCACTACTCTAGCTACTAAAGAGTTATCCTGCTCAGTTCTCAAGTGCGAAGAAAGCTCAGGAATTCTTCAAGCAGTGCATATTGGCAGTTACAGAAGATCCTTCTCTGACTCCATTCAGAGATGAAATTATGGCCCCAGGAGGGCCTGAATTACAGCTGAGAGCAACCTATCTGGGGTGATTTTTGAAGCATAGGTATGGACCATTTACCCTAAAAGAACCATAGGCCCTCTTTTAAAAGAATGTTAATCTTGGTGTGCTGACAAAGTTATAATGAGGGTAATTATTTTCCAAGGTCAATAATAACCATAGTAATGCCTTAGCAGGGCAAATGTGTCCTTTGCATCATAGCCATTACCTGGCAAGTAGAATGAACTCTTCAGGCAACAGGGCCCTGGGAGATGAGATAATTTGTCTCAGATTGCTGGAGGCCAGTCCTTTAGACTGCTCCCATTTGGCCAGCCATTAATACATCTTCTACTCCTGATTGAATATTTGCAAATTATTTCCTAATCGAAGACTAGGGAGAAGGAAAAGACCCCGAGTGCTTGAATGTGCTTAATACTTTGAACTCTGACAAGCTTACAACCTTATTAGGAGTGATCCTAGGAAACCAGAATTCACCTTAAGCAATTTACCCAGTTTCACTCAACTAGCAAAAGTCAAGTACAAGATTCTGTGTGTCCATTTAGAAGTTTTTCACAGATAAATTTGGCCCGGGTCAACATGATGATAACCACTAACACAGATGAGCGCTCACTCTGTACGAGCACTGTTCTGACTGCTTTCCTTGTGTTAACTTGCTCCTGACACCCATTTTACAAGGTAGATCCTGTTACTTCTGATTTTTCCAGATGGGAACATAGACCTATTAATCGCAGGATTTGGACCCAGGCTTTGTGAATGGAGGACCTGCTTTCCTAACTACTCTGCTCCTTCCTGAATATTGGGAAGGGATGTCAGAGCAATTATATCGTCAGTAGCCGCTCACCCTTCTAGGAAGTTGGGCCTGGGTCTGAAGATGTGGACTGTGATTATAAGCTGTTTGTGGATAATAGCAGGACTCTTTCAGCTGTGTTTTCCCCGATTGAAAGAATGCTAAATATTTGCTAAACTCACATAGAACCAAAGTTCTGTTCTGGCTTTTGAAGCTTTAGCAAGTTGTACTGCATTCTCCAGTTACCTGTCAGCATGATGTAAATGTCCATGTAAATACGAGAATATTTGTACCTTACCACTCCAGAGGTGGCATTCTGTACAGAGTATTTAACATGGGAAGATTCTGTGTGGATACACAGAAACAAAGAAGTGTGAAAGGAATCAGAGCGGGGGAAAAAAAGGGAGAAGAGGTGAGGGAGAGAGGATGGAATTTTTTAAGCAAACATTTACTAGCTGCCTGCAGTGTGCCAGGCACCACTCGGCACTGTAAAGAAAGCAAGCTGAACAAAACTTAGCCACAGAGAAGTAATACAGCTCAGAACTGTACATTGACCCAGCTTGAGAATAGATTTAAGTGAATTAGAACTTTGGAATTTAGAGCAGTTTAAAGGGAAAAAGATAATCTGTTTGGATCTTAACAGAAAAGAGTAATGTTGACAGTAATGTTAACTAGATAATTTAAAATTCCCAGATCCAAAGTTCTGTGTTTTGAAGATGTTGATAAATGGTAGCAATGGGGAAAAGTTTTTGATTAATGCCATTTGTTGAGAGGAAGTTCATCCCTGTAGTTGAATTCTAGCCAGGTAGAAGAAATACAAAAGCAGGGTGGAGTTTCAGTGCAGTTGTGGGTATGAGATGACTCATGGTAGAAATGGAAATGAATAGGGATTTGGAAAGGACTAAGCTAATGACAGCAACACAGGAACAGGGAAGAGACAGTCAGGTGTGACAGGCTCAGTCAGGATTTGAAGATAGTGGTCACGATTGTAGTAATAGCAGAGAGGTTGTTGGAAAGGATGAACAACTGAAATTGGAGAAAAGATCAAACTATAAGGGATTATAGATACTGGTGAACATCCTGTACCACAGAGAAGCCCTTCTACCCACCCCCCCCCCCATTAAAAAGTCCCTGAGCACACATTTAAAGGAAGGAGCCACATTTAAAGGTATGGTGGTTGTAAACTGAGAAAACGTGTTGTTGAGTGTTAACCTCTAGAGATTTAAATTTTCTTATCCAAGGGCCAGGCAGACTCCTCCTGCTCATCGCCACCACCTACAGAATCCTTTGGTGTGCCTGGCCCTGTAATCTGTGCTTTATGTATTTAAAAATTTTAAAACACGTTAGGAGGTCCCAGGCCATATTTTCTAAGGTCACACCTCTTCAGAACTGATAAAAAGGAAAAAACTGAGAGAAAATGAATCTTGATGAAATGTTTCCACATCTCCTTTTCATTGAAACCTGAAACATCATCTTAGACAAACACAGAACCCATCTTTTCACTTGTGAATGACTTCACATCTCATGGCTCTTATGTCTGCCTTGGTGACAAAAATGAGAGGCTAGTGTATAGTTCAGAATCTCTATGGAAATTATTAAGACAGTCTTTAACAGGAGTTTGCTGCGGAATCTCAAGAAAACATTCCACTGAGACAGAGTAGAATTCCCATGGGATTCAGCGGGAGCAGGTATTGCGGTATCCAGGAGACTGTTGAGTGTAGCTTTAGGTTTAGAGGTGGATTCCTAGCTCTGCTACTTACTAGCTGTACATGACTGTATAAGCCACCCTGACCTCTGTACCTCAGCTTCCTTGTTTACACTGTGGGGCTAATCTCAAGATTGTTGGAAGGATTACGTGATAAATCTCTTAAAAGTAGCTAACACAGTGGGCACCTGATTATTGTTAAAGTAGAAACAAGTACTGGTTTAATGGGCACAATGGATAAATCCCATTTCTTCAAAATATTTTTTATCTTTTTTTTTTTTTTGGCTGCACCCAGCCTGCAGCAGCTTAGTTTCCCAACCAGGGATTGAACCCATGCTCCTGAACAGGAAGCACAGAGTCTGAACCACTGGGCCACCAGGGAAGTCTCTGGATTCCACTTACTCAAATGACCTCTCCTCTAGGATTGAGACGGAAACCATTCTTGGCCTTCCCTATATTGATTGGTTTGGCAAACACATGGTTATTCAGTTGCTAGTGCCCAGCTATGAGAGATACAGTCACCCCTTCACTTTGGGCATTTATTTAGCCACTCCTTCATCGGCTATTTCACTGGGCAAGTGTGAAATTACTGAATTCTTCAGTGGTCCTATAAGATAGGAATAGTTCCCATTTTACAGGTAAGCTAACAGGTGTGGAGATTAAATCTCAAAATTGATACTGATGCTGCTTGGATGTGAACTCAAATACGTGTGGTCCTTAGATCGCTCTCTTTTTTCCTACTACGTTGGAGTCAAGAAGGGTTTCATGGAAAAGGTTGGGTATTAGGTGGAACTTGAAAAAGCTTTAGGATTTAGCTCGGAACAAGGACGAGGCTAAAGAAGAGAGGCCACATGGCCATGGTACCTGAAGTACACTAAGCCCCATGAAAGGGAAAAGCACATCAAGTGGGGCTGCGAGGGTTAGAGCTGGCCAACGAGGCAACTGGCTCCATCGGCAGCTCTTACGTAAGTAATTGAAATGACACTTTGGTGAATGTGGCAGGAACATACAGGCTGAGTAGGTGGAAGGAGTGTTTAGAAGCACGGAGGTCAATTTAGGAACCTGTTTCAAAATATCCAGGTGTGAGATGAGGGGCCTCCAGTTAGGGGGAGAGAGTAGGAATAGACAGGCAAGGGTTTGAATCTGAGATAGAAGATGTAGGACAAGGGGAAGACGCCCTTGGAAACTCTAGTCCTCGAAGATGCACTTCAAAAAACTGCAGTCAAGGATGTTTGGGAACTGAAACATTTTACTACCCACCCTCCCCAAACCCCACCCCCAACCCCTGTCTCCTCGAGACTCAAGGTAAATATTAGCATTTTAGGGGCTTCAAGGAATCCTGCAGGAAACCTGTTTCCTTGATTCATTCAGCTACTGTATTGAGCACCTTCTGTGGTCCTTTGGGAACACACTGAGGGGACAGCACAGCACTCAGGTTCAAGCCTGGTTGGGAGTTAGGTGGTAAAAGAGGTGGAAGACTTGGCAGTTTCTCTACTGGGACCTTCATGCATCTACTGGCTGGAGACTTCACTGAAGGTCGAGACACTATTGAAAAGTTGGTGAAGGAAAGCAATTCGATATATCTTGAGATAGGCTTTCTCCCATAGGCTTTCTCATTTGATCTAAGTGCCCAAGAATGCACTGAGAGCCTTTATCCCAGAGCCTTTATCCTATCAAACTACATTTTAGACCCAAGCCAAGGGACTTGGCTGGCCTTTCCTCTTATTAGCCCACAGGCAAATCAGAAAACATGTCCAGTAGTAACCTGGGCTGTAATTAAATTGGAGCAGGTGGATGTAAGAGGAAATGACTGGGAGAAAGTTAAGGTTGGCCAGTCAGAAAAGGTCTCTAGGGCAGTAACACTTGAGACCCACATGATGAGGAGCAGGCCGAGTGGAGATGTAGGGGAAGAGCATTCCAGACATTGGAGACAGTGAGTGCAGAGGCCCGAAAGAGAGAAAGAGCTTGTGTGTCCAGGTAGTAGACAGAAGGTCTTTGTGCTGCGAGGTAGTGATGAGGTCAGCAGAATCCTAAGGGTCTTACAGACCTGCCAATGTCATTTAGATCTATTTAAGTGCTTTGGGAGCCTTGAAGGCTTTAAGCAGTGGCAAGAGTATGTTGGAAAAATACCAGTATGGTTGCTGTGTGTAGAGTCTAAGATCTCTTAAGTTTTTAGAGTTGACTGCAAGATCTGATTCTCTTCTGGAGATGGCAGTTAGCAGCCTCCTAGATAGCCGCTCTCCACCTGTATTCCTGAGGAACTCACGACGCTTCCTTGGGGTGAGAGGTGTGCTGCCCCTGCCTTTCCGCAGGTCCTGGCCTGTGCGGCCTGCGAAAGCAAATTAATAGGATTGGAAATGCCTCCAGAACTGACCTTATCTGAAGATGGAGGAGTGGCTAAAGAGGCCTGACCCAAAGATGGCTTAAAGCCAGCAGGCGAACCAGACTGCAGTTGAGTTTTGCTTGTCTGGTGGCAAAAATATTTTTTCAGTTGGCGTATTTTCTTTCAAATTCCAGTATTTCACACACATGTATATTTGGAATACCTTTAGGTGGTTCATGCATTTCAGGTTAATACTGTTTTTAATTGCTTTCCCTGGGGCCCCAGTTGATACATTGATGTTACCTGTGTGTAGGCCTTTATTTAATAATTAATAATTACCAAGTATGCAGGCCTTAAATAGAAAGCATTTAAATTGTAAAAAATAAAACTAATGACAGATACTACCCATGCAAATCAAAATATCAAATACTATTTTCTAATGTTAAAAAAGGCTGTATCAAAGCAGGAAGATCAGCAAAGAAAATTTCAGAAAAGGGAAATCTGGGGATTTCATAAATGAGAGATTTCTTTCTTTATATCCATTGAATTCACTATAGACGCACTTTCTAAATGGCAGGCAGATAGGCGCCACCACTGCTGAATTACCGTTTTGCATCAAAAGATAAATCCCTAGGACAGCAGGAGCTCAGACTACAAAATACTTTAGTAAAAAACTGGTTACGTTAACTTGAGTGGACGGCAACGGGCTTCCAGGGGCAGTGGTGTAAAGTGTCTTCTGTCCCTGCCAGTGTGGGGCCAGGAGGGCTTGGGCTGGCCAGCCAATCTCAGCTTCCCTCCTGTCGCATTTGCAGGTTGTCGCCAAACACCATGGTGACCCCCCACAAGAAGAGCATGCTGGGAAATGGGAACTACGATGTGAACGTCATTATGGCAGCACTTCAGACCAAAGGCTATGAAGCTGTTTGGTGGGACAAGCGCAGGTAATCGAACCAGGCTTGACTTGAAGGGATCTGACGCTCAGCTGGAAAGGAAGCTGGGGTGGGGTTACAGCCGGGGAATCCTGGGGAGTTGGCTGACACTGTGGAGCCTGACTCCGTTTGTGTTCTGCAGGGATGTTGGCGCCATTGCTCTCACAAACGTTATGGGCTTCATCATGAACCTGCCCTCCAGCCTGTGCTGGGGTCCCCTGAAGCTGCCACTCAAAAGGCAGCACTGGATCTGTGTTCGAGAGGTGGGAGGTGCCTACTACAACCTGGACTCCAAACTGAAGATGCCCGAATGGATTGGAGGCAAGAGCGAGCTCAGGTACCTGTGTGGCTGGTGTAGTGGCAGGTTGAACTTACCTTTGGGTATTTGACAAGGCAAGTGAAATTCCTAGCTCTGTGGATCCTCTCCCTGTTGTTACTTAGAATCATAGGGTCTTAGATTTAAAAGACCTGAATCTTCCATGGCCCCAGAGGATGTTAAGTCCCCTGGTGGAGAAGTGCCATTACCTTGGATGCTGGCTTTCTGGTTTGGTGGGACTGCCCTTGTAACATTCTCCAACTTAGACAATTGTGACAGTATAGCTGCCAGTTCGGAGAAGGGAAGACAGACATTTGGGCCACAGAGGGCTAAATTTTCTTAGGACCAAAGAAGAAACCTTTTCTTTCTTTTTTTTTTTTTTTTACAATTAGAAGTTCTTTAGAATACTTGGGGCTCTCTTCCTCACAGAACTGGCTACTGTTGGCAGTAACATATGAGGATGAGCAAAAGTTCAGATTGGAAATTTAACTGGAAAGATTGAGAGGTAACCAAACGTGGAGTGCCCCAAGAACAAGACGACTAGATTGTGTTCAGGACTGCCAAGGGTATAAATAACAAGGTTACTGCCTGGCAGTGAACATGTGGCCCCAAGACTGGCATCTGCAGTTTTGCTAGCATTTCATTTTCTCTCATCTACCCTTTTTTTCCTGTAGGAAGTTTCTAAAACATCATTTGCGAGGAAAGAACTGTGAACTCCTGCTGGTGGTACCAGAAGAGGTGGAGGCCCATCAGAGCTGGAGGGCTGACGTGTGATGCAGTCCTACCCAGCCTCCGGCACCTCAGCCCCCTGGAATCCTCCGTGATGTGCTGCGGCCTCTGCCGTGGGTCCGCCCTTGCCACTTCCCCAAACATCTCATCGGGTTTTTTCCCTCTGATTTGACAGTGCAATAGGACAGACACGTGGACTGTTAGAAGAACCAACCAGCGTTACTCGCTCCTGGAAAAGGAAGGCAGGAGCTCTGTGTGCTTAGGGCGAGCTGTGGAGACCTTGGTTTTATTTTAAAGAGAAGGAAGGTGGGTCTCAGCTGCCTCTCCCGGCTTCTGTGAGGGCTTGGCAGAGGCTCTGCTGGAGTTCACTGCTGCTCTGACCCCCGCGGGACGCTGCCTCCCCATCCCCTTCCCTGGCAGCTGGTGAATCTGAACACAGTCCAGACAAAGCCCATGGGACTGGCTTGAAGGCCTCAGAGCAGGAAGGCCTCTCAGGAAACCATCTCCAGAGCTGCAGCAGCCGCACAGCAGGCTGAGTCCAGCCCTCAATGCCACCCTGACCCCATTTTTAGGAGTGGTTTATGGTCGTCCTTGAAGTTTGATAATGAAAAGTTCTCTAATATTTCATGCCAGGTGGTTGAATCCTGCAATATTCTAACATGACAGGGTGAGCTAGATACCTAAGAGGATGTGGCCAGAGCCAGGCTGGGGACAGGCACGGACAGCCTGTCTGCCTCACTCCAGCTTTGTCCCCGCCACTTCACTGCACTGGTTTAGAAGGTTTGGGGACACAAGACAGGCCAAAGGGCAGTTTTCCCAGCTGACCCACCCCGGCAAAATCAGAAAAAAATAAGACTGCCTTTACCATCAAATTCTACTAGTTTGAGACAGTGTTGGGCAAGGGAAGTATTGTGAAGCTAAGCCCTCAGAGATTTGGAGCAGCTCAAATTAGTAGAAGTCTTAGGCTTGGAGTCACTCTGGTGACCAGAAGCAGGGCCCTCACGTTGGGTAGATATGTGCATTCTGCTTAGGACCTGGGTTTGTCATCTCTCTGGAGTTTCCTTTACAGATCAACTGAGAATTGACCCCCCCTACCTCTTTAAAGAGCTGTAGGCCACTTTTCTCCTGGTAACTTTGGAAAACAGGAGAAGTGTTAGACTACACCGCCTGTCACCAAAGGGGCCGTGGTGGTCTCAAGGCAGGGGGGCAGGCAGGGGTGGCCTGTTCAGCCCTTCACAGATCAGTGGTCTTGGCAGGTCTGAGAGCTGCCCCACTGGCCAGACTCCTCTCCAGCAGCAGAGCCAGCCTGGGGCTTGCATGTCCAGCCTGAGCAAGCTTAACGGGATGAAGCTGAGGCTTTCTCCCCACTGTGACTGGAGTGCATGTTTACACCAGCACCTTTTCTGCACATGTATCTTCAATCCCACAAGGCCATTTTTTTAACGCTGAGTAACAGAGGCCACCAAGCAACTACTGCGTTTCACCCTCTCAGCAAGTGGCCGCAGTCTCTTCTGCACCATTTTCTACACCAGACCTGCTTGGCACCACAGGGAGCTCGTCACCCCTGCACAATGACATTCCAACCACCACCAGCCAGAAGTTACAGCCAACCTTGCTGACTGTCACAAGCAGGACCTTGGGTCCATTGGCACGGTCAGTGATGTAAGCCATCTCCTGGGAGGAGGAGGAAACTCCTCACCACCAGTCTGCTTGGGCCTGTGCAGACAGCACTTCAAAGGAGTCCTCATGCACTTGGGAGTCCATAAGCCAATGGGATATGCAAAGACGCTTAACCATTTCAGGGCTGGTTCCTCTGTTCATATCCAATTCTGGTGCTTAGGAACAGGGACCTATGCTGATGCCCAAGGGCAGAAAGCCCCACTTCCTTTAAGGAAGTGGGCAGGCCTGACCCTGATGTCCAGTAAGGGGCAACCCTAGGCTTTTTGTTTTTTCTTGCTTTTATTCCTTTTTGTTGGCCTTGTGCTGGGTTTGTTTACAAAAGATGTATTTTGTTTAACCAAATATTAAAAATGGAAAACTCCATAAATTTCACGTCTGAATTCTGTAACTATGTACATTTTAAAAAGTGAACTTTAGCTTTAAAAGGCATTCACAACTGCTCTAAGTCCTCTTTTAGAGACATACTTTGCTTTGGTCAAACCTCTCACTTCAAAAATCCAGACAAAAGATTCACCAAGTACGACTTGATTCAAAAGAAGTCTAAGACATTTCTCAATTTAACTTAAAAAACTAGGCTCCACAATATGAAGAACCCTAACCTTCATCTAAGTACAAGTTTTCTTTATTGACAAGTAATATATTTTTCCCTGATTAACAAGTAGCATTTCAAGAGGGCCTGGAGGCCCCAGCATCAAGTACATTGCAGGATTCTAAGTAGGACTGTCTAGATTTGAATTCCGATCAGGCATTTTCTGTTCAGCCCGGAGCAGATCGTTTTAACCTTTCTGGGACGGTTTTCTTCTGTAAAATGAGAATACTACCACCTCCTAAATTGTATAAGAAGGTTCCAGCAACCCACATGAAAGGCTTAGTGTTGTTACTAGCACAATGCCAATAAAAACGTATGTTAAGTGGAAAATACAGAGTGCAAAGAGCTACAGCTGGATTCACTAGTAAGAGCTCATCAGCAATTACGGTTGATCCTCAAACAGCACAGGTTTGAACTATGCGGGTCCACTCTATACATGAAATTCTTTCAGTGAATACTACAGTACCACAATCTGTGGTTGAACTGCAGACCCACACAGGGCCGTTGAAAAAAAAACTGCAGAGACTTGGTTGCATGGAGGGTTAGTCCCCCCAACCCTTTATTTTTCAAGGGTTAATTGTATTTTTTAAAAAAGAACAAACCCAAGATGTACTTGCTACCTTCCTATTCCCACACTAGAAATCAATACTGTCATTCTTTACAAGTCCTTTATAATTTTTTCTTTTTTTGGATTTGCTGCATGGCCATGTGGAATCTTAGTTTCCTGACCAGGGATCAAACCTGTACCCCCTGCAGTGGAAGTGCAAAGTCCTAACTACTGAACCACTAGAGAATTCTCCAGGTGGCTCAGTGGTAAAGAATCTGCCTGTCAATGCAGTTACAATCTCTGGGTCAAGAAGATCCTGGCAACCCACTCCAGTACCCTTGCCTGGGAAATCCCATGGGTAGAGGAGCCTGGCGGGCTATAGTCCATGGGGTCGCAAAGAGACACGACTTAGTGACTGAAACGTCGTCGTCGTAGACTGCAAGTTCATGAACCCAGTCCTCTGTTGCCAGACCTGAAAGTGACTGCTGCAACTCAGAGAGGGTCTTGGACAAAGAGGAATTTTTTACCTTTTTGGCCTTAAGGGGTCAATCAGTATTAAATGGTGCTGCTGGCTTAGGTGAGAGAAAACATGAGGGGCAGCCTTTGTCCTGCTAAAATGGTCCAAGTAATTTCCGGGTATGTATCACAAGCACTTGGAAGATATTTTTTGGTTGGAATCATTTTTTTTTTAATATTTAAATACAAAATGTGAGCACTGACTTTTTTTTCCTTTTTAGACACATATACACACAAGTCTAACAGCCGAAATATTGGAGGAAATGAGCTCCTGCTCTGTCCTCCAGTCCCCATCTTGTGGCTGAAGCTGCCAGCCCTCCCTCCATCCTTTCCAACATACACAGAAATTCACAGTGGCTGCTTTGCAGCAGAGCTGTAATTAATGCATTTTGTATTTTATCTTGTGTGCACATCCCTCCCCAACATCTCCATTCTATTAACGGTCAGGAGCATATCCTTCTCCACGGCATCAGTTCCCACCCCAGCAAGGGAATAGTGAGATCTTCCACCAGGAGTAATTTAGTGAGGGGGGGTGGGTGGCCAGAGCTGGAGTAACCGTCTGCGTTGCTGCTCTCTGGTATCAGCATTGAGGAGAGAAGAAATAAGTCAGGACAGTGGAGGGCACAGCTGCAAGTGAGGAGTCTCTCCATGAGCCAATGTGGGGAGAATTCCCGCCACCAGGTTTATAGAGCCATGTGCCAAAGTTTAAAAAAAAAAAAAAATCCAATAATCAGCAGTTCAAACACTATTGAATTTTCAAACTTCTTCCCACCAAGACAGGTCAAATATAGCAGTAGCAATCTAGATTTTTCCAGGAAGTGAAGGTAGAGCCCCCGGCATTCCTCCTGACAGCCCTGTATTAGGCCCTAGAAGTATCTGGAAAAGAAAAGGAGGGGTGTAAGGCATTGTACAGACCCAAGGGTCTCATTTTCATCATACCTGTCTGGGCAGACAAGGTCTATGAAAACAATGTTGCGAAAATGGTACCCAAAGGGCTTGGGCCAGATCCCAATCCTGCATGGCACATTAGCTGCCCTACCTAGGTGCCGGAGGAATAAACAAACTTGTGTCGCCACTATTGGCAAAAAGCCCAGGGTCTGGGCTCACCTGCCGTTGCTGCAGCTGCTGCTGTTGCTCCATCTGTAACTTCTCAGTTTCAAAGACGACCGGAAGAACCAGGATCATGAAGGAAGTGGTTCCAATCCACAAGGCTGCCCTGGAAAACCTGCACAGGGAGCATGAGCGTGACGGCGAGACAAAAACAGCTTCCCCAAGAACGAACTAGTAACCAAACCTCTCACCCTGCACACACTGATGTTTTTGATAAACGTGTTCTACCCAATCCCTGCACCGTGCTCCTGCCACAAACAGGAGGAGCAGTCTGGGGGCTGTACACTTAATAAGAGTCTGAACTGAGTTCTCACAATGCTGCTTTTATTACACATAATCTGATCCTCACAATGACCCCCCACCCGATAAGAAGCCTCACTTTACAGAAGAGAAAATCAAGACCAAGAAAGGTTAAGGTGGCACCAATCCGAGGTCACTCAGTGATCGAGGTGGCCTCCAACCCAGGTCTGCTGCTTCCAAAGCCCGTGTTCATTCAGGGCACCTCGGTCACGCCAGGCACATCCCAATGTCTTGACCCTTGTCCCTTACCTGTACATTTTTTGAGCCACGAAGAGGGAGAGATCAAAAGTGGCTCCAGCCGCGGACCGGACCCTCTCCGGGAACATCTCCGTCAGACCCCACAGTCTCTCCGAGAGGGTTTCATCTAGCTGTGGTGGAGGAGGCGTGGATATGGGCCGAAGCTGCGGCAACCACCCCGGACGCCGGGACACCCCGGTCCAAGCAGGGCCTCACCCCGCCTCCAGGAGACGCCTCCGCTGGGACCTCTCCAGGCTCCGCGATGCGCCTTAGTCCAGATTCCGCAGCACGCGGATCCCACACCCCCACTCCCTGCCCACACCTCCCAGCCCCTCTCTGCCCTGCGGCGCTCAGTACCTCCTCGTCGTCTTCCTCCTCCAGCTCCTCCTCAGGCTTCTCGGCATCGCCTTTCGGAAGCAATTCGTCCGCGGACAGAGGCGCCCCAGGGCCGGCGGCGGCGGCAGCCATGGCTGTGAGGGGGCACCGGAAGCGAAAAAGAAGAAGCGAGTGCAGCGACGACGGCGGATAGAGCCGCTCTTCCGGGAGCCGGAGCTTGGCGGACTGGGGAAGAGCGCCGCCGTCTGGCGGATTGACTTCAGTTCAGTCAGTTCAGTTCAGTCGCTCAGTCGTGTCCGACTCTGCGACCCCATGAATTGCAGCACGCCAGCCCTCCCTGTCCATCACCAACTCCTGGAGTTCACTCAGACTCACGTCCATCGAGTCAATGATGCTTCACTGGCCTTCAAAAGGCAGACGGGAACGTGACACAACTGGAAAACTTGTTAAGGCAGAGAGTCGGGTGTGCCCGCGCTAATTCTGTTCAGTGGACTTAGGGTGAGTCTGGAAATCTGCATTTTATTAATAACAAGCCTCCCAGATATCACACTTCAGTTCAGTTCAGTCGCTCAGTCGTGTCCGACTCTTTGCGACCCCATGAATCGCAGCACGCCAGGCCTCCCTGTCCATCACCAACTCTCGGAGTTTACCCAAACTCATGTCCATCAAGTCGGTATATCACACTTAGGCCAACACTAGAAAGCAAAATGGCTGTCTGGGGAGGCCTTACAAATAGCTGTGAAAAGAAGAGAAGCGAAAAGCAAATGAGAAAAGGAAAGATGTAAGTATCTGAATGCAGAATTCCAAACAATAGCAAGGAGAGATAAGAAAGCCTTCCTCAGCAATCAATGCAAAGAAATAGAGGAAAACAACAGAATGGGAAAGACTAGAGATCTCTTTATGGAGAAGGCAATTGCACCCCACTCCAGTACTCTTGCCTGGAAAATCTCATGGACAGAGGAGCCTGGTAGGCTGCAGTCCATGGGGTCTCTAAGAGTCAGCCAGGGCTGAGCAACTTCACTTTCACTTTTCACATTCATGCATTGGAGAAGGAAATGGCAACCCACTCCAGTGTTCTTGCCTGGAGAATCCCAGGGACGGGGGAGCCCAGTGGGCTGCCGTCTATGGGGTCCCACAAAGTCGAACACGACTGAAGTGACTTAGCAGAGATCTCTTCAAGAAAATTAGAGATACCAAGGGAACATTTCATGCAAAGATGGGCTCGATAAAGGACAGAAATGGTATGGACCTGACAGCAGCAGAAGATATTAAGAAGAGGTGGCAAGAATACACAGAAGAACTGTACAAAAAGGATCTTCACGACCCAGATCATCACGATGGTGTGATCACTCACCTAGAGCCAGACATCCTGGAATGTGAAGTCAAGTGGGCCTTAGAAAGCATCACTACAAACAAAGCTAGTGGAGGCGATGGAATTCCAGTTAAGCTATTTCAAATCCTGAAAGATGATGCTGTGAAAGTGCTGCACTCAATATGCCAGCAAATTTGGAAAACTCAGCAGTGGCCACAGTACTGGAAAAGGTCAGTTTTCATTCCCATCCCAAAGAAAGGCAATGCCAAAGAATGCTCAATCTACCACACAATTGCACTCGTCTCACATGCTAGTAAAGTAATGCTCAAAATTCTCCAAGCCAGGCTTCAGCAATACGTGAACCGTGAACTTCCTGATGTTCAAGCTGGTTTTAGAAAAGGCAGAGGAACCAGAGATCAAATTCCCAACATCCGCTGGATGATCAAAAAAGCAAAAGAGTTCCAGAAAAACATCTATTTCTGCTTTATTGACTATGCCAAAGCCTTGACTGTGTGGATCACAATAAACTGGAAAATTCTGAAAGAGATGGGAATACCAGACCACCTGACCTGCCTCTTAGGAAACCTGTATGCAGGTCAGGAAGCAACAGTTAGAACTGGACATGGAACAACAGACTGATTCCAAATAGGAAAAGGAGTACGTCAAAGCTGTATATTGTCACACTGCTTATTTAACTTCTATGCAGAATACATCATGAGAAATGCTGGGCTGGAAGAAGCACAAACTAGAATCAAGATTGCCGGGAGAAATATCAATAACCTCAGATATGCAGATGACACCACCCTTATGGCAGACAGTGAAGAGGAACTCAAAAGCCTCTTGATGAAAGTGAAAGAGGAGAGTGAAAAAGTTGGCTTAAAGCTCAACATTCAGAAAACGAAGATCATGGCATCTGGTCCCATCACTTCATGGGAAATAGATGGGGAAACAGTGGAAACAGTGTCAGACTTTATCTTTCTGGGCTCCAAAATCACTGCAGTTAGTGATTGCAGCCATGAAATTAAAAGACACTTACTCCTTGGAAGGAAAGTTATGACCAACCTAGATGGCGTATTCAAAAGCAGAGACATTACTTTGCCAACAAAGGTCCATCTAGTCAAGGCTTATGGTTTTTCCAGTGGTCATGTATGGATGTGAGAGTTGGACTGTGAAGAAGGCTGAGCGCCGAAGAATTGATGCTTTTGAACTGTGGTGCTGGAGAAGACTCTTGAGAGTCCCTTGGACTGCAAGGAGATCTAACCAGTCCATTCTAAAGGAGATCAGCCCTGGGTGTTCTTTGGAAGGAATGATGCTAAAGCTGAAACTCCAGTACTTTGGCCACCTCATGCAAAGAATTGACTCATTGGAAAAGACCCTGATGCTGGGAGGGATTGGGGGCAGGAGGAGAAGGGGACCACAGAGGATGAGATGGCTGGATGGCATCACTGACTCGATGGACGTGAGTCTGAGTGAACTCTGGGAGTTGGTGATGGACAGGGAGGTCTGGCGTGCTGCAATTCATGGGGTTGCAAAGAGTTGGACACAACTGAGCGACTGAACTGAACTGAACTGAATCCAGTTTCATTTCCCTGAGGGCTGTATTTGGTGGGAGTAAATTAGAGAGCTGGAGATTTATTGGTCTTCTGGGAAAATGTGAAGTTAACAATCTCAATGTATTAACATAAAGGTGAGTTAACACTCAAGTATCAGACATCATTTGTGTCCGAAGGTGGGTGTTTGGGGGTGTTCATTTAATCCTCAGATCAACCTACAGGTGCTATTTCCCCCATTTTAGAAATGAGATCGAGGCACAGCACAGGGTTGCTGCAAGTATTCCTGAAGGATGGATTTCTAGAAATGGGTTTCCTGGACAAAAAGTTGTTCACTCAGTCATGTCTAACTCTTTGTGACCCCATGGACTGCAGCACTCCAGGCGTCCCTGTCCATCACCAACTCCTGGAGCTTGCTCAAACTCATGTTCATCCAGTTGGTGATGCTCTCATCTCATCATCTGTCATCCCCTTCTCTCCCTGCCTTGAATCTTTCCCAGCATTAGGGTCTTTTCCAGTGAGTCAGTTCTTCACATCAGGTGGCCAAAGTATTGGAGCTTTAGCTTCATTCCTTCCAATGAATATCCAGGGTTGATTTCTTTTAGGATGGACTGATTGGATCTCCTTGCAGTCCAATGGACTCTCAAAAGTCTTCTCCAGCATCACAGTTCAAAGGCATCAATTCTTAAGCGCTCAGCCTTTTTTTATCATCCAGCTCTCACATCTGTACATTACTACTGGTAAAAACAAAAAATTAAGATCATGGCATCCAGCCAAAAAGTGTGAACATTTAAAATTTTGCTAGGTATCAGGTAACTGCCCTCAGAATTACAGTATCATATACTTTCACACGGAGAAGGCAATGCCAACCCACTCCAGCATCTAGCCTGGAAAATCCCATGGACGGAAGAGCCTGGTAGGCTGCAGTCCATGGGGCCTCGAAGAGTCAGACAGGACTGAGCGCGACTTCACTTTCACTTTTCACTTTCACGCACTGGAGAAGGAAATGGCAGCCCACTCCAGTGTTCTTGCCTGGAGAATCCCAGGGACGGGGGAGCCTGGTGGGCTGCCGTCTATGGGGTCGCACAGAGTCGGACATGACTGAAGCAACTTAGCAGCAGCAGCAGCAGCAGCATACTTTCACAATAATAAATGGAAGTATCCTTTTCTCCAAATTCTCCAAATTTTAATTTTTTGTCTATACAATGGATGAAAATTCTTCTTTTTATAATGTGCCCAAAAAGTTAACATAAGGGAAATTTAATATACCTCTTTAGCCAACTGACTGTGGAACCACAGACTCTCAGGACTGGACAGTCCCAATCCTTCTTTCATATTAGGCCATGGAGGGACGGGGACTCAAGAGATATACCTAGCCTTTGAGTTATGTAGGAATTCAGGTCCCCACGCAGGAGGAGGATTGTAACCTTAGGCTGAACACAAGATTCCTGGAGAACTGCCCTGTTATCTCACCACCAACCAATCAGGAGAAAGTCTGCACAGGATGGAAGATAAGGAAGACTGATCCCCTCCCCAAATGACTGTCCCTTTAAAAACTGTATGGTCAGCAGAATTTCAGAGTTGGCTTTGGACATGAGCCTGCTTCTCCCCAAGTTGTTGGCCTCTTGAATAAAGCCACCTTTCCTTTCCAACCAAGACTTGTCTCTGAGTACTGGCTTTTAAGCAATGTGCAGCTGAACCCGGTGTTTCCCCAGTGGCTCAGTGGTAAAGAATCCACCTGTAATGCAGGAAACTGAGGTTCGATTCCTGGGTCAGGAAGATCCCCTGGAGGAGGGCATAGCAACCCACTCCAGTATTCTTGCCTGGAGAAACCCATGAATGGAGGAGCCTGGCGGTCTACAGTCCACAGAGTCGCAAACAGTCGGACGTGACTGAAGCAACTGAGCATGCACGTGGTTGAACCTGAGTTCAGTAACAGGCTAGCTCTACAGAAATAAAAGATCAGCTTAATAGCCCAATGCCAATGGCATCTGGGGCTTCCCAGGTGGCGCTAATGGTAAAGAACCCATCTGCCAATGCAGGTTAGGCATAAGAGACGCCAGTTTGATCTCTGGCTGGGGAAGATCCCCTAGAGAAGGGAATGGCAATCTACTCCAGTATTCTTGCCTGCAGAATCCCATGGACAGAGGAAACTGGCAGGATACAGTCCGTAGGGTTGCACAGAGTTGGACACAACTGAAGCAACTTAGCAATGGCATCTGATTTCTTTTACAGGTTCTTTCAAAAAATGCTAGAAGACCAATATTCTTGAAGGGTTGAGAAGGCCATCTTGTGTGGAATCTACAGATATCATTGACTCTGATGAAATAAAATTCATACTATAGAAAGATAAGAAAAATTTAAACATAAAATCCTCCTTTGCCTTTGCGGCCTCCTCCCTCCCCTTTAGCATGTATTGTGACTGTTTTAACTAGACCTCCTTGTTGCTGTTGCTTAGTTGCTAAGTCCTGTCTGACTCTGCATGTCCAACCCCATGGTCTGCAGCACACTAGGCTTCTCTGTCCTCCACTCTCCTAGAGTTTGCTCAAATTCATGTTGATTGAGTTGGTGATGCCATCCAACCATCTCATCCTCTGTTGTCCCCTTCTTCTCCTGCCCTCAATCTTTCCCAGCATCGGGGTTTTTTCCAAAGAGTTGGCTCTTCAAGTCAGGTGGCCAAATATTGGAGCTTCAGCTTCAGCATCAACCCTTGCAATGAATGTTCAGGGTTGATTTCCTTTAGGACTGACTGGTTTGGGAGACCTCCTTGGGAGATAGATAGACTGCCTGAGGAAGGGTCACAACTCTTTAGGAGGTAGGCTTCCTTTTTTAAAGAAGTTTCTACTGTTTTATTTTTGGCCTTGAGCCACGTGGGATCTTAGTTCCCAGACCAGGGATCGAACCTGTACCCTCTGCAGTGGAAGAGCAAAGACTTAAACCACTGGACCCCCAAGGAAGTCTAGATAATCTTCCTTCTTAATCTCATAAAATGCAATGATGACCCATTGATCTGGATTGTGTCAACTGTCCATAATACGGGCCTTATGGGACTTCCCCAGTGGTCCAGTGGATACAACTCTGTGCTCCCAGTACAGGAAGCCAAGGTTTGATCCCTGGTCAGAGAACTAAGATCTCACATACCGCAACTACTGAGTTGGAGTACCACAATGAAGACCCAATGCAGCCAAAATAAATAAATATATAAAAATAAAATCTAAAAACAAACCCCCACAAAACCCAATAATAGGGGACTTCCCAGGTGGCCCAGTGGTTAAGACTGTGCTTCCACTGCAGGGGTGGGGGTGTGTGTTCGGGGCACAGGTTCAGTCCCTGATGGTGGTGATGGTTGTACAATACAATGAATGTATTAATATGATTTAACTGTATGCTTTAAAATAGTTAAGATGGTAATTTTTATGTTATGTGTTTTGCCACAAAAAAACTTTTTAATTAAAAGCCAAAATATCAGAATAACAAAAAAAATCAGAACTATCCTCCAAAAATCCCCCTAAAAGTGTCAGGGGTAGGGAAGGGCATCTTCTTCCCCCAACCCAACAGTGAATTCAAGGAGGAGTTGCTGGGGAGGAAGGAGGGAAAGCGTCATTGATTATCTTAAGGAGCAATGGTTCCGTGGCAGCAGAGGAGACACACGAGAAGACCGATGGCAGCCCAGAGCCTCTGTGGAGGGACAAGCTGCGGGTGCCATCAACGAGGGGTGATGTCCCACGCTGGGTACAAGGGTGACTCTGCCATCTGGATGGAGCTGAGGTGTTCTAGAACCGTGCCCCCAGCTCCTCTTATCCCCTACCCCTCAACTCTATAGTTTCCACCTTTTCTGTTTCTCTCGTATCAGAATGTGAGACTGGCAATACGGTAGTTCCTAATTTGGTTTGGTTCAGTGTGGGACATAGATCCCTTGGAGAATTTTACAAAAGTTCTAAGTACCCTCTCCCCAAAAACCATACACATCAGCCCATATGTGTACAATTATGCATATGGATCCCCTTACTAGGCCTCAAGATGTAATTTTTTTTTTTAGCATTTCTTTATTTTTGGCTGTGCCGGGTCTTCATTGCTGCTTCGAGGGTTTGTCTAGCAGCAGTGAGTGGGCTACTCTCTGTTGAGGTGTGCGGGCTTCCCGTTGTGCTGGGGAAGCCACCACACATCTCTTGTGTGGACCACAGGCTCTAGAGGGCTGGCTTAGTTGCCATGAGACACGTGGGATCCTCCCAGAGCAGGGATCAAACCTGTGTCCCCTGCATTGGCAGGTGGATTCTTAACCACTGGACCACCAGGGAAACCCCTTCTCTGGTTTTTTGCTCTTCCTCCCTCATACCCACAGAACTTTCTATCTCAGCTCTTCAATAATAGTTCTTCCCTAATGACACTCAGCTCAGAAATTTACAAGACGGTTGCAGTGATTACAAATGATAGCAAACATTAAGTAGACAGCACTACTTACTTGGGTGCCCCCCAAAGTAGTAGATTTGGTCAATAAAGCTTGGAGGAGGAAGCACTTTAGCCAGCATCTGATAGATGTATCTGACAAAAAGGTAAGATCTTGAAGGTATATAGCTTTTTTTTTTTTTTTGGCCACACTGCATGGCTTGAAGATCTTAGTTCCTTGACCAGGGACTGAACCCAGGCCCTCAGCAGTGAATGCAGAGTCTTAACCATGGAACTACCAGGGAATTCCCAAACCACATAGCATTTCAGTGTGTGTGTGTGTGTGTTTGTGTGGCAGGGGGTGGAGGGGGGAACCAAAAAGCTTTATGGTAGTGAGATACGGCTGATTGTTTTTCCCATTTCTTACAGATTTTCATTATCCTTGACTTATCCTTTGTGCCCAAAGATAATAAACAGTACAGTCCAAATCTCATCTATAACAGTATTAAGGTAGGTATCATGTGAACAATGAATACTGCTTAATCAAAGTGTGACATTACAATACTGGGAAAATGGAAATGGAAAAAGGTAGGGGCTAAGAGCTAAATCCTCATCTTCTTGACTTATCCTTAGACTCAGCTCACACAACACATTCATCAGCAAACACTGGTGGCTCCACCTTCAATTCCAGCCTAGAATCTGACTTCTCCTAAACTGCCACCTCTCTGGTCCCAGCCTTGCCCCCTTTCATCTGTTCTCACACACAGGGAAGCCAGAGGGATTTTTTTTTGTCAAATAAAAGTGAATCGGAAAAAAAAAAAAAAAAGTGAATCGGCTTTCCTCTGGTGAAACTCACCAATGGTTTGCTTCCCTCCTCACCCTAAATACAAGTGCTTCCTCACTGCAGAGCTGTTCCACACGGCTGAATCCCCATCAGGTGCCCGTGGTGGTGCAGAGGGAACCAGGACCCACATCACTGGGACCATGAAACACGCCCCTCCTGATTCCAAAGCTTTCAGTCCTGGATCCTTCCCTTCTATCTGGGTCATCTTGCTGAGCTTGTTTCTTCATCTAAAAGCAGGGGATGATGATAACAAACATGAGAATTTTTCATGAGAATTAGAAACATAGCCCTTCTTTGGTTTATGTCCCAATAAACCTGTCTCAGCCTTCTCATCCTCTGCCACCTCCTTCTTTTGCTTTCAGTCTTTCCCGGCAGCAGGGTCTTTTCCATTCAGTTAGCTCTTCGCATTAGGTAGCCAAAGAATTGGAGCTTCAGCTTCAGTTCTTCCAATGAATATCCATTTTGCTAGCCTGGAAAACTATTGTAAGTCAAAATACAGTTTATACTAAATGTATATCACTTTGGCGCCATTCTAAAAAGAGAGTCCCTTGGACTGCAAGGAGATCCAACCAGTCCATTCTGAAGATCAGTCCTGGGTGTTCTTTGGAGGGAATGATGCTAAAGCTGAAACTCCAGTACTTTGGCCACCTCATGCGAAGAGTTGACTCATTGGAAAAGACTCTGATGCTGGGAGGGATTGGGGGCAGGAGGAGAAGGGGATGACAGAGGATGAGATGGCTGGATGGCATCACCAACTCTATGGATGTGAGTCTGAGTGAACTCCAGGAGTTGGTGATGGACAGGGAGGCCTGGCGTGCTGTGATTCATGGGGTTGCAAAGAGTCGGACACGACTGAGCGACTGAACTGAACTGAACTGAAAGTCAAAACATTTTAAGCTGAACCGTCGTAAGACCATTGAACCACTGTCTACAGATGTCTAGCATCCAGGGTGCACAGTAAATGGTTGCTAAAGACACTGGCTGAGCAATAGGCAAGCTCTCCATTGCTCCTATTATTTGCACATGAAAACTTGCAGTCTCATCCAGTATCCTTTCTCAGTGTCTTCTAAGTTAGTCTCTCCTGCACCAGGAAGGAAGATTATGGGCTGGGGCTTCTCTATCTACCCCACAGGGAGCTGGCCCTGAGGATGGACTACATGAGGCAGCCCCTCACCAGCTCTCCTCTTTCACTGTGGGCTGTGGATCACAGGCTCCCACACTTCCTCTCTGATCCCAGACCAGCTTTTGGAACCTCTGGAGTTTGGTTCCTTATCTGCCAGCAGGCATGCAGACTGATATGCCCTGCTCTGCAGGGCTGAACTGAGGAGCAAAAGAGAGTCTAAGCAAGATCCAAAGCCCTGTCCCAGGTGGGTAACAGGCGTCCAGAAACAGCTGACCTCAGTAGCCATCCCCAGTCTAAAGCCTGGAGCTCCATGTCCTGCCCTCAGGGCCTTCTCCCTGGACTTTGCAAGCTGGACTCCCTCTCGCTGACTTTGGCTGGCTCCCTCCACCAGCCTGAGAAGCCCGGCTCCCTCTAAGGGTACAAACTCCCACTTGGGGAAGCCAGCCCTCTATCCCAACCACTCAGTCTCTGCCAGGTCCAGACGAGTCCCAACACCCGGAAAGAAGGCAGGGGATCTGGGCAGAGTGACCGTTTTTGCTCCAGCTCAGCCTCTGCTGAGGCCCAGGAAGCTGGAATGCTTCTCCTGTGATGGGGACATCCCCCCTACACCTAGCGGATGGCGCATCCCAGGATTAGAACCCAGCATCCATAAGTCACTTCCTCAGGAACTGAGCCTTCTTTTTTTCAGTCACTTTGGCCACAGAGATTAGATAACATCATTTAATTTTAAAAAGTAGGGTAAAGAGGAAAGTAGAACAAAAATATAGTGTTGCCATGGAAGGCTGGCACTGGCTGCCGAGATGCTGAAGCCAGAGGAGGTTGTGGATCTGGGGGAAATGAGTGTTCTTTAAAGGAGCGAGAGGATGGGCTGGAGGGAAGAGAACCAGGACAGCCTCTCATCTGAGACCCTCCTAACGAGAGGGCACCACACCTCAAACACCGACGTGAGGGGATAATGGGATGACCTCCATCCCAGGATGGTGAGCCTGGGCCATGGGCATCTGGGTGTTAAGTGACTGGAGAAAACCCAAAGGCTTCCATCACCTCCAGGCCTCCCCGGGGAGGTCTCCCCTGCCATGAAGCACAAGACTGGCCTGGAATCCACTGCGGTCACCTTCCTACCCCTAACCCAAGGGGGCTGGTGCCTTCTGACCCCATTATATGATGCTCTCTCTCGGGACTTGATCCCTCCGTTTGGCTAAAAATACCCTCAACCACATTCCCCTCTTCTGATGAATGGGTTTCCCTCTGTTCTCTGAACAGATGTCTTTGGGGGTCTTCATTTTCTCCGCCTGCTGACGCTCTTCAGTTCATCCAGCTCTTTCTCCATTAAGTGGGATTCAGCAGTGGTCTCTGAGAGCTGGAAGAAGAACAGCAAACCATTAAGCGACAGGGACGTTTCACGGCCATGACTCAGGTTGGCAAGGTCAGCCCTGTGCGCTGGTAGAGGCCCCCTGGCATTTCTCTAACGTTGCCAGCGCCTCCATGATGGGAACCCCTTTGTAATTGGGCAGAGAGTAACCTCCTGATGACCCAGGGCCTCAAGTGCTTGCGGAACATTCACCATCCATTCTGTCATCACTTTTGATCACCTAGGATTGTGTGGCACTCACTGTGTTAAGGACACCAGGTTTCAGGGGATGAAAAGCGCAGATATTGGTGATTTCAAGGCTAAAGGACCAAGCTGCCTCTGAGTCATGGCTCACATAAAAATGGCTGATAAAGAATGCCACTCCCCTCATCAGGATCCCTCAATTGTCTCTGGAGGAGAGGGTGGAAGATGCTGCAGACAGGGATGGAGAGACACAGACTCCAGAGGTCAGCTGACTGTGAAACAGAAGAGCGGTACTTCCCGAGCCAGATGCTATTCCCAGAGCTTTACTTGTATTAACTCAGTAATGAGGTGGATCCTCTCTTCTGGCCCATTTTACTGCTGAAGACACTAAGCTTCTTCACACAGAGTAGTTAAGTAACTTGTCTGAAGTCACAGAGCCAGGGGCGAAGCTGGGTCAGGGACCCAGGCAGTTTAGCTACAGACACATGCTCTTAACCACGACAGGGTGCTCTCCTGCCTCTCGGCAAACCTTCACATACACCTCTATGTTCAACAGGCTATTTTTTTAAATTTTTTTTTAAACAGAAATGGAGTTTTTTTTAATGTTTTTAAGAAACTCACAGGGAGATAGGAAAAAGAACAGAAAAATAAAAACAGAATAACTAGAAAATTAAAAATTAATTGGCAGACTTAAGCCCTAACATATCATAATTACACTAAATTTAAATGGTCTAAAAAACATCAATTAAAAGACTGGAGGATATTTTTTAAAATGAACCAACTACATAAGAAACCCACTTCAAATAACAATAATATAGGCAGGTTAACAAAAAAGGATAGAAAAAGATATATAATACAAACATTAATCAAAAGAAAACAGTGGCTATGTTGATATAAAGTAGACTTCAGACTGAAAGGGTAACGGGCAGGAAAGCTAGGGGTCTCCAAACTGAGGAAACAGGCTGCAAGTGTCAGATTCTCCTCTCCCTTCTCTATACAAAGTTAAAAGGAGGTTTCTCTTAAAATCTTGTGTTGCCATGACGACACCTGGTTCCACCTGAACTTGCTGCTGCTGCTGCTAAGTCGCTTCAGTCGTGTCTGACTCTGTGCGACCCCATAGACGGCAGCCCACCAGGCTCCCCTGTCCCTGGGATTCACCAGGCAAGAACACTGGAGTGGGTTGCCATTTCCTTCTCCAATGCATGAAAGTGAAAAGTGAAAGTGAAGTTGCTCAGTCGTGTCCGACTATTAGCGACCCCATGGGCTGCAGCCTACCAGGCTCCTCTGTCCATGGGATTTTCCAGGCAAGAGTACTGGAGTGGGGTGCCATTGCCTTCTCCCAACAGGCTGTTTTAAAAGCCACAAGAAACCGATGCCAACAGGCAGCGTGGCTCTCTGCAGGTCTTCGCCAGGCTCTGGCTAATGGCTGCTTGGTGTGGGTCCCTGCCTAGCCAGGAGCAGACTGTCCTTCACTCCTGAATGCCTTCTGGCCGCCATGCCTCCCTTTATCTTTCCTTACATATCCCTTCCCCTGATGGGCTCCTGACTGGACAGATGACGCTCTCTCTCCCCTTTGCGGATGCCAGGCCTGGACAAGACTCCAATCTCTGTCCTTACCCTGAGGACTGTCACCGTGTTTACTGTCCTTCTCTCAGTTAGACTGAGCCCTGGAGGGTGGGGACTGTGTCTGCCTTGGTCTCGTATCTTTGGATTCAGAGCACTGTGCCTGGGAAAGCTGGCACTCGAGAGTGTGGGCCGGCTGAAATGACTCGCGGTGAAGCTGCCCAGGGAAAGCCAAGGCATCGCCCCCGGCCGCCCTCCTCACCATGTCCAGCAGGATGTCCACCTTCAGCCGCAAGAGGTTGTTCTCTTCTTCCAGCTGCTGGTTCCGTCTCCGCAGGCGCTGAGCCTCCCTCTGGTCCACACCGCCACTAATCCCCGTCTCTGGCAGAAGGGGCACAACCAGCGGTCACCAAGTGGTGGTTGCTCTCCACCATCTTGCTGGGGCAAAACGGCAGGAAATGCAGCCCACCTGCTATCCACTGGCCATTTTCAAACTTCAGGCTCTGCCCGGCCAGGTTCATGGTGGGGGTTCCGTAGTCAAGGCCCAGTTCCACCTCCCGCGTTGACCGGTCCAACTGTGGGTGAGACATTCATGCTGGCATCAGGCAGCCAGAGTACACGGGCTTGTGGCCCAGCACCTCTTCTGCTAGCTGTGAGACCCCCTGCATGCACTCAGCTGCATCAGACTCTTTGCGACCCCACCAACTGTAGCCTGCCAGGCTCCTCTGTCCATGGATTTTTCTGGCAAATACTGGAGTGGGTTGCCATTTCCTCCTCCAGAGGATCTTCCTGACCCAGGGATAGAACCTGGGTCTCCTGAATTGGCAGGCAGCTTCTTTACCCTTGTGCCACATGGGAACCCCCGACTAAGTGACCCCCAACAACTCATTTCTTTTTCTCTAATCATAACTCGGCACATTTAATAATATTTTTTTCAAATAAAGTCAGAAAATTAAATAAGGTACCAAAAAACTTTTAAACTATAAAAGAAAAGTACTGCTTTATATAACAAGTGTTTTCTAGAAAATCTATATATGATGAAATTTGCAAACTGAATTATTTCATATCTATAGAGCACTTGGCAGTTTAAGAAGTCTCACTGTAAATTTTTTGTCAAGTGAAAAGTCTTTTTAAATGTAAGCCTGAGCCATCACTTGCTTCCTATGGAGCTACATATGTCCTGGAAAAGGCATAAAATGCTAAGTCCCAATTAGTGGTAGCAGCTGTTCTTTAACGTGTTTTTCGATGTTTCTACAGCTCACTGAGCGCCCACCGTGGGCCAGGGCTGGTACTGGATATACAGAAATGAATGCAAACCCTCTATCCTGGAGGAGCTTGGAAACTGCCTTTGGAGCTGCGGCAAATCCTTTTGAACGTTTTTAATGTTGGCAAAACATCATCCTTTGAGAATGAATTTGTTCTCAGACATGACTAAAAACTGATTCCTGGCCAAGTCTTGGGAATCAACTGAAGTCAAACTGGATAAGATCGTTTGGTCCCCAAAATCATAATGAGAACGACTGTCTTTTATGGTTCTTGAACAGCTCTGATAAGAATTTCCAAATAGGAGTTAAAACATGTTTTCAGCAATAGCAATCATATGAATTAAAAGGATACCCTCCCACGAGGATGCCTCTGGAGGACCACACTTCCCAAAAGAGGCCAGGCTCGAGGCTCTGTTCACACTGCACACCACTGCTGATACTCACATTATGCAGGTTGGAGAGAGAGGCCGACTTCCGAGGGGGCGTCTTCTTCGGACTAAACGTACTTCCAAAGAGAGGCATCTTCAGCCTGATGAAGGAAAGGTCAATGCTCCCTTCTCCCAGGGTCAGAAAAAGTCAAGGGGTACAAAGAGTTGGATTGTGCCCTTGTGCCCCTGTCCTGCAATCACATAAAACACACATTCTGTCGTGACCATTAACTATCCTGGGGACAGCTCCCCTGTGCTGAGTGCTCATGATGTGCTAGCCAGCATGCCCAAGCCTTGGCGACATCTCAGTCCTCACAATCGCCCTGGTTCATCTCCTCTGAGTATACACATCTGACAGATGAGCTTTAGAAAGACTAAGGGTCTAAGTGGGAGCTGATATTTGAACACAGGTCTGTGTGACTAGTCTATGTCAACCACAGGCAAGTGCCTAACTGGCTGGTCCTAAGTTTCATTAAAAACTGGCATCACTAGATTTATGGACTAGACCAAGGCACTAGAAGGACTCTCAAGAGAGTCCTTTGGACAGTAAGGATATCAACCCTAAATATTCATTGGGAGGACTGACGATGAAGCTCCAATACTTCAGCCACCTGATGCAAAGAGCTGACTCATTGGAAAAAGACCCTAATGCTGGGAAAGATTGAGGGCAGGAAGAGAAGGGGGTGTCAGAGGATGAGACGGTTGGATGGCATCATCAACTCAATGGACATGAGTTTGAGCAGACTCTGGGAGACAGTGAAGGACAGGGAAGCCTGGTATGCTATATAGTTTGTGGGGCAGCAAAGAGTTTGACACGACTGAGTGACTGAACAACAAAAGGCATGAGATCCTTACTCCTGGACACTGCTAAGACTCATAACTGGGGCAGCAGCTTTTACACATACTCTATTTTAAATAAATAAAAGCCTTTTTCTGGGAACTTGTCTTTTTGCTTTCTTATTGGTTTCTTTTTGATTAAAGAAGTTCTCAATTTTAATGGGATCTGACATTAAATTTTTTTAAGGATTACTGGTTTTTATTTCAGAAATTTTTGCCTACCCTAAGGTCATGATATTTTCCCACACTAACTTTTGGAAGTTTTCTTCTTTCAGCTTTCACATTTAGGACAGCCACTCATCTGCGATTAACTTTTGTATGTGGTGAGACGCAGGGCCATGGTTCATTTCTTTCCCTGTATTGCGTGTGTGTGATTTGCTCAGTGGTGTCCGACTCTTTGCAGCCCCCTAGACTATAGCCCACCAGGCTCCTCTGTCCATGGAATTCTCCAGGCAAGAATACTGGAGTGGGTTGCCAGTCTCTTCTCCAGGGGATCTTCCCAACCCAGGGATCGAACCCTGGTCTCCTGCATTGCAGGCAGACTCTTTACCATATGGGCTACCAGAGAAGCCCAATTTTAATGTATAATACACAGATAGCTTAACAAGATTCCCTCTAAGAAACCGTAGAATGACGAGAACAATAATGAAGGCACAAATGAGCAAAAAGAAAGCAGCAGAGCTCTCACCTTTCCTCCTCCCAGGGATAAACTCTTCCTTCACCACATTATGAGATAAAAATGGTAATGAGTTTATCATATCTAGCAAGAAATTGGCCAAAAAGAGAGGGTACTTCTCCAGACTACTTGAAATAAGGCTTTATGTCAGCTATTATTAAAAAATAACTCATAGTAGGTTTTCATCACAATTAGCAAGACATATATTCAATAAGAACACAAAGGAAAAATTTTGTACTGTTTTCAGTGATGTAGAAATTAATATCAGTAAAATTAATGACAAAAGTTTAGAAGCTTCTTTAGAAGCTTTACAATATAGATATACATATATGTATAGAAGTATATGTACATATGACTTACAAATAAAATACATAAGACATTTAGGGGTGTGTGCTCATGAGTTTTACTGGTGTGTGTTTGTGATTAAAAACACAGAGATAGAAAACAGAGTTGTGGACACAGTGGAGGAAGAGATGAGACAAATTGAGAGAGTGGCATGAAACACATGCATTACCATACATAAAAAAGATAACTAGTGGGAAGCTGCTATATAACACAGCTCAACCCAGCGCTCTGTGACAACCTAGAGGGCTGAGATGGGGTGGGGGGTGGGAGGGAGGCTCCAGAGAGAGGGGAACACATGCATACTTATGGCTGATTCACAGTGTTGTGCAGAAACCAACACAACATTGTAAAGCAACAGTCCTCCAAAAAACGGTGGTGGACCCACAGCCTGAGAGATGGCATTTGGGCTGGGGCATCACACTTTAGGACTTGGACAAACCAGAATGCTTCCATCTTGATGGTGAGTGGGATAGCAGTGGGGACCGAGATGCTGAAGGTCTTTGAAGCTGTGCTACTATGTCATCCAAACACCGTGGAAGGCCCTGGCATTGTTTCTGCAGGAGAAAAGAAAAAGCATGGAAGAGGGAAAACAATTACTCTTATGTCCACAGAGGGCAGAACAGGAATGAAATAGGAATATCCAGGGAGAACAGTTTTAACCCAAAAAAGAAAAGGTCATAACAAAAACTAACTAACTAATATCACTTCTTGAGTATCCATGAGAGGTTGGAGCCAATGCTGGGGACAGTTCATACATTTCTTTTATTCCTTGCAGGAATCCCATAAGGTAATTTCCCTGTCCATATCAGAAATGAGAAAACTAGGGCTCAAAGAAGTTATCCAGTTTTCCCAAGGTTCATAGCCATGGTCAGTTGGCTAAACATGTATACCAAATTATCCTTGTATTAATAACTGGTGGGGTACATCATAAAAAGAAGCATTTTCATCCATCATGTTGGCAACATTTAAGAGATTAATAATAGCATGTTGGTGAAGGTATGGAGACAAAGATACTCTTGGTGGAAACATAAGATGCTATCATTTTTCCCATTAGGCAAAACCTAGTAAAGTTTTTCAGGTGCATAGTTTTTGGCCAGCAAATCTACTTGTAAAAATTTATCCTCCAGAAAGAAATGGACATGTTCACACAAATATTCTCTGTTGTTAACAGGTAGCAGTCAAAAATAAGAAATAATGCAAAAGGTCTACCAATGGTTGGTATAGCCAAATAATACTGGGGAAATCCATAAGGGAACACTAGATAGTAAAAACAAAGAGACAGTCATACGTGTACTTACTTGAAAAGACATCCAACACACTCTATCGTTAAGAAAGCAAGTGACAGGGACTTGCCTGGTGGGCTGGTGGTTAAGACTACACACTTCCAATTCAGAGGGCATGAGTTTGATCTCTGATCGGGGAACAAAGATTCCATATGCCAATGGCATGACCAAAAAAACCCAAGCAAGCAACACAACAATGTATATATTATAATCCCACATGAGAAGACAAAAAGAAAAAAAAAGCAAAATATAGGTCTCTAAATAAAAAAGATTTGGAAGGATAAACACCAAACTGCACACAGCAGTTAAATCTGGGAAAGGAAGCAGGATGGCTGACTTAACTGAATTTACCATTTTTAAACAGATTTTTTTAATTTTAATTTTTTTAGCTGTGTTGGGATCTTACTTTCCCAACCAGGGATGGAACCTGGGCCCCTGGCAGTGAGAGCATGGAATCCTAATCCCTGTTCTGCCATCTTAATCCCTGAATTTGCCATTCTAAAGGTTAAAAAAACACCCCAAATGGCCAAATAGTGGCAATTTTGTGTTACAATATAAAGTTACAGTAAAGAAATATGTTTGTGGATTTAATGAATTATTACAATGATAATATATTCACATGTAACTTATGAAAACAAACCAAACTAATGTACAAAAAAACAGATAAGAAGCAGTCCCTGCCCCTCCAAGCACCTGGAGACGTCTGAAGAAGGAAAAATAAGCCAAGTTGTTCGTGCAAAGCCCACGGTGGTGCTAAGAACACTAAGACTGAGCATAGTACCTGGACACAACAGGCTAAGTTCTAGGCCCAGTTCTACCTCTCAGTTGCCGGCTAAACCTTGGTCAAGCTACTTTAGTCTTCCAGGTTTTAACCTATTGCTGACGGGGTGGACTTTTGCAGAATCTAATGCCTATGGCCGGCGATTTGTTATGTAAGTGAATACATCTCTGGTCAATAACATTCAGGAAACAAAACCTCTCTGGTAAATAATGTGTTCACAAGGACACTTCACCCATGACCTCACTAATTCTTGTAAACCAATGCCCATCATCAATATATTACAGACAAGGAAAAGGAAGGGTCTGGACTAATTTTTAAGTCAGATCCACTCATCCACAAACAACTCCGGCTAAGACCCTGAGATTCTGGAACATGAGTGTGGACCAAGAGGTACCACCTCTACCCCTGGCCCCAGGCAGCCCTCTTTCCAGTGAAATTCCCTGGAGAGAGAGAGGGCTCAGCACAAAGGAAGCAAACGGAGAGCATCTGGGTTCCATCGGTTGCTCTGCTGTTCACCCCCACTGGGCTCCTGCACTTACTTCTCTGGGCCCCAGGCTTTTTTATTTACAATCAGGGCTTCCCTGCTAGCTCAGCTGGTAAAGAATCTGCCTGCAAAGCAAGAGACCCCGGTTGGATTCCTGGGTTGGTAAGATCCACTGGAGAAGGGCTAGGCTACCCACTCCAGTATTCCGGCCTGATGGAAAAAGATCAAGTAGTTTTTTCCCATCTACAGATCAGAAAACTGAGGCTTAGAGAAGTTAAGTAATGTGCCTCCAGTCATGCCGTGGGAAGGCGGTGGAACTGGGCTTCAAATAAGGTCTACGCCTCTGCGCTGATGATCGTAATCACTTCTTCACTATGCAATGCTTTACCGTTTGCAATGGGCCATAAAATACAGTATCTTCTTTTAATCTAACAAGAAAGTGAGAAAGAAGTCTCTAGCTTTCATCAGAATCTCAAAGACTTCAGAGCCAAGCAAGTACGTGCCACGCAGGTACATGGCCACCTCGCAGGGCTGTTAACCGCAGAGAGCGTTCATTCGCGCGCTCTCGTTAATTACCTTCATCGCTGACCTACGAGGGGAATTACCACCACAACTTACAAAGGAGGAAACACACTACGATAGATGCGGTGCACCGCCTGCGGAGAACCCGGCCCCCGCCCCCTGCTCCGCGTCCTCCGGTCGCTCCAGCTGCCGGGAGGCCCTAGGTCCCCCGGGGAACGCCGGTGTCCCACCCTTTCTCGGACCCTAGGGCGATGCCGGGCTCAGACACGTACCTGAAGTGCCCTAAAGTCGGGGGTTCCAAACAAACCCCCGACCTCCCGCCTGGTACCCACCAGAGGCCCAGTCAACCGCGGCTAAAGCGAGCGCGGGTGTCGCCCGGCCGCTACGCGCATGCGCGGGCTCAGCCCCGCCGGATTCTACCACCGAGAGATCTGGGGGTACCCGGCGCCGTGCGGTCCCCATCGCGAGCCTACGCGAAGCGCAAAAAACTCATGAGGACGGTTCTTGACATACTTGATAGACTCCACAGAGGCAGTATCTTCTGGAGTCACTTGAGCTATAGGCAAGGTCGAGAAACCACACTCACTCTCCCCGAAAACCCCTTGGTCTGGTCTTTCCCCCGCCTACGGGGACCGTCGCCATGGTAACGGCGTGTCACGGATGCCGGCAAAGTTCGCGATGCCACCCATTGTTGTGAGAAAGGGTGCAGGTGCCGGCTGTGGCCCGCGTTGCCGGGAGAACGTCAGGACTTATAGCAGCAAAATGGGCCTCTCCCAGACGTCCCTCCTCCTCTTCCTCTTCCCAGATCACAAAACAAAGGGTACCCCTCCCTGGTGGATGTGGGGGCCAACAGGTCTCGGGTGTCCCATCCAGAACTTCACAGGGTCCCCTGAGGGCCCCGTGGCGGAATCGGCACCGCCGAGTTCCGCGGATTCCGTCTGCAGTCTTCAGGTAAGATGAACAAACACAGACCATGACCCTGCCTTCCCATGCTCGTCGGCTTTGACAGGTGGGGGAGACTGAGGCCAGGGGCCGCTTCAAGGTCGCACCTTGAGCGGGGTGCAGAGAACTACTCGAGAAAAGACTCCAGATCTCCTAAAATCCTAACAGTGTGTGTTTGATAAACATTCCATTTGATAAACGAAGAAACTCGGGCTCATTCAAGGGATATTTACTGGGTGCCTAGTGAATGCACCAGGTCATCCAACCAATGAGGGGCAGGACCCATGGGTCTCTGGCTCCAAGTACAATTTTCTTCCAAGACCTAACTCAAATCCTTTATGATTATACAGTGGAAGTGAGAAATAGATTTAAGGGCCTAGATCTGATAGATAGAGTGCCTGATGAACAATGGAATGAGGTTCGTGTCATTGTACAGGAGACAGGGATCAAGACCATTCCCATAGAAAAGAAATGCAAAAAAGCAAAATGGCTGTCTGGGGAGGCCTTACAAATAGCTGTGAAAAGAAGAGAAGCGAAAAGCAAAGGAGAAAAGGAAAGATATAAATATCTGAATGCAGAGTTCTGAAGAATAGCAAGAAGAGATAAGAAAGCCTTCTTCAGCGATCAATGCAAAGAAATAGAGGAAAACAACAGAATGGGAAAGACTAGGGATCTCTTCAAGAAAATCAGAGATACCAAAGGAACATTTCATGCAAAGATGAGCTCGATAAAGGACAGAAATGGTATGGACCTAACAGAAGCAGAAGATATTAAGAAGAGATGGCAAGAATACACAGAAGAACTGTACAAAAAAGAGCTTCACGACCCAGAGAATCACGATGGTGTGATCACTGACCTAGAGCCAGACATCCTGGAATGTGAAGTCAAGTGGGCCTTAGAAAGCATCACTACAAACAAAGCTAGTGGAGGCGATGGAATTCCAGTTGAGCTATTTCAAATCCTGAAAGATGATGCTGTGAAAGTGCTGCACTCAATATGCCAGCAAATTTGGAAAACTCAGCAGTGGCCACAGGACTGGAAAAGGTCAGTTTTCATTCCAATTGCAAAGAAAGGCAATGCCAAAGAATGCTCAAACTACCGCACAATTGCACTCATCTCACATGCTAGTAAAGTAATGCTCAAAATTCTCCAAGCCAGGCTTCAGCAATACGTGAACGGTGAACTTCCTGATGTTCAAGCTGGTTTTAGAAAAGGCAGAGGAACCAGAGATCAAATTGCCAACATCCGCTGGATCATGGAAAAAGCAAGAGAGTTCCAGAAAAACATCTATTTCTGCTTTATTGACTATACCAAAGCCTTTGACTGTGTGGATTACAATAAACTGTGGAAAATTCTGAAAGAGATGGGAATACCAAACCACCTGATCTGCCTCTTGAGAAATTTGTATGCAGGTCAGGAAGCAACGGTTAGAACTGGACATGGAACAACAGACTGGTTCCAAATAGGAAAAGGAGTTCGTCAAGGCTGTATATTGTCACCCTGTTTATTTAACTTCTATGCAGAGTACATCGTGAGAAATGCTGGACTGGAAGAAACACAAGCTGGAATCAAGATTGCCGGGAGAAATATCAATAACCTCAGATATGCAGATGACACCACCCTTATGGCAGAAAGTGAAGAGGAACTCAAAAGCCTCTTGATGAAAGTGAAAGTGAAGAGTGAAAAAGTTGGCTTAAAGCTCAACATTCAGAAAACGAAGGTCATGGCATCTGGTCCCACCACTTCATGGGAAATAGATGGAGAAACAGTGGAAACAGTGTCAGACTTTATTTTTCTGGGCTCCAAAATCACTGCAGATGGTGACTGCAGCCATGAAATTAAAAGATGCTTGCTTACTCCTTGGAAGGAAAGTTATGACCAACCTAGATGGCATATTCAAAAGCAGAGACATTACTTTGCCAACAAAGGTCCGTCTAGTCAAGGCTATGGTTTTTCCTGTGGTCATGTATGGATGTGAGAGTTGGACTGTGAAGAAGGCTGAGCGTCAAAGAATTGATGCTTTTGAACTGTGGTGTTGGAGAAGACTCTTGAGAGTCCCTTGGACTGCAAGGAGATCCAACCAGTCCATTCTAAAGGAGATCAGCCCTGGGATTTCTTTGGAAGGACTGATGCTAAAGCTGAAACTCCAGTATTTTGGCCACCTCATTTGAAGAGTTGACTCATTGGAAAAGACCCTGATGCTGGGAGGGATTGGGGGCAGGAGGAGAAAGGGACAACAGAGGATGAGATGGCTGGATGGCATCACCAACTCGATGAATGTGAGTCTGAGTGAACTACGGGAGTTGGTGATGGACAGGGAGGCCTGGTGTGCTGGGATTCATGGGGTTGCAAAGAGTCGGACACGACTGAGCGACTGATCTGATCTGATCTGATACCTTACTTCATTGAAAAGGGGAAAGTTCCATGTCCTGGAACCAAACTGCCTGGTCTAACCCAGCACCATCCAATGGAAACATAATGTGGGCCACATACATAATTTAGAATTTTCTCAGAGCCATATTTTTAAAAAATTCTTTTGAAAATCAGGTGCTATTACTATGAATAATGTTTATTTTCACTCATATGTCCCAAATATGATCATTTCAACGTACAATCAATATTTTTTACTTTTTCTGCTTTAGGTTTTAAATTTTAATTAGCTAAAATTAAGATGTTAGGACTTCCCTGGTGGTCTACTGGCTAAGACTCCACACTCCCAATCCAGGGGGCCCAGATTTGATCCCTGTTCAGGGAACTAGATCCCATGTGCCGAAGCAAAGAGTTCTCATGGTGCAGCTAAAAGGTCTCACATGCCACAGGGAAGGTCAAAGATCCTGTGGGCTGCAGCTAAAACCTGGCACAGCCAGATAAATAAAATATTTCTTTTAAAGATTTTAGTAGTTTGGTCACACTAACCAAATTCCAGGGACTCAGGTGTCACATGTGGCTCGTGGCTACTGTGATGCACAGGTCTAGGCTTTTCCTGTCCTTCTACTCTGTGCCCCTCTGCTTGGATGGTGTTTCCCTTCCTCACTTATCTAAGTAACTCCTGCTCTTCCTTCAAGTTGTGACACCTTGACTGGGTCGATCTCCACTATTATGTCGTCTCTCACAGCACTGTGTCCTTCCCTTTGAAACAGCGCATGTGCTCAGTTGCTAAGTCATGCTGACTCCTTTGTGACCCCATGGGCTGTAGCCCACCAGGTTCCTGTGCCCATGGGATTTTCCAGGCAAGAATACTGGAGTGGGAGCAGTGGTCAGTTATAATTCATGCTTCCCAGGTGGCACTAGTGGTAAAGAACCCGCCCGCCAATGCAGGAGACCAAAGAGACGTGGGTTCAAACCCTGGGTCGGGAAGATCCCCTGGAGAAGGAAATGGCAACCCACTCCAGTATTCTTGCCTGGAGAATCCCATGGACAGAGGAGCCTGGTGAGCTACAGTCCATGGGGTCACAAAGAGTCAGACACGACTGAAAGCAGCTTAGCGCTAGCACGTAATTAATTAGCACTTGTCACCTCTAGTTGACATAAGCTCCATTAGGGCAGGGATCAAGTCTGGTTTAGTTCACCATCCTGTCCCCCAGTAAGAATGAATTGTTGGTTCTGTTGGGAAGTCAATAGGTAGTCATTTAATGACTGGAGGTTAAACTGAAGAAAAGTCTTCCTGACTACAACCTCAGCATTGTTTTAACTTAACATGTTTAAGTTAAAACATTTAACTTTAAACAGAGGACTTTCAAATCTCATGTGCAAGAATATGCGCTCCATGAGGGCAGAATGTTTTTTTATTCTTCTACTCATCTGCCCCTAATATACAGCACAGTCCTGGACACAGGGTAGATATTCAATGAAGTTAGTGTTCTCCCCATCCTCTTTTTCTCCCCAAGTAATGACAGTAAAAACTTATCATGCTTCAGAGAATACTTATCCTAAAATAGTACGATGAAAAATTCAGAAAGGAACAGAATTTTAAATGTTTATCTTAAGCATAATATTCAGTTCTCCCATTAGACATGAGTCAGTCAGTTCAGTCGCTCAGTCGTGTCTGACTCTTGGCGATCCCATGAACTGCAGCACACCAGGCCTCCCCGTCCATCACCAACTCCCAGAGACTACCCATACTCATGTGCATTGAGTCAGTGATGCCATGCAACTATCTCATCCTCTGTCGTTCCCTTCTCCTCTTGCCCTCAACCCTTCCCAGCATCAGAGTCTTTTCCAATGAGTCAGCTCTTCGCATGAGGTGGCCAAAGTATTGGAGTTTCAGCTTCAACATCAGTCCTTCCAGTGTAATGTTAAACGAAAGCAAGAGGCTTCTTAACAGAGTCCCCCTAAGCCTGGCTTTTCAGAGAATGTGTTTAATTTTCCAGTTCATGTTGGGGCAGGGGCGTGCAAGAAAACTCAGAAGCGCTGTATGGCTAAAGGCTAGGAGCAGAGTATTGGCCTGGGCCAACCTTTCCTACAATCCAGCTGACTTGGGGCAACCCAAATGGATAACCTCTTTGGCCCAAAAAGAAATGTGATGAGTTAGAAAGGGACTCAGGGAACTTCCCTGGTGGTCCAGTGGCTGAAACTCTGATCTCCCAATGGAGGGAGCCTGGGTTCGATCTCTGGTTGGAGAACTAGATCCCACATGCTGCAGCTAGGAGTTTGCATGTCACGACCAAAACCTCCCGCATGCTCCAACTAAGACCCAGTGCACCTAAGTAAATAAAATGTAAAAAAAAAGGAAGCAAATATCGACTGAACCTACTTCCTAGAGGGTAATTTGCCTAATGAAGAAAGATGTGGAAGCAAATTCTTCTAGTTCAGGATAGTAAGTGCTGTAATAGTTGCAAGCAGAATCCTGGCCTTCACAGAGAAGGTGTGGTACTAATGGCCTGGAGTAATTCAAGAAGGTTTTCTAAAAGATATATCACCTGGGCTGATTGAATGGGGGCAGCAGCATGTACAAAGGCATAGAGCACACAGCACAGCAGGGACCAGGAAGAAGCTGAGTGCAGCAGGCGTATAGGATGGCTGTCTGGGGAGGGTGGGCAGAGAGCAGAGCAGAAGGCAGGAACCAAAGGAGAGGAAAGGAGACTGTGGTGAAAGGGCACCTGGTTAATTTTTTTTTCATCAAACTATACCTTTTCTCTCTCTTTCCATTATGTATGAGCTTCTTGAGGGCAGATCTGAATCTTTTACTTCATTATAACCAGGCCTATACCCCCAGGCTCTAGACAGGGAGGACCCACAGATGGTAGTGATAAATTCCTCCTGGCCAGTAAGCAAGGACCTCGGAGAGCAGTCTGGCCAGCACATTCCAAATCCAGGAGAAGTAGTGACGGGGCCACTGGAGAGGGAGCAGAAAGCCTCAGGTCCATCAGGAGCCTCATGCCGAGGGGATGGACCGCCCACCCCAGCGTCACAGAAACCCAGTATCTGAGAGCTGAAGAGGGTCCTAGCAACCTAATCCACATCTCCGACTATAGGTGAGGCTTAGAGAGGCGCAGTGGTAGAGAATCCAAAGGAAAGCTTTGACCAACCTAGATGGCATATTCAAAAGCAGAGACATTACTTTGCTAACAAAGGTCCATCTAGTCAAGGCTATGGTTTTTCCAGTGGTCATGTATGGATGCGAGAGTTGGACTGTGAAGAAGGCTGAGTGCCGAAGAATTGATGCTTTTGAACTGTGGTGTTGGAGAAGACTCTTGAGAGTCCCTTGGACTGCAAGGAGATCCAACCAATCCATTCTAAAGGAGATCAGTCCTGGGCTTTGGAAGGACTGATGCTAAAGCTGAAACGCCAGTACTTTGGCCACCTCATGTGAAGAGTTGACTCATTGGAAAAGACTCTGATGCTGGATTGGGGGCAGGAGGAGAAGGGGACGACAGAGGATGAGATGGCTGGATGGCATCACTGACTCAATGGATGTGAGTCTGAGTGAACTCCGGGAGTTGGTGATGGACAGGGAGGCCTGGCGTGCTGGGATTCATGGAGTTGCAAAGAGTCGGACACAACTGAGCAACTGAACTGAACTGAACTGAACTGAAGGCAGGAAATGCAGGAGACTCAGGATCGATCCCTGGGTCAGGAAGATCCCCTGGAGAAGGAAATGGTAACCCACTCCAGTATTCTTGCCTGGAGAATCCCATGGGCAGAGGAGCCTGGCAGGCCTTAGTCCATGCGGTCACAAAGAGTCAAACGTGACTGAAGTGACTTAATACGCACGCTCCAGGCATCTTGTGTTCAGCCTGAGGTTACAATGCTGCACCTGCATGGGGACCTCAGTTCCTGCACAACTCAAAGGTTACGTGTATCTCTTGAGAAGCATGCACACACGCGTATGTAAAATAGAGAACTAATAGGGATCTACTGTGTAGTACAGGGAACTCTACTCAATACTCTGTAATGACCTATATGAGAAAAGAATCTAAAAAAGAACAGATATAAAACTGATTCTCTTTGCTGTACGGCAGAAACTAACACAACATTGTAAATCAAAAGAAGCAATGAAAAAAAAAAAAAAAAGAATGGGTTTCTCTAACAAGTCTTTATTCCGCATGTTGTATGCGGTGTGTGCCTCGCCATCAGCCCTGCTTGCGAGATGAGCATGGTTGAGCTTTCTAAGTTGGTTCTGTGCTTATTTCTGATTTCCAGGAGGCTGGTTGAACAGAGAACAAGACCGTAATGGGGGAATGAGAGGCTCTTAAAAGTGGAAACTTAACTGTTGGTCAGTGTACAAGGAAGTGGACAATGGCTCGCTTCAGGAGGTTGGAAGTCGTCAACCTCACTGCTTTGCCCATGGTGCCGCTGGATGAGCCTCTGGGTGTCTCCCTGATTGCGCAGAACGCGCTAAAGGATGCCATGAGGAAGAACCTGAAGGACAATGTGCCCTGTATCCTTGTCTGCAACGGAGACAACACACCTGCACAGAGGCGTGACAGGGGCTCTATCATTCACCACTTACTAACTTGTTTCTTATGTGTGTGTTGATTTTCTTCAGTTATTTAAGCCCCACCTATCCTCTAAAAGAATTTGAGGCTGCGAAGGAGTGTTTGACTTGAGTTGGTTTTACTAAGATAGAGCAGAAATAGCACCAAAGGAAGACATACTGGAAATACTTGTTGAAAAGGTGGGGAAAAAGAGGAAAAAAAATGCTCTTTTTTCCCCATTGTCTCCTTTCCCTTCTACCTTCCAAAGAACTAAACTTAGAAACTAAGTTACAGTCCAAGCCTCTGCCCTCAGACCAGTTAGCTGAGTACTCAACTTTTTTTTTTCTTTTTAAAAAAATTGTATTTGTTTTTGGCTGTGCACAGCATGTGACTTGCAGGATCTTAGTTCCCTGACTAGGGATTGAAACCAGGCACACACGGCAGTGAGAGTGTGCCAAGTCCTAACCGCTGGGCTGCTAGGGAATTCCCTTTCTTTCTTTCTCTCCTTTTCTTTCTTTCTTTTTAAAACTCCATCTGGGGGACTTCCCTGGTGGTCTAGTGATTGGGACTTCACCTTTCAGTGCAGGGGGTGTGGTTCGATCCCTGGTTGAAGAGCTAAAATCCCACTTGCCTCACTGCCAAAAACCAAAACAGAACACAGAAGCAATATTGTAGCATATTCAATAAAGAATTTAAAAAAATAACTCCATTTGACCTTTCTAACCTGCCAGCACCTCTACCTGGGCCAGACTTTGCCCTTCTGGCATCATGCAGACACTACCAGAATCTTCCTTCTCTGACTCTGGCCTCATTGATCCAGATCTCACTTCTGACCCTGAACCTTGTGTCTCAGGGACCCACAGAATCCCGTCTCTGGGGGACCATAAAACTCATGCAGCAAATAGAGACCATCTTGGGTTATAAATAAGTCTGTCTTTCCATTTTCTATATAGCTCACTTACCTTCGAGTCATGCTCCTGCCAGCCAAGCTGCGTGTATCTCTCTGCATCACCTCACTTTCTGGGCCTCTCCGAAACCCTTCTCAAGATGAGCACAAATGATCCCATGAGGATCTGCTTCAAGGTCTCACTTTCCTGGGCCTTTTTCTCATGTGCCCTCTCTCTTCTTAATCCCACACTCATCACAACCCAAGCAATCCATTTCACTCCCTATGATTTGTCATGTCTCTCCTTGGCATCTTCATTTGTCAAGTGTCCTCCAATTTGTAAGAACACTTGAGGGTAATGGAAGTAACAGTGAACCTGGCTTTACGTGAAGGCTGTGAGGAGTGATGGATTATGGGGCTTTTACAAAGGATGTATCCTAGACCACTTGAGACCACGACAGAAAGAAATGCAAACGTAGAGAGGGTAATAAGAGGGGCCATCAAACTGAGCAGAGATTTCAACAGTGATAAACAAGATCGAGATGCCCTTGGACCCAGGCATCCTTCACCTGAAAATCTCTCTTAAAGGAATAATCCCAAATAAGGAAACAGCTCTCCGTGTGACTGTGTGCATCACAGCGTGATTTATAGTTGCAAAAAATATAAACAGCTTAAATATTCAATAGCCAAGGGACAGTTAAGTCTATTAGGATGCATTCTCTAAATGAATTTGTATACTGCCATTTAAAATATTACAAAGATTATGGAAAGTGATCGTAATAATGAGTGGGAGAGAATTCAGAGTAGTAACTAACATAGGTATACACTGATATTATAATTATGTGAAAAGGTATGTATGTAATACTGCTAGAAGGAAGTCTCCCCAGAGCCTAGTAAGTTGTCAGGGTGGTAGCATAATGGGTGATTCTTTTTTAAGGTGTCCAGAATATGGTTAATTTTTGTTTACAATTTTTAAAGCAGCTCATTTAAGGCAAGATAAAAGAAGTGTGAATGTTTGCAGAGAAAATAATGGAGTGGGGAAAAAGCACAGGAAAGGAAGTGAGCTGCTGTCCTGGCCGGGCTCCCCCAGCCTATTCTGTTTGTGTGTAATCATCACCCAGAAAGTTTCCTTAACAGGCCCACCTCCCAGCGTGCCTGGTTGGCTCCATTCAGCAGGTGAACCAGGTGATTGCTGACGCGGATCTGAGTCCCAACCCGCTGGTGCACAGCCTGGTGAGTTTTGAGTGCTAAGGTAAGGCTTCCAGGAAGAAAGGACTCTAGGGACCCCTTTATTAATTTGAAAGCACGTTTGCACAATAGAAGTCTTAAAGACATGTTTCTTTAAATTCATAAACTTTCATTTTTATCTATATAAAAGTCCTATTTTTTTATATAGGATTTGGCTGTGGCAAAATCAATTTGACTCTTCCCTATTCCTTATTTCAGTGGCATTTTCATCATAGTAAACATGTGAATATTTTTGTACATGTATCTTGGGACTCATTTGCATGTATTTCTGCCAGATAGAGCCCTGGAAGTGAAATTTAAAATGTTGATGGATACAGTCAAGTTGCCTTTCACAGAGGTTAAGCCACTCTTTACCGAAGCTGGAAGGAGACCACGAGCTTTAGTTCCCTTACCCCGCTGTTGAGCAGAGCCTAGAATTGAATTGTGAATAAAAGCAAAATACACACACACACTATTTGGAACAATTTTGTTTAAGTTCGAAAGCACTCTGTCTCTGTACGTGTGCTCTGTACATGTACATGAGGGTGTATGTAGCTCCAGAGGCTTAGAATAAGACTGTCAGAGTTTGAATTCCTGCTGCTGTACTGTTCTGTCACATTCTGACATTAGGTAAACTATTGAGCCTCTATGAGTCTCAGTGTCTTGTAAAATGATGATAACATTGATGCTATATCTACCTCATAGGTGTATTATTATATATGCAAGAATTAGATGAGTTAAGTAAGTTCAGTTGCTCAGTCGTGTCTGGCTCTTTGCGACCCCATGGACTGCAGCACGCCAGGCTTCCCTGTCCATCACCAATTCCCAGAGTTTACTCAAACTCATGTCCATCATGTTGATGATGCCATCCAACCATCTCATCCTCTGTCATCCCCTTCTCCTGCCTTCAATCTTCCCCAGCATCAGAGTCTTTTCCAATGTATCAGGTGGCCGAAGTATTGGGGTTTCAGCTTCAATATCAGTCCTTCCAGTCAATATTCAGGACTGATCTCCTTTAGGATGGTCTGGCTGGATCTTGCAGTCCAAGGGACTCTCAAGAGTCAGTCTTCTTCAACACCACAGTTCAAAAGCATCAATTCTTGGGCGCTCAACTTTCTCTATGGTCTGACTCATCTTAATAGATGAGTTAAGACTCTCAAAAACCCTTAGATGGCTCTCAGGAAGGACATTATATGTGTGAATGTGTAGGGAAAGAGTCTGGAAGGATACATGCCAAATGGAGTCAGTTCTGGAAAGGGAATGGGATGGAAGATGAGTAAAGTTATTACTCCAAGTATGTCTGTAAATGTTTGGGTATTTTACAACAAGACTATATTTATATGTCAGTTCTGTGGGGTTGTTTTGATAATTTTAGAGCCAGGAACATGAATATTATCCTTCCAGTAGCAGGATCTGGTGACTTTTCAAGGCTGCCCAGCATTGGCACAGCTTCTCAGCGTTCTTCATTGCCAGTCAGAGCCAGGACGGGGCTGGCAGGAGCAACTGTGGGTCCTCACGTGACCTGGAAGGGGGGCTTTGTCCTTTCTGCTCCTCTGTCCAGGCAGCCTATCAGACCTGGAAGGTGCTGACCGCCTGCTGCCACCAGAGCCCTCCCCTGGTGACCCTGCCCAACCTCTGTTGACCTCGGTGTGCCCTGACCTTTATACATCAGCCTTGACCATGGGACTGCTCCTCCCATGTCAGCATCTGAGCCAGACTAGTGTCTCCAGGCTCCATGTTGCCCAACCAGAGGGCATCTGGCACAGTACCAGATGCATAAAAAGTGTTCAGTAGATGTGTAGTAAGTGAGCCATCTCCTTCTGAGATCCAGACCCCCCTGCCTGCTTTAACCCTAGCCATGTCCTGTTTCTATTCCTTCTCCCACACCCTGAGTGTGGGTTTCTCCTCCAGTCTCTGGCCATGAACTTGCCTAGCTCTTCTTTCCAGTCTCCTTCCCTCAGGAGCTTGTACACTCACCATTGCAGCTTCACCATTCACTCCTGCAGTAGGGAGTAGGGCATACCTTCCTCTGCCTATAGGCCACAGCCTCTGAAAAGGCCTTCCTTGCACCCTCCACCCCGAGACCAGTGTAGGTGCCCCTTCAGGGTGCACTCCTGACACCGTCCCCACCCTCAATAGCACTGATTACCTTGGTCACCTTGCAGTCACTGGCTTCTCCCCGCTAGTCTCTGAGCCCTCGGAGGACAGAGACGGGCTTTGATGCTCATGGCTGCATCTTCAACACTGGCCCAGTGTCTGACTTTTAGTAGATGCTCAGGAAATATTTGTGGAATGAAGGATATGTTTGCAAATTTGAGCTTTTCACCTGTATTTCAGTCTCAGATTCCTAGTTATCTAGAGCAGTGATACCTAAAGCTAACTGATCATCAGACTCCCCTGGGAGCTTTTTGAAAAACTAAAAGTGAAAAGGGCCAGGTGCAGACCTGTGTGCTGTGTATGCTCTAATCTGAATCAGTACAGAATACCTCTAGAAAACCTCTAGAAAGCTATGCAAGAAACTAAGAATCTTGAGTGAGCAGTAGGAAGGAGACTTCTTACTGTGTTTGATTTTGTACCATGTAAAATATTTATGGTTTAAAAAATTTAAATAGAGACCAATTCAGAGCCACAATAAATAAACAGTTCAAAACCCAATAAGGAATGATATTTATTCCAATAAGGAATCAGTTCAGTTTGGTCACTCAGTTGTGTCCAACTCTTTGCGACCCCGTGGACTGCAGCATGCCAGGCTTCCCTGTCCATCACCAACTCCTAGAGCCTGCTCAAACTCATGTCCATCAAGTCAGTGATGCCATACAACCATCTCATCTTCTGTCATCCCCTTCTCTTGCCTTCAGTCTTTCCCAGCACCAGGGTCTTTCCTAATGAGTCAGTTCTCATCAGGTGGCCAAAGTATTGGAGCTTCATCTTCAGCATCAGTCTTTCCTCTGAATTTTCAGGACTGAATAAACATCTCTAATAAATCTGTACATCTGAATAATTCCCTAGCGAGGCTGGTCGCCAGCCAGGTTTGGGAGTTGCTTCCTACAAAACAGCCCTACCTGTAGGTCCTTCTGTCATCTCAAATGCAAACTCAGGTCTCATTATTTTTTGCCCTAAAACTTACTTTTCCTCCAGGATTCAAAGTTCCTTTCTGTTCTTTCGCTGTGGAAATCTTGTGCATCCTTCCGGGCCCTGCCAGTGTCAGCTACAGTGACATCCTGGTGGGTGGCAGAGGCATGGCTGTATTGCCACGTCGACACTCACCCATCCGATTCATTCATCCATCGTGCCTTCTCTGATGCACGTGATTGGGGCAACAGTGTTGGTGCAAAGACTTATCAGTGTGACTCCTTCCCCGACAGGCCCACACACCTGCACACATTCTAGTACCTTTAGCTCATCTCGCAGGCCAGGGCTGCCAGTTCAGGAGGAAGGTGGCGGGAGGCTGGAGAAGCATCTCACGGTTTATCAAGCTAAGGAGAGCTGCCTCCTCCCTTATCCCCAACACTCCTACCCGACCTTTTCTGGCCAGTCCTCTCTGCTCCAGCCCATACTGATCCCACTCATTTGAATCCTAAACATTTAAGACTTAATTGTCCCATGTATGTTGATTTGGTTCTCTGAATAGACTGGAAATTCCTTGAGGGCAAAGACACAAAATCATACTTGGTTAATTAACTTCATTATCCCAGCTTAGCGCTGGGCTGGTTGACAGTCAATGCAGCTTGTTGGGTCACTGACATTTGTTTTTCTTTCCTCCCTTTTATCAGGGCTGGGGGAGTGGGGAGGAGGAATCAGAGATCAAGAGAAATCTCTTGAGAGGTTGGGGTATGGTGATGATTAATAATAATCATAATAATAGTTACTCTTTATTAAGCAGCTCCTATTTGAAAGCCTACGGAGTGCTAGTGTTTTAAAACGCATCAGATTCTTTATAGTAGTATCTCAGCCTTATAAGAGCACTGGGAGGTAGGTGTTATTATCCCTCTGTACAGAGGTTAAACAGCAGCTTGTCACCCGTGGAGCCATGATTGGAAGCCTGCTCCAGGCTTCCTTCCTGTGTTCCTCGGGAGTGTGGCCAGGAGGAGGGGCAGCGTGGGAGAAGGTGGGGGTGGGGGACATAGTGGTGGTGACTCTCAGGGGGATGAGGTCAGTGACACACATGGCCACCAAGGCCCTACCACCTAGCGGGGAGACAGCAAGGCCCTGCCACAAACTTTGCTCCAGGCCTTTTGCGCACCGGCAGGAGAAATGGCCTAGTTCCTGACCCCTGCCCTCCCCTCAGATTCGCACTAAAACCCTAAAACCCCTTTTCTTTTTTGGTTTTTGAAGGCAATTGAGAAATATGAGATGGAGAAGAAGGCTTTAAAAAGAGAGCGAAGTCGTGGCGGCTTGGCAGACAGAGGCAAAACTCCTTTCCTGTAGACTTGATGGTGTTTTTGTGGGGTTTGGATTTTTTTTAGTGTCTAAAATGTAATTGAGTAGGAGTCCGGAGTTTCAGGTGAGAGTATCTCTGGCCTCTTCTGAGAGAGCCTTTAATCTCACTTCTTGGCATCAGGCAAGGAAGGAGGGACAATGCCATCTCGAGACGACCTGCTGGGGGACACCTTGCACCAGGTGTTTTCATACGGATCCCCTTGTTAAAGCTTCCTAAGACCCCCTACCTGTGAGGCAGGTGCCTTCGAACGTGTTTTATACTTGAGAGAAGGTAAGGGAACCACTTGCCGAGAACCACCAGGCTTGTCCACCGCAGGTCTTAGATTCGCCCCAGACTGACTTCAAAACCCATGTTTTACCTGCGCATCCTGACTGCTTCTCTGAGCTCAAAAGCAGTCTGATCAGATAAGGAGCGGAGTCTTAGCAAGTCAGCAACTCAGGCAAATTAATAGTGCGTTATGCCATCTGGCTGCTCAGGATGAATGAAAAATCACAAGTATGATTACCACACAGCCGTGGGCAGACCCTGTGGTTACTCACATCCTATTTCTCTTCTTTCATTCTCCTGCAGAAAAGAGCAAAGGAAAATCACAGTATATTTGCAAGGGCTCAGAATTCAGGAATGTCAAATCTTTCGTTATCAAAAGGGTAAGGGATCTCTTGCTGGGTTGGTTTCTGCTGGGCCTGAACTATATTTTATTCCCAGGGAAAGGCCCCTTGGCACCTGGATGGTGATTATGTAGGAAAATGGCAGAGTACCTGTTTTAGAAAATCTTAACCTATCTTAACGTCCAATTCAATGGACATGAACTTGGGCAAACTCCAGGAGATGGTGAGGAACAGGGAGGCCTGGCATGCTGCAGTCCATGGGATCACAGAGAGTCAGACACAACTTGGTGACTGAACACCACCAATGTATTTTAATAACTTTAGAATTTCTCATAACACCTCAAAAAGGTAGAATCAAGAGGATTCCAGAGGTCAGTTGTCCATTTATTTTTAGAACTTAGAAGCTGTTTATCCTTAGAAACAATGAGTTCAGCTTCAGTTCACACAGAGCCACCATGCCACAGAGCTCCCAGGGGTGCATTCCCACAGCAGTGGGGGTTTTTTGTGGGTCCCTGCAGACACCCCAGGGAGCTGACAGGAGCAGTCAGAGGACCCGTCCAGCGTCATGCAGCTTGCTGGTGACAGAGCCCCCTGCCTCTGGCTCAGATACCCACGCCTGGGGTCTTGCTCTCTCGGCGGCCTCTCCAGTAGCACTCTGGCCCCATCTCATAGCCGCCCCAGATAAGATCCTCCTAAGTGCTGTCGCTTCACTTGTGTCCGACTCTCTGCGACCCCATTGAGCCTGTAGCCTGCCAGGCTCCTCTGTCCTTGGGATTTCCCTGGCAAGAAATCAGTTGTCTTTTCCTCCTCCAGGAGATCTTCCAGACCCAAGGATCAAAACTGTCTCTTGACTCTTGCATTGGCAGGCCGGTTCTTTACCACTAGCACTCTCTGGGAGGCAAGATCCTCCTAAGCTCCCTCTAAACTACCCAGCTCATGTGTATTCAAGCCTTTAAATGCTAGAGGATATGTTACCCTTTTTTCACCTCATAGCCTGGAAAATTCCCACACAGCATAGAGCCCGATGGTTGTGGGTCCACATCAAAACTGTCATACAACCCATGATGGTGGCCGAGCAGGTCTAAATGTCCTGTCCAGAGCGGCACAGCAGTACACGGGGGAGCTGACACCTGACTCAGAGTCAATGCAGTTAGTCACTTGGTTCTCCATTGCCAAGGCCATCACCCAGTTACAGGGGAGCTCAGTCCCTCAGAACGTTTCCATGAGGTGCCTTTGGGTCATGGTTATTGATCTCTCTTCCTACTTTTCTGTATTTTTACATTTTTATAATCATATTTTTATCCTAAAATCCATTTAATGATATATGTTAAGAACCATAAAGGTGGGGTGGTCATATCCTTTGATCCTAATAGTGCCATTTTGAGAAATTCATGCCAAGTAAATAACATCAAAGAGGTGAACCATATGGTCCCAGTTAGTAATAATACTAATTTGAACTCATCTGTGAGTAGTTAATTAAATTATAGCACATCTTAACAAGATACACTACTTTATATGATGAATTTGAAGACAATGTGAAACATCTAAGGGGATAAAGCAAGACATAAAAGCGTGTATGCATATATGTATCGTAAAATGAAGTAACACATACATATTTGTATACATGTACTCAAAGCCTGAAAGGAAAATAGAAATAATGTAAATATCTTTTGGATAAGAACTACTTGAATCACGCATGCACTCTCATTTTCTTCAACATTCTCTAAGATTGTTAATATTATCTCCATGATAAAAAGGAGAAGATATTGTGTTGTTTTAAACTGTCAAAATGAGGGACCCCATTTTCATATTCTGTTTTTGTCTTTAGAAAACAGCAGATAAAAATCTCCTGGCAGAGCTGTACCAGTACCCATCCTTTGACGACTCTAGGCCAAACAATCTTCCAAATGGGGTGGACTTCTGTGACTTGGTGGGCAACGTGATCCTGGCTGAGAAAAACCCCCTTAGCGGCAAGGTAAGAAGAGAGAGCCCTCTGGGCCGCCCGCCTGCGCGGGACACAGCGCTGTCCCAGTCTCACACCCCAGGGAATTGAGTCTGGCAGGTAAGTTGCTGAGGGCCACACAGTTTGCAAGCAACTGAGCTGAGATTAGACCGACGACGAAACCGACATCCTTTCCCCCAGTGCTCTGGGCTCCTAACCGTGCTGATCGCATGACCTGTTAGTGTAGCATTTTGAGGTCACACCCTTGTGATACATGTTAATTAGTGATGCATGTGTTCCCTTGTCAGTCACTAAGTTGTATATGGGTAACCTTAATTTTTTTCTTAATTAGACAGTAGTTAGAATATGTATTTGCCCCACAGTTACCCCTTGGGGTGAGTCACCAGCTTGGAGAGCCAGGTTCCTTAGAAAGGAGAAAAGTAAAAGTGAAAGTCAGTCAGTCATGTCCGACTCTTTGCAACCCCATGGACTCTAAAGTCCATGGAATTCTCCAGGCCAAAATACTGGAGTGGGTAGCCATTCCCTTCTCCAGGGGATCTTCCCAACCCAGGGATCGAACCCAGGTGTCCTGCATTGCAGGCAGATTCTTTCCCAGCTGAGCCACAGGGAAGGAAGAAAGGGAGTATTCTAAGGCCCAGAAGAACTTGTGTGTGTGTTAGACAATGCTGGCCCCTCAGAAGCTGGGGGAGAGTTGTGAGCAGGGGTTGAGAGGGGAGGAGGCCCAGAAAATTGTCTCAGCCATCTTCCAGCTGTGCCTCAATGCCTCTCACAGCTGCACAGCCCCAGAGTCCCCAAAACAGCTATGGCCATTGACCCCTCAGCTCCTAACTTCCCCCCCATTCCTGGCACCCAGCTTTTCAGTCTCTTCTGTCTGTACGTCTCACTGCTTCAAAACATACCCGCATCTCGCTCTGTCCCTCCTCCCTCTCTCCCTAGCCTTTCTCTGCCTTCTCCTCCTCTTCATGATTTTTTCCCTGCTGCCCTCGGCTGTGTCTCTACCTCTGTTCCCTCTTGCAAGCTGACTTCCTAAGAGCAATGATCTGTTTAGGCCAGTCACTGCCCAGTATGACAGTGGTGTTTTCTGGCTCTCCAGTGCCAGGCTCCAGCATGGACTGTGGTCACTAAGCGGATGGCTGCCTTTCACCAGGTGCTGGTGCCCAGGGCAGGCAGTGGTCACCCTGGGACCAGGTCCTGGATCCCCTGCCTTCTTTAGCAGAGAGGTGTAGGAGCAGCAGACACTCAAAGCATCACATTCTCTCCAGGGCAGCATAAAAAGGATGTTCACTACGTGATTTTTGTGATAACAAGGACCTGGAAGGCAGTACATCTTGGAGATTAAGTAGCTCTCTGCACTCCCATTTATTCTTCTGTAAATAGCAATAACAATAGCCTCTACCTTGAAGTATTACTGTAAAATTAAATAATGTACATAAGCACACAACACAGCACTTAGGCATAACGTCTCAAAAAATGATCATTTTTATTTATCAATGTTATTAGAAAAGTTTAATGACAGAACATCAGTACGTCATTTTTGGTTTATATATCATGGACTACTTTGCCACTCTAATGAGTATTTATAAAGAGTGTATTTTAACATACTGTGCTATGACATTAAATGACATTAAATGAAAAGCATCAGTATGTAAAACTCTGCAGTACAATGTTATTATGTCAGCACACAGGAATATCTGGGGTGAAACCATTAAGAGATAGCACCAGCATTCTCTGGGTGATAAGATGGTAGTTTTTTTCTTTCTTTATTGCAATATAGTTGATTTACAATGTTGTGTTAGTTTCAGGTATACAAGATTGTAGTTTTTTCTTCTTCCTTTTTCTAAAATTTAAAAGAGGAAGAATGACATGAAAAATGGATGGTGTGTTTCCTGGATCCACTGTTCCTGTGCCACCTTCTCCCCATCCTTGTACCCTTGACAGGCCCACTGACCCTCTCTGGAACCTGAGCTCTCGTTCCACGTGCTGTGTGGGTGCCCCCAGGATGGCGACTGCTGTGCTAACTAATGTCCCATTTCTCAGGTCCCCTGGGAAATGTTTTCCTTAGACCTTAATCCCAAGAAAAACTGCATTTCATGGAATGCTTTTAGTCTTATATCTGATGCTGGCTCCTGCTTTTCTTTGGCTCCCAGGAAACCCAAGAAAGATTTGTGCCCTGCCTTTAAAAGGACTCTCTTTCATCCTGCTTTGGGGCCATGCCAAATTTATTTGCCTCCTCAAATCTTTTCCTCCATCCCTCCCTATGCCCTCAGCAGCCAGCTTTGCCTCTGGGTCAGAGAACCTGGTGGCCACCCCTAGACCATGAGTTCACTCGTTGAACCCTCACAGCCGTTCTGGAGGTCAGGACTGTCATCACCATCTCCATTTCCCATATGAGCACAGACAGATTCAGTACCATTGGTCAGGGCCCTGCAGCTAATTAGTGTAAGAGCTGGACGAGAATCCAGGCAGTGGGGTGTCAGTCTGCTCTCTCCACCCCTCTGACTGTCCCACCTCTCCAAGGAGACATGAGGAATGGCAGACAGGACTGAACCGAGAGCAGGGCTCAGAGCACTCTTTGCTACCAAGGGCGGCTTGCTTATGCACTCTGCCCGCAGCTTCTGGAGGCCTGAAGGGACTGCCAAGAAGTCTTTCCTTTTGCATCCGGGACACACTCTGTTCCTCCAAATGGTAAGAGGAGAGGCAGCCCGTGCAGTATCTCTGGGGCCAGGCTGCCTGCTTTTTGCCCTTTTTTTGACCGCTATATGTGGCTTGTGGGATTCTTAGTTCCCCAACCAGGGATTGAACCCGCGCCCCCTGTATTGGAAGCACCAGGGAAGTCCTAGGCTGCCTGCTTTTGAGCTTCCCCGTTTGTATAAGCTTAGGCAAGAATTCTAACCTTTCAATCCTCACTTCCCTCTTCTATACATTGGGGATAACAGTTTCATCATTCAGCAGCAACCACAGAGACAGATGGTGAAAAAGTGAGATAAGGAATGAATGGCATGGGCCAGCGCGAGATACATGGCAACTGTTCCCCTCCTTCCTCAGCCTCCCTCCCACTCCCCACATCCCACCCCTCCAGGTAGTCACAGAGCACCCAGCTGAGCTCCCTGTGTTATCTGGCAGCTCCCCACTGCCTGTTTTGCACGTGGGAGTGTATATATGTCAGTGCTGCTCTCTCAGTGCGTACCCTCTTCTCCCTGCCCCTCTGTGTCACAAGTCTGTGCTCTACCTCTGTGTCTCTGTTCCCGCCCTGCAAATAGGTTCATCAAGATAATTTTTCTAGATTCCATATATACACATTAATATATGATATTTGTTTTTCTCTTTCTGACTTACTTGACTCTGTATAACAGGCTCTAAGTTTTTTTTCTTTTTCTAAGTTGACCCCAAAGTATTTTGACTCCAAAGATGACTGGTGGGAAGGTGGTGTGATTAATAACAATAACAAGCCATAGAATGTGGGCGGAAAGGAAGGGTTTGAGTGGAGATGATTATGAATCTGGCTGTAGCTCCAGGTAAATTTCAAAGAATACATAAATAAATAAGCAATAATAACATGGATTGTGTTTCTTTTCCAGTCTTTCTGTTCAGGTAGAGAATTAGAGAAGTTTCTCTCTTCCCCTTCTGTAAGAGCTATATGGCTGGATAGCTTCTGGTGGATCTTTCATGAAAGGTACCAGGTAAATGCAAACCTGGTTGCTTCTCTTTCCTTGCTTATTTTTCTGTGGGACAAACCCCAGCCTCTTTTTTTTTATTTTAAATCCTGGCCTCTTTAACATGGGTTATCAGCCCCTCTGATTCCACAGACCACCCATGGATCATGCCTCACCTGTCACCCTCATCCTTCCCCACCCATGCCTTCTCCAGACACCTTGGGCTGGAAACATTGCACCATGCCTGCAGCAACCCTGAGCTTTAGGAACTGGCCCGTCATGTGGCTGATCAAGGGCAGGGCAGAGAGCAAAGTCAGGACCTCGTGGCTCAGAGTTTCGGGTGCTTTTCTCAACACCCTGCCTCTCTGTACATGTTCTATAGATCCTAAAGCAAATTATTATAGCATTTCATAAATAAAATGAAATTAAATACCTTGCAAATAAGATTCCTAAAAATGAAACACTTAGTTAAGGTTCTCAGCCCTTGACTGTTTCAACAAGTAATTCTTGTAATTCCTTCTCTATTTGTATTCCTGGTAGCCAAAGAAGGAGGTCCAGAGCAAGCTGTTCGACCGGATAGCCCAGAACTATGCTTTTCTTTTGTTTTGTGAATCCAGGACCCATTACGAAGAGGCTCTCTTAAAAGTGAGCATCAACCACTATTTAGGAAAAACAAATCATCTTAGATAGCTATTCACTGCTCGTTCCAGGTTAATGCCCTTAACATTCTTTCCATAAGAAAGTAATTAGTAGTAAGTTGTGGTATCTTCCTTCATATGCATGCTTGCTAAGTTGCTTCAATCGAGTCTGGCTCTTTGCAACTCAATGGACACCAGGCTCCTCTGTCCTTGGGATTCTCCAGGCAAGAATACTGGACTGGATTGACATGCCCTCCTCTAGGGGAATCTTCCCATCCCAGGGAATAAACCCACGTCTCCTGCGTCTCCTGCATTGCAGGCAGATTCTTTACTCACTGAGCCACCTGGGAAGCTGATAGTTTCATATACTGACTTGTAATGCTGCAGTGAGAGACTTTACTTTTTTGGGCTCCAAAATCACTGCAGATGGTGACTGCAGCCATGAAATTAAAAGACACTTACTCCTTGGAAGGAAAGCTATGACCAACCTAGACAGCATATTAAAAAGCAGACACATTACTTTGCCAACAAAGGTCCATCTAGTCAAGGCTATGGTTTTTCCAGTAGTCATGTATGGACATGAGAGTTGGACTATAAAGAAAGCTGAGTGCTGAAGAATTGATGCTTTTGAACTGTGGTGTTGAGAAGACTCTTGAGAGTCCCTTGGACTGCAAGGAGATCAAACTAGTCCATTCTAAAGGAGATCAGTCCTGGGTGTTCATTGGAAGGGCTGATGTTGAAGCTGAAACTCCAGTGCTTTGGCCACCTGATGGGAACAGCTGACTCATTGGAAAAGACCCTGATGTTGGGAAAGATCGAGGGCAAGAGGAGAAGGGGACGACAGAGGGTGAGATGGCTGGATGGCATCACCAATGGACATGAGTTTGGGTTGGCTCTGGGAGTTGGTGATGGACAGGGAGGCCTGGCATGCTGCAGCTTATGGGGTCACAAAGAGTCGGACACAACTGAGTGACTGAACTGAGCTGAATGCAGCAGTTACAAAAAATAAGGTAGCTCTATAGCTCTATATAATGATATATTTTAAGTGAAAAACAAAGGAACTTATACAACTCCATACTATAAAAAGTATATGTATATGTATGTGTGCCTATGAGTGGGAAAAAAAGTCTGGAAAAATATTTGCCAAACTCATAGCAATGCTCTTCTCTAGGGAATGAAATTGAAAGAGTTAGTTCCTCAGTCGTATCTGACTGTTTTTGACCCCATGGACTGTCGCCCACCAGACTCCTCAGTCCATGGGATTCTCTAGCCAAGAAAACTGGAATGGGTTGCCATTCCCTTCTCCAGGGGATCTTCCTGATCCAGGGAAACTCAGGGAATGAGGTTATAAGAAACTTCCTTCTCTATTTATTTCTATAGCATTTAAATATGTGATTTCAAAATTGTGAATATACATATATACTTTTTATATGTGTGTGTGTATGTATGTGGGCTTCCCAGGTGGCTCAGTGTTAAAGAATCCACCTGCCAAGCAGAAGACATGGGTTCAGTTCCTGGGTCGGGAAGATCCCCTGCAGAAGGAAATGGCAAGTCACTCCAGTATTCTTGCCTGGGTAATCCCATGGACCGAGGAGACTGGTAGACTACAGTCCATGGGGCCACAAAGAGTTGAACACAACTTAGTGACTGAACAACAGCATGTATGTATATGTGTGTGTGTATATTTATATACACTAAAAGGGCTGCTAGAAGAAAATATAAGTGAACATTTATATGATTTGAGGATGGGGAAGGACTTTCTAAATATGACCCCAAGGGACTAACCATAAAAGACTGATTTAACTATTAATATATAAATTGTTTAAATTACTGCAAAGAGGCAAATGAGAACTTATGCAAAAATACTGTTAGCATATATGCAACACAACATAAAGAAGTCTTACAAATGGGTAGGAAAAATGGCCCAATGGACAAAGGACATAAGCCAGAAATTCCCTAGGGAAGAAATACAAATGGGGAAAAAGTTCATCTTTGACAACAACCAAAAATATAAATTAAAACAATAATCATTCAATTCTCCTTTTTACCTGCTAGATTGCATAGATTAAAAGGTGTCAGTCCCAGGATTATGAAGGATATAAGGATTTCCCCTGGACAGTCTGAGTGGAAACTGAATTGATGCAGATGTGCTAAAAGGCACTTATACTGATAAAGTGTCTGCTTAACAAGTCACTTAGGCTGTCTGTGTCTCAGTTTCATCATCCATAAAATGGGGATAATATTAATAATGCCTCTCTCACCAAGTTGTCCTAAGGATTAAATGAGATTGTAAGACATCTGACATATCACCCAGCACTTGATGGGCCCCCAGTATATAATAGCTGCCATGATTACTATTATTATACCATCTAATGCAAGTCATAACCTAATAAATAGTAAAAGCTGCTTTCATTCATACATTCAACAAATTTTTAACTGCCTAATATGTGCCAGATACTGAGCTAACTTCATAAATAAATATAATTACTCTGCATAATTTGTAATGCAAAGTCTAAGAAACATGACAATATCTTGTCATGTTTAAGTAAATTTTGAAATGGCCACTCACACAATATTATGAAGGTCACTTTTGGAAAAAAAATTCCAAAGAGTTTATAATAACCTGGGGAAGTATTTATGTTACGATGTTAAATGAATAAAGCCAGATATAAATGTATAATTTGAGCCTAAGCATAGCTGAAAAGATAGAACAGTACCACTTGTTCACGTTAAAAAAACTCAGTAAGTAAGACTAAATATTATCTCTGGGATGGAGCAAGATGTGGGTATGCCAAATGTACTTGTCATCTTTGAGCTACTCTTTGACCAGGTGGTAGAAAGGGCTGAGCCACAGACCACATGCAGAGGAACTGGAGGAGAGGAAGGTTGCTGGCCAACATAGCACGATGTTTGAGGTGTGGTCTCCACGTAGGATAAGGGGTGCACCTGGATATGTGGCAGCTGCAGATGGAAATTGCTCCCCTCATGGGACTTCCCAGGTGGCACTAGTGGTAAAGAACCCACTTTCCAATGCAGAAGACGTAAGACATGTGGATTCGATCCCTGGGGCAGGAAGATCCCCTGGAAGGAGAAGGCAACCCACTCCAGTATTCTTGCCTGGAGAATCCCATGGACAGAGGAGCCGGGCAGGCTACAGTCCGTGGGGTCGCAGAGAGTCAGACACAAGTGAAGCAACTGAGCACGAACGCTAAGCATGTGATCAGGAAGGTAGCACAGTGTCAGGTAGAGCATTTTATCACAGGTCCTTTCTGAAGTCAGGGGCTCTTTTCTGGGTGTGGAAATGTCCAGAACATTGCCCGGGCTCCTTTTGCTCCCAGAGGTTGCCATCGCTTCTGAGTAAAGCCCTGTACACCAGCTTCTGCTGCTGCTTCCCTCAGTCCTGGTTCAACACGCACGAGTTCAAGTCTGACATCTGTAACACAATGAGCCTGTGGATTTCAGGTGAGAGGGGGCTGCTTTCTCCTGGGAAAGCCATTCCAGATACATGTCTTCCACCAGAGCCCAGGTGGGTTCCTGTTTGCCATCACACCTCCTCACTGAGACAGTTGTCCTTTTCTCTCCTTGACAATCAGGAAAGTAAAGTGTGCGGGTAGATCCCAAGGAATACCCATGAGCCTGCTTCCTCAAGCAGTCTGACACAGTCCTCGTCCCCCTTTGCCCCTGGCTGCATCTGCAGGGAGCAGGTTTCAGCTGTCCTGCCCATTAACCATGTGCTGTAGGTGGGTGGACCCAGGAACCCCCTGCCGTGTGCTGACCAGATAGCCCTACCTTCCACCCCTGGTGTGACCCCACATGACCAAGGGTTGTCTCTCTGTCCCTGCAGCACACACAGTGCCAGTTTGACGTTTGCTTTTCAACTATTTTTCAGTCTCCTTCCTCACTCGCCCTCTCTCAACCCAAGTATCTTCTAAAGTCATTGAAAGCTGAGAAATTCCCTGTGGACTGAGTGCTGTGCTAAGTAAGCACTTTTCACATTTCCTCCTATGTTGAGGATCACTTCCACATCAGGAGATGTGGTCGAACTCACAGATCTCAGCATACAGTTGTATTTATAGCTAAGATTTATTATTGCAATGGAGTGAGGATACATAACCAGATCCTAAGGGGACAGACAGGCAGAGTTTGAAGGAATTCACGTGCAGGCTTCCTCCTCCCATTGATGCAGAGCCCCTCATCCCGATGCAATGAACATGTAGCCACACATGTGTGATGGTTCTGCCCAGACGCCCGTTGGAGAAACAGTGCCCAAGGTTTTTACTGGGGACTGCTCATGTAGGCACCTCTGTCTATCATGTACCAAAATTCCAGGGAAGCAGATGGTTAGCATCAGCTACATTGTTTTATAAGCAGTCTAGGCCCCCTGAGTCATTTGTGTCAGGGAAGAAATTTCCCCCAGCTTTATTGAGATGTAATTGACATATGACATTGCGGAAGTCTCAGGTGTACAGTGTGAAGATTTGATGCACGTATATGTCGTGAAGTTTTTACCACAAGCAGATTAGTTAACACATCCTTCACCTCACATAATTCCCGGTCCTTTTAACATGCAGCACTGAGATCTGACCCTCACACTGTCGGGAGGGCAGGGTTGGCCTCACATCTCCATTCTCCAAATGAAGAAACCAGTCTCACAGAGAGGAAGTGGCTCATGCCAGGCTACAAGGCCAGCATGGCGGGGGGCGGGGGGGGGTGGCTCATGCTGGAAGCCCAGTCCCCCCAGGACCAGCAGGGGTATCTCAGGGGCCTCACTCTTCTGTTCCCTGCCTCCCTTCCTCTTCTGCAGCAGTTTTCATGATCACTCTTAACTCCTTCTCAGGTATATATCCTTGCCCACACAGCTATAACAGCTGGGACTACTCAAAACTGGACCCAGAGAGGTTCCGGAGAGAAGAATTAATGTTTCAGAGAAGAAGACTGCTGAAGGGTAAGGTGCCAGCTAGGGACTACCATGCCCAGTGCCTGATGCCACATCCAGCTACCACCTAGTCCAGGCAGTTGCTATGCTGTGCTAAGTCGCTCCAGTCGGGTCCAGCTCTGTGCGACCCTATGACTGTAGCCCTCCAGGCTCCTCTGTCCATGGGATTCTCCAGGCAAGACTACTGGAGTGGATTGCCATTCCCTTCTCCAAGGGATCTTCCTGACCCAGGGATGGAACCGTTGTCTCTTACGTCTAACCTGCATTGGCAGGCAGGTTTCTTTACCACTAGGGCCACCTGGGAAGCCCCTAGTCTGGGCAGGGAGGGACCTTAATACTGAAATCCTCGGACGTGGTTCTCTCTCAAGGCTTGCTCTCACGTACCTTAAACTGGCCTCCAGCAGACATCGTGGACACCCAGGAATTTCAAAGTAAAAAGAAAAAAAATCTCACCTGGAAATTGTCTTCACATTTAATGACATTTCAGTGAATATTAAATTTAACATCTTAAGAATTTGATAGGTTGTTACTCTTTTAAGTGTTTAGTTCAAGATTTTATTCATTTCAATTCATTTATTCAATTCATTGCAAGGTTCTGAGTTTTTGTTTGTCTTTTAAAGCCAGTGCCTTTTGTTTTCTTCTTGTGAGTTGAGTGCTTGCCCTGTTTACCCTTTGCAGACATTATTTCCTTTAATTGGCTCATCAGCCCTTTGGAGTAGTTAGTATTTGCACCCTTTCATAGGATCAAACATGTTAGGTAATTTGCCCGAGGTCACTCAGCAGGTGGGATGACAGAGAGGCTCTGGGTTGCCTGATGCCAGTCCTCTTGCTGCTCTTGTAGCCTCCAGGGCTTCCCTGATGGCTCAGAAAGACTCTTCCTGCAATGAGGGAGACCAGGATTCGATCCCTGGGTTAGGGAGATCCCTGGAGAAGGGAATGACTACCCACTCCAGTATTCTTGCCTGGAGAATCCCATGGACAGAGGAGCCTGGCGGGCTACAGTCCATGAAGTCAGAGGAGTCGGACCTGACTGAGTGACTCTCACTTTCGTAGCCTCCAGGGAGGAGCTGTCTCAGAGCTCCTGCTCTGGTGTCACCCTCAAGACAAGAAGGAACTGATGAACTACTTTCTTTCCTCTTCCCTAGGAAGAGACATGTCTTTCCTCACTGCGAGGAGGCACTCTGTCTGGAAAGCCACTCAGAACAGGAGGACCTGCTGCCATCACGTAAGTGTGAGGTCCACACCCAGACCTTTGGGGCCCCCTAAGCTTCAGTGACTTCTGGTTGGTTGCACATCTCTGCACTCCTTGCCCCGTCATCTCAGGGAGCAGCCCTGGATCTGGGTCCTCAGGTCTGCAGGGATGAGTGGGGGCGCTAAAGGGGGCAGCTGGAAGTGCGGGGATTGGGAGGAGAGAGGAAAGGAAGCCGTCTTTCAGTGTAGGCTGCAGCACACATATCTCTGTATCTTCTCCTCCTTGCTGACCCTCATCTCATCCTATAGCCTGGACATCCTCCCGACACCTCCTTGCTCCTCTCCTCCTGGTTCTTCTTCCCTCCTGTGTAGCGCCGGGCACCACCCCCCCTCTGCCTTCCACTTCCAACACCCCAGTTTGAGCTCCCTTCGCTACTGCAGGAGGCTCCCGTCTGCCTAGGCTCTCGTACCCCTTCAAGTTTTTCAAAACACAAATCTAATTACATTATCCTGTCCCCATCGACCCTAAACACTGTCCTGTCTCTCAGCCTTCCAGGCCTCAGAAGGGGGAGGGGTTTGATCCCTGGTCAGGGAACTAAGATCCTGCATGCCTGCCACAGGGCCTAACCAGAAAAATAGAAAAAAAAAAGCAGCAGCAGCAGTCAGTAGGAAGGCCCTCGCCTGCCTGCCCCGAGACCACCTGCCCCGATGTGTACCCTCGCAGTCTGCTGTCTAGGAGGAAGGGCCCTCGCCCTTGGACTTGGACCTCACCACTCAGCTTCCACTCCTGCACTTGGCACGGTCTTTTTTGCAGCATCGTTCCCCCCCAACCCCCCCACCCCCTCGCCTCAGTCTGTTGGTTCACTCCCATCGTTGAACAGTCCTCTAGCATCTGTTGCCTTTACAGAGAAAACCCACTTTGTCTCTGCACCCCCGTTTCTTGCTGCCTGTCCCACAGAATTTCCTGAAAGACTCGTTTGCCCCCGCATCTCTTCCTCAGCCACCCCATGGTTCCTGCCCGCTGTGCTCCTCTGCACCTGCTCTGGCCAACTTGGCCTGGCCCCCAGTCTGTTCCCTCTTCTGGTCTGTTTCATATGGCTGGTTGCTCTCATCTCCTTGAAATCCTTTTTTCTCTTAGCTTCTTTGTTATCAGACTTTTCGAGTGTCTTCCTCTCTGGCTGGCTGCCCCTCCTCTTGTCTTTCTTGCTAGCTCCCCATCTCATCAGTCAGCTCTGTCCTGGCCCCTTCCCTCTCTATCTAGCTATCCTTTCCAGGTGATTTCGTCTGGTCTGGTGGCTTTCTTTTCTTTTTTAAAATGTATTTATTTATTTTAATTGGATGATAATTACAGTATTGTGATGGTTTTTGCCATACATCAATATGAAGTGGCCATAGGCATTCATGTGTCCCCTCCATCCTGAACACCCTCCTCCCACCTCCCTCCCCACCTCATCCCTTCAGGCTGTCACAGAGCACCAGCTTTGGGTGCCCTGCGTCATACATCAAACTCCCACTGGCAGTCTATTTTACATATGGTGATGTATATGTTTCAATGCTATCTATTCTCTCAAATCATCCCACCCACCCTCTTCTTCTCCCACTGAGTCCAAAAGTCTGTTCTTTATGTCTGAAAAATATGGAATGCTTCATGAATTTGCATGTCATCCTTGCGCAGGGCCCATGCTAAGCTTCTCTGTATTGTTCCAACTTTAGTGTATATGCTGCCGAAGCGAGCACGGTCTGCTGGCTTCCTGCATGCCAGTAACGCCCAAATCTCCCTCCATACCCTGGCCACGCTTGAGACTCATCTGGTCTGTCCAACTGCCCTGTTGGCTTTCCCAGGAGGCCCTCAACTTAGCAAAGCAGGGGCCTGGGGAGACGAGCCCTGAATCCCAACCTGCGTGACCCTCCTCTCCTGGCCCATGGCCGTGACCTCTTCTTGAGCTCTGTTCTTTCACTCTTAGCCCCAGCTGCTCTCCACACAACGACCAGAGTGACCTTTTTCAGACACACACTGGCTGAGGTTCCTGGCTTAAACCTCACCAGCTTCTCCAGAGCCCCCAGTCCCCTGAACCCAGCCTGAATTGCTCTGCAGAATCCAGCCACCTCCACCTCTCTCTCCTGCGTCCTCACTTCCATTCCCTCGCTGCACTTCCTTCTGCCTCTGGGACACTCCAGGCCTGTGTCCAGTTGGGTCACCAGCTGTCGCCTTTACCTGGAACGTGCTTCCCTCAGGGTTCCTGAAGGAAAGGGCTGGCTCCTTCTTGCCTTTCAGATTCCAACTTGCTGTCATTACCTTAGCAGTGTCCCTGGCTCCCTAGTCACTGTTATCATATCGCCTGTGATTCCCCACACAGTACATATCATGCTCCCTGCTAGTCTTTTTTTTTTTTTCTTGTCTGCATGACATGTGTGATTCCTAGTTCCCCAGTAGGGAACTCGAACCTCCTGCATTGGAAATGCAGAGTCTTAACCACTGGACTGCCAGGGAAGCCCCCTGCTATTCTTACTGCAGGATTTATATGTTGTTCAGTATCTGTCTCCCCCTATTAGAATATAAACTGTATGAGAACAGGACCTCTTTTCCTTTATCCCTCTTCTATCTCAAGCTCCTGGAATAGACTGAGCACATAGAAGATCCTCAACAATCATCTCTTGACTTCACAGAGGAGGTCATCTATGTCAACTCTTCAGCCTCTGCTTAGCATATAATGTGCTTAGTCACTCAGTTGTGTTTGACTCTTTGCAACCCCATGGACTATAGCCCGCTAGACTCTTCTGTTCATGGGGATTCTCCAGGCAAGAATACTGGAGTGGATTGCCATGCCCTCCTCCAGGGAATCTTCCCAACCCAGGGATCAAACCCAGGTCTCCCACTGCTCTATAAATGTCAGGAGGCTTCCCAGGTGGCTCAGTGGTAAAGAATCTGCCTGCCAATGTGGGAGACACAGGAGACTGAGGTTCAATCCCTGAGTTGGGAAGATCCCCTGGAGTAGGAAATGACAACGAACTCCAGTAATCTAGCCTGGGAAAGTCCATGGACAGAGGAGCCTGGCAGGCTACAGTCCATGGGATCGCAAAGAGTCAAAAAGAGTACAACTGAGCATGCACACACGATATAAATGTCAGCCTCCAGAAGTACAGACAGAACAGGCACTGTGGAGAGGCAGCTGTCACTCCCAGACCGAGAAGAAAATATTATTCAGTGTTTTTGCACTGCCTGTCACAACTGTGTCAAGCAAATGTATTTTCTTTGTACTGGAATACATAAAATCTTCCGACAGTTATTTCAGAAACCCAGCTAAGAGAGTCCATTTTCTGCCCCAGAAATAGAAATAATCAAAAGCTTTCCAACCTTAAAAGCAGCTGAAGTTTTACTGGGAAAACCAGAATGGAGGGAGTCATCAAATTCCACGGTGGGGACAGAGCTTCTCTCTTGTTTTTAGCAGACACGCTTTCCCATCTGCTCGGGGAGATAGTTGGCTGTGTTCAAAATGTGCTTTTCAGTGGCAGCAATCTATCTGGGAGTCCACAGTTGAACGGACGAGCGGCAGGTTTTAAGTCTTACCCTGTGGCGTGCCCTATTCCAGCTTCATGTTGTGAATTTGCAGAGTGGGAATAAAAAAGCTTCTAACTATGTATCTGGCTTCCCCTGTGAGGCTCAGCTATAAATAAGGGCTCCTACCTGTTAGAGACTGAGTCACTTGTTCACTTAATAAATATGGGAGAATAGTCAAATAAGACCTTTATAAGGAGGAGTCATCATCGTAGTTCTTATTTGCAAACAACGGAAGCTAATCCAGCTGCTTTAAACGGGAAGAATATAATGAAGAGTATTAGTGGTACTAGTATTAGTGGAATAATAGTAATATAATTAGTATTCAGTTCAGTTCAGTTCAGTTCAGTCGCTCAGTCCTGTCTGACTCCTTGCGACCCCATGAATCGCAGCACACCAGGCCTCCCTGTCAATCACCAGCTCCCAGAGTTTACCCAAACTCATGTCCGTCGAGTCGGTGATGCCATCCAGCCATCTCATCCTCTGTTGTCCCCTTCTCCTCCTGCCCCCAATCCCATAATTAGTATTAGTGCTATAATAAAGAGTATTAGGGGCCCAGGATGGCCCAGCATGGGCCAGGGCATTAGTTTCAGAGGCAGTGCCACCAAGAATGATGTGCACTGACCGATAGTGGGAACTAGTGGTCGGAACTCCACTCTTCTTTCCTTGAAAAGCCAGTTGCTCCTGTTAGAGTCTTTCCAGAAGCTAAAGTCTGCTTGGTTCCTCACTTCCTCACGTTGCCCATTTCCAGCTTAAAGTCTCAGGCAGGTGCATTGCATCTGAGGGCGAGAGCCTAGGTAAAATGTCTGCGCTCAGCCACAGAAGAAGCTGGGAGAGTAGCTCAAGTCTTTCACTCACTTTGGGGCCTGGGTCTTATGTACATGGAGAAAAAAACATGAAAGTGTTAGTGACTCAGTTCTGTCCAGTTAACTCTTTGTGACCCCATGGACAGTAGCCCGCCAGGCTCCTCTGTCCATGGAATTCTCAGGCAAGAATACTGGAGTGGGTTGCATTCCCTTCTCCAGGAGATCATCCCAACCTAGGGATCAAACCCAGGTCTCCCTCATTGAGGCAGATTCTTTACAGTCTGAGCCACCAGGGAAGCTCATGGAGTACATCAAGAACGTGTGACAAATGACTCGTCCAGGATGTGCCATTTGAGTTGAGAAACAAAGGACGAGAAGGAGCTAGCCGTTAGAAAAGTGAATGAAATAACCTTCCAGGAAATGAGAACAGCATGTGCAAAGGCCCTGAAGCAAAAGTGGGGAGTTGATATATTCAGGGAACAGGGAGAAGGCCAGTGATCCTGTAGCCCAGTGTGAATGTGGAAGAGGGGCAGAAATTGATCCAGGAAAAGTGGCAGGGGCTATATCCTGCAGTGTTGGCTCAGCCACAGTACGGTGTATGGATATGGTTTCAGTGCTACAGGAATGCGCTGAAATAGGGGAGTGACATCTGATTTCTACTTTTAAAAGATTATACTGTCTTCTGAAGATGGAGAATATAGTGAAGGGAGGAGACAGGACACCAGTTAGGAGGCTTTTGTAGTTGTCTAAGGGCTTCCCTTGTGGCTCTGCTGGTAAAGAATCTGCCTGCAATGCGGGAGACCTGGGTTCGATCCCTGGGTTGGGAAGATCCCCTGGAGACGGGAAAGGCTACCCACTCCAGTATTCTGGCCTGGAGAAGTCCATGGACTAGTCCACGGGGTCGCAAAGAGTTGGACACAACTGAGCGACTTTCACTTTCAAGGAAGAGGCAGTGACAGCAGGAGGCAAGAAGCAGAGGCCTAGAGTGTGTTTTGGGGATTTTGATCTTTCAGGACGTGCTAATGGACGGCTTTGGGAGTGGGGTGGATAAGAAGGAAAGGGAGGAGTCAAGGATGTGTCCCAGTGTGTGGCTTAAGCAGCTGAACGGTGTGTGGGGTTTGTGAGATGCAAAGTGTAGGGTCTGGGGTAGGAGAGTATCAAGAGTTCAGTTTTGAAGTTGTTAATAAGATGCCTGTGAGAGGTTCAAGTGGAGATGTCACATAGGTAGTGAAACATACTAGGCTAGACTGAAGGAGAGGCCAGGGTTACAGAAAAAAACAATTTCTACCCTGTGACAAAATATGGAAACTACAAGTGAGTGACCACCGTGGAGCCATAGGCCAAGGCGGGAAGACATACTAGGCTTGGTTCAGAAGAGCTAAATTTTCATCTAGGTGAGGCCACCTATCAGGTAGATAGCTTTATCAGTTCTAGAGCAAATCTGAGCCTTTGTGTTCTTGTTTGTGAAATGGGCATCATGGCTGGTATTTTTTAAGTTAATTAATTTTATTTTTGGCTGCATTGGATTTTTGTTGCTCACAGGCTTTCTCTAATTGCTGCGAACTGGGACTCCTCTTGTTGCGGAGCCCAGGCTCCGGGCTCAAGGGCTTCAGTAGCTGTGGCTCCCAGGCTCTAGAGCACAGGTTTAATAGTTGTGGCGCATGGGTGTAGTTGCTCTGCAGCATGTGGGTTCTTCCTGGACCAGGGATAGAACCCATGTCCCTTGCATTGGCAGGCAGATTCCTAACCGCTGAATCACCAGGGAAGCCCATGATTCGTACTAATTCTTAAAGATTCAATCCATGGAGAGGTGCAGTCCCATAAATTGTTGTCTAGCCATGTCCTGTCAGAATGTTTTCTCATTTTAACCAGAATTTCCTCAAGTTCCAGAGCAGAGGTACATAAGGGTCATTTAACAATAATGACCCAAATTCCTGACACTCATTCCTGTACCTGCTGATTCCAGATCGGCCAAGCCCACGTCCCTCACAGACATTTCTGGGCATCCCCAGATTGAGTGTCAACAGTGGCTCAAAAGCTGGTCTCCCTGCTGCTCTGTTCCATCACAGCTAAGCCTTCAGTGTACAGAATCTGAGTGTCAGGGTGACAGGGCGGAACGGTCCCATCTCCACTGTGCTGCAGTGGGAAGGGGGTCCCAGAAGAGTCTTAATTTACTCCCCCATCCCAACAACATGCCTCACATGCTCAGAGAGGGGGTTGCTGATCAGAACACATGAGACTGGGTGGGAAAATAATTTGGAGAGTCCCCCACGTGCAAATTTTCTTTGTGTGTATTCTATCCTAGCATTTACAGCATCCCTGCATGGTAGGTCACTATTATCTTTATCTAACAAAAGGAGAAATAGACTCAAACTGGTGAAAACTTGCCCCAGGCCACATAACTAACTTCAGCTGACGTAGAAAGCTGTTAATCTGAGCTCTTTCTGCATCATCCTACTGCCTCTCCAACAATTGTGAAGGTCTAATGACTTCGTGGCAACCCACTGCAGTGTTCTTGCCTGGAGAATCCCAGGGACGGGGGAGCCTGGTGGGCTGCCGTCTATGGGGTTGCACAGAGTCAGACACGACTGAAGTGACTTAGCAGCAGCAATGACTTCAACCAAGTCCATCTCCTTGTGAATATTCTCCGCTCCATGACAGAGCTCTCTGAAGCCTGAAATCAATGAGTGTGATGCTTCGCTGAGCTCTGGGAGTGTCTTTTCTCTGACAAATCTGAGTAACCACTTAGACACTGCAAAACGCAGCTGCTGTTGGACAACCAGCTGCATAGTGGATGGGAAGTCCTTTCAGCTTTCTTCTTCCCATTCAAATATCATATTTATGTAAAAGCAAAGTGATGATTGTTGAGGCTGGAGGGCTGTTTGTCTGCCACTTGGTGGGCCATCTGTTTAAGACTCCAAACTCCTACTCATCTTTAAAGACAGAACGAAAATGTCTTCTCTCCTTGGAAGCCCTCCAGCTCTGCCCCAGACAGAATCAAGCATTCCCACTGGGGCTTCCTAGAATACTCTGCTGGTACTGCTTGTGACAGATTATCAGCTGTTTCCCAATATTTGTTGTTTCTTCCCCCTGTAGAAAAGAGAGAGACTTCCCGGGTGGTCCAGTGGCTAAAACTCTGCATTCCTAATGCAGGGGAGCCGGGTTTCGATCCCTGATCAGGAAACTAGATCCCACATGCAGGAACTAAAGATCCCGCATGCTGCAACTAAGAACAGGTGCAGTCAAATACATAACACACATAACATAATTTTTTTTAAAAAGAGAGAACCTGTAAAGAAAAGGTTACATTTCCTTCCCTTCCTTCCATCCATGTGTAACCATGTGACTAAGATCCAGTTAATGAGATATAAACAGATGTGCCATGTGGCAGTTTCTGGGAGTCTTCCTAGAAAAAAAGGAAGATTCCTTCATCTCTTTGTCCTTTTCTCTATTCTGCTTGGAATGTGAATGTGATGACTGGAGCTCTAGTTGCCATCTTGGACCCTAAGAATGAAGGTCCTATCTTAGGAAAAGTGGAACAGAGCTGGAAGAAGTCAGAGTCCCTAAGATTTGTCACAGGAGAAATAATGTATAAACCCTGAATTGCCTACCTTCAGACTGTTATATGGGAGAGACATTGCCACCTAGTTTGAATCACTATTCATTTCAAGTCTCTGTCACTCATGTGCAAACCTAATGCTGAGTTATATCACCTCTGTAACAAATAAGTGGTATTTTCCAATTACCTTAGCATAATTGTGGTTTCCTATTATCGTCCCTGCTAGACTTGTAGCTCCTCTCAGCAGGGACTAGGTTTCAGGTTAGGCTCAGTGCCAGACACATTAGTAGTTGCTCAATGAAATATCTTCTGAAGGAGGTGTGGTGAGTGATTGCATGAACAACCATGCAATGTCTGCAGAGCACTTCAACCATGAGCAACAACTGCACTTTGCATTCGTTAGCTGACTTAATCCCCTTAAGAACCCCGTGAGGAAACCGAGGCAATCAAGACGTTCATTGACTTGCCCAAGATCACAGGCCATTGTGACAGGGCAGAGACTAGAACCCCAGTCTGCCTCAGGCCCCAGCTCACGTGTTTTTCTACATCTCTTTTCCCCATGCTCCCAGGATGGAGGGCTGAGTTGTTGAGCTGTGCCTGAAAGGTCTCCCTTATGTGCCTTTGCTGAGAACAAGGAAAGATACCTAAGAAATTGCATGTATACTTTTTGTATTCCTTTCACTACCAGCTTTACTAAATTTGTTCTTCTGTGATTTTTGTGTGTATTTTCTCTCTCCTGGAGTCTGCTGATATGAATTCAAGCAATGAGAGAGCCAGTTCTGCCCAGAAAAATTCAGCGGATGGCCCAAAAGGTACATTAACCGCCCGAAGGGTTAATGATTTAGTTATTATCTTCAAAACCCTACTTCCTTGTTGTTTTTTTAAAACCTAATCTGCTGTCCTCATTTACACTAATGGTTCTAGCCTTGGGTCTTGGAAGTAGGTAACATCTTAAGAGAAGACATAATTGTCTTTTCAGTTCGGTTATCACTAATTAAGTTCCATTTTTGTGATAATGAGTTCAGCACAGTGTTGATATCTGTGGGGAAGAGAGATTGACGGCACTGGAAAAAGAAACCTAAGAGGTGATTACTGCTCCTCTCCCCCATCAGAAAACAGAATTTATTGAGTTAGAAACCTATTTGTGCCTGGGTGTTAATTTATTGGGTGGGCCAAAAAGTTCATTTGGGTTTTTCTGTAAGATAGTGTAGAAAAACCTAAATGAACCTTTTGGCCAACCCAACACAAAGGTGACTAAGTGACTACATACGTCAGTGCCATTAAAAAAAACTTCATATTCTCAGTTCTAGAAATGGGAGGCATAGCTTGCCATGCAGGGCTATAAGAGGAAGCTCCAGTGTTGTCAGGAGGCAGAAGGGAGTAAGGGGAAGGCATAGGCCACAGCCACTGGAATTTCCTTAGGAAAGGCCAGATATGACAGTGTAAACAGCATAGGATTGGCTATATTGAATAATTCTGGTGGGCTTTAGGGCATAAAGGCTGTCCCTAGTTGTCTGACACCTGGACCAGGATGATTTAAGTCAGGAGAAATATTGGCTTGGTATGAGAGTTAGATGCTTGCTCCTTGGAAGAAAAGCTATGACCAACCTAAACAACATATTAAAAAGCAGAGACATTACTTTGCCAACAAAGGTCCATCTAGTCAAAGCTATGGTTTTCCAGTAGTCATGTATGGATGTGAGAGTTGGACTATAAAGAGAGCTGAGCATCAAAGAATTGACACTTTTGAACTGTGGTGTTGGAGAAGACTCTTGAGAGTCCCTTGGACTGAAAGGAGATCCAACCTGTCCATCCTAAAGGAAATCAGTCTTGAATACTCATTGAAAGGATTGATGCTGAAGCTGAAACTCCAATACTTTGGCCATCTGATGCGAAGAACTGACTCATTGGAAAAGACACTGATGCTGGGAAAGATTGAAAGCACGAAGAGAAGGGGATGACAGAGGATGAGATGGCTGGATGGCATCACTGACTCGATAGACATGAATTTGAGTAAGCTCTGGGAGTTGGTGATGGACAGGGAAGCCTGGCATGCTGCAGTCCATGGGATCACAAAGAGTCGGACACGACTGAGCAACTGAACTGAACTGAACTGAACTGTGAGAGTTAGATAAAGAAGGTGATTCAGATATGGCCTCTGGTTCATGCGGGAGATGTAAACAACTTTGGTCATTAGTTTGGCCCTGTAATTAATGGATCCCAAATAGACAAATACAGAACCTAAGAAAACTGTTAGAATATAAACTCTTAAGTATCCTTCTAGTTTATTTCACGCGTCATCAGTATTTGAAAAGTTAAGCAATCTTTTTTCTTGATGGAGAAAGGGAGGTACAAAGAGGTATGTAAATTATATCTCAGTAAAACCATTAAAAATACCCTCAAACTTGAGGACCACTCATTGAGAGGTATAGAGGGGGTTCCAAATAGAGGTAAATATTTGTGGGAGACTTTGCAAGTCCCCCAAATCTACATATATATTTAATTCATGTAGAGCTATGAGTCAAAGAGGAAGAATTAAAGGAAATTAGAAAATATTTTGAACTGAGTAGAAATGAAACCCCTTTTTCTAATATGAAAAATGCTACAGAGTTTCTTCTGAACACTAAGCATTCCACAACTGTTTTAGATATAGTGATTTTATTTTTTTCTGTTTGAGTTATTTGTACTTTGTAACTATTATAAATAATGCTGCTGTGAACGTTCATATGCAAGTTTTTCGTGTAGATATATGTTTTCATTTCTCTTGGATATATGTATACCAAGGGTGGAATTGCTGGGTCGTATGTTTAGCATTTTGAGAAACTGCCATACAACATTCCAAAGTGATCATCGTACACATTTTAAAGAATGTAAGAGGAGAAAAATACAGTATTATATTTACTATATACAACCAGATAGGTTCACAATATATATCATATATTTATTATTTATATTCAAATTTACTGTATGTATTGTACTTATGATAGATGACCAGGTATTTACAGTTTCTGTTGCTTTTCCTTCATTTCTGAAGTTCCAGGTTTCCCTCTGGAATCATTTTCCTTCTTACAGCCCCTCCCCCCACCAAAAAAAATCCTCCGTTTAAAATAGGCCTGCTGGCAATTCGTTTTCTTGGTTGTCTTTCTTCTGATAATGTCTTTATTTCACCTTCATTTTTGAAGGATATTTTTTCTGGATATAGAATTCTGGGTTGACAGTTCTTTTCTTTCTATACTTTTCAATGTTGTTCCACAGCCTCTGGTCTCAATGGTCTGATAAGAAATCCACAGTTATTTAAATTCTTGTTTCCTTTTCTCATCATAGCTGACAATTTTATTGATTATTTTTTGTTAATATTGTACTGACAGAGCATACCTATCAGACTCTGGTTTTGAGGAGACCCACAAAACAAGTCAAGAGGATATCAGCAGCAAGAGAACTTGAGAGTATGGTTCCTAAGCAGGTGAGCACGTGATTGCAAGTTTCATAGTAGAGATGGCTTAAAAGGTGCTAGGAGTTCTGGCTAGAAAATTTAGGTCTGTGAAAATGTCAGAGTAAAAACTGGGGTGTTTCTGATTGTAGACTCGGTTAATACAGTAAGGAAATCTCCTGCAGATAATTATTGACTGAAGTGGGCACAAGTTTGAGTGAGCATTTAGCCTGGATTTCTCCAGATTTAAATTATTTGCTTGAAACTCAGGAGCCTGGGTGTAATGGAAAGAGAACCCTGAGCCTCCGTTTCCTACTCTATAAAACGTGGACAATAATTCCTAGGTCCTGGTGGTCTTATGAGGTTTATCTGAGGTAGTGATGATAATTAACACGTAATAAATACTTACTGTACGTCAGGCATTATACCAAACCTATGGAGAAGGAAATGGCAACCCATTCCAGTATTCTTGCTTAGACAATCTCATGGACAGAGGTGCCTGGCAGGCTACCGTCCATGGGGTCGCAGGAGTCAGACACGACTTAGCAACTAAACCACCACCACCACCATACTAAACCTGTGCATACAACATATTTTATTTTACTGTCACAATCCTTTGAAACAATTACTCCTGCTATTCTTTAGTTTATTAGTGAGGAAATTGATGCCCAGAGCATGCTGAAACTAAGACCCAGCATAGCCAAACAAGTGTGCATGTGTGTGAAGTTGCTTGTGACCCTATGGACTGTGGCCCACCAGGCTCCTCTGTCCATGGAATTCTCCAGGCAAGATTACTGGAATACTGGGTTGCTATTTCATAATGGCACAGACTGGCCCTCACTGGGAGATGGGGCTTTAGGAATTATAGGACTAAATGATCTATGAGTTCCCTTCTGACTCCAAGTTTCTGTGATCCCAGTGGAATCTTGCTAAAGAGTAGTGATTCCCAACTGGGGGCAGTTTTGCCCCCCAGGAGACATTTGGCCATGTCTGGAGGCATTTCTGGTTGTCACACCTGGGGGTGGTGGGGGCAGAGTACTACTAGTATCTGTTACATGGAGACCAAGGATGCCGCTCAGCATTCTACAGTGCCCAGGACAGTCTCCCACAGCAAAGAATTATCTGGCCCCAAATGGCTAAGTGCCAAGGTGGAGACAGCCTGCTGTAGATAAAGGAAATCTCATTAAGCAATTAAAATGAATAGGATTAGGGACTTCCCTGGTGGTCCAGGGGCTAAGTCTCCACCCGCCAAATGCAGGGGGCCCAGGTCTGGTCCCTGGTTGGGGAACTAGATTCCACGTGCTGCAACTGAAGATCCCACATGCGACAGCTAAAAAAGATCCCGTATGCTGCAACTAAACTAAAAGAACACGCCGCAACTGAGACCTGGTGCAGCCAAATATTTAGTAAATAAATACATATGTTTTTAATTAAAAAATAAAGTAAAATAAAACAAAGTAAATAGGATTAGAGAATAATGTGGTTAGGTGCTGCTACAGTGTTTATTCAGGACAGAATTTTTGTCTGGTTAAATTATAACCACTTCTTCAAAATAAAACGTATTTAAACAAATAACAAAAGTAGTACACAATCACTACAGACATTTTGGAGAAAAGGCAGAGGAATATAAGGAAAGAAAACAAATCACTGTCAGTCCCTGCCTGTTCTCTTTCCTGATCTCTATTCAGCATCTCAAACACAGAACATCCCAAACAGGCCTCTTGATTGTTCTACTCTGTCAGCCTTTTCTTTCCTAGACTTTCCCAGCTGGGCAACTGGTACCTAACCCTTTAGAGTCATCCTTGACTCCCCTCTTTCTCACACCTACTTTGACTCCATTAATAAATCCTGCCAATTCTGCTTTTACGGTATAATCACAAATTACATGATACAGTATAATCACTTCTCACCTCTCTCCCAACTACCCAGCCCCGGCCCCAGCACTAACCGAACCACTGTCGAGGCCTCCTAAGTGCTCTTCTTGCCTCCATGCTCACCCACTGCAGTCATTTCTCCACACATCAGTTAAAGGGATCTTTAGAAAAAAATTCATCAGATCATGTTGTAACCCAGCTCAAAACCTTCCCAGTGGCTTCAGTCACACTTGGAAAATCCTAACTCCTTTCAGTGGCCTGGAGACCCCACTGCTTCTTCAGCTTCATCATTTGTTCTCTTTTGAGCCACGTGGGCCTGTTTTCCATCCCTAAGCCACACTGAGCTCCTGTCTGTCTTGGGGTTCTCTTGCATTTGATGTCCCCTTTGCCTGGAACACTGCGCAGATCTTCCTTCCATTGTTCAGAGTCTGCCAGGATCGCTCCTCCTCGAGGCAGTCCTTCCTGACCACCCCATGGAAAAGATTTCTCTCCTCCCCAGGCTCCCATACCACCACCCACACGCCTTGCTCTGCTTGACTCTTACCTGAAGCCCTTATTATGCCATAGTATCATGTACTCTCTTACTTATTGATTAGTTTATTGTTTTCCTCTCAACTATAATACAAGCCCTTTAGGGCTGGAATGTGTCGTCTTATTGGCTGATATGCCAGTGTCTAGATCAGTATACATAGTAGTCACCCAGTATATATTTGCTGAGTGAGTTGCTAACATTTTAGGAACTAGGCTTCTAGTCTCTCATCTATCTTTTTTTGTTTGATTTATTTCATATAATTATATTCATTTCATACACTATACATAATATTATCTACCTAATTTTGTATCTTGATTTTTAAAATTACTATTGCATCTGAAACAATATTTTAGTACCAACTCTTAGTAAACATTTTAATAGTGGCATACTATGCCTTTGGGTAGAGATATCAACATCTCCTTGAACATTTAGATTATTCCAGTCTTCTGCTGTAGTAATTATCACTGCAGTAAACATCGTAGTGCGTAAGTCTTTTTTGCTTGTGGGTAATTTTCCTTAGGATAGCATCCTAAAATGAGTTCCTAGATAAAAGATATGAGTACTTTTACATTTCTTAATATATACTGTAAAAATGGCAGTTTCCTTTATTGTACTCCTCTCTCTTTCCTACTCAGTCTTACCCTGCCTGCAAAAGCCCTCCGCTGACTCCAAACCTCTTCAACATTTATGGGAAGAGCCCTCTGATTGTGTACTTCCTCCTGAACTACTCCACCCTGCAGCAGCATGGCCAAGATGTGTTGATGGTCCGGAGAGAAAGAACCAAGACCATCTCATATCCTTTCCACCGTGGGTTAGACACACATCACTCCAGATCCCTGCTTCCCCTTCCCAGAAGCAAGGGTGAAGAGAGACACATCCAACCCTTAGCACAGCACCTGACACACAGTAGGAACCGATCAAGGGTGACCATTGATACATGCCTATGGGTCAGAATCTTGCTCATTTTAATTCAAAACCTGCCTCATGCTGTGTGGGACCCTGGGCAAGTCAGATTTCCCTGTGTGCAAAATCTTTTCCTATCTACCATAAAGAATGGGCTACTTAGCGACTCTAACATACTTTGCAATTTACTAATGCCTCCCAGATGCTCACTGACCCCACAGTATATATTGATCAGGAATTTTGGTGTGTAAGTGTGTGTTTCTTCTAGCATCCTCCTCACACACACACCTCCCTCCTCAAGACCCATTAGCAAATTCCTGGCCCCATTGACATTTAGCCTAAAGATATGGTCAAAACCCAGATCTTAAGAAAACGGGTGTGATATGTGTTGGCGTCTGAGTCTTAGCAGTTTCCATAGAGGGTCAGAACATAGGATCAAATAGACCCGGATTCAGGAACCAACTCAACTGCTTACCAGCTGAGTGATCTTAGACAAGTTCCAGCTTCTCTCTGAGCCTCATTTTTTCACCTATAAAATGGGGATAACAGTACCTGCCTCATAGGGTTGTAATGTAGAGAACAGGTACAGCGCCTGGCAGGTAACAAGCGATTGAACGAATGTTACCTGTCAGCATAGTACTTTGTTATTTATAAAATGCTTTCCCTTATATCACCTCATTGCGCTGTAAGGACAGTGTAGTGTAGTAGAAGGAGCCTGGGTTGGGGATACCCAGCCCTGGATTTGAGTCCCAGTTCAGTAGCCCACTGGCTTCAAGATCTCATGTGCACACCTTCAACTCTAAGCTCAGTATCTTTATCAACTCATTCCTAAAATGAGGATAGTCACACCAAATCAATAGTGTTGTGACCAGGATTAAATGGCATAGAGCTGGTACTAAAAAAAGTAGTAACCATCATTATTATCATTAACAGTACCTGCTACTGCTGCTGCTAAGTCGCTTCAGTCGTGTCCGACTCTGTGTGACCCCATAGATGGCAGCCCACCAGGCTCCACCGTCCCTGGGATTCACCAGGCAAGAACACCATTTCCTTCTCCAATGCATGAAAGTGAAAAGTGAAAGTGAACTCGATCAGTCGTGTCCGACTCTTAGCGACCCCATGGACTGCAGCCCACCAGGCTCCTCCATTCATGGGGTTTTCCAGGCAGGAGTACTGGAGTGGGGTGCCATTGCCTTCTCTGAGGTAGGTATTATTATCCCTATTTTATAGATATGGCAATGGAGGCACAGAGGGTGACATACATTGTCTGATGTCCCACAGCTCATGATGAGTGAAACTGAGATTCTGACCAGTTCAGAAAGGGTGGAAGGGAGGGGAAGGTAGAGAGAAATTTTCAACATATTAATACAAACATGAGATAGGGAATCAGAATTGACCCTGAAAGGAAAGGAAAGTTGGAATCCCTTTCTATTCACCACTTTGATAATAGAGTAAGAATTTTAGATGATAGTCTAAAACAAGCACTTCTAGGCCTTCCAGGAGCTTCCTACGTGATGCAGTGGTAAAAAATAAATCTGCCTGCTTATGCATGAGATGCAAGAGATGTGGGTTCAATCCCTGGATCAGGAAGATCCCCTGGAGAAGGAAATGGCAACCTGCTCCAGTATTCTTGCCTGGGAAATCCCATGGACAGAGGAGCCCGGCGGGCTACAGTCCATGGGGTTGCAAAGGATCAGACACAGCTTACCGACTGAGCATAGCACACAGCCCTTCCATCAGCAGGAGGGGAGAAGGACTTTATTAAAGATGGGAGAGTGGCCGAGCCATGGAGAGGTTAGGCTTTTTCTTTCCCAAGCAGGCCACGATCAAGGCCATGGAGGGTTTCCTGCTCAGGTTTCTAGAAGCAGGTCAGTTTTCCCACTTGGGCATCTCCCCTCCCTGCTCCCCATGCCCTGGACATATCCCACCAACAAAGCTGAGTCAATACCAACTGATGGTATGGGGTTTTCCTTGACATGAAAGCCACTGAGTCCACCCTGACCTATGCTGAGGTCATCAACCTGACACTGAGCAACATGAAGAAGCGGAGGGAAAACTTTCACCAGCTGAACTGGCTACACTGGAGTGAGTGGAATTATTTTGACGAGTACCTGAAGGAGCTGCAGGACAACTTCCTCAGGTATTTAAGGGGCCTTCAAGGGAAAGCGGCGTGGTTTCAGCATTTGTCTATTGCAGCATGTCACACTAATTTGTAACTGGGGTCCAGCCCTGTAACCCGTGCGTTCAGAATGTAAATTCCACAGTAACAGAGACCAGGTCTTTTTTTTTACAAGTTATTTTTTTTCTGACTACAAAAACATTTGTGCACAATGAAAACAAAGAACCTGGAAAAACACCTATAGGTACACACTCACATTGCCAGTATTTTCCTATAAATCCATCCAGTCTTTTTTCCTGGGCACATATGTCGGTATCTCCAGGGGTGCAATTGGTGAATCTGAAATAGGAAATTCTATAGCACAAATAAACTGGTTTCTTCAGCACATAAAAAGCAAGGAAAATAGAAGAGGAGGGAGGAGGAGCTGTTGTTGTTTAGAAGACACTGGAGAGATATATTAATCAAAACATTGGATCCTGACTTAAATCAACCAGTTGAGATCATTATCTCAATTATGAGATAACTGGGGAAATTTGAACATTGACCTGGTTTTAAGTGATATTAAGAAATTTCTTTTATTAGAGTGTTCTTTCTTAAAGATATTATAATAATTTTGTAGTTATTTTTTAAAGAGTTTGTCCTAAAGAGATATATCATGAAATATTTATGGCTGAAATGACACAGTGTCTAGGATTTGCCTTAAATTAAACCATTTGGCATGGGGACAGGGAAGCAAAGGAGATAATAGATGAATCAAGACTGACTTCATATTGATAACTTTTGAACCAAGATAATGGGTAAATGATGTTAATTATACAACTTTCTTTATATATGTTTAAATTTTTGAACAGTCTTTTTTTTTTTTTTACAAAACACAAATTGCAATGTTTATTAGATTCAACAGATAAAAATTACATTTCCATTAATATAATAAAACAAATAACAAAGGTTAAAAAAAGTACTATAAAACTATATATAGTTCATTGAAAGTGTGCCTATAGGCAATCAATATATAGAATCACTATCACGCTCATAATTTTCCTCCTTGTGAATTATAACAAAATTTAAAATTATGAGTGAAATAGCAATTCCCCACATTTAATACATAAATGGACACTTTAAGTGAACATTATATATATCAATGTTATTTGTGTGTTGTCGTTGTTCAGTCACCCAATCATGTCTGACTCTTTGTGACCCCATGGAACATGCCAGGCGAAGTTTGCCCAAGTTCATGTACATTGCATCAGTGATTCCATCCAGCCATCTCATCCTCTGATGCCTTTTTCTCCTTCTGTATAAGTATTTGTATACTTTTATATATATATATATATGCTGCTGCAGCTGCTAAGTCGCTTCAATCGTGTCCAACTCTGTGTGACCCCATAGACAGCAGCCCACCAGGCTCCGCTGTCCTGGGATTCTCCAGGCAAGAATACTGGAGTGGGTTGCCATTTCCTTCTCCATGAACAGTCTTTATTGTTATTCCATAACAGTAATGGAAGATGACAAATGCCCACGTGGAATATTAGTTGTAGGTGGGTTAGGACTCTTCAGGGATGTCAGTTACCACTTGTTCCCCTAATGTGCCTCCCTTGTGGCTCAGTCAGTAAAGAATCTGCCTGCAATGTGGGAGACCTGGGTTTGATCCCTGGGTTGGGAAGATCCCCTGGAGGGAGGGCATGGCAACCCACTCTAGTATTCTCGCCTGGAGAATTCCCAAGGACAGAGGAGCCTGGCGGGCTGCAGTCCACGGGGTTGCAGAGTTGTACATGACGGAGTGACTAAGCACAGCATCTGTAATGTAGCATATCCGTTTGGAGCACTGGCATTGAAGGTGGACAGAAGCTGCAGGTACAGCTCTGTCTCACCCTTTCTATGAATTAGGTCCATCATTTAGCCCATGTGAGTCTTGGATATCCCATCTGTAAAACAAGGACACTACTAACAGAGTAGTTGTGTGGGTTAAAGGAGATGTCTAGGTTGGTACCTGGCTCACAGGAAGTGCTCAGCAAATGACGGCTCTTAGAGGTAATACATGTGACCTCATTTCCTGAAAACTGCAGGATCCAAAGCAGCACCAGGTCTTGGAGTTGGAGAGTTTGCTACTGGGGAGGCCTAGAGCAGTGTTCCTTAGAAAAGGCAATCCAGGAGCTATCTTGCAGGGATCTCTGCTCTAGTTGGAGGAAGAACCTAGTTAGCACATGCAGTTGGAGCTGCAATGAAAGAGCAGGATCAATTGCTGCTGCAGAACTTAGTTTCCTTGTGAGTCAGAGCCATGATCCTTAAACTTGTATGGGGGCCAAGCACCTGCAATTCAAAACACCCTTTGCAGAATTTTATGAAATGTTTCGACATATGACCCTGTCATACAAACTAAAGATGCTCTTACTAGTGGAAAATAGGCACCTAAGACAGGTATTGGAGAAGAAAATGGCAACCCACTCCAGTATTCTTGCGTGGGAAGTCCCATGGACAAAGGAGTCTGACACACTACAGTCTGTGGGATCGAAAAATTGTTGGACATGACTTAGCAACTCAATAACAAGACATGTATAGGCTTCAAAATCCCAAGAAATGACAATATAGGAAATACTGCTCAGTTGTTCAGTCATGTCTGACTCTGTGACCCCATGGACTGTAGCTCACCAGGCTTCTCTGTCCATGGACTCTTCCAGGCAAGAATAGTGGAGTGGGTTGCCATTTCCTTTCTCTGGTAGAAAATACTATCAAGGATTTATGTCCAAGTTTTCCTGTTAGAAAATGTCATCACAACAAAGACAAGAGCAGTTTGCTGCTTCTCTGTCTCTCCACTGCAAGCAGAAGCTGGCTTCAGAAGGTTAGGAAAAGAGGATGCCAAAAGTGAGAATGTTGTGTCAACATGATTTTTTTATCTTGACTTGGGGAAAGACGTTGGAATAATCACCGGTTCAGGCCAAGGTCAACAGTTGTTTCTTACTACCAGTCTTTTTACATCTATTCCATAGCAGCAGAGAAGTATATGATACATCTTAATTCATTTGAATATATTTTTATTGCTATTTTGACTACCTTGAATGTCCATAACTTGTTTCTTCATTGAATAGAAGTCTATTCACCTTTCAAAGGTCAGCTGGTGTACTTCCCAATTCCACTGAGAACCTTCTCCTATCATAACAGCAGCAGCAGAAACTGACATTTACTGAGCACTTCCTGTATATTACTACCAGGCCCTGTGCTAATCGCTGGACCTATGGTAACTCAATTTATCCTCAACATTATACTCGGTTCTATTATTACCATGTTGAGATGAGTACACTAGCGAGGAGAGGTTAAGTAACTTGCTCAAGGACACACAGCAAACGGCAGAACCCCAAACTGAATTCCGCTTGCCTAAAGTTCATGCTTCAGCTTTCTCTCAGATGGTTGGTTTTCCTCACCTGTCTTCCTAATTTGAGTACATTCCGCTGAGTAAGGGACAATGTCTTATTTCTCTGTACCCCACAGGGCTGTATGACTCCCAGCACAGAGCAGGAGCTTGGTGACTGAGTTGCTGTTGTGTGGCCAACATTCTGCTTCAGTCAGTTGCTCTTGACAGATGTAATGAATGAATTTGTAAATATCTGACACTTTTTCATGTGAAGATAGAGTAAAGAGTAAAAAGATAATGCTGACTCTTTAGTCTTTTTCCATGTGTCTTTGTGATTTCCCCACAGGGAGGTGAAGAATATTGATCAAAGAGCGAAAGACAAAAAAAAGGCAAACCACATGTTCATCCAGGCTTCAACCTTCCTTGAGGACACTCCTGAAAAGAAATCTAGAAGAAGATATCAGAGGGAGACTGAGTTTATTTTGAGGTTTGTTTGAACAAAGACCATAGGCAAAGTAGAAATGTGAACATTGTAGGAATTCTTAATACATGGAAAGAAAAAAATATATATATAATATTTTTATATTATAAAAGTCCACTCACTTTTATATGTTAATCACTCAATTCTCACTTTATTTTTATTATTATTAGGGGTAACTGTAAGGGCTACCAATGACCTTGTACTTCCTCTATGCCAAATACTTGTACTTTATGAACTGTTTGAGTCAGAGCTCTTAGGTTGCAAGTGCCACAAAACCAACTCAAACCCGCTTGAGTGGAAGGAAAATCTCATGGTTTTTGTAACTGGAAAGGCCACAGACAGACTGGCTGTAGGTACGATAGACCTGAGGGCTCAAAGATTTTTTCAGATTCTTTCCTTTTCTTTGTTTCTTAAAAAAATTTTTTTAATTTATTTACGTAGGCTTTACTGGGTCTTTGTTGCTGCACGTGGGCTTTCTCTAGCTGCAGTGAGCAGGGGCTACTCTTCATTGCAGTGCAAGGGCTTCTCACTGTGGTGGCTTCTTTTGTTGCACAGCGTGGGCTCTAGGGCACATGGGATTCATTAGTTGCGGTGCTTGCAGGCTCTAGAGAGCAGGAGTTGGGCGGCTCAGTACTTGTGATAGTCGTGGCTCTTGGCTCTTGGGCTTAGTTGCCCTGAGGCATGTGAGATCTTCCTGGACCAGAGATCCAACAGGTGTCACGTATATTGGCAGGCAGATTCTTGTCCACTGGATCACCAGGGGAGTCGTCTCCCTTTCTTTTATGACCCTCTGTTCCTGTGTGCTGGCTTGCTTTTCAAGCTACCTCTGCCCTTGAAACAAAAGACCCTGATGCTGGGAAAGATTGAGGGCAGGAGGAGAAGGGGACAACAGAGGATGAGATGGTTGGATGGCATCACCGACTCAATGGACATGGGTTTGGGTAAATACCAGGAGTTGGTGATGGACAGGGAGGCCTGGCGTGCTGCGGTTCATCGGGTCACAAAGAGTGAGACACAACTGAGTGACTGAACTGAGCTGCCCTTGAAAGAAAGAGCGCCAAGAACAGCCCCAAGCCTATGTCTTTATAGTGTACGACCTGAAAGAAAGAGAGACACCCTCTCCCAGCCTCCATAAACTAAGTAAGCCTCATAAAAGTTTCTGATGGTGATGCCAAAAGCTCAGTCTCTGAACACCAGTGCCGAATCGAACCTCAGAGACAGAGTTTTGGATGAAGTAGAAAAGAAGAGACTTATTGTTTTGCCAGGTGAGGTGGGGACACAGTAGGCTCCTGCCCTCGAAACTGTGTGTCCTAACCCGGGAGGATTTGATGAGTTATGTAGCAATTTCTCTTGAGTTTTCTTTGACCTATGTGTTGTTTAGAAGCATGTTGTTTAATCTCCAACTATTTGGGGATTTTCCAGCTCTCTCTCTCTGCTATTGATTTCCAGTTTGATTCCATCTTGATCTGAGAGCAGGCATAATGTGATTTATCTTTTTTTCAGATTTGTTTAGGTATATTTTTTGGGCCCAGAATTTGGTCTGTCTTGGTGAATGTTACATGTGAGCTTTCAGAGACTGTATAATCTGCTGTTTGGGGGTGATGTAGCCTACAGATGTCAGTTACATCCAGTTGATTATTGGTATTGTTGAGCTCAAGTATGTCCTTACCGATTATCTGCCTGCTGGATCTGTCCATTTCCGATTAGAGGAGTGTTGAAGTCTCTGACTATGATAGTGGAGTCACCTATTTGTCCTTGTTTTCAAGCAGTTTTTCCCTTGTGTAGCTCGATGCTGCTTTGTTAGGAGCATACACATTAAGAATTGTTATGTCTTCTTGGAGAATTGACTGCTTTATCATTATATAATGTCCTTCTTTATCCCTGATAACTTTTTTTGCCTTTGAATCTGCTCTGTCTGAAATTAGTATAGTTACCCTTGCTCTCTTCTGATCAGTATTAGCATGGTGTATTTTTCTCCATTCATTTACTTTTAATCTATAGCCACATTCTCTTTTAAGGAGCATTTCCAGAAGTCCCAAACAACATTTCCACTTCCACCTCATTTTTGCTAGAACGTGAATGTATGGCTACAGCAATTTCTTTATTTTTAATAAATATTGTTTAAAAATATTTAGCATGTTCTTTTATTAAAATAAAAATGATTATGATTTTATAATATTAATGAGGAACAACTTAGCATAACATTTGCCTACTTTGCCAGTGCAATTCAGTGATTTTAGTAAATTCACAGAGATTTGCAACAATTACTGCAATTTAGCTTTAGAACTTTTTCATCACCCTAGAAAGATCCCTCATGCCCATGTGTAGTCAATTTCTTTTAACTTCTCCCTTTTTAATAACCTCCTTGGAAATATCATATAACATTACCGATTTATTTCAAGGGCCAGATATTAGTCACATGGTGATGTTGGCTTCAAAGGAGACTGGGAAATGGGTTGTTTGTCTGTTTTTTAAATCTGGGTACATTACCATCTTAAACAAAAACTGGCTCCATTGCTCAAGTGAAAAGGGAGAGTGGATGATGAGTTGTTAAATAACCATCTCTACCACAGATAGATGTGTTATACTCTCCATTTCAGAGAGAAAGAAACCAAAGCATAATGATTTGAGAAATTTAATGAAGGAAAACTTTCAACCTTCTAGTTGAAATTTTCCTTCAAACCGGGAAGGAAATTTTCCTTCCTTCCTTCACATTTAAAAAATAATAGTTTAGCTTGAGGCCCACCTGTTTGAGCCACGGAATCCTGTAAATTCAATGATGACTCATTAGCATTCTTTCTGATATCCAGATTAGATTCTCAGAAATACAAAAAGCCAACTAATCTAATTCACCAATGTTATTGTTATTCCCTCAGACAAGACTATCTTTCAATAACTTCTTTTTTAAAATTGAAGTATAGTTGATTTACAATGTTGTGTTAATTTCTACTGTACAGAAAAGTGATTCAGTTATACATCAAAATAAATTCTTTTTATATTCTTTCCACTATAGTTTATCTCAGGATATTGAATATAGTCCCCTGTGCTATACAGTAGGACTTTGTCATTTATTCATTTTATGTGTAATAGTTTATATCTGCTAATCCCAAACTCCCATTCTATCCCTCCCCCACCCTTTCAGTTTACAGCTTTTCACCCTTACTTCTTAATCTAGCTAACCCCTCAGTAACCCTTAAAACTCAGCTCAGACATCACCTCCAGGAAGTCTTCCCTGATTTACCCACTCAGGGTATTGTCCTGTGCTTTCCTGATCACATACCACAGAACATAGTATATTCTAGTCACAGATTTGCTTGTCCACAGATTGAGATTTGTCCTTGAGGTCCGGAATACTGCCCTAGATGACCTTTTTTTTCCCTCCAGGGCCTAGCATCCAACAGATCCTCAGTCAATACTTAGAAGATGAATGAGGGAGTCATTGCCATGTGTTCAGCACTCTGCTTCAGTTATTTGCTATTGCCAGTGTTTTGGCTGATTTGTAAACTTTTTCTGTCAATACTTATCAAGATTCTAGTGAAACCTTTGAAGAGATCACACTGAAGTTTTGAGCCAATTTTTGTTAATGTCTTTTTTGTTTCCCCCACAGGAAGGAAAAGGAAGAGAGGGATGGAGAATGGAAACAGAATTTGACTGACTCTTCCTTCTCACCATCAAGCACTGATGAAGTCTCGTCCCTGTAGGAACTTGGAAGCTCCTACAAAATTTCTGACATTCCTGCTAGTAGGAGAACAAAAACAGGAGAAAAAGAAACTTGTGGCCAAAGACTGAGAAATGGAAATAAATATTCCCAGGATCGGGGAAAGATTCCACTACAGTTTTTCCTACGTTGAGTGAATAGCAGGAGTGGGGAGATTTTTCCTTAGATCACTACATTTACTCATGCATTTACTCTTTTACCCATTATTTTACTTATATAGCTAACAATATTAAGTGGTGGCTCAGACGGTAAAGAATCCACCTGCAATGAGGGAGACCTGGGTTCTATCCCTGGGTCAGGAAGATCCCTTGGAGAAAGGAATGGCGAAGCACTCCAGTATTCTTGCCCAGAGAATTCCATGGACAGAGGAGCCTGGAGGGCTACAGTTCATGGGGTCGCAAAGAGACAGCTGAGCAACTAACACTTCCACTTTCTTTACCAGCTTACTGTTTACTCTGTGCCAAGCATAGAGCTAAACACAAGACAAACATGTACGTGCGTGTTCAGTTGCTAAGTCATGTCTTAATTCTTTGTGACCCCGTGAACTGCAGCCCTCCAGGCTCCACTGTCCATAGGATTTTCCAGGCAAGATACTGGACTGGGTTGCCATTCCCTTCTCCAGGGGATCTTCCCGACCCACTCGGGAGCAGCAGAGGCAAAGACTCAGACGCAGCAAGTAACATGGCAGGAGGTCAAGGAAGTATGTGAGGGGCTCTAGGAGAGATGAGCCTGGAGAAGATTCCTGGACAAACCATGAAGGAATTTTCTAAGCAAAACCACTTTAGTATCTAAGTGGTGGGAATCCATGAACCATATTAAACAGGGAACCACATGGCCATATTTGGACTTTTCAAGTTCTGGTGGCAGATGGTGGGCTACATGATGGAATTATGTATGTACTTCAGGGGATTTGCAAAGTCTTCCACAAACATCCACCTCTACGTGAAACCCTGGCTATCTTTTTGATCAGTATTCTCCGAGCTTTTGGAGAAGGCAATGGCACCCTACTCCAGTACTCTTGTCTGGAAAGTCCTATGGACGGAGGAGCCTGGTAGGCTGTGGTCCATGGGGTTGCTAGGAGTCGGACATGACTGAGCGACTTCACTTTCACTTTTCACTTTCATGCACTGGAGAAGGAAATGGCAATCCATTCCAGTGTTCTTGCCTGGAGAATCCCAGGGACGGGGGAGCCTGGTGGGCTGCTGTCTATGGGGTCTCACAGAGTCAGACACGACTGAAGCAACTTAGCAGCAGCAGCAGCTCCAAGCTTTCTTGATCTTATATCTCTCTTAATAAAACATTTATGAGAACTCAGCTAACAGCTTGTTACAAAAATTGCACTTTTCCAGACCCCCTTGCCTATTCCACAGCAACACTTTCCACTTTCTTAACGGATTGTTTTGTTTTTTGTTTTCCTCCATATGTTTAAATACCCTGGTGCTCTTGATTTTCCAGTGTTAGGCATTATCTATTGAATTCTCACAATGAAAGGTGAGGACTAGACTCACACATGGACACACTTTCCCTCTCCCATCCTGCCAATGTGTTTCTGTTGTGATTTTTGGCTGGTTCCTTAATCAGTATTATTATACCATCAACACCATTACCATGAGCTACAGAATATACTTTGATTGTTTTTATTTCTTGCCAAACTCTTTGCTGTCACTGGAACTAAGTCTCTTTTTCAATCTACTTGTTTTCTTTTTTTCCTTTTTTAGTATACTTATCACAGTCTATCTCCAAATTCTCCCAGTACATTCAGACACTTTACATAACCTATCAGTTTCACCTCCATTTCCCAGCCTTCTGATCTACTTCACTCTAGGTGGTTCATTTCCAGGCTGTTTATATAGTGATGCGAATTCCTTTCTTCATTCTCTTGATCACATTGGTTTTTTAACCTACTTCTCTTTGTGTCTTTATGGTTCACCCACAGAAAGGTGATCAAGAAGTCAAATCCAATGCAGAAAAATGAAATAGTCTTTATCCTCTCACTTTCCATCTCACCTGCATGAATCCTTGTCTCAGAATCAAAAGAACTTTTTGGATGAAGTCTTCACATGCTGTTGGATTTACTCTAAAATAGAAACAAGAAAACAAAAAATAATAAAATAATACATTTAGTCATTCCCCTCCATAGGACAAAGAATGTTAAAGTCCATTCCTACCTGAGCCAAAGTCAGAATTTAAATTGGCATAAAGTGACCTCATTCATTCATGTATTTGCTTACTAATTCTTTCATTCACTTGTTTATTAATAATAACACTATGGAGTATATATAGGTATGTATTATATGTATCATATAATAGTAATCAGGCTGCTGCTACTGCTGCTAAGTTGCTTCAGTTGTATCCGACTCTGTGCGACCCCATAGACAGCAGCCCACCAGGCTCTCCCGTCCCTCAGATTCTCCAGGCAAGAACACTGGAGTGGGTTGCCATTTCCTTCTCCAGTGCATGAAAGTGAAAAGTGAAAGTGAAGTCGCTCAGTCGTATCTGACTCTTAGCGACTCCATGGACTTCAGCCTACCAGGCTCCTCCGTCCATGGGACTTTCCAGGCAAAAGTACTGGAGTGGAGTGCCATTGCCTTCTCCAAATAGTAATCATAGGAGACATCATTTCTTAAGTACTTACTAAGTGCTGAGTACTCTAAGTCCTTTTCAGACATTATCTCAGATTTAACCCCTTTCCCCTCTTCGCCCCTAGGTGGGTGTTGGTATCTCCATTTCTCTTAGGAGGACACTGGGGCTTGAAAAGAGGTTTAGGGAGCGTTCACTAGGTATCTATCTTACACCATGTTTGCACACACCGGGTCCTGTTGATACAGAGATGAGTAAAGACATCGTGCCTGACCTGCAAGAGAGGGAAGATGTGTAAACCAATACATGCATTAAAGTTGTGCCAGAGATCTGTGTGGAATCCAAGAAAAACCAAGCCCAGAGAGACTTCACTGAGGCCCTGAAGTACAGGGGCCAATGTGTAGAAGGACCTGCAGTTGGCTTGAGGGGCTCGGCCTTTATCATATGGGTCTCAGGGCACAAGGGAGTAACCTGGTCTGTGTTAGAACAGTCTGCCCAACCCAGCCAAGAGGGGAAAAAAAACAAGCAAATGACTGCCTGAACCAAGAAGCAATTAAGTACATTCTTGGAACAGATGGTGTCTCCCTTAGATAACATCTTCACTTGAACTTGAGTGTGATTCTAGGGGACCCCCTTGGAAAGTAGTACCCAGGTAAAGGAATGGAAGAAGGGTAAAAGGGAAGAGCTCAAGGTTTGGACCCAGAAAATTCAGAACTTTGTATCCTTGTTTTGCGTCATGGTAGATTTATGACCTTAGGCCTAGTAGCTTTTGTGACTTGACTTTTCTGAACATGTTTTCTTGAATGCAGAAAGGGAATGTCTGCCTAGGAAGGTAGTGTTGTGTTGGTTAAATGAGATAATTTATGCAAAGTTCCTGGCTTAGCATGTTTCACTTGATAATTGCTACCAGCTATTGTTGTTTGTTATTATCATTACTGTTAAAAGGTATACTCTTCTGAAACAGGACATGTTGAACATGGAAGCCAGGACATGTCTTTCAGGATAATCCTTTGCACAGCTTGGGTCCCAGATCATGCCTGCTCGGACCCCTTCCAGAAGTTACTGAGGACTCATAACCATAGGCCTCTTGGCAGTTCAAGATGAAAAGATCTGTCTCTACTCTTTGTAAATATTAGAAGGGAAAATTGTGGTGAAGAATTCTTCACACCCTTTATAAAGGGTGGGGGGGGGGGCGGGGATAAGCACCAAAGGGAACATTCAAGAAGCACTAGCTATAATATGGAATAAAGCAAATGAGTAATTGTGTAATACCCCCATTCTGTCCTTCCTACAGCATGGAAGTAAGGAAAATCAGATGTTAAGCTAGAAGAAGTTAAAATCCTATGGTCCTGAGTTTGAATTGATTATGAATTGAGGATATATTTTATATTTAGTTACTGTTAGTTGCTCAGACCAACTGTAACCCACCAAATCCCTCTGTCCATGGAATTCTCCAGGCAAGAATATTGGAGTGGGTAGCCATTCCCTTCTCCAGGGAATCTTCCTGATCCAGGGATGGAACCTGGGTATCCTGCACTGTAGGCAAATTCTTTACCACCTGAATCATCAGGGAAGCCCTGTCTTTAAAAACAAATAGTTGCCTAAGGAATGAGTGTAGAAGTGGCTAAAGAGGGTAGAGGAGGAGAGGAGGAAGAAATTACAAAGGGGCCCAAGAAAACTTTGGGGGATGGTGGTTATGTTCACTGTCTTCATTGTGCTGAGGGATTCACAGAGTTTAAATATGTTCAGTTTCTTGTATATCATTTATATCTCCTTAAAGTGTAAGAAAAAAAAAACAACCAACTAACTCTGTCCATTGAAATGACTTGGAAATGAAGACTAACCCAGTAGTAATGAACTAGACTGTGGTTTTGAAATACTATTTGCACTAAAAGGATACAGGGATCCTTGAAGAATTGTCTGGTTCCAGGTCTACGGCAGGAAAATCATGAAATGAACTTGGAACATCGCCATACTAGATAGCAAGGAAGCTACCAAAGATGAGAGTCCTGTTAGAAAGCCTCCATAGCCAACTTAGAATCCCATTGGCTAAAGATGGGACCATCTAAGTTTAATAATAATAGTCATGGACTGAAGCATGTCAAACATGTTTTCACCCACATATTCATATCTTACTTAAAAAAAAATAATTGGTCACCGTTGAAAGATGCTAGGGGACCAATTTGTTATTTTGAAAACTAGCAAATAAAGGAAATAAATCAGTATTTATCATGCCATTTCCATATGAACTGTCAGTTTCGGTTTCAGTTCAGTTGCTCAGTGCTGTCGGACTCTGCGACCCCATGGACTGCAGCACGCCAAGGCTCCCTGTCCATCACCAACTCCCAGAGCTTGCTCAAACTCATGTCCATCGAGTCAGTGATGCCATCCAACCATCTCATTCTCTGTCGTCCCCTTCTCCTCCTGCCTTCAATCTTTTCCAGCATCAGGGGCTTTTCCAGTGAGTCAGTTCACGTCAGGTGGCCAAAGTATTGGAATTTCAGCTTCAGCATCAGTTCTTCCAATGAATTTCAGGGTTAATTTCCTTTAGGATTGACTGGTTTGATCTTGCTGTCCAAGGAACTCTCAAGAGTCTTTTCAAGCACCACAGTTTGAAAGCATCAATTCTTTGGCACTCTGCCTTCATTGCAGTCCAACTCTCACATTGATGCATGACTACTGGAAAAACCATAGCTTTGACTATACCGATCTTTGTCAGCAAAGTGATGTCTCTGCTTTTAATATGCTGTCTAGGTTTGTTAGGGATTTCCAGGTGAGGTGGTGCTAGTGGTAAAGAATCCACTTGCCAATGCAGGAAACATAAGAGACATAGGTTCAATTCCTGGGTCAAGAAGATCCCCTGGAGAAGGGCATGAAAACCCACTCCTGTATTCTTGCCTGGAGAATCCCATGGACAGAGGAGCCTGGCGGGCTACAGTCCATGGGATTGCAAAGAGTCAGACACGACTGAAGTGACCTCGATGCACGCACGCTAGGTTTGTCATACCTTTTCTTCCAAGGAGCAAGCATCTTTTTAATTTCAAGGTTGTAGTCACTGTCCATAGTGATTTTGGAGTCCAAGAAAATAAAATCTGCCAGTGTTTCCATTTTTCCCCATTAGTTAAGTTCTCATTAGTTATCTCTTTTATACATAGTAGTGTATATATGCCAATCCCAATCTCCCAGTTCATCCCACCCATCCCCTTCCGCTTCTGGTATCCATACGTCCATTCTCTACATCTGTGTCTCTGTTTTGACAATTGGTTATTTGAATGCTGTCTGGATATTTGATATTAAAAATTATTATTTTGGTGGTATGATAATGGTGTTATGGATATGCATTTAATTTACAGATGAAATAATATGACATATAGAATTTCCTTAAAAAAACCATATGAAAGGGAGGACGTGGATGGAAGTATAAGTGAAACAAGGCTGGTCGTGTGTTGAAAATGTTGAAGCTGAGTGATGGGGATGTAACATTTTACTTAAAAACAGTAAAGGCATTGCTGGGGACTTGTACTTTTAAATGTATTTTTACAGGTTATTTTGTCTTCTCTCATGAAGTAAATGTGAATGAAGTAAAATTTTTCCCATTTTCAAACTGAGGACTTTCTTGGTTGAAACCACCATTACCCCTGGCTTGGACTTTTACAGTGTTCTCTGAAGTATTCTCTTTGCCCTCTCTCCTAACTCCATTTTCCACATAGCAGCCCAAGTACTTCAAGTATATTAACCCACTAATTCTCATACCAACTCAAGACTAATACTATTCTTGGTTTTCAGATGAGGAAAATAAAGCACAAAGATGTTTAAATAAATTTTCCCCAAGACCAGATATCTTGTAGATGACTGGACTGGACTGTAATTTGGGCTTAGTTGCCATGCCTGTGTGTGCTTATATCATACTTCTGTAAATGGAAAATAGAATCACATATATCAATATACAAGTCGGCCATATACTCATTTAGCATATTGGCTGAGAGCCTGAACACAGGAGCCAGACGGTAAGCCTTGGGCAAGTTACTTAACCTTGTGATACCTCAGTTCCATCATCTGTAAATAGAGATAACAATAGTTCCTACCTCATGCTATCTCTGCATGATGTGGATATGTTCATCTGTGGAAAGCAGTTAAGTGATATGTTAGCTATCAACAAATGCTACCTTTGGTTTCGGAGAGTTCCTTTTTTCCTAGTATCTTTCACTCCAGCAGAACAATTTGCAGCTCCCTAAATAAGCCTCTGTGTTCCCTGTGCCCTTACCCTGCCCAGCTGGAAAATCCCTTATTATTTCAGTCCCAAATAAACGGTCACCACTTCTATGAGGATCTTCCACAGAGATGTCTACATGGCTCCCATCTGTATCTAAAATCCCTCTTACCTCACCCTGTTTGTCATTATCTCTTTCTATATCTATCTTCCCTACTAGACTCATTTCTCCTTGAGAGCAAAGACCTGTCTTTATCTTCATATCCAGCAGAGAGATGGGTCCAAGCTGTGTTTAATAAATATTAGTTAAATAAATGGTCACAAGCATGCCTCTCTGGGCAGCTGTGCGCCAAAGTTGGAAGCTTTTCAAATTTGGAGAGAAATCTAAATAAATGAGAAAGCCTCAAATGACTGATATGTATGTATGTGTATATATGCTACTGTAATTGCCTATAAACTTATCTATAATCCACACTAGAGTTTTTATTTTGTTTGTTATTGAATTTCTGGCACCCAGCACCTAGCACAGTGTCTGACAAATAGTGTGTGTGTGTGTGTGTGTGCACGCGTGCATGCGCTTAGTTACTCAGTAGTGTCCAACTCTTTGCGACCCCATGAACTGTAGCCCACCAGGCTCCTCTGTCCATGGGATTTCCCAGGCAAGAATACTCCAGTGGGTTGCATTTCCTTCTCCAGGGGATCTTCCCAATCCAGGGATCGAATCCACATCTCCTGCGTTGGCAGGCGGATTCTCTACTGCTGAGCCACCTGCGAAGCCCTTGTCAAATAGTAGGGATTCAATAAACATTTTTTAAAATAAATGCTAATTTAAAAGGAGATATACCCAATGACATTCTCTTTTTGTAATGACCCTTCATTCTTTAGTTCTTTACTGAAACATTTTTCAAATTTGAGCTCTTGAAACCAAGAATACACACATCTAGAGGCACCAGTTTGGAGAAACTTAACCGTACATGGTGGAATTATATAACTTTATTTGATTATAAGGTGGTTGTCCACAGAGGGGCAGTACAGTGTAATGGTTTAAAATTCAGGTTGCCCTGTAATTCCACTCTCTGTTCTATTTCTTAGAGTATCATAAAATGACACAAATTTTTAAAATTTTATGGAGAGCTCCCAGACTTGCTAAACTTATTTGAGAAACTGGAAAAGCTAATTGACACAATTACTGTTTGGTTACTAATTGACACAAAGCCTTGGTTTGCCATGCTTTGTATCTAGGATAGGAAAGTAGCATTCTGCCATGAAGGATTTAGTAATTCTTATAAGTTTTTTATGGCTTCTAAGTTTTATGTCAGACTTAAAAAGACTTTTCTTACTCTGAGATAGTAACATTTTTTCTCATGCTTTCTTCTAGCACTTTTATTTTTCAGACTTAATTTCTTGATCCATTTGGAATTTATTTTAGTATAAGGTGTGAAATATGGTTCCAATTTTATTTTTCTTCCAGATGACTACCTAGTTTGTTCCAACACCATTCACTGAATTCATTTCCTCACAAATTTGAAATACCACCTTCATTATATTCAGAATTTTTGTAAGATATTAAAGACTAGTCTTTTTTTGTTTGTTTGTTTTTTGTCCTGATTTGAGTGAAAAGATTTTCAAGTGTACTTTTTAACCACCCCAGGGTTTTGGATTTTTTAAAAATAATTTTTTAGTTGTAAAAAGCCATCAATATCCTATTCAAACAAGATTTTTATACTCACTTCACCAATTTGTCATTACCAAGTTCATTTTAGTTTAAGTGTACTGCACACAACCTTCAAATATTATGAACATTTCTCTCTCCCAGCTGTCACTACACCAAACTACATATGTTATATTTCCCTAAACGATCTTGCTGTGCTCTTTGCAGCTCTTCTGTACAGTTGATGTCTCCATCTAACAAGCTGCTCAAAAGTTACTATAATTATTTTAGGTGAGGCCCAAGGTGAAAGCCCATTATGACCATCCAGTTCATCTAAAAAATGGGCATTAGTTTCCATTTAACCTGAACAGGTTGTTTCTGGAAAATAACAGATTTTGAAGAAATATGGCAGTCATTTGTTGGCACTTTAAACAGACCACCTGGGTCGGGGCAGGGGTGCGGGGGGGTAGTCCTACAAAATGCCAACTGCTATTGTGGAATTTTTTTGCTATTTATTCCAGCAAAGAATGATTCAGACACTGAAGAAAAAGGGTCACCCTGTACTAGGTCTTGAACCCAAAGAACTATTTGTACAGATACTCATCCAAGACACACCACAGCCTCTACCTCAACAGATGCTCTTTGAAATGTTTCATGACTCCTCAACAGTCAGTCTCCATTTAAGGGGAGGAGTATGATGCTGCCAGAGACAGCTCTGCTGGCATGAAGGCTGGCCTAAAATTTCTATTTAAAAGCTGGACCAAAATATGTTTGGCTTCTGTTGGCTACTTAAAATTTCAAGTTAAGAGGAAGAAATATTACTCTCCATCCTGAATGGGCCTTGGGTGTCTCACTCACAGACTAGAGTGGTAAATAGTAAGAGAGTCACAGAGAAAGAGAAATTAGGAACACTGACTGAGGTATTAGGTACAGATTATGAAGCCAGATATGAAAAACTTGGAGTGAAAAGAAAAGCCTTGAGTAGGGAGAACCACACACCCCTGCCCCCGCCATATTCGACCTCCTAACCCGAGTATCCTGATTAAGATAAGTATTCTGCACGTCACCTGTCACCACGTCAGTCACCTCTGCTTAGCACCCTTCCCCTGCCTCATGGTCTTCCACCTCCTGACCCCTTTCCAGTGGCCTCTCTTCATCTCAGAACACGGCCACACCTAAGGGCCTTCTCTCTCACTGCAGCTTGTTTTCACCTCAGCGCCCACCTCAGTTCAGTTCAGTTCAGTTAAGTCGCTCAGTCGTGTCCGACTCTTTGCCACCCCATGAATCGCAGCACGCCAGGCCTCCCTGTCCATCACCAACTCCCGGAGTTCACCCAAACCCATGTCCATTGAGTTGGTGATGCCATCCAGCCATCTCATCCTCTGTCGTCCCCTTCTCCTCCTGCCCCTAATTCCTCCCAGCATCAGAGTCTTTTCCAGTGAGTCAACTCTTCGCATGAGGTGGCCAAAGTATTGGAGTTTAAGCTTTAGCATCAGTTCTTCCAATGAACACCCAGGACTGATCTCCTTTAGAATGGACTGGTTGGATCTCCTTGCAGTCCAAGGGACTCTCAACACCACAGTTCAAAAGCATCAATTCTTCGGCACTCAGCTTTCTTCACAGTCTCTCACATCCATACATGACCACCGGAAAAACCATAGCCTCGACTAGACGGACCTTTGTTGGCAAAGTAATGTCTCTGCTTTTGAATATGCTATCTAGATTGGTCATAACTTTCCTTCCAAGGAGTAAGCGTCTTTTAATTTCATGGCTGCAATCACCATCTGCAGTGACTCTGGAGCCCCCCAAAATAAAGTCTGACACTGTTTTCTCATCTATTTCCCATGAATACCCCCTAATTTCGATGCATCGCCTCAGCGCCAACTTTCAGAGTTCGTTCCTGACCTCAACATCTCCCTCCGCTCTAGAGACGCCCCAGCCTCCGCTCCACCAAAGCGCCTCTCCTCTGCGCACTCTCTGCACCTCAGTGTCGCTCCCTCACCGCAGCGAGACACCCACACAGGTTCTTTCGCGGCTCCTGGAGGATTTCCCGCAAGACCCTCCCACGGCCCCGCCCCTCCGTTCTTCTCCAAGTCTAGGGCCCCGCCTCTCAATCTTCGCCCCGCCCTTGGTGGGGCCGCCCCACACCGTCCTGGCCCCGCCCACTCCAGGCGCGAGCCCAGACTAGCAGTTTGGCGCCAAACCTATTGGTCTGCGACGTGTTGGACGCGTGTCTCAGCGTTCTGGTTCCGAATCAGAATCCCTGAGGACTAGAAAGCCCCGGCCGGGGGCGGGATTCGAATACCTTGAGAACCCGAGGGAGACTGTGGGTACGAGTGGTGTTTATGGCAACAGGGGAAGGCGGGTGAAGAATGTGAGGGGAAGTGGGGGCTTCCTTTCTGAGGCCTTGCTCGACGGTCGTTGCTGGGCCCTAGGCTGGTGGCTTTGTGCTTTTCGACTCCCATCCCAACCCTGTCGAGTGCTCTTGAGGGATTTCCAGAATCCTTATTTTAAACCAAGTCGGACCTAAGTCTTGAAGAGGCCTCCTCGGGCCCCTTACGAGGGAGTCCGGTGTCAGGAAAATGGCCGGTGGGCGGGGAGGCGGGGAGGGTGACCTGGACCGCGCTCGCCACGGTAAGGGACCGCTTCTGGCGCCTTAAACCAAGGTGTTTGGGAGCCCTACTTTAGATCCAACTGTTCATTCCATCAACTGCTATTTGAGAAAGATGGAGAACAATCATTAAGAAAGAAAGAACAGTCACTTAGAGATTTTGGGGTTATCATGTATATGATTAGCTATCTTGAGTGAGGGACCGCATTCCAGAAGATTCTGTTTACATTGTCTCCTCGTTTGCCTCGAATACTTTCTTGTACTAGGTGATAACGACCCTACTTCTGCCTCCGAAGTTTGTTCCCCACTGAGCTGGGCCCCAACTTAGTTTGGTGTTCAATGAGGAGATGAAATAGAGCAAAACTGATTATTTGGACCACATTTTCTAACGAACACATTCATGCTTTGTAGATTCCTGACTTAGAACAAAGGCTTTATCTGCTTATTGGCCCTAATATTTTATCATTAAAAGATTATTGTTGTTTAGTTGCTAAGTCATGTCGGACTCTTTTGTGTCCCTATGGACTATCCACCATAATTTTAAACCTTAAAATCATGAAGCTAGTTAATATTATAAAATGAAATACATCTAATGTTTTATGAAACAAAAAAAAATATGTTACAAGAGAGCTCCTCGTCATTCCAAAGCAGAAGGGAGTCCTTGTACATGAGAAAAATAATATCTTTTTATTGAGAATAGATTTAAGTTCTAGGTGCCAGGGAGGATGCAAGGAAGACTTAAGGTCGAAGTTCTTAAGACTGTTAACAAATATGAAAGTTTAATATCAACATTTAATTCTAAGATTCTTCTTAAATAACCTTCCAAGACAACAAAAAAGATATTGTTAGTCATGATTAACTGTGCTATAGGAAATCAAAAGATGATACTGTATCAAAAGATACAGTGTGGCCATTTTTGAGGAAATAAATGAAACTAGTCCCTTCACCCACTGGAGAATGAAATGGCAACCCACTCCAGTCTTCTTGCCTGGAGAATCCCAGGGACGGGGAAGCCTGGTGGGCTGCCGTCTATGGGGTCGCACAGAGTCGGACACGACTGAAGCGACTTAGCAGTAGCAGCAGCAGCAGTCCCCTCACCCACACATACCACACCAGAAAAAAGAAATAATGCCACAGGCTTAGGAGAAATAAGATAGGCCAGCCTAGTTATGGAGAAGGCAGTGGCACCCCACTCTGGTACTCTTGCCTGGAAAATCCCATGGACGGAAGAGCCTGGTAGGCTGCAGTCCATGGGGTCCCTATGAGTTGGACACGACTGAGCAACTTCACTTTCCCTTTTCAGTTTCATGCATTGGAGAAGGAAATGGCAACCCACTCCAGTGTTCTTGCCTGGAGAATCCCAGGGATGGGGAGCCTGGCGGGCTGCCGTCTATGCGGTTGCACAGAGTCGGACACGACTGAAGCGACTTAGCAGCAGCAGCAGCAGCCTAGTTATTCCAAACTATTTTTTCTTGAAAAAAAAAAGGACTTTTTAAATTTAATTTTATTTATGTATGGCTGCTCTGGGTCTTCCTATTTGCTGTTCTTCTCCAGTTGTGGCCAGCAGGGGCTTTTCTAGTTGCTGTGGGCAAGCTTCTTATTTCAGTGGTTTCTTTTGTGTGAAGCCGGGCCCTGGGCGCACGGGCTTCAGTATTGTGGTGCTTGGGCTCAGTAGTTGTGGCTCATGGGGCTCTAATATTTGTCTAATTATCTTTCTGGTCCTTGATGACTGAAATGAAATAAAAAATTCCTCGGGTAAAGGATTTTGTACTATATGATCTGTGACAACTTACTAATATTTCTTGTTTTTCCAGAATTGATTATTTTTCTGCTGTTCACCCTTCAATATGAAGGAGGATCAAGTTGTGCTGGAAGAACCGGGATTCCAAGATGAAGATGTATGCCTAGAATGTTGAAAGATACATAGATATTCATTCATTCTACAAAAATGGAGTTCCTTCTCTGTTAACTACTTTTAGAAACTTAACTACTATTTTTATTTATTAGAAATAAAACAGTTCTGGAGAGAGGCACTATTACAAATATGTAACAACTTGTTTGGCAAGGGGAGCTAAGATTAGCTACTTAGCAGCTGGCATGAAAGTATTTTAATAATTTAACAATTGGTATGGCCATATTGGTACCAAATAGCAGAGGAAGGAGTTCAAGGTCTGGTGGAGAAGACTGAGAAAACATATTTAAAAATAGCTTGTGTTGTTCCACTCTTTTGGATTAAGGTCTTAAAGAGTTTGGAGAGACTGTTGGAACTCCCCGGGGGGTCAGTGGTTGGGACCTGTGCTTCCACTGCAGGGGGCTGAGTGCCATATTGGGCTTCCTAGTGCTTTCAGTGTTGGCGCTGCTTTTAAGTGTGCATCAATACATTTGAAAAAGTATTATTGATCCTACCTCAATTTGTCTAGAGAAGCGGAATTTGAGGCGTTTTGAAGTGACTCATAATGCTGAATTAAGTCTTTAAAATATGTGAAACAGTTGGATATGAAGAATTAACACTTTTTTTTCTGTTCCATCTCCTTTAGGAATCTTTGTTTCAAGACATTGACCTGTTACAAAAACATGGAATTGTAAGTATTTTTTCAATACTCTGTGAAATTGTCCCTTTGAGAGTTTCTCAGCCTTGACTGTATTGGCATTTGGGACCAGGCAATTCTTTCTTGTTGAGGTGGCTGTCCTGTGCATTGTAGGGTGTTTAGTAGCATCCCTGATTCCTAACCACTTACTCTATGCCAGCAGCAACCCTCTGGTTGTGACAACCAAAAATTTATCCAGACATTTTTAGGTGTCCCCAGGGGGCAAAATTGCCCACAGTTGAGAACCACTGGTCCAACGGGAGGCATTCAGAGCTATCTACTGAAAATTTACTTTCTGTGTCATGTGATTAGAGTAAATACAGTTCAGTTCAGTCGCTCAGTCATGTCTGACTCTTTGCGACCCCATGAACCGCAGCATGTCAGGCCTCCCTGTCCATCACCAACTCCCAGGGTTCACTCAAACTCACGTCCATCGAGTCGGTGATGACAGAAATCCAGACTTTAAGTAACAAGCTAGATGAATTTCAGTAGCAATCAGTTGACAGTAAAACTTCTCTGACACTACCCTTTGAAGCCCTCACATTTACTCTTTTTCAGTTGAATTTAGAAAGTTGGAGCAAGAGAAAATGCTGGTTTTTTGGTTATGTAGTTATTTGCATTCTCCAAGGGTAAAGAAAAAAATCTTAAAAGATTTTTAAAGAACATACTGGTAATGAAGTTCTGTAGAAAGAAGGAGCTGAACTGAGGGGGTGAATGTGTGATAAATTTGTTAGCTTTTCTACCAACAGACTCTTCTTTTGAATTCCTTGTTACATTGCCATGGTCTCACTAACATTCTTGGGAAATCAGGGCACAGCCAGAACATTTGGCAGCATGCTGGGTATGTTCTACTCAGATATTTCCAGAACATTTGGCTACATGGTGGGTGGGTTCCACCTGGCTGCTTGTGTAAAATTGGCATCATAATGGAAGTAGATGGACATGAAAGCACATGACATAGTAGGGGAGCCTTTCAGGCTGGCATTTTCTCAGTCTGCTGCACCCATTCTTTTACTTACAGAATGTGGCTGACATTAAGAAACTGAAGTCAGTAGGCATCTGTACCATCAAAGGGATACAGATGACAACAAGAAGAGCCCTGTGCAATGTCAAAGGACTCTCAGAAGCGAAAGTGGACAAGATTAAAGAGGCAGCCAACAAGCTTATTGTAAGCAAAATCCATTCTTTGTTATTTTAGCTTAAATGGGCCCTGGGAATCTCTGTAGCCTTTTTCATTATGTACACTAGAAACTATTGTGATAACTGTGAGTTCCTGTGCATCACCACTATACATTATATGCCCCATGTTAACTTTTCATCATGTAAGTTTCAAAGCAATAATTTCTGAAAAAAAATGAGACAGAGGTTAAGAGACCAGGAAAACTATGAAGGCAATCATTTTTTACAAAACCTTTTATTTTTGTCTCCTTTTCTATCACTTTTCCCTTTTCTGTGCCTCTGCCTTTCCTTCTTTTCTTCTTTTTTTGTCCAGGATGTGCTGCTTGCAAGATCTTAGTTCCATGACCTGGGATCAAATCCAGGCTCCCAGCAGTGAGAGTACCAAATCCCAACCACTGGACTACCAGGGGCTCCCTCCTTTTCATATTTTTTTTACCTTCCTCCTCCTTATTTTTTTGCATTATCTCCTCAAACATTGTATATATGGCTGTTGTGAAGCACTCAGCACCAAAGAAATTGCTCTCTCCTGGTATAGGCATTTGATAAGAGAACATTGCATTTGAAAAAGACCAACAGTGGCTGGGTCTCCATTTGTGCAGTTAAGATAGATATGACCAAGAATGTGCTCATTGAGGCACCTGAGCATAAAGCTAAGTGAAACCTGTACTTTGTACCTGGGCCCATAGACCATAAGAGACCTATGCCGCTGATGGCTCCAAGCAGAAGCACATGCCTTTGACCCAAGTTTTTGTGTAGCACTTTTGGGGGCCGCTGGAGGCAGCACCTCTGGGAATAAGAATGTGCAGAAAGGCCAAAGCCTCTCTTTGCAGAAGAGCAGGCTTCTCCTTTTCTACATGTGTATAAGAGAGTCTCATTCTCACCAAGTCCTAGAAATTCTCTTCACCAACAGTTACCTCTTTCCTTCCAGTTGCAAGTGTCAGTGTGGTCCTGAACTTGGAGAGGACACAACTGAACTGGTCTGAACACAACTCAGTTGCTGTATGTTCTGAGTACTCTTGGGCTGTATACCCACAAGGCAGTTCCGTAACTGCCAGGGTATCTAAGGAAGCCCTAGTGCAGTACCCAGGGTTTGGGATTTAAACTGCTCCTTTATAGCTCAAGGCATTAGTCTTCTTTCCTTTGGAAAGTAATTCTATTACCAAAGAGAAGAATCTTTCTCCTTCTCGTGTACCCACTAATGCACCAACAGTCTAATCCTCTCTTAACTGAAACTGTTTTTCCTTAGAGAAAGAGATTGAGATATAGAGGGAGAGACAGAGACAGAGAAAGTTAATTTCATAGTACAGTGGTATGTATCAGAACTATCTGGAGTGGCTAATAAAGAACACAGAGGGCCAGCATCATTGAATGAAATCAACTGAATCACTTAGTAAAGTACGAGTCTGCTTTATGCCATAAATGTATCTCATTTAACTTTTACAGCTTCCCTATGAAAGAGACGCTATTATTATCCCATTTGACCCAAAAGAGGAAGCCTAAGTACAGCATGATTAAGTAGTTTACCACACATTGCACAACTAATAAGTGTTAGAGATGTAGTTTGAACCTTGGTAAGGTGACTCTAGAGCCTGTGTTCTTAACCATGATCTTGTGCTGCCTTCAAAGACAAATGAACTGTAGCTTATAGCAAATGATGACCGAGAATCAAGTATATAGTTGTTGGCAGCATTTGAAATTAAGATATTCATCTAATATCTTTTTTGAACCTTTCCTTTTGTCTTTCTGTAGGAACCAGGATTCTTGACTGCATTTGAGTATAGTGAGAAGAGGAAGATGGTTTTCCATATCACCACTGGGAGCCAGGAATTTGAGTATGTATTTATATTTTTTATAACCACTAAGCACAGTCTTTGGAATACTACATTTCTTTTCCTCTGTCCGAGTTGTTATTTTGACTATAAACAATAGAAATAGCTTCTTACTTTGCAGAATTTTTTTTTCCCCTCAAATGGCAACTGAAGCAAGTAAATTTTAGACTGCTTGTAAAAATGGGATTACCTTTTTTACAAGAAATTCAGACCCAAAGTATAAGTAGTTTCTGAATCAGTCTGTATTAATAAGCCATTAAAGAAATCAGTTTAACTTTTCATTTCCTTTTTATTCTCCATTGATCAAGGAAATTCCATTTCACTTTTGGTTTTCCTTAAAGATCAGTTGTTAGGGACTCCTCTGGTGGTCCAGTGGCTAAGACTGCGAACTCCCAATGCAGGGGAGCCAGGGGCTCAGGTTCCACCCCTCCTCAGGGAATTAGATCCCATATACCGCAACCAATTAAAAGAACCTGCACGCTGCATTGAGGGTCAGTTGAGACCCGACACAACCAAAGAAATATTTTTTAAAATTCAGTTGTTAGAGTGAATATTTTAGAGGAAATAATCCAATGTTGTTTTTGCTTTTCAGCATCAGCAGTTTTAACTCCTCCCCACCTTTTTTTTTTTTACCATCTTATGATTCCTAAGACATAGTCACCATCTTCGCAATGCAAGTTGACTACGGTGTGTGTGTGTTTTTTTTCCCTGCCTTAGTAGGCAGAATTACTATTTCATAAGTTAGAGAAGTTTCCAAGAGCAATTTGAACAAAGCAGTATTTCCTCAAAGTATTCCTCAAAACCTTGACCTCACAAAAACTCCAAGAAAAAAAAAGAGTTTCATAGTCAAATATGCCTCCCCATTTGAATGTCTGCTAGGCAACTCAGACGTCACAGGTCCCAAATCAGATTTCTAGTATTTGCCCCAGATTTGCTCCTCCTAAAATCTCCCTCAGCTCAGATCTCTTTCCTAATCGTCAGGTCTGGAACCTTAGTGTCATCCTTGGTGCCTTTTTTACCCCCTCACGTGCTAACTCTAATCTATTAACAAATCCTGTCTGCTCTGTCTTCAAATATATTTAGAATAAACCAACCAGTTTCTTCAACAAATAAATTATAAAGAATAGAAAAGAGGTGGACTCAGGGAGAAGACCTAGAGAGTAAAAGGCATTTAAAAGACATGTCACTTAATCTCAATACGTAGATCTTATTTTGGAGCCTAATGCAAACACACTACAGGAAGTAAGACATATGAGGCTGAAAACTGAACACTTACTAGATGTTGATATTAAGGAATTACTAATTTTTTAGATGTGATATGGTAATGCAGTTATATTAAAAATAAGAGTCTTCATCTTGTAGAGATACCTACTGAAATATTTAGGATGAATTGATATGTTGCCTAATATCTGCTTAAAGTAATATGAAAAGGGAGGTAAGTGGTTGGCAGTTTATATGGAAAAAATTTTGGCCATGAGTTCATGGTTGATAACTGTTGAGGCTGAGGGATAGGTACATGATAGTTCATTATTATAATGTTTTTTGTCTACTTTTGTTTATGTTTGAAATTTTTCATAATACAAAGTTTATATGTATATTTTTCCTATTTGTATCTATATGTGTACAGAGAGGGAGAAAAAAATGTAAATTTAATTACTTCTCACAACCTTCTCCTTTGTTACCTCACTGGCCTAAACCATCTATTAATATCTGTTCTGGATTATTGATAATAATTTCTAACTAGCTTCCTTCCTTTAGACCTTGCCCCTACCATTTATTCTTCACATAGAAGGCAGGATAAATTTTTTTATATAATTTTATTTATTTATTTTTGGCTGTGCTGGGTCTTCATTGCTAGGCGGACTTTTCTCTAGTTGCTGGGAGCAGGGGCTACTCTTCATTGCAGTGCACAGGCTTCTCATTATGGTGGTCTTTCTTGTTGCAGAGCACAGGCTCTAGGGCTCATGGGCCTCAGAAGTGGTGGCACGTGGGCTCAGTAGTTGCGCTTCCAGGGATCTAGAGCGTAGGCTCAACAGTGGTGGCACCAGGGCTTAGTTGCTCTGCGGTATGTGGGATCTTCCTGGACCACAGATTGAACTCGTCCATGTCTCCTGCATTGGCAGGAGGATTCTTTACCACTGAGCCATCAGGGAAGCCCCTGAATAATGTTTTTAAAACATAGATCAGATCATAATACTCTTCTGTCCAAAACACCCTCATGACTCCCCAGGCTCACTCAGAGCAAAAGCCAAAAATCCTCCCTAATCTCAAATCTAAGCTCTTATTTGTCTTCTGGTTTACTGTGTACCAACTGGGCTAATTTTTTTGCTATTCCTAGAAAATAGCAGACACACTCCAACCTCAGGGCATTTGCACTTTGCATTCCCTCTGCCTGGAACTCTCTTTCCTCATTATGTACCTGGCTTGCTGTCAGATTTTTCAGGTCTTTGCTAACTCACATGGGCCTTCTGTGATCATTTTCTTTGAAAATTTATTTGAAAACTTCCTACCTTCATCCTCTGCATCTTTTATCCCCTTTCCAGATCTAATTTTTATTCATACCATTTAATAACATCTGACATACCACATATTTTACTTACTTATGTTTATTGTCTGTTTTCTCATTAGAATTTAAGCTCCACAAAGTGATGGATCTGTCTCTTTCGTTCACTGCTTTACTCCAGTTAGACCCAGCTGAGCACTGAGCACATACACACATCACTCCAAGTGCATAAAGCACTCTCTGGCACAAACTAGATGTTCAGTAAATATTTGTGGAATAACTAATTGACTGAATAAGCAAATAGTAAAATATGTTGGGGAAGTGCAATAAACTGTATTTCTCGGAGATTTATACATTTTATTAAAGGGTCTGAATTCCTACAGTGAAGTAAAACACCTGTTTAACCTAGCATTGCCTCAAATTTTTAAAATCACAGAACCTTTTGTTCAAATAACAGCTAAGGAAGAGTCTTTGGGAAATCTTGCTCCAAGACTAATTGGTCAGGTACCTTCCTGGTGGTCCAGGGTTAAGAATACAACTTCCAAAGCAGGGGACATGGGTTTGATCCCTGATTGGGGAACCAAGATCCCACATGCGGCCTGCACACTGTGAGAAGAGCCCACGTGCCACAGCTAAGACCCAACACAACCAAAATGAATAAATATTTTTTTAAAAAGACAAATTGGTCCAAGTCAGGTTGATCAAAATAATTTGATTCAAATGATGACTTGATATTCTCCAGTTGTTCTACCACATCATGGTTTAAGAATCATCTGGCTGGACTTCCTTGGTGGCCCAGTGGTTAAGAAACCTGCCTACCAGTGCAGGGGACATATGTTTGATCCCTGGACCAGGAAGATCCTGTATGACACGGGTCAGCTAAGTCCATGCACCACAACTGCTGAGTCTGCATGCTCTAGAGCCAAAGCTTTGCAACAAGAAAGCCACTGCAATGAGAAGCCGGAGCACCAAAAGTACTAGAGAGTAGCCCCACTCACTGCAACTAGAGAAAGCCCACGTGCAGCAACAAAGACCCAGCGCAGCCAGAACAAACAAATAAATAAATACAAATTTTAAAATTTGGCTTAGAGAAATTATTACTCTATATATTACTTATATATTATTAAGTAATATACATTATTATTTATGTATTATCAGGGCTTCCTTTGTGGCTCAGTGGTAAAGACTGCCTGCTGCAATGCAGGAGACCTGGATTCGATCCCTGGGTCAGGAAGATCCCCTGGAGGAGGGCATTCTCTAGTACTCTTGCCTAGGGAATCCCATGGACAGAGGAGCCTGGCACGCTGCAGTCCATAGGGTCGCACAAAGTCAGACACAGCTAAAGCGACTAAGCAGCGGCAGCAGTATATATTATTACTTAATATATTTTTTCTTAAGCTGCAAGCCCATTTATAAATTTGACAAATTTTAAGGAACTTTTCTAATATGGTTAACCAAATTTCCTTGAATATTTTAACTTATATTTATAAATTTATTGTATTTCTCCTCAGAACTTTGCTTGTATAATTACTAAAATCTTTTCAATTACTTGAATGTCTTATAAATTTAATGTATTGCAGGCAGATTCTTTATGATCTGAGCCACCAAGGAAGCCCCTATAAATTTAATAAATTAAACATAAGTATAGTGAGTCTTAGACACTCTTAAATGTTCAAATACTGTGTATAAAGTTAGCTATCAACTTAGAAGCTGCAGCTTTATATCATTTAATCAATTACAGGCTAATGTGTTATGTTATAAAAATGTCAAATTCTCAAACTATGAGAGTTTTCAAGTACCAAATATGCACAGTTTATTCCCAAATTTAATATGAAAATAGTAATCTATGAGCTTGATTTTTGTCTCTATTTTAAAATCTTTCAAGATTTAAAAGCACCATTTCTATTCCTAATACTAAATTTTCCTCAGTTTCCCAAGGGAACAGTTAGTTATGCTATCCCAAGCAATTTTGGGTACACTTTCAGTTGAATTGGGGGTTCATTTTTTCAGAATATCCACCAGAAATTTTGTCTTAGATTTTCCAGGGCTATAGCCATTTCTCTAAAATTTCTCTAAGCCAAAGTTTTAGGGTGGTTTTTCTCAAGATGAAGAAGGACAAGTAAAACCTCCTTTAATAATTGGTAGACTTATAGAATCTCTAAATAAAAATCTAAATAAATTCTAAATATAGAATCTCTAAATATGCCTTTCAAATGGAGTGGTCTCTCCAGCATGTCCTTTAGATTCAGTTTATGCGGGTCAGTATCTAGATTTTTTTCTTTTTCTCATTGAAGTCCACAGCTCTCAATTTGTGGCCAACTTCCAACACTGCTTCAAGTTACATTTAAGTTACTCTCAAACTATGTAAATGTACATCTGTTAAATTATCCATATCTCTTAGAGCTCTGTCTGGTTTGTGACCATGTCCCAAAAGCCATGCTAATATAAACTACAAAGATGTTTAAAGTGCTCCTACCAGATCTTAGGGCAATTACTATAGTTAATATTTGTTGCATTAAATGAATGAATGAGATTATTTAACTTTAGGTCTTTTCATATCAGGAATATATATCAAATGCACTAAATCACTGAGTTACCAATTAAGTACATGCTGTCAAAATCTGACAGTTATTTTTCTAACTGCTAGCAGTACCTATCACATCTTTGAATATTTTCTATTCTGACATGTTCTTCATAGAATTTGGCTTGTGTGAGATACGTCAATCATGGTGACAATCACTGGATTCTCCTAATATCTATTTTTCATGTTTCTCAGTACTTTAAAAAATTTGGATATTTGGTTGACTTTTAGAAACATAGTCCCAGCACAGTATGAAGAACCCAATTAATAACTAAAACCATTTATTCAAACCTCAGTTCAATTCTAAAGAATAATGAAATATAAGGCCTGCATAGCTCATTTCCTGTTGGTAGACAGGAGTGGGAACAGCAGGACTTATAGATTGTTTTGTCGATCCTCCTACCCATACACAGTATAACCGGTGATCTAAGCAGGTGGGAAGCCATTTGTTCAGCCAAGAGTGTGTGTTTATCTTGGATGGATAGAAAGACACATAGATCAGTTCAGTTCAGTTCAGTCTCTCAGTCGTGTCCGACTCTTTGGGATCCCATGGACTGCAGCACGTCAGGCTTCCCTGTTCATCACCAACTCCCAGAGCATGCTCAAACTCATGTCCATTGTGTCAGTGATGCCATCCAACCATCTCATCCTCTGTCATCCCCTTCTCCTCCCACCTTTAATCTTTCCCAGCATCAGGGTCTTTTCTAATGAGTTGGTTCTTCGCATCAGGTACATAGATAGAAATAATACCAATGACATTAGCACTTTCTCCTTTCTTGATATTTCTATTTCTGTTCCTGTTACTGAAGCTTACTTTCTATTTCTAGTAAGTTGCTAGGAGGTGGAATTGAAAGCATGGCAATCACAGAAGCTTTTGGAGGTAGGTAAAAGCTTAATATTTTGTTAAATGAAAAATATATGTATGTATACACACCCATATCAATGATAAATTGTATCTGTTTTGGAACTTATGATGAAATATCAGTTGTCATAATGCAAGATCTTTCTGGGCTACAATTAAAATATTTTACAACATTAACAGATGAGTTTTATTGACATTTTTCATCTTTTTATCTCTGATTCCTATAGAAGAAAATTTTTTCCTCTCATACCTTCAGAAAGTAGTTGTATAATGAGACTGATCTTATTAATATTTTTAAGAAATGCATATATCAGGAACATAGAGAATAGATTTTTCTCTTTGTTGTATCCTCTATTAAAAAAAAAAGTTGGAAATTCCCTGGCAGTCCAGGGGTCAGGACTGCATTCTCACTGCTAGGGCCTGAGTTTGATCCCTGCTTGGGGAATTATAATCCCACAAGCCTCGTGGTGCAGCCAAAAAGAAAAAAGAAATCCATGCATAGCTATTTTATGTACTGCTCCTGACAGTTCCATTATTTTCAGTCCTCAGAGAACCAAATCTGGTTTTTTGTTTGTTTGTTCAGTGTTGATGTTTCTGCTGATTTGGAGAAATAAATTTTTGTTTATTTCTGTTGACTCCCAGTCTTAATGGCTTGTTGTTTGGTTGCTAAATCATGTCCGACTCTTTGCGACCCCAAGGACTATAACTCACCAGGCTCCTGTGTCCGTGGGAGTTCGCAGGCAAGAATACTGGAATGATTACCATTTCCTTCTCCAAGGGATTTTCCCCACCCAGGGATTGAACTGCATTTCCTGCATTGCAGGCAGATTCTTTAGCACTGAGCCACCTGGGAAACCCACTTGAATGACTTACCTTCTTGTGTGTTTATTGATATTTGTGAACATATTTCTTAATTATAATCTGTTGAAGTTCAGTGGGCCTAAATTGGTATAGTGGGGATGTTTTTCTCTAGAGAGTATTTGCTTTTGTTGATAGCTAGGAGATACCACCAATTTGAGGATCACCCTGGTATTCCCCTTGAGGATCTCAGATCAGTGCGAAAACTCCAGGCTCTCTTTCCTTTGGTGGAGCCTTACACTTTCATTTATATGATTATTCCTAAGAAAAATTTGGGTTTTATGGCAGAAAATGAAGAGGAACTAAAAAGCCTCTTGATGAAAGTGAAAGAGGAGAGTGAAAAAGATGGCTTAAAGCTCAACATTCAGAAAACGAAGATTATGGCATCTGGTTCCATCACTTCATGGGAAATAGATGGGGAAACAGTGGAAACAGTGTCAGACTTTATATTTTGGGGCTCTAAAATCACTGCAGATGGTGACTGCAGCCATGAAATTAAAAGACGCTTACTCCTTGGAAGGAAAGTTATGACCAACCTAGATAGCATATTGAAAAGCAGAGATATTACATTGCCTACAAAGGTCTGTCTAGTCAAGGCTATGGTTTTTCCAGTGGTCATGTATGGATGTGAGAGTTGGACTGTGAAGAAAGCTGAACGCCGAAGAATTGATGCTTTTGAACTGTGGTGCTGGAGAAGACTCTTGAGAGTCCCCTGGACCAGTCCATTCTAAAGGAGATCAGTCCTGGGTGTTCTTTGGAAGGAATGATGCTAAAGCTGAAACTCCAGTACTTTGGCCACCTCATGTGAAGAGTTGACTCATTGGAAAAGACTCTGATGCTGGGGGGGGACTGGGGGCAGGAGAAGAAGGGGACAACAGAGGATGAGATGGCTGGATGGCATCACTGATTCGATGGACGTGAGTTTGGGTGAACTCCAGGAGATGGTGATGGACAGGGAGGCCTGGCGTGCTGAGATTCATGGGGTGGCAAAGAGTTGGACATGACTGAGCGACTGAACTGAACTGAACTGATCATCTAAAGGACAGTTCTGAAAAAGAAAACCTTTAAAAAGTTATTTTTATTACTAGTATTCATATATATAGAATCCATTCATGACATAGAGGCACTTCGTGTATGAGATTTGACAGTTGGAAAAGGAAACCATACTCTAAGACCATATCTAGTCTTTATGAAAATAATCTAACTCTTAACTATTTTTTTCCCTGTGTTTCACAGAATTTCGAACTGGAAAAACCCAACTCTCTCATACCCTCTGTGGTAAGGATATATAACAATGATAGCAATACCAATAATAATCATAGCCATTACTTACTAATCTACTTTGTGCCTGGTACTTTATATAATCTCATGTAATCTGAACAAACTTGCAAGGAAACTAAAACTCAGAGAGATTACTTAACTCCCCACGGTTACACAAATACCAGAGCTGGTCTGTGAATGTGTGATACGTGAGGCCATGTTGTGTGTACTGCACCCTGAACACCTGAATGGAAATAGGGAGGAGGTGAATGGATATATGAATGTATTGGTGGAGAGAGGTATTTGTTCATGGCCTCAATTTTTCCTATTCTGTCTTTTGTATGTCATGTTTATAAGAATATCACAGAATCTATCAAGGCTTTAGAATTCCTTACTTTCCATAGAGTAAGGGTGGAACTAAAAAAGACTTAAAATAAGGAAAACTATCTCCTTTTACATAAAGTCATTGTACTGTATTTCTTAGACCCAAGTAGAAGGAAAATGGGTGTTTAGTAAGGGGATTCTGGAATCCAAATAGCTCTACCCTTAATAGCTGCATGACCTTGGTTAAGTTGCTTCACCTTTCAGATTTTCCCCATCAGTAAAATAGGAATAATGCTAGGGCCATTTTAGGATTGTTTTGAAAAATAAATGAAATAATGTGTGTGCTTAATGTAAAATAATTCCTTAGTGTTAATACTACATATAAAGAAAATACATTTAAAATTAATGCATCCATTAATTGAAAAGTTACTTAAATGAGTTACATAGCATAAATTATATTTGTGATTATTTCTTATAGGAAGAAAGTAATATTTAAATTCTACCTCTGTTCTTTTAAAAAATTTTTTTATTACAATATGGTTGATTTACTATGTTGTGCCAATCTCTGCTGTACAGCAAAGTGACTCATTTATGCACATATATACCTGCTTTTCTATTATGGTTTATTGTAGGATATTAAATATAGTCCCTTGTCCTATATATTTGGACCTTGTTATTCTACTTCTGTTCTTTAGGAGAGCTAAATTTCATGAATATCTCCCATTGTGAAAGATACAGACATTCTTTGCTGAATTACTGTTATGCTGGAAGAATACTTATAATTTTACCACTGGTTAGTAATATAAAAATATAGCATGCTATTTAGAAACTATTATTTGCTAGATGGCTAGAGAGTTGCAACCAGAATAAATCCCATGTTAATTTGTATATCCATTTGTACAGAGTTTATTCACTCTTGTTAATATTAATTAATTTTTAATTGCTTCCTAGTGACAGCTCAACTTCCAGGAGCCGGCGGCTACTCAGGAGGAAAGATTATTTTCATCGATACAGAAAATACTTTGTAACCCTTTTATTTATGCAAATTGCAAACAATAGTGTGATATAGTACTATTACTATAAAAGAGAATTTGAAATATGTCATTTTTATAACTATCCTGTAAACCAATAATAATGAAAAAAAAACAAGGGGAAACATTTGCTAGTTGAGTTCTCAAATCACTTTTTTCCTCTTAAATCTTTTTAAGAATTGTGTATTTTTTTTTTATTGACATAGAGTTGATTTACAATGTCATGTTAGTTTCAGGTATACAGGAAAGTGACCCAGTTTTATATATATATATGTGTACACATACACACACATATGTATATATCAATCAGATCAGTCTCTCAGTCGTGTCTGACTCTTTGCGACCCCATGAATCGCAGCATGCCAGGCCTCCCTGTCCATCACCAACTCCCGGAGTTCACTGAGACTCACGTCCATCGAGTCAGTGATGTCATCCAGCCATCTCATCCTCTGTCGTCCCCTTCTCCTCCTGCCCCCAATCCCTCCCAGCATCAGAGTCTTTTCCAATGAGTCACACGTATATTGTTGTGATTGTTTAGTCACTAAGTTGTGTCCAACTCTTGTGACCCCATGGTTTATAGCCCACCAGGTTCCTCTGCCCATGGGATTTCTCAGGTAAGAATCCTGGAGTGGCTTGCCATTTTCTTCTCCAGGGGATCTTTCCAGCCCAGGGATTGAACTTGCATCTCCCGCATTAGGAGGTAGATTCTTGACCACTGAGCCACCACGGAAGCCCATATACATACATATGTATACATGTGTATGTGTTAATCACTTAGTTGTATCCGATTCTTCGTGATTCCATGGACTGTGGTTAAGAATCTGCCTTTCAAGGCAGAGGATGTAGGTTCCATCCCTGGTCAGAGAACTAAGATCCCAATGTCCTGGGCAACTAAGCCCTTGCCACAGAAAAAAAAAAAAATTTTTTTTAAGAAGAAAAGGGGTTCCACACAGAGAGAGGGTGTAAACTGAGAAGGATCACTGAGATTTGCAATTAGGAGTCCAAGAGACCATTTGCGGTAAAGAAAGATGATGGAAGCTTGTTGCAAATAAACAGTAAGGAATTGAGTAGTGTGTAATTAACCAATAAATAGAAGAAATAACAATAGTTTGAGGAGCTATCAGGTTCAGAAGACATTCCTTTTAACAATAGGACTGAAGCAAGAGTTGCTCAGCTGGAGTTCATCTAGTTTCAGAAATAGTTGATTAAATATGGTTCTTTGAGAGGGAGGAATTGTTCTTGAAGAATATCTGCCACTTGTTTGGCAATTTGGATTTTATCCAGAATGGTAGAAACAGCTAAGAGCCAGGTCATGTAAGAGGGAATGCAGGGGAACAAGGATATGCAAGGGCCCAAGTGAAATGTCATTCTTTCAGTGTCTCTTACATGTATACTGCTCTATCTTGATATTTTTCTTTTTGTGTGCTTATATTTTGCCTACATAATTATATTTTACACTTACTTATGGCATAAATTATCTTATGACTCCTTAAATCCTCCGTAGTGCCTTGCACTGGTAATTGGTTAATATGCTGATAATTCCATATGCTGATCTGCTAAAAAACATTTGTAAATTGGTTTGAACTTCCCTTTAGCGTAAGCCCAACTTTACATTCCTGGTTATATAGTCACCTGGTTTTATAAAAACTGACATAGTGAAAAAAAACTTTTTTATCTCTTCCAATTCCTTGTCTTCTTTGACTTGTCTACCAATAACATCTGAGTATACTCAGCAGCAGTAGAAGATTTTAGTGGCTGTCATTGTAGCTCTGAAGAAAACATATATAGTGCTGTAGGATGACTGGGACTGAGAAGGCAATGGCACCCCACTCCAGTACTCTTGCCTGGAAAATCCCATGAACGGAGGAGCCTGGAAGGCTGCAGTCCATGGAGTCGCTGAGGGTCGGACACGACTGAGCGACTTCACTTTCACTTTTCATGCATTGGAGAAGGAAATGGCAACCCACTCCAGTGTTCTTGCCTCAAGAATCCCAGGGATGGGGGAGCCTGGTGGGCTGCTGTCTATGGGGTCACACAGAGTCGGACATGACTGAAGCAACTTAGCAGCAGCAGCAGCAGCATAACTGGGAAATCCTAAAGACAGTTCAGCATTTACTGAACTAGTTCCAAGTGTCAACAAATAAGGTTATAAATGGTCCTTGCTTTATAGTTACTTACAAGCTTCCCTGGTAGCTCAGCTGGTAAAGAATCCACCTACAATGCAGGAGACCACAGTTCGGTCCCTGGGTAGGGAAGCTCCCCCGGAGAAGGGATAAGCGGCCCACTCCAGTATTTTTGGGCTTCCCTGGTGGCTCAGATGGTAAAGAAACTGCGTGTAATGCGGGAGACCTGGGTTTGATCCTTGAGTTGGGAAGATCCCCTGGAGGAGGGCATGGCAACCCACTCCAGTATTCTTGAGTGGAGAATCCCCATGAACAGAGGAGCCTGGCAGGCTGCAGTCCATGGAATCACAGAGAGTCAGACATGACTGAGCAACCAAGCACAGCACAGCATAGTATGATCAGTATTAACACAAATACTGTAAGTGAAATGAGTCCATGGACATGCATTTTATCTTATGTCATTCTGGAAAATATTGGGATCACCAAAGACCTAAAAAGATGTTTATTAATACTCTTTATAGTCTAGATAGATATGTGATTATTAGCATCTTCCAGAATACCTTTCCAGGTACACCAAATTTGTCCCCTCTATGAATTTACTAATTTCAGAATGTTATTAAAACTCCTTTAGAAGAAAGTGGATTTTAAACCTGAAATAAATGAAAAACTATATGGTGATAATTCCTTTCTGTACCCTTAAAGTGACTTTTTTGAACCTTTGGTTCATGTAGTCAAATTTATCTTTATTGGCAACACGTGATTAGTGGTCTATTAAACTGTTGTGTGTTGAACAAGTGAGGAACGTGAGTGAATTAATTCACTTTGAAGTGACTTGAATTATAATTCAGTGATATTATCTTCATAGAAGAGATCTATTTTTATAGAACTGAGAACAAAAGAGGTTCACAAATCTTAATTTCTAGTTTTTCTCCTATAACTGATTTGCTGCCTACCTCTAAGTCATTTGCCTAATCTCTGTCAGTGTCCTCATTTGTAAAATGTAGTACAGGCCATAACAACTCACTTCCAAGGTTGTTGTTTAGATTAGATAATTTAATACTTAAATTCATTACTGTCTCATTATTTCTATCACTGTTATTACTACCTAATTAAGGCACTTAGGAAAAATAAAGTCTGATATAGATTTTAGGTGATTATTAGCATCCTCAGAATACCTATGCAGGTAGAGTGTTTTGCCTCTCACTCACTTAGAGCATTATTGTTTGTAGTTGTTGTCTAAACTTTTTGGAATTGATTTATTGGATCCTTAATCTGGCATACTCCAGCCGTCCAGATCGCCTTCGGGACATTGCTGATCGCTTCAATGTAGACCATAATGCAGTCCTGGACAATGTACTTTATGCACGTGCATATACTAGTAAGAACCCCATGCAATTGGATGCTTAGGCTGTTTTAAGGTTGGCAGCATTGATGTATTATTTGAGCGATGCTTTATTTTGACATTATTCTTTTCTCCTTCTGTTTTACTTTTCTCCAGATTTATTTAGTCAATCCACAGATTTTATCTAAGTCTTTAGACATTGAAATGTTCTCAAATTATTTCTTATTCTATGTCTTTGAAATGGAGAGTAACATTCTTTTGGATAAGGTATCATTTGGTATGTATGCTACCATATTTAATAAAGTCATAATTAAGAAATCCTTCAGGGGCTCTCTTTTGCCGAGTTCCAAGGACATACATAATCTTAGTCTCTGCTTCTTCTAGCTTTTATAACATTTTGCCACTGCATTTCGCATCAGGTGAACATCAGATGGAGCTACTTGATTATGTAGCAGCAAAGTTCCATGAAGAAGCTGGCATCTTTAAGCTACTGGTACAAGCTTTTAAATACTGTTCAATCTGCAGCTATTTAGCATATTATCTTTCTTCTGTTGACTCCAGTTCAAATTAACTTCCATTTCCAAATGCATTATTTATTTTTACATTAATTTTGCACAGATCATTGATTCAATAATGGCACTTTTCCGAGTGGATTTCAGTGGTCGTGGGGAATTGGCTGAACGGCAGCAAAAACTGGCCCAGATGTTGTCACGACTCCAAAAAATCTCAGAAGGTAGATGTTTAAAATAAACGGTGATATCAGAATAGCATCTGTGACTGTTCGCTGGATAAGCTTTGCAGAGAAGCTCAGAATAATGTCAGGAGACAATCTGTTTTTTAAAAGATAAAATTTCCTTCATGGGGATACAACACTTTTTTAAAACCAGAAATACTGATTCTAAAACAATAAGGTACCTAAATAATATAACAATAACTTTATGTTAACAGTGAAAAAACAGAAATGTAATCTTATCAAAGAAATTCATGGCACAGTGTTTCTAAACTCTGAAATCTAAGCAATGAACTTTTAATTTATATTGCCATTCTCTTAGTTTCTTAATTTTATTTCTTGATGCAGAATATAATGTAGCTGTGTTTGTGACCAATCAAATGACTGCTGACCCAGGAGCAACTATGACGTAAGCCCCAATATTCTGCTTTTGTATTTCGCAAAAGTTAATATCAAAAGGGTTTGGTTCAGTTCAGTTGCTCAGTCGTGTCCGACTCTGCGACCCCATGAATCGCAGCATGCCAGGCCTCCCTGTCCATCACCGTCTCCTGGAGTTCACTCAAACTCATGTCCATCGAGTTGGTGATGCCATCCAGCCATCTCATCCTCTGTCGTCCCCTTTTCCTCCTGCCACCAATCCCTCCCAGCACCAGAGTCTTTTCCAATGAGTCAACTCTTCACATGAGGTGGCCAAAATACTGGAGTTTCAGCTTTAGCATCATTCCTTCCAAAGAACACCCAGGGCTGATCTCCTTTAGAATAGACTGGTTGGACCTCCTTGCAGTCCAAGGGACTCTCAAGAGTCTTCTCCAACACCACAGTTCAAAAGCATCAATTCTTCGGCATTCAGCTTTCTTCACAGTCCAACTCTTGCATCCATACATGACCACTGGAAAAACCATAGCCTTGACTAGACGGACCTTTGTTGGTAAAGTAATGTCTCTGCTTTTCAATATGCTATCTAGGTTGGTCATAACTTTTCTTCCAAGTAAGCGTCTTTTAATTTCATGGCTGCAGTCACCATCTGGAGTGATTTTGGAGCCCCCAAAAATAAAATCTGATACTGTTTCCACTGTTTGCCCATCTATTTCCCATCAAGTGATGGGACCAGATGCCATAATCTTCATTTTCTGAATGTTGAGCTTTAAGCCAACTTTTTCACTCTCCTCTTTCACTCTCATCAAGAGGCTTTTTAGTTCCTCTTCACTTTCTGCATAAGGGTGGTGTCATCTGCATATCTGAGGTTATTGAGTGGGAAAAAAAGGGTTTAGAGTGTAGAATAGGAAATAATTCCAAAATGATCAGTCTTGATATGGGCACAAATCTGTCTCAAATCATATTTTTCACAGTGCATATTATTTCATAATTGCAAATATCACTTATTTGTTATCCAGATCTATTTGTCTCTAGTTCTTTATAAAACAAAGCAATATTTTAACTATTTTCAGAGATAGTTGGGGTTCTTTTTTGTCTAAGATTAAAAGGATATTGGAGAACAATAAAAAATCTTGGAAATAAAAACTTATATACAAGATACATGAATGGTTTCTTACGGGGCAGGGGGTGACATTTATTATGTGCAGGAAGTGATGTGGAGACTTCACTCACCAAAAATACATGAATGGTTTTTGTTGCACCAATAAGCTGTTAACCTGAAAACAAAAAAGCAGGCTCTCTACAGGATATACCCCATATATATACATATATATGGGGTATATTTGTAAGAGGTCCTATGAGAGAAGTCTCCTATTTGAAGAAACAGAATTTCAGTCCATGCCAGTCCATGCTGGAAATATTCATTTTTTGTTGACGTATTGTGCACATAACATACATATTGATGCCTCTTCTTGAAAGATGGCAGTGAATAGACAAGGAGAGTGAAAGTAGTCTAGTGAAACAGAGAATTCTAAGAAAGGTTAGTTGCCACCATCACAAATTTTGAGCAGTATGTATCTGGATAAGCAATCAAAATAACCCTGAATCTATGTATTGCTTTTTTAAAGATCTTTTCAATGACTTTTTATTTATAATAATTTTTAGCCAGAGAAAAGTGCAAGACTAGCACAATAAATACACAAATATCATCATTTGCCTAGGTTCATCAGTTGTTAACATTTTGTCACAGTTTTTCTATGTGTTTGTGTGTATGCATGTGTATGTAAAATCTCTCTATATACTACATATGTACACAGGCTTATATATGTATGTATATGTTTTGTGAACCCTTTGAGAGTTTTTTCCCCTGAATTATTGAGAATTATTTGCAGACATCACGACATCTCACTTTTTAAACTTCAGCATATCTCTTCTAAGAAGAAGAACATTCCTGTACGTAACTACAACATAATTAGCACAGTTAGGGTGCTAATTAATACTGGCGTACTAGTTGTCTAATATGCAGTTATATTCAAGTGTCTCCACTTGTTCCAATAATAGCCTTTGTAGTTTGAAGGAACATGCATTCCATGTACTTGTCATGTCTCTTTAGTTTCCATTAATCAGAACAGCTCCTCAACCTTTGTTTGTTTTTCGTGACGTTGATGTTTTTGTCGCACCATGTGCCACACAGGGTCATCAAGCCCATGCTGCCTGCATTGGGACCATGTAACATTTTTGAAGAGCACAGGCCAATTGTTTTTCGAATGTGGAGTTTATTTTTTTCTCATTATTTAAAACGTTAAACACATTTGGCAGGAAAACTATATAAGTGATGTTATGACCTTTTCCATATATCATATCAAGAGGCACACTCTTTCAGTTTGTCCCATTACTACTGATGTTAGGTTTGATCATGTGATTAAGATGGTGTTCACAAGATTTCTCCATTGTAAAAAACCTTTTCCCCTTGGTAATTAATAAGTAATTTCTGGGGTGATACTTTGAGACTTATGTAAGTATCATGTTCTGCACCCTTTGATTTTAGCATCTATTGGAGATTCTTTTGTTTTTTAATTATTTATTGATTTATTGGCTGCACTGGGTTCTTAGTTGAAACTTCCCTGGGTCTTAGTTGAGGCACACAGGATCTTCCATCTTCACTGGGTGTGTGAGCTCTTAGTTGCAACATATAGGATCTAGTTCCCTAATGAGAGATCAAACCCAGGCTCCCTGAGTTAAGAGCACAGAGTCCTAGTCACTGGACCACCAGAGAAGTCCCTATTGGAGATTCTTGTTTAAATCAATTATTACTGTGATGGGTGCAATACAAAGTTCTGTTACTTTAAAACTGAGTCAGTATGTCATTTGTTAGCAGATAAATCAATCATTGATATATATAAGAAGATATTTGATATAATATTGTAAATTCTGAAAATTGTTCTGAAATGAATGTATCTCTCTTTAGGCATTTTCTGAACTCATCCTAAGAATATTGCTGCATCTTCTGCAGTTTGATATAACTCTCACTTTTCAGTACCATTTTATTTTCTACTTAATCACAAGAGATTCCAATGTGAAAAGTTTTAACTACACGAAAGGTTTTAAGCACATTTTTTTTGGTTTGGTCTTTTTTTTGGCCTCACCTTGAGGCATGCGGGGTCTTGGCTCCCTAACAAGGGACTGAACCTGAGCCCCCTGCAGTGGATGTGTGGAGTCCTAACCACTGGACCACCAGGAAAGTCCAAGCATGTTAAAATGACTGGGGAGAGAGAAATTATTTATTCATTCAATATATATATTTATTGAAAATATACTATGTAACAAGATTCTGGGAATTCACTAGTGAACAAACAAGACTGTGTGCCTTGCCTCCATTAGGGAAAAACAAAATACATAATGTCTTAATTTAAATTTTAAAGCTTTGAAATGTCATGCAAAGTCTGTAGTCCTTGAGTGGTTAGGGCAATCTCTGTTTTATGTGGTGTCTTTCATACACAGGACATGAAGTACTTCACAAAAAGAATAATTTTAAGCTGAAGAGAAATGGAAGATTTTTAAGGCTCACTTTAAAAAGAGAAAATGACTCATTGGCTCAGAGGGAGGAAGTGGGTTGCATTCAAATAAAACAGTACAAGTTAAAGAGCAATGTTCTTTCTTCAGGTGTTGGGAGGGAACATTGAAGAGGCCAAAACTGTCGATCTAGAGTTAGAAGGCAAAAGAAGTCTGTGGAAATTAGGTCAGATAGGATTCTTTTTCTTATATTTGTAAAAAGTTTCAAAGAGAATCAAATCATTTTGAATTGACTCCAGTAAGAGAAAAATAGAGAGGTGACAGAAAGGAAATAATTGAAGAGTCAGAGAGCAGAGGAGATTTGTAATGAAGGAAGCTAGGTAAAGAGCCAAAGAAAGTAACAAAGGCTAGTATTTTTGCTTGGTGAATCTGCTTTGAAATAGCATCCCCTCTACCTAGCCAGGTTATACAGAAACAAGTTTCACTATAATTAGTATATTCTAAAGTGTATTAATATTATGGCAATATAAATTAAATGGATGTGCTGTGAAGCACATAAATTGCCACAACTAAATTAAAAAATTTTAAACTAAAGAATTCCAAATGCTATTAGAATACTTTCCATAAAGAAAATATCTTTGTTTCTCAGTGTTAAGGAACTCCAAGCTGCAGCTCTCCTGGAGCCTGTCAGAGAACTATCACTATAATTGGTATGAGTCCCCAAGTACACTGACAATAATTGAGGCTTATATCCCATGCATTATACTCGATGGCACATTTTATTAAAAAGGAACAAAATTATAGAGGCGAGGAGCTGCCATATGATACAGCAGAGCAGTAATTCCTAGATAAGGCTCACAGATACAGATTTTAGGACTAGAATGATCCAGTTGGTAAAGGCCTGGAAATAGTCAAAGTATCAGCCTGTGAAGCTCCATACCACAGCAAATAATCAGATAAGCAACAAATAAGACCTTGATGTCCCCCTACTTCATTTGTGTATCTGTTTCCCTAAAACAAAAAGTCATCTTAGAATGTTTGCAGTCCTGTAAATGTGCAGTTTATTCTTTAAGGATGTCACTTACTGATTCTACATCATTAGTATAAATGATTGAGGACAGGAGGAGAAGGGGATGACAGAGGATGAGATGGTTGGATGGCATCACCGACTCGATGGACATGGGTTTGGGTGGACTCCGGGAGTTGGTGATGGACAGGGAGGCCTGGTGTGCTGCGGTTCATGGGGTCACAAGGAGTCAGACACGACTGAGGGACTGAACTGAACTGAAGAGACAATATGGTAGAGAAAAAACATTAAGCCAAGATCACTAGCATGCTGACCTTGTGAAACATTTAAATTATTTGAATTTCACTTTCCTCTCCCTCAAAATTAAGAGCGCTTATATTCATTGGTTGCTCACCATGTGCCAAGTGCTTTCACTTATCATCTTATATAATTCTCATATCACCCCTTCAAAGCTCGCCTACTGTGCTGTACTTAGTCCCTCAGTCATGTCCAACTTTTGCGACCCCGTGGACTATGGCCCACCAGGCTCCTCTGTCCATGGGGGTTCTCCAGGCAAGATTACTGGAGCGGGTTGCCATGCCCTCCCCCAGGGGATCTTCCCAACCCAGGGATCAAACCCAGGTCTTCCGCACTGCAGATGGATTCTTTACTGTCTGAGCCACCAGGGAAGCCCAAGAATACTGGAGTGGGTAGCCTATCCCTTCTCCAGGGGATCTTCCCAACCCAGGAATTGAATCGGGGTCTCCTGCATTATAGGTAGATTCTTTACCAGCTGAGCTACCAAAGAAGCCCTGGCTTGCCTCCTAGACTTCCCTATTCTATGAAGCCAGTCTCAGAATATTGCCACATTTCTCCCCATCTCACCATCCAAAACCCAGAATTCTGTCTTCAAAAATTTTTTAAATGTGTAGATTTTTCTGCATAGTTTGAGAGGAAATAGTGGTGGGGTTATTTAACAAAACTTTTTACACATACTGTATCTTTTAAAGCCATTCCTTTTTTTTTTTTTTTTTTTTTTGCCAAAATTCCTCTCTGGCAGTACACTTCTCTCTTTATCTTCCTATAATCTCAAAACATCCTGCTCACTTTTGGACATGTTCACTCAGTCTCTTAAAGGACTCCTTCTAAAAAATTCCATCTTTAAGCTTGCCCCTTAGCAAGTCAAAAGTACCAGGAGTGCCAGTTTTCTCTCACGTTTGCCCTTGCCTGGACCGCTCAAGGTCTCCACTCCAGCCAGTGTTTGAGGTTGACACTGTTGTTATTCCTAATTTATAAAGGAGGAAACCGAGGCTTAGAGTGCCTACTTGGTCAATCACACAGTTAAAAAACAGGAGCCAGAATTTAAACCTAGGGATCTAACTGCAACACTGACGTTCTTTTAGCCTCACTGTGCTGTTTTTCCTGTTTCATCCCAGAAAAATACCACCTGCCCTACCATCACCATAATCCTATGCTCCCTGCACCGTGATTTGAAGTTGAAAGATCAGGAGATTCTTTGTCTTGCCGTTAACTATATAACATGCTGTATCCTGTTCAACCAGAGCAGGATAAATGAAACAATTTTTCTTGGCCTCTCTATTCCAAATATCTACCCCTGTCTCTTCCTCCTCATCATACTCCCCCATCCCCTGAGAAAGGGAGAAAAGAAGAAAAGATAATATAGAAGACGGGGAAATAAGAGAATAGGCTAAAGGAAGGATGTGGGTGGCTTTCTGAAGCTGTTTTCACTTGGTCAGAAATAGAACTAAATTAAAGCCCTCTAAATGAATGTGGAATGGTATTATACCTTCTTGCACTTTACCTCAAGACATGTTTATAATTGCTAGAACACTCAAGAAGTTCAAAGAAACTTGAAGAAAAATTACTTGATTTACATGTTACTGAAAGAGTGACTCTTTTAACGAAATCATAGTTAAATAATAATAGTCTCCATTTATTGAGTGTCTTTTGTGTGCTGAGATTACTGGAAGGGTAAAGCTAATGCTTTATAAATGATCTGGCACTGTTCCTGGCATGTAGTAGGCTCCTCATGAGTTGTATTAAATACGCCTTGAATCTTCACAACCGCCCTAAAAAGTAAGAGGCTTTTTTGGTTCCCATTTTACAGTTAAAGAAACAGATTCATAAAGGTAAATAATTAGCCCAAGGTAACGTAGATAGTGAGTCAGGATTAGGAAGGCAGATAATAATTTCAGTTACTGGGTTACTGCCTTATCTAAATTATTTCATTTTATTCTTACAACTATTGTACCAGTTACATACAGTTATTATTCTCCATTTAAAATCAAGAAACAGACATTGAGAATGAATAACAAGTTTCCTGAGGTCATATGGCTGGCTGGTAAGCCAAAATTTGAACTCAGGTCTAACTCTAAATCTCTTATGCCACATAGAACATTAAAGCTGTATATGCCAGGGGAAAGGTTAGCATGCTGTCATTGGATAGGCTTTGGAAGGATGTGTCCATCACCCTGTTGAGTTGACCAGAGTTCAGGGCCCTTACCCTTACGGAGGATTGATTTGGTCATTCACTGAGAACAAATCCATTTCTTAGGGGCAGACTCACATTAATCAAATTTATGAGACTCAGTGAAAGATCAGAGGGCCAGTTTACTGATAAAGAAAAATGTAATTTCATTTGAGGTTCTTATGACCAAGGTATTCTCTCTTTGTGGGCAGACCTACAGACCTTGGATTCTGTAGGCAGAATCCAAATTTTAATCAAAAATTATTTACTACATATGGAATCCCAGCAAAGGAAAATAATTAGATGAGCTAGAAGAGTGTCTGCCACAGAGTAAGGACTCAATAAATCTTGGTTGTTACTATTATTGTTAATACCTGTCCACACCAGAGCAGGAAGGAACTATGAATCTCCTAAACTTATGTGAAAATTTTTATATGTGTACATTTGTGCATTTTTCTGGGAAAGAGTTTATATCTTTTATTAAGTTATTAAAGTGTTGGTAACTTACAAGAAAAGTCAAGAGCCATAAATTCTCCATGAAATTCTACACAGAATCCTGAACACTTTGATGGAACAAGTAAAATTTGAATTCGTTTGATATTCTCTAGAGCTAAGGCTATTTATTGTGCTGTGTTGTACTTTGTTTTAAATAAGTATAACCTCTTACATTATGAGTTATTTTTAGGACATTTTCTCCCCATGTTATCTTCCCTATTTTGATTTCTTAGCACTTTTGCAGATCGTATCATTTATTTCCCATTTTGTTCATTCAAAATCATCTCTCTTTGGAAATGAGTGTTCATCCTCTAGTAAGTATATCTGTCTCTCAAGAGTGTCAGTATTTGTAATGACCTTGTAATCATAATTTATTTTGGAATCCATATGATCATAGTAAGAGCTTATCTTTCCTGTATCCTATTTTAGAATAAACATTAGACATCAGCAATAAATATATTTCTGAAACTCTTCTCAAATTCAGAACCATATAACATTGAAGGCTTCCAATAGTTAATGAGCAAGAAAGAGGTTCTCAATATGCTCTCATTTACATCAGAGCATCATGCAGAAGGGTTGGGTATTTCTTATTTCTTATTTATCCCTTGCCATTCTCCATAGAGAATGCCTTGTAATAGCAGGTATTTTTGTATATAGTTCATATGATGAAACCTGAAAAGTGTTCTGTTAATTCAGTTTTCAAGCAGACCCCAAAAAACCCATTGGGGGACACATTCTGGCTCATGCTTCAACAACAAGAATAAGCTTGAGAAAAGGAAGAGGAGAGCTGAGAATTGCCAAGATTTACGACAGGTAAATATTTTTTTACTCTTAATTAGATTCTTGTGCATATGATGTTATATAGAATTACTTCTCCAGAGAGGCTATAATTATTCCAAGGGCAGACCCTACATGCTTGGATTTCCTTCTCAAAAAGTATTAAATTCATTGGGAAGTTCCTAATATGTACTAGGTTCTAGGGATTCGAGGATTTTGTTGACAAATAGACTTGGTCCCTGACCTTCCAAATCTTACAGTAAAGCTAGGTAATGAAATAATTGATTTCCACTTTAAGTGAGGTTAATGCAGGAAAAGTGCAGCATGTTATAGGGATGTTCTTCTTTCTGCTAGTTTTCTTTTCAGGTTTCAGTTTAAACAGCACTTTCTCAAGGAACATTTCCCTGACCCTTACAGTCTAGGCTAATACTCTGTATTACACCTTATATTCTTTCACAGTACTTACTTATTTAATTAATAGTTATAAGCTTAGATTTTACCAATAGTAAACCTAAAGCGATTTGAATTGAGGAGGCTTTGCTCACCCCTTCCTGAGCATTGCTGCTGACCCTTCTCTGTGGACCTCCCCCATTTTTGCCTGTTTTGTTAACTCTGAAGGGTTGGCAGGGGAGGGGACCTTTACCCTTCCTGCAACTGTTCCTCAGTAGACATACCTTTGACTGCGTCTGGAAAGGCTGAGCTGGAAGGAGCAGCCCTTGGTTCTGAGCACTTGTTTCAGCCCTGAGGCTGGTGGGCATGGGGGTGCTATTGGAGCTGGACTTCAACACCTAGGATGCTGTTGCCCAGCTGATAGGGTTGCTGGGCTTCAGACTCCAGCTCCAGCTCTTGCCCCTCTCTGACCTGAGAGAGCTCCTTGAGCCCCTGAAGCCAATAAATGGAGAGAATAAGAAAACAATCTTTAGAGTGAGAAAGCTAATATTTTGGCCACTTAGAGATGAACTGCAAAACAAGAGCCTGGCATAGGGCTGGGACTAAAGATTTGTATGGAATTTTTCAAGATTTGCAAGTATGTAGCTTGGAAGGAGACTGGTGCTTTTGTTGTTAAAAAAAGCAATAACCTGTCATTTCCTGTAATGTTTGCATAGTACATCTTACCCCTCTCCTGTCTCTCGCTGCAAAGATGGTGCTGGAACGTTCTGGAGGGTCATGTCACCTTCAGCTTCTCCTATGGAGACTGAAGCCTTTGGGGTTTTCTGTCCAAATTCAAAAGGAGTCATACATGAGTATGTATGTATATGCATATGGGTTGATGTACATACATTTTTGTTGTTGTTCATTTGCTAAGTCACTTACCAGTCTTTGTGACGACATGGACTGTAGCACCCCAGGCTTCTCTGTCTTCCACTGTCTCCTGGAGTTTGCTCAAATTCATGTCCATTGAGTCATATTCATGTCCATTGCTATCTAACCATCTCATCCTCTGCTGCTGCCTTGTCCTTTTGTCTTCAATCTTTCCCAGTATCAGGATCTTTTCCAATGAGTCAGTTCTTCACATGTATGTACATATGTACATGCATGTATTTTATATAAATATCTATCTATCTATATATATATATATCATGGGCTTCCCTGATAACTCAATTGGAAAAGAATCCGCCTGTAATGCAGGAGACCCTGGTTCGATTCCTGAGTCGGGAAGATCCCCTGGAGAAGGGAAAGGCTACCTACTCCAGTATTCTTGGGCTTCCCTGGTGGCTCAGCTGGTAAAGAATCTGCCTGCAATGTGGGAGACCTGGGTTCTATCCCTGGGTTGGGAAGATCCCCTGGAGAAGGGAAAGGCTACCCACTCCAGTATTCTGGCCTGGAGAATTCCATGGACTGTATAGTCCATGGGGTTGCAAAGAGTTGGACACGACTGAGTGACTTTTACTTTCACGTAAGATCATGGCATCTGGTCCCATCACTTCATGGGAAATAGATGGGGAAACAGTGGAAACAGTGTTAGACTTTATTTTTTGGGGCTTCAAAATCACTGCAGATGGTAATTGCAACCATGAAATTAAAAGACGCTTACTCCTTGGAAGGAAAGTTATGACCAACCTAGATAGCATATTCAAAAGCAGAGACATTACTCTGCCAACAAAGGTCTGTCTAGTCAAGGCTATGGTTTTTCCAGTGGTCGTGTATGGATGTGAGAGTTGGAATGTGAAGAAAGCTGAACCCTGAAGAATTGATGCTTTTGAACTGTGGTGTTGGAGAAGACTCTTGAGAGTCCCTTGGACTGCAAGGAGATCCAACTAGTCCATTCTAAAGGAGATCAGTCCTGGGTGTTCTTTGGAAGGAGTGATGCTAAAGCTGAAACTCCAGTACTTTGGCCACCTCATGTGAAGAGTTGACTCATTGGAAAAGACTCTGATGCTGGGAGGGATTGGGGGCATCGAGTCCACCGACTTGATGGGTGTGGGTTTGGGTGAACTCCGGGAGTTGGTGATGGACAGGGAGGCCTGGCGTGCTGCGATTCATGGGGTCGCAAAGAGTCGGACACGACTGAGCGACTGAACTGAACTGAACTGATACAATATATAAACACATGCAAATATATGAACAAACTTTGACAAGGTAATTGATGTACATGGTAAAAAAAATCAATAAAATCAAACAGTACAAGAAAACAGTTACAAGCTTAGTGGGTTTTTACAGAGAAACGTATTACACTTCAGCTGTTCTCCATTCTGGGGACAGAGCAGTGAACCAAACAAAAAGACAAGACTCTGCCTTCATGAAGCTTACATTCCGTTGGTAATGATTTATGTGTATCATCCCCACTAGACAGTAAATACCCTGAGGACAAGGACACTATTCTCTTGCTTACCACTGTATTCTTAGTGCCTCAGACATAACAGAGGCACAATATTTGTGAGTGACTGATTAGCCAGTCTTGGGCAACAAGGTAAAGATTTGTAATAACTCTTAACCCTAGGGAGGTTAAGAAAAAATCAGCCGAAAGAAATCACATGAGCTCTTAATCTGGTTTTAGCTATGAATCATAGTACTTATTTTGTATTGTAATTTAAAATATTAAACGTTAAATAATCAGTTCCCGTATCTATCTGGGTGTTGTTTTTTTTTTGGCTGCACTGTGTCTTCATGGCTGCACACGGGCTTTCTCTGTTGCAGCAAGCAGGGGCTACTCTTCGTTATGGTGCTCTGGCTTCTCATTATGGTGGCTTCTCTTGTAGTGGAGCACAGCCTATAGGGCGCTCGGGCTTCAGGAGCTGCGGGTCATAGGCCCTAGAGCATGGGCTCAGAAGTTGTGCACAGGCTTAGTTGCTCTGTGGCATAAATATTCCCAGACCAGGGTTGAACTCTTGTCCCCTGTATTGGCAGGTGGATTTTTATCCACTGCACCACCAGAGAAATCCCTTTATGTGGTTTTTATTCAGACCATTTCACTTTTCATCACTGGTCCTCATAGAGTATGATACATATGCAAGTGCTATGTTTTGTGGAGCTTCAGCAATCTCTAGAAATTTGTTACAAATGAACTTTGTTGAATTAAGTAGATAGTAGGATTGTTTCATCTTTTTACTAAAATTTCTAGGTTTATATCTTGGACAGATTGCTGTGCTTAAAACTTTCCCAACTATTTTTTCATTCTCAATTGTAATCAGCCAATTACATATACATCTCCCTCACTACAATGATTGAGTCTGGTTTACTAATATCCCAAGCAGTTAGCATGGTACTTGGCATCTAGTAAGAGCTCAATAACTATTTGTTGAATTAACGAATGAACTCCATCTACATGTTCAATCATTTGTATATTTAATCAAGTCTTCTAAACTTTTAGGAACAAATAACCCCTGCCGTTTTTACAGTCCTAAGAGAACACTAGGGTTCTGCAGACTCAACAAAGGATAATTAAAATTATCATAGAAGTTAATTATGTCAAATATCCATAAATTTGAATAAAAATAGCAAAACCAGATCAGAACTTAAAATGTCAAAATAGTTATCTGTGCAGCTTGTACTTCCTTCTTTATGATTCCTAAAGATTTCTCACAAAGAATTCTCCTTGACTTTAGAAAAAACATTTTGATAGAGAAGATCATGAAGCTAAAAACAATAACAATGCTAGCTAACACTTAACTGAGTGGGTTCTATGTGCTAGGCCTTGTGCCAAATGGAGATTATTATCTCCATTTACACATGAGGAAGGGCTTCCCTGGTAGCTCAGTGGTAAAGAACCCACCTGCCAATGCAGGAGACACAGGTTTGATCCCTGGATTGGGAAGGTCCCCTGAAGAAGGAAATGGCAACCCACTCCCAATATTCTTGTCTGTGAAATCCCATGGACAGAGAAGCCTGGCTAGCTACAGTCCATAGGTTTCCAAAAGAGTTGGACACAGCGACTAAACAACAATAACAACACATGAGAAAACCAAGGTCCCAGGTAGTTAGGTTACCATTGCCCCTCTAGAGTCTATTTTAAACATAGACGCCAGAATGATCCTTTATAACACCAAGTCACGTCATATCTATCCTCTGTTTAAAACCCTCCAATAGCTCCCCATCTTGAGTCAGAATAAAAACCCATCTCTACACTGCTTTACATAGCACTACATGAATGGCCCTATTCTTAATTCATGCTAGAAATGGAATACCCCCATTTCTGCCTCACAGGCCTCTATGAAGTCCTTTATAATCTATGAAACCTTTCCTGAGTAACCTAGCCTGCATAACTTCTTCTTTCCTTAGAGTTCTATAACATATACTGACTTTAAGGAACTTAGCTTACTTTGCATATTTGTTATATCATAGTTCACCTTTTAGGCTTCTTCAGAGTAATGCACACATCCGTTCTAAGTCACTTCAGTCATGTCCAACTCTTTGCAACCCCATGGACTGTAGCCTGCCAGGCTCCTCTGTGCTTGGGATTCTCCAGGCAGGAATACTAGAGTGGATTACCATTTCCTTCTTCATCTTGAGAGTAAAGGCTGTCTCAATTTTATAAATTCTGTGGGATCTAGTACTTGCTAAAGTCTGATTTTCAGAGTTAAAAAAATTAAAAACATCACTTTCTGTAAATCAACATAAGATGGACATGTGTTAGAGATTTTCTTCATCTCAATTAATGAAGAAACCACTGATTTAAAGGATAATTTGAGGAACAGAGATTTATGTAGTTGGTCAATTCAATGAAGAAATAAATTTGCTAATAGATGCAAAACTGGTTAATATCCTGCCAGGCAATAAGTTATAACATTTGAAGTTGTCGTTTCTACTGGAGAGAAACCTATTGTTTCTCTACACAGTGAAATTCATTTCCATTGTTATAGACTGGCATTATAAGAATAATTTGCACTGCTATCGGTTTTCTACAAATAAATCTCTACTCCTATAGAGTTGTAAAATAAAATGTAAAATTTAAAAGAGCATGTAATGGGGGGTGAAAAAATAAAGAGCTTGTAATCATGACTCGTACAAATATAAAATGTCAAAGATCATATTTAATTCAGTAAGTCATGCAGGAACCAGTAAGATTTTATAACCAGATCAAATGAAAAATCAAATTAACACACAGATGCAGTCATATAAGTAATGCTGAAATGAATTCTAAATTGATAAAAATGGGTTAGTATCCATAGGACAATAATCAATTGCATTCCTCTTCACATAATTTACGTTTCTATGGACAAGAATAATTTGTGTTACTCATAGTTTTCTGCAGCTCATGGAGTTGTAAAATAGCTCAAAGACAACGAAAACCATGGAATCCTCATAGATTTGTATAACCTGGAAGGATGTGTTAGGCAACCTCTTTTTCCACTGAAGGTACTCAGTAATCTTTTAGTTCATTTCAAAGTCTTTCACGGTTTTTCCCTACATTAGTCATGGAAAGATGCACACCCATTTATTTTAGTATTTTTTAAAAATGTTATTGAAGTATAGGTGATTTACAGTGTTACATTAATTTTTGCTGTAGAAGTGATTCTGGTATACATATATATGTATTCTTTTTCATATTCATTTCCATCTTAGTTCATCACAGGATATTGAATATAGTTCCCTGTGCTATGAGGAAGAACTTTGTTGTTTATTCATTTTAGATATAATAGTTTGCGTCTGTTAATCCCAAACTCTCAATCCTTCCCTTCCCCACCCTGCCTTGGCAGCCACAAGTCTGTTCTATCTGTGGGTCTGTTTTGTTTCATATGTTATGTTCATTTGTGTCTTATTTTAGTTTCCACGTATAAGTGATATCATGGTATTTGTCTTTCTCTTTTTGATTTACTTTGCTTAGTATGATAATCTCTAAATCCACCCATGTTGCTGCATATGGATTATTTTATTTTTTTATGTGAGTAATATTCCATTGTGTATATGTATATGACATAAACATATATACACACACACATATATACATTCATTTGTCAATAGACATTGGGTTGTTTCCATGTCTAGACTATCATAAATAATGCTGCTATGAACATAGAGGTGCATGTCTCTTTTTGAATTATGGTATTGTCTGGATATATGCCTGGGATTGGGATTACAGGATCATATGGCAACTCTGTTTTTAGTTTTTCAAGGAACCTCCAAAAAACAAAGGAACCTCCATACTGTTTTCCATAATGGCTGTACCAATTTACATTCCCACTAACAATGTAGGTGGGTACCCTTTTCTCCAAATCCCCTCCAGCATTTGTTATTTGTAGACTTTTTAATGATGGACATTTCGACCACTGTGAGGTGGTACCTCAATGTAGTTTTGATTTGCATTTCTTTGATAATTAGTGATGATGAGCATCTTTTCATGTGCCTATTGGCCATCTATATGTCTTCTTTGGAGAAATGTCTATTTAGGTCTCCTGCCCATTTTTCAGTTGGGTTGTTTTTTTGTTATTGAGCTGTATGAGGTACATACCATTTAGAATCAGTAAACCCCTAAAGGTCTTCTGCACAATGCCTGATAGTGCACTGTAAGAACACCCAGTTATCCCTGTTGCCTATTTCCAAGTTTAGGATAATTTTTCTTGACATCCAGAACCTTAGAAGTTATTATATAGAAGTTATTCTATAAATGTTTGTGACAGTTGATAATACTTGTAGATAAATTCTGCAATCCACATTTAGCTGTACCAACTCACATGTCTCAGGAGACTCAGACTAATAGGAATATGATGCCTGTGACATGAATACAGTATTTATAGCAATAGAGCTTTTTATAAACTTCTGTTCCCTTGTATTCTGTTAGCCCTGAGATGCCTGAAAATGAAGCCACCTTCGCAATAACTGCTGGAGGAATTGGGGATGCCAAGGAGTAGGTGGCGAATTGATGCAGATTGCTTCTTAGTGCTTATTAGGAGCTGAAGAAATGGAAAAGCAGTCTTAAATTTCAGATCTTGAAGTAAGAGTTTGGTTTTTTTTCATATGTTACTAATGGAAAGTCAGCAGAAGAGATTTAACTCATTTATTTTAAAAGTCTCTGATTTATAATAACTATACATTATATGTCAGTTCAGGAATATAAATATGTATATGAATGAACAAATGTTTTGAGAATTAGGGAGGGATTACCTCACTTTAGCTTTTCAAAGTGAGCCACTAAGCAGATGGAAAGTCTAAGAGCTCAGAAATGTCCCCTTCTGCAACTTCCCCATGAACACAGAAGTGAATAAACTTACAAAGGAGGGAGGAATGTTTGCAGGACACACACAAAAAAGCTTTTTTATTTATGATATCAAACTGTACATTCACAATTTCAGCAAGAGAAATGAAACATTAAATTAAGCTAAATTTTTAAATCATTTGACTTTTAGACAAATTGAAATTATTTTTTAAAAATGTACTTCTGATTGGGAAGATAAAAGCAAAGGTAATTAGGATCTTTTCAGTTTTAGGTGGTCAATATAGTGTGACTTATATTTTAAGTTTTGGGTAGAGAATTCAAAATCTTTTTTAAAATACTAAGGTTAATTAAAATGTAAAATTTTGTATACTAATTTTATAAATGTGTAAAAATATTGTTTTTTCTAAGTGTTAAAAATAAAATCTGGTTTTCAAAATGTATGTATAATAAAAATATTTATAAAGTAAAACAGTAATAGTATTTATACTGACAATCTTTATAGGTCTCAAAAAGGTTTAATTTCTTACGTTGCATCCACTTGTATGAGAATCTTCAAGTGCTAAAAGTACCATTTGTTGAGGAGGGAGGAGGGTTCAGGATGGGGAACACAGGTATACCTGTGGCGGATTCATTTCGATATTTGGCAAAACTAATACAATATTATAAAGTTTAAAAATAAAATAAAATTAAAAAATAAAATAAAAATAAAAGTACCATTTGTTACAAAAGGTATTTGATTATCCATTAAATCATTCACTCACCAAGTGAATGTTAAGTCTAAACAATCTACAAAAGAAGTAGGTTCCTGCCCTCAAAAGAATGTATATACTAGTTAAAAGAAACTCCTAATGTTTATGAAAGAATGAGAGAGCAAATGATTAAAAAATACTTTGGATTCTGTGATTCCAGAAGTGGGGGAAGAACAGTTAAGCTGTGGGATAGCATATGCAGAGGTATAAAAGCTAGGATTTAGGAACAGAGACCAACTTGGCAAGCAGAAATTGTTTATAGTGTGAAGTACTGGGAAATAAGAACTTTTAAATTTTACTATTATTTTTAAATCTCAGAAGCTGCTCCTCTGAGTAAGCAGAAGTTAAAGTCATTTTATATTTTTGCAAAGTCACTTTTTGGCCTTTTTTTAGTGTGCAAATATAAATGCACACTTTTCCTGAGCGGGGGAAGGTTTTACTACTTGATAAAAACTGAGCATTTCCAAGAGATTCCTTGGTATGCCAATCCTTGGAGAGGAAATGGACTAATCTGTTTAGGAGCCCAGAGCTTTCTTAGTAGGACAGGAAATAAATCGCTTAAGATTTGAAATTCAGGAAAATTTTCTAGGTTAAGCTGAGTACCCCCAGAAAAGAAGACTTTACCCATTGGTATAGAGGTGGAAACCTATGGTTCTGTGGGAAAAGCTGGTTTCAGTGTGGCACATGGCTAAGGCTGGAAACCTCTCTGGATCCAGCCACTCTTATATGTCCTGGTTTAGAGAACAGTAGCTAAGCATGTGAATGCGCACTAAAAAGAAAAAGCCTATAACCTTGGGGCCCAACTTTGGGAAGGCATAGCAGATTGTGCAGTGCCCACTGAACTTTTCTAGGCCAGGTTCTATTTGTCACCAGTGACCAAAGTATTAAGTCTTTCCAGTCTTCCTCCTCCATCTGACTATAGAAATAACTTTGGCTTCTTATTCCAAGGGGCAAAAAAGAGATGCTGTTGGTCAGGACTATTTTAATTGCAAGCCACAGAAACTCCAACTAGCAAATGCAAGACATGAATTCATTGGCTCAAGAGACTGAAAGGTCCAGAAGTAGAGGTGATGACCTTAGCCATCCATGGCTGGAGCCAAGATTTCTAACAGAATCCTCAGGACATTTCTCTCTGCCTCTGCTCATTTTCATGCTGCTATTGTTCTTTCTCAGGCTCTCCCCACATAGTAAGTAGCCAAAATGCTGCTTGTAGCTCTAGACTTACATCCCACTAGAAAAGGCATGCCTTTTTCCTCCATAGATTATTCATTCTGTGGAAACAAGCAAAAACCACCAAATGAGAACAGAGGCTATTTATTCAGAGTTGCTACAGCCAGAGTCCGTGACCTTAATTTGCTTTTGGTAGAGATTCAAAGGCAGGCAGAGGAATGGGAAGGCTTTATAGAGGAAAGAAGGAAAGGCTTCAGGTATGCTCTGATTGGAGGCTGTTGGCATGGAGAGTTGGAAGAGTAATTTGATAGAGATGTGGAAAACAGATAAGGGAAATAATACTGGCATCAGGGAGCTAATTTAGGAAACACTTATGATAAATTAATTGTTAGGTGATAAAGAATGGGCCTGAGGTCGTAGCAATGAAATGGATAGACAGTTCAAAAAAGGTAGTTAAGATTTAGTGTGAGACTGAATATAAAGAGAGGAAGAGAAGGCAGAGTCACAGGTGACTTGACAAATTTCTTTAACCTATGAGAGGAGATTATGTTTGTATCATGAATACAAATGCAGAAGTGTCAAATAAAGACTAGGGACTTTACCTGGGAGGGTAGGTTTCTATTAGTTTGCTAAGGCTGCCATAATAAAGCACCACAAACTTAGATGGCTTAACAGAAATTACTGTTTTTGAACTTTTTATTTTGTATTGCAGTATAGCTGATTAACAATGCTGTGACAGTTTCAAGTGAACAGCAAAAGGACTCAGCCATACATATACATGTATCCATTCTCCCCCAAACCTCTCTGCCATCCAGGCTGCCACATAACACTGAGCACAGTTCCATGCGCTATACAATAGGGCCTTGTAAGTTATCTGTTTGAAATACAGCAATGTGTGCATGACCATCCTAAACTCCCTAACTGTCCCTTCCCCCCAGCAACCATAAGTCTAAACAACAGAAATTATTGTCTCCCAGTTCTAGAGGCCAGAAGGCCAAGGTCAAGATTGGTTCCTTCTCAGGGCTGTGAGGAGAATCTGTTCCATGCCTCTCCCCTAGCTTCTGGTAATTTTCAGTATTCTTTGGCTTGTAGAAGAATCACACTGATTTCTGCCTTCATCGTCACATGGTTTTTTCCCCTGTGTGCCTGTCTTTTTGTCCAGATTTCCTCTTTTTATAAGTATACCAGTCATAATGGATTAGAGGCCCACCCTACTCCAGTAAGACCTCAGCTTAACTAATTACATCTACAATGACCCTATTTCTAAATAAGGTCGCACACTGATGAATTGGGGTTAGGACTTCAACATATAAATTCTAAGGTGGACACAATGAAGTAATGGTAAGAATCAGACACAGTTAATGGTCAAACAGGATGCACTAGATACAACCTGAACTCAATACCTGCTGGTCAGAAACATGGAAGGCAAGATCTGGGGAAACCTAGTATTATATTTAGAAGATGAAGAGTTTGAAATAAAGAACAAAGGAAAACAAGGACAGAAAGCTAGGAGATCAGAATAGGGTGGTCAAGCCAAAAATAGGGAATACAATACACCAGACTCAGAAAAGGGATATCTTTCATGGAGAGGAGAGAGATCAGAACCTTAGACACCAAGTTTCAGCCAGCTGTCTCCTTCACCTGACTCAGGCTTGTTGGATATGGTGAATGTTTATCACTGTTTGGTTGCACAATTTTCATTTATCCATCATAATAACACTCTGCTTTTCTTTTAGTCACCTCTTCCCAATTCATGTAGTCTATCCTGAGACACTGGATACTGAGCAACAGTCACAAGGATGAGAGCATGGATTAGAGGTCACAAATACATGCAGTGACAGAAAGGGCAGGAAGGCTGGCAGCAGTGGCACTGACCTGAACAAGCTGTTCCTGCTACTAGACTGCAGGCTTCTGACTCCTAAACTGCACAGTTAGACTCCTGTCCTTTCCTGTGGTAGTTCTCCAGCCTCCTGACAATTCAATGACTCCTAATGTCCTTCTGATAAATTTATCTTTGCTTCACTAGTCAGAATTGGATTCTATCATTTGCAATCTAGAACTCCAACCACGGTGACACCCAAATACTGCTTCATGGGACTGGAAAAAAAGAAAGCCAGGAAGGGCTTACTTAACACTCAGGTGGATGATTCCTCATTATTCATATACTCTTCTATACCAGTCTTCAATATTTTAAAAGGAAAATTGTTGAAAAGACTATTAGTCAGAATTTTACTTGACTGAACCCAAAATAATTGTATCTTAAACAAAATCAAGGTTTATTTTTCTCTCGTAGACAGAAATCTGAAGCCAGGCAAGTCCAGAACTATTACAGTGGCTCTACTTTGTAATCAGGACTCCAGGCTTTCTGCTTCCATCCTGCTCTTGGCTTCCATTTTCAGCGTCAGCTCACAGCTTAAGATAATACTGGAACTAGGGTCAGAGAAATCAAGTTGGGGAAATAAAAATGCAAGATAAAAAGGCCAAAAAGGGTCCTTTCCAGCTGAGTCAGCTCCTATGAAGCCCTCTCCCAACACAACACTTTTACTTACATCTCATTGGCCTGAACTCAGTCATATGGCTCTATCAATACACAAAGACGTGGGAAATACTGTCTTTTGTTGTAAGCAGCAGTATCCCCAGCTGAAAATCATAGTTCTGTAATTAAGGAGGAAAGAATGGCTACTGGTAAGCAACTACCAGTTTCTACCACAAAATCTTCTTTTACTTTCTCAACAATGACAAATTTCTCAAATGTCTATTACTATATACAAGGCAGAGCACTTCAGGAGTTTTATACTTGTGCCAGTAAAGCTGGTTGAGGAGTATATCCGTTAGAATGCCCTCAGCTGCAAGTAACAGAAAACCCAACTGAAAGTAGCCTAAACAATGAGGAGATATGCCATCTCTTATAATAAGAAGTGCAGAAGTCAACCAACTGCTATGTTAATTCAGCAACTCTATAATATCATCAAGGGTTCATGTTCTTTCTTTTCACTTCCCCTCATATGGTTATAGGTCTCTAAAAGCCCCACTTTGGTCAGAATATGACTATGGAAGTTCTGCCTTCACATCCTAACTTGAAAACACCTAGAAAAAAACAAGGTATTCTTTCAGGAGCAAGGAAATAGCTCAGCCATACAGTTGCATTCAGCTTGTGGTTTGGCTAGAGGGTCTAAGATGGCTTTGCCTGTATACCTGGTATCTTTGTGGGGGTGGCTGAAAAAGTGAGACTTCTGTCATTCAGTAGTCTAGCCTGAGCTGCTTTACATGGCAACTGGGTTCCAAAAGGGCAAATGCTTAGCAAGCCTCTACTTGCCTTATGCTTGTTACTATCTCATTGGCCAAAGCAAATCACACAAGAGGTCCAGAGTCATTGTGGGAGGGGATTACACCAGGGCTTGAATACCAGGAAATGTGCTTTCTTGGAGGTCATCAGTACAATAGTCTTCTACAGGGTACTGTTTTGAGCCCTTTGGGATGGGGCATTTGTCTTCAAGAACTTACAATATGGTCAGGGATGTGAGACAAACTCTTGGAAAGTTAAATAGAAACTCATGACTTCAATATCTAAATAACATTTTAAAGACTATGGAAGTCTGAAGGCAGGCCCAGAGAGAGGGATTTTAACTTGGAAAAGCTAGTTGGATTTTTTTCCCAGGAGATTTCATGTGGTGGTGAATGTTCCATGCCCTCAGGGTCAGGCCTTCAGTGTTCATCTTCAGTATGTTTAGTGCCCTGGGTGCATGCATGCTGAGTCGCTTCAGTTGTGTCCAACTCTTTGCAGCCCCATGGACTGCAGCCTGCCAGGCTCCTCTGTTCATGGGGATTCTCCAGGCAAGAATACTGGAGTGGGTTGCCATGACCTCCCCCAGGGGATCTTCCTAACCCAGGGATCAAACCAAGGTCTCCAGCATTGCAGGCAGTTTCTTTACCGTCTGAGCCACCAGGGAAGTCCAAGAATACTGGAGTGGGTAGCCTATCCCTTCTCCAGGGAATCTTCCCGACCCAGGAATTGAACTGGGGTCTCCTGCACTGCAGGCAGATTCTTTACCAGCTGAGCTACCAGGGAAGCCCATTTAGTGCCCTGCTGCTGCTGCTGCTGCTAAGTCGTGTCAGTTGTGTCCGACTCTGTACGACCCCATAGACGGCAGCCCACCAGGCTCCCTCGTCCCTGGGATTCTCCAGGCAAGAACACTGGAGTGGGTTGCCATTTCCTTCTCCAATGCATGAAACTGAAAAGTGAAAGTGAAGTTGCTCAGTTGTGTCTGACTCTTAGCGACCCCATGGACTGCAGCCTACCAGGCTCCTCTGTCCATGGGATATTCCAGGCAAGAGTACTGGAGTGGGTCGCCAGTGCCTTCTCCGATTTAGTGCCCTGGTACTGGTTAATTTCTAGAGAAATTAACTTCAACCTGACTAAACACACAAGCTGCCAGGGAGAGTATACCAGGATGCCAGTGACACTGAAGAGTAGAATATAATGTCAAGCAGACCAGATGTGAAGATTGACCTGAACAGCCAGCCCATTGCCTCAATGAGCAAGTTCATTTGAAGCTAAATATGCTTGATGGACACAGATTCAGAATAAGGCTGCTTGGACATAAAATTTGAATTATTAATGGGTTCTGGTAGCCCATTACATTGATCTTCATTCATTCATATGTATATTTTCTGGAGAAGGCAATGACACCTCACTCCAGTACTCTAGCCTGGAAAATCCCATGGATGGAGGAGCCTGGTGGGCTGCAGTCCATGGGGTTGCTATGCGTCGGACACAACTGAGCAACTTCACTTTAACTTTTCACTTTCATGCATCGGAGAAGGAAATGGCAACCCACTCCAGTGTTCTTGCCTGGAGAATCCCAGGGATGGGGGAGCCTGGTGGGCTGCATTCTCTGGGGTCACACAGAGTCAGACATGACTGAAGCGACTTAGCAGGGGCATGAAGTGCATGTGTGCTCACTCGGTGATGTCTGACTCTTTGTGACCCCATGGACTGTAGCCCACCAGGCTCCTCTCTGTTCATGGGATTCTCCAGGCAAGAGTACTGGAGTGGATTGCCATTTCCTTCTCCAGGGCATCTTCCTGACCCAGGGATCGAATTTGAGTCTCCTGCATTGGCAGGTGGGTTCTTTACCACTGAGCTACCAGGAAAGTCCCCTTAATTACTCTGAGCAGGAGTCATTTTAAGGGGAAACAACAGGACTGCAGCACTTCCATAAATTCTCAAACATGTCTAGAATTACATATGTATACAAAAGCAAAAGCCCCTTCTTTCAACTCCAACTGATTTCCACCCAGTACCAATATGAACCACCGCCAGATCAGGTAGGGCTGTGTGTTTATTTGGGATTGATGTCCTTGTTTGGTACAGTCTTTTATCAAAGATAACCCTAATGCTAGTTGGTTTTCCTCTAAGTGTGTGCAAATTATATTTTGCCTTTGTGATCAAAATTATGTAAATACCAGAGTTTTCCTTCTCATTAATATCTTAGAGACACCAGTTGGTGTTTCACTGACCTATTGATGTTTTCACTGTCTTTGTCCTTATGTTCTAATTGTTGATGCCAGTTTGTTTTTCTTCACATTATTAAGTCTATTTCTAGAATACAATTGACTGTAACATAATTATATACTTTGGGGTCAATTCTCTTCCGTTCCATTCTGTTTCTTAGAAGAATGTTGCCAACTTTCCTCTCTGACTCTCCACTTAGCTCCATATCTTTTCAACACTGCTGTATCTATCTGGGCAACACAGAGTAATCTATTAAAAAACATGAATCCACATCTCTAACTCTTGCTCAGCTACTGAGTTTGGTCTGTATTTTAGCATTTACCTACTCCCTCCCTCTAGGTTTCCCAGGTGGCACTAGTGGTAAAGAACCCGCCTGCCAATGAAGGAGATATAAGAGATGCAGGTTCAATCCCTGAGTGGGGAAGATCCTCTGGAGGAGGGCATGGCAACCCACTCCAGTATTCTTGCCTGGAGAATCCTATGGACAGAAGACGCTGATAGCTACAATCAGGGTCACAAAAAGTCAGCCACAACTGAAGCAACTTAGCATGCACTCCTTCCCTCCAGCCTTTGAGGACTGACTTTCCTCTTTATGGAAATCTCAATCACCTTGGTTTTCTTCAAGGAAAAAGAAAGACTTGTCTGTATTTCCCAGCAAAGACAAGACCCTTCTATATAGTTCAAGAGACTCCCAGGGCCTCCCAGGCACCAGCAGGCATAGTCTAACTGGCAGGTCTGATCTTTAACTCTTGAGCCCTCCTGAGCCCATTTCATGCGAAATGCCAGGCTGGATGAATAACAAGCTGGAATCAAGATTGCCAGGAGAAATACCAACAACCTCAGATATGCATATGATACCACTTTAATGGCAGAAAGTGAAGAAGAACTAAAGAGCCTCCTGAGGAGGGTGAAACAGGAGAGTGAAGCTGGCTTAGAACTCAAAAAAACTAAGATCATGGCATCCGGTCCCATCACTTCATGGCAAATAGATAGGGAAACAATGGAAACAGTGAAAGGCTTTATTTTCTTGGGTTCCAAAATCACTGTCGATGTTGTTGTCAGCCATGAAATTAAGACACTTGCTCCTTGGAAGGAAAGCTATGACAAATCTAGACAGTAAAAGTAGCAACATCACTTTGCTGACAAAGGTCTGTATAAGCTCTGGTTTTTCCAGTAGTCATGTATGGATGTGGGAGTTGGACCATAAAGAAGGCGGAGCACCAAAGAATTGATGTTTTCAAACTGGTACTGGAGAAGACTTTTGAGAGTCCCTTGGACAGCAAGGAGATCAAATCTGTCAATCCTGAAGAAAATCAATCCTGAATATTCATTGGAAGGACTGAGGCTGAAGCTCCAATATGCTGGCAACCTGATGTGAAGAGCCGGCTCATTAGAAAAGACCCTGATGCTGGGAAAGATTAAAGGCAGGAGGAGAAGGGGACGACAGAGGATGAGATGGTTGGATGGCATTGCTGACTCAATGGATATGACTTTGAGCAAACTCCAAGAGATAGTGAAGGACGGGGAAGCCTGGTGTATTGCAGTCCATGGGATTGCAAAGAGTCGGACACAAGTGAGCGACTAAACAACAATTATTGAAGGTGAAGTCACTATCTTATTGTTTCTTCCCCCACTTTGCCCATACAAAACTTTTTTACTTTTTCTGGCTTCTCAGATTTTACTCTCCCATTCCCATCATTTAACACTGTCTTTTATTTTGCTTTTTATTTTTGGAGCATAGAAAGCTTTATTTCAGGCCCAAGCAAGGAGAACAGGTGGCTCATGTTGAAAAACTCCAAATTCCCCGATGGTTTTGGGGGAGAAGTTTTTAGGTGAAATTTGAGGTGAGGACTGCAGGGTGGGTGACTTTCTTCTGACTGGTGAGGAGGTAGCAGGATGATGTTCCAGGAATTTTGGGCTAAGCTTGAAGTTGCCATCCTCCACCTAGGTGGGGGCCTTAGTTCCTGGGAGCCCTACAGGGTCCTGCTCAGTTTCAAACCAGGATCAGATTCCAGAACCAAGAGATTAGAATCATCCACCTGGAGTCTGAAGTTCATCAAAACCCATCTTTAAGAAATTAAAATAAGAACCATCTGGTCTCAGGACCGAAGCTCAGTAGGTATATGTCTCATCTCATAAAGAATCAGTGAGATACAAAGTGAGAGGTAAGTGTATCTGTGTATTTACTTAGGGAGACAGACATTCCATAGATAGAATGGATCTATGTCAAAAGGCAAGAATGGCCTTGGGAGAAACATGCCCCACAGACAGAGTGTGGGCCATTTCAGAAGGCAAAAGGCAATACCATCTTTAAATTCATTTATATTCAACAAACCAAAGAGGCTTCAGCCATTAGGATTCCCTAACTTAGAAGGCTGCTAGGGAACTATAACAAGTTTTTGTCATCAAATAATATTTTCTTCTCCCACACTAATTAGAAAGGTCCATGTGCTGAGGCAAAGGGCACTGTGGATGTAGCATCCTGTGCTTTCCCAAAGATAAGTGCCAAATATTTGTATGTGAATGTAGTATTTGTCACACCTTGTTAATTATAATACCCCTTTCTCATTTAAAGCTTTCAAGATGTATTAATACTGTTATTCTGAGTCATTCTCTCTAATTCTGTTTCACCCCTAGTGGGCTACTGTACAGTCTGTACACTCTTTTTCAGCTAGCATGTGTGCTGTGTGTTGAGGGGAGGAACTGAACAGCTGCCCCCATTATCTATAAAGAGAACAGAAAAAAATACCATTTTCAGGTGGTGATTAATGTGTCTAAGTGCCACAGGACAGGAGATCACATAGCTAAGATTCCAAGGTGGGGGGAAGGGGCAGAAGTGAACCTTGAGTTTTCCTATTTGCATGCCTCTAGAGGGATTAACAAAAAAATAATCACAGAGATTGGGGGAAAATGCGGGGGGTGGGGTGGGGAGTAGAGAACAGAGATTTGTTAAAGCAAGGAGGTGATGAGAGGCTGGAGGCAGAATTTGGAAGCCCTGAATGTCAGACTGTGGAGCTAAAGCTGGGTCTTTAGGTCATAGGAAACAAGACACTTACAGACTAGCAAAACTGAAAAACACCTGGGATTCCATTCTTCTATGCCTCTCTAATACAGAAGTCACTTACAGACACATTCAATTAGTTAATAATCAACAACTCTGTACCTAAATTTCTGCTTGGCAATAATTGGCTGAACAGTAAAGCAGCTGCTTTAGATGGAGCATGGCTCTCCAGCTCCCTCAGGCCCTACCTGGTCTGGGTTCGCTTTTTTAGATTAATGGCCTTCAAATCATAGTTGCTAAAAAAATTCTGAAAAAATAGGTTGCTGCCTAGACTTTTAAAATTATCAGTTTAAATTGTTTTAAAGGATGTAATTTGATACGCTGAAACATTAACATTTTTAAATGAAGCTGTCATATCACTCTTTTAAATGCATCCCAGTTCAGTCACTCAATCATGTCCAAGTCTTTGCAACCCCATGGACTGCATCATGCCAAGGCTTCCCTGTCCATCATCATCTCCCGGAGCTTGCTCAAACTCATGTCCATCGAGTTGGTGATGCCATCCAACCATCTCATCTTCTGTTGTCCCTTTCTCCTCCTGCCTTCAATCTTTCCCATCCTCAGGGTATTTTCCAATGTGTCAGTTCTTCGCATCAGGTGGCCAATGGAATTTAAATACCACGCGGTTTGATACCAACATCATGCTTTAAAAATACATGAATAAGGAACTTCCCTGGTGGTCCTTTTCATACTGTCCATTGGGTTCTCAAGGCAAGAATACTGAAGTGGTTTGTCATTCCCTTCTCCAGTGGGCCACATTTTGTCAGAACTCTCCACCATGACCCATCTGTCTTGGGTGGCCCTACATGGCATGGCTCATAGTTTCATTGAGTTAGCCAAGGCTGTGGTCCATGTGATTAGTTAGATTAGTTCTGTGATTGTGGTTTTCAGTCTATCTGCCTGCTGATGAAGAAGGATAAGAGGCTTATGGAAGCTTCCTGATGGGAGAGACTGACTGAGGGGAAAACTGGGTCTTGTTCTGATGGGTGGGGCCATGCTCTTTAATCCAATATTCTGTTGATGGGTGGAGCTGTGTTCCCTCCCTGCTATTTAGAGTCAGTAAGGCAACAGCAACCCACTCCAGTACTCTTGCCTGGAAAATCCCATGGATTGAGGAGCCTGGAGGGCTGCAGTCCATGGGGTCACTGAGGGTCGGACACGACTGAGCAACTTCACTTTCACTTTTCACATTCATGCATTGGAGGAGGAAATGGTAACCCACTCCAGTGTTCTTGCCTGGAGAATCCCAAGGACGGGGGAGCCTGGTGGGCTGCTGTCTATGGGGTCCCACAGAGTCGGACACAACTGAAGTGACTTAGCAGTAGCAGCTGACCCTCCGGCTTCCCTGGTGGCTCAGACGGTAAAGCGTCTGTCCGCAGTGCAGGAGACCCTGGTTCAATCCCTGGTTTGGGAAGCTCCCCTGGAGAAATAAATGGCAGCCCACTCCAGTTTCTTTCCTGGAAAATCCCATGGACGGCGGAGCCTGGTAGCCTACCATCCATGGGGTCACAGAGTCGGACACGACTGAGCGACTTCACTTTCACTTTCAGCTGACCCTCAGATCCTGGATACACTGGAAAGGAGACTGTGACATGGAGGTCTGACTAGAAAGACAGAAACTCAGGCGGCGCTGAGACCTCCAGTCGCGATAGACAGGGTGCCTTATGAACCATGGACAGAAGTTCGTGACATTGTACAGGAGACAGGGATCAAGACCATCCCCAAGAAAAAGAAATGCAAAAAAGCAAAATGGCGGTGAAAAGAAGCAAAGTGAAAAGCAAAGGAGAAAAGGAAAAGATATGTCCATTTAAATGCAGAGTTCCAAAGAATAGCAAGGAGAGATAAGAAAGCCTTCCTCAGTGATCAATGCAAAGAAATAGAGGAAGACAATAGAATGGGAAAGACTAGAGGTCTCTTCAAGAAAATTAGTGATACCAAGAGAACATTTCATGCAAACATGGGCTCAATAAAGGACAGAAATGGTATGGACCTAACAAGCAGGAGATATAAGAAGAGGTGGCAAGAATACACAGAAGAAGTATACAAAAAAGATCTTCACAACTCAAATAATCACAATGGTGTGATCACTCACCTAGAGTCAGACATCTTGGAATGTGAAGTCAAGTAGGCCTTAGCATCACTACGAACAAAGCTAGTGGAGGTGATGGAATTCCAGTTGAGCTAATTCAAATCCTAAAAGATGATGCTGTGAAAGTGCTGCATTCAATATACCAGCAAATTTGGAAAACTCAACAGTGGCCACAGGACTGGAAAAGTTCAGTTTTCATTCCAGTCCTAAAGAAAGGCAATGCCAAAGAATGTTCAAATTACTGCACAATTGCACTCATCTCACATGCTAGTAAAGTAATGCTCAAAATTCTCCAAGCCAGGCTTCAATAATACATGAACCATTAACTTCCAGATGTTCAAGCTGGTTTTAGAAAAGGCAGAGGAACCAGAGATCAAATTGCCAACATCTGTTGGATCATTGAAAAAACAAGAGAGTTCCAGAAAAACATCTATTTCTGCTTTACTGATTATGCCAAAGCCTTTGACTGTGTGGATCACAAAAAACTGTGGAAAATTCTTCAAGAGATGGGAATACCAGACCACTTGACCTGCTTCTTGAGAAATCTGTATGCAGGTCAGGAAACAACAGTTAGAACTGGACATGGAACAACAGACTAGTTCCAAATCAGGAAAGGAGTACGCCAAGGCTGTATATTGTCACCCTGCTTATTTAATTTCTATGCAGAGTACATCATGCGAAATGCTGGGCTGGAAGAAGCACAAGCTGGAATCAAGATTACTGGGAGAAATATCAATAACCTCAGATATGCAGATGACACCACCCTATGGCAGAAAGTGAAGAAAAACTAAAGAGCCTCTTGATGAAAGTGAAAGAGGAGAGTGAAAAAGTTGGCTTAAAGCTCAACATTCAGAAAACTAAGATCTTGGCATCTGGTCCCATCACTTCGTGGCACATAGATGGGGAAACAGTGGAAACAGTGGCTGACTTTATTTTTGGGGCTCCAAAGGCACTGCAGATGGTGACTGCAGCCATGAAATTAAAAGACGCTTACTCCTTGGAAGGAAAGTTATGACCAACCTAAATAGCATATTAAAAAGCAGAGACATTACTCTGTCAGCAAAGGTCCATCTAGTCAAGGCTATGGTTTTTCCAGTAGTCATGTATGGATGTGAGAGTTGGAGTATAAAGAAAGCTGAGCATCAAAGAATTGATGCTTTTGAACTGTGGTGTTGGAGAAGACTCTTGAGAGTCCCTTGGAGTTCAAGGAGATCCAACCAGTCCATCCTAAAGGAAATCAGTCCTGAATATTCATTGGAAGGACTGATGTTTAAGCTGAAACCCCAATACTTTGGGCCACCTGATGTGAAGAGCTGACTCATTTGAAAAGACCCTGATGCTGGGAAAGATTGAAGGTTGGGAGAAGGGGATGACAGAGGATGAGATGGTTGGATGGCATCACCGACTCAATGGACGTGAGTTTAAGTGGACTCTGGGAGTTGGTGATGAACAGGGAGACCTGGCGTGCTGCGGTCCACAGGGTCGAAAAGAGTGGGAACCAACTGAATGACTGAACTGAACTGAACTGGTGGTCCAGTGGTTGATTCCAGCCTTCCACCACAGGGGACAGTTTCCATCCCTGGTTTGGGAAACTAGGATCCTGCATGCCACGTGAGAAAAAGTTAAGAGTTGAACATTTTATTAATATATGGTTCCTTTTTCTCTTTGAAATCCTATTTTCTTTCTAGAATTTTATACTGTAGTTTCATATCAAATGTCTTATTCATCATTTCATTTTCTCTGTGTATAAAAATTTCTTTTGGATTGTTATTGCAATTATTGAAACACAATTAAGCAAAGCAATATATTACAACCTTAATAACTATTAAACGGAAGTAAATTTTTTAATGGAAATGCCTCTTTTAATAAGAGACTAAAAATAGTAGCTCCTGTATCCATGGAAAAATATTATCTTGACAATTTTTTTCTTTCTATAGCCATTAAGAGCTGAGAAACTTTGATCACACAATTTAGTAGGTGGGATTGAAAAGAGTTTTGTTATGGTAATGTCCCTCAATTATTTGATCTTCTTCCAAGTTATAGGGCAGAAATCCAGTAATCTATGTTAAGAAACTAAAGGATCAGCTGAAAATTCCCTGTAGTCCTCCTTCTCTATTGTTGAAAACTAAGAACCAGAATTCTGATTTGCAAAAGGATATGTTACGAAGTCATTACTCTTTTCACAATATTAGGGTTTCTAATTGTCCTTCTATTTGTCACCTCTGAGACTGTGAGTAGAAGAGAAATATTTTTGTTTGTAAAGTGGAAGGGTGCAATTTTTAAAAAATTTCTCAGTCTATCAATTTTAGAAAAGACTATATATAATGGGACTTCCCTGGTGGCCCAGTGGTTAAGAATCCCCCTTGCAATGCAGGGGACAGTAACATCCCACATGCCACACGCTTATGGAGCAAGTAAGCCCTCCCAGGGCAACTAGAGAGTAGCTCCACTTGAGTCAAGTAGAGAAAGCCCATGTGCCAACAATGAAGACCCAGTGCAGCCAAAAATAAAAATAAATTCTTTTAAAATGTCATTTGATCACGAAGGCCTTCTCAAGACAGCTCATGTAAACACTCTTACAAGTATACGTTGCTCCGCCCCCCTCCCCCCAACACTATCCCTTTTCTATGCTTTAAATTTTTGTTTTAGTTAGCAATTGCCTGATATTTGTCTATCTCCCCTCTGGAGTGTTAACGGCACAGGTGCAGGAACTCGTTTGTTCACTGCTGTGCCACAGTAGCTGGCACAGTGTGTGGACCATTAGACCTTCAACACTTGGTCCAGTAAATCCATGACTGTCCATTTTCCTTACAGCCTAAGTGACATCTTCTCGCAGGTCAGGAAACTCCTTCCCTCATGTTCGTTGCTACTGCCTGCTAAGTCGCTTCAAGTTGAGTCCGACTCTTTGCAGCCCCATGGACTGTAGCCACCAGGCTCCTCTGTCCATGGGGTTCTCCAGGCAAGAATACTGGAGTGGGTTGCCTTCTCCAGGTAATCTTCCCAACCCAGGGATCCAACCCGCATTTCTTATGTCTGCATTGGCAGGCGGGTTCTTGACCACTGCCACTGGGAAGCTCTTTTCTTATGCTACCTCTCTAACAATTTGGGAAATCACTCATAAGAGTAGGAGACCCCACTCAGCCCCCCAAATGGGGGCTTCACCACCTGTAGAAATAAGAATCCTTCAACAAGTTACTCCACAAGGGCCGTAGCAGCTGACAATCCTGTGAAGCCGTCTGGCCAAGCTTGTGAGACTTTAAAAGTGAAATTAGAAAAGGAAGCAGGGAGAAGTCAGCCAGCTTAGATGGAATTGAGAAGGCAGTCTAGCCTGTTTCCTGTTTAAAAACATGTACTTATGCCTTCACCTTTTCAGTGTCTGAAGACCACCGCTTTTAAACTAAATCTCTTCCTCCGGGGAGAGCGCGAAGAGCCAGTAACAGATCTCCCGAGGCAGCGCCATTTAAAGTCGGCCCAGGGGCCTCAGCGTCTACCTTATAAGAGGGGCTCCACCCACATTTCAGCTCTTTGTTAGTCAACCGTGCCCAGCCGGGAACAACGTAAATATTCTGATCACAAAATGCACTTCACTGTGAACGAAGCGTAGGATAGCGGTCTAATTCAGCTAGGACCTCGGCGCCTGACCAACTCCCCCTAAGAACCGACCAGGCGCCTCCATCATGGCCGCCGACTACAGCGCTGAGAGGCAACTGATAGGAAATGGCGCCGGGGCGCTCGGCCAGTCTCGCCAGGTCCAGGGCGACGGGGCCAGAGGGCTGGCAAGACCGTCTAGGAGCGTCGGCCAGGGTCCCTGAAGACGGTCCTCGGATTTTAGCACCTAGAAACCCTGAAAGTTGACGCCTGCAATATGGAGGACGGTTATTGTCTCTGCAGACCGATTTGTACGAGCAGGCCCTGATTCCGTCTCGCGTCGGAACCCGGCAAAATCCTCTATTCTCTAAACAGAATGCGTTACGCACACTGCGCATCTTCGCAATAGTGGGCCGGCTAACGACGCCAAGAATGTTACGTCGCTCTCCCCATCCCCTCCCCACCCCTAGTCCTGGTTCAGGAGGCGCGAGAACTCTACGCCCAATCCGTACTTTGTTTTTCTGCTACAGACCGCGAAGTGCGCCCGTCTCCGAAATTGACGTAAAACGCTTCCAAGAATACCCGTAGTACTCCGCGAAGCCCTCAGGCTATTCCGAGACGCTATTTACGTATCGGCTCCGACGTACGTAGCGTTAAGCTGGAGCAGTCTCAGCGCCGGCCGCCATTTTGTGCAGTCGCTGGGAAGGAAGGAGACGCCTAAGCCGCGGCACTGCCGGGTTTGAGCGTAGCCAAACCTACCCACTGCTTTTATAACCCCGATTCTCTGTGTTTTGCTCCCGTCTCCGACGAGAGAGGCGGCGACGGTGGCGTCTGCGACGGGAGACAGCGCGTCGGAGCGAGAGAGCGCCGCGCCTGCCGCCGCCCCAACAGCGGAGGCGCCGCCGCCATCGGTCGTCACCAGACCGGAGCCGCAGGCCCTCCCGAGCCCGGCCATCCGTGCCCCGCTCCCAGATCTCTATCCGTTTGGGACCATGCGCGGAGGCGGCTTTGGGGACCGGGACCGGGATCGTGACCGTGGAGGGTAAGGGGGGAGGAGGAGAGGAAAGGCCTTGTGTGCGCGGGGGGCGGGGAGGAGGTTGCTTCCTGGGGAGACCGCAGCCTGCGGTCAAGCGGAAGACTGGGGAGCTGACTGCAGGCCTAAGAGCGAAGCTCCCGACTGGGAAGCGAGGCGACCGGGGACTTAATAGCAGTTTAGTGCGCGGGCTTCTGGTGGGCTTGGGCCCCCGGGTCGCTGGCAGGGCGGTGGGGGGAGGGGGCGGCGGCTTGGCGACGCCCCAGCCCCTGCTTGCGGACGGTCGTCGTGGCGCGGCGCGGCCGGGCCTCAGTCCCGCAGGCAGCAGGAGGGGAGCTCTGGCCGCCGCCGACCCAGCCCGGGCCTCCTCAGTTTCCCGGCTTTCGAGCCCGGCGGATTTGAGCAAGTCATTTGATCTCTCCAAGGCTAGTGTTCATCGTGAAATGCGGATGTTCTTGCTGAGAAAGAAGGATGAAGTCTCCCAGTTCACCCTGGGAAAGTCTTTTAACGGCAAATGGCTTCCCTGTTTATGGAACTGGAAACCTGGTTCGAAACTAGAGACTTTTAAGAAGCGGACTTGCAGATTTTAAAATATTTTAAAATTACGTTTAGTTGTACTTTAACTCGAAGGAAGCACATTGGAATGCCAGCGACATTTGCTGATATTATTTGCTGTCTAAAACTGTCGTTTGGCGGGAGGGAGTTTTTTGTTTGTTTTAACGTTTCTTTTTTCTTCTCTAATTGGCCTGAACCGTCAACGTCTTGGTCTAACTTGAAATGTTTTGATCTAGTAATGCCACGGTTACTGGAAGTTAACAGGATTAAACGTGAAGTCCTCCCAGATACTGAGATTCAAATCTTAAGGTTCCTCTTAATCGAAGAAGTCGCTTTAAAAAAAGTTTTATCTATGGATAAAAGTTTGGGGGACGCCACATCTTAATATATATAGATTTTGTGTGTGTGACCTTGGGCAAGATCCTGAACCTTTGTGAGCAGATTTTCTCTTCCGAAGGTGGGGATAGTAATTGCATTGTTCCCCAGAATTGAGATAGTAGTAGGCATCCTGTTAAAGCTGTTTTCGCCAAACATTTTTGTCTTTTGTGGTTCAAATACACAACTACCAGACCTAATAGTCAAACGCTCCTCAATTATTATTTGATTTACTGTGGCTCAGCTGGTAAAGAATCCGCCTGCAATGCGGGAGACCTAGCTTGGGAAGGTCCCCTGGAGAAGGGAGAGGCTAGCACTCCAGTATTCTGGCCTGGAGAATTCCGTGGACTGTATAGTCCATGGGATCGCAAAGTCGGACACGACTGAGCGACTTTCACTTACTAAATAAAAAGGATTATTTTGACTTACACTTTGTTCGGAAAGGAAATACTTGATTTTAGCTTTAAATTCAGAAGACTATAAGTGGAATGTTTGCTTAGTGTTTCACAGTATAGCCAAAGTTATAGTGAATTTCAATACAACCACTTAGGAAAAAGAACTTAATGTTTCCTAGTAAAATGAAAATGACCCAGAATTCCTCTCAAGCTTTATACCCTAGACTCATAGGCCTAGAAAAACCCTTGTACATGTTCTTCGGTATCCATGTTTATAACAGTGTTATCTATGACAATATTAGAAACAGCTCAAATGTCTGGATAAATTCGTCCCATAAAATACAATAAAGCAGTAAAAAAGAAAAATTTATATCAGCATGTATGATTCACAAACATAATATTAAGTAAAAATACAAGGTGTTCTAGAAGGATAACGTAAGTAAACCAACAGATGACAAAACCAGAATACAAGGGAATGGCTAAAATTCGAGGTACTCATTGGTATGGGGATTCTAAACTTGAGATAGGCACATAGAAGCTATCAAAGTACTGATAATATTATTTCTTTACCATGGATGTTTTGTATTTACCATATATATGCTTTAATAAAAGGTTTATTACTCGAAAAGCAGAAAAAGTGAATTGCTGATCCATACTTTGTTTATCCTATATTGACTCTTAAAGTATCAGATATTAAGAAAAGACAAGAAATAATGTTTCAAACAAAATGGCACTTTCATAAGTGTGCCCTAACTCCCCCTTTACTATGAAATTTCTTTTGTTATTTGAATTGCTATTGTTCTTAACTGTACAGAGCTGAAATGTATTATTTTGAAAGGGGAATGAGTGAGGTAGTGTATGTACATGTACAGTCCAAATGCATTGTACATGATTCTGCATGTTAATGTGTAAATCTTTGAAACTGGCATTTATTGCAAATCAAAATTAATACTCGAAACATTAAGGAGCAGCATAGTATGCAAGGGGTTAGGATATGTGGATATTTAAATGATTATACAAATGCACTCAGGTTCTACAAGAGGAAAGGCTCTCTTGGATATTGTAGTCAACCTTATAAAGGGGGTAGAAAGCGTATTTTTTAAGAATCCCATGTTTCAAATTACAGTGTATCTTTAGAAAAGGATGATATGTCTTGGTTAAATAGCCAAGGCAATAGGGAAAAAGGAAAAACTTTGAAAAATAAGGGCTATCTTGAATAAGTCTTGGACATTTTTTTCAAAAGTTCTGTTTTCTTCTAGGTTGTTATTTTAAGATCTGAGTAATATTGGAGTGCAGCAGCAGCATTGAAATTGGCATTTTTTGGGAACCACATTTGTTGTTGTTCAGTCACTAAATTGTGTCTGACCCCGCAGCACTGTGGACTGCAGCACACCAGGCTTCCCTGTCCTCACTGTCTCCCAGAGTTTGCTCAGATTCAGGTCCATTGAATCAGTGGTGCTCTCCAACCATCTCATCCTCTCCCTCCCCTCTCGACTGCCTTGGATCTTTCCCAGCATTAGGGTCTTTTCTGAAGAACCACATAATTAGGCAGCCAATCTCTGAAAATTAGTATTTGGTCATTTTTCTTTGCAAGACTGACAGTTTAAAGACTTGGCTTTTTTATTTGTAGAGAACCTTATTTATTGATAGAATTGTGTTAGTTGCCTCACCTAAAAGGGAGAGAGGAGGAGGGGTCAGCCTCCAATTTGGTCTTAAGCCTGAGGATGTATTGAAGGTGTTGATTGGTATTGATCAACAGTAATATGAAGGTGTTGATTGGTATTGATCAACAGTAATACAAATGGAATCTGCCAAGTTCTGTCTTTTTGAATTAAATACTTAATGGTCCCAATAAAATTACCTTCCATCAGTCTTTGTATATTTGTATTTAGAGAAATATCTAGTTGGCTCTTTAAGCCAAGAAATTTTAAGAGCATTTTGAGTTCCAGGAAATTGACATGCTTTAGAATGGTTACTACATTTACTGCCTGTTGATTAGTGGAACCACTTGCAAAATGATGTTATGAATGAGTTAGAGTAGAAAAGGAGAATTAAATTTGGTGTAATGTTTTCAGGAGTAAGGAAATGGGATGGAAACATTGTATATTTGTACACCAAAACAATGTCCTATGCCTTAGTAGGTTGAAATACAGAATTGAAGACCATCTTAATCTTAGGATTCTTTGTAGGAAACAGAACATTTCAAGTTTGGCTAATGGCCATATTTGTATTCCAGTTGAATTTGTCTGTTGTGAAAGCAAGATAAAGCAGAAAGAATGGTTTTTAAATTGTTTTAAAGACCTCAGATAACTTTTTCTACCTGTCCACAGTTTTGCCCTAATTTAAACTTAATATCCTCACTTAGCTTCATTTCTGAATATTACATAAGAGTAGCGATTTCTGTTCACTTTAGTATTTTTAGCACCACTTAAAACAGTACCTGGTTTATAGTTGATACCCAGTAACAATTTGTTGAATGAATACAATTATGCCAATTTGTACTGTTTACTATGCCAGATACTGTTTTAAGTACTTTACACAAATATTTTTTTTGGAGGGGGTTGGTAGTATCTTAAGAGTTGCATCTTTTTACATGTTTTTATGGCACCTGAGATATTTTGCTTTAAAAATACTAATAAACTGAAAATTTTGATGTTTCTAGATTTGGAGCAAGAGGTGGTGGTGGCCTTCCCCCAAAGAAATTTGGTAATCCTGGGGAGCGTCTACGTAAAAAGAAGTGGGATTTGAGTGAGCTCCCCAAGTTTGAGAAGAATTTTTACGTTGAACATCCAGAAGTGGCAAGACTGACTCCAGTAAGTTTGAGGGGCGGTATTTATTTACCTTTTCTTCACATACAATAATGAACCAAGTAGATAAATTACCCAAAGTTTACTCATATATAGCCAAACTTTACTCATATATTTATATACAAAGTTTACTCTTGTGTTTTTTATTCTGGTGTGGTGGGACTTTTCCTTTGGTTCTTAGGAAAGCTGATACTCATAAGAGAAAGCACTTGATTCTCATATGTTGTTGGTTATATTTCATCTTTCTGAGTTAACTGTTCTTGTGTGGAAAATGAAACTTACTGCCTGCTTTGTTGACTTAGAAAGTTGAACATACGTGAAAAGCGCTGTAAGAAATGTTAAACATATTTTCCATTGTAATTGTGAATTTGATAATTGTTATGCTATATTAGAACATAAAGTTTTGCACATTTAGAATAAATTGGTTACTGATTTGTCTTACTTTGTTTCTTAAATAGTATGAGGTTGATGAATTACGCCGAAAGAAAGAGATTACAGTGAGAGGGGGAGATGTTTGTCCTAAACCTGTGTTTGCCTTCCATCATGCTAACTTCCCACGTAAGTGCTTTTCATTCTGGGATATTAATTGTTAATTTAGCTTGAATGGTCACTGTGGTCATAAGTTATTTAAAGGTTTTGACCCAGCTCAGGATTTTGTTGAAAAGACAAATAGAAACCTTTCACAAAAGTTCAAGTTTTTTTTTTAAGGGGGCGGGGTTGTCTTTTTAATGCTCATGTGTTCTCAATTTAGAACTTTTTTTGGGTCTTTTGCAAGGTTTTTTTTTTAATTTGGTTTTCATCTTTCCTTGGGGTTTTGCCCTCTACGTTTTAGAAAAATAGCAAAATAAAATTGCTTTCTACCTGGATAAAATTTGGATTAGATAAACAGTATCTAATGGCTACTAGGTACCTTAGATACTTTAGACCAATGGTTTTCAAGTTTTTGAGAATAAGGGTAGATGGCTGTGGCAGTAGCCTTCTTGAGAAGTAGTCAGCAGGTCAAATAACTGAATTTCAGTAACTGAAGACAAAACTACTGTTTCTCTTGGAGAGATGTAAAGCTGGATAATTCTTGCCTTTGGTGAGCTTAACAAGTTTTTATAATTTCTTTTGGCTGTAGTTTCACTTCTTAGTTTTACCTAAAAGCAATAATATCTGTTCTTGTACAGAATACGTAATGGATGTGTTGATGGATCAGCACTTTACAGAACCAACTCCAATTCAGTGCCAGGGATTTCCCTTGGCTCTTAGTGGCCGGGATATGGTGGGCATTGCTCAGACTGGCTCTGGGAAGACGTTGGCGGTATGTAACCCGCAAGGGAAGACTTTTCATATTGTGGTAACTTATTTTACTGTTGTAAATATTACATATATTCTCAATGTTTAAAATTCTAATTCAGATAGTGGAAGTAATATTTCAGCTTTTTTAGCTATCTGAAATATGTGGAAGCATTTTATGTTCACATTTGCATTGTATATATGTGTAAGAGATGTGAATTCTGTTTTCCCTTTCCTGGTTTTACTTAGACATTATCAATTACTGTGATAACTTAGAACAGTTACTATAATGGCTTAGTTTTGGCGTAAGACTGTCCTTCTTTTCTCCTCCAGTATTTGCTACCTGCAATTGTTCATATTAACCACCAGCCTTACTTGGAAAGAGGAGATGGCCCAATTGTAAGTGTGTTTCAGTTTGTTTATACTTCAAAAAATAACTAGTTTATTATTATGTTTCAGGCACTGTACTTTACGTGTGTTCTCAGATTTCATTCTCAACCCCACCTTCCATATCTGGAGGAAATATTGTCTTACTGGTAAATCTTAGGCACAAAGCAATTAAGTGACTGGCCCGGGTCAGACAGTAATTAAATTGCTGAGCTTGAATTTGAATCAGTCTTACTTTTAACTACTGTGCCTGTTACCTTCATATGTAGGCATTTTCTGTGCATTAAATGCAGATGCACTGCTTAATTGCCCATTGATACTATGAGGGATACAAAGGTGTAAAATGAGATTCTTGCTCTGTGGATATAAGTCAGGTTTGGGATGTGTATTTTTTGTGTTTAAGTAATGCTTTTGTAAATGTTTTTGAGCAGCACCATTTTCTGGTTTGATCATTTTCAGTTAATACTATTTACTGTAAGCTTTCAGTAGTGGTCTTCAAACATTTTGAATGCACTTTCTTAACATTTTTTTAATAGAGCTTGCACTCACTATATGTTTATAAGTATGTACATTATACAGTATGTCTTAATGATTCACAACAAGAAGTAGTACATTAACTTTTCATTACATAATATGTAATGTATTTCATATGGCTAATGGAGTTAGCAATATTATCATTAACTAATGTCTAATGGATTGATATACCAAGTGAGAGTTATTGTTACCAGCATATATGATTCCTGTTTCAAAGTGTCTTAATTTTATTTGACAACTTCTTGTCACATTGTGTATAAATCAACCTTGTTTTTGCCAGATTTGCCTGGTCAAGAGCTTAAACTAGATGTCAGGAAAATGTCAGCTCTGCTCTTTTCTTGTTCTGGTATTTAAAGTTTGGGACTTGTTTTTGGGACTGGTTTTGTTACAGGAATATTGTAGCTACTTACTCATTTTGTGAGTTGTTTAGTTAAAACTAGGTAATACAGTCTATAAATCTACTTACGTAGCACACATTAATGAATTGTGTCAAAAGTCAACCATCATACTACATGGCAAATATTAGTTCTCAAATTGGATTGACCAAAAGATTCATTGAGGTTTTTCTGTAAGATGTTAGGGATATGATTTTTAGCCACATTACAGTGCAATATCTTAACACCTGCTGCCTTCCCAGGCCCCTACCACAGATTAGACAATAGAGAAATAACCTTTTTGCACTTTTTTTTGTTGCCCTTAAACTTGGAGTGATGTCTCAAATGATTTGTTTGCTTTAAGTGTCTAGTTCTGGCTCCTACCAGAGAGCTTGCCCAGCAAGTACAGCAAGTGGCTGATGACTATGGCAAATGTTCCAGATTGAAGAGCACTTGCATCTATGGAGGTGCTCCTAAGGGTCCCCAGATTCGAGATTTGGAGAGAGGTAGGGAAAAAAGAGCATTTAAGAATTTTTAGTTTTATTTTACCAGGTTTTGTAAATGAAATTGAAGAGGAAAATAGTGGATTCTGGCGGGGTGGGGGGGATCAGTATTTTAGTAGCTTAGAAATTCTCAAATACGGTTAAAATGCTATTTTAGGAAAGTCCAGTGTGGCTAGAGATTTAATGGGGTTTTTATACATAAATTCTTGTTACATCATGTTTTTTTCTAGGTACTTGCTGAAGTTTGAACAGCATTTAAAGAATTCTTAGTTGAATAGATCTTTGGTTTTGTTTTACAGGTGTTGAGATCTGTATAGCTACTCCTGGACGCCTGATAGATTTCCTGGAGTCAGGAAAGACAAATCTTCGCCGATGTACTTACCTTGTACTGGATGAAGCTGACAGAATGCTTGATATGGGCTTTGAGCCCCAGATTCGTAAAATTGTTGACCAAATCAGGGTGTGTAAAGCTTACGTTTTTTTAATATCCTTTGCCTATAGTGGTTCCTTAATCTAAAAGAAACTCTTTCTTTTCCTGATAGCCTGATAGGCAGACATTAATGTGGAGTGCCACCTGGCCGAAAGAAGTAAGACAGCTGGCAGAGGATTTCCTTCGTGATTACACCCAGATCAACGTAGGCAATCTGGAGTTGAGTGCCAACCACAACATCCTCCAGATTGTGGATGTCTGCATGGAAAGTGAAAAAGACCACAAGTATGAGAGATTTCACTGTTTTGATAATGCTGATAAAACTTTTCCTCTAATAATCTTCTAAAATTAAAGTGTTATTCATAGAAGCCAGTATTGCCTAGCCTTGAACACATTAAAAGCATTGTTTTCCAACAATCCATTATGTATGTTTTCAGAGCATTGAGGTTAAAGGCAGGAATTCTGGATTCTTAAATTTGACCAGCTCTGATAATTCCCAGCTATATTGAAAGTAATTTGAAAAGAAGATACTAAAACTTTGAAGGGTTGAATCTGGAAACATAGCTTCTGCGTAATGTATAAGGAAGTCTTCTCTAGATGACTTCATTGTTTCGTGTTGTTTTCAGGTTAATCCAACTTATGGAGGAAATAATGGCTGAAAAGGAAAATAAAACCATAATATTTGTAGAGACGAAGAGACGCTGTGATGACCTTACTCGAAGGATGCGCAGAGATGGGTAAGTGCAGCACTGATGTAATTAATTTGCCTCGGATTTTATAATTCAGTAGGAATTTGTAAATTGGTACTGTTAATGTTGTATAGTATTTCAATAATTCCTAATATGTACTTGGCTTTTTTCTTCTGACAGTTGGCCAGCTATGTGTATACATGGAGACAAGAGTCAACCAGAAAGAGATTGGGTACTTAATGGTGAGTTCAAAACTAAGCATTGTCCTTACAGTGTATTTCAGGGATTGACAAACATTCTGCAAAGAGCCAGGTAGTAAATATTTTTGGCTTTGCAGATTTTATAGTGGTTTGTGTCACAACTGTTAGCTGCTATTGCAGCACAAATATAGCCATAGACATTATGTAAAGAGAGCCTGGCTGTGTTCCAGCAAAACTTTATTGCAGAAATGGGCTTTGTGCCACATTTGATCCTTAGACCAGAGTTTGCCTAGCTCTGCCCTGGTTTTTTGAATATTGGGAGCATTTTTGTCATCTCCACTGTACTTTTAATGTCAGTAATGCTGAGTCTTTATACTACTTTTTCACCACTTAAACATAAGTTCTTGCCTTTATAGATACATACAGTGGCCTGGAAGCTCCTGGAAATTTTAATGGAGGCTTCATCATGTTAACTCAGTCTCCACCTCCTCTCATGTCCTCTGAGGGTTGAGAGTGGGGCTCAAAGTTCCAAACTTCTCCAATCACGGCTTGGTCTTTCTGGTGACCAGCTTCTGTCCAGGAGCTATTCTGGAGCCCATTAAGTGTCATTTTGTTAGAAGAGATCTCTTATCACCCAGGAAATTGAGGGATTTAGGAACTCTTTGTTCAGGTATCAGGGTCAAAGGCTTTTAAGTATTAGAATAAAAGATTCTCTTAGCATCTCTGTTTCATGAGGGTTTTAGGAGCTCAGTGCCAGGAACTGAGGGTAGAGACCTATAGATACACCTACATGTATGTATGAATATATATATACATGAACTGTATATTTTATTTCTATATATATATTCTATTATTTCACAGGCCAAAGCTATGGTTTCCCCTTTGATTTCATGTCTTTTAAACTTCCTCTCCCTTTCTCTATCCCTTCCCCTACCCCGACTTCTGGTTTTATTTGGGAGATTACTTTGCTGTCACAATTTAAGAGAAGAAAAATTCCAATTCATGTTAATTTTGTTGCAAACTGCCCCACCATTTTAATGTTACTTCATTGTTACGTAACTTTTTCATCTATTGCTTCTTGGCTAATGGTGAATATAATAAATATTTTCAAAAGAATTACTATTAACTTTAAAAAAGCTTGGTATGTTCTGACACCATTACTTGAAATTTTAACATAGTAGAAAAGGCCAGAGAGCTGGGAATGTTTATTTGGTCACTTTAAGATATATCACATATCTCTGATTTTATAACTTGGTTTTCATAATATCATCCTTGTTTTGCAGAGTTCCGTTCTGGAAAGGCTCCCATTCTCATTGCCACAGATGTAGCCTCCCGTGGGCTAGGTTTGTATAGATAGGTGTCTCTGTCAATGGTATATATATCTTTTGGTTTAAAGATTTGCTTGTCATTTCACATTAGAGTTGCATATACATGTGTTTAGATAAATATTTAAAAGAGAAGAATTACATACAAAGTACGTGATTTCCCCCCACCCCCCACATTTTTTTTTTTTTAAACCTTGGTGGGTTTTTTTGTTTTGTTTTTTATTTTCTTTTTATTTTCACAGTCTCTTCCTGCTCCTAACAAACAGGCTTTGGTCTGCAGCAAGGCCTAGGCATGACTATTTAAACAGTTGGAGGGAGAGGAGACATTCAGTTGAACAGCTCAACTTCTTCCTGGTTTTATTCTATTTTCTGGGTGAATAGAATGAGCCTGATTGAACCTAGCTACTAGAAGCTAGTTTCTTCAGTTATTTTTTTCCCCTCTACGAATATATCTGTGGAGGTACAATTCCATGAATGCTAATATATTCTTGGGATTTAGTAAGTCTATAAATATGATACCTTTCAGCAATTAAATCTGCTTTGCCCAATTTAATTTACTGAAGTAAAATTAACATGAGCACTCAGTTATCCCCTCTTCCCACCCATACTTATATCATTGATGTGCTTGCTGTCTTCCAATTTAAGATCTTAATCTGAAGCTGATGTTCTGGAGTTTAAACCCATTATGGTTTTATGCAGAGATATTTTGTGGTACTTTAGCCCTTTCTGAGAAAAATAGGTGTAATTCAAAACTTAATTTTAAAAAATAAGAGTATTTCTATTACAAAGATATTTTTAAATTATTGACATATTTCTTGCTGAGTAAGGCGAGAAGCAACCATATTCCCTATGATACTCAACATAAAGCAAGTATTTGAACTAGATTACAAAGTAATGAAGGCTTTTTATACATTGCACTCAACGTATTCCCTCCTTCAGAGGTGGTGACTTGCAGCCATGACTGAAAAATTGTCTCTACCCTCTGAGGTCATGTCTGGATCTGTGCGGTTAGAACTTGGGCCTGTTGGGAGAAGAGGCTGAAGCCTGAAAGCAGTTTACATAAAAGCTTTCAGTGATGGTGGTTTTTAAACAGGCTTGCTATGTGCTGGTAGCTTCTTTGTGCATCTTGCCTAGACAATTTAAAATATTTGTTCCATGTCCCCCTGCATTTCTAAACCAAATCAATTGGCTGCCATTAGAATAACTTAGACTCTTCATCCCACCCCCACTCATCCAAGAGAGGGGAGAGGGAACGTATCTGAGTCTGTTTCTTGTTACTCAACATCAGTGCTTGTTTTGGGCCCCTTTGTTTGCTGCCTTGTAAAAATCGAAAGGGGAAACCCACCAAAATGGCAGAATGCTGACCAAGGTCCTACAAGATCCTGGAAAGTGAAGGCTTCTACCTCATAGACAGGGGTGCAATTTTCAGCTGAGTCACCAGGCCTTTTTTCACTTCCTGTCGAGCGATGGCCTCTTAAATATTCCCTTCAGGTAAGTTCTCTGATTCCCATAACTTTATAATAGTCGTCCTCAGGAAATAATAGTCATCCTAGTCATCTTTATAATAGTCATCCTATTTATTCCCCTTCCAATGGGATATTTTTAATTTTTCCTTTTTTTTTTTTGTTTAAACTGCACACTGTTAAGCTAAAAGTGTTGAATTTATTTTGTTTTGTTTTTTAACAGAAGCTTTGATAGCAGCTGCAGATCACTCAGTACATGGCCGAGGCAAATCTACATTGGCCGGAAGCAGCTCTAGATGAGCCTATTGGCTAGTCTCAGTCCCTCCCAATTAGTGATTGGAGATTCAGGCCATGTCATAGGGCTTGTCACCCAAAAAGTTCTTACCCTAGGCAGCTGGCTAAAACATTAACTTTTTGATTTCTTACTCTGCAACAGCATCTTTAAAGCCACGAAGGTAATATTGTGACAGTGCACAAATAACATCAGGGCAGGCTAGACTGGAGAAAACCAAATTCTGCACTTGCTCTTACATGCCCTTAGCCTGCTATATGTGTGCACGTACAAGACACCTTTCTAGTGTGAAGAACTTGCACCATATCTGCCCCCCATTGAACCTCTCCACAAATGCTCCCAAGTGTTAGTACCTGAGCTGTTGACTCCAGTCCCCAGTGCTTTCTAGTAGGAAAGCACAAATCTGTGTCAGTGCAGTAATTCAGCCTGCTCTGCTGCCTGTGGTCATACACAATGAGACTGACTAAGGAGCATTCTAGCTCTGAAGATGCGATCATGGAGCATAATTCCCCACTTCCCCCATCTCACATCCATCCTAGCCCTGTAAATTTTTGTTTCCCTTTTGTTACATCATCATCCCTAGCCGGAGACTCACGCTGCCCCCTGTGATAACTGCCTTCTCGTCTTTCTGGTGTGATTTCAGGACTTTAGGGGTCAGTAAAGACTGAGGAGCCTTTATTGTAATAAGAAACAGACCTAATGCCCCTTTCTTCACAGGCCTTTTAACAGCAGCTGAATTTTTTTTTTTTTTTTTTTAATCATCTCCCCTTTCCCCTGAAATTAATCCAGTCTGGGCAATAGATGCAGTCTGACCCTTTGGATGTAACTTACATTTTTTTATTAATTATTTTTTTCTACAATCACCCCAATTATCCTTGGGGGAGGCGTTGGAGGACCTGAAATTTTTACCCGAACCCAGGTTCTCCGGCGCTTGGCAACCAAATGGGGCTACAGAGAAGCATCTAAGCCAGTTCACAGAGCGAGCGTGTGTGGGGACTTCTCACTGCCACGGACCCTTGATGCATGCTCCCCGCGCTCCAGTGGTCCCGTGTCAGAAGGCGGAGTTTTCGAAAGGAGGCCGCCAAAAATAAAAGGCAAAGAGACGGGATCGGCTGCAGCGGTTTCCCAAAGGAGGAGGGAGTGTGCATCGGTCTGGTAACAAACAGAGAATGTTTTTTAATTATTTATATCACAAAAATCTGTGTTTTATCTAGGATATTTTCTGAATATTCTTTGTAAAATGCAGATTTTTTTCCACAAAACATTAGGATTCTTTGTTATATTCTTAAATTTGTTTGTTTAAGTAGGTAAAAATATACATTTAGTTGGAAGCATTACACTAACATTTACATACTTAAAACTTTAGGAGGTTGTTCAATTCAATTCCCAGCAGTGGACAGAACATTAAACTTGTGTCTCAAGGTTTCATGATGTTTTCCCACACTCTTTGGCTATTTAATTTTCCAGGTTATGTAGATAATCTTTGATAATTGAAGTAAGGACTGAGTTGAAGTAACCTTGAGTTGAGAAAAAAAACTCATTTGGCAAGAGCTGGGCTTGGTAGTACAGTGAAATTTTAGTGTAATGTGCTCTTGTGGTAATTGAAAGAAGAAAGATAATTTGGATGTTTCTGCAAAGGAAAATAAGTGTATTTAACTTTGGCTCTGATCAGTTTTGTCTTTTTTAATATAAGCAAAAATTTCTTAATCTAAAAATCTTAAGTCTCCATGTAAATGTAGTAATAAAGTATATGAAGTTTTTGTTTTTTTTGTTTTTTGTTTTCATTTTGCTCTGTGACTGGTTTAAAGGTAAGTTTGTTATATTACTGGTAGATTTTGCCAGGCTCTCCCAACAGAGTAGAAGTGATTTGGCCTTGTAGCTTAATGGTGGTATCACCTTAAACATTCCAGTTTTGAAAAAGATGGAACTGGAATTTGGTACAACTCCTGTCAGTAATGCTGGTTAAAATATGAAAGAGGCAGGAGTTTGAATAGTTGAATGGGATTCCCTTAGGATTTTACAGCTGATGCTTTCTCTGCATGTCCAAGCATCATTAATCCTCTTTTACTCTGTTGGGATGAGTCTTTTTTGTTCCTGTTCAGAGTGGTCACTAACTTAGTCTTCTCTCCTCTTGCTGTCATCTGCATTCGTGCTTCCCACCTGTTGTTGGCATGTCCTTTACCTTCTCTTTCCCTGCCACATCAACCTACACACTGACTCATCGTTGGCTTTGAAGATGTGGAAGATGTCAAGTTTGTGATCAACTATGACTATCCAAACAGCTCAGAGGATTATGTGCACCGTATTGGCCGAACAGCCCGTAGCACCAACAAGGGCACTGCCTACACCTTCTTTACCCCAGGGAACCTAAAGCAGGCCCGAGAGTTGATCAAAGTGCTAGAAGAGGCTAATCAGGCTATCAATCCAAAATTGATGCAGCTGGTGGACCACAGAGGAGGCGGCGGAGGAGGGGGTAAGGGTAAGTCCTGGAGTTTTCCAGGTACTGCCAAGGTATCTTTTTTGTGTTCATTGTGCCTTGTTGTTAATGCAGTGGAGATTAATGTTACGTTGCTTAATAATTGTTCATAATCTCTTGAGTAAGACAGTAAGAGGTCTGAGTGACTGTCATAGCCTTAGGTAGTATGTTTTGAGTTTTCCATATGGAGAAATGAGTAATGTTATATAGGCATAGTTACTGGATCTGAATTGAACAGTTGTGAAATATACTAGCTAGGACCTGTGTTTCATGCCCTTTCCCTCAGCTTACTATATGTTGAAGCTCTACATCAAGATTCCCTTAGAAGTTTTTAAAAGTACAGACTTTTTTTTTAAGTGGGCTTGGAATTGAACGAGGAACCTGAACTTTTCAAAACCCTAAAGCTTGAGAGATTACTCTGATGCAATTAAGGTCTGGAAAGTAACATTTGAGAACCAGTGTGCACTAGTAGAGGATTCCTTTTTAGTCATATGAACCTAGCTGCTTGGGGGTTTTTTGTTTTTAAATCATCCTTACCATTTTCCCTACATTTTTAAGTGTGTGTTTCTTGGTAATCCTCAAAAAAAAGGCAAAAGATGAAAAGTTGAATATCCTTTAATGTTTACCATTCTTTGAAGGTGTCTTCTTAAAGAATCAAATTATATTTTTAAAGTAGTTACTTGGAAGCTGACTTAGCTAAAGATCAAGAAAGAATATTGAATACTTTCGTGTCTAGTAACATTTTTACATGTGGTTATGTTTGGATCATATATCTGGCGTTCAAAATTCTTGTGTCTTCATTAGGCGGCCGTTCTCGATACCGGACCACTTCTTCAGCCAACAATCCCAATTTGATGTATCAGGATGAGTGTGACCGGAGGCTTCGAGGGGTCAAAGATGGTGGCCGGAGAGACTCTGCAAGCTATCGGGATCGTGGTGAAACCGATAGAGCTGGTTATGCTAACGGCAGTGGCTATGGAAGTCCAAATTCTGCCTTTGGAGCACAAGCAGGCCAATACACCTATGGTCAAGGCACCTATGGGGCAGCTGCTTATGGCACCAGTGGTTACACAGCCCAAGAATATGGCGCTGGCACTTACGGGGCCAGTAGCACCACCTCAACTGGGAGAAGTTCACAGAGCTCTAGCCAGCAGTTTAGTGGGATAGGCCGGTCTGGGCAGCAGCCACAGCCACTGATGTCACAGCAGTTTGCACAACCTCCAGGAGCTACTAATATGATAGGTTACATGGGGCAGACTGCCTACCAATACCCCCCTCCTCCTCCTCCTCCCCCTCCTTCACGTAAATGAAGCCACTCAAGTGGTAGTGACTTGTGCAGACTTAACTACATTTAAAGGAACGCTATCTTTTCCTGTTTTTCTCTTCCCTTTTTCTTTCTCTTTTATAATTTTTCCCCAACCATTGTGATTTGTCTTTCATGCAAATTAGTTAGGATTCACTGCCAGGTTTCTTCTGCCTGCCAAAATGATCCAGTCTGTAATAACAGATTTTGTAAAAGTATATATATGTATGTATAGCCGACTGGAAGAGGTTTTCCCCCCAACTTCTTGCATGTTGAGGATATTTGAACTATTTTTCATCTTAAAAGAAAAAGTAAGGTATTAGGCCCTTTTGTGGGAGCCCCCTTTTTTTTTTTTTTTTTTTTGTCCTGAGTTTGGGGTGGGGGGTGGAGGGTTGAACTCTGCAGAAGATGGCGCCTGTGCTTTAAATTGCTCTCGTACTGGGATAGAAAACCAAGAGGGAGTTCCCTACACATTTTCTGTATATTTTTTTTTTTCCTTTGGTCTTTTTCAAGCTGGAACAAGGTTCCTTAGGCCTGATGAGTTGTTAAGACAGTGCTTTGCCATTGTCATTTTGGCTGATTGCTTCTTTAAGTGCATTTGATAGTTTAAAGAAAAATCCTAATTGGCTTTGTCTCCTTTACATTCTGCTTTCTCCCTTCCCAAGTACTGAAACAACTTTCTAATTGTCAGGTTAGAAATTAAATTGCTGAGATAAAGAGTTTTTTTAAGTGTATCTTTAAAAACCCAAATGTTTATTGCAGTGGTTAAATGTAGTGTCTCAGCATCTGGGTGGAAGCTGCCTGTTTTTTTTCCCCCATGACCAGGGACCATCTGAAATACATCTTCCTAACCAGACAGCTGCTGTGAGCAGAATGAACATAAATGCTCATTGGAAATTTATTAACCGGTTAAATATGCATTCACCTGCAGTGTAAGAACTACGTTTAATTATGAACAATATAGTCAGTGGGGAAATTTTCTTTTTAAACCCAGTATTTGTAGAGCTAGAGTAACAGCAACTCTTTATTGGCTACTCATCCCTTTTGGCCAAGTTATCTTGAAGGGTCTAAAGGGTTTATTGAGAAAGAACTCTTACTGTCTTCATACTGTGTTCTCTTCAGTGCTTTGTAACAGCTTTTGGATGCAAATTTTCCTCAGCATCCTTTCGCACTCAGCTTTTTACAGGTAGGTAGTGCTTAAGAAAAGTTAGAGGACTAAAGCCCAAGTCCTTTTACTTTTCCTCCACCTGAAAGGTAGGTGAGATTGTCCCTTTTGTAGTAATACCAACTGTTTTACTGAGACTTCCTATAGCAGATGGGCCTGGAAAGAAATTTCTGCTCTTGTGTTCACTGTAAAGAGGACAAGGAGATCAGACAGCTTCAGAAATCTCTTTATATCCAGTGTGGGAGTGTTAATTTTTTATTGGTGTTATCAGTATTGTTGATGGTGTAGTTAAAAGGGGAAGGCTTCATTGCATTCTTTGGCTTAGGCCTGAGAGTGCTTACTGGTTTGTAAGATCAAAATATCTAAATGTTTGAGGTCTTTGTTTTCCTCTTAAAACTCTTCAGGGAGAGAGAAGGGATTGTTTCTGAGGGGTACTGGAAAGTGTGGTTGAATGTGCAACATACAGGTAGGTTGTCAGCGTAAGCTGAAATACATGCATGTGAGAACTTGACATCTTTTTTTCCCCTACTTTCCTCTTTCCTAACTTCTCTTTCTCCTCCTCATGGAAGTTGAGGCTGAGGGAGGGTGGTAGGCACAGGAGAAGCAACGGCAGCTCTTCTCTGTGCTTCACACCAAAGTGTCTCCCTGCGAGAGAAGTATGTCTCAGCACTGACGAGTCCACTGTAGACGTTTTTTTAATACACCAAAATCTGATTTAAACACAAAGGTGCCACCACGGGGGTGTCCTCTCTCATAAGTCTGAAAGCATCCCTTTGTGAGAAAGGTCTTGGGGCAAACAAGCAGTAAGTATTTGGTCTGCTTGCTTCCCTTTTTCCACCAGGGATTGTTATGATAAAGACAAAATAACAGCATATCCTGAAACTCAAAAGCTGTTGTGGCCTGAGCACAGCTAAGATCTTAGTATTACTGAGCTTTTCCTATATAGCTCCAGAGTGAAGTCTTCTGCCTTTGTGTCTGCCACTCATGATTCAGGTTCTGCCTTTGCTTCAGAACATGAGCAGAAGAATTCTCGTTTGATGCTAATAATTGCAGTCATGACAAACTCACCTAGGGGAAGGAGTTAGTTCTGCATTAAGCTGTGGGGCTGCTTCTCCCCATTGCTCCCTAACAATTCATTGTGTGGACTTCTCTCATCTAAAAGGTTGGTGGCTTTTGCTTGGGATCAGTGCTCTCTATTTATGTCCTTGCTGGTCTCTGAACACATTCCTGTTGCGTTAAGACTTGAAAGATTTGTAGATGTGTGATGTTCAGGCACAGGATGCTAAGAGCTTATGTTACTATTCTTAGTTTGTAAATTGTCCTTTTGATACCATCTTGTTTCTTTTGTAGGTATAAATAAAACACTGTTGACGATAAGGTGTGAGATTTTTATTGCTTAAAAAAAGGTGTAACCTAATGATAGTCTTTTATTTTTATTTGCTTCAAGACCATGTTCGATTGACTTGACACCTTAGCACCTAAAACTGTGAAAGGGAGGTGGGATTAATTGGTCTTAATGTGAAAAAAACTTGAGTCACAAAACCATCAAGACGATACCTAGTAGGTAAAAAGCCTGGGGTGTTTGCTCACAACATTTCCCACCTGGTGGTGACACCTTTGTATCTTGACGCCCTAAGCATGATGGTCTCCTACCTGGAAAGTAAAAGTTCACCACAACAGTATACTCATTTGGGGCTTTTGACTCATACACAGTAGGGTGTATTTCCATATGGGGATTGGCTGTTCGTTAGCATGAGTCTCACTCCAGGGAACAGTAGTTGACTCCATCCATTCTAAGGTTTGCTTGATGGTTCAGTTGACATTGTGAGGATGTACCATACTTGCATGATTGGCCCATTTTAATTACCTCTATAATTTAAGGGAGATAGTGATGAGGAAATAGAAGGATCAGTGCTTTGCTAAATTCCACATGAAGTATTTCTCTGACGTCAGTTGTGTCTAAATGGCCCAGGAGAGCACGTCAGATGGTTTGCTTTGTGTCCTTGTTAGGGTGTAGAACATCTCTGATGGCCTTCAAATTGGCATTGGAAGACTTAACTTCTTTCCTTTAAGGACTAAAAGAAAATTAAGCTGAAATTAGAATTTTTCATGAAAGGACTCCTTTACAACTTTGTATGATCTTGTATCTAATGCCCTTTTCGCAGGGAAGATGCCACTGCAGGTTAACTACAGATAGACTGACTCCCCCTTGGACACATACCACCACCCCCTCTTTTGGTAGGCCATGAATCCAGCACTTGTCCTTAATTCTGTTTCACATCTCACAGCACATCAACGGTTTTCATCAGCTACACTCTTGAGAAATGTCCCCATCTCCACTGATGACCACCTCCTGGGCAACTGCAACTGCCCCATATCTCCCTGCTTTGGCTGCCTTTTATCCTACACAGCAATTGGTTTTCATATGACCCAGTTGCTGCTATTTGTGATTAGAATGCATTGTGAATGTCTTACCCTGACTTAACAAACAGAGACCCTACTCTGGATTGATATCTCTCACCATACTAGCCTTTTAGTCTTGTATCATGCCAGGCTGGTTTCTGCCTTGGGGCTTACAAACTTAGAAATGGATAATTGTTTGTCCTTTATTGCCCTAACCCAAGTGTCAAATGTCGTCTCACAGCTGTCTTCCCTGCACACTGTATATAAAAGTAGGATTATTGGTCTATACTTTTTCATAGCGCTTAGTTTCCTGAAAACATTTGTCTTTTGCGTTAGAATGTAAGCACCATGAAGCACACAGACTTTCCTGTGTTCACTTCCATATCCCCTCGAACACTGAGTGGATTGTTAATCCTGAGCTGGTGCCAGTGACACTGTTTTCCCAGCACCTACCTTTGGTCACATACAAGTAGAAGAAGTCACAGTAGAAGATGGTTTGTACTACCCCAGACACCACTGCAATTTGGTCATAGAAATTCTCAGTCTGGTATCGCCTGATCCAGTTAGCCAGGTAGAGGGCCCGGTATAGGCCAAGAAAGAACAGATAGTGAGTAGTAATGGTCTCGGCCTCTCCAGTCTTGCTGATCATGAAGAGCTGGGGCAGAATGGCCACTGATTCCAGGTAGATGGAGAAAGTCCAGAGGATCTGAGCCAAAGAGAAGAATCCAGAGGAGGCTGATCAAGAAGGGGCCACCTTTAGTTACCAGAACAATGTTTATTGGTGAGAATACAGTGATGCAAAACCAGTTTAAAGATAACTATTTCACCATTTTTTCAGGTTTTGTTTACTTAATAGTCACTCCACACAGCTTGCAGGACCAGAGATTGAACCAAGGCCACAGGCAGTGAAAGATTGGAACCCCAACCATCAGATGGTCAGGGAACTCCCAGAATCATGTTCTTGACATTTTTAAATGTTTTCATCAGTGTGTCGTCATTCAACCCCTTTCTTTGAAAGTAAAAAATAAAAGACTCAAGTGTACTGCTTTTTCCAGAACAGTATGAATGTTGCTATGGAACAATTTTTTAATTGTTGCAGAATTCTATCATATATAAATGTATATATGTTATATATACATATATATATGTACAAATGTGAATTTATCATATATAAATTCTATCATATAAACTCGCCTTAATTGAGCCTATGGTTTCTCAAAATACAATCCATGAACATCAGTATCAGAATCTCCTCAGATGCTCATTGCCCCACAGATTCTTGAGTCAGGCCAGACCTACTGAGTTGAAAACGGTCTGGACTGTGCTTCAGTATCCATTAATCACCTGTTGAACAGAGGGTTTCAGCCTTACGTGGTACTGTGATGCCTGCTTTGTTTATGAACACGACTACTTAGACATGCCTATTTTTAAGAAGAGCACTGTGGATAGCTTATTGGTAATTTCTAAACTCATAACAAGTAACGGCCACAGTTGTAGAAGGCCAGCTCTGGTATTACCAAGGTGAGGGTTTTAGGGAATGTGTTTACGTTTGGAAATGAGTACTCTGGGTCCCTTCCCTTACCTCCAGAGGAGTGAAACTGTAGTTCTCAAGGAAGGAAAGGCCAATGACAGGGACCAGAAGAAACTCCAGGCGGAATGTATCATTCTCACTGTCAAACGTTTTCCGAAATTTCCCATAGATCATGTACACTGTGACATAGGCACAGAGGAGAAAAACCATCTGAAAAGGGAGACAGACACATGGGAATCAATGAAGTCATTTTCCCAACCTACTTTTGGGGCTTCAAAGTTATCCTAAATTCAGTCGCTAAGTTGTGTCTAACTTTGCGACCCCATGGACTGCAGCAAGCCAGGCCTCCCTGTCCATCACCAGCTCCCGGAGTTTACTCAAACTCATGTCCATTGAGTCAGTGATGCCATCTAACCATCTCATCCTCTGTTGTCCCCTTCTTCTCCCGCCTCCAATCTTTCCCAGCATCAGGGTCTTTTCCAGTGAGTCAGTTCTTTTCATCAGGTGGCCAAAGTATTGGAGTTTCAGCTTCAGCATCAGTCCTTCCAATGAATATTCAGGACTGATTTCCTTTAGGGTGGACTGGTTGGATCGCCTTGCTGGGGACTCTCAAGAGTCTTCTTCAACACCATAGTTCAAAAGCATCAATTCTTGGGCACTCAGCTTTCTTTACAGTCCAACTCTCACATCCATATATGACTACTGGAAAAAACATAACTTTGACTACATGGACCTTTGTTGGCAAAGTAATGTCTCTGCTTTTTAATATGCTGTCTAGGTTGGTCATAGCTTTTCTTCCAAGGAGCAAGCAAGCGTCTTTTAATTTCATGGTTGCAGTCACCATCTGCAGTGATTTTGGAGCCCAAAAAGATAAAGTCTCATTGTTTCCATTGTTTCCCCATCTATTTGCCATGAAGTGATGGGACTGGATGCCATGATCTTAGTTTTCTGAATGCTGAGTTTTAAGCCAACTTTTTCACTCTCCTTTTTCACTTTCATCAAGAGGCTCTTTAGTTCTTCTTTAGTTCTGCCATAAGGGTGGTGTCATCTGCATATCTGAGGTTATTGATAGTTCTCCCGGCAATCTTGATTCCAGCTTGTGCTTCATCCAGCCCAGCATTTTGCATGATGTACTCTGCATATAAGTTAAATAAGCAGGGTGACAATATATAGCCTTGACATACTCCTTTCCCAATTTGGAACCAGTCTGGTGTTTCATATCCAGTTCTAACTGTTGTTTCTTGACCTGCATACAGATTTCTCAGGAGACAGGTCAGGTGGTCTGGTATTCCCATCTCTTGAAGAATTTTCCACAGTTTGTTGTGATCACACAGTCAAAGACTTTGGCATAGTCAATAAAGCAGAAGTAGGTGTTTTTCTGGAACTCTCTTGCTTTTTCAATGATCCTACAGATGTTAGCAATTTGATCTCTGGTTCCTCTGCCTTTTCTTAATCCAGTTTGAACATCTGGAAGTTCACGGTTCACATACTGCTGCCTGAGTTGGGACCTACCAAACCTGAGCACGCATATTCTGCCTTCAGTTGGAAAAGGTGAAGTGTGTTTGCAATTTCTGAATTGAATCTGAAGCTTTCTGTTAAGTGACTCCATGCTTCTAACTGGGACTGATAGTTGCTACCATGATGACCCCAAGGTGCCCAGGTGTCCTCTCACTGTGGAGCATTAGGCAAAAATAAAAGAACTGGTCTTTGTCGAGTGATTTAGCAGTAGCGTTCCAGGGCTCTTTTAAAGCCTCAAGTTCTTAGGTCTGCATCAGTGAATTGAGAGCGTACTTCTACAAAGACTAAAATTCCTTGAATCAGGTGATAATCAATGCTTCAGAAAAGTGCTCTTTTCCTAACTAGAGTAGCTGTCCTCCAGCATATAATGGTTTTATAATTGGCCTCTAACCTAGGCCAGAGGCTCTCAAACCTGAATGTGCATCAAAATATAGAGGGCTGCCCCTGCCCCTACCCTCAGGGGCAGGGGGGTTTCACTTAGTGGGTCTGAGTAGGCCTGAGAATTTTGCATTTCTAGCACGTTCCTATGTGATACTGCTGCTGGTGGTCCTGGACCACACTGGCCTAGAAAAGTGTTTGCACTTCAAAACTCAGGTTATTTCCTCAAAGCCTTTTTCTTACAGAACGAGGCACACGTGCTCTGTGTTACCATACCCCCATGTAACAAGACTCATCGCTGCTTGTGATCATATGTTCTGTAAATGTCTATGGACCAGCCTGTCTCCCCTTGGAGAGAAGATTCCCTAAGAAGGTCCATGCCCTGTCTGCCTCTGAATCTAACTCAGGGCCCCAAACAAATGTTGGAATGAGTGAACGAATCAATGAAAGAGATCACTTCTTCGTTTCACACATTTGGAAACTGGCCTCTTTGAAGACTAGACCTCATTCAACCATGGCAAGGGCTGGGTCTACAGTTCCCGCCAGGACTGCCCAAGTCAAACCCTTGGGAAGAGAAATTAACTACACAGGCAGTGTTTGCTTACTTCCGTGTTGGATTTAAGTAAACAGCAATTTCAGGATCTCGGATTGACGTTCACACTGAGTTCAACACACCACAAGTAAGAGCATCCTCCATTCTACCAATTCTAGGAACAAGATGCCCAGAATCCCAAAAGGACATCTCTGATATGGAGAAAGAGAACTCACTTTTTAGTTAAATATCTTCTGGGAGCTAGGTATATTACATAGATTCCCATCTTATTTTCACAATAGCCCGGAAAGATAGTTAGGATTCCGCCCATGTAGCTTTTTTACCTTAAAAACAGGACTCCTATTAGACAATGTGCCCAACTAAAAACCACATATTCCAGCCTCCTTTGCAGATAAGGATGGTCAGTGACATGTAGATGGAAGTCACTGGAAAGCTCTATGAAAAGGGCTTACCCAGCTGGCAGGCACCCTATTGCTCTTTTTCCCCTTCCTCCTCCTTCCTATCCCGAATGTGATGTGATGGTAGGAGCTCTAGTACCTATTTTGTGACCCTGAGGCAACCTTAAGGATAGATATCACATTCAGGCTAGGTATATAATTTTCAAGGCTTCTTGTTAAAAAATAAGAATTTCAAAATGGCAAAAGCAAAGTGTTAAACCAAGCAAAGGGCCCTTCTGAGCAACTGCATGGGTAACAAACTCAAGTACTGGTCACACTAAAGCTGGCAGAGCAGAAAAAGTTAAAAGGAGCTGCCATTCCAGGCTTAGACTACCCACTTCGAGATTTTGTTTTATGAGTGAGGTAAAAATAAATCCTAACCTTATTAAAATAACCCACATCTCTGCTACCAGCATCCAGTTACATCTCAATTTACTGACTCTGAAATCTGGGCTCTTTCCACTAAATTGTGTTGGATGATTGGTTAAAGCCTCAGAAAATGTCTCACTCCAACACAACCTCACAGCTATGACCCAGGGCTGAAAGATGTTCAGTTTCTCCTTCTGTAAAATAGGACCAAACTTCAAAGCAACAGCTTCCCACTGCAAAACGGAATCCAAATGGTTCACCTGCACCATCTGCCCTCACCCAGGCCTCTGTCGGCATCCCCACCACCAGCGGGCAGCCCTCGCCTGCTGTTCTCCCACTGAGTCTGCCTTCTGTCTGCCCTTTGAATACATCAAGCTTGTTCCTGTCTTGGGGGGGGTCTTTGCACCAGCTATTCCTTCTGGTTGGAAATGTCTTCCTCTGAGCTTTGTTTCCTGTGTCATTCAAATCTCAGTTTACACATTCCCTCTTTGGAGAGGCCCTTCTTGACCACACTCTCTAAATAGCTCCCTCAGTGGAGTCACTCAGTCGTGTCCGACTCTGTGACCCCATGGACTGCAGCACGCCAGGCTTCCCTGTCCATCACCAACTCCCAGAGCTTGCTCGAACTCATGTCCATCGAGTCGGTGATGCCATCCAACCATCCCATCCTCTGTCAGCCTCTTCTTCTCCTGCCCTCAATCTTTCCCAGCATCAGGGTCTTTTCCAAATAGCTTCCTAGTCATTCTCTATCATGTAACTCTGCTTTTAAAACTTTTTGTCTTTATAATTAAAAGGAAACAGCATCCCATTTTAATTATTTGCATAGCCTTCTCCCTAGCCAGTTTTTCTTACTTGTTTCATTATCTGTCTCCCCAGTTATATTGTAGGTTCCATGAGTACGGGTGTCTTGTATTTCTCCTTCAGGTTCCTAGCTCACATGCATGCTCAGTTGCTCAGTTGTGTGCTCTTTTACCCTATGGATTGTAGCCCACCAGGCTCCTCTGTTCATGGGATTCTCCAGGCAACCTACTGGAGTAGGTTGCCATTTCCAACTCCAGGGGATCTTCCTGGAGATCAGAGATTGAACCTGTGTTTCTTGTGTCTCCTGCACTAACAGGAGGATTTTTCACCACTGGGCCACCTGGGAAGCCCTCTTAGCTCACAGTAGGTGCTCAATAAATATTTGTCAGATAAATGGACCAATAAGCTCTCTGAAAGCTCACAGCATCGTGTTTCCTTTTTTGCTTATTTTTTAACCATTGTAATAGTTTTTATTGAGTTTTTAATATACGATAACTATTGTATATTTACAGGCATTACCTTGTTTAATTTTCACAACAAAACCCTCTGAGGCAAGTATAACGATCTTCATTTTGCAGAGGAGGAAACCAAGGTACACAGAGGCCAGAAGCCTTGCCCAAGCCCAGGCCCCATAGCTACTAACAGCAAAGCCAGGAATCAAACCTAGGTCTGGCTGGTTCCCCAGCCTGAGTCCCCAAGCATAAACTGTCTCACCATCTGGGGGTGCTCAGCAGGCCCCCCACCATGGCTGCCCATCCCCTCACCTTCATTACTGTGTTGTAGATGGAGATGAAGTTGGTGAACAGGTCCAGGTACCTGGTGGTAAAGACGAGAGCGAAAAGGATCTGGCTCTTCCCAGAGATGCCTGCGGTTGGATAGGGACAAGAGACAATAAGAATCCAGGCTCCCAGGCTCACACACACTCCAGAAGCCCAGAGCCTGAACTGGAAAGGCCTCCAGAGTGCCCGCTTAGTGGTGACACCCTGTCCAGGGCACTGGCACCCCCGAGGGTCAGGAAACACTCCTTCCCATTGATCACTTGAATCTATCCTCTCACCAGACTGTAATCTGTCACCCAGTCTCCAAATAGAGACATGGACGCCGAGTTCACATGGCCCCCGCACGTGCCTGCCTCAGTTCCTGCTCTGGGGAGGGTGTAGGGGTGGCTGGAGTCGGGCTTGAGAGGAGAGGTGTCAAGGCTTCTCTTCATTCCACCTCCATCGTTCCACTGACGGGCCTCCAAGCTCCATTTTTTTTGGAACAGCTGACTGGCTCTACAAGGGGCTGACTCATCAGGGAGACCACAGCAGGTGGAGGAAGGCACAGGGCCAGGGAGCATTCTATTTCATGTTTCCAAATTTTGAGTAAAAAAAGGTTTTTTTTCTAGTTATAAAAGTTACAACTATTTTTACTCTTTGTAGAACAAAAACCAGGTAATACCCGGTCAGTCGCTAAGTTGTGTCTGACTCTTTGTGACTCTATGGGCTGTAGCCTGCCCATCTCCTCCGTCCATAGGATCTCCCAGGCAAGAATACTGGAGTAGGCTACAGTCACCTTCTCCAGGGGATATTCCTGACCCTGGGACTGAACCCGAGCCAAGTTGGCAGGCAGATTCTTTACCAGTGAGCCACCTGGGGAACCATAAACAGAAATGTAAATTTTAAAACAGCAGTCTTCTGAGTCACAAAGCCTGCGTGTGTAACCTTCCTGATCTTTGTTGGCACACACATACACACATACACATACACAACACACCCACAACATATACAACATGTAATGGACGCTCAAACCCACAAAACTGGGTTCCTACTTACCATGCTATTTTCTCATCTGCTTTGGTCTCTTTCCTTTTTGAACTTTTTATTTTGAAATAATTTCAGATTTACAGAAGAGTTGTAGACAGTACAGAGAGGCCCCATACACCCTTCACCCGGCTTCCCCTAATGTTAACACCTTGCATGATGTCAGGCGAGCGTATGCTCCTCGGTTCTGTCTTGTCACGGAATGATGTCACAGAGTGATTGGAGTGACGGACATTAAAGCCCTCGGCATGTCACAGCTCTCGGGTCTCGAACAGACCGTGTTATAGCTCTTAGACAAATCAGTGTTAAAGCTCTGTGTTACAGCTCTATTTTATTTAGAAAATAGCAGGAAAAACCATCCTCGAGGTGTGAGGGCATGTAGACCCAAAGACGCCAAGAGAAGAGCGCCCCAGCACGCAGGAGAGACAGAGAGACCCCCGGCCCTTTGGCTCCTCTTTTTATATGTTTTTTCTCCCCGTGGGCCTGCCCTCTGTAAATTGGGCTAGCCAGGAGTGTTGTTTGTTGTACCTGAGGTCCTCACTCCGATCCTCGGACCTTCCTTTGTTCTATTTTCACGGACTTTTCCCTTCCTTATCTTGTAGCCACTGCCATTCTGGACTCCTGTTTCCTATTCTAACTGAACATTTGCCAAAACTAAGAAACTGATATCAGTAGAGCACTATTGGGGTATCCCAATAGTGGATAGCTCCCAATAGTGAGCTGGGTAGCTCAGCTGGTAAAGAATCCACCTTCAATGCAGGAGACCCTTTCGATTCCTGGGTCAGAAAGATTCCCTGGAGAAGGGACAGACTACCCACTCCCGTATTCTTGGGCTTCTCTGGTGGCTCAGATGGTAAAGAATCTGCCTGCAATGTGGGAAACCTGGGTTCAATCCCTGGGTTGGGAAGATCCCCTGGGGGAGGGCATGGCAACCCACTCCAGTATTCCTGCATGGAGAATCCCCATGGACAGAGGAGCCTGGCGGGCTACAGTCCATAGGGTCACAAAGAGTCAGACATGACTGCGTGACTAAGCACAGCACAGAGCACCGTTGACTAAACTCCAGACTTTATTCAGATTTCACGTTTGCCCATTCATGCCCTTTTCCTGTTCCATATGCCGATCCAGGATTTGAGGCTGCATTTAGCCATCATGCTCCTTGGTCAACTTTTGGCCACTTTTGATACATGGTCATGGCGGTGGTTCCAGGGTGAAGCGAGCAGCCCTGCCTCCCGTTTCTCTCACCCCGTTAAACCCACAGCGGTCTGGGTCCATCACCAACCCACTCCTATGGTCCATGATGCCCACGTTTCTGCAGCCAAACATCAACTCTGTCCTCACTTACCCAGCTCTTCAAGAGTCAGTGGGGCACTCCATCTATTCCAACCACACCCTTCTCCAGGTTTCTGCCACTGCCCACACTGCCAGCTTCTCACCTCCCCTGGCTGCTCCTCAAACCCTAATCCTCAGAGGGTGAGCTCTCTTCTCCCTCTATCCCTTTATCCCATCCCACACATGAGGGACCCTCCAGCTCCAGACTCTCCTTGGTTCTCTGACCTACATATTTCTGCCTGGCGGAGCCCACCATCTCCCCCTGAATCCCCTCCTTGTCCTATCTTCCGTCCTTCATAAATGCCACCACCATTCCCTCCATGTTCAAGCCAGAAAACCAAGAGCCATCCTTGAATCTCTTTCACCTTTGTCCCCTCATCTCTGGACTTCACTCTAAAGGTGATGGGTTGATTGGGTAGCTGGACACCCAGAAGTGACATTACCTGATTCAGGGTTTGACTCCTTTGTACACCTGATTGGTACCTTTTCTAATGATCCCTCTGGTGGGAGACATTCATTCTGGGGAAGGTGGGGGGACAATTTTAATGCCTGAGGATGAACACTGCTGAAGCCCCTCGCATTTTGGAGGGCTCTGGGTCCATGTGCCAGCTTTCCTACCAGCATGGCAAGCCTGAGTCTCACACTTGGCATCTGTAAAATGGACTGACATGAGGCCTAAATAGGATTCAATGTGGAATACAAGTGTCTTCTTGGGGGGTTGGCAGGGGGCCTGGCTGCAGGGGAAGGAGCCCTCTGGGGGAGAGGGTGGAGTCCAGGAGGCAGTTACCGGGCCAGGTCGGGCTGAGACTGTCTACACCACCTCCCAGAGCCCGCACTTAGGTCTGGCCGGTGCAGGGGGCCTCAACCGCATTCAGGAGGGTCCAGTAGGAGGCTCTACTGGGTGACACAAGGCTATCCCCCCACATAGCTTCTTTCCACTCCTCCCCTCTTTCCATCCCCAGCCTGCCAGGCCCCTGGGCTTCACTCACATTTTCCCTAGCATTTTGGGAACCCTGGCGGTCTTCAGTGCATTGGTTTTCCACACTCTTTAAAAACCAGTGAATAATTTCCACCAAAGCAAACCACACACGGAGACCTCAGGACGGAGAGGAGAACAGGAGCCTGGACCTGGCCAGAGTCCCCTGGGGGACCCACTGACCAGGTGCAGACCTCCTACCCTTTGGCAGATAAAGACAACTGAGGCCCCAGGTCACACAAGGAGTCAGTGGCAGAGTGCGAATGGAGTGCCAGTCTCCTGCCTTTGGGGCTGGGTCGCTGGGGTGTCACCCAGGCCTGCTCCTGGGGGAGGCGCTCACCTCCTCTGTTCCCAACCAGACCTGTGCTGATCCCTCTCCACACACACAAGGGCCCTCCCGCTCATCTGCCCTTTGCTTTTCCCATTGCTGTTGTTTAGTCGCTCAGTCGTGTCTGACTCTTTGTGACCCCATGAACTGTAGCCTGCCAGGCTCATCTGTCCACGGGATTCTCCAGGCAAGAATACTGGAGTGGGTTGCCATTTCCTTCTCCAGGGGATCTTCCTGACTCAGAGATCTCCTGCATTGCAGGCAGATTCTTTACCATTGAGCCACTCAGCATCTCTGACAAACCATATAATTTAGTTGGTTGCTACCACCGTTGCTGGCTGACGGCCTCCCACCTCTAAATTCAGCCCCACCAGGCCAGGATCTCTGCCTGGGTGGCCGGCTTCTATCCCAGATGCCTGGCAGAGCAGGTGGGGAACAGCGCCCTCTCCTGGTCATGGTGGCTCACCCTGTCCAAGACCCTTCCCCGCAGGGACAGGTCCAGGCTAGATTCTGCCCCTCACTGGAGCCTCTCTCAGCATTCCTGGCCCACTTCCCCTAAGTGGGAACCTGAGAACCAACCTGTGAGTGCCTATCTCCCTGGAGACCCCAAACCCAAAAGGCCTCCAGGTCTGGAATCACTCCCTCTGCAATGACACTCACAGCACCCACCTCTTACCCCCAACCCCTTCCCTCCTGCTTCGATGCTGCTCTTTCAGCCTCTCCCACAGCTTCCAGAGTCCCCTTACAAGCCCCCTCCCCTGCTCCAAACTTTCCTTGACTCCCAGTCCCAACTCCCTAGCCTTTAGCAGACAAGGCCCTTTCACATCCGACCAATGTCCTCCGCCGGTGGACTGGTCTCCCCTCAGGACCACCCTGAAGACAGGCTGCTCCCCGTTTCCAGGACATGCCCTGCCATCTGTGACACCACAAGCCTATCCTATGTGACAAGCTGCCTGTCTTCCAGGACAGCAGCACAGAGCTGCTCCCTCCATGAAGCCTTCAGGGGTCCACTCCCTGCCTCACTGGCCCCCACGAGGAGTCCATGCCCTTCTCTGTAGGCCCTCACTCCAGCGCCAAGCACAGGGCAGGCGCCTCCAGGACACCAGTGGACAAAGATGGCTGCAGGCCGCTCAGACAGCCCCTTAATGCACTGGGTCTGTTTGGCCACCACCGGTCCAGCCCTGAAACTGAAACGTCTCTGACCCCCCAGCGGGGCCGCCAGACTGCTGGGCAAAAGGGGGACCCCCTTCCACCCTCTCTGGGCTTCTGCTCATGGGCAACTCTGTGCCCACGTGGGCCTAGCTGATGCCTCTCCTGCCACATCACAAGGAAAGCGCCCAGCTGGGGGGTGGGGGTGGGATGGGAGGATGTCTGGCAGGGGGCAGGGGGCAGGGGAGAGGGGAGAGGGGGAGGGGGAGGGCAAGAGAAGACCCTGAGAGTCTGGAGCCCCTTCCTGTGTGTTCACCTCCTTCGCCCCGACCTCCCATTCCCCACCTGGGGCATGAGTGAGGGTAGAGGGCAGAAGGGGCCCCAAGCGGTGCTGCTCCTGGGCAGCAAAGGGGGTGTCACCTCCTCTCTATCCCCCCCTTCCAACCACCAGTGGCCATGCCAAGTGGTGGGGGAGGGAGGGAGGCAACCCTCCGTTACCTCCACGGGTCCGTTTCCTCTGATACGGTACAATTGTACATTTTCTTTGGAAGCTAAGCTGTGCGAAGACAGTTTCAAGCACCCCCAAGCCGAAGTCCCCACCCTGCAGAGACATTCAGGAGACTCTTCCCCTCCAGCCTCGCAGCAGGGGCGTGGGGCTGCCCCCTCCTCCGCCCCCGGTCCCCACCTCCCGTCCGAGACGCCCCCACCTCCCGCCCGGGACGCGCGCCCTCACCCGCGCAGCACTTGGACCTCCAAATCTTCCCCAGAAGCAGGATCATGGCCAGGAGATGGCTCAGGTCGCCGAGGATCCGAAACACGTTCATGGTCCGGCCCGCGCGCAGCCAACTCCTGGGAAACTTTTCTGGCGGGCGAGGCGGCTGCCACGTCCCCGGCCCCGGCCCCGGCCCCGGCCTGTGGGTCCTGCGCCCCCGAGCTCCGCGCTCCCGTCCGGGCGCGGCCGCTCCGCCAGCGCGCTCTTGGCCGGGCGGTGACGTGGCCGGGCCGGCGGCCGTACCAGGGATCCAGGAAGCGCCGCCGCCCAAGATCCCGCCTCCCGGCCCAGCCCAGCGCCTCGGCTCCTGGGGCGGGCCGTCCCGCGGGCCGGGGGGCTTCCGGCCTGGGCTCGCCGACTGCCGCCCCGGGCCGCTCTGTGTCCACGGGGTGCCTGCCACGTCCCACCCCGCCGACACCCCTGAGAGGGGTCCCCCCGGAGTCCGGGCCCCTGCCTCCCCTGCTTGGAACGGAGGGTGACCGTGGGCGAGCCACTGGGCCCCTCTTTCTGCCTTGGTTCCCTCATCTGTACACAGAGCTCAGAAGACCCGTTCTGGAGTGAAGTGGGCTCCCGCGTGCCACTGCTTGGCATGGGCTTAGCAGGTTGGAAGCCCCCCAGAAACGGGTGACCCACTGCTATGGTCATCATCAGCCTGCAGTTTGAACTCCTTCCCCCTCCGGTGGGGAGAAGAGCTGGAGCCAGTTTCCCCTTCCTCTCACCTGTTCCTTTCAGGAGCCACCTTGTCCTGACCTGACCTGTTGGACAACGGTAACCAGACCCTCTGGTTGGGAGTCAGGTGGGCTTCGGTTCCAGCCAGGATGCTGAGAGACTTTCCTTCTCTTGGCCTCAGTTGTTTCATCTGTAAAATGGGATGATGGTGAGCATGGAAGAGGTCTGGTCTGTCAGGGAGATGCAGGATCCTGACTAGCGTCTCCCTCTTCTTGGTGTGACAAGATGTCAAACAGGAGCACAGGCCAGGAGAGACTCCAGAGGGCGGCGGGCCAGCAAGTTGGGAGAGGGAAGGGTGAAGGGCCATTGGAGGGGAGGAGCCCTGTCAGTGCTGTGTGGCCTGAGCAGACCGGCCAGCCTCTCTGGGCCTTGGTCTCTGCATCTGTAGTAGTGGATCACATGTGTTCCCCGCTTTTGACCCCTGTAGCCTGCTCAGAACCTCGACCTCTCCCTAAATTACTGACTTCCTCTCTGCCCCCTCCCCCATCACAGACAGCCAGAGGGGCTCTGCCCTGATTAAATGTGTCACTCCCCTACTTGTGACACTCCCACGGCCCCTTCACCATGCCTCCAGGCCACAGCAGTCCTTCAAGACTCAAAATGTGGTCCAAGGACCAGCAGCATCTGTATTGCCTGTTGGGACTGTGGAATCTCCGGCCACACCTCAGACCCACTGAATCAGAATCTGCTGTTAAACAGCAACCCTGGGTGATGTGTGTGCACACGAAAGTTCGAGAAGCACCGATCTAAGCAAAACTAAGAAGGAGGTACTATAATTCCCATTCTACACTGGGAACACTGAGGCACAGAGAGGTTAAGCAATTTGCTTAATATCACACAGACACTACATAGTGGCGCCTGGATTCCCACACACAGTCTGATTCCAGTGTTCATGCAATTAAATCCTTACATTACACTATGGGTTGTCATTGAAGGGGATGAGCCCCCTGTCACCAGAGGTAAGCAAGCAGGGTGGGGCGGGGGTGCCCATTTGTCAAGGATGCTCTGTGGGGACTCCTGCCCTGGTGAGAATAACCATCAAGTATTGAGCACTTACTGGGTACTGGGTACCAGGCATGGGTCAGGCATATTAGGTTCTCTCAGTTTGGCCTCAACAGTCACCTGAAACAGGTTTTAAAGCCTCGCTTTGCAGGTAAAGGCTATCGAGACCCAGCAAAGTGAGCTGTGTGGTCCAAGTTCCTGTGGGAGGAAGAACCAGGCACTCATCCCAGGGCTCTGACGGGTTCTGAATGGGCTGCTGTGTTCCCTGCTCCCCCCAAACCCTGCCCAGATGCCTCCCCACCCCAGAGAAGGCGGTGGCTATTTAAATACCTCAGGTGTGGCTACGGTTCTCTCTGCCCAACCAGCTGGCATCTCCTTCTAGGCGCCCACCTCCTCCCCAAGCCAGGGAAAAGCACGTGCATTTGCCATTTGGTGAAACATCTGTCCTCCTGAGAAGCAGCCCCAACTGCCAGCGGGGGCTGGAACGGGCTCGAATCCTCCTCTCTTTCTCCAGGGGGACCACAGGGGAACTGGCCCCAGCCAGAGGAAGTCTGAGGAGGGACCATCATGGTGGTGGAAGGAGAAGAACTCAGGTTGGGTGGTCCCAGGGCCAAGGGTTTGTCCTGGGCCTGCCACAGTGGCCTTGAGCCTGCCATGTCTCCTCCTTGGGCCTTCACTTTCCCATCTGTTAATGGGAATAATGAAGGTAGAAGTATTGCTGACTGGGGATTCCCTGGTGGTCTGGTAGCTAAGGCTCCACACTCCCAGTGCAGGGAGCCTAGGTTCCATCCCTGGTCTGGGGTCTAGATCCCACATGCCGCAATTAAAACTCAGCACAACCAAATAAATAAAATACTAAAAAGAAGAAGAGGAAGAAGTATTGCTAACTGGTTACTTGGTCCTCCTTACAGCTAGTCTTCCCAGTTTCCCTATGAAACTGATACTCCCTATGTCTCAGGACAGGGAGCTCATCACTCCTATTTTACAGATGAGAAAACTGAGGCTCAAACTTGTCTCTTGCTCCCGCAGGTCACATAGACCTCTTCTCCCCCAAGTTCTATCACTCTGGCTTTAGTAATCGGCCCCACCTTTTTCATACCTACCCCATCTTCAAGGTGGAGCATTTTTCAAAGCTCCCCATGAAGCACAGGGAAAACCCCCTCCTCATTTTACCCCCTCTGTCTCTAGCCCATGCCGGCACTCCGACCACCTGCACCATCAGACCTATCTTTCCCGGATGCTGGGGGGTTCCTGACAAGTCCCTCACCCTCTAAGCCTCACTTTTCCTGACACCTGAAGTTTGTCTGCTCTAGGAATGAAATGGAGGGGAAGCCAAGAGGGAAATTTCCTTCAGTTCAAAGGATAATGATTCTTTTTTCCTCATGAAGAAAGCAGATTGTATGCTTTCAAAGTCAGATTTATGGGAGAGAGAATGGGGGAGTTGTTCAATGATAGAGGGAAAAATGTATATACAGATTTTTTTTCCTTCCTGGTCCTAGCCTTTTGGTACATTGCACCACTGTATTGAATATCCTGCCAGCTGCCTCAAATTCTGTGTGGATGTAAGGTGAAAATCATGATCATGAGGATGCCTGGCCACCTAATCAGCTGCCTCTGGCTGGGTAGGACCCTGGAAAGAAGAGGAAGCTATGGGTCTGGGCTCCTGGGACTCTCTTTGAGTTCCTGGGGGCCACTATGGCTTTTCCTGTTCTTGGCAATGAGTGGGCGCTCCTCCGCCCCCAGTGGAAAGAATGAGCTTTTCCCAAGCAGGTGTTTCAGAAGTTCCCCCCTTTCCCACTCTGCTCAATATATTTTGAGTGATGTTCTGTAGGAACTAGTGTGCGCCCCATTTTTACAGGGCGGGAAACCAAGTTTCCAAAACCTCTCCTCCACTTTCAGTCCCAAGCACATTTATTGAAGACCAGCTGTGTGCCAGGTGCCTTGCCGGCTGTTGTAGGTGTAGACCTAAGGAGCCCCTGGGGCGCCGTGGGGGACAGGCGCCTGTGCAAGGGCTGGATATGGCGCAGAGGAGAGAGTAATTACCCTGGGCTGGGGGGAGTCAGGAGGCAGAACTGCAGTTAGGAAGGCTTTCAGAGAATGCCAAAGTGGGCTCTGAAGGATGAGTAGGAGCTTGCCTTCAGGACAAAGCCAGGGGGAAGAGAGTACAGTCCCAAGTAGAAAGAACTACAGGTGCAAAGGTGCAGACATGTGTCTGATACCACTGACTCTCCCAGCATATTTTATTTGTAGCACTCTTTAAAAGGTCAATGAATGGGTTGGGGCAGGGCGTGGGAAGAGAGGGGATGGGACTTCCCCGGAGGTCAAGTGGTTAAGATTCCATGCTTTCATTGCAAGGGGCACGGGGTTCAATTCCCGGTGGGGGAACCAAGATTTTTTCAAGCTCCACTATTTATGAGCTGTCTGAATTTGGGCAATTTGTTTCATTTCTCCAAGCCGTAGTGTTCTCATCGGTCATTTGAGTGTAAACCAAGTACTGACTTCAGAGGGTAAATATCAGGGTCAAAGTCAGCTAGGTTTCTAAAGCGCTTTGCAAGAAATAAACCACGCAACAAACGCCAGCCCGGAGTCCCGTTTACAGGACACCGAAGCCCAACGAGGCAAAGCAGAGCTAGGAAAAAACACGGAAATGTCATGTCCTCGGGAAGCGATCACTCCCTCTCTGGTTTATTCCCTGAGAAGTGCAAAAAAGAGTATTATTAGTAACCTCTCGCCCGAGGATGCCTTCTAGGACGCTGGAAGTGTTCTGTATCTAGATCCGAGTGGTGGTTACATGGGTTTTGAGCTGTACACTTGAGATGCATGTATTACCGTTTGTTAATTACACCTAAAGTAAAAGTAAAAGAAACCAACCCTGGCCGCGATGCCCCCTTCCTTCGCCGCTGGCGACAGGTGTCTTTCGGAGAGTCCCAAGGCCAATCTCCGCGCGCCGCTCAGGCAAAGAGCTCTGAGCCGGGAGTCGTGCACCGCGCACCAGGGCCCGGGCGAGGTTCCCAAGGCAACCGCAAGCCGCTCTCGCCGCGTCTCCCGAGTGACGAGGCGCCACCGAAGGCCCGGAGCCCGGATCACGGAACGGGAGGCACGGAGCGAGGCTGGAGGGAGAGGGCGGCTGGCCAAGGGCGGAGGGGAGAGACTCCGCGCCCTTTGTCCTTGCGCTGGTATTCCGAGGGCATCCGGCAAGCTCCACTCCCCAGCCCTGGCCGTGGCCATAAACTGCTGCTTGAACTCATCCATCCCTAGGGATTCCTTCTCGGCTTTCCAGGTGGGGAGATGGAGGGCTTGACTACTCCCCTATATCATAGAGCAAATTAGGGGCAAAGCCAAGCGCGGCACCCTGGTGGCCTGCTTTCCAGCTCGTGTCTGGCAGCCAAATGGGTGGCACATAGGGCTGTGTGCCAGCATCTCCTTGGGGTCTGGTTCGACTCTGCTAGTGACGTGTTCTGTGGTCCCCTCTCTTGTCTGGGTCTCGGAGACAGGGACAATATCACCATCTCAGCATAGCTGCTACCAAGTATGTGAAATAAGGGGTGTAAAGGTGTTATAAACTCTGAAGTGCTTTGCGTGTATCAAGGACCATGACCATCGCTAACCTACTGCCTTCTGCTTATCATCACCCCAGCCCCAACCACAGCCTGGGTGACAGCCAGCTGCACGTGGAGTTGGGGCCCGGAACTCTCCATGCCCGGAGATTTCCAGTCTGCAGGTGAGAGTTCCCTGCCCCCATTTTCTGCTTCCTAAGAAATGGGCTCTGAGATCTCTCCCAGATACCAGGGATCCTTTGGTCCCCAGACTGTCCATTTAAAGGGGTTCACAGAGATATCACCCTCCACCCACCCTCCTAATCTTCCACCTTGCGGCTGGATCACAGGGGTTCTCCACTACAGGAGGACATCTGGAGGTTCCAGAACGTTTGAGGTCCCAGAGCAGAACCCGGGACTACAATCCTTAGTGCCCTTGAACGCCTCACGCCGGGCGTGTTTGGACAGTTGTGTATTCATGTGCTGTGAGGCTATAAATGTATATTTTGGTGTATATGTGTGTATGTGTACACATGTGCCCAGCATGCATATGTTGGGGTGTGAGTGTGTGTGTGTGTGTGTGTGTGTGTACTTGGGATGTGTATTTGAGTGTGTATATGTAAATGTTGTATTTAGGGCTGTGTGGTATGTGCTTGCAGGTGTGTGTTGTGTATTTGTGGCATATGTGTTTACCCATGCATCTATTTGTGTCTTTGATGCTATGTATGCACATTTAGGTGGACATTTGTGGGTTTTGTACTTGTGGTGTGCACAAGTGGGTGTGTGAAACTGTGAGGTCTGTGATTGTGCAAGTGTGCCGGGGGTCCTGGGTGCAGGGACTCTCTGTCCCATCTCCCTTCATCTGGGTGACCTTCTCCTAGCTAAGCACTGTGGCTGCGACCACAGGCATGCTTCTGCTTGCTCTTGTCCTTGCTGCAGACCTGTGGCTGTCCAGGTCTTGAGCTTGCCTGGGGCTTTGACCAGTACGGGCACCGGGGGCAAAGGGTAGGTGAGTGAACCTAGGGCCAGGACTCATGTGCCACCCCCTCTCTGCCTGGCCTCCTCCCCTCCCCACAGCAGGAGCAGCAGCGGGAAAGGTTGGCGGAGGGGGGCTATTTTGGGAGCGTCTCCTTAGCAACAGCTGCCACGGCCGTCTGTGGCGGTTTTTCTATAGGTGCTAAAATATTCCACCCTGGTGACTAGTGAGTGCTGGGGGGTGGGTGAGGGTGGGAGTGGAGGGTGGCAGAGACCCCTGCAGTCCTCTGTTCCCAGGGCACAGCTTGCTAGGATGAACCCCCAATGTCCCTTTCCCCACCTCTGGTCCTCACCACTCAGGACTGCTGGGGCTTTAGAGCCCTAAGACAGGCCAGCTGTGTCCTGAGGTGATTTTTTAATCTAAGCAGCTGGGCTTCCTCAGTTTACCCCATCTGTAGAATGGGCTTGTCTGACTTTAAGAAACTCTCTAGGTGAAAATTTCTGGACAATATGACTCTGCTATTTCGAGGTAGACTTTTCCCTCCCCTCCCCAGCTGTCCCAGCTGCTTGGCCCAAGTTCCCTTCCCCTCCAGTCCACCTAGCTCTCTGCACAAGCTCTCAGGGCTCCTGTTGAACCAGGGAGGCCTGGTTGGGCTCCCAGAGTGAGTCGGTTAGTGGGTGCTCTGCTGGCCTGGGATGACCTTTCCCCAGAAAATAGGAGAAGGTTCCAATCGTGGCTCAGACAGTTGCTAACACCCTGAGCAACCCCAGGCAAGCCACTTCCTCTCTCCAGGTTTCTCACCTGTGAACTCGGGGTAGTCAGAGTCTCCACCTCAGCAAGTTGTTATCAGGGTCAAATGGGAGAACAGAGAATGGGCAGGAAGCTTTGGCAAAATGTACAGGTGAATGAAGGTTTTTACTATCATTCCCATCAGACTTCAGAGCAAGTCTCACCCTTGCAGAGAGCAGTTCCTGGCCACCCAGGGCCAGGCCACATGCCTCAGTTTCCCCAGTGGTAACAAGTGCTGTGTTGTAGAGCTCCTGTAAAGGTTAAATGAGACAACACTCGTGAAGGCCCAGAGCAGTGCTGGCTGATGACGGGCACTCAAAGGAGGCTTGCTTCTGCGTTCAGTTCACTCAGTCGTGTCAGACTCTTTGCGACCCCATGGACTGCAGCATGCCAGGGTTCCCTGTCCATCACCAACTGCCGGAGCTTGTTCAAACTCATGTCCACTAAGTCAGTGATGCCATCCAACCATCTCATCCTCTGTCGTCCCCTTCTCCTCCTGTCTTCAATCTTTCCCAGCATCATGACAAAGCCTATTTACCCTTTGGGACCCCAGGCCGGATTGCTCCATGACAGATTGAGGCCTCTGAGGTCCAGTGAGGACAAGCAACTTGCCCAGGGTCACCCAGCTTCTGACACCCAAGCCTACCCCCTGCAGCCTCTGTCTCTCAAGCCTCCCCCCAATTCCCCACCCCTGCCCCGGCCCTCTATGCAAAAAGGGCAAATTCTTCTTTAGTCTTTAATCATCCTCAGAATAGCCCCTTCAAGTGGATATTATCCTCCCTGCTTTACATGTGAGGACATTGAGGCCCAAAGAGGTGAGGTGAGTTGTTTAGAGTCACACGGAAGTGGGTGATGCTGAAGAGACTCTTCGATGGGGTCTGTAAAGCTCTCCCTGCCCGGAGGTCCCCTTCCGGCCTCTCCGCACTTCCCCTCAGCCCACCCTAAGCCTCCACAGGACTCTGCTCCTTACAGGAGATGAGCAGTGGAGGCCACAGACTGCAGCCCCAGGCCTAGCAAGTGGACCATCACCAGAGGTTTCCTCTCAACCCCCGTGACTCACAGCCACCAGGCCTCCTCCTCCCCTCTCGCTGAAGTCACTACCCCTGAGTCCCCACTCTCTCCTTAAGCTGCCACCCAGAGGCCTAGCACTGGGTTCGATCCCAGGAAAACAGACGCTCTAGGTCTAAAGATACCCTTGTCCCCATCTCCCCCTCCTTCCCACTCCTCTTCCTTCCCCTGAACCCTTCACTCCCAAGGCAGCCACCAGGCTAAGCCTCTGGCCAGGTGAAGAGACCACAGGCCATTTGTCTCACCTGCGCCATCTCCCACTTTCAATTCATGAAAAGGTATGATAGCTACCAGGCACACATGGCTGCTGACCCAGCATTCAGGCTGCCTGAGTTCCCCAGCCATTCATACATCAAAGACTCATTCCCATGGGACATGGGTCCTAGTTGCCTGCCTGGGAGGGCACAGCAGGGTAATGAGGATGTGGGGCATGGGATGGGCCATGCGCTACAGAGCTCTGCATGGGGCTGAAGGGAGGACCGAGAAGGGATGGTCCTGTTTATTGAGCACCTACTATGAGCTGTGCATTTCTAGTGCATCCACCTCACTTGATCTGTGCCTGTGAGGTCCTCACAATGGTGACGGTGCTCAGTTTACAGACAGGTTAAATACAAAAATTTGCTCAAGCTCATGCAGCTCCTAGGTGCTGCAACCTGGGCTCAAGCCCAGGTTGGCCTGACTCCCAAGCCCACTTAACAAGAACCAAACCTGTGCCCGGTGCTGGATGAGAGAATGAAGAGGTGATGGGTGACTTCTGCTGAGGGCAGCAGGAGGCCTTCCTAGGGGAGGCTGCGTGGAGGCTGCACTGGGCAACTACAGGAATTCTCAGGGCATTTCAGGCAGGAAGAACAGCATGTGCAAAGGCAGAGAGGTGTGGAGGCATCTGGTGTGTTCTGGAATCCATAGGAACCAGGGTGTATGTGTGGGTATCTGGGGTGTGGGATAAGGTGGGACCTGTCTGTATACCACATGGAGGAGTCGGGACTGGATGCTTTCAGGTGGGGAGGGTCTGCGGGGATTGGAAACCGTCATGGTGGTCCACGTGTTCTGGTTCCCGTGGCTGGCGCAACTTCAGAGAATCGGCTTGAAGGAGGAGCCAGAGATTTCGTATTCAATAAGTTCTCAGTCTGGCTTTGGGGTGCCTCAGTCTCTCTCTCTTAACTGGGGCCAGTCAGAGATGTCCAGGCTCCCAGGGAAGTCCTTCTGGCTGTCTAACTGCAGGCATTCTCTCATCCTCCTACCCTGCCTCTTCCAACCTCCTGCATCCTGAGAGTGTTGGAGTGAGGTGACAGAAAGGCCATGGAAGTGGCTGACTAGCCAGAGACTACGAAGCGCTGTGGTCTTCGCCCCACGTCGAGTGTGGGGCCCAAACCTTGGCGCTACTCAGGGCGAGAACGCGCGATCTTCCCTTCTAGAGACACTCTGGGGTAATGGGGATGCAGAGAAAGAGAGCCTGGGGTTTGGTCCACCTCTGGGTGACCTTGGGCAAGCTTGTGACCCTCTCTGGTCCTCAGTCTCCCTGTCTGTAAAACGGGGCGGTACTACCTAGCTGATTGTGAGGGTCGTTCCAGCAGAGCCACACCTCTGTCGACGGGAGCGGGGTGTGTAGGGTCCTTAACTGCCCGTCCTTCAGGAGCGTAAGGGGACCGCAGAGAGGGGCGGCCCGGGGCCACCGAGCCGGGTACCGACCCTCTCCCACCCACAGTCCCTTCACTGCACGGAGGAACCCTCTCCACCTGCCCATAGAGGGGTGAGGGGGACGAAAAAACCCGGAAGCGGATTCTCGGAATGGGCTCCGGGAGGAGCGCTCCTGGAGCGAGGAGGAAAACCCGGGCAGGATTTCGGGCAGGAGCGGACCGCGCGGCCCCCAGCCCGGGCTCGGCCCCGGCCGGCGGGCGGTTGGGACCGGGGTGTGATGCCCGGTTAGGCGGAGGGGAAAGGGGCAGGGCCGGGCCCCGCGGGCCGCCCTGGGCTCCGGGGCTGGGAGGGTGGGGGGCGCGGCCTCCGCAGTGGGGCGCGGGTCACGTGTGAGGAGGGGCGAAAGTCTCGCAAAGCGGAGCGGGTGCCGCGAGTTGGGAGTTCTCGGCGCGCCGCGGGCGGCGGGAGCTCGGGCTCCCGGGCGGGCGGGCCGGGGACGGGGCGCAGGTGACGGGGGCCTGGGTCCGAGAGCGCGGGGGGCCGCAGCAAGAGTGGGAGGGAGAGAGACACACAGACAGAGACCCCGAGCGAGACAGAGAGAGAGAGACACGCAAGGGAGGGACCGGGCAGGGGTGGAGGACGGCAGGGAGCAGACTGGGAGGGCGACGGAGACGGAGACCGGGACCCGCGGGGAGAGAGACCCAGGGGGCGGCAGAGATCGGGAGGGACAGAGACCAGCGCGCGGCGGGGAGGTGGCGGCGGAGCCCGGGTCGGCCGGCCGCGGGGGTCTAGGGGCTGGAGGCCAGCGCCGCGGGGCAGGGATCGGAGCGCAAAGCGGGCGACTGCGCGGAGGGGACAGCGAGAGAACGGTGGGGGCGGCGAAGGGAAGGCGCCCGAGGCGGGGGCGCGGGGGACGCCAGCGCCATGGGTCCCCGGACCCTTGCGCTCTGAGCCCCGGCCCCGGGGCCCGACGATGCTGAAGCCGAGGCGGCGCCGAGGGCGCGGCACAGGGCAGCGCTGAAAAGTTGGGCAGCCCGCGGGGAGCGGCGCGGGACAGCCGGGAGACCGGGAGACCCGGGGACCGACGGACAGACCCACAGACAGCCGGGGAGGGGGGGGCGGGGCCGGCCCGCCGAGTTCGCGGGGAGGGGGCGCCGGGACTCCCCTCTCCCCGCCCGGGACGCCGCCCGCCCGATCGCGCCTGGGATGTAGAGCCTGCTCGCTGCCTGCCGGAGACTCGTCGGACCCTGCGCCCCGCGGTAAGCCGGGCCCGCGCTCGCCGCTGGCGTTGTCCGTCCGTCTGTCCGGCCTCGTGCGTGTCTGTGTGTCCCGGGACCTGGCGGCTCGGGCCCCGCTCGCTCTGAACCTGATCTCTAACCCGGGTTTCCGCTGCCAGGCGCGCGTTCAGCGCGGTCAGGCGATTCCCCGGGATCTGGTGAGTTTTGTCCTCTATCCGTCGTCGTCGGAAGCATCGAGGTCTGGGCGTCTGCCAGAAAACGGGGGTAGAGGTGAGGGAAAGGCGCTTGACCTCCTGTCCCGGCCATGACCTTTCCCTGCCTCCACCCACCTCCAGTTGTCACACTGGGTTGGAGGAGTTTCGAGGCAGGTGACTTGTGGCAAGGGGGGAGGGGGGAAGGGTCCGTCTCCTTTCCATCTCCCCAGCTGCAGCCTGTTGGCAAAGGGCCCTGCCTGAACAAAATCCCACTTGTGTTTCGAGTACCTACTTTGGACCCCAAGACCCTAGGGTGGGTGGACGGGTATCCAGGGAAGAAGGCAGTTCATCTTTCACAGTGTGGGAGGCAGGCTGTGGAGAGAGGCTAGACTGCTTTTCCCTGCCCAGACGGAGAACCCCCAGGAAAGAGAGGTTTGAATGAGCCCTGGAGTAGGGAAACTTCCCTGCAACTGCGACAGTGTCCAGCATTCCCCCCACCAGCATCTCCATCACACTTCTGCCTCCAGAGCCCAGGCTCTACCATGGGGAGGGGTTGGGGGTGGGGGAGAGACAGGTGGAGGGTAGCCTGGCTAAGTTGGCAGGTGAGGGCCTCAAGAGCAGTAGGGTGTCAAGAAGCAGGTTGAGGTATTGGGGAACTAAGAGAGGGAGGCCCAAGAGCCATCCATGCAAGGTTCAGAGAGGAGCTGGGCTGCTGAGTGTGTGCATGTGTGTGTGTAAAATGTCTATTCTGCTTCTCCCCCACATCCAGTCTTGTGACCTCCAGGGCTTTGGGATTTGGGGGAGCCCTTAGCAGTATTTGGGGGCCTGAGAGCCAAACTGTGGCCCCAGCTTGGACAAAGATGGAGGGAACAAAATTTAGAAGAGAGCAGTGGGGTAAGGGCTGAGGTGCAACATGGCAGGAGCCAAGGCTATTGGCTGTTGAGCTGACCCATAGCCAAATCAGAAGGCTGAACCTAGAACATTCTACTCTGTTCTCCACTGAGAGGATGGGCTTTCTCTGGGGTTTTCCATGCCGGGCAGTGGGCCTTGTATATCCTCCATTCAGGCTCCTAGAAATCAGCTCAGCTAGCTGAGGAGCCAGCACGGTGGACAAGTCCCTCTTCTCTCTGACCCTCAGCCTCCATATCTGTGGAATGAGGACACCACTGCATGTCCCACTGACCTCCAAGTCGGGGTGGGGGGGCCTTGGCTCACATGAGCTGAGAGCTGTTCACAGGCTGGGGAACGCACTGAGCAGTTGGGAGTGAGGATTCCTTTTACCTTCGGGAAGATGAAGAGCTAATGGGGAGAGGGGAATATGGCCTGAAATAGAGCTGACCAAGAAGAGGAGTGTTCAGAATTAGAGGAGGGACTTGGGGCTTGGGAGCTAGTCCTCAGGAACCTTTGGGTTACCCTTGAATGAGAAGCTTCTCTCCCATAAAAAGTTTTGGGGGTGACTCGGAACAGACAGAGCTGGCCTTGAATTTCTGCTGGGTGACCTTGGGCCTCTTGCTTGACCTCTCTGAGCCTCAGTTTCTCCAACTGGAGAGTGGTACTGATGGTACTGCCTTCACTGGGTTGCTGAGTGATTTATAGACTATGTCAGGTGTTGGGAAGCAGCGGACACAAGCCCAGAGCATAGTAGGTTCTTAACAGACATTTGCAGAGCTGAGAATGAAGTCGCTTCAGGAGATGCTGTGAAAAAATTTCTCAGCTTAGGATCTAAGAGGGAAGGGGAGGAGGAACCGTGTAGGCTTACAGGGCGGGCTGGTTCTTAATGTGGATCTGGGGGAGGCGGGGGCGTGTGCTGTGGGGGGTGTGAGGAGGAGGGGGCCCCTCTGCGGGGACCACTGAGTCACGAGGACATGTAAGCGACATGACAACCAGCAACATGGTAACCAGGAGACTAGCGGCGGTGGGAAATGGAGCTGGAGCAGTGTGTTGTGGGGGGGTGGGGGGGCAGGCAGGACCGGCAGCACTGGGCCTGGAGGGTCCGGGGAGCAGCCAGGCTGGCCCCTCAGAGTGAGGAGGGGAGGCCCTGAGCCCAGGTTGAGCCAGGGAGGAGGTGGGGGCTGGAGTCGAAGGAGGGAGGCATTTGGGGGTCTGCTGGGCAGGGGGCCTTCTCCCGCACCTCCCAGGCTCCTCGCTCCTCTCCTCCACATCTCCACTTTTCATGCCTCTCCCCCTAGGATGCCAAATTTGGCTCACGCAATCTGTCGTCTCTCTTCTGAGATTGGCACCGGGACCAAAGCTGAGTGCATTACATCAGCGCCGCTCCCCCTGCACGAGGAGAGAAGGAGAGGGAGGGACAGAGGGCTGGGGGCAAGCGGCCAACCCTCAACTTTCTTTCCTGTCTTCCTGCTCACTCTTCCCCCTCAGTCTCAGGTGTTGAGGGCTTCTGGAAGCCGCCAAGCCGGGCCTTGAGGCAGGATGAGGGTCTAATCATGGCGATCCCTGAACAGGGCAGGAGGTCAGACCGTGTTGCTGTCCCTCTGGCAGGGTGAGGCCCGGGAGGCAGGGAGCCTGGGTTCTGGACCTCAATCTGTCATTGCTTGGCCTGTGTGACCTTGGGCAGCCCCCTGACACAACCACCCTGGGCAGAGTCTACATCTGGATAGAAAACAGTTGGCCATTTGAGATCTTGGTGACTCTCCTGAAAACAGATGCCCTTGAGTCCTGCTGCTCTCTTGGTCACAGAGTAGGAGTTTTGAACTTTGGCTCTCTGTGACCTTGAGCAAGTGACTTCACTTCCCTAGGCCTCCATCTCCTCACCTGTAAAATAGGGCTGGCTGGGGTAGAGCCCTCAAAAGCACTGGATGTGAAAAAGGTAATAGACACAAAAGAGGAACATGAGGGAAGAGACAAGGTCTCTGGCTTGAAACCAGACACTTGGAGACCCCATGGCTCCTGGTACGCCAGCCTGGAGGTAGGGTGCAAGCTGAGCAGCCACTGACAAGACAGGGTTTCAATTCAGACAGAAGGGTTGGCACTTACATCATTGATCTGATAGTCTTATTTATTTATTTTGCAAAAATGAAAACTTAAGCCCAGAGAGGGAAGTAAACCCCACCAAGGTCACAGTGATGGTTTGGGGTTGGAAGAAGCAGAGCTGGGGCCTGAACCCAGAGCTGCTGGCTTCCAGCCCCAGCTGCAAGCAGAGAGACAGACAGGCACACACACGCCTCCTGTGGAAGGCTGAGTCCAGCCCAGACAGGACCCAGGAGCTCTAAGGAGCTCCAAGAGACCCTTGGTCCCTCCCTCCTCCCTGCCTGCTTCTTGGCTGTCCCACCCCCACCTTCTCTGACCATTAATCCCATCCCTTGCTTAGTCTATTTGAAAAGCTGTCTTTCAGACTAATTTTCAAGCCAGTTTCAGGCAGTTCCCGTCAGAGACAGGCTGGATTGGGGGTTAAGATGGAAGATTCTGGCCCCTTCTAGAAGATTCCCAGAGCTGGAGGTGCTTCTGTGGATGTTTTGTGAAGTAGTGAGCTCTTCATTCCGGGAGCTATTCAGGCAGAACCAGATGAGTACCTGCCAGGGGCCTGAGCTGGTGACTCCTGCTTTTTGGGTAAGGTTGATAACATCCTCATTTCCAAGATCTCCAGGGTCTCTGCTGTCCCCAGGAGGGGCTGGGAAGCAGCCCCGTCACTTACCGGCTTCCAGAAAGAAACAGCGTCGCACCAGACATCAAGCTAGGAGCCTTTATAAAAAGCCTTCTCATTTAACCCTCCCAGCAACCCCACAATGTCGAACCGAGGTCCCCGTGTTACAGATGGGGGAGCCACGGCTCAGAGAGTCTCTGTGATTTGTCCAAGGTCACACAGCAGGGAAGTGGAGGAGCCTGGATTTGAGTGCGGGCCAGTCCGATTCTCTGGGGCTGTCCCTGGGACTTCCTTGAGGAAGAGTGGAAAATGTCCCTCCCCTGGGCTGGGGCTTGGCAAGAGATGGCGTGTCGCCTCCACAACATGACACCCCCTCAGAGATCCTCTGAGGGCTCCATTCTGAAGACATAGAAATAGACATGCGCCTAGGAAGAAAACTCATTTTACAAAGGGGAAGACGGAGGCTCAGAGACAGCAAATGGCCTGCCCAAAGGTGACTGAACAGTTAGATTTGGGCCAGGGCTCCATCCCCTGCACTGGTGGCAAGGGGGGGTCTTTGGGCTGATGGTGGAGTGAGGTCTGGGGCTGGGGGTGCAGACTGTGGGTGGTTTGGCAGAGAGCTGCGTGCGTGGTTCTGGGCTAGGGGAGCCAGCCTTGGGAACAGGGAGAAGGGAGCAGGGAGAGAAACCAATGGGGACGTCAGGTCCACCTCTGTCCTCCCTGGTCCTGACCTGGGACTGCCCACAGCTGTCAGTGTCATACAACATGCAAGGTCTGGAGAAACCGTGGGTGGGACCTGTCTGGTGAGAGAGAGGGTCTTGGAGCCAGGAGCCATGGGTGTGGCTCCCTGTGTGACCTTAGATCAGTTCCTCACCCTCTCTGAGCTTGGTGGTCAAGAATCTGGACTGGGTGATCTGTGTCCACAAAGTAGCTGTGATTGGGCTGTCCTCTAGAAATGCTCCTCCCATTCCCACGAGGACCCTGGGCCCCCCGGCGAGGGGCAGGCAGGAATCCTGGGGATTGGCATAACCTTTAAGCCTCCTCAGCGACTCAGTCCTCCTTGGAGTGTGGGGGGGATCTCGGAGCGCAGCCCTTCTTCTCTTTTTCATCTTTATTTTTCTCCTGCTCCCTCTTCTTCTCGCTACGTGGGCTGATCGCTGCTCAAACTTTTAATTCAGATGGTAATTGAAATAATAATATGGGCTGAGGCCCCTCTGCTTGTGACGCTGCAGCTGGTGGAGCTCAGCTATGAATAGACCTTGAGTCACACACGCGCGCGCGCACACGCGCGCGCTCCTGCAGGCGCGCACACAAGGGACTGCCGGGGTGGTGGGTGGGGTGCAGCCAGGGGGCGGGAGAGCTCACGCTCCAGCTAGCTCTGGGTCTCGCCCCTCCGCCCCCGCCCCATTCCCAAGGGCCTGGGCCAGTTCTGCCCCCGCAGCCCGCCGTCTGGTCCCCATGTTGAACCTGACTTGGGCGTCGATGATTCTGACTGTTCACAGACCGGGAAACTAAGGCTCCGCGAGGGGGAGGGGCCGACTGGACACAATCGGAAAGCGACCAGACTCCGGTTTGAAACCGAAGGGGTTTGCCAGGCTCCCAGACCACTGCTTCTGTTCAGGACTCACAGGCCAGGCAAACCGGTGGGAGGAGCGCTGGGGTGCGGCCCCCAGGGCCCCCACCAATGCTTCCCCGTCTCATCCCCTCCCAACACACACACACCCCCTCTAACTCCTGCGCTCTCTGGCCCACTATCACACACACTTTCTCTCACATGCTTGCACACACTCACATCCGTTCACTCACACACTCATACATGTGAACGGCTCTGATGGATGGCAGCTGGGGTGACAGAGGTTTTCCCAGAGGTCCAGTTGCAGGAGCGGGACACGGTCTGATGTGCCAGGCTCTACACTGGACTTTATGTTTGTGATCTCACTTAATCCTCTGCAGCACCCTGTGAAGGCCATCACTCCCACTTCCCAGATGAGAAAACTGAGGCTCGGTGAAGGCAGAGTCTGCTCCAGGTCCAACAGGTGGAAAGAGCCGTGTGTTGTTTGTCCTGCTGGGAATGCACCCAGCCCGTTCTAGGCACCCTTCACCCCTCCATTTGGCCCCCGAGGGAAGGACAGTGCACCCTGTCCGGCCACGGCTCTCCTTCCTCTCCTTGCACCCATCCCCTCCCCACCCTGAGCCTGTGGCTACTTGGCCAGTCATTGACCAGCCCTACTCCAGATGCTGGGACATCTGGCCCATGAGCAGGGGGAGGCACCCATGAGGGGCACTGGCAGGTCAAGGAGCAGGGCTATCAAGAAAGGTGGGCCCTGGTGGTTCAGACCCCAGCTGGAGCTGTGTGGGGAGTCGGTGTTGCCATGGTGACCCATCACCCAGCAGCTTGGGTCTAGGCCTGCTTGGGTGGGCCTTGGTGTGGGGTCCGAGGGACTTCAGAAGGGCAGGGGCAAGGTGTGGTGGAGTATGGGTGCAGCTGGGCAGAAATAGCCCCTGGACAATGGAGGCCACTCTTCACCTTTACCCTGCAGCCTTGGCCTGCTCCTGTGTCTGTTTTTTCTCTAGCACTCTGCTGGGAGCCCAGAGACCACAGTGATTTGCCCAAGGTCACACAGCGAGGGTGAAAGAGTTGGGGCTGGACCAGAGCCCAGGACTCCTTCTGATTCCTTTGCCTCTCCCCTTCTAGGGCTGCCGACACCCCCTGTCTCGTGAGATGCTCCCTGTATCTACGCGGGGGATGAGCTGATCTCCTGGGGAAAACCCCTAGGTGGGAGAGAAGGGCAGGGGCAGTAGCCCCCCTTGTCACAGTGGGTGCAGCTGAGCAAAGAAGTTTGCCCAAGTCAGGTAGGCCTGGGACTGGATCACTTACTTGTTCCCAGTGACATTCACCAGGTCAACGTCCCCTGGGAACCTCTCTTTGCTCTTCTGTGTAAAGGGACAACCTCTGGTGATGGAGTGGAGTGGGGGGAGACCCTGGCTTTTTCCTTTTGCTAGCCCATCTGTTCTCGTGCCCACCCAGCCCCACCTGGACTACTAGAATCGGAGAGGACCTTAGCGAGGCCAAGGAGGAGGGGCTGTGTCCACCAGAAGGGGCTGATTCCATTTTACTGATGGGGAGATTGAGGCCTTCCGAGGGGTGTTCACCCAACCTTGTCTCAGAAGCAGAATCGGCACCAAGTTTTACCGTCTGGTGTCTGGGATGCCCCAGTGAAGTCTCTTTCCCACCCCACCCGGCAACTTCTCCCCAACTCCCACCCCACATTCCTGTTGGAGCCTCCCTTCTCCCACTGCAGCCCTGAGAAGTTTAGCCCTCCATCCCCAGCCTGGAAGAGCTAAGGTGTCACTCAGCCTGGGGCACAGATGGGATGGGGGTCAGAAATTTGGGAACTCCATGAGGCCACGCAAGGGAGGTGGCAGGCCCAGAGCTACAGGGGCCCTGCTGTGGGCGACATGGAGGGGGCAGACACGGCTGCAGTCACTCACGCATGGGCATCAGAGCCCCCCACACCCTTTTCAAGGGGAGCTCCCCACCTTCTGGGGCAGCCCACTTGTGTCTGGAAGGTTCAGCTAATTGCTACCTGCCTGGCCCTGTCGCCTTGGCTCTGACCCTGGGGCCCGAGGACTCCAGCCTATTTCCCTCCCAGAGGCAGACTAGCTCTCCCCTGCTCCCCCTGAGGCTGCACTCCTTTGGCCTCCGTGGTCCTTGTGGGTGAGGGACAGAAAATCTGGGTTTAAGTCCAACCGCACCCCTGAGCAGCTGTGTGGCCTTAAGCAGCCTTTCCACCCCTCCGAGCCTCCATCCCCTGACTCATTGGGTGGGCTGGCGCCCCTGCACCTGCGGGTCACCAGGGAGATCTCGTGAGCCTGGGAGTATAACCTGGCCTGTTGTGGACATGGGCTTCTGTGTGTCCTGCCCACTCAGTGGCCACTCTTGGCAGACTTCCAGGTCCTCAGCCATCACCTTCAGGCTCTGCTGCTCTGGCCATGTTGAGTGTCGGCACCTGATCTCTCCGCTAAGCCCTCCAGACCTGCTGGGTGGTGGGGGTGCAGGGCTGGCTGAGCACCAGCGCCGGGCTGTGCAGCTGCAGATCCTGAGGCCAGCTGACCTTGGAAAGAGCCTCTGTCTGGCTGGGCCCCAGGGCCACCCCCTAGACACAGGGCAGGAGCCGGGCCACAGGGAGGAGAGGGACCCGAGTGGAGCAGAGAGCAGGCCATAGCCTCGTGCTCAAGCTGGCCCAAATCCCTGAGATAACAGGCCAGGGGACAGCGAGAACAGACAGCCAGCCCTGGGAAGGACTTCTAGTCATCAGCTGCCTTAATAGCTTGGCACAGCCTCACTCCCCACACTCGAGGGAGCCGCTGAGAAGGGGCTGAGATCCCTATAATGGGAGGTGGGCAAGCAACTGCTCTGACATCTGTTGTAGGGGACAGCAGTGGGTTCTAACCCAGAACCGGGGAAGGGATTGGACCCAGAACTGAAGGATTGGACCCAGAACTGAAGTCACTCCTGTCTGGGCCACAGCACAGTGGTCCTATGACCGTAAGGATCTGACAGTCTTGTCCAAATATTCCCCCTTGGCCTCCAACAACTCACCCCACAGTTGTGCACCCCCACCCCCAAAAAAGCCCACAATCCAAGAAGTCACTCACAGCTTCAAGATAAGCTCTAGATCCCGTCTCAAACCATTCACAGCTCCTAAGCACCACGAAGGTCTGTGCTTTTCAACCTGTGTCCAGGTCCTGACCCGTTAATGGTTGTGAAATTGAGTTTGTGGGTCCACTATTTATTTTTTTGTTAATGAAATAAAAAGATTTCAAATACTTATATGCAGTGAGGGCAAATATTACTTTGTGATGCTCCTGTGCGTGCAAGTCACTCAGTCTTGTCCAACTCTTGGGACCCCATAGACTGTAGCCCGCCAGGCTTCTCGGTCCATGGGATTCTCCAGGCAAGAATACCAGAGTGGGTTGCCATATCCTTCTCCAGGGGATCATCCTGACCCAGGGATTGAACCTAGGTCTCCTGCATTGCAGCCAGACTCTACCGACTGAGCGAATAGGGTGAGGCTCCTATTTCAGCTTTTAAAATATATGGACCGTATTGTGTAACAAGTACAGTATGTTTGCTTTTACTCTGGGTCTTGATCAGAAAGTTGGAAAGCTTCTCCTCTGTGTAGAAATCTTGGAATTGCCACTGAGAAAGGCTTGAGTGTCCAGATTCTTTTTTTCTGGGATGTTTGGTTTCTGAGAATGTACTTGCCAAAAATTGCTGCTTTTCTCTCCTCAGACCTCTCTTTTTCCAGTAGCCCACTTAGCTCCAGGCCCCTGAGCCTCCTGGTTAATCATCCCACCCTGAGGCCTATGTCCCACTTGCTGCCCAGCCCAGCCCTGGTTCCCCTTTGGGGAATGTCTTTTGCTCCATGTCTTTCCGGGGACCTTCTCTCTAAGCCCTCTGGCCGTGAGGACCCTCTCCTCCTGTCTGCAGATACTTGTACACAGAACTCAGCAAAGCAGAGTGCTGTTGTATTCATTTTTTTCTCTCCGCACACAGTAGGTTGCTCAATAAATGTTTATTCATTCCACAATAATTTACAGAGTGCCCTCCGAGGGAAGGCACTGGACTGTGTTGGACACACACCAGGCAGGAGTTGTTGTAGAGTCACTAAGTCGTGTCCAACTCTTTTTGACCCCATGGACTGCAGCACGCCAGGCTTTCCCATCCTTCACCATCTCCCAGAATTTGCTCAAACTCAGGAACATTGAGTCGGTGATGCCATCTAACCATCTCATCCTCTGCTGTCCCCTTCTCCTGCCTTAAATCTTTCCCAGCATCAAGGTCTTTTCCAATGAGCTGGCTCTTATATCTGGTGGCCAAAGTATTGGAGTTTCAGCTTTAGCATCAGGCAGGAGGGCGGTTGCCATTCCAGCTCAGCATGTTTTTAGGGTGATGAAGGAATGAATAAATGGAGTCTGAAGTCTGGCCTCAGGAGCCAGCTCAGACGGTCTGACGGGTGAGCTTGTAGCTCTTTGCCTGCACATAGTAGGCATTCTGAGAGCGACAGTCCCTCGTGGCTGTGGATGAGCAGGACTGTTCCTACCGCTGTCTCTGGCCCTTCCGAGACCTGTCTGCCACTTTCTCCTGCTGGCCCTGCCTGTGGCCCATACCACCACTGCCCCCTCCTGTTCTTGGAGCTTCTCTTCTGGGCCTAGTACCTTGGGCACCCCGCTGGGAGGACACCTGGGGACACCTGCGAAGAAGCCAGTGCTCCATGAGAGCATGAGGCGCAGGCCAAGGCCCCAGACGTCCTGCCCTGCTCCAGCACCGCGGAAGGTCTCCTTCTGGTCCCCGCTCAGAGGCCACCTCCACTGAGAGGTTCTCCCTGACTCTGGTGACAAAAATAGCTCCTCCTGGTCACGTTCTGTCACATCACCCTCCTTAGGTCCTTTACGGGAATTATGACAAGCTGAAATTATCTTGGTTTTGGCAGTCGTCGGATGTTTATAAATTGTCCCCGTGTGCCAGGCACTGGGGTTCGGGGTGAAGCGGAGGGTGGAGGTCCCTCAGCACTTGCAGAGACTGCGGGTGAAATAGGTTTGGATCAGACAAACGCTGTGCGGAAGATCAGGACGCAGACGGAGAGCACCTGGGGGACCTCTCAGAGGAGGCAGCCTTTGAGTCAAGACTGGAATGGTAGGAAGGTACGAGCGGGGAGTCTCGGAGGATCTTATCCAGAAGGGGCAGCCAATGTACGGACCCAAAGGGACAAGAAGGAAGACCCGCGCGGGCATGAGGTCAGGGTGGGAGTGGAGAGGGGAGATCAGAGGGCAGGAGGGCTCGGTAAGAAGCAGAGCTTCACGCTGAGGAGTGACGTGGGTCCTCAGCCCGTGCGGAGACAGGATTGCATGGGGAGTGGAGGCAGGAGGCTCAGAGAGGACCCCACGGGGTTGCCCGCGGGGGTGTGGCTGGCTGCAGGGAGGGCGCTGCAGGCTGGATGGACTCAGCGTGGGGCCCGAGTCTGGGCCTCAGTCCCTCCCTTCACCCGCTGGGGCAGCTCCTGAACTCCCGCGGGTACGGTGGGGAATGAAAATAGCAGCACCCAACTCTGGGATGTCATGAGGGTCAAAGGAGCCTCCAGGGCTTGGCCCAGAGTAAACACTGTTTTAATTGCTCAGTCGTGTCCAACTCTTTGCGACTCCAGGGACTGCAGGCCACAGGCTCCTCTGTCCGTGGTTTCCTTCTCCAGGGAGAGTAAACACTAAATGTTGGTTATTGTGCTGTTATCCTGATGCTTGGGTTTGGGGAGGGTTGAAGGTGTGATGCCTGAGCGGCCCCCAGGAGGTCACAGACTGAGATGGGGAAGGCAGGGGAGGGGCGATCCTCCCATCTTGGCTGTGCTGGGTTCGCGATGCCTCCTGACCCTGGAGCAGGAGCGGAATCTGCTTGTTTTGGGAGGGCGATCAGGGCCAGGTGGTATCTTAAGTGGAGGCTGAGCCTGGACACTGAGTGGGTTCTGAACAGAGAGGCTGGGAGGGGGTGACCCGGAGAGAGGCCCTCAGACCTGGAAGACTTGAGGAGGGCGGCAGGGGCGAGCCAGTGGCCTCCGTGAGAACCACTGGGAAGACCATGGGCTCTCAGGAGGGGCTGTGAGGGGCTGTGGAGAGAGCTGGATGACAAGTCATCCCCTTCAAGACGGGTCTATGCACAGCTGATAACCCTTTACCCTCCAAGGTCATTTTTCACCTTTGCAACATGCCCATGAAGTGGGCGTTATCCCTCCCCTTTTTATGGAAGCAATTCAGAGAAGTTAAGACGTTTTTCCACGGCCAGTCAGCACCTAAGTGAAGCGTTTGTTCTCTCCCCTTCCGGGATCACAGTCCCTTTCGAGGACCTTATGAATGCTATGACCCTTCTACACATATGTACATACCAATTTGAAAGTTTTCTATGTGTCTTTTTTTTTGTTGTTGTAGGTGATACATTCAAACGGTTCTAAAATTAAAAAGACACAAACAGGAATACAGTGAGAGTTCTCCCTCCCACCCCTTCCCCAGCTACCTGCTTCCCCTCCCTGGAGGCAGCCCGTGTCACCTGGGTCTCCATCCACAGACAAGCCCAGACGAGTAAATATGTGTATCTATAAATTTCTTCCCTCTCCTTTTTTGTACAAATGGTAGATACTATACTCAGTGTTCCCCATGGTCGCCTTTTTTTTCACTTAAAAACACATCTTAGAGACCCACACGGCTCCTGACCGGCCTCCCCCTCCTTTTTTCCTGGCTACGTGGCACGCCATCCTGTTTGGGCAGCTTCCAGTCTGGGCCGGGCACACCCGGCACCTGGCTCCTCGAGTGCCTGACTGACTGCAGGCCCTGGTCCCAGGAGCCCACACAAGTGTCACCGGCAGTCCTGTGGCTCTCCGAAGCCACCCGGGGTGGCCTCTGCCGAATTACCCCTGGCACTCAACTCTGATCCCCTTACCCACCCCCGCTACACACACCTCTTCTCAGGTTTGGCCTGTGAGCCCCGTGGAGAATCCAGAGAATCCTGTGTGAGCCAAGGGCATCAGCCCTGACTCCCACAAGTCTGAGAGACCTACCTGCCCAGCCCCAGCTCCTGGAGATGTGTTTGCTGAGCAGCCAAGGATGGGACAATGCAGAAGGGGCTGGTCATGGGGACAATGGGGGAGGGGCTGGCCAGGATCTCCACCCCTACCCTGGCTGGGGAGCTGGGGTGGGGAGGGCAGTCGTGGGCTGTCCTAAAGTCACCTCTGCTCCTGCCCCCTGCCTTCCCCTCCTCCCTCAGCTCTGCCCAGCACCTTGCCTTCTCCTCTGCCAGTGAGGAGTCTTCACCTGTTTTTGGCTGGGAAGAGAGAATGTGTCCCAATGGGGAAGGCAAGTGGGGCCACTGGCTTTGGTGGGCTGGGCTGGTCTGGTCAACTGGTCAACTCTGTTCACCTCCCTCCTTCTCCCGGCTTCAAGGGCCCCACTATCCTCACATTCCCCTCCCTCTGCCTCTTGGCCTCCATCTGCTTAGCCAGGTTCTCGTTGACGTGCAGGAGATGCTTGGGGCTGGGTCTCAAGCCCCCCTCTCTTCTCATCCAGCATTCCTGCCCAGGAGATCTCATCCACTCTCACACCTTACAACCTCCCCGAGGTGTGCCCGTCAGATGAGTCTCCTGGACTTCCCCATGTGGCCATTCCAAGGCCACTGCACACTGGGAACTGTTGCTCCTTAGACCTGGTCCTCTTTCAGCATCTCACCATCACCTATTCCTGACACCCCTCTTCCCTACCCTCCACGTAGCCCACCCCCACAGCCTGGGGGCTCTTTGTCCAGAATGTGACCTGGTCTGTTTACTTCTCTCGAGCAATACTGCCACCACCCTCGCAGCTCCAAGCCGCCCATCATCGCCCACCTGGGCAGCAGCAGTAGCCCTGTTGCCGACCTCCAGCTTCCACTGTGCCCCCCACAGCATCCTGGCACATCTCATCCCCCAGTATGTGGGCACACTGGGGCAGCGGTGGCCTCTGAGGCCAGATAAGGGCAGGGTGCCACTGGGGCCATATTGAGGGTTTTTTTTTCTGAAGCCCAGTGGTGGGTACACAAGGGTCTATTATAATGACTGCTTATCCCTAGTTGTCTTAAAGATGTCATGTGAAAGTTTAAAGGATCAAACCAGGCAGAACCTGACCGCCTGCTGTTTCCCATAACCATGAGGGTGAGTTCCACAGCCCTGCACCCCTCTCCCCGGGGCCTCCTCTGGGGCAGCTCTCCTTCCTCTGGCTCACTTCACTCCTGCTCTCTGGTCTTGCTGCAGATTCTCTTTCTGGAATGTTCTACACCTACCTTTCACACAGACACACAACTCTCTGGATTGTCTTGGCTCCCACCTACTCCTCAGGTCTCAGTTTTAAATGTCATTTTCTCAACGAGGCCTTCAGGGACCCCCATCAAAGCAGGGCCCCGTTGTCTTCTTTCTCACATCGCCCCATACTTTTCCTTCAATCATCTCGCTATAATCCATGGCTGCCGCCTAGGCAAATGCTTGTTATGGGTTACGCAGAAGCTGGATGAGTCCACGCGGTGCCTGACCCGAGGCAAGTGTGCAGTAGGAGTGAGTGCCCTTGAGGGATGAGCAGGCAGCAGAGAGAGTCCCTAGAAGCCACAGCAAGGCCTTGGCTCCCCCACTAGTGAGGGAGCTGAGGTTGTTCTGGGAAAGAGAAGCCTTTGGGGATCCGCCTTCAAATTCCTATAAGGAAGAGGACAAAAGTGTTTAAGGGGCCTCTTTGGTGGGACTGTCTGGCCAACAGAAGGGGTTCCTTTGGGGGTAGGGAGCCGCCCATCAGTCATGGAAGGGGCCAGGCCTCGGCAGTTCAGCAGAGGGCATCCCTGCATGTTAGAGCTGGGCCCTTGGATCCTCCTGCCACTTGGCCATGACTGGAAGGCCCATCTGGACATTCTGGGGAATTCGCTTTCCAAACTTGCTCACCGGATGGCTGAATGGTTGGAGGGAGAGGCGGGGTGCAGAGCTGGAGGAATGAGCCAGTTCGCCCCACACTGCTCAGACCTGGCCAGGCTTGAAGTCAGGGACCCAGATCTTGGCTCCAGCTTGCCCTCTGACCCAGTTTCCCCTTTCCCGACAAGACTGAACTGGACAGAACTCGGCACGAAGAAGGGCAGGAGGGATAAATGCTTACTAAGTGGAAGAGACTTTTGATGTGACAGCGTTATTCCAAGGCCAGGAGAACAGACTGTCTAACGGATGTGCACTGGCATCGACTTCTCGGGTCCAAATCCTGGCTCTACCACTTGTGAGCTGTGTGACTTTCGGCAATTTGTGGAACCTTTCTGTGCCTTGGTTTTCTTACTTCTAAAGCAGGGACAGGGAATTTCCCGGCGGCCCAGTGGTTAGGACTCACGCTTTCACTGCAGGGGACACAGATTTGATTCCTACTTGGGGAACTAAGAGCCCGCAAGCCACGAGGTGTGGCCAAAAAAAAATTAAAAAAATAAATAAAGTAGGGCTGAAAATGGAAACTTCCTCTGAGGTCACGGTGAGGACGGCAGGAATTGATCAGCGTAAAGCACTCAGAACAGTGCCCGCCCAGAGCAAGTGCGTACTAACTGCTCTGTGTGGATTTTGCTCCGTCACACCGTGCCCAGTGGGGGAGGGACTGCGCGTGCAGTGGGATTTCGGGGTACCAAAGAAGGTGTGGGGGAGGAAGAGCATTTCTTGAGTCCCCACAGTGTGGCCTGCACTTTTATGACAGTTGACAATCTGCTTCTGGCCCTCAGGACACCACCCTGCAAGGTAGGCGTTCCTACGTTCCTTTGCAAATGAAGACACTGAAGCTTAGAGGTCAAGGATCCTGCTGGTGCCAGACAGGACTGAGCCTGCTTCCCGCCCAGCTCTGTGAGAGTCTGAGGCCACTGCTCTTATTCACCTGCTCCCTCGAGCTGGTGGAAGAAAAGTTGGATGGGGCCACGTGATGGTGCCGGGTGGGCTGCAGGGCAGGATGTCTGAAATCCAGGGATGGAGTTTCAGAAAAGGACTGTTTGTATCACTTATCAACCTCTTACTCTGTGCTGGGCACCTGTGCATGATCCCATTTACTCCTCAGTGAGGCATACTATTCGTCCCATTAAGGATGTGGCTCGCAGGGACCAGAGAGGTTAAGTAACTTTCCCAAGGTCACACCGTCGGAAAATGGCACAGAGACTCCAGAGTCAGAGTCACTGCCCTGGGAAGGGGAAGGTGTGGGATCTCAAGACTCGTCAAGAGAAGATAGTTCAACCTCTTGGGGGCCTGCAGAGCAGGACAGGGGCCTGCAGAGGGCCGTGGGCAGGACGGGACACTCTCCTACGCCCTCAGTGCCTCTTACTCTTGGAGGCACTGAGCTCAGCTGCCTGCATTAAGTCTTTTCCCTCCTCCAAATCTCTGGGTGTATATGATTAAAGGACAATCCCCCAATCCCTCAACCAGATAGTCCAGGCCTGAGAGGCCTCAGTCAGAGCTGGGGTAGAGGGAGGCCCTGTGCCCCTCAGAGGGCTGGGAAATGGGACAGTGGTGTTAATTCCTCCCACCTCGCCCAGGGAAATTATACCTCCCACCCCAGCCCTGCACCACCCGCATTGCCCTGTGGGTTCGCCCTCTGGAGAAGAGTCAGTCTCCCCTCCAGGTCCAAGAAGGGCTCGTGGCAGGGGGAGGCTGCTTCGACTCAGAAGCACCCGCCCCATCGCCTGCCTAATTACAGACACTGTGCTGGGTCCTTCTCTCATTCCGCTTCCTTCTTCCCCACTCCCCGGCCGCAGAGCTATTACGGTCCCCCATCTTACGAATGGAGAGAAGGAGCCCCTGGCTGGAATAGTTAGTGGTGGAGCCGGGTCTTGAAGCTGGGTTTCTGGTCTTCCAGGCCAGAGTTCTTACCTCATCCTCGTCATCATCATTTTCATCTCATCTCATTCTTTGCGTTTTACCCGGAATGCCCTGTTGACCCCTCAGCCAATGTTTTTATTATATACGTGAGGTAGGCATTGTTAGCATCTTGTTCATTTTGCATATAAGCAAACTGAGGTTCACAGAGGACATGCTAGAAGGCTGACAGAACTGAGTCCAAGAGCCTAACATGCTGGTTAAAGCCCCAAATGTGAGGCTTTAACCAGCCCATGTTTTCATACAGTTGAAGAGAAGTTGAGTGACGGCCAAGGGGCTGCAAGGAAGCAGGGCTGGCAGCTGGCAGTGCAGCCTCAGAAGACTTCAGAGAACAGGGGGGCTCGGGCTGAGCCTGGAGGGCTGGGGAGAGGCACGAGGGGGTCTGGGTTGCATAGGGCATCGTGAGAGGTGATTGGAAGGCCAGAGGCTGGGAATCAGGGTGAGCCAGGGCCTGGAGCCAGCGGGCTTGAGTCAGAATCCTGGTTTTGCCTCATCTGCTGTGTGACCCCCATCTCTACTCCCCCATCCCCACCCCACCCCCAGCCTGTGATTCTTCAGCTGGGAAGAGAAATAATTGCCCTGCTTGTTGCTGTGGTAGGTGCTTAATAAATACTTGTTAAATTAACAAAGAGTTGCAGTGATGCTTCAGTGAGAGAGACCAGGCAGCGCCTGGCATAGAGCTGGCACTTCCAGAGTGTTCCTTCTCTGAGGGTGGCCACCAAGAAGGATGGCAGGTTCAGCAGGGCCCATGCTGAGCTGTGTGACCGCGGGCCGGTGCCTTCACCTCCCTGTTGTCCCACTGACACCAAAGGGATGCCCAAAGTCCTGCCGTTGGGCTAGTGTGAGTCGCTCAGTCATGTTTGACTCTTTGTGACCCCATGGACTGTAGTCCACCAGTCTCCTCTGTCCATGAAATTCTCCAAGCAAGAATACTGGAGTGGGTTGCCATTTTCTTCTCCAGGGCCGTTGGGCTAAGGGCTCCCTATATCCAGGCTTCTGCCCCCCCACCTCCCTCCCACATCTTGGGGCTGAGTGCACCCGCCTGCCCTGGGTCTCAGGACCCACTGCTGCTGCTGTCTGGGGCCGGAGGGCCTGCATGATCTGCCTGCAGACACCACTGTGACTCCCACGAGGGGCAGGGTGCTCGTGGGGAGACTCACCCCACAGCCTGCCTGGGCTGCTGGAGCCTGCAGGAGCTGCTGCCACTTTAGCAGCTTCTCTTTTTTTTGCAAAAGGAGTTGTGGGCAAGGAGGGAGCATTCAGTGTCGTAAAATCATAAGGAAAGCCTAAGAGGACACAGGGGCCGGGTGGTCCTCCTGCCTCTCCGGACCCCCTGGCAGGCAGGGTCCAGCCCTCCTTAACTCCCTAGGAAGGGGCAGGAGAGCAAGCTGACAACCCTGCTGGTCACCTTCACTCCCTCCCAGAGGCTCAAGTGTCTGCCAGCTGCCAACTCGCGTGCTGCAGCCCTGCTCTCAGCCTCAGTTTCCCTAGTTGTCTAGGATCCAGATGTTCACCCCATAGCGAACTTAACCGACCCACCAAAAAAGTAACTTGCACAGCATTGTCGATGCTCCACTTTGCCAAGAAAGGACATTACATTAAAAAAAAAAGCAACCAGCATTTCCCATCTCCATCATTTCCCCAAAAGCAAGAACATTCACCACGAAAGATGTTGCAGGCTGCACTCTTAGAATAAAGGACAGGAAAGGCAGGAAGCACCCAGTGGGGAGGGGATGGGCTTGTCCCAGATCACCCAGGGAGGCAGCCAGGGGGCCAGCCCTTAGGGCCCCCATTCTGGAAATTCTGTTCTCCAGAGCGTGCTCATGAGCTACATTCGGTGCAAGTGGGTAAGACCAGCTCCCTGCCTTCCAGAAAAGTACACTTAACTGTAGCCATGGTGCAGGCACCTGAACAGCCAGGGTTCTCTTTCTCTCTCTTTTAATCAAGTATCTATATTCGGAGGGGGGTGGTACCCAATTGTCAATGACCGTCGCCTCTCTCCCATGATCTGTGGCCCTTTCTCTTTCATACTTTTTCCCTCTGGCCCTTGTGCCTTCGCTAGGAAGACCCGTGTGACAAGTGAGGGACAGAAAAGCTGGCCATCTTCTGGCCTCAGTGATCCGCGGGCACTCTCCAAGTGTCGGACTCGTCGCTTTGCGGTGATCCTGGTGCCGGCAACACAGCGCAACCCGCCCCCAGCTCCCACCCGGGCTCCTGCAGGGGCTGCGGTGACGGGGCAGCGGTGTATCTGGACGGGTCACTGCAGACGAGGGGCTGGGCCTCTCACCAGCCCAGGGTCTTCAGGGGCACACGCCACACACCGGCTCCCGGAGGTGGAGGGTGATGGGCCTGGGGGCAGCACCTGCTCTCGGTGTCTGCTTTCCCAGCCCCCCAGGAGTGGACGTTTCTGATCCCGAGCTGATGCACCCGGCGGGGGTGGCCCAGGGTCTAGCCTAGGGCAGGGGCTCGGGAAATGGGGTGCTGTGACCGAGAGAGGAGGCGCGGGGCCTGGAGATGAGAGTCCCCACCGGGCTACCGTGTGGGGCTGGGGCTGGAGGACCAGGCTGATGGGAGAGTGGAGCTGATGGGAGGGCGGGGCTGATAAGAGGGCGGGGCCTATGAGAGGGCGGGGCTGATGGGAGGGAGGGGCTGATAAGAGGGTGGGGGCCGACGAAGCGGGGCTGATTAGAGGGCGGGGCTGGGGCTGCGTTGAAGTGGAGGATGTGAGTGTAGAGGGTGGGGAGCATGGGGGCACGGACATGCGGAGCCTCTTCCTGGGGCTTGACTGAGACTCCTGTCACTTCCACTCAGGGATGGGAAACAGCGGGCATCGCTGGAGCTGGAGCGGGGAGCGCCCTCTCCTGCAGGACCAGAGGAATCCCCAAGGTCAGGGCCAGTCCCTTTGGGCAGCAGACAAGGCCCGCAGCTCCGCGGGCCCTGTTGTGGCCTCGGGCAGGACTCTCACTGTCTCTGGGCCCCACCATCCTCAGCCAACAAAGCTCAGATCACTGCTCTCTGTTCCCTCTAGCTCTATTCTGCAAGGCCGCGGCCACTGGGTCCAGGGCCTGCCTGGCTGGACTGGGGCCCTCTCTTCCCACACCCCACACCCTACCCCAACCCCCTCCAGGGAGGAAGCTCCTCTTTCCAGGAGCACCTTGACCTTCCAGGAGTGGGATTGAGGTGATCGCCCACAGCTGGCCCAGCTGCTCTGGGACCCTTAGCAAGTTCATCCCAGCTCTGAGCTTCCTTGCCTCAGATGTAAAATGAGGGTTTTGTTGGTTTTTTTTTGGCGGGGGGGGTTGCTGTGCTAAGTCTTCATTGCTGCCCGCTGCCCAGCTTTTCTCTAGTTGTGATGAGCAGGGGCTACTTCTAGTTGCAGGGCTCAGCTTCTCATTGCAGTGGCTTCTCTTGTTGCAGAGCATGGGCTCCAGGGTGCATGGGCTTCAGTAGTTGTGGCGGAGGGCTCAGTAGTTGCGGTTTCTGGGCTCTAGAGCACAGGCTCAGTAGTTGTGGTGCAGGAGCTTAGTTGCTCCGAGGCATGTGGGATCTTCCTGGACCAAGGATCGAACCTGAGTTTCCTACACTGGTAGGTGGATTCTTTACCACTGAGCCACCAGGGAAACCCCAAAATGAGGGTCTTGAAATCACTCATCTGGAAACCCTTACTTTGGGCTCTGGTTCTTTCTGTGGTGCTCATGGAGGCATTGGCAACAATGAGAGAAAGTGAAAAGGGACATATTTAGTGAAGGAAGACTTCCCTGAAAGCCATTTATAGCCTAGGAGGTACATCTGGCCCCCAATCCCTTTAGAACTACCACCTGGAGCCCTGGCCATTGGGATGCTAGGGGGGTAGCAGAGAGGGGCTGACTCTCAACTAAAACCAGGACCTCTTAAGGACTGGCATTGCCCACCCCCATTCATTACCTGTGAGATCTTCAGACCCATGGGTCTCACTGGTCCCATTTTCCAGATGAAGAAACTGAGGTTCAGAGCTGTCAAGTAACTTGCCCAAGTTACATGGTGGATCTGGGACTTCCAGGACTGGGGGGGTCCAGGGAGCTCATTTTAAGGGGGGGAAGAGAGATGAACCCAGAGTCATGGTGGGGTGACCGTGGGGATGGGGGGGGGGGCAGGGCTCGCTCTCCCTGGGCTGAGAGAGGGAGTTTCTCCTGGGAAGAGGCAGGCGCTGAAGCCGTTGATCTCTAAATTACAGCGTTGGCGCGCACCGGTTGCTGCGGCAACCGAGTTGTCCTGAACCGGGGAAGTGTATAAACATTGCCACAGATGCACAATTAGATCAGGAAGAAGAATAGAACAGAAAATAGAAACTTCCAGCCTTATATAATTCTGGGCCAAAACGTTACTAGGAACCCGGGCCTGGGCCCAGCCCCAGCCCTGCCAGCCAGCTGGGGCCCTGGACAACACCATCTCTCTCTTGGGGCCCCATGGAAGGCAGAGGTGATGGCGGGGGGTGGGGGTCTGCCCTCCATGGGCCAGCTGGTACACCCACCACCCAGCAGGGTGAGAGGCCGCCTCCACTGAAACAGCTGGGGATGCTGACAGGCAAATCCTACCTCTCACCAGCTTCCTCCTGCTCCCTGGGAAGCGGGAAGGAAGGCAGGAGGCACTGGCTTTCACAGAGCACCTAGTCTCCTTGGGTTCCTGTGAGGCAGAGTTTTCATCCCCATTTTACAGATGAGGAAACTGAGGCTCAGAGAGTAGAAATGAGTTGTCTGCAGTTATATACATAGCTAGGTGGTAGTAGTTTGATGCCTCCCTCCTCCCCCGCACCCTACCCCAGGTCTCCACACAGTAAACTCAGTGATAATGACAGCACCTGGGGGCTGAAGAGTTAGACCCTCCTGGATCTGGACCCACTTACCTGCTGTGTGGCCTTGGATAGATCACTTTTCCTCTCTAAGCCCCCATTCCCTCACCTGTGATATGAAATAGGGATGCCTACCCGGGGGTCAAAACTCAGAGCTCCCCTTCCTTCCATCTTGACCACCACTTTGGAGTCTTCATCCACCGCAGCTCCCGACAAGTCTGGGGACAGGATAGGAACTGAGGTGGGGCTGTGGGTCCCAGTGCTACCCAGAAGAAACTTCTGCATTGAAGGGACTGTCCTGAACCTGCTCTGTCCGGCATGGTAGCCAGTAGCCACACATGGCTACTGAGCCCTTGAAATGTGGCTAGTGCAACTGGGCAACTGATGCTGACATTTTATTTAATTTTAACTGAATGTAAGAGGCACAGGTGGCCAATGGCTGCTGAACTGGACAGGACAAGGGAATGTCCAGCCCTTGAGAGACCCAAAGGCAGAGGCTGAACACAGGGAGGGGAGCGGGACCCAGAGCATTCACAACAGCCTCTGTTCAGGGCCAGTGGGATGATCGGTGGGGGGTGGTGCTGAGATGGGCATCCAGAAGCTCCTGGAAAGAAAAGGAAGAGCAATCAAAGGAGGTTCTGGCAGGGGGATGACGGGCAGAGGGTGCAGCAGGAAGGGCTGGGACTCGGACCAGAATCCCAGTGGCCTCAGCTACTGGTCCAGCAGGCCCCAACCCTGGAGCTGGGCTGGCCACAGAGGCACTTTCTCGCTGTCGTCAGAACCATCTTAACATTCTGCCCGAGTGGTAAAGGAAACTTTGGGTCCTAGTCCAGGCTTTTCCCCTCCTGGGCATCTTTGGGCAGGTTCCTTGCCACCCTGGAACCTGGGTCCCTGGGGGCATTTGGAGAGCCGTCCCCCACAGTACCCACTCGCTCCCTGGCACCTCACGTGTCTGGCTTCTCCCCTGCAGGCCCCGCGTCTTCCCAGGTGACCACGCCGGCTTCAGGACATGCACGGGCACAGCCGCAACGGGCAGGCCCACGTGCCCCGGCGGAAACGCCGGAACCGCTTCGTCAAAAAGAACGGCCAATGCAACGTCTACTTCGCCAACCTGAGCAACAAGTCGCAGCGCTACATGGCGGACATCTTCACCACGTGCGTGGACACGCGCTGGCGCTACATGCTCATGATCTTCTCCGCGGCCTTCCTCGTCTCCTGGCTCTTTTTCGGCCTCCTCTTCTGGTGCATCGCCTTCTTCCACGGTGACCTGGAGGCCGGCCCGGCAGGGGCCGCGGCGGGGGCCCCAGCGGGAGGCAGTGGAGCCGCACCCGTGGCCCCTAAGCCCTGCATCATGCATGTGAATGGCTTCCTGGGCGCCTTTCTCTTCTCGGTGGAGACGCAGACGACCATTGGCTACGGGTTCCGGTGTGTGACAGAGGAGTGCCCGCTGGCGGTCATCGCCGTGGTGGTCCAGTCCATCGTGGGCTGTGTCATCGACTCCTTCATGATTGGCACCATCATGGCCAAGATGGCCCGGCCCAAGAAGCGGGCGCAGACGTTGCTGTTCAGCCACCACGCCGTCATCTCGGTGCGCGATGGCAAGCTCTGCCTCATGTGGCGCGTGGGCAACCTACGAAAGAGCCACATCGTGGAGGCCCACGTGAGGGCCCAGCTCATCAAGCCCTACATGACCCAGGAGGGCGAGTACCTGCCGCTGGATCAGCGGGACCTCAACGTGGGCTACGACATCGGCCTGGACCGTATCTTCCTGGTCTCGCCCATCATCATTGTCCACGAGATCGACGAGGACAGCCCGCTGTATGGCATGGGCAAGGAGGAGCTGGAGTCAGAGGACTTCGAGATTGTGGTCATCCTGGAGGGTATGGTGGAGGCCACGGCCATGACCACCCAGGCCCGCAGCTCCTACCTGGCCAGCGAGATCCTGTGGGGCCACCGCTTCGAGCCAGTGGTCTTCGAGGAGAAGAGCCACTACAAAGTGGACTACTCGCGCTTCCACAAGACCTACGAGGTGGCTGGCACGCCCTGCTGCTCAGCCCGGGAGCTGCAGGAGAGCAAGATCACCGTGCTGCCCGCCCCGCCGCCCCCGCCCAGTGCCTTCTGCTACGAGAACGAGCTGGCCCTCATGAGCCAGGAGGAAGAGGAGATGGAGGAGGAGGCTGCGGCCGCTGCCGCCGTGGCTGCGGGCCTGGGCCTGGAGGCGGGCTCCAAGGAGGAGGCGGGCATCATCCGGATGCTGGAGTTTGGCAGCCACCTGGATCTGGAGCGCATGCAAGCCACCCTCCCGCTGGACAACATCTCCTACCGCAGGGAGTCCGCCATCTGACCTCTGAGCCCGCCCTCTTGCTTCCCGCAGGAGCCTCGCTGGGGGGTGGGCTGCCAGGACACCCTCTCCACACTCAGGACAGAACTCACCCTGGCTCCGGACCTTCTGGAGGGACCTGGGGGCTTCAAAGACTGGGAGAGCCCTTCCTACTAACTCCAGAACCCAGGCCTGGGAAAGGGCCAGGACACCCTTGGTCTGGTCGGCCCGATTCCCCAGCACCTACCCACTGGCGAGCTCAGGAACCCCAGACCCCTGACCCTTTCCCCACCGACCCTTCAAGGACATTCCCCCTTTGCTCTCAGAACCTTGGGGAAGGCGTCTGGACTGTTGGGGGGTGGGCATCTTGGGGTTCTGGGGTGGGCCACTGGCTAGTTTGGGAGGGTGGGAGGGGGGTGCGTTTCTTCTGCATGACTGTGGTCTGTTGCTCATGACTTTCTTTTGTAAATATCTATAAATGGAAAGATGGAGGCACCGAATCCACCTTCTGCCATGTGTACCCGCAGGACTAGGCGGTGCAGGCCCTCTCTGGGCACCCTGCCCCCTCCCCGCCCAGCTGGCTGGTCCCTCGAGGCCCTTAGAGCCAGCTGCCTTGGCCCCTGGATAGTGTTGGGTTTGGGTGCAGAAGTGGGACCCCAAGGAGCAGGATAAGGGCCGTCCCTCCCTGCGGTCCCTCTGGGCCCATAGGCCCAGCCCAGATCGACAATGGAGTTTGTAACTATATATTTTTAATAAAGTATATGGTCCATTAGGGGTGGGCTGGTTGAAAACGGAGGGTTGGGAAGAAGAGACAGAGAGAAAGAGGGGCAGAGAGAGATCAGCATGATGTGTGTCTCTGTGTGGTATGTGTGTGCGTATGGGGTGTGTGTGTGTGTCATGTCTCTGTGTATGAAGTATATGTAAGTGTGGTATGCATGTGTGTGTGTATGGTGTGTGTGTATATGTATGTGTGTGTGGTATTGTATTGTATATGTGTGGTATGTATGTGTGTGTGGTGTGTATGTGTGATATGTATTTGTGTATGGTGTGTATGTATCTGTGTATTATATATGTGTGGTATGTATGTGTGTACGGTGTGTATGTATGTGTGTGTTATATGTATGTGTGTGTTGTATGTGTTGTATATGTGTCGTATGTATGTGTGTATGGTGTGTATGTATGTGTGTGTGGTATTGTATTATATATGTGTGGTATGTATGCATGTGTGGTATGTATGTGTGTATTATATATGTGTGGTATGTATGTGTGTATGGTGTGTGTGTGTGTGTGTTATATGTATGTGTGTATGGTATGTATGTATGTGTGTGTTATATGTATGTGTGTTGTATATGTGTGTATGGTGTGTATGTCTGCGTGTGTTATATGTATGTGTGTGGTATGTGTGTTGTGTATGTGTGTATGGTGTGTATGTGTGTGTGTGTGTGGTATGTATGTGTGTATTGTATAGTTGTATATGTGTGTGCCCTTTTCTGAGAGACTGACCCTTGGAGAGAACTTTGTCACCTGCTGGTCTCCTTTCTGGGAGCCGGTGGAAAGGATCCTAAATGGGCATAGAAGGCCTGAGTGGGCTTGAGTCAGACCTTTGCTATTAACAAGCTGTGTGGCTGTCAGCAAGTTGCCCACCAACTCCTGGCCTCAGTTTCACTCTCCGTAGAATGGAATGAGCCGTCCTTTCAAGGGACGATGGGCATCCTGTGTGGATGCCAGCCAGCCCTTTGTAACTCAGGGGAAATTGGCAAGGACCTACTTGGTTTACACCCTCGAAATACACACACACATGGTGCCGGGCTGACGAGCTTGACTGCGGGACACTGTGGCCAGAAGGGCGCTGGGGGCAGCTGGGAAGCGTGGTCATAGTTGGGCTTGGTCTCTCCTCACTGTGGGGCCTTGGATGGGCCTCTTCCCTTCTTCAGGCTTCGGTTAGCTTGTGCTGTGTAACAGGCCACCCTAAACATAAACAACACTGGTTTATTCTTTCTAAGGTTGTGTGGGTGGGCTGGTGGGAGCTCCTCTCCTGTTTCTGTGGGCTCACTCCAGCAGCCTTGCTTAGCATGGAGGTCAGCCAGGCCACAAGGTCCTCACTCACTCGCATGTCGGGCAGTAGGTCTCACTGCCGGCCTGGGGGCCTCGGTTCTCCTCCATTGGCCTCTCCTCCTTCAACAGGCTACACCAGATCACTTCACGGAGTCTTGGGGCAGCAGTCGAAGAGGGTGAAGGCAGCAGCTGCAAGGTCTCTTGAGTCTAATCTTGAACTTGTATAACGTCACTTCCATGGCATTTTATTCGCTAATCCAGGTCACGATTCAAAGGGTAGGAAGTTGACTCCGTCCTCTGGGAGCACGGTCAAGTCCCTTGGCAAAAGGCATACACACCAGGTGGACCTGTGACCATCCCTGCTAGTCTATCCCAGAATCTTTGAGTTGTATGTGCCAACTGTGTGCCCAACATTCGGGGTACAAGGAAGCAGAGGGCACCCTCCTTGTTCCCAGGAATCTGCTACACAGATGCCCATCCTCTCAGGAAACACAGGGAACCGGAGGCAGGCTCAGCTGCTGTCAAGGGCGGTTGGCTGCTTTGTGAAGGGCCACATTTCATGTTGGCCGTTTGGGTAAATCGTGGTGCATTCCACGTGCTTTAACAGTTTAAGAAAACACCCTGGGGCCTCTTTCCTAGAAAAGGGGGCCAAGCGCCCAGAGCTCGTCACAATGTCTCTTATTACCTGCATAACACCTTTCGAGGTAGGTGGGGCAAGGATTTGGTCTCAGAGAGGAAATGGAGGCCCAGAGAACTAAGGGGCTGCTCTGAACCAAGGTGAGACCTGTCAGAGGCCCAGGGGCCAGCTTCCCCTTCACTCCCATTCTTCCTGAGGTCCGGGCTAAGAGAGGGTGGAAGGGGCTTCCTCTCTTTCTCCTTTGTCCCTATCCAGATTTCCCAGAGTGCACCCATGACCTTTGGGGGCCTTGAAGGGGCCTACAGGGACCACTCAGCCAGACACAAGTGCGGCTGCTCGCCTGCCCATGTTCTCAGAAGGGCCCTTAGGTGGGCGCACCCCAGGGTCTCGCTCCCTGACCCCAGCGACATCCCTCCATCCAGCCCTGCAGGCCCGGGGGAGGACTCACTGACCTCATCCCCTCCTGCCTGCTTCATTTCAATGATGCTCTGGCACCCAGGGCAGCCAGCAGTAGCTAAAGAGGACCTCAGACTCGGGTACCTTCCACCTGGAACACAGGGTAGAGGTCGTCCGGCCCTGCTCCCATAAGGACCAGGGGGACAGAGTGTGCAGTCCACCCTAAGCGGGCCTCCCATCCAGAGCGATAGGGGGCACTTCAAGATCCCTCCTAAACACCCTCCTCGTCACTGGTTGGCCACTTCGCTCAGACGCTCGTGACAGCGGCTCCTTAAGAAAGGCCCCTGTAGCTGTTGAGATGTGCATGTGATACAGGGTAGGCAAGTTTTGACGAGAGCCCGCAGCAAGGACTTTCGGGGGTATCAAAGTGGAGGACATGGGGTGGGGAGCATAGGGACTCGGGGGGGGGGGGGCGGGGCGCGCAGCGGAGCCAGCCCAGAGCTCAGAGGCGAGCACACAGCTGCAGGGAGGCTCCAAGGCTGCAAGCCTGCTGCTCCATCGGTGCTGACTCACCTTGGCTCTCCCACCTGCTCCCTTCACAGCCCTCCCACCTGCCTTCCCCTCCCCTGCTCCCCAGCAAGCAGCTCCTCTGATCTCTCGCTTCACTCCTTCACTCCCAGCTCCTGGCGGCCCTGAAATGGGGGTGGGGGGAGATCGCTGAATCTGGGGGTGTAAGAACATTAGCTATCACAAGCTTGTAGTCACAGAAGGGGCCTTGGAGGCGCCGTCAAGCCCTTCCTTAGCTCCTGCCCCTCTCTCTCTCCTGTGGAGCCAGAGAGTGGGGACCCTGCCTCTCCCCTGTCTACCCTCCTTCAGTCACAGCCCTGGGAGAAAGAGGAACCAAGGTGGGGGCCAAGGCGTAAGAGGGTGCCACTCACGCAGCTGACAGCCGCCCGCATCCCAAATAAAAGCCCCACCACTGGGGCCTAATTCTTGTAGGTTCATCTTTGCTTGCTTCCTTCCTGCCAGCTTCCAAAAAAAAAAAAAAAAAACAACTCATTTTCCTTATGAACTCACACTGCTTAAAGAGAAATAGAAAAGAATCTAGAAGGCATTCAACTCAGCTGTTTGACCCCGTCAAATCCTCGCCCTATCTGTGTCAGGCCTTAGTTAGCTCCCGTGGCTGTGACCCTGGCCGCTTCTTCCTGGATCTGGCTTTTCTCACTGTAGCTTTTTCTGGTGTTTATTGGTATTGGTGGATTCTACACATTTTCCTTCTTCTTTTTTTTTTTAATACAGAGTCCTTGTGGCCCAGCACTGCTGAGAAAACCCCTAGCAGGGTGAGGGTGTAGCTGATGATACTGGTGGTTTTATTTATCTGTTTATTTATTATTTTGACTGCGATGCGCAGTCTACAGGATCTTGGTTCCCTGACCAGGGATTGAACATTGGGCCTCAGCAGCGAAAGTGCAGAATCCTAACCACAGGGTGGTGTTGTTGTTCAGTCGCTCAGTCATGTCTGACTCTTGGTGACCCCATGGACTGCACCACGCCAGGCCTCCCTGTTCATCACCAGCTCCTGGAGCTTGCTCAAACTCGTGGCCATCGAGTCGGTGATGCCATCCAACCATCTCATCCTCTGTCCCCATCTTCTGTCCTCAATCTTTCCCAGTCTCAGGGTCTTTTCCAATGAGTCAGTTCTTCGCATCAGGTGGTCAAAGTATTGGAGCTTCAGTTTCAGCATCAGTCCTTCCAGTATATATACAGGGTTGATTTCCTTTAGGGTTGACTGGTTTGATCTCCTTGCAGTCCATGGGACTCTCAAGAGTCTTCTCCAACACTACAGTTCAAAAGCATCAATTCTTTGGTGCTCAGCCTTCATTATGGTCCAACCCTCACATTCATACAGGACTACCGGAAAAACCAGCTTTAACTATATGGACCTTTGTTGGCAAAGTGATGTCTCTGCTTTTTAATACTCTGTCTAGGTTGTCACAGCTTTTCTTCCAAGGCTCCCTTTCCCTCCTGTAAGTGGATGAATTCCAGTATTTCTCCAAGATACACAACGCTGTGATCAACATCTTTGTGCCTTTTTTTCGTTTGTTTTTTAACTTTTTTTTCCTTCTTGTGGCTGTTTGCTTAGGCTAAGCACTAACAGAATTCTGGACTGTGTTTGCCAGACTTTCTAAAAATGCAAACCCCCAGCACCTGAATCTTTCCACAAGGACAGTGTAGGGCTGGGGCTCCCAGGATTGGAAAGGGGAGGAGTTTCAAAACCAAGCCCCACCTCCACAAGCTCCTCAAGGAGCTCCCTGTGGACGGGGTGAGAGTAGATGTGGAAGACTGACTGGCAATGCACTCAGCGCTGGCACTGGGGCATGGAGCCGAGAGCTCTGGCATTGATGTCAATATTTATAAAGATCGTGAGTATGAGAACTAGGGGGTCCTAGCTTTGAATTCTGTCTCTACCAGTTACCAGCTGTGTGACTTTGGGCAAGTTGATTTATGTCTCTGAACCTGTTTCCTCATCTGTTAAAAAAGGCCATTCGTATCTATGTCACATGCTTTGCTGTTTGGATTAAATGAGATCTCATATGTGACCTGGTGGCTCAGAGGTTAGTGTCTGCCTGCAACACGGGAGACCTGGGTGTGCTCCCTTGGTTGGGAAGATCCCCTGGAGAAGGAAATGGCATCCCACTCCAGTATTCTTGCCTGGAGAATCCCATGGACGGAGGAGCCTGGTGGGCTACAGTCCACGGGGTCGCAAAGAGTCGGACAGGACTGAGCGACTTCACTTTCACTTTCTTTTCACTTTCATATGTGACCAGGCCCCGAGTGGTCTTGGGCATATTATTGGATCCAAATCATGTGAACTGCTTTCCAGGCAGGATTTTGATGAGCTGACCACACGAGACACAGTTTGCAAAACTGACCTCTGAGCTTCCTGGCGGCCATGACTAAAGGGAAGCCTGATAGCTCATTTAGCTCTCAGTGTGTGAGGACTGGGAGGCTAGAGAAGGAGCTTGGGTTCTGACTTACCATATGATCCTGGCTAATCTCTTCCATTTTCTGAAGCTCACTCCCCTCATCTTCACAGTTAAGACGCTGGACTTAATGACCTCCAGGGCCCTGACACATCTGACAACCTAGTGCTCTGTTCCGACATCCTTCAGGGCAGCTGGAGGTCTTGGGGACATGGTGGGGAAGGGCAGAACTGACACTTGGCAAAACTGGGAGGACACCCAAGTCTAGTTTGGCCCCCTCCTCCAATTACTGGTAGCCTCCAGCACCCCCGCCCCCAAACTCACTCCACTCATTGCCTCAAATCTGTTATAAGATCCCCACATAAGCCCTTTGGGATCCCAGCCAGAGGCGTTTGCCCAGGTCCTGGCCATCAGCCCCAGCCGCTGCAGATTTCAGAGGTTCTGTGTCACTCATCCGTTTCTTCGTGGAACAAACATTTGTTGAGCACCTGCTGCGAGCAAGGAAGAGCCTGGTCTCGGAGAAAGGATTTAGCACTGAACCAAACAGGAAAGATGGAGCTGGGGCCTGGCCCCTTTCAGTCTTGGGCTGTGGCACTGGAAGAGAGTTCTGGGCTGGGAGTCCTGAGGCCTCTGGCCTTGGCCCTGCCACCAATGCCAAACGGGACCTTGGGCAATTCCCGACACTCCATGCTCAAGCTTGGGACACCAGCCAGGGAACCTTGGTTACAGTCGCCGTAGCTGTCCATTGCACGGCAGGTACCATAGCAACAGGGCAGGTAGGCCAGAGCCCCTGCTGGCTGAGAACTGGCTTCAGCTCTAACAGTGCCTGCTGTGGGAAGGAAGCCAAGAGGGACCCCTGGTCCCCATGGACGGGGGGAGACAGGCCCAGGGAGGGGGGTTGAGATGCCATACAGAGAAGCAGGTGCAGAGCCCCAAATCCAGAATCAGACCCCTGACCCCCCACCTGTCACTAGGATTACCTCCTCCTGGGATGTGGCGTCCCTGGAATGAGGGTCTGGAGGCCAGCACCTGTGTCTCGTGCTTCCGGGACCTTCCTTGCCTGGCAGAGCAGAGATTCAGCTGGCTATCTCCCTTCCTCAACTCTTTCCAGGCTGTCTAAGCCTCTCCTTCCTCTCCTCCTCCTGGACCTCCCTGCCAATACCTGGGCCAAGGGACCGAAGGAGGGATCCAGGAACGTGGGAGAGGGTTCAGGGAGTGTGGACAGTTTGGAGGGCATATTTTACAGCCATGCAGGAGCAGCTGTGACAGCGGTGGGGGAGGTGGAGAGACACAGACAGAGAGCCAGTGACAGAGGCAGAGACGGAGAAACATGGGGATGGTGGGCGAGGGAGGTGGCCAGCGGGAGAACGGAGGTTCTGAGCAAGCCAGAGGGAGGCAGAGGGCAACTCAGACAGCCAAGCGGAGAGCCGCCCAGAGCAAGGGAGGCAGGGAGGCGCCAGCTCGGCAGGGAGACCCTCACTCAGTCAGAGTGGAGGGCAGGGATGTGTTGGGGGTGCAGATGGTGGCCTGCCCCACACATGAGGCCTGGTGGGTCTATGGGGAAGGAGCTGGATGCTCTGGGGCCCCAAGATGGACAAACCCCAGGCCTGCATCCAGCGAGGCAGAGAGGCCAGCAGAGAGCCCCTCCCCGAGGGGCGTTCTCAAGGAGAAGCCTCGGAGGGGCAGCTCCGTGGAAAAGGCCGAAGCAGCCTGACCAACAAAGCAGCTGATGAAGAGCCTGTGTACCAGTGAGGGGGCAGTTTGGGGTCCCCTGTATGGCTGGACTCCCTGCTGAGGCCCTACAGGGGCTGGACTATGAGGCCACTAAAACCCAAGCTGGAAATGACCAGAAGGCCAGAGGGGACAAAGAAACCCACTCCCAGCTGCTTCCGGGACACCAGTGCTGGGGACAGGCCTGGTGTCAACCCTCGCTTAGCAGCTGTGTGACCCCAGCCTCTTCCCTGACCATCAAGACGGGGAACATGGATGCTGGTCCCTGAAGCCTGTAGGTGGGGTCGTGGCAACTCTGTTCCAGCCCCAGCCGTGAATCTGCCCCTCACACCCAGTGCACACACCCCCTTTACAACTTGAAGTTAATCTCAGCAACCCCTCACAATGAAATGCCCGTGCTTTACAGGTTACAGAGCCTCTTAACCTCTGATTTCTCATTTGACTGACACACCCCCCCCCCATCAGCCCTGGAAAGGCAATGCTGTTATTATCCCCATTCCACAGATGAAGAGGCTCAGGGAGGCCCCGTGTCTTACCCATGGTCACGCAGCAGCTCGGGGCTCCACCCAGGCTTTCTGGCCTCGCGGTGGATGGTGTTTCAGGCCCTGAGCCAAACACAGTGGACACCGGCTTAGAGGAGAGCGAGATGGGGCGGGGGCGTGGATGTGGGGGGAGTCAGCTACTTTGAGGAGTAGGTGGGGCTGCGCCAGGAGAGGAGGAGAGATAAGCAGATGAAGGGGTCTCTCCCTGCAGGTCGTGGGGAGACCTGGGTGGTCTAGCAGCAGAGGAGTGAGAGGTGGGAGAGGCCTTTGGAGGCTGAACATGGCCGCCAGTGGGCCCGAGTGGGAAGCGGGCAGGGAGAAGGCACCGCAGACCCGGGCGGGCAGGGCGGCAGCCCTGAGGGGACCCGGTCTCAGTACAGCCTGTGAGCTGCTGCTGGGGCCTCCGAAGGAAGCTGGCCAGGACAATGGGACCCGATGGGGCAGCTTTCTGGGCTCAGCAACGAGATGGGCAGGAACCCCAGGCGCTGCCAGAGGAGCCTCAGCAAGGGATGGGGGTGGGGGATGGCAGGACAGGTGACTGACGGGAAAATGGGAGGCATGGCATGCGTGGCTCCAGTCCTGTCCCCGACAGATGAGCCGGGAGAGGACATGCACAGCTGAGCACGGCAAGCGGCCAAGGTGGGAACCCGCGGTGAGGATGGACAGGACTATTTCTGGCCAGGTCTCTGCAGGGGAGATGGGGGTGAGAAAGGGCCCGCAATGGCCTTGCTGCCACCCCTCTTCCCAGCAACCAAGAACCCTGGCTGGGGGCAAGCGGGGGCACAGCCTTTGGCTCAGGAAGGCCCTGGCTCTCGGTGGCATCAGGAAGGAGCAGCAGAGAGGGCAGGGATGGGATCCGGCAGGCTTGGCGAGGGGCCAGCGGCGCCCCTTCCTCTCTGGGTTGTCCTGGCCCACCTGCTTGCCCTCCCTGGGCTTCATCTGTAAAAGCGACCTGATAATAACCATTCTGCCCATTCCTCTCTCCTTGGAGACAGGTGGGCCTGACCTGAAGGGCCAGAAATGGGTTTACAGGAAGTGGCAGAGGCTAGCAGAGGCTAGGCTTGGAAAAGCCCCTCCAGCGCCCCGCCAGGCTCCCTGTCAGCCTCCCTGGGAGACACGGACCTTGAGCCCGTCTCTTCAAATGAGCAGATGGGGAGACAGGCCAGGAGAGAAGGGACTTGCCCGTGTTGTGCTGTGTCGCGCAGTCACTCAGGGCAGCCCAGGCCTGAGCCTGCTCCTCAGATCTACCTGTGAAATGGGGGGTCACAGGGGCTTCCGTCCCCGGGGGCAGCTCAGGGGGTCACCGAGCTAGTGTGGGAGAGGAGTGGACTCGCAGTCGGTGCTCAGGACACGGCTTCGCCTTCTGCGTGTTGAGGTCATGCTTGGGTACACCACTGAGGTTAGCACACAGCCTCAGGCGTCATCCGGGCCCCTGGCGCTGCCTCTGAGTGGCATGGCACAAGCTATGTGGCCTCTCTGAACCTCAGTCTGTTCTTCAGAGAAATGGGGAGCATCCCAGCTCCCTCTCCCAGGGCAACCAGGAGGACAGAGAGAAGACGAATGCCTCAGGCCCCAGAGCAGCACTGTCTTCCCCTCTTCTCAGCCTGAGCCCCCCACCACCTCACACCCCACTGCCAAGGCCCACACCTACCCACTCCTGCTGGGCAGAGAGCCTGGCCTCGGAGAGACTGCGGCAACCTCTCCTGTCTGGCAGGGAAGTGATTCCAGCTCGCCTCGGGCCCCCAAAATAGAGTCCTATTTTAGCTTCCAGCTCCTCCGTGGAGAGGCCCAGAGCGCCATGCGAGGGTGTTTGGCTGCCGAGGGCATGCACCAACCTCCCTCCCCGCCCCCCATCCTGCCAGGCACGGCCAAGCTGTGCCCTTGGGCCCCTCCTGCCTCCTACTAACCTCCCCCTGTCCCGGGCACCCAAGGCCCTCCACTGTGGCTGGGCTGCCTGCTCCTTCTGGCTCGGTTCCAATTATTCCAGCTTTAATTGAGGGTCTCGGTGCTGCGTGGATGCCATTTCTTCCAGAGGTGCATCATGAGAATCAGGACCTCCCTGTTCTTCGTTGTATTTTTCAAATGAGGCCCCCCCGGGGCCTTCAGTCTGGTCCCTGTGTCCACAGTCCTATCTTAGGGGGAGCAGAAGTTCTCATGGGGGGCAAACGAGGGAGATGGGATGCTGAGTGAGCAGTGCAGACGCACAGCTTACTCAATCAGCCCCACAGACCCCGTGGGGCTATGCAGCTTCCTGCCTCAGGGCCTTTGCATCTGCAGTTCCCCTGACCAGAGTGCCCTTCTCCTTCATCAGCAGGTGCGACTGGGTGACAGATGGCCTGTGCTCAGAGGCCACGCTTTTAGCCCCACCATGGTCACTCTGGAAGGAGATCTAAGCAGAGGGATGGCAGGAGCAAAGCATGGTCTCATGAAAGAGGGGACTGTGGCCAATGGGCAGGATGTTTAGGGTTTCTGGAGACACGAGGGAACTTCACTGTTTCCCTTGTTTTGCAGACAACAGGCACAAAGAAGTGAAATAATTTGCTCAAGATCACTTTTGAGTGAGGAAGCTGGAATCTGAGCCTGGGGTGCAGGGGTGTGTGGGGGTCTGTCTCCAGTGTCACACCCTGAACCCTCTTAACTAGCCTCTGGGCAGAGGCTCAAGAGGTTTGCTAGATGGGAAGAGGATGAAAGCCTTGATGCGATTCCGGCCAGTGGCCCCTCTCACTGCTCACCAGCTGTGCATCTTCACATGTCTTGCTCAGCTCACCTGCCTCGCCTGTCAGTGTGGCGCTGAGAACTTTCCCTGTGGAGGTAGGGGCTTGGGGGACCCACATCTCAGATCCCAGGTCTGGTGAGTGGATGGTGGGGAGGTGGTGGAGATAGGTGGGACGTGGGGGCAGGGTGGGGCAGGCAGAAGGCTAGAGATGGTTCAGCTGCATCCCAGTACACAAGGCCACGGGTCAGTCAGCTCCTCTGGGTTAAAAGTAACATCAGAGGCTCAAGCAACCTTTCCAGAAGCCCAGGCTCACAACTGCCCAGCAGGCAAAGCAGAGTCCCTCTTCCAATAGTTCCAGTCCTCCCAGAATCCAGCCTCACTGGCCAGGCTTGAGACACATGCCCACCTCTGAGCCCACCACTGCGGCCAGGGGCATGGACCCCTCTGACTGGTGGACATGAGTTGTGGACACAGAGAGGCTCCTTGTTTTAGTCACGGGACTGGCAACCTGGGGCGGGGGAGGGGGAAGGCGAGGCCAGAGAGGCTGAGAAGAGAGGAAGGAAGCCAGGAACCAGAGATGAAGGACAACAGCTGGGCAGGAAGAGGGCCCCCCTCTCCAGCCTCAGCTAATGTCTGGTCAGATGTGAGCACAGAACCCGGGAGTCAGGGGACAGGCTCTGCTGGCTGTGTAACCCCAGACAAACCACACCACGTCTCTGAGACTCAGCTTTCTCATCTGTAACATGGGTGCTATAGTGGTACCGACCTCATGGGCTGTTTTGGAAAGGAAGGAGATTAAGTACTTAGCTCATGGCAATTCTTTTTACCCTCATCCTTTGAAGTTCATCTTTTAATCCCTGTGCAGGTGTTGACCCTGGATCCCTATCAGATAGTTGGCAAAGCCCCTTTCTAGCCATCACTGGCAATGGTCCTGCTCCTCCGCTGGGAGGTACTGGCATCACACCTATACTGTCTTACAGGTGTTAAAACAGCCCTGGCAGCTTGAACAGCCTGCGATTCAAGGTTCCTCGTTGGGTAAGAGCCGGGACGTCACCGATACTCTTAAGCCCGAGTTCCTTCCATCACAGCAGCTGCTGGTTGACTTTCAAAATGTGAGGGAAGGAACTGGTCCTCGCCTCAGTTTCCCCTCCTGCTGCAGAGGGAACCAGAACGATCCCATCCTCCCCTCCCCGGGGAAGTGATTACTCATACGCAGTTCTCGCCTCCTCTTTGGCGGGCCCCATGCCAGCCCCAGGGGTCCCTGCACCATCCCCAGGGTCCCTGTCCCACAGCGCCGCCCCGTGGTGGCCTCAGGGACTGCAGTCTGAGTGCACCCGGCGAACTTGAACCCTCACTCCAGTCGCCACGGTGGGGGAGTCCCCGTCCATCGCTCCCCGGGTCTCTCCCTGGAGTCCTGCTCCGCCCTGTCGCCATCTCCAAACCTGTCCACATCCTTGACGCCTCGCTTTCACCAACACTGAGAGGGCGCCGCACACCGGCTCAGTACACCCTCCCCCACCACCACTATTCGCGCATTCTAGGCTCAGAGGTCTACGCCCTGGAGGTGAAGCTTCCAGTGTCAAGGTCAAGCAGCGAGGAAGGGGCGGAAGGCTGGAGGCGAGATCTGAGCTCAGGTGTCTTCGTGCGCATATTTTGTTTGGGGCACCAGACCTGCTAAGTGCTCTTCGCAGTCATTATCCAGTCCAGCGCTGCACCCCCTGTGGCCCCGGGCATCCAGCCTAGGTCACGACTGCGCTGTCCCGTGTAATAGCCACGACCCACAGTGTCCTTGACACTTGGAGTTGAGAAGCGCAGTGAATGTGAAACACACACCCGATTTCGAGGACTTAGTACCTAAAAAAAGAAAACAAAATATCTGATTTGTAATTTTTTATGATTGGTTACATGTTAAGAATTATACTTGAGGTATATTGGGTTAGATAAAATATGTAATTAAAGTATTTTATTTCTATATTAAATATATTTTATGTATTAAAATAATTAAAATTTTCTGTAAAGAACAGTTCACCTGTTTCTTTTCACCTTATTATATGATTAGTACTAGAAAATTTAAATTGACAAATTGGCTTGTATTTGTGGCTCCCATATACCCACTCCAGTATTCTTGCCTGGAGAGTTCCATGGACAGGGAAGCCTGGCGTGCTGCAGTCCATGGGGTCACAAAGAGTTGGACAGGACTGAGCAACGAATACTTTCACTTATTTCCATCGGACAGTACTTGATGAAAAGTGCCCACATTAGACCCCTGACACCCTGTCTGGGATGGGACCCGGGGACCTGCATGTTAACAAAGTCTCTTCAGGGGTTCTGCAGACCACCAAAGTTTTAGTTTAAGCTCCAGGCTTAGCTTCTGGCTTGTTCGTGGTTATATTTCTCAGAATCTGGCATAGGGCATGACACAGAGTTCAGTTCAGTTTAGTTGCTCAGTCGTGTCCCACTCTTTGTGACCCCGTGGACTGCAGCACACCAGGCCTCCCTGTCCATCACCAACTCTCAGAGCTTGCTCAAACTCATGTCCATTGAGTCAGTGATGCCATCCAACCATCTCATCCTGCCGTCCCCTTCTCCTCCTGCCTTCAATCTTTCCCAGCATCAGGGTCTTTTCCAATAAGTCAGTTATTTGCATCAGGTGGCCAAAAGTATTGGAGTTTCAGCTTCAGCATCAGTCCTTCCAATGAATATTCAGGACTGATTTCCTTTAGGATGGACTGATTTGATCTCCTTGCAGTCCAAGGGACTCTCAAGAGTCTTCTCCAACACCACAGTTCCAAAGCATCAGTTCTTCAGTGCTCAGCTTTCTTTATAGTCCAACTCTCACATCGATACATGACTACTGGAAAAACCATAGCTTTGATTAGATGGACCTTTGTTGGCAAGTAACGTCTCTGCGTTTTGATATGCTGTCTAGGTTGGTCATAGCTTCTCTTCCAAGGAGCAAGTGTCTTTTAATTTCATGGCTGTAGTCACCATCTGCAGTGATTTTGGAGCACCAAAAAATAAAGTTTATCACTGTTTCCATTGTTTCCCCATCTATTTGCCATGCGTTGATGGGACCAGATGCCATGATCTTAGTTTTCTGAATATTGGGCTTTAAGCCAACTTTTTCACTCTCCTCTTTCACTTTCATCAAGAGGCTCTTTACTTCTTCACTTTCTTCCATAAGGGTGGTGTCACCTGCGTATCTGAGGCTATTGATATTTCTCCCGGCAATCTTGATTCCAGCTTCTGCTTCATTCAGCCCGGTATTTCTCATAATGTCCTCTGCATATAAGTTAAATAAGCAGAGTGACAATATACAGCCTTGACATACTCCTTTCCTGACTTGGAACCAGTCTGCTGTTCCGCGTCCACTTCTCACTGTTGCTTCCTGACCTGCACACAGGTTTCTCAGGAGGCAGGCCAGGGGGTCTGGTGTTCCCAGGCAGCAGGTGCTCATAAAGTGTCTGTCCCGTGCATTATCTCATCCAGTACATACAGCAGGTAAGTAGAGGAGATCAGACATTCTCAGAAAACAGTAACTATGGAGTTTTGAATATCAGTTAAAAACCCAAAATTGACTTACATGTTCTGAGAAAAAATATGTCCAATATATATATTGCTAAAGAACATTACCTATGTAACCCCATCAAATGAAATATTTTTATATAAAGGATAAGTGGCCTGATTTCTTCAACAAACAAGTTGCAAGAAAAATAAAAGACAGTGGGAACCTATAAATTGAATGAGAGTCAGGAGACATTGACCAATGACACGCTTTCACGGTCCTTATTTAGGTCTTAACTCAAACAAACTAAAAAATTATATTTGATGATGTTAGGAAATTATTGTTACAGGATCATAATGAGACTTGGGTTTTTTAAAGTCCTTTTCTTTTAAAGATATATATACAAATATTTAAGCATTAATTTATATGACATATGAGACTTGCTTAAAAATAATATGGGATGGCAGAGCTGGTGGGGATAAATATTTATGTTGATTTGGTACATATCTAAATTGATTGATGGTTACATGAAAGATCATTTTATAAATTCTGTACTTTTATATATGTCAAAAAGTTTCCATAATACAAATATTTTCAAAATAAGAAGTCAAATCACCTCTCACTAAGAAGAGAGAGGTAGTTTGGAAGTGATCTGGCCCAGATAAGAAGAAAAAGGGAAGTTAATAGTCCTTCTTTACCTGTAAAAAGACCAAAATCAAAAGATTGATTATTATTTAGACAGTTAAGATGAAAGCATTATTAGAAACAAGGAATATTTAACTCCAAGAAGATGTAACGATTCTAAATTCTTATGTACCTCATAACACAACCTCAAAACGTATAAAACAAGGCAAAGAGAATTAAACAAATCCATTATCAAAATTAGAGACTTTTTATCACAACTCTTTCAATGGCTGATATATCAAGAAGATAAAAGAAACACTAAGGATATGGAAGACATCTAAGAAGGTATTAAACATCATTAGCAAGCAGGGGTATTAAATTAAAGCCATACAAGTTGGAATTTTACTCCCACTAGCTTGGCAAAAATTACAAAGTTGAACAGTTCCACATTTGGCAAGGATATGGCTCAGTGGGGACTCTCTTTCCCTTTGGGTGGGAGTAAAAATTGGTTTAGTCTCCTCAGAAAATAGTTTAGCCTTGCCTGATTAAGTTGAACATGTTGCACACACAATAGGTGAACAGTTCTCATCCTAATTTTGTTATATAAGAGAACATATATATGTGACCAACCTGTAAGGAAACTCAGAAGAGGAAGGCATGTATACCTTCCAAGGAGCACAAAGGTGTGTTTCCAAGGTGCCGGCAATTTTTATGGGTGGTGAGTACATATGTGTCTGGGCTTCCTTCATAGCTCACTTGGTAAAGAATCTGCCTGCAATTCAGGAGACCCCGGTTCAATTCCCAGGTTGGGAAGATCCTCTGGAGAAGGGATAGGCGACCCACTCCAGTATTCTTGGGCTTCCCTTGTGGCTCAGCTGGTAAAGAATCCGCCTACAATGTGGGAGACCTGGGTTGTATCCCTGGGTTGGGAAGATTTATTCCATAGACTGTACAGTCCATGGGATCTCAAAGAGACAGACACGACTGAGCGACTTTCACTTTCACAATGGGTGCCTGCATTTTCTTTAATTGTATATCTTTCACAAGCATATGTTACAATAAAAATGCTATCCCTATATATTTGCCTAGATCACATCTGTACGTAAATACACGAAAGTTGGAAGGACATACCAGACTGTTCACAGCAACTCAGTGTCATGCTGAGGTGGGGGTGGGGACGGATTCATATTTTATTCAAATATTTCTTGGTTGTTTGCATGGTTTTACAGTGTGTATGACCTAGCTGATATCAAAGACCCAATGAAAAGCAACGGAAACAAGACAATACCCAAATACAGTTAACACGTGTGCTTAGTCGCTCAGTTGTGTCCGCCTCTTGGCAACCCCATGGATTGTAGCCGCCCAAGCTCCTCTGTCCATGGGGTTTCTCCAGGCTAGAATACTCGAGTGGGTTGCCATGCCACCACACAAGGGCATTTCAGGAGGCAGGTCCATGGAATGGGAGGAGCGGTCACTTTCTGGTGAGTCATTCGATTTCCCTAAGGCTTGGTTTCCTCATCTGTAAGAGGGCCTCATGGGGTCTGGTCTCGCAGGATCTCAGGAGGACTGGGTGTGGATGAGACGGGTGAAGGGCGTGACTCAGGCCTGGGCCCACCATGGATGTTCGGTACGCAGAAACACACATAAGAGAGGGAACAAGTATTTTGGATTTCAGAGGAGGGAGATAGAGAGTGTGGGACTGGAAACAGACTCAGCTGGGGATAGGGAAGGCTTCTGGGGAATGTGTGTGTGCCACGCCCTGGGGGACGGGGAGAATGTGGGGATGGGGTAAAAGAATGACATGTTTGGTGAATAGGGGATGAAGAGGAAGGTGCCTGCCCAGGCTGGCCAGGTCTGAGGATGGGGGCAGCGAAGAGGGAACGAGGTGGGGAGGGAAAAGGCTTCCCTCAGAATGAGAGCTAACACAGGTTTCATTTGGAACCAGAGACATCATGCAAATATATGCAAAAGACCATGCAAATTAGCCCGGCTGGTGGCCAGTGGAAGACGACCCAGCTGGTGATTTTGTTCCTATAGTGTGGCCCAGGGCCACCTGTAACAGAATCACCTGGGGAACTTATCCTAGTCCCCTGCCACCTAGACCCACCACTTCCATCCTTTGGAGTTGCAGCCCAGGCGTCTAACATGTTTAAGGGGCTCCCCTGGTGATTATTTACTTCTGAACTCATGTATTAAACATGTGCATAGTGCATTATAATTATAACACATTATTATATATGCACATTATAATAGAGAAGATAAACATTCAAACAGAAAAGTAAACCTCTTTCTCTCCTCATCCTCCACCCCCATGCCCAGAGGTAAGCACCAGCACCAGTTCCTCCGTGTCCTTCCGGAAGCTAGCCCACACATGCTCAGGTGAGTCCCTCTGACCTTTCAGATCCACAGCATCTTGGGAGTCGTAAGGTGATGTCTCTGGGTCATTCACAGACCAAACTGTCACTCACTTGTGTCTTTGTTCACCCACTCAAACTTCACTAAGAGCCTGCAGGGCCCATGCCAGGTACCACCCTGCCCCTAGGAGCTCAAACAAGATGGGGAGCCATTTGCCAAGGCAGCATTGTCCAATGGTTAGCTCCCCCCCTCAGTAGTCAAGATGCTCGTTTCAACAAGACCCTCCCTCCCTGAGCCTCCACATCCCCAACTGTGTCAGACAGTAACGGTACCTGGTACTCAGGGCAGTGATGCTGTGTGTCAAGAGTAATGATGGGAGGGACTTGCCTGGTGGTCCAGTCGTTAAGACCCCACGCTTCCAATGCAGGGGGTGTGGGTTCGATCCCTGGTCGGGGTAATAGGATTCCATGTGCCATGTGGTGTGGCCAAAAGATTTAAAAAGGGGAAAAAAAGGAGTAATGATGGGGACAGAGCAGCCTCTTTAATAAATGCTCATTTCCTTCCAGAAGACAAGTCCTTGCCGGAAGCAGACACAACGGCAACAGGGAGACTTTTCCAGCATAGACAGGCTGGGCTCCGGGCCGACAGGAAGGAATTGAGGGTGGGAAGGGGGCTTTGTTATCTCTCTTCTGTCTCAGGCAGAGATCTCGCCAGGCTAGGGTTTGGGGTGCTCTGGGGCCTGAGAGAGCAGCTGTGAGTACAGCATCTTTTGGTCTAGTGCTCAGGGGCCCCTGGTGGTAGGGGAGCCAAGCAATTCACTCTGGATCTCTCTGAATCCGTCCTTACCTTCAAGGCATGCCTCCTCCAGGCTGTTCCAATCAGAAGGGGAAAGGGAGGGGTGCTCATTTCCTGCCAGGCTTACAAGCCACCTGCCGCTTGGTCTGGCACCTTCATACCTCTTAAAGTCTAAATCTTCCCAACCTCCTAGAGGAAGCTATTTCATATCATTTCACAAGTGAGCAGCTGAGATGGCCTTCCCAGGTGGTGCTAGTGGTAAAGAAGTGAAAGTGAAAGTTGCTCAGTCGTGTCCGACTCTTTGCGACCCCACAGACTATACAGTCCATGGAATTCTCCAGGCCAGAATACTGGAGTGGGTAGCCCTTCCCTTCTCCAGGGGATCTTCCCAACCCAGGGATCGAATGCAGGTCTCCCGCATTACAGTCAGATTCTTTACCAGCTGAGCCACAAGGGAAGCCCAAGAATACTGGAGTGGGTAGCCTATCCCTTCTCCAGTGGATCTTCCCGACCAAGGTATCAAACCGGGATCGCCTGCATTGCAGACGGATTCTTTACCAACTGAGCTATGAGGGAAGCCCTGCCCATCTGCAAATGCAGGAGAAGTATGAGACACAGGTTTGATCCCTGGGTAAGGAAGATTCCCTGGAGGAGGGCATGGCAACCCACTCCAGTATTCTTACCTGGAGAGTCCCATGGACAGAGAAGCCTGGCAGGCCACAGTCCACGGGGTTGCACAGAGTCGGACATTACTGAATGACTGAGTACACATACAGCTGAGACTTGGGGAGGTGAAGAGATATACTCAAGGCTACACAGGGAGTCAGCGGCCGACTATTTGTCTCCATAGGGGCTCTGAGCCTCCCCTGTCCTCTCCTTGGGACTCTTCCCCAAGATCCTGAGTCTTCCGAAAGTAAAGATTCAGGGCCTATCCAGGGGCTGGGGTAGCTGAGTTCCTGTAGCTCAGACACTCAGCACCCAGCAATCCTGGCTGATCTGACCTCTCTCCTCACTCTAGGCCTCAGTGATCTCATCTGTCAAGTGGGTAGATTACCTCAACTGTCACAGGGAGGATGTCTGTGATTACAGTCCATCCTGGGCTCCTCCCCCTGGCTTCCCCAACTCCTCCAGCTCAGAAGGCCCCAACAGCTCAGTGCCCCCATCTGGCCTTCTCTCAGGCACCCAGCCCCACAACCCCCATCTCCTGGACCAGAATCCTGAGCTGCCCCTGGACGTTGCCCCTTCCTTGCCCTCGAATACAGTCACTAAGTTTTATAGCTTCTCCCAGCAAAGAGCTCGTGTGGCTTCCACTCTCACAAAGTTGCAAGCTCTTCAAGAGTGAGCCCCAGTCAGAGCCGTAGTTTGAGCCACTGAGTTCTGGGAACACCCCCTGGTTGCAAAGCCTTATGATTTTCGGGCTAACACACCATTCAGGCAGATTCTTGATGGACCCCTCCAAGGCAGAGAGATGGGTCACCGGCCCTTAGGGCCACCGGTTCAAATGACATCGCCTCCCAGAAGTGTCCCTAATTTCCCAGCTGTACGTGAACGCGTTCAGGGCACTTCTCGGGGTCGCAGTCTCAGTCAGGGAGTTTTGGGGCGGTCAGGGCCTGTTTTCTCTCTGCTCATGGCCCTCGCGTTGCCCTAGGCTTGGCCCGAACAAGCACCTGCTCTCCGCCTGACCCAGACCGAGCAACACCACCGCGACCCGCCTGCAGCGCCCGCGGCGGCCACTTGGGGGCAGCAGGTGAGCGCCCTCTGTGCCGCGCTCCTGCCCGCCGCCCGAGTTCTAGCGCGGGGAGGCAGCCTGGAATGAGGCGGGGTGGGGGGGGGGGGGAAGCTTCCGGGGGTGGGCGAGGGGAAAGGCGGGTCGCGGGGTGGAGGGGACTTGGACCTGGGTCTGGCTTGGCCCTGACTCCCCCCGCGGACCCAGGCGATCTACGGAGCCTCACTTTTCCCATCAAGCAAATGGACTATGCCATCTGCAAGGGCCTTAAAAAAAAAAGTGAATATAAATTGTCTATTTATTTACTTATTTGACTGCCCTGGGTCTTAGTTGTGGCATGAAGTCTTCTTATTTGGTTTTCATTCAGGATCTAGTTCCCCGAACAGGGATCGGACCCAGACCCCTTGTACTGGGAGCAGAATCTTACCCATTGTGCCACCAAGGAAGTCCCTGCAAGGGTGTTTTTGACCCTGGTAATCCCTGACTCAGGGCTTCCCTGGTAGCTCAGTTGGTAAATAATCCGCCTGCAATGCCGGAGACCCTGTTCGACTCCTGGATCGGGAAGATCCGTTGGAGAAGGGATAGGCTACCCACTCCAGTATTCTTGGGCTTCCCTTGTGGCTCAGCTGGTAAAGAATCTGCCCGAGATGCGGTAGACCTGGGTTGGATCAATGTGGTAGACATGGGTTGGATCCCTGGGTTGGGAAGATCCCCTGGACAAGGGAAAGGCTACCCACTCCAGTATTCTGGCCTGGAGAATTCCATGGACTGTATAGTCCGTGGGGTTGCAGAGTCAGACACGATTGAGCAACTTTCAATTCCTGAGCAAGATTCAGTAACAAATGGAGAGTGCCTTTTGTGCCTGGTGTCCCTGCTCACAGAGCAGAGTCTTGTCTTGGCCTGACTGAAACCTCTCAGGCCCAGGTGGGGAAAAGGAGCCAGGAGAGGGAGGCGAGGGCCCTGAGGTCACTCCTGACTCCAAGCGCAGTGCCCTGCCTTTGGAGATCCCCATATGCAACTCGTCCCCAAAGGGGAGGGGATCTGCCTGCTGTGTCGCCAGGACAGGGCAGCTGAGCCTCCCTCTCTGCCCAGCGCTCCCTCCACTGACTCCCTGGAGGTTTAAGAACCTAGCGGCCCCACTCCTACCCCTCACCTTGACTTGAAAAAAATTAAAGTTAAACAGAACAAGAATTGGCAGCTCACTCTGTGTGTATAGCCAGAGAAAGGGGAGGCTCCACAGGCACCGTGGAAGTTTCTGGACTCAGAGAACAGCCCCCATTCACTGCCTCCTGAGGGTCTGCACCAGGAGCCTGACCTGGCTGCCAGGACTTGTTTCCACTTGACCCTCTTCGAAATGTCATCTCGGGGCCAACCTCACCCAGGTCCTTCCATCTCCCTCAAGAGGGAGGAGGAAGCCAGGGGTGGCCTCCGCAGCCCCTGAGCATGGCCCTTCTCATGAGCACAGATAGCAGCCCGGACAGGCTGAAGAAGATACTTATGTTCATGGGTCAGAGGTGGGGCCAGGACTTGAACCTCCCTCTCTCCAGGCTGGTTATACCTCTGAGCTGTCCCCTGCCCACCTCAGAACAGGAAAGGAGGGCAGAGGGGATATCTGCTGCAACTCTGCCGGGAGCCTGGCCCGGACCTTGCCTCACTGGATGTTCCAGCTGCTCTGAGAAGTGGCGCCATAGCACCTCCGGGCTTAGACATGAGCCCTGAGCCCTGGCCACCAGGAGGGAGCACAGGCTGGGGCTTGAAGCTAGGTCAGCTTGGCTCCCACCCCTAGCACGGAGGCTAGGGTCTGACCTGTCTCCTACAGGGACCCTGCAAGCTGCTTCCCCATGTGACCCGAGAAATCACCAAGGGGAACAGCGTTTTTTTTTTTTTCTTTCAATTTTCATTAAAAAAAAACAATGTAACTGAATTCAGGGAATCCTAGCATCTTATGGACCTCCTGCCTCAGCTATCACACACAGCTATGCCCTCTGAGAAGACCCTCAGGTTGGTCCCCTTCTAAAAACCTCCTGGGACCCCCACAGTCTGGAAGATACTATCCGGAAGCTTTGGTCTGGCACTCAAGGCTTCCGGCCCCAGGAGACGTCTGCCATCACTCCTCTGGGGGCTGCACCAGATCCTGTACCCAGTGCACACCTCCCAGAGTGGCCCCATAGGAGCCTCTGCTTCTGGAAGTCCTGCTCCCTCCCTCATCCTGTGCCCTCGCACTCCTCCCCCGGGAGCACCCTCCTCCATCCTCCAGGGATGACCTGGTTTCCTCTTCTGAGTGCCTCCTGTCTAGCTCACTGGGGAAGCTTCCCTGGAGACCCGCAGGGCAGGGCTGAGTGTCCACCAACTCCAGGCCCTTCCTGGAGCCAGTGCACAGAAGGGGCTCAGGTGGAATGTGCTGAAGGATTGGTTTAAAGCAGCTCTCCTGTCCACCCTCTTAACTCAGTGGGAGCAAGTGGGACTGGTGGAGAGTTAAGTGTCAGGAGCCCTGGGTTCCTGCCCTGAGATTTGCTTTGTGACCTCCAGGCAAGTGTCTCTCCTCTCTGGATATTGGTTACAGCCTTCTAGGAAATGTGGCCTCCTGGGAAGTCAGTTCCATGGAGCTTGCTCTGTCTGAGAGCCATAAGGGCGGGGCAGGCAGAATCATCAAGGGCCATGACCTTATTGACAGGGCCAAGGCCATCATCCCCATGGTGGAGTTTTCTAGGTGCTCACACACACACACACACACACACATACCACCCCAAGCTATGCCCAGCACTTAGCTGAACCCGCCCTGGGCTGTTAGAATGCCAGGGAGGGGCCAGAGCTCCATCACTGCCGCCATCATGCTCTTCATCACTACCATCATCTTCATCACCACCATCATCCCTGTCATCATCAAGAAGTTGAAAGAATTTCCTTCTCTGGAGGGCCCATCTCTGGCTGGAGACAAGCCTGCTCTCTGTACACACAGTGGGCTGGACAAGAAGACCTTTTTAGACCCTGGGAGGGGCTGGAGGGAAGCCCCTGTGAGTCTTTGTCCCCAACCTCCTCAGGGGTGAGAGGGAGGGAGGGGACCCCACTTTACGGAGGATCTGGTGTGTGCTCGGACAGGGCTCTAGCTCCTTAAGCTTCAGGGCAGAATTCTTCCCCCATCTGAAGTGGCGGCTCAGAGAGGTCAAGGTTGCACAGATGTGAGTGCACAGGGGTGGGGGTGCTCAAACTCTAGTCTTCTCAGCTTCAGTCTGGTCATCCCCCGGCCCGGTGATCCCATGTGCTGTGAGGCCATGCAGTGTGTTAGGAACCAGGCTCAGGAGCCTTCCTGCCCAGGTTCAAAGCCAGCTCTGGCTCTTTCCAACCATGTGCCCTTGAGCAAGTCACTGCCCTCAACATCAGAGTTCTCCAGCCATTAACTGGGGATGCTAATAGCACCTGCTTCCAGGTTGGCATGAGGGCCGGGTCAGCCTATGGAAAGCCCATAGATCAGAGCCGAGCCAGGCACATGGCCAGGCACCGATAAGCCTTGGCCAGCAGGATTAACATTTCCCTGCCAGGCAAACTCCTCTTCCTCTTCCTCGCCGACTACCCTCCCAGGCCAAGCTGCCCTCTCCCTCCTTGGGAGCTTTTTTCATCCTCCAAGCTGAGGGACACTTATCCCCCTGCGCCTCCTCATGGCAGCCCGTGCCCCTCCTGAGACTGGCAGGTGGCAGTGTCCTGCCAGGCTCCTGCCCACCTCCCAGGCCCAGCCCAGGGCTAGCCCTGGCAGGTCTACTGATATTAGAATGGGTGAGTCCACATCCATTTCCTCCTCCCGCAACTGCCAGTCACCTCCTCACCTCCCAGGACTTTGTGGAATCTTCCCTGACCTTCTGCTGCCTCATCTCACAGCTCAGGCCTTGGGCTCTGCAGACCTACCCAGCCCTCCTCCCTCCACCCTTCAAACTGTCCCTACAGTCTCTCCTCTGCCCTGCACACCTTCCGACCTCAGCCCTGCCCTCCAGGAGCCTGGAGTCCTGACATCCCCTTCCTGCTGGCTGTGTGATCTTAGGCAAGGCCCTGCCCCTCACTGAGCCCCAGGGATGTCAGGTCTAAAGGGAGAAGAACCCTCATCTCAGTGCATTCCTATGAGATTGAAAAGAGGGGATGGGGAGCTCTTTGTAAACTGGAAAGGGTGGCGCACTTTAGAGATCTGTGTTAGTGGACATTAGGTGCTGGCTGGAATGGGATTGGAGCGGTGGGCGGCTTTGGGATATAACCCCATCGTAGGTTGGGTTAGAAAGCCCCCGCCTTCTCTCAGAAGACCTAAGTGGGAGGGAGGCTTGTGTCCTGTGGCCTTAGAGTCAGAATACCTGGGGTCCCTTCTGTTGAATCATCTATTCCTGATTGGCCTGAGGCCCTGCTTTGGGCCAAGACTGGTGCCAAGTACTGGGACCAGGTGAATCCACAGGCTCTGTCCCCAAAGAGCTGAGAGCCTGAGGGGCTAACAGTTCTGGAAACCCTTCCCCATCACCAGTGTGAACCAGGGAGCCAAACAAGGAGGCGTGAATGCTGTCAAGTGGGAGGGGGATGTAGGGGGGTCCCAGAGGGGGTCCCAGAGTACGCAGCGCTGCCCAGAGTGAACCTGAAGTGGTCAGAGTCTCCATCTCCCCCAGAACTCCCTGGTAAGGTCTCAAAAAGCCTCAGAGAGGAGGCAAATCAAGTCTTGAAAGAAACTGCCATAATTCAATCAGAAGAAGAATCCCATTAATTGAGTCAGAGAACCACTTAATTGAATTTCTTTCCAAATGCAGGCCTATTCAAAAAGTCAGTGAATCCAAATGCTGCTAAATTTAAAGTAAACTCCAAGATAATTTAATAAACAGGCCAGTCCAGTCAAATCCCTGATAAATCTAGCCCGGAGTCATTCCAGTCCTATGACTGCTCATGCAAACAGCTTATCCTTTTCTTTTTTTAAAATAAAGTGTAATTCAGGCAAACAATAGTCCACTTTGGTCAAACCACCAGAAAGTTCAGGATGAAGATGGCCGGCACCAGTTAAATGAGAAATTCGTCACGCCTACTGGCCAGCTGGGGTGACATGGTGTTGGGACGGTCAGTGGGAGGGCAGGAGCCATAGATATGAGCAGGATGTTGGCTGCCCCATGCACGCCAGCCTTGTGCCCTCAGGGAGTCTTTCTCCAGCTCTAAACCTCAGTATTCACATCTGAAAAATGGGGAGGTAGCTGTGAAGATTAAAACAGGGAACCAAGGCGAGAGCACCCTTTTCCCCTCATTCCCTTCTTCACCAGGGACATTGTAGGAGAGGAACCTGCAAACTCTGTTGATCCATGGAGTTTCCCTTACTGTGAAATGGCTTCTTAAATTTTTAATTTAATATAGTTTTTGGAATGGAAAATATTTTCACATGAATCAAAATTTCAAAGTTACCAAGGAGGATACAGTAAAAGCCTCCCTCCCATGCCTTTTCCTACAGCCACCATTTCTTCTCCTGGAGAAGCCCCCAACAGCATCAGCCTCAAATATTGCCAGCCAGAGATACTCATATAATATACAAAAAGGGACTTCCCTGACGGTCCAGTGGTTAAGACCCTGTGCTCCCACTGCACGGGGGCATGGGTTCGATCCCTGGTCAAGGAACTAAGACCCCACACATCTCAAATCATGGTTAAAAAAGGATGATGGATAGATAGATAGAAAAAGACAAATGCACGTTCTTTCTCCTCGCTGTCTTTTTACATAATAACAAACTACATACTCTTCTCGGAAACTTGTTTTTTTTTCCCCTGCTGAACAATACTTCATGTATTAATAGATCTTTCCCCATTTGTGCATAAAAATACTTCCTCATTCATTTATATGACCTCATTATGGTCCACTGGATGAATGTTCTATGATCCATTTTGTTGTTAGAGTTGCTAAGTCATGACCGACTCTCTTTCGACCCCATGGACTGCAGCCTGCCAGGCTCAGCTCCTTACTGATGGACATAAATTTCCAACACACACACATTCACAGATATAAACAAACCCCTCTTTTTTTTTTCACATAGACCATTTTTTAAAAAGTCTTTATTGAATTTTTTGGAAGGACTGATGCAAAGTTGAAGCTCCAATACTTTGGCCCCTTGATGCAAAGAACGGACTCATTGGAAAAGACCCTGATGCTGGGAAAGACTGAAGGCAAAAGCAGAAGGAGGTGGCAGAGGATCAGATGGTTAGATGGCGTCACTGACTCAAGGGACATGAATCTGAGTAAACTCTGGGAGATAGTGAAGGACAGGGGAGCCTGGTGTACTGCAGTGTAAGGGGTCACAAAGAGTGAGGTTTGACTTAAGGACTGAACAACAACAATTACAATTGAATTTGTTACAATATTGCTTCTGTTTTAGGTTTTGATTTTTTTGGCCTCCAAGCATGTAGCTCACCAATCAAGGATGGAACCCACACCTCCTGCTCTGGAAGGTGAAGTTTTAACCATTGGACCACCAGGAAAGTCCCCAAACAACCCTTTACATAAGCTAATTCCCTCCTGTGTGACAATAGAAAGGTAAATGCCTGGATTTGGAATTCTGAGGGCAAAGGAAATGCGCAGTCATCATTTTGATGAGAGTCATCATTGCTCTCCTCTGGGACTGTACTTGTCTACTCTCCTAGGGATGAAGCGGTTTGTTACCCCAGAGCCTGGTCAGCAGTGTGTTAACAAAATTCTGTATCTTTCCCAACCTGATGGGTGAGAGTGGAATCTCTGTGTAGCTTTAATTTGCATTTTTCTTAGTTTGAATGAGGCCGCCATCTTTTCTAAGTTTCTGAAATCTTTGCATTTCCTTTTCTGTGAACAGTCTTTCCTTTTTCTTAGTCATTTTTATGTTCTATTGTTTGGGTTTTTTCCTTACTGATTTCTACGTGTTCTTCATATTTTAAAGAAAGGGTGATCCGTAAACATTTTTCTTCTGGAAACTTCCAGAGTCTATGCACATAGAAGCAAAGACATATATATTACAATGAACATTTTGAACTAGAATTTGCTGGAGGTTCTTTTCACTCAGTGGCCCAGGGGTCTGAGCTGGGGGTGGGATCCCTCCAGTCAGAACCTTGGAGCTGGAGCTGAGGATGAGCTTAGACTTTCTCCTTTCTGGGATAGAAGCTAATGACCCCCAGGTCAAGTTTCAGCAGGCTTCCTTAGGCCTTTGATGGCAGGGGACGCTACCTGGGGACAGCAGTCAGGCTTCATGGTCCCCTGAACACTCATCATCAGACTCCTGGTCCAGTGCTCTTTGCACTGTTCACTGCGTAATAACGTCTGCATACTCTCAGGACGTGCCGGGCCAAGCCACACCCTCCCTCTATTCCCTCTTGCCCAGGGCAGACGTTTGTGATCACACGTCCACAGTGAGGAATGGAGTCGTAGGCCACAGCCCAAATCACACCTCAGGCCTTACTCATAATGGTGGGCTCATTCCTCTGCCTTTACTCCCCACAACAAACTCCGACACATGCTTAAAGGCCCAGCTTAGTGATGCTTCCTCTGGGGAGACTCCATGACTCTATGGGTCTTTTTGCTTTGTTGTGCTGCGACTGCACAGCTGTGGGATCTCAGGTCCCTGAACCAGAATCGAACCCAGGCCCACAGCAGTGAAAGCACTGAGTCTTAACCACTGGACCGCCAGAGAAGTCCCATCTTTAAAATTAAAAAAAAAATTTTCTCTATAGTTCTGATCACTTTGTCTATGCCTATATTTACCAGAGCAAGAAAAAACAGTGCTTTTTAAAATTTTTATGTATTTATTTATGTTGAATTTTTTTGAGGGGGAGCATGTGCCATATGGCATATGGGATCTTAGTTCCCAGAGCAGGGATCAAACCCTTGTTCCCTGAGGTGGAAGCACGAAGTCCTAACCGCTGGACCATCAGGGAAGTGCAACACTGTTTTTTTCCCATTTCTCTGTCTTTTAGTATCTCCTGAGATGAAGTACCAAATTTTACCAAGGGCACAGTTTTGGGCCTTAGTTTCCTGATTTGAAAAGGAAGATCAGAATATAAAGCCAACAAAGGATTACTGAGAGGATTCAATGGGTCAGTTCATGTAAAGTGCTCAGCACAGCGCCAGGCATATAGTAAGGGTCTAACATGTGGGAGCTATTGGTTATCACTAACCCTGTGATCTGGGCATACCACTTCTCCTCTCTTCTTTATCTATAAACTGTAGCATGAACTAGCAGACTGAATTCATGGTCTTCAATGGATGCTAAAATCACTGGGTAAAAGTTTGATGGGGAACTCTAAAACAGAAGGCTGAGATTAATGACTCCTAAAGCCACTGATCAACCTTAGCATTGCTAAATGGTGGAACACCCCAGCCTGTGGCTCCTTCTCTGATACACTTGGAGGGATACAACACCATCCATGAAACATTCTTGAGAGGATCATTGAATCCAAATCAAATCAAGCCTCAAGGGACTTCCTTGGTGGTCCGGTGGTTAAGACTCTGCCTTCTGATACAGGGGGCCTGGGTTCAATCCCTGGTTGGGGAATTAAGATCCCACATGCTATATGGCCAAAAACAAATGAATAAATAAATAAAAATTAATTAATGAAAAAAAATCAAGCTTTCAGTTTTTAGAATCTACATCTAATTACCAGTTTATGAGAAACATAGAGGATAGTGGAGCATGTTAAAAGACACCGCAGGGATGCAGTCAACCAATTCTAGATGGTGGAAAACTTGGTCTGGACTATTATTCAGCCATGAAAAGGATTGATATATGTGGCCACATGGTGGAAACTTGAAAGCATGATGCCAAATGAAACCAGACACAAAAGGTCGCATATCATGTGATCCCATTTATGTAAAATAACCAAAGTAGGCAAAAGACCAAAGTGGCTGAGTGGTCACCAGGGGCTGGAGGAGCACAGAAATGGGGAGTGACTGCTGGTGGGTATGGGGTTTCTTTTTCTAGGATGATAAAAGTTTTAGGGGCTTAGATAGGGATAAAGTAGTACTTGCAAAACCCTGTGAACCTACTGAAAGCCATCAAATTGTACACCTTCTAAATGATATGTGAATTACATGATATGTGAATTTTATGATAGGTGAATTACATTTCAAGGAAACAAAGAGATTTAAAAGATTTATCAAACATATATAATATGTGGGTCTTGTGGGGATTCTGATTCAAGGAAACCAACTATAAAAAGATACTTTGAAGATAAACTAGGGAAATTTGGACATGGACTGCATATTAAATGATCTAACAAAATAAATGTATTATTTTCAACAGCTGTTCTAATAGTTGTGTGTGGGCCTATGTTTTGTTTTTTTAACAAATTCCTTATCTGTTAGAGATAATTATCAAAGTATTTATAGGTGAAATATGATCTCTGTATTTTTCTTTAAAAAAATGTGTGTGCGGTTGGGATTGACACATACATATTACTGTATATAAAATAAGTAACTAATCAGTACCTACTGCATAGCACAGGGAACTCTACTCAGTCCTCTGTAATGGCACATATGGGAAAAGAATTTTTTAAAAGAGTTGATATATCTATATACACATAACTGATTCACTCTGCTGTACACCTAAAACTAACACAGCATTGTACATCAACTATATGCCAATAATTTTTTTTAATGTGGGGGGGTAGATAAAACAAGAATAAAAAATGTTGATATTTATTGAAAATTGGTATTGGGTATATGGGTTGATTATACTATATCCCCTCTACCTTTTAGTATTATTTAAAATTTCCATAATAAAAGATAAGGCGGTGAAAGGATTGACTTTTCTTCTCTACCTTTTGCTTACTCTCAATTTTCTGTAAAAACATAGATGCTGCTTTTATAATCAGAAGAATACATTAAGGCTATAAAATTAACTGTGGAGGCTGAAATATCTGACCTGTCAACCTCAGAGCTTGGTCTCCCCGAAGCTGTGTCTGTGCCCCACCTCTCACCCCACCCCAGGGTCCTACCAGGGTCACGCTAGCCTCGAGGCTTCCTGGTGGGAGGGAGAGACTACTCATTGCTTCTTCAGGACTATTGCAAGGATTGCATGAAAGGGGCTTATTCTAAATTATAGGAAGTGCTCAATTAATGGGAACTATTTAAGAAAGAGATAGAGGGACTTTATAAAAGTGAAATGATCCTATTAGATGAAATACAGGAAACAAGGATAAAAAACAAGCTTCATAGTGCTCCTACCCAGAAAGAACCACAGTGAACTTTTTCTTTAAGCTTTCTTTCCCATGCAGGAAATTGTGTTTGGCTTTAAAGTACAACTAAGCCTGCTGTCACCACTCACTTACAGCCTGCTTTTATTCTCTTAATATTTTAACATATTTCCTTGTATGCTTAGCTGTTTGTAAACATAACTCTTCAATGGTTGCATAATATTCGATGGTGTGTTTGTGCTGTTCACCTGAGCCGGGTGTTGGACACTTGAACTAGTTCCAAGTTCACCACAATAAGGAACAGGGGACACGTATGCCTGAATGACTTCCTCAAGATAGATTTTCAGAATGAAATCACGGAGCCCAAGGGCCAGCACATTTTCAAAGGGCTTGGAGAGGTGAACCCGGGTGGTGCTCTTGATTTTTGCCACCGTTTTGCTAGAATTTTCAACATTGAACTTTGCCAAATATAAACAGGCTCTGATCATACAAAGAAGATGGAAACATTTTCTGACTATGGGTGTCAGATGGCAGGTAATTTCCCCTGATACCCAAGAGCTGGAATCACCCTTCTTGGCCGTTCACGCACACCCTTAGCAGGAGGTGGGGTCAGAGGGTAGTACAGAGAGCGGAGTAGGAAATGAAGAAAATACTCGGGGGGAATCACAGGCTACCCCCGTCCCTTCGATCACTCCTTACTCCAGCTGACGTGAACCTGAAATCTGAGAACTCCGCAGTTCTGTGTTAGCAGAGGGATTTGGGGGTGGTGGTGGGACCTCCCCTCTCAGTCCGCCCACCCCCGAGGGTCGCACTTTGGAGGCACCGCTGATGGATGGCTGGGGGCCCAGTCCGAATGAGGTGTGCGTGTCGGGGGAAGTGTCCCCTCACCTCACCCCGCAAACACGAGAATCACGAATCCCCGCGGGCCTGGAAGCGGGGGAGTGGCCGGGAAGTCGGGGGCGGGACCGATCTGGTGACGTCACGGCCCCGCCCCTGGCCGGCTCCCTCCTTCCTGCGCGCGGCGCGCTCGCAGAGTCCTCACCTGGAGGGACAGGTGTGCGCATCTGGCATCGGAGGCCAGCCCACGAGTGTCAGGTGAGCGTCCGCAGGAGCTCCAACCGGGGGAGCTAAGAGGAGGGTCTGGGGTGGGAGTCTTCACTGGACCCAGAAAAGAGCCTGGTCTAAGAGCGAAGCTGGTCCGGCGTGCGAGGAGGTACTGGTTTCTCCCCAAACTACCTATCTCTTGTTTATAGTCACGGTGTACTGAAAGCGTAGCCTTTGGAGGGATTTGAAGGAGGGGAAGCTGACGGGGAAATAGCAGATTTCCAAATATTTCAACCACAAATTATTATTTTTTTACACGGTATCTTTTCTTTGTTGTAAAAGTAACAGACACTGATTGTTTGGCAACTGGATAAAAGTAGGAAAGAAATCACCCATGGTACTAACACACAAGCAAAACAACTGTGGCTATTTTGATGTATTTCCTTTCAATCTTTTTTCTGGAGGCAGTCATTGTAATGCAACTTTATCATACTGTATTTACAGGTTTTGTGTCTTCCCTTCTTAACATTGTGTCATATGCATTTTCTTGTGTTGTTATTAGTCATTCCAGTATGTATAATCATTATTTTTAATGGCTGCATAATGTTACATTTGAAGGATGGGCCGTAGTTGGGTACCATTCTGAACACTTGGAGGAAGGATTAGAAGGGGGGACAGAGATGTATAATAGAAAGAACATGGGCTCTAGGTCAAGGAGGCCTTCAACAAAGGAATCTTGGGAAAGATCTTTGCTTTCTCTAAGCATCAGTTTCCACATCTGAGAAATGGCTACATAAATCTGTTTCCCCAGGGTACTGTGAAGATTAAGTGAGCTAATTTATGTAGACAATCCCCATCTCCCACCCAGCTCCCATGGTTCCAGCAGAAAAAGGGTCCACTTGTTTGTGAGGTTGGAGGAGGGATTTGGACGAGTGGAAACTGCTCAATGAGTGGAGTAGAGGAAGAGTTGGGGATGGAGGATGGGTTCTTGGGGAAAACCTCAGAATGGAGAGGCCTCTGGGTCTGGGAAAGATGGGCATGGCCATCCACTGTGTTTGGGACAGGCACAGACAGGGCCCCTAAGGCCCTGCTGGCAACCTCCAGCCACCTCCTTGGGTTCAGCTCCTCAGCTTCTGGAAAGAGTTCAGAGTGAGCGGATTGCAAGAAAAGTAGAGTGGGCAGAGGTGGAGCTTAGTCGTCAGCCCCTTGTACAGATAAGGAAACTGAGGCTTGAGCACAGGTGATTTGTTCAGGATCCACACAGGCAGCAGTAACAGAGTACATGTGGAGTCCCAGGCTCCTAATACCCTCAGGGGCCTCCACACCAGAGACTACTCAGTGTAGGAAGAGGAAGAGGTCAGGGCTGAGTCACCAGCTGCACTTATACCAGGCTAAGTTGTGCTTAGAGAAAACAGATGTCTCTGTTCTGCAAGCCTCCATTTTCTCATCTGTCAAATGGGGAGAATAACTCCTCACCTACCTACTTAGTACCCACTGCCAGGCCTGCCTATCCACAGCTAGCCAGGGCCTCCTTCCACTTTCAGGGACATAGTCTGTCTCTGGTCATACACCCTTACTCTGAGCCCCTCATCTTCTTGACCCCTAGCCATCTTCAGGGGGATGGGGTCTGGGACTTGTCAGCTTCACTAGGCTGTGGCCACACTTCAGTTAGAGTGGGAAATCCATACTCTCCGAATCATCTGTTTCCTGACCTGGGACATTCTGTTCTGTGTTTCTAATTTGGCTCTCCCATAATGTGCCCTGACAGCCCGCTCCCACTGGATGAGAAGGACTCTGAATCCTGGCAGGAACTCCTGAGGACTAAGAAAATCTTGTACTGAGGGTCTACAATCCTCTGAGGCTTTCTCTTTTCTTTATTCTTTTTTGGCCAAGCTGCGGAGCTTTCGAGATCTAAGTTCCCTGATCAGGAATCAAATCCCCCAGGGCCCAGCAGTAGACACGCAGAGTCCTAACCACTGGACCATTAGGGGAATTCCCTTGAGGCTGTCTGTTTCTGCCAGGCCTGTCACTCCAGGACAATAACGAGGGTGTCAGGGATCTCTGATGTTCTGAAGCAGAATCGGGGAAGTCGCCTTCCAATTCACAGAACTTGAGAACTAAGACTTGTTGAGAGCCTCTTGTCCTCTCAAGAGGTTTGCCAGCCTCTTTTTCTAAGTGCTTTTGAGCCATACTATGAAATTGTCCCCTTATTGTTCCCATTTTACAGATGGTGAAACTGAGGCACAAAAAGTTAAATAAATTACTCACATGGAGCCAAGATTCAATCCTGGCCATGCTAACTCAAGTGTTGGTTCCCATTACTGCTGCCTCTTTAGCCTACAATGGTGTCTGATTTGATGCACACCTGTTGTCATCTTCTGCCTGGACCATCAGGGCTTTCTGGGATGTCAATATCCTGCTGATGTCCTGTTGATGTCCTTAACCCTGGTCACACTGATTTCTAATGACTCATTCTGGGTTCTGAGTCTGCAACTGACACACTCCATCAGAGCAGGGCTCATCCCAAGGCCCAGACCAAGCCTGGCTCTGCTTCCTGTAACTGAGTTGGTTATAACTGCACATATCAATATGTGTCAGGCTCTGGCTACAGACTTTTGGTCCATCACCTCTTTTAATCCACTTGAGTGCTATTACCACACCAATCCCTGAGATGATGAAATGAGGCTTCGGAAGGTTTTATAAACTCACCCTGCCACATAGGCCAGAAGTAGCTGATGGAGGACTTGAATCCAACTCGTTGAAGCAGGGTCTCTACCATCACTGCCTCTCAAGTGAGAACGCATTGCAGGGCTCCTAAACACTAATGCAGACTTTGGCTGCATACCCAGTCTGTACAGATAATTTTGAACATGGCTTTTGTATTTAAATGTATGTCTGTTTGTTACAACTTAAGTGTGTGTGTATATATATATTTTCTGTGTTAATGCATGTGTGTGTGCTGTGCGCACTGTCTCTTCAGTCGTGTCTGACTCTTTGCTACCCTGTGGACTGTAGCCCGCCAGGCTCCTTTGTCTATGGGATTCTCCAGGCAAGAATACTGGAGTGGGTTGCCCTCCTCCAGGGGATCTTCCTGACCCAGGGATCGAACCCCTGTCTCCTGAAGCTCCTGATTTACAAGCGGATTCTTTACTGCTGAGCCACTGGGGAAGCCGCAATGTGTGCATTATAAAACAAACATTAAATTAGAATACTTAGGGAATTCCCTGGTGATCCAGTGGTTAGGACTCCACACTTTCATTGTCAAGGGCTTAGGTTCAATCACTGGGTCAGGGAACTAAGATCCCACAAGCCACCCAGCATGGCCAAAAATAAATAAATAAAAATAAAATAGAATGTTTAGAAGGCTCAGGTGAATAAGAATACAAATTCCATTTTTTCTCTTCCCACACCCCAGTGGATCACTGCATGAACAGGTATCTACTTTGGACATAACCACCTTAGTGGGCCCCAGAATCCCCTGGATGCTTCCAGAGTGGGTGAGCAGACTCATTTAGTGGGGGCCTGAGATACGTGGGCAGGTCCAAGTTGGCCCGAGGGAGACAAAGGCAGACTGGGGCCCAGTCCCCGAGGATAGGGTGGGGCTCCAGAGTGGATCTGGGCTTCCCTGGTAGCTCAGACAGTAAAGCGTCTGTCTACAACGTGGGAGACCCGGGTTCGATCCCTGGGTTGGGAAGATCCCCTGGAGAAGGAAATGGCAATCCAGTCCAGTACTATTGCCTAGAAAATCCCATGTACAGAGGAGCCTGGTAGGCTACACAGTCCATGGGGTGGCAAAGAGTCGGACATGACTGAGCACTTTCACTTTCCAGAGTGGATCTGGGAGGGTAAACTGAGCCTTTCATAGCCTTTATGAACATTAGGTCAGATTCTCCTGGACTCTCGAGTTTTGAGCTGTGAAACAGGTGGGGCCATCTCCAGCTCCCAGGATTGTAGAATTCAACCAGGTTCAATCACGAGCGCCTAGTGTGGCCACGGGCACGTTGTGTATCCAATAAATGTCAGTTTGCTAGTTCAACTCCTCCCTCTCCTTTTCACCCATGTGTAAAACGTGAAGCTGCTCTGAGCTAACAGTGGATAAATCCCCTATTTAGCTGTTTTGGTTTGGAGACCCTGCTGACCTCCACCTTCTCCCCAGAGGGAGATTTGACTGGGTGCCATTTGACTGGTCTGCTCCCCAACCCCCAAATATCTGAGGTTCCTTCCATAGGGCATTCACCTGGGCTGTTCTTTTTTAGCTTCTGTCTCGTCGCCATCCTCAAATCCTATCCACTTTCAAGTCCCACCTCCCCCCACCCTCACCAATGGCAACTCCTGAGTCACTGAAAGGGCTGGGGCTCAGTGTGCTTAGAAGGAGACTCAGGGACTTGTCTGGATGCTCTATGTGTGCAGCACCTCACTTGAAGTTAAGAAAACCCAGAACTTCTCCTAGTACATCTCATAGAACGCCCCAGTGGAGGGCCAGGGGACGGCTGGCCACCATTTGGTGCCTCTGCCGACTGCAGGCCACGTGGATATGTCTGGCATTGTTAGTCCATCTTTTTTCTTTGGTACACCTAGCCTCCCCCCAGCGGATTTTCAACTCCTGGTGAGCAGAGTCCGGTGAGCATCTCTCAGGCCCTGAGAGAAGTTGGCATCAGGAAATGTTTGTGGACAGACATGTGACACAGTGAAGACATGATGAGTCGCAGCAACTATGCTGAGTTGAGAAGTGCTGTGGGAATTGGGATTATTAGCCATGGCAATCATTGTAATTCCCGTGGCCTGGCTAATGAGTGGTTGTGTATCCTGGGGACGGGATTCCTTGGATTCCCCGAGGATGGAAGGCGCGAGTTTTGGAGAGAGTCAACAGCAGTGTGAACAGGGGAGGTTGTGCCTTGTTCACAGGGGCCAGGTGAGCCCAGAGGGGCGGCCAGGGGACAGGCTGAGTTGTTGGAAGGAAGTGGATGAGGGTGGGGCTAGAGGCAGGGTGATGTGGTCCTTTGGTGATGCTGGGGTATTTTTAGTGCTCACTCTGCCTTTGGGACACGTGGCAGACATTCCTAACTCCTCTGGGAGTTGATTTCCCTTAAGAAGACAGCAGCATAGGAAATGCTGAGAGGGTGTGCCCTTGCCGAAGGGCGGGCTAGAGCCCACCACAAGAAGGCAGGGAGAGGGTGAGGAGAGACCACAGGCCTGTCCCTGAGGGGAGGCTGTCAGGCCACATCTGGCCCAGGGATGGAAAGTGCCCGGCCCCGCCTCCACCCCCACGACCACACACCCGGGCAGAGTTTGCTCATTGCACAAGTATTTATGGACACCCAATACCAACTAAGGGCCCACGGGAGCAGCCTGTTACATGAGGGGTCCTTTCTCTAGGAGATTATGTTCACGAGCATTAAAAATAAACGAGCTTATGTGTTCAGCCTCCAGCAAGTTCCGTAAAGACAAGAAAGTCAGGGTGATCCAGCAAACCAGGGTGGCCTGCTTTAGATTGTGTGATCAGGGAAGGCCTCTGTGAGGAGGTGACTTTTGAGTTGGGTGTTGAATCATGAGTAGGAGGCAGTCACTGAAGACCTGGGTGGGGGAGATCACTGTAGGCAGAAGGAGCGGGAGGGTGAGGGGCCCTGAGGTGTGACAAAACGGAAAGACGAGGAGAGGGTTTCAGGGTGAGACCTGAAAGGCAAATTGGGGCCAGATCGTGGCAGGCCTGGGAGAGGACGTGGATTTCACACGGCTAGAAGGAGCTGTGATGTATTTTCAGTAGCAGAGGGACACAACTTCAGCATTAACAGACCAGTGTAGGGTCCAAGTAATTCAAGCCAGGTTCAGAATGCAGTTGGGAGGCAGAGCTGACAGGAAGTGCACGTGTTTTGAATATGGGGGTGGTGATGGGAAGAGAACCCTTTCCCATTTGGCCCAGATGTGTGTGACCTCAGGTATTTCTTAACAGAGTGCCCGGATGTGGAGTGTGTAGGCCATTCCCCACCCGGTCCAGCCTTGAGTTTACGGACAGGAAGACTGAAGAAAGAGCCTTACAGGTCTCCTTGTCCAGCCCTCTGGAGGGGGGCTGTGAATTCTCCAAGGTCCCACTGAAGTTCAGGCCTCCTGGCCCCGGTCCAGGCCTCTTGCTGCCCTGCCCTGCTGCCTCTTGGCTGAAGCTGGCAGAGGAGGGAGGAATCACTGCCGGAATGACCTGACTAGTCATGACGATGTGGTGAGGTCACCCAGAAGAAGCGTGGAAAAGCAGTGGAACCTGGAGAGGGCAGGCCAGGGCAGGGCATCACTGTAGCAGCAGCCGGGGGGGGGGGGGGGGCGCGGGGCGGGTGGGGTAAGAGGGACGTCCTGGAAGGGTCTGGGGCAAAGGGCCAGGGTGAATGGAATAAGGCAGCATTTTTAGGCTAGCATGCAGGACAACCTCTGAGAGCAGAGCCTACGTGGGCCACTGACCCTCGGGGGTCTCGGGAAAGACACTAGTAGGAGGACCCCAGATGAACTTCTCCTAGAAGCAAGAACACAGATGTAGACAGAGTGGGCAGGGCCAGTGGCTCACCTGGGCCCAGCTAGGCTTGCATCCTTCCAGCCCACCCACCCCAAAGGGATTGGTGGAGGCCCCTCTAGGGGGAGGTAAGGTAAGGAAAGAAGAAGGGATCCAGGACAGGCCTGTTTGCTCCCTAACTGCTCCTCAGAGCAATCAATAGCATCAGCATCTTCCTCTTATTCTGGACTTTTTCTGCACTAAGGTGTTTCTGTGCATGCCCATCTGTATTATCTCCACTTTACAAATGAGACTCAGAGAGTTAAAGGAATCTTCCTAGGGTCACACAATTCAAAAGTATCAAAGTCAGGTTTTTAACCACTGTGGGCTACTGTCTCAGACTCCCTCTGTGACCTTGAGCAAGACTCCCTGAGCCCCAGGCTCTCTGCCTGTGAAATGATGGAGTTGGAGTAAATGAGCCCCATGAGGCCCCCTGTCTCTCCACTGGGTCCCAGAATTGATTCTCGGGTAGAGGGGCTTAGTGGTCTGATGGAGGGGGCCAGGGTCCTGTCCCGGAGCTGTGTTCTCCACCAGCCTGGGCAAGGTGATTAAGAGCATAGGCTCTGCCAGGCCACTATCTCTGCGGAGGATACACGTGAAGATTGAATGCAGGTAACAGGGCTCAGGGAGGGCCTGGCACACAGTAGGTGCTCAGTAAGTGATAGCTCTTAGTGTATTCTCAGAGCTAGTGAAGGCCGCCCTTTCACAATCCAACCATTCACTCCTTCAGCACGTATTTGTTAAATCCCTCCTGTGTTTCTGAAGGACAGTAGTCTTGATCCTGGTGACCTAGTGATGCCCCCAGAGAGCTTTAACTCCCTGCCTTCTGATATTCCAGTGGGGGAGGCGGACCAAAAAAAAAAAAGCCACATGAAATAAATACCATGTAGAATAAGGTAGATAGTGATAAATGCCAGGACTCACTGGGAAAGACCCTGCTCCTAGGAAAGATTGAGGGCAGGAGGAGAAGGGGGCGACAGAGGATGAGATGGCTGGATGGCATCACCAACTCGATGGACATGAGTTTGAGCGAGCTCTGGGAGATGGTGAAGGACAGGGAAGCCTGGTGTACTGCAGTCCATGGGATCGCAAAGAGTCAGATACGTCTTAGTGACTGGACAACGAAGTGCCAGGAAACAAAACAAAGCAGAAAAGGAGAGGGAGAGGGAGGCAGTGTCTGGAGGAGGGTGGGGGGTGGGGGGTGGATCTTATATCAGGACTGGAAGGCCTCCCTGTGAAAGGGACTTGAAGGTCCTGACCTGAGCGAGGGAGGCTAATCCCTGCGGGAAACACGTCCTTGGCAGCTGGAGAGCCAGGCCTGAGATCCTGAGGCTTTGGGACAGCCTTGTGGGACAGATTGTGTAGGGTCATTTTTTTTTTAATGGTTTTTTTTTTTTTAATTCCTTTTTTAAAAACAATTTTATTTATTTATTGTTGGATGTGCTGGGTCTTCCTTGCTGCGTGGGCTTTCCTCTAGTTGCAGAGAGTGAGGGTTACTCTCTAGCTGTGGTGGTGTGCGGGCTTCTCATTGCAGTGACTTCTCTTGCAGAGCACAGGGACACCTGGGCTTCAGTAGTTGCGGCTCCCCGGCTCTAGAGCACGGGCTCAAAAGTTGTGGTGCACAGGCTTAGTTGCTCTGCGGCATGTGGAATCTTCCCAGATCAGGGATCAAACTGTGTCTCCTTCATTGGTAGGTGTATTCGTTACCACTGAGCCACCAGGGAAGCCCCCATAATTCACTTTTTCAATATTTTCTTGGCCATGCAGCACAGCATGTGGGATTTCAGTTCCCTGACCAGGGATCAAACCCTCATCCCTTGCATTGCAAGCTCTTAAGTCTTAACCACTGGACCACCAGGGAAGTCCTATGTAGGGTCATTTTAAGGATCCTCCCTGCTGCGTGGTAAATCTACAGTGACCTCCCCCTGCCCCAAGATTCAGGTTGCAGGTGCCTTGGGGGTGATACTGAAATCTTTCTTCTCATCACTGGGCACCACAAGCTTCCCAGCCCAGTGCTCTGGGTTACCAGAAAAAGTTCAAGCTCTCAGGAATGGCTGCCCCTGACCCAGTACAGAGGAGCTGAAACCCAGAGCTGGACTCAGTGATTAGCTCCTCACTGACACCTATTGTCCCAGGCCTGATTGCATCTTCTGGGTGGGTGGGTTGGTGAGGGAAGGGGAGGGAGGGGGGCTAGGGGAACTCCAGCCTGACACACCCTTGGGCTTTAAAGTTGGGAGTCAAGTCCTGGGAGGAATCATTGAGAATCCAGTCTGGAACCCAGCCTCAGGCCCAAAGGCTGCTAGACAGAACTCCCTTTGAATCACCTTTGAATCACCTCCCCACCTTGGCTGGGTTTTTCGGCCCCTCAGTTTTTTCTGAGAGCTGAGAGGCAAAGTCCTTTAAAAGGACTCATGGGTGGTGTCAGAGGGGAGAAGGAAGGAGGAGAACTTGGGCCCACAGAACAGCTAATCGGAAGGGGGTGTGGGGAGCATTCTTCCGAGGAAGAGACTGGGTGGGGACTGGGGGGAGAGGCTGGGGACAGGCCTTGAGGCAAGGAGTGGGTCTGAAGACTGGTTACCAGGATCAACAGTGGTGTGTGTGTGTGTGGAGGGGGGTCAGTTACAGGTTTTGGAATGGGAGGGGACATGTGACAAGACTGGGAGGGGAAGCTGGGACATCTGACTGTTAATGTGTGTGTGTGTGTTAGTTGCTCAGTCATGTCCGACTCTTGGCAACCCCATGGACTGTAGCCCGCCAGGCTCCTCCGTCCATGGTATTCTCAGGCAAGAATACTGGAATGGGTTGCCATTTACTTCTCCAGGGGATCTTCCCGACCCAGGGATCAAACCTGTGTCTCCTGCATTACAGGCGGATGCCTTACCGTCTGAGCTACTAGAGAAGTCCCTAGTTAATGTGTACCTGGAGGCAAAGGTGAGGAGCCTCAGATTTCTCCCTGAACCAAGGAAAGGACAGAGGAGGATTCCGTCTCCTCTACTGAGGATTGAGAGGGTTAAATGAGATAGTAGGTGCTGGTGGGGGGTGGGGGATTATCAGTCCCTTCTTGGAGAAAGAGGGCTGGGAAACAGGGCCATGTAGGAAGCATGGGATGGTTGGCTGGGATGGAGAGTACAGTGGTGTATCCACCCTGCTTAGTAGTGCCATGGGAGGCCCTCTGCCTGGGGACCCGGGCCTGGCACCTTGTCTTACTCAGGAGAACCTGCAATCACAGGCAGGGTTGGCCTCCCTGGGCTCTAGAAGCAGGATTCAGGGTTGATGAGATTGGGTTGGAAAGAGATGACAACGGAAGGGCCTTGGTAGCCAAGCCTGGTGGGTGGCTTCTACAGGTCACATTGGGGGCCTCCAGGAGATGAGGGAGTCATCAAAATGGGCAAAACAAAGCTGACATGAGGAAACCAGGGCCCTTGAGCTGTGACCAAAGTAGGTGGCTGCCACCCAGGCCAGCTAAGTATGGCCAGGGCCCAGAGTGAGTTTGGGCCCAGAGTGGCAGTTCTCCCAGTACTTCAAGAGAAGTAGGGAATACAGACCTGTCATCTAAAATCTTTCCTTTTTTAAAAAATTTATCCACTTATTTAGCTGTGCCAGGTCTTGGTTGCCGTGTGTGGGAGCTTTCATTGCAGCATGTGGGATCTAGTTCCCCAACCAGGGATTGAACCTGTGCCCTCTGCATTGGGAACATGGAGTCTTAACCACTGGACCACCAGGCAAGTCCCAGATCTTTCCATTTTAAAACTCTGGGAATCAGTTAACAAAGCAAAAGAAATAACAACAAAAAGCACCACGCAGGCCAGGCAAAGCCTACCACTTTTGACTGGTGACCCTCTCCTCTGGCAACAGTGGCACTGAGGGCAGGTCCCCAGTTGAATGTCCCAGACCTCTCCTGGAAGACTTGTCCTCGCTCTCCTGCTCTTGGAAGCGAGACTGTGATAGACTCAGTTTCCCAGGGCCCGATGGGAGAACAGAGACATCTTGGGCTGTGTGGCCCTGGGCCAACCCCTTGCCCTCTCTGGACTGCGGTTTCCTGGGCTCTGAAAGAAACCAGTCTGTGGGGCTCCTGCCAGTTTGGAGACTGTGTGACTAAGTTCTCAGGCTTGAAGGAAGATGCGATTATTATTGACGTGACTCTTCCCACCAACCATGCTTCTGGGATTGGATGCGGTGCACTCTAGCACTTTGCGTGTCCACAGCCAGAGTTGTGTGCATGAATGGTTGTGTGTCATAATTTGGAGCTTTGCATGGTACAGTGTAAATATCATTGTGTTAATAACTCTGCCCTGGAACCTTTCATCCCCTGCTCTGGAAGCCAGTAGGAAGCCTTAATTAATTCTTGGTGGCCTTGGGAGGGGTGCAGGTGAGGAAACCTAAGCCCAGAGCTGGGAGGCAACTTGGCTAAATGTGCAACACTTGGGGGACCCTGACTCAAGTGTTGGTTCCAGGTCAGGGAAGGCAGGAACCAACCCGTGCCAGGCCATTCCTGTGTGGGGTCCAGTCATTAAACGTGTGAGGACAGGATTGGGTTTGAGGTCAGCTCTGTGCCCACGAGTTTGAGCTGTGGGAAGAGGAAGAAGGCAGAAGAGAAAGGTCACTTGAGTTTTTCTATGGAGGGGAGAAAGCAGCACAGCCTTGGCTACCTCTCTGGACCTTTTGTCAATGTCCCTCCATCTCTTGCTATCTTGTCAAAAAGTTGGCCCCTGAGTCAACCTGGCCTGCGTGCTCAGCAGCACTCAGAGCCCCGAGGCGAGGCGGAGTAAGCCCTCAACTCTCTAAACAATCTCCTTTTGCAGTAACTCACATAAACACCGGCCTTCGGAGGGGCCCACTGCTAGGGTGTGAGAGGAGACAGAACCCGGCAGAGGAGAGAGGACGGTCTGGGGCTAGAAGACCCCAGCTTTTGGGGCGCCTCCTCCTCCCCACCACCACCCAGGTTTTTCCACCTGTGCCCCCCACTGGATCAGTGGTGTTCGTGTCTGTGTGCGCTTCCCGGCCCCACACGGAAGACCCGGTTCCTTGGAAGGCGCTCCTCGCGAGGCTGGTGGGGGGAACCGTGTTTCCCGGCTGCGGGCCCCCAGCGTCCCCGGGATCAGGGGGGGCGCGGGCCCTTTAAATCCTCCGGGGCGGCGGCGGCGGGTCGGGGATGACATCAGCGGGCGGGCCCGGGGCTCAATGGGAGCCGGCGGGCGCGCGCCGTGCGGGAGCGCGCGAGCCGGCGGCGGGGGCGGTCGGGCAGAAGGGCCCGGAGGAGGGAGGTGGCGGCGGCGGCGGCGGCGGCGTTGAGAGCCAGATCCTGAACCCGGCCGGGGCGAGCGGAGCGGGGCGCGGCGGCGCGGCGGCGGCGGCGGCGGCTGGGCCGGGAGAGGCTGGCGCGGCGGGCGGCTCTGCAAATCCTCCGGCATCCGCCCCGGCGGGCCGCCCCCGCCTGCGGCAGCCCCCCGAGCAGCGGCCCGGCACCGGCGCCTTCCCGGCGGGGTAAATATTGGGGGGCCGCGGGCCGGCGGAGGGGCGCAAACCTGGGGGGAAACGGGGCTCCCTCCGCCTCTTTGTTTTTGCGCGAGAGGGAGGGGGGAGAGGGCGGACACACACGCGTTCGCACTCGGCTATGGGGGGGCTGCCCGGGCGCCGCCCGCTCGGCCCGGCGAGGACAAAGGCGCGGCTGGGGACGAGAAGGAGAGGAGGGTGACTATTTTGCAGGCTTGCCCAGGGGAGCCCCCCACCCCAAGTCCGGCTCGCCTCTGTCTCCCCAGCTGGACCCTTCAAGGCCCCGGCCGGCCGAGGCGGCCACCCCTGGCTGCGATTTGAGGACGCTGACGGAGGTGGGGGGGTCCGGGACTGGGGTGCCGGGGACACCCGATTCTGTTGATTCGGGATTCTCAGCCAAACCCTTGGCTTCGGTAGGCTTCACTAGCCCATTAGCAGCGCCCCCCACCCCTCCGCTCCTGGCTTGAGTGCTCCAGACCTGGGGGTCAGCAGGGCTGCTCCTGCGTGTTGGATGGGGTCGCTTTGGGGCCCTGGGGTGATGGGGTGTGTGGTCACCCAGCCACCGACTCTTGTTTTCCTTTGTGGAGAGAAAGAAAGGGGTGGGGGTTATTTATCAGATCGGATTCTCCCATTTCTGCCTGTGAGAAATCCATGTTTTGCAAGTCCCTGCGGAAGAGAAAACTATGTTTGTGCCCGGGTGTCTTTAGAGAGCAGATTCCCAAGCTCTTCACACCCAAACTCAAAGTGGGGTGAGCCCCCTCCCCAACTTTTTCTCTTAGTTTTCTTGCATATATTCTTGGAGTAGCCTTCTTTGGGGAGAAGGATTTGGGGACAGGGCCAGGGGATCCCCAGTGTCTTAAGTTGCACCCGTTCAATAAATGCCTGTGTCTTGGGGCTCCTTTGGCTGGCTGGCTGGGATGTCCCTCCAATTTTTATTTTAATGATCCAGGGAGGGAGGTGGGCAGGGAGTAAGAAGACTGCCCATGTGCCATTCAGCTTGGTAGTTTGTCTCATTTTTCTTAACCAGTTGAAACTCTGGAATCTTCACGTCCGCCTTTTTTATCCCCTTCATTTCTTCCAGCGCCACCCCCCCTTCCTCCCCCCAAAAAGAAGCAGCAAAGAACTGGAAAGCCTCTCCCATTCCCGCCTCAAGTCTTTCTGCTCTCTGGGAGGCTTTTGAGGGGGACAGGGCTGGGACACTCTAGGCTCTCCTTGAGGCCTTGGCCCCTGGAGTGTAGGAGCAACACTGGCCGGTCTGGGTGGTAGCACAGAGCTGGGTGGGGGGTGGGTTGCCTGCAGGGCTAGTGGTTTGCACCCTCTCTTCTCCCCTTTTCTGCCGACAGCCGGGTGAGTGGGGAGGGGCTGGGGGGGTCATGTGCGGTGTATTTATGTAAGACACCCAGACGGGAGGGCACGGGTATTTATATAACCCGGCGTGGGTATTTATGTAATATAGGATGCGGGTGTATTTATGTTCCTTTCCGAACCTGCGGCTTGCCCGGCTGCCATGTGTGGTCTCTGAATTGGCGTTGGCGGAAAACGGACTTGGGGGTTGGCGGTGTTTGTGTGTGTACACACCCGCGTCCCCCCACCCCCACCCCATTCCCCCCCCCCCACAGCGGGGCTCCCGGTACATGTCTGCGTTTCTTTCTTCCTTTGAAGTGTCCACACAGGACGGTGTGTGTGTGAGGTGTGTGGCGGGTGAGTTTCCCACAAATGTGGAGTGGGTTCTCCTGGCCGCCCTGGCACCTCCACTGAGACTGGCCGGGGCGTGTGGGCAGAGGCCCTTGGTGGAGAGCCCGGAGTTTGGCCGGCGCGGGGTGGAGGCTCCTTCCTTGTGACCACTGCTGAAGGGCTAGCAGCGGCTCCCTGGGAACTGGCACTGGGGTGGACGTCTCTCCTGGGCAGGAGCTGTCGGCTCCTCGCCTCCACCCGGGCGGGGGGAGGCAGAGAGTGACCACGACCTTGTGGCAGAAAGCTCTCCTCCCACCTCCCCTCCCAGGTGGGTCTGGCTTTCCGGGTAGTCCTTAGTGTGGGGAAGGGGCTGAGACTTTGCCATTTTTCCCCCTTCCTGTGCGGCCTCCTGGCCCTGGCATCAGCTGGTGGGTGGGAGGCCGCCAGGTAGGGCAGCAGGAGCCCTGTCTGGGCCTTAGGGTAGGAGACTTGCTGCTGGAGGGGAGGTGGGCAGGCTGCGTGACCTCCCTGGGCTTGAGTTCTCTGTCTGCAGAGAGCATCTCGCCTTCCTAGTTGTCTACACTGGCTGTCTTGTAGACACTCTGTGATTTTAGCCGACCCCCACACAACCTTCTCCTTATTTCATAGGCCCCCCCAGAGCAAGACCTCATCTCCCAGCCTTGGAGTTTCCTCCTCTGCTGGCCAGAACCTCGAGAGTGCCCAGACCTTTGCCCCAGGCCAGAGCAGAGGGGTCCCTCCCAGGGTGGTCCCTGCTGTTCAGAGAGCTTGGGAAAGCTTGGACACCCAGCGTGGGGCACAACAGGGAGGGAAGTGCTCAGATAGGCACTTCCCCCCAGACTCCTCCCACCCCACAGAAGCTGACGGGCGGCTCAAAACTTGGCTTTGGTCCCCTTGGTTGCTCTGCAGGGCTCTCTTAGGAGACCCTCCTCGTCTTGAAGAAAGCCAGCCCCAAACTCTCTGTCTATCCATAGAAGGCCGTACAGAGTCCTGTTGCGGTTCTTGGTGTTGGCGAGGTTGAGAGAGGGAGAAGGCCAGAAGCTGGATGTTCAGGGGGCCCCTTTCTGGCCTTCCCCCTGAGTTAGGGCAACCTCTCTTTGTGGGGCTCAGTGCACACTTGTAGAGTCTACCTCTGGGAAGACCTGTCCAGGCTGTGGAGACCTGGCCTTCAGTTCTTGGTGCTGGAAGCCTGGGGTGGGAATGGGGTCACCGGGACCCCATCATTTCCACGTCCTAAGGGGGCTGAGGAACTCCTTTGGGGACCCTCCATTCACTCTGTCCTCCTGTCCCTGGAGGTTGGAATTAGCAGGTGGTTGCCATGGCAGCAGCCCCAAGGTGATCAGCTTCTGCATCTGCCCTCCCCATCACCCCCTCTGTCCTTGATTTTCCTTTCAGGGTCTTTGCCCATTGTGACTAGCCTGCCCTGAGAGACTCCTATTGGAGAGTCCCCAAATGCATGTCCCCCGAGGAACTGCTTGCTTTGCTCTTTCCTCCTGCCCCCTGTCTCCAACCCCCTTCTTCTGCCTGGCGACACTGACACCTGTTCTGATAGCCTCACCACCCGTGGAGGCTGTTGGGCTACCTGACACATGGTTGCCCTCAGGCAAAGTGAGGCCAAATCCCTTCCAGGCCAGCCGGATGGAGATCCCAGTGTCCCGAGTTTTTTCTTGTGGCTTTGTCAGACCTTTTTGGTGGTGGAGGGGTGGGGTCTGGGGGCTCACCCCCTTCCCAGCTCCCCTCCTCTCTGACCCTGTGTTTCTGCTTCCCTCTGCAGGAGTGAACCATGGAGCTACGTGTGGGGAATAAGTACCGCCTGGGCCGGAAGATCGGGAGCGGGTCCTTTGGAGACATCTACCTAGGTGAGTGTTTCTGGCTCCAGCTCAGTGGATCTGGAGCCCCTGGGACAGCGCTGGGGACTCGGAGGAAAGATGCCAAGATTTCACACTCTGAAGCTAGAACCTGACTCTGGTACCGTGTTTTGATCGTTTTGTCCCAGAACCATCCCAGGTGGGGAGGAAGCCGCAGGCTGGGGGTGAGGCAGGCCGAGGGACTCCTCCTCAGTCAGGGCAGGAGGGTGGGCGGCCGGGATGTCAGTGCTGCCATCGGGCTGTAGGAGGTATTTTTAACTCTTGGTTTCTAGCTGCAGATGACCTGGGTTTCCATCTGGGCGTGGGAAAGCCCAGGCTGGGTTAGCACCCCTGTCTTGTCTCCTGGGAAAAAGGATGCTGGTGGACAGAAGTGGCCTGGGCCGCTGTTGCTTCCCCCGTTTGGCCTGCCCCGCCAGACGGCCGCCTGGAATTCAGCCCAGGAAGACTTTGGAATGATGCAGCCTCCCCACTAACCACGGGGGCGGGGGCGGCGGGGGGGCGGTGGCGGGGCGGCGGCGGTGGTCTTAACTTTTTAGAATCTCTCTCCCCGGATGTGCTTCCTGTTGAAAGGCTGAGCATGGTCTCGTGTTGTTGATTGAGTAAATCACTGACATCTCATCCCTGTCCTTGACCCTGGAGAATGCCACTTTCTCAGCGGCCCTGGATCGGGGAGGGGGGCGAAGTCAGGAGGCGCGACCCTTCCTTGGCAGTTGTTGGTCCAGAGAGAGAGACTGTGTTGGTCGATCGGGAGTGGGAGTTGTTAGAGCGAGGTAGCAGCCCCTGGGGTTTCTCCCCATTGCTGTCCCTGTGCTCTTGCCAGCATCTGTGCTTCAGTTTCCCTCCTGGAAAAAGAGTCGTTGGTCAGTTCTGTCCTGAGCGGAGGAAGCCTACAGGTCAGTGTGCCGGGCTTGTTGCTTCAGACCTCAGAGGGTTTCTCTTACCCAGTGGTCTGGGTCCCTGCCCTCTTGGGGTATGAGATCTGCTTCTCAGTGAGCCACTTCTTCTCCATCAAGGTCGGGGGAGACATGTATGCCCACATTCTTCAGGCAGTACTTGTGCTGGGAGCCCTGTGCGAATGTGGTCTCTGCTTACAGCCGCCTCTGGGGACAACGCCGAGCTGTTCCCGCTTTACAGATCGAGACAGGGTGGAATGGTCAGGTTGGCCACCAAGACTTTTCTCCAAAACTAGAAATGACAAGGCGCTCTCTTGGTGACAAGGTCCAGGGGTTAGGACTGCATGCTTCACTATCAAGGGCGCAGTTTCGATCCCTGCTCAGGGCACTAAGATCCCATGGGCCAGGTGGTGTGGCCAAAAAAGAAAAGAAAAAAAAAAAACTAGAAAAGGCAGACTTTCTACCCATAGCCCTCCAAGGAGTAAGAGTGTAGAGGACAGAACATGGGAGGGAGCCGTCAGACCTGGCTTGGTGCGGTCGCTGAGGTCTGTGCGATGCAGCAGGTTTGTGTGATGCTGCCGCCTGGCTGACCAAGGACTTCCAGGAGGCACATGAGGAGAGCATCTTGTAGACTGGCAAGTGCCAGCCAGATGTGCACGTCACGGTCAGGTACCTAGTAGACCACCCTCCTGTAAACACTGCAGAGCCCAGGGCAGAGGAGGAGGGGACAGTGCAAGCGGGAGCTGATGGAAGGGTTTGCTCTGCCACTCTGAACTCCTGTGGGTGTGGGGAGGGGCACTGGCTTGCCTCCATGCTTTTGCCCCAGGGCTCAGCACGTGGGGGTTCAGTGAAAGCCTCTGAAATGAAGGAATGAGGAAATGAGGCTGTGACACTCAGAGGCCTGTGAAGTGGCAGGGGAGAAGAAGGATGGGATGTGGGGGGCAAGTTCAGGTCCCTGGTCTATTTCTCATGGGCTTTGACACCTGGGATAAGTCATTTTCTCTCTCTGAGCCTCAGCATTCTCATCCGTGAAAGAGGGAGGTACCCCATCTCCTTTCTGTTTGTGAAATTGGGGTGAACATAGAGGATCCGCTTATCGTGGCAGCTTCGGGCTCAGAACTGAAGCCTGGAGCCGTTGGTTCAAGGTGGCTTTTGGCAGATGCACAACACTGGGTCCCAGGCCTTCTCTATACAGAAGGGAAACTGAGGCCCCGAGATGGAGGGCAACCCAAGGTCATTCAGAAAGCCAGTGTTCCTGGTCCTCCCTGGGACAGGACTTCTGTTTATCCAGTAATCATCTGTGTGACTTGCTCAGTTGTGCTGACTCTCTGCGACCCCATAGACTGTAGCCCACCAGGCCCCTCTGTCCATGGGATTTTCAGGCAAGAATACTAGAGTGGGTTGCCATTTCCTTCTCTAGAGGATCTTCCCAACCCAGGGACCAAACTTGGGTCCCCCGCATTGGAGGCAGATTCCTTACCATCTGAGCCACCAAGAGAAGCCTTAATTCCCAGTATTCATCTAGTTCATTTTAAAGTTTAGGTCCGAGTTCACTCCTCCAATTTACTCTGGAGTACATTCTACCGGCTCTGGGTATTGGCCTTTCTTTACCTCGTGTGTGCCCTTGGACAAGGGATGACCTCTGCCAGCCTTGGCATCTCCGTCTGCAAGGTGGGGTCGTGAGGCCACCAGGGTGGCGAGAAGCAGCGAGATCAGGGCACACAGACCCTCTGCATGCGCTCAGCCCAGCAGTGGTGCTTTCTTGTGGTGTCCCCCAGCCCTCAGTCTTGGTTAGGATTTGCTACCATCAGAGGAGCTGGGTCCCCTTGGGCCTGAGCTGGGGTGGGGGCAGGGGGTGCAGGAGCCAGTTCTCCGCTGACTGTCCAGCCTTCATCGGTGCACAGGCCGTGGGGACCCTGGCCTGGTGCAATGTCCCGCCAGCTCCTTCCTGGGCCCCTTTCTCTGGCGTGGGGGTGGCAGGGATTGTAGGGCCTGCCCAGCTGGCCTCGCTGGCTCCCTTTGTTCAGAGCTCTGGCCACATTCTCATCGCTGGTGCTGGCGCCAGGGCCTGACTCCAGATGGCCTCTGCAGGTGGGGCTGGGCGCGGCCTCCAGGCCCTGCTTTCCAGGATCGACCGAGGGCAAGCACATTTGTGGATGTGGCTTCCTGGCCGGTAGTGGTCCTCTTCAGGTCCCTCCTCCCTCGCCCTTGGCATCTCAAGGGGCTGCCCAGCAGGGGTGGCCCGCTTTGCTAGTGGCCAAGCTTGTGCCACCAACTCTACCAGCTGCCGACCGACTGCCCTCAGGAACTCTCTAGACCTCTTCTTAGTCTCTGGGCCTCAGTTCCAAATGGGGAGGGGATGGCCCACTGCAGTGGGTGATTGTGGGGTGTGCGTCATCCCCACCTTCCGTCCAGCCAGGTCCCTGATTATGCCAGTGTCTGAGGGAGCCCCCATGTGAGATTGGTCATCCTCCTCCCCATCTAGAACTTGCCAAGGTCCCAGACCCTCAAGGGCTAGCCGGGGCCAAGCCCTTCTCTGTGTCCAAATTTGTTTTCCAGAGTGTTTCATCCCTGCCCCACCTCCCTGCAGAACTGCTGTATCCGACCAAGGGGCCCCCTCTGCTGCCCTCGCCTGGCGCTTTGTGCCTAGTCAAAGTTATCCATTGTCATTGCCACAGAAGGTGAGCTGAGCTCCTCCAAGGCGGGGCCGGCTCAGGGCTCAGTGTGTGTCTGTTGAGTGATGAATGAGATGCTAGGGAATTAAAATCGAGAAAAAAGCAGCAGCTCCAGAGATGAAGTTTCAGATCCTGGCTCTGCCCCAGCCGGTTCTGTGTGACCTCAGGCCAGTTACTTAACCTGTCTGAGCCTCAGGTCCACAGCTGTGAGAAGTAAGGGAGGTCAGAGAGAGGACTTGCAACTTCCTGGTAAGAGTTCAGGGGCAGTGCGGGGATCTGGTGGGGCTGGTGGGACCCGGAGGCAGCTTGGCAGTAGTAGGAGTCATACGCCTTTGTCTAACATCTTAGGTCCCTGCTCAGGGATGCTGTGCAGCGTTTGCTCATTGATTGACCTTTGGTGTCTCAGTTTCCACACGTGTCAAATAGAGATAAAGGCAGTAGTACTTGCAGGATGGTGTGTAAGGGCCCAAAGGCCCCTCCCCTTCACCCCCCCTCCCCCATCTCGGGGAGGGGCCTTCCCCGTGCACCTCTGCTCTCCGCACAATCTGCTGAATCATAAGTGCTGAAGGCCCTGCGTCGCCCAGGCCCTGCCCCCTGCCTGAGCGGGGCCACCGTCGTCTGGACAGTTGCAGCAGCCTCTGTGCAGATCCCCACCAACTTCAAGTCCTCTCCTGTCCTTCCTGATACACCAGTGGTCCCAACAAGAGGTGGGACTGCCGGATTTTATCACACGGGAGACATCAGTTTTGGTTGTTTTGGCTCAGGGTGGGGGGACTGCTGGCAGCTGGTGGGTAGAGTCGGGAATGCTGGAGAACACCCTGCAATGCGCAGGACGGCCCCACCACAGAATCACAGGGCCCTGTAATAAGGCAGCCAGGCCTGGTCCCCAGAGGCTCAGGCTGATGCCTAGGATTGTGGCACTTGAGACCCTTCCCGCCTCCTCCCCGCTCACCTCTTCCACTGTCTGCTTCGGCCCACTCGAGCACCAGCTAGCTGCACCAGAACCACCCAGAGCTCACTGCACCCCACCCGTCGGGCCTTTGCACGTGCTATGACCACTCTGGCCCAGTCCTCCTCACACCGCAGGAGCCTTTGCAGCCTTTCCTGCCACTGCTAGGCTGGTGGACTGCAGTGAGCCCCAGCCCCCACCGCCTGCATCCTTACTGTGCCCCCAGAAACACGCGAGGCTTTCCCCAGCGATGAGTGTTGATGTTTCAAAAGCACCTTAGAGTTTGCACAGTGCTTTCTCTCCTCCCATTGTGCACTGAATTTGGAGATCTGCTTTATTTTTTTAATTTTAATTTTGTATGATTCAGAAATGAAAATACACACAACCAAAGTCCAAAATACACAAGCATACTAAGGGAAAGAAGCCAGTTACAAAAGATCGCATATTGTATGATTCCATCTGTATGAAGTGGCAGGAGTAGGCATATCCATAGAGACAGAAAGTGGCTCCGTGGGTGCCTAGATTGGGGGGGTTGCTGGGGGAGGTGGGGAGTAACTACTAAGAGATACGCGTGTTTTGAGGATGGTGAAAGTATTCTAAAATTGATTGTGGTCCCGGTTGCATAACCTTGTGAATGTACCAAAAAAACCCCACTGAATCCTACACTTCAAAGTATGTGAATTTTAACAAAGGTTTTGAAAAAAAACAAGGGCAACATATAACTTAGTATCAGAGAAATGTCCTTTCACTCCCCTGCCCTGCTCCAGCCTTGTGGGTTTCTCCTGTTTCTTTTCAGTGTTTCTTTATGTAGATACAACCAAACACAGATACATACTGTGTCCTCGAGCATAGAATACATACAGTTCTGTACTTCGCCTTTTCACTTCCTATATCTTTGAGATCTTTCCACTTCTGCACCGAGAGAGCTTCCTCATTCTTTCTCCATTGTGTTCCGCTTTATGGATGGGCCTTTCTTTATTTAACCAGGGCCTGCGCTGGACATTTGGGTTGTTTCCAAGCTTTTACTATTGCAAACAGCCTACAGCCCACAGCCTCATCCAGGCCTGTTTTGCCCTGTGTGTGCCTGTGTCGACTAAACTCCCCCAAGTGGAAGCCGGAGGGAGCCAGGCGGCCCTGCAGCCTGCTTCCCCAGTTCATATGGGGCCTGCCCGCTGGGGAGGGGAGCCCCCTGCCCCTGCAATGCAGGCCACCTTACGTGGACCTGGTCTTTCAGGATAATATTAACTTATATTTTCTCTTACAGGAGGTTGGGTGTCTTCATGAGTAAGCCATTTTTATACTAATAATTTCTTTCTCTGTTAAGTGTGTGTTTGACTCCTTCAGCCTATTTTCTGTGGAGTTGTTGGTCTCTTTCCTGCTGATTTGTAGATGCTCAGTATAAGTGTGATATTAGTTCTTTGCCATTGATAAAAGTTACGAGTATGTACTGTAAGTCTTTGGAGTTTGTTTGTGGTGTTTTTGCCATGCGGAAGGGATTCCTCTTTTGGAGGGGAGGGAGACTTTTTTTTTATGGCTTCTGGATGTTAAGTCAGGGATAGAAGACCTTTCAGTTCAGTTCAGTTGCTCAGTCGTATCCGACTCTTTGCAACCCCATGGACTGCAGCACACCAGGCTTCCCTGTCCATCACCAGCTCCCAGAGCATACTCAAACTCACGTCCATCGAGTTGGTGATGCCATCCAACCATCTCATCCTTTGTCATCCCCTTCTCCCGCCTTCAGTCTTTCCCAGCATCAGGGTCTTTTCAAAAGCGTCAGTTCTTCACATCAGGTGGCCAAAGTATTGGAGTTTCAGCTTCAGCATCAGTCCTTCCAATGAAAATTCAGGACTGATTTCCCTTAAGATGAACTGGTTGGATCTCCTTGCAGTCCAAGGGACTCTCAAGAGTCTTCTCCAAGACCACAGTTCAAAAGCATCAATTCTTCGGCACTCAGCTTTCTTTATAGTCCAACTCTCACATCCATACATGACTACTGGAAAAATCATAGCTTTGACTAGACTGACCTTTGTTGGCAAAATAATGTCTCTGCTTTTTAATATGTTGTCAGGTTGGTCATAGCTTTTCTTCCAAGGAGCAAGTGTCTTAATTTCATGGCTGCAGTCACCATCTGCAGTGATTTTGGAGCCCAACCGTTGTTTCCCTATCTATTTGCCTTGAAGTGATGGGACCAGATGCCATGATCTTAGTTTTCTGAATGTTGAGTTTTAACCCAACTTTTTCACTCTCCTCTTTCAGTTTCATCAAGAGGCTCTTTAGTTCTTTGCTTTCTGCCATAAGGGTCACGTCATCTGCATGTCTGAAGTTACTGATATTTCTCCTGGCAATCTTGATTCCTTCTTGTACTTCATTCAGCCCGGCATTTCTCATAATGTACTCTGCATATAAGTTAAATAGGCAGGGTTACAGTATACAGTCTTGACGTACTCCTTTCCCGATTTGGAACCAGTCTGTTGTTCCATGTACACTTTTAACTGTTGCTTCTTGACCTGCATACACATTTCTCAGGAGACAGGTCAGGTGGTCTGGTATTCCCATCTCTAGAAGAATTTCCCACAGTTTGTTGTGATCCACACAGTCAAAGGCGTTGGCGTAGTCAATAAAGCAGAAGTAGATGTTTTTCTGGAATTCTCTTGCTTTTTTGATGATCCAGCAGATGTTGGCTATTTGATCTCTGGTTCCTCTGCCTTTTCTAAATCCAGCTTGAACATCTGGAAGTTCTTGGTTCACATACTGTTGAAGCCTGGCTTGGAGAATATTGAGCATTACTTTGCTAGTGTGTGAGATGAGTGCAATGGTGCAGTAGTTTGAACATTCTTTGGCATTGCCTTTCTTTGGGAAACCTTGCCTACCCCCAAATTAAAAGCAATGCTCCCTTCCTGTAACATCTCATTGTTTTATTTTTTAAATTAAATGTATAAAACATGTGCATGGTTTAAGGCACTCTTCTCACCACTAGTTGGAGGAAGACAGCTCTGTCACCCTGAAGACCCCTAGTAACCCACCCCATCCTGCCGTCTGCTTCCCCCACACGGAGGTAACCACACCCCATCCTGCCCTTTGCTTCCCCCAAACAAAGGTAAGGACTGTCTGAATCTTACATTTTAAGTTATTCCCTTTTGTTGAAGAGTTCTATCACATGTTTATATCCCTAAACTGTATATATTTCGGCATGGAATGTTTTAAAATTGAGACAGTCAGGATTGTGCTTGCATCCTTCTGTCTCTTCCTTCCTCTTTTTTTTCTCCCCCTGAAATTGAGGTGAAATTCACATGACATACAATTAATCATTTTAAAAGTATACCATTGTCTGATAGGACTGAGCAACTTCACTTTCACTTTTCACTTTCATGCATTGGAGAAGGAAATGGCAACCCACTCCAGTGTTCTTGCCTGGAGAATCCCAGGGACCGGGGAGCCTGGTGGGCTGCAGGGGAGTCTATGGGGTCCATGGGGTCGCACAGAGTCGGACACGACTGAAGCGACCTAGCAGCAGCAGCAGTACAATCTCAGGGGCTTCCCTGGTGGCTCAGATGGTAAAGCGTCTGCCTGCAATGCAGGAGACCTGGGTTCGATCCCTGGGTCGGGAAGATCCCCTGGAGAAGGAAATGGCATCCCACTCCAGTACTCTTGCCTGGAAAATTCCATGGATGGCGGAGCTTGGTAGGCTACAGTCCATGGGATCACATTCGGATAGGACTGAGCAGCTTCACTGACTCTAGTACAATCCCAGTGTGTGTGACCACCATCCCTGTCTAGTTCCAAAACATTTTCATCACCCAGAAGAAAACCCTGCACCTGTTAAGCAGGGTAGCCTGCCCTGTGGCCTGTCCTACTTCCCCCTGCCCCAGTCCCTGGCAGCCACCAGTCTAACCTTTGTCTCTGTGGGTTCCCCTGTTCCGGGCATTTCATATACTGGAATCAGACAGTGTTTGCCCTCTGGAGTGTGGCTGATCCACCATGCACCATGTTTGTGAGGTTCGTCAGCGTCGCAGCCTGTGTCGGTCCCCTGTTCGTTTTTAGGGACAGGCAGAGTGGCGGTCCACGGCTGCGCTGATGAGCTCTCGGGTGTCTCCACCTTCTGGCCTTTGTCAGCGGTGCTGCTCCTTGCCCTCTGCTCAGGGAGGGTTCAGGTGCAGAGAGCCACCCCCACAGCCGTCGTGCTGGTTCCCCCTGCCTGGGGCGTCCCTGGGCGCCTGCCCCACCTCGTGGCTGATTTCTGGCGCTGGACATTGTGCTCCTTTGCTGCTGCGCAAAGGTCCTTGCTTGGCCTCCCGGCAGTCACGTTTCTGAAGGGTGTACCCTTGGGAGTGGCCTGGTTTGGCTGAGGGTCTGTGTGTGTTCAGCTTTACCAGACAGAGACCAGCCTGGCCTCCAAAGTGGTTGAGCCAACTTACACTCCAGTCTTTTTTCCCCCGTGTGATCTTCTGCTCTACTCAGGACTTGTGGTGCGTGGCGTGAGCTGTGTTGTCTTTCCTCAGATTGCCAGCTGTTCCAGGCATGTTTGTTGTGGAGCCCCATCTCGGGCATCCCTGGTTTAAGGTCCTGGCTTTATCATGCCCTCCCTTCTTCCAGTGGCTGTCTCCTCCTCCGGACTTTCTGTGTTGTCTCTGTGCTGAGACTACACCATTTAGTGATGGCAGCTCTAGTACCCCTTGGCTCCCAGCAGGAGCTGGCCTCTCAGCTTAGCCCCCAGCCTTCCAGCTCAGCCTGCCCGTGGCTGCAGCTGGGGAAACTGAGGCCCGGCACAGCTTGGGTTGGGATCTTTCTCGAGACGGCCCTGCGCCTCTGCCCGTTCCCCTCCTCGGCTCTACGCCCCACTGACGGCGCCTCTCTCCAGGGAGTCCTCAGTGGCTCCACTCTGCAGGACACAGCTCCCTTGAGTGGTCTGGGAACGTTTTTTGGCCCCGCCCTGACCCCCTCCCGTCTGGTCGCCTGCTGCCCCAGCCTCCAGTTCTCTGCATGGTCCGCAGCCCTTCCCTCCTTCCACCAGCATGTGCTGCAGTTCTGGTTCTCCCTTCCTGCCCAGGCTGGGTCAGGGGCATGCTCTGTGCTCCCTGGTCCCTCTGCTTCCCCTGGATACAGCCTGGGGCCTCCACCACCTTTCCAGCCTCTTCCCAAGGGACACTGAGCTGCTCAGGGGCAGACATGGAGTGGTCCTGGCCTGGGGCTGCCTGGCCAGCTGAGTGTGACCTGGGTCCCTCTACCCCTGCAGGTGCCAATATTGCCTCTGGTGAAGAAGTCGCTATCAAGCTAGAGTGTGTGAAGACGAAGCACCCCCAGCTGCACATCGAGAGCAAATTCTACAAAATGATGCAGGGGGGAGGTGAGGGCCGGAGGGGCGGTGGGTGTGGGGGTGGGAGCTCTGCACCTGTGCCTTGAGCACTTGCACGGGGAGGGGCCCACGGACTGGTGGGCTGGGGAGTGATGGCGCCTGACTGCCCTGCCTCCATGCAGTGGGGATCCCATCCATCAAGTGGTGCGGGGCCGAGGGGGACTACAACGTGATGGTCATGGAGCTGCTGGGGCCCAGCCTCGAGGACCTCTTCAACTTCTGCTCCCGCAAGTTCAGCCTCAAGACTGTGCTGCTCCTGGCCGACCAGATGGTGAGTCCCCCAACTCCTCCCTCAGGCCGGGGGCCACTGGGTACCCAGCTGGAGGATGCTGGAGCAGGAAGCAGTGACAGCGACCTGGGACTGGGACCAGGGGACCTTGACCATCAGCCATGGCTGGGAGTGGGTATTAACATATAGACTGCCAGTTTCCGCTCCAGACCTGCTCAGCTGGGCTCCCACGGAAGGCCTGGGACTCTGCCCTCGGGTGACTGAAAAGCCTGCGGTCACCCAGACCTTTGGGCCTGTTCCCATGCAGTGGCCATAGGTAAGCTGCTGGGCCTTGTCTCTTCAGGAGTGGCTCCCTTTTGTGGGGTCACTTGGGACGCCCCCTGGCCCCAGTGCCCACGGACAAACATTTCTTGCATCCTCAATCCTTTTATAAATTCAAGGGAGGAAAAAAAAAAAGTAAAGCACAGGATCCTGGCCCTGGGGGACTTTCCTGGTGGTCTAGTGGTTAAGACTCTGCTTTCAATGCAGGAGGCACAGGTTCAATCCTGGGTCAGGGAACAAAGATCCCACAATACTGCATGGCACAGCAAAAAAAAAAACAAAACAAAAATCCTGGCCCTGGAATGGAACGTGGAGATCTTGTTCCCCAGGGTCTGTGTCTGCCCTGCAGAAAGTCCGCAGACATCCTCCAATTTTAGGCTAAATGTGTGTGCGCAGAGAGGGTTGTCAGATTCTCACAGGACGTGAAACTCAAAAAAGTCTAGGTTTTTTGAGTTTAGGAAATATTCAGAAGCTTGAGGCCCAGGGAGGGGGCCAACCTGCCAGAAGACAGATTGTGTGCTTATTTATTAACATGTGTTTCTAACACATTGTTGAAAGGAAGGTCCTCTGTGTCTCCCTGACTTTGGTATCCTCCAGAAGCCAGGGGTTAAATCCTGCCTGTGTGCTTCATCTCTGTCACCCCTACCTACCAAGTTTAGGGTTCCATGTGCTCCTGTTCCCCCCAGTCTGGTTGGCAGAACAACCTCTGAAATGCCTCTCTGGTTCCTTGAGGGCCTCTTCTGTACCCTGAGGGTGTAGGGCCAGGCAGATGAGGCCTGAGTGCCTTTCTGGGCTTCCTTTCTAGAGCTTGCCATGTACTTTCCTGCCTTGCTTTCTTTCCTGTGTCACAGCAAACCCGATGAACCCCTCCATCAGAGTTTCTCTCTACTGTCGCTTCCTCCAGGAAGCCTTCCCTGACCTGCCCCTTTAAAATCATCATACATGGTGGCTGCAGACTGATCTTGCTCCCCTCCTCGTGGCAGGGGTCCCCATCCATTGGCAGGGACCACGGATGTGTTTTCCATTTGTAGGGCCCCAGCCCCCAGCCCAGGCCTGGCTCCGAGCATCTGGCGAGCCCTGCTCCCCCTGCCTCAGCACTTGCTGAGTGACTCGCTGTCCCCTCCCCCAGATCAGCCGCATTGAGTACATCCACTCCAAGAACTTCATCCACCGGGACGTCAAGCCTGACAACTTCCTCATGGGGCTGGGGAAGAAGGGCAACTTGGTGTACATCATTGACTTCGGCCTGGCCAAGAAGTACCGGGACGCCCGCACCCACCAGCACATCCCCTACCGGGAAAACAAGAACTTGACTGGCACTGCCCGCTACGCCTCCATCAACACCCACCTGGGCATCGGTGAGTGCGCAAGACCTGGGAGCAGAGGGTACCTATGGGCTGCCCGCCAGGACCTTGGCTTCCTTCTGCAGCCTGGGTTTATTCCTCAGCTGGTCACACAGGCAGGTCTTCTTCTTCGCAAGAAGCACTCTTTATTTCATGCCTTAGTCATCCCCACAGCAGCCTTGGTGGGCGGGGACGTGTCCCCATTTTTACAGCTGGGAATTGCAGGCTGACCGTGTGACACAGGCACTTAAGGTCGTGCTGCTTAGCAAGTGTTAAAGTCAGGTCTGACCCAGGCCTGTCTGATGCCACTGCTTGTGCCTGATCCATGGGGTGGGCTGGGCAGGGAGGCCCCGGGGTGCCTACTGCACAGGGACTAAATGAATGAGAGCCTGAGCTGGAGACACTAGGCCTAGGTTGAGTGAGCAAAGCCCAGCCTCAGGCCCCTGCTCTGCAGGAGGGGTAATAGTGCAGCAAGCCAGCATGTGGTGGGGTGGGGTGGGCTCGTGCTGAGTGCACAGGGAGGGTTGTTCACCCCAGTCAAAGAGCAGGTCCTGGAGAAAGGGGTCCTGGCCCCCTCAGCCAGGAGCCCAGGTGGACCCTGCCCCTCACCTTGTCCTTGACTCTGCAGAGCAAAGCCGTCGAGACGACCTGGAGAGTCTGGGCTACGTTCTCATGTACTTCAACCTGGGCTCCCTGCCCTGGCAGGGCCTCAAAGCAGCCACCAAGCGCCAGAAGTACGAGCGGATCAGCGAGAAGAAGATGTCAACGCCCATCGAGGTCCTCTGCAAAGGCTACCCCTGTGAGTAGCCCGCTGGGGCAGCGTGCTTAGCCTGCGGTCCCCAAGGCCCCTTCTGAGGCCCAGCAAGGCCGCACAGAGCCCGTCTTGGCCCCGCTGCCCGGCTCCACAACATCCGTCACTCATAGCTCTGTTGTTGTCCTCAGCCCACACTCCTGCCTCTCCTCGCAAGGGCTGAGTGTTGAGACCAACGCTGGACCTTGCTTGACACCAGCTGGGTGTCCTACATTTTAACTCACTTCCGACACTACCTCCCTGGAGGAAGCGTCAGACCCTGCAGTTAAGGGCTCAATCCTACGAGGCTGTTCCTGCCACACTTCAGATGCCAGTCACGAGTCCAGGTTGCTACCTGTGCTCCTGATCAGTTGGCTATAAATCTGAGATTTCCCTCTTCAGATTCGATTAATTTGGCTCACCAAAGTCAGGGAAATACGTTTTAACCAGTCTATGAAAGAATGTGATAAAGGATACCGACGAGCAGCCAGTTGAAGAGAGACCTGTAGAGTGAGGTCTAAGAGCGTCCTGAATGCAGGAGCTTCTTTCTTGAGTGGAGTTGGGGATGTGGTCACCAACCAGGAAGCCCTCCAGACCCCATGCTGTTGCAATATTTATGGAGGCTTCATCCCATCGGCATGGCGACCATTAACTCTGATCCCAGCCCCCTCCCTTCTCTAGGGAAGCGGGTAGGGGTGGGCCCCGGGAGTTGCAAGTTTCTGATCATGGCTTGGTCTTTCTGCTGACCCGCTGCCATCCGGGAGCCACCTGGAGTCTCCTCCGTTGAGGTCTGGACAGGATGCTCCTTGTGCTCTCACCACTTAGGAAATTACACGGGCCTTAGGAGCCCCGGGAGAGGAACCTCTGTGTGTGTGTGTGTGTGTGTGTGTGTGTTCTGTCATCTCACAAGGGCCCTCTCTCACCTCTGGTTTTCAGAGGAGGAAACCCAAGTTTTTCTCCTATGGCTTAGAATTTCCATCAGGTTCTTGACTGTCTTTGGGGCTCACAGATCGTGGTAGGGAGGACATCGTCTTGACCCCTCTTAGGTCCAGAGCATCTGTAGGGGCGGGGGCTGGGTAGCACAGCGCCGTCTGGGGGGCCCCGGGAGTGCAGGCCTCATGACAGCACCTTCTGTCCCCCCGCCCCCCGTACCAGCCGAGTTCTCCACATACCTCAACTTCTGCCGTTCGCTGCGGTTTGATGACAAGCCCGACTACTCCTACCTGCGCCAGCTCTTCCGCAACCTCTTCCACCGGCAGGGCTTCTCCTACGACTACGTCTTCGACTGGAACATGCTCAAATTCGTGAGTCTCCTGAAGGCCGAGGCGGGCATGGGGGACTGGACCGGGAAGGCCAACGTGACCCTGTGGTGGGCGGGGCTCCCGGAAGCAGGGAGCTATGAGCTGGACGGCACACGTGACCCCCACTCCAGCTTCATCTGTGCGGACAGCCTGTGCTGCCGCGGTCAGCAGGGCCCAGGTGGGGCGCCGCCTCCCAGCGGACCCGAGAGGGCCCACCTGGGCCTCCCGTCCGTCCTGGATGCCTGGGTGAGCGGGGCCCGGATGGCACCGGTGGGCCCCCCCACTGTCTTGATCCTGGCCTGCAGCGTCTTGCTCTTGGTGTCCTGCACGTGCCAGCTGGCGGCCTTTGCTGAGTCCCCCTTGGCCAGCCTGGACCCCTTCATTGTGTCTTCCTTCTCCCTGGTTGTGGCACCCTGGGTCTTGCTAGGCACCTCTCTTTTCTCTCTCTCTCTTAAGAGTTGTGGGGGTGGGGTGGGGAGAAGTGTTCAACCGCTGGGCCTGGGACTCCGGAATCTGTGACATCCTGTATCTTGTTTCACGTCTCTTCTGGAGAAGGGGGCTTCCTCGAGCCAGGCTCAGCCCCGCGACAGCGAAGCTGTTGCACTGCCCAGCCCCCGCCCCTGTCCCTGTGCTGGGCCGGCGAACCCACCTGTGTACTGGTAAGCGCCTCCAGGATCTGACTTCTCCGAGACTTACCGCTTGGCGGGGTGGGGGAGCCCAAGAGGCTGAGCCTCCGCTGTGCTCTCTCTGTCCCTTCCAGGTGCCCGGCGCCACTGGGCACCCAGGACCCTCCACATAGGCCCGTGGAGGAGGTGGAGGAGCTGCCCCCCCAAAACTACTGGCCTGTGGTCTGGGCTGCGGGGCCCCAGTTCTGACATCACCAGGTGTGCCCAAGCCCATCGGGGCCAGGCCCGAGGAGACAGCCCTTGATGTGGTGGGGGTATAGTGGAGAGGGCGTGCAGAGAAGGCCCTGCTGTGAGATTCTTGGGGACGAATCAGCTGCCTGGTGAACAGAGCCTGAAGGAGACACCATGTTCCTTGCCCTGGAGGGCCTGGTGGCAGTGGACCCCAGGAACAGCCTTGGCCAGACCCCGCCGGCAGCCTCTGTGTTGAACCTGAGCTCATTAAACGCCCCTACCTGGAGTGCATGTCCTCCTGACTGCCTCTTTTCTTGGCGGGCACCCTTCTGCCGGATGCTCAGGACGAGGCCTTGTTCTCCAGGACCCTGGGATTGGCACTTGGTCTCTGATCCGCGCTCTCTCTGACTCTCAGACAGTGGCCTAAGGAGCGGGGCGGAGATTGGGCGGAGGATGAAAATGTCCCACAGGCTGGAGGGCCCCAAGGGTGGGAGATGGGCAGTGGCAGCCATCACCGCAGACCTTCTGTCTAGGAGCACAGCTCTCACCCCAGGGTGCTGCTTAGGGCACTGTGCCCACCCTCTCATCCATGTACAGACGTATTCATGAGTCTGGTTCAGGGCCGAGTTTGGCCCTTCCTCTCGGTACAGCTCAGAGAATGGATTTTGCAGTCTGGGCCTATGCCCGCCAATGTGGTAGCCACTGGCTACATGTGGCTAATTTTTCATTAAAGTTAATTAAAGCTGAAAACATACTTCCTCAGATCGTTTGCCATATTTAAAGTTCTCAGGAGCCACAGGTGGCCAGCTAGTGGCTGCCACACCTGTCAAGGTGGATGTTAACACATCCATCATTGCAGAAAGTCCAGGGGCACCTGCAGCTCCAGATGGCTCCTCATAGAGCCTCTCATGGGACCACCCAGCCTACAAGATCTCACCTCAAGCCAGGCCGGGAGCACTCTCTCCACCCTTTGCTGGCACCCTGACCCCTTCCTGGAGTTCCCATCGAGGCAGGCCCTAGAGGCAAAAGCTGAGCAGAGGTACCAACCTCCCACACCGATCTCCGACTTGAGGGCCATTGGACTGGATAACTGGGCACCTCTGACCCCATTCCCGCTATGGTGAGCTTGACCACCTCCAGCTGCCCCTGGCGGAAGTATCTGTGGACACGCCCTGGGGACCTTCCATGTTTTTACCTCAAGGCCAAGCTCCTCCCACATCACCCCTCCTGCCCTGCCTACAAGAAGCCTTCACCGGTACCTACCAGCAGACCGGACACCATGCTGGGCACCGAGGGCTGCAAACTCTTCCATGGGAAGGATCCTGTCCTTGACTGAGAACTTCCCTCCTTGGAGGGGCCACGCCGTATTGTTCAGCGTCAGGGCCCCGGAGTCCCCCGATACCTGGAACCTGGGATACTGCACAGAGCCACTGTATTCTGAAGTCCAACCAGCCAGCCGGGTGGAAACTTGACACTGCCAAGGACAGGGGTCTGCACAACACGGGGGAAGGCTCATGTGACTCGGACGTTGACCTTTTGTGTCTTCTTGTGGGCAAATAAAAGCCAAGAGACCTTCCTGGTGTGCATTTCTTGAGGCATCACTCGGGTTGGATGGAAAACGGGATGAGTGACTCAGCTCCTCCTGCTGCAGGGCTACTGTGGGCCCAAGTCTGTGGAGGGCGAGGGCTCCAGCCCTCTGCTCAGCCACAGCCCCTGGGCTGGGCACCTCTGGGGGAGTCACTTGACTTCAGTGAGCCTCAGTGTCCCCCCACCAGAGAGTGCGGACCTGCCTTGCAGGGTGGATGTGCCCCCTCCCCGAGGGATGTTTAATGAGTGGGCGTGGCAGCTCTCGTCACAGGTTTGGCCCTGCTTCTGGCTCAGTCATTCTCTCTCCCCATCTGTTAACTGAGTGGATGGGAGCCCAGGATGAGGACCCGGGGTCAGGTGGTATCGCCCTGGTGCTTCCCGGCCTGCCTGGACAGGCTTGAGGGTGGGAGGACGGAGAGCATACATCTCTAGAATGTTCTGCCCGAGTCCTCTGGGAGCACGGAGAGCGGAGACTGGGACATAGCCCAGTTCTGCCCTGAGCTGTGCGGCCCCAGGCCTCCCGAGGCCTCTCTGGGTCCCGGTTCTTCCTGTAGGATCCAAGGATCCTCTGATCCCCCAACCGCTAGCTCCTGGAGTTGCTTTTAAGTCCAGAGCCAGCCCCCACCCCATCTCTGAAGGATAGTCAGGCCTTCTCGGCCAGTTCTCTGGGAGAGACAGGGTTGTAGGAGCCTGTGGCCCATGAGCAGGCCGCCTCCGCCCCCCCAACTCAGCCTGCAGCTCTCTCCTCCACAGATGCGGCCCCCCTCATGCCAGCCCCCTGCCCGTCCCTGTGGACGACCCCAGGACCAACTAGGTAACGCGGCCGCTGCCGCCCCCATGCCACGCTCCTCTCTCTCGGCCTTTCTCCTTTCCTCCTGCGTTGGGGGTGGCAGAGGCTAGAGGGCAGAGCCCCCCAGGGGCTCACGCACCTCTTCCGCCCCCATCTGCCTGCTGGGCCTCTTTCTTCCATGGGGCATCTAGTCCATGCCTTCTCCAGCTCCCATCCCAAGCAAGGCAGCATCTGTGTGGGTCCCTTGGGCCTCTTAGTTGTGAAACCATTGCCAGGTCCAGGGGAAGAGCAGCCCTTTGAAAAGATCCCCCTAACTGGTCCCTGAGAGGCCTGTTTGAGTCCTGGCCCTGCCTTCAGCTCGCCTTGTAACTCTTTTCTCGGCCTCTGAGCACCTGCCCTGCTGTGTTTGGAAGCGTCAGGGAACCAAGGGCCCTCTGTACATGGGGGCGGTGGGGAACCTAGGTTGGTTGGCCGTCCTGGGGCATCAGTCCTCCCAGCCCTGACTCCAGGCCCCACGAGACCAGGACAGAGTGACCTCCCTCTGCTCCCCAGGTCGAGCTTTCTCCTGGGCAGTCGTGTGGCTTTGTTTTTTATCTGTGCAGTGTGATCAGGGGGCATCTCTGGGTCTCTCGGGCTACCTGCTTTGTGGGGAGGCGGTGGGACCTGAGGGTTTCTGAGACACACACCCCCTGGCCTGCCTCCCCTGCTCTGACCCCGATGGAGTGCCGGATCCCGGAGCACCCCATCCCCCGCAGGGTTGACCAGGGTTCTCGTCTCATGCCCGCAGGGTGCAGCCCGAAACCCCGAGGACGTGGACCGGGAGCGGCGAGAACACGAGCGAGAGGAGAGGATGGGGCAGCTCCGGGGGTCGGCAACCCGGGCCCTGCCCCCTGGCCCACCCACGGGGGCCGCTGCCAACCGGCTCCGCAGTGCAGCCGAGCCTGTGGCTTCCACCCCTGCCTCCCGTATCCAGCAAGCTGGTGAGCGGGCACCTTGGGCAGTGGGCGGGGGTCTCCAGTGTCGGGGGCGCAGGGCAGCCAGGGGCCTGGGTGCTGAGGGCAGCTTCCCTCTCCCTCCTCCCCCAACCCTGACCCCCCGCCTTGCCTTCCAGGCAATACTTCTCCCAGAGCGATCTCACGGGTCGACAGAGAGAGGAAGGTGAGCATGAGGCTACACAGGGGCGCGCCTGCCAATGTCTCGTCCTCCGACCTCACTGGGCGGCAAGAGGTCTCCCGGATTTCAGCCTCACAGGTGAGCTGCCCTTGCCCCCAGCCCCTTCTGGGCCTCACCACTGCCCCAGCAAGGCGGTGGGAGTCAGGACCCAGCCCTCTGCCAGGGGCCCCAGCCCGGGTGGGTGGCAGGGAGCTCACAGCGGAGGGGGTCGTGGTCCCTGCCATCAGCACGCCCCTGCTGTCCCCACTCAGCACAGGATGGAGGGGTGGTCGGACCCCATCGGGTGGCCCCCACATAGGGGCTGTGTGTGGACTAGCAAAGTGGGGAAGGGAGGATCCCCGGGGAAGGGGTCTGGCAGAGGTGGGCGGGAGAGCCACTCTGGGCCTCCAGAGGCGGTGGTGGCACCCCAGCAGGACAGGTTGAGAGCTGGGAAGCCCACGGCCTTGAGCAGCTGCTGGGCCTCCCAGGGCAGCGTGCTTGTCTACAAGATGCGAACATCTGGGGTGCTTGAGATCACACACCCACTCCTTCCCTTGCATGAGAGTCCTGGCGGGGTGGAATTCTGTAGTGGGGAGAGACTTGCCCGCTTATCCTGCCAGCAGCTCAGCCCCTCCCACCCTTCTGCCTCCCTCCCCCCAGACAAGCGTGCCATTTGACCACCTCGGGAAGTGAGGAGGAGCCCCCATCGGACCAGTATTTGCTTAGGTGAGTCGACGTCTGCTGCAGTCGCAGCCCAGCCAGGTCTGGACCCCCACGGTCCCTGGAAGAACCCATGGTTGTGCTCTGAGCAGGCCCGGCCCATACCAGCTAATTTCTGCCAGAAAGCCCTCTCTTTGTGTGGGGCTGTGTGGGGCTGGCTTTCCATCCCCATGCTGCCCTAACTGTTCTGGGAAGTTGGTAGCAGGGACGGAACCCGAGGGCCCACCCTGTGACCTTCCCCAGGGCTTTCGCCCTGGTCTCAGCCTCTGGGCGGTTATGCTTCATTCATGCAAACCACTTAGAGTAGAGCCTTGAAGTCAGGAGTTTACCTGCTCTCTGAGAAGCCCCTTGGTGACCTCCGCAGCCCCAGGGCTGGGAGGGTGGGGGGCGCCCTCTGGTCAGTATGAGCCTTGATGGGACCTGTGGTTGCACGAGGCTTTGAGGCGGGGTGTTACAGCTCAGCTCACTGGGGCCCCATCTGGAACGCAGGTGTGGCAGGGACTAACTTGAGTGTGTGTGTGTGTGTGTGTGTGTGTGTGTGTGTGTTGGGGAGGGGTAGTCTGAGCTCCCTGGGGAATATGCACGTGGCTGGCAGCAGCTGACATTTCACGGGCTTGACCTCACACCAGCTGCGTGTGACCTGCTTTGTGGACGTTTATTCCGCAGGTAGCTTTGGGCCGGCATTCGGGCTTTACCTTTGTCAGCCTCACGCCCAGGAACCAGCCCCGTTCATGGCAGGGTTGGGTGTTTGTATAGCTAGGAGGTGGCTGTTCACCAAAAGAGAGGAGAGAAAGTGATTGTGTCTTTTCTGTGAAAATGGAGCACCTACTGTGACTCAGACGGTCAAAAATCCGCCTGCAGTGTGGGAGACCTGGGGTTCAATCCCTGGGTTGGGTAGATCCTCGAGGAGGGCATGGCCACCCACTCCAGTGTTCTTGCCCAGAGAATCCCCATGGATGGAGGAGCCTGGCAGGCTACAGTCCATGGGGTCACAGTCGGACATGACTGAGCGGCTGAGCACACTGTGTGCTGTAGAGGGACTGACTCGGAGCCTTGGGGCCAGGGAGACCGGAGCGGAAGGTGGTTGGCGGCTGGGTGACCAGGGCAGATGCCCACCTTATCTGTCTTCTCTCTCCCCCTTTCTAGTGTCTTCACTGTATTTTCTTTAAAAAAAAACAAAAAACAAAAAACAAAAAGATGGGGAAAAGAAACCACTCAAAAGAACAAAAAGAAAAAAACCCAGCACAAAACCAACGATGGATTCTGTTTCGAATTTTTTTTTCTTCTTTTTTTTTTTTTTTAATTTGCCGATGGCAAGAAGATGGGATACCCTCAGCACAGAGAATCCTGTCCCTTCACGTTCCCCGCTGCCCACAACCTCCAGGCTGCCAGAGGCTCCCAGATACCAGGCTACACTCACCGGATGCCACGGCCCCACCCAGCCACCGCCTGACTTGGCCAGGAGGGACATTTCTGCACTGGAGCTGCAGCGGGTCCTCACAGGCCCTCAGGAGGTGGCCCGAGGCACTGGGAGGAACGGACCTGCTGGTCAGAGGCAGGTCCCGCTGGGTGTTCGTGAGCCTGGGGACCTCAGGAGATGAGTGCAGTCCCCACCCCCAACCCCGAGATGAAGGTCACCAACTTTCTGTGTTGGGCTTTCGTCAGTGCCCCCTTGAGCGTGAGAGTCCCTTCTCTGCCTCCCCACAGAGACCTTGAGGAGTGGGGTGGTGAGGCGGTGGGGCTGAGAGTCCTTGTGGGCGTGTGTGTCTGTATCTGACCTCTGTCTCCTAGGACAGCAGGTGTCCTGCCCGCCTGCCAGGCCAATTTTTCTGTTCTTATGCCCCTGACAAGGACATGGGAGTGGGCAGTGACCTCCATGTCCCTCAAGAAGGGTACAGACAGTCTTTGCCACCACCGACCCCTGAGACTGTCCTCGGCCTGTGGTCCCCCTGGTGTAGGGACAGAATCCGTGGAGACTACTTCCAGAAAGCATCTGGCTCCTGGGTTATGAATTAATTCCCTGGTTCTGACACTCACCTGGGTTCCCCCTTCCCAGTGTTCTGTCTCTGTCAGGAGGAGCCTGGGGTTCAGGGCTGGGCACTGGATTTATCCATCCCACCTAGTTAACCCTTTTTTTACTTTATTTTTGTTTGTTTTTTCTTTTTCCGTGTGTGTATTTCCTAATTTATTTACCTCTGTTTCCCCTTTTATTCTTTCTTCTTTTTTTTAATTAAAGAGCAAAGCTTTTTATTACTTTGTAATTTAAAAAACTGAAAAAAAAAATACTGAAGAACTTTGGGGGGAATTTTGTACTTTTTTCCTGTGTAAATATTGGACTTTTTTGAGCTTTATTGTGGTTGTTAATTTGAAGTAATAAAGTAGAAAAGGATAAAGTGACCTGGGAAGCCCTTGGTCCACCTCTTGCTCTGGGGGCTTCTCCCCAGCAGACCTGGTGAACCGGGTATGGCTGGGGACACTCGAGCAGCGCTTGGTGCCTCCTTGGGGCTGTTTCAACACTTTGCTTCAAAAACCACACACAGGGACGTTCCTGGTGGTGCAGCGGTTAAGAACCTGCCTTGCGTGGGCTTCCGTGGTGGCTCAGTGGTCAAGAATCAGCCTGCCAGTGCAGGAAGCACAGGTTTGATCCCTGGTTCCAGGACGATCTCACATACCAAGGAGCGACTGAAACCTGTGAGCCACAACTGTTGAACCTGTGCTCTAGAGCCCAGGGGCTGCAACTCTTGAAGGCTGAATACCTATAGAGCCCGTGCTCTGCAGCAAGAGAAGCCACCACGATGAGAACCCTATGCACCACAACTAGACAGAAGCCCCAAGAGCAATGAAAACCCAGCACAGCCAAAAAGTGAATAAATAAAATCTGCCTTGCAATGCAGGGCACACGGGATCAATCCCTGGGTAGGGAACTAAGATCCCGCGTGCCACGGAGCCGAAAATACTGAAGCCCATGTGCTCTGGATCCTGTGTGCCACAACTTGGGAGTCCATGCACTGCATTAAAGATGGTGCGTACTGCAACTAAGCCCCGACACAGCCGGTCAAGTCAGTTCAGTCATTCAGTTGTATCCAACTCTTTGCGACCCCATGGACTGCAGCACGCCAGCCTTCCCTGTCCATCACCAACTCCCGGAGCTTGCTCAAACTCGTGTCATCGTCGAGTCAGTGATGCCATCCAACCATCTCATCCTTTATTGTCCCCTTTTCCTCGTGCCTTCAATCTTTCCCAGCATCAGGGTCTTTTCCAGAGAGTCAGTTCTTCACATCAGGTGGCCAAAGTATTGGAGCCTCAGCTTCAGCATTAGTCCTTCCAATGAATAGTCAGGACTGATGTCCTTTAATGGACTGGTTGGATCTCCTTGCAGTCCAAGGGACTCTCAAGAGTCTTCTCCAACACCACAGTTCAAAAGCATCAATTCTTTGGCGCTCAGCTTTCTTTATAGTCCAACTCAACATCCATGCATGACTGCTAGAAAAACCATAGCTTTGACTAGACGGACGTTTGTTGGCAAAGTAATGTCTTTGCTTTTTAATATGCTGTCTAGGTTGGTCATAGCTCTTCTTCCAAGGAGCAAGTGTCTTTTGATTTCATGGCTACAGTCACCATCTGCAGTGATTTTGGAGTCCCCCCCCAAAATAAAATCTGTCACCGTTTCCATTGTTTCCCCATCTATTTACCATGAAGTGATGGGATAGGATGCCATGATGTTAGTTTTCTGAATGTTCAGTTTTAAGCCCACTTTTTCACTTTCCTCTTTCATCAAGAGGCTCTTTAGTTCCTCTTCGCTTTCTGCCATAAGGGTGGTGTCATCTGCATATCTGAGGTTATCGATTTTCTCCCAGCAATCTTGATTCCATCTTGTGCTTTAACCCAGCCTGGCATTTCTCGTGATGTACTCTGCATATAAGTTAAACAGGCAGGGTGACAATATACAGCCTTGATGTACTCCTTTCCCAATTTGGAACCAGTCTGTTCAATGTCCGGTTCTAACTGTTGCTTCTTGACCTGCATACAGATTTCTCAGGAGGCACATACGGTGGTCTGGTAATCCCATCTCTTGAAGAATTTTCCACAGTTTGTTGTGATCCACACAGTCAAAGGCTTTGGTATAGTCAATAAAGCAGAAGTAGATGTTTTTCTGAAACTCTCTTGCTTTTTTGATGATCCAGCGGATGTTGGCAATTTGATCTCTGGTTCCTCTGAGTTTTCTAAATCCGGCTTTGAACATCTGGAAGTTCTTGGTTCATGTACCATTGAAGCCTAGCTTGGAGAATTTTGAGCATTGCTTCGCTAGCTTGTGAGATGAGTGCAATTGTGCAGTAGTTTGAACATTCTTTGGGATTGCCTTTCTTTGGGATTGGAATGAAAACTGACCTTTTCCAACCCTGAGGCCACTGCTGAGTTTTCCAAATTTGCTGGCATATTGTGTGGCATCATCCGACACAGGTGAATATTAAAAAAGAAAAAAAACTACACACAAACCACCTGGGGAACTTGTTACAATGCAGCTTCTGACTCAGGAGGGCTGGAATGGGCCTGGGGGTCCACATCCTAACACGTTCCAGGTGATGCCGCGACCCTGCTGAGTGGGGAGAGTTCAAAGCACTCTTCACAGCATTATCTTATCCACAATTCTATCCATTAATCCTGAGTTAGGTATTAACCTCTCTGCCTTCAGATGAAGGAACACCATGAAGACAGTTGTGCCATAGATGACCCTGGGTGGTCTCTTCAGCCAAGCCCAAGCTCCGATAAAGAAACAGCCCTCAGCCTCAGCGGCCTTTGTCTGACCAGCTTATCTAAGAATTGGTCTAGCAGTTCACGTTTACCCAGCACACATTACTGTCCTACGTATTCATTAACCCAAGAGCCACTATGACCATGATCTCTGCCCACAGGCAAGAACTCAACCTGAGGAGGGGATGGAGGGCTCTGAGAGCCCCCTTGTAAGTCTTGGGCATCACTCAAAATCCTCATAATTCAGGTCTCTTCCAGGGCTGGCATTCCAGTCTGGCTCAGCCCTAGTAAAGGGTCTCCTGGACCTTCCTGTGAGACTAAGGAAAAGGTGGGTCCTTAATGCCTGTGTGTGTGTTACTCACTTAGTCATGTATTGACTCTCTGTGACCCCATAGACTGTAGCCTGCCAGGCTCCTCTGTCCATGGGATTTCCCAGGCAAGAATACTGGAGTGGGTTGCCATTTCCTTCTCCAGGGGATTTTCTCAACACAGGGATTGAACCCAAGTCTCCTGCATTGCAGGCAGAATCATTACCATCTGAGACACCAGGGAAGCCTTAATTCCTCAGTTTCCAGTTCAGTCGCTCAGTTTTGTTGGACTCTGACCCCATGGACTGAGGCACGCCAGGCTACCTTATCCATCACCAACTCCCGGAGCTTGCTCAAACTCATGTCATCATCGAGTTGGTGATGCCATCCAACCATCTCATCCTCTGTCCTCTCCTCCTACTGCCTTCAATCTTTCCCAGCATCAAGGTCTTTTCTAATGACTCAATTCTTTGCATCAGGTGGCCAAAGTGTTAGAGCTTCAGCTTCAACATCGGTCCTTTCAATGAATATTCAGGACTAATTTCCTTTAGGATTGACTGGTTTGATTTCCTTGCAGTCCAAGAGTCTTAAGTCTTCTCCAACACCACAGTCCAAAAGCATCAATTCTTCAGTGCTCAGCTTTCTTCATGGTCCAACTCTCACATCCATGGGCTTCCCTTGTGGCTCAACTGATAAAGAATCTGCCTGCAATGTGGGAGACCTGGGTTCCATCCCTGGGTTGGGATCCTCTGGAGAAGAGAAAGGCTACCCACTCCAGTATTCTGGCCTGGAGAATTCCAAAGAGTCGGATGTGACTGAGACACTTTCACTTTCTCACATCCATATGTGACTACTGGAAGAACCATAGCTTTGACCATACAAACCCACCAGGAAACGCCAGAGGGTCCTGCTTTGCAGGCAGTGAACCACATGGAGACCTGCCTTGGAGTAGGGTCACTCTCAGCCCCTCCCATCTGACTTCAAACAGTAGGTGTGAAGTTAGCAACTGTGGGCCCTGAGGGGAAGTACAAGGAGCTAATCTTAAAAAAAGAGCTTTTTATTTCTATATCTTTTGCAGTGAAAGTTTTAGTTCCTGCTAATAGTAACGTGCTTATTTGCTGTACCCAACAATATATGCAAGTTTTCGTTTCCCTGGTGGCTCAGGTGGTAAGGAATCTGCCAGCATTGTGGGAGACACAGGTTCGATCCCTGGGTTGGGAAGATCCCCTGAAGGAGATGGCAACCCTCTCCTTGCCATTTCTGTTACCAGTATTCTTGCCTGGCAAATCCCATGGACAGAGGAGCCTGGTGGGCTACAGTCTGTGGGGTCTCGAAGAGTCAGACACAACTGAGCGAGTGACACACCCACACACTAAAAGTATATGATGTGTTAGTTGTTAAGTCTGATTCTGTGACCCCATGGACGGTAGCCCACCAGGCTCCTCTGTCCATGGGATACTCCAGGGAAGAATACTGGAGTGCATTGCCATTTCCTTCTCCAGGGGATCTTCCCCACCTAGAGATCAAACCTGAGTCTCCTGCATTAGCAGGCAGATTCTTTACCCGTGAGTCACTAGTTGGTTCAGCTGCTCAGTCGTGTCCGACTCTTTGCGACCCCATGGACTGCAGCACGCCAGGCCTCCCTGTCCATCACCAACTCCCAGAGCTTACTCAAACTCACCTCCATCGCGTCAGTGATGTCATCCAACCATCTCATCCTCTGCCGTCCCCTTCTCCTCCCGCCTTCAATCTTCCCCGGCATCAGGGTCTTTTCCAATGAGTCAGTTCTTCACATCAGGTGACCAAAGTATTGGAGTTTCAGCTTCAGCATCAGTCCTTCCATTGGATATTCAGAACTGATTTTGGAAGCCCAATACCTATGGGTAAAGAGTTTTTTACAGACTTTTTTTCCCCCTTAGATTATATTCTGAGGAAATGTGGTCAGAGCACAGTGCCTGGAAGTAACTTGAAGTCATTCTTTTCTCTGTATTCTGTGTAGTAATTAATTTCAATAATGAGTTAGTGTCCCCCTTCTCTTTTGTTTTAATTTTTTGGAGCTATTACATATATGAACATCAAGCTGTATAAGTCAATTTGTGAGACTTCCCCGGTAGTCCAGTGGTTAAAACTCTGCCTTCCAATGCAGGGGGGGCGTAGGTTCAATCCCTGGTCTGGGAGCTAAGGTCCCACATGTCATATAGTGCAGCCAAAAGTCAAAAATAAATAAAAGTCAAATTATAGAGAGTTATTACCATCCCTGCCCCCTCCACTGTGTTCCTACCCACGATCATCACTGGTGTCTGGTTTCTCTTTCCTGTGTTTCTTATTCAGGGAGCTAATGTATATGAGAGGGGGTGGTGGCTGACAGCCTCTGAGGAAGTGATATTTAAGCTGAGGCCAGGGAATGACCAGGATGCGTCAACCAGGCGAACAGTTTATTTTTATAAAGTACGCCAAACAATTGCTCGGAAATTGTGCCCAGATTGGAGGGGGCAAGCATGCCACTTAGTGAATCATTTTTGTTCATGCAACAAACACTGGGGCTTGTGGGTGCCAGTGCTGGGCTGAGGGGGAGTGGAGTGCAGGGGTGAGGGGTGGAGAGCACAGAGTGGAACCCAGAGGGCTGGCTTGGTCCCTCTGTGACCTGGGGCATTGTCTGGGCCTCAGTTTCCTCTTCTGTAAAGTGGAGGTACTATTACCTGCTTCAGAGGTTGTAAGATTAAATAAAACCACAGATGCTCATAAGGGCCGAGGAGGCTCCTGGTGCCAGGCCCTGTTCCCACCCTCTCTGCTCATAAGCATCCTAGGAGGCTGATGTACTCTGATGCTCGCTGAGTGCATGAGGACACAGAGACACAGTGGCCCATGCTCCTAACCTTCACTCTAGCCCAGTGCTGCGTAAGTGCTCAGTAATGGTTCCTGCACACTGCAAACCCGAGGTGTGACTTTGGCTTCCAAGGGCCCAAGTCAGAGGAAAGACTCAAGTTAACCAATGGCTTATCCCAATCCAAAATCCAGTGTGAGATACGCAGTATGAACCAGGGACAAAGGAGGGAGGGGGTGTGTCAGGAAGGTGTTCAAAGATACCTGATCTGACCCTTGAAACGTGAGTAATTTACTGGGTGGTGATGGCCTGGGGGGTGGGGAGGAGGGATGAGGTGGGGACAGTCATTACTGCCAGAGGAAACAGCATGAACAAAGGCCCAGAGCTATGAACTAGCTCGATATATACTCAGAGATCCAAGCACAAAGGGGTAGGGAGGAGATAGCCGCCAAGGATAGAAGAGGCAGACGCCAGAACCCACCGGCCTGACTTCCATCCACCAGCATCTGCACTGCGGGGAACCAACGATTAGAGAAGAGCCACGACGGATGTGAACTTGAGGGATATGAATTTGGCAACAGTGGGCAGGGAGATTGGAGGATGGAGCAAGGAGGCAGGGAGAGGAGTTAGGGAGCTATGGTTACAATCCAGGCAGGAGACATCCAGAAGGCAAGGATGACTGAACCCTTTTCTGAACCGGTCTGTTCTTAGCCGACTGAAAGAAAGGGAGAAGTCGGAGGCTCTGAGGTGATGTACGTGGGAGCCTGGGAGCATCGCAGGACCGCTGACAGAAAGCAAGAACGCAGATAGGGCAGTAGGGCAGACCTTCGGGGCTTGGAGACCTTCGCAGCTTGGAAATCAAGGAGGCCGGGCCAGGGAGAGAGGAGCCTGGCTGGGGGCGGGGCTTCAGGGAAGAGGTGGGGTCAGCGAGCTCAAAGCAAACAGAGCAGAGAGAGGAAAGGGGGCTGGCAAAACACAAGCTTCCCACTGACCATTTCCCGCTCGATCTTCTTTTTCTTTTCTAAGAATTGAAGTATAACGTATGCACAGAAAAGCACACACATCTTAAGTGTACAGGGATCCATAGCTTTTTACCTGTTGCTATGTACCTGTGTAATCACTACCTGAAACAGATGTGGGCAATGTCGACCCGCCAGCAAGTTCCCTCATGCCCCTTCCCATCCCTGCAACTTTGCCCCACATGCACACACAGGTAACCGCTCCAATAAAAGCCAACAGGTGACCTTGTGTCTGAGGGGGTGTGGGGAAGAGTGGAGGGGAGGCAACTGGGGTTGAGGTGTGGAAGGAGATGGTTTTGAGGATCTAGGAGGCCTGTTCTTGTTTGGAGGCCAAAGATCACTGGAGGAAGGGGATTGAAGACTGAATGGCAGAAGGTCTGGAGGAGGAAGGAGGGGAGGAGACCGAGGAGACACCCGCAGAAAATGGTCTGGTACAAAAGGAAGGATTTGGCTTCCTCTGAACTTGGTTCAGTCACTTCCTGCCGTAAAACACAAGCCGCTGGCGCCACGGGGCTGCTCCGTGGCAGCCTCTCTCCTTCTCCCCTTTCCCACCTACCTTCTGATGCCCCCCACAACCCTCTACACTCCCCTCTGCCGAAAGCCAGGGCCTCCTGTAGGGGAGTGGATTGGGCAGACCCCTGCCATCAGCTCCAGTAGGAGTCACTCCAGTGTGACTTTAGCCAAGGAGAGAGCCTTCCCCTCCTGTATTCTCTCATTCCCTTGCCTCCCCCTCCCCCATCCCTGCTCTATTTCGGAAACGGAGATGGGAATAGTTACAGCTAAGAAGGCTGAGGCCTCCACGTCACATCCTCGTTCCCAAAGCCTGCAACACAGGCGCCCACAGGAACCCGTCTAATCGTTCAGAAGAGTAAACACATTCCAAGCTCCAGCCTCCAGCTGCCCAATCTCTAGACATCTCCTCTCTCGCTCAAGCCACACTTGTCTGGGGCCAGCTTTCCGGGCTGGGCTGTGTGTGGCTGGGTGACGAGAAGGGGTCTGATGAGCCGGGGAAGTGTTGCCATGGTGACCGAGAGCCACCTTCCCCTCCTCCTCTTCCTCTGGCCTGCTCCCTCCATTCTTCCCTCCACCCTAGCCCTGAGACGCCAACAGCATCTTCCTGTCTGTCCTCCAAACTGTTCCATGTGAGGCTGTGTCCTGTTGCCTATTGAAGTGCAGGAAGCTGCAGAGCTGGAACCTGGCTTCGCAGAGGCTGCACTTGCCCGTGCAGGGGATGCTGATAGGATGGAAGAGCCGTCCAAGGAAGGGAACAGAGAGCCCACCCCTGGGGTGCTGCCCCTTTAAGAAGGCCCCACTGGGGACTCCCGCAACATATCTCTGCAGATGGTGACTTGGGCTCCTGCAGGCCCCTGAGAGAATGGCATCTCCTGTAATTATACCTCCCAAGGCCTTTCATCCCTGCATCTTCAAAGCACCTATGATTAAGGTGCCGCCCCTCTGAAGTCATCCCCTCCAGGTTTACTGAGTCACAGAAGATCTGAGACTGGGCCACCAGGCCTACTCTGGACCCTTCCCTCTTATTAAAGGCTTTCCCGGGAAACCCTGAACCCCGCTTCCCCAGTTCCTGCATGTCCCCGACCTGAACCTCCCTTTCCCGATCGCAGTGCTCGGGATAGTTGGCAGCAACCTGGGATTTTGTAGAGAACCTGAAACAAGTTCCTAGTGATTCCAAGGCAACTGCAGTAAATCCTTCTCTTTGTTTTCACTTGTTTGTTGGTTTGGCTAGGTAAGCTCCAAGTGGGACTCGCCTCACCTTTGTTGGAGGCCCAGGTGTGTAAGTCTGTGTGTGCACGTGTGACAGGCAGGCAGAAAGAGGAAGCTCCTCTCTGTGTCTCCAACTCAGGCTCTTTTCACAGCAACCCATAAATCCATCACCAGCCACATCTCTGATTCACACACACACACACACAACTTGGAAGGCAGGAATGGCCTTGTTCTGCTTGCTGATGGTCACTATCCCAACAGGAAAGTCTTGGTGAAGTCATAAGCCTTTTGTCTTGCCAGTTGATTTTTCCTAGTTCCCTGTGGGACTGGTGTGGGTCCCGGCTTCATTTAATAAACCCGGGACCACTAGGCCTCCCTGTGTGCTGGGCAGCTCAGGTGTGACTTTGGCCAGGTAATGATGCGTCTCCGTGCCTCAGTTTCCTCATCGGCCAAATGGCAGTCAGCACCGCTGCTTGTTGAGATAATGAAGAGGAGCTTAGTACATCGCCTGCCACATAGCAGCTGCTCAGCGCGTAGTAGTCGTGATGAATATGATGGCCCGGTGTGTCGGGTTCTGAGCAAAGATGACTAACACCCAGTCCTTGTTTGGCCTCTGTTTATGGGAGGGCCCGTGCTTCTGCATTCCAGAAAATTACTACGCATTTTATTTATTTTTATTCATTTTATTTTTTTAGCTACACTGCACAGCTTGAAGGATCTTAGTCCCCCAGCCAGGGATTGAACCCACACCCTCTACAGTGAAAACCTCAGAGTCCCTAACCACTGGGCCGCCAGGGCATTCCCTATTTTTTTTATGTATTTTTTAAAAAGTATTTCTTTTTGGCTGCGCTGGGTCTTTGTTGCTGTGTGTGGCGTTTCTGTAGTTGCGGTGAGCGGGGGTTCCTCTTTACTTGCGGTTGGTGGGCTTCTCACTGTGATGGCTTCCCTTGTTGGGGAGCTCGGGTTCTAGAGCGTGCTGGCTTCAGTAGCCATGTGCAGGCTCTCAGCTGGGCTGTAGAGCACAGCTTCAGTAACTACTACACATTTTAAACCACACACAAATAGATGTACACACATATATTTGCATAAATGATATATTTAGTACTGTTCTGTACGGTATTTTCTTTTCTCTACTTAATGACATATCCAGGGGAACTGACGTTTTATCAGGGACCTGAGGGAGGGGCAGAAATTACCTAGCGAAAGAAAAGGGTGTGAGAAGAAGTGTGGTCCAGGTGATGGGAACAGTAACAAGGCCCTGACGCCAGACACAAAGTGGTTGCTGTGGACAGAATCACTGATGCCAGAGTTTGAAGCAGGGTCATCAGAAATGACCCAGTTGGGCCTGTTTATGTTTTCAGTTGCAAACAAGAATTTCAGGAAAGGCCTTCTTGCTAGTTACATTTATAGATATTAAAAATAGCACTTTCTGGCTTCCCTTGTGGCTCAGCTGGTAAAGAATCCGCCTGCAATGCAGGACACCCGGGTTCGAATCCTTGTTGGGAAGATCCCCTGGAGAAGGGAAAGACTATCCACTCCAGTATTCTGGCCTAGAGAATTCCATGGACTATATAAATAGTCCATGGGGTTGAAAAGAGTCAAATGTGACTTAAAAAAAACACAAAACACAGCACTTTGTTGAGGACTTCTCTGGCAGTCCAGAGATTAAGACTCCTCATGGCCAATGCAGGGGCTAGGCCTGTTCAATCCCTGGTCAGGGAACTAAGATCTCACTTGTTGGCTTAAGTGAAAAGTGAGCTCATTTGTGTCCGACTCTTTTCGACTCCATGGACTATATAGTCCATGGAATTCTCCAGGCCAGAATACAGGAGTGGGGAGCCTTTTCCTTCTCCAGGGGATCTTCCCAACTCAGGGATTGAACCCAGGTCTCCCGCATTGCAGGCAGATTCTTTACCAGCTGAGCCACAAGCTTGGCATGGCCTAAAAATAGATGAGTAAATAAATACATTACTTCCTGAGTCCTTACAGCATGTCAGGCCCAGTGCTAACAGCCTTCCTTGTGTTATTTCATCTTCACATCAGCCTTGAAATGAAGGTATGGTTGTTGTTGCTCAGTTGCCAAATCATGTCTGACTCTTTTGCAATCCCATGGACTGCAACACACCAGGCTTCCCTGTCCTTCATTCTGTCCCAGAGTTTGTCAAACTCATGTCCATTGAGTCGATGATGCCATTCAACCATCTCATCCTCCGTTGCTCCCTTCTCCTCTTGCCCTCAATCTTTCTTAGCATCAGAGTATTTTCCAATGAGTCAGCTATTCACATCAGGTGGCCAAAGTGCTGGAGCTTCAGCTTCAGCATCAGTGCTTCCAGTGAATATTCAGGGTTGATTTCCTTTAAGAATGACTGGCTTGATCTTGCTTTTCAAAGGACTCTCAAGAGTCTTCTCCAGCATCACAGTTTGAAAGCATCAATTCTTTGGCACTCAGCCTTCTTTATGGTCCAACTCTCACATCTGTACATGACTACTGGAAGGACCAAAGCCTTAACTATATGGACTTTTGTCAGCAAAGTGATGTCTTTGCTTTTTAACACACCGTCTAGGTTTGTCATAGTTTTCCTGCCAAGAAGCAATCGTCTTCGAATTTCATGGCTGCAGTCACCATCTGCAGTGATTTTAGAGCCTAAAAAGAGTAAATCTGTCCCTGCTTCCTCCTTTTCCCTTTCTATATGCCATGAAGTGATGGGACCGGATGCCATGATCTTAGTTTTTTAATATTGAGTTTTAAGCCAGCTTTTACACTCTCTTCCTTCACCCATAACAAGAGGCTCTTTAGTTCCTCCTAGCTTTCTGCCATTAGAATGATATTATCTGCATATCTGAGGTTGTCAATATCTCACCTGGCAATCTTGATTCCAGCTTGTAACTCATCCAGCCTGGCATTTCATATGATGTACTCTGCATATAAGCTAAATAAACAGGGTGACAACAAACAGCCTTGTTGTACTCCTTTCTCAATTCTGAATCAGTCAGTTGTTCCAAACAGGGTTTAAACTGTTGTTTAATCAGTGAAAGAGTCCAAAATGCAGTACTTGGGTGCAACCTTAAAAATGACAGAATGATCTCGATTTGTTTCCAAGGCAAACCATTCAATATCACAGTAATCCAAGTCTATGACCCAACCACTTATGTTGAAGAAGCTAAAGTTGATAAGTTCCATGAAGACCTAGAAGATCTCCTAGAACTAACACCAAAAAATGATGTCCTGTTCATCACAGGGGATTGGAATGCAAAAGTAGGAGTAACATGCAAGTTTGGCTTTGAAGTAGAAAATGAAGCAGGGCAAAGGCTAGCAGAATTCTGCCAAGAGAATGCACTGGTCATAGCAAACACCCTTTTTCAACAACACAAGAGATGACTTTACACTTGGACATCACCAAACGACCATTGACCTCAGATCAGATCAGATCAGATCATTTGCTCAGTCGTGTCCAATTCTTTGCGACCCCATAAATCGCAGCACGCCAGGCCTCCCTGTCTGTCCATCACCAACTCCCTGAGTTCACTCAGACTCACGTCCATCGAGTCCGTGATGCCATCCAGCCATCTCATCCTCTGTCGTCCCCTTCTCCTCCTGCCCCCAATCCCTCCCAGCATCAGAGTCTTTTCCAATGGGTCAACTCTTCGCATGAGGTGGCCAAAGTACTGGAGTTTCAGCTTTAGCATCATTCCTTCCAAAGAAATCCCAGGGCTGATCTCCTTCAGAATGGACTGGTTGGATCTCCTTGCAGTCCAAGGGACTCTCAAGAGTCTTCTCCAACACCACAGTTCAAAAGCATCAATTCTTCGGCGCTCAGCCTTCTTCACAGTCCAACTCTCACATCCATACATGACCACAGGAAAAACCATAGCCTTGACTAGACGAACCTTTGTTGGCAAAGTAATGTCTCTGCTTTTGAATGTGCTATCTAGGTTGGTCATAACTTTCCTTCCAAGGAGTAAGCGTCTTTTAATTTCATGGCTGCAGTCACCATCTGCAGTGATTTTGGAGCCCAGAAAAATAAAGTCTGACACTGTTTCCACTGTTTCCCCATCTATTTCCCATGAAGTGGTGGGACCGGATGCCGTGATCTTTGTTTTCTGAATGTTGAGCTTTAAGCCAACTTTTTCACTCTCCACTTTCACTTTCATCAAGAGGCTTTTGAGTTCCTCTTCACTTTCTGCCATAAGGGTGGTGTCATCTGCATATCTGAGGTTATTGATATTTCTCCCGGCAATCTTGATTCCAGCTCGTGTTTCTTCCAGTCCAGCGTTTCTCATGATGTGCTCTGCATATAAGTTAAATAAACAGGGTGACGGTATACAGCCTTGACGAACTCCTTTTCCTATTTGGAACCAGTCTGTTGTTCCATGTCCAGTTCTAACTGTTGCTTCCTGACCTGCATACAAATTTCTCAAGAGGCAGATCAGGTGGTCTGGTATTCCCATCTCTTTCAGAATTTTCCACAGTTTATTGTGATCCACACAGTCAAAGGCTTTGGCATAGTCAATAAAGCAGAAGTAGATGTTTTTCTGGAACTCTCTTGCTTTTTCCATGATCCAGCGGATGTTGGCAATTTGATCTCTGGTTCCTCTGCCTTTTCTAAATCCAGCTTGAACATCAGGAAGTTCACGGTTCACATATTGCTGAAGCCTGGCTTGGAGAATTTTGAGCATTACTTTACTAGCGTAGGCTATGTTTCTATGCTATACATTTAGCATAGAAACCTAGAAAACAGACACATCTGGCATCAGACCAAACCACACCCTTATTCAAGTTCTTAGTCCCTGTTCACCATGGGCAATCTTTGAGTTTCAATTTACAGAGGCCCCAGGCTGGCAGGAGCAGAGGCAGGTGGTGGGTATTTTTAGGTTTGGGTTGTTCAGAAAGGGGCTCACACACAGAAAGTCACCTGGCCTGACTGACATGGCAGGTTGGCAGCAGGTGGCACTGGGAGCCCTCATTGTTTTCTCCTTGTCTTTCCTCATCCTCTCCCCAGGCTGTCTAATTTAGAAGATAAATGTTTCCCTGCTCTGTCACCTCCTCACTCCTTGCAAATTTTCATTCACCCTGGCTCAAAGATGTCACTCACATCAGTCCCCTCGCCCTTTCATGCCCAGGGCCACTGTCCTAGTTCAGGTCCCCCTGGTGTGTGTTAGTCGCTCAGCATGTCTGACTCTTTTTGACCCCATGGACTATAGCCCGCCAGGCTCCTCTGTCCATGGAATTCTCCAGGCAACAATACTGGAGTGGGTTGCCATTTACTTCTCCAGCAGGAACCCTTAGTTCTGGACAATAGTAACAGTTCCTCAGCCCAACCAGACACCTTTACCCCTGCTCACTGGCTACAGGAGGAGTCTTTTTCCACCTCCAGCAACAAGCTACTCTTCCTTCAAAGGCCAATTCAGATATCATCTTTTGGTTCTTTCTAGATCCCCACCTCCCCCACCCTCCCTTCCCCATTCCGTTTTAATTAGCTTCTCCCCAATAAGAAAAAAAATCACAAATGATTTGAAACTCATCACAGAATAGTTAAGTAATTATGGTAGATCCATGGCCCTAGTGGTAAACAACCCGCCTGCCAATGTAGGAGATGTAAAAGGCTGGAGTTTGATCCCTGGGTCAGGAAGATCCCCTGGAGAAAGACATGGCAACCTACTCCAGTATTCTTGCCTGGAGAATCCCATGAGCAGGAGGGCAGAGGGACCTGGTAGGCTACATTCCATGGGGTCACAAGGAGTCAGAGACAGCTGAAGCAACTTAGCACGCAGGCACACACAATGATATATATCGTGTAGATATCAGAACAGCCTCTATGCATTACAAATAACAAGGGGACAATGATTAGTAAGACTACTCGTCGGAAAAGGTAATAAATTTGTAGTAAAAAGTAATAAATTTGCATGGCAGCCTGATCTGAACCCTGTAGTTAAAAAAAATAATAAGTCTTAGAAGAAAGATTGGAAGGAAATATAACAAAATGTTAATAGTGGGTTCTCCTAAGTAAAAGGATTATGAATATTAATTATCTTCTTTCCCCTCCTCCTTCTCTCTCTTTTACTTGTTTAATTTTTGTTTGCATTTTCCAAAATGTGTTTGCAAAAAGCATGCAATGTTTTCAAAGAAAACAGGTTGTTTAAAGAAATGATTTGTCGTTCCCTTCTGTTTGCATCATTTTAGCTGAATGCATCTGGCTCCCCTCCCCACCCAACCCCCAGACTAAGGGCCTCTCGTGGGTAATGGGGACCAGGTTGGATTATCTCTGATCCCAAATCCACTCCTAGCATCTGCTGGAGAGTACAGAGGAAAGAGCCAGGGCCTCAACAGTGCTAGCTGACAAGTGGCCTAGAGCCCAGAGCACTTCAGATACACTTACCTGCAGTCTCTGCATCTTCTGCTTGCCCCCAAGGATGCTGTGGGAGCTCTGGCCAAGTGCCCTGGAGAGGCAGTGTGGTGTGGCAGGCAGAGCACAGGGCCAGCTCCACTTACTTCCTAGCAGTTGGTCTTAGGCAGGTGGCTTTGCCTTTCTGAGGCTCAGTTTCCCCATCATACAAAAGTGTTGACACGGAATTTTGCACACGGCTGACAAGAATGGTACAGTCTATGGCATGGGGCTGCTGAAGGCCCAACTAACTTAGTACCCGAACTGGATCCATTTGGTTGCAGCGGATTAAAAGCCAGTTCAAACTAATTTAAAAAAAAAAAAGAAAGAGAATTTAAGTGCTCACTTAATTAGAACGTGTGAGGCACAGCTGGATGTGAGGCTTCATACACCTTCATTAGCTCATTATTTCTCTCATTCTTTTGGGGGGGTGGTGTGTGTGAGGGGCTTGTTCCCAGGTGGTCTTTTCCCTCTACAACAAATAGACTACCTTTCCTTTTGTGGCTGGTCAGTCGCTCAGTCATTTCTGACTCTTTGTTACCCCATGGACTGCAGCATGCCAGGCTTCCCTGTCCTTTACTGTCTTCCAGAGCTTGCTCAAACTCATGTCCATTGAGTCAGTAATGCCATCCAATCATCTCATCCCCTGTTGTCCCCTTCTTCTCCTGCCCTCAATCTTGCCCAACATCAGAGTATTTTCTAATGAGTCGGCTCTTCCCATCAGGTGGCCAAAGTATTGAAGTTTCAGCTTCAGCATCAGTCCTTCCGATGAATATTCAGGGTTGATTTCCTTTAGGATTGACTGGTTTGTTCTCCTTGCTGTCCCAGGGACTCTCAAGGGTCTTCTTTCAGCACCAGAGCATCTCTTTCAGCCCTCAGCCTTCTTTATGGTCCAACTCTCATGTCCATACATGACTACTGGAAAAACCATAATACCTTTCCCAAGAATTCCAAAAATTCTGTTCCATAATTGCCTCTGATTGGCCCATCTTGGGTCACTTTCCCATCTCTGAGCCAGTCACTGGAGCCAGGAACTGCAGTGCTCCAATTGGCCAGTCCTAGGTCAATGGCCTGATGTTCAAGCTGGTTTTAGAAAAGGCAGAGGAACCAGAGATCAAATTGCCAACATCCGCTGGATCATGGAAAAAGCAAGAGAGTTCCAGAAAAACATCTACTTCTGCTTTATTGACTATGCCAAAGCCTTTGACTGTGTGGATCACAATAAACTGTGGAAAATTCTGAAAGAGATGGGAATACCAGACCACCTGATCTGCCTCTTGAGAAATTTGTATGCAGGTCAGGAAGCAACAGTTAGAACTGGACGTGGAACAACAGACTGGTTCCAAATAGGAAAAGGAGTTCGTCAAGGCTGTATACCGTCACCCTGTTTATTTAACTTATATGCAGAGCACATCATGAGAAACGCTGGACTGGAAGAAACACGAGCTGGAATCAAGATTGCCGGGAGAAATATCAATAACCTCAGATATGCAGATGACACCACCCTTATGGCAGAAAGTGAAGAGGAACTCAAAAGCCTCTTGATGAAAGTGAAAGTGGAGAGTGAAAAAGTTGGCTTAAAGCTCAACATTCAGAAAACAAAGATCACGGCATCCGGTCCCACCACTTCATGGGAAATAGATGGGGAAACAGTGGAAACAGTGTCAGACTTTATTTTTCTGGGCTCCAAAATCACTGCAGATGGTGACTGCAGCCATGAAATTAAAAGACGCTTACTCCTTGGAAGGAAAGTTATGACCAACCTAGATAGCACATTCAAAAGCAGAGACATTACTTTGCCAACAAAGGTTCGTCTAGTCAAGGCTATGGTTTTTCCTGTGGTCATGTATGGATGTGAGAGTTGGACTGTGAAGAAGGCTGAGCGCCGAAGAATTGATGCTTTTGAACTGTGGTGTTGGAGAAGACTCTTGAGAGTCCCTTGGACTGCAAGGAGATCCAACCAGTCCATTCTGAAGGAGATCAGCCCTGGGATTTCTTTGGAAGGAATGATGCTAAAGCTGAAACTCCAGTACTTTGGCCACCTCATGCGAAGAGTTGACCCATTGGAAAAGACTCTGATGCTGGGAGGGATTGGGGCAGGAGGAGAAGGGGACGACAGAGGATGAGATGGCTGGATGGCATCACGGACTCGATGGACGTGAGTCTGAGTGAACTCAGGGAGTTGGTGATGGACAGGGAGGCCTGGCGTGCTGCGATTCATGGGGTTGCAAAGAGTCCGACAGGACTGAGCAAATGATCTGATCTGATCTGATCTGATGCTAAGCGTAAGATATGGTGATAACCGAGACAAGGACTTTGCCCTGGAGGGGTCATGTGCAGGGAGAGAGAATCAGGAAGTCGTGAACAAGTGAAGATGATGCAACTGATGATAAATGTTGTTTGTGTGCTGGGAAAGCCCTGAGCAACTTCCTACCTGGGGGCTGGGAAGGAATTTGCCTAGAAGACTTTCTCTAGATGATCTCTGTTCATGCTACACATATTCTTTAAGCATGTTGTCCATACCAGCCCTAGTACTAAGTACTGGAATTATATCAGGCAACAACAAGGACAAAATCTTTGTTCTTCTAGAATTTATGTTTTACAGGTTGAAGACAAGCAGTAAAACAGGCGAACTGTGTTATGATAGACATTAAGTGATGTGGGGAAAACTAGAGCATGGAAAGGGGGAATCAGGACTTGCAGGTAAGGAGTTTGGCAATTTTACTGGGTGGTCAAGGCAGGCTTCCTGAGTGGGGAATGTGTCAGTAAACCCTAGAAGGAAGTGAAGGAGGGGGCATTCAGGTATCTGTGTGTGTGTTCAGTCACTAAGTCGTGTACGACTCTTTTGCAACCCCTTGGACTATATAGCCTGACAGGCTCCTCTGTCCATGGGATTCTCCAGGCAAGAACACCGGAGTGGGTTGCCATTTCCTTCTCCAGGGCGTCTTTCTGACCCAGGAATCGAACCTGGCACATCTTCTGCATTGCAGGCGGATTCTTTACTGTTGAGCCACTGGGGAACAGCAATAGGTATCTGAGGGAACAGCACTCCCAGCAGTGGGGAACAGCCAGGGCAAAGGATTTGAGGCCAAGGCTTCATTTGTTCTAGAAACAGCAAGGGGTCAGCATAGAGGGAAAGAAACAGAGGAGATGAGGTTGGACGTGACTAGGTGGGTGGAATGTTAGACAAAGCAAGGCAAGATTCAGCAGGGATCTGTTAAGGTCTTTGGGTTTTACTCAGAGTGAATTGGCCAGCCAGGCGAAGGCTTTGAGCAAACAAGTGCTATGTTTTGAGTTAGATTTTAAAAGAATCCCTCTGGGGACTTCCCTGGTGGTCCAGGGGTTAGGACTTCGCCTTCCAATGCAGGGATGTAGGCTTGATCCCTGGTTGGGGAGCTAGTCTCCGACATGCCTCGTGGCCATACAACAGAAACAATATTGTAACAAATTTAATAAAGACTTTAAAATGGTCCACATCAAACAAAAAAAAACAACGAACCCTTAAATAATAAATATAAGAATCCTTCTGGCTCCTGCACTGAAGTAGACTGGGTCACCAGGAAAGCCTGGAAAAACAAACAGGTTAGGAAAATATCACATTCACCCTGGCCAGCTTCGGTTCAGTTCAGCTGCTCAGTCGTGTCTGACTCTTTGTGACCCCATGGACTACAGCACACCAGGCTTCCCTGTCCATTACCAACTCTCTGAGCTTGGTCAAACTCCTGTCCATTGAGTGGGTGATGCCATCCAACCATCTCATCCTCTGTCGTTCCCTTCTCCTCCTGCCTTCAATCTTTCCCAGCATCAGGGTCTTTTCCAATCAGTCAGTTCTCCACATTAGGTGGCCAAAGTATTGGAGTTTCAGCTTCAGCATCAGTCCTTCCAATGAGTATTCAGGACTGATTTTCTTTAGGATGGATTGGTTTGATTTCCTTGCAGTCCAAGGGACTCTCAAGAGTCTTCTCAACACCACAGTTCAGAAGCATCAATTCTTCGGTGCTCAGCTTTCTTTATGGTCCAACTCTCACATCCATGCACTTCCCTTGTGGGTCGACTGGTAAAGACTACTGGAGAAACCATAGCTTTGACTAGATGGACGTTTGTTGGCAAAGTAATGTCTCTGCTTTTTCATATGCTGTCTAGGTTGATCATAGCTTTTCTTCCAAGGAACAAGCGTCTTTTAATTTCATGGCTGCAGTCACCATCTGCAGTGATTTTGGAGCCCCCCCAAAATACAGTCTGTCACTGTTTCCATTGTTTCCCCACCTATTTTCCATGAAGTGATTGGACTGGATGTCATGATCTTAGTATTCTGAATGTTGAGTTTTAAGCCAACATTTTTACCTCTTTCACTTCCATCAAGAGGCTCTTTGGCTCTTTACTTCTTCTTCGATTTCTGCCATTAAGGATGGTGTCATCTGCGTATCTAAGGTTATTGATATTTCTCCCAGCAATCTTGATTCCAGCTTGTGCTTCATCCAGCCCAGCATTTCACATGATGTACTATGCATATAAGTTAAATAAGCAGGGTGACAATACGCAGCCTTGACGTACTCCTTTCCCGATTTGGAACCAGTCTGTTGTTCCAAGTCCAGTTCTAACTGTTGCTTCTTGACCTGCAAACAGATTTCTCAGGAGGCAGGTCAGGTGGTCTGGTATTCCAATCTCTTTAAGAATTTTCCACAGCTTGCTGTGATCCACACAGTCAAAGGCTTTGGCTCTGCATACAAATGGGCATATCTTTCCTTTTTTCCTTTGCCTTTAGCTTCTCTTCTTTTCTCAGCTATTTGTAAGGCCTCCTCAGACAACTGTTTTGCCTTTTTGCATTTCTTTTTCTTGGGGATGGTCTTGATCACTGCCTCCTGTACACTGTCACAAACCATAGTCATGTTCATAGTTCTTTAGGCACTCTGTCTATCAGATCTAATCTCTTAAGTCTATTTCTCACTTCCATTGAATATTGTAAGGGATTTGATTTAGGTCATACCTGAATGGTCTAGTGGTTTTCCCTACTTTCTTCAATTTAAGTCTGAATTTGGCAATAAGGAGTTCATGACCTGAGCCACAGTCAGCTCCTGGTCTTATTTTTGCTGACTGTAGAGAGCTTCTCCATCTTCGGCTGCAAAGAATATAATCAATCTGTTTTCAGTGTTTACCATCTGGTGATGTCCATGTGTAGAGTCTTCTCTTGTGTTGTTGGAAGAGGGTGTTTGCTATGACCAGTGCATTCTCTTGGCAAAACTCTGTTAGCCTTTGCCCTGCTTCATTCTGTACTCCAAAGCCAAATTTGCCTGTTACTCCAGGCATCTCTTGACTTCCTACTTTTGCATCCCAGTCCCCTATAATGAAAAGGACATCTTTTTTGGATGTTAGTTCTAGAAGGTCTTGTGGGTCTTCATAATACCATTCAACTGGTCAGCTTCGGCTGCTATAACAGATTACTGTAAACTGAGTGCCTTATCAACGAGAGACACTTACTTCTCATAGTTCTGGAGGCTGGAAGTTCAAGATCAGGCTGCCTGCCAGCATGATAGGTTCTGCTGAGGGCCCTTTTTTGGGTTATAGAGTGCCAACTTCTTTCTGTATTCTTAGGAGGCAGAAAGCAGGCTACAGAGTTCTCTGGGGTCTCTTTTTAAAATCCTATTTAAGTTTGCTCCAAAAGTTGCTCTGCTCCACCCAGATGAGCTAATCACCTTCCATCCCCAACTCCTAACACCATCACATTTGGGGGTTAGGATTTCAGCATGTGAATCTGAGGGGATACAAACATTCATTCCCTAACAAGAATATTGCAATAATTATAGACAGAAAATAAGCAAAGTGGTTGGTAGCAGTGGAGATGGAGTGGAAGAGGTCAGAGTCTAGGTGGTGCCAGTGGTAAAGAACTTGCCTGCCAGTGCAGGAGATGTAAGAGAGTAAGAGTCGCAGGTTCAATCCCTGAGTGGGGAAGATCCTCTGGAGGAGGGCATGGCAACCCATTCCAGTATTCTTGCCTGGAGATTCTCACGTACAGAGGAACCTGGTGGGCTACAGTCCACGGGGTCACAAATAGTTGACACGACTGAAGCAACTTAGCACGCACCCAACGTAATTTCCTGGTCTAGTGGGTAAGCAGTTGAGAAGAAGGATCCAAGGGTAACTCCAGGAGTTCTGGGCTGGTGTCGGAAGGGGGCAGCTACTAACTGCTGTTGTGGGTAGGCTATGAGAGTGCAGTCTCTGCAGTTTGAGAGGAGATGGTTCTGTTGTGGGTGTGTTGACTTTGAGCTCCTACTGGACCTCAAGGATGAGATGTGGAGTACACAGTTCAGGCGAGGAGTCTGGGCTGAGGATAGAAGTAAATGTGGGGATCTTGAACACACCAAAGCCAAAACTTGATTGGATTTTCTGTTTTTCAGTTAAACTGCTGTTTGGTGTGGACCTGGCACACAGAAATGAGGTGAGCGGTTTGAATGATATCTGAAGAATTTGCTAGTTACGCTACCTAGAGCGAGGTGGGGCAAGACGCAAGCGCTGCTAAGTGGAGTGGGAAGAAAAACCTCTTCCTTTCTTTTGCAATTTCATTTCGATTATTGCACACAGCACTTCAGTAGACATTCATTCCACAAACACCTGCATCCTTCACACGATTAAAAAGCCGTTACTGTTTCATTTTCAAACAGGCCCAAATGGAGGGAATTAGGGTTAAAAGAAGTGAAGTTCCATACAGCCTGAGAGTGCCAGGACAGAGCTTGGAGCCCACGACTCTGTCCCGGCACCCCAAGAAGCTCAGTGGTGGGTGGGGTTGGGGGGGGGTCGGAGGAAGGTGGGGGAGGCGACTCGACTGGTTTGCTAGAGGCTGGAGAGCCGAAATCGCTCCCACCACTACGGGGTTTGGGGCCGCGGTCCCTTTAAGGCCGGGCGAGTGAGCTCAGCCTAGCGTTCGCCGCCCCGCCCTCCCCGGCGGCGCGCTCAGTACGCAGGCGCGCCGCGGCGGCACTCGGCTGGGCCCGGGACGCGCCGGCCAGCGGCGAGACTTCGGGGCCGCGGTGCTGTCTGCCTGCCTCGCTCTCCCAGTCCGGCTGCCGCGCGTCGCCCGCACACGCCGCCGCCATGGGCTCCTGAGGTACCCTGCCCACCTGCCCTGCGCTGGAGGCCCCGAGGCGGGGGGAGGTAGACGAGGGCTCTCGGGAGCGGAGGGGCTGCTCCGATCTGGAGGGGCCCGTTCGGGGGGTCGTCCCCGCGGGTCGCCGTGGCCGCAGGTCCTCAGGCGGGAAAGGGGACGGAGGCAGCTGTCTTGGCAGCGGAGGGAGGGGGCGTCTGCGCCCCCGCCGGCCTAGCCCTGCGCCTTCTCCCCGCCCTGCGAGGTCGCGGGGCCGCCCGTGGGTGTGCCCTGGCCCCCTCCTCGCCAACGTGGCGGGGCCCGCGCCTGGAGTGTAATCGGACCTGCCCGTGGGGGTGGCTCGGGGAAGAGGGGAGGCGGGCTGGACAGGCCCTTTGCAAGTGGGATTGTGTGCGCCTGGTGGGTGTGCTGGCGCCTGGCACGACCGAGTGAGTGGGGGAGCTCCTGTGCCGGGGTTGGGGGGGGTGGCGCGAGGGGCGAGCTGTAATCTGGGATGGTGGCTGGCCTGGCAAGGCCTCCCGGGAATGCGTGCATGAAGGTGTACACGGCTTGCATACAGGTCTGCAGTCTGGAGGGTCACCGGCAGGGACCTGGGGCTCCAAGGATGTTTTCTTGGGAAAGGACCCCCGAGACTGGTTTAGGGTGTGTGTATGCCTGCCCTCGGTGTCCTCCCTGGACTAGCTGCTGGGGTCTAGTGCTGATGGACTCCAGGCCAAGGCTAGAGGATAGGGTTGAGAGGTGGGCATGAGTATCAGTTCCCAACTCATATATGCCCTCTGGAGTTGTGTAAGGCCAGGCATTACACACACACACACACACCCAGGGCACTGTGGGACTAAGCAGGTGTTTGCACAGCTGATACCTGCGAGTGAGGCAAAGGCCATATATTATTTATCTGACTGCTTGGTGCTTTATGTAAGGAAAGAAGCAGCAATCAGTGCCCTGGAGGCCCTTGTGCCGCGGAGGCGGCCAGGCAAACAAGCTCGCACACCTGCCGAGGAGGCACAAGGTCTCAGAGGTGTGACTCCTTCACAGGTTACCTGTGCAGCGTCCCTTCCTATCTCCTTTCCTTTTCGGTGTGCTGGAGGGTGCCGTGTGTGTGTGTGTGTGTGTGTGTGTGTGTGTGTGTGTGTGTGTGTGTGTGTGTATCAGAGCTTGGACTGTGGGTGGGAGGGGCCCTGCAGTCAGGCCTGCATGCCCATTTTATCAGGCTTTGAACATGGAACTCATGGTGCCTCTGGGACTCAGGACCTCTTGGGTTGGAGGGGGAATCCAACTTAAAACCAAGTAGTCACAATGATGTGAAAGATACAAAACAATAGGGGCACTGCAGAGTAGGTTCAGTGCTGGGGGAGGGGGCACATGGCCAGCAGAAAGGGCTCCAACATGAGGTGGGAAGGTGCAGAGAGAGCTGAGCTGAAATGGAAGGGTAACTAGCATTCCTGTGATGCTATGGTGCTTTCCATGTGTGTTTCCCCAGTTAGTTCTCTCTGAGGCTGTGAGAATACAGAACTGTTTGTTATCCCTCTTTACAAATGTGGAAAGCGAGACCCAGAGGGAGCACGTGACTCCTTGTCCATGTATGTGGGAGGCCCGGATGGAGTGGTCCATGAACCAGCACCACTCTCTTGCTGCCAGGTTTTGCTGCCTTGTAACGTACCTAGCTGGACTTCCTAGGTGGCTCAGGGGTAAAGAATCCACCTGCTAATACAGGAGATGTGGGTTTGATTTCTGGGTTGGGAAGATCCCTTGGAGTATGAAATGGCAACCCACTCCAGTATTCTTGCCTGGGAAAATCCCATGGATGGAGGAGCCTGGCGGGCTATAGTCCATAGGGTCACAAAGAGTCGGACAGGACTTAGCAACTGAGCACGCACAGCTTACTGAGCATCTACTATGTGCCAGGCACTATGCTAGGGGCACAGGGGTTTAAAGATGAATGGGACCTGGTGCCTGGCCTCTGAGGGCTTCTGGTCTGCTGGGAGATGGACGTAGATAGTGACCTCAATCCAGACACGAGGCCCTGATAGCTAGTGTGCGTGGGGAAGGCACCGTTAGCTCCCTCCAGGAACCTCAGGCAACCTGGTTCTTTTGTGCAGCCTAAGGGGGATGTGTTGTCAGTTGCTCCCACGTGGTAGTAGTGGGTTATACCAGGAACCCCATCTAAAGGTCGCCAAGAGGGTGGGAAGAAGAGCTTCAAGGCAGAATGGGTGCAAGTGATCTTGTCCTAGTTCGCTCGGGTTGGCCGAGTTCTGCGGAGCTCGGGCTTCTGTCTGGAGGCTGTTTTCTCCTCTGCCTTTGAGGTTTTGCTCCTGGTTCCTGGCGGGCCGGCCGTGCTCTCTTCCCTGAGAGGGGCTCCGTGCTATTTCCAGTCCCTGCTGTGCTCATTTCTCCCTGTGAATTCCCTGGAGTGGAAGCAGCCTGGGAAGGCAGAGGACAGCCCTTCATTGTTTTGAAACCAAGTAACTGTGAATGCCCTCCTCACTCTGCTGGGCCTGGAGACTGGGGATTTGGTGTGTGAGCTGTGGAAGCAGCTGGGCCCTGGAAAAGCTCTGGGGTTGGGGGGGTCTGCCGTTGAACCCTCATAGGTGGTGAGCACTTGCTGAAGACCTACTGTGTGCCCAGCACTGTGCTGAGTCGTAGGTTGTGTCTCTTGCGACGCAGTGGTTGGCTGAGGCTGTCCACTGGGTAACAGATACATGACAGACAGTGCTCTGCTTGTGGTGAAGACAGAGGGCCCTAGCGGAGCCAGAGGACAATAGGAACAACAGCTCGTTTATTAAGCACTTACTGTGTGCCAGGCACAGTTCAAAGCGCTTTCGTGAATTACTGCCTTTCATCCCCCATCACCCAGTTAGGTGGGGACAGTTTTCTCCACGTTTTTCAGAGGAGGCAGCCTAGGAGGGTAAAGCTGTACTCGTTGGGGAGCTTACCCTGGAGCCCACGCTCTTCCCCACTAACCGTGGGGTGTGCCAGGCCTGGAAGGATAGGCATGCTCTGCCCAAGGAGAGAGAGAGGGCCTTGCAGGCAGAGGGAGCCCCTGGGCAGAGGTGCAAAGGCCTGAAATACCTCGCCTCCCAGACATGGCTGCAAGGGCCCGGGGCCTGAAAACCTTTGAAGGCCCTGCTAAGGAGTTCAGACTTGACCCCAGAGTGGCCAGCAGGGAGTCCTGAAGGTTTCAAAAAGGAAACGACATACTCAACTGCGTATTCCAGGGCAGTATGTTGGTGCCTCTCCCCCTTGCTTCCTTCCTGCAGGTAACTCCAAGGACAATGGGCTTTTCTTCCTTTTGCTTTCCCTCAGGTCAGTGGCATCCTTTTGGTCCCTGTAGCCTTTCCCTTCTGTTCTTCCAGCAGCTTCTGGTCTTGACAGCCCTGTGTGATGCAGGACGGGCCTCTGGAGCCCACTGCTGTCATGGTGGTTCTGGCCTGGCCTCTGTGGCTGGTGGTGGGGGTGGCTCTCTGAGCTGGAACTTCGGTTCTTCCCGGCTCTTCTGGGCCTGGCAGGTCCTCCCTGACTTCTCACCCTGAGGATCTGGACTAAGTGGGCAGCCCCCTTCCCCATCTTGCATCCTCCAGGCCCCCACGCTCATGAGTGCTATAAATACAGGCAGGGGTGGGGCTAGGGACATAGCGGGAAGTGGGCATAGACAGCTGGGCTTATCTGCCTGATCCCACTTGTGGGTTCACGGAGGGCATGCCCGCCCTAGCCGCCTGCTTTGTTGGGTGTTGAGTAGCCAGCTGAGTGCCCCAGCCTGTCCCACCCTGCAGGGCTGAAAGACTAAGGGTCTTTGCACAGGATGTTCGGTGAAGCACAGCAGAGGGGGTCCACATCGGCATGGGAAGCCATGGGTGTAGGTCATGGGGAGAGGAGTCAGAGATGACTTTTGAGTGGAGTGCCTTGGGAGAGGAGGCTGAGGATTCAGAAATGGGACAGAAATGGTCACTGGGAACACAGGACCAAGAAGTGCCCCTTGGGGTCCCGGGGAGAGAGGGAGGTCAGCCAAGCCTTCTGGAGAGCGAATTGAGAGCTGAGGTTCAGTCTTCATTCTCATTAGCTGCATGGCCTTGGACAAGTTGCTGACTGGGTTTTGATTCCCATTCTTTAAAAATAGGGGGAGATGATGCAATTTCCTTCATCTGTGAAAGGGCAGGAGTAAGAGTGCAGCCGTCACATGCCGATGGTGTTCTAATGTCTGTGTGGAGTTCCCACAGCACTCGGCCCATAGTACGTGCTCAGTAAACAGTGGCTTTTATTATTACCTTCCAAGCTGTTTTGCTTATTCAGGAAAGAGGTGTTGCACACCTGTGTGTCAGTGCAGGGAGCCGAGTATCCATCTGGGGAGAGAACCGCTCCAGGTGTCATGGGTACTCTGAGGGAACGTTGGGGCATTCCTGCCTGGGCAGGCACTTCTCTGACCAGGTAACATATAAGCTGTTACCTGGTGTAAATGGAAGTAGGTTCCAGGCAGAGGGAACAGCATATGCAGAGCAAAGGTCTGAGTTCTTTGTCTGCAAAACTATTTGGCATCAGGGCTCAGCACATAGTAGGCCCTCAGCACATAGTAGGCCCTCGGTTAATGTTAATTGAATGTGATCTTCTTGGCTCCAAGAGGACAGGAAGGGGAAGAAGTACAGTGTAAAGGGCCCAGGAGAGAAGATTTGGATGGTCCCCAAGTTTCAGGTTATCTCGTGTTCCCTCCCTGTCTTGTCTCCCTCTGCCAAGTGGCCTGCAGTTCAGGTACCTTAATTCAGTGCAGTTAAGCTGCTGGGTTGTCATCAGGGGCTCAGGCTTGGCCCCCACTTTGCCCAAGTCCTGGGAGGAGCGGCACTGGAATTAGGCAGCACTTGTTCACATTCCTGTTTGCTGCTGTTTTGGTGTATCTGAAACCCTATGCCAGGGCAGAACTTAGAAGGGTGGCATGGGCCTGCCTCTGTCTCATTGGTCGTTTTTCCAGTTTGGGGTTAATGGTGGCTCAGTGTCTGGTATGATTCCTTGCACAGAGTAGGTGCTGAAATAGTTTTTGACCAAACAAGCCAACACTTGGATAGCTTAATATCATTGCCACTCAGGATAAAGCTAGAATTGTTCTTGAGAAGTGACAGGTCAGAGCAGCATTGTTTATTAGTACTGAGCTTATATCAGAAATCGACAGGTACATTAGACAGCCTTGGGTCTGCCCAAGGGCAGGCTCTGTCTGATGGCCTGGAGGTCTCGGGCCTGGGCTGGGAGGCAGGAAGCCCCACAGTCACCTCCTTTTCCTTCTCTTCTGGGGCGGAAACCAGAGAGGGAAGATCCCACCCAGAAAGCCTTTGTGCCTAACCTGCGTCACTTCCAGCTTTACTGTGTTTTTATAAAGTTACACAGGACGAAATGAGCATTTCACGGAAAGCTTGCGATGTTTCAGCCTATGGAAAACAATAGGCATCTCTGCTTTTGAAAATAGTACTTGTTGGTTATAGTAAATTTGGAGCACAGAAGAGAGTGAAGGGTAAGAATAAAAATCACCCCGGATTTCCAATAACCAAGAAATAGTCACTGTGGAAAAGTGGCATAATCCTCCTAGGCATAATCCTGCGTTATCTCATTGTTCGTATCACGGCGGGGCACAGGCCTTTACCCATGCCATGAAAAAGGTAGCCATCAATGTGAAAGGATCGGAGAGGGGCTGAAGCAGTGCCTCCTAGTCCTTTGTGTCAAGCTTTCTGTGAGAAAGACGGGGTCCCCACCCTGTTTGCTGGATGGTCCTACGGTGTGAGGAGCAGGCAGAACCCTGCCCAGAGTCAGAGAGCCTGGTGCTGACCTTGGTGCAGTCACTTGCCCTGCAGTGGGGCTGCTCGTCACCTGCTGGCTGTCACAGGGCCCAGAAGAGGTCCTAGGTTAGAAAACCGTGAACCTCCTCCCACCCCCCAGAGGAGGGGCCTGGTTTCTGTTTTGGAGGGAGAAGCCGTCTTCATCGTCACGTGAAGATGGATGGAGAAGGGGTGTGTGTGTGTGTGCATTTTCTTTTCCAACCTGAAGTGTTTTGGGCGATCTTCCGGAAGACTTCAGTCTCCTGGTTGGGGAGCCATGATCTGTGGGCCCTGTAACTTCTGGCCAAGGGTGGTCCCAGGATGGCTGTCCCCCACCCTCACCTCAAGGCAGGGGGTGGCGTGAGACCTCTAGAAGTTACCGCGTCTGTCACCCTGAAAGGGATTTTCAGATCTGACAGCCTCCGCATTGGGAGTGAAATGTGTGTGGAGGTTGGTACCTTTATTTTTCTCCTACTGCAGCCCCTGTGGACAGCCTGCACCCATGGAGGCCCTGTTCTTCTGGCAGGTGGCTGGGTACCTCCATCCTGCTGGGCAGGGCTGTTCACCAAAGCCCTCTGGGTCATCACTTACAGGAAAGCTCCAGGCGAAAATAACTAACCCCATGGCGGCGGCTGCTGTAGCTGCTGGCAGAGCCCTTGGTCTCTATGTCTGTAGCAGCTGTGTATGTTATTTTCATCTAGAATGAACAGAGAACCTGAGATTCCACGAGCAGTCATTTCGGGTGCCTGCAGACACAATGATAGGTGTTGGTAAAGGGATGTGTGTGAAGAAATGAACATTAATCAATGTTCTTATATTAATTAGTACTAATATTCCTAATCCTCACTGGGATTGGTGTAAGGCTTTGCAGTTTGTGAATGACTTTTCACAAATAACATTTCATTTAATCCTCCCAAAGGCCCTGGCATCTTGGAAATTTTGCGCCCATTTTGTAGACAGATAGACTGAGGCTCAGAAGGGTGAATTTGCCTAAGAAACTGTGAAAGGAAGCACCCAGGTTTTCAGTTGCAAATCCTGTGCCCTCGCTGCTCTGAGTGGCCCCTCCAGCACAGCCATGGCCCCCAGAGAGCCTGCAGTCCCACTGGGAAGCCTGGCAGGTAGAATTGCTTCTCAGACTTGGAAAGCGTGTTAATAGAGAATCTGGTTGAAGCTGTGGGGGCCCCAGGAGGCAGCCCTGTGCTCTGCCTGCCGGTGAGCTGAGGAGCTGAGACTCCCCAGGAAGAGGGCAGCTGAGCTGGGGCTCTGATGGACAGTGGCAGTGGGCAGGTGGAGGAGCCGAAGAAGGCTTTGCAGGTAGGGGGGCCACCCAGAGCACAGGCCCAGGCCGGTGAGTGGAGGAGCGGAGGGAGTGAGCTCGTCTGGAACAGTAGGTGTCAGGGCATCGCTTCCAGGAAGAGAAGTGTGTCTCCCCATGAGCTGGTCGGTGGGTTTTAAACAAACAGTATGTATGAAAGTCTGGACTTGACAAGGCGGTACGTATTTGCTTCACAAAGAAAGGTTGATGCACGGGGCAGTGGTGACAGAAGGTTAACAGCCGTAACCTCAGTGCATCTGAGTATGATTTGACTTGCAGGAGGCCCTGGCCATCCAGTCTGCTGGAGCAGGGCACAGGCTGGGAACGGGGAAGGCTGGCGAGCCTTCTGCCCCTCGAATGCTGCCTTTGGTTTGCCAAGAGGTATCTCCCACTCGACTGGGGCAGAAGACCACTTCTTCCATTTGCAGTTCTGGGTCGTTGAGCAGAATTTGTGGGGGTGGGAGGAAGCCCCACCCTGCCCGCTGCGTTTACCCAGCTGTCCTATCTCACAGGGAGGACGTGAGGCATCCAGAGGCCCGCCTCCGTCCTCTGCCGGCCGCCGCTTGATGAGCGAGGGTTGGGTGGCCGTGGCTGTTACGTAACAGGTCTGATGGACGCAGCAGTGAATGGAATGGAGTCTGAATGTGTCATGCAGGGCTGCGGTGTCCCTCCAGCTCATGCAGGTGCATGTCACTGGATCAGGATGGCCAGACTGAAAGCACCCCGCCTTCCTGGGCTCCGCAGTCCCACCCCTCCCCACCAGGCCTTCTTCGTGGTCTGCCCGCCCCTCCCCTGGCACCTTTGCCCAGAGAGACCAATTAAAGCTGGGTGTCGTGGTGACTGCGTCTTCATCCGCACTCCCACTGGCCCTGGAACCAGAGCCTGTCTGTGCCAGGAAGGGCCGAGGGGGTGAGCAGGTCTGGCCCTTCACTCACAGGTGAGGAAATGCGAGTTCGTGGACCAGGGCACTAGCGAACCAGGGCCGCTCCAGGTCTAGAGCCATCTCCTGACCCAGCGCTCTCTGTCTGCTGAAAATGGGGCTTTACTGTCTCTTCATCTGGATGTCCGTGGGGCTACCTGTTGTCAGTATTTTCCTCAATAATTCGGCTTCTTTCTTGGATGAGCAATTAAAATGTATCCTGCGTCTCCAGCAATGTTTTTAAAATTACAGATGCTTGAGGCTCTCACCCGGCAGTTGCACTTCTAGGAATTTACCCTACAGATGAAATTCCACGTGTACAAAGTGACTGTGCAGTTAGTCACAGCTGCCTCTTTTTTAATAGAACAAGGTTGGAAGCAACCTGAAAGTCCATCCGTAGAGGGCCAGGAACAAATTATGGTCCATCCACACCATGGACCACTGTGCAGCCGTAAAAAGTTAGATGGAGACTGCTTGCCATCCACAGATACAGAGCAATCACCAAATGGATGTCTGTGAACGAGGCAGGTGCAGGACGTGTGTGTCTGCTGTGCCTCCGTCTGTGTGAAAGTGAAGGGAAGTGGAAAGTGCATTTGCTTCTGTGTGTGCTCAGGGTCTCTAGGGGTTCACACAAAGTCGGTGACTGGGGTGCCTCTGGGGTCGAGGTGGTGCCCGGGAGCTGTTCACTGGAGACCCCTCATACCTTTTGAGTGCCGATTCATGTGACTATGTAACTTTTTCAAAAACTTAAAATGAATACAATTAAATAAACAAGAAGCACAGGAAATGTATCCTCACCTCTTGCCAATGCAGGAAGGCCAGGGCTACCCTGTCAAGGAGCAGCGTCCTCACTCAGGCCCCTGTTGTAGTTGTTATAGTCATGTCCAACTCTTTGCGACCCCATAGACTGCAGCACACCAGGCTTCCCTGTCCTTCACTGTCTCCCGGAATTGGTTCAGACTCATGTCCATTGAGTCAGTGATGCCATCCAACCATCTCATCCTCTGTCCCCCGCTTTTCCTCCTGCCCTCAATTTTTCCCAGCATCGGGATCTTTTCCAATGAGTCGGCTCTTCACAACAGGTGGCCTAAGTATTGGAACTTCAGCTTCAGTATCACCTTCCCAGTGAATATTCAGGGTTGATTTCCTTAGAATTGACTGGTTTGTTCTCCTTGCTGTCCAAGGGACCCCCTGACCATCAGTTAATCAAGAATGCAAGCTTGGGTCTCACGAAGGGGACCAGACGTGGAAGTTTGGGTGTTTCTTGGGAAGTCTGGCCCCTAGCCCCAGCCCTGGAGAAATGGAGCCCCCTCCCTCTGGTCCCTCTGAAGTACCGCTGTTGTCTAGCTTGGTATTTAAATCCCTGCTCTGATATGTTTGTTTTCTGACCCCTGAAATCTTCAGGGGTTCCCCCTCTGACACATGAATGAAGTCCCTGCCCCAGGCCCTGCTTACTGGGCCCCTGGCTGAGCCACACTTGACTGGGCACCCTTTCCTCCAGGTGCCTCCTCGCCTGCCCACCTCCGTGCTGTTGCTCACGCCATTCCCTCTGCCTGCCTGCCTCTCCCTCCCAGGCGGTCTCCACGTGCCCAAATCCTATCTACCTCTGAAGGCCCAGCTCAGTTTCCACCTCCCTCTGCCCTCTGACCTCCCCGTTTCTTTATCTCTTCCTCTCCGCTGGCACTTAAGCCTTTTACACTGCGTCCTAGGTGTGATTCCCCACTGGGCTGCAGGTTCCTTTAGAGCCAAGTGCACTTCACAGCCCCTGTTTTGTTAGATGTTTGCACTTTTGATAGAGGGGGTGAGTGGTGGCTGCCCTCTTCGTGGTGGGATCAGGAGCCGAGGCAGGGCAGGGCCTGTTTCACATCTGTGAACCGTGGTGCCTGGCACAGGGCGGGCGCAGCCTCGCGGCAGGAATAACAAATCTCACGGCCCAGTGCTCTGGGTGCATTCTTTCCCTGATCCTCGCAAGGACCCAGGAAATGCTGTGCTTTCCACTGTGGTTCCCCCGTAGGCTGAAGAAGCAGAGCAAACGTCGGGTCCAGGTCACACGGTGAGAAGCAGGATCGGACACAGGTCTGGCTGCCTCCAAAACTCCTGCATTGGATCAGTTTTTTCTACCCCTTTCCCTGACTCAGCAGTGATGCCAGCAATCCCTTGGCCAGCTCTCATCACCTGCCCCACTGGTCACGGGCAACCTTGCGTTGTTATTTGAGTGTATTAATATCTTCTTCCCTAGTGGACTGTGAGCTCTTAAGGGCTAGAGCCTTGCTTGAGATACCCTTTGGACTTAGCACACAGAAGGTGCTTGAAGGTATATGTTCATTAACCTGCTATAGTAAAGTACACAGGTGGGTGTACAGTGCGATGATTTTTACATCTGTGAATACCCGTGTAAACCACTGTCCAGCTCAAGCTGCAGAACATTCCCAACCTCTCCCTGGGGCTCCCTGGGGCCTCCTCCGGGTCAAAACCTCTGAGGGAACCACTGCTCATACCTCACCACTATTGACTGGATCTGGCCTTCTTGAAAATGGAGTCATGTCTTTAGAAGAGTCACCCAGGTTGTGTGGAGCAGTCCTTGCTCACTGCGGCATGGAAGTCCACGCTGTTTCAATATACAGTTGGTCCTTGAACATGGCTTTGAACTATGTGGGTCCACTTACCCATGGACTCTTTTTCAATAAATGTGCTCACAGTGCTGCCTGATCCATGGTTGGTTGAATCTACAGATGTGGATGCAAAGGGCTGACTGTAAGTTATGCGTGGATTTTCCACGCCTGAGGGCTGGAGCCCCTCACTCACTGTTCATGGACCACTGTTTATTCACTCTGAGGTTGGGCATTTGGTTTGTGTCCAGGTTTTGGGTGTTTTAAACAGGGCTGCTATGAAATGTCTTGTTCTTATCTGTGGGACACACGTGGATTCCTGTGGGGTGTGCACCCAGGGTGGAATGCTGGCTCAGCCCACTCAGTACGTACATGTTTTCATGAATGACCTTCAGGCTGGGATTTCTCACTGGGTACCCAGGGCTGAAGCTGGACTTCTTGCCAGAGGAGTCCCAGGGGTCGGGGCAGGTTCAGGGGTCTCAGCTTCCACAGTCTGTTCTTCCGGGCCAGCGGGACTATTGAGGTTCAGGGTTTCTCATCCCAAGGGAACCCATTTGCTTAGGGCTGGATTGGGTTTAGCTGGCTGAAAAGGTGGTTTCATTAGAGGGACACAGGGTCTAGTTAGAGAGGCTGAGCACTGGCCCATCTGTTCTCAGTTTGGGAGAAAACTGTAAGGGTCAAAATTTGGCCTGGTATGTATTGGAAAAAACAAAACAAAACAAAACTTAATTATAAGGCTGAATTAAGTAAGCTCTTGCTGAAGGATTTTGGATTACTTTGTTCTCTTTCATTTCTGCACCTACCCCCTGTCCCTACCACCAAGTGAAGGATAGATACACGATTGGATGGTTTTTCTTTCCTGTTGAGAGATTTGTGGGAACTTGGCCCCAGGAGAAGAGGAACAGATGCCGAGCCACTGGCGTGGCCTTGGCTTGTCTGTGTTGATCCCAGGGGAGTGGGACCGAGAGACAGGACCCTGCCCCCTCGGGAGGGCATGTGATACTCTTTCCAGAGGCTAACCACGCAGAACCGCCGAGCCCCTGGCTGCTCTTTCCCTCTAATCCCCTCTGGAGAAAGGCCAGGCTGAGGGCTGCTGACCTGCTCTGATGTGGGTCAGCCTCCCCCAAAAGGCAGCCACCCAGAAGTTCCCAGAGCAGATAGCCCCCGGAGACCGGAGGGCCCGTCATCCCCCCGGTGGCCCAAGTGGGAGCAGTGGCCAGTTCAGATTAACTGTGCTCAGATCAAGTGCTGCCTAGTGAGCTCTGCGAAGGTGAAAGTTTCTCCATGGATCTTAAAGAGCTGAAATCCCTCCCAGGCTGTGTTAATATTCCAGAGACGTGCTGGTGAGCGTGTTGGAGCCCAGCTTGGCTCATGGGTGTGTAGCAACCGTCCGAGCAAGCACTTCGTGGCTGCAGCTCAAAAGGGTTTGGATCGGAACCTATATGAATGAAAATATGACCTTGGAAGGTTTAAAACAGAGCCGACCACTGGAGACAGGACTGGCCCAGGTCTCAGAGACTGTTGGGTGGGTGCCTTCCCACCCTGGCCAAAGGAGGGAATGCCTGTGAAACAGGAGCGAATTGTCACAGATAATGCCATGCCCTCCTGACCCTGTCCTCGGTGCTGTGTAGTAACTTGTTTATTCCCTACAGTTCTCTCGAACCTAAGTGTGGCTGCAGCCCCATCTTAGCACTGAGGAAGCTGCAGCAAGGAGAGGTTGTGTAACTTGCCCACAGACACAGAGTGAGTAGGTGATGGGGCTGGAAGTCAAGTCCTGCTGTCTGACTCCAGAGCTCACGGCTCTTTAACAGCCCTTGGAAATCCAGGGCCTGACAGGACGGCGCGGGCAGCGTGAGGAGCCTTTTACCAGGATTCTGTGGGCAGATGGCCTTAGCCCTCCAGACCCCTGTTTTCCTCATCTGTAAACTAGGTGTATTAATTTTCCACTGCAGCTGTCACAAACTGCCAGCAACTTAGTGACTTAAAAGATGAATTTGTTATCTTTGGGTTTTGCAGTCAGAAGTCTGAAATGTATTTCACGGCTCTGAAGTCAAGGCGTTGGCAGGGCCCCATTCCTTCTGAAGCCTCGAGGGGGGAGAATCTATTTCCTTGCCTTTTCCAGCTTCTAGAGGCCACTTGCATTCTTTGGCTCAGGGCCCTTCCTCCAGCTTCAAAGCCTTTATTTTCCCCTCTTGTAAGGACCCTTGTGATTCTGTCTGGCCTACTCAGATAATCTGGGATAATCTCTTCATCTCAAGAGCCTTAATCACACCTGCAAGGTTCCTATGGCCATTTAAGGTAAAATGTTCACAAGTTCAGGTGAATATCTTTGGGATGCCATTGTTCAGCTGTCCACACAGGAAATCTGCAGGGGACACGAAACGGCGAGATAGCGCCCAAGCATGGAGTGAGATGATAGAATAAAATCTGGGTGAGATGGTAAAATACCTAAGTTCCAAGGCAGGTGGCTGAGTCTGGGGACTATACATAGCTCTGTAGCTTTTCTGGAAAAGGTGGGTGTCTTCAGAACGGGAGTCAGCCAGAAGATATCTTTCCCAGAGAAGGACGGGGTGGGGCTCTATTAGCAGCCGTGAGCGTCTGCGTCACTCCGGGTTGTTTGCTAAGCTGTGGCGTGGTTCATCAAACCTGCCAGGGCCTGGTTGAATTTGACTTGAGACCCTCCCATCTCCCTGTACGCTGATCCTGTGACCTCAGGTGCCCTTCTGGGGGCTGATAGGAGGCGTGGAGGACATTCATAAACCAGCACTCCTCGCTTGTGTGCTGGGTTTGCCTGACCTTGTCCCCCCAGTCCCGGGCTTTCTGCACCTGCCAGGTGAGCTCTGCCCAATCTTGCAGCTTGCTGCTCCCCGAGGCCCTTCCAGAAGACCCTGTTACCCTGCCAAGATGCTGTGACTCCAATCAAACCCACTCCACACGGCTGTCAGGAGTGCTTTGTCCACTGTAGAGTCCACAGGCCACCTGTCAGGCAGGACGCAGTGCCCCTCACCTGACAAGGTGTCCTGCTCTGGGTGCACCCCGCTGAGTGTCCTTGTCACCATGTCCCCACAGCAGTCATTCAGCAAGCACATTTCATCATGGTACTTAGTCCCTGCCCTCATGGAGCCCGACTCACAGGATGTTAAGGGAACAGATTTAATGCCACTTGTGGTAGATAATGGGAAAGGCCAGGGAGGACATGCCATGTACAAGCAGCTACAAAGGCAGGGAGGAGGGGGAGGTGGTAAAGATCCGGGGGCAGGTGGCACAGGAGAAGGTGTTGTTCCTGGGGTTGGTACAGGGCTGGTGGGTGGTGTCATAGAATGTTAGAGTTGGAAGGAGTTGCAGAGCCCGAACATTCATTTGGTTTCCCCCGCCTTTATCCAGCCAAAGCCTGTTGAGTGCTGACCACATCCAGGCTCTGAGGTAGGTGCTAGAGATCAGAGCTGCACATGAGACATGGCCTCTGACCTCCAAAAGCTTGCAGGCTGACTGGGAAGAAGACAAGAAAGAGTAAACCACCTTCCAGAGGTTCCTCAACCAGTGTCTCTGCACCAGGAGACCTTTAGCCCTGTTTTATTGGGAGCTTCCTTCTTTTGGAAGCAGCCAGAACATTTTGCTATCTTGTGCCAGTTGGTTCAAACATCCCTATCTTGGCAGGTTCTCACCTTCCTGTTGCTTACACCAGGTGGACTAAGTTCTGATGGAGCACTTGGGACAAATCCCTTTGCTCTCAGTGGCGTGGCCTCTCCACATTGGAAGACGTGTGTGAGACAGTGTAACTCAGCCTCCATCCTTTGCCCTGGCCTATCCTTTCCTCCAGCCAAACATCGAGGTCCTTCAGCAGAACTCTGAATGGCGAGGAAGGGACCAAGTGACAGAAAGCCAGCGGCCTGCATTATGTGGCTTAATGCCTGGCGTTTATCAGTCATCTGATTGATCCTTCTCTTCCAGATCCCTGCTGTGTATCTGGTGCTATGCCAGGCTGAGAGATAGATGACTCAGGTGTGGGGAGACGGGAACATTGTCGGAACAAACCTCATGGAGACAGCTGGGAGGGAGTGAGCCGGCCCTCACGGAGGCTGTGATGCTGAGGATGGCTCATGAGTGAAAGTGGTCACTTGCCACAAGGACCAGGGCTGAGAGGAGGGTGTGTTGGGACCGGGGCCAGGCCACATGTAGAGGGACCCTGTGTTGCCAGCACTCAAGGAGGAGGCAGGGAGGGAGGCTGGGGCTTGGCTGCGAAGGGCTCTGGACCTCTGCATCCCACCATCAAAGCCTAATGTATTCTCAGATAATTTCAGATCAGGAGAAGGGATGTGGGCATTTTTGAAGATAAGTGAAAAAATAAACCACACTTGATTCCTGCTTCCCGCAGCATCACCTCCCCGAAGTGTTGGAGGATGGTCCAGGGCCGTGTCCCTTCTCCTCCTTTCTGGAATCCAGAACGCTTGAAATCCCAAAGGTTCTTCCTAAGTCTGCAGCAAGCTAATTTTGTGGCAAAAATCTGACCTGAATTGATGCGAGACTAATTATGGTCTTTAAAAATATCTCACCTTTCTCTGTGGAAATACTATGTGTTTGATTTGGGGGTGCCACCCAGACCCCTCTAGGAGTGTTACCACGTAACAGCACCATGCACGTGTGCTAAAGTCGCTCCAGTCGTGTCCGACGGGAGTCCAGAGGGTCGCAAAGAGTCGGACACGACTGGAGCGGCTTCACTTTCACTTTTCACTTTCGTGCATTGGAGAAGGAAATGGCAACCCACTCTCCAATGGGCTGCTGTCTGTGGGGTCACACAGGGTCAGACACAACTGAACTGAAACGACTTAGCGACAGACTGTAGCCCACCAGGCTCCTCTGTCCGTGGGATTCTCCAGGCAAGAATACTGAAGTGGACTGCCCTTTCCTCCTCCAGGTGATATTCCCAACCCAAGGATTGAACCCAGGTCTCTTCTGTCTACTGCAGTGGCAGATGGGTTCTTTACTATTAGTGCCACCTAGGAAGTTCATAGAAAGAAAAAGAAAGTGAAGTCTGACTCTTTGCGACCCCATGGACTGTAGCCTACCAGGCTCCTCTGTCCATGGAATTTTCCAGGCAAGAGTACTGAAGTAGGTTGCCATTTCCTTCTCCAGGGGATCTTCCCAACCCAGGGATCTAACCTGGGTCTCCCGCATTGCAGGCAGACGCTTTCCTATCTGAGCCACCAGGGAAGCCCATACAGCACCACAGTTCAGTTCAGTTCAGTCGCTCAGTCGTGTCCAACTCTTTTCGACCCTACGAACCGCAGCACGCCAGGAGTCCATGTCCATCACCAACTCCCGAGTCCACCCAAACCCATGTCCGTTGAGTTGGTGATGCCATCCAACCAATACAGCACCACAGTCCTTCCTTATATCTGAACAGCTCTTGAGTTGGTAAACTCTTTGGCCCAAGGGTCCTGCTTACAGCATGGTGCACCCAGAAAACCAGTTCGGTCACCTGCCCAGTCACTGCTGGGTAGCGGCACCGAGATTCCAGCCCGGCTTCCCTGACTCAGAGCCTACGACCGAGTGCAGCAGGGGCAGGCGAATAAGGCCCACGTTTGCGGCCACCTTGCTGCTAGTGGGCTGCCGGAAGAGAGAGGCAGGACCAGGCCTCGACTGTGCTTCCATTCTGGTTCAGCCTGGGACTGAGGGAGGCGGGAAGACAGAAGCAGAGAGACTGAAGAGAAAGTTAGGAGCCGTGTCAGTGACTGGCTTTTCCCACTGCTTACAGCATCACTCCAGACTTTCTTTACTCACATGTCCCTATCAGTAAAAGAACTTTGGGGACATGTGCCCCCATCATATGGATACTGTTGTAGTTAGTATATACTTGTATTTTCTTATTGTTACATTGCGAACTTTGGAGAAGGAAATGGCAACCCACTCCAGTATTCTTGCCTGGAGAATTCCATGGACAGAGGAGCCTGGTGGGCTACAGTCCATGGGGTCGCAGAGTCGGACACGACTGAGCGACTAACACACACACATACATTGCGAGCCTAGTCACTCAGTTGAGTGCCATCGCCTCTTGCAGGGGATCTTCCCAACCCAGGAATTGAACCCAGGTCTCCTGCATCTTCTGTGTTGGCAGGCAGATTCTTTACTGCTGAGCCACTGGGGAAGCCAGTGTTTACACAAAAACTGTAAAGATACACTGTTACAATACATGTATCATAAAACCTACACTAAAACTGGAAATCAGAAGATGAGTTAAAGATGTAATGATTTTTAAAAATTGTTAGTAGTTCAAAAACCTTCTGGCTTCATGTACTTATTTTTGGAAACTGTGCTCTGATGCTGTGGGAGAGACCAGTTTGTTTAGTTACTTTGTTTTAATGGCTGCCCTCCCTGAAAAAGATCCCTGCCTGGGACACGTAGCTGCACACAGAGGAAACGCATCACTGGCTTGTTTTCTAAATCGGGTTACTCATTTTTCCATCCCATGCACGCGTATGCAGAGGATTTGTTGAAATTTGGCTAGTACATTTCCATCCTCCCCGAGGCCAATCAGATGTTCCTGTAAACTAAATGGAAGGTATTTTAAAGTTCTTAACGCATGAGTCCAAAACCCACTCAGATGCTTTGGAAATTTTTAAACAGATTAGAAAATTCTGTTACGTAGGCTTTTAGGAGCTCAGATATGAACATTTTTTTAAGTTTCAGCATATTGTTTTGGGTGACATACTTTTGTAACAGAAGTGTTTTATATATACTTTTCTGGAAACCTCTGCCCTAACTGAGGTTTCTTTTAAAGAGCAGTTCCTTTCTCATTGACTGTGAGAACAAGCCTTTCCTGTGAGGGACATGTTAAACATGCTTAAAGATGTTATTAGGCTTCCCTGGTGACTCAATGGTAAAGAACCCGCCTGCTAAAGCAGGAGATGCGGGTTTGATCCCTGGGTCAAGAAGATCCCCAGGAGAAGGAAATGGCAACACACTCCAGTGTTCTTGCCTGGGAAATCTCATGGACGGAGGAGCCAGGCAAGCTACAGTCCATGGGGTCACAAGAGTCGGACATGACTTAGCCGTTAAAATAGCACCAAAGATGTTTTTGCAACATCCTTGGGAAGCATATCTCTGACAGCCAGTGGTCACAGGGAAAAATGGGCAAGTAGAACTTTTTTTTTTTTTGGTTAAAGAAAGATGTGTTGAGGTCAGTGATAAGGTTTGACAGATCTTTTTGATTGTGTTTCTACAAGATAACCAGTAAATCTCTGATAGAGACGCTTTCCTGAGTCAGCGCCCATCTCATTACAGATTTGGTGGGAAATTCTCCTGTTCTGTGGTCGGAAACTTTATTATGAAAAGTGTCTAACGCAGGGAAGTAGAGCGCCTAATAGACTATGTTTCTACCTGCCAGTCACTCAGCTGCAACAGTTAGTGACATCTGGCAGCCTTGTTGGCATCTGTCTCTTTCCCCCTTTCCAAAGAGCAAAATCCCAGCTGTCGTGTTCTTTTTCATCCTGAAGTAGTTCAGTATGCATCTCTACTTGATAAGGACCTTTTAAAACCTTTTAAATTTTGAAATAATTATAGGCTCATAGGAAGTTGCAAAAATAGTACATAAAACCCCATGTACCCTTCCTCCGCCAAGGCTAACATCTCAAAATTGCTGTAGGCCAATATCAAAACCAGGATGTGGACATTAGTATAGTACTGTTTTTTGAAAATATTTATTTATTTGGCCGTGCTGGGTCTTAGTTGCAGCATGTGAGATCTTTAGTTGAGCCGTGAAAACTCCTAGTTGCTTCATGTGGGATCTAGTGCCCTGACCAGAGATTGGAACCTGGGGCCGGTGCCTTGGGAGCGTGGAGTCAGCCACTGGACCGCCAGGGAAGTCCCTATGGTACTGTTAACCAGACAACAGTTGTTGTTTAGGCACTAAATCGTGTCTGACTCTACAGTCCATGCACTGTAGCCCACCAGGTTCCTCTGTCCATGGGATTTCCCAGGCAAGAATACTGGAGTGGGTTGTCATTTCCTTCTCCAGGGCGTCTTCCCAACGCAGGGATCAAACCTGCATCTCCTGCACTGCAGGCGGATTCTTTACTGCTGAGCCACCAGGGAAGCCCAGCTAGACAGCAGAGGACAGACCTACTCAGTTTTCACTGTTTTCTTGTGTGTGTCCCTTTTTGCAGTTTTCACCTGTAGTCTCATGTAGCCACCACCACTGCAAGATACAAAGTGTCTCTCCGCCTGGAGGGACCTCCCGAGTTTCCCTCTATGTATATGTGCGCCCACTTTCCTTGCTGCCTTGGCCAACCACGGAGCTGTTCTCCATCTTTATAGATTTGTGGTCTTGAGTATGTTATATAAACGGAACCAGGCAGTATGTGATATTTTGAGACTGGCTGTTTTCACCAAACAGTACCTCGGGATCTGTTTAGACTCCCGCCTGTGTCAATAGTTTGCTCCTCTTTGTCGCTGAGTGGCGAGCCACGGTCTGGATGCACCAAAAGTTTAACCTTTCACCTGTAGAAGGATATCTGGATTGTTTCCATGTTTCCATGACAGTTACAAAGGCAGCTGCTGCAAACATTTCGTGTATAGGTTTTTGTGTTAATGTACGTTTTCATTTCTCTAGGATAAATGTCTAAGAGTGATTACTGAGTTGTATGGTAAGTGCGTGTTAGTTTTGTAAGAAACTGCCAGACTCTCTTCCAGAGCAGCTCTACCTTCTCATACTGCCTCCAGGAATGTGTGTGTGAGCCAGTTTCTTTGCATCCTCACCTACGTTTGATGTCGCTATTTCGTATTTATATGCGGGTAGTGATACTTCGTTGTGGTTTTAGTTTGCATTTTCCTAATTGCTAATGTTGAACAGCCATTTACATGTTGGCCATGCTACTTGTGTGAAGTGTCTGTTTGTATCTTCTGTGAATTTTCTGACTGAATTGTTTGGGTTTTTTTTTTTTTTTTTTTCTTTTTACTGTTGAGCTTTGAGCATTCTTGCTATATTTTATATTCCAGATGCTGGTTATTTGTTGGATACGTGGCTCAAAGATATTTTCTTCTGCTCTGTGGCTTGTCTTTTCATGCTGTTCACATAATCACAGCATGAAAGTTTTTACTTTTGGTGACGTCCAGTCAGTTTTTCCTTTTAGAGGGTCATGCTTTTGGTGTTAAGTCTAAGAACGCTGCACCTAGCCCTGTGTTTGAAAGATTTCCTCCTGTGTCTTCTAAAAGGTTTGTAGTCTTATGTTTTGCATTTTTAAAAACAATTTATTATTTTATTTTTGACCGTGCTGAATTTTTGTTGCTTCTCACATGGGCTTTCTGTAGTCAAGGGGAGTGGGGGCTACTGTTTGTGGAGGTGCCCGGGCCTCTCCTTGTGTTTTCCTTGTGGAGCACGAACTCCAGGTGTACACACGTCAGTAGTTGCCTTTGGTCTCTAGAGTAAGGCTAGTTGTGGTGCGTGGGCTTAGTTGCTCTGTGGCATATGGGATCTTCCTGGACAAGGGATCGAACCCATGCCCCCTGCATTGGCAGGTAGATTCCTATCCACTGAGACACCGGCTAAGTCCCTACATTTTGCATTTAAATCCGTGATCATGGTGTAGAGTTTAGGTTAAGGTTCTTTTTTTTTTTTCCGTCTCTGGATATCCAGTTGTTCTAGCTAGTACTATTTATTGAAATGATTATTCTTCCTCCATTGATAAACACTTTTATTTTTGCAAAGCTACTGTGCACCTAAAGTGGGCTTCCAAAGTGGCTCAGCAGCGAAGAACCCACCTGCCAATACAGAAGATGCAGGTTCCATCCCTGCATTGGGAAGATGCCCTGGAGGAGGAAATGGCAATCCATACCCGTATTCCTGCCTGGAGAATCCCATGGACAGAAGAGCCTGGTGGTCTATGGTCCATAGGGTCACAAAGAGTTGGACCTGACTGGAGCGACTTAGCACATGCGCCTAAGAAAATCGGCAGGAATTCTCGTGTGCTATCTATTTCAAAGATGTCTTCTTCTATTTTTAATTTATTTTTTATTTCTGTTAACTTCTTATTTTATGTTGGAGTATAACTAAATAACAATGATGTGATAGTTTCAGGTGGACATCAAAGGGACTCTGGGACACACGTATCCATAAAGATATCTTTTTACATCAGTGGTTTGTTAACAGAAACTCAACAAAGTCCACACGTTGCATTTAGTTGTAATGTCTCCTTGGCCTCTTGTTCTGTTACTGCCCCTCAGCCACCTTGGTTTATAAGCCATTGATTCCTGGGAGAAACCAGGTCCTTCGTCCTGTAGATGCTCCCACGATCTGGCTTTGCTGCTGCTTCTTCATGGTATCATTTCATCTGTTGTGCTCCCCTCTGTATCTCCTGGATAGTGGTGGTTAGTTCTAGGGACTTGCTTTGATTCCAGTTCACTTTTGGGGTGAGGGTCCTTCCTAGATGATGTCGTGTGTGCCCTGCGTACCCCATGCCCCTCTTCAGTGATGTTGACCTTGACTGTGGCCTGTTCCATCCCTTATCAGATTCCCCATAGCCTCACCCAGTGGTTTTATCAGCCACTGATCCATATCTGTGTCCATGGTTTGTATTTGGAGTTGCAAAATAGTCATTTTTTGGTTGCATTCTGTCTCCCTTTACTAATGGGACTTGTGTAAAGTAGAAACTCCCCCGACAATGATGTCGTTACCCTCAAATATTATAGATGAAGCAACTGAAGCTCTGAGACATGAAGTCGAGCTTGCAGGTGGTGGAGTCCAGTAGGAACTCGGCTTGGTGACCTCACAGCTGGAGCTTGGGTGTGCTCCTTGGAGCTCTGCCCAAAGCCCCCTGCCACTTTGAAGCCTTTCCCGACCCCTCTCCCCAGCCTTTGCCAAGGCGGTTGGCGCTTCCTCGGGGCTCCCTGGGTAGTGGGCACTCCCTTGTGCAGTGTGGTGGGGCCAGGCCTCCAGGTCCCGCAGTCATGTAGAGCAGGCGTGTAGAGGAGCCGTGAGTCCTTGAACCTGCTCTTCCATGCCCAGCACAGTGTCCAGAGGCCTCAGGTCGTGTTTGCTGGAAAGATGACTCCAGTGTCTCCCCTCAGGCTCTCTACATGACCCTGGCAGTTTAATTTCAGTCGATTAAGAACATACAGGGCACCTGCCAGAGCTGAGGTTCTGAGCTCCATCTGTGTGTCTGCCTCCCTCTGGTGTGTGTGGGCTGTGTGGAGAAAAGGCAGCTATTGGGGTCCTTTCCCCTGGGGAGCAAAACCCCCCACTTCTCCCAGTTCTGAGGTGTCACCAGGCCAGGATCCTGCTCGCTTGTGGGGTCCAGGCAGGCAGAGATCCTTTCCAGGAAGGTGCCTGTCCCATGTGTGAAAGGATGGGACCCAGTGCCCGCCCCCTGCTGCCAGCGCTCACACTCTGTGAAGTTTGCGGGGTTTAGCGCCATGAGCTGCCCAGGGTCCCAGAAGCAGGGCGACCCCTGAGAGCCGCCTTCACTTGCCTCTCTCGGTGCTGGGGACCCTGCCCCTGTAAGTCAGAACACTGCCTGAAGTATTTGGGGTTTATTACGAAAATCCTAGAGTTATTTGGTGGTACGCCCAGAAGTATTTTGGGGGTTATTATGAAAGTCCTCGAGTTGTTTGGTGGTACCCCCGGAAGCTGTAAAAACCCAGTTTCACATTGTTCTCCTCATCTCTGAGATGCAGACAGTCCTACTTACTTCAGAGTTGCTGTGAGAAAAGGCATGAGATCATGTTGGGGGAAATGGTTTGTAAACAGCGAGGGCCGCCTGAGAACGAAGTCAGTGGTCTGTAAATCACGGGGCCCCAGCACGAGACATGGTCAGAAACGTGGCCAGCATGGCTCAGGCCGCAGGAGCACCCGCCGAGGCCGCAGCTTCCTCTCCTGGGAAGTACCTCCCTCCCCTTCCTGCTAGAGTCAGGGCCCTGGTGAGACGGCCGTGACCCCCGTCCTGGAAGGGGGCTCTGGAGCCCGCGGTGGCAGCTCATCCACGGCCCCCCATTGGTAGATAGTAGGCGTCTGGAACATATTCTACTGAAGTCCTGGGTCTGATTTGGGGGCAAGTCACTCACCCTCTGAGTGGACTTCTTGGGAACTAGATGACCTACATAAGGAGAGCACTCAAGGGAGAGGAAGCAAAGCCCAGCAGGAAACCAGCCACACTGAATAGATGCCCTAGTGGGTCACCCCTTAGCGGGGCCAGAGCTCAGCGGTTACCCCGTCTCGGGAGGTCTATGCACAGTCCCGTCAGCACCGCTGTTAGTTGAGGGCAAAACAGCCTTTGACACACCCAGCCCTTGCTCAGAAGGGGAAGATGGAAGCGTGTCTGTACTTCCTGAACCCCCCCTTCCCGTTTCCTTGTGTTTGTTCATTTAATTGGGGATGACAGACAAAGATGATGATTTACAATCCAAATCTTCTCTTTTAGGAAATACTTCTGGCACTGGTTTTCAGTGTTGCAACCATACTTCCAGGAGCTATTCTGAGACTTGTCACCGTGTCTCTTTTTCAAAGCGCCACCAGTCTTTATATAGACACCTTCAATTTTGAGTTTCTTTATATAGATGCCTTCTCCACTTTTGAGTTTTTAATCGAGATTCTTCTCTCGGTTGGTGCGTTAGAGATTGTTTATTTTTACAGGAAAATAAAAACATAGGGGGCTCTTCCAGGGTAAAAACATATAGCTAAGAGCAGACGTGACTCAGACGGGGGCCGAGGGGTGGGGAGATGTGGGCAAGAATTCTCTTCTTCATCTCGGGGTCAGGATCCACCCTGGGAAGGCCCCAGGAAGCCTCAGACGGGGAGGGCTCTGGGAGAGGTCATCTGGGCTGACTGCAGGGTTCAGGCTGAGATGGTTGGGTGTGGGGGATTGGCCGTTTTCTGGGTCGGGCAGTGGAGACACTCTGGGGTCCACTGAGCCTGTGCAGACACACAGCTGGTCGTGGTGGAGCTAAGATTTGAGCCTCAGCCAGGGCTCTTTCCGCTCTCACCTTCGTATCTGTTTGCATCAGTGGTTGGACGGTCACCTGGTCCGTTGCAGGTTAGTCTGGGGCCTTTGCTGCATGGAGGCTCCGTGACCCCAGGATGGCATTGTCCAACCTGTCAACAGGTGGCAGCGCTGAGAGGGACTCCCATCAGGGCCGTGGGTCTCGGCGAGTCTGTGGAGGGGAGTGACCGCTCCTCCTAGAGCTTTCCAGGTGCTTCTGATGGAATGGCTTCACTCTTTGAGAGTGGTGCCAGCCCCCAGCCTGGCATTGGTCCTTGTTTGTAAACTTGCCAGGAGAACTGTAACAACAGTTCTTCCTGTAATATATGGTTTCCTTCCAGCGTGAAACTATTAATTTGTTACCCCAGGTACTGAAGTTGCTACCAGGAAGTGTGGGGCCGACATGGCAGCCCACGTGGGGTAACTGCCCGGGACGCTGGAGTGCCATCCTGTGCCCCACCCACCCCGTCTTTACTTTCCCCACCCAGAATCTTCCTTTATGTCAGCTGTCTCGACCCTATTCTTTGCTTCTCTCTGACGTACCTCAAATTCCTTTTGAAATAAGGAGTGGAAATCGATGGATGATAAAATAAACATTATAAATGGTCTTGGTGCTAAGCTTGCTGCTGGGGATTCCGAGATGGAAAAGTGGTCTTGCCTTAGGAGGGTAAATGCAAGCAAATGACAGCAGCAGCACGTGTCACGTAGGGCAGCAAAGGCGGGTGAAATGCACGGAAGTACCTAAATGGGGAAAGTGATCAGGGCAGGCTTTTAGGACGAGTGGTCCGTGAGCTAAATTAAAAGGTGAGCAGTTTGCAGGTGGGGAAGGGCCACAAAATCTCCAGCACAACACAGCTGGTTGGTGAGGACCAAGTGTCAGCGTTAGGGAAACTGGGGAGAAATGGCAGAGGAAATACACCTGCCATTAGAGGGGGTGCCTCAGGGCTAGAGTGACCCTGCTAGACCCGAAGTGTAGAGATGGGCGGGGCCCGCAGACAGTCACCGAACACCAGCTGCGTGTGTGCCCGCGCTGTTCCAAGGGCCGGAGATCCAGTCCTGAGCAGAGCAGGGCCCCTGCACTCAGGGAGCTAGTGTCTGGTGTGGGAGACGGACAGTTAACACGTGAGTGATGTACAGTTTGTCAGCTGGAGCCAGGTGGTAATGCGTGCTCTGGAGAGAAAGCGAAGAGGTCCAAAGCGCTGGGATGAGGGTGGTCATATTTGAATGGGTGGTCAGGGCAGAGACCTACAGGGTGTGTGGGAGCTGCTGTGTGGGGGGACAGAGGCTGTGCAAAGGCCCTGTGGCAGGAGCAGGCATGGCATGTTGGAGCCGCAGGAGGCTAGTGTGGCTGGAATGGAGGATCATGATGGGAATAGACATGAGATCAGAGAGTGTCGAGGGCCCATCAGGCAGTCTGTGGGCCTCTGTAAGGACAGCAGCTTGTAGTCTGATGGAGACAGGAGCCATTGGAGGGTTTTGAGCAGAGGAAGGGCTCAATCTGACCGATGTCTTAGAAGGTTCACTCGCTGCTCTGTGTGGATGGCGGGGCCAAGGAAGAGGCAGAGAGATTGGTCAGGAGCCTGTTCCATTAATCCAGGGACTGGAGTGAGGCATGGTCAGGGTCTGGTTACATTCTGAAGGGAGATATACAGCCTAGAAGGTTCTTTCTGGTGCTGCTGCTGACACTGGAAGGAGGCTAACATTGTGGTTCCCTGTTTCTAGGCCAGCTCGTCGTTTATTCTGAGGCTTTCTCTCAGGAAGCCCCCTGCTGCCGGGCACCATGACCGTGAGGGGGGCCGCGCTGGCCCCGGATCCAGCGTCGCCCACCACGGCAGCAGCCTCGCCCAGCATCTCCGTGATCCCCGAGGGCAGCCCCACGGCCATGGAGCAGCCCGTATTCCTGATGACAACCGCTGCTCAGGCCATCTCTGGCTTCTTCGTTTGGACAGCCCTGCTCATCACCTGCCACCAGGTACCCAGGCCAGGCGAGCCAGCAAGCCCCAGCCCTCCGGGGGTAGGGGGGCAGTGGTCCCGAGAGGTTTCTCATCCAGCATAGTGTTAGTTAGGCCAGGCCAGGCTACACTACAGTAACAAATAAGCCCAGAATCTCAGAGGCTTCCCTGGGGGAGTCAGGTTCTCGCTTAGCCAGCCCAGTGCCGGTCAGCTTCCATTCTGTGGCTCCAGCATCTTACAGTTGCAAGACACCATCTGTCTGACAACTGCAGGGAGGGGTGTGTGTAGAAGGTACTCTGAATATTTAACCTTCTCAACCAGAAAAGGCCCACCTTCTGTGGGCCAGAACTGGTCACGTGTCCAGCCCAAGCTATAGGGGAGCCTGGGAACTGTGTACAGAGTAGCAGTGACCCCTTTGCAGATGAGAAAGTTGAGACCCAGAGAGGAAAGAAGGAGGGGACACTAGCCTAGTCACATACAAGTTGGTGGCAGAGCTGGGACAGAAGTCAAGTTCCGCATCCCCCGGGCTCGCCATCCCAGGGGACGCTGCCATGGGCTGTGACGTGCCTTGGCTGCCCAAGGAAGAAGGTTTGAAGGCTGCTCCGTGAAGAGGGAGGCTGAGCCCGTTCCAGTTCCAGGGTTCCCCGCCCCTCCTAGAACCCGATTGCTTCCCAGGCGGCTAGCTCACAGCAGATGGGAAACGCTTCGTCTTCCTCCTCCCGAGCATAGGGCTTGGCTCGGCCAAGCATGAAGTCATGGGAGCTGGGACAAGGGAGACTCTGGCTGCTGGGACTGCTGCATCGTGGTTAGAGCTGTTCTTGGCATTTGTGTGCAGCTTTTATTTTTTCCCCTGCTTTCTAAAAAGTGCATTGCATTCTCCCAACTTGCCAGCGAGGCCGGCAGCGCTGCCCCTGTTCAACAGATGGGAAAGTGAGACCCAGAATGAGGCTGTTGCTGCAGCCACTCAGCCAGAAAGGACTTCCACCTTCTGTGGAAGGGAGGGTCCCGTCTGTCCCGCCCTCTGCACCATAAGTTAGTTAAGCAACAGGGCAGGGTGGGCCACCACCTGAACACCTGTTTGTTAGCTCCATGCCCCAAGGGCAAGTGTTTAGAAAGTCCTGGAGGTGGAGGGACAGTACATGCATGTCAATCGACTCCTGCATCAGGCACCTGGTTCCCAAACCCAGACATGCACACATCCTGGTCCCCAGGGAGCATGTCATTGCTGTGGATCCCAGCTCATCCCTGACTGATTTGCATAATCTTGGGGGTGACCTCGTGGCCCTGGGTCTGCAAGGCAGCCTGGGCACCACCACATGCAGCTTGCGGGCTTCACGCACCCCTTGGTCGGACGCTTACAACAGCCTCACCCGGGAAGTGTATGTCATCACAGTGGAGAGAGAAGGACGCTGAGGCTCAGGGCTGAGTTATGTGGTGGTCCCTGTGCTAGTTGAGGGCAGAGCCGGACGCGGGCGGGCTCCTCCTCCCATGGGGTGGGCGGGCCGTGGGCCCTGGGGCTCCGGCTGACCGGCCCCCTCCCCCGCAGATCTACATGCACCTGCGCTGCTACAGCTGCCCCAACGAGCAGCGCTACATCGTGCGCATCCTCTTCATCGTGCCCATCTACGCCTTCGACTCCTGGCTCAGCCTCCTTTTCTTCACCAACGACCAGTACTACGTGTACTTCGGCACCGTGCGTGACTGCTACGAGGGTGAGGACGGCTTGGGCGGCAGCCAGAGGCTGTGGGGGGGCTGGGAGCTGTGCACCCCCACTTTGTCTGGGGGCTAGAAGACCCTCTTCTCGGCTTCCTTCTGGAGGGGCCACCTGTCCCTTCTTGAACCCCTTCAGGGTTTTCCATCCCTAGGTTTTCAGGTCCCAGCACACGTGTAACCAGGTGTCACCTGCTGAGACGCTTCGCAACGTGGCCCCCAAACACCTGCACAGACACCCAGGATCAGGGCTCCTTTCTCAGTGCCGGCATCTCTGGTGGGGATGGGGGCAGCAAATAAGTGGCTCATTGGTAGACAGAAAGGCCTTCCTTTCTGTGGAAGGGAGGGTCCTGTCTGTCCTGCCCTCTGCACCATAAGTTAGTTAAGGGACAGGGGGGGGTTGGGCCACCTGTGTTTTAGCTCCACAGCCCAGGGGCAGGTGTTTAGAAAGTCGTGGAGGTGGAGGGACAGTACATGCATGTTAATCGACTCCTGCATCAGGCACCTGGTTCCCAAACCCAGCCATGCACACCGGTCCCCAGGGAGCGTGTCATCACTGTGGATCCTAGCTCATCCCTGACTGATTTGCATAATCTTGGGGGTGACCTCATGGCCCTGGGTCTGCGAGGCAGCCCGGGCACCACCACACACAGCCTTCACGCACCCCTGTACCACGAGGTACAGGTGGGTAAGGGGCTTGTCCAAGGTGTATGGTAAGGTAGTGTAGTGGCAGGGCTAGGCCTCCCTCCCTGTGTGTCTTAATCCTGAGGGCTTTGTCCCAGGAGGAGCTCGCTGCCTTTCAGGGGGCAGTTCTCATGTGTGGTGTGGACATGTCACTTGCTCCTGTGCCGAGCTCCAAGCACCCAGCCAGGCCCCATGCTGGGCTCCAGGCAGGACAGCCCTCACCCCGCCTGCCGTCCAGGAATCTGTGCAGCCTAAACAGTCAGCACAAGGAGACAGGGTGCTCTCTCCCAGTGGCCCTGGCTAGGGTTGGGGTGGCGGTGGGGCAGGAATCAGGGTCTTAGAGATGAGTTGGCATCTGCCAGGCAGTGGCATGGATGAGCATTCATTCTGGGCAGAGAGGAATCTCAGTGTGCCAGTTTGGGGGTGCTGGAAGCTGTGGGGGGAGTGGGGGGCCAGCCATGGCCAGAGGAGAGGCCAGTGGCTGGAGGCGATGGACCTGGGAGGCAGGGATGGGGACATACACAGCTTTGGGGGCATAGAAGGAAACAGAGGCTTTCTTTTTTACTGGTGATACACAAGAATATGACATGACTGGAAATTGCAGTTTAGAAAATCTCCAGGTGCTGAGTGGGTGAAGGAAGGGGAGGCCAGAGACCCCAGGACAGGTCGCAGGCCAGCGATGCTTCTGCCTGTCCCCAGGCAGGCCAGCAGGGAGAGGAAGGAGGACCCTTGAACTCAAGATGCCTGCTCTGACGCCCACCCTCCTCAATGGTTCTATGCTTTCCTGTCTCCTCCCCGTACCTGCGCTGATGGTTTCGGGTAGAATGACCAAACATGGTTTTCTTTATGCCGAGGCTCTGACCACGACTAGTTATCTGCTTCCCAGACCCCGGGGCAGGGGAGCGCTTTGCCCTGGCCCTGGATATTGGAGTGCAGCATGCTTGGCCCCAAAGAAGCTAGAGTCTCCTCTCATCTCACTTTGAACCTGTGTATCCCTGAAGACTCGCAGGGTGCAGGAAGTGGCCTTTGAACTTAAGAAAGAATGCAGGCACCGGGTGGGCCCCGCCGGCCCTGCAGCACCGCCGGCCTCCTTTCCCACCCAGCACAGCACATCTGTTTTCCCAGTACCAGCAGAGCTCTTTCATCTTGACTCCAGCATCCCCTCAGAAAGGCCTTCCCGTGGCTCTGGCTCCCAGCCCCTGTTGCAGTTAAGCATGGACAGCGTGTGAGCCTGGACTGTCAGCTCCACGAGAGTAGACACGGGCAGAGAGCCCGGGTGATAGAGCCAGCAGGTGAGAGGTGCTCATGCCATCTGTATTTTTTGAACGAATAAGAAGCACAGAGTCTTCTACTGCAGGGGGTGCAGGTTCGATCCCTGGATGGGGAACTAATAAGAACGTGTGTGCAGCTTGGCACAGCCAAAACAAGAAAAGACTTTATTAAACACCCGCTACGCGCCTTGCAGTCGCCCACATGACTGCCTCGCTGAGTCCCCAGGCTGGAGTCCCTGCCCGGCTCCATCAGGGGAGAACGTGGCAGCTGGGCGGGGACCCTAGAGCCTGATGTTCCTGGAAGCGGTGGATCCCCAGGGAAACCGCTGGGCACCTAGGCAGTGGTAAAGCCTGGGGCCGGGGACGGTGGGCTCCCTTTTCTGTTCAGCTGCCAGCCTTGCCATGGTGCCCAGGAGCAGCCTCTGCCCACTGGTTTCTTTGGAAGCAAAAAGCACTTCCCTACTGGGGGCCTGGGGTGGGGCTATCCTGTGTGATGGGGGGACAAGTATAGGCTCCCTTCTCTCCAGGGCCCTGAAGACTGGGGCTCACAGCAGAAGTGGGGACCACCCGGGGCCTCCAGCCCATCTCACTCTGGGCCCCGGAGCCGGCAGCAGATGGTCGGCAGCTACTCCATCCCAGAACCCTTTTGTTCAGGTCCAGCCCGTCCCATCCTTCCAGCCACACGAAGGTCCTCACAGGAAGCCGGCTGCCCTACGAAGCACATCTCCTAGCAACGCTATTATCCGCTTGGCCTCTCCGAAGGAGTTTACAAACAGCGCAGCAGCTGCCGTGGAGTTCAGGCTGCCCCCCGAGTCCACCAGCTCGCAGTGTCTGAGTCAGTGGGCTGAGCCCTGGCCTGACCTTTTCCGCACCTCCCTCTTGCTGCTCTTATCTGCAGCTGCCCGCAGGAGCCGCCCCCACAGAGTTGGTGATGGGGCGTGTCTCTTAAAATTCAAAAAGAACCGCCCCCCTTCACCTTCGTTCTCCCTCCCACCCTCCCCCCCAAAACTCGGGAAGGGACACGAATCGACTGGGCTGGGGGCCTCTTATTTCAGATAGAACCTGCCCGTTGTGTAGGCCGGCTCAGAGCCAGACTCTTTGTCGGGCCTCTTCGAGACATCTGCTTTTTTTTTTTGAACAAAATTAAAACAACTGAAATTTTACTGTTATTGAAGTAATATATGCCCTTGGTTGAAACAAAACTCCTTCTCACTCTCAAAGTCATCCCACTTTCAACCTTTAAACTGGTTTCATTTGCTTGAGTGACCTAAAAATAGGCTTTTACTGTTATTTCTTAGCTTTTCAGTTTTATGTAGGGTTACGTAGTGACTTCCTGCTGTGGAAGGCTTTTTGTTTTGGTTTTGGGGTTTTGTTTTTGGTCACGCCGTGCAGCATGTGGGATCTTAGTTCCCCAACCAGGCATTGAACCCATTCCCCCTGCAGTGGAAGTGCAGAGTCTTAACCACTGGACTGCCTGGGAAGTCCAAGGAAGGCTTTGAGCTAGGTATCTTATCTCCAACTACAGCACACACACACACACGTTTTCTTTCCTTCCTCTCTTTAATGTGATCGTATCCTGATTTTTCTTAGTCTGTATGCAGTGTGAGGATTATACATCTGTAACTGTTGTTCAGGGCTCAGCCTTACAGTGACCCAAGACGACATTTCCTTCTTCAGCTTTGTTTTCCCTCTGGTTACTACTTGTCTGCCTCTTTGGCTTGCTGTTTTGTGTTTCTTATCATTAATTTATCCCGCCAGCACTTTAGTTGAATAAAACAGGAAGCCCTCCTGTCAGTCTCGTAGCTCCGGGTGTTCCAGGCGGAGATCCTCCTGGAGCCCCGCCCTCCTTGCTCCCCTCTGGACTGGTTGTCCTCCACGCCTCTTACTTTTCAGCTGTGGTCCTGGGTTTTTCCTTCACCATCAGTCCAGGAATCCTGCCGTCTTTCCTGTCCTGAACCGCCTGTTCCCTGGGTGCTGTCTTTTCTGCGTTTGAGGTTTGCCCTTTTTGGTGAGCACACATCTTCCAGGGGCTTCCTGAGAAGACAGGTTGCATGGGAGTTCTGTTTTCTGAAATCTGAACATTATCTGCAAGTATCTTTATTATAATGTTTAAGTTTGTTGGTGTTTGGTGGGAATATGATTTCTGAATTGAAAATCATTCTCCCTCTGAATTTTGAAGGTGTGTTTTTAACTGTCTCTTAGCTTCCAGTGTTGTTTTTGGAAAGTCTGCTGGATCCTTAATGCTTATATGTAACTTTTTTTTTTTCTCCTAGCTTTTTAGGATCTTGCCTTTATCCCCGTTGTTCTGAAATCTCACAAGAGATGGGGTGTTCATTGTGCAGGGCATCTGGTGGGCTCTTTCAGTATGGCTACAACTCATGGTCCTAAGGTTCTGGGAAATTTTCCTGAATGTTTCTTTGATAATTCCTTCCCCTCCACTTTATCATCCCTTTCTGGAGTAAGTTAAGTAGGACATTGCACTTTTGGATTGAGCCTCAAATTTCCTGTACAGTTTCTTGGCATTTTCCATCTCTTTCTTTGTTCCGCTTTCTAGGAATTTTTCTGATTATGTTTTAAATCTTTACCTTTGAGCTTTCTGTTGAAGGTTTTATTTCCTTTATCACGTTGTAAAATGTCAGGAGCTCTCCCCTGCTCTTTTTCCCTTGTTCCTGGTTTTGTTCTTCTCTCTCTGGGGATGCTAAGTACATTTTTCTTCTATTCCTCACATTATCTCTGTCTCTTGAGTTTCTTCCATTTGATTGCGCACTTTGCTCTTTGACCTTTGAATAAGAAGCTTTCCTCAAATGTCTGGTGTTCTTGGCTTTTTTTTTTTTTTTTTTTAATATATTTGAGAATGGGGCTTGGGCTTTTCAGGTGGCACAGTGGTATAGAATTTGCCTCCCAGTGTGGGAGATGCAAGAGACATGGGTTCAAACCCTGAGTCAGGAAGATCCCCTGAGTCAGGAAATGGCAACCCACTCCAGTATTCTTTCTTGGGAAATCCCAGGGGCAGAGGAGGCTGGCAGGCTACAGTCTGTAGGGTTGCAAAGAGTCAGACATGACTGAGCACACACATAAGTAAAGGAAATACCAAGTACACGCTGGAGCCCAAAGTAAGAAATCTAAAATGGTGGAAAAGAAGAATGGGTTTTAAAACTGCTGGGCCTTGTCCCAGTTGGGTGGAGGATGTGGATAGGACATTTCCTCTGCCTTTTATTGACTTTTTTCTTTTACTGCAGCATATGGGATCTTATTTCCCTGACCAGTGATTGAATCCACACCTCCAGTAGTGGAAGTGGGGCATCTTAACCACTGGACCACCAGGGAGGTTGTTCCTCTGCTGTTTGCTTGCAGTGATGGGGTAGACAGTATATGAAGGCTCCTTGATTCTGGGCCTGTTTCCCCAGAGAATAATGTTCTCATCGCCTTCTAGGAGGACGAAGCTGAGGGGCTGAGCTATAGCTGGGAAAGGGCCCTGGACATCTTCCCTTCGTGTTCAGACTTCCCGTCTATATTTTCTGCAAGTCTCATTGCTGCCCTTAGCTGGGCCAAGTTCTGTGAGGGCAGAACCATCTCAACTGTCTCAAAAGGAAAAAGCCAAGAGCACCACATGGAGACTTGTAGCCAGTGTTCCCATCTGTACCCACAGTCATCAGAGCTGCCTGGCGTGCCTGGTTACACAGGTTCCTGGGGTTCTTACTGGCTCCTTCCTGTCCCCAAGTCAGTGGCCATGCCACACCTTCCAGAGCTTTTGTGACATCCCTCTGCTTCATGGCGCCTGCTGCTTCTGGGGCCATGTCCTTGCCTTTGAAGGTCTATAGCTTTCTCCCCAATTCCTTCTCACTTCAGGGCCATTTCAGGGGAGAATGGAAGTAAACCCTGTGAATTGGAGCTAGTGATTCCATTATCTGGGGAGAAATGGATGCTTGCCCAGTGCCCCTAATGGAAGTGTTAGTTGCTCAGTCGTGTTCGATTCTCTGTGACTCCATGGACTGTAGTCCACCAGGCTCCTCTGTCCATAGAATTTTCCAGGCAAGAACACTGGAGTGGGTTGCCATTCCCTTTTCCGGAGGATCTTCCTGACCCAGGGATTGAACCTGGGTCTCCTGCATTGCAGGTAGATTCTTTACCACTGAGTGTCTACCACCTGGTAAAGACCAGAATTCACAGAGCTGGGAGTGGAGCACCAGGGTGTACAGGTGTACAGGTGTACAGGCAGATGGTGAAGGGGTGGGATCCAGCCCCCTTGCCTGCATTTAGTGTTTGACTGGGGTAGGGGGTCACCCCTAAAGATGACTCTGAGACACCCTGGGGAGTACGGTGGTTGGAGAGGCGCAGGTGGCCGAAGCTCAAATTGGGGAAACGCTTCCACAGCTGCTCTGTGTGGGCACTGTCTTGTTAATAAGGTTTGTGTGGCACTTCACAGTTCACCACATGTGTTTCCAGTACTGTTAGCTCATTCTCTCATCTCAGTTACCTGGTGGAGTATCTGTTATCATCCCCATGTTTCACATGTGAAAAAAAATTCACATAGGCTAAGAAATTTGCCCAAGTTGTGACCTAGAGAGTAACTGCCAAAGGCCAGACTCTGGTCTGGGTCTCTGAGGTCCAGGAATTGCTCTGCGGCCAAGCTTGGGGAAGGAATACAGGACAAGGTTCTTCCTGCAAAAGTGTGAACTCTTGTTAAGGGAAGAGGTGTTACATGCACGAGAGAAACAAAGACTGATGCTTCTTTCACCCAGTTTCCAATTTGGGATGAACTTGGATTCCTGGATTCTGGTCCAAAGTGAAACTTCTTCCCAGGTGGGGAGAGTGCAGTTGAGGACACCAGCTTGAGGACCACCAAAGACTCAACGACAGTGTGCTGCTGCAGGACCCACGGGGCTGGCAGTGGCCCTTGCTGGTCATGGCTCTGAGACCGCCAGGAATCAGAAGAGCTCAACCCATCAGGATAAAGACAGGCAACCAGAAGAAACCAATGAACACAGGGATCGGAGTCAGCTTTTTGGGTGGCAAGGAGCAGCAGTGAGCAGGAACAGCAAAGGGCAGAAAAGCCACGAGGGAGGAGGAGCAAGGACCAGTGCAACGGCTCAGAGTTCGGGGTCAGTGCTGAGGGAAGACCCCACCCGCCTGGCTGTAGCACGTGCATCTGCTATTGTCCATGATGATCAGCAGCCACGGGAAAAGCGGGAAAGAACGTTCGGGTGCCCCTTGTTTGCTAAGCAGTTGACTGTGGTCTTTTGCCTCTGATTGTGTGCATCTGTCTCTAGTTCATTTAAGATTTGGTGTCTAGAATGGAGATGGAAGTTCCAGGTACCTGACTGTCCAGGGTGAGCAAGAAAGAGAGAGAGCCCATTTTTCTCTTATGTTGGATGCTCCTTGTGGGCCCCTGTGGTCACTTGTGTGTCTGGGGTCTCTCCAGGGAACCAGAATGGGAGCTGTGGTCAGAAGCGTGGTCAGGTGAGAACCCCCCACTGTTAATCTTTTTTGCTCTTGTGACGTTCAGAGCTAGCTTATCTCTGTGTTTGTTCCCTGGCTGTGTGTTGAGCTGTCCATTTTAAACACACATGCTGGAGCGTGGGGGTGGTATTTTGCATGGCTCTGTCATTTCCTAGGAAGGGCATTGATTTGTCCAGATGGTCAGTGGGTCTTGGTGTGGGCTGGTTGAGTCATCTCCAGGAGATTCTGTCTTGTTTCCCTTCTCCAAGATGCATTATCGACTCACTAATGATTCTTTTAACAGAAACCATCAGCACATTGGGATTTTACAGACTGTCTGGCCCCAGAGCACTGATCAAAGGTCAAAAATCCTGAATTGGGAGAGATGGAAGAAGTTTGGTGATCTCACCAGTTGAATGCAGAGCTGCATATGGACAGAGAGCTGGACCACGTAATTCAGGAGCGGGCTGACATATGTTGCGACACAGGAAAGGATGTGAGCTCAGGCACCAAGCTCTTCCCAGAAGTGGATTGCAGGATAGCCTAGTTCGGTGGTTCTGGACAGAGGGGCAGAGGAACCTTGGGCCCTGTGGCCTCTCCCTTGGACTTTGGTGACCGGAAGTCCGATTACCCTGGGGAAGGTGCAGCTTCCCAGCCCGTGAGAGGTTGAGCACCCTGAACGCAGGACTCAGTGAGGGCCGCACCCACAGCCGTCCTCTCTGAGCCTCACCTGGAGCTGTGGCCTGTGTCCATCCATTCGTTTCTTCGTTGCTGATTGAGTGTGGAAGTGCCAAGCCGTTTGATCGCTGTTGGGGGTGGGCCTCGGGTCCTGCCTGCCAGGTGTTCACAGAGGACAGTGGGTAACACTGTGCAGTGTTCACTGCAAGCCCAGCCTCGTAGATAAGGCATCACACTCTCAGCCCTGAGCCCCGTCCTCACCGCAGCCCCCACCCGGAAGGAGCTATTATCCCCGGCTTAGAGATGAGGAAACCGAGGCCCAGAGCACTGAAGAAATTTGCCACACAGCTCCTAGGTGGTGGGACCTAAGTGGTGGGACACGCAGGCAGTCTGGCTCCAGGGTCCATGGCTTGCTGCCCGTTTTACGCTGCCTCTTGTACTTGAAGGAGCAGGCGTATCCACAGAGATTGTGGGGTGTGATATGAGCATGGCGATAAGACAGGGGACCAGCCAAGGACAAGGTGGCGTCGCAGCTGGGTCTGCCTCCGGGATTTAGCAGAGCGACCTGAATGTACCCCCAAGGGGAGGCCTGAGAGATCGTGGCATGACGTGGGGACTCCAGAAGAGGTTTTGTGTGCATCCCGCTCACTTGGCTGTGTACGTAACTACCCCACAACAGGCTCGTGTGAACAGCAGTTTATTTTGTCCATGAATACTGCAGGTCAGGAATTTGGACAGGGCACACCGGGACAGTTTGGCCATGCTCCGTGGGACCTGGGCCTGAGCCGGAGAACTTGAAGGCTCGGGGACGATCACCTGATGTCTGGTTTAGTCACGTTGCTGGCAGTTGATGCTGGTATCAGCTGGGAGCCTGGGTTCCTGCCACATGAGCCTCTTCATGTGGACTCTTCACATGGACCAGTGTGGGCTTCCTCTTGGCATGATGGCCGGGTCTAAGGGCCAGCATCACAAGAGAGGATAAACCAGAAGGAGGCCTTTTCTGGGCTTCCCTGGTGGCTCAGTGGAAAAGATCTGTCTGCCAATGCAGGGGACGTGGCTTTGATCCCTGATCTGAGATGATCCCACATGTCTTAGAGCAGCTAAGCCCATGCACCACAACTGTTGAGCCTATGCTCTAGGGCCTGTGTGCTGCAACAGCTGAAGCGCATGCACCCTAGAGCCCGTGCTTCCCAACAAAAGAAGCCACCGCAATGAGAAGCCCACGTGCCGCAACTAGAGAGGAGCCCCTCTGCTCACCGCAACTAGAGAAGAGCGTGCACAGCAATGAAGACCCAGCACGGCCAATAAATAAATTTTTTGAAAAGTTATAAAGAAAGAAGGCTTTTCCAACCACAACATCAGATGTCAAAAAGCTTTGCTTCCGCTATGATCTCCCCCGTTCACCCAGATTCGAGAAGAGGGAAGAAAACCCCCATCTCTCAGCAGAGGAGTGTCAGTGTCAGGATGTGGCTGCCTTTGGGAAAATACCATTGACTACAATATAGCTGGACCGATTGGAAGAGACACATCCACTCCTCTTGACCTTATATGGTTTTGGATAAAACCATTTTAGTAGGCTGACATCACATTTGGCTTGATGCTCCTCACCTCCTGCCTTCAGATGCCCAAAGTTCCTGTCAGTGGAAAGTGATCTAGAGGCCAGTGAGTGGAGATTCCCACCACATACAGGGCGCTCAGCCTTGTTGGGGGACAGCGGGCCCCCAGGGAAGGTGGGCAGATAAACAGCCATGACCGCCGATGCTGAGGGTGCCAGCCACTCTCCTGAGCACCTTGCATACTCACAGAAACCCCACCACCTCCTAACTTGATAGGAGCTCTTTGTGCCCCTGTTTAACAGATGAGAAAACTGAGCCACAGAGAGGCACCCAGCAGAGCCACATTGCGAACCCTCTGCTGTGTGTCTCTAGGGGGATCGTCACAGCACAGGTGGCCAGTGCTATGGGTCCTGTTTATACAGGGTGCCACCTGGGCCCCTGTTTCCCAGCCCCCGACATGAACCCTTAGTAGGTTAGACCAACTGAGGGGTGTACAGCCCTTTCCAAGTGGCTAAAGGCCAGTTTTACCTACAGACATGTGGCCAGGGTCTGCTGTGCTCCAGTTCCAGGCAGTCAAGCTTCTGTGTTAGTGTATGGCGAGGGCTGAGCCCATGCTAATCCCAGTCAGTGATCACACTCCAGCGGGGAAGGGCTGCCTGGTGTCTGCAAATCAGCAGGTTCCGTGGATGTGGGATGCACGCGTCCCCATGGTGGTGGCCAGGGACTTCTCAGGAAGGGTGATGTCTGACGGTTGGCGGTTCCAGGAGTGCAGAGGGCAGGGCACAGGCAGTGGGGCCCCCGAGGGCAGAAGCACGAAGGGCATAAGACCCTGCCAAGGGGAAGGGGGTGCCTTGTGTTGCTGGGAAGGAAATGTGAGGGCTGTGCAGGGACCAGGCTACCTGCTGAAAGGCCTTGAGCTGAGCCGGGGGCCTGCTCTGGGAGCCTCGAAGGCCTTTCTGCTGCACGCGGACGCGGCGGGTCAGATGAGAAGGGGCCTGCTGGCTGCAGGGCCGCTGGTGCGTCTCCCTGGATCTTCTTACCCCCTGACCCCGCCTTGACCCTCCCCTTGGCCTCACTCCTCTGCCGGACGCCTGTCCTGTTCCCCTGCCCCCGCCCCTGGCCTGCCTCCTGCACCTTTCCTCCACACGTCCTCCTCCTCTCTGTGCCCTGGCTTCCAGCACATCCTGGTACTTCTAGTACCCTGCAGGCAGCAGCCTTCATTTGCTGACCCCTCAGAAGTCCTCTGACCAGGAGACCTATGACAACGTCGTGCTGTATTTATAGCACTCACAGCATACTTCTACTGTGCCCCCGTTGGAGGCTGTTGCAGATTTTGTATCTTTGTGGGCGATGTCAAGCTGTGTCCTGATTCAGAACGCGCTGGCCCAGCTTCCCGAAACATTTGCACTGTATTTTGGGCACCTCTCATACGTTTTGTTGTAGCTTATCGTGCAAAGGCTAAGATGCTGCTACATGCTGATGAATGCATAAGGGTTCTTTCTGTCTCATTCTTGCTGAGAATTTCTCCTGAGATCCTTCTGGAGAATGTTTAATTGTTGCTTGGTCATAAAACTGTGATTTGTAACACAGACACAGAAAAGTGCATAAAACTAGTAAACAATTATAAGGCCAAAACCCAGAATGTGCACCCTGCCAGCTCTTCAAGCCCCCAGCCTACCTGTCCAGCTCGCCCCTCACAATCCTGTATTTGGTGGTAATCACGTTCTTGCCTTTCTTTAAGGTGAGACCAGCAGCGTCTGTGAACACCGTGGTTTAGCTGGGCCTGAGTTTGATTATACACGTGGAATATCCCCTGTGGGTTCTTACATTCCTGAGGTCCGCCCCCCACCCCTGCCACTTCCAGTCCTCCCCACCTCGTCTCTGTCTGTGACTGTGGTTCATTCACTTTTGTTGCTGTTTAGAATTCCACCATCTGTTTATCCGTTCTGTTGATCTGAGTGGTTTTCTCTGGACTTTGTTTTCACAGCCTTGGTCATCTATAATTTCCTGAGCCTGTGCTATGAATACCTCGGAGGGGAAAGTTCCATCATGTCAGAGATCAGAGGGAAGCCCATCGAGTGAGTAAAAAGTCCCCAGGAGCCTTCCCCACTGCCCTGTTTCCTGGGCCTGACGTTCTCTGAGCCATCCTGGCATCAGCCAGTCACACAGACCATCTCTGCCTGTGACCTTGACTTACTCTGCCTCTCTTGCACCTCCTGAACAAGGTCATTCACTGGGACTCTGGGGAGGGCCTGCCTGGCTTTCTCCTCATCTCCCTTCCTGTCCTTTACTGTCTGCCTATGTTTTCCCTCTTGCAGTTTTCACATTCAGTGCCTTTCAGGTTGATTTGTTATCCCAAGGGTTCCTGCCGCATATACTGTGTCTCTCCCAGTTCTTGGCCTCAGGCTCAAAGACTGCCCAGGATCTGAGCTTGATCCCCACCCTGGCCCGCTCCACCCCGGCTTGTCAGGGTGTGAAGGAGTGAGGGTGGCCTGCCCCCGCCACTGAGTCCCAGCTTTCCTGAGTCCCAGCTCTTTCTTTGCTCACCAGCCCTTCTCCGCTCGTCTCTTCCAGGTCCAGCTGTATGTATGGCACCTGCTGCCTCTGGGGAAAGACTTACTCCATCGGGTTCCTACGGTTCTGCAAGCAGGTGGGTACCCCCTGCAACTGCCCTGGTCACAAGCTGCAGGCCGGGGACCAGGAGCCTGGGTCTATGCCCTGGAGCGGCAGCTGCAGGGACCAGGCTACCTCTGATTGACAGAGCAGTAGAGGCAGGCGTCAGGCCAGGAGGACCCTGCTCCCGGCCCGCCAGCAGGGTTCCCATTTCCTGCAAGGCACCCACTCCCCAAGCTGTTAGGGATGCGCGAGCACTGGCAGGGTGTCCTCAGAGGAACATTGGCAGGTGCCCCAGGGGTGTCTGATGCAGCCCCCGGGCAGGAAGTGGCCCCAGACGCTTGCTCATTTCATCCAAGTCTTGGTGTGTATGTGTGAGAGTCCGAGGAAGTGCATGGCGATTCTGGAATCTCATTGTGAAAACGTATCAGCTGTGGCTAGAGCCAGGAGGGTTTCTGCATTGAGGAACACGATGGAACAGACCTGCGCAGCCTCTGGTTCTTTCCCCCGTTTCCCGCTTGGCAGGCAGCCCAGCAGCTTCCAGTTTCCAGACCCGCCCTCCCAGTGGTCTCGAGTAGCCTGGGAGGAGGCAGCGTGGTGTTGCGCTCAAGTGCCTGGGTCTGGGTCTCTGACCGTCTGAGTTTGAATTCCAGCCTCGCCTCTTGACTATGTGACTTTGGCTAAATTACGAAACCTCTCTGAGCCTTGGTTTCCTTTTCTCTGAAATGAGCATAATGATACTTAACCTCAAGGGATGGTTTGAGGAACAGATGAAGGAAAGCCCTTAACACAGCCCTGCCTCTGAGCCTGCCATCCCTTGCTCAGGAGGGCCTCAGGCACCGTGCCCCGCTGGCAGGACCCCGGCTTCATCTCCACAGGGCCCATCAGCCCATCTAGCATCGTGCATCATCATCTTGGGAGATGAAACTCACAGCCCATCCCCAGACCTGCTGGAGGCTGGCCTCCCTGCTCCCTCCTGGGCGGGGCTGGGGCACGGCCCCACCCTCAAAGCCCTGCTTGGATGGCCAGTCTCCAGTTCTTCCAGATCTTCCTTCCCTCGGGTGTTTCTAAATTCAAAACCTCCCTGCGGGACCTGCAGGGAAAGAGTTCACACTGTCCTGGCTTCAGGGTGGGGCCTCTGAGAGCCTTTGTTTACTAGTGCTGGCCCAGCTGTGACTCTCTGCCTTCTTCTTGGAGGATCAGATTGTGTACGAAGTGTTGACGCCAGATCACTAGCTTCGTTGCCTTGTCGGAAATTACTCCCCAGCCTTGTGGGCCCAGATGTTCCGCTGCTGGTCCTGGAGGTGGCGGGGACAGGTAGTCAAAGGCGAGAACTAAAGAAACCTCTCACCCTTTGCCCTTGGAGAGAGGACACCGCGGCTTTGTCATCAGGGCCACCGTCTGGGTCTGAATCCTCTGCCGCTTCAGCCAACACCCCCCCATGCTTTGGTTTCCTTATCTGTACCCTGGGGGTGATGACAGACTTACGTCAAGGGGCTGTCCGGAGCACCACATGAGCTGAGCCAGGGCAGCACCAGCGCTTATTTCGGACATGCTGCTGACCCTCCCCAAAGGTGCTGATCCCACTTCCTTGAGGGGGTGGGGGGCAGCAGGGTTTGTGGGCATCACCCATCTAACCCCACCATGTGCGCCTCTCCTCTTGGCAGCCCTGCAGCTCAGCTCGCCCTGGCCTCCCCTGCAAACCTCACTCGAGCCCCTCTCGGATCAGAAACTTAGGGTTCCACAGGTTACTTTCTCTGCTCTGAGGTCCTTGCCCCATTTGGAACCACAGCAGCTTAGCCTTTGAAAGCTAATCCCACCTCCCCAAGCAGGACTTTGTGGCAGACATTTATTGGGTTTCTAGAGAGTGGTAAATGGCAACCCACTCCAGTGTTCTTGCTTGGAGAATCCCAGGGATGGGGGAGCCAGGTGGGCTGCCGTCTGTGGGGTCGCACAGAGTCAGGCACGACAAGTGACTTAGCAGCAGCAGAGAGTGGTAATGGCACCCCACTCCAGTACTCTTGCCTGGAAAATCCTATGGACGGAGGAGCCTGGTAGGCTGCAGTCCATGGGGTCGCTAAGAGTCGGACACGACTGAGCGACTTCCCTTTCACTTTTCACTTGCATGCATTGGCGAAGGAAATGGCAACCCACTCCAGTTTTCTTGCCTGGAGAATCCCAGCGATGGGGGAGCCTGGTGGGCTGCTGTCTATGGGGTCGCACAAAGTCAGACATGACTGAAGCGACTTAGCAGCAGCAGCAGCAGAGAGTAGTAAAGTGAAAGTTGCTCTGTCGTGTCCAACTCTTTGCAACCCCATGGACTGTACAGTCCATGGAATTCTCCGGCCAGAATACTGGAGTGGGTAGCCTTTCCCTTCTGGGGATCATCCCAGCCCAGGGATTGAACCAGGTCTCCCACATTGCAGGCGGATTCTTTACCAACTGAGCCACCAGGGAAGCCCAAGAATACTGGAATGGGTAGCCTATCCCTTCTCCAGGGGACCTTCCTGACCCACGAGTCAAACGCAGGTCTCCCGCATTGCAGGTGGATTCTTTACCAACTGAGCTACCAGGGAAGCCCGTAGAGAGTGGTGCTTCTCGTGATTACATGGGCACTGCAGCTCCCCTCGGCATTTACTGGGGCCTCTGGAGGGACTTGTGAAAACTCTACTGAGGGCTCCTTTCAGTGGCAGAGGCCTCTGCTGAGTGCTCAGAGGTGGGAGACTTCCAAGGGCAGCCTGTGTGGTCTTGTGCTTCAGTCCCTGCACAGCGACCCTGCCTCAGGGGCTGGTTACAACCGTCCTTCATGCACCACCACTCAGAGGCTGAGTGACTGCCCCCTTGAGCTTCCGCAGTGGGTAGTTGATGAGGCCAGAATTCAGACTCAGTCGGGACTCCAGGCCTTTCTTGGGCTTTGGGCTACTTCCTATTTTGGGGTCATCCCCATCGTCAATAAAACCCCAGCTCAACATAAATCCTAGACCCAGGCCCAGAGCATGGGGCAGAGGGCCAGACCTGGGGTGGACGAGGAGGCCCTCACCCACCCAGAGTGGGAGGCCTGCTCCCCACTGCCGCCTGTACACCAGCACTTAACCCCTCGCCCTTGTCTGCTGTCTGCCCCTGGGCCGAGCTCGTGCCCCTGGCTGCCCCCTCTGCCAGTCCTCCCATCTTAGCATGTTCAGTGGTCTGTCCTGTGGAATCTCTGTCTCTGTGTCTCCTCCATTCTTCCTTCACACCCGTCTTCGCACGCAGCCGCGTTGCCCTATTACTGCCTCGTGTCTTCTGCAGACAGCAGTTCCACGGGGGCAGGACAGTGGGTCTCTCCCATCCGCTGGCTTCTGGCACCAGCCCAGCTGGCCAGAGGAGGTGCTGCTTCCGTGGTCCGTGTGCTCAGCCTTGACTCTTGCCTTATCCCCAACAGGCCACCCTGCAGTTCTGCGTGGTGAAGCCGCTCATGGCCGTCAGCACCGTGGTCCTCCAGGCATTTGGCAAGTACCGGGATGGTGACTTTGAGTAAGTGGCGGGTCCCCTCCTCCGAGGTGCGTGTGGGGAGGAATGGGCAGCTCTGCCCAGAGGCTCAGGCTCTGGCTGAGGGAAGCGGTGGCCGCAGACTGGCCCCATGCCTGTGTCTGTCGTCCGAGTGGAGGGCAAGCCTGACCCCATCTGTCCTCACGCCTCTCTGCACCCCTGAGTTGCCAGGGCCGGAGCCTGGCAGTGGTGCCATCACACTTGGCCCCGCCTCTGACAGAGGAGCATCTGTCAGACAGTGGGGCCCCTGGGGGGAGGGGGGCAAGAAGGGACAGTGACCATTCCCGGGTAGGGGACGAGAGAGCCATATCCCTGAGATCCCCAGCTCGAGTCTCTTCTGCATGGATTGACACACATGCCCCACTTGAGGGTTTAGTGAACATGACTGTGTGTCTAGGCCCTGAGCTTGCACACACACCCCCTGTAACCCTGCACGACAGTCCCCGGGGGTCGGTGAGCAAACAGAGGCTCAGAGGGAATGTAACGTGGCTCAAGTGAAAAGAGCCAAGCCAGGTTCTGTCCCTTGGACCATCAGCTGAGACCCTGCCCCCGAGGCCGCCTGGAGTCCTCTGCCAGGAGCGTGGGCAGTGGAGCAGCAGGTGGCAAGGCTCACCAGTGCCCTGCCCACTTCTATCAGTGGCTTGGGGAGCACTGCCCAGGGAGCCTTCTGAGAGCCATGTGAAGGGGCATGCGGGCAGGGCAAAGGGGGAAGGAGGCCCCTTGTCGCTCAGAAGGGTCTGTTCAAACCCAAGAATGTCCCCGGTTCCCGCAGCGTCACCAGCGGCTACCTCTACGTGACCATCATCTACAACATCTCCGTCAGCCTGGCCCTCTACGCCCTCTTCCTCTTCTACTTTGCCACCCGGGAGCTGCTCAGCCCTTACAGCCCTGTCCTCAAGTTCTTCATGGTCAAGTCTGTCATCTTTCTTTCCTTCTGGCAAGGTGAGCCTCCTCCCGGCCCCTGCGAGGCCAGCCTGTGCCTCCCTGTCCCCTCAGCCTCGTCCTCTGCCTCCTGCTCACCATCCCCAGTGCCCCGAAGGCCTGGGCCATGGGGTTGCCATGGGCGATCCTGGCTGGAGCTCAAAGGGACCTCTGTCCACTGAGCACCTGTGGAGCATGAAGTCTGGGCCCCCAGGGCCTTTCACTGGAGCCAGGAGCTTTGGCGGGATTGCTTCCTGGACAAAGGGATCTCAGGGTTGGTGTCCAGCCAGGACCTGGGGGGTAGTTTCCTCAAGGCTCCGGCTTGTGTCAACAGCCCCACCCAATAGGAGTAGCTGTACACCCCGCTTTCATCCTCCCGGGGGCGTGTGGCACTGGGACGCTATGTGGAGGGAAAAGGAGAAGGGGATCCAGTCTTGGGCTCGAGGCCCATGGCGCCCCTTCCACACCTCCCCTTCCAGGCATGCTCCTGGCCATCCTGGAGAAGTGCGGGGCCATCCCCAAGATCCACTCGGCCCGCGTGTCGGTGGGCGAGGGCACCGTAGCTGCTGGCTACCAGGACTTCATCATCTGCGTGGAGATGTTCTTTGCAGCTCTGGCCCTGCGGCATGCCTTCACCTACAAGGTCTATGCCGACAAGAGGGTGGACGCACAAGGTATGAGCCAGGGTCCTAGAGTCGACCCCCGACCCCCCACCAGCTGGAAGAGTGCTTCCCGGCCCTGCCCCCCGGCCCCTCCTGCCTCCCAGGGTCTTTCCGGTATTGATGGATCAGGAGGTCAGGAGGGGACCCTCGGTGTAGGAAAGGGGCCACAGAGGTCCAGGCACCCCTGCCCCCAGTTACAAGGTGTCGATGGGGGTGGGGACTGGTCCTGGAAGTTGGTGGGGGTGAGGACTGGTCCAAGAGACCCCTGGTCTCTTGCAGCAGGTCTGGAGTATGGAACCCTGAGATGATAAAGCACAATATCCCCATGGGAAGGCCAGGACAGAGACCCTGGGTTAAACAGATTCCTAAGTTCCTGATATTGAACAGCATTATCCATTTTGTCCTGTATTTCCTTGTCTCTAAAGCTTTTTTTTTAACCTGCTTACTTCTAAGAAACAGACTCGGATGGTAATAGCTTTTAACAGCTTTCTTTTTACACCTGCTAATCTTCGCTTTGTTAGAACAGCGGTTGGCAACCCCAGTTGTATATTAAGATGCCCTGGAGACACTCACCCTCAGAGATTCTGCAGTACTGGCCCTTGGGTTGGGCCCGGCAGGAAGTGCCGACAGCTCCCCAGGCAATTCTAACATGCTCTCAGGAAAAGCAGGGGCTGGGGCTGCCTCTGGCTGCTGCTAGGCAGAGAGGGGAGGCTTGGGACGAGGAGGAAGAGGCTGGCAATGCCTGAACCAGCTCGCCCCTCGAGGAGGCAGGAGGGTCTGGGGAGGAGGAAGTCTCCTGGTCTAACACATCTACCCACGGGGTTGGTTGCTGCCAGCTCTTTGTGTGTGTGGCTGAAGGCCCATGGCCCACTTGCCTAGGCTCACCACCTGTGCCCACCATGGGCTCACTGGGCATGCTGAGCTGAGTGTAGAAACACTGGCCTGGCCTTTGCAGGGCTCCTCAGGGGCCCCCTCCCACCCTACTTGTCTTGTGCTTTCCCTGGTTGAGAAGGGGCCTTAAAAACCTGCGGCTGCTGTAGGTGTATGGACTGAATCACCTCCAGGCCTCTCAACTCCTGGGCAGCTGATTACGTTCACCCAACACACTTGCTGCCTGGGCATTCTCCATCCTTTTTCCGGTTCGGATTCTACGCTTAGTGCCAGAGGGGCTGTGCTGGCCAGGGCTCACCGCTGCTGGCTGGCATCCCACCCGCTTCCCATCAGTTGGAAGAGATGTGGCCAGCACTGTCCCAGTGTCGAGGGCAATGTCCCTGGGACCTGGTCACCCTGGTGCCTGGAGCCTAAGGTTGTGGCCGAGAACCCTTTCTAGACCATTAAGGTCTAACATGGTTTAAGGCCCTGCTTCTGTGGCCCTCCCCACAGAGGCTCTCCGCGGTCACCTGGGCTCTCTTCTTGCCCACTGCCCCGAGACACATCCACCCCCAGCCAGAAGCAGTGTGGCCAGGCATCCAGCTCTAGCAAGGACCCCAGCCCAGCCCAGGGAAGCTGCTGCATGCCCTCGACCACCACTGTGCGGGTCCTAGGCCGCTGTCCACCTGTTAACCACAGCGCCTGGCCTCTCTCAGCCCCCATCAGAGTTGGGTGCAAAGCCAGCTCTGTGGTGTGGTCTGTACCTGTCAAACGCCCTCTCCTCCACGCCCCATATATGAAGTGTTGCAAGGTTGGCAACGCACGTAACCCAGGCTCAGGATTTCTGGCCAAGCGTGAAGAGAAGGGGTGGGGGGGGGGTCCCTCCTCAGGTGCAGAGGTTGAGCTCCGACCAGCATTCTGGGTGTCCACTCTTTGTCCCCCAGCAGAAGAAAGCCTGAGCCCTGAAGGAGGAGTCTCCTAGATGGACAGAACTGCCCCCCTGCCCAGGCCTGGAGGGGCAGTGGGGCCACCTGAGTGCCAGCTGGGGTAGGGGGTGGGCGGGACCTGGGGTGGGGCGGGCAGTGTATGCGGTGAGGGGCCAGCCTCGGTGATGGGCGTGAGGTGTTCACTCAGCTGTCTCTTGTCTTCTGTTTCTCTGGCTCCCCTCCCTCCCCCACTGCCCTGCTTTTGCCCCGGGTTTGGCCTCGGGCAGTGCCAACATACGGCCCTTACGGTAGGTTCCACTCTGTCTGTACGTCTGTCCTGCACGCCAGTCCTGTCACCAGCATGAGTCTCTCCCTAGCTCCTTCTCTGTGTCCCCGTCTCCTCCCACACAAGCACCCCTGGGTGCGGAGAGCGCCTACCAAGGGCTGCCCTCTGTAGAGCTTGCCTGCTTCATCCTGTCTCTCATTGTCCTGGAACATGCCCTGTGCATTCTGGGGGCACAGTGCTCGTTGATGGGGAATTGGGGCATTTGGTTCTGTTCTGTGGCAAAGAATGCCAAGGGGGAAAGGGCACGCGAATTTGGGTCTGAAGACTGGGGCCAGGGTGGGGCTCGCCCCTTAGGTCTCAGTTGGGGGCCTGGGCCATCTCTGCCCCCGCTTCCTCCCTGAGCCCTTGAGGACAGTATGTTAGGGAATTAGGAGGAAGAAATAAAGAACCCGCCTGCCAGTGCAGGAGACATAAGAGATGCAGATTCAATCCCTGGGTCAGGAAGATCCCCTGGAGAAGGAAATGGCCACTCACTCCAGTAATCTTGCCTGGTAAATCCCATGGACAGAGGAGCTTGGCGTGCTACAGTCCATGGGGTTGCCAAGAGTTGGACACAACTGAGCGATCAAGCACCTCAATGCAGGGTCGCCCCCCTCCAGAGCCAGTATGTCTGCTCTGCTGTGGGTCCAGGCCCCCGTCGGCCTGTTTGGGTGGAGCGGGCCCCTGGTCTCCTCTCCAGAGTGAAGGGGAGCATCCCACAGGCCTGGGCCCTCTCCCCCAACTCCCTGGGGTCCTTGGGCTCATGCCTGCAGCACCCCAGTCTCCACCCCAGCTCCCTTCCCCACTCCCAGACACCCCCCACTGCCCCCCGCCCTGTGGCTCTTGACTGTCTCCCTTAGGGGTGCCCTGCAGCCAAAGGAGCCGTTCCTTTGCTCATCCTTTCTCGTGTCCAGGACCCTGTTCTCTGTCCCAAGAGGGGTTGGTTAGATGACACACACTTGGGACCAGGGGCGGGGGCCTAGCTGCCTTGCACCCCGCTGCCCAGACCCCTCACCCTGCCTCCCGCCTCCTCCCCACAGGCCGCTGTGCCCCCATGAAGAGCATCTCCAGCAGCCTCAAGGAGACCATGAATCCTCACGACATTGTGCAGGACGCCATCCACAACTTCTCGCCTGCCTACCAGCAGTACACGCAGCAGTCCACCCTGGAGCCCGGGCCCACCTGGCGCGGGGGCGCCCACGGCCTCTCTCGCTCCCACAGCCTCAGCGGCGCCCGCGACAACGAGAAGACGCTCCTGCTCAGCTCCGACGATGAGTTCTAGGGGTGGCTGCTGCTGGCGGGGGGAAGGACTGGGCCCTTGGCCCCAGGGCAGGGTGTGCCCCGCCTCCGGCCTCACCTCCAGGCGGGGAGGCCGGCTGGCACAGCCTTGGCATCGCCCTTTAATTTATTGGACCAGAAACACTCACATATCGCTTCAAGAGGAACAGCCCGACGCCGCCATCTGCCCAGGGTACGGCCCAGGCTCACCCAGGAGCCTTCAGGAATATTTATACAAGGCCACGGCTCTACCGCCTGGACCACGGGGAGAGGATGGTGGGAGCAACTCCCCGTGCCCCTGCGGCTCGTCCTGTGAGGACCAGCTATGCCCAGGCCCCGACGCTTGTGTTGTGGACCAGCGGCTGACACCTTCTCAGCCCCTCACCCTTCTCCCCCAGATGTAAACCCCTCCCCCAAACACCGTGCAATACTCTCTCCCCTGGGCTCCCGCCTGCTCCCAACCCTGCCCCTCTGGTCCCATGCTAGATTAGCCTCACGTGGGTGGGAGGAGGAGGCACGGATGCTCTCTGCGGACCCTCCTCCCGACCCAGGCCTGCCTGGCATGCTGCAGGGATCAGAGCCAGACACCAAGAGCCATGGGTCCCACCTCGGAGGGCGCCTGGGCGTCCTCCGGGGCTGCCCCTTCTGCCTGCCTCACGCCCCTTCCCCTGGGCCTGCTGAGGAGCCAGCAGTCCACACTGCCCTCCCACGAGGGGTCCTTCTTGAGAGCGTATTGAGCAGAGCCCTTGCATCCCAGCTACTCAAAGGGTCAGGGGCTCCCAGCCCTCCTTCCTCTGCTGGATCCTCGTCTCTCCCTGGGGCTCCTCCCTCCTGTTTCACAGGGAGGGCCTGGTCTCTGCATTGCAGACCAGCTTCCAGAGGAGGAGCAGCGCAGGCGGGAGGGATGGGGCGTGCGGCGGGGAGCCAAGAGTTGGGGGACTCCTCTCTCTGGCCCCGTATCCACACAGGACCTGGTGTCCTGCCTCATCGGCCCCACAGCCCATCTCTTCTGTGCCTTAGTCACATATGAAAGCCCCCTACCCCGCCACTGCCCCTGCCCCTGGCTGTCAGTCTGGCCCAGACACTCCCTGGGGGGCTCCCTGTTAAGCTGCTGGCACTCAGTGGATCCTGTAGTGCAGGGCCAAGTACCCTTGGACAGGCCTCAGGGGTGGCCAGGACCACCAGTCCCCCTCCCTTCACCCACCTCCACGCCCACGTGCATGGAGCCTCCCAGGGCCGGAGCCCCCAGGCAGGCCGGGCTTCCACTGGCCACTGTCTTTGGAGGAGCCTCATGATAATGGGACACAATGCATGTTCATTCAGGCAGGAGTTCCTGTCACATGAAACCCAGAGAGCACGCGGGTGTGGGCTGCACCAGCCTGGAGGAGGGGAAGGGGAAGGGGGCCCGACCCTGAGGGACCTTGGCATCTCTCAACCTTTTGGCCACTCCTGGACTGAACCATGCCAAGGTCGGGCAGAGGGTTCCATCCCAGGAGTCTTCCCCGGCCTCTTTTGGCGACCAAGCCAGCACCGGGGTTGGGGGGCACAGAGGCCAGCTCGTGGGCCCCTGTTGGATGGGCCTGGCCAGCTGGTTCCAAGCTGTGCAGGAAGGCAGCGGGTAGGTGCGGGCTGTCCACGGAGAACCTCTGGGCTGCCCCTGTCATTTGCTTTCATGAATTTGAGTCTCCTTCCAGGCCAAAGTGGGCTGCTGACTCCCTGTCCCCCACCCCCGTCTTTGCCTGCTCTGGCCGCTGGCCGCTTGCAAGGTGGACGGGAGGTGCCCATGACAGGGAGCTAGCAGCCCTCAGGGAGATGGGGGCCGGGAACGCGTGCCCAACCACTCCACCCCTCCTTCCTAGGATGTGTAGCCTACCTTGTCTTTTTATTTTTTTTTTAATTTTTTTTTCCCGATCGAGTAGCTCTTTGTATATAAAAAATACTTGAAAAATTAATTGTATGATGTATGAGAAGACAGAGTCCCCTAGTTTTGTAGCTCGTGTATGACTGCCATGAGTTCCACCAGAAAGCCGCTCTATTTTGGTCTCTGTGACATTTTAAATGCGTGACAGAAGTGAGCAAATACAGTGAGAAAGAAATATATATATGAGATAATATAGATTGTATTGAAATCTCCTCTGCTGGTGGGTGAGATTTTTTTCCCCCCCCAGCTCCCGTGTATGTGTGTTTGGGGGTGGGTTTAGTGGTTGTGGGTTCAAAGGTGTCCTAGAAAACCCTCTTCTGTCTGGGTTGTAGGTATAAGTGATGGGGGGGGTCACATTGCCAGACTGAAATTGGGGTCCAAGTCCCCGTTGGACAGAGTGTCTCCCCCTCTTCTGGCCAGTGGGACATTGGTCACTAGGATCCACCCACCTCAACACCCAGCAGCGGGTTGATGCCTCATGCCAGCTTCAGTCAACCAGCTAAATGGCGTGCACCCTCCAGCAGCCCCATTCCTGCAGGTGTCTCCCTGGGGTTTAAAGAATTTCCTACGATCCTCATGCCTCCTAGTCTATCGCCATGCCTCCAGGAGCCCACCCTCCACCCTGGGACCCAGGGCAGGAGGCCTGGAGCAGGGCCTGCCCAGTAGTGGGCATGTGCCAGACACCTGGCACCTTCCTGCCACCGCTGCATGCCTTCTGTGGCCTGGCCCGGCTGACAGGGGCGCTCAGGAATGTGGCGTGGGCGGGGGAAATTCCCAGCCCGCCACCCTCCACTCAGTCCCCCGCACGCCTTCCTGCTCTCCTTTCTGCAGGCCTGGGCTCAGTGTCTCGGCATCAGGATCCTGGACCCCAGCCTGAGAGGGGAGAAGGGCCTGTGGGCCCACCCAGCCCGTGTGGTCTGGCCCTTTCCCAGCTTTCAGATCCTCCCCAGAAGCATCCTTCTAGCCCGGCCATCCCTCCATACCCAGCCACATGGAACTCCTCCTCCTGGCCATCAGGTGCTCTGGGGTAAGCGTTCACTCTGCCTGCGGAAGCTTACAGCCCCTGGCATCCCCAGTGTTTGCCACACATATAACCTTACACTTCTTGAGTTGTACAGATGGGTAAACTGAGGCTGCAAGCAGTGACATGAGACATTGAAGGTCATACAGCTAGAGAAAAACACACCCCAATTTCCCTGACCCCTGGACCACAGAACACTCCTTCCCACGGTGCCCCGGAAGCACTGGCAGATTGGATTAAATTAACAGGGAAGTCTGGCATGCTGAAGTCCGTGGGGTTGCAAAAAGTCAGACACTACTCAGTGACTGAACAACAGCAACAGCAGGGAGTTTGGGGCCTAGGTTGAGACCCAGGGTTGCATTCTAGGCCTGCAGGCTGGGGGTGAGGAAGTCACTTCTCTCTCTGCCTCCCTGTGCCTTTCCGGAACATGAGGAAAATATTTTTTATTTGGCTGTAGAAAGTCAGACCTCAATGTGAAAGTACAATTCCTCTTAAACTGGGGAATTTTCCTCTCTGGGTGGGACTGTTTATTTGCTGACGGGATGCCCAGGGAATTTAACCCTACATTTCGTTGTTCGCCTGGCTTTGCCTTCCCCAGGGAGGCTCCCTGGCTCCAGGCACCCAGATGGAAGGACAAAACCCTGTCTGGTTCCCACCTCCACCCTACATCCCCTTTCAACCCCACCAACCCACCCTACCCCAGCGCAAGCCCAGGTGCTAGAGTTAGTGATGGGTCACAGTTTCTTCATCTGCAAATTGGAGGAAACGCTCCCACCCAGCAGAGGGTTCTGCCTGGGACTGAAAGCAGAATCCATCTTGGGGCCCACATTCAGAACCCACCCCCGCAAAAAAAATAAAAAAAATCATAAACCAGGACACATACTTCTAAACTGTGGAAAAAGAGAACTTGACTTTATTCAGGAAGTCTACAAAATACAGAAGGCGGATAACTCGCTTACTGTAAGTCAGAAAAATAAATAAATTCTGGGGGCCGGGCACTTTTCTTTTAAAACACATTTTTTGGTTGTTTTGCTATCCGGCTTTCCCTAAATATAAGATAAAATGTGTTTTATTTGCAGATATAAAATATAAAGTCCAGCTCAGGACTGCACGCCACATTTCCCAGGCAGTGGGCGCTAGGCCTCAGGCTGGGGAGAATAACTTAGATTCGTGCAATAAATAAACAGCGCGAAGGGGCAGCTGTCTAACAGGGAAAGGGGAGGGGCTGGGGCCAGACTTCCCAGGAGAATAGCAGTCAATGGCAGTGACCCGCCCCCACCCAAAAGGATGGACAGGTCGGACCCTTCCCTTTTTAAGGACCCCTATCCCAGGGTTCAGAACAGTAGGATCTGTCTTCTCATCTCCCCACCTGCCTCTGTGGTCACTTCCTTTGTCCCCTTTCTCTTTGGCCAGCTCCCTAGGTTCAGGGAGAGCCCAGGACAGAGTCAGGCCAGCTCCTTCCCTCTCTTCCATCTGTATCACCTACTCTTTCCCTCTACTTCTCTTCACCTGATTCACAGAGAGCTACCACGGAGGCCCTTGCATCACCTTTTCAGGCCCCGACCACTGTCCCCCTGACCACGGCTGGAATCTCAGGGCAGCAGTGGAAAGACACGGTTCCAGCTTAACCGCTAAGCATATGTGGCCTTGGGCATTGTCAGGTCCGCTGGAGGCCTGTTTTCCCATCTGTGAATTGGGCTTCACTAGTTGATTTCTAATGAGTCTTCCAGCTCTGGAGGGCCAGGCATCCAGGCCCAAAGCAGAGGCAGGAACATCAACTTTCCAGCTGGACAATCCTACCAGAGGCATGCGGGGTCAAGTCTAGTTTTGTATCGTGGAGGGTGGGGACGGGCCGATGGCACGATCTGAGCAAACAGTTACAAAATGAGGGGTGGCCATCTTCCCTTCTATGGCCCTTCTCTAATCAGCTTTGTATCCCATCCTCCCAAACTAAGAAGGCTGACGTTTTTAGGAAACGCCAGACCTCGACCTCACCCGACTTCCTATCTCACCAAAGTTGCCCCTCCCCGGGGCCATTAGGTCCCAGTTTCAGAGATCGCACGAGGAAGACAGGATCTGGGGAGGGAACGTGTGTTCACCACGGGGGGAGCTGGTGGCTGCAGAGAAATGGCACTTAGAGACAGAGGCGGCGCTTAGGCACTTAGGGATGGCAGCTGGGGTCGGAGGGGCGTGGTTTGGGGAATGGGCGTGGGTGGAAAGAGCGGGTCTCAGCGAGCACTAGGAGCAGGCGGCGGGGGCGGGGCCGGGGGCGGGGCCCGGGCCGGAGGCGGGGCCCGGGCCAGGGGCGGGGCCCGGGCCGGGGCTCGGGGCCGACTTGACGATAGTGATGACGCTGGCCGGCGCCACCAGCGCCGCGGGCCCGCGGGCGGCGGCCACCGAGCGCGCGAAGCCCTGCAGCGCCTCGCACTTGCCGCGCAGCGCGTCGAGCTCCAAGCGCATGGCGGCGTTCTCGCGCGCCAGCTTGTCCACCTCGCGCTCCAGCTCCGACTTCTGCTTCTGCAGCTCCTCCTTCTGGCACACGCGCTTCACGCGGCAGCTGGCCGCGTAGCCGCGGTTCTTGAGTGTGCGGCGCCGCTGCTTGAGCCGCGTCACCTCCTCGGCCGAGAGCCCTCGCAGGTGCCGGTTCAGCTCGCGCACAGACAGCCCCATCAGCGCTTCGTCCGACAGGTGCGGCGTGTTTTCGCTCAGCTCACGCTTGATCTGCGGGCATGGGCGCGTGGGGAAACTGAGGCTCAGGGTCACACTCTACCCCGCGGGCCCTGAGCTCTGGACCCGGCGCGCAGCAGGTGCTGGGGTCGGCTTCCCCTCCACCGCTAGTGTTCCCCATTCCGCGCCAGGGACACTGAGCTGGTGGCTGGACTTGCTCCAAGACTCCGAAAGGGAGCAGGAATCCCCAAAGGGAAAACCGGGAGAGATCGGGATCTGGATACAAAAGGAGCCACCCTAGAGCTCAGTCCGGATTCTAACCCAGCGACTCGGCCTGGACTCAGCCAGAAAAACCCAAGAAAGCACCTTTAAAGTCCAACAGTTCCTTGGACGTTGTCCTCATGGGGAAGTAGGTCCAAAGAGGGAAGTGACCTGCCCTGGGGTACACAGCCTATGGCCAGAGCCCAGGCCTGCTGTTTCCCAGCCAGGCGGGGCCTGGAAAAGCCCATGAATGGCTTCATGAATGACTGATGTCTGCTGAGCCCCTCTTGGGGATTCTAGGAACTGAAGGGGAAGTTGGGATGGGAGCTCAGCCTGGGCAGGGAGGGAGGGGAGGACTGGAGACAATAAGGGCTGCCTTCTCACCTTCAGCGCTTTGCTGGATAAGGGATCCACAGACATGTTCGCAGAAGGTACCCTCTGGGCTAAGACCTAGCGGAGAGAGGAGACCAAGGTCAGTTTTTCTCCCACTTGGAATAAAATCCAAACACTACTATCTTCACATTCAAGGCCCCTGCTCTCTTAGAATTCATCTCATACCACTTTCCTTGGCCCCAGTGGTCCAGCTACAGTGGCCTCATTGAATGGTTCATTCCAGCCTCAGGGCCTTTGCACTTGTTGTTCTCTTTACTTTTCTCTTTCTTTTTATCTCCCCAAAGACTCTTCATCATTTAGATCTTTGCTCAGTACTACCTTTTCAGAGAGGCTAAAACTGGCTAAAACACCCCTTGTACCATATCACATAACCCCATTTACTAACCCCAAGGCTCCTCTCACACCAGGCCTGCCTCTATTCTGCCCTCCAGCCACAAGGAATTTCTTTCACTTCCTCTCACCGCATGCTTTCTTGCCTTTGGGTCACGCCAAACCTTGTGACACTTCTCCCACTCCCACTTATTTGGCAGACTCCTACTATTCAGCCTTCTGCCCTGAGCGTGGACATCTCTTCCTCCAGGAAGGCCTCCCAGACTCCTAGGACTTTTTCAGCACCGCCAACCCCAGCAGTTCTGCCCTATGTTGTCACGGTCTATTTCCTTGACTCCCCACCAGACAGGGACCTCCACAGCCAAGAACCAGGCTCAGACAGCTCTGGGTGTGAGGCTGCCAGCACAGGGGCTGGCAGGGAGCAGGCACTGGTGAGGTGTGGATTGGTGGTCTATGACACTGTCACCCAGCTTGTCAAGGTCTGAACCTCGTGCCAAGCCCAAACCCTGCTGAAGACTGTCGAGAGAAAAACCTCCTGGCCCTGCCTCCAATTCTTCCTCCTTTCTATCTGCTTCCGCAGATAGGGGTGGCACACAGATACCAGGAGGATGGGAGGGAGACGAAGGGATTCTGTCTTCATAACTGGCTCCCAGGGAGGGTATAGGAAACAAGGAAAGGAACAGTGGATTAAGGGTCGAGCCTGGTTTGAATCCCATCTCTGTTTTCTCCAGGCTGTGTGACTGTGGGCAAGCCACTCCTCCCCTCTGGGTCTCTACTTTCCCGTCTGTAGGTTGGGAACAATACCTGTCTCATAGGGTTTTGATGGAACCAAATGATACAAACGGGAGGTCAGCGAGCACCTGGGGGGTTATTAGAATTGCTGAGTCTGTCCAGGAGGGGTTGCTGCTGCTGCTGCTGCTAAGTCGCTTCAGTCGTGTCCAACTCTGTGCAACCCCATAGACGGCAGCCCACCAGGCTCCCCTGTCCCTGGGATTCTCCAGGCAAGAATACTGGAGTGGGTTGCCATTTCCTTCTCCAATGCATGAAAGTGCCTGTAGCAATTCCTGGGACATCGCTTTGACTTGGCGTCTTCTGGCTGGCCAGGGTCACACAGGAAAGGCTCTTACAGACTGTCTAGTCCCTGCCTCCTCACTTCACCCAAGGGGAGGTGGAGACCAGAGAGGGGCCCCTCTTGCCTGAAGTCACACAGCAGGTGAATGGCTGCCTTCTCCTAAATCAGGAGGTATTCTGAACACCTGTAAAGGTCCCAGGACTGAATCCTGATTGCCTTCACACCATCAGCACCCCAGTTCTCCCAACAACCCTGTGAGGTAATGGCCAGAGAAGTCAATAGAGTAGTCCAGGGTCACACAGCTAACAGTGGATAAAGCCTGGGTCTGGGGCCGCATGGAACCACATGTCTCCTCGCAGTGAGGTCCTCACAGGGCATCCTCTCTGGGCCCTGTTTCTCCACCCCTGTAAAGAGGACTTGCCTGGCTCCAAGGCTACCCAGCTCTGATGTGCCAGGATCTATGTTGGGTCTGCAAGTGTCACACAGATATCCAGGCCTCCTGGCTGCCTGTTTAGGGGGCTGGGGTGTTACGTGATGCCCAGGCAGTCTGGGCTACACAGAGAGCCTGATGGGAGAGGTGATCTAAGAGCCCGCTAGTTGCTGAGCAATATGTGGCGGGTGACCGATGCAGAACTCTGGAGGCATGGCCCCTAGGACAAGGCATTTTTCCTCTCTGGACCTTGGTTTCCTCACAAAGGGGACAATCATCATAGTGTTCGTGGGTAAAAACAAGAGGCTTAGAAAGATCAGAAGTGGCAAATGCTTGGTTTATCTCCCCACATTCCTCCCTCTACTCCTAACACGGACATCAATAATCAATTACCGCACTTTTTCTCACTGAGGTTGGACACAGCTCCTGAATCCTCCTCAACACAGCCCTCCAGAATAGGCCCAAGAGGAAACTGCTGGCCATCCCCTATACTAGATAATGGCTGAAGGTCCCATCCTCTCTGTTGGCTGTGGTTCTAGGAACTTTGGGACCCCAGGGAGGCTTTGAACCTGTTCTTGCCTCCTGTCCTCTTTCTCCTCCTGTCCTAGCCTCAGCCCCTCAAGCACATGCTACATGTCAGCTGAGGCACCCATGTTTGCCCAGGAACATCCTAGCTCAGCAGAGCCAGGCAGTCACAGAGGGAAAGTCACAAGAAGGTCACACCTCAGACTTTCAGCCCTCCAGCTTCAGACCAGGTGCTGCTGGGCTGTCAACCAAGGGGCTGGGGTCCTCCACCAGGCAGCCTTGGCCAGTCTGTTAGACCCTGGACTTGAGGCAGCAGCTGATCCAACCTCCTGGTCCTGCAACTGAAGCAACCAGGCGGCTGTTTGGTGGCAGTGGTGGATTGGAACCCTGGAGTCCCCAGCTCAGGGCTCTTCTTCAAAGCGAGCCACTGTCCTCCTCTCTCTGAAGGGGAAGAGTCGGATACGACTACGCAACCGGACTGAAGACTCCCCATGCCCCCATCCCTGCTTCTTCCCTTCCTGAGGCCAGCAGCGCTGACCTCCAGGGTCTGCAGGTTCCTAACATTCTCTGGAGGCGTGGCTTGGGGACTGACAGCCGCATTGCCCAGTCAGCAGCCACGCCCCTGGCCCCCTAGTACACTCAGAGGCATCCTGGAGACGGCCCACCCGCTGGCATGGGCTCCTCTGGCTGCTGAGCCATTTTGCTTCCTCTGTGAGGACAGAAGGAAAAAATGTGTTTTCCTGGGCCTTGGCAGCCAGCACTGGTGGAGCCTCCTCCCTGCTGGAAGGGGAGCAGAGCTGGGAGAACCCAGCACCACAGGGAAGAGGAGCCTGGGGGTCTGGCACCCACTAACACTTGCTGTGTGACTTCAGGTACACCACTCCCTCTCTCTGGGCCCAACATGCCAAACCACCAAGCCTAAGGTACCTCCTAGCACTGACAATGTCAAAAGTTTAGAGAGTCAGATTCTGGCCTGGAATGGAACTCCAAGACCACCAGCAGAGTAGAGGCCCTGGAGCAAGGGAAGGGAAATCAGGGAAGACTTCCTGGGGGCAGGGGCCTGAGAACACAAACTCAGAGACTGTCAGCCTTGACTCTCCCTCTGCTCCATGCCTAGCCCTTAAGCATTTCCTCTTTCAGCTGCACCAAGACCAAAACACCTGCTCTCTGGCGTCCAGTCTGCCTCCACCTCTGACCCCACCAGCTCTCCTCTCTGTCAGAGGGATCATTACTGACACAAACCTACAAACCTGACCATGTTCGGCCCATTTCAAAACCCTATGATGCCAGCCTCCCCTCTAGCCCATGTGGTAGGCCCTTCTGGCCACCACCACGTTCTCTCCCCACGTTCTTCCAGGATCCCTGTGCTGACAACAAACGAACTCTTACCATCCCCACACATTCCCCAAAGGCACCCACAGGGTGCGTGTGTGTAAGAGATGTCACTTGAGCCCTGCAGGATCTGCTTGCTTTGGAGAAACTGCTTCAAGAATCTTACAACCCGTGCCCAGGAGTTCTTGTTCGCCTGGGGTTCCCAGGCCTTTTTCTCTAGGTGTTGTGGAGTTTTACCAGGACACTGACCCAGGGCTCATTCATTCATTCAATCAGCAAACACCCAAGAAGCACCTACCCTGTAGGTCCCAGGCTTGGTGCTGCACCCTGAAGGACCAAAGTTGAATCAAAGCCCCTGCCCTTGAGGTCTTCACAGATGATTATCACTTGATCTGACATTCTGGCTGACTGTCACCTCCCCAGGGAAGCCTTCCTTGATTGCCCTGGCTAAGTCAGAACTGTTATTACTTTTGTAATCACAGTGACTTCCTCCTCATACCATCTATCTCAGCTGTGGTTTTGCATTTAGTTTAGTGGCTCTTTCCCCGACTTTGTTTTCCTTCCTTGACTGTAAGCTCCCAGAGGGCAGCTCTGGATCTGATTTGTTCACTATCTTATCTCTAGCATCTGGTCCTTGGTGGGCTCCATGGCAACGCAGGCTAAAAGTATTAGGACTAAGGGAGGCACAGGGGCCAAGGGAGCCCTCACTGGGTCCTGGGCCCTACTGAAGGTCCACGGGTGATTCAGTGGGAGGTTAAACCTTTTGGTACTAGCTTTCCATCTATGACTGAGTCAATCCGCCACTTCCTCCTGTTCCCTGCTCCCTAGCCCTGCTCAGGGATGTTTCCTGCCCAGTTTTGAAGATCGGCCTGCCTGATTCCTGTGCTCCTGGTGGCTACCTCCCTTACATATTCCACATATTCCTGGACAACCCTGGCCTCCGCCTGGGGCTGTTGGCTCTGTTTTCTCTTGCATGGTTCCCCTGGAAATTAAGCTGTATGTGGAGGCTGTCACACCTCCCCCAGCCCACTGCCCTTTTACCACCTTGAATGTTGCCTAGTTGCTGCTACAGATGGGGACCCAGAAGTTACCAGCTGTGGTAGCAGCTCAGAGATTCAAAGTTAAAAGATTATCTGGTCCAGCTCAATGCCCTCCCCCCTGACACCCCATGATCCTGTAGCTCTGTGGGAGGGAGGAAGAGAGGGCAGAATAGGACCAAGGAAGCCCTAAGCCCCAGCTCAGCCCTCAACATCCCTCAGCAGGGCACTGATGGAGGAGCCAGACAGGGTGAGGCAGTGGTGGGAGGGCCCAGCCCTCTCACAGTAACCCCTCCCGCACCAAGACAAGTAGTCCCACTGCCTGTTAACCAAGCCTGGCCCAAGTCCTCAACTAGCTCCTCAAGTCCAGTCATCAATAGCTCTGTCTGATTAGTGCCACTTGTGAACTGAAACCACCAGAAGGGCAGAAACGAGCTCCACCCCAACCTTGGGTTCTCACCCTTCCTGATCCAGCAGGTACAGCCATTAGAACCCAGACCAGCCAGAGGAGTAGCCACCAGAGAAAGGAAGCCTGGTATCCCTTCCTACCTCCAACCTTTGCCGTGTTCCCGGCCCCCCATACTACCCCCACCCCCTCACCCCCGCCCTTCCTGTTTCTTCTGTGACTGAGGGGCTGGGTAGCCCCCTGGATGAAGAAGAGTCGGAGGGGAGAGTCTGTCTTCCCCAGGCAGTCAGAAAACCTGGGGACAAGGACCTGAACACCAGCCTACTTTGTTGCCAGACCCACCGGGGTGATGGAGCCAGGGGTGGCCCCTTCACCTCGTTCCCCGGGGAAGCCCGGTGGGATCTTTGATATTTTGCCCCACCCCGTAGCTGAAGGCACCGCAGTCACGTGGCTGCGGTCCTGGGAAACTCCGGGGAGAGCAAGGGCCTGGCGGCCACCGGCTGGTGGGAAAGGGACAACCCGGGAGAGAATTCCCAGACCCTTGTGACTATGGACTGGGCCATTTCTTTCGCTTCTTCTTTTATTCCTGTGGTCACGCTCTTTCGGAGGTACGGTCCGCTGGTTATACAGGCCCCGCCTGGGAGCGTTCGGACACACACACACACACACACACACACACACACACACACACACACACACACACACTCTCACATTCCCCAAGGTACGCGGCGCAAGCACGCACCGGGCAGGATACCCAGGACGCTGGCCAGGGAACACACACGCACTCCCGCCCGCCCTCGGACGTAAACAAACCGCGCACGCTCGGCCTGCGGGCACCGGTCCAGGGACTGTTCTCACCGAGTCACGTACTTGCACACACCGCCCCCGGCCCCGCCTGGGCGGACGCTGACGCTCGCCAGCCCGCGCTGCCCCTTCCTGCCCGACTTCACCGCCTCTCGGCCCGCGCCCCCAAAAGGGGCCCATTAACCCCGCACCCCGCCAAGTTCGTTTCGGCCGCGTCTCGGTCCCACAGGACCTCCGCCGCTTCCCCCCCACCCCACCCCCACCTCGACACCCTCCCAAGCCAGCAGTCCGGGCGAGGGATCCACGGTGGCACCGACTGAGTCGGGCCCGGCGCCCCGGCCCAGGCATGTTCCAGGAGCGCGGAGACCCTGCCACCCCCTGGCCCTGCGCGCTCGTCCCGCGACCCTCACCCGCCTCTCGTCTTGCTTCGCCTGGCGTCCCTGGCACGCACGGGGTCCCGCTGCCGTCTGAGCTGCTCTCCTCTGCCCACGCCTCGGTCAGCCTCCCCCTCCGGTCCCGACCGCGGGTCGCTCAGAGCCCGGATCGCCGGAGCGATGCGCCGAGTTTTGTTGTGGGGCGGGCAGCGCTGGGGGCCGCGCCGAGTTGTAAGGCGAGCTTCCCGGAATTACTCACTCACAGGATTCCTTTCATTCATAAAAACCCAGTCATACGGTGACGTCACCGCCCCGGCCGCCCCCCGGCCCCAGAGCGGCCTCCCGGCTCCCCAGCCCCGCCCCTGGCCGGCTCCGCCCCAGATAGGCCCCGCCCCGGCCCCGGCCCCGCCCCCCGGGATTCTCAATCCCGGTTAGAGCGCTGACTGCGGGCGTTCACGCGACATCTCACCGGAGCCACGCGGGTGAAGGTGTCATTTGTCTCATTTTACAGTCCACAGTCGTGGGTCTCTTCTCCTTTCGACCTACACCCTCTACCTCGATGATCTCATCCAGTCTCGTGGTTTTAAATGCCATCTGTAGGCTCAGGAGCTCCAGATTTTGTATTTCCAGAGGGAACGGCTTCTCTTTGAGTTCCAGACTGTATCCAACTGCCCACTCAACGGCTCCACGTGGGTACCAGATGGGGCCTCCATGCCCTGCACGGCCAAGATCCTACTCCTGAGCGTCAACCCTAGCTCAGCAACATACACACCCAGTCTCTCCATCTCAGCTGTTCAAACCCAGACCTCGGAGCCTTTCTCCGTACCTCTCCTTTCTCCTCACTTCATGAGTCACTGGCTCTACCTCCAACACCATCCTGCAGCTGACCACTTCTGGCCACCCCCAGTTCTGCCACCTGGTCCAGGGACCATCAACTCAGCTGGACCACGGCCACAGCCTCCTGATAACTTCCTCATTTTATCCCTAAAGGCTGTCTTCACACACCAGACAATATTCTCCTTGTAACAAAGATCAGCTTGTTTAACACTCTCCCACCCTTTGGCTTAACACTCTCAAAGATTTTCCTACGCATTTAGAATAAACTATACTCCTCCCTTTGGTCTACAGGGTCCTAAGCCATCTGGTCTCCGCCCAGCCTCACCTCTGTCACTCTCGTCTCACCCCGCTACTCTTCAGTCACACTGTCCTTTTTATTGTTCATTTAACCCACCAAGCTCATTCCTGCCACAAGTCCTTTGCACTTGCTGTTTCCTCTTCTGTTCACTGCCTGGCTCTTTCTCATCTTTCAGGTCAGCTCAAATGTCATGGCCTTAGAGAGGTCTTTCCTGATGGCTCTGGCTAAAGGAGCCACCATCTCTGAAATTTGGTTTTTATATTAGCTTAATATCTCCATATTAATATTAGCTTAATATATGCTGATAAGGGTCCATCTAGTCAAAGCTATGGTTTTTCCAGTAGTCATGTATGGATGTGAGAGTTGGACCATAAAGAAGTCTGAGCACCAAAAAATCGATGCTTTTGAACTGTGGTGTTGGAAAAGACTCTTGAGAGCCCCTTGGAGGGCAAGGAGATCAAACCAGTCAGTCCTAAAGGAAATCAACCCTGTATTCATTGGCAGGACAGATGCTGAAGCTCCAGTACTTTGGCCACTTGATGCAAAGAGTCGACTCATTAGAAAAGACCCTGATGCTGAGGAAGTTTGAGGGCAGGAGGGGAAGGGGATGACAGAGGATGAGATGGTTGAATGGCACCATCGACTCAATGGACATGAGTCTGAGCAAACTCTGGGTGATAGTGCAGGACAGGGAAGCCTGGCGTGATGCAGTTCATGGGCTCACCGAGAGTTGGACATGACCTAGCGACTGAACAACAAATATCTCCATAGGTTATTATCTTGCTTACATATTTGCTTATTATAACCAAAATGCAAGTTTCATGAAGGTAGAAACTTGTCTATCTTCCTGACTACTGCAGATCTTTTGCCTAGAGCAGTGCTCGGCACATAAGCAAGCCCTTATGTGTAAATACTTGTTTGAGGAAATACTTGTTGAGGAAATAAATGAGTGAAGGCTCAGAGAGGTCAAGTGACTTTCCAAAGTCACCCAGCCAGGAAGTATAAGAACTGGAGTTTGAATCCAGACCTAATTCCTGGTCTAGACATTTGGGATTCTGCCCAACTGGGTGAGGCCCAGTATTAATGTAGGGGATGTGTTCAGGGCCTATATTCAGGGATGAATACATTCAGGGATGTATTCAACCACCCCAAAAGAGGTGGCTTTGGGGGCAAAATAGGGGAGTGTCCCAGTTCCTTCTTTTCCTTTGCTCATGGTGTTTCCATTGCCTGAAGTGCCTGCTGTCGCTCCAGGAGCCATCGGTTCTATGAAACGAACATCACAGCACCTACATTATTTTACTGAGAAGGACCAAGGACCTTCCCAACTAGGAGGTCTTTCTGTGGTCACCAGCAAGGCTCCCCCTTCCCTTGATCTCAGAGCTCTTGCTTTGCTTTCTCACTATGAGCGTTGGTCCACCTGGGATTGTGACAGCTATCCCTTACCTCCCAAAGGCCTGGATTTCATATGCAAGTTGGCCCACTAGCTTCCCAAGTGACCAAATGTTGCAGCAGCTATGTCTGGCAAAGTATTCCCCTCAAAAATTGTCCCTTGCCTTATATCTACATAGCTAAGAGAGCCACTCACATTACCTCTTGGAGTACCAACGTTCTCAGTTTTAGAAACAGCACAATTGTGATTTTCCTTTTTTTCTACCCTCCATTTTCAATGAGTTTTCAAAAGCTGAGGCCATAGTAGGTGTTTGACTAATGAATGAACCCCCAGTGGATCTGCACAACACTCCTAGACAGCATGAAGCCTACTTCTCCCATCTCCTGCCTGCCTGCATTAGGGGGTCAGAGCTTCAGGAGCCACCCAGCAGGGACTGCTCCCTGCAAATGTGGCTCCCTCTCTGGTCAAGGTCAAGGGACATGGTGCAATGTCATATTTAAAAGTGGGAGCTCTCTGGCTTGAAGCGGTTCCTAACGGCTAAATTTGGGACAATTTGAGCATCAGAAGAAATAACAGTAAACACGGGTTATGACCTGCTGAATAAGAGAAGAATCCATGAGTCCATATAATATGAATAAATAAATAAAGAGAAGAGAAAGCTCCACCTTCAAGTAAAAAGAAAGATAGGGACTTCCCTGGTGGTCCAGTGGCTAAGACTCCACACTCTCAATGCTGGGGCCCATGTTTGATCCCTGGTCAGGGAACTAGAGCCTGCATACATGCTGCAACTACGAGTTCACATGCCACAACTTAGAAAAATCCTATATGCTTCAACTTAAACCCAGCGTAGCCAAACAAAGACATAAACAAAATATTAAAAAGCAAAACACTGGCGTGTGTTCAGAGGTAAGGGGCATCTGTCTGCAATTTACTCTCAAATGGAGTGGGAGGGTGGATTATAGATAAAATGTGATAAAATATTAACAACTGAGGAATCTGGGTGAAGAGCCTATAGAAATTAGATATTGTTCCTGCAATGTTTGTTTTAATTAAAAAAGTAGGATTTTGTTTCTTTGCTTGTTCTAAGTAGAGGCTCTCAAGTCAGCTTATGAAACTCAAATCCCAGCCTCACACCCCACCCCCCACCAACTGAGTGACTTAACCACTCTCTGCCTCCTTTATAAATTGGATTCGCTGTTGATAATAGTGCCTGCTCTGTGGCTTATAAAACTATTTATCGGGTTCACACTGAGAAACACTGAGCGCAGTGCCTAGTACTCAGTAAGAGATCAGTAAATAAATACTGGGTTAGAGAGAGATGAATCCTCTGGAGTCCCCTAGGACACTCCCTCTGAAAAACTGCTTCTCCCCCAGGTGAGTGACGCAAAGCCAGTGGGGACCTCACCCTGCCCGGAGACCCCTCCTCCTGTCAACAGGAAGGAGCCTTGTGGCTTGTGCCTAGAGAGGGAGCGGCCCTTTGCCAGCAAAGTCCAGCAGACCTCCAACCAGCCCAGCTGGTCTCGGCTCACCTGCCTGGCCCCAAAACACCAAACGGCACTGCAGCAGGTCCCGGCGGGGCCCTGGCCCACGGTGGGTGCTGTGCCTAATAGCGGTTGCTCAGTAACCAAATTTGACCCAAGCCAGGGGCTGCAGCTCGGAACCCACCCCTGGCTGCCCCCAGAGTGGGGTATTCCTTCCTCCCAGCCTCAGTCGTTCCCACCTGCAAAGTGAGAGTGTAGAATCAGGTCAGTGGTTTTTCAACAACCTCAAACCACAGTGAAATTTCTTCAAATGAAACTTAACTCTGCAGTGTACTCTGCCTTATAAACCATCAGAAGCCAGGCTGCCATGGAGGAGACCCAGGCTGGCTTTAAGTTTTCCCTCTTTGGGTGTTTTCTGGAGACCCTTCTCGCCCTGAGATTTGATTTCCAGGCCCCCATGAGCTCCTGACCCTGGACCCTCGGGCCTTCCCTTCCTTGATTTGCAGGGTGGCTCCATCAGTTGGGCCAGGTCCCACATTTCCCACAGATCCCTCTACCTGGTGGGAGTGATCATCAGAGGCATCCCTTTCAGCTCCTTCAGGCACCTTATCTTGTCCCAGCTCCTCCACCCATCACATATACCATGTGTACGAGTATGTATGCTCAGTCACATCCAACTCTTTGTGACTGTAGCCCACCAGGCTCCTCTGTCCATGGAATTATCCTGGCAAGAATATTGGAGTGGATTGCCATTTCTTCCTCCAGAGGGTCTTCCTGACCTAGGGATCAAACCTAAGTCTCCTGCATCTTCTGCATTGGCAGGCAGATTCTTTACCACTGAGCCACCTGGGAAGCCCCTCAGATGCCTTGTACCAGTTTCTTACTACTGCTTATCCCTTCTTTTTCTTCTTCTTTTTAAAATATTTATTTATTTGGCTGTGCCGGGTCTTAGTTGTGGCATTTGGGATCTAGTTCTGAACTGGGAACTAGTTTCCTGACCAGGGATTGAACTCCGGGCCCCCTGCATTGAGAGTGTGCAGTCTAAGCCACTGGACCACCGGGGAAGTCCCACTGCTTATTACTTCTGACTCTACTTATGTCTATTATGTTTATGAGATGCCTCCTTTGAGCCAGACACTGCACTAAATGCCTAAGACCTATTTACATGATATATATTTTCCCATAGCATATCTCTTCTTCTACTGCTAAACAAACCAATCATCAAAAAAATTATCTGTACTTTTATCACATCTTAGTGTCTTCATAACTTCAATGTCTCCTTCTTACAGTATCCTTCTCCAATGAGGTGGAATGTGGCACAGAAATGATCAACCCCATCAGGTTTATGGGTTCACCAAATGCCTTGGGAGTCTGTCCCCCCATTGCTGGGTGTGGTGTGCCTGATCCCCTTAACCCCCTCTCCCCATCTTAGAAGTTAGGTATTATCATCACTATGTTGCAGGTGAGGAAATTGAAACCCAGAGAGGTGAGGAAACTTGCCCACTATCACACAGCTAGTCCCTGGCAAGAGGAGAACTTGAACTCAGGTTGATCTGACTCAGGGGCCACACTCTCTGCCGCTGCCCCTGTCAGGAAAAACCCTGGGCTTTGCTGGAGAGAAATGAGCTGTTTCACGTGGGCCACTCCTCGTGTGGGAGAAATCCTCCCCCTTTTCCCCTCCTACTTTTAAATCATAAGAAAGCTAGGCCGGGTTGGGGGAGGCCTGACAGATGGTGTCCCTACACTGGGCTGCTGTCTGCAGGGGTCCTGGGTCTGGGCAACAGATTGTCTGTGTGTGCTTAGTCGCTCAGTCATGTCCGGCTCTTTGCAAACCCATGGACCCCCACTAGGCTGCTCTGTCCATGGAGATTCTCCAGGCAAGAATACTGAAGTGGGTTGCCATGCTCTCCTCCAGGGGATCTTCCCAACCCAGGGATTGAACCTAGGTCTCCCACACTGCAGGCGGATTCTTTACCCTCTGAGATACCGGGAAAGCCAACAAAGGGAAAAATGAATTTGAACAAATCCAGATAATCATAATAGCTATTGTTGTCCTGTTTATGAGACATTTCCTCTGTGGATCTTTTATCTCACAAAACGCTATGAGGTGTCTTTCTTGTCCCCACTGTGTAGACGAGGAAACTGAGGCTTAGAGAGGCAATGCCACTTGCTCAGAACATGCCAGTGAATAAAGGCTCTCCCCACCTCTGTGAATATGAGCATTTCAGTGCCACTTTACCAGCACAGGGTATTCTCATTTTTTAAGTTCTGCTAGATACCCTGGAGTATGAAATCAAGAGGGCCTCAGGAAGCATCACTACGGACAAAGCTAGTGGAGGTGATGGAATTCATGTTGAGCTATTTCAAATCCCAGAAGATGATGCTGTTACAGTGCTGCACTCAATATGCCAGCAAATTTGGAAAACTCAGCAGTGGCCACAGGACTGGAAAAGGTCAGTTTTCATTCCAATCCCAAAGAAAGGCAATGCCAAAGAATCTTCAAACTACCACACAATGGCACTCATCTCACACACTACCAAAGTAATGCTCAGAATTCTTCAAGCAAAGCTGCAACAGTTTGTGAACCAAGAACTTCCATATATTCAAGCTAGATTTAGAAAAGGCAGAGGAACCAGAGATCAAATTACCGACATCCTTGGATCATCGAAAAAGCAAAAGAGTTCCAGAAAAACATCTACTTCTGCTTTACTGACTACACTAAAGCCTCTGACTGTGTGGATCACAACAAACTGGAAAATTCTTCAAGTTTTTGCCTCCTGATCTGCCTCCTGAGAAATCTGTATGCAGGTCAAGAAGCAACAGTTAGAACTGGACATGGAACAACGGACTGGTTCCAAATTGGGAAAGGAGTATGTCAAGGCTGTATATTGTCACCCTGCTTATTTAACTTATATGCAGAGTACATCATTCAAAATGCTGGGCTGGATAAAGGACAGGCTGGAATCAAGATTGCAGGGAGAAATATCAATAATCTCAGATATGCAGATAACACCACTCTTAAGGCAGAAAGCGAAGAGGAAATAAAGAGTCTGTTGATGAAAGTGAAAGAGGAGAATAAAAAAGTTGGCTTAAAACTCAACATTCAAAAGCTGAAGATCATGGCATCCGGTCCCATCACTTCATGGCAGATAGATGGGGAAACAGCTATCTGTTTCACAGACTATTTTCTTGGGCTCCAAAATCACTGCAGATGGTGACTGCAGCCATGAAATTAAAAGACGTTCGCTCCTTGGGAGAAAAGCTATGACCAACCTAGACAGCGTATTAAAAAGCAGAGACGTTACTTTGCCAACAAAATCTGTCTAGTCAAAGCTATGGTTTTTCCAGTAGTCATGTATGAATGTGAGAGTTGGACCATAAAGAAAGCTGAGCACCGAAGAACTGATGCTTTTGAACTGTGGTGTTGGAGAAGACTCTTTGAGAGTCCCTTGGACTGCAAGGAGATCCTAAATGAAATCAGTCCTGAATATTCATTGGAAGGACTGATGCTGAAGCTGAAGCTCCAATACTTTGGCCACCTGATGAAAAGAACTGACTCACTGGAAAAGACTCTAATGCTGGGAAAGATTGAAGGCAGGAGGAGAAGGGGATGACAGAGGATGAGATGGTTGGATGGCATCAGTGACTTGATGGATGTAAGTTTGAACAAGCTCCCTGAATTGGTGATGGACAGGGAAACCTGGCGTGCTGCAGTCCATGGGGGTCTCAAAGAGTTGGACACGACTGAGCGACTGAACTGAACTGAATTTTCTAGGCAAATGACATTGTCTTATTTAAATTTACATTTCTCTGAATATGAATAAGCTTGGCTACATTCTTTTAGTCATCAGTTGGGTTTCTTCTCTGTGAACTGTCTATTCATGTACTTTGTAAACTTTTGGGCCCTCTCCCTCCCTCCATCATATTTTCCCTCTAAAACCTTTTTCCCCTAACAGCTTCAATATACTTGCAAATTTGCCACTAGCAGTCTGAGTCCCCTCCATGCCCAGAGCTTGTAAACCCATAATCCTGGGCACCTCCAGTTTGTCTTCTGCCCTCTAACCCTAACCCTAACCCTGACCCTAACCCTGCACCCCAGCTGCTCTGGGCTTTGGAGAGAATCAACCACCGTGAACACCCACAACAACAAAAGTCTGCTTTAAGCTCATTCTCCAGACACAACCAGGTGCCTGGGGGCCCTAATCACCCCTCTCCCTTCTCCAATCCCCCCTCATCCTTGCCCCCACTGAGGGGGGCAGGGCCCCCCCCCGAGGCCAGACTCAGCTCCCTGCACTGTCTGTCTCCTCCCTCCCTCCCTGTCCCAGTACAAGCTGTCCCTCCTCCAGCCCCAAAGCCACCTTTTTCCTTTCTGGAGGCTCATGCCCACCCTCTCGCTCCTGTCTTCTCTCTCAGCCCTGACATCCACCCCACCGTCACTTGTCTGCCACCCCAGCTCTACCATTGCCTTTTCTTCCCTCTTATGGCCAAAAGTGAAGTCGCTCAGTTGTGTCCGACTCTTTTCGACCCCATGGACTGGGGCCTGCCAGGATCCTCTGTCCATGGGATTTTCCAGACAAGAATACTGGAGTGAGTTGCCATTTCCTTCTCCAGGGGATCTTCCCAACCCAGGGATCGAACCCAGGTCTCCCACATTGTAGGCAGACACTTTACCATCTGAGCCACCAAGGAAGTCAAACCCTTATGACCAAATCCTTGAGTTATCTTCATTCATTCCCTCTGAGCCCTCCCTTCCTTGCCCCTCCCAGCCTGACTCCTGCCCCCACAGTCCTCTGAAGGGACCCTTGTTGAGGTCCCCACAACCTCTTTTGTTGCTAAATCCCAGGGTCCATTTTCCATCCTAATCTCTCTCATCTTTCGGCAGCTCTGGACCTTGCTGCTCTCTCCTCTCCTCCTTTGGATGCACTCTGCCCCCTGCATTCCAAGGTGTGGGTTTCCCTCCTCCTTTTTCAGTCTGCATCCCTGGTTCCTCTCAACCTCTCAGTGATCAGTGATGCCTGTGTCTCTTCTCCCAGGGGAATCTTATTCCTTTTCAGAAGTTCAGGTGGCATCTGACACTGATGACTCCCAAATCTCTCAGCGGCTAGCCTCTTGTTTCTCAGGGGCCAGATCTGCTTAAACATCTGCACAGTAGGTGTGGATTCCCCCCTGCCCTCCTCTCTCCCCGAACAGCCAGCGCCCACAGTCACAAGGCCAATCACTGTCCCCCTTCCATTCCAAGTGCACCCCCTGTATTTCTCAAACTGTCTAGTGATACCACCTTCCGCTCAGTCACCCTAGAGAGGAACCAGGCCACCATGCCTGTCTCCTCCCCTTCCTTCCCTCCCACAGCTAACCCATCACCAGGTCCCTGTGATGTTCTCTCATCTCCTTAGTGCCCGCCTCTGTCTTCACTCTCTTCCCTCATCTGTGGCCTCAGTTCAAGTCATAGCAACTCTCTTCCTGGACGTTGGCAACAGCCTCCTGCCTGGTCTCCTTGCCTCTAGCACCTTCTAAACCCGCCTCCACATGGAATATTAAAACCTAAGTTTGATTAGGACACTCCTGTGCTCAGAAGCTTCCATGGCTCCCCACTGCCTTCAGAACAAAGTTCAGACTCTTTCCACAGATCTTCTAGGTCTGGTCTCTTGCCTCCCTTACCCGCTCAGCTCTCACCACCCTCTCTGAGCTCTCCTGTACCCCCACACTTCAGCTCTTGCAGACCCCTCAACAGGAAACTCCCTCCCCAGTTTCAGCTTGTCTTTCAATATCCAGCCCACAGGTCTCCCCACTTTCTTCATCGAGCTTCCAGAATGACCCCCAGGTGGACTCAGGCTCCTGTCCTCACAAAAGGGATGGCTGCCCACACCTCTCTCTGTGATGGCACATTTCCCTCCAAGTTGGTGTTCTGTGTTTTTTGGTGGGGGGAGGGCCGCACCATCGTACAAAGTTGGACACGACTGAAGTGACTCAGCAGCAGCAGCAGCAGCACCTTGTGGAATGTGGGAAACTTCTGCCTCAAGGCCTTTGCTCTTGCTGTTCCCTCCATCTAGAACATTCTGTCCTGGGTTATTACAGGGCTTGCTCCCTCATCTCATTCAGGGTTTTTTTTTTACACATTCATTTATTTGGCATTATTTACTTGGACATGAGTTTAAGCAAGCTCCGGGAGTTTGTGATGGACAGGGAAGCCTGGCATGCTGCAGTCCATGGGGTTACAAAGAGTCAGACACGACTGAGCGACTGAACTGAACTATTTGGCCGCACTCAGGTCTTAGTTGAGGCATGCAGGATCTAGTTCCCTGACCAGGGATCGAACCCAGGTCCCTTGCATAGGGAACGTTGAGTCTTAATCACCGGACCACCACGGAAATCCCTCCCTCGGGCTTTTATTTAAATGTTTCCTTTCTCAATCAGGCCTTCCCTAGCCACTCTTCTAAAACTCTAATCCTCTCTGTCTCCCCTCCTTGCTTTTACCCCATAGCATTTGTCACCCTCTAACACACTGTATTTTTTCCCAACTCATTAATTATAAAAATGTTCTAACACACAGAAAATGGAAGGAAAAGTACAAAGGCACTCAAGTACAAACCCCAGATTCAATGCACTAGGTTTTTGGAAAGATGCTAATATCATGACACTTCACCCAAAGATTTTGGCAAAACCCACTCTTATGCCTGACTTCTGTAGCTTGATTATTGTCTATCTTTCCCCTGCAACTGTCCACACAGTGAGGGCAGGGATTCCAGTCTACTGTTTTCGCTATGATTTCCTCGCACCAAGAACACTGCCTGACACACAGTGGGTCCTCCTACAGTTTAGGGAAAGAAAAGTCAAGACAGGTCTTGATTCTAGATCTGCTTCTTATGCACATGCGACTGTCAATCATCTCTCGCACAGAATCTTGGTTTCTCCGTCTATTAGAGATAATAGGATTATTTCTCAGGATTGTTGTGAGGATCAAACAAGTTAAAAGTGTAAAACTGCACTGCGAGCATGCTAGTTAATTTCACCCTGAGGGAGGGTACTCGGTTGACCCTTTGGGCTCTGGGGTGATTTTAGTTGCAGGGCCTAGTCAGCCCCTCAGAGAAGCTCTTTGACTTGAACTGCTCCAAAGCAAAATCCAGCAGAAACCCAAAGGGTTCCGTATTACTAGCCCCTCCCTTTCCACTGCTTGTTCATTCAGTGCTACCTACTAATTCCTTATTCTTCATCTCTTGCTAAATCCACTCATTTAACAGTTTTCACCAGAAATACCTTATGGGAGGGGCACTCAATTTCATCATGCGTTGAACATATTGTATCACTTTCTTCTATTTGTTACTTTCTTTCAACTCTATTTTATTAATTTCTTTAGTGGATCTTAGAGTGTTTCTGAAGATTGACCTAGATGACTATCTCTCTCCCTTTGCCTTTTCTGCATTTCAGATTCAGCTGTGTGTCTGTGTTGCCAAACCTGCCTTGTTAGACTCACCTTGAGTACAGGAGTGTATTTGCTGAAGAATGGGACCCATCCTGTTGAACCTATGAGGTTTCTCAGGTCAGACTGCTCAGCAGTAGGTGGAACACCCAAACTTTTGCAAGCTCCCTGATAACCATCATTTTAACGTCAATTGTTTGGGGTGTGGAGTGCAACATGAGTTTTCTTCCCATTCTCTCAACTCAAAGCTGACACTTCTGAACAAAATTTTAATCTTAGTTTAAGAGAACAGTTTCTTCACCTGTGAAAGTAGGAACAAGAGTAATTACATTCTCCAGATGATGGATATGAAGTCACATTACTTTGTAACTGGTAAAGCTCTGTACAAATAGTAGTTACTGTCCTTAGTCTTATTAACTTGTCTGGATTCTTAACTAAATGTTGTCCCTGTTGCATTCGCAGCCCCCAGTCCAGGAACTAATATCTTGGGACAGACGGGCAGAAATATTTTTCTATTCACAGGTAATACCAAACAGCAATCACTTTTCCCATGCCAACAGAGAGCAGTTTGGAGGATTTATCTAGATCTAGATTTGGGGAATCGTTAAGGGAAGAAAACTTGTCCAACTAAGCCTGGCAGGCTGGAGAGGAGACATGATCTATTCAGTCAGAAGCAGAACTGTGACTAAACTCCAGCCTCCTCCCTTCTTTTTAAAGCATTCTCAGCATTACTAATCATAACAACTGTCATTTATTGAAATCCTAGTAGTGTGCAGGCACCGGGTCTTACTTATTTCTAGTCATCATAATAACCCTGTGCTCACTTCTCAGATGAGGAGTTCGCAGAGACCAAGTCATCTGCCCAGTTCAGTTCAGTCGCTCAGTCATGTCCAACTCTTTGCATTCCCATGGTTCCAACACCAGGCTTCCCTGTCCAATCACTAACTCGGGGAGCTTGCTCAAATTCATGTCCATTTGAGTTGCTGATGCCGTCCAACCATCTCATCCTCTGTTGCCCCTGTCTTCTCGAGGCTTCAATCTTTCCTAGCATCAGGGTCTTTTTCACTGAGTCAGTTCTTCACATCAGGTGGCCAAAGTATTGGAGCTTCAGCTTCAGCATCAGTCCTTCCAATGAATATTCAGGACTGATTTCATTTAGGATCTCCTTGCAGTCCAAGGGACTCTCAAGAGTCTTCTCCAACACCACAGTTCAAAAGCATCAGTTCTTCGGTGCTCAGCTTTCTTTATGGTCCAACTCTCACATTCATACATGACTACTGGCAAAACCATAGCTTTGACTAGACAAACCTTTGCTGGTAAAGTAATGTCTCTGCTTTCTAATATGCTGTCTGGGTTTATCATAGCTTTCATTTGCCCAAGTTTCTACTAAAAGCGCTGAGATATTTCCTGAGATTGTCTTGGGGTAGCGCTGCGAGGAACAACCAAGGAACAATTTTTTTAAGCATAACTACACCTAGTATTTTTTTTGCTTATACTAAAAAAAAATCATTTTTTGTTCGGCTGAAACCCAAATTTAATCCATTTGCTAAATTTGGCAAACTTAGCTTGGAGGAACATGGCAAAATCAAAGCAGTATCCTGATTGTTATACCCTGCACATCCTTGCTGGTTTTATTTTTATCTTTAGGAGCCGTAGTTTAAGTCACGTTCAACCTTCAGGCCTCTGACCGTTTCAGGAGGCGTAGGGCGGAGAACACTGAGCCTCTCGCCCGATATTAACATGTCTGCCCCGGAGCCGTCACACGGACCTTCCTCCTCTCACAGACGTGGCCACGCCCCGCCGCCGAGGATTGGCTCCAGCCCAAAGCCCGGCCTCCCTCGGCGATGGGAGCCCCTTCCATTGGGCAGTTATAAAACATGGCGGAGGCCCGCCCCCGCCTTGCTCTCGCGAAGCACAGGCTTCAGTGATTGGCGGAGAGCAGTGGCCGGGTTGTCACGTGGCCTGGGCCCGTCTGTTTGCGGAAGTGGAAGGAAGCCGAAGTGCTGAGTCAGCCGAGGTGAGTGACGGCGCTGGGAAGGCGGGGCCAGGGAGGGGGGGCCCTTTCCCAAACCTCCTCTACGCCCTTTCCCAAACCTCCTCTACGCCCCAGACTCCTTGGGCTCTATCGGGACAGTCCTTCGAGCCCCCCACTTGTTCACCGATTCTGAGGCCTGTCCTCCATTAACCATGATTGTCCCCTTACTGCCTCCAGCTTCCACCCTTTGATCCCCGACCGTCTGCAACTCCCATCCTGTGACCGCTTTCGTCTCATCTCTTAACCTGTGTGTTCTCTCAGGGACCCAGGTCCGACCCTGGGTACCCCCTCTCAGTGCGTCTTCCCTGTGAGTCTCTCCTCTATCCCTCACTTCCTGCCTGAGTCAACCCCTTCCCTTCATCCCTCGATTCTCAGTGTCTCTTAGTGCTCCCAGTTTTCAGTTTGGTTCCCATTCATTGTCCCCAGTTTCCTTCCTGTGCCTTTCTAAGTGCTCTGATTTGCCCGCCTCAATGAGTTCCTACCCTATTCCCCACTTCACCTCTCTTCTGTATCTGTCTCTCCCTGTTCTCCATCATGCATCCCCTTTTCTGACCTCCTGCTTTTCCCTGCGTATTGACTCCCATGTGCCTCCAGACTTCGTCTCTGCCTACTTTCCCCTCATGCTCCCTCCTTTCCCCTAGCCTATTACACCAGAGTTCTCCCTGTCCCCCAAACCTGTGCCCACCTCCTGTGCCCACCTCCTGTGCCACCGGTGACTTGGAAGCTGCTGACAGAAAGTGTGTGACCTTTGTGACCATGTGACTGCAACAGGCAGGCCAGTGGGTGTGGAACAGGGATCTGTGCCCATTTTTTTTTTTTTAATGGACTGCTCACATGACCCCCAAAACAAATACCTTCCCTTCCACTAAACTTCTGAGTCTTTCCCTCACCTGCCCTCTTACCCACCCAACAGGATGTCAGGCAGGTTTGGTTTGGCAACACCGATGCTCCACCCTGGGGCTGAATGCCGTGTTTTTGTTATTGTCCCTGCCTTAAAAATTTCCTGGAGTTTGTAGACTGTTTCCTGTCTGAGTCTCAGTTGCCTCATCTGTGACAGGGGGATTGTATTTCTTGCCCTCCTAAACCTGCCACGAGGTTCAAAATTTGAGAAAATGTAGAAAGCAAAGCTTTGTAAACAGTATGGCCATGATCAAATACATGGGTTTGCTGTTGTGTCATCAGCAGAAAAGGGGAAGGGATAGAAGGAAAAATCAAGGAGGGAAAGACAGGTCTTTCATTTAGCATTTGGCAGATTTATTGATCATCTGCCGTGAGTCAGGCTCTTTCACCGTTTATTCATTCATTCCTCACTTATTTGACAAATATTAGTGGACTGTTTACTATGTTCTAGGCTACGTTCTAGCCAATGTTATTCCCATTTAACATAATAAGGAAGACTGGGCAATTGAACTTCCTGATTCACACTGATGGATGTGGTTGGAGCTGAAATCTGAATATAGTACTTTATATAATACCAGAGTCTGGGGGTGATTGCTCTGCTCTGTAAGGGCCCCTACTGTTGTCTCAGTGCCCAGAGCACTTTTTCTCCCTTCTGTGGGCTACTTTCTTGTTAAATGACAGTAACCTCCAAAGGGAATTTCCTTCTCAGCAGAATGACGTCACCAAGAGGTAGAGGAAAGGGGAATTTAAATGCTGTGTGTGTGTTTGCACATATCTACTGGGTGTGTGTAGGGAGAAAGGGGGAGCTGTGGTGAAGGGGAGACCTTGCGTTATGAGCTTCACTCTTTTTTTTTTTAATTTTTATTGGAGTATAGTTGATTTTGGGCTTCCCAGATGGCACTAGTGGCCTGCCAATGCAGGAGACATAAGAAACGTGGGTTTGATGCCTGCTCGAGAAGATCCCCTGGAGGAGGGCATGGCAACCCACTCCAGTATTGCTGGAGAATCCCATGGCCAAAGGAGCCTGGTGGGCTACAGCCCATAGGGTCACAAAGAGTCCGACACGACTGAAGTGACTTAGCATGTATGCATGAGTAGTTGATTAAAATGTTGTGTTAGTTTCAAGTGTAAAGCAGAGTGAATCAGTTATAAATATGTATATATCTCTCTCCAGTCTTTTTAAGAGTCTTTTAGCAGAGTTCCCTCTGCTATGCGGTAGTCCTTATTAGTTGTCTGTTTTATATACAGTAGTGTGTGTATGTCAGTCTCAATCTCCCCGTTTATCCCTCCCCTCCCCTTAACCGTGGTAACTGTAAGTTTGTTTTCTACATCTGTGATTCTACCTCTGTCTTGTAAATAAGTTTATTTGTACTGCTCTTTTTTAAAAATCCCACATATAAATGATATCATGCTATTTGTCTTTCTCTGTCTAACTCACTTCGCTTAGTATACAGTCTCTAGGTCCATCTGTGTTGCTGCAAATGGCTTTACTTTGTTCTTTTTTATGGTGGAGTAATAGTATTCCATTGTATATATATGTACCGTATCATCTTTTTCCATTCCTCTGTTGATGGACATTTAGGTTGCTTCCATGACCTGGCTATTGTAAATAGTGCTGCAGTGAACACTGGGATGCATGTATCTTTTTGAATTATAGTTTTCTCCAGGTATGTGTCTAGGAGTGGGATTGCTGATCATATGGTAGTTCTGTTTTTAGATTTTTAAGGAAACACCATACTGTTCTCCATAGTGGCTGCACCAGTTTACACTGCAGTCAACAATGTGGGAGGGCTCCCTTTTCTACATACATTTATTGTTTGTAGGTTTTTTAGCCCTTCTGAATGGTGTGAGGTGGTACCTCATTGTCGTTTTGATTTGCATTTCTCTAATAGTGATGTTGAGAGGAGCTTCACTTTGGAGAGTGTGACTTCTGGGAGAGCATTTTAATTGTTCTATGCCTTAAATGTTCTCTTCCCTGTTTTTGTCCATTCTCATTTTTTTTGCTGATCTCATTCAGTGACATAGCTTTAAGTACTGTTTCTACTCTGACTCCAACTCCCAATTTATATCTCTAGCCCAGTACAGACATTTCCCCTAAATGACTGACACATACGTAGTTGCTCTGTCAGTGTCTTAAACTTAGGCCTTTCAAGTATTTAGTATTAAGCTTCAGCTATCCATCCCCTCCCTGGTAGCTCAGTCGGTAAAGAATCTGCCTGCAGTTCAATCCCTGGGTCCAATCCCCAGGTTGAGAAGATCCCCTGGAGAAGGCAATGGTAACCCACTCCAGTATTCTTGCCTGGAAAATCCCATTGACAGAGGAGCCTGGCAGGTGAGGGTGTCGCAATAGTCAGATATGATTTAGCGACTAAAGCACCACCACTATCCATTCCCTTTGGGCTTTCCTGGTGGGGCTCAGTGGTAAATAATCTACCTGCCAATGCAGGAGACACAGGTTTGATCCCTGGGTCAGGAAGATCTGGAGGAGATGGCAACTCATTCCAGTATTTGTGCCTGGGGAATCCCATGGACAGAGGAGCCTGGCGGGCTACAGTCCATGAGGTTGCAAGAGTGACATGACTGAGCAACTAAATGACAATAACAATCCATACCCTTCATCCCGTCCCTCACCCTCCACCAAAATCTGTCCCTCTCATGCACTTTCCCATCTTTGGGAAATGGCAGTATTCTTTCAGTTGCTCTGCATAAAACTAGAAGATTATCCTTGATGCCTCTCTGTCCCCCCACATCCAGCCAGAGTTAATGTCACTCCTTAGCTCCGAGCCCTGGAACAGCTTCTCCTTTCACTGTACCTGCCTGGCCATCTGTCACCTCTTTGACCTTACTGGCTTCCTTGCTATGCCTGGAACTCACCAGGCATGGTCCAGCCCCAGGGCCTTTGCACATGCTCTTCCCTCTGCCTGAAATACTCTTCACCTATATATCCATATGGCTTTTGTTCCCATTTCTTTTAAGTCTTTATTCACAGTCAAGTTCTTGGTGCGGATTGGTTCACCCTATCTAAAGTTTTAACCCCCACCTGGACGCGTCCTATGTCCCTCCTCTCATTTATTTTTCTTCTTGACATCTAATCAGTATTCTGAATTCAGTATGTCTATATTTTGCCTATTTGTCTTCTTCATTATGTTGTTGTTCAGTTGCTATGTCCGACTCTTTGCGACACCTGCAGAGGACTGCAGCACCCAGGTTTCCCTGACCATCACAATCTCTCGGAGCTTGCTCAAACTCATGTCAATTGAGTCAGTGATGCCATCCAACCATCTCATCCTCTGTCGTCCCCCTCTCCTCTCTAAACAGAAGTTCTCGGAAGGCAGGGATTGTGTCTGTTGTGTTCACTAGTGTGTTCTCGGCAGTTGCAACAATGCCTGCTACAGAATAGGTCCTCAGTAAATATAGGCAGAGTGAATCGTAAGAGGGGTCACCCTGTACCACGCCACCAGCCCAAAGACCTCCTGAGGTCCTGGGAGTTTCTGGTGCTGGGAGCTCCAGCAGCAGCTCTGGGCAGTTTGCGTCTAGCTGTTTGCTGTCCAGCTAAACAGATTGGATGAAAAAGATACCTTTTCCATTCCGGAAAGGCCGTTTTGCTTTGGGTCTTATGAATGGTAGCACACTGTTCCATGAGGACCTCAGCTTTTGGCGCACAGGGCTCTGCGCATCAAACCTCGCTCAGCCACATTCCATTTAGGCTTTCTCCTGAAGTCAGCTCGAGGACTACGAGCTGGGGCTGTGGATTCCAAAGAATTGGGTTCAGATCCTGGAAAATTACATCACCTCCTTGCCTCAGCTTGCTGTGTGTGACCTGGGGAGAAGCATACCTTCTCTTAGGAGTGTTTTGAGGAATGAAGATGTTCATTATCTCAAAACTTGGTGAGGTGTCTGATACTGAGCACTGGATGAAAGGGTGGGTGCTGGGTGCGAGGCGAGGGGAGCCAGCCCTCTGCTATTCCTTGATGGCTTATGGAAGAGTCTGGGAGGAGCTGGGGTCAGGGGGAACATTTGGAAGGAGTTTTTAAAATATATATATATATATATATATTTGATTGCATCAGGTTTTAGTTGCAGCAGGCGGGATCTTTCTTTGCAGTGCCTGGGCTCTCCAGGGTGGAGCTCGGGCATAGTTTGCTCTGAGGTATGTGGGATCTTAAGTTAGTCCCTGACCAGGGTTTGAACCCACATCCCTTCTGTTGGAAGGTGGATTCTTCACACTGGATTGCCTGGGATGTCCATGGAGGGACATTTTGTTTGGAGGCGGCCTTGGAGGTCCAGGAGCTCTGGTGGGAGGTGGAAATGACATTTGACCTGATGCCTATCTTCATCCCATCTTTCCTCGTGCACTAGTTGAGTGCTTGTGCACTGCGTGGGGGCCCTGAGTCCAAGGAAGAAGGCATGAGTCCAGCCGCCAGGCAGCACCTCCCACCTCCTTTCCCTGGGCCTTGTTACCCGGTATGGCCAAACAGGGATCCTGATGGCACTACCCCTGTCTCATGGGTGTTTGTGATCTCCAAGGCAGCTAACAGATGTGAAAAGCCCCTGCCAGCCATAAAGCAAGGTGGTCCCATGAGAGTACATGCCGTGGGCTGGCATGCGGTGGTGCACTCGTGCGCTGGGAGGCACAGATGGTGAGCGCTGCAGGAAGGAAGTCCATGGGGATCAGGGCAGGCGGGGTGCTCTGATCCGACTCCGTGTTCTTGTACCATCCAGCCAGAGCAGGGCATGGGGGTGACATCAACCGCACAGGAGGCTGTCCTGTGTCAGTTGTCCCAATCACGGGACATCCTGTCATAAGCAGCCAGGGCTCGTAAAGCCCAATTTCCAACTCAAGCAGTTCCGCGTGTGCTTCCAGAAGCCCCCATGTGGTCAGTCCCGTGAGGTCAGCTTCCTGGCTGGGGCGCCTCTGGGCTCCTGGCACGCACCTTCCGGACCGCTGCCCTGCTTCTCTGGTCCAGCAGCAAGCTTGACGCATTTCCTTGCTGGAGTATGAATGAGCTCAGCTTCAAACACCGAATTTTCCAGATGCAAGCCCAGCAGATGCCCTGTCAACGTTCCCCTGGTGCCAGGGTGAGCTTCTGAAGGTTTCTGTCATGGTCAGAGTAGGTGAGGGGTGGGATGTGTGGTCTTTTACCACCGCACAGGGAGAAGAGAGGATGGAGGGGTGCCACAGAGGGACTGGGCCCCCCACCCCACCCCCAGCCACAGAGGGACTGGGCCCCCCACCCCACCCCCAACCTTTCTTCTCATTCATCCACCAAACATTCATTAAATGCCCACTGTGAGGCAGAAACAGTATGCTAGGTGCTTGGATAAACCAATATAAAGGGGGGGATGGCCCCCCAGCCCACAGATTCTCTATCACCATCCCAGGAGACGTGGTCACTGGGCATGCACTGAGCGGGGTAGGGCGCGGAGGAAGGTACCCGGGGCCGGGAGGAAGGGAGGCGCCAGGTGTGTTTCTTGGAGGAGGTGGCAGGTAAAGTGAGTCTTGAAGGTCGAGAAGGGGTTTATTCACTTGTCTGACAGCCCTGTCTTGAAAGCAGGCTCTGGGGCAGGTGAAGATGGTGGGGAGAGCAGTTCAGGCAGGGGTTGGGGATGTGGGTGGGAGGTTGAGATGACGGGGTGCACATGGGTCCCCCACACTCAGAGTGGCAGCTGCTCCCCAGCCCAGTGCCCGTCCCTGCAGCCGTACCGAAAGGAACCAGGGCTCTGGGGTCAGAGGTGGTGGGGACGGGAAGAAGGGGACAGAAAGGAGGCCGCCTGTTGTGATCGGGCCAGGATGTGGCCCTGGGTGTTCATTTCCTCTCTTCCACCTCGTGATGACAGTGGCCACTGTTTGTGTGCCCAGAGTGGCCGGCGTCCCACTTTCCCTCCGCTGTGTCATTTCATCCTCACGCCTGCCCTGGAAGACTGGAGGATGGCCAAGTCTGTCCTCTGTGGGGCCAGGCTGCTGTCTGTGTGTGTAGAGGGGCACCCTTGCCACCGACCCTGGGACCCTGAGGACGGGGGCTCTCCTTGGGGGTGGGGCATCTTCCCTCCATTCAGCTTGACCTCCACGGTGACTCCTCCTTAACCCAGGGGGGCCGTGGCTGCTGGGTGCTCCTGACTCCCCCACTCCCTTCTCACCAGAAGTGAGCCCCACTCCTTGTGCTCGGCCTGCCTTCTGGGAAACTATGCAGCTGCTAAGCCAGGCCTGACCCCCACATTCCCTCCAGCTCCCCAGATGCAGGCCCCAGGGGCTCAGCCTATACTCCTACTTTCTTTAAAAAATAGACTCATTTTTTTTACCATTTGGAAAAAAGGCGGGGGAGATTGCCCATAAACCTAATACTCTCATCTGCCCTTAGTACTTGGTATGTTTTCTATCAATTTTGTTTGTTTGTTCTGCGTAATTTTTACTCAGTTAAGTTGTATCTTAACACACTTTCTCTGGGCTGAGTCTTGTGTTACGGTTGACTGTCTAGAAGTGAAAAGACCCACTACCCACCCTTAAGAAACTCAGTCTCTAGAGCCTGCCCAACTGGGCTTCCCTCCTCCACCTACTAGCTGTGTGACCTTGGGCCCGTTGCTTTACCTCACTGTTTCTTGCTTGTCTCATGTGTAGAATGAGGATAACAATGGTAGCAATTTCATAGGTGCTGGTGCAGATGAAAATGATTAATATATGTAGAGGTCCTGGAACGGGGCCAGAGGACAGAAAGAGGCACACACGTACTTGATGTGGTTTGTGTTATGAAGAGTTCCAGCTAGAAACGGAGACAAAAGATACTCTAGACAGACTAAGCAATGCAGACAGGCGAGATGGTGTGAAACAACATTGTTTTCTGGAATCATGTGCAGTTTGGAGCCAACAGTGGGGACTGACAGGGAGAGGCTGCAAGGGGAAGCAGGGGCTTCGCAGGCCGAGCTTGCAGCCCTGAAGAGCGCAGTGGGGTGGACTGAGCCTATGACAACACCACGTACTTTTCCTGGGTTGTTATGACCTTCACAGTAGCAGCTTTTACTGACCACGTGATGTCTCTAGGGTAAACGTGTCATAATTTACAATTCCCCTAATGCTGGATACTGAAGTTGCTTCCATTTTGTGTCAAAACAAAAATTGTTATATGCACTTTGATGTGTGTGCCGTGTGTTCCGTTTTGGGGGGATTCTTTTTCTGGAATCCAGCCCCTTGGCTGTCCTTAGTGTCCCGCCCTGCTCCCCTGGCTGTAGGTACCCCAGCTCCTCTGTCCTTTCAACTCCCAAGTGTGGAAGAAAGAAGGGTCTTGACATAGCATTCTCACGAGGTGCTCATTTAATCCTTACAACAGAGGAGAGGGGAGTGTTGTCCTTGTGTTAAAGGAGAAAAAACTAACTCACAGTCTGCTCACACATCTTAAAAGGAAAGACGTTACAAAACTTTACGTTCTTTTCAAAGCTCTTTAATCATGTTCTATAAGCCTCAGTTTCCTTATCTGTAAAAGAGGGGTGATGGAACTAAAGAGGGCTAGTGCTGAATACTTACTACCTGCCAGGTTCTATTATTTAGGACCAGGAGCTGACTGTGGCTCAGACCATGAACTCCTTATTGCCAAATTCAGACTTAAGTTGAAGAAAGTAGGGAAAACCACACATTCAGGTATGACCTAAATCAAATCCCTTATGATTATACAGTGGAAGTGACAAATAGATTCAAAGGATTAGATCTGATAGAGTGCCTGAAGAACTATGGACGAAGGCTTGTAACATTGTACAGGAGACAGTGATCAGAGCCAACCCGAAGAGGAAGAAATACAAAAAGGCAAAATGGTTGTCTGAGGAGGCCTTACAAATAGCTGAGAAAAGAAGAGAAGCAAAAGGCAAAGGAGAAAAGGAAAGACATATCCATCTGAATTCAGAGTTCCAAACAATAACAAGGAGAGATAAGAAAGCCTTCCTAAGTGATCAGTGCAAAGAGATAGAAGAAAACAATAGAATGGAAAAGACTAGAGATCTCTTCAAGAAAATTAGAGATACCAAGGGAACATTTAATGCAAAGATAGGCATAATAAAGGACTGAAATAGTAAGGACCTAACAGAAGCTGAAGATATTAAGAAGAGGTGGCAAGAATGTGTAGAACTATACAAAAAAGATTTTAATGACCTAGATAACCATGATGGTGTGGTCACTCACCTAGAGCCAGACATCCTGGAGTGTGAAGTCAAGTGGGTCTAAGGAAGCATCACTATGAACAAAGCTAGTGGAGGGGATGGAATTCCAGCTGAGCTATTTCAAATCCTAAAAGATAATACTGTGAAAGTGCTGCACTTAATACGCTAGCAAATTTGAAAAACTCAGCAGTGGACACAGGACTGGAAAAGGTCAGGTTTCATTCCAATCCCAAAGAAAGTCAATGCCAAAGAATGTTCAAAGTACTGCACAATTGGACTCATCTCACATGCTAGCAAAGTAATGCTCAAAATTCTTCAAGTGAGGCTTCAGTGGTATTGAGAACTGAGAATGGTGAGCTGTGAATTGAGATGTTCAAGCTGGTTTTAGAAAAGGGAGAGGAACCAGAGATCAAATTGTCAACATCTGTTGGGTCATCAAAAAGCAAGAGAGTTCCAGAAAAACATCTATTTCTGCTTCATTGACTATGCTAAAGCCTCTGATGGTGTGGATCACAACAAACTGGAAAATTCTCAAGGAGTTGGGAATACCAGACCACCTGACCTGCATCTTGAGAAGTCTGTATACAGGTCAAGAAGAAACAGAATCTGACATGGAACAAAGGACAGGTTCCAAATTGGGAAAGGAGTACATCTAGGCTGTATATTGTCACCCTGCTTATATAACTTATATGCAGAGTACATCATGAGAAATGCTGGGCTGGATGAAGCACAAGCTGGAATCAAGATTGCAGAGAGAAATGTCAATAACCTCAGATATGCAGATGACACTACCCTTATGGCAGAAAGTGAAGAGGAACTAAAGAGCCTCTTGATGAAAGTGAAAGAGGAGAATAAAAAAGCTGACTTAAAACTCAACATTCAAAATACGAAGATCATGGCATCTGGTCCTATCACTTCATGGCAAATAGATGGGGAAACAATAGAAACTGTGACAGACTGTATTTTCTTGGGCTCCAAAATCTCTGTAGATGGTGACTGCAGCCATGAAATTAAAAAACACTTTCTCCTTGGAAGAAAAGCTATGACAAACGTAGACAGCATATTAAAAAGTAGAGACATTTCTCTGCCAACAAAGGTCTGTGTAGTCAAAGCTATGGTTTTTCCAGTAGTCATGTATGGATGTGAGAGTTAGATCATAAAGAAAGCTGAGTGCTGAAGAACTGATGCTTTTGACCTGTGGTGTTGGAGAAGACTCTTGAGAGTCCCTTGGACTGCAAGGAGATCTAATCAGTCCATCCTAAAGGAAATCAGTCCTGAATATTCATTGGAAGGACTGATGCTGAAGCTGAAGCTCCAATACTTTGGCCGCCTAATGTGAAGAACTGACTGGAAAAGACCCTGATGCTGGGAAAGATTGGAGATGGGAGGAAAAGGGGATGGCAGAGGATGAGATGGTTGGATGGCATCAGTGACTCGATGGACATGAGTTTGAGCAAGCTCTGGGAGTTGGTGGTGGACAGGGAAGCCTGGTGTGCTGCAGTCCATGGGGTCCCAAAGAGTTGGACACGACTGAGCGACTGAACTGAGGTTCTATTATTAGGCACTGTTGTGGTCCACATGTTGTGGCTGAGGAAACTGACTTAGAGAGGTTGAGTAACTTACGCAGGGTCAGTGGTGAGGACAGGATTTGAATGCAGTTTTGCTTCAGAGTTGCACTCTGTGCCTGGGCCCTCTGCCTCATATAGTTTGTGAGAATTAAATGAGACCACTAAGTGCTTACTTAGCTCAGGGCCTACTGCCTCGTAAGTGCTTAGTATCTCCTGGTGTGGTGGTTATTATTGACCCTGCCTGCCTTTTTTGATGATTCTTTGTAGGCCTCTTACTCTTCCTTTCATGCCTGCGGTTGGTCCTCTGTCCGCACGTAGACCAGAGTGTCCACTCTCCTCCAGGACACCCACACTGTGTCCTCCATGTCACCCGCCCTTTCACCAGGTGACATCGTAGCACAGAGGCAGAGGGTGGCCCCCAGCCAGTTGCCACCCAGGTTTGGTGGCACTGCCTGAGGAAGGTGGGGTGTTTTCTGGGAACCTAGGAAATAACATCTAATTCTGTCATCCAAACTGAGAACAATCTCTATGGCAGACAGTGTGACCCTATGAGTATGAAACAAAATTTCCACCCAAACCTGTGTCACTGTTTCTGAGTCTTAGGGTCATGCTCATTTCTGGGGAGCGTGCTTTTGTGTTCTCTCAGAACTCCAAGGGAAGCCTGAGATAGCAGGCGCAGAAGGTTTTATTTTTTATTTTATTTTCTGGCCGCACCTCGTGGCATGCGGGATCTTAACTACCCTGACCAGGGGTCAAACCTGTGTCCCCTAAAGTGGAAGTGCTTAGTCTTAACCACTGGACTGGCAGGGAAGCCCCCACCAAAGATTTGAGATCTATGGCCCTGATGGAGTGTGAGGTGACTCTGGGCCCCTCGTGGCATCCAGTAGAGAGGTGCCACTGGTTTTGTTTGTGGACTCGAAATGAGCCATGCCAAGCTCTTTGAGTTCCCAAAAGTCGATTCCATACTTTGCAGAGTGAGAACCGCCCCGCCCCGCTTTGCACAGGGAAGTGTCGCTTGTCACGTGTGTTCACGTCTGCCGCCTTCTCTGATCGTGACCACCCCGCACCGCAGATGAGGAAACTGAGTCTCTGTTGGGGAAACTGGGTCGGCGGGCAGGACAGCACCGTTCGCTTGTGCACAGTGCCAGCTCTGGAACTTTCCATAAGCCCCCATTCCGTCCCACTCAGTGCTGTTTCTCTTTCTTTCCCCCTCTTCTTTCCAGGTCCCTCCAGGCCCAGGATCCGGGGGACAGCGCTGGTGGGGAGCCAGCGGGGTGCCCATGCAGGAAGCTGCCACGCGTGGTGAGGTGGGCATGGGAGACCGCGCCCGGCTGACCCGAGACTCCGTTTTCTTCCAGACTGAGGGGGAAGGTGGTGGGGCCTCCCCACCGGCCCCCCAGAGGATGCAGTTCTTCGGCCGCCTGGTCAACACCCTCAGCAGCGTCACCAACTTGTTTGTGAACCCATTCCGGGTGAAGGAGGTGGCCGTTGAGGACTACCACTCGCGCCGCCGGGTCCGAGAGGAGGGGCAGCTGATTCTGTTCCAGAACTCTTCCAACCGCACGTGGGACTGCATCTTGGTCAACCCCAGGAACCCCCAGAGCGGATTCCGGTGGGTAATGGTCAGTTGCCCCCTCCCCCACCGCCACTTTGCTCCCTTGACTCCTCCCAGGTCTCAGCTTGGAGGTCCCCTGACATCTGAGGGGTCTGTGATGGGTGGGGTGGCCGCTTTTAGAAAGGAGGCAGGGACTTCCTGGCCTGGATGACTTCTGGCCCATCAGGGTCCTGGAAGCAGGGCCTGGGGCTGGGCCCATGTGGATAGAGGGAGGCAGGAAGGATGAGGAAGTGGAGAAAGTCACATTGGGAAAGGTCCAGGGATTGCCGGTAGTCCTGGGTCGTTAGCATGACTGTCCTTGCAGGGGCTGGTTGGCCGAGGTTTGTTGGGGGCAGCCTGGAAGGAGTGGACACCTGTACTTCTCAGGGCACACTGGGCCCCCTCCGTGGGCTAGAGGAGAGGGTAAGAAGCCAGGACAGGGCTGAGGGAACCGAGCAGATGCAAAGCCGGTTGAGGAAAGGGGAGAGGAGAGGCCAAGGACCCAGAAGGCAAGGAACCTGGGGGAGCTTGGCAGACTCGCATTGAGTTGGGCTGGTGCCGATGGCCCTTCCTCATTGGTTTCACCTGGCAAGTTGTCTTGTGATCCAGGGAGTGAGCTGGGAGGCGGGAAATGGGGGTTAGAGGGTGGAATGCTGGAGCTGGGGTCCCAAAGGGCTGCGGAAATGGAGATGCCAAGGCCTGGGAGTGACCGGGAGCGAGGGCTGCGGGGAGGGTGTGCTGTGCCTGACCCTGGGCTTCTCACTGGGGGTCATCATTGCGGTGGTGGGGGAGTGCACCCCACTGCTCCGAACACCCTGCACTTGGTGGAGAGCAGGCTTGGGGTATTGGACTTCCTTTTCAAGGGGTCAAGGTTCTGTCTTTTAAGTCTCCTCCTTTCCTTGCTGGAGGGCTTTGAATGATGGCCAAAGTACTTAAATGTGTGGGATGGGGCTGTCAGGGCCCTGCTTCCAGGTGGAGGTGCTCCTATTCTATAGCTGCAGAGCTCCAGGATGGGGGAGCGGGTTGGGGTCTTCTGAATACTCAGGTTTCATTTCCAAAGGCCTGGGAGTCCTACAGCATCCCTATGGATGGAGAGCTGGATGCTGGCTGATATAGATGCAACTCTGATAGCGTTTCGTTATATTAGTGTGTGTGAGGCACTGGTCTGACTCAGCTCCCTTCATCTTCACGGCCGTCCCCCGAGGCAGGGCTTTCACTGACCCCTCCTTACAGAGGAGGAAACACAGCTCGGAGAATTTAAGTAACTTGCTGAAGTCACAAAGCCGCTGGATAGCGGAGCCGGGCTTCAGACCCAGTCATTCTAGCTCGAGAACCCACCTCTTCCTTTTCATCCAGGCGGGCCCCTTTGCAGTGGGATGAGCTGTGGGGGTCAGTGTCCAGCTCCCCCCGGGCCCATCCTAGGCCCCCAGCCCGGCATATGGGCCAGGCGTCTGGCTCTTCTGGGGTGAGCGCCGCGGCGGTCACCTGTAGCACCGCTGTGTACATTGTGATAACGTCCATACTTCTCTTCCTGGTACGAGTTAATCATTTGCTGCTGACACTGACTTGTGACATATGGTCCTTGATGAGCCCCGCCAGCCTCCCACTGGTATCTCAGCAGAAGCAGGGCTGCACTTCCCTGGAATCCTGGGAGGAATGATCAAAGCACATGTGACACGTGACCTTCTCTTCTCAAAAGGGGACTGAGGTTTTTTTTTTTCTTTCTAATTATTTATTTGGCTGCACTGTGTCTTAGTTGCGGCATGTGAACTCTTGATTGCTACATGTAGGATCTAGTTCCCTGACCAGGGATCGAACCCAGAGTCCCTGCCCTGGGAGCATGACGTCTTAGCCACTGGACCACCAGGGAAGGGCGTTGACTTCCCCCTAGGGGTTGGCCCCCAGGGGGTTGACTTTTGAGGCCCTCTGTGCTGGGACTTTGCCTGGACACACACCCTGGGGTTTACCCGTTCACTGTTTATCCAGTCCATAGCCTGTCTCCACCAAGGGCAGGTCTGTGCCCTCTAGGAGCTCAGGCAGTGGCCAGAAAAGGTGGAGTAGGACCTGCATTCAGTGGACTGAATGTCCTAACAGGCTCATGTGAGACTCATGTTCCCTGCACAGACCTCACCTCGCTATACTCTCTCTTTGCCCTGGCGCTCTCCCCGTACTCCTTGGCCCACGCCTCTTGGGCACCTGCTCTGTGAGCCTGTGCTCACCCTTCTCTTCTCCCTCACCACTGCCTGAATCTCTGTCCATCCCTCTTGTTTTAGATTGCCCATCTGTCTCCCCCACCAGCCCGCAGAGCTCAGGAAGGACAGGGCCTGGGTCTGAGTCATTTCTGTTAACGCCCAGCTAGTATCCAGTACTTGGCAGATGTTTGAACCCTGGGGCTCTGTCCTTGGAGGTCCGCTGAACTACAGCCATCCATCTATGAAACTTTGCTGTCTGTCTGTGAATGAAGGTTACAATAAGAACAACATTTAACACTGTTACCATCTCAGAGGAGGTGATGCAAAGTGTGCGCGGCTTCAGTGTACCTACCGTCTACCTTTCCCTGGTTTCTGTATATACGCTTTGAAGAAAGAAACGTCAACCCACTCCAATATTCTTGCCTGGAGAACCCCATGGCCAGAGGAGCCTGGCGGGCTACAGTCCATGGGTCTCAAGGAGTCAAACATGACTGAACAACTACACAGCAGTAAACTTTGGTTGACCCATGACCACTGAAGGTCAAAGTGTATGTGACAGGAGAGATGGGAAAGGCTTCTCTGGGGTGCTTGGGTTGGAGATGGCCCGGGAGGGTGAGCAAGATTTCAATAGGAGAAGGCCTGAGAGCGCATCAGAGCAAAGTCATTGAGGGAGGGAGAAGGGAGAGAGTTATAAACCCCTCTAACCCAATGGTTCTTGGCCATTTTTCATTCCAGGACCCCCTTGAGAGTCTCAGGGTTCCCTGTCCCCCCCGCTAAATGCATATCCATGCATTTGCCTGCCATTTCCTAAATCACAGGCCCCCTGGATAAGGGGCCCCCTTTTCCACAGGCCCCTTCCACCAAAGCAGAGGCTTCCCCACACTGATGCCACGGTGCTTTAGTCTGCAGGCTCAGTTCTAGAAGAGAGAAAAGATACTGCCCCATGGGTCTGCTAGATCCTCCCCTTTTCTCTAGATCTTTCTTTCACCTCCTTGTTCTAACCTGGACCTGACTCCACCCGAGGGCGCTGCTTCTCTGCAGGCCTCCCAAGAGTTTTCCCTCCCAGGTTCCTCCCACTGGGCCTGGAGGTGGGGTCACGTCCTCTTCGCCCATCAATCATGAAGTGAACCGCATCCTAGGCTAAGACTCACTCTCTCCCCTAGCGGCAGGCATCTCCCCCAGATCCTCGAAGACGTGAGCCCGTGGCTCGGACCTGCCTCGCACCATCACTGCTCCTGGCTTGACTCTTGGTGACTGTTTCATTCACAGGGTGCCACGCCTAACACCCAGGGCTCTTGGTGCCTGAGCACACAGCCGTTGCCTGAGCCCGGTCATCACCAGTAGCAGCAGCTCTTCCATAGATACAAATGCCAAGCATCCCAGTTTCTGACCTCTGCCTCCTGACTTATCTGCTTCTTCCCTCTGGTACTCTGAATGCCTGGTGTCCCCCTGCAGATGAGGCAATGACCCTGCCACCTTTTTACCATCCCCACGCCTATTGTGAATTTCACTCCTTCAGTTCAGTTCAGTTCAGTCGCTCAGTCGTGTCTGACTCTTTGCAACCCCATGGGTTACAGCACGCCAGGCCTCACTGTCCCATCGCCAACTCCTCGAGTTTACTCAAACTTATGTCCATTGAGTCAGTGATGCCATCCAACCTGTCATCCTTTATTATGCCATCCTCTGTCGTCCCCGTCACCTCCTGCCCTCAGTCTTTCCCAGCATCAGGATCGTTTCAAATGAGTCAGTTCTTCACATCAAGTGGCCAAAGTATTGGAGTTTCAGCTTCAACATCAGTCCTTCCAATGAACACCCAGGACTGATCTCCCTTAGGATGGACTGGTTGGATCTCCTTGCAGTCCAAGGGACTCTCAAGAGTCTTCTCTAGCACCACAGTTCAAAAGCATCAATTCTTCGGTGCTCAGCTTTCTTTATGGTCCAACTGTCACATCCATACATGACTACTGGAAAAACCATAGCCTTGACTAGATGGACCTTTGTTGGCAAAGTAATGTCTTTGCTTTTTAATATGCTGTCTAGGTTGGTCATAACTTTCCTTCCAAGGAGCAAGCATCTTTTAATTTCATGGCTGAAGTCACTATCTGCAGTGATTTTGGAGCCCAAAAAAATAAAGTCTGTCACTGTTTCCCCTTCTGTTTGCCATGAAATGATGGGACCGGATGCCATGATCCTAGTTTTCTGAGTGTTGAATTTTAAGCCAACTTTTTCACTCTCCTCTTTCACTTTCATCAAGAGGCTCTTTAGTTCTTCTTTGCTTTCTGCTATAAGGTTCATGTCATCTGCATATCTGAGGTTATTGGTATTTCTCCTGGCAATCTTGATTCCAGTTTGTGCTTCATGCAGCCCAGCGTTTCTCATGATATACTCTGAATATAAGTTAAATAAGCAGGGTGACAATATACAGCCTTGACGTACTCCTTTCCCAATTTGGAACCAGTCTGTTCCATGTCCAGTTCTAACTGTTGCTTCCTGACCTGCATACAGATTTCTCAAGAAGCAGGTGAGGTGGTCTGGTATTCCAATCACTTTCAGAAGTTTCCAGAGTTTGTTGTGGTCCACAGAGTTAAAGGCTTTGGTATAGTCAATAAAGCAGAAGTAGATATTTTTCCGGAACTCTCTTGCTTTTTCGATAATCCAGTGGATGTTGGCAATTTGATCTCTGATTCTTTTGCCTTTTCTAAAACCAGCTTGAACATCTGGAAGTTCACGGTTCACGTACTGTTGAAGCCTGGCTTGGAGAATTTTGAGCATTAGTTTACTATCGTGTTGAGATGAGTGCAACTGTGCAGTAGTTTGAGCATTCTTTGGCATTGCCTTTCTTTGGGATTGGAATGAAAACTGACCTTTTCCATTCCTGTGGCCACTGCTGAGTTTTCCAAATTTCACTCCTTAGCTAGCATATCATTGTCTTCACACACTTGCATACACTCTGCTTTCCTGTTGTCTTCTCTGTTCATCATGTTTACTTGGCAAAACCCCAACACAAGTTAATTCCAATTCTCCACCATGGCTGGAGGAACACCCCTCCACACTGACCACTCTCACTTTCAGATCTCAGGGTGGATGGGCTGGATGCGAGCCTGTGCGTTTGGCAAGCCTACACGTAGGTACTTTCCTAATGGTCCAGTGGTTAAGAATCTCCCTTGCAATGCGGAGGACACCGGTTCCATCCCTGGTCGGGATGCCATGAGATAACCGAGCCCCCATGCCACGACTAAGACCTAGGGCCTCCAGATTAATAAAGAAACTCTCTGGTTCTCTTGGAAGGCGCGTCTGGTCCTCCCTCCTCCGCCTCCAGTCCCTCCTCTCTGTGCTCTGATGACCTGGCTTCTGTCTCACTGAGAAAGCAGAAACCAGGGGAAGAGAAGAAGAGCTCCCTCCACCCCATCGACCCCAACCTGTACCCACATCCAGGCCCATCCCCATCGTGACTCGAGACACGCCAGCCGTGCGTCTGACCGAGCCCCTTCCCGCCTCCAGGTCATCGTCTCCTCTCCGTGTCAGGACATCAGTTCACCAGTTCTTTCCTGTCTCTCCCACATAATTCCCCCCTCTTCACTAGATATTTCCTATTGATGTACAAATAAGCTTTAAAAAAAAAATCTCCTTAACTCCATATTTTCCCGCATTCAGGCAGTTTTCCTGTTTGACATAATTCACCGTCATCTCCTCTCCTCCTGTTCTCTTTGTTTTTTTATTTTCTGGGTCTTTTTTTCTAAGTCTACTTGATTTACAGTTTCAGGTTTATGACATAGTGGTTCAATATATTTGTAGACTATAATCCATTTAAAGTTATTGCAAAACAGTGACTTTATTTCCCTGTGCTGTATAATATATCCTTGTTGCCATCTATTTTATGCGTAATTATTTTTTTAGTATTTATTTATTTGGCCACACTAGGTCTTAGTTGCAGCATGGGGGCTTAGTTGCCCCGTGGCATGTGGGATCTCAGTTCCCTGACCAGGGATGAAACCTGTGCCCACTGCATTGCAAGAGAAGTTCTTAACCACTGGACCACTGTGGAGGCCCTAAATGTAGTTTTCTGTATCCCTGAATCCCCTTCCCCTATTTTGCCCCTCCTCTCTTCATGCTCCCCAGTGGTAACCAATAGTTTGTTCTCTGCATCCATAAATCTGTTTCTGTTTTGATACATACACTCATTTGTTTTGTTTTTTAGATTCTATAGATAAGTGATAACGTCTTATGTTTGTCTTCTCTGTCTGGCTTATTTCACTAAGCATAATACTTCATAGATCCACCCTTGTTGCAAACGGCAGAATTTCATCCTTATTCATGGCTGAGTAGTATTCCATTGTTCATCTGTCGATGCACATGTAGGTTTCTTCCATATCTTGGCAATTGTAAATGATGCTGCCGTGAGCGTTGGTGCACATGTATCTTTTTGAATTAGTGCTTTCATTTTCTTTGGATATATACCCAGGAGTGATGGCTACTGAGGTATTTGTTGCAAATCTCACCACCCTTGTCAAGAAGGAGAACATTGCAGCACCCCGGAAGCCCCTCTTCCCCCCCGCCCCAAGGTGATCATTAATCTGACTTTTATAACTGCTTTTGTGTCTGGCTCCTTTGACCAGCATTTGCCTGGAGGTTTGCGTTTTGCACATTGCTGTGTCAGTCCTTTTCAGTGCAGTGGAATTCCACTGTGTAACTACAGGCTGGCTTTATGTATCTGTTGGTATTGTCAGATGTTTGGGTTGTCTCTGGTTTTGGTGCATACATGCCTGTATTTCTGCTGGGCATCTATCCAGGAGTGGAATTGCTGGGTCAACGCAGTACATATTCTCAATGTCCATGAATAATGCCCATCTCATATTCTACCAGCAGCAAGTGAGATTTCCTGTTACGTCACATTCTCTGATCCATTGGATCTGTAGTAGTACATAATTACGGTTTTAACTTGCCTTTTCTTGATGACATATGCAGTTGGGCCCCTTCGATATGTTGATGGACCATTTGGCAGTCCTCTTTGGGCAACTACCTGCTCAGCTGTCTTGGACATTTAAAACATAAAGTTCTTTTCCTTACAGCGTTTTGGCAGGGGTATTCTGTATGTCTGTATTTCAAGATTGTGTGGATTCTTTACCACTTGTGTGGATTAAGTGGTAAAGTATCCGCCTACCAATGCAGGAGATGTGAGTTCGATCCTTGGGTTGGGAAGATTCCCTGAAGAAGGAAATGGCCACCCTCTCCAGTATTCTTGTCTGGGAAATCCCATGGACAGAGGAGCCTGGTGGGCTACAGTCCACGGGATTGTAGGAGTTAGATGTGTCTTAGCGACTGAGCAAGAGGATGAGCATGATTCCAGATACACACCCTAGAAAAATTACTAGAGCTAATCTGTGAATTTAGTGAAGTTGCAGGATTCAAAAGTAATACCCAGATACACACCTTTGTTGGTTCCGTGTGTTGTTCTGTTGCATTGTGAATGTTCCTTTTTATTCCCAGCTTTCTGAGAGCTTTAATTTTAATCATACAGCCTGTAGTCCTTTGAATCTGACTTTTTTCACTTAGCATAGTGCTTTTGCAATTCATGATTGAATGTTTTCTTCTTCTTATTCCATTTTACCCATCTCTATCAGCTTGGAAATCTGTACTCTATTATTATCTTTTAATGATATCTTTTGGGAGGTAGTTCTTCATGGGCCTTTTGTGTTTCTGTACATCTTACAAGCAGAGCCTCTGACTGCCTTTGTTCCACTCTAACTTCACAAGGATGTTTGTCTTGTGAACAGCCGTGGAAGATAGAGGCAGGTTCTAGACTAGAGCAAAGTGTAGGTTTGCTTACTCTACTGTGTAATCAAGATAATATTTTCCTCCAGAGCAAAGCTTAGACAGATGTTCTCATTGATGATTTTGAACAGATTCAAGTTCCCTGCACTCAGGGTTTCTCTCTTCTAAGGCAACGTGAGCAGCTGTCACCTGACCCTCTTCATGTCACCCTCTGGGAAATGGATCCCAGAGAATTGGCGCAAATGCTGATCCTCTGGCACAAATGCTATTGCTGTGAATAATAAGTTGCCCTGTGTCTTTGATCCAGCAATCTTGAGTCTTCTGCCAGCATCCATGAAACTGTGTCAGACTCACTTGTTAGTTTGCAACTAGGGTAAAATCTGAAACCCTTCACAATTCTTGATAGAACCCTAGAGATGGTAACATACATCCTTGACCTTCAGTTCAGTTCAGTTCAGTTCAGTTGCTCAGTCGTATCTGACTCTTTGCAGCCCCATGGACTGCAGCACGCCAGGCCTCCGTCTATCACCAACTCCTGGAGTTTACTCAAACTCATGTCCATTGAGTTGGTGATGCCATCCAACCATCTCATCCTGTGTCATCCCCTTCTCCTCTCACCTTCAACCTTTCCCAGCATCAGTGTCTTTTGAAATGAGTCAGCTCTTCGCATCAGTTGGCCAAAGTATTGGAGCTTCAGCTTCAACATCAGTCCTTCCAATGAACATTCAGGACTGATTTCCTTTAGGATGGACTGGTTGGATCTCCTTGCAGTCTAGGGACTCTCAAGAGTCTTCTCCAACACCACAGTTCAAAAGCATCAATTCTCCTGTGCTCAGTTTCTTTATAGTCCAACTCTCATATCCATACATGACTATTAGAAAAACATAGCCTTGACTAGATGGACCTTTGTTGGTAAAGTAATGTCTCTGTTTTTTAATATGCTGTCTAGGTTGGTCAAAACTTTTCTTCCAAGGAGTAAGTGGAGTAAGCGTCTTTTTATTTCATGGCTGCAGTCACCATCTGCAGTGATTTTGGAGCCCCCCAAAATAAAGTCTGCCACTGTTGCCACTGTTTGTCCATCTATTTGCCATGAAGTGATGGGACCAGATGCCATGATCTTAGTTTTCTGAATGTTGAGCTTGAAGCCAACTTTTTCACTCTCTTTCACCTTCATCAAGAGGCTCTTTAGTTCTTCTTCGCTTTCTGCCATAAGGGTGGTGTCATCTGTGTATCTGAGGTTACTGATATTTCTCTCTGCAATCTTGATTCCAGCTTGTGCTTCATCCAGCCCAGCATTTCTCATGATGTACTCTGAATATAAGTTAAATAAGCAGGGTGACAGTATACAGCCTTGACGTACCCCTTTTCCTATTTGGCCGTCTGTTGTTCCATGTCCAGTTCTAACTGTTACTTCCTGACCTGCATACAGATTTCTCAAGAGGCAGGTCAGGTGGTCTGGTATTCCCATCTCTTTCATAATTTCCCACAGTTTATTGTAATCCACATAGCCAAAGGCTTTGGCATAGTCAATAAAGCAGAAATAGATGTTTTTTTTGGAACTCTCTTGCTTTTTTGATGATCCTTGACCCTACAGAACTATAATTGGCACTTTGACATCTTCCAGAACAATAAAGGGGTCTTAGAACCCTTTAACTCCATTTATCCCCATCAAGACTTCTATGCCATCTATTATTTTTATAGTATTTTAAATTTAAATCCAATAAGACATTATACTCTCAGTATTTACTTAGATTCATTCCCATATTTACCATTTTTATGGTGCTTAATTTTTTTTTTTTCCTGCCTCTTTGACCACCCACCTAGGGTCAAGATCCTTCTGCCTGAAGAGAATCCATTTATATTTCCTTTTGTTTGGGTCCACTAATGAAACAATCAACCTGTTTGCTTTTCTCTCTCTTTTTATCCTTTGGTGAAATATTTTAATTTCAAATTCATACTTGAAATTTTTTTCTGGTTGTAGAATTCTTAATGCCATTTATTCTCTTTTAATTCTTTAAGGATGTCATCTCATTATCTCATTCCATTGTTGAGCTTGTTGAGCTTCATTGTTGAGTCTCATGCTTGCCTTCTGAAGATAACCTTTTTCCTTTTTCCTTTTTTTAATGTTTTCTCTTTGCATTTTGTTTTTAGCAGCTGTAACGTGGCACATGTGTCAGTTATCGCCACATTACAATATGTTGACCAATATATGTTACTCTCTGTTATTACTATGCAACAGACTCCTCCAAAACTTAGTGGCTTAGAACAGTATGTTACTGCTCAGTCACTTCAGTCGTGTCCGACTCTGTGCGACCCCAGAGACGGCAGCCCACCAGACTCCCCCGTCCCTGGGATTCTCCAGTCAAGAACACTGGAGTAGGGTGCCATTTCCTTCTCCAATGCAGGAAAGTGAAAAGTGAAAGGGAAGTCGCTCAGTCGTGTCCGACTCTTCGCGACCCCATGGACTGCAGCCCACCAGGCTCCTCTGTCCATGGGATTTTCCAGGCAAGAGTACTGGAGTGGGGTGCCATTGTCATTTAGCCCACAAATCCGTGAGTTGAGCGCACCTTAGTGGGAAAGGCTAGTTTGATTCTATTGGGTTGGCCAAAAAGTATGTTTGAACCCAAATGAACTTTTTGGCCAACTCAATACATGGTATTATCTGTGACTTGACTGCATGATCCAGTTCTAAGATGACTAGCAACTGGCAAGTTGGTGCTGGCTGTTGACTGGGAGTTCATTCAGGGTTAAGGTTTCAGGGCTGAGAGTCATCCCCATAGGTGCTTCAGCTTCCCTGCAGTGTGATGGTTGAGTACCAAGAAAAAAGAGATAGAGGCTTCCAGTCTCTGAAAGCCTTGGTCTAAAAACTAGGATAGCATAACTTCCATCATACTGTCTTTGTAAAGCAGTTACAAAGCCAAATTAAAGGATAAAAAGTGAAAGAAAGTTGCTCAGTTGTGTCTGACTTTTTGCAGTCCCATGGAGTGTAGCCCACCAGGCTCCTCTGTCCATGGAATTCTCCAGGCAAGAATACTGGCATGGGTAGCCATTCCCTTCTCCAGGGGATCTTCCTGACCCAGGGATCAAAACTGGGTCTCCTGCATTGCTGGCAGATCCTTTACCATCTGAGCCACCAGGGAAGATTAAAGAATAAAGACACTGCTCAGTGGCTCAGTGGGAGGAGTGTAAGTGTGGATTTGGTGAGGGGGGTAGATTAGTAATTTAGGATATAGGATATTTTATATCCTATATATATTGGATATTTTAAATTGATGGAATAATGCTTTCCACCAGTTTTGGAAAGTTCATAGTCATTAAGTCTTCAAGTGTGGTTTCGTACAGTTCTCTTTATTTTTAGAAACATTGATGAACCAGTTCTGGTTTTGGTTGCACTGGGTCTCGTTGCTGCGTGCAGGCTTTCTCTCGTTGCAGAGGGTAGGTGCCGCTCTCTAGTTGTGGGTGGGCTTCTCACTGTGGCGGCTTCTCTCGTTGTGAGGCACAGGTTCTAGTGCCCGGGCTCCAATAGTTGCAGCACAAAGGCTCAGTAGTTGCCACTCGTGGGCTCTAGAGCACAGGTTCAGTCATCGTGGCACGTAGGTTTAGTTGCTCCGCAGCAGGTAGAATCTTCTCAGACCAGGGATTGAACCCATGTCCCCTGCATTGACAGGCAGACTCTTATCCACTGTACCACCAGAAAGGTCTTATATAATTCTTTTTCTATTCCATTTTTGTGGCTCCACCTATCTGTGTGCTAGAGCTTTTCATGATATAGTCTATGTGCTTAGTCACTCAGTCACGTCCGACTTCGTGACCCCACAGACTGTAGCCTGCCAAGCTCCTCTTGCCATGGGGTTTCTATGTCTTTTATCTATTTTCCTGTATTTTCCAAGATTTATCTCTCCATGTTTTATTCTGTTTACTCTCTTCTGACCTATCTTCCTTTTCACTAATTTTCTATTCAGCGTTGTCCAATCTGCTATTCCGCCTAGCCACTGGGCTCTTAATTTTGGCTATTGTATTTGTCAGTTCTTCAATTTCCACTTGGTTGGTTCTTGGTTTTAATAGTTTAAGGTGATTTGCCAAAATTGTCTGTTTTGCCCTCTTGAGTATTATCACAGTTATTTTGTCTGTATCAGATAGCGTCAGTGTTTGCAGCCCCACCCCACCCCTATTTATAGATCTGTTTCTGTTGTGTATAGTTTCTGTTAGTTTTCTTTCATATTTTCTTATCTCCTCATGGGCCTGGTGAGTTTGGATTACATGCTGGGCCATGGATATGCACCAGTGCTTGTGGAAATATATGTGATGTTATTTTTTAAAAAAGAAAGAAAAGACCGGAAATCTTTTCAGATAAAAAGGAAGCACCACTTCCATTTAAGGGTGTGTGTGGGAGGAAGGAGAGTCCAGCTGGAGCAGGTCCGTCCACACCTGGAAGCAGGCAAGGACCTGTTTGAGGGGACGCAAGTCTTTGGATTCCATCAAGGGCATGGGCTGAGGGCCTCTTCTGGCTCATGTTCACGTCTTCCTCCTCTGTCCTGGCTCCTCAGACTCTTCCAGCTGGAGACAGAGGCTGACGCCCTGGTGAACTTCCAGCAGTATTCTTCCCAGTTGCCACCCTTCTACGAGAGCTCCACCCACATCCTGCAAGCTGAGGTCCTGCAGCAGCTGACCGACCTCATCCGCAGCCACCCCAGCTGGTCGGTGGCCCACCTGGCGGTGGAGTTGGGCATCCGAGAGTGCTTCCATCACAGCCGCATCATCAGGTGGGCGGGGGACCTGACCAGGTGGGGCGGGAGGGCAGGACCCTGGAGACACTGGGAGTGGGGATGGGGAGTTCTCAGCCCTGCCTCAGTTCCCTCCATAGCATCAGAGGTGGCCCAGAACATTTGACTCAAGAAGGGGGCGGCACCGCCTCTGGGTTGGAGTGGAGGAATGCTGACTGAAGTCAGAGAGCACTGAAACGTTTCCAGAGTGGCTACCAGGTGCCAGGTCCCTGGTCACTGTTTTTGATACACCATGAACTTGAATCCTCTTGACATGTCCACGAGGTGGTGTCACTCTAGTGAGAGGTTATGGGTCTTGTAAGGTCACTCAGCTGACGAGGCTCCAGTGCCTTGGTGTCTCCTTCCAAAGGCTTGTTGCCCTTCTAAAGCCGCAGCACTTTCATTCGTACGTCCATTCGGCCAACACGTGTCAGTGGATACCCCTGGTGAGGACCCCGTGCCGGCCAGCGGACTCCAGCTCGCCATCCTGCCCTGAGGTGGCCGTGCCTCCAGTTTTCCGCCTCAGACATCTTGCTTCCGCTCCCAGCCCCAAAGCTCAAAACCCTTCACTGTCCTTTACAGCTTAACCAGCCTGTTTCCGGACGTCACGGTGTTTCATCTCACAATAGTTCTATCCGTTTCCTAGGGCAGGCCTGGCAGGTTTTATTTTTTATAGTTTTGTAGATAAGGTTATTGAAGCCTGGAAAAAGCTTAAGTGAATTGCCCAAGGTTGGTGAGATTTCTGTCTTCTGCGATTCTTTCTACACCACCCCACTGCTCACTTCAGGCTGAGGTGGCCTTCAGGCACGTCCCTCATACACGTGTGCACACTGAACTAAAAATGGAGAAGAAAATGACGTCTGATACAATAACTCGGTGACTCAGCCCTGGGTTTGAAGCAGACGGCTCGAGCAGGGCACGAACGCTCTTGGACTCCTCGCCCACCTCCCTTGAGTGTGCCCTTGGCTTTCTCAGCACCCGCCCACTTGGTGCCACACCTCTCACCCCCCAGCCCTCCCTCCCCTGCAGCTGCGCAAATAACAAGGAGAATGAGGAGGGCTGCACGCCCCTGCACCTGGCCTGCCGCAAGGGCGACACCGAGGTCCTGGCGGAGCTTGTGCAGCATTGCCGCGCCAACATGGACGTCACCGACAACAGCGGGGAGACCGCGTTCCACTACGCGGTCCAGGGTGACAGTTCCCAGGTGCTGCAGGTGAGCAGGCGTGGGGGCCGGGCGACTGGTGCTGGCCACACCTTACGGTGCCCACGGCTGTCTTTGGGACCCTGGGCTCAGGTGTCACTGCCCCACCTTGATCCTTGAGGTCTGAGCTCCTCCATGGTGGGTCTACCCTGCACCCGACTCTTTCCTCTGCAAGCTTGTCACGGAGACACATCCTTGACCCCTTTGGTCCAATGACTGAGGGAAAGTCCTCCAGCCCAGCAAACTGAGCTCGAAGTCCAGACCCGCCCATCAGTTTATCCCAAACACCCGCCATAGGCCTGACCCCTGGGCTGGGTGAATGCATTTCAGCTCCTGCCTTGAGGTGCCCATGGTCCAGCAGGACCTGGGACTTAACTTTTTACAGGAACTCAAGCAAATAAAACTCCATTGGGCTGCTGTGGGCATTTGTGCCAGAGAGGCTCCGTCTGTTAAAGTTTTGACTAGCTGGGCAGAAAAATAAAAAATAAAAGTTGTGGGCGAGTAGATCAAGTGACGAAAAAGCTACCTTCTATATCAGATAGAAGAGACAGAATAGTGGGCTGTATTTTATTGCCTAGAATTAGAAGATTCTTCCAAAGATTATATCCTTGTCTCTGCCCTTGGCATTAGAATGGAACCACATTATTCCAGAAAATGTGGATTCCCGTCTTACGATTAGTGCTCAGCGGGAAGGGAATTGTGCACCCGCTGTTGAACTTCACCCTCCCTGAGACCCCGCTGTGGGCCCAGCACAGTGCTACACGGAGCCTGGCTCCAAGCAGAGGGTGGGACACACTCATCAATACCTGTCCTTCATCCCTGGTCTTGTATCTGGCCCTGCACTCAGTGTTATATGTGTTCTAGTTAATTCTCTGTGGATGGGGGCTCTTGTCCTCTCCTCACCAAGGAGACCGAGGTTCAGTGCAGTTAAGAAATGTGCCCAGGGAGGACCACAGAACTGTGAGCGGCAGAACTGTCCTTGAGTCAGGCCTGGATGCCAGCACCTCAGCTTCCCTGCTGGGTCCCCAACCTGTTCTCAGACCCAGCCAATCACAAGGGCCCACAGGGGTCATAATTAACTTCAGGGAGACAACTTTCAGCCACAACCAAGGAAATAAAAGCCTTGCAGTTGTCTTATGAATACTGGTATGTTGTTTTGTTTTCTTTGAAAGAAATTATACCTACACAGAGCAAAACAATATTCAGGCAGGATAGAAGGATATACAGTGAAAAGCAAGTCTTTTACTCCTTCCCAGACCCCCCAGTGCCCATCCCAGATACAACCTGCTTTTAAGTTTCCTGATTGAGAAAATTTTCATGCATGCCAAAGTCGGGCCAGACCAGCGCCCCAGCCAACCCTGGCACAGCCAGCTTCTTCCTGGCCCTGGAGCCTCCTTTCTCCGTTGCTTCTCTTAAAGTTCTTGGCTGGGTTCTCACCGAGTCTCACTGGGTTCTTCCCTTCCCCTGAAGCCCCAGAGAGGGACGGCCACGGTGGTGGGTGTTGGGGGAGGGACGAGTGGGGGGCCTCGCTGTGTTTGGCTCTCGCGCCCACCCCACGGTCTTGCTGTCAGCTCCTAGGGAAGAACGCATCCGGTGGCCTGAACCAGGTGAACAACCAGGGGCTGACCCCGCTGCACCTGGCCTGCCAGCTGGGGAAGCAGGAGATGGTCCGGGTGCTGCTGCTGTGTAATGCTCGCTGCAACATCATGGGGCCCGGCGGCTACCCCATCCACACGGCCATGAAGTTCTCCCAGAAGGGGTAAGGCCCCGCCCTGCCCTGCACGGTCCTCTGGGCCTCTTTTCTGTGTGGCCAGTCCTTCCACTCAGGCGAGCAGTGGCCCCCCTCATTAGATGCACGTCAGATCTGAGTGCCAGGGGCTGCCCTGGCACAAAGAAAGTATGAATATCTGATAAATGGGCAGTGGTGGTGGTGTGTGAATCTCAGTCCCCCAGCTCCACCATGCAGGAATAGGACTTTGACAGTTGTTCAGTGATGCACCTGAATTTCTGAGCAGGTACCTCCCTCTACCAAACTGGAGAAAAAAATCTTAAACTTTTCAGGGGGTTCCCCTCTCCTGCTCCCCCAGGTGATGCCCCAGTGCAGGAGGCCCCCCTCCCGTGAAGGAGGGTGGATAGATCCTCTACCACCCAAGCCCTTCAGTCTGATCTGAACAGCGCCTTCATGGCTACAGGGCTCTGCGGCTTCTGTGCCCAGCTGGAAGCCTAAGAACATTTGGCATAGGGGCCCCAGATCTCGTCCGCCTTATGCGTCCTCCCTTCCTGGCTGGTGGCACGGCTGAGACGCAGGTGCCAGGGCCTTGTCTTGGGTAGCTCTGGACCACTCTTTTTTTTTTTTTTTTAAAGAAGTTAGCTGTTTTATTTATTTATGATTGTGCCATGTGGCTTGTGGGACCTTTGTTCCCTGGCCAGGGATTGAACCTGCACCCCTTGCGCTGGAAGCATGGAGTCTTAGCTGCCAGGGGAGTCCCTAGACCATTCATTCGTTCCTTTCTCCCCAGCCCTAGAGAGCCCTGTCTCAAGAAAATTCTCCGTGATTGGTGTGTGTGGTGCATGTGGGCGGGGTCGGGTAAAAGAGATGACTGTTTCAGAATCTTACCAAGCAGGTACAGTATCTGGAATGAACGAACGAGTGAATGAGTCAGATGGTCCCTCAGTCCCGGGCACTGTGCTAAGCACTGGCTTACAGACACGGATGAGAGAAAGTCCAGGTCAGGGGACACAGGAGTCACACAGTGCCTTCCAGTACCTTCCATCTACCTCAGTGCTAGATGAGCATTGAGAAAGAACGGGGAGAGGCCCCCCTCGGGTGGAGGGCAGGCACTCTCACCCTCCTTCAGAGTCTTCCTTCCTTGGGGTTTGCACCCACCTTGCTGGCCTCTGAAGGGCCTTGCTGTCCCCTCAAAGGTATGGTCCAAGCTCAGCAAACCCTCCTTTCCTTGATTCTCAACTCACACAACCAAGACAAACTAGAACTTTCAGAAAGACCTGACCAAATGGTTGGAGACAATCCTAACACCCTCCCCCCACCCCACCCCGGCTTAGTCACCAGGTTACCAAGTTGCTGATCCAAATGGGCACATGTGATGGGTGATGCTCTCCCATACCCAAGGGCTGGCACAGCAGCCCTGCTGCAGCTTGACTTTAGCCACCCTGCTGGCCCCGGGAACCTGCCTGTTCTAGGTTACTTCCAAGATACTGTCCAGGTTGCTTCCTCCTCCGACACCCGCGGCCACATCCCACGCCTCCCGTGTGGATTGTTACGCATAAGACAGCACCAGTTGTCTCATCCCTCAGTGTGCTTTGCACGCAGCCACATGCCTCCAGGACCCCCAGGAGGCACATCCCTCTGCCACCACATGGCAGCCCCAGCAGTTGCACTCTGAGAATCACAAGTGTTAGGGTTACTGGGACTGATTCCAACCCAACCCTAATCTGGAGGCCCCTCTGCTGTTGGTGTCAACTCAGCTCAGCTTTGTAGAGAGCTGGGTCTGTGAAGCTCCAGTTTCACTTGGCCTAACGTCTTCAAGCTTCCTTAGTGTCATCGCAGGTATCAAAATGCCCCTCCTTTTTAAGGCAGAGTAGCCCTCCATAGAATTAATCTAGCCCACATTCTGCGTAGCCATTCGTCTGTCCATGGGGACTTGCGCTGTCTCCGCCTTTTGGCCACTGGGGATAGTGCTGCAGTCAGCAGTGGCATACAGTGTCTACTGAAGCCCCTGTTTTCAGTTCTGCCGATGAGTCTAGGAGTGGAAAGCTGTACTCTTAACCACCCTGCCTACCGCCTCCTACAGGACGCAGTCCCTGCTTGAAACACCAGGGAGGCAGGGGGAAGATGGAGGGCGGCCGTGTGCCAGGCCCAGGACCAGGTGCTAGAATATCTTTTATCCTTTAATCCTCCTTTATTCCTCATCCCATCCTGTTAGGACCGTTCCCATGTTGCAGACAGGCTGGGCCACTTTCCAGAGGTCACCAGCAGGAAGCTGGGGCTTAACCTCAAGCCTGTCTAACACTGCAGCCAGCACCAATGAGAGAGATCATTGCTGACTGAAGTCATCAAGGAAGGCTTCCTGGAGGAAGGGGCTTGAGCTATGCCTTGAGGGACTCAGGATACCATTGAAATGCCACGACATGCTTGCTGGTTGGTTTTGTTGCAACTCTGTTTGCAGGAGCTTTCCCTCACCAGTTGATGAAGTCATGACCTCTTTCAACATCAGGTTGCCCCTGCCAGCCTTCTTCATTCCCACATGGCTTCTCTCTCCCCAGGTGTGCTGAAATGATTGTCAGCATGGACAGCAGCCAGATTCACAGCAAAGACCCCCGCTATGGAGCCAGCCCCCTCCACTGGGCCAAGAACGCAGAGGTTGGCAGGGTCTAAGGATGATCTGGGTGGGCAGGGTTGAGGGTCCTGGAGCCCTTGGTTCCTTAGGTGCCAACAGGAAGGGGGTTCCTGAGAGGCCTCTGAGGATAACACTCAGGGGATTGATTTCACAGTGGGCCCACCAGGCAGGTAAGCCTAAGGAGAGATGACATCCTGGCCTCGCATGGTAACAGTGTCCCCTCCGTGGTCTCCTCATATGTGAACTGGGGGGTCCATGGCCTACCTTTGGAGGTATCATGAAGTCAGCAAAGCAGTGCATGAGAAGATTTCTTCATAAATTGTCAAGTACCTTGCAAATCAAAGATGGTGGATGGTGCTGGTGATGGCGGTGCCTCTGACTTCTTCAGAGAGCCTGGCCGAGCATCTCCTCTGAGGCCTGTCCCTGAGCCAGACTCTGACCCCCTGGGAGGATGGAGGCCTCTGATCTCATCTCCAGGAAACACAGTGTACTGGGTGCCCTCAAAGGTCATGGCCTGCTTGTAAATGTGACGGGCCAGGAGGGAAGAGCCTGCCAGCTGCTGTGGGCACCTTCATGCCAGGAGCTAGATGCCAAGTCAGGCCCTCCTATAGGGCTTTTGTTCACTCTGTGAGGTGGGAACTCGCCCCCGCATTTTCACAGCAGAGGAAACTGAGGTGCAGACAGGTGCGGTGGCCTTTCCCAGCTGACAGTGGGGATGAAGGAAGGCTGAGCTTTGGGCTCAGGTCCATCAGGTTCCAGAGCCCAGGCCCCCCAGGACTGTTGGTGAGCAGGGGTGCGTGTTGCCAAGGCACGGAGAGGGGGTCATACCTCTGCAGGGTCCCGGGCAGGGTCATAGTGAGTGGGGCAGTTCTGGGGCAGGGCCCAGAGAAACCGTTGCAGAGAAGGATGGGGTCCTGTGAACTCCAGGAAAGGACCCAGAAGCCCCTTTCAAGTCACCACGTCTTCAGCTTTTTGTCCCCTAGTTCCCGAGGGATGTGGAAGGCAAGGTCTGGGGCCACCTGCCACCTGGGCTCTTCCTGCTGCTGGAGCTTTCCAGAGGCCCAAGGCCTGAGGACGTGGCTGTGCCCAGGTGCCATCAGGTGCCAAAGGCCACAGCCACTCTGGCCGCCCAGCTGACCGGGGCTGGGACCCTTATCTCCATAGATGGCCCGCCTGCTGCTGAAACGGGGTTGCGACGTGAACGGCACCAGCTCCGCGGGGAACACAGCCCTGCACGTGGCTGTCATGCGCAACCGCTTCGACTGTGTCATGGTGCTGCTGACCCACGGGGCCAACGCCGACGCCCGAGGCGAGCACGGCAACACTCCGCTGCACTTGGCCATGTCGGTGAGCCCCAGGTTGGCTGCCCATGCGGCAGGGGTCAGGTGACCACCCGGGCCAGGGCAGGGCCCCCTCTGAGTCCAGAATAAAAACCGCTTCCTCTGCACTCCGGGACCTCTCATTCCCATGCCTCCATGTGACATCTGGACACCGTGAGAAGGGAAAATACAGCTCTGGCTACTGACTGTGGCCCTGGGCAACTCACATCACCTCTGCCAGACTTGACTTCCTCATCTGGAGGATGGAGGTGTCGGTACCCGCTTGGCAGAGGTGTTGAGTGGATTCAGTGGTAGACACCCTGTAACTCTATGAGGGATGTCTAAGCAGCACGTGTAAGACCTGGCACGGAGTGAGCATCCCCAGGATGTTCGTTCTCATTCCGGCATCATCAGGGCAAACTTCATCTGCATGTTACTCTTATCTCCCTGGAAGGCTCCAAGCTTCTGGAAGGCAGGCCTGCTTACACATCTTGGTGGCCCATGGCAGGCACTGGTCGCCTTTGCTGGTTTATCATAGAGCACAGTTTCTGCCCTTAGAGCACCTGCAGTCTGGTTAGAAAACTAGAGCAAGAACATATTAAATGCAGGGGAGGGAGTGTTATTTGTTACAGGTGTGTGTGTGTGTGTGTGTGTGTGATTGTACCCGTAATTCATAAACCATAGGTACCCATAATTCTGTTCAACTGTCTTAGAGTCATAAACTAGGAAATCTCTCTGGGACTCTAAAAGAAGTAGATTTAGGACAAATTCAAAGACATCCTGTTTTATACCAAAGGTCATAATTGTAGAGGGGATGTTGCCCAAGAGGCTGAAACTATAAATAGAATTGTGAACATTTTTAGCACTGAATGGGCCCTTTGAATTATGTAGTTGAACAGTTCTCAAACTTTTTGGTCTGTCTGATCCTTTTATACTCTTAAAAACTATTGAGAATCTCATAGAATTTGTTTATTTGAATTTTATCTATCCATATTGACCATATTAAAAATTACACGTGAGGGATTTTCAAGATACTGATGAATTCATTTAAAAATAACGATGATTAGGACTTTCCTGGTGGGCCAGTAGCTAAGACTGTGCTCCCAAAGCAGGTTTGACCCTTGGTCAAGGAACTAGATCCCACATGCCACAACTAAAGATTCTGTATGCTGCAACAAAGGTCAAAGATCCCGCGTGCCGCAGCTAAGACCTGGTGCAGCCAAAGAAAAAAAGAAAGAAAAATAATCTTTTTTAATTTAAAAAAAACAAGAATGATTTACCAAGCCCATGCTATTGTAAGTAACATATTTATGGAAAATCAACTTTATTTTCCAAAATAGAAAATAATTGAAAACAGTTGGTATTGTTTTATATTTTTATAAATCTTTTTAATGCCTGGCTTCAGAGAAGGCATGGATTTTCCGGTCTTCTGCTGCATTTATTCTGTTGCAGTATGTTGTTGAATGTGTTAAAAATATGAGGAAAATCTGGCCTCACATAGATGTGTATATAGTTGGAAAATATAGGTTAACTGTACCTTTTCAGATAATTGTGGATATTCTTTGTTGTTATTCAGTCACTAAGTCATGTCTGACTCTTTGCGACCCCATGGACTGCAGCACACCAGGCTCCCCTGTCCTTCACTATCTCCCAGAGTTTGCTCAGATTCATGGTCTGCACCAAAGCTTGACAAGGGGTAGTTTCTGACGAGTTGAGTGCAGTGGACACTCTGAAGCCATCTCCTTAGACTTTTCACACTTTGTTACAGTCAAATCTATTGGCATCTCTTGCACTTTGCATGGATCTTTTAACCTATGCACGATTCCGTGTCATCTTTGGAAAATACTAGTTTGCTGAGTATCCCCAGCTTCCAAATGTTGACTTGTTTCATTATACAGTCTCAACACTCCCCCACATTTGTAAATATCACTAAGATTTCATCAGAACAGTTTCTAAATTTGGGGAAACCATTGGAGCCCTTCATGGTGTATACCACTTTTCTAGAATTCCAGTTTTTGTTTGAAAGCTTGAGTTTTATCACTGGCACACAATACTGCCAGCTGTTTTTCTTGAAGTGACAGCTCAGTGCATTCATTTTTGAGAAAATGTCTCCTAGATACCCAAAGCTGAACAATCGTAGTTTGCTTGCCAGTCGTTTCTCAAGTGAAAACAGTGTTTCATGAAAAACAAGCAGCTTGTTCCACTCACGACTCAGTCAGTCACATGGGAATTTTCCTGTGACAACCATCATATTTGGTTATGCCACAGACATGCCATGTGCACACTCTCCACTTTATGACACTGAAAACACCAGTGTAGGAATGTAGTAAGATTAACACTTCTTAGTGCTTCATCAAGGGACTGGCTTTTTTTTTTTTTTTGGCCATACCTTGCAGCATGTGGGATCTTAGTTCCCTAACCGGGGATTGAACCTGTGTCCCCTGAATTGGGAGTTCAGAGGCTTAACCACTGGAGCACCAGGGAAGTCCCCCGAAGCTGGCTTTTTAATGAATGAATTTACTTTTTACTTGAGCACGTGGCAGAGAAGAAAACCATGACAACAGTTAGTCTGTGGACACTGCTTTGCTTCATGCTTAAGGCACCGGGAGTTTTATCCATAGTTGTTTTTACACCGTTGGTACAGAAGTCAGCCCTGGGACTTCCCTGGTGGTCCAGTGGCTAAGATGCCTGAGTTCCCAGTACAGGGGCCCGGGGTTGGATCCCTGGTCAAGGAACTGGATCCCGCATGCTGCAGATAACAGTCTGCACGTTATTGTTGTTTAGTTGCTAGATCGTGTCTGGCTGTCTCGCGACCCCACGGACTGCAGCCCACCAGGCTCCTTTGTTCTTGGGATTTCCCAGGGGGGAAGACTGGAGTGGATTGCCCTTTCCCTCTCCGGGGAATCTTCTCGGTCTAGGGATTGAACTCACGTCTCTTGCGTTAGCAGGCGGATTCTTAGCTGAGCCACCTGGGAAGCCTAAGAGTTTGCTTGTCACAACTGAAAGATCTCCCATGCCACAACTAAGCCAAAAAGAAAACAAACGATTATATGAAAATAGCCACTGCATAAAGGCAAACAGCATCTTGCTATTTTTATGAAACGGTTCTAAGCTCTGGAACCCTCTAAAGGGTCTCCATATTCATGGGGGTCCACACTTCCTACCTTGAGAAGTGCTGACCTAGGCTACTGCTTCCATTCGTGCATCACCTGCATTCCGTCTGCACCATTTCTGGCAGATTCATGCACCACTTTTACAATTATGTACTTAATCGTTGCTTTAAGTTGCCTTGCTTTTGCTGCTGCTGCTTAGTCACTTTGAAAGAAAGTGAAGTGAAGTCCCTCAGTCATGTCCAACTCTTTGCGATCCCATGGACTGTAGCCTACCAGGCTCCTCGGTCTATGGGATTTTCCAGGCAAGAATACTGGTTGTCATTTCCTTCTCCAGGGCATCTTCCCGACCCAGGATCGAACCGGGGTCTCCCGCATTGTAGGCAGACGCTTTACCACTGAGCTACCAGAGAAGCCCTGGCTTGCTTTCAAACTTACTTAAACCTATACTTATTGGAGAAGGAAATGGCAACCCACTCCAGTATTCTTGCCTGGAGAATCCCGGGGATGGAGGAGCCTGGTGGGCTGCTATCTATAGGGTCTCACAGAGTCAGACACGACTGAAGCGACTTAGTAGCAGCAGCAAACCGATACTTGAAGGTTCTTTTATCACCATAGGTGGTAAACCAGGGCCACAAATAAAAGGTAACCGAAGAAGGAATGCATAACTAATAGTTGAAACACACTTTCACCTGTGCCCCTATACCTCCTAATGGGGTGTGAACAGCTGTTTGCAAAACAGCATTCTAGACACACCTCTTCACGCTTTAGGCAAGGGAATCCACCCGAGAGAGAGATGTAAGCCCAGCGCTCAGGTCTCCTGGCGGCCGGCCTGTTGGTGCGTCCTGGGAACTGTGCCCAGCCAGCCCTGCTGCCCCACCTCCAGACGTTCACTGCGCATGCTCTGGGGAGGGGGCTGCCGTCAGGGAAGACATGCTCAGTTTCTTCCTGACTCAACCAGCCCCCTGGACTCAGTGGGAGGGCCTTTCCTTGATCACGTTTTCCTGCTACTCCTGCAAGCGATCAGCAGCTGACCCTTCAGTGTCCCCGTGTCTCTGGGTCAGGGGTCATAGATGCATTGCTTCCTTTGAGAAGGAGCTGGCAGGCTGGGGGAGGGGGATGTCATTCCAGTTTCTACCTGGGTTCTTAGATTCTCACCTACAGGGATACTCATAGGCCTATTTGTCAGGGCACTGGCCTTCCAACTGTAGACTTTGCAATATGGGATTGACTGCGGGTGGAGGTCAGAAGGGTTTCAGTGTCTCTTCCCATCCTGGTGAAAGGCCCCCCGAGGTGACGGGTTGTGGGGTGAAGAGGCCGAGGTCCTTTCTCTCCACGTGTCCCTGAGCTGTTGCCAATTTCACCGCCCCCACCCTCCATCCCCAACAGAAAGACAACGTAGAGATGATCAAGGCCCTCATCGTGTTTGGTGCAGAGGTGGACACCCCGAATGACTTTGGAGAAACCCCTGCATTCATAGCCTCCAGGATCAGCAAACGTACGTGCTCTGCACTCTGGGACCAGAGTTGGGGGGTGGGGGGCGCAGGGAGGAGGGAGGTCCTAGCCATCAGGTGCCTGCATCCTGTCCACCCCCCCAAACTGTTCCCTGCAGGGAGCACCTAGGAGCGCCTGGGAGGCCCCGAGGGGAAGCTTCCGGTTCCCAAGGACAGGGGCCCTGACCACTAGACTGAGGCCCCTGGGGGCTTGCCGAACCAGTGTCCTCTTCCCTGTGACCTCCACACCCACCTCAGGGTGCCAGGACTTGGGGTGGGGGTGGGGAAGGCAGTGGGAGCAGCCCTCTTCCCCACTCTTGGAGAATTCACTGATGGAATCACTTGTAAGAACAGCCTCAGGCCAGTGCATTGCTGTATGACACGTGTGCCCCCCTCCCCCGCTTGTACACAGGCATGTGCATGACACATGTGCCCCTTGCACCCTGACATGTGCTGCATGACACGTGTGCCCCCCTTGCACACTGGCACGGTGTATGCACTGCGTGCTCACTTGGTGAGGCTTGGCTGCCGGGCTGGAAAGAGCAGATCCTCCTTACCAGCCACCTGGAGCCCTCTGGAAGGTTCTGGGGAGCTGTGGAGGTTGCTGTGGGTGATACCTCATAGTGTGTGCCAGCGAGTGTGCATGTGTGCGCATGTGCGTTTTCAGTGATCCCATCCGGTAGGTGGGAGTAGATACTCACTGGCTGGTTCATCCCTGTTGAGCTCTAAAAGCCTTGAGAATTGCTCAACATGGAGCTGGGAGTCCTGCTTTCTTGACTGGCATAGAAGGGAAAGAGGGGGTTCCTCAAACACCAACCTTCTCATCCATGTTCCAAGTTTGAGACCCCAGAAGCTGCTTTGGGTGTAACAAGCTAGAGTCCACACGCTGTGTCAGGGTGGGGCAGGCTCTAGGGCACCCCCGACCCCCCAGGTGGCCTGGGATGGGGGGCCAGGTGCAGAAAGGACCTCTCATTTGCATCTGGTCAGTTTCTGATCCTGTGCCATCTCCCCCTCCCCACACATGACAAGTCGTCACCAGGAAGGCGCTCCTCACTCTGCTGAGAACTGTGGGGGCCGACTACCGCTTCCCACTCACGCAAGGGTTCTCGACGGAGCAGTGCTCCGCGGCAGCTCCCTCCTTCTCCATGGAAAGATCTCATCCCCCACCGATCAGCTTAAACAACCTAGGTAGGCCTGGCCCCTCCCATGCCCCCGCCTCTCCTCCTGGTTCCCAGGTCCCTGGGTCAGGCAATCCCGAAAGAAAGAAGGAAATGGGGCCCAGTGAAGAGGTTGTTAAAGGAAGCAAGGGGCGATGGGCAGCATTTGTCAGCCTTGGGGGGCAGCCAGCAACGCATAGAGTCCGGAGACTGGTGGGTTCCCTGGCTAATGGCCTGTGGTCAGTTTCCTCTGACAGGGTTCCTTGGACACCTATAAGGTGGGCGCTTTGTTGACCTCTCTATGCCCTGGGAGCTCAGGTGGGCAGCGAGGAGTGCTCTTGGGGGCTCAGAGCTGTTGGGGGTTCTCTGGCTTCTACCAGGAGCCTTTCTGCCACGTTGCTGCATCTCCATCAGGCCTGGGGCCGCTGTGCTCCTCTTCCAGCCCCTTCAGTGACCTACTGGCCAGGCAATTAGCATCTGCCCCTGTGCATCCTCGGTATCCATGGAGATAGCCCCCAAGGAGGCAGAGACCTTCTCTGGGCTTCCTGTGGGCCTGGCCCACCCTGAACCCTGGATTGTTTAGGAGTAGGGGTTCCCTGAACAGGGCAGCCAGGGACCAATCCTTCACAAGCCGGCACTATTCTTAAACTCTTGGGGAATCAGACACCAGCATCTTTAGACAGGATAGCCTGGCCAACCCTGAACTCAGGACAGGGCAGAGCGGGCAGCCACAGCTAGTCCCTCTGGCTCTGCCTCTCTCCCCGCCGCCCCTCCTCCCCGCCTCCCACCCCCATCATTCTCTCTCAATCTTACAGGCAATCAGTCACCCAAGCCAGGCTGGATGGTGGGCCTGGGGCGCGGCATCAGATGGGTAATGCCCTGGGCCTAGAGGAGCCGCAGGGCCTGCTGTGCCCTGAGTTAGATGCAGCTCTAGTCCCCTCTTCTCCTTTGTCTCAGCCGCATGTCCCGCTCCCTGGCGCTCTGTCCACCACCTCTCCCGGCCAGGCTCGTGCTTATCTCGTCCACTCTAGCCCCTTGCCCTGGTGAGGGGGAGACACATTACCTGGAAGCCTGCTGTCCTGCTTCGCTGCTTCTAAGACTCCATGCACAGCGGTGGGACAGCCTGTCAGAATCTGGATGGCGAGGCCCTGCGGGGCCAGGCTGCTTGTCAGGAGAGCAGCTAATGCATTCGTTGGGCGCCGGGTGGGCCTCAGACCCAGGCAAAACATGCATGCTGCGGGTGAGGGCACCACTCTGAGGCCGCTGAGGAAGTTTCCAGACCTGGGATCAGAACAAGAGGTGTCTGGGAAGCAGTCGGGCTATCTCTGTTCCTTCAGGGAGTCACACCCCGGGGACTGTCCCGACTCAGCCCTTTTGGCTAGACGGAGCCTCATCTGTAAATCGGGGATAAGGATTCTGGAGAAGGTGGTTGTCCGCAGCACCGGCTGGCATGCATGAAGAAACGCTCTCTGAAGTGCATACACAGCACACGGGGCAGGGGTGCTTGTGCTTCGGGGCTGTGGGGGGAAAATACAGGAAAATCGAGAGCTTGCCAGGCAGGGTGGGGGGCCGTGCCTGGAGCAGTGGGGTCCCCTCCACATTCCAAGCCCACTGCTCCCCAAGGGGCCAGTTGTATTCCGGGATGAAGAGCCCTTGCAGGGAGTGGGAGGCAGATGTTCCCACCAGGGACAGAGGGGTGAGGGCACAGCTCCAGGTTTGCCCCCAGGACCCGCTGGAGGGGGGACCAGCACCTGCTTGGCCCCTGCCCACCCTGCCCTGTGCCCCACAGAACTGCAGGACATCACTCAGATCTCCCGGGCCCGGAAGCCAGCCTTCATCCTGAGCTCCATGAGGGATGAGAAGCGGACGTGAGTGTTGGGGATGGGCCGGGCGGGGGTGGGGGGCGGTGCACACGTGCGAGGCCTCTGGTGGGCTGCCCAGTGGGCTTGGGACTGTTGTCTAGTCTGCATCTGGCTCTGTGAGGTGGCTCGTGCCCTCTGCAGTTCACAGCAAAGAGACTGAGTCTTCAGAGAGCCTGGGTCTGCTTCATCAATCGCCCTGCAGGCTCCCGGTCACACGATGGAGCTGGCTGCGGCCCTGTCCCTTCTCTCCGCGCCCCTGTCCCAGGTCGTCGGGGGAGCTGGCCAAGATCTCCTTTGGAAAGAGCCCTCAGCGGCGTCAGTGCTGAGCCTGCTTCCCTCCGATGCCACCCGCTCCCTACCCTCCCTCCCTCCAACAGCCAGTAGGAGTAGGGCTGGTGTCCCAATCTCCTGCTGTCCACCCAGCCCCATTCTAGGAGGCAGGCCAGGGTGATGGTGCAAAGCGAGGCCCAGACCCTGTCCCCGCGCACAGTCCCTGGTGACCACGGTTGTCAGAACAGCTCAGCGAGTTCCCAGGACAAACATGCCTCCTTTCGGCTGTACTCTCTCCACCCTTCCCTTTAGTAATAGAGGTGGTTTATCTGTTCTCTCCAGTATTCTTGCCTGGAAAATCCCATGGACCACAGAGCCTGGTAGGCTACGGTCCATGAGGTCGCAAAGAGTCGGACACGACTGAGCGACGTCACTTTCACTTTTCACTTTGTCTGTTCTCTATTTTTGTTTTTATTTATTTTTTTTTTACTATCCTGTGTTCCTAACAGCCTTCCTCGGGAGGCACTCATTAGTAACCTTGCTTGGCAGATGCAGAACGTGAGGGGAAGTCACTTGCTCGAGGTCACACAGAGTTGGTGTCAGAGCAGCCCGGGGCTTCCGCAGTCCGTGCCCTTTCTGCTCCCCGCGGGCTCTCTCCTAGCCGCACCCCTGTGGCCGCCCCTGCAGGGAAGGCCCTTCCCTCCTGGAAGCAGAGGTAGCCCCGGCTCCCGGGACCCGGCGGCCATATCGGTGGTTCCGCCTCACCTCTGAAGGGTCGGCTTCCCCTCAGAAGCTGTCGCCCACTTGTTTCCTCAGCCACCCTGGAACATGCACCCTGGGAGTGCGCCTGCTCTAGCAGCCTTCTCACACTTCCCTCCTTGCACCCCTACACACACACCCCCCCACCAGTGCAGGGGCCGAGGGGTACCCGAGGGAAGACCAACAGGTCCCTTCCAGTGAGAGGAGGGAGGATGCAGATGCTCCAGCAGGGCCAGGGGAGTCTGCACAGCCCCAGGAGCCTCCCTTTCCCCCAGAGGAGGAGTGAGGAAAGAGTCAGGACATGCCTGTGGGGCCCTCCCGGCGCTGGTCTACGAGCCGCACAGCTTAGCCCTGCTTCCTCCGAGTTGATCCCGCCTTTGCCAGCCCTACATCTTCAGAAGGGTCTCTTGCCCATTTTCTCCAGCCTCCCTGGTCAAGGGTCCCACAGGCCTCCAGCGACAGCACAGCCTGTTCTGCCGCGTTCCGGGCTTGCTGCAGGGCTGGGCAGCTTGTCCAGGAAAAGATGAGGGAGCCCGGAGGCGGGCGTCACAGACTCCCACATTTACCAGCTGTGGGGGAGACAGACCCAGGTGTCTGCTGGGGTGGTACCTGGCCAGAAGGTCTTACCCACCCCCCGCTGCCCTTACCTGCCTGGATCCTCTTTCTGTTGCACCTCTGGTCTCCTGAAGTCCCGTGTTTATTCCTGGACTGACTGTGCTGCCCACCCCTGGCCCCCACCCCCAAGCCCCAGTAGCACGTGGGCTCCAGGGCTTGGTCTCCAGGGCTCAAGCTGCTGCCACCGGGCAGATGCTCAGGGACACGGCCCACAAAGTGCCGGCTGTAATAGGACCCTCTTCTCTCACACTGCTGTTCCCACCACAGCCACGACCACCTGCTCTGCCTGGACGGAGGGGGCGTGAAAGGCCTCGTCATCATCCAGCTGCTCATCGCCATCGAGAAGGCCTCGGGCATCGCCACCAAGGATCTCTTCGACTGGGTGGCGGGGACCAGCACCGGGGGCATCCTGGCCCTGGCCATCCTGCACGGTGAGGGCCGCCCCTGGGCCGTGGGGCAGGATGGGGTGGGGCTGAGACCGGCCCTCCGATTTGGCTGAGTTTGTTTTCAGAGCTTTGCAGAGGTCATGGGGGAGGGGAGGACCCGAAAGGCCTCTGTCGGTTTGGGTGGGGTGGTGGTGGGTGGGTGGCGTAGAGGTTGTTGGCGTCTGAGGCTGGAAGGAGAAGGGCTGAGGGTGGGCCACGGTGATGCCCTCCTAGCCGCAGAGGACAGAGCTGGGTCCCCTCCCTTTCAGTGTTAGGAGCCACCTTGAGTCACGAATGCCAGCGCCCTGGTCTGTGCACTTCACTTTACCCCAGGGACATGGAGGCGCTGGGAGAGGGGTGGCCCTAAGTCACGCAGCCCACCGCAGCGGGTGCTGGCCTAGGAGTCCCCAGGGCTCCCAGTCCAGCACATCCCACGGCCACAGGCAGTCTGCTCTCACTGCAGCTTCACCGAGGTGATGGGGGCACTTTGCTTGCTGGACAGACCTCGGGCTAGGCCTTATCTCAACTCACGCGATGTCTCATTCATGGAGCTGCTGTCTGGCTGTGCGATGCTGCCTATAGGGGGCCCTCTCGGAGCCAGCTACCACCCCGCGGGAATTACCTCAGCACCCCTGACCAGGTCGGGTTCCAGGCCCTCCAACTCGTCCTCCAGACCTGAAGGCACCAGGAGAGGGCCCTCCACCTCCTTGACATCAGCCAGGCCTGTGCTCGGTGCCAGGGGGCAGGACGGGGCACGCTCCACCTCAGGGAGCCCCCGGGCATTAGGTGTTCACTGTGAGAGGAGGCTGTGGCCTCCAGCGTGTGGGGGGACAGGGGACACGGCCAGCCCAGGAGGTGGCCTAGAGGAGGGTCCATGGAGCTCCAGGAAGAGGAGGGTTGTCAGCCAGCGGCTGCTGGGACCTCTCTTCCCGACCTCTGGGGCCCCATGTCCCTTCTCTGGTTTTCCCTGAGATAAGGACCAGTTCAGGGCCGGCCTCTGCCCCAGAGGTGAGGTGTCATGAGGTCTGGGGGTGGGGCAGAGTGGGCGCAGGTCCTCGCTTCTCCTCCAGAGAGGGTCACGTCCTTCTTCAGGGGATGTTTATCCCCCATCCAGGGTCTTCAGGCTACCAGGGGCTATGGGAGGTATCTGAGAAGTCGCCTAGTTTATCCTCTCCAGGGGGCAGAAGCCCCCACCTCTGTAGTCCCCTGCTTGCACACCCCTGGCCTGACTGAGGGGTGCTTAGTGGTTTCCTCGTCCCATGAGGTGCAGCCTGCCCCGGGACACTGTCTGTTCTCACGGGACAGGGCCGGTCCTTCTATTCTGTGACAGATGGGGTGGATCTAGATGTATAAGCTTTTACACTTTCGGGGCCCATCATTAAAGAAAAAAACACAAATTACAAATATAAAATTAAGTACCGAGCCGTGGAGCCGCTGAAGGGGATTTCTGCCTGTGTGGGAAGTTGCAGAGGAGGGTCCCAGGAGCCCCGGCTCAGTCGGTGCCCCCTCCCAGTCCCGGTTCCTGTGCCAGGCCCTCTGTCAGGACAGCCCTTGCATCTTCTCCCCACCTCCGCCCTCCTCGTTCCCAGGCAAGTCCATGGCCTACATGCGTGGTGTGTACTTTCGCATGAAGGATGAGGTTTTCCGGGGCTCTCGGCCCTACGAGTCGGGGCCCCTGGAGGAGTTCCTGAAGCGGGAGTTTGGAGAGCACACCAAGATGACGGACGTCAAGAAGCCCAAGTAAGCCTCCCGGGTGGGACGTGGGCAGCTTTGGTGCCAGCCATGCACCCCTTTTGGCCCTTCCTGGGGCAGAAGGCTCCCTGCCCTGGTCTGATTAAAGCTGAGCAGGGAGGGGTGGGGGGGTGCTGGGGAACACAGGTGCAAAACACCTTCCGCCCATGTCTGATGCTTTTCCATCCACACAGCACATCCCCGGGTCAGAGCCGGTTGATTCTCGTCCATCACACACATACTTGCTGAGCATGGCTCTGCGTGTGTGTGTGTGTGTGTGTGTGTGTGTGTGTGAGATGTGGTGATGCAGCCATCAGGTGGGAAGGCTTATGATCTGATTGGGAGATAACTGACCTAAAAAAATGGCAACCATGCGAAGTACCATGTGCTTAAGAGGTTCCAGAAGAACCTTCAGTACCTCCACTTCTTTGTAGTATTTATTTTTCCATCCTGGAATTACTTGATTTTCTGCCTCATGCCACGTTTGCCTGCCAGACTGTGAGCTCCCTGAAGCAGGAATGTGACTGTCTTGTTTTTCTGTAACCCCAGCATTTAGCACAATCCCTGCCCCAGAGCAGGCCCCTGAAAAGTGTTCAGCGACTGAGTCTCTGTGGGACCAAGAAGGGGAGAAGGGACTGTGGACAAAGTGGTCAGGGAGGGCTTCCTGGAGGAAGTGAGGTGTGAGCAAGCTCTGGAGGGTTAGGAGGATTTCTTTTCATAATAAAGCTTTTTTTTTCCCCCCATTTAAAAATAATGCATAGTCTTTTAAGAAAGTTTGGAAGATATGAAAGTAAAAAGAAGAGGAAATATATCATCCATGATTTATTAACTGAAAGATAATGTTTTGAAAAATGTTTTCTGTATATTTTATCCTAGACATTTTTTTTCTGTTTTATGGTGAAATAGAACATTTAGAAAAGTACATTAAAAAGTTCTGTGAATAAATCTAAAGCAGACACCCATGTATGACCACCAGCCAAGGCCAAAATGTGTGCCCTGCCCCCATCACAGCTCCTTCTCCCCACCGCCCACGAGGGTAACCGCTATCTTGACTGGTGTGAACTGGATTTCCCAGATTTTCTATCTAGTTCCGGCACCTGAATGCAGCCTCCAGCATGGTTCAGTCCTGCCTGTCTCTGGGTTTGAATGGAATCATTTTGTGTTTTATCCTTCCTTTCCTCAGTGCCACATTGGTCAGCCTGGTGCCTGCTGTTGGGTGAAGCGCTGTGCTTCATTCATTCTCATTGCTCATGTGACTACACCCCCATGGTTTATTTCTCCAAACACCTTTGATGGGCCCTTGGGTTCTTTCCTGTTTGGACCTCTTGAGTCTTCAGTGGACATTTTGGGCCTCGTTTTCTGACCCTGTGGGACACATGCCTAGGAGTAGAGCTGCCAAGTCTTGGAGGAGGCATGGTCTCAACCCTTTGATTCTGCCCCGTGGTTTTTCAAAGTGTTGGTTACTGTTTCCACTCCCCTTAGGCATGTTTGAGAGTTCCTGGTGCTCTACATGGGCTTGCCAGGTGGTGCCACTGGTAAAGAACCTGCTTGCCGATGCAGGAGACCTAAGAGACTTGGGTTCAAAATTCTGGGTTGGGAAGATCCCCTGGAGGAGGGCATGATAACCTACTCCAGTATTCTTGTCTGGAGAATACCATGGACAGAGGAGCCTGGTGGGCTACTCCATAGGGTCGCGAACTGAAGTGACTTAGCATGCACGCATGGTGCTCTGCATTCTTGCTAACAATGATGATTGTCAAAGCAATTTATCTTTGTAACATTTATATCTTTATAAACTGGGGGAGGGCTATAAGGTGCTGTCTCTGTTGGTTTGAATTTTCATTTTTCTGATTAGTGATGTTGAACACCTTCTCATATGTTTAAAGGCCATCTGGATTTCTTCTTTTGTAAAGTTCCTGTTCAAGTGTTTTACTCATTTTTGGCACAGTTGAGTTGGGTGATTTGGGGGTTGTGAGGCTTCCTAATTATCTTTTTTATATTTTGAAACCTAGGCCTTTGATGGATACATGGATTTGGAATCTCCCATTCTAGGCTTGTCTTTTCACTCTCCTTACAGTGTTTTGTTGATCAACAGATGTTCTTAATGCAGTAGAATTTATAAATATTTTACTTTTTATGACTTGTGCTTTTCCTATCCATTCAATAACCCTTTCTAACTGGAAGCAGGAAGTTTGTCTCCTGGGTCTAGTTGTGAAGCTCCCTCGTTCTGCCTTTTATCAATCAAAGTCTTTTATTAACTTAGGTCTTTTAGCAACCTGGAATTGATTTTTATATCAGGAGAGATCCAATTTCTTGTTTTCCACATGAACAAACAGTTTCCCCCAGCCTCACTGGTGAAAAGTCTGTCTTTCCCTCCATATTGCAGGCCTTGATCCTTCTTGGGTCTGTTTTTGACCACGGAGTCCTAATTGTACAGCAAGTTCATAGCAGGGCTTCCCACCGTGTCCTTCTTCGGGGCTATTCTTGGAGGCTCTTTAGAGAAGTGGTTAAGAGCATGGACCCTGATGTTTCCTTTTCTCAGAAATGGGAATGATATACTACCTGCTTCCCAGGGCTTTCATGAAAAGTAAAAGCATTACATTTATAAGAGCAGCACCTCTCGCGTAGGGGTGCTGTGTAGCGTACAGTTACTTGTTGCTGTTTGCACTTCCACAGAAACTGTATCAGTGGAATCAGACTGTCAAATTCTACAGAAAAGCAAATCCTGTTGGGATTTTTATTGTGATTACATTGAGTCTGTATGATTACTCTTTTACTGAAGTATATTTGGGGCTTCCCTGGTGGCTCAGATGGTAAAGAATCTGCCTGCAATGTGGGAGATCCAGGTTCAATCCCTGGGTCGGGGAGATCCCCTGGAGAAGGGAATGGCAGCCCATTCCAGTATTCTTGCCCGGAGAATCCCTCGGACAGAGAAGCCTGGCGGGCTACAGTCCACGGGGTCGCAGAGAGTCAGGACTGAAAGGCTACACCGTGACTGCTGCTAAACCTGCTTTACAGTGTTCCATTAGTTTCTGGTATTCAGCAAAGTGACTCAGCTACACACGCCCACCCACACACACTCTTCCATTATGGTTTATTTCAGGACATTGAACATAGTTCCCTGTGCTATACAGTGGGATCCTGTCGCTTATTTTAGGTACAATGATTTGTTGTAAACTTATTTAGGGGAGAATTGACACATTAAAACACTGAGTCTTCCAATTAAAGAATATAGGAAAACATTCCATTTGTTTTTAGTTTCTTAGTACAGTTTTAAAATTTTATCTATAGCGATCTTACGCATGTGTTCTTCTTAGGTACCTGCATATATTTTATGCTACTGTAAATTACGCATTTTTAAACATTTCATTTTCTAATTGTGACTTGCATTTAGAAATACCATTTGTTTATTTTTTAAATTTTAATTGTGGCGAGATACATATAACATAAAATTAACTCTTAAACATTTTTTCCCTTTAACCACTTTTTTTCTCTTTTTTAGTTCCACCAGTTTATTACTACCAACCCATCACCCTCCACCCTCATGCACACATGCTGTCATGTAACTCCATGGACTGCAGCCGTCAGGCTTCTCTGTCCATGGACTTTTCCAGACAAGAATACTGCAGTGGGTTGCCATTTCCTTCTCCACCTTTAACTACTTTTCAATTCAGTAGTGATAAGCATATTCACATTGTCCTGCAGCTACTCTCCTGAACTCTTTCTTCTTGTAAAACTGAAACTGTACCCATTAAAGAGCAGCTCCCCATTCCTCCCCTTCCCCAGCCCCCGTCATCTACCATTCTACTTTCCGTCTGCATGAGTTGACTCCTCTAAGTGCGTCATGTAAGTGGGACCATACAGTGTCTGCCTTTTTAAAACTGGCTTATTTCACTTAGCATAATATCCTCAAGGTTCATACATATTTCAGCATGTGACAGATTTTCCTTGTTTTTAAAGACTGAATAATATTTTGTTGCATTTATAGACCACATTTTCTTGATCCATTCATCTTTTGATGGGCATCTGGTTCATTTCCATCTATTAGCTACTGTGAATAATGCTGCTGTGCACCTGGGGGGGGTGTGTGTGAAAGTCGCTCAGTCGTAACCATATCTATCTCTGCTTTCACTTCCTGGTGCCTTTTGCAGAGAGGATTCTTGCGGGCTCAAATCACTCAAATACGCTAACTTTTAAACAGCATATATATAATGTTTATTTATTTATTTGGCTGCGCTGGGTCTTACTTGTGGCACACAGGATCTTTTTTTTAGTTACGGCATGGGAATTCCTAGTTGCGACATGTGGGATCTAATTCCCTGACCTGGGCTCAAACCTGGGCCCCCTGCACTGGGAGAGCAAGCAGAGCCTTGGCCACTGGACCGCCAGGGAAGTGTCTCTATGCTCGTATTTCGTTAGGATTTTCGTATCCATGTTCATGAGTAAGATCGACCTGTTTATTCCCGTTTTTAGGTTGCAGGGTTTTGATTTCAAGGGAGTATCTCTCTCTGTCTCTCTCTCTTTCTCTTTTTTTTTTTTTCTGTTTTCCAGAAGAGTTCATATAATAGTGAGTTATTTCTTCCTTGAATATTTGGTAGAACTTACCTGTGAAATCATCTAGTACTGGAGTTCGGTTGGTAGGAAAATTTTTAATGGTGGAATCAATTTTTTTACTGTTTATAAGACTATTTAGGGTTTCCAAATGTCTTTTTGAGTTAGTTTTAGTTAAGTTACATTTTTCTAGGAATATGTTCATTTCATATACATCTTCAAATTTGTTGGCATAGCGTTGTCTAAAAATTCTCTGATTGTCTTTACTGCCTGCAGCATGTTTTCATGGCCCTCTTCATTCCTGATGGTTTACACCTCTGTTTTTCATCTTTTCAGTCTTGCTACTACCAGCTTTTTAATTGGATTAGTATTTCAAAAAAGTAACTTTGGGCTATTTATTGGTTCTCTATTATATATACATTTTCTGTTTCATTAATTTCTGTACATATATTTATTCCTTCTTGTACTTTTTAAAGTTTATTTGGTTGTTTTGGGGTTTTTTTAACTTCTTGAAATAAGTGTCTTACTCATTGATTCTTTGGCCTTTTTTTCTCTTGTACTGTATAAGTATGCATATTATATGTGTGTGTGTTTGTAAATCTAAACATTTTCCTCCATAGAATTCCCTGGTGATCCAGTGGTTAGGGCTGTACACTTCCACTGCAGGGGGCGTGGGTTCAATCCCTGGTTGGGGAACTAAGATCCCATACGCTGTGCTGCACAGCCAAAAACCAAAAAAAGAAATAAATATTTTCCTTCCTTAATTATATCCCATAAGTGCATTTAGAATATGATTATTCAGTTCAAAATATTTTCTAGTTTTTACTATTATTCTTTAACCATTGTGATTATTATTAATAAATGGCATTTCTCAGTTTCTAAACTTAGGAATTTCAAGTTATCTTTTTATTATTAATTGCTTTGTACTCAGAGGCCTGCTCTCTTTAATTTGGTCCTTTTGGCCACGAATCAAGTGGTCCTTTTTAGAAGGCCACTTGATTCATGGCCTTCTACATTCAGCTTCTATAGATGTCCCATGAATAATTTAAAAGAATATGGATTCTTCATTTGTTGAATGCCAGTATCTGTACATGTTGATTAAGTCACGCTGGCTGCTGCTGCTGCTAATTCACTTCAGTCGTGTCCGACTCTGTGTGACCCAATAGATGGCAGCCCACCAGGCTTCCCTGTCCCTAGGATTCTCCAGTGTCTTGCCTGGAGACAAGGCATTGCCATTTCCTTCTCCAATGCATGAAAGTGAAAAGTGAAAGTGAAGTCATTCAGTCATGTCTGACTCTTAGCGACCCCATGGACTGCAGCCTACCAGGCTCCTCCATCCATGGGATTTTCCAGGCAAGAGTACTGGAGTAGGGTGCCATTGCTTTCTCCCATGCTGGCTAGGAACATTTATTTAAAAGTTTTAGATCTTCTGTTTCTGTATTAATGTTTCTGTCCATTTCTTCTGTCAGTTACTAAGAAAGATAATATCTTCCAGTCTGGGAATTTGTCTTTTGATTTTTCTGTCAACTTTTACATTAATATTTTGATACTGTGTGATTAAGTGCATATAAATTTAAAATTCTATGAATCTTTCTGGTGATTGAAGTAGCTTTCTTTATCTCTAAGAATGCTTTTTGCCTTAAAGTTTATTTTGCCTGATGTTAGTTATACTAGGTTTCATGGTTATATTTGCATGGTATGTCTGGTATGGTATGCTTTAATTCAACCTTCTTGGTCCTTACGTTTTAGATGTCTTTCTTGCAAGTAGCCTATATAGTTCGATTTGTTCTTTATCTTATCTATGCATTGTCTATTTATAGATTTTATTGAATAGTAATATATTTAAGTTATCTAATTAGTTGTCTGATTTAGCTGTTTGGTTTGACTATCAGAACCTTCATATAGTTAATCTAATAGTTTATATGGTTGATCCATTTATATTGACATCAGATCAGATTAGATCTGTCGCTCAGTCGTGTCCGACTCTTTGTGACCCCATGAATCGCAGCACACCAGCCTCCCTGTCCATCACCAACTCCCGGAGTTCACTGAGACTCACATCCATCGAGTCAGTGATGCCATCCAGCCATCTCATCCTCTGTCGTCCCCTTCTCCTCCTGCCCCCAATCCCTCCCAGTGTCAGAGTCTTTTCCAATGAGTCAACTCTTCGCATGAGGTGGCCAAAGTACTGGAGTTTCAGCTTTAGTATCATTCCTTCCAAAGAAATACCAGGCTGATCTCCTTCAGAATGGACTGGTTGGATCTCCTTGCAGTCCAAGGGACTCTCAAGAGTCTTCTCCAACACCACAGTTCAAAAGCATCAATTCTTCGGCACTCAGCCTTCTTCACAGTCTAACTCTCACATCCATACATGACCACAGGAAAAACCATAGCCTTGACTAGACGAACCTTTGTTGGCAAAGTAATGTCTCTGCTTTTGAATATGCTATCTAGGTTGGTCATAACTTTCCTTCCAAGGAGCAAGTGTCTTTTAATTTCATGGCCTAAGTCACCATCTGCAGTGATTTTGGAGCCCAGAAGAATAAAGTCTGACACTGTTTCCACAGTTTCCCCATCTATTTGCCATGAAGTGATGGGACCAGATGCCATGATCTTTGTTTTCTGAATGTTGAGCCTTAAGCCAACTTTTTCATTCTCCACTTTCACTTTCATCAAGAGGCTTTTGAGTTCCCCTTCACTTTCTGCCATAAGGGTGGTGTCATCTGCATATCTGAGGTTATTGATATTTCTCCCAGCAATCTTGATTCCAGCTTGTGTTTCTTCCAGTTCAGCATTTCTCATGATGTACTCTGCATATAAGTTAAATAAACAGGGTGACAATATACAGCTTTAACCAGTCTGTTGTTCCATGTCCAGTTCTAACTGTTGCTTCCTGACCTGCATACAAATTTCTCAAGAGGCAGGTCAGGTGGTCTGGTATTCCCATCTCTTTCAGAAGTTTCCACAGTTTATTGTGATCCACACAGTCAAAGGCTTTGGCATAGTCAATAAAGCAGAAATAGATGTTTTTCTGGAACTCTCTTGCTTTTTCCATGATCCAGCAGATGTTGGCAATTTGATCTCTGGTTCCTCTGCCTTTTCTAAAACCAGCTTGAACATCAGGAAGTTCACGGTTCACATATTGCTGAAGCCTGGCTTGGAGAATTTTGAGCATTACTTTACTAGCGTGTGAGATGAGTGCAATTGTGCGGTAGTTTGAACATTCTTTGGCATTGCCTTTCTTTGGGATTGGAATGAAAACTGACCTTTTCCAGTCCTGTGGCCACTGCTGAGTTTTCCAAATTTGCTGGCATATTGAGTGCAGCACTTTCACAGCATCATCTTTTAGGATTTGGAATAACTCAACTGGAATTGTATCACCTCCACTAGCTTTATTCGTAGTGATGCTTTCTAAGGCCCACTTGACTTCACATTCCAGGATGTCTGGCTGTAGGTCAGTGATCACACCATCGTGATTATCTGGGTCATGAAGATCTTTTTTGTACAGTTCTTCTGTGTATTCTTGCCATCTCTTCTTAATATCTTCTGCTTCTGTTAGGTCCATACCATTTCTGTCCTTTATCGAGCCCGTCTTTGCATGAAATGTTCCTTTGGTATCTCTGATTTTCTTGAAGAGATCTCTAGTCTTTCCCATTCTGTTGTTTTCCTTATATTGACATAATTACTCATATTTTGGGGATGACATATGCCATCCTATTTTGTTCTGTGTTTCTTGCCTTCTTTTGGATTTACTGAATAGTAAATCATTACACTGCACCCCAGTCTCAATAGTTTGAAATTTATGCACTCATTTCTGGTTTTTTTTTTTAGTGTGTAGTATAAAGTCTAAATTTAATTGATACCATTACCCATACCCTCAGATAATCAAGGATTTTTAAATGTTTAATTCTATTTTCTTTCCCCTATCTTATTTATAATGACTTTTCTGTATTGTAAATCTATCTTTTTAAAAAAAATTTCACAAGATACTGTTTTTTGAAGTTGATGTTTATTTATATTTATCTAGTGGTACACTCCCCACTCCAGTACTCTTGCCTGGAAAATCCCATGGACGGAGGAGCCTGGTAGGCTGCAGTCCATGGGGTCGCTAAGAGTCAGACACAACTGAGTGACTTCACTTTCCCTTTTCACTTCCATGCATTGGAGAAGGAAATGGCAACCCACTCCAGTGTTCTTGCCTGGAGAATCCCAGGGACGGGGGAGCCTGGTGGGCTGCCGTCTATGGGGTCGCACAGAGTCGGACACGACTGAAACGACTTAGCAGCAGCAGCAGCAGTGGTGCACTGGTAAACTCGATCTCTAAGCAGGGGAAAAACCCTGGATTGTACTGTTTGCCAATTCCCATGGTGAAAATACTCCCACTATGGCTGATTTCAGGCTACCAACATTTTAACAACCAGCCCATGAGATATAGCAATAGGTTCTCACAAGCCAGTATGACCTGGCTTCAGCACACTGTTGGGTATGTATGTGTGTATGTGTATGAGTGTGCATATCTGTGTGTATATATGTGTATCACATCTTTGCTTTGCAGTCTTTCCTGCAACCACCTTCCTTCTGCCTAAAGTACATTCTTTTGTTTTTCCCATAGAGATGGTCTGCTGGCAGTGAATTCTCCACTAGCAGAGTTGTTTGAAAATAGGTGTTTTTCATCCTCATCATTTAAAACTAATTTTATTTCACCCTCATCAGTTGAACATTCTTTCCTTTCTCTCTTATTCTTGTTGAGTATAGAATTCTAGGCTGGTGGTTTTCTTGAAGAACATGAAAGAGAGCATTCTATATCTTTCAGCATCCATTGTTGCACTGGTAAAGTCAATTTCAGTTTAACTCTTACTCCTTTGAAAGTAAGTAGTCTTTTTCCTTTGGGTGCTATTATTTATGTGTTTATTTGTTTTTGGTGCTCTACAGTTGTACTATGCTGTATCTAGATATGAATTCCTTCTAATTTATCCTGCATTGGATTTCTTGGCCTTCTTGAATCTTTGGATTGCTGTCTTTCCTCAGTTCTGGAAGCCTGAGTCATTATCTGCTCAACCTTGCCTCTGCCTAAATTTCTCTTGCCTCTCCTTCTGGAACTCCAATTAAACATGTTAGAGCTTTTCTGTCTTTCATGTCTTTTAACTTCTTCTATATATTCTTTCATTTTATCTGTGTTGGATTCTGGTTAATTTCTTCTTACCTATTTTCCAATTCACTAATTCTCTCTTTAACATTACCTGATTTTCCATTTAAATAATTCAAGTATTTATTTATTTAAATTTCTAGAAGTACTCTTTGGTTTATCTTCAAATCTTATAGGTCATTACTTATAGTTTTCTGTTCTCTGAAAATATTATCAAGCTTGACTTTGATGTCTTTCAACGTTATAAGCATAGCTGATTTATAATCTTTGTCTCAGGATTCAAATAACTGCTGTCTATGTAAGTAGTTTTGATGTCTGTGTTGGTTTATGCTTATTCTCATCCATGGTGTTTTATTTCATGATATTCCCCCTTCATCATTTTTGAAACTGTGTGGTATTCCTTAATGTTGAGATATAATATATGCAGATTCTATGGAGCTTAGAATGAGGGTATCTTCTCTCTTATGTGGTATCTTCCAGGTACCCATGTACAGTACCATCTAGGGCGACTGTAACTGAATCTTTGGCATGAAGGTTTTGGAACTCCCCCCTCCCCCAGGTGGTGTGAATTTAGTCTACAGACCTGCAGGAGAATTAGTTTGTGGTTATACATTTTCAGGGATTTTTCTTCTCCTTCCTTTGTTCAATGCCAGGCAACTTTACTCACAGCTTCCAGGAGTGGGAAGGAGGCAGGTTTATTTGTGGTTTACCCTTATCCAGGTGGGTAGTCCTTTGGGGTTACAATCTAACGTGGGGAGGGTCGTCCATTAGATCCCTAACCTTTGGTGAACCCTGGATTTTGACTTCTGTCCATCTGGCCCAGTGAGACCATCAGCAGTTCAGTTGAAGTTCACATTGACAGTTTGGTGTCTGCCTTCAGGTCAAAGCTGGGTTTGTGCTCCTTTTACCTCTCTGGGTTTTTGCTTATCCTTAGTTTATCCTGGTCTTACCTTTCTACCTTGTCAGATCTTCTATGCTTTTAAGATTTAATTTTTTTTAAATTTTTTCCAACATTAGTTTTTTGTTCAGTGGGAGAAATGTTCGAATAACCTTTCCACAAGATTCTTCAAAGTGGAAAACTAATCTTATTTTCCTATGCAGAGTTTTTTTGTTCCCTTTTCTTTATATTTTTCAATGTAACAAATACATTTTGGTGTTAGACTGAACTCCTTGGTAGCCATTTGAAATGGCTGCAAAACATTCCATTGTTTAGACACTCCCTCCTATTCTTTCCATGTAGGCCGCTCATTTTTCACTGTAATAAATTACTCTGCATGAATAGCCTTAAACAAAAAGCTTTCATTGTAACTAAGATTATTCTTTTAGGCCAAATTTTCCAGAATGGAATTCCCAAATCAAAGAGCCAGGACATTTGTAAAGGTCTGAATACATACTAGTTTCCAGTGGGGTTGTTCAGTCTACACTCCCCTCAGTATTTAAGAATGTCTGTCTCTTGAGACAGTCAGGAGTCTTCTTTAATAGATTGGAGACTCGCATGGTGGAACACTGATGAAGTATCAGAGATGACACTCTGAAAATTCTCCCCTGACTCCAGTCTGGGATTTGCAGCCCCCAAGCAGTCCCGTGCCCCAGAGGCAGCTCACTGTTACATGGGTCCTTCCAGAGTTGCTGTCTGACCCTCTAGAGGTGGAAAGGGAGCAAATAGGTACATGGGGTCTTTTGGGGTTTGTTTTTAAACAAGTAGCGGCATATTACATGTGGGCTTCACAGGTGGTGCTAGTTGTAAAGAACCCGCGTGCCAGTGCAGGAGACGTGGGTTTGATCCCTGGGTCGGGAAGGTCCCCTGGAGGAGGACATGGCAACCCACTCCAGTATTCCTACCTGGAGAATTCCAGGGACAGAGGAGCCTGGCGGGCTGCAGTCCATGGGGTCACAGAGTTGGACACAACTGAAGCCATTTAGCACACACGCACACACATACACACACCGTCCTGAACCTTGCTTTTTCCACTTAAACATAAATCTTAGTGTTGACAGCCGTTCTCCAGCAACACAGACCCACTGAACCTCAGTGTATCCAACCCTTCTGCTGATGGACATTTAGTTGTTTGCAGTCATTTGCTTTAAGGTCATTAATAGCCTAGTGTGTGCCCATCTCCCACATGTGTGCGAGCATCTTAGGATGGGTTCCCAGAATTTGAAACACTGGGTTTCAGGATTAGTGCATGGGCAGTTTGGATAAGGATTGCCAAGGGTGGATTGTCAAGGATGGGTGGGTCGGTGGCTTCAGCGTCCTGCTCCTTGTTTCTCCAGGGTGATGCTCACAGGGACGCTGTCCGACCGGCAGCCAGCTGAACTCCATCTCTTCCGGAATTACGAGGCTCCAGAGTGTGTTCGGGAGCCTCGATTCAGCCAGAACGTTAACCTCAAGCCTCCAACGCATCCCTCAGGTGAAAACCATGTTTGATGCATCTGTGGGAAGTGATTGGCCCGAGAGGCTGCAAGGTGGTGGGTGGGAGACGCAGCCTGGCTGCCAGGCACCCCCAGCCCACCACCATCCCGCCCATTGCCCTGGTTTGCCCTCCTGAGTGTATCAGCTGAGGGCAGACAGAGCCGGGGAGCCATCAGGCTTCAGGCGAACTGCACCCCACCTTCCGCCAAGCATGGCCTGTCCGTCCTGTTTCTGAAGCGTCCCCAGCCTCTCCATCTTCACACAGCATCATGTGTACACACACACACACACACACACACACACACACACACACACACACACACCCTGAGATTTGACATGCAACACACACACACACCCCCTGAGATCTGAAATGCAACATCTCTTGTGCCACTGAACCCCCTCCTCCCCCACCCCCAGAGCAGCTGGTGTGGCGGGCAGCCCGGAGCAGTGGGGCAGCCCCCACCTACTTCCGGCCCAATGGGCGCTTCCTGGATGGCGGGCTGCTGGCCAACAACCCCACGCTGGACGCCATGACCGAGATCCATGAGTACAACCAGGACTTGATCCGCAAGGTGAGAGCCGCTGTAGGTTGGGGGAGCTGGATGTGACCACCCATGGCAGTTTGTTTCTGCAAATCTTACTACGGACTGACTCCTGGGAGAGCAAATGTCTTTTATTCATGTGATCATTCGTCTGTGCCCTTGGCAGCAATTTTATCTCACTCTTGAGCCTGCTTGGTGTCTGCCCAAAGCAACTGTGCTAAGAGGGATTCTGAGGTGCAGTCCGGACCAGGCGGTGAAGGTTGTTAATGACCAGTTAACAGCATCTGCTGTTTGTGGGGAGGACAGCATGCAGACCAGTCCCTGCTAGTCACAGGCCTAGCCACACTGCCTGGCCTGGAGACACACGCTTGCCCTTGGGGTGCTCACATTTAGGGAAGACAGTCCCTAAACAAGCACACGCCATCCAAGTGTTTCAAATGCTTGTGACAGAGATTGGTGCAGGGCCCAGGAGCATCCCCCGCCCCCAGAGGCCTGGGGGCTCAGAAAGGGCTCACGGAGGAAGGAAGCCCATCCCAAGGCCTTTGGGGAGGAGACAGTACAGAGTCAGTGATCCGGAGGAAAAGAAGCGGCCCTGAGCCCAAGGAGCTTAGTGCAAAGGCAGGCAAGGCCCACACATGTTAGGAGAGGCAGTGTGGGGCCTGGCTCTGCCCATGCTTCACTTCAGCCACTGCCTGGGGCTGCTGATAGAACCTGCCTGGGGACTGTTGTGAGGCTTCCACGGGCTCTTACCTGCAAAGGGTTTAGGACAGTGCCTGACCGTGAGTGTCCTATATCTCTACTGGCTGTGGTTGTCACTGCGGTCAGCACCAAGCCCCTGAGGCAGCCCCAAGCTGCAGAGAGACGAGTGCCCTCTAGAGGCCAGATGAAGAAGGGCAGGGAGAGGGAATCGCTGAGAGACTGTGAGATGGGGAAGGGTCCTCAGATGTCACCTGTCTTGGTGGATGAGGAGCCTGGGTAGGTGGGTCACCAAGGTCGCCCAGAAGATTGGCAGCAGAACTTGTTCCGAAGCAAAGGAGAAGCTGTGCTTCTGCCATCAGAGTTCTGTCCCGCATCCTCTACCCCGGGTGTCCCCGTCCGTGGAAAGGTCCACCACGGGGAAGCCCCGCTCTGACCGGTCCTGCTCCCACAGGGTCAGGACAGCAAGGTGAAGAAGTTGTCCGTTGTCGTCTCCTTGGGGACAGGGAGGTCCCCTCAGGTGCCTGTGACCTGTGTGGACGTCTTCCGACCCAGCAACCCCTGGGAACTGGCCAAGACGGTGTTTGGGGCCAAGGAACTGGGCAGGATGGTGGTGGACTGTGTGAGTGTGGCCTCTCCCCAGCCCACTCCCCTCGGGGTCTCAGCCCCAGGGTGAGGCTTCCTGTGGGAGCCCTGGGTGTCAGGGAGATGGCAGGGCTCTGTGGGCCCTCCTTAGCCAGCTCAGAGGAGGGGGGATCCCCAGTACAGAGTCTCAGTGCTGGCAGGACCCTCGGTGACCACCTGCAGCGGGGTTTTCAGTTATTGTTTAGCTGAGGATTCTTTCCTTCACGCACGGCCCATGTGGAAGCCCAAAATGTCAGATGGACAAAAGCTAATGGGGCCGGGAGATGGAGGCCTGTCCACTCAGCCCCTCCATGCTCACCGACCCTAGACCCTGCTGAGCCACCTGTCCCGGCCACAGCCCATGCCCCTCTGATTACATAGCTGGGACAGGCGCTGCAGCACAGAGCAGTGGGATTTGTCCAGTCACCCTGCTGATTGGGAGCTAAGCCACCCTGGAACCTGGGGAGCCCGGGCAGGGGCTGTGGGCACCGCGTGGGCTGAGCACTCACAGGGGCCTCTTCTCACCAGTGCACGGATCCAGACGGGCGGGCCGTGGACCGGGCCCGGGCCTGGTGCGAGATGGTCGGCATCCAGTACTTCAGGTGAGGCTCGGCCGGCCCCAGCCCCCAGGCTGGACTGTCCCTTTCCCCAAGAGGCTGCTCTGTGTCCCAAGCCCACCCCAGTCCTAGCTCTTGTCCCCCGACCTGGGCCGAGTGTCCTGGGGTCGTGACCCCTCCTCCTTGCCCCGGACAGATTGAACCCCCAGCTGGGGACGGACATCATGCTAGACGAGATCAACGACACAGTGCTGGTCAACGCCCTCTGGGAGACTGAGGTTTACATCTACGAGCATCGGGAGCAGTTCCAGAAGCTCGTCCAGCTGCTGCTCTCGCCGTGAGGCTGCCAGGCCCCCAAATCCCCCCTCCCCAGCTCCCCCTACCACCACCACGCCGCCGCTGGGCAGAGCCGGGCCCAGGCAGCTCTGGGTCCACAGACCCGGCCTGGGGGTGCCGGGCTTCCGGCCTGAGGCTGGTCCTCTGGCCTCTGTCCCCCTCGGTCCTTACCTCCTGGCACTTTGTGTCACTCCAGGCTTAGAAAGCCTCGGGCCTCGCTCCGGCCGCTCCCTAACCGCCAAGGACGGCCCTCGGGCCCTTGCTCTGGAGGGTCAAACACTAAGGCTGCCGGGGCCCGTGCCCAGCCCTGGCCTCCCCAAGGGCCCCAGGCTCCTCCTGGTCCCTGGGGCTGCACAAGCCTTTCCCCCCTCGGCCCTCTCCCCTGGGGTGGGGCTCAAGAAACAGGCCATCACTGTCCCTTCAGGAGGGAACCCCGGAGTGGGGTGTCCCATGACTTTGCCCCTCTGCACACCCCAGCCATCGTCCCGCTCAGAGCCACCCCACCCACGAGCTCTCTGTGGCTCTCAAAGGTCGCTCCTGTGACTTCAGTTACTCCTCCCGCCAGGAAGTGATTTATGTGTAGAGCGGGCTCCAGGGGACAGCCCCTAAGCGTGAAATAAACGGTTTGATTCCCGTTGGCCTGTGTTGTGTGTGTGAGTGTGGTGTGAGTGCCCCCCACCCACCAGCCCCCCTCAGCCTTGACCGTCATCCGCCTGGGTCCACGCCGGAAGGACAGAAGCTCTGTTTCCCAGCCTCCCCAGGGCAGGGACACCTCTTCCCTTTAAGTTTTCCCCAAACTGGCCTGGAGGGTGTTCAGAGGCGGTAGCCAGGCCCGCCTGGCCCACAGTGGAGGGCAAGGGAGAGCCCCACTTGCTAGAAGAGGGGCTGAGACCCAGAGAGGGCAAGGTGCTCAGGCGCCGTCACACAGCGAGTGAGCAGCTGTGCCCTCAGGCCTGTGTGACTCCCAGGTTCGTGCCGCCCTGTCTCCAGCATATGGAGGAAGCGGGGTACGGGCGGCAGCAGAGGTGGGAGCCTCAGCCCTTGGGGTGCAAGTCTGAGGGGCTCAGGGAAGAGAAGGGGCTGAGAACAGTGAAGAGATGTGGGTGTGTTCCACCCGCAGGGAGGGGCTGTCAGGGAGGGTCCAGGGTGGTCACTGCACAGCTTGAGCCCAGTAGGGTGAGCCCTGCCCAGTGTAGGCAGGTGGGAGGGCGGGGGGCCCCACGTGAGCAGGGGTCCCCGCTGGCCCAGGGAAGGCTCTTCCTGCAGGTGGTGACCTGGGAGAGTGACCATCCACGCGTGCCCACTGGTCCGTGGCTCAGGGGTAAATAATTGAAGGGCAGGTCACATGAACCCACCCGCGTCACAGGATGCCTTCCCCGCCGGGTCTGGTTACACCCCAGATCGCATTCTGACATCCCTGGCTGGTGAATAATTAAGCTGCCACCTCCTCCTCGGCCGGCCCTCCCTCGCTGGGTCCTGCTCTGCGGCCTCCTTCACTGCCCGCTGAGCAGTGGCCATCGGAGGGTACGAACCCCAGCACTCCCAGCCCTGCCAGCGCCTCCTGCTCAGTGCCTGGGCACGCCTGCTCCATGGCCCCCGAGATGGACCAGTTCTACAGATCCACCATGGCCATCTACAAGGTGAGTGTGTGCCTGGCGCGGGCCCCCTCCCAGGGCTCGAAGTTCAGCCGGCTCTGGAAGACAGAGCGTGAGCAGGGCGGCAGCTTGTTCTGGGAAAGAAGGCCCAGAACCAGGCTGGGCTGAGCTGTGGATCTGGGGGTGGGGACCCCTAGGGGCAGTTGGCCACTCCAGCCCCAACCTGAGCCTCCCAGAACAGGGGTTCATCCCATGAGTGACAGGCCTGCTGAGATAGCACTCAACCAGAGCCCCCAATTCCCAAACTCTGGACACAGCAGGACAGGACCCAGGGTGGCCTAAGCTGGGAGCAGGGGACCCAGCCACCTGGCCCCCCAGGGTGGAGGAGTCTCTCTCTTTGTCTCTTTCTGTCTGGGTCTCCCTGTCTCTGCCTCTCTCGCTGGTTTCCGAGCCTCACACTCCAACTTCCTACCCCACTCCAGAGGGGTTGCTGTGGTCTCCATAGGCATTTATTGAGCACCTCTCGTGCATAGGACCCTTGCAATGTGTAAACCTCACAACACACCACCAGTGGAATAGGAAATAATCCATTTGACAGATAAGAAAAATGAGGCCAGAGAGGTGAAAACCCTGCTCAAAGTCATCAAGGGAGGAAGAGGGCCTGCTGGGCTTTGAATCAAGACCCAAGTCTTAAGTTCGTCACCCAGGGCGCTCTCCACTGGCCATGTGGTGGCCCACATGACCCAGCCATAGCCTGGCTCCCGAGGGGCTCTACTCTGAGCAGGGCAAGCTCTGCCCCTGCCCCAGAGGTGGCTGTCAGCAGCCCACAGGTCCTGGACTCAGGGCAGGTTGAGCCATGCCCAGCTGGGCACTGTGACAGACTGTAGGCTTCAGCCCAGTGGGAGGAGAACCTTCTAGACGCAAGTGCCCACTGGGCAGGTGGTGAGCGGGAGATGGCCAAGGGGACGCTGGCCTGGATCCTGGCCTCTGAGGCCCTTGCAGCCGAGAGCCAGGATTCTGGGTGACTTCAGGGTTCTGAGCGGGCTCCCTCAAGTCAGGCTTCTCACTGGGGCTGAGGGGCACCCTGATCCTGAGGCCCATCCTTCATTCCATCTTCTGTTCCCCTCTTCCACCCTCCCTCCTCCTGCTCTCCAACCCCAGAGCATCCTGGAGCAGTTCAACCCGGCCCTGGAGAACCTGGTGTACCTGGGGAACAACTACCTCCGGGCCTTCCACGGTGAGTGCCTGGCCCCACCCACGCGATCGCACCCTCCACTGTAACCTTCGCACCCCAGTGATCCTCGTCCCTACACACTCCCACGCGTCACGGTCACCCTCACGCCCTGAGACCCCTCACACACCTTCATGTGCCCCCTAGATGCTCCCAGAGAGGCAGCACCCGGTCCTGTGGGCTCACAGAACCCCAACCACACACACTTCTATGTGTCACCCCAGTGCCAGCTGTTGAGCCCACTGCCATACTCAGACCACCTTGGCACCCCCAGTCTGACACCCTGACTGGCCCCCCATCCACCCACCTACAGCCAAACCTCGCCCCTCACTCAGCACCTGTGCAAAGAGCTCCCATCCCCCCCATTTCCCGACATCCCCGCCCCCACCCCCAGCGCTAATCAGCAGAGGGTTGTGAGCTCTGGAGCAGGTGGACAAGCCGGGGACACACCCAGGGCTGAGCGTCACCCAACCCCTCCCTGCTTTTTAGGACTTCAAAGTCCTTGCACCAGCGACCTGAACCTGTATCACCCCACCCCCACTTTGAGCCTCTACACCTGAGCCTCTCAACAACCCTGCCCACACCCACCTTCTGACACACACAGATGCCTGCACCCCCACCCACGACAGACGGGCTAAGGTCCTGCCCCCCAGGGAGATCCCCTCGCCCCCCCCCCCACCCCTGCTGCTTCTCCTGTGGCCAACACTACTCCACACACACACACACACACGGCCCAGGCACCCCTTCCCTCTTCCACCCCCACCTTGCCCAGAGCCCCCCACACTCTCCTGACCAAAGGAGAGCCCTCCAGAATGGGGAGTGGTGAGCACACAGAGGAGGGGCTGCGGCTGGATGCCTCCCCGTCTCCACGCAGCTCTGTCCGAGGCGGCTGAGGTGTACTTCAACGCCATCCAGAAGATTGGGGAGCAGGCCCTGCAGAGTTCCACCTCGCAGATTCTGGGTGAGGCACGCCCCTTCCCCATCGCTCTGCTGACCTCTGGGGCTTGGGGGACACGCCTCACTGCCCACCTCCTCCTGTTGCCCAGGCTCTGCCTCCTGGGCGCCTCCCCTCAGGCCGAGGGCCTGCCTTGCCCCCATTCTCGGGTCCCAGAGAGGGTTCCTTTTACAGCCTGGCTCTTCCAGGAAGTCCTCCCCAAAGGCACAGGCCTTGCAGCCCAAGGGCCCAGCTCCCAGACTCTCCTTCTGGAACCCATGCGCCTCCTCACCCCTCCCTGCAGGAGTTCTCCAGGGTAGGACAGGAGCTGCCAGAGCCCCAGAGTCGTGTGGGAAATCCCTGGACTTTGGTCCCAAACCCAGCTTGGGCAGGCCCTTCTGGTGGGAAGCGGGGTGATGAGACAAGCCCCCCAACTGAGGCCGCTGCCCTCTGTGCCTCCAGGTGAGATCTTGGTGCAGATGTCCGACACTCAGCGGCACTTGAACTCTGACCTGGAGGTGGTGGTGAGTCTCAGATCCTGCGGCCCTGAGCGGTCAGTCGGGAGAGTGGGCGGCGTTCCGTGGAGGACAAGGGCCCAACCTCCACACCCTTTCTCAGAGAGGACTCTGGTAACATGACAACTGCGGCTGCCCTTGGGCGCACCTGCCAGGGCCAGGCTCTGCTGGGCACGTTCACCTGCACATCAACGACATGGGAGGCGGGTGCATTTCCATCTCCATTTCACAGAGGAGGAAACTGAGTCAGGAATCTAGTCATTCACCCAAGATTCCAGACTGAGTGGAGGAGCCAGGAAGAGAAAGGCCCAGGACCCCGCCCCTACCAGCCTCCCCAACCCCTCCCTCCACTCTCCCAGGGAGCAGCCAGTGATCTGACCTTATCACTCCCAGGAGAAAACATTTCCACACCCCCGCCACCCACAGAACTAAACTCAGCCACTTGGTAAGGGATTCCTGGCCCTGCTGATCCGGCAGCCTCCCTAGTACCCCAGTCACAGCCCAGACCCTCCAAAGAGCTGCCCTCTTGCACACATGGCCTGGTGTTCCCACCGCAGGCTGCTGTGACACTGTTCTCCAGCTGAGGACCCACTCACCCCGACCCTTGCCAGCCAGCACCATTGTCCCCTCCTCCAGGAAGTCTTTCCTGATACCCAGGCAAGTTCAGTCTCTCCTCCTCTGACTCCAACAGATGCTTCTATCTGTTCTTAGGCTTCCCTGATGGCTCAAGTAGTAAAGAATCTGCCTTCAAGGCAGGAGACGCAGGTTCCATCCCTGAGTCAGGAAGATCCGCTGGCGGAGGAAATGGCAACCCACTCCAGTATTCTTGCCTGGGAAATCCCATGGATAGAGGAGCCTGGCGGGCTACAGTCCATGGGGTTGCAAACAGTCAGACATGACTGAGCGAGAACACACACATGTCCGTTCTTAGCAAGTGGTGGTGAAGAAAACCAGCTCTGCGCCAGAGCACCTGGGTTCAAAGCCCAGCTCCGCTAGTTGCTGGCTTTGAGACCTTGGACAAGCTACTTAACCTCAGTGCCTCAGTTTATCTGTCTGTGAAATGGAGATAATCGAAACTGCCTTGTAGCATTCTTATGAGGATTAAGTATAAGTATAAATTACTGACCCTCGCACCTGTAGCCCTCTATGTACCTTAGCTATGATTAGAAGCAGAACTGATGCCCTGTCTTTACCCCTGCCAAGATTGGGAGTTGTGCCAGGACTGGGATGTGGTCTTCTCTGTGGCTCCAAGGCCTGGAATGGGGGCCTGCCACTGAGCAGAGCTTCGCTGCCTGGGAAGGAGAGAACAAGCTCTGAAAAGGGAGCAGAGGTGGGCCAGAGGGAGAGGAGAAGAGAGGGCCTTCCGGGGGCGCTCTGGGCTGACATGCGCAGAGCATGGCAGAGCATGGCATCGGCAGAAGAGAGCTGGGGACAGAGCTGGTGGAGAGGAGGGGTGGGCGGGGCTGGGTGTGAAGGGCCTTGGGAAGCTCAGAAGGAAATTTCAACTAACCGTGACCGCCTGGCTCCCAAACGTGTGCGTGGGAAAGCACTGGACGTCCGGGTGCAAGTTGGGGACACCATAAAATACTCACCAGTTTGGTAGCCATGGCGAAATGGGGAAGAGTTTCCCCAGTGGAAAACAAGCATCCACCTCCACTCGATAAAACCATATCCCTGGCCCATTTCCCCGGACACCTTGAGGCTTAGTGCTAAGCCTGTGTCATCTCCCGGGGCTTGGGTGGGGAGCTACAGGGCACAGGCCACCCTGGCAGCCTGTGATTTCCTCTCCTTGTGTCTGATGACTTGTCATGTCACTCGTGGCGCACCTGGGCTGGATAGAGACGAGTGTCATCCAGGCCCGCTCTGTAAAGAGAGCTGCCCTCTTTGGGTACTGGTGTCTCGGCTGTGACAACAGGGCAGGGCCCTTGGCCAGAGCCACACTGGGCCCAACACACCAGAGGCCATCTCCCCCTTGGGCTCATTCATTTGACAGCAATTCACCGCCCTATGCCAGGCACTGCAATGGGCACTGCGGGGGCGGGGGTGGGGGGAACAGCAGACAAAACCCCCTGCTCTCCCCAAGGGGGAGCCAGACAAAACCCAGGACAAATAAGTGAGCATATGTGTGATGGGTTAGATGCAAAATGCGCTATGGAGGACAAGAGAACAGGGAAGGGAGTAGAAAGTGTTGGAGGGATGTGATTTTTAACAGATATTCAAGACAACAGCACTAGAGAGGTGACATTGTGAAGAGACCTGAAGGAGGTAGGGAGTAAGCAGGGAGACAACTGCGGGAAGTGTTCTCGCAAAGGGGTCAGCACACAGGAAGGCTTGACTGGAGTGGAGGCATCGAGGGCCAGTGCAGAGATGACCCCTGGCTAACAGGGGCCAGGCCCTGTAGACCTTGTCGGGACTCTGGCTATGCCTCTGAGTGTGTTGAGCAAAGGAATAACAGGATCTGGGCTGTTTTTGGTTTTTTTTTTAACCAAACCTTTTTTTTTTATTATAAACTAAAATACAGGCACAGGACTTCCCTGGTAGTCCAGTGGTTAAGACTCTTTGCTTCCAATGCTGGGGGCACAGGCTTGATTCCTGATCAGGGAACTAAGATCCCACATGGCTTGTGGCCAAAAAATAACATACCGGCACAGAAAGTATCATGGAACAAATTCGAGCTCAGTGAATCATTATCAAGCAGACCGCCTTTGAAACTCCCATCCTGGTCAGGAACTTTGTCAGCCTCCCTAAAGCCCCTCCATGGGCCCCCATCAAACCACAGACCCTCTCTTCCTCCAAAAGTGACCACTGGTCTGACACTGCCTTGTGCTTCTCCATAACTGACCACCCAGTCCGATGTCCCCAGACAGTAGAACTTGTCTTGCTCTCTCTCTCTTTTAAAATATGTTCTTGAGTGTCTTTTAATCTAGTGGTTCCTCCGCCATTCCTTTCTTTCCTTACAATTTATCCATCGAAGGACTTGGGGCCTTTTGACTTGGTTTTCTGAGCATTCCTGGTGCAGCTCAGCTGTTCCTTTGTCCTCTGGATCCAGAGGATGGCTCAGACTCGGGTTCCATCCGTTTGGCATGCCTGGAGGGGATGAGTTTTACTCCTTTGCAATCATTATTTCATTGACATTGACAGTGTCCCCTCTTTGACCAGCAGAAGCCTCTTCAGTCTGGCACGTGAATTCTTTGGCATAACCCTCATGGTTCTGACAGTTTCCTCGCTATCTAGCCTGACATGATTGTTCTCATCTGGTACTTCTTCTGCTCTACAAATGGAATCAGTCATCTCTCCATGAAGCCCCTTTAAAAATGTTTCTGCTTTTAGTGCAAAGTGATATTGAAGACCATTATCTGCTTACTAGGGGTGTCCGTTGCTACTGGGTTCATCACTGTTCCTAGACTTTTTCAGTGGCCAATGCTATATATAAAACATATGTGTATATAGTAGATAGGATACATATGCCTAGATACATACACAGATGCATGCGTGCATAGATACATATATACATTTGTACAAACCACATATACACACACACACACACACACATATATATAAAGATAGAATTCTTCATAATTAATACTGTTACTTCCAATGCAGATTTAGCACCGGGTTTTTAGTTCACCTCTTCTCTATTCCACCGGTATCTCTTTTGTTCCACATCAAGAGTCCTGATACTCAGGAATTCCCTGGCAATCCATTGGTTAGGACTCCATGCTTTCATTGCTGAGGGTGTAGATTCAATCCCTGGTCAGAGAACTAACATCCTGCAAGCTGACAGTGTGCCCTCCCTCCAAAAGTCCTGATTCCCAAGCACACAGAAAAAGAAAGAAGAACATCCCACAGTTACCGTTTGCTATACCACATGCTACATAGACAGAACAGTCGCTGAATGATGAAACTAGTTCTACCACCACCAATATGATGCTGAAAACAGTTAAAGTCGGTTTTACATTTGGTCTCTGCAGCCTCCCCCCGCCACCACTTTCAAAGGCATGCTCTGGAGACATTGTGGGTTCTGTTCCAGACCACTGCAAAAAAGCAAATGCCACAATAAAGTGAGTCACATTTTTTGGTTTCCCAGTGCATATAAAAGTTATGTTTATACAACACTGTAGTCTATTAAGTGTGCAATAGTATTATGTAAAAAAAAAAAACCCAATGTACATACCTTAATTTAAAAGTACTTTGTTGCTAAAAATGTTAGCTGTCATCTGAGCCTTCAGCAAATCACAATTTTTTGTGAGAGTAACATCAAAGATCACTGATCATAGATCACCTTAACAGATTATGACAATAATAAAAATAGTTTGAACTATTGAGGGAATTGCTAACATGTGACACAGAGACATGCAGTGAGTAGATGCTATTGGAAATATGGTGCCAGTAGACTTGCTTGACATCAAGTTGCCATAAATCTTCAACATGTGAAAAGCGGAGTATCTGCAGCCGTGTTCCATCTACACCGTCAGAACCCAGAGCCACTGCACCACGCCCGCTCCCCCTTCACCTCATTGATCTTTGTTTGCAAGTAGCTATACTTTTAATATTCACCTCCAACCCCATGTCCATGTTTTGATTGTTGTTTTGGTCTTGTTCTCTGATTGTCCGCATGGGAAGGGCTCATGTGAACAATGTTCTGAGCTGTGACACCAAGATAACAGCTTGTTCTCCTTGTACTGGGGGAAGTCAGTTTTGCTGGATATAAAATCCTTGCCTCACGTTCCTTCCTTCTTTCCTCTTTCACTCACTCTCTTCCTCCTCCCCTTTCTTTCTTTCTCCTCCTTTTTTTCTCTTTCATCTTGAATGTTGCCATTGAAGAGTCTAATAATCTATATTCTCCATTGTAAATCATCTGCTCTTTTTGCCTTTGTTGTTCTTGTTCAGTCACTAAGTCGTGTCTGACTCTTTGCAAACCCATGACCTGCGGCCCACCAGGCATCCCTGTCTTCTACTATCTCCCGTAGTTTGCTCAAACTCACGTCCATTGAGTCACGAGTCATGAGTGATGCCATCCAACCATCTTTTTTGCCTTAGATGACCCCAACTTTTTTCTTTTTCTTCAAGCCTAGTTATTTTTCCAGAATATATCTTGATATTGGTCAGTCTGGGACAATATTCTTTGTTATGTGTTCTCTTTCAATATATAGTTTGATATCTTTTTTCTTTAATTACAGTTTTTTAGAAAACTTTTTGTTCTTTCTTTGCATTTCTTTCTCAGGGACTCTTATTATCTGTATGTTATGTTAATACCTTTGTAGCCTATCTTCAGTATTGGTCTCTTCCTCTTGGCTGAATGGAGCCCAAATAACGTATGGATAAGACTGGAATTTTGGGGAAGGTCTGGGCAGGGATATATATCTGGGAGTCGGCAGCCTGTGGACCGCATGAGCTCACCATGTAGACAGGGAAGGGAAAAGGCCCACAGCCTGAGCCCCAGGGCAACTCAACCTTCGGGGACCAGAGAGATGAGGGGGAATCAGAAAAAGATGGAGAAGAACAGTTAGGGGGCGATGCAAGGGAAACAAGGATGGGGGAGTGGGGTGGGCTGCAAGCTGAGGGAGGAAGGTGTCTCAGGAAGAGGGAGTGGTCAGCCGTGTCTGATGATGACGACAGGAGAAGTTGGGTGGGTCCTGAAAATCGATCGTGGGACTTAGTGATGTGGATGGAATCTTGGTGATTTTGACAACACTCTTGTTGGTGTCGTTGGTGGGGCCATGGCCTGAAGGAGGGTGTTCAAGAGCAAATGGAAGGAGTAAAGTTGTGGTCAGCCCACAGAGACAGTTCTTTGAAAGGGGTTTTGCCTGTATCGACGGATTCAGTTACTGGGCGGCCTCGACACATGGAACTCAGTGCGTGTTCGTGACAGCGGGTCTGCTCTCGTCTTCTGTACGGAGGAGCTCATGGGACCTGCTAATGGAGCGTGTCGCATGGGGAGGGGAGCAGGGGACCGCAGTCTCTGTAATGATTTGCTGGGAATTCTCAGCCTGTGCTGGAGTAGGCGACTTCCTTGTTTCAGAAGCACCTGCTTAATTATAGGCATCTCTCTGGTTCCCCAAGAGCAAGAGCTCAAAGGTCTCTTCAAGTATCACACTTCTTATTAGATCCATTTCTTTAAGAGCTTGATGATGACTTTCCATTAACCCAGTGGTGCCGGTGCCCTGTCTGACTGAGGCATCCTGGGTCTGTGTCCTCTACACTCTCGGTGATCACAGCCAAGCCCTGGTAATGGGAAGAATTGCAATCCACCTGTCCTGCCCTAACACTCATTTCTGTGGTGTGACTCAGTTCCTACGTGACTGGAAGCAGAAGGAGCCGTATCCTATGACATGGGAATGGCTTATTCAGAAGTGATGCCTCCTAAGTATTGAGCAGGGGAACAGGGCAAACAGAAATAAGAAGAAGGGGAAAGCCCCTAACTTGTCACTGCACTGACAGCAAGAGCCCTTTAAGCTGTACCTTAAGAACATTTTAAAGAGAGCTCGTGCCCCCAGGCCTCCCTGGGGAAAGCAGGGCTCTGAGCCTCCCAGACTCTGAGCTGGGAGCAGGTGTCGCCACCTCCCACATTCACCGTGGTGGCAGCCCCACCGCCTCCTGTATTGCCTCAGCATGCCAGCTCTGCAGGAACTAAGGTGTTGCCGGTGTGTCCTTTCTGTTGGTCTCGTGCATTTTTAATCTTTCCCATGGCCTTTGGTGTGGTTCAAGTTCATCCCTCCAGTACCATTCACTGTCTCCATTAGTGCTCTGGTTGCCAGGGTTTCGAGGGTCGGCCCCAACCCTGCATCTTCCATAAGCCCTGTTTATATATTGGGTGATTTTGCCAGATGTGGGAATTTTCAGGAACATACATCTTGTAGTTGAGCAGAAACCTTGACCTGGGATGTCCTACAGGTACAGATTGAAAGTCTCCCTTTCTTATTGCCTGGATCCAGCAAAAAAGGGCCCCTCTGGGGCAGAAACAGGGACTCAGAGCAGCTTGAAACACTCCCACCCCCAGCACACACACTGACAGCCTGTAAGGCCTGGCCAGCCCCAAGGAGGTCACACCCAAGCTCCCTTAAAGACCGGTTAACGAGGTTTCAGAAACAATTGTGGAAGAAACACTGAGAATTTTATAATTTGCTGGCCTTTCTGATTACCAGCATTCCTTTTCCTGAGGGACAGAGCTCCTACAGCATAGCCTGGGGCCCCTGGGGCAGCAGGCAGGACCCACCGAGGGTTCCTGAGCAGGGCTTCCTGAAGGAAAGGCTGGGAAGACAGAGAAGGCTGAGCAGAGGTGGAAGGGTCCCCCGAGGTGGCAGTGGTCAGTCTGAACCTGAGAGCAAAGGGGGCAGCTGAGAAGATTTAGGTGCAACGTCCCAACAACACTGAGTGACCCAGGGAGCGCTGATAGGGGACAAAGGGGAACATGCCAGCTGATCGCCAAGGCTCACAGAATTAACGTTCATTGGGTTCTAGAGCTGGACCCTAGCAAGCATCTGGCCAAAAGTTTCCCATTACAGATGGGGAAACAGAGGCCCAGAGAGGGACAGCAACTCATCCAAAGTTACAGAGCAAATTGAAGGAAGAACTAAAACTTCTAGAGTGAAGCTCTTCTGAGCCTGAGCCCAGTAGCCCTCCTGGTCCTCCTGGTTACCCGGGTGGTCGGCCACCTCCTTCCCACCTGCCGTGGGAAGCTGCCACTCCTGTGAACAGTTGTGACCACTTTTGCTGGGCCATGCCCAGCCCACGGTGCCAGGAATACAGAGATGGGACATACCTGGTTGCTGCTGCTCCCACAAATGGGGCTATGACCAGGGGCCCAGCAACAAATTCCATCCTACTGCTGGAGGAATGAAATTTGGTCATTACCAAAGAAGTTGTACACATTCTAGAAACAAAATGCAAGAGTAATGGATTCTGCCTAAGGAGTCAGGAAGGCCGCCCAGCAGAGGGGGTAGGGAAGTTGGTATTTGAAGATTGGTAGGCATAATCAAAGCACAGAGAAATGGAAAGTATCACACATTTATGGAGGGTGTGTTTCAAGCCAGGTACTGCACTAAATATTTTGTATGTCTAATTGTTTAATCCTGCATCCAGCCAGGTCTCTTGTTATACCCATTTCTCTGATGGTTGGTCAGGAGCCTGGTATGTCAGGAGCAGGGTGGGCAATGGAACACCGGGGCTGGGGGATGATTGGGTAGCCCTGATCAACCCCACCCTGCACTCCATACAGGTGCAGACATTCCATGGAGACCTCCTGCAGCACATGGAGAAGAACACCAAGCTGGACATGCAGTTCATCAAAGTGAGTCTGGCCACCCATCCTGGCCCTCCAGCCCATCTCCAGCAGGCCTGCCTTTCCCCATTTGACAGATGAGCACACTGAGGCCAGTGCTGGGCACTGACTGGCCCCAGGTTGTACACGTTCCCGGCTGAGCCCCCTGCCCCTGTCCAGTGCTCTGGCCCATAGGCCAGGTACCTTGAGCCCTTTAACATGGGGGTCTCCCTCCTCTCTCTACCCCACCCAAGGACAGCCGCCAGCACTACGAGATGGAGTACCGCCACCGAGCCGCCAACCTGGAGAAGAGCATGTCCCAGCTGTGGCGGATGGAGCGCAAGAGGGACAAGAACGCACGGGAGATGAAGGTGCAGGGGCTAGGGACGACCCCGGGCTTCTCAGGGATCCCCGACACCCACCCAAGCTCCCCCACCTAGCACCAGCCCTACTCCAGGGGTGTCATTTGCCCCACCCCGTGTGGTGAGCATAGCTGGAGGGGTCAGCCGGCCCCTGGCGGGCACCCCTGGTCACAGGGACACCATCAACACCGCTCCTCGCCTAGTCACTGTGTGGCCCTCCTCGCATTCCCTTGGCTTCCCCGCCTTCTCCTATTTCACTGGGAGAACCTGAGGTCCTCAGTCACGCCACCCCTAATCAGGGTGCAAAGGCGTAACCCACCAGCAGCCCCGGCACTCTCCCCGGCACGCACACCTCCTGCCCCCTGGCTAAGCCCAGCCCCTCCTCCCTAGGTCAGGGCCCCACACCTGGCCTCCATTTCCAAGACCTTATCTCCTCTCCTGCCTCCTTTACTAAGCTCATCTCTCTCCTCTTTGGAATCTTTCCTCCCAAGCAGGGGGTTATTAATCCATTAATTTGCATTTTCATTAAACCAACTTTCCTAGGCCTCACTTCTGGGCTTGGCCCTCTGCCGGGTTCTGGGGACAGAGTGGTGGCTCAGACACCAGCCCGACCTGGGAGAAGTGCCCTTGGGCTGGAGGGCAGGCAGAGCTGAGACTCACAGGAGAGGGCAGGCTCCGAAGTGAGAGTGGGGGCTGGGTGCCCAGGGGAGGCCTCCAGGAGGAGGTGGCTGGTTCACGAAGGAGAGGGAGGCTCAGACCGCTGGCACTCGGGGCTGGATGAGGGACCCATCCCTGGCCTCCAGCCAGAGTTCCCTTTCCCGCAGGAGAGTGTGAACCGGCTGCACGCGCAGATGCAGGCCTTCGTGTCTGAGAGTCAGCGGGCCGCTGAACTGGAGGAGAAGCGGCGCTACCGCTTCCTGGCCGAGAAGCACCTGCTGCTTTCCAACACCTTCCTGCAGTTTTTTGGCCGGGTGAGCTGGGGCTGGGGGACCATTAATGGAACCTTCTAGGGGCGGTGCTCTCCTTGAGCTGGCTGTGCACAGGAATTCCCCTCCCTCCCTCCCCATCCCCTTCTTTCCTTCCACTATGTAGATATTAGATATTTATTTTATTTATTTACTCTTTTTCTTTATTTGTATCATCAGATAGTCATTCATTTATTGTCTTTTTGTTTGTTTGCCACACTGCATGGTATGCAGAATCTTAGTTCCCCGACCAGGGATTGAACCTGTGCCCCCTGCATTGGAAGCTCAGAGTCTTAGCCACTGGGGCATCAGGGAAGTCCCGATTTCTTGTGGTCTTGTTTAGTTTCTCTTTCCATTTCCCTGTATTCTTCTTTAGTCTCCCAAATACTGCACCCTGGCTGCAAATTCGGGCAAGTGATTTCAGACCTGAGTCTTATTTTCTTATCTGGAAAAGAAGGGAAATAATTGCCCCTGCAGAAGGTTGGCACAAGGGTGGAGCTTGGCATAGGCAGGAGCCCAGTGGGATTAGGGCCTGCTGCCCCTGCTCTCTCCCCTCCAAAGATGAAAACAAAGGCTACCATTCAGGAGACCCGACTCCTTGCAGTCAGCTGCCCCCAGCAGCCAGCAGCCAACTCCTGCCTCTCCACCTCAGCGTCCCTACCTTGCCAGGCCCTCTCTGAGTCTCTGGTTCTGACCCAGGGGCCCTCTGGCGCTGAGCTGAGGTAGGAGCGTGAATGGATCCAGTGACTAATTTCCGCCGTGGCTGACAAGACTCTTCAGTTGTCACCACCACACCCAGCCCTCGACTCAGGGCTGAGCCTTCTCCCGTATCCCTCCTCTCACTGAGTGATCCTCCAGGGACGAGCTGCTGCTGCTTCCTCTCTTAAAAATATTTACTTATGTATTTATCTGGCTGCTCCAGGTCTTTGTTGGGGCCCACGGAATCTTTAGTTGTGGCGTGTGAACTCTTAGTCGCAGCATGTGAGATCTGTTAATAGCTCCCTGATCAAGGATTGCTTCCATCACCAGTGCATCCACCAGTGACTGGCGATGGAAGCAAGATCCGATGCTGTAAAGAGCAATATTGCATAGGAACCTGGAATGTTAGGTCCATGAATCAAGGCAAATTGGAAGTGGTCAAACAGGAGATGGCAAGTGTGAATGTCGACATTTTAGGAATCAGCCAACTGAAATGGACTGGAATGGGTGAATTTAACTCAGATGACCATTGTATCTATTACTGTGGGCAAGAATCCCTTAGAAGAAATGGAGTAGTCATCATAGTCAACAAGAGTCCAAAATGCAGTACTTGGATGCAGTCTCAAAAACAATAAAATGATCTGTTCATTTCCAAGGCAAACCATTTAATATCACGGCAATCCAAGTCTATGCCCCAAACAGTAACGCTGAAGAGCTGAAGTTGAACAGTTCTATGAAGACCTATAAGACCTTCTAGAACTAACAACCAAAAAAGTTCAAACTACCGCACAATTGCACTCATCTCACACGCTAGTAAAGTAATGCTCAAAATTCTCCAAGCCAGGCTTCAACAATATGTGAACTGTGAACTTCCAGATGCTCAACCTGGATTTAGAAAAGGCAGAGGAACCAGAGATCAAATTGCCGACATCTGCTGGATCATCAAAAATGCAAGAAAGTTCCAGAAAAACATCTATTTCTGCTTTATTGACTATGCCAAATCCTTTGACTGTGTGGATCACAATAAACTGTGGAAACTTCTGAAAGAGACGGGAATACCAGACCACTTGACCTGTCTCTTGAGAAACCTGTATGCAGGTCAGGAAGCAACAGTTAGAACTGGACAACAGACTGGTTTCAAATAGGAAAAGGAGTACGTCAAGGCTGTATATTGTCACCCTGCTTATTTAACTTCTATGCAGAGTACATCATGAGAAATGCTGGGCTGGAAGAAGCACAAGCTGGAATCAAGATTGCCGGGAGAAATCTCAATAACCTCAGATATGCAGATGACACCACCCTTATGGCAGAAAGTGAAGAGGAACTAAAAAGCCTCTTGATGAAAGTGAAAGAGAAGAGTGAAAAAGTTGGCTTAAAGCTCAACATTCAGAAAACTAAGATCATGGCACCTGGTCCCATCACTTCATGGCAAATAGATGAGAAAGCAGTTGAAATAGTGTTTTTTGGGCTCCAAAATCACTGCAGATGGTGACTGCAACCATGAAATTAAAAGACACTTGCTCTTTGGAAGGAAAGCTGTGACCAACTAGACAGCATATTAAAAGGAAGAGACATTACTTTGCCAAACAAAGATCTGTCTAGTCAAGGCTATGGGTTTTCCAGTAGTCACGTATGGATGTGAGAGTTGGACTATAAAGAAAGCTGGGCGCAGAAGAATTGATGCTTTTGATCTGTGGTGTTGGAGAAGACTCTTGAGAGTCCCTTGGACTGCAAGGAGATCCAAGCAGTCCATCCTAAAGGAAATCAGTCCTGAATTTTCATTGGAAGGACTGATGCTGAAGCTGAAGCTCCAATACTTTGGCCACCTGATGTGAAGAGCTGACTCATTTGAAAAGACCATGATGCTGAGAAAGATTGAAGGCGGGAGGAGAAGGGGATGACAGAGGATGAGATGGTTAGATGGCATCACCAACTCAATGGACATGAGTTTGAGTAAACTCCAGGAGTTGGTGATGGACAGGGAGGCCTGGCATGCTGCAGTTCATGGGGTTGCAAAGAGTCAGACATGACTGAGCGACCGAACTGAACTGATCAAGGATTGAACCTGGGCCCCCTACACTGGGAGTGCACAGTCTTAGCTACTGAACCACCAAGAAGTCCCTTCTTCCTTTCAACAGTTTTATTGAGATATAGTTCACACACCATGCACGTCACCCATTTAAAGTACATAGTTCAGTGGTGTAGTATATTCACAGACTTGTGCATCCATGCCACAAGGGTTTTTTGTTTAATGTTTATTTATTTGGCTGCATTGGGTCAGAGTTGTGGCATGTGGTATCTTTAAGCATTGGGAGTGCAGTCTTAGCCACTGGACCACCAGGGAAGTCCCATCACATTCAAGTTCAGAACATTTAATTACCCCTAAAAAAACCCCGGTGCCCCTTGCTGGTCATTTCCCAGTCCTCCCATTTCCTCTTGCCTTAAGCAACCGTCAGTCTACTTTCTGTCTCTATAGACTTACCACTTCTGGCCATTTCATGCTTTCCTGGTAGTCAGTTGGTAAAGAATCTGCCTGCACTGCTGGAGACCTGGGTTTGATTCCCAGGTTGGGAAGATCATATAAAAGGAATCATACAATATTTGGCCCCCTGTGACTGGCTTCTTTCACTAAGCATCATGGTTTTCAAGTTCATCGGTATTGGAGCATGCATCCATACACCATTCCAGTTTACTGCCAAATAGGATCCCATCATCTGGATATACCACGTTTACTTATCCATTCCACAGCTGATGGACACCTGGCTTGTTTCTGCCGTTTGGTTTTAAGAAGGATGCTGCGATGGGTATCCACGTACAAGTTTTTCTGTGGACGTGTGTTTTCATTTCTCATGGGTATATAGGAGTGGGGTTTCTGGGTCATATGGGAACTCTGTTTAATTTGAGGAACTTCCAGATTCTTTTACCATTTTACATTCCTACCAGCAGTTTATGAGGTTTCTAATTTCTCCACATCCTTGTGAACACTTGTTGGCACTTAAAAAAAAAAAAAAAGATTTATTTATTTATTTATTTTTGACTGCTCTGGGTCTTCGCTGCTGCAGGCTGGCTTTCTCTAGTAGCAGTGAGTGGGGGCTACTCCTCACTGCAGCACACGGCCTTCTCTTTGGGTGGTTTATCTTGTTGTGGAACATGGACGCTATGGTGTGTGGGATCTTCCCAGAGCAGGGAAACCTGTGTCCTACTGCATTGGCAGGCAGGTTCTTAACCACTGGGCCGCCAGGGAAGCTCCTGGGCTTTCTGATTACAGCCATCCTAGTGAGCGTGGAGTGGTGTCTCACTGTGGTTTTGATTTGCACTTCTCTGATGGCTGATGATGCAGAGTATCTTTCACGTACTTGTTCAGTTCAGTCGCTCAGTCATGTCTGACTCTTTGTGACCCCATGGACTGCAGCATGCCAGGTTTCCCTGTCCATCACCAACTCCCAGAGCTTGCTCAAACTCATGTCCATCAAGCTGGTGATGCCATCCAACCATCTCATCTTCTATCATCCCCTTCTCCTCCCTCCTTCAATCTTTCCCAGCATCAGGGTCTTTTCCAGTGAGTCAGCTCTTCACATCAGGTGGCCAAAGTATTGGAGCTTCAGCTTCAGCATCAGTCCTTCCAATGAAAATTCAGGACTGATTTCCTTTAGGATGGACTGGTTGGATCTCCTTGCAGTCCAAGGGACTCTCAAGAGTCTTCTCCAACACCACAGTTCAAAAGCATCAATTCTTCTGCACTCAGCTTTCTTTATAATCCAACTCTCACACCCATACATGACTACTGGAAAAATCATAGCTTTGACTAGATGGACCTTCGTTGGCAAAGTAATGTGTCTGCTTTTTAATATGCTGTCTAGGTTGGTCATAGCTTTTCTTCTAAAGAGCAAACGTCTTTTAATTTCATGGCTGCAGTCACCATCAGAAGTGATTTTGGAGCCCCCCCCTCCACACACACAAAATAAGGTCTGTCACTGTTTCCATTGTTTTCTCATCTATTTGCCATGAAGTGATGGGACCAGATGCCATGATCTTCATTTTTTTGGATGTTGAGTTTTAACCCAGCTTTTTTATTCTCTTTCACTTCATCATGAGGCTCTTTAGTTCTTCTCTGCTTTCTGCCATAAGGGTGGTGTCATCTGCTTATCTGAGGTTATTGATATTTCTACCTGCAATCTTGATTCTAGCTTGTGCTTCATCCAGCCTCGCATTTCTCGTGATGTACTCTGAATATAGGTTAAATAAGCAGGGTGACAGTATACAGCTTTGACATACTCCTTTCCCAATTTGGAACCAATCTGTTGTTCCATGTCCAGTTCTAACTGTTGCTTCTTTTTTTAAATTTTATTTTATTTAACTTTACAATATTGTATTGGTTTTGCCATATATCAAAATGAATCTGCCACAGGTATACATGTGTTCCCCGTCCTGAACCTTTCTCCCTCCTCCCTCCCCGTACCATTCCTCTGGGTCGTCCTAGGGCACCAGCCCCAAGCATCCAGTATCGTGCATCGAACCTGGACTGGCAACTCGTTTCATATATGATATTATACATATTTCAATGCCATTCTCCCAAATCATCCCACCCTCTCCCTCTCCCACAGAGTCCAAAAGACTGTTCTATACATCAGTGTCTCTTTTGCTGTCTCGTATACAGGGTTATTGTTACCATCTTTCTAAATTCCATATATATGCGTTAGTATACTGTATTGGTGTTTGTCCTTCTGGCTTACTTCACTCTGTATAATAGGCTCCAGTTTCATCCACCTCATTAGAACTGATTCCAATGTATTCTTTTTAATGGCTGAGTAATACTCCATTGTGTATATGTACCACAGCTTTCTTATCCATTCATCTGCTGATGGACATCTAGGTTGCCTCCATGACCTGGCTATTATAAACAGTGCTGTGATGAACATTGGGGTACACATGTCTCTTTCAATTCTGGTTTCCTCAGTGTGTATGCCCAGCAGTGGGATTGCTGGATCATAAGGCAGTTCTATTTCCAGTTTTTTAAGGAATCTCCACACTGTTCTCCAGAGTAGCTGTACTAGTTTGCATTCCCACCAACAGTGTAATAGGGTTCCCTTTTCTCCACACCCTCTCCAGCATTTATTGCTTGTAGACTTTTGGATCGCAGCCATTCTGACTGGCGTGAAATGGTACCTCAGAGTGGTTTTGGTTTGCATTTCTCTGATAATGAGTGATGTTGAGCATCTTTTCATGTGTAACTGTTGCTTCTTGACCTGCATACAGGTTTCTCAGGAGGCAGGTAAGGTGGTCTGGTTTTCCCATCTCTTGAAGAACTTTCCAGTTTGTTATGATATACACAGTCAAAGGCTTTGGCGTAATCAATAAAGCAGATGTCTTTCTGGAACTCTCTTGCTTTTTCAATGATCCAACCTACTTGTTGGCCATGTATATATCTTCTTTGGAAGGAAACTCCTCTTTCTGCCTGTATCCTGAACAGTTAACTCCAGCATTAAGAGGAGAAAGGCTGCTTCCTGCTGAGTGATCACCTCTCAGGAGGAAGCAGTTGATTAAATGAACCAGACTTCCCGTAGGTATGGGGGAATATGTAGCGTGTTTTCTGAGCCAGCTGGGCTTTAGGACATACAAGATCTAACTCCTAAGACAGTTAAATATAAATATGTACCTGCTAACTATTTCTATACGCAGAATGCACAAGATTTGAAAGAACTCTAAGTGCCAAAGCTCAAAAAGGTGTCTTTCTCTTCTGTCTCCAGTGATCAGCCCTTGCTTAGCCCAAGTCTAATCAATAACATGCCTTTATACCCTGGGTTTATCTCAGTTGTGCAAGTAGATCTCTAGGATAAGTACCTAGAAATGGGATTAGTGTGTCCAGGGATAGAAACATTGGCTATACCAATTTATATTTCCACCAGCAAGGGCGGAGATTCCCTATTTCCTTGACAACAGTGATCTTCACTAATCAGAAAGGTTAAAATGGTATCTTGGTGTAGTTTTACATTACACTTGTCTTATAAGTGAGGTTGACATCTTTTCATGTTTCAGAGCCATTTGATTTCCTTTACTGTGACAGGTCAGTATCTTTTCCTCCATTTTTCTTATGAATTTATAGGAACTCTTGATATGTTACTGAAAGTAGCCTTTCTTGGTGATGAGTTGCAAACATTTTCCCAATTTGTCATTGATCACTTGATTTTGCTTATTGTGAGTTTTGCCATGTTAAAAAAATATATATTTTTAGTTAGGTTTACCAGTCTTCTATAGTTTGGGGGAGTTGTCTCATACTTAGAATGGCTTTCGCTCTCCGTTACGATTTTTGAAATTCTCCCATGGTCTACTCTATGTTTCTTCCCAACCACCGACTAAGCTGCCTAAATGCAGGGCTGAGGGGAGCCAGTCAACTTGAGTCTTGTCCAGGCCAAGACTCTGAGACTCCCCTAGTACCCTGGCAGGTGCTCTCAGATTGGACAAAAACCCTTCTTTATGGTAAGCAAAATCGTATGCTCGTGCTTTGCTAACTGCCTCCAAAACAAGTGTGTACAAAGGCCTTTGGCATTTTGTCTTTCTGTTGTTTTGCTAATTAATTATGCAAGGCAAAGAGGGGGTGGACACCTAGTGACCAACTGGACTAGTTGCTCCTGTGACTTGAGCTCTGTTTTGCTGCCTGAGATCAGATTTTCAGCAACTGGGCCAGACTGAAGGGAACAATCATTGAAAAGTACAGTCACAGGAAGCTTCCTCAGGACAGACAAGTACAGGCCACTCCGTTGCTTACTAGATTCGAGACCTTGAGACAGTCATTAACTGCTCTGATCCTCAGCATCTTCTTTTGTAATAATGACACCTACCTCCCAGGCCATTGGAAGAATCTAGTAAGATAATGGAGGTAAAGCCTTTAACCCTGGGCCTGGCACAGAGTTGATGCTCAACAAAGGGAAGCTTGTTTTATACTTTTTCAAATTTGGCCATTCCAGGTCTTAGTTGCAGCACGTGGGATCTTTAGTTTTGGCAGGCGAACTCTCGGTTTGCGGTGTGCATGCTAAGTCGCTTCACTTATTTCTGACTCCACGACCCTATGGACTGTAAGCCCACCAGGCCCCTCGGTCCATGGGGTTCTCCAGACAAGAATACTGGAGTGTGTTGCCGTGCCCTCCTCCAGGGGTTTTTCCAGACCTAGGGATCAAACCCGTCTCTTACATCTCCTGCATTGGCAAGTGGGTTCTTTACCACTAGTGCCACCGGCAAAGCCCCTGGTTGCCACTGGCGGGATCTAGTTCCCTGACCAAAGTTGAACTCTGACCCCTTGCATTGGAAGCACAGAGTCTTAGCCACTGGACCACCAGGGAGGTCCTCAAAAAGAAGCTTTTTATTTTTCCTAAGGCGACAGTCCTGAACTTGGCCTTGAGGGAGCCAATGTTTGAATAGAAAATGGAGAGACATTTATAACTGGAGAGCAGGGTGTTCTGATTGTACCTAGGATGACCTGAGTGACCACACAGAGCGATCCAAGCCACTGAAAGAAGTTTTATTACATATCACACTTTCCAAGAGAAAGGGCCACGCCACGACATGCAGGGCCAAGTTGGGGTAGCACCAGGGTTTGGTTAAGAGGCAGAAGCAGCCAAGGGAAAGTATGGCTCAGAACCTTGATTATGGTTTCTGGGTGAAGGGATGGGCCAAGCAGGGTCGGCAGGTTTAGAACTAGATGATTCTAATGATTTCAGTGAGCTCTGGGCTATAGGAGTTGTCTCTAGTTGTCCAGTACCTGGCTTGGATGATTTAGGGCAGGGGAAATGCTGTCTCCGTGTGTGTTAGAAGGAGATAATTGAGGATGCAGGCTTTTTCGTTTCTTGGTTTGTTTTTGTTTTTTTTCACTGCACCACCCAGCACATGAGATTTTAGTTCCCGGACCAGGGATGTAACCAGCGCCCGCTGCAGTGGAAGTGTGGAGTCTTAACCACAGGGAAGTCCCAAGATATGGGGTTTTGATTGGTTGATGAAAAGTGTGCTCAAATTGTTTACTATCTCTAGGAATTATCTAGTCCTGTGGGAGAAGGCAATGACACCCCACTCCAGTACTCTTGCCTGGAAAATCCCATGGACGGAGGAGTCTGGTAGGCTGCAGTCCATGGGGTCTCTAGGAGTCGGACACTACTGAGCGACTTCACCTTCACTTTTCACTTTCATGCATTGGAGAAGGAAATGGCAACCCACTCCAGTGTTCTTGCCTGGAGAATCCCAGGGACCGGGGAGCCTGATGGGCTGCCATCTAGGGGTCGCACAGAGTCGGACGTGACTGAAGCGACTTAGCAGCAGCAGTAGCAGTGAGGTGCAGTCTTTTCAGAATTAGCAAGGCCCAGGATGTCAAAGCATTATCTGGCAACTCGCTCCAGTATCCTTGACTGGAAAATTCCATGGACAGATTGCCTGGCGCACTACAGTCCATGGGGTGGCAAAGAGTCAGACACGACTGAGTGACTGAGCACATACACACACACAGAGGATGTCAAAACATAAAATACAGAAAATTTAAAACATGATTAATAAGCACAGCAGGTCTAACATTTAAAGCCCTCCCCAATCCCACGTTTTTATGGACTATGTGGTCAGCTGCTGAGTTTCTTGTCCTTGAAGGTATCCAAACAGAATTAGATGCCCATGTATTGGGGATACTAGAAAAGGGATGCTTATTGGAAGAACTATTTGAAAGGCTTCTTCTAGACAACTACTCAAGCTGGCTTACACAAAAGTGTTTATTAGTCACTGGGAAGTTTGAGCCTTTCAGGTATAGTTGGATCCAGGAGTACACAAGCTGTCATCAGAAATTTGCCCCTCTCTGTTGCTTAGCCGAAGTTTCCTCTGCCTTCACCCTCTCTTGATATCTAGCAAACTCCATGAGGTGAGAGAATAAAATTTTCCAGATTATTCCAGGGCAAGTCCTGGGACTGGCTCTTTGGTCACAGTTTTTGGTAGGTGCCCATCCCTGACTCCATCTCTGTAGCCAGGAGGATGAAGTGAAAGTGAAGTCACTCAGTTGTGTCGGACTGTTTGCGACCCCATGGACTGCAGCCTACCAGGCTCCTCTGTCCACGGGATTTTCCAGGCAAGAATACTGGAGTAGGTTGCCATTTCCTTCTCCAGGAGATCTTCCCAACCCGGGGGTGGAACCTGGGTCTCCCGCATTGTAGGCAGACACTTTACCGTCTGAGCCACCAGGGAAGTCTTGGAGCAACCCAAGTGGTCAAACCTGTATTGTACCCCTACCCCGGTATCAGATCGAGGCGGAGCCCCACTCAAAGCACACAGACTGAGAGAGGGGCCAGGGGAGGCCCCTCCAGGAAAACTGAAGAGCCTTCGACAAAGGACCGGGAGGCCTGGACGGTGTGTGACCCCAAAGTGACCACAGCGACCTCTGGTTCCTTCCAGCTAGAAATTCCGGCCACCCTCAGCTTGCAGGGCCCGAGTTTCCAGGTCGAGGGTGCCACTTTTCGGTCCCCTGGGCAGTCTGGGGGCTGGCTGCTCAGACCTCGCTGACCCTCGCGTCCCCCCCTGGCCAGGCCCGGGGGATGCTCCAGAACCGCGTGCTGCTGTGGAAGGAGCAGTCGGAGGCCAGCCGCAGCCCATCGCGCGCCCACTCCCCGGGCCTGCTGGGCCCCGTGCTGGGGCCGCCCTACCCCTCGGGCCGCCTGACGCCCACCCGCCTGGACATGGTGAGGCCCTGGGCGCCCCCGCCGCCGCCGTTCGCGCCCCCGCCGCCCCCGGCACCCTCCGCGGGACCCTGGGGCCTGAGGCCCGCCGCCTGGAGCCTCCTCCCCCCGAGGGCGCCGGTCTACGCAGCGCCCCTCCGCCGCTCCTTCCGCCCCGGCGCGGCCTCCGCGCCCCCGTGGTGGCTCGGCCGGCGGCCCGAGAACCCCTACGCCGAGGCCTGGGACTGGGGGTGGGGGCTGGAATAGGGCGCCGCGCCCCGCCCCTCCCCGCCCCACCCTCCCCTGCCCGTCTACCCCTAGCAGCCCCAGAGGGCCCTGGGAGAGTTCGGCTCCCCCCGCAGCCGGCACGGCTCCGGCTCCTACGGCCCCGAGCCCGCCGAGGCGAGGTCCGCGTCCCAGCTGGAGCCAGACCACCGCCGGTCCCTGCCCCGGACGCCGTCCGCCTGTGAGTAGCCCCCGGAGCGCAGAGGGAGGGCCGGGGTCTCAGGCTGGGGACCTGGGGCCGGGAAGAGGAACCGAGGTTGCGCGGCAGCAGGAGGGATCGAGGGTAGACGCCAGGGAGGACTTCCCACCCACGTGGCGCGGCGCTCTCCCGCCCCTCCCTCAGCCTCGCTCTACAGCAGCAGCACCCAGCGCTCGCGCTCCAACTCCTTCGGCGAGCGCCCGGGCGGTGGGGGCGGCGGCGGCGGCGCCCGGAGAGTCCGCGCTCTGGTCTCACACTCGGAGGGCGCCAACCACACGCTGCTGCGCTTCTCGGCCGGAGACGTCGTCGAGGTGCTGGTGCCCGAAGCCCAGAACGGCTGGCTCTATGGCAAGCTGGAGGGCTCATCCTCGTGAGTGGGAGCCCCGGGGCGCAGGGTGGGTTGGAAGGAGGACTGGATGGCCTGGGTTCCAGCTCCGAGTCTTCCAGGATAGCAGCTGTCCCTGAGGCCTCGGACAGCTCTCCCCTTTTCCCATCCTTCTCCTCGTCCCACCCTATTTTCCTCATCCCTTCTGGCAGGGAAGGAAGAACCTCTTTACCAAGTTCAGGGTGGTGGCCCTTGAGAGGATGGTAGAGGATGGGGAAGGGAAAGGTTCTCTCACAAATGGGAACACTACGAAACCTTACTGCTTGAGCACCCACCATGCACCTCAAAGTGAGCCAAGCTCTGAGAAGAGACTGGACAGAGAGGTGGGCCAGGTGCAGGGGAGATGCTGGGACCTTGCAAGCTGAGTGTGCTCACTCCCTCGCAGTCAGGCACGGGGGAAATCCTTAGAGAACATAAACGGGGGCTGCTTTTGACACCAGGCAGTAGAAAAGGGGGAGGCGGGGGAGTACACTGCAGTCGCTGCAAGCCTGGAGGAGAGCAGGGACCACTCTTTCTGCCAGAGAAAAGAGGGAAGGTGGGAGCTCGCTGCAGCCACACAGTGCCCTCCCCCCAGGGCTTTACGGGCAAGAGACTGTGTGGTGCTCAGGCCCACTCATGCTAAGGAGAGAGGAATGAGTGAGGATAAGAGGGGATGAATGAATGGAACATCCACAGAGGAGTCAGCAGGTGCACGTGAGGGTGCTCACCGGGTGGGTTAGTAGGTGGTTACTGGATGAGGATGTTGTAGGCAGGCGGATGCTTGTTCCTATGAGCAGATGGGCAGATACAGGGGGGCACGGAAAGATGCACAGATGGGGGGTGCACGTCTAGACTAATTGGAGAGGTGTGTGAGTGGATTGACAGAGAGGTGGGCAGTGGGCAAGTGCTGATGGATGGGTTAGTGGATTGGCGGTCCTGGGGTGGTTGCCCTCATGGATGAGTGATGCATGGACAGCATGATTGTGTGGATAGATGGGTGGATGGCAGGTGACTGAATGGATAAGGAACAGAAGGAGGAGCCAATGGGTAGAGATGTAACCAAGAACACAGGTGGTGGGAAAGACACCTGCTTTGCAGGCCCACGTCGGAGGGCAGCAGGGTGCCACCCTGAAAGTTCCCTAAACAGGCATGTAGCCAACCTCCTGGGAAGACCTGATTATAAAACCACCTAGAACAGTATATTAACGCATATATATGGAATTGAGAAAGATGGTAATGATGACTCTATATGCGAGACAACAAAAGAGACACAGATGTAAAGAACAGACTTTTTTTTTTTTAGTTTTTGAATGTTGGTTTTTATTTATTTATTTATTTATTATTCAATTTTAATTTAAAAAAAATTATACATGTGTTCCCCATCCTGAACCCTCCTCCCTCCTCCCTCCCCATACCATCCCTCTGGGTCGTCCCAGTGCACCAGCCCCAAGCATCCAGCATCGTGCATTGAACCTGGACTGGCATCTCGTTTCATACATGACATTTCACATGTTTCAATGCCATTCTCCCAAATCTTCCCACCCTCTTCCTCTCCCACAGAGTCCATAAGCCTGTTCTATACATCAGTGTCTCTTTTGCTGTCTCGTATACAGGGTTATCGTTACCATCTTTCTAAATTCCATATATATGCGTTAGTATACTGTATTGGTGTTTGTCCTTCTGGCTTACTTCACTCTGTATAATAGGCTCCAGTTTCATCCACCTCATTAGAACTGATTCAAATGTATTCTTTTTAATGGCTGAGTAATACTCCATTGTGTATATGTACCACAGCTTTCTTATCCATTCATCTGCTGATGGACATCTAGGTTGTTTCCATGTCCTGGCTATTATAAACAGTGCTGCAATGAACATTGGGGTACACGTGTCTCTTTCCCTTCTGGTTTCCTCAGTGTGTATGCCCAGCAGTGGGATTGCTGGATCATAAGGCAGTTCTATTTCCAGTTTTTTAAGGAATCTCCACACTGTTCTCCATAGTGGCTGTACTAGTTTGCGTTCCCACCAACAGTGTAAGAGGGTTCCCTTTTCTCCACACCCTCTCCAGCATTTATTATTTGTAGACTTTTGGATCACAGCCATTCTGACTGGTGTGAAATGGTATCTCATAGTGGTTTTGATTTGCATTTCTCTGATAATGAGTGATGTTGAGCATCTTTTCATGTGTTTGTTAGCCATCTGTATGTCTTCTTTGGAGAAATGTCTATTTAGATCTTTGGCCCATTTTTTGATTGGGTCATTTATTTTTCTAGAGTTGAGCTGTAGGAGTTGCTTGTATATTTTTGAGATTAGTTGTTTGTCGGTTGCTTCATTTGCTATTATTTTCTCCCATTCTGAAGGCTGTCTTTTCACCTTGCTAATAGTTTCCTTTGATGTGCAGAAACTTAATCCCTATCAAGCTACCAACAGTATTCTTCACAGAGCTAGAACAAATAATTTCACAATTTGTATGGAAATACAAAAAACCTCGAATAGCCAAAGCGATCTTGAGAAAGAAAAATGGAACTGGAGGAATCAACCTACCTGACTTCAGGCTCTACTACAAAGCCACAGTTATCAAGACAGTATGGTACTGGCACAAAGACAGAAATATAGATCAATGGAACAAAATAGAAAGCCCAGAGATAAGTCCACGCACATATGGACACCTTATCTTTGACAAAGGAGGCAAGAATATACAATGGATTAAAGACAATCTCTTTAACAAGTGGTGCTGGGAAAACTGGTCAACCACTTGTAAAAGAATGAAACTAGAACACTTTCTAACACCATATACAAAAATAAACTCAAAATGGATTAAAGATTTCAACGTAAGACCAGAAACTATAAAACTCCTAGAGGAGAACATAGGCAAAACACTCTCTGACATACATCACAGCAGGATCCTCTATGACCCACCTCCCAGAATATTGGAAATAAAAGCAAAAATAAACAAATGGGACCTAATTAAACTTAAGAACAGACTTTTGGACTCTGTGAGATGGGATGATTTGAGAGAATAGCACTGAAACATGTGTATTACCATATGTGAGACAGATCACCAGTCCAAGTTCAATGTGTGAAACGGCACTCAAAGCTGGTGCACTGGGACGACTCTGAGGGATGGGGTGGGGAGAGGGGTTCAGGATGGGGGACACATGTACACCCATGGCTGATTCATGTCGATGTATGGCAAAAACCACTGCAATATTGTAAAGTAATTAGCCTCCAATTAAAATTAATTAAAAAAATCAGAGGTATGATTTTTAGATCAGAGGTCTCAAATCACAGTCCTGGGACATCATTATTCTTTCTGTGATTCAGGTTAGGGAAAATGATGGCAAGTTTCATTAGTAGGCATATTATGGTGAAAAGAGAACTAAAACGTTCTGAAAATGGTTTTACTTTGTCAGTTTGAGTTGAAATAGCTTCCAGTTACCTTTAGGTGAGAATGTTGTCGATCAGGTTTGAGGTGGGGCGTCTATGGTGGCTCTTTGGAGAACACTTGCCCAGGTGTTCTGCATAATCTGATGGATTCCGTGGAATCTGAAAAGGCTAGGGAACATCGATCATAGTGTCTCTCCTTTGACCCTGGCTGCTCTGAAGGTGCAGTAATGAGCTTCCAATCAGACAAAGACTCCACGGGCAGGATGCCCAGAGTCACCGGAACCAGGGGGCCCAGGGTGGAGGGTTAATAGCCAGGCACCCCTGGCTCCGGTGCTCTTTCCTCTGGGCTCCCACAGCTGCCTGTGGTCCCCCACCCCAGCCCACCCTCTCCCCTGGGCATCACCCTCGTAATCATCTGTTTGTGGATCTGTCTCCCTGCCGGGCTGGGAGCCCCAGGGGAGCAGGGATTGCGTCTGGCTCTCCATGGGCCCTCGTGTAGTGGGTGCTCAGTGAGTAGGGAATGAAACTATCACTCCATGTCCTCAGATACAATGATTTCCTTCTCAGATCTCCAGTTCCCCCTCTCTAAGACACCCCAGCCCCTGGTAGGACCCATGAGTCTGGGCGGGTGGCTTTGAGTGACAGCAAAGACTTCCTTCAAAGAATGAAGGGAGTTACTCTGAGCCACGCCTGGCACACAGCAGTGCCCAGTAGTCGTCGACCCCTCTTAGAAGTGGCATTTTGATCACTGCTGTTGGGCCTCTTGCTTCCACCCTACAGGAGCGGCTGGTTCCCTGAGGCCTATGTGAAGCCTTTGGACGAGCTGCCCGTGAATCCCATGAACCCCTTGAACCCAGTGACCTCCATGAACCCCAGGAGCCCTGTGAATGAGCTGCCTTCCAGGTACCGCTGGTCAGAGGTAGGGCAGGGGCTTCAGTGGGTGGCGGGGGCAGTGGCCCCACCCACCAGGGAGGGCATCTCTGAGCTGCAGTCCTGAGTGGGCCCAGCCTCCCTTGGCCCCTGGAGAAAGGGCGCCCCCATCTCACTACAGGCTGAAGGTCATTGTCCGTCCCTCTCAGGACTGCCTTCAAGCCAACAGTCTCCTTTCACCCAGGGGAAGAGGATGTGGGATGCTCAGGGGCCCAGCAGATGGGGTTGGATGCAGCAGGGCCTGAACCCTGACTCTCTTCTCTTCTCTCCTTTCTCTGGACTCAGGTCCTACCCGCTCCGGGGTAGCCACAGCCTTGATGACCTCCTGGACCGACCAGGCAACTCCACAGCATCTTCGGACTACTGGGATGGCCAGTCCCGCTCCCGAACCCCAAGCCACATCCCGAGCCGCACCCCCAGCCCCGCACCTACACCCTTACCCAGCAGCCGCCGAAGTAGCATGGGCAGCATGGGGGTGGCCAGTGACGTCAAGGTGAGCCCCCTCTTGCAGCCTGCTCTCAACCCCGGGGTGGGCCAGTGGGCAGGGAGACCAGGTAACCCTCCCTGCCATCCCTTGGCTGGCTGGAGGGGACCCTCCCAGCCCAGCCGCAGCCTGCCCATCTGTGCAGGGAAGGACAGAATGGGCTTCTTGAGTCCGGGGTGGAGGGTGGGGGGGAAAGATTCCTGTAGCAGAGGGGAGCCCCAGAGTCCTGATAGGAGCACTGGAAAAGGGCCCCCTCTGGGGCGGTGTTAGTCCTGGGAGATGGCACTTGGCCCAGAGGCTCCTTGAGTCTACACCCACAGCATTTTGTGTTTTCAAATGCTTGACCTCATCTCGCAGGAGCTTGGCACTGCAGAGGCCTCTGGGCCAGTCCTCTGCCCTGCTGGAGTGGGGAGCTGGGTGGGGGACTCGCTTGCTCCTTCCCCACCAAACCCGATCCTCCCTCCCCCTCACTGCAGAAACTTGCATCCTGGGAGCAGCAACCCCCAGAGCTCTTCCCTCGGTGAGTCCCCGAGCAAGTGTCAGAGGGAGCTGGGCTCGGCAGAGGGCTGTGGGGGAGACACGGTGGGCCTGAGTGGAGGTGACCCCGTGGGCACAGGAGGTAGGGGCGGACCCCTGGCTCAGATGCCCAGATGCCTCCCCCAGATCCCCAGCCAGTTGGGGACCTGGCCCCTCTCACTCCCTCCTCTCCCCGCCACCCCCGGCAGGGGTACGAACCCCTTTGCTACCGTAAAGCTGCGTCCCACCGTCACCAATGACCGCTCAGCGCCCCTCATCCGCTGAGGCGCCTTCCTCCACCTGGAGTCTGAGGTCGTCCCCGCCACCCACACCTGCCCAGCTGCCTAGAGCTGGCGGCAGCGGAAGCAGCAGCAGTGGATCCAAGGAGCTGGGGCCTTGGTACCGGGGGTGACCGCCCCTCCCCAAACCACACCCCAGCCTGAGCAGTTCCAAGGGCATTGGCCTAGGGTCTGGGCCCTTCAAACGAAAGCAGGCGGAATCAGGGGACAGAACCATTTCTTCCCCTCCAGGGACTCCGGACTCTCCCTGGGGGCCTACCTTGTGCCCCCTCAAACTCTTCCCCCTTCTCTGTCCCAGTGGGGAGAAGCCCCTTGCACACCCCCTCTCCCACCCCGCATAGCTCCCTGTTTAACTTTTGTAAATGGTGAGAAATAAAGCAAGTGCAACACATCAGCCAGCCTGGCAGAGTCTGATTTAGGGGACAGGGTGGGGCAGGTTGACTTTGACCAACCTAGACAGCATATAAAAAAGCAGAGACATTACTTTGCCTACAAAGGTCCATCTAGTCAAAGCTACAGTTTTTCCAGTAGTCACGTATGGATGTGAGAGTTGGAACATAAAGAAAGCTGAGCACGAAAGAATGGATGCTTTTGATCTATGGTGCTGGAGAAGACTCTTAGGAGTCCCTCGGACTGCAAGGATATCCAACCAGTCCATCCTAAAGGAAGTCAGTCCTGAATGCTCACTGGAAGGACTGATGCTGAAGCTGAAGCTCCAGTACTTTTGGCCATCAGATGTGAAGAGCTGACTCCTTGGAAAAGACCCTGATGCTAGAAAAGATTGAAGGCTGGAGGAGAAGGGGACGACAGGATGAGATGGTTGGATGGCACCATCGACTTGATGGACATGAGTCTGAGCAAGCTCTGGGAGATGGTAATGGACAGGGAAGCCTGGCATGCTGCCGTACATGGGGTCACAAAGAGTCAGACATGACTGAGCAACTGACGTGCACAGGGGCAGGTTGGGATGGAGACCTCACACTGGAAAGTCCAGAAGTTCCTAAAGGTGGGGAGACCTCGCTACTCCCAGCCCCTCACATCCCTCCTTTTAAGCAAGTCTTTTATGCTCATGCTCAGTCGCTCAGTCGTGTCCGACTCCAACGCCGTGGGCTGTAGACCACCTGGCTCCTCTGTCCATGGGATTTCCCAGGCAAAAATACTGGGGTGGGTTGCCATTTCCTCCTCCAGGGGATCTTCCCGAACCAGGGATCGAATCTTTCTCCTCCATTGGCAGGCAGATTCTTTACCGTTGAGCCACCAGGGAAGCCCAAGCAAGTCTTTAGGTTTGCCCTAACTCCTACAGGCTATATCCCCCATCTCTGCCCAGGCTCATTTCTGCTGTGGGTTCCCCAGAGAGGGAGGGGTGGCAGTCACTGAGGCCTGGGACCACCAGCAGGTCACCTTCTGGCACCCTGGGACACAGCACCCTTTGTTCTGGCCCCTCCCCACCCCCTCACGTCCCAGGCTATCCAGCCTGGATTAGTCTTATCCAGGGGAAAGCCACAGAGGGCCCTCCTGGAATGTGGCCTGGGGGTGGGGGACACGGGAGGAGTTGAGGTGATTAGGGCTGGCGGGGCCTCTCCAGGGCAGGGCTGTGCCCCTTGTACCACAAGGACCCCACAGAGCAGGGCCCTGTGTGTCTTCTGTCCAAGGCCCCAGGAAATGAGGGAACCCACCTATCTCTAGCTCTCCCTGGATGGGCCTGGGACAGGGAGCCCCACCATGGAGGGCAGCCTGGCCCTGTGGGGCAGCTGCTGCCCTGTTCCTTCTCCCCTCCCAGCTTCCAGCAGAAAGCCTCTTAGAGGGGATGGGGTGGGGGAGCACTAAGCCCCAGGCTTGGGGGAGTGAGCTGCCAGAGTTCAGCCAGTGCTGATCTGCAGGAAGCCTGGGAGGCAGCCCCCACCTGGCTAGGCCTTCACGGGGGAGCTGGTGGGCTGGCCCCTTCCTGCATGCCTCAGGAGATGTGAGGCTGGATACCCAAACCCACGGGACAGCTCAGGTAAGAGTTGGGGGAGGGCTGCCTGGGACCACCTCTTGTCTTGGTGCTCAAGTGGCTTCACCTGTGGTGAGGGGCTGATGCAGGAAAAGCCAGAACTTGGTCCTGGGGTGGGGAGTAGAGTCCTGGATACCTTGGCATTACCCAAAGTCAGGAAGGAGATCCCAGCACAGAGGGGTTGCAGAAGGGAGGGAGGCTTCTGCCCCCAGCTTGGGCTGGTCCATCCAGAGCCCCCTCCTGGTCTGTTATAGAGGCACCTGGGGCTGCTGCGTGAACCCTTGGGTGGAGCTCGGGGGGTGTGGAGGGGATGGGGAGCTGCTCAGGGTTTGGAGGGATAGGGTCTCTCTTCCAGTGCCTCCTCAAAGGTTCCCATTTATCCAGTGGAGCCAGAGATCTGACCACCCCCCACCAAGATCCCCCGCTGACCTGGGATGATCAGTCACCCATCTTACAGGTAGGAAAACTGAGGCTCAGTCAAGGGGAGGGGACTGGCCCACATCACAGAGCAAATCCCTGGCTAAGCTGGGATGAATTGGAACTCCGCTCCCTTGGCTTCTGAGACAAGGCTGATGTTATTACAGCGTGCTTTGATTTTTCCTCCATAATGTTCTAAATGACAGTAGACATTCCCGATCGCTGAGGAGAATTAAGAACATACCCCAAGGCCAAGGAGGAAAATGAACCCCCCCATTCTGCAGCTGGCACTCGTCTCCCGCTCCACCATGCTTGTTCCTTTGTCCTGAGACCCTCACATGTGCACACTGGGGACATCTTCGGTCCCCACACATGCCTCCAGTCACACACCGATGGTCGCCCTCTCCCAGGAACCCCCTTTTCCTGACATTGCTAGGTCCTGAGGGACAAGGAGTGCCCTCCAGAGGGAGTCTTCCTGAGGTCAAGACTCAGGTGGGAACGACTCTATTACCCTCCCCTCATCCTTCACGTCCCTTGAAGGAGGGGAGGCTTGGGATGAGGTGCTTACCTCGGTTTCCGCTCCTGGATCCATTCTCTGAGCAGGGCTCACCTGGTACTCTTGTACCTCAGTTTCCCCACCGTGGGTCTCCATCTCCCTTTCTTGTCTGGCTACAGACCCTCGCCACAACCTCTTGTCCCCTCTCTTCCACCAGAGGCGGCAGCGATGGGCGCTAGCGGTCCCCGGCGGGGCCCCGGCCCCCCAGACGGGGGCTGGGGCTGGGCTGTGCTGGGCGCCTGCTTCGTGATCACGGGTTTCGCCTATGGCTTCCCCAAGGCCGTGAGCGTCTTCTTCCGCGCGCTTATGCGCGACTTCGGCGCGGGCTACAGCGACACAGCCTGGGTGTCCTCCATTATGCTCGCCATGCTTTACGGCACAGGTCCGCGCCCCCTCCTCGCGGACACCTCTCCTTTCCCCCAAGCCCAGGATTGAGGATCGGGACCAGGGACCAGGAGACATCTGATCCCTTGAGCATCCCCCAGGCCCCTCGGGGAGGGCATGGAAACCCCTGCCTTCCTGTGGAAGCCTTAGCACCAGAGAGGGGAGTAGTGGCCACTGGTGGAGCCCACCCCCAGGTGGCTGATCTGGCAAGCTTGGCCAGCTGGAAGGGCCCCTCCATTTCTGTCAAAAGACCCACACCCGCCTATGTTACAGGTGGGGAAACTGAGATCTAAATAAGATTCCCAATCCCAAAGCCCTAGACCACCTGGGTGGGGATGGGGGGCGATGCTGGAGTCCTCCTAGCCAAGCCGCGTGGATGATGGAGGTGAGGGGTGGGCGGGAGGGGGGGCAGCCTGGGGAGGAAGGCAGCTCCTAAGGGAATGAAGCCCCTTCTGCTATTTACCTTCCATGGTCTCAGGAAGGCAGGGGACCCGTACAGGCTCCACCCCTTGTGTTCCCCCATAGGGCTCTCTTTGGTGTGTCCCAGCCAAGCTATGTGACTTTGCCCAAGCCCCTGCACTCTCTGAACTGAGGGCGAGTGACCTCATCCCTTCAAGTCATCTCTCAAGGCTGGGAGGTACAAAGCCTGGAGTGTCTGCCAGAGAGGGGTCCAGCCTGACTGGTGACCCTGCTCTGCCCACAGGCCCGGTGTCCAGCATCCTTGTGACCCGCTTTGGATGTCGCCCGGTGATGCTGGTGGGTGGGCTGTTGGCCTCGGCTGGCATGATCCTAGCATCTTTCGCCACGCGCCTTCTGGAGCTATACCTGACAGCTGGGGTGCTCACAGGTGAGGGCGCCCACTGCTCCCCTCCTTGGGGATGGGGTTGCGGGTGGGATCAGGAGACCTTGCCACCAGACCTCCTTGTCCTCAGTTTCCCCATGATGGGCGGTCCTCGTCCCTCGGCTCAGTTCACCCCATCCCTTGGTCTGTCCGCCCTGGGGCGGGGGTGTGTGTCTGGGGGGTGCTCGCCCCTGCTTCCCGCTGCGGGCTGGGCTGGGGGCGCCCTCGGAGAGCCCCGTACAGCACTGCCTCGCCCGCAGGCCTGGGCCTGGCCCTCAACTTCCAGCCATCGCTCATCATGCTGGGGCTGTACTTCGAGCGGCGGCGGCCTTTGGCCAACGGGCTGGCGGCGGCCGGCAGCCCGGTGTTCCTGTCGGCGCTGTCGCCGCTCGGCCAGCAGCTGCTCGAGCACTTCGGCTGGCGCGGCGGCTTCCTGCTGCTCGGCGGCCTCCTGCTGAACTGCTGCGCGTGCGGCGCCGTCATGCGGCCGCCCCCGGGGCCCGGCCCGCGGCCGCGCAGGGACAGCGCAGGAGACGCGCCCGGCGAGACAGAGGCGCACCTCGCGGGACCGCGCGTGCGCGAGGCGCCCTCTGGCGGTCGGACCCGCCGGCGCCTGCTGGACGTGACCGTGTGCGCCGACCGCGCCTTCGCCGTGTACGCCGTCACCAAGTTCCTGATGGCGCTCGGGCTCTTCGTGCCCGCCATCCTGTTGGTGAACTACGCCAAGGACGCGGGCGTGCCCGACTCCGAGGCTGCCTTCCTGCTCTCCATCGTGGGCTTCGTTGACATCGTGGCGCGGCCGGCGTGCGGCGCCCTGGCCGGCCTGGCGCGCCTGCGGCCACACGTCGCCTACCTCTTCAGCCTGGCCCTGATGGCCAACGGGCTCACGGACCTGAGCAGCGCGCGGGCCCGCAGCTACAGCGCCCTTGTCGCCTTCTGCATCGCCTTCGGCCTCTCCTACGGCATGGTGGGCGCCCTGCAGTTCGAGGTGCTCATGGCGGCCGTGGGCGCACCCCGATTCCCCAGTGCCCTGGGCCTGGTCCTCCTCCTCGAGGCTGTGGCTGTGCTCATCGGACCGCCCTCTGCCGGTGCGCCCCGTCGGAGGAGAGGGTGGCCTAGTGCCCCGGGGGTCCGAGGGAAGCCCCCCCCACCCCTTTATCCTGGATGGAACATCCAGGGACGGGGGAGGGGAAGGGCCCCTTCGGGAGAGACAGCCCGGTTACACTCCCCTTCCCATGGCCAACTAGCCTCCCCTCCAAGCTGTACCACCCGCTCAGGGTAGGGCCAGAAAAGCCAGGAAATGTGCCAGGAAGAACCCAACGTGGGTGGTCTCCAGCAGATGGCACAAAGGCCTTGTGAAGTGCAGGTGCTTATTCTCCTTCTGCAGGGAGGCACAGAGGCCAAGTTCAAGTTGCCAGTCCCAGAATCCGATCTGAGCCCGCCCAGTGCTTAATGCCCACACCTCCGAAATACTACATCTGAGTTTTTAGTCTCCCCAGCCTCTAGGGGTGACTGGAATGGGGAGTGTCCTTGAGGAACCAGGAGCAGAGTTCACAGGGGGCAGGGCGCTGGGGTCTTCTGCTGTGCACACTGCCTGCTGGGTGCTCTACACTCACATAGGAAATCATCCTGATGAGGCGGCAGGGTAAGGCTTCCTGCAGGGTGGCCATGAGCGTGGCCTTTCGGGGCAGGGCAGGACCCCACAGGAGAGGGCACAGGGTGTGTCTGGGGGACACTGTCCCTGTACAAGTAAGGCAGGCACTAGGATCAGAAAGGTGGAGGTGGGAGTTCCTAGGGTCTTCCTGGGTGGTCAGGCTATCCCTGAAATGGCAGGAAGCCTGCCCATGAGCAGGAGAGAGCTGAGGTCACAGGCTCCGGGATGGAGCCATGACAGGGGCCGCCTTTGCTGGGGCCCAGGCTGCAGCTGAGATGGCCCACGCTAGCTGAGCGCCCTCATCAAATTTTGCCAATTCACCTGACCCAGTGGAACCACAAAGCTCCTGAAGCCGCGTGAGCAGCCCCCGAGCCCACCACCAAAAGTTATAAAACCAGCCAGAGGCTCAGAGACTCATCTTTCATTTTCTTGTGTGACCCTGGGGTGGATCTAATAGGCAGAGAAGGTACTTGGGGTGAGAAGAAGGTGAGGACTGCGTGTGGGGTGGGACTGGCTGCTGGGCTAGCATCAGGAAGGCAAGTTTAGGGTGCTGCTCAGAGGGGCCCAGGGTGGGCAGCTGGCTTGAGGACCACCAGGGAACCTCCTGAGGCCACTGAGATGCATACGGAGAGGGTCACAACCTCCTGTGGACTGCTTCAAGGAGGCCCCTAAGAGAGCGAGGCATCTGACGAGCCACACTTCAGGGGAAATACTTGGAATTTAAAGATTTTCCTGAGGGAATTCCTTGGCAGTCTGGTGGTTAGGACTCTGCACTTTCACTGGGGGGAATCTGGGTTCGAACCCTGGTCAGGGAACTAGCTTGCTGCAAGCCATGCAGCATGGCTGGGGAGATAAAAAGACTTTGCCAAGTATGAAAGTAACAGATAGAAAGCTTGGAAAATACAGAGAATAGGAGTAATCTCTCCACAAACCCTGCCTCCAGTCCCATGCTGATGATAGCTCAGTCTGAGTTACATGGGGCCCCCTGGGAGGGGGGTTGGCCTGGGAGGTTGGGAGAGAGCTGAACCAGGCCCCTGAAGACCAAGGTGGTTAGGTGGAAAAAGCAAGAGTTGGGGCCCCCAGGCTGAGCCCTGTACTCTCCCAACTCCCAGGTCAAATATCCCCAGCTGGGCCAGTTCCAGGGTACATGTGGAATTTGAATTTGGGGAACAGGAGGGCCCTATAAAGTGCTGCCTCACCTCAGGCCCCATGTGCTCAGTCATTCAGTCGTGTCTGACTCTTTTGTGATCCCATGGACTGTAGCCCACCAGGCTTCTCTGTCCATGGGATTCTCCAGGCAACAGTACTGGAGTGGGTTGCCATTTCCTTCTCCAGGGGATCTTCCCGACCCAGGGCTCGAACCCACGTTTCCTGCATTGCAGGCAGATTCTTTACCCCTGAGCCACCGGAGAAGCCCCATATCACTTAAGAAACTGAGATCCAGGGAGGAGAAGTGACAGTTTTAAGGTCTCAGATGGCAGAACCCTCATGGATTTTTGCCATCTGAAACAAAGACTGGGGGGTGTGTCCCGTGAGCCCCACCAAGAGCACTGCGTGTGTCCATGTGCGCGTGTGCGTGTGTGAAGGGTGGGCTCCCCTGCCTGCCCTCACCTCCCATCTGCCCTCCCCTCAGGCCGCCTGGTGGACGCGCTCAAGAACTACGAGATCATCTTCTACCTGGCAGGCTCCGAGGTGGCCCTGGCGGGGATCTTCATGGCTGTGGCCACCAACTGTTGCCTGCGCCGCCCCAGGGACGGCCCGCCCAGCCCAGGCACCGAGGGCGGGGCCGGCGATGGGGAGGAGGCTGAGGCCGAAGTGGACTCTGACCTCCCGCCCGCTGGCACTGAGGAGCCCGGTGGCCTTGAGGCCGTGGAGGTGCCAAGCCCGGGCACTGGGCCTTCACAACCCGAGGTGAAGATGGAGCCAGGGCTGGACTCTTGAGTCTGTGTAGCGCCAGGTGGCAGGGACTTCAGAAATGGGGCTTCCCCTCTCAGAGCCCCCACACCAGGTGGGGGTGGGGGGCTGCTCCTGGGGGTCACCTCTGGGGGTCCATGAGGGGAGCTGCCACCCTCAATTGCCCTGTGTGGCCCTGGTCCCGCCAGTGAGGCGCTGTTGCACAGCCTGTGTGAATCTGAAGTTCATAAAACTGAGCTGACAAAGAGTTCTGTTTCTGCATCTCCGGCTGCTCCCTAGGGGTTGGGGGGCAGGGCATGGGCCAGGGAGTCCGAGAGGCTCTCCCCTGGGGCCTCTGATGGGAATTGGCGGGCGCTGGGGACGGAGTGGCAGAGGGGGAGGATGGCAGGGGAAGGTGGCCCTGATCCCGGCCCTGCGCACTGAAGCCCTGCCAGCAGGTGCTGCTGGAGGGGCCCAGGGCAGAGAATGGGTGCACCCATCCCAGAGCAGCAGGCCGGGGCTGGATCCTGGCTCCTCTCTCACAGTGTAGGTGAGCGTATGTGACTCCATAACTCCATCTTGTGGCGGCTGGGAGAGCTGGGGCTGAGGGTTGGGGGATGGCACCTACCTTGCCCCCCTCACCTTTCTAAAAGTGACCCTCTCTCTAAAGACCCAGCCTCCTCTCTCTAGGGGATAAACTCGGGTTTCCTGGGGCCTTTGCTCTGGACACGTGTCCCTGTGGACACATGGCTGCTGGCCTCCCCTCCCCAGCCTCCCAGGAGTCCTAGAGAGAGCTCCTCGATGGCACTTCTTTTTTTAATTTGACTGCGGTTGGGTCTTAGTTGTCAGAGGTGGGGGGTCTTCCTTGCATCGTGCCAGATCTTTTCTTGTTATGGTGCACCAGCTCTCTAGTGGTGCTGCAGGGGCTCAGCAGCTGCGGGCTTGTGGGCTTAGTTGTTCTGCAGCACAGTGGGATCTTAGTTCCCTGAACAGGGATGAACCCTGGCCGTCTGCATTGCAAGGCGGATTCTTAACCACTGAACCACTAGGGAAGTCCCCCTGCCCCGCCCCCCCCCCCCCCACCTGCCCGCGGTCAGCAGTACAGGCAGTCCAGTGCGGGGAGCTCCAGGTCTCACTCTGGCTGGGAAGGTTTAGGGATGTATTTTCTCTTACGTGTTCACCCTCTTCCCACAAATGGGACACCCCTTTTCTTGCTTCCCTCCCTCCAAATCAGGTGACCAGGGCCCATGACTCCATTCATCCACACTCTGCAGGAGAACCCACCCCCCTGGTGAGGCCTCCCCACTGGTCTCATTTTCCACTCCATGCCCCAGGAAAGCCCCAGCACACACCCGGCCGACTGACACTGTCTGCGGTTTCCCCCGAGCCACTAGAGCAGTGACTACATCTTATTTAACGAATATAGCACCAACTGTGCCAAGCACCATTCTACACTCCTCACAAAGGTTAACCCATCTAATCCTCCTAACGACCCAAGGAGGCAGGTACCCTCACTAGCCACACTCACAGGTAGGGAAACTGAGGCCCAGGAGGTTAGGAGGTAGCTCAGGGTCACAGGAGCTGTGCCTGGAACGTAGGCTGCCAGCTCCAGTCTGTGCCCTTGGCCTCCCTGCTGGCTGCCCCTTCAGAGAGGTGATGCGGTCTGATGGCTTGAAGGGGGCACACGGAGTGACAGCTGGTCCCTCTCTCCAAGCTCCCAATCCTGCCTGAGGATCCCATTGGCATCTCTGCCCGGGACCCACACAGGCAAACCTAATGAGCAGGAAACCATCCGCCTCCTTGGCCACTGTGGGCCCTACCCACCTCTCACAGCCTCTTGCACCCCTCCCATTCTCTGGATGAGCACAAATTTCATTGTCCAAACAGGGACACTTGGATGGTGACAAGGGTCACTATTAATAATCCCACTAGGATCACAGGTGTGGGTCGGAGCTGTCCAGGAGAAGCAAAGACACGGAGTACTAGCGTGGTACCACTCACTGGGTCCCTCCCCTTTGGCCTTGGCAGAACAGGTGGCCTGGAATGGCCAGGGCACCCTTAACACTCTCCCTGTTTGAGGCCTTGGATCTGCCTGACCCAGTATCTATCCCGTCTTTCCCCAAATACAGGTTTAGTTCAAGCACTGAAGGGTCACAGAGGAGAGAAGATATAAAAGGCTCCACAGAGCAGAAAGCTGGGAGGCACTGGGGAAAGTGGAGTCTTCTGAACTTGACGGATCTGAGTCCAAATCTCACTTCTTCCCCATACACCACAGGGCCTTGAGCAAGCCTCTTCTCAGCCTCAGTTTCCCATCTGTACATGGGACGGCAGTGCTCACCCAAAGAACAGCTGTGAGGAGTCAGTGCCATAACGGCAATGTCGGTGAACCGTGTTGCCCCACTCCGTGATGAGGGAAGCAGGAGAGGGGGCATCGAGGGGAGAGAGGGTCTGAGGCCACTGCAAAGAGCCTGGCTCCATCTGGGTTTGTGTTTATTCAATACAGGCCCAGGGCCCAGGCCTCCCCAGGGAAGTGGCTGAGCCAGGGGAATAAAATAAATAAAGGCTGCCGAGGTTAGTGTGGACTGGGGTGGGGCCAGCCTAAAGAGAGGCGAGGGTGAAACGCTGACCCCAGCTAGGCTGGCCACCCGCGGGCCCCCAGACTCCCAGCAGGCTCGGGGTGAAGCCAGCGGAGGTGCCCACGAGCAGCGAGTCCTGGAATCCTGCCACCTCCAACCCCTCTTCCTTTCTGTCCTCTTTCTCCTTCCTAAGGCAGGTTGGGAGACCAAGCTCTCTGGCTGGCTGGGGAGCTGGGGGATGGGGGTGAGGGGTGGAGATGGAGCGGGCCAGGGCCCAGGGCCCAGGCCCCGGCCCCAGAGCCCATCCTGGGCAGGCAACCCGGGTTCGCTGTGCAGGACAGAGCAGCAGGGAGGCACGCGCCCCAAGCCAGCAGGCCTTTATGCGCCGCACACCCTGTCGTGCGGCGGCCCCGCCCCCGCTCCCGTGCTGCGTCCTCCCGCTCACCCTGCCCCCCGGACCCGCACCCGAGGGGGCACTCAGGAGTTACACCAGCTCCCGCCCTTGTCCAGGGGCCCGGCAGCCCCTCGCGAATCCCTGGGCGGCTCCCCGGCTGCCGTGTCCTCCTCGTCTTCGTCCTCCTCGTCCTCGCCATCCGTGAACTCGTCCTGGCTGAGGCCGTAGGCCAGCGTGGTGTGCGCCAGATCCACCTCGATGGGGAAGACGTCGGCGTCACGCAGCACCGAGTAGCAGTCGTTGTAGTACTTGGACATGGTGGACACGAAGCGCTGCAGCTGGAACACGATGTCCTGGACTGGGGCGGGAGGGGTGGGCAGACGGCACCGGTGGGCCAGGCTGCCTGCGCGTGGGGCCCGACTGACCCCGCCACCCTTGGGCTTCCCTTTCATGCACCTCACTGCCCCCTGGCACCCTGGGAGCGGGCCAGGCCAGCCAGGACTGCCCAGCGCTGCACAATACCCAGGCCTCCCCGCTCCCAGTTCAGGGAGTGGAAGAGAACTGCCGGGCTGGGGTGGGGCGTGGGGGTGGTGGGACTACACCCCAAGGAGTCCACGGGACACGGCCAGTCCCACCATGGCCAGGCTCTGGGAAGCTCCCATCTCGGGTCTGACTCAGAGCCAGTCTGCCACGGGCTGTCCCTGGGAGCTCGGGTGAGTGCTGGACCTCTCTGAAATGGGAGGAGAATGGTGCCGGGAGCACGCAGCCCCTCACCGTGCTTCTGGTCGAGCAGCTCCATCTTCTCCAGCACGTCCTTGCGCATCTGGGAGAAGCGGGCGCGTGCCTCCTGGCGGCAGCGCAGGATCAGGCGGTACTCGTAGTTGCCTGTGCTCACGCGGTACAGGGGCTCCCCGAGGGCCTGGGCCGGGGCGGGGGGGGGGGGGGGGGGGGGGGGGGCGGGGGGGGGGCACGTCAGGGACCCTGGGCAGGCGGCGGGCGTGGGGGTGGCGGCAGGGAGGCTGCAGAGAACCCGCCAGCTCACAACCCCCCGCCACACAGCACTTTTCAAAGCTGCCACCGTTCCCTGTTTCTGAGACGCCTGCAGTTGCTAGAAGTGCTTAGGGATGGCTTTGTGAAAAACAAAACCAAAAAAAACCCAGACTCTTGCCACATTAAATGAGTGTTGAGTCACAGATGGACCCTGCTATCAAAAATATTACAAAGTAGCAAGTGATAAAAACCGGCTCTCAGGAGTGAGAGGAAGGGCATTTTTTTTTTCCTGCAGGAGCCTCACCAAGTCTAGAGGGCAGCTGGTCTGGGAGCAGGTGGTGGGGATAGTTCTATGGCAAAAATGGCCAGCACTTGGGAGGCCTGCAAAGGCCACGGGAGGGAGGGAAGGAAGGACAGCCCCCAGATCTGCACAGACAGGAGCCTGGCCAAGTCCCCAGGCCTCTCGGGCGGGCCCGCCCCACCGTGTCCCTGGCAGGCCCAGGACGCTCTTGGGGCTCTGGGAGGCAGGCAGGGAGTGGCGTGTGCACCCCGAGCCACTCTAGGACCAGGGCCACGCTCCCCCACCCCACTCACAATGCAGCTGTACTCCTCGTCGTCCATCTCCTTGACCTTCAGGCAGTAGGACTGTGGGATGGGTGAGGCCAGGCTGTCAGGGGGGCTGCACCGCCTGGGTGCTCACCCTGACGGCCCCAGTTCCTCCCGTGCCACCCTGGAGCCCTCGGCCACCCAGAGAAGCAGCTGTGCCAGGCCTTGTGGGCCCTGCACACCCTGAGCTGGAACGAGCTGAGACGCGTCAGGGAGAGGCTGGCCCCTTGCTCAGGCTGGCCCTTGCCCTGGAGGCTCAGGGTGGTGAGGGCACTCATCTGGGATGATGGAAAGGGCCCGGGAGCCCAGTGTATACACTCAAGTCCCAAGAGATGCTGTGGGCTAAAGGATTCCAGGATCCAAAGAACTTGAGGAAGGCCCTGAAGACCCACGTTACCCACGGGTCTATCGAAGGCTCTGACAAGTCCTGAAGCAAAGGACCTGGGCCTGCTCGGTGGAGTATTTTTCCTCAACTCCTTTGACCACAGAATTATCATTTGAACATAAGACTCATGAAAATCCATGTTATAACCAGTGACCTAGACTGATCCATTGTTAAAGAGTGACTGAAAAAAATTCCCATGGAGTCAGAGTGGGTCCCAAGTGAGGGCTCCACCCACCCCAGAGCTCCTCTGAAGAGTCAAGCTGGGCCTAGGCTGCTGCCTGATCCCCGAACACCTCCCTAGGGCCCTGCCCCCACGTGCTCAGTCAGGTGTCCCCAAGGTCCTGGCCCTGACCTGCTGGCCGTCAAGCGGCCAACTGAAGAGGAACAAACCTCCAGGCGGGCTCCGACCCCAGCTGGCCAGGCCCACACCACCACCCCCGCAACCAAGAGGCCAGGGCCCACTTACCAGGTACTCGAACTTCACGTCCAGGTACTTCTTGATGGTGAGGCGAGTGTCCGGGATGGCCTTGTTGAGGTACGTGTTCAAGTCTGTCAGCATCTGGAAGGGGAGGTGGGGTGGACGCTTAGGCCCCCATGGGCAAGGGCGGTGACAGCCGGCTAGGGTGACAAGGAACGGCACCCATGTGTCCACCCTCTAGTGGACGCAGGTGTCAGAGCCGAAGGGAGCTCCCAGACCGCCCTGTCCATTCCAAGGAGGAGAAGACAGCCCAGGCCAAGGGCAAGTCGTGACTCTGGTGGAGCTAGGGCCAGAAACCAGCCTGGAGGTCAGTGCTGAGGCCGTGGAGGAGGAAGGGCTCAGCCATGGTCAGCTGTAGCAGCCCACCCCCAAACCAGCCCCAGGGTGCTCCGACTCCAGAACAGGACACTCTCTGCTGGCCACACTGCCCCTCCCCGCTCACCTACGGACCCACGCATGCTCCACGTGACCTACCGGCTTGATGGTCTTCAGGAGCCGGATGCCAAACTTCTCGATGCTGCGGTGGGCGTCGGCGAACTTCACAAAAGCCTCACTCGCAGCGGGCTGAGGCTCCCGCACCCCGATTACAGAGAACACGTCCCCAAAGGCTGCGTGACAAGTTTGTCCTGAAGGCCGCCCCTACTTGACCCCTTAACGGAGAAGCCAGGGATTTGTTGGGGAGAAGCACGGTGGGGGGCGTGGCAGGTCAGAGGTTGAGGTCTGCTGGTGGTCTACATCCCAGGGAGGTGGGTCTAAACCTCAAGAAAAGTGGATCTACACCCCTAAGAGCTGGACCTGTACCCCCAAGGAAGGTGGGTCTACATCCAAGGAGCTGACCTGGTTCCTGAAGTGACCAGACCACAGGGGTTAAGACTGGGCCAAAGTGGAGGAGGTGAAACTGTCTGGGAGCAGAGAACTAACTGGTCTAGGAATCTGGTCCTAAGGTCAACCCTGCCCCTAAGGAGCTCAGTTACTGCTGCTTCTACCTGGGCTTTGTTTTCCCAGCTGTAAAATGGGATTAACTGAAGCTAACAAACTTGTAGGAAACACGATCAGGAATAAGCAAAGGCCTCGTACGTTGTAAGCTCAGTATAGACAGACAGGACAGGGCCCGCACGGGGAACTTCTGCACCCCACAGAAGCCTAGCTGGTCGAGAGGCTCCCCGCTGGCCCCATCACCATCACACCTCCAAATCTGACATGAGGTCAGATGCTGCAGGGTCTGCCTGAGCCTGGGCAGCAGAAAGGCCCCGGAGAGGAGCTCGCCCTCACCCTCCCTGTGGGGTGTAGGGAGGTGCTGAGCCCAGAGTGCAGGGTTTTTTCCAGGGTCATGCAGCAGGTTCAGGGCGTCCTTACCACGGTGCGTCTGTGACAGCTCATAAAAGGCCCGGAGGAGGTTCTTGGTGTGTTCTGTCATCCCTGTGGGACAGACCCAAAACGAGAGGGACAAGACCACACGGTGGGGACGACACTGGCCCAGGACACAGCCTCCAAACCCCCACCCCACCCCGGAGGCCCACGCTGTCCCTGAGGCTCAGACTTTTCTCACTAGGTTTACATGTGCCGTTCTTTTTTATGGGCATGCATTACTTTTATAATCAGAAAAAGCAGGTCTTTAGATTTTCTTCCTTAAGAATTTTTAATGACTATGGTCCTCGAATTGTGTGGCTGGCACCCTGCCCCTCACTGCCATCACGTTTAGAGCAGGGCTCTGGAGCTCCACCTGGGGGAAAAGCGGGGCCGGGCACTTCCAGTGCAGCACCCCACCCACCCAGGGCTGCTGGCGGGAGGGTGTGCCTGCCCACCTTTATACAGCTCAGCAGTCCGCTCCAGCTCCTCCAGCCTCTTGACGAGCCCATCTGTGGGGATCAGAGAGCCAGGGATGAGGGGAGACAGCCAGGGATCACTGGAGCCAGGCTTGGGAGGGGCGAGGTGGCCCCCAGAGGAGAACCAGGAACAGCACAGGACAGGGTCCCAGGGACGGGGACTGGGCACCTCAGGGCGGCTGGGCTTACAGGTGTTTTGTGACGAGCCCAGTACATCCAGACAAGGCGGGGCAGCGGGGCGACCCTCAGGAGGCTCCTGTGATAAGCACCACCCCAGGAGGCTGGGGCACGCCGAAGGGGCAGAGAGGCGACAAGGATGCGGGTGCTTCCGGAAGTGAGGAGTGAAGGCAGATTGGGCCCTCCCCAGGGTGCTGCCCACGGCCGGTGGGAGGCAAGCCCTGCCTAGCAGTCAAGGACCCGGCCAGAATTTCCAACACACACCCTGCCGACGGCCAAGAAGCAAGGCAATCAGAGACAAGTGGGAGAGACGGGATGCATTGACAGTAACTCTTAAGGCAGGCTCAAGGCAGCCCGCCACCTCCTGGCAGCTCAGAAGAGACAGCGATCTGGGAGGGGAGAGGAAGGCAGGAAGGGCTTTGAGGAAGAGCTTGCACTGGAGCGGGCCTTGGTGATCGTCTTTGTTGGCTTCACAGGTGTTTATCTTGCACCCACTATGTGCCAGACCCTGTGTGGGCCAGGGAATGACCTTGGTGAATGAAAGCTGAGTGGTGCTTTCCGGGCTCCTGATCTAGCGGTGACAGTGGCCAGGCTGGCAGGGGCACTAAGGGCTGCCAGGTGAGGGGTGGGGGCAGCCGCCTCACCTCCAGGGCTCAAGGTAGGAACACGTGGATGGCCAGGGCCGGGGCTGCACTCCAGATCCGGGTGGGGCGGGGCTCCAGCCAGCAGTGATCACCACCCTCCTCCACTCTGATAGGGGTGAGGTCCACACCCACCTCCCCACCAGGAGCACGGGCAGCAAGTGCAGGGCAGGGTCCATGCCAGTGGCTGCCTGGCCCAGAGCCTCCTAAGACAGAGCCTGGCCTCACTGAAGCCCTCCACCCAGCTCAGTCCTTTCTCCACATGAGCCCTCTGGGGCAGATTACTTCCCCCATCTTACCGGGAAAACCAAGGTTCAGAGAGGTGAAGCAACTTGCCCGAAGGCGCACAGCAAGGGCTGTGCAGGCCAGGGTGCCCTCTGCCCCCCCAGCTTCCTGTGCTGACCTGGGCCAGGGTTTTCTGAGTGGGAGGAGAGGAAGAGGGTTGTAGAAGCCGGGTCTGGATTCTTAAATCCGGGCAGAGAAGGCAGTGTGTGTCAGGCTGTCAGGGAGGAAGGTTTGGGTTCTAGGGGCTGGTGGGGCGCACCTCAGAGGTCTTCAGAGGCTTCAGCCACTGGGCTGGCCTCCAGGCCCCAGCGCCCCATAGCCCTGGCACCCAGCCAGCCTGGCAGCGAAGGAGCCACGTAAGCGCCATGCTGTTGTTTTTAGCTGGGTCATGGGACATCATGACAGCTTCAATTTTAGAAACCCTATTTAAGGCTGGGGAAATTGCAAGGTTTGGGGGGGGAAAAACACAACAACCAGTTCTAATTTCATCTCGACGCATGGTAACTACAGTAACAGGGATTTATAGGCACCAAGAAGCTGGAAATAGCAGGGCCACTTTTGTACACCCTCTGGAACAAGCTCAGACCCCACCCCCGACGTCCCAGCCATAAAGCCCAGTGCGCCCAGCTGAGCCTACAATTTATATCGGTATTTATATCTGTCCCCACACGTACACAGCAGAGCTGCTGCTATTTATAAACTCGGGCTGGTGACGGCAGGAGCGGGACTGAGTGTTTCACTGGTTCCCCCCCAGCCCCCCAGGGAGAGCGCGTGTGCACACGCATGGGTGGGTGTGAACGTGTGGGGAGAGAGTGTGTGTGCACAGGCATGTGTGGGTGTGAATGTGCGTGTACTCGGTTTTCCCGCTGCGGGAGGTGAGCGCAGCCACCTCCAGGTCTGAGCAGGAATTGCTGGGACTCGGGCAGCAGCACCACCTCCTGGAGAGAGGCGGGGGGCCGGGTAAGCAGCCCGGGAGCAGCCGGGACATGCTGGGGTGACTGGGGCTGGGGTGGGGGAGGCCTGGCTGTGTGAGAGCAGCTGGGGGGCAGTGGCGAAGGCACCTCCCCACCAGGAGTGTCTCATCTGTGACTTGGGCCTGTGAACCCTTGCTGGAGAGCGGGGGGACATGGGCTGTAAGAGGCCTTCACTGTTCACTGTGCGTGCTCTGTGGGAGCTTGGAGAGGCCTCCGGGGAGGCAAAGAGATGTGCGTGTCGGCCCCACCAGCAGAGGCCCGGCCCAGGCCAGCGGGACACACACAGGTCTGGTGGGCGGCCGTGGCGCCCCTCCCCCAGAGGCCTGGGCCTGAGTCCCCTAGGACCAGAGGTGGGGGCTGGGAGAAGGGGACTCACCATTGCACAGGATGGCCCGGCTCAGGCCCAGAGCATCTGCCGTCCCCGAGCTCATGTTCTCGACCAGCCGATGCTTCACCTTCTTCAACACTGGGACCAGGTGAGAAAAGGACTCATGAGGTGGAGTCTGGGCTCCCGGGGCCAATCCCGCTCCATCACGACTCAACTGGGAGCAACAGCAGGGCCAGAACTGGGGTTTGGGATGGGGGTGACTATGAAGTAGGGAGGGTCCTGGCTGGGGTTTGCGGGGGTTCTGGGCTCCCTGCCCTTTTCACTCTCTACTTGAGAGAGGTGTTGGAAGCCTGGAAACAATAAATATGTAAGGCACTTAACTGAGGGTTTGGCACTCAAAGTGGCTATCGAGTCCCACTGAGATCCAGAGCTGCCTAGGCCTGACACTGGCTGACAGGCCAGCCAGGGAGAACCCCCCTCCTCCGCCTCTCCTCCACACCCGGGAGCGGAAGCACCGTCCATGACAACAGGCCCCAGGCTCCAGACAGTTACTGCATATGTGGTCAAATAGTCTTTGCAATGGGACCAGGATGGGACCAAAGGGTTTTAGAGGAAGAGCTTCTGGGACAGACTTGACCTGCCCTTAGCCTCTTTTCTTAAAAACCAGAAGGCAACTGTGGCCCAAGGGTGGAGGAAAAGGGTGCTGGGCCCCGAGCCAAGAGATCTGGGTGGCTCTTCACCCAGGGGCACAGCGCCTCCCTGGGTCCTACCTCTGATGTGCAATGAGGTAGCTGGTCCAGAGGACCTCGAAGCTACCATCCGGCTCCTGAGCCTGGAAACTTCTACATAACCAAGGCCCAGCCCCCGAGCAGGAGGTAATATGTCCCAGGGCATGCTGTGGGCAGAAGGACTGGCCTCTGCCCCAAACCTGAGGGCCAGTCCAGACCCTAAGGCTTTCTGGCAGCAGGTGGGCAGAAGAGGCCAGGGTTGAGTGGGGTGTGCAGGTGGGCAGGTGGTACCAGGCACGGCTGGGCTGCCCTCCCCTTTCAGAGCGGCGAGGGACTGGGCCTAGTGAGCTGGAGGGCTGCCCTACAAAGGACAAGCCTACGGCATGAAGGCACCAGAGCAGGTGGTCGGGGGAGGTAGGAGAGAGAAACATTAGGCAGGGAGAAACCAGAGACAGGTTCTGGGGACCAGCTGCAAGGGGAGCACCCCTGGGTCCTCCCAGGTGCTTTGGACTGGCTTGGTCAGAAGGGTCAGAGGGCACAGCCACGTGACCACTGACGCACTGTCACAGGGAGACAGAGCCGGGGCTTGCGGAGCCCCTGGACGCCACTGCCCAGCGCCACTTACCAATGTCCAGGGACATGCCCTGCTTGGGGTCCGCCTGCAGCTTGTTATAGTGGATGGTCACCTCCCCCTGGAAGAGCAGGACAGCAGAGCTGGGACGGAGCCCCCGGGCCCCAGCCCCTTCTCTGAGGAGGCCTGTTTGCCCTGGTGTCTGTGGTCATCAAAGAATCCTGAGCCCTGGGAAAGGGCTCTTCCTCCTCTCTCCACCCACCAGGCCCCAGACAATCGGCAGGGACAGGGCAGACAGGGTCCCTGGGGTCACAGAGCTCACAGCCTGGCGGTCTGTGACACTGTGTGCCCCTGCCCTCCCCCGTGCCACAGCCACAGTGCAGCCCTCTGCCGAGTCACTTCTCCTGTCCTCTGAGAGGGTCTTCTAAACCAGCCCCCTTCTCAGGAGTCCCGCCATTTGCCCCACAAACACGTCTGAGCACTTTCTCTGTGTCGGGTGCTGGGGGTGCTAGGGAGCAGGTACAAGGGTGGCCGCAGCCCCCAGAGCCCGAGGCCAGCAAGAGAGGCTGATGCGATTCGCAGAATTACACCAATCACAGTCCAGTGACTGGATGAGAAGTAGCCGGCCTCCCTCGAGAAGGCTGCCCTGACCACGAGGCCACCACGGTCAGTCTCATGCCTGAAATCCTAAGACCCTTGAACTGGGGGCTGAATTCATTCAGATACAAAACAGGATCTCAAAATTGCATTCTGAAGGAAAACCAAAGTGAGCTGAGGCCGTGAGTCAGGGGTGGGTGCAAACGGCTGCCTCGCAGGGTGCTCAGGGCTGCCGCGGAGCACGGCTGCAGGGGAGGAGGGAGCACCAAGGCGGGACCAGATCTGGGCTCTGCTCCAGCCGTGCGGCCACAAGCAGCTCCTTCCCTCCTGCAGGGCACTGGTGAGATGGGTGCCCGGATCTCTGCCAAACGTGGGGGCTGGGGGGTCCCCAGGCAATGGCAAGGCCACGCGCACCTGCCAAGAGCTCCTGCTCTTGTGGGTAATGTGAGAGGCTGGTGCGAGACAGGCTTGGGAGGACAAAGAGGGTTCTGGTGGGTAGAGATGGGGGAATGAGAAAAGGGATCCAGAGCGGGGCACACGCACCCCAGCTCTGTATCAGAATGAAAATGGCCCACCACCTCCCATGATGCGCTCCTCTGCCAACAGGAAACGCCCAGGACAGTAAACTCCACACCAGGCGGAGCAGAAGAGAACAAAGGGGAGAAGGTGGAAGCCGTGGGTCTGGGGCTAAGGTAAGAAGACAGACCATCAGGGATGCTGGTACCAGGCCTTTAAGACACAGAGGATGGGAGGGAAGTGAGGAGAGGTTTGGCTGGATGCGGTGAGGGAGCCCAAACACTCGACCAAGCTCAACAGGCAGCTGGGTGCTTGACTCTCAGAGTGTTAAATCAATCTGCGGCTTTGCGCCTTCTTCACTGTTTTGGTTTTGCAAGAGCTACCAGCAGCAAAAATCTCCAAAAACATGGCAGAAGGGCTGCATGCTTTGGGGCGTGGCGGGAGAGAGGGGCTCTGTAGGGAGAGGCCTTGGCCTAGAGCAGGGTGGGGGAAGCAGGAAACAGGCAGCGTGCAGTCTGGCCTGCTGAACAGGACACCAGCAGCTGAACACGGAGCTGCCCTGGGGCCCAGAGGGGTCCCCGGGGGATACTCGAGCCCAGGAGGACCCACAGGACTGAAAGTTCCTACAGGGAATGCGGGTGGGGTGCCTTTTCCCTCTTACACCCTCTTGGGCCCGGCACGGCTCAGAGGGCATTTCCTGGGTATCTACTGACCCAGGGAGGTGCACCAAGGACTTCTAGCTTCAGCTCCAGCCCTGACTGGGGACGCGCTGGCTGGCCCCGAGGTGTGGTTCTGAGTCTGACAGCTCCCCTGGGAGCTCGAGGGCAGGACCTTTGAGTCGTGGTGCCCACTCTCTCGCCAGGGCCCAGCACAAGTCCTGGAGCATAATCAGCATTTCCCGAGTGAACCTGGGGGAAACTGAAGGAGCTGGGATGTGATAGACCCTGAGGCGCCGAGGAGGGAGCTGGGTGAGGGCCAGGCCCCCTGCAGGCCCACCGAGGCCTCGGGCAGGCTGGAGGTCTCAAAAGGGCCAGTGTCCCCATTGCCGCTGCAGCCTTACCTTCACCTCCTGAATCATCTTGGCCACCTCCACCTTAGTTTTTCCTTTGATTGACCTGCCATTGACCCCCGTGATCTCATCGCCAGCTGCTACGGTGCCGTCCAGCGCGGCGGGCGTGTTGTCAAACACCTGCGGGTGTGGAAGGGGATGGGCGGGAGGAAAGGAGAGCTGGGAACAAAGCTGGCGGTGGGCAGGCATTCCCTCCACCCCAACCAGCACCAGCCCTGTCCTGGTCTCTACTCTGTCCCTTACGTGGCGAGGAGAAGGGCAAGGGGAGAGAGCACCCCAACAGCCAGATATGAATGACCCACCTTCCTGGGGGAAAGGGAAGGAGGACAGGAATGTGACGATGAGACGTCCCTTTTCTGATATCAACTGCACCCAACCTTACACACGCACTGGAGGCTTTGTTCCTCCAAAGTCATTTCTTTAGATTTTTCAACAATGCTACTCGGAGCTGACTCAGAGCACCAAAGCACCACTGATCAATTCCTGCAACCTCACTGCAGTCCCCAGGGAGCAAGGGCCCCCCACATCTGAGCCCCTTCTCCCAAAGTGACCCTGTCCAGGGGGTCTGTGCTCACTGGCTCAATGTGGCTGAATGTGTCTGTTAAAAGGACAGAGATACGGGGAGATACTCAGGATGAGCAGGCGACAAAAGTGGGTGCCGTTGAGTCCCACAGCCCCATAGTCCCTGTGGGGCCCCAGAACGCTGGCAGCCAGGCTTACCTGGAGCCTCAGGAGCCTGGAGGGGGGACCCCACCCACCAGCTCCACAGGAAAGGCCTCTCTCTGTGGGCGCTGGGAGACTGGCTGACGCGCCACAGCAGAACCCACCAGCTGACTCTGCCACCACACAGAACTGTGAAACCTGTCATGACCGTGAGGGCTTGCTCTTAGATATAAAGATGGGCGAGGAATACTGGGCCCTTGAAAAAGTGTCCCGTGTGAAAAACACCGAAACGTTTAAATAGAAAAAAGAACCGCAGGAAACAGGAACAAAGCAAGGACAAGAACATGAAATATTATGAAAAGAAATGGAATAATATGAAAATGTTTAATATTTATATAACATGAAATATTTATATAATACAAATATATTTCAGATATATTCATCTTATATAATGTGAAAATAAAAAGAAAAGTACAATTAACACCTCCACAGAGATCTGAAAAACAAGAACAGGATGATGTAAAGGATCATTTCGAAAACAGGAAAGATCTCATAGAAACACGAAACATAATTGAAATGGAAAATGCCAAAGGAACTTCGGAAACCAAGCAGAGGGAAGCAAAAAAGAGATGGTCAGAAAACAAGAAAAGGAGTATTAAAAGATCAATGGAGGAGTTTAACCACCAGGAAGCCCAGAGTTTAACCACCAGGAAGCCCAGAGTTTAACCAATAGGAAGCCCAGAGTTTAACCACCAGGAAGCCCAGAGTTTAACCAATAGGAAGCTCAGAGTTTAACCACCAGGAGTCCAAAAGAGGGAACAGAGAGCAGGACAGCATCAGGGATAATATGTGAGATGCAGAAGAGAAAGACATGGCGTCTCCAATGAACCTGCCCCTTGAGGTTCCAGCACAACAGACAGAGAAAGGATCACGCCAAGAGCCATCGTCACGAGGCTTCAGAATGCCAGGGACAAAGAGAAGCGCCCAAGAGTTTTGATGGACCAAGAATAAAACATGGTACTGCAAATAAAGGATCACAAGTAAGATTGGCATCACCACACAGGACAACTATGCTGATGGCAAAAGACAATGAAATGACACCAGCCAACTTCTAAATGAAAATTATTTTCAACCTTGATGTTCGTTCTTGAATTTGACCCACTCAAGTGTCAATTGAAAGGAATATGAGAATAACAACACCACCAAAACAGAACGAGACACTTACAGAGATACAAGTTCTCAAAAAATTTACCGCCCTAGCAGCCTTTCTCAGAAAGCTACAGGAAACATGCTCCACCAACATGGGGAAGTAAGCCAAGAAAGAGGGATCCCGGAGACTAGGGAATCCAATCCTCTAGAGGAGAGGGAAGGGGTGGTTCAAAGAGGAAAGACCAGTGGTGGAGGACAGAAAGCTGATGGGAAATGCTTGAGGTGAATGTACTGAAAACACAAGGAGAATGCAAATGGAATAAAAAGAAAAAAAAAAGAAATTACTTGTTTTAAAAAAAGAAGATTGAGTTAAGAAAAGAATCACAAGCTTTCTCAAAAAATTAAACACAGAGTTAGCATATGACCCAGAAATTCCACTCCAGATTTATATCCAAAAGAAATGAAAACATATGTCCACACAGAAACTGGACATGAATGTTTACAGCAGCGTTATTCACAACAGCCTAAAGGTACAAACAACGTGAATGTCCACGAGCAGATGAATGGATAAACAAGTGGTGGTCCACCCATCCAGTGGGATGCTATTCAGCCACGAAAAGAAGGAACATGAAGCGGGCTGCAACGTGAACGAGCTTCAGTGCGACATGATCACTCAAGGGCATGGGTGGTTGTCTGGGTGATGAGACAGTTCTGAAACCAGAGATGGTAGCTGCATTCCATGAGCGCGTTAAAATAGCACTGAGTTGTTATACTTTAAAACCATTATTGTATGCTATGTGAATTTCACCACAATAAAAATATTTTTTGAAAAAGTATAAACGCTGAAGACCATTAGGCTCGGTACCTAAAACAGCACCTTACTATGCTCTGAGCTCTCTGCGGGGGGGGGGGGGGGGTGTGAGGGGGTGGGGAGGAGGGCCTCTGTTTTCTTGCTTTCTTAACTCTAGTGTCTGCAAAATACCCTGGCCAGGCCCTGAGAAAATATTTCCCGAACACGATACCTATTGCACTGACACAGACTGAACCAAAACTGACAAGATCACCACGCTAGGAAGATGGAGAGGAAACAGAGGTTTGGGAAGAAAGTTAGATTCTCGTCTCCTTGGCTGAGAGAAGCTGATAGATGTTTACAAGGGACAGATCAAGAAGTAACGGGATAAGCATCTTCCTGAGAAAAATGGGACCTCTGACCTGAATCTACAGCTAAAAGGGTGGGAAGCAGTGTTGCTTCTGGGATTGGGGTGGAGGCAGGCCTGGGGAGGGGGAAGGGCGGCGAGATGGGGTAGAGCAGGAACTGCTTATTTGACATTGGCCTTTTAGTACTCTTGACTTGTTAAAAGCAAGTCAGAGAGTCTTTGATTAAAAATAAAACTGAATTTTGAAAAAAAATCAATTCTACTATTTATAATCACAGTTCACACTAAGGACAAACCTGGCCCTCAGGGGGTCGGGGATGGAGGGGGAGGTGGCACAGGAGGCTGTAAGGGCAGATTTCGAGGAGGTCAGGCCTGGGGGAGGCCTCCCCAACACCTCCTGGGTCAGAGGAGGCCAAAGGGCCTGTAAAGGCCACATTCTGAGCAGGCAAGACCAGATCCAGGGAATCTCCATCTTCAAGGCCTTAGAAGTGACTCTTGCGAGAGCCTCAGAAAGACTGATGTTTCTCATCTGCCACCAATGGCTACTTAGCTGAGAAGGTTAGAATAGAGCAGAGTCCGGGTCAAGTTGATGTCTAGGGGAGCAAGCTTCCTTCCAAGACTACAGAAAGATCACTGACTCCAACCAGCCCCACAGTAAAGCAGGCCAGTGCCCACTTGTGAGTCACAGCGGACAGAACATCACCAGGGCAGCTCCTGTGCAATAAGGACCACAAACCTGTAAAGTACCGCTGGCAGATCATCTGGGAGAGTGAACTGTCGTAAAAATAGTAACAGCTGCCACTGGGGGATTACTGCTTAAGGGCCAGAAACTGTGGGATGTCATTGTTGAGTTTATTCTTCACAGCAACCCAAAGATGCTTGGACCTATGCATTTTACATCCCCAATTTCCAAGTAACAAAACGGAGGCCCAGAGAGGTTAACAAGTTAATAAGCAGGGAAGCTTGCATTTAAACTCAGGCCATTCATAGTCTTTTAGTCTTTCTACTATGCCTCACACCTGTGTTAGTACCAAAGGTTGACGGTTTTGTTGATTCATTGACAACACTGTTATTGAAGGTCCAATATTTGCCAGGCCTTGTACAAGGTGCTGACTGCAGTGAAAAAGCAAACTGGGATCCTGCCCTCATGGTGCAGAGAGTATGGAAAAGCGGCTAGATACAGAATTAGTGAGCAAATCCATGAGAGTACAGATGGTGGTAAGTGCTGAGAAGGAAAAAAACCAGATTGAAATGACAGAAAAACAAGGGCAGGCCTACTGAGAGGGGGTGTTCAGGGAAGCCCCTCTGAAGAGAATGAGAAGGAGCCAGCTTTACAGAGCAGAGGAATGAACCTTTGTCATGTCCAAGTAGCCAGGTGGCTCACCTCCTCCAGCACTTCCCTCCCACCTCCAAAGCACTCAATACCTGAACAATATACAGGCAGGGACAGTACTGGGCCCCTCCTCCAATGCTGATCCCGATCAGGTTCTGAGCATCTTTCTGCAGGGTCACCTTCCCAGGCACAGTAGGGATTCCGCTAGAAAGAGAAGCACGTGCAATTGAGTTTCCTGGAAGAATGACTGGAGGAGATGGGGATGGAGACAGGCCCTCCAAAACCCCCAAGATCCTCTTAGTGCTACACGTGCTACAGAGGGAAGCTCTTTCTCATTTGGCCAAAAAGACAGCATTTTGTCATTTTGTGCTGGAACACCGCAGAGCTCTTGGATCCATGCTAATGGGGCATCAGACCCCAACTTGGCCATTTATCAGCTGTGGGTCTTGGATAAGCAAGTCACCCTCTCTGCATCTCAATGTCCTCATTCATAAAATCATATAGATTAAAACAATGGCCACTTCAAAAGTACATGGAAGCCACTTAACACCAACTCAGCCAAGAGTAGGCACTCAAAAAAATAGGTCCCCCTTCCCTGTTCTTCATTTTCCCTCTAAGAGTTGGGTCAGACTCTGTTCTTGTCACCTTCTCAGCTACATAAATCATAAGCCACCGCCTCCAGGAAGCCTTCTCCTGTTAAACTATGCATCACCCATCTCTCAATTGTTATACTCAATTACCTCTCAATTTTCACCATACATTAGCACTTATTTATGTTTTGTGGCAAATACTCTCATTTATTCTCTTATTCACTCGACAAACATTTGCTAACAACCTGCTGATGTTGAGCACCATCAGTGCTGAGGACACAGAAAGGTGCTGCATTTCATCCTTGCTCTGAGGGAGGATACATTCTAATAAGGAGACTAACTTAACTTTTTAAAATCTCTCCCACTAATCATTTATGTTGGGAAGAAAGGTATGTTTATGATATTCCTATTCATCCTTCAAAACCTAGCTCAATTGCCACCTCTTCTGTGAAGGAAAGAAAGAAAGTGAAGTTGCTCAGTCATGTCTGACTCTTTGAGATCCCATGGACTGTAAGCCTGCCAGGCTCCTCTGTCTATGGGATTCTCCAGGCAAGAATACTGGAGCGGATTGTCATTTCCTTCTCCAATTCTAACAAGAAGACTACCTTAATTTTTTTAAATCTGCCCCACTAATCATTTATCCTGGGAAGGAAGGTGTATTTATGAAATTCCTATTCATCCTTCAAAACCTGGCTCAATTGCCACCTCTTCTGTGACTCCTTCCCTGAATACCCCAGCAGAGGCACTGCTCAGCTGGCTGGGTTCTCCTTGTAGCCATGTCGTTCTCCATTAGGGCCCTTATGGCCCTGAGTTGCAACTATCCATCAATATGTCCACAGCCCCCTACAGATGGTGAGCTCCTGGAAGGGCAGGATTCATTGCAGCTTCTAAGCTTACGCTGAGAAGCAAGGGTCTCTGGAACTCGAAAGTCCAGGGATTTAGGGGATCTGGGGTTCCTGCACTCGTGGGACTTGGGGTAACAACATACTCACAGTTTATCCTCCTCGATGTCATAATCCAAGTCTGCAAACATGGTTCCGAGAGTTTCAGTGGGCTCGCTAACTGTCCAGCTCGGCAGGGGAATGGGGAACTGGATCCGGATGAGAAAAGAGGGCAGGGCTTAGGAAACCAAAGTGCCTAAATACCAACCCCAACCCCGGCTATCAGCGAGAGCCAGGCCCTCCTCCTCCCCTCCGGACGATGGGGGATTGTCCCGGGGTTGGGGGTGGGTAGGTGATTCTTACTAGGTACAGAGGGGAACTCCAGGCCAGGGCTGGGGGTTCAGATCCCAGAGCCCGCCCCACGGGTCTCCAGGCCCTCGGGAGCTGCCTCTGTAGCTCACCGGAAGCGTCAGTCCCACAGACGGGTCCGGGCCAGGCTGGCACCTGAACCCACCTGCCGTTCCACCTGTCCGTGGCCGCGACTGTCGCGTCACTTCCGGCGGGACGCGGAAGTCCCGCCTTCCTGCCCTGGGTATTTGCCCCGATCCCTGCAAGCAACCCTTCCCTCCCAGCCTCCTGGGGCTCCCAGAACCAGGAAAGAGAATAAGTATTGACGGAAGCTCCCCCTTAGCATGAAAAAGCGGAAACAGAGTAAAGGTCCGGAGAGGCCGACGGCGCTCAACCCCGCCCCTTGGCCTATGGCCGCCGCCATGTTGGTAAGGGCAGGGTTCTTCCCAGCTTCCTTAGCGGGACGCAGGGGACCAAGACGCCTGGCTGGTTGCCGTGGCAACGGACGCATCCTCAGACGGGGAGACCTCCAGTGAAATTCAGTGGACTACAAACCTCGACGGGTTCCCTTTAACATTTTCAGCACCTTGTGTTAGGGTGTTGTGACGCCTCTGGGACCCCCAGGAAGCAAATTAAAGCACATGTAACCTGAAGCAATAACACCCCACTCCAGTACTCTTGCCTGGAAAATCCCACGGACGGAGGAGCCTGGTGGGCTGCAGTCCATGGGGTCGCTAGGAGTCGGACACAGTGAGCGACTTCACTTTCACTTTTCACTTTCACACATTGGAGGAGGAAATGGCAACCCATTCCAGTGTTCTTGCCTGGAGAATCCCAGGGATGGGGGAGCCTGGTGGGCCGCCGTCTGTGGGGTCTCATAGAGTCGGACATAACTGAAGCGACTTAGCAGCAGCAGCAGCCGCCGCAGCAGCAAGGGGAAGAGATATTGTCCAGAGCCTTCCACAGTTGGAGTAAGATCCAGATCGCAACCCTGAGACGCCTGCCACCTAGTCCAGCGCTTTTCTAACACCTGCACACCTGTGGTCAGCGGCTCTGCTACCGACAGGTTGGATTCCCTTCCTTTCCCTTTACATACCTCCTTTCTCCAAATGCAAACTAAGAGCACCAGGGCAGATGCTTTCTATGATATTTAGTAAAAGACGCCTCACACTCCCTCTCTTTCCTTAGTCCTGAGGAGCTGCCCCCTTGGGGTCACACTGAAGGTCACAGCCCTGTGCACCTGAGGTTCTGAAAATGCCATCAGTGCTTCGCAGCCGACAAGCCCAAATCTCCTCTCCCCGCCAACCTCTGCTGCAGTACTGTGTATAGTAAGTTCCCTGGAGGGGTTGGGACTCCCCAGAGCCCCAGCCCTAGCATCTGCCTCATCCAGGAAGCATGGGACCAGGCCTGTCCAGATTCCTCCAGGGGCAGTGGAGGAAGGAAAGATGCAGAAGGGTGATTATCCACACATCCCATGGCCTGATGGGAGCCCCACCCTCTCCTCCGGGAGCTATCTGAGTGTTGGCAGTTGTGCAGAGTACCACAATAGCAACAACTTTTCCATGTACCCTTGGCTCCACCATTAAGATCACTTTCACAGGATTTCAAAGTTCACCTTGATCCTATGAGAGAAGAACAAGTACTGTCAGCCACATTGTGCAGGTAAGGAAACTGAGGCTCAGAGAGACACTGCCCCTTGTCTCCCAGGTGGCTGGTAGCAGAGCTAGGGCTGGTATTTCCAAGTCCTATTTGCAGGCCAGAATTTCTATTCTAAAAATCAGCAGTCTCCAAAGCCAGATTATTTAATGTGGACTGTGGCTCTTCCACCTCACAGTAGCCCTAGCTCATTCCCAGATACTGTCATCTTGAAGCTGGGGGATCTTGGGCAAGTCACTGCCTGACTCTGAGTTCAGATATCTGTAGACTGGGGACAGTGGTTCTCCCAAAAGTGCTTGTGAAAGTCAAGATAAAAAGGAGAAACAGGGAATACCCTGGTGGTCCAGTGGCTAAGACTCTCCACTCCCAATACAGGGGGCCTGAGTTCAATCCCTGGTCAGGGAACTCGATCCCATGTGCCACAACTAAGACCCTATGCAGCCAAATAGAGAAAAATAAATATTGTTTTAAAGGAGAAACAGATATGAGTGCTTTGGAAACAATTCGCATGACACAGATGTCACTCAAGTCTCTTGACAACCCCCGCCCCCCGCCCTCGGCCAGCCCACTCCAGTCCCTCTTCCCAAGGGAGGGCAAAATGCCCAGCCTCTTCTCTTTTCTTCCTTGACTTCCCTGTCTCCCAGGCCCAGCTCTAATCCACCTGTCGCAGACAGCCTTACCAGACAGTCCTGGCTCACAGATCTTGTCTCTTTTTCTGAGCCCCTGAAACAGTTGTTATTTGGATCATTCACTTGGCAATTAACTATGTGTCATCTTATGAAATCCCTTCATGGCTTCCCTGAGTCAATTCTGTGTTGATTCACTTATCATATGTTTGAATTTTACCTGGGGAGTTCTGTTCCCCTTTAAAATTGGGGCTTAGGGGTCCTGTCTTGACAAACCATAAACTTATTCTCCCTATCTCTCTCCTTCCTGAGTTCCTTTTCTGTCCTGACTTTATAGTCCCTGGCACATCCCCCCTTCCATAGGATGCCAGGAAGCCATCAACAGGTGTCACTGTGACAAACTTGAAAAAGAAAACCAGGTGCTTTGTAATACATGTTTGTGTGAAAATACGATGACTCACTTTATATTTATCAGTGGATGGCTCTCCTGGGTCTGACCACACAGCATGGGAACCTGTTCCAGCCAATTCATGGGGTCAGGTTGGGACCACGAATTCATTTGAGGGGAAAGAAAGTGTGAGTACCTTGTTCCATCGCCATAGTAAGCACTTCTTGTCTTTCCAGCTGGACAGGAAGTCCCTGGGGGCAGATCTTGTCCTTCTCTGTATCTCCCGCAGAGCCTGCCACAGCACTTGGCTGCAGACGACGTGCCATAATCGTAGCTGTGGTTTTTCATATGAGGTAGGGTGTTCTTTGGGCCCTGTAGGAGAGGGCTGGATGGGCAGAGAGGGAGAGCGATGATAAGGGCCTGAACCTGGATGGTGGCAGTGGCCAAGCTTCCTCCACAGGGAGGAATCACCAGACCGAGTCTAGGTCCTGACTTTGAAATGTGTGTTTTTAACAAGCAGCAGCATCCACACACACAGGCTTTACCACAGACCACAGCTTTCCCAGCCCAAGATGGTCCCAACTCAGATCCGAGCTCTGTGGTTTCAGAGCTTGGAGTTCTCAGGCACACCAACACGGTGCCTGGAGAATGGGGGTGATGACCCCCCCGAGATAGAAGCTATGAAGATGAAGATGAAAAAGCAGAAACGAGCTTGAAAATGCCTTAAGAGTGATTCACTTGGCACAGACATCAGAGGTTTTTATTGTTATTCCTCATGATCATTTTGCCCCACTCCTTCAGAAGGTTGCTCAGACCCCTGCATCAGACTTGCCTGGGAAATATGTCATATGCAGGCTCCCAGGCTCTGTCCCCAGGGAAGGGGGGACCCTGAAGGCTGCATTTTCACAAAGCTCTGTGGGTGGCTTCAATGCCTCCTGCAGTTTGAGGACCACCGTGTCGCAGGCTCAGAATGGACTGTGTCTGTGCATCCTCAGTGTGAGACTATTCAGCTACACCAACCATCCCTGCCCTGCGGGCCTTGCCATCTAGAGGGGCTTCTGCCCTGGCCAAAGACCAGCGAAGCGTTCCTGGAGGAACTGACAGCTGAGTGCTGAAGGAGGTGCTGGTGGGACCCAGGTCCAGAAAAATGGCAGAGTGATCCAGGCAGAGGACATAGCTGGTGCAGGTGACAGGGGGTACAAGGCACAGTCCCCCACCCTAAGAGAATCACAGTGTGGCAGGGGAGACAGACGTGAGGGCAGTGACAGGCGTGATGAGACCACCACCAAGTCCTGACCAGAGGACAGGAACTCCCCTTCCCTCTCCTGCTATTCCAGAGATCATCCAGGTAGGTGGGTGACCTCTGGCCCAGCCTTGCCACTGAAAGCGGTGTGACTCTAGGCAAGTCCTCTCTGGGCCTAGGTCTCCTCCATGATTCTGTTTTTCGAGTTCTGAGCCTCAGATTCAATTGGGGGAAAGCCTACCCCCCAACAACCCCATTGGAGGAGGAGAAAAGGACGACAGAGGAGGAAATGGTTAGATGGCATCACCAACTCGATGGACATGAGTTTGAACAAGCTCCGGGGGTTGGTGATGGACAGGGAGGCCTGGCGTGCAGCAGTCTGTGGGGTCGCAAAGAGTGGGACACGATTGGGCAACTGAGCTGAACTGAACAACCTCATATTCCTGGGGAAGTGCTGCCACCCAGTGGCCATTGAGAGAAAAAGTTCCTGGGGAACCAGAACCTCCATTCTACCATTCCTGTCAGTATCACCGCCCCGCCTAGCTCAGGGCTGGCTGGGCAGTCTTTGTAGTCTGTGGGGGATGGGTGCTGAGCTGTGCCCGATGTGCCCACTCCTCAGTGTTGCCATGGCCCCAGGTCCAAGGCCTGACTCCTCATTGACACCGCTGGCATCAAGGGCCCATGGAAAGGTCAAGGAACCAGGGGTGGGTGGAATTGGATTCCGTTTATCAGCAGCGTAGAGATTTGGAGGATGGGTTTTAAAAGCAAACAGATGATCGCAGTATTACTAATAGCCAACATATATTGGGCATCTCCACATCAGGGGACAAGAAAAGCAAGGTCCTGCCCTGCCAGAGCTCACATGAGTGGGAGAGGCAGGCATTGGCCCTGGTGACATCACCTACTTCAGAGCGCAGAGTGGGTCCCCAAAATAAAAGGGGAGCCCAGTGGGAAGGGCTTGACTGCAGATTCGTGGGAGCTGGTGGGTGGGCAGGACAGAGCATTGGCTCCGTGGCAGCTGTGTAACCCTGGAAATGTCCCTTGACCTCTCTGAGCCTTAAAAAGGGTAAAATGTGTATCATAAGAGCCCAAGTGTTGATTTCAAATTTGAGTCCATGACCAGCCCCTCCAAGGTCTTCCCATCACAGAATAAACCTCTGGTGCTTACCTAGAGAGCTGGGTCTGGCTGCTTCTCCCTATTCACATTCTGTTCCAGAGCCTCTGGCGGCCTGTGTTCCTGGCCTTTACTCCTGTAGCTCCCTCTGTCTGGAACATTCTTCCCCCAGGTACGCTCACTCCCTCATTTCATCCGTATCTATATGTCCCTGTTAGTTTCTCCAGGAAGCCCTCCAGGGGCACCAATTAAGCCACAGCCCTTTGCTCATCTCGTTCACAACACCAGCTCGTCTCCTGCCTGGACCCATAGCACAGTTTTTTTTTTCCAAGCTGCAAGTTCCTGGAGGGCAGGAACCTGGCCTGTTTAGGTCACGCCTCTATCACCAACACCGAGCATGGTCTGGCATGAATCACTGTGTCACCCAGCGCAGGAACCCAGAGACCAGGCAGTGGTCAGAGATCATAGAGGCCTCCAATTTTAGAATCAGGACCCCAGACCCTATCAGCCTGACACTGGGGGGCCACAGAAACCTAGCCGAGGAGGGACAGAGCAGTTAGATCTGTGTGCTGGCAGATTGAGGGAACCAGGGAGGCCTGTGGTTGGGGGGGACAGGAGGGGTGGCACTGCCTCCCCTCCTTGAGTCTGAAGTGCGTGGGGGTGGGAAACAGGGTGCAGGGGCCGCTTTACTGGGAAGCCGTCTGGTGGAGGCCAGATCCCCCCCAGGGACAGAAAACCCTCTCCCATCAGGGCAGCCATGGGTGAGGAGGGAATTAGCTTTGCTCCAAGGCCTTTGCATCCTTCCAGAGTTGGACATGACTGAGCGACTTCACTTTCACTTTTCACTTTCATGCGTTGGAGAAGGAAATGGCAACCCACTCCAGTACTTTACCCTGGAAAATCTCATGGACAGAGGAGCCTGGTGGGCTGCAGTCCATGGGGTCACTAAGAGTCGGGCATGACTGAAGCAACTTAGTAGCAGCAGCAGCAGAAGCCTTTCTCCACCTTTGATGGCTCCATGGCCTTCATTCCTTGGGCAGCTCTCTCCTGTCTTCTCAGCTGCCTCCTCCAGTCAGCCACCCCTGGCTAGAGGTAGGATGTGGGCTGCCACGGGGCCCCAGGTTCTCCCAGCCACCCCCAAAGCAGCTCTCTTCCTGGCTCTTCTTGGCATGTAATGGGCCGACCCCTGACCTCCCCGCTGTCTCCCCCCCACCTTCTGCTCTGCCCCCCGGGTTAGGTCAGTGATGAAAGCTGGTGGGAGCCCCGAGGGGGTTGGGGGGGGCAGACAGTGCCTGATTGTTCTTCACCCCTGGCAGCTCGGCCACGCTGGCTGCCAAGGGACTGACTTTTGCTCTGTCTCTCTCTTTCACCAGGTCAGGGGTTCTCAGACTCAACAAGTGGGAAGTTAATTCCCATGCAGATCCGAGAACACCCCTAGAGGTGATACAGATTCTCAGGCCCCGCATGGGGGCGCAGGGTTCAGACACGGGGCTGGGAGGCCAAGTAGGACCCCGCTTTGGGAAGAGCCTGGGACCTTAGGCATCCCTGGCCCTCGTGGAGCTCCACCAAGTGTGAAATGGCATCTCAGGGTGCTAAGAGCAAAGCCAGTGCCACGGGAAGGTGTGGGGACGGCACGTGACACAGCTGTGACTGTGTCTTCTCCCTGCTTGCCCCTCTGACCTGCCCTCCCCCAACCCCGCCCTCCGTATCCATATGTGTCAGGTCTGCATCAGGCTCTCTGTTCTCTCCCATCAGTCCAGCTGTCTGTCTTGGACCAATAAATACCACACTGGCCAAATTGCTAGAGCTTTTCTAATAAGCCTGGCTAGTCAGCAAGCCAGAGAAGCCAATGGCAACCCACTCCAGTACTCTTGGCTGGCAAATCCCATGGAGGGAAGAGCCTGGTAGGCTGCAGTCCATGGGGTCGCTAGGAGCGACTTCACTTTCACACATTGGAGAAGGAAATGGCAACCCTCTCCAGTGTTCTTGCCTGGAGAATCCCGGGACGGGGGAGCCTGGTGGGCTGCCGTCTATGGGGTCGCAGAGTCAGACATGACTGAAGTGACTTAGCAGCAGCAGCAGCAGCAGTCAGCAAGCACCCCTACCTTATCTTTAGGAGTATTTCAGCTATTCTTAGTGCTTTGCCCTTTCTTACTGCTTTTTTTTTTTCTTACTGCTTTTAGAATCCGCTTGACAGGCACCACCAAAACCCTGTCGGGGTTTGATCCGGACTGAATTGAATCTAGACATTAAATTGGGAAGAGCTGACAGTCTTAAGACATTGAATCTCCTTATGCAAGTTTGTGGCTGTCTCTCTGCATTTATTTCAGTTTCTTTATTTTACTTTTTATTAAGTAAAGTTTCAAATGTACAAGATTAGAGAAAAAAGAATGACGAAGCTCTTTTTCATCCAGCACCAAGCTTTATCAGTTAAATCTTGCAGCTGCTGTATCTCCAGCCATGACCCTGTCCACTCTCATCCCCTCATTCATTTTTTTCCCAGCTACTCTTTGGGGGTCTTCATGAATGTCTTCCAGTAATGGTTTTTTTGGTCTCTTTTCCTTTTTAAATAATTACAGATTGACAAGAAATTGCAAAAATAGTGTAGTTCCCCGCCATGGTGACATCTTACATAACCATGACACTTTATCAAAGCAGGGAATTGACACTGGTACCATCCACAGACCTTGTTAAGATCTCACTAATTCTCCTTGTATTCTTGTGTGTGCGTGTGCGTGTGTGTGTGTGGATCCATGCAATTTCATCACCTGGTGGATTCATATAGTCACCATGATCAAGATACAGAATCTGTCCCACAAGACCCCTCGTGTTACTCATTTACAGCAACACTTATATCCCTGCCCGGCTCCTCCAGCCACTAATCTGTGCTCCATCTCTCCGTTGTCGTCACTTTGAGAACATCACAGTAATGAAACCACAACCTTTCGAGATAGATTCCTTTCACTCAGTGTAATTCCCTCAAGCACCATCCAGACCATCACATGTGCTGCTGCTGCTGCTGCTAAGTCGCTTCAGTCACGTCCAACTCTGTGCGACCCCAGAGACGGCAGCCCACCAGGCTCTGCCATCCCTGGGATTCTCCAGGCAAGAACACTGGAGTGGGTTGCCATTTCCTTCTTCAATGCATGAAAGGGAAAAGTGAAAGTGAAGTCGCTCAGTCGTGTCAGTTTCTTCATGACCCCATGGACTGTAGCCCACCAGGCTCCTCCATCCATGGGATTTTTCAGGCAAGAGTACTGGAGTAGGGTGCCATTGCCTTCTCCAAGACCATCACATGTATTGGCTGTTAATTCCTTTTTTTTTTTGTTAATTCCTTTTTATTGCCAAGTAGTATTCTGTGATATGGAGGTACCAGTCTGTGTAACCATTCACTCACTGAAAGACATTTAGGTTGCTTCCGGTTTTTAACTATTACCAATAAAGTTGCTGTGTACAACCATGTACATGTGTTATTGAGGATGTGAGTTTTGGGGTGACATTGTTTTTGTTTGTTTGTTTTGACTGTGCCATGTAACATGTGAGATCTTAGTTTCCTGATCAGGGATCAAACCCGTCCACCCTGCAGTGGAAGTATGGAGTCTTAACCACTGGACCATCAGGGAAGTCCCATGGATATGAGTTTTTGTTTCTTTATAATAAATGCCCAGAAGTGGGTTATATGATTGATGGACATCTTGTTTTTTAAAAAACTACCAAACTATTTTCCAGGGTGGTTATACCTCAGTAATATTTTATGCTCTTCTCTGTAAATATTTTGTTATATTTCATTTTTGTTAATTATCGTTAAATGGAGGATTTTTTAAAATTATATTTTCTTTGCTCTGTTGTTTATAAAGCAATTACTTTTTTATTGATATGATTGACACACCAAAAAATTCACCATTTTGAAGTGTATAATTCAGTATGTATTCACAAGTTTGCACAACCATCACCTCTATCAAATTCCTGAATATTTTCATTACCAAAGAAACCTGTATCTGTTAGCAGTCACTTCTCATCTCCCGTCCCTGGCAACTTAATCTACTTTCTGTTACTATGGATGTGCCTACTCCAGGCATTTCTTATCAATGGAATCATTGGCCTTTTGTGTCTGGCTTCTTTCATTTAGCATTGTGTTTTCAGGGTTCATCCATCCACAGGTTGTAGCTGCAATTGGTTTTTGACATTGATTTGATATAGGAATACCCTATTTCTAGCTGTGAAATTTCCTTCTTAGTTCTAATAATTTGCCTCTGGATTATTTTGGATTCTCTATATAGACAATCATATCACCTGAAAATAATCCCAGTTTTACTTTTCTCATCCAATCCTGGTATTTTGTTTTTGTTTTTTCATGTCTTACTGCCGCAGCTAAGACCTCAAGTACAGTGTTGAATAGATGTACGGATGAGGGCCAATTTGTCCCTGACTTAGTGAATGTATCTGTTGCGCCTTTAAGAACAATGCTTGTGCTGCTTTTATAGATAATTTTATCAGTTTAAGGAAGTTCCTTTCTATCCCAAGTTTACAAAGACATTTTTATTGAAAGTCGATGTTAAGATTTAACGCCAGTGCTGAGATGAGTTTTCTCCCTTAATTTATTAGTGTGATGAATGAAATTATAGACTTTAAAATGTAAAACCAGCATTACCTTTCTAGGATAAACCAAATTCTGTTATGGGGTATATATCCTTTTTATTCCTTGCCAGATTTGTTTTGCTAATATCTTACTTAGGGCTCTCGCATTGAATTTCACAAGCGGGACTGGTCTGTTCACGTTTCCTTTGAATGTTCTGTGCAAATAGAAAAGAACCATCCCCGAGTCTAATGTGTGTCTCTCAGAATCTCAGACCCTGTCCCTGTCGCTCTCTCAGGGTCCCCCTCTGTCCCTCCCCAGACACACTGCTTTAGCTCGGGGAGTGCTCCCACGGGTGGCAGAAGGCAGAGGCGCCACTTGAACGAGACAGCCTGGAAACCTGGGGCCTCAAGCTTTGGGAGGGACACGGAGCTGAGATTCCCCACACCAGCCAAGGGGCCTACGCGCCTGGGCCCCTCACTGAAGAGGAAGGCTTAAGGGAAACCTTCCATGCCTTTCTCCATGGGGAGGGAGAAAGCCCTCCAGAGGAAGTGGCTGGAAGGGGGCAGGGGGCAGGGGTTAATGGTGGCATTGTGCTCAGGGCTGACGGATGGCTGGCCTGTCAGTGGCAGTGGTCCAGCCTTAGCAGCCCCAGGGAGATCCCCTCCCCCTCCCAGTCATCCTCTGAGGGAGGGGGCCCTGCTGGCCTTTGATAATGGCTGGGGGCCGCCCTCCCTGCTGTGGGGTCACCGGGCCATTCTCTTTGGTGGGGCCTGGTCTGTGGGGGCCCAGAATGCACCCTCCACTCTGGCCTGACCATCAGGCGCTGCAGGTGGCCGGCGTGGGCGTCCTGCCCCAGGGCCCCTTGCCCCGCTGGATCTCAGGCACCCAACACAGGCCATCCCGTGCCAGCCCTGCCTGTCTTGTGGATGGTTGCGTCTCAGAAGGGATCTGGTGAAGTCCAGCTCCATGACATCTGGGGCAGGGAAACGAGGTTATGACTTGTCAAGGCTCCCGCGGGAGCAGAGGGATAACCAGTCCTAGGATTTTCTGCTCAAATGTGCCTGGACTGGGGCCAGGTGGATGCTGAGATGAATTTGACACAGTCTGCCCTCAAGGGGCTCGGAGGCTGGGAAGAGGGGAGTCATCACGGGAACAGAGAAATCTAAGTGCGGTAAATGCAGCAAGCACAGAACCCTGTGGGTGCAGAAAACGGACCACTAGCCCAGCCAGGCAGTCAGGAAGGCCTCCAAGAGGAAATGAGGCTGATTTTCAAAGAGTGAGTAGAAGTTACACCAAGGAAGGCGGGACAGCAGGGAAAGGCATCTAGGCAGAGGGAAGAGCATGAGCAAAAGCACAGAGTAAACTTGTGTGTGCGTGTGAGCTGCAGCAGTTCAGTGCTAAGTAGGTAGGTCAGCAGGGCCAGGTTTTCTGGGGACTCACATGCCCAGATGGCTAGACTTGGCAGTGTGGAAAAGGGTTAAGAGCCAGGTTCTAATCCTGCCTTCCTTGCAGCCATCCATCCTTTGGTCATTCAGCTCACCGAGCAGCAGTGTGACCTTGGGCAGATCTCTTCCTCTGGCATAGCCTCCCACAAACACATTCTGCCCTGGGCTGCCCGGTCTGCCTGAGGTTATCCAGCATCAATTTCAGGGTGGACAACAGGAGGTCTGTTTCTGCCACAGCATCACTGGACCACATCAGCCCTGGCTGGCCTAACGGGGACTTCCTATTATCTCTCTGTTAGTGGGGTCTTCAGTTACTTGTTGTCAAATGCTCTCCTGGTTCAAGCTCCTTTTGTTGTTCAGTCACTAAGTCACGTCCAACTCTTTGCAACCCCATGGACTGCAGCACACCAGGCTTCCCTGTCCCTCACTATCTCCCTGAGTTTGCTCACACTTGTGTCCATTGAGTCGGTGATGCCATCCAACCATCTCATCCCGTGTTCCCTCTTTTCCTCCCGCCTTCAATCTTTCCCAGCATCGGGGTCTTTTCCAATGAGTCGTTTCATCGTATCAGGTGCCCAAATTATTTGGAGCTTCAGCTTCAGCATCAGTCCTTCCGATGAATATTCAGGGTTGATTTCCTTTAGAATTGACTAGTTTGATCTCCTTGCTGTCCAAGGGACTCCCCAGCACCACTCTTTTGATGTTTGAAAGCATCAATTTTTCAGAAGAAAGCTAAATTTTCTTTATGGTTCAACTCTCACATCCGTACATGACTACTGGAAAAACCATAGCTTTGACTATACAGACTATTGTCGGCAAAGTGATGTCTCTGCTTTTTGATGCCTCAAACTGAAGAATAGAGAGTATAAAATACACTCGAAGAACTTACACATCCACATAAACATTTTTTCAGAGAAATGAGACTTTCTCTTAAATACAGGATACAGTTTTCACTTTTATTTCAAATAACTTTAAAACTTGAAAGTATTTAGTGTAGAAATTTGGAAATACAATAAAGAACAAGTACTAAAAATTTAAAAATCACCAGCCAGAAATAAATAAGGTTAGAATTTGGGGGCGTTTTCTTTCCACTTTTTCCTTATATGTCTTTAAATGAAGTTGAGCTCACAGCATTTAGTTTTTTCTTTTTCCTTTTTATTGACGTAACATACATGCACATATCGTTTTATATCCTGATTTTATGTTACACCAAAAGCGTTTCCTATGTAATTACAATTTTTTGCTAAGTGTCATATTTACTGGCTGCATCATATTCTGTCATAGGAAGTGCTATAATTCATTTCAACAAGCCCCAATACTGCTGAACACTGAGGTGGTGGCCAGTTGCGACAGACATCTGTGGGCATAAATCCTTATTTATACCCAGTTTGCTTTAACAAAATGTCCTACAAATGCAGCCTCCCCCTCTTCCCAACCCAGGAATTGAACATGGGTCTCCTGCACTGAATGTCCCAAGGCATTCAGCAGTGACAGGCATTCAGTGGGTCCTGGGGTCAGCCACCTGGCAGTGCCCACAGGTGGCCTATGGTTGCCTGGTGGCTCTGGGTCCTCTCTTGGTGTGTGCGTGGTCAGTTGTGTCTGACTTTCTGCGACTCTATATACTGTGACCAGCTAGGCTCCTCCATCCATGGGATTCTCCAGGCAAGAATATTGGGGTGGGTTGCCATGCCCTCCTCCAGGAGATCTTCCCAACCCAGGGATTGAACCCATGTCTCTTGCATCTCCTGCATTGGCAGGTGGGTTCTTTACCACAGACGGTGGTGGTGGTTTAGTCACTAAATCGTGTCCGACTCATGTAACCCCATGGACTGTAGCCTGCCAGGCTCCTCTGTCCATGGCATTCTCCAGGCAAGAATACTGGAGTGGGTTGCCATTTCCTTCTCCAGGGGATCTTCCTGATCCAGGAATCGAACACGGGTCTCCTGCACTCCCCGCAGATTCTTTACCAACTGAGCTATGAGGGAAGTCCATGGTCTTTACCACAGACCCTCTTAGCAAATGTTTAGATTTTTGCAACCATTTCTCTTTCTCCCTGTATATTTCTTCTTCTTTTTAAATATTTATTATGTGACTGCACTGAGTCTTAGTTGCCACACACAGGACCTTTGATCTTCATTGCAGCACGCGGGATCTTTAGTTGTAGCATATAGCATCTGCTTCCTTGACCAGGGATCGAACCTGGACCCCCTGCATTGAAAGCACAGAGTCTTAGTCACTGGGCCACTAGGGAATTCCTGCCCCTGCACGTTTCTAATGATCTTCTCTTATTCTGCTCTAATCTAGGAAATCAAAGCTCTAAGGTATCACAGTCACTTCAAAAAGGAGAAGAAATAGACACAGAGTGGGCTCGTGAGGGGCTCCCCAAGGAGAAGTGCCTGATGGGGGTGGGAGGACTCCAGCAAGGCCCCTCCGAGCCTCAGTCTCCTGAGACAATGACAGATGCTCCGCCTCCCTCAGGGGAGCCAGGCCCCACGGAGGTCCTGAACGCAGGGCTGGCCCGGTCTCCCTGCCGGCCTTCTGCATCAGAAATACAAGGCCTGAGGTCTAGAGTAGGGGGTGGGGGGCAGCAGTACTGAATGGACCCCTGCACAGAAGAGGCATGATGGCCTGCCCACAGCCACCGCCTCGCCCACTCTTCAGATACCCCATGCCCCGCTCACACCCAGGGTACCCCTGGAGCCTCTCCACGCATCTCCACCCGTGGCTGGGACCACGGGCCAGTTACAGCCCTGGGCACCGGGGCAGTTTGGATCACCCCTTCTCAGTCGGGAGGCCTGGGTGTCTTCCTGCTGGTGACCGCCATCGGTGTCGAGGGGGAGAGGCACCGTGGCACCCCAGCCTTCACTTCACAGCCTCTCGGCCTGCTGGTCTCCCAGCAGACACCGGAGCCCTCTTAAGGGAAAGGCTGAGGTGTGAGGCTTCCAAGTGAGCTGTTGACTGGGGCTCTCAGTCCTCCAGGAAGACCCAACTGAGGCATATTCCCACCCTCAGCCCTCCCCAACCTCTACCCCCAAAGTCAAGGGCAGCGAGCCTCCAAAAACTGCTGGTGGAAGGTCAGCTGCTTCCTGAGGTGGAGAAATCTCCATCCAGGGGCCTGGATGTCCAGGTCTAAAAGGACGCCTTGCTCCTCCGAGATCTCCTCTCCCAAGAGGGCCCGTCCACCCACAGGGCTGGGTTCCCCGCCAGTGTGGACCAGGTCACCAGGGAACCTGGACTGACTAACGCCAAAGAATGTCCAGGTGTCAGCCCCAGACCAGCTGGGAGTAAATGAGCGCTGCAGACGGCATCCTTCTCCAGCTTCTCACCCAAACTTCTCACCCAAACTGCCTCTGCCCCACGCCCGGGCTTCCCTGCCCCTCTGTCCTCCTTTCGGCTCCCAAAGCTCCCCTGCCCCTCCAAGCCCTGCCTCCTCCTACTGCTCACTGTATTTTTCTCTCTCAGCTTTTTGTGTCACCGGATTCTCCTTTTGGAGTATAATTGCTTTGCAGTGTTATGTGAGTTTCTGCTGCATAACAAAGTGAAACAGCTCTATGTGTACATACACCCTCTCCCTCCCACACCAAGCTGAGCTCTCTGTGCTACACAGCTGGTTCTCTCAGCTTTGGTGGTGGTTTAGTTGCTCAGTCGTGTCCAACTCTCGCGACCCCGTGGACTGTAGCCCTCCAGGCACCTCTGTCCATGGGATTTCCCAGGCAAGCATACTGGAATCGGTTGCCATTTCCTTCTCCAGGGGATCTCCCCAACCCAGGGATCGCACCCAGGTCTCCTGCATTGCAGGCAGATTCTCTACAGACTGAGCCACCAAGGAAGCCCGCGTTATTGACGTGTAATTCGTGTACTGTACAATTCACGTATTTAAAGTACACGATTCAATGTTTTTTAGTGCATTTATAGAGTTGTACAACCATCAGCAGCACTATCATTTCAGAACATTTTCATCACCCCCAGAAAGAAACCCTGTACCCTTCAGCCACCATTTTTCAATTCCCTAGCCCGAGGCAACCATAGTCTACTTTCTGTCTCTGCAGATGTACCTGCTCTGGACATTCTAGACCGAGCTCTTGCCTGTTTCCCCCTCTATAAAACAGGGGTGGTGATGGTTCCTCCTCACAGGCTTTGGTCAGAAAATTTAAATAACACCTGGACTTGGGATCATGTCTGGTGCAGAGCAGACGCTGTATAAAGTCTGCTGTCGACATCATCTCCAGGGCCTGGGCTCCTCCGCCCGTCCACATGCCTTCCACTTGCCCTGTGAGCTCATTTCCCCTCATCCAGACCCCCAGCCTGGACGCCAGACCTCCCTGGCATCCCCATCCAGACATCCCGACAGCCTTTCAGACTGAGAGTTCCCTTCCTCCCCAAGCCTGCCTGTCCTTCCCACGCCGTGCCCCTCACTCAGGAAATGGAATGACCGTCCACCTGGTCATCCAGACCAGACACGAGGGGCACCTTTCCCCCATGCCTGCTCCCCCACCCCTGCCACCTGGTCCATCAGTCTGACTGTGTCCTCCCCACTCTCCCTCCCCTGCTGGTCACCCCGACCTGCCTCCATCACCAGTTTAGTGGTCACGAGCTGGGTTCTGATGTCCACTGCTGGGCTTTGGTCTCCAGTGCAGTTCTGTCCACCACTCACCGGCCAAGGAGCCTCAGGCAAGTCACCTCACCTGTCTGAGCCTCAGATTCCTGGACAATAAAATTGTTGTTCAGTCACCGACTCTTTGCAACCCTGTAGATTGCAGCACACCAGGCCCCGCTGTCCCTCGGTAGATGATAAAATAAAATGTCCTATAAAAGAATGCCTTCGCCATTCGCTTGTCTTGAGGACTATATGAATAAAATATATGAACAGCTTAAGTTCTTGATAAGCATTATTGTTGCTATTAATATTACTCTCTCCCTTAGGTGACTTCACTACTCCTGAGCCCAGTCCCCACCTCCACCTTGCCCACAGCACCTCCAGTGCCGGTCATGACAGGCTGACCATGTGCAGGACACCGAGGGAGCCCTCGCATGCCCTGCTTTCTTTAACCATCACGACATTTCCAGGAGGCAGATGCTGTTACCCTTATTTTACAAATAAGAAAACTGAGGCCCAAGGTCCCGCAGCTGGAGTCAACCACTGCCTCCAGTTGTAATCATGTATTGATGGAAAACATTTATCGAGACCCTACTGTGGACCAGTTACTGAGCTGAGTCCTTGCTAAGTCACTTTAGTCATGTCTGACTTTTTGCGACCCTATGGACTGTAGCACTCCAGGCTCCTCTGTCCATGGGACTCTCCAGACAAGAATACTGGAGTGGATTGCCATACCCTCCTCCAGGGGATCTTCCCAACCCAGGGATCGAATCCATGTCTCTTACGTCTCCTGCATTGGCAGATGTGTTCTTTACCACTAGCGCCACCTGGGAAGCCCGTTACTGAGCTGGGTGCTGGGAAAACTGTAATAAACCCAGCCCATAAGATCTTCCTAGAACACAAATCGGACCCCTTTAAAATCCTTCAGTGACCATTCCTCTGCCCTCAGGATGCAGTCCTTGTACCTTATCAGGGCACCCTGGGTCTTCAGGAGCCCTTCCTCCCTGCCCTCTACAGCCCACACTGCCCCTCCCCCGTGCCTAGTTCTCCCACTGTTCCTGCCCCACCCTAATCCAGTGCACCGGCCTGGTGGGGCCTCCCTACCCCAGCACACACCGCTCACCTTCTTCCCAGATTCACCCCCAATGCCAGCTCCTTTCCCGCCTTCTCCCTTCATTTCTTTGCCTGGTGAACTTATATTCATCTGCTGAGGCTCCGGGCACAGTCACCTTCTCCAGGAAGCCTTCCTTCCCCAACCTTCCAGCCTAGATGAGACCCCAGGCCGCCTGTCTCCAGCACGCTGATTCTTTACTGATTTGTCTCTCCTCCTGGACTCTGGTTTCTGGAGGGCAAACCTGGGGGCCTCCGTCACGCCCCATCCATCACCAAGTCGACTGATTTTTCCGGTCTCGCCATGACCCAAAGGCCCCAGCCCAGCCCTGAGGCTACATCTGAGGGCACGCTGCTGGTGCTGTGTGCATGCTCCATGAGCAGTCACTTTGCTCTGTTTCATGTCACGATAAATGCTGGGACAGCGTGAAATGGACAAATTGTTGAATGGAGCATCTGAGCACAATCTCCCCAGGGTTCCAGCTTCTGTGATTCCAGACAAGGGACCAGGGCTGTTGGGATCCCCCGCCCCAAGCCTCCAGGCCTCTCAAGGGGTGGGTGGGTTGCAGCCCTGGAGAGAGATGACCAGGGCTGGAGTCACCTGGGTGAGCCCCAAGTCCTGACTGAGCAGCCTCTCTGTGTCTCATCTGAAGCATAGCAACTTCAGCTCATCCCAGCCTGCCTTGCGGGGCTGTCGGGAGGAGACAGAGACTGTGTTCCCTGAGGGCAGGCTCTTCGGTACTGGCTGCCTGACATTCCCATCTCAGACACATTCCCTTTCATTTTCAAAAAAAATTCCAGGAAATTTGGTTCTAGGCGTTCTCTGGAGACCCATACCCATCTCAATGTTTCCCGACCCGAGGGCTCTTTCTCAAGGAGGTTTTGGGAAGTGGGGAACATAGCCGGGTCCAGCTGAGCACCTGGTTGGGACACTCACCTGTGGAGCCTCAGCCTCCATCTCCGAAAGATGGGCCGTCACTCCCTGCCGGAGGCTGCTGTGCTGATGAAGCGATATGGTACTTGGGAAGGCGATTTGTCTCAGCACAGGAAGGTGGCCTGGGGTGGAGGGCGGAGGGTCCCCCTCTCTGGAGACCAGGGGTGCACCACAGGACGTTACATCGCACCCCAGTCACCCCACATCCTGCTCCCGGCGGCCTCCCCGAAGCCGCATGGCCGCCCACAATATGGCCGCCGCAGCCAGCAGGCCCCGCGCCCGCTAGCAGGGCGCCAGGGGAGGGAGGGCGCCACGGCCAGGCCACGGTCACTCCTGGTGGCCCCGGGGGTGCAGCGCGGGGCGGGAGGCGCGGCCAGGAGGGAGTGGGGTGGGTGGGGGGGCGGGGGGCCGGGAAGAGCCAGGGAGAGGGGCAGGGAGGCGAACAAAAGGTCCCTTTGTGGAGCGGCCGCGAGAAGAGGAGCGCATTACCCAATGCCCAGAAGCCATGTTGGTAACAAGAGAACCATTCTCTGCCTCGCTTGGAAAACAACTTGGAGCAGAGAGAGACCGGGAGAGAGTTAACCCCATGGGCGCGGGGCACAGGGGCCCGAGGCCACCGTGGGAGGCGGGAGGGAGCGAGCGCCCACTGGGGGCCTTTCGGGCCCTGAGCCCGTGATTTCCTGTCTCCCAGGCCTGGTCTGTGGTCGGAGGATCCAGAGTCCCAACATGGCCGCTTGGCTGCAACCCAGCAGCCTTCGGACAGGGGACTGGAGCCATGGCTTCTGCTGCCTGGGCCTGGCCAGATGTGTGACCTCTGCCTGCTCCCAGCTCCAGGGCCTGGCTCACCCCGAGGGCACCCCCAACCCCCCAACTCCGAGTCCAGACTCTACACCTGCAGGTCCTAGGACTGGCCCTGGTTCCAGGGCCCCACGACCTCCACAAGCCTCCCTTGGCTGACAGGCGGCATAGTTCCTCCTCATGAAGTCCCTTCCATCTTTGCACAGTTTCGCTGTTAAGTTTTTCCTGAAACTTCATTAAATCTCTTTCAGCCCTGTGCATCCTCTACCCACCAGCACTGGTTCTCAGGCTCCTAGAGACCATACCTGGTAGGAAGGGGAAAGATATCAGAAGAAGCAGCTGCTGTGTTTTGGGCCCCTCACATGCATTTCAGGGCCAGCCTGGGGGGAGTGAGCTGTGACCCTGTCTGCCGACACCGCTTATTCTAAAAACAGCTAACACAGGGCCACACGGAGGAGGCACCCCATGAATAAGCAGAAGAAAGACGTCCTTCCTTCCTTCCTTCCTTCCATCCTTCCTTCTAGAAATACAGGCGGAGCCATGTGCCCAGCTCTGTCTTAGCTCTGGGACTCAGCAGTGGACCAAATAGACAACCGTGCCGCCAGGGAGTAGGCAATAAAAAAGCAAAGACAAGCTAATGGCAGGTGGCCGCAAGCTTAATGGTGACAAATCTGGGCAAAGAGACAGAGTGACAAGAGGGATAACTTCAGAAATGCTGGTCGGGGGAAGCCCCGCAAGGCTCTGCCATTTCACAAAGATCTGAATGGAGAGAGGAGGAGCACTCGGGCAAAGAATTTCCAGGCAGTGGGCACAGCATGCAATGGCCCTGAGGGGGACCGTCCTGGGGAGTCTGGGAAGAGCCAGGAGGTCAGAGTGGCTGCAGCAGAGACATCAGGGGGTCAGGTCATGGGGAAGGGTGGAAGAGCCCAGGCGCGTGGGGGCCCGCAGGAGCTTGGAGCAAGGTTTGTGTGGTCAGAATTCCATTTCAACAAGGACTCTTTGGCTGCCTTGTGGGGAATAAACTGCAGGGGTCAAGGGTGAGAGCTGAACACCTAACAGGACTTTTGTCATACCCCCTAACCCCTGTGTGCTCCCCTCCCCAGCACTCCACCTCCCCAGCACTCCTCCTCCCCAGCTTGCCCACCCTCCCATCGTAGGTGCAACCATTCTCCGAGTAAATGTTGGCCCAGCACCTTCTAGGTGCTAAGAAAGAGGCGTTTGGTCTTTGAGCCAGACAGGATCCTAAAGAGAGCAAGGTTGCCCTGCGGGGGTGGGGACGGTTCACAGTTGGAGGGGTCCCAGGCACCCAAAGGGGACCCAATAAAGGATGAGCCTTTCCTGTGGACCCCTGGTTAAAGAATGAAGCCTGGGCAGTTTTTGAAGCTTCACAAGGGGCTCTCAGGACCCTCCTCCCCTAGCCCCACTGTGTTGTGACATCAGCAAACAGCCCAGAAACGCAGGGGCTCAGTGCCCCGCCTCCCACCTCAGGCAGGTCCCTGGCCTCCCAGAGCCTCAGTTTCCTCATCTGTAACACCACATGGACCTCGCAGGTCTGCTGAATACAACTCAGTCCTCAGGGGGCGGAGACAAGCTCTGAGAGGTGAATGATGGAGCTTGGTCACCAGTTGGAAGGGGCAGTACCTGCTGACCCCTAATGCCAGGCCCTTCCCTGCACCTCTGCATGTTTCTGACACACCTGTGGGGCCTCAGCTCTGTCCCCTCTAAGGCCCAGAGCTGCATGCTGGAGCAGGGCAGTACTACAGAAAGCAGTGACAGTATCGAGGGGCTTCAGACGGCAAAGGGGCCAGTGGGTAGGAGTGAAAGTGTTAGTCGCTCAGTTGTGTCCAGCTCTTTGTGACCCCATGGACTGTAGCCCACCAGGCTCCTCTGCCCATGGTATTCTCCAGGCAAGAATACTGGAGTGGGTTGTCATTTCCTTCTCCAGGGGATCTTCCCAACCCAGTGATCAAACCCAAGTCTCCCGCATTGCAGGCAGATTCTTCACCATCTGAACCATCAGCAGGTAGGACAGGGAGGATGTGAGACCCAGGAAGACAAAGCAAGACAGACTTGGGCGTTCCAACTGAACAGAAAGCACCCCAGCCCTGGCAGGCACCCTGGTAGAGTGAGAGAGAGGCCCCTTGTGATCCTGACTTCCCCCTACCCCAACCCCGACTGACTGTAAGCAGCCTGGCTTCTCAAGCCTCTGCATCTTCTTTTGTCAAACGGGCCCCCTCCTCTCTGGTCCCAGAGGGTGGTGGCGAGGATCAGATGCGCGGGAAACTGGGCACACAGGGAGCCAGAGGGACTTTATACGGGGTTCCTGCTGGCTTCCAGGCCCATGCACCCCTGACAAAATGATCTAACATGGTGGATTTGTGCACCAGGCAGGGCTGCAGAGGAAAGAGGGAAAACAGGGGCAGGAGAGAGAGGGAATGGGGGAGGAAGGGGGAGGGCTTCTTGGAGGAAGCCAGTTGTACGTATCATGGGGGATGGGAGGGTTTGCATGGGCCAGGAGGCGAGGGAGGGCTTATAGGCAGAAGGGCTGGCACAGGTAAAGGCACAGAGAAGGGAGCCAGCAGGGAGAACAGGAACAAGAAGGGCCAAGCCCTTGTTAGCAAGGTGGCGTGGGGCAGCTGGGGTTGGGATCCTGGGAAGCCCACAGCCTCCTAGGCCACAGCTCGGAGATTCACCTCCACCACTTCCAGCCTTGGGCTTAAAGCGCCTGATTTCCATCTCTGGCCTCTGCTCGAATCCTACCCTCCCCGTGGGGCACACACCCCATGTCTTTGCTGGCCAACCCATTGTTGAGAGCTATATGGCAAAAAGACCCCCTCTGGGAAGTCCTCCCTGAGCCCCAAGCCAGGTTGAGAATCCCTCCCCTGGAAGTAGTCCGTGCTGTCCCAATGGGAAAGAACTATTATTATACCCATTTTACAGAGGAGAAAACTCGGGCTCAGAGAGATATCCTCATGGTTCAGGGGTGCATGACTGGGGTCAGAGCTGGGATCCTAACATTGCAAGAGGCCTGGCGCCTGTGAATTCCTATGTTACCTCCCCCGCTCCACACTGTGCCAGGCACCTCTTTCTCCTTGGACCCAGAGAAGGGCTGAAATTCAAATGCTACCATGCCACCGGGAGGTGGCGGGACAGATACTGGTGTCGGGGCGGATCCTGAAGCTGGGAGTGGCTGACCCCACTGCTCCCACAACCGGTCTGAGAAGGTGCAAAGAGGCCCAGGATGTAGGGGTGAGTGAAAGGCGAGAGACCGGGCCTGAGGCCAGGGACCACGGGCAGCCCTGGAAGGCAGGGAAGACAACCCGTGAGGCCAGAGCCCAGGGTGGCAGGGGGCCGATGGCCCGTGGCAAGGCAGCAGGAAGAGGGGGAGCTGGCCACAGGAGGAGGGGGAGAACTGGGAGAACTGGGGTCCCCGGTGCCCGGCCCTAGGCTGGTGCTGGGAGCAGGGGTCAGGCGGCGGTCACGGGCACTTGCAGGCTGAGGGCTGGGCTGAGTGGAAAGAGCACTGGAGACGCTGTGGGTCACGCGGGAAGTCACCCAGCGCGGGCGCGGTGCCCGGGCCCACGTCACACCCTCAACGGGGCGGAAGCCTCGAGGCCCTTCCACGCGGCACTGTCGTCAGCCAGCGGAGTCACATGGGGGGCGGGCCGCGGGGCCGTGGCGCCTTCCGGTGGCCTCTCCGCCCCCGCCCTGCCCCTGGGGATCCTGCCACCGCTCTTGGAAAACAACTGAGGAAATCAAGTGGAAACACAAATCCGCCACCCCAGTCCCTCCCGCTCCTTTGGGCCAGGCCCCTGCCCCCCAGCACACCCCAGAATGGGGCTCAACCCAAGAGGCCAGCCAGCCCAGCAAGGTTTGCCCTGGCAAGACCCAGTGGGCACGGTCCTCGGCCCTGGGGCTCCCAGCATCCGGGCCTGTCCACCCATCTAGTCGCGCAGAGGCTGGCCGTCCCCAGGAGGACCTGGGGCATCGAGCTTGAGCCCCCTCCCTCCCTCCTAGCGACCTCTTGACTCTGGGATGTAGGGCCAAGGAAATTCCAGGCCTGACTCTGCCCTGGAGAAGCTGGTCCCCTGGGCAAGTGCTTACCCGCTGTGGGCCTCAGTGGCCTCATCTGTCAAATGGGAGCAACAAGGCCTGCCCAGACCCACCTCATGGGCCGGAGAGAGAGACCTGGGCCTAGAGAAGGACAGCACTGCGTGAGCTGTAAAGGGCCAGGCCCACGCATGTTCACTTTGATATTTTACAGAGAGGAGTTGCCTCCCCGGCTTGGGAGTCAGCTCCGTGAAGGGGAACGTGAATTACAGGTGATGATATGGGGTCCCTGTGGTTGCTTACCCTTGAACAGAGAGGAGCCCGCCCCTGGCCCACCCGGTCCCTCTCAGCACCAGCCACCCCCAAACACCTCTGTCCCCTCCATAGACAGGGTGCTCGCCCCGTTGAACACGGTCTGTCCTCAGCAGAAGTCCTCCTCGTCCTCCAAGACCCAGCTCAATGGTCCCTGCTCTTGGAAGCGTCCTGACTCCAGGGGGCCGAGCAGCACCCACTTCCCTTGGTATATTCTGCAGGATGAACATGTCAGGTGTGGCGTTAGCCATCTTAGCATCCCAGCAAGTGTGTGAGCTCCGTGTGGGTGGGGCCTGTGTCTTTACCACCCTGGAGTCCCTGCCCCATGCTCAGCGCTGGGCCTAACAGCGTCAACAGGTGTGAGCGAGCCAATGTGTGTGTGCACGTGTGCCTGAGCGCCGGGAGAGCTGATCAGGAGTAACCTGTTCAGGAGAGGACAGGGAGGGGTCAAAGTTTACTACACGCATCCCCAGCCTCCACTCGGGGCTCCCTCTACTCCCAAGACCGTGACCCTCCCAGTCTCCACTGTGCCCACTCAGACTGAGGGAGCCTCTGGCTCCTTGTCGACTGAGTCAAGGTCAGCTCATCCCCTGCTGGGTCACAGGGCCGTGCGCCTAGGAGGAGTGTACTGGTGGTATTTCCGGAGCTCTGCTGGGCGTGATGGAAGGTGAGGGGACATTGGCCAGTTAGAAAGTGAACGGAATCATCCAGACTTTAGACAGAGGGGACTAGACTACCAGGGAGGGGACAACGGATGTGAGCCGCGTTTTGAAGGAAAAACTGTCATGGTTGATGATTAGCTTCGGGGGGATGAAGGGGCGGATGAGTCAAAAATGACTCTGAAGTTTCACGCCCGGGTCACTGGAGAACAGTGGGGCCATTGATGGGGGCAGGGAAGCAGGGTGGCGGGGGGGCTAGTTTGGGGGCAGGATGGTGACTCGGGTCTGGGACAGAGATGCACAGAATTTGGGGCTGGAAGCAGCCTCAGAGACCATCCAGGTCACATGGAGGCTCTGGGAGGAGCAGCCACTTGGCAGGGACATTGCAGGGGTCGATGTCACGACCGAGGCTGGGGGCCTGGCCAGGGTCAGTCCTGGAGGCAAGTCAGACCCAGTCCTCACCCTGGGAGACTGAGACCAGAGTCACTGTCCCCTGGGAGAGACAGACATGGGCATCACTGCAAACTGATTGATGGGGTGTCCGCGAGGCAATGTGGGGACGCAGGGGATGTGAGGGAAGGAGCAGTAAGCAAGGAATAGTAATAGCAGAGTTATCAGAAGTGGAGCCCCTGCCCAAAGTGCATCCCCTGTAATCCCAGCAACCGTCCCACAAGCTATGCACACGCATTGTCCCCATTTTACAGATAAAGTTGAGAAAACTAAGCAGCTGGTTCAGGGCCTTATATGTCTCATGATGCCCAAACTCTTGCTCTTAAGGCCCACTTTTTAGATGCAGTGTTCTGGAACTGAGGCCTGATGGATGGCTAGGTTTCCAAGTGACAAGGAGGGAGGGGTGACACGGGACGGAGGAATCAACGTGTATCAAGGCCCGGAATACCATCCATCCATCAGCAGGGCTTGAGAGCTTGGTCTGTAGTCTCTCACCCGGGGCCTCCTACCCCACCTCCCACCCTGTCCCCAGGCCCCTCATTTCACAAGGCCCCACCTACCTACCCCACCCTTTGCTGGTGATTTGTCAGATGAATGAGCCAGGGGTGGAGGGGTGGGGGTACAGCCTGTCCCCTCTCCCCTGCTCCCAGGGCTTCACAGCTCAGTCCTGGCCCATCCCCTCTTCCCCACAGCACTGTCTTCTCATCCCAGGAGTGATCCCGCAAAAAGTGAGTCAGCTCCCCAGAGGCAGGGGTTGGCCTGAACCACTCAGCACGTGAGCAGCTGAGCTAAGGCTCAAACCCACAGGGCCTGGGGTCTCAGACCCTGGCAGAGCCCTCTGAGGTCTGGACAAACCAGGTCGCTCTCCATACTCCTCCATCCCTGGGCCCCTACTTTGCGGTCACCCTGGTAGTGAACCAGGGGACAAGGAGGACTGAGCACCAGAACCCATAAGGACAGCTTATAACTCAGGGTGCAGTCATGTGCTGGTGTCGGCCCGTGAGAGCCAATTGCTAAACCTTCTGGAATTTTCCAAGCCTGTTATGTCACCTTGGAAGCTTGAAATTGGCCCCAGTGAGAGTTTTACAGTGTGAACATTGGCAATCCACTCCTCTGTGGCCACCCCGTCCCTGTCAGAGCTGGTTGTTAAGCACTTTACCAGCACACCACTGCCCAGCAGTCCTGCCTCCTGACTCCCCTGGAAGTTTCTGGGTCCTCCCAAGCACCCAGCCCAGTCCTGGGCTCTTGGGGGAGTTGCTTTTGTGCTAAATCCAGTGGCATCTCCTGCTTGCCACAGGGCTCTTCAGTCCCAGCATCAGCTGGTCTTTCCTGCCGCATCTTGGACGGCTCCCTTCCTGCCCCTGTGCTCCAGTGGGAGAAAAAAAGGCGATTCTTCCTGAACAGGCCTTTGCTCCTGCCATTCCCCACTCCTGGAATACCCATCCCTCATCTCTGCCTCTTGAAATTTTCCCTGCTCTGTCAGATTTATTTATAATTGGTGGTCAGTAAATATTCCTTGACTAAATGGAAAGGGGTGAATTGAAGCCTCTACACCCAGGACTGAACTGGGGTCTTGGCAGAGCCTGGGGCTCTGGGAAACCCTGAATCCATTCCCCTGCCTCAGGACGGAAACACACCAAAATCCTCCTGCCAATCCCAGCCTTGTGGTCTCCAGGGAGATGGGGTGTTAATGGAGGACGGACTGATAGCTGCCCTCAGAGGCGGCAAAAGCAAGAATCGACTGAAACCACCCAGGTCACCTGGAAACGAATCCCTTCATTCCATGTTCAGCCTTTTGGACTCCTCTTCATCCTTCAAAGCCCAACTCACATGCTACCTCTGCCAAGAGGTCTTGCCCAGATCATAGCCCTCCATTACCCCCTCCCCCCCCTGCTGTTATGATTGCACCCTTGGCACTGGGCAGTGCTTCTCTGTCTGTGTGTCCATCATCCACTAGATCACAGCCAGCTGAAGCAGGATAGGCCTCAGGTGGTTAGAATCTGCCTGCAATGCAGGAGATGCAGGTCTGATCCCTGGGTTGGGAAGATCCCTTAGAGAAGGGAATGGCTACCCACTCCAGTATTCTTGCCTGGGAAATCCCATGGGCAGAGGAGCCTGGTGGACTGCAGTCCATGGGGTCACAAAGAGTTGAACACGACTGAACGACCACCACTTTCAGACCTTATTTAAGGCTGAGTCCTCAGCCCGGTGCTCCACAGACTTAGGGACTGCTTGGGAGTTTTTTGGCCACACTGAGCAGCACGCAGGATCTTCCCACCAAGGATCAAACCCGTGCTCCCGGCAATGGAAGCGTGAAGGCCTAACCACTGGACCACCAGGGAAGTCTAGGAACTGCACGCTGGATTGGCTGCATCACTATTTTGGGCAAGTCACTTCCTCTCCCCGAGGCCTCTTCTCCCCCGCCCCTGGAATGAACTAGACTTGAACGAGGTTAATCGCCAAGAACCCACCTCTCACATTCTAGGGCTCTGTGACTATACGCCCCTCCCCATGAGTCTCTCCCCTTCTAGTCTCCTTCTCTAACTCCTTAGTGGGTGACACCCCTTCCTCAGCCACCTTCACCTCTCCCCTAGACACCCCTCAGCAGATGCACTGCCCGGCCTGAGACCCCTGGACTCCATTTTTCTGGGTGCCCTTTCCCTTAGACTAGAGGCTCTTCAGAAAGAGTGGTGGTCTCGTGCATCCGCAGGCCAGACATGCAGCACCCATAAGCACCTGTCAATGGACCGTGAGGGAGCAGCCGGGACTTGCAGGGCCCTTTGGCAAGTCTCAACATCCCTGTTCAGACTCGCCCAGAGCAGCCGGCCCCTCGCAGCCTAGCTCCCCCTTGAGCCCCCGGGGCTAACAGCCACATCCCAATCTCTGCCTGTTTCGCTCCAACTTTCATAGCGTGTGTGTGTACAGTAGTGTGTGTGTGTGTGTGTGTGTGTGTGTGTGTGTGTGTGTGTAGGGGAGTAGATGGCAGCCCTTCCCTCCCCATCACACGCAGAGGACTCGGGTGGCTGTGAAGCTACTGTCCCCTCTCACTCTCTGCCCTGTCCTCACCTCCTGAGCACACCCAGAGGCAGATGCAAGAGCACACGTGCATGCACACACACGTCCGCTCAGGGGAGTTGTGAAGCTGTGGATCTGTCTCCCTGTGCCGGCGTTTGGAGAGGTGTCACGCATGCCATTGGGCATGTTGACCAAGAGGGGACCTGATGGGATTGTTAGAAGGGGCTCTGAATCCCCTGTTGGTCCTGAAATCCAAGGACCAAAGGCTGGCCCTGCCCCAAGGCAGCCTCGTGCAGCCACCGCTCCCCCATCCCACCCATCCGGGTCCTGACTCTTGGTCTAAGTCGCCAAGCCCCTCGCAGCTCTCGTGAGGCGACCCCCTGCAGCAGGACTTGGGGTCTCACCATCTCTCGCAGGTGCCTGGAGACTCAGGGCCCAGGGATGGAGCCCACAGAGCAAGCCGGCGGACGTGGAGAGAGAAGGCAGTGTGGGCCAGTCCAGCCCAGGAGGCTCCAGGGAGCAGTGTCTCTAGGGTGATGCAGACATGATGGTTTGCAGCCCAGACTCTAATGTCTCCTCTCCCAGGAGCTGCATAATCTTTAGCTAAATCCTAAACCTCTCCGGATCTCAGTTTCCCCATCTGTGAACAGTGCTAGGCCACAGCTCCTGCCTTATTAAGATGTCACGGCTGAATGAGTTCACAGACGTGTCCACATCGGGTGTCTGGTGAGCAGTAAGTATTCAGGAAATATTAGTGCTGCTACTAGAAGTCGGGATGGTGGGGGGAGGGCAGGGCAGCCCTCCTTGCTCCTTTCCTGAGCACAGCCCCTGTGCTGGGTGCTGCGAAGACACCCACGGTCCTGCCCACTGTGACTTCCTGAAGGTGGGGGAGGGTGCAGACAGGGAGAGAGCAGCTCCAGGCCTCCGTGTTACACACGGGCATCTGGCTCTGCGTGTGCCGGGGAGACAGGCCGGGTCAGTTGTGCCAGCCCTGATGGCAGAGGGTCGGGGGGCCAGGAGGAGAGGTGGGGCCTCAGAAGAGAGTGAGAGGAGGGCGTTCCAGGTGGAGGAGTGGCCTGAACAAAGGTGGTCCTGAAATCCAAGGGCCAAAGGCCTTGGTGATGAGGAACAGTGGTCCAGAGTTGGGAGGGCCATGCTGCAGAACCCACCAGCTCCAGGACCATCACCACCAGCACGGGATGGGGGCTGCTCTCCATCCTCTGTGCCCCCTCATGCACCAGGTCCCAGCCTCACGCAGGACAACGTGCCTGCTTTTCAAGCCTCTGCGCCTTTGTTCGTGAAGCCCCCGCCTATCAGTGTCACCTCCTCCACGCGGCACCTGCCCCCCGCCCATCGGCATCATCTCCTCCAAACAACGTGTAAACTTAACCTGCTTCCCTGTAGTCACTGGGGTCTCTCTATCCCTCCCGGACAGGAACACCCGAGACCTGCCTGTGGCGGGGATTCGGTAGCAATTAGTTGAATGAATGAATGAATGAACAAATGAATGAGTGAACTAAGGCGGTGACTGCCACATCCCTCTACACACTGGCGATTCACCGGATGAGGGACCCCATCACGCACCCTGTGACCACAGGACCCAAGCTACAGGAACTCTGACACACACCGCACCAGGCCCTCACCACCCCCGCGAGCCACGTGGAAAGCTGCTCTCTCTCCTCCGTGCCCCCTCCTCATCCATCCTCCCACCCACGCACACTTTCCCTCTTGCCTGGGGCAGCTGGTGGGAGGGTGGGGGCTGGGGCGGGGCAGGGCCAGAGGGGCCTCGGTGGCGGTGGCGGCAGTGGGGGCAGGGGACTGGGGGAGGCTGGGAAAGTCCAGGCTCTCTCCTGGGGGGTGGTGGGCGGCGTGGCGAGGCGCTCGAAGGGATGAGGGAGGAGGGTCTCGGCCCGGTACAGCTGCGGTCCCCTCCCTAGCAGCCTGCACGGGTGCAGAAAGGCCTCTTTGTTCTCCGCCTTTAAAGGGTAAGAGAAACACTTATGCATGGCAAATTAGCCCAAAAATGTATTTCTCTAAAACACCCAATTGTCTCACCAGGCCTGCAGCTGCAGGGAAGTTCCAGGGAGCCGGGGAGGGGGTGTCTTTGGGGTGACCCTGAGGGACAGGGAGAGGTGGTGGGGAGAGGGGCCATCGCTCCTTCCCGCCTCTGCTCTCAGAATCTCACAGTCGCAGAAGGACACAGCTGGGGAGGGCCTGAGGGTCAGGGAACCCTCCCCCCTTCAGTGGTACAGAGACGGACACTGAGGCCCAGGGAGGTGGCTGGTGGCAGAGAAAGGGCTGATCCAGGACCCTGGACTCTCACATCTGTACCCACTGCTTGTCTGTGCTGGAAGAGAAGGGGCTTCAGGAATGGGACCCCAGGTCCCCAAGATCAACCAAGCCAGCTGCCCTAGGAATGAAAGAGAGAGAAAGAAACTGGTGGCTCTGCTAGTAAGCTGCCCACTTGGGGCTTCAGTGCCCAGGAGGATGGCCAAGGGCACCCACCGAGCCCACCTGTTCCCCATCCTGGTGCATCTGAAGGCAGCATGTGTGGGGCGACGGGAGATTCAGACAGTGGCACCAGTCGGGAGTCCTCCAGCAAAGCCTTCCCAGGAGCAGGCAGGAGACCTCGCTTCATTTGAACCAAATGCGCATTCAGAGAAGGTTTGGGATCCCGCATTGATATCCCACTCAAGGCACATTCTCCAGGAGTCGGCTCTGTGTGGACCCTGGGAGCATCTGGGCTCCCAAAGGTGAATCAGAGACAGCTCTGTCCCCAAGAAGCTCCTGGCCCCCCGGGGGAGACAGATGAGTAAACAACTAGCATGAAAGAGTCCCGTGGGGAGTGAGGTGCAAACAGAACCCTGTGAACACAGAGGACTGGGATCTTCAGGGCAGTCTCTTTTAAAAAATGGCCCAAGGGCTGGGCCCTGAGAGGCGAGTTTGAGCGTGAGATGGGTGAACATTCCAGGCAGCAGAGACAGCCCAAGGGCACAACAGAACTCCCAACACCACCGCTTGACCTCGGAGTCATTGATTTAAGAGAATTTATTGAGGACTTCCCTGGTGCTCTAGTGGCTAAGAATCCACCTGCCAGTGCAGGGGACATGGGTTCGATCCCTGGTCCAGGAAGATCCCACATGAGCCCACGCATCTTGGAGCCCGTGCTCCTCAACAAGAGAAGCCGCCGTAATGAGAAACTGCACACCACAGAGTAGCCCCAGCCTGCCGCAACTGGAGGAAGCCCAGCAGCAACGAAGGTCCTGCACAGCCAATAAACAATTTTAAAAAAAGAGAGAGAGAATTTATTGAGCATCTCCAGAGTTCTAGCCCACGTAAGCGGCATAGAGGAGAGAACATGATTCTGACCCTGGGTTTGGGGATCTTACCAACTAGACAAAGTGAGTTTATGACAGAAGAAAAACCCTGAGCTGGCCATGAAAAGCGCATGAGGGTGCAGAGTTAGGGTTCAGCAGCTCCCGTGAGACTGCCAGCTCCCCAGCTGTTTGTGCATCTGTGGGATGCAGGGATGGTAACCACCCAGGACGACCGCCATGAGGACGTGGGGGAAGAGCTGAACCCAGTGACTGACACCCCAGAGTTTCTCAGAAAACGTTAGATCTGCTGCCCCACTCCACGCCACCCCCGAGGAGTCTGGAAATGAGAAAGATGGGAGCAAGTTGGGGAGGGGAGATTGTGTGTGTGAGAGTGTCGTGCTCACATGCGTGCTCATGTATGAATGAGTGCGTTGGTGTGCAAGTGTGCGAGTGTGTGTGTGACTGTGCACGTGTGCATGTAGGAGTGAGGGTGTTGTGAGTGTGCATGCACGTGAGAGGGTGAGCTGTGCGTGTGGGGGGGTGCTGTGGTTGTATGCAAGTGCACACATGAGTGAGAGCAGGAACAGGAGCGTGTGTGTGTGTGTGTGTGTGTGTGTGTGTGTGTGTGTACAGACACAGGATCATATCTAGGATGCTTCTTGGGGAAGGGGATGGAGCTAAGACTGAAAGGTCAGACGCCGGAAGTGGCCAAGCAGCTGGAAAACATTCTCTCATTGCGGCTTGAGGAACCAGAAAGGAGACCAGGCCCCTTGGATGAGCAAGAGGCCATGAGGCACCAAGAAGGGAGAGAGCAGCTCTGGGCTGAGGCCTCTTCTCCACCAGGCCTCCCTGGTTCAAGAAGGCACCAGCAATCCTGGGTGGAGCCGTCTTACCTAGACCCCCCACCATGCTTATGCAAGACTCTCCCTGGCTTCCTCTTCCCTCCAGTAGAAACCCAGGCTCTTCGGAGAGTCGACCACACCCTCCATGGTCTGGTCCCCACCCTGCTCTTCCCACTTTTCAGCCAGGTCAATTCACCTTTCCTGTGCCTCCAGCCACCCTCCCGCCACACTCTGAGCTCTGCCCTCCCCTGGCGATCTGACTGGAGAATCCTAGTCACTCAGCAGCCAAGAGCTGGTCCTCCCCCGAGTCATCCTTCTCCCTGCCTTCCTGCATCCCTATAACTCTGTCCTGTGCTCCCACATACATCTGAGACCATCCTCATGGCATGCCGTAGTTTACAAAACTGTGGGCCCTGGACTCAGAACCATGGAAAACTCATCCAAGAGTCCTCTCTGTAAAAGGCACCGGGAATTGAAAACAGGGATTCAAATAGGTATATGTACCCCTGTGTCCATAGCAGCATTTTTCACTATAGTCAAAAGATGGGAACAACCGAAGTGTCCATTGACAGATGAATGGATAAACAAATGTGGTCTATACATACAGTGGAGTATCATTCAGTCTTAAAAACGAAGGAAATTCTCAAATACTACAACATGGTGAACCTTGAGGATGGGGGGCTAAGTGAAAATGGAAAGCAGTGTTAGAGTCCACTCATATAAGATACATAGAGTAGTTAAACTCATAGAGATAGAAAATGGAACAGCTGTTATCAGGGGCTGAGGGGTGAGTGGAGAATGGGAAGTTATTTTCTAATGGGCAGAGTTTCTGTCTGGAAGATGAAAAAGTTCTGGAGGTGGGTGGTGGTGGTAACTGTACGACAATATAAACATATACAAACAATAGAAACGTCCTTCATGTACTTAAAGTGTACTTAAATATACTTAAAAATGATTAGTATGGTAAATTTTATGCCGTGTATAGTTTACCACGGAGGGGGAAAAGCACCAGGCAAAGAGTTTTTCAAGGAAGTTCTTTTTAGATTTTAAGTAATAGTTTTCTTAAAGGGAACACCCCTACGCTGTTGGTGGAAATGTAAATCGCTGCAGCCACTATGAAGAAGAGTATGGAGGTTTCTTTAAAAAGCAGAAAAAAAAAATGTAAAAATAGAATACTGCAATCTGACTCCCGGGTTTATATCTGGAGAAAACCATAAGTTAAAAAGATACATGCACCCCGATGTTCATTGCAGCACTATTTACAGTAGCCAAGACATGGAATCAACCTAGATGTCCCTCGACAGATGAATGGGTAAAGAAGATGTGGTGTGTGTAGACAATGGAACATTACTCAGCCATAAAAAAGAAGGAAATATTGCCATTTTTAGCAACATGAATGGACCCAGAGATTATCATCATTACTAAGATTTCATCATTACTAGATGAAATAAGTCAGACAGAGAAAGACAAATATCATATGATACCACTCATATGTGGACTCTAAAAAAAAGATACAAATAAACTTGTTTACAGAATAGGAATAGGCTCACAGACATAGAAAACAAACTTACGGTTACCAAAGGGAAAGGTGGGAAGGAGGGGTAAAAGAGGAATTAGGGAGCAACAGATACACACTCCTATATGCCAAATAGGTAAATAACAAGGACCTACTGTGCAGTACAGGGAGCTATACACAATATTTTGTAATAACATATATGGGAAAAGAATCTGAAAAATAATACGTATATATGCATATATGTATCTGAATCACTTTGCTGACCTAAAACTAATACAACATTGTAAATCAACTATACTTCAATAAAAAAATAAATATATTTTTTTTAAATAGAAGGAAACAGTTTTCTTTTTGTAATCTGATAGGAATAATAGAAAAAGATGAACGGACATCACCCACTCCCTCCAGGCAGACGTGTCTCCTTGGCGTCTCCGGCCCAGCACAGGGCATAGGTGGCTCCGAGGCACAGCGAAGCGTGTTGGTGACCAATGGCTTCTCTGGCTACGTTCCCTCGACCCTCTGGGGGGACCACTCTGGATGCATCCTTCCCTCCCCACACCCCTCATTTCAGCCCAGGAATCTTCCGAGAGGGGTAGGGCACCCCTGGGAAACACAAAATAACCCAGTGGTGTGCAGAAAGGTTAGCATTTCTTTCCATTTATATGTTTACTCTTATTCTTTGGAAACTCCTGCTTTGTGTATATTTCTATAGTAGTTGTTGTATAGTCGGTAAGTTCTCTCCGACTCTTTGGAACCCCGTGGACTATAACCTGCCAGATTCCTCTGCCCGTGGGATCTTCCAGACAAAAATACTGGAGGGGGATGCCGTTTTCTTCTTCAGGGGACCTTCCTGACCCAGGGATTGAACCCAGGTCTCCTGCATTGGCAGGCGGATTCTTTACCACTCAGCCACCACGGAAGCCTTTCTATAGTAGTACACGTGTGTAATTTGTAAATAAACAAACAAATGCCTTTAGATCTGACTCAGGAACTGAACACATTCTGAGAAATTCTTTGTGATGTCTTTCACACCCCAAACTCAGGAACCAATATATTTCAATGTATTTCAAATATATATTTGATATATTTGAATATATTCAAGTATATTTGAACCAATATATTTCAGACCAGTGTATTTCTACAATGTCCTCAGTAATCAAACTTGGCCTCTGATTTTTACCATTCAACTCAGGAGCCAAACAGATTCTGATAGTGAGGAATATTTGTACAAATTTGGGACATTGTGCCCCCACATTCTTACTGAAAAGGATACACAATCAAAAGCATCAGGAACATCCCTGGAGGCCCAGTGGCTAAGACTCCACACCCTCAAAGCAGGGGGCTCAGATTTCCACCCCTGGTCAGGGAACTAGATCCTACGTGCTACAACTGGGGGTTCAAATGCCGTAACTAAAAAAGATCCCACGGGCCACGGCTAAGACCTGGAGCAGCCAAACAAATAAATAATATTTTTAAAATATTTATTTATTTATTTTTAAATCAGAGAGAGAGCTGGTTATTTAAAAAAAATCAGAGAGAGCTGCTTGGACCATTGGAGGGGTGAAGTCTTATGGCCCCATTTAAAGGATGGAAGAGGTGAGACTATAATTTTCCCAGGAGACATCGAGCCCAGGAGACAGATGCCATGATGCCCTTTTATAGATAATCAGACTGAGGCTCAGAAAGGCACATTCTTCAAGATTACAAGGCTAGAAAACGTCAGAGTCGAGACTTAACCCACCTGGATCTAGTCCTCAGACTATACTATTCCGGTTGCAGAGTCACAACTGAGCAACTGAACAACATACTGTTCCAGAGCGCCTCCCAGAGAACCAGGAGAGGAGCTTGGCAAATGCAGCCCCGAAGCCAAGTTCCCTCTTTATCAGCAAGTTCTGGGCCACTCCCCCGCAACACACACCCACTGCCTGGCCCATGCCTCCTTATCCGCACACCTGAACAGGTTCAAGGCTGCCTTTCCCCAGGTGGGTCCTCCCCTAGCCTGGCCTTCCCGTTGCTGGCTGTAGTCCCCCGAGGTGGCAGTGGGCTGCCTGAGGACCCTCCACTGTGCCCTGGATGCTTGGCCGGGGGCCTGGCATGTCTGGTACATGATGGGGCTCAGTGAATAGTTGAGTGAAGGGGCAGGAGTGACGCACGCAGGCAGCCTTCTTACTCAGCCACACGTGCGGGTGTGGGACTTGGGTCCCTTCGGACAACGACACTCTGCAGTGACCCTGACCCAGAGGAAGGTCAATGTGCAGCTGACCTTCGGACCAGAAAGAAACCCCAGAGGAATGGGGGGAAGTAGAGGGAAAGAGCAGCTAAGAAAAGGAGAAAACGAGAATACGAGGGGGTAGAGACGTCCAGGGGCCACCTTCCGCTTGTTCTGCCCATGGACGTTGACAGTGAAACAGAACCAAGAAAACAGGAGGGCAGGGGGAGGGGCAAGCAGAAAACCTTCAAAACCACCCAACCTTCTCAAAAGGCACTGAAGGGACTTCCCTGATGGTCCAGTGGCTGAGACTCTGCACTCCCAATGAAGGGGGCCTGGGTTTGATCCCTGGTCAGCTAACTAGATCCCACACGCCACAACCTGACACAGTCAAATAAATAAATAATTTAAAAGAAAAGACCCTGACGGTAGTGGGCCACATCCATATAACACAGGAAGGCCATCCTGGTTCCTGACAATGGCCTGAGCTCAGCAGGTGCTCCCACTCTGTGCCCACCCCTGTCCTCTCATAGCAGCCCCTCTGCCTGCCTTGGACTGGTCTATTTCACTCAGCAGGTTCCTGTAAATGGAGCCAGTTTTAGGCTATTCCTGGGTGACCTGGGAGCTCTGTGGTCCACAGGGTGATAACCATGACCTAAGAGTCTCACTCCTCCACCATCTCCTGAGGATGTTCTTGGCAAGGTCATGACTGTGTCTGAGAGGGCTGCGCCCAGAGTATCTCCTGCTACCAGGCGGTGGTGGGTCACGGGCTCTCAGCTGATGGGTTGTCAAGGGCTCAGATGCCAGTCATGAGGGATGGCCAGGGCCCTCGGGGCATGCAGAAGTTGGGAGCTGAAAAAAGGGCACCAGCAACTTGGGGACAGGGAGGGTGGAGAGGATGGAGGACAGTGTCAACCTACTCTTCATGGACGCCACCCACAGCCATATGTGTGTGCTAAGGACTGATGCTGAAGCTGAAACTCCAATACTTTGGCCACCTGATGCGAAGAACTGACTCATTGGGAAAGACCCTGATCCTGGGGAAGATTGAAGGTGAGAGGAGAAGGGGACAACAGAGGATGAGATGGTTGGATGGCATCACCGACTCAATGGACATGAGTTTGAGTAAACTCTGGAAGTTGGTGAAGGACAGGGAGGCCTGGCATGCTGCAGTCTATGGGGTCGCAAAGAGTCGGACACAACTGAGTGACTGAACTGAACTGAAGTCACTTCAGTCATGTCTAGCTTTTTGCGACCCCATGGACTGTAGCCCATCAGGCTCCTCTGTCCATGAGGATGCTCCAGGCCAGAATATAATATTGGAGTGGGTTGCTATGCCTGCCTCCAAGGGATCTTCCTGACCCAGGGATTGAACCTGAGTCTCTTACATCTCCTGCATTGGCAGACAGGTTCTTTACCACTAGCACCACTTGGGAAGCCCCCACAGCCATACTTGTGCACCCAAACACACGTGTGTTGTCACCATCCCACTTTCAGACACAGGTACATCCACACACTCAGGCTTACAGGCACAAGTGTTTCCTCATCAAAGCCTTCCCAGCCCACACACAGACACACAAGCCTACGCACACATTCACGATTCATCAAGCAAGCAAGAAGGGCCGGATGCCCCTGAAATCATTCTTTCTCTCCTGTTCCACCCTCTTTCATTTCCACCCTACCCTGGCCATTCTTCTCCACGTCAGCCAGGTGTCCCAACCACTATATCACCCCCAAGAATCTGTTGGAAATCCTGAGGGTGGTAGCCTGGTTCTCACACCCCTGGTGAGTCAGGACTTCACCTGCCCAGGCCATCTTGACCCTGACCCTGTATCTGACCCCCAGCCTCCTCTGCTCACATGCACCACACCCTGGGCTGCATGGAGAGATGTGTCTCCCTGCTGGGCTCTCGTGGCACACCCTGGTGCCTCCAGCTCTGGTGATGGCTCCTGGAGATTGGAATTTGCCATGAAAACCTTGGTGAGCCTAGCCATTAGGGAGTAAGATGCAAAAAATGTGTGTACAGGTGACTTCCCTGGTGGACTCGTGGTTAAGACTTCACCTTTCTACTGCAGGGAGTGTGGTTAGATCCCTGGTCAGAGAACTAAGATCCCATAAACTGTGCTGTGCAGCCCCCAAAAAATTAAATTTAAAAAAATGCATATTCCGGAGTTCAGACCCGAAGAATGTCACCCAGTAGTCAAAACACAGCCTCCAACCAAGTCCTGACCCATATCACAGCTGAGCCTTGACCTCAAACCAGCCACAGATGGAGACTTGACTCCAGTTAGAGACTGTCCATCAAACCTGGCTGATACCCTGAACCTTGACCCTGGTCGTCTGTGCCTATGGCCTGACCCTGACCCTGACCACAACCTCAGGCCAGACCCTAAACCAAAAATGAATGCTAAAAAGCCTTGATCTTGGCCACAGTCTGGATCCTGATCCTGACACCCAACACGAACACTTTCCTAGTTCACAGCCTGAGCCCTGATGGCAGACTGAGCCATGACTCTAACTCTAAAATCAACTATTTCACTGTCTATAAACTGAGCACTGTTCCAAAGCACAATGACCCTGATCTTGACCCCAGTGAACCCTTATCTTGGCCCAAGGTTGAGTCCTGATCTTGACCCCAGACAGAGCCCTTAACCTCTCCCAAAATGAACTCTTACCCCAGTGACAGCCTGAGCCTTGACCCTGGCCCCAGACTGAGTGCTAACCCTGACTGTAGCCTAGCCCTGATCCTGACTGAAGCCCGAGGCCTCGTCCTGAGCCAGTCCTCTCAGAAAACTCTGCCTCTGTTCACAGAAGGACTGGCCCCACCTTCCTTTCCCAAGTTCAGGAAACCTTAGCTGAAGCCTAGGAAGACTTGCAGAACTTTCCACAAGAGCCACAGGACAGCCTTTGCCACGTGGCAGGAGGTGGGGTCTATCCTCATTTCACAGGTGAGGAAACCGATTCGCACGGAGGCTTAACTTGTTCCGCGTGGTTCCAATGAATAGAACAGGAAGTGAAAGGCAGACACTATAGGGAGACATTTCAGAAAGCATTTCCCAAACTTCTGGGCTGGGCAAGGACAGAATGAGCCGCGTGCAGAGGCCTGAGTGCCATGTCACTGGAGGCGTGCCAACAGAGGCGGGGGACTTGTCAGCTGGCGAGAGGCCTACAGGAAGTGGAGGGCCCCCCAGCCCCGAGACGTCAAGGAAGCTTCACGCCTCACTCAACAGCTTCCTCCCAACCCTGATGGCCACACCTGGAAGACCTCTAGGCCACCATCTCAGGAGGGAGAGACCCAGCCCCACCAGGTGGGACCAGAGCTCCACCCTTCCCTGCTCAACTCCTCTGACCAGCCCTTTAAGCTGTCTGGACCAGGCATAGATGGGAGACAAGGCCCACCTCGCCAAGCTGGCCATCGGGCAGTGTCACTCCGTCCCAGACAGGCTCTCTGTCCCAGTGTGAGTCCCCGCTCTGCCCCAGGCTCAGAAATACACATCCAGGACTGGCAGGACATTTGCCACCGTTTTCAAAATGCCCGAGCGGCCTCGCCCTCCCCTCATCCTTGTTTTGTTGACTCGGGACACAAAGACCAGAGAGGCTGAGCGGCCTGCCTAGGGTGGCACAGCCAGGCAGGGGCACGTCAGGATGTGGACCCCAGACCCTGGCACCTGCCCCACTCACACGGCCCCACAGCTGCCCCAGTGGGGTTGGAGGATGGTGGGGGGACCTGGTGCCAGGCGGCAGAGGCTGGGATGGGGGGCTGGACGGCCCCTTGTGCCGCCACCCCCCCAGGCATCCCGGCCTGGCTCCATCCACCGGCCGCCCAGCTGCCCGCACATCCGCCCAAGCCCAGACATCAATCCACACCAGGGCCCTCGCTCCCTCTTTCTTTGCTGCCCTCCTCTTCCCTCCCCAACTCACGTCTTTTTTTTTTTTTCCCCTCCTCTCTCTCTTCCAACATGTCATTACAGTAGAAACAAAAAGTGTCGGGACAATGCGGGCATTGACGAAGGCCCCCTCGCAGCCCCCTCCCCCCACGGTGCGTGCCAGCACTCTTTCCACCCGCCCAGGGCTGGAACCACTGCCAAAGGAGCCCTGCTAATAAACAAGAGGAACCAGATAAACCAGGAACACAATAGAGGGATTTGTTGCACTTAGAATGGTGGGAACAATGTCAACGTCGCGCGCAGCTGCTTCTAAGCCCCCACCCCACCAAGTCCTGCCAAGCAGCCCCCTTGTCCCCCATCCCCTCTGATTTATGAAAGGTCAGAGGGCATCATGGCTAAAGGGCCCCTTCCTCGCATCCCTCATTAACCCTTCGGACACAATGATCCCTTCTCTGGGAGGTGGTGAGTGGGGGGCGTGTGTCATGCACAACACTTCCTGGAGCTGCCTGGCCATGGTGCAGGGGGAGGAGGAGCAGGCTCCAAGATGCCTTCAGGCCACGGGCTTCATCTGGAGTCACAGCCTCACTGATGGAGGCCTTCTTCTTAGTGACCCCCAGAGGTGTGACCAGAGCCACAACTGGATCTGATGGCGACGCAGGCTGCTTTCTGAGCCGTGCTTTCAGGGCAAAAGATTTGTTCTCCAACGTCCTAGTGGGTGCTGAGTCCCTCCCTAGATGTTGGGGTGTGAGAATAAGCCAGACATAGTTCCTAATTTGGGAAAGCACAGGTTGATGGGTGTGGGGGAGCCCAGGGAAGTGGGGGAGCCCAGGGAAGGAAAATCTGGGGAGAGTTCTGGCAGGAGGTAATGTTTGAGCTGAGGAGGCAGCACCAGCAAGACAGTCCCCAAAAGTTGTCAGGAATTACATATCCTGCTCCACCACTTGACCACAACGTCTTCATCAGCAACTTGGAGACAAGAAAAATATCCACCTCAAAGGATACTTGGAAAGATGAACTGCTAAAAATAAGATGCTTAGAAAAGAGCCTGGCATGTAGTTAAATTTCAATAGGTGTGACCATTATTATTACAGTTGATGGTGGTGATGGTATGGTGCTCACAGCCACCCTGAGCTTCATAACATGGTCGTATAGATGGGCAGATGAGGCTGGAACTCCCCTTGGATCATAGCTAGTGCTTACAGACCCAGGATTCCAACCCAAGTTTCCATACTCCAAACCCAGGAATCCTGCTTACTCAACTGGTTTGGGATGGACACTCAAATTAGGAATCTGGGGTTATGGGACAAAAAAGTGCTTAATGACCTTTTTGGGAGTTAATCTCAAAATGAACTTCAGCCTGTCTTCCCTCAATAAAAAAAAAAAAAAATCGCATGGAATCCTCTTAGTCCCTTCACATTTAAGCCCAAACTGGAAGAAGGAAAATGCATAAGAAAGTCTCCTATTCAACCACCTCTCACCTCTGCTAAGCAGGGGTCTCTTGATAACACTCTGATCATTCCTGCCCCCCACAAACCATCCCCACCATCCCCGCTGGGGCCCCAGGCTCCTTATGTGGGCATTGACTATTCCTCCAGCAGAAGAAAGCCATGTTAATAATAATCACTAAACACCAATCCTTTAGGAAATAAGATTAGCTCTACCTTCAAAACATATTCAGAATGCCCAGTCTCACTTCTATTCTACATTGTACTGGAAGAGCTAGCCAGTGCAATAGAGCAAGAAAATGAAATAAAAAGCATATAGGTTGGAAGAAGCAACACTATCTTTATTCATAGGCAACAGAATCATCTCTATAGAAAATCCTAAATAATCTACAGAAAAAGCCTACTATAAAAAGTTAGTGAGTTTAGCAAGGTTGCAAAATACATCAATATACAAAACAAACCAACTATATTTTTATATACTCGTAAAACAGTAGAAGTTTTAAGATTTTCCATGTCATTTAAAATAAAAGTATAAAATGTGAAATAGGGATAAATTCATATATAAATTCATGATATAATAACGCTTAAGAAGTAGAGAAGACCTGACCTAGGGAACTTCATACAATGGTGTTTTTACTAGACACTGTAAAGCAAGAGACAAAAGCAACTGTTTACAAATACTATATATTAGTTGGTGAATTTATTTTTTACAAGGCATGGGTTAGCAATTCTAAGACTGTTTTATATGTTCACTGTTTGAACAAATAGGTAAATATGCTATAGATAATAAGAGCTCTATTTCTGTGTGTTAGAGAAACAAATTACAAATAAGTAATAGGAAAAGCCTAGAATAAGCCCTGTTGTGCTCGAAAGTGAAAGTGAAAGTCGCTCAGTCGTGTCCGATTCTTTGCAACCCCATAGACTATACAGTCCCTGGAATTCTCCAGGCCAGAATACTGGAGTGGGTAGCCTTTCCCTTCTCCAGAGGAAGAAGGGATCTCCAACCCAGGGATCGACCCCAGGTCTCCTGTCCAGGTTGTGCTGGAAGTAGAGCTTAATTTCCATCTCCTCAGCTGTCAGCCAGACTTGGTGACTCACTTCTAACAGATAGAGTAAGGAAATGGAAAACAGTATCCCTATAATGGAAGAGCCTGGCAAACACAACCTTAACCAAGGAGTCAAAGTTGACATTACCATTAACAAGCCATATCAATATCATGTTATTCCTAATGCAAGGGGCTTTCCAGATGGCGCTAGTGGGAAAGAAACTACCTGCCAGTGCAAGAGATATGAGACAAGGCTTTGATCACTGGCTCAGGAAGATCTTCTGGAGAAGGACATGGAAACCCACTCCAGTGTTCTTGCCTGGAGAATTCCATGGACAGAGGAGTCTGGGGGGCTACAGTCCGTAGGGTCGCAAAGAGTCACACACAACAGAAATGACTTAGCATGCACATACGCCTAATATGATGTGATGAGAAGGGGACCTCCCCATGTAGTGTTTTTCTCCAAAATTCATACTTTCAGATTAATAACGAGAAAATATCAGAAATAGCCAAATTGAGGGACATTCTACAGAATGTCTGACCAGTATTCTTCAAAAATGTTGAGGTCATGAAAGATTCCTGAGAAACTGTCACAGATGGGACAAGACTAAGGAGACACGACAATTAAATGCAATGTGGGATCCTGACTTGGATCTTGGAAAAAAAAACAGGCATTAGAGGAAACTGGATGAAGGATATACAGGGGCTCTTTGTACTGTCTTTACAACTGTTCTGTAAGTTTAAAATTATTTCAAACTAAAAAGTTTTTTAATCATATCATTTAATATAGCATAAAATACAAAATGCTTAGGGATAAATTGGACAAAATGTGAAATCTATAAAACATTGTTGAGAGACATTAGAGAAGACATAAATGGAGAAATATAACACATTAATGGATTAAAAGTCTCAATATTATTATAACATCAGTTCCCCCCCAAAATTGCTCTATAGATTTATTTAAATCCTAACAAAAATCCCAACAAGCTATTTTGGAGAAATTAACAAGATGATTCTAAAATTTATATGGAAATTCAAAAAGAACAAAGTCAGAAGAATTTTACAGCCTAATCTCAAGACTTATTATAAGGCTACAGTAGTCAAGACAGTGTGGTATTAGCATAAAGAAAAACATGAACGGGAAAAATAGAAAGCTCAAGAACAGACCCAAACATATGGTCAACTGGTTTTCAACAAAGTGCAAAAGACGAGTCATCAGGGAAGGGAGAGTCTTTTCCACAAATGGTACTCAAACAATTGAATAGCCGTTTGCAGAAGAAAAACAAAAGCCTCAATACCTCCGAACAGATCACTGTAAAACTTCTAGAAGAAAATATAGGAGAAAATCTTGAGGACCCTAGTCAGGCAAAGATTTCCTAGATACAGCGTTAAATATACAACCCATAAGAAAAAAATGGTAAATTGGATTTCTTCAAAATTTAAAAATGTTGCCCTTCTAAAGATACCTTTACAGGCCAAAAACTTGGAGAAAAATATTTGCAAGTTGTATAACTAACAAAGAACTGTAATTAGAATAAATGAAGAGCACTCCAAACTCAATAAAAAGAAAATAAACCCCATTTTTTAAATGGGCAAAAGATTTGAAGAGACACTTCACCAAAGAAGATATACAGATGGCAAATAAGTACATGAAAAGAAGTTCATGATTCATCACTAGGGAAATGCAAATTAAAGTCACTACACATTTATTAGATGGCTAAAATTATCATTTGAAAAACTGACCAGGGGGACTTCCCTCCTTGGTGGTCTAGTAGCTAAGACTCCCATGCTCCCAGTGCAGGGAGCCCAGGTTCAATTCTTGGTCAAGGAACTAGATCTGAAATGCCTCAACTAAGACCTGGCGTGGCCAATAAATAATTTTTTCAAAAAACTGACCAGGGACTTCCCTGGTGGTCCAGTGGTTAAGAATCTGCCTTCCAAGGCAGGGGACACAGGTTTGATCTAATGCAGAGGACGCAAGTCAGGAAACTAAGATCCCACGTGCCTCAGGGCAACTAAGCTTCATGCCACTGCTATGGAGCCCAGGCACGCTAGAGCCTGTGGTCTGCAACTAGAGAAACCCCACGTGCATTGCAATGAAGACCCAGAGCAGCCAACTTTAAAAATTTTTTTAATTAAAAAAAAAAAGACTGACCATACCAAGTCTGCGGAGGAAGTCAAACTCTCATACTCTGCCAGGGAGAATGTAAAACGGTACAACCACCTTGGAAAATGGTTTGATGGTTTCTTAAAAAGTTAAATATACACCTTGCACACAACCCAGACATTCCACTCCTAGTATTTACCTACTAGAAATGGAAACACATGTACACAAGGACTTTACATGAATGTTCACAGTAGCTTTATTTGTAATAGACAAAATCTGGAAACAGCTCAAACGTCCATCAACAGGTGAACGGATAAACAAACTGTGGTCTATACATACAATGGAATATTCTTCAGTAATAAAAAGGATAAGCTGTCGATACACACAGTGACATGGATAAACTCAAAACAATTAAGTTGAGTGAATGAAGCCAAGCCAAAAAAAAAAAAAAAGAGTATATGACTCCATTTACATACAACTCTAAAAACACAAATTAATCTACAGGGACAGAAGCAGATCATGGTTGCCTGGAGATAGGGTGGAAATGGAGGAAAGGATGACCAAGGGACAGAAAGAAAGTTTTGTGGGTGATGAATATATTATTTTCTTTCTTTAAAGGACCAGGACACAATTTTATTTTGCTGCATCAGGTCTTCACGGCACGAGGGCTCATCCCTGCAGCACTTGGCTTAGTTACCGGGCAGAAGGAGGAGGGCACAGGCCCTAAGGTGGGGAGAGCGCCTGAGCACTGGAGGGACAGGAGCAGCAAGTGAGGAGGTCTGAGACCGGCCTGAGGGGCCAGGCAGAAGCAGGGGACCGGTGAGGAAGCCGCTGAGGGAAGCCAGAGGACAGGAGGTGGACCCAGTGAGGCTGACCAGGGACAGGACCTAGGCCCGCTGTGTTGGAAGGCGAGTCCCCAGGTATGCTATTTTCTTGACCGTGGTGATGGTTTCACACGTGTATACGGATGTGTCAAAACTCACCAACGTGCACATTTTAAACACGTGCAGTTTATTGTATGTTAGTGTTAGTCGCTCAGTCGTGTCCGACTCTTTGCAATCCCATAGACTGCAGCCCACCAGGCTCCTCTGACCATGAGATTCTCCAGGCAAGAATACCAGAGTGGGTTGCCATGCCCTCCTCCAGGGGATCTTCCCAACCCAGGGATCAAACCCAGGTCTTTCACATTACAGGTGGATTCTTTACCCTCTGAGCCTGGGAAGCCCATTGTATGTTAGCTACACCTCAATAAAGATGTTAAAACACAGTGATTTTTAAAAAGGGAAAACAAACACAGCCAGGAATCTGCCTGTCCTCTGATTTACCTGTGCCCTGACTGCTCCTTCTGTCTGGAATGTTCTTTCCGGAGACCCCTATGTTCAACTACCCCGGAAACCTCAGGCCTTCACTCAGTGAGGCCCGCCTTAATGGCCCTGCTTAAAGCTATGGGCCACCCTTCCCCCTACTTGTGACACCCCTTTCGCCTTATCAAACTATATAGAAGTCACTTATTTGGGGCTTTGTTTGTTTCCCTCAATTGGAGTTTGTGCTTTTGGTATAGTTCCCTGATTTAATCTGAGGATCCCAAGTAGGTGTTCCATAGATGTTTGTTAAAGGAATGTTTATTACATTCCAGGAGTTCTAAGTGCTTTTCATAGATCATAGTGACCTCCAGAAGTGGTGCTATAATTCTCCCCACTTTACAGATGGGAAAACTGAGGCACAGGGAGGTGAAGCATGCCCAGAGTTACTCCAGAGCTTTGCTATTAAGCCAGTGCTCTGTCATCTCCTCCCCAGTGGCCGGCTCACCAGGTCACAGCTTCTGGTCACACCTGACAGCTACAACCTGATTCCTCCCAACCACGCCAGCGGCCCCGCCCCCACCCCAATTCCAGAGGTTGAACCAGATCTTACAACAACAACAACAACAATCAGAACCCTTCCTGGTTTCCTCTTGGTGTTCTCTCTGCCTTGGTCCAAGAGGAACGTGAGGGAGAGTAGAAGGGTCCAGAAAAATAAATGGCTTGGGACTTCCCTGGTGGTCTAGGAGGTAAGACTGTGCTTCTACTGCAGTGGGCGGGAGTTCGATCCCTGGTCGGGGAACGAAGATCCTGTATGCCTCGTGGTATGGCAAATAAATGAGCAAATAAATAACTGCAAGCTCTTCATAAGATTAAAAAAAACAAAACAAAACAAATGTCTTCATTAGAAAGGGGGCAGGGCCCTGCAGGTAAGTGGAGTGCACACAGACCACCCTCTGAGTGGGGCTCAATCCTGCCCACAGGTCACGGGGAGCCGACAGGGCTGTAATTCTCAAAGTCCTCAGGACAGAAATTGGCCTCGGCTAGAACTAGTCTCCCTCTGCCCCTCATTCAGGCAGTTGTGAGTTCACTATTCAGCAAGTATTTACAGGCCCTGTGTGCACGGTCTCTGGAAGGCGCAGAGGGCCTTGGGCCCACCTTCTTGGGAACCAGAGGACCCATGGCAGCAGCTCTGCCCTTTGCCCCCAACCAGGACCCCCGGGAGGCATCGCCCCCACCCTCCTCTTGCGGTTGTGGAAGCAGGGTTGGGAGGCACTGGGGCTGCCCCACAGTTTGAGCTGGGTCTGACCCCGCCCCCCCACTCTGACCACCGGGTTCTCCGGCTTCCTCCTTCTCTGCTACCCTGGCTCCTGCACCTCTCCCACCTCGTCTGAGCCCTGGGCCTTCCTCTTTTCCGCTCATCTTCACGAGTCAGTACTCCAGTCCCTGCAGCTGGGTGCCCCTCCTGCCCGGCAGCCACCCTGCCCGCTCTTCAGGGCCTGACCTGTCCCGCGCCTGCTCCCCTCCACCTGCCACCCCCTCAGGAGGTGCCCCCACCCAGGTGCAGTCCAGCACAGGTGCTGTCAGGGGACCCTGTGAGGAAGGGGTCGGGGGGGGGCACCTACCGAAGACACAGTCCCTGCTGTGATATTGCTCCAGGTCCCGGGGTGCCTGGTGCTGGGTGCTGGACCTCAAGTCAGGATTCAGGTTCAAGGACCCAAGCTGCTGCTTCCCACTGGTGACCTCAGACGTATCCTTGGCCCTCTCCGAACCGCTCTGTTTAATTCACTGAAAAATGGAGCACTTGTGACTGGTAAAATCCAAGTTCCTTCCAGATTTTTCGAGCCCTCGGTCTTCCCCGAAGACTTTTAGGCTGCCTGTCTCCATCCTCTGTGCTCCAGCAGCCCTTCCCCTGGCCACTCCTGTAGAAACCGGGTGCCCCACCTGGCACTGTGATCAGTTCTGCATGTGAATATGCTCATGCCCCATGGGCCCTGGAAGTGGCTGCTTAGGAATTCCCGGACTGCCCTCAGCACAAGGCCCTGAGCCTGTGGGTGCCCACTCACAACAATCTTTTATTTTTAATGCCAGACTTTTCTCCTTCAGTCACAACAACCCTGTGTAGTTGTTATGAGTCTCTTTCATAAAAAATGAAGATTTGGGGACATCCCTCGTGGTCCAGTGGCTAAGGCTGTGCATTCTCAGTGCAGGTGGCCGGGTTCGATCCCTGGTCTGGGATCTAGATCCTGCATGCTGCAACTAAGACCCAGCTCAGCCAGGTAAGTAAATTACTTTAAAAAAATTTTTTAATGAAGATTTAGGAACTTCCCTGATAGTCCAGTGGTTAAGTATCTGCCTTCCAATGCAGGAGACACAGGTTCGATCCCTGGGCAGGGAGCTAAGATCCTACATGCCGAGGTGCAGCTAAACCTGCCCACCACAACTAGAGAGAAGCCCACGCTCTGCAGCTACTGAGCCCGTGCTCTACAGTGAAAGATCTTGAGTGATGCACTATGAGTCAATGCAGTCAAATAAGTAAATGTTTTTTTTAATTTTAAATGAAGACTTGAAATTTTAAGGGACTCAGTGGTCACACATCCAACAAGTGTCAGAATCAGGATTCCAACTCAGTTCTATTGGCCTCTGGAGTTCAAACGTTTAAATATCTATAGTGTATATTTGTTTGCTGATGGTGAAGGCATACCAAGAAAACACAGATGACCAAGGTTTGCAACCTTATGATCTGACAAAGTTAAATTTAGGTCAAAGACCATTAAAAATGATGAGAAAGTAGACTTTACAAAGCTAACACTAAACACAATAAAGATATAAAAATATAAATATTTATGTACCAAATAACATAGTGTCAACATCTGTAAAATGGAAACTATAGAAGATGCAAAGAGAAATTGAAGTATGCTAAGAATAAGGGGGACTTCCCTGGCAGGTCCAATTAAGACTCCACACTTCCATCACAATGGGCAGAGGTTTGACCCCTGGTAGGACGAAGCAGCCTGGTAGGCTGCTGTCCAGGAGGTCACTAAGAGTCGGGCACGACTGAGCGACTTCACTTTCACTTTTCACTTTCATGCATTGGAGAAGGAAATGGCAACCCACTCCAGTATTCTTGCCTGGAGAATCCCAGGGACAGAGGAGCCTAGTGGGCTGCTGTCTATGGGGTCGCACAGAGTTGGACACGACTGAAGCGACTTAGCAGCAGCAGCAGCAGGGGAATTAAAATCCCAAGTGCCATGCAGCCAAAAAATAATTTATAAATTAAATTTAAAAATAAAGTGAACGGGTAAATGTATATTAAAAAAAAAAAAAACAACAAAGTATAGGGAACTTGATCCAGCTTCTCTCAGTCTCTGACAGATGCAGTGAGCAAAAAGTTGTTTTTCTAGAACAGCTTGCTGTCCGTGAAGTTGATGGAAACCCAAACACTCAGAGCCTCGTGGTACAGAGCTTAACCCCAAACATCAACCTTGTCCTCCACCTAGAGACGAGCCCATCTACTGTGCACTGAACTGCTCAGGCAGACAGACACACAGGAACATTCAGATGTACACTTAGTCGCACACATTTATACCAAACTGTTACCACTCTCTGAAGGATGGAATTAAGAGTGAGTTTTACTTTCTTATTTTTGCTTCTCTATATTTTCTAGTTTGTCTGTATATCATTTACATGTGGGCTTTTTTTTTTCCTTTTTGACATTTTTTAAAATTCAGGGCACATAGGACTATGGTTAGTTGAAGGATCACACAATGCAGATTTCCGTTAAGAGAAGCCCGCCTCCTCTCATGGGGATTCAGCCAGGAGATACACCATGAAAATGTCAGACCCACAGAAGTCTGGGAGACTAGCAGGTGCTGGTATAACACCTGTTTCTAGCATCTTTCATTCCAATCACTGCCTGATTACTTCATACATCTCTCCTCCTCTTCTCTCCCCATCTTGACCCTGCCCAGCAAAGTCCTCATCTTTCACCAGGATTAACACCTCAGCCTTCCAACTGGCCTTCCTGCCTCTATTCTCTTCTAGCACCTCCATCTCCTCCACACAGCATGCATCTTTCATGATGCTTTGAGAGTGAACTTTAAAAAACACTCTAGGGACTTCTCTGATGGTCCAGTGATTAGGAATCTGCCTGCCAATGTAGGGGACATGGGTTTGATCCCTGGTCCAGGAACTGAGATCCCATATGCTGCAGGGCAACTAAGCCCATGGGCCACAACTATTTAGCCCAAGCACTGCCACTACTGAGCCTGCGTCTGCCAACTACTGAAGCCCATGTGCCCTGGAGCCCGTGCTCTGTAACAGGAGAAGGCACCGCAGTCAGCAGCCCACGCACCATAACTAGAGAAGGCCTGTGCACAGCAACAAAGACCCAACACAGCCAAAAAAAAGAAGTCTGACCACGTCACCACCCCTCCTCCTTCCTAAACACTCTCCTTGGCTCCCATTGTCCTCCAGATAAAGTGTCCTGCCAACCTTCCTAGTGCCACTCTGGACCTCCGCTTGTCCACCGTACCCTAAAACCAAAACATCTCGGTCTTCTCCCAAATTCTTCACATGCTTTCCTTTGCACCTTTGCTCATGCAGCTCCTTCAGTTACCATTAGGCTGCTTTTCCCTCTGTTCAACCCCTCTTCTCTCTTTCAGGTTTGCCCCAAATATCAATACTCCCACTGAGAAGTCCTCCTTGATTGCCCCAGACAGTCAGACAGCTCCCTTTGCTGAGCACCCTCAAGGGCACATGGGCTTCAGTAGTTGGCATATGCAGGCTCAGTAGTGGCAGTGCTTGGGCTAAATAGTCGTGGCCCATGGGCTTAGTTGCCCTGCAGCATATAGGATCTCAGTTCCTGGACCAGGGATCAAACCCATGTCCCCTACATTGGCAGGCAGATTCTTAATCACTGGACCATCAGAGAAGTCCCCAGAGTGTTTTTTAAAGTTCACTCTCAATTCCTGGTGTGTAGAATCATTTCATCACACCCTCGTCGGTACCAGACTGATCCCACAGCATAATCAAACACATTAAAATGTATTCATGTTACATACTAAATATAATCATTTGGCTTTAAACAAGTTTTTAAAGGATGTTTGTAATTCTTCATTTGAAATTTTGATTAATTTCCCCATTTTTTTTTTGGTTCTTTACATAATTTGAAGCTGGTGGTTTTTTTCTTTAGCTCTCAAACATTTTATGGGTTGATAAAAAGCCTTCCGGGTCCTTCCCTGGCCATCCAGTGGTTAAGACTCCACACTGCCAATGCAGGGGGCGTGGGTTTGAGCCCTGGTCAGGGAACTAGGATGCCAATGCTGCAGAGTGCAGCAAAAAAAAAAACTAGAAAGAAAAAAAGCCTTTCCTCCCAATAGTTAAGATGATTCCCCGCCCAGTGCTACCCATGTATCGGGTGCAGTGAATTAGGTGTTCATCTACCTATGTCCTTCTCAGGACCATGAAGCTCAGTGTCAACACAGTGCCTAATTTCTCTCTATAAGGCCAGCAGCCAGAAGTACAGAGCAGGCACTCAGGCACTGTCCACAGAATGGGTAAATTTATGAACTCCCCTAAAAATCTATCTTTCGTCTCTATGAATCTAAGACAACGCAACTTGCATTTACTTCTGTACCTGTCAACTATAATTTTATAACATATTTCTGTAATTTATATCCATTCTCTCCAAAGACCTCTGTTCACATCACACCGTGTGAGTGTCCAGCATGCATGCCCTTGAGAGCCTGCACATGTTACCTCTCTGGATCCTCAGGACGACTCTGTGACATAGATCCTATTATCCCCATTTGACAGATAAAGACACTGAGGCTCAGAGCAGGGAGCTGGTTTGCAAGTAGGAGCTTGCAGAGTGAGGCCATGAACTCAGGACTGTCTGACTCACTGTCCTCAACATCCCTCCCCACCCCTCGCTTGCTGGCCACAGGGCCCACCATCGCTCCTTACTCACTCCACGTCCACCACTGTGCCTCCAGGCAAGCTGCAGACCTTGCCTCCAGCTATACACTTCATCCCGCCACTGGAGAGGTTGTCTCAACCATCACCCACTTCAATCCCATAGACCTTTCCTGAGTACATGAGCTGAGCACCAGGCTGAGAACTAGAACTAAAATAATGAATGCCATTAGTACTCAGCACCATGCCTAATACTCAGGAAAGGTCTATGGGATTGAATGAATGATGGTCAAGGAGCTGTGAGCTCCTCACAGGGACTGAGCCCAGAGCAGAGACAGTGGGACGTCATCTGCCTGCCCTTCCCTTTGAGGATGTTGGAGAATGTCACCTTCAAACACCGGGCCCACCTCCCAGGCTGGGCAGGGAACTCCTGGGTTGCCCCACCTGCCCTACCAGTCGAGTCTGTCCCTCTGGAAGGGGCCTCAGTGCAGCAGCCTCTGGACCCTAGACCACTACACAGGGTTTTCAGAAGAGCACAGGGACAGGCCTGGCCACTTGCTGCCCTCCTCCCTGGACCTCTAGGCCAGCGGGGCCCCAAGAGGCCCTCCTGAGAACCTCCCAAATATGGAGCACTTCACAGTTTGCAAAAGGCACCCCCTCCTTTCCTTCAGTTGACCCTCTCTCCATCCCAGCTAGGGGTAAGGAATTTTCCAGGCCCCCTTGGCTCCTCAAGGCAGAGTTGGGGCCAGGACCCAGAAGTCCAGACTCCAGCCCAACGCAGAGGGGCCTGGGAGCTCTGTTCAGCTCTCAGTCCCTCAGAAAGACCTCTTTCCTGAACCTCCATTTCCCACCTCTACCCTAAGAGGATCTGACTGGACAACTAAGATCCCTTCAGCTTCAACATGCCCAGAGGCTACCACGGTGAGGAGGCTGGCCCTGTTACAGAGGAGAGACAGAGGCCCAGAGCGTTCCAGAGTTCCCACAGCGGCCGCACACTCTGTCCCCGCACCTGGCTATCAGGCGGAGAGGCACCAAGTTCCAGCAGGACCCACAGGGTGAGTCACCAGGTGTGGAAATGATGCTGGCACCAGGAGGCTCGGGGGCTGGGAACCTCACCCCCACTGAAACCACAGCCCAGGAGCGGCGACCATGGGATTCCTAAGACTCACCCAAGAAGATGCACGCAGCCTGCCTGGAGTGGATTTCAGCCAAGGGCAGTGGATGTCACCAGACCGCCAAAAATAATGATAATCACAATACAAACAACAACAGCACTCAGCAGCCTCTATTGTGTCAGGCGCTGTACACCTGTTACCTTCTCTCACTTCACAACAGAGCTGTCAGGTGAGTGTTACAGGACCCCATTTACAGACGAGACCCCCCCAGGCTCAAGAGACTAAGGAGCTCCGCCCCCGTCACACAAGGAGGAAGCAGGTCCCCTGCTCTGATGCCCCGAACCTCACAACTGCTGCCTAGTGGCCTGGGAGGCGGAGTGGGGTCAGGGCACTGGACTGAGAGATACGTGACCCAGGGGGCAGGCAGGGGTCTGACCTGGACCTTCCCCAAGGCCCTTCCTCGGGCCATGACACTCAGGACGCCTCGGAGGCCTGCAGGCCCATGGGCCACGGGCTGAGGCTGGCAGAGAGCGGGGAGGCTGCAGCCTTGTGGTGACTTAAGTGCCCCGGTGCCCTCCACAAGCACGCGGCCAAAGGTGCCTGCTGTCACCAGGCAGGAATGTGTCCGAACGGGACCCGGAGCCAGGCCACAGGACCCCGGGACAGAGGGGACCACTCGGGAGCCCAGGCTGGCACTCCACGGCACCGGCCACGGGGCTGTTCCCAGATGGAAGGCCGCACCAGGGACCCTCAGGCAGATGCGGGCGTGACCGGGGCCGCCCGGAGAGCAGGCCCGAAGGCCCGCCCCGACAGGCCCACGGCCCGGGCTGAGCTCCAGGGCTCGAGGGAGACAGTCACGTGGGGGTACAGGGTACAGCCATTCTGGGAGAGGGAAGACAGAAGGAGCAGACGCTTGGCGAGGGAAGGTGGAGCAGCGTGTGTGGGGGAGGTCTCCAGGCTGAGGGGCACATCTGTGACGAAAAGCAGGACTTCATCTTAGGGCGGTGGACCCTCCCGCCAGGGCCGGCTCTGGTTCCCAGCCGGACCTTGCTGCCCTTCCTCTGACATCTCTGCCTCAGGCCTCATCTCCACCCCCCCCCCACCCACCCCAACTCCTTTACTCTCTCTCTCTCCCTTGCATTCCTCTGGGAGCCGATCAGGGCTTGAATGACACCCCAGATGACTCTTTGCTATTAATTCCCACACACAGAATGGGCCCCTTGTTCTCCTCTCCCGGAGGAATAGCCGTGGCCAAAGCCATCCCAAGAGTCTCTGACTTAACCCTTCTCCTGGCTGCTCCTCTGCATGTCCCCACGCCCAGGGCCAGGGGGCCGGGAGGGGGTGGGGTGCAGAAAGGGTGTCGAGGAGAAACAAGGGCTCCTACAGCCCACAGCTCCTGGAAAGACATCCTCATGATGGGAGAGCAGGGCCACCTCAACCTTCCCGGGGGAGCTTGACCCCAGCCCCTCCCCTGAGGGCTCTTGCCAGACCCTGGTGGGCAGAAGGCCTTTCCACCGAAGTGTGGGAGGTCCAGGGTCTATGGCCTCCACTCTGGGGCCAGCCTCATGTCTCGGTCCCCAGAGAGGCTCCTTCAAGGGGCAGCTGGAAGGCATGCGCCCTTGGCCCCGCCCTGGCCTCGAGGGGGTTAACAGGACTAGAGGCCAGACACCACCTGTCCTGGCAGGTCACTGAGGAGAGACAAGAGGTGCCCGTGGCCTCTTTTGATCCTCCAAGCCTGGAGGACAGGGAGGAACTGGTCTGTTGAGTCAAAACTCACCATCTCTTCCTTTCCTGTTCCTACCCTACCCCCACCCTTACCAGTTTAGACAATGAGTGGGAAACACTGCGCCAGCCATCGAGGCCAGCCCTCACTGCCCAGATGGGGAAACTAAGGCCCAGAGGGAGGAGACCATGGTCCCATCCCTCTGGAAGTCCGTGGCACAGCCTTGTCCCCAAGTCTCTGGCTTCTGGACCAAGACACTGTTCCCTTCCCCATTCCCCTCCATTTCCACCTTCCACCATCCCACTACCGCTGTCCCAATTCCATGGGCCTGCTGCGTGACCTTAAGCAAATCAGCTTGACTCTCTGGGCGCTGGAAAACTAACACACAAATGGATCCAAACACCAGCTCTGCCACCAGTATCTGCAACCTTTGCCTCCTGCCCCAGGATCAGGTACAAATCCCTGGGTCTAACTCAATGAGGATGGCACCAGGAAGGCCCGAACTCATCAACTCATCCTCCAGCCCCATCTCCCACCAGTCCACCTCCCAGACTCGGTGCAGTGGTGAAGGGCCCTAGAGGCAGTGGTGGTGACTCTGGAAACAAGAGGGAGACAGTCCTAGCACAGGCCTGAGGGAGCAGCAGGGGGCCCAGGGCACGGCGGTGGACCCGGCGAGGTGGTGTGGAGCCAGGTGCGGAGGACCCTGAAGGTCGGGACAGGAGGCCCTGCACCCTCAGCCTCAAGAGCTGCTCTGTACAAATCTCAGCCTCTCTAAGTTGCTTGTCCCCATCTTTCTCATTTTCCCAGGACCCTCTGACCCCTGGCAACAACACCCTCCCCACCCTACCCCCACACACACCTCCTGGTACAGGGACAGAGCAGGTGAGGGATGGTGGGGAAAGATGAGAAATAGACAGAGAGAAAGATGAGCGTCTGAGAGCAGGGCCAGGTGCTAGAGAGAGAGAGCCGCCCAGCTGAGGACAGACAAGATGCCAGCGGGGCAGAGAGAGCCAGAAAGGCAAGGACACTGAGACACAACCACACCTTTGGGGTCAAAATGACGGAGCCTCCCAGAGAGGGGTCTGCAGATGGAAAGAGGAAAAACCGGAAGTAATGGAGGAAGAGAAGGTAATCCAGGCAGACTGTGGTGTTGGAGAAGACTCTGGAGAGTCCCTTGGACAGCTAGGAGATCCAACCAGTCCATCCTAAAGGAAATCAGTCCTGAATATTCATTGGAAGGACTGATGCTGAAGCTGAAGCTCCAATACTTTGGCCACCTGATGTGAAGAACTGACTCCTTGGAAAAGGCCCCGATGCTGGGAAAGATTGAAGGCAGGAGGGGAAGGGGATGACAGAGGATGAGATGATTGGATGGCATCACCTACTCAATGGACATGAGTTTGAGTAAACTCCAGGAGTTGGTGATGGACAGGGAGGCCTAGTGTGCTGCAGTCCATCGGGTCGCAAGGAGTTGGACACAACTGAGCGACTGAACTGAACTGAAATGAATGGAGGGAGAGAAGGAAATCCAGGCAGACAGAAAAACAGGGCCATGGATGAGGCAGTAGAAGAGAAAAGGGGGAAAAGCGAAGGTCAGGAGGAAACAGAGAGGCTGAGGGGGTGGGGACATGGGCTGCCCTGGCTGCACTGCTCAGGCCCCTCCCAGGCTCCTCTGCGTTTCCCGCAGGCCCACGAAGCCCCCTTGGGCCGCCGTAGCCTGCACACCTCCAGTGCTCCAGCGCCACACAGGAGGACTCGGCCCTTGGCTTCCAAGGGCCCAAGCCATGCCTGCTCAGGACACAGCAGGGAGGAGGGCACCATGGAAGTCCAGGGGCCCAGCCTGACCAAGAGGCAGGAGCTTTGAGGCTGAGGATGGGGGCCTCCGAGACCCTCTATTCTAATAGTTCCCCCACCAGCTACAGCATAATCACAGTGGAGCTTTGAAAAAGAAATCCCACCCAAATCTACGGCTCAAATTAGGACCTGGGAATCAGTATTTAGAACAAGCTTGCCGATGAGCTTTGGGCCACACTGACAGATGTGGGTGAGGCTGGTGGTCAGAGCTGGGCTGTGCCCCACCCAAGGTCACACCGCAGTTCCCTGCAGAGCCAGGCCTCACAGTGAGGCCTCTCAGGTCCCAGCCCAGGGGCCGGAGGGTGGTCCACACAGTGCCAGGCACACAGGAAGGGCTTAAAGCGGGCAGGGCCGTCTCCCTTTCCCTCTGTCCCACTACCCTCAGGGCCCCGGATCCAGCTCTCCAGGGGCAGCCAGGGCAGTCAAAGAGCCAGAAATCAAATGGGGAGGGGGAAGGAAGGCTTTGGGCCAGAATGGGGTTTCTCTCCCCCATTTCCCCACCCCCAGCCCCCTAGTGCCAAGGCCTGGGGCTGCCAGCTCCAGCCAGAGATGGGGGTGGAGGGTGGGGCAGGAGAGAGGAGGGGAAGACCCGGGGCTTCCTGTCCCCCCGCACACACACACACCCCTGGTTTTTTCCCTCAGCCTCCTTGGGCTCAGGGCTGGGTCCCCTGGGGCGGTGGTGTCTGAAGCTGACAGAGCTGCCCTGTCCTTCCTGCCTGCTGGGGGAAGGGGTGGAGCTGGCGGGGGAGCTGGCTCAGATGCCCTGTTCCCTCCTCCCCTTCCCTAGGTCCTCAGGGGCTTGGTGTCCGACTATCCCTGATATCCCTGATAGATCTAGCCCTGATAGATAGGTGTCTAGACTATCCAGCCTATCCCTCCAGGTGCCCTGCATTCCGAAAGGAGGGAGAGCACTGGACTGGAATCAAGACACACGCTTGCATCACTCGAGAGACCCTGGGCAGGTCTCCCGCTCTGATCCTCGGCCTCCCTGCTCTCCTCTAATCCTCCCCCATTCCCGTCTTCTCCATGAGGCTGTGTGTGTTCATTCATTCATTCATTCATCAGGCCCCTCTGGCGTGCCTGGCGCTCAGCTGATCCCCAGAGGTTCGTGAAGCTGACATCCTTGTGGGAGGAGAAACAATACCAGGGATTTCCTGGAGATCTGGTGGTTAGGGCTCCTTGCTTTCACTGCAGAGGGTCCAGGTTCGACCCCTGGTCAGGGAACTAAAAATCCCACAAGCCACACAGGGCAGACAAAAAAAAAAGAATGACTAATCCCACAATAAATGTATAATCGTAAGTTGTCGTGAATAGTATAAAGGAAAAGGCTGAGGGGTTGTTAGAAAGAGTAGTGGACCCTGGAGGATTGGGGCAGGGACTCTGCAGACTTTAGGTTGAGCCCAAAGAAGAAGCCAGCAAGGTGACAGTGGAAGTGAGTTCAGGGAAGGAAGAGCATTTGTGGGGACTTGGAGGCCTGAGTTGAGGAAAGCAGAGGATGGACACTCTGGCTGGAGTCTCGGGGTGAAAGTGGGGCAGGTCATGCCAGACCAGGCTAAAGATTTGGGATTTTCTCAGAGGCGTAAGAAGAAAATACTCATTTGATCTGTCTGTAATCTAAGATTTTATTTCCCTGCGTGCATGTGTGTCTGTGGCATTTGTGTGTTTTAGAACCAATGAATGAGGAACTTCCCCAGTGGTCTGGTGGCTAAGACTCCACACTCCCAAATCAGGGGGCCCAGGTTCGATCCTTGATTCAGGAACTAGATCCCACATGCTGCAGGTAAGGATTCGAATGCTACCACTGAAGATCCCAAGGGCCGAAACTAAGACCCAGCACAGCCTAATAAATACATTAAAATAAATATTTTTTAAACCATTAGTCATAAAATAAAAATAAGTAAATTGGGATTCCTCAAAAATTAAAAAAAAAAAAAAATTAAGAAGAACAAATGAATGAACTGCTGACTGCGGAGAGTGAACCATGGGTCCTGCCCCCTAAGGGCTAACGAGATGCTGTGACTGGACCAGTGGACCGGTTCTCTGGGGAAAGGAGAAGCAGGGCAGGGCTCTCAATGGATTCTCTCCCTGGTCAATGAGATTCAACTAGCACACTCTGAGCACCCGCTGTGTGCTTACATGCCCAGCCCTTAGCAGATGCCTCAGGGAGAAAAAAAAAAAAAAAACAGATGTGGGCATTTTCCTATACAACCTCCATATCCCCAAATCTGAAAGTCCCCCCAGAGATCTTAGAGGCCAGCTCTCTCATTGGACAGATGAAGTAATGAGAGAGCCCAGAGAGGGCGACTGACCTGCCCCAGGTCACACAGCAAGAGTCGAGACCGGGGCGGAATTGGGAGCAGCTTCTCCCACAGCCCGTGCTAAAGGTGCTGAGCTACTAAGACTTCTGCTCAGGGTTCTAGCCCAGAACAGGAGACTTTCAAAGTCTGACTTCTCAACCTGCCACCTGGATACAAAAATCCCCATGCCTGGCAGCCTTAAGGATATATTATACTTCCTGCTTGAATCAATGCACCCCAGGGCTGTGCCAAGTCCTTTGCTCTTATTGCAGTAAATGCAACTCTTGACCCTAGGAAGGGAAGAGATTTTCCTCGGTGCATTATATCCAAGGCATTATTCCACCCAACATGACTGTGAAACTTCTGGACATCAACTGACACTGGAGATAGGACTAGAGAAGGCCATGCCCACGCCAGCCTTCATTCTCAAGCACCATGCGAAACACCTGCCAGTCCTCGTCTCTCTCATTTTTGCATTCCCATGAGGTAGGCAGTGCTACGCTCATTTGGGGGCTTCCCTGGTGGCTCAGAGGGTAAAGAATCTGCCTGAAATGCAGGAGACCTGGGTTCGATCCCAGAGTTGGGAAGATCCCCTGGTTTACAGAAGTACAGATTGAGGCACAGGAAGATAATGTGACTGGCCTGATCCCACTGCTGGTTAGCAGTGGATTTGAACTCTGGTCTCTTTGGTTCTGAGTCTCAATCTTATTGGGCTTTCCTGGTGGCTCAGCAGTAAAGAATCCACCTGCAATTCAGGAGACACAGGAGACACGGGTTTGATCCCTGGGTCAAGAAGATCCCCTGGTTAGGAAATGGCAACCCATTCCAGTATTCTTGCCTGGGAAATCCCATGGACAGAGGAGCCTGGAGGGCTACAGTCCATGTAGTCTCAAAGAGTTGGACGCAACTGAGCGACTAAGCCCACACGCACACTCACGCTCATCATCACTCAGCTCCATTTCTCATTATAAAGTGACATCAACAAAGAAGGCATGATAAGAAGGCAATCTTATCATGGGGAGGCCCCGTAGAGTGCACACACGAACACTAAAATCCCACTGGCTCATCCATTTTCACTTTCAGGGGCCAGAGATAAACTCGCCAGATGAGAGATACACTCACAGCACAAACCTCCAATGGGCATCTGGCTCCATTCACACCCAGTCCAGTCTCCTGCTCTTTGGCAGCCACAGCCTGGGCCATTTCCTAGATGACAGAGTGAAATGACAGGGACTCCGGAATGGGAAGACCTAGTTATTCCAGTCACCTCCTAAACTGGGAAACCTGGATAAGCCCCTCCCCTCAAGCTGTCCAGAGCATCAACCCCCTCCAGGGACAACACCAAGGGGCCCACGTGATAAGGCCACCCTCCGTACCCCCCACCCATCCTTTCTTTCCTCCATCATCACCACTGTCTTCAGCCCATCACCTCTCTCTTCTAAAAGGTGTGTGAGCAAGTCTGCACGAGGGAAAAACTCCCAGCTTGTTCACAAGCTCCCTGAACACGAGCTGAGCACTCGCCCCACTTTATCACCCTACCGACAGCAGAGGGTGGGTCTTCAGGAAACCTGGGGCCAAAAGTCCTGACCAAGCGGTCGAGCTCCAAGACCAAATAGTTCTGTGATCTAGGCCAACCACTTCCCTTTCTGCTTTTGTCCAATGGGATGACGATCCTGCCGATGGGAGGACATCGGACAACTGCACTTGGGCAGGACAAGAAGCAGTGACTCCTGTCAAACCCAAGGTCAACCGACAGCCACCCTCTGAGGCAGAGCCTGAGATGCTAATAACAATAGCGGCCATTTACTGAGCCCCGTCATGTGCCAGGCACTGTCCTAAGTGTTTACATACATTAACTGGTTTTATCCTCACCCTGACCTGGAAGGAAACAGATTCAGAGACATTAGGTCATTTGCCAAGGACACACTGCTAGTAAGTGGGTGCAGGGAGGGGCAGGATTTGAACTCACAGCTGCCTGACTCAAGAGCACCACACCAGTGCTCCCGTGTCTGTTCATCAAGTCATCACTTGCCTCACTCTGCACCTCTGTGCACCAGGCGTCCTGGAGGAAGGTGAGAAAGCCTCAGCCCGCAGGTCTGCACCCCACAGGGATGATGTCCTGCTGGCAAGGTGACCAAGGCAGGACACAGGGGAGGCTCCAGGCCTTGGCCAACAGGCAAGGTGCTCTGTGGGCAGGACTTGGCCTGCTGGGTTCGGGTCACACAAGGGGATGGCGAGGGGGCGGAGAGTAGATACAGCTGCAGCTTAGGTCAAGTGCAGGGGCAGGGAGACAGCGGGTGGTGGAGCTCTGTGGGATTGAGGACTGTGCCCTAAGGTGCGCCCAGGCTCCTCATGGGGGCACCTGCACCTTCTTCTTGACTCTTAAGAGAAAGGAAGGAAGAGAGAAAAGGCCCAGAGTCAGAGGAAAGGACTTAGGAAAATGAATGAACGATTCAATCTCCATCTCATCCGCAAGGAGAAGGGTGAGGAGGAAGAGGAGTTGGGGTATGCATTTTAAACAAAGTTCCATCTCTTCATTATAGCAGTTAGAGCTTTTCACACCCTCAAAGGCCCTGCCTCTCTACAAAGAAAAAGTGGAAAGCAGTGTTTCCCAAACTCAGTTGCCCACAAAACTTGTCTTTTCAAGAGAAGCTGATCAATGCCTGGGGAACACAGAGCGCCCTGAGGCACCACCTTGGAAACGCTGGGTCAGGCACTGGCCTCTAATTTTGAAATATAATTCACGGGCTACTGAATCTGGAAATGGCCTTGGAGATAAGCTAGCTGCCCCCACATTCTATAGGTGGGGAAACTGAGGCCTAGAGAGGGTAGAAAGTGGCCGAGGCAACCCCATGGCCCACAGCTCTGCTGGGATTTGACTGCCCCAACCCTGCTTGGCCGCGGAGGACCGTGGCCATGCCAGGGTTCCGGGTTTCTATGCAGGTCTCTCATCAAACTCTGAGCTCCTCAAAGCCAGGTCTGGCCTCCACCACCACCTCCCTACCCCAGCTCCTGGCCCAACGCCCCACACAGAGGGTATGTTCACAAAAGTTCACCACAGCGTGAGCGGTTCGGGGAGACACCAGGAAGGGCTTTCCGGCAGCTGGGCTTGGATGGCAGGAACGAGCAGCTCTGAGGGCTTCTAAGAAGAGGGCAGAGGCCAGCTGCCCCGAGGCAGCCCTGGGCACTGGCCCCAGCTTCCTTGTTCCCGGAGTGGGCGGGCTTGGGAGGGCAAGGAGGACACAGGCCCCAGGAGCTGCCTTCCTGGCCCAGGTCCGCGACCCTCAGCTTGGACCAAAAACAAGGGCCGGCGAGAACCCTTGTCAGGACAGGCCTGGAATGCCGTCCTTCCCTCCGCCACCCCCACCCGCGCTCAGGCTTCCACCTCCAGGTAGCCGCTCCGGTCCACCCCAGCTTTCCCCATCTTTTGCTCCCAACTTGGGTGACATGTCCACTCAGGGAAGATTCCCTGAAGTTATGCTGGGGCCTGGAGGGGCCGAGACCAAGAGGAAGGCATGTCCCTGCCCTCAGGGGGGCCTCCCAGGAGGAGGTGGAGATCAGCCTGGATGCCAGGCTGTGCAGTGAGGGGGTGAGGCAGCCATGGAGCCATCACCCTCTCCTCCGCGGGAAAGGAATACAGGAAAAGAATTCCAAGCGAGGCGTGTCCCGAAGAGAGGGCCTCTGAGCTGGGCTGCCAACAGCGACGAGGGGGAGGGAAAGCACAGAGCCAGTGCAAAGGCCTCGGGGAGGGGTGGGGGGTGCAGGAGGCAGGAAGCTATGCCTGGGGTCTGGCGGCGGCAGAGCAGAGTGGTCAGAGGCTGGGCTGGAGGGGAAACTGTGGGTACCAGGCCGGGCCTTCCCATCATTAGCTGCGTGAGCTTGGGCTGATCACTGAACGTTTTTGAGCCTCAGTTTCCTTCCCAGAAGGAGAATAAGGATGGCACCTGAGTAGGGAGAACTGTTGAGGCTCCCAGGACAGGGGTGTCCACGGTGGGGCCGGTCCAGAGGGCTCTGGAAGTGTGGTCTTCACTGTCGAGGGGCCACCAGCAGGGGAGGCCCACCCATGAAGCACTTGTCACACTGCCCTGGTCTGACTCTGGGATTCAACAGGCAGATTACAAACTCCTGACTCTAATCCACAGTCACTGCTCTGTAAACACCTGTGCACCTGAATTGATGTCAACAGCACCCCCACCTCCCAGTCTCTAAACTATTTTTTCTAATTATCATTTACTGAGCACTTACTCTGCACCTTGGACAGCAAGGAGATCAAACCAGTCCATCCTAAAGGAAATCAACCCTGAATAGTCATCGGGAGGACTGATGCTGAAGCTGATGCGCCAATACTTTGGCCACCTGATGCGAAGAGCTGACTCCTTGGAAAAGACCCTGATGGTGGGAAAGATTGAAAGCAGGAGGAGAAGGGGACGACAGAAGATGAGATACTTGGATGGCCTCACCGACTTGATGGACATGAGTTTGAGCAAGCTCCAGGAGATGGTGATGGACAGGGAAGCCAGGCATTCATGGGGTCGCAAAGAGTCGGACACGACTCAGCAACTCAACAACAACTCTGCACCAAACATTCAGAGTGTGTGTATTCTTTTTGTTTTTTATTTTGGCCGCGCAGCATGTCTTGCGGGATCTTAGTTCCTCAAACAGGGTTCGAACCCAAGACTTCAACAGTGAAATAGCCACGTTCTAACCACTGGCCCGCCAGGGAATTCCTTGCATACTCTTTTTTTTTTATAACACTTTTTCTATTTATTTAATTTTGTATCTATAAAAGATGATGAATATTCACAAAGCTTAACTGTAATAATCATTTCTTGATGTATGTAAGTCAAATCATTATGCTATCAACCTTAAACTTACACAGTACTGTATGTCAATTAGATTTCAGTGAAACTGGAAGAAAAACTTAAAAAAAAAATGAACATTTAACCTATTCAAAAAGCTCTGTGCCTGTGTATTCTTATTTAATTCTCCCATCCACTTGGGATATAGTGATATATAAAATGCTCAACATCTTATACAAGCAAAAACCAAGTGTGAGAGGTTAACAGCATAATCTGCCCAAGGCCATATGGATAGGAGTGGCAGGGTTTCGTGACTCCAAGACCAGTGTTCTTTCCACTGTACCTGAACCGCGAAGAACATGTCTGACCAGAGGTAGGGGACCTCCCACCGCCCGCCTCCCTCCCCACCATACACTCTCCCAGGCTAAGCTTCTGTCTGAGTATTGTACCCTTGACCCTGACCTGTGCCCCTCAGCCCTCCCCCTTCCCAATGCACAGTCCCTCCCCCGACACACCCCACAACTCCCCGAACACCTCAGGGTCACTGCACTCTGGCCTCCAGCTCAGGGGTCCAGAGCCCAGCCCCCTCCCTTCTCCGGGGAGATTTTGGGTTCTGCAGGGGGTAACCACAGCCTCAGGGTTCCAGAGACCCCAGTCAGGGAGAGCAAGTCCTCCCAGGGCACTGCAAAAAGCAAACACTTCTGGACCCCCATGCCCAGAAATTCAAAATTAGCCAGTCTGTAGGGGACCCAGGCTTCAGTGTTTCTTTAAGATGCCACAGTGACCCTAAAGTGCAGCAAGATTTAGAAGCAATGCTCGAGGCGATTGCTGGGAGCTGGTCAGAAAGTGGGAGCAGGGCTCAGGCCTGAAGAAGGAGTGAACGGACAAGCTGAACCATGCGGGTCTCATCCTCATGGTGCCTGGAGGTGCTAAAGGGCCTTCCTGCTTGGCCCCAGCTCAGCTGAACAGCAGATTTCCCATCACATCTCACCTGGGGATCTGGGAGGCGGGTGGGGGGACGTAACCAATGCCCCAGAGGACAGATGAGGGACTGGGACCTTCCACAAAGTTGGACCAGTGCCCCCCAGGAGAGGGCTCGGGAGCTAAGGGGTTAAGGGTCACGGCCGACCCAAAGCAGCTCCAACAGGCAGAGTCATCAGTGGGCTTTACATCTGATGGACAGAATTTCATTTGCTCTGTTCCTCTCAGGGGCCCATCTCAGGAGTAAATCTGGCACCAGCTCCACAGAACCCAGGTTGGATCCCAGAAAAACCCTGCCAGTCCCGAAAGGCCTCCGCCCAGGGAAGCCAGCCTGAACCTTACCATTATACCCTCCCTTCTGGGGAGAGAGAACAGGCTCCAGAGTTCCCCAGCACCACACCTCTCCCAGGATGGGTATACGTGGGACTGGGGGGCGAGGTGTGGTGAGGGGTCACCAGCATTCCTGGGGGAGGGTCAGGAATGAGAGGGCAAGGACCCCTCCCATCCCCAGCGGGGAAAAGAGCAGAAGGGGGCGCTGGCCACCAGGCTGGTTCTGCCAAGGACAGAGGCCCCGTGTCCTCATCGTCCTCCTCCAGGAACCCTCCCCCTCTCCAAACCCCCTGCTCTCCAGGGATGAATACGGGGCCTGCACCTTCCCCTGCTGGGGAAAGCTGGGCCCCAGGGGCCTGCAACAGATGGAGGGGATCAAGAGTTGCCAGCATGGTGGGCAGTGTGTTCACAGCACAGTGTACGCCCCCAGCCACAGCCCTGAGCATCTGACAGCACTCCCCCCCGCCCCGCACCCCTGCAGGCCCACCTTCCTCACCCAGCACCTCTCAGCAGAGAGCCCAGTACAGCTCTTGGAAACAGGAACAGAGGGAGAGAGACAGAGACAGAAACAGAGGGAGGGGAAGAGAGAAGACTCTTCTGTCCAGCCTGGCTTCTCTGCAGACCCAGAGCGCCCACCGCCACCCCCACCCCCATCCTGGCACAGCTGGGCCAAGGGGGTGGGGGTAAGGGAGGAGGCAGGCAGTCGAAAGGGGAGTCGTGGGACCCCACACCTGGCTTCTTACCCTCTGTAACCACCCCTCCCCACCCCAAGGGGGTCTCAGGCCAAGTCACGGATGCCACAGACACCACACCTCCTCAAGAGGAGGAACCAAGGGCTGGAAGGATGAGCAGGGACCCACCGGGATCGAGGGATGCCAGGCAGACGGGCAGCGGGCGGGCCGCAGCAGGTGTCGGAGACTGCTGCGGGCAGCCGGACACAACCGACTGGATGCTCGTCCCTCCGTCCCTCTGTCCATCCAGGGTGGCTCCTCTCTGGGCGGCTCTGAGGCCGGGCGGGCGCTGTTAAAAAGCTTTTTATGTGTGTGTGTGTTAATCACATGATTGCCGTTCACCTGTATTTCGAACAAAGACAGCTCACTGTTTCAAGGCCCCGAACAAGAGTCTGGGCACAGGGAAGAGAAGGGAGGCGGGGGGAGGAGGGTTGGCAGCGCCGGGGGTGGCGTCGAGGAAAACTGGGGGGAGATTGTCCAAGGCCGGCGAGCGAGAGAAAGAGAAAACCCTTATCAAACTCCTAATTCACTGGGCTCCGAGGCCCCAGACACACTGGCCCGATTGTCTGGCTGGTTGTGTGTGCGAGCATGTGTGTGTGTGTGTGTTCCAGTGTCCGCTCCCCCCACCCCCAACATGCCTTCGCCTCGTGTGACTACCTCATTGTGTCCCATTACCCACCCCCTCCAACCCCCTTGGCCTTTCCCAAGCACGAGGCCTTGCCTGGACCCCCTTTCCAGCCCCGCTCCAGACGCGACTCCCTTGGGCTGGGCCCGGGGCCTCGCCCAGCCGCTGAGGAGCTCAGAACCGTCCATGGTCATCATCGCGGCCCCAGCTCCATCTGTCCTCCTCACACACCCGCACCTCTGCCTCAGCACCCACCTTTTGAGAAGAGAGAGGGGCTGTGGTCTTAGAGGCCTGTGAAAGCCTTAGATGATGGGCAGGGCAAAAAAATGAAGGAGTCACCCCGCTGAGGGGAGTGGGGTTGAGTAGAGAAGTGGGCAGAGAGGAAGAAGACTCCTCACCCTTTCTCCGGGTGGGGGAGTGGGGGGTGGCTTGACAACCAGGACTGGGACTCCCCCTACCAGGGTGGAGGGAGTTGGGTCCCAGGAAATAGGGCCCCAGAAGCTTTTCAGACCTACTTGAAGAGGACCCCAGCCCAGTGCGGGCCCAGCCTCCCGCACACTTTAGCCTTTCTCTCTAGCCAGCCCAGGCCTTGCGGTGCTGGGTGTCCGGTGAGAGGAGACTGGGGGTGAAGCCGGGGCATCTGCACTGGGCAGGGGGTATCCAGCTGCACCCCGCTTCACCAGGTATGGACCTGTAATCTTCCTCTCCTGCTGTCTGAGAAAGAGGACAGCTGGGTGGGGGGTAGGAGGCGGGGTGAGACAGGCTGGCACGCAATAAGAGGTCTTAAGTGAAGCAACACCGGCCAGTGTCACCCCCCCACTGACAGAACCGTCACCTGCCTTCTCCTCTGCCAGCTGCCCATTCCGACACCTGAGACAGAGGTTGGGGGTCCCAGGTGGGCCCAGTTTTCGCCCAAGGGACACGTTGTGACCCTCCCCACCTACCTCCACTGGCTTTCCCGGCCTGACCACCCCCACTCCTACACCTTCCCAGGATGGGCCTGGGGGCAGCCAGCAGCGCAGGGAGCTGGGGTGGGGGGGCCTGGCAGAGGAGCCCAGAGTGTTGGGGATGAAGGAAAGCGCTGGAGGCTCCACCTTCTGCCCTTCCCTCCCTCCCCTCCCCCTCCCCCTCTCCCCCCTCCTTCCTTCCCCAGCCCTCGGCAGCAGCTCAGCGCTCAGTCAGTCTCAGGCTGTCCGGCCAGGGTGGTTGGTGGTGAGGATTCAGGCTCCGTCCTGACAAGGCCCGTGGCCTGAGGTTCGGGGGCCCCCAGCCCCTCCCAACCAGCCCACCAGCGTCCCCCACCCCCAGCTCCCGAGCTGGACCGCACACCTTGGGACACGGTTTTCCACTTCCTCAGGACGAGCCCTAGACTGGAGGAGAGGTCCGAGGAGGTGAGTGAGTGCGCAGCCCGCTCCTCCCTTCCCGGGGCCCAGGCCTGGGACCCTGCGGTGGGGCGTGGGGGGGCGTGGGGCTGAGAGAAGCTGACACCCGCGTCTGCCCCCAGCCCAGTTCCTCTTCTAGTCCCCCGTCGGGGGGCAGGCGGAAGGGAAGAAGGAAAGGTGAGCGAAAAGGTGGGAAATTCCAGGAGCCAGGATTAGAGCAGAAGAAAGAGTCCGTTTTTCTTCCTTTCCATCAACAAACCTCCACCCAAGAGGAGGTTTAAAAAAAAAAAAAAAAACCCGAACCCACCCACAGCAAGAGGCGGTTGGAACCAGGTGGGGGGAGACATGGAGGCGGGAGCTAAGAGGCCGAGCCCGGGTCTGGCATGTGCGCGGGCCCCAGGGCTGCGGTGGGTTTAGGGGCAGCCTGCCGGCCCCACCTTGGGACTGTGCCTGAGTCGCGTGCCGGGCCGCCGTCGGGGCTGCGCGCAGGCCGCCCATCGCGCCCTCCTTCCCGTCGTCCAGGTGAGCGTTGGACTCTTCGCCAGGAACCCGGCGGCGGGCCCCGGGGAGGCGGCCGAGGCGGCGGCGGCGGCGGCCGGGGGCGACATGGCAGAGGAGCAGGACCTGTCCGAGGTGGAGCTGAGCCCCGTGGGCTCCGAGGAGCCGCGCTGCCTGTCCCCGGGGAGCGCGCCCTCGCTGGGGCCCGACGGCGGCGGCGGCGGCGGCGGCGGCTCGGGCCTGCGAGCTAGCCCGGGGCCCGGCGAGCTGGGCAAGGTCAAGAAGGAACAGCAGGACGGCGAGGCAGACGATGATAAGTTCCCCGTGTGCATCCGCGAGGCCGTCAGCCAGGTGCTCAGCGGCTACGACTGGACTCTGGTGCCCATGCCGGTGCGCGTCAACGGCGCCAGCAAGAGCAAGCCGCACGTCAAGCGGCCCATGAACGCCTTCATGGTGTGGGCGCAGGCGGCGCGCAGGAAGCTGGCCGACCAGTACCCGCACCTGCACAACGCCGAGCTCAGCAAGACGCTGGGCAAGCTCTGGAGGTGAGCGCCCCCGACCCGCCTTCGGAGAGCTCCCGCAGGGCCCTCTACCCGGGCCCTCTACCTGCGGGTGGAATGGGGCGAGGCGCTCACGGCCTGGGCCCTTCTCCTGGGGCAGCCGCCTCCTCGATGGGACTGGACGGCCAGCTGAGGGCATCGGGCCCACCCTTCCCCCGTACCCCTTTGGGGTTGCGCTCGCGCGGGTCTCCAGCGGCCTAGGCCCCGCTCCCCAGCCCGGGCAGTGGGCTGGAAGGCGCCCCCTCGCGGTTGGAATTCTGCCGGTGACAGGAGCTGGGGCCTGGGCTTCTGGGCGGGGTGGGCGAGAGTGAAGGTGGAAGGGAGGGAAGGCTGGTGGAGGTATCCACACCATAGTCGTCCACTAACCCCATTTCCGCAGGTGCCACTCAAGGGTGCCGCTGCCCCAGGGTCAAGGGGGATGCGAGGGAAACGTCTGTGAAAGAACTGAAGGCCTGGCTGGAGAGGCAGGGAAACTGAGGCAGCCAGGTGGAGAACTGCAAGGCTGAGATGGGGGCAGACAAGGAATTCAGGTCCGGGTCTTTGAAAGGGTGAGGGATGGAGGCCAAGCCGACCGCTGCAGGTCCCTGTCCTACCCCAGCCTCCTCCTCTGCACCCTTCTGAGCACCCCTCCTTCAGACCCAGGGCTTCTTCATCCCCCCCAGGGAAGGGGACGCGTGGAGAGGAGACTCCCCCTCCCACCAGGTCCCAGAGCTGCCAGGCTGGTCTCTTCCCCTCCCTCCCTCTCCCAGTCCAGGCGCCATCTTCCTTTCCAGGGCCCCACCCAGGATTGAGTAACCTCCTACCCCTCCAGCCCTGGAGCTGAGAGCCCTGGCCAGGAGGAAAGGCTGGCCCCTTTCCTATCCAGGGTCCCTCAGAGTCCCATGTTCTCTGGAAGCAGCTCAAACTTTGGGGGAAAAACATACCCCTGAGAAGGAAGTCGGCCTCACCTCTGGTCTGGGGTTTAGGCTGCTCCCTTTTGAATATGTTGTTGACCAGGGCAACGGCACCCCCCACCCCCCAAGAAGTCCTGGGCAGCTCAGAAAGAGAACAGGGGCTCCAGAAGGTGAGAGTCTGCAGAGGTTACCTGATTCCCCACTAGACTGTCCATGAGATAGGCCCAGGAAGGCAGAGGGACCGCCCAGGCCATGTAACAGCTGGTGGCGGAGCCAGGGCCAGAACCAGGTCTCCTGACGCTTCGGCCAGTAGTCTTCCCACACACTATCCTTGGTGACAGAGGTGGGTCACCCCTCCCCTCTAAGACACGATCAGGAGGTTGTGGGATGAGGGCAGAGGAGAGCAGGAACGAGGAGCATCCAAGCTGCAGAAAGTGTCAGGGGAGCCTGCCACCCCTCCCCTTGCCAGCCCCAACACAGTGGAGCTTGGCCTAGAAGGCCAAAGGCTTAAGGTGGTGGAAGGGGCAGGAAAGCCCCCAAGAGACCGAGAGGAATTCGCACCCAGTCCCCTGGGCCTGCTAAAGGCCTGGTGCTTCTTCCCCTCCCCCCTCAGCACTCAGCTCACCCCAGCAGGCCCTGGGCTCAGTGGTCAAACTGCTGCATGGACTCAGAGGGGCTAGCCTTGCCCAGGATCAGAGGTTGAAGCCAGCTCCTCTGCCCAAGGTCCATCCACATCGTGGCAGGGTTTAGCCCAAGCCAGGACCCTTGGTGCCATGGGACAGAGACGAGCAAGTGAGAGACAGAGAACCAGGAGGGAGGCAGACAGGCAGACGGAACAGGCCTTAGGGACCATGAGCAGACCACAGTGTAAGCCCAGTAAGAGCATCAAAGCGAGGATGGACCCCCCCCCCGACCTTTCCCCCACGCTGTTGCCAAGGATTTAAGGTTAGAGCCTCTGTTGTCCCTGTCTGTCCCTGTTCCCCCAGCCCAGAACCCCACGTTGGGCTCCCTCAAAGGGACTTGTTCCTGACCACCCCTCACCTCAGGCTGTGTGCACAGGGGCCCGAGGTGATCCCCAGGGGCCAACCTGAGGGGGGGGGGCACAACCAGGAAAGCAGGCACTGCTTACTCAGGACCCAACCCAGCAGTGGGAGGGTGACCAGACAGTGACAAGGATCAAAGGCTGTGCCAACAGGGAGTGGGCTACATGGATCCTGGGTGGGGACCCTGGAGACCTCTGGACTGGGTTAAGCTAGCCTGCCTCTCCAGGGGCTTCTCCTGAAATCTGTGCGCCCCGCCCCTCCACTGTCTCATGAATCTCAGGCTATCAAGAAGGGGGATGGCTAGCTGGGCAGAACTGGCAATCAGAGGCCCTATACCTGAAAAGAGAAAGACATGCAGATTGTGTGGGACACTGGAAGGGGGTCAGTCAGACGCACCAGCATCCAGACCCTGGCTCGCAAGTGGCTAGGGGAGTGTGCCAACTGCTAACCTTCAACTGCTGACCTTCAGTGCCTGGCCAGGAAAGGCCTGTTAGATGTTGATCTCATGGTGCTGGGGGGGTGGTGTATTGATTGACCCGCCTGGGGAGAATAATTAGAGCCAAGAGACAGGAAAGGTGGGGTCACAGGCTGGAACCTCCCCAGACCTTTAGGTGAGCCCCCACGGGAGCAGGTGGAGTGGAGCCAGTGTGCCCTACTGTGGAAGCCCCCCCCCCCACCAACTGGGGATTCCAGTTTGGGTGGGGAGCCAGCCCACCCCTTACTCCTCCCTGTTCCAGACCTTGGAGACCCAGAGGTGAAGACCAAACAAGGTTTATAGTTAGAGCTGTGGTGACCGAGGGCTAGCGCTGGAGTCAAGCTGAAATTTGGGATTGGGTTTCTGTGGTGGGGGAGGACGGGTTTGGGGTCAGGAAAGAGCCTGAACAGAGCTGAAGCTGAAGGTCTGGGTGCGGCTAGGGTTGGGTTTGGGGGTGAGGTTGGCGTTGGGCTTAAGTTAGGACTGGGGTTGGGGCTGGCAGACCCCACCCCCACCCCCCAGGTAGGTTTCTCTCCAAGTTAGGGTGCTGCTGGGAACTAGCGCTGGGAGGTGCCGACGGGTGCAAGTTGGAGTCTTCCCTCTCGTCTAGCCTGTGCCCCGGCTCGCGCTCCGTGCCCCCTGCCATTTTCTTTCGGATTCACATCCGCTTGCCAGTGGGCAGAGGGCACAGGGAAGGTTTGGGGTGGGAGAGGGAGTGCAGGGTCCCCTGCCATCCTAGGAGCCTCTGTGCCAGGGCCATGGCTGGTTGAGGCACCCCCACGTGCCACCTCCCCTCCTCACCAGGCACCCACCTATGGGCCTGCCCCACCTATGCTGGGCTGGCTAGGGGCGGGAGAGAGGGCGCAGCTTGGGTAAGAAGGGCTGCATCCCACTCCCAGCCCCTGGTGGTCTGGGGTCCCCATCCCATCACTCAGCTAGAGGGGCCCTTGGAGAGAGCTGGGCTGGGCTGGGCTGGGCCGTGGCCCGGGGGGGAGGGCAGCCGAGCAGGCTAAGCTGGAGAGGAATGCCGCTGCCCGCTAGGAGGTGCCTGGTATGACCACCCCCTCCCATCCTGGGCAGGGAGGGCCCTGCCTTCTCCTGACTGGGTGAAGAGGGCGCCCACGGGAGAGGGGGGTGTAGGGGGCAGCTGGAGAGAGAAGCCCTTTGGGCTAAAGGACAGAGCTGCTTCTGGAGAGGCCCTTATGTCTGGGGATCTGGGAATCTGTTTCTTCCCCCTGAGGCCCTCTTCGAGGCATCCTTCCTGCCTTCCTCACCAGGGGCAGCCCAGCTCTGAACTTCCCTGCGGCCCCAGCCCTGGCTGGAGTCGGGTGGGTGGGCGTATGGTCTGCAGGGGCTGCGTTCCACTGGCTGGGCTCAGACTGGAAGAGGGTCTGAATGCCCCCATCTAGGGTCTCGGAAGACAGGAGCTTCCTTTACCTTCTTTCACTCCCTCAACAAGGAGATACGATCTCCCCTTGAGGTGGGGGTCCGTACGTAGTGAGGGGCACACGCATCCTGCCCCCCCTCAGCCCCACCATGCTGGAATTCACAAAAATGACTCCAGAGTTGAGGGGTTCCACTGCAGGTCCTCTTGCCCACCACCTCACAGGCAGCATTAGAATTGTACCTGTTTCTCGAGGTGCTGCCCCCCACCTCCCCCAATCCCCAGGTCCCATGCACAGGGCTTCACAGCCATTATCCTGGCCACTCCCACACCTGGAAGTAGGTATTATCCTCGTTCTATAGGTGAAGAAACTAAAGCTCAGAGAAGTGACTTGCCCACGGTCACACAGCTAGGAAGTAACAGACACTGGGCTCTTCCACCTCACCTTGCCGCTTCTGTTTGCCCATCTTCAGTCCCAGGGAGCTCACCCGCTAACGAGGCATCCAGCTCCACTTGCAGACAGCTTTGAAGAAAGAGTTTTTGGTGGCTCAGACGGTAAAGTGTCTGCCTACAATGCGGGAGACCCAGGTTCAATCCCTGGTTCAATCCCTGGGTCGGGAAGATCTCCTGGAGAAGGCAATGGCAACCCACTCCAGTACTCTTGCCTGGAAAATCCCGTGGACGGAGGAACCTGGTAGGCTACAGCCCATGGGGTTGCAAAGAGTCGGACACGACTGAGCGACTTCACTTTCACTTTTCAAACTGAAGGAAGCTCTATTGTAAGCTCTATTCTAACCCCATCCTCAGGGACTGCCCGGAGCGGCAGGCTGGTTCTTCTCTCACACCCCAGCCCCTGAGAGGTTTGGGGGCAGAGATGGCTGCCCTCGGAGGCTGTGGTGCCTTAAGCTCACATCCTCCAGTCCCTAGACCAGGCAGCACAACTCCCACCCGGGACCCTGCCCGCCAGGCTCCCCCAGCCCCGAGGCCTCGTTTCTTCCAGGGCAGGCGCTCACAGTGGCCCCTCTGCTGTCTCCCTCACCCCAACCACCCCACCCCAGGCTGCTGAACGAGAGCGACAAGCGCCCCTTCATTGAGGAGGCCGAGCGGCTGCGGATGCAGCACAAGAAGGACCACCCAGATTACAAGTACCAGCCGCGGAGACGGAAGAACGGGAAGGCGGCCCAGGGAGAGTCGGAGTGCCCAGGCGGGGAGGCTGAGCAGGGCGGCGCGGCCGCCATTCAGGCCCACTACAAGAGCGCCCACCTGGACCACCGGCACCCGGGCGAGGGCTCCCCGATGTCAGACGGAAACCCTGAGCACCCCTCAGGTGAGCCTGGGGCTGGGAGCTCGGGTGGGAGGAGGCTGTGGGCAGCGGGGAGAGGCAAAGGGTGGGAGGACCTGAGACCCGAGGCTAAGGGAAGGGCTGGCCGGGCTGAGTCGTGGCCCAGCTGGGCTGCAGGGGCCCAGTGGCAGTTCAGAGGGGGTTCAGGGGTCAGGGGAGGCGGCTGGGCAAGAGGGCTGTGGCCAGGACTGCTTAGAGGGGCACTGGTTCGGGGTGAAGAGACCCGTGAAGGAGGCCAGTGGGTCAGTTACACCAGAGAAAGGTGGGACAGGACGATTCTGAGAAACAGGAGGGCAGACGGAGGACAGCGCCTTGCCTTTCCCCCAGTCTGACGGGGGAGACACGGCATGTGACATTGAGCACATGGCCTGGAGGAGCCAGACGCGGGGCATCCTGTTTCGTTCTTATTGGTGATGAGCGCTGCTGCTGCTGCTAAGTCACTTCAGTCGTGTCCGACTCTGTGTGACCCCATAGACGTCAGCCCACCAGGCTCCTCCATCCATGGGATTTTCCAGGCAAGAGTACTGGAGTGGGGTGCCATTGCCTTCTCCGGGTGATGAGCGCAGCTACCGTTAATTGAGCACTTACCGTGTGCCGGGCTCTGGGCTACTTGCTTGGTGTGCGTTAGTGCATTCAATCTGTCTCAACTGTGATGCAGCAGCCGCACTGCCTGCACTCAGACCTCAGCTGTGTGGCAGATCACCCTCATGCTACAGAGCAGACTCTACAGAAAACTGAGGGTAACTTGCCACGTAGCTGAGGGCTCCAGGGCCTCCGCTGGCGCCATAGCTACATCCCTTGTGCTTTAGCATACAGGACACCGTGCCTGGGGCCAGGCATATGGCCCGTGTCAGTGAGCAGAGCTCTGCCTTCAGAAGACACACTCCAAGTCCTTAGTGCCAGACCTGGAAGCAGACACCAGGCGTCCAAACGAGACGCCACGGTCCCTGGAGCCTCCTGTCGCCTCCCATGGTCCCTGGTCCCTCAGGAGCCCACATTCTATAGAGGGATGAGCAGTGATGAAAACATGTGAATTAAGTACAGGAAGAATCAAGGGCATGACCTCTGGGGAGGAGTCACCCCCCTGTCCCCCCAGTCAGTCTCCAAAAATATCCAGCTGCCCACCAGACTCTGGTCAAGGAAAGCTTCCAGAAGGAGGCCATGTCCTCAACTGCTTGGTATCATCTCTATTTTACTGATAAGGAAACTGATAAGGGAAGATAGGGGGTCTGCCCAGGGTCACACAGTGACAGAGCGAGAATTACTCAAAGTCCAGACGCCTTGGCCAGCACAGGACTCAGCACTGCCTCTGGTCTGATGGAGGCGGCACAGGCCTGCCCTCAAGGAGCACCTGGCTTGCTAGACCATGAACACGTTCTTTGTCCGACGGGATCCCCCGTCCAGCCATCCCTCCCTAACACTGCTTCGGAGACTCGGGGGTATACACACACAAGACCCTGGACAGTGCACAGAACCAGCTCACTCTATTACTGTGGGCCTGGCTTTCTCTTCCCCATAAACAGCCCCGCTGCTCCTCCTCCCCAAGCCCTTCCCCACGTCCCCAGGGCAGGGCGAGCGCTTCCTCCGCTGGTCTCCTGAGCCCTTCACCCATCCCTCACCACAGCACCTGTGATACTGCCCCCAGCCCTGGGTGGATCCCTGGACCCCCCACCCCAAGACCAGGAGCTTGTGCAGACAGGAACCATGTGACTTGTTTGTATTCCCCTATGCTTGGCAACCGTGTCTGGCACTTAGCGGTGCCCCCTAAGTGTTTGCTGAATGGACCTGGGAAAGGGCAAACGGGCAGACGAAGGAACGGGGTAGCACAGGTCACTCGTGTCTGTACTTTCCTGGAAGGGCAGGGAGAAGGCAACTGGAGGAGAGTGGGCCGCGCCGTGCGTGATGGGAGCTGAGAGCGTGGTCGGGGGCGCCGGGTGGGAGGGAAGGTTTCCTTGAATAAAGGGCACTTGAGGTGGCCTTGGGCGGAGGGATGGGGTGGGAGGTGACACATCGCCATTCGGGGCCCGGGGTGGCGGAGGTGTTCAGATGAGCCAGCCAAAGTGATAAGGGCTTGAGAGGTGAGCAAGGCGGGCAACCAGCAGAGGCCGAGTGTGCTTAAGAGAGAGCGGGCAAGCCGGGGCCTATGGGCCAGACCCCATCGGGCTGCACAGCTGAGGAGCGCAGGAAGGGCAGCCGACTTCAGCTGGTATGAGGAAGAACCTTCCAATGGGGACAATGGAAACTGTGGGAGGGGGCGGGGGTGAGAGAGGGGAGTCCTATCCTGGTAGGAGAAAAGACTCATTCCTAGGACTGAGGAATTTTGTAAATGACTGGACATCAACCCAAGATCATTACATAGCCAAACACCACCGCAGGCCACCCCGAACACATTAAAACATACAAGGCCATGCCGTGATGGATCCTCAGCCTCCCAGAGGCATTGCATCTGAAAAGTGAACCATCAGCCGCTGACCTCGGTTCCTGCTTCCTCTCTCTCTCTCTCTGTGTCTCCCTTCGCCCTCTAGGCCAGAGCCATGGCCCACCCACCCCTCCGACCACCCCAAAGACAGAGCTGCAGTCGGGCAAGGCAGACCCCAAACGGGATGGGCACTCCCTGGGGGAGGGCGGGAAGCCTCACATCGACTTCGGCAACGTGGACATCGGCGAGATCAGCCATGAGGTAATGTCCAACATGGAGACCTTCGACGTGGCCGAGTTGGACCAGTACCTGCCGCCCAACGGGCACCCGGGCCACGTGGGCGGCTACTCGGCAGCCGGCTACGGGCTGGGCAGCGCCCTGGCTGTGGCCAGCGGACACTCTGCCTGGATCTCCAAGCCTCCAGGCGTGGCTCTGCCCACGGTCTCGCCGCCTGGCGTGGACGCCAAAGCCCAGGTGAAGACGGAGACGGCGGGGCCCCAGGGGCCCCCGCACTACACCGACCAGCCGTCCACCTCGCAGATCGCCTACACCTCCCTCAGTCTGCCCCACTACGGCTCCGCCTTCCCCTCCATCTCCCGCCCCCAGTTTGACTACTCTGACCATCAGCCCTCAGGACCCTATTACGGCCACTCGGGCCAGACCTCCGGCCTCTACTCGGCCTTCTCCTACATGGGGCCCTCGCAGCGGCCCCTCTACACGGCCATCTCTGACCCCAGCCCCTCAGGGCCCCAGTCCCATAGCCCCACACACTGGGAGCAGCCGGTATATACGACGCTGTCCCGGCCATAGAGGGGGGCCCCCCACCCCCGTCAGCACCCATCTTGCCCTGCCCCTTCCCCCAGCCCTCGCGCCCTGTTCCTCGCCCATCTCAGGCCCGGTGGCGGCAGAGGAGGAGGCTGCAGAGGCTGACAGCTGAGGGGAAGGCCTTCTGTCTGGCTCACTGCCTTTGATGACCCCACCCCGTCCTACCCAGGCTCCGGCCCAGGCACAGGCCTGGGCTACTCGGCTGGGCAGAGGAGAAGGAGGTAGCTTGTTGCCCCTAAACCGAAAAATGAGGGGCTGTACCTTCCCCCCCAGGAATGACCCTCGATCCCAGGATCTGAGCAGGCCCCGCCTACCCTCCTCTGGGAGGGTGAAGCACCCAGGGTCGGTGGGATGGGAATCGGAGGCCTGGCCACCCCTGTGCCTGTGTTTCCTCTTCCGCGAGGAATAGGGGGTCTGACCTAACCTGTGCACCCAGGCCACGTGTCTTAAGAGCGCGGCAACCAGAAACCTGCGTCAGGGACTACTGGGGCTCCATCTGCCCCTGGGTGCGGGGCGCTGAGGACAGCTTTGAACCTCCTCAAGGGAGTGAGGGTGGGATGGGAGCTCAGAGGGAGGTCTCCTCAACCCTTCAGTGCCCCCTGCCCTCCTGAACACAGGAAGGAATTGGCACAGAGGTCCTCAGATCCATTTCGGTGCCAATAACCTCGTTCTTTGTCTAATGGAGCAAAAGGGCCCAGGTCCCACTCCAGGACAACCTCCCTACTTTGAGGCACACCCAGGACGTGAGGAGGCCGGGACCCCAGGAAAGGATTCGGAGACAATTCACAGAGCCTTCCTCCCGGCTCCCACCAGCCCCTGCCCCCCAACCTCCCCAGGCTCTGTGGTCCTTGCGCTCTCAGCCCCAGCTCCTTGGGCTTCCCAGGGAGTTAGAGCTGCTCAGGCCCAAACCCTCGGCTCCAGGGGGGACCCAGGGCCCAGCACCCTGGTTGCTGGCAGCAGGCTGAAGACACTAAACTCCTGACATGTACATGCTGCCCTGGCCTTTCGCCCTTTGCCTCCCAGTGGTATTTGAATAAAGTATGTAGCTCTCTTCTGCCCCCATTTTCCTATTCTGCAGCCCTCCGCCCCCAAGTCCACATGTAACTCATTACTGCCCCCCTCTTATTTATCTCAGTAGCTCCCTCTGCCCCCCTCCCCTCTGCTAGGTACTCCAGCCCCTATTAACTCTGCATTAAGCATTCCACATAATAAAATTAAAGGTTCCGGTTACCTGCTTGGTGGGCCTGACCTGGTCTCTTATCCCTGCACCTCTGCTTCCTCAAATGCTTTCTGGAAGTAGCTAGAGGGTAGAATGCAAAGGACAGATAATCCACGGTCCCCTATCTCACCCAGTGCAGTAGCTCAGGACAGCCGGCATCACAGTGGGGTCAGCGGGTGCTCAGAACTGAGGCCTCAGGCCGGAGCTGTGCCCCCAGCCCAGCTGTGTCCACACTGCAGGTGGGCCACTTGCTGACTCAGGTGGGACTCCGCCTGAGTGCCTTCCAAGCAGCCCATTCTCGCCCAGCAGAGAAGGGGCCTTGCAAAGACTTCAAGGAGCAAGTATGTGAAAGGTAGATCAGGTCTGTCTTGCTGTCTGCAGTCAGTAGGCCTGGTCCTTTAGGACGGGTGGGTGGGCCTTCTCTCTTGCCACCTCCCCCAGCAACACACACACAACACAGGTCCACACCAGGATCTAGCAGCTGCCCATGTCTAAGTATAAACTAGGATGGCAGACATAACCATCTAATCCTTTGGGGCTTCCTCCCCAAAAGCTCTTTGCTCAGCAGAATTCCAACCTGCACTCTGGGACCTGGGGCTCCTCCACCTCAGGGACAGGGGAAACTTCTTCTCCACGCTCCATCGATGGACAGCTCTGATGGCTGAAGTCTCCCCTTCCACCCAGTTCATAGTGACATTAATAGCTCCCATGTACTGAGTGCTCCCTGGGTGAGTGCTTTACATCCTTCTGGCCAATGAGGGAGTGAGTCCAATTGTTATCCCCATTTCCCAGATGGAGACTTGACGCTTTGAGAGGTGGGTGCTAAGAAGTGCTGGTACAGAATCTGAAACCAGCTGACTCCAAACCTTGCACCCTTAACCATCGTCTCTTCCACCTGCCCGATTTCCAATTGTAATCTGAGGCTTTGCTTCCGTCATGGCTCCAGACTGGCATCCCTAGATCCAGTATCCATTTCTTCTATCTGTGGGCCCCAGCCCCTCACCTCCTAGTCAGGACCTCGGGTAGGGAAGGGGGCACCAAGAACTAGCCCAGTCCTCCAGGGTGGCCAGACTGCCACCCGGAAGCTGTGTCATGCAAGCTCCTCCGGCCACTTCGCCAAAACTGCTGGCTCCCATGAAGCGTAGCGGTAACTACAAATCCTTCCTCTTGGAGATTAAAACCTGCAGCCAAGTTGGGCCACCCTGAACTACATACAAGCGGTTTTCTGCTGCTTGGCTGATGTCGTTGTGTTGTAGATAAATGCAGGATTTTTTTACTGGTCTTGAACAGATTTCATCTTTTTGCACTTGACCACTTCCCCACCTATATTAGATCCTTTGGAATTCTGAATCCAATCTATAGCTCTCCTGAGCTTCATGTTTGAAACTTGAATATCCTCATTCAGGTTACTAATGAAAAAAGATTGGAATGAGAGAGACAGACCCTGTGTCCACCACCAAAAACCTCTCCATCCATTCTATCGTCTATACTCGTAAAGCTGTCAATTCTGAATCTAATTGTCACCCTGCAGTACCTGCTTCTCCATCACAGCCACACAGACTGCCTAATGCCTTGTTCAAATCAAGGTTCCCTGTATCTGTGGCATTCCTCCAACCTACCAGGCCGGTAACCATTGGAAAAAAGAAAATTCGGTTCACTTGGTGATATTCTTAGAAACCCTATGCAAGCTTCAGAGTCTTATTATCCAAGTGCTCTCAAATATGCAATAGCCTATTCTAGAATTTCGTCAGGGGGTCAATCAGTTCTGCACTCCTACTTCTTACAACCTCCCTTTTCCTCTATTGAGAAGCAGGACATCAGTCCATTTCTAGCCTGTCCAGTGTTTCCTATGTGCTCCGTGGTCACTGGGATTGTGGTCGTGGAGCGGGCAGGGCAGGTGGGAGGGGCTACATCAAGATGAAATCACCACCTGCATGACCTCAACGAGACTGGAGAGTCACTGGGGATACAGGAGGAGAGGGAATGGTCCACAGAAGTCAGAAGACCGGGCTTGTGCTCATGCCTTAAACCTGAGATTCCCGAGGAGCTCGGGCCTCAGTCAAGTAGTGGCTCCACAGTAAACAGAGAAGGGACAGGTGTATCTGGAGAGGGTCAAGGAGATGGTGCCCTGGCCGGGCCAGCTGAGTAGCGAGGGCCTGACTCCGTGAAAGCGGAGCAGAATGGAGGGGGCAGGTGGGAGGGTAAACACCCCTTTCTGCATCTCCTCTGCACCCTATCCCCTAAGGGTTAACCCTCTCCCTCCCCCAGTCCCTCTCTCCTCTGCCACCCCAGCCCCATCTCCCTTTAATCACATCTGATACTGAGCGGCCCAGCAGGAACAAAGAGACCATTTAGAGAAACGGGGCCGAGAAAGTGACCCCCGCACTCTGGGGCGGCCGCCTGGATGCCAGCACAAAGGCGGCATTTCAGAGCTGAAATTTCAGCACCCAACTTGATTAAAGGATTCCACAGGCTTGGAGGAGGGTGGAAGGGGGTGCGAAGTCCACTGCTCCCTGAATTAACCCTTCTCCAGAGCAGCGAACACCCCTCCCACTCCTGGGGATGCTCGTCACTTCCACCCTGTCCAGGGTGCACCCACCCCGGGGGCCTCGCTTCTTGTAGAGGTCAGGCAGGCCTGGCTCTTCCTCTTCCTGGGAGCAAGGGCTGGCAGCAGACTGAAGGTCAAGGCTGAAATATTCAGGGAGATGGGTTTCCTTCCCATCCCTATTGGTGCCAGCATACACCCTCTCCTTGTCGTCTGACCCTGCACCCCAAGGGAGGGAAGAACCAGTGTGATTGACTGGATTTAATTTCACGCCTTGAACCCAGAAGCCCTGCTGCCCTGCTCACCATCACCCCAGCACCCATCCTAGTGGCCTTAGAGGGATCAGGGGCTCCACACAGAAGGGAAAGGACACCGTCCAGAGCCTGGGGAAGGAGAGGGTATGGGTGTGGCAGACCAGACGGGTGGGTCGTGGAGAACAGACTGGCGTATGGGGAGTGGTCTGACAGGTGGGGAATGGGAGGGGTTGTGCGGCTGGGATGGGCAGGTGTTCGGCCCTTGCTCCAGCTGCAGACTTGCCCAGCAGGGCTCTCTCGGGGAGGGCAGGAGATCACTGCGTCCCCAAGCTTCCTGCTGGGGGCACTTGCTCCTGAAAGGGGATCCCAGCCCACGATAAGAGGCTCGAGGCAGGTCCTTAGGAAAACAATGGATGGCTTGATGAGACCTGCTCTGTGATACTCCTGAGAAGGGAGAAGCCCCTGCAGCCAGTCCCCACTGGAAAGGAAATTGGGGGTTTCCGTGGCAACCAGCTCCCTGGGCACAAAGGCTGGTCTGTCTGCTGGGAAGGCAGCCGAGGTGTCTCCTACAGCAGCCTCTGCTCTGGTGGACTGTGAGATGGGTGGGGGGGGGCACGCGGGGGAGCCCAGGGGGTCAGGGCCCTGGTGCTTCTTAAAGAGCTGACGGTCCCAGGGCCACTGGGATGCGCACAGCCTCCAGGCAGCAGGACGGTAACAGTGAAGACACAGGTGGGCCTCACAAGCAGCAGGAGGCAGAGGGAGTTGAAAGGTTGAAGGATTTACTATTTACACGTATCAAGACTATAAAAAGACTAGGAGACGAGCCAGGGCGGAGGCCCAGTCCACAGGCTGACTCCGGCTCAGTCGGTGATGATGAGCTCGTCGACGCCCCAGTCTTCGTAGCTCCCATCGGGCAGGTAGCGGCGAATGATGATGGGGATCTTCCGGGCCCTGTGACCGGGGAGAGATCGAGGTACATGAGGGTGGTGACCCTGGCTCTGCAGCAGAGGGATAGCAGGTGCAGAAGGCAAGGGAGGAGAAGCCTTAGGAGCATCCTAAGACCACGGATGTACTTTGTAGGTAAGGAATTTCAGCCAAAAAAAAAAAAAAAAGTCCCTGCTTCTCTGAGTGTGGAACCAAAATCTACAAATGGCCTGCCATCCCACGGCGAAGGGCAAGGCGGAAAGCAGAGGGATGTTGGTAAGGCCAACTGCAGCAGGAAAAAGGGACGTTGGGACTGGGACCGTCCATGTCTCGTCAGTGTCCTCCCCTCCCCCTTTGCCTGTCCCCTCCTCCCCCGTGAAGGACTGACTCCCAAACTAAGGATCTACAGGAACAAGACCACCCGTCCCCAGCAGGGAAGTGCGGGAAGGCTCGCAGCAGAGCACCCAAGGGATGCCCCCAGGGCTCTGGAGCCGCAAACCAGGACCTGGATGACTTACTTGAGCTCCTTCATGGCGATCAGTAAGGGATCTGTCTCCCCCTCCAGCTCCACCATCACGGGGGCACACATCCTGCAGGTGTAAGGACAGGTGTGGGGAGAGATGACACACACAGGGAGAGGGCCCAGCATGAAGCTCGGCAGAGTTTCACAAACAGGATGAGATCAGCACCCCAGAGCTCACCTAGAAAGGGCCCCGAGAAAGGACACCTCCCCAAAGTGGCAGGTGCAGAGTAGCGGTCCCGGGGCGCTGACAGTGAGGGTGCTCGAGTGGCAGCCAGTAGACTAGGCTTAAACTGGGCCTGGAGGACCCTCAATTCTCCCCAGATCTCAGCATCCTCACTGGAAAATGAAGACAAAAAGCCCTGCCACGCCTACACAGCAATAAGGCTAAAGCACTACTGCTACAGGCAAAGGCTCACGAGGTGCCACAGCCGCTCTCCACCCCACGTAGCTTGTTTCATTTGTAGGAAGTACTACTGCTACTTCCGTTTCACTGCGGAGGAAACTGAGGCAAGGGGAAGTCAGGAATTTCCCCAAGGTCACATAGCCAGTGAGTAGTAGAACCAAGATTTGAACCCTGAAGACTCCTCTACTATGCTGTAACACCTCCCATTAGAAAGCTGGTGATCCACAAACTGAAACCAGGTACTGTGAAAGGGACAAGCGTGAGCTTTCATTACTGGGTCGTGTGACATTCATCACATCCACTCCCCCGGCCAAGGACCTTCCCAGGGCCCGTCACAGACTCCTGAGCCCACGGCCACAGCAGAATATTCCCACACAAAGGACCCACAAGTGCAAGAGCTCACCCTCTGACCACTCTACTCAACCCCAAGCCCTGCCTCAGGGCCTAGCTCGCCTCGTTTTCCTCCTCTGTCTTGGCAACACCCCCTGCAGGGGTCCTGCTCCTCTAGCCCCTACACAAGGCCTGTGGTCAGGCTCTCCCCTGCTTACCTCTCTTCCTCGATACCCCATGGCCATCAGGCAGGCAGAACCTCCTCTGGCCCCACTTACCTCTGCAGTACTTTCTCATGCTACCTGCCTCTATTCACCCCACATCCCAGCCACACCAAACCCCTGCAGCTTCCTATGCGGGCCCTGTTGTTTCCCTTCTGCATCCTCACACGAGCTCTTCCTCTTCTTACAGGCCTGTGAGAGGCTCAGAAATCTCCACCCTGGAAAGCACGTGCTGAAGCCTCAGGGCCCTGACTCATTTCACACACACTTCTCTCAACACCACCGTCACTCAACTGTGACTTCCCGTTTGAAGTTTTCCAAACAAGACCTGGTGGTCCAGGACCCCAAGTTCTATTCTAGTGCAACACCTGGCCCACAGCAGAGGGTCTAAAAACAGACAGACCAGTTCCAGGCCCATCTCTTCTAGGAAGTCACCCTTATTGATTCCAACTCAAGTTCACACTAATGGACCCCAAACCTGATGATGATCCAGGAGAGCATGCTAAAAATACGGGTTCCCAGGTCCTTCCCCAGGCCCGCTGAACAGATTCTCTAGTGAAGGAGCCTGAGAACCTACATTAGCAAAGCTCCCCTGCTGGTTCGGATAACCAGCCAGTCTGAGAAACACCAGTTTACACTAAATGATCTACTAATTTTATTGCTAAATATTCTGATGTCTGTTACTCCCCAAAGCGTGAAAATTCCCCAGGGGCAGAAACCAAGTATTTAACTTTCTCTACATCTTCTCTCAATAATTATTTAAGCTCCCCCTAATATTTAATGTTTTAAAGAATGTGGCAAACTGCTTTCCCTGATATGCATATGCCTTATTTCTTTCAAGACATGAGTAATTCAAGAGCAGTCATTCATCCAGCCCTGCTACATGCACAGGAAATGTGAGAGTGTGCCCTCAATGTCTCCACCAGGGGTTCCAAGGGGCAACCTTCCTTGGGAAGCAGCCATGGGGTCGCAGTCAGCCACGACTCAGAGGCTGAGCAAAGCACAGCACAGCTGCAACCATTCAGCCACCAGATGGGGCTAATGAGCTGGAGTGAGACTTCATCCACAAATACCCAAGAAAACACTGTTCAGCTTCTACTACCAAGTGCAGATCACAGGCCCATAACTCAAGACAAGCTCCAGCCCTGACTGTCCAAGGGCTTACAGCAGCTGGAAAACCACCAGACAGCCTCTGAGCTCTTAATCTGAAGGAGTGCTACAGCCAAAAAAGGTTGGACAAGAGTCTTACCTCCAAAGGAAAGCAGGACCCTTGGCCTTGTTTGGAATGCCTGCTCCAGACTGTCCACCAAATGCATGCCCATCTTCTAAACTGGTCACTCAAGGGACCAGTGACACCTTTTCCAGTCTTGTGCCCCAGGCTGCTTGCCATTCCCCCACCACAATCCACCCACGTCTGCCTTCACTTTCCTAGTGCTATTTCTGGCACCTAGGAGACCTTCAAAACCACGTCCCTTTATTCCCTTCTCTTATAAAGCATCAATCTCGTCTGCCTTGGGTTCTGAGTATTTAGAACAGGTTCCCTTTCTCTACTAGACAGTAAACATCTAGATGACTAGCGAACTGTGTCTTTAATCCTCTTTACACCTCCAAAAGGCACAAGCACAATATCTTATTTGATGCTGAAAGACTTGAACTTGCATACAGTTTATTTGTTTAAAAAACAGTTTACGAATTCTTCTTCCTGCTGGGTCGTGTTCGGCAGATGTGAATACCACCCATCTAGCACTCTACAAGGATGGAAATGTCCTCTATCTGTGCTACCTATCACGGCGGCCACAGAGGCTACTGGGCACGTGAAATGTGACTAAGGAGATAGAAACACTGAACTCCTATCTAGTTTTACTTAGTTTAAATGGCCAAACGTAGGCAGCAGTGACCTGTGGTGCAGGCCTAGAGGATCCTGACCCCAGCAACCCTGAAATCATCATACGGGGTGCGGCTCTCAACTCACCCAGACCAGCAAGGGGTGCAACCAGGCTGGCAGGGGGCCTCCTGCTGCCAAGAGAGTGAAGAACAGTTTTCCGCCCCAATAAGACCCTCCACCGAGTGGTCGCTGTCACTCCACAGATAAAGTCCAACACAGACTGAGCATCATCGCTCCCCTAGCATATTTACCACCCACAACTCTGGCCCCAGCTTTTCTTTCGAGCCTGTTTCCCACTCCTCTCTTCTGCAGCACCCCTCCTCCAGGTGTCCACCATTTCCCGGGCAGCTGGTAAGAAGTCTGAGATAGGGCTCCTTTCCGCAGCCTCCTGTCTCCCTGGGGAGGACCTGCCATGAGAGCAACAGTAACACGTCTGCCCTGTGTCCTCCCAGTTAACTCTGGCCAGAACAGAGGAGGAGCTCATCTGACAGGGGAGCCTGGCAGGGAAAGCCAGCACCTGTGGCCCAGCCTCTTCAAGGGCCCCTGCTTCCTCAAAGCCACCTGCCCTCAGGGGGGCTGCTTTTGGCCCCTGCAGACACGGCCTCTGACGCCTGCAATGCCTGTGGCTAACGGGTAGACATGTGAGCATCGCATATTTTGACCTGACCTGAGTTGGCTACTGGCTGGCTCCTGAATTATGTTGTTCTTCAACAAGTTCCCAACTTGGGAGAGAAAGGAAGGGTTGCTAATTTCAAACCCCACACCCCCAACCACTGCTCTGTGCTTCCACATTCCTAGCGCGGCCTCAACGTGGAAGGCTCTCTCACTCCCCTGGGCTGGCCCCAGTCTACTCAAGAACCACCTTAAGCCCAGCGGGAGCTGCTGCGGCACCCCCAACAACCCAGCCCACAAGGGTCTAGGTCTGGTCTTATTGCATTTATTTTCGCTTCCCCACCTGACAGGCGGTCCTCACGCTCTGTACTCTCACTGTTACTCTCTACTGTTTGTGTCCTTTTCCCCCAACAGTCTCCCCGAGGACAGGGGTCTAGCACAGCGCCTGGCACATGGGGACGGCGCTGCCTGTGTTTAGCCTGTGAGAAAGGGAAGGGTCTGCTGCCAGGGCGGGCCATGATCAACAGCTCGGAGGCTCCTTGTGGCCTGATCAAAGGACACGATGGTGAGGGGGCTCATACTCACGCAATCTGAAGAGCTCGGGTGCCCAGCACGCGGGCTCGCTCATACTTGGTCATATATGGTGTGGTGATTCGTTTCTGGTTGGCCTGCGGTCGCTCTCCAGAAGGGAGAATCTCAACGTTCTCCTGGCCCTCCTGGACACAAAGGCAGAAAAGAGGGAAAAATCTCAGGCTGCGTTATTGGGGGTGAGGGGCAGGACGACGACAACAGTGATTGTAAGCGCCTCCACACTACTGCTTGTTACGTGCCCGTGACCACGCAACTGCCTCATTAACACCTCACTTAATCCTCAAAAAAACCTTATGAAGCGGGGACTGCAATGCTCATTTTAAAGGGTTGGACAGTTAGCTAACTTGGCCAAAGTCTCAGAGCTAGTGAAAGAGGACTTGTGATCAGGGGTCCAAAGCCAGCCGCCTCATCCAGGAGAGCTGGCCCCATACAAAGAAGACCTTGAGCACAGACAACCTCACCCGAAGCAGGAAGAGGAAGAAGCACCCCATCTTTACATATGCATATATTTAATAATCACTTATTAAGCATCTGTCACGTGCCAGACATGTTAAAGGTGCTGAGACGGAAAGAGTCTCTGCTCTCAAAGAATTCACAGTCCAGGGAAAAGACAAGAGTAAACAAAACATCAAGTGCTATGAAAGTGTGCCAGTGTGCCACAAACTACACAAGAAAGTGAGGGGCATCTACCTCATCCTGAGGGTTAGGAATACAGTCCAGAGATGAGACTTGGGCTAGTCTACAAGGATGAGTGAGAGCTGCCAAGCTAACAAGGAAAGGAAGAAAGGGCATTCCAGGCAGGCTGAACTGCATGTGTGCAAAGACACAGGAGGGAAGACAGCGTACTCAGCCTGGAAGCCTAACTGTGGGGTATGATAAGCACAAAAGGTGCAAACTGCAAACGGGGTTACAGATAGGAGAATAAATTCTGTAATATGAAATTAAGTCAACAAATATTTACTGAGTGCTTACTCTATGTCAGATAACATTCTAAGAGCTTGACACAGAGCAGTAAGACAGATAAAAGTTCTTTCTCCCATAGAGCTTTACATTATAATACAGTGAAAGTGAAAGTCACTCAGTCCTGTACGACTCCTTGTGACCCCATGGACTATACAGTCCGTGGAATTCTCCAGACCAGAATACTGGAGTGGGCAGCCATTCCATTCTCCAGGGGATCTTCCCAACCCAGGGATCGAACCCAGGCAGGTCTCCTGCATTGCAGGTGGATTCTTTACCAGCTGAGCCACCAGGGAAGCCCAAGAATACTGGAGTGGGTAGCCTATCCCTTCTCCAGGGGATCTTCCCAACCCAGGAATACAGTGAGATGAACAATAAATTAAATTAGTAGTAAAACGTGCAGTATAAAAACAGAGAGAAAAGACAGGGAGTGTCCGAGTGGTGATGTTGGAGGAAGGAGCAAATGCAGTGATTTGAAACAGAATGGTCAGGGAAGGCCTCATTGAAGTGACATGTGACACAGACCTGAAGGAGGCTGAGGAGCAGGTTGTGTGCATATCTAAGGGAAAAGGAAGACGGAACAGCACAGTCAAAGGTCCTGAGCTGGAATTCCCTGGCATGACAGGGATACCAAGAAGAGATAAGGTCACAGAGGGAGCAGTTGGTCAGATCATGGGGGACCTTGTGCATGTTCTTGGCTTTTATTCGGAATGAGATGAAAAGTAACCAGACGCAGGTTCTGAGCAGAGGAGAGAGAGAGTGACTGAAGATTTAAAAGGATCACTCTGGATACCCTGCTGAGAATATTCTGTAGAGGGTAAGGGCCGAAGCAGAGAGAACACTGAGCAAGACCAATAGTAACCAATCATGTGGGTAGGAGAAAAAGTTGACTCTGGCAGCAGAAAGGCAAACAGCACACTCAAGGCAGGAAAACCCGTAACAAGTTTCTGCAGTAATGCGGATGAAAACCAATAAAGATCTAAACCAGGTTGAGGCACTAGGAATAGAAAAACGGGAACAGGACTGAACTACATGGAGGCAGAATCAAGAGGAGAGAGATGGAAAGGCATCAGAAGAACAGAGAAGAAGGCTTCTGACTCAGTGAACAGATAACCTCAGAGTGTCAGGCAGACAGGACAACCCACACAAAAGAGGGCCTTCACCTTACCAACCTAAAAAAAATCAAGGGATCCCTCTCTCCAGAAGACATAAAGCACTTCTTCCTCCACCAGTCACACAGCACAGAAAACCCTATTTTATCTATGACGCCAGTAACTCATCCACCAAGCTGCTCAAGCCAGAGACATGGGAGTCATTCCTGTTATCTCCCACTTTCTCAGCCCCACATCCAATCCACCAAAATCTCTCATCTGTTTTCTCATCACAAACACTACCAGCACCCAAGTGCAAGCTACAGATGTCACCTGGATTGCACCCTAATTGGGCTCTCTTTGACTCTTGGTCCACCCAACTCATTCCTCACTGGATCATGCCACTCCCCAGCTCCCCAAAACTTATCAGCAGCTTCCCACTACCCCTAGGCTACAAAATCTTGCCTGATCTTGGCCCTCACCTCTCCAGCCTTATCCCAGGTCACTCTCCCCCTTGCTCTTTATTTAGCCCCACCCTGCTGAGCTCCTGGTACATAATAAACATTCAGCACATGTCTGCACAATGAATGAAGGGGCTATTTCAACTCTGAGTAAACTAACTGCCCCAGAAGCCATGCTCTGGTCCAAGAGGACAAAAGCCTTTGGGCCAACCCTGTAGGACTCCTCCACTACCCAGGGCTAGGTCTCCCCTCATTGTAACCGGCAGTACCCTGACCACAAACGGGAGGCAGAGGCATGCAGTCGACCATCACTGGCCGGGCTATCTGGCAGCTTGGGCTGCAGAGAGGGGAGCCCAAGGCTCAGTACTGACCTCCTCGGCATTCTCCAAGTCATCGAGCCCTTCATCCTCCTCCACGTCATCAAAGTCGTCTCCATCAAAACTGCACAAGTGTAAGAAGCCCGTTAGTTAGAGCATCACTTACTAGAATCAAAGTGGGCAAAAATCTGAGTCTCATGTGATACGTAGGAGGCTCTCAATAAATATCCACCTAGCCAGTGAATCATTCAATAAATCAGTCATCTGACGTCCTCATCTTAACTACGGGCCTCTTCTAGAAAGAGACCCCAGCTGAATCAACATTTGGTACTGACACAGAGCCCGACTCAGTGGAAGTTTGCTGAAAGATACTTTTTCACTGATCCTCTCTGGACCCTCGAGCCGGAGCCTTTTCCGCGCCCAGCCTCTGGCCGGGTCTATGCTCCCAGTTCCCAGCCTTTTCCTTCTCCGGCTCTGCGGACCCCCTCAGCACTCCCAGTCCTCTAAACCCCTGGCTCAACTTCCTTCGATCCTGGCTCCCGCTTCATCCGCCCTTTCTGAGTCTTCGGAAAAGTCACTTCGCTCCCTCACTCACTTGTCCTCGTTGTCTGACATGACGCCCGCACAGCAGCCACCGGGTTCCGCGACCCAGACCCGCGCGGAGACCGGCTAACAGCGTACCTCCGCCTTGCGCGATGCCAAGCGTACTCTGCGCCTGCGCCGTGACCTAGCGGTAATCACTTCCGGGAGGCAGGCGGAGCGATAAATACGCACATGCGCGGAGCAGTTTGTCTGCGTTACCATGGTAGCTGGAGCCGCTAGCTGCAGGCTCTAGTGGCTGAGATCTCAAAAAGTATTTCTGCGAGGGACCAGGCGCGGCTGCTGCTTCAGAGCCTTGGTTACGATCTCCGGAGCCCAGCCGCCGCTGTCTGTGGAGAGAGAGGCCACCCAGCCGGGATCTTACTTTAGGGTGAGGTTTCCCGTTTGGGCGTATCACACAACGGGCACGGCTGCCCTCACGCCCCTTTCCTCCCGAGGGGGCTTCCCTGCCACAGGCACAGGTCAGGATGAGGTCTCTGTTCGCATGTGTTTATCTGCCAGTGGATCTGTTCGAGGTGGGAGGATCGGGCACTGTCGCGATGTTGACAGGCGGCATCACGATTCTCTTGCGACCCGACACCCGCTCCCAAACTTTGGGTGGTGTTGAGGGTGTGAGAAGAGATTGGATCTGGGAATGTTTCGTTGGGTTTTTTCCTCTTCAGAGCCCTCCCATGGCTTCCCAGGAGAGGGTGGAGACGGTGACCAAAGGAACAGGGTTCTGGCGCTGTCCCAAGCCGACCACTTACACCCCAGGGACCTGCGAGCTGCTCAGAGGTCAGTGCATTAAGGGCAGAAGAAGAGCGGTGGTCAGTTACCCTCTGTTTCTCAGTTCTCCCCTACATGACTTATGGCTTAGTAATCGTATTTTCAGTTTACAGATAAGAAGCCTGGAGTTCAGAAAGGTTCAGGGGTCTGGGTCCTACAACTTGGAAGTGACCCAAAGTCAAAGAACTAAGAATTTCAGAGTGGTTAACTCCCATGAACCCCTTAGATCACACTTTCAGTTTCCCCAGGGAAGACTTATTTCCTCTCCACCCATCATCACCACAGTGGAACCAACTATTACGTGTCTGCTGCTGCTGCTCTGCTGCTAAGTCGCTTCAGTCGTGTCCGACTCTGTGCGACCCCATAGATGGCAGCCCACCAGGCTCCCCCGTCCCTGGGATTCTCCAGGCAAGAACACTGGAGCGGGTTGCCATTTCCTTCTCCAATGCATGAAAGTGAAGAGTGAAAGTGAAGTCGCTCAGTCGTGTCCGACTCTTAGGGACACTACCAAATATCTTTTCCTTCACTGTGCTTAGTGCAACCTGTAATCAGATACCTCGCGTGTTCCACTGAATTAATGTTGAATTAACATTCAGTTCATGAACTCCATCAGGGCATGATGCCTGTTTTGGCTCACATTTGTAGCTCCAGCCCCTGGCACATGCTTAATGAATACTTGTTCATTCACTCATTCATTCACTCAACAAAGAAGTTTTAAAGCCCACTGTGTGCTTTAGACATTATCCCAGGTGCTGAAAAAACAGCGGTAAAGAAAAGAAATAAGCAAAAATGATTGTTCCCTTGGAGCTAATATTCTAGTAGGAAAGTAACAATAATAAGTAAGTATGTAGAGCTTAGATGGTGATGAGTGGTGTAGGGGAAAAAAAAATGTAGAAAAGGAAGGGAATTCCCTTGTGGTCCAGTGGTTAGGACTCTATTTTCACTGCAGGGAGGCCCAGATTCAATCCCTGTTCAAGGAACTCAAATCCCGCAAGCCAAGTACTCAGGTGCCCAGAATGGGAGCAGGAGGCGATACAGTATTAAATTTCAGTGGGTTGAGATGAGGCATCTGCTTGCAGCCCAGGAAGCTTCACTGAAGTGCTTTGTCTTGCAGTGATGATGAAGGAATCCAAACTGACGAACTTCCAACAGCGCCACATCACGGACACCATGAAACGTAAGAGGCTGCCCACCGAGGCTTCCGGGGGAGACGAGTTCTGGGTCACATCTTAATGCTTTCTCCATGTTGAGGAGTAGGGGACCTCATTTTAAACACACATACACAAACAAAAGTTGAATAGTATTTCTGACCCTTGCTCTTGGGGAATTGACCTTGCAGGGTCTTGATCTTTGCTTCTTCACAAGACATGGGTCCCAGCCCATGAGCCTCTTCTGCAGTCCAGCTCTAGCCAGCCTTCTCAACAGGGAACCAGCCCATTTGAGACTTCCTGCCAGTCAGACAGTCTGAACGCTGTCAAGTCTGAAATCTCTCCCACCCTCTTACACACATAACATATGAGCTCTCCAGACTAGAGGCCTGTGTGTGTCTTATGCATAGTTTTATTCATTCATAGCTTAGCTGGCAGAAACATGATTACTGGAAGGCTTCCAACTTAGGAAAACTATGCAAAACCTTTCCACATTTTACCTCTGACCACACACTGTATTATTTATTTTTAATGAAAAAAAGAAAAAAAACTGAATGTTCATGGGCACGGTAACAAGGTGCCCTCTAAGATCTTGAAAACAGCCTTGCTTTCTGAGATTTAACTGAATCAGCTTTTAGGGGATCAGAACAGAGATCTGTAAAGTTACCTTTAAGAGGATACCAGAAGGTTCAAGCCTGCCAGGTTTCACTCAAATCTAACAATAGCTATTGCCTTCTTTCGAGAAAGAAGGTGCCTATCAGGAGGCATCTGGTCAACCACAGAAACTGGGATGGAAGAGTCAGAGAGACAAATACTGACTGCCCAGCACTGGCTGGGGGAGTGAGGCTCCATCAGGTCAGTTCAGAAATCAGATCTCCTTCCTTTTTGTGGACAAGGACAATTCAGGCTGCCAGAGCCTAACACCACAACACAGCTGAGTCACATAACTCAATCTCCAAACTCAAGTCATCTACTAATCATTTGATGTCCCTTACAGATCCTCTGGAGAAGGGAATGGCAACCCACTCCAGTATTCTTGCCTGGAGAATCCCATGAACAGAGGATCCTGGCAGGCTATAGTCCATGGGTCGCATAGAGTCAGACATGACAGAGCAACCAACCCTTCCTTCCTTCCTTCCAACATGACCATAAAGAGAATGTGCTAGAAATTCCATTAAAAGTAAACACCAGGAGACCAAGGATTGAGCCTGCCTTGTTCACCATTGTACCTTGACTCCTAGTGAAAGTGCAGTTGCTCAGTCATGTCTGACTCTTTGCGACCCCATGGACTGTAGCCTATCAGGCTCCTCCATCCATGGGATTTTCCCGGCAAGAAAATCTTGCCTTGCTATTTCCTTCTTCAGGAGATCTTCCCGACCCAGGTATTGAACCCGGGTCTCCCGCCTTGTAGGCAGACGTTTTATCATCTGAGCCAGCAGGGAAGTCCTTGACTCCGAGGTGCTCAATATTTATTGAAAAACTAATTTGATTAGTGGTTAGGTCAACACAAGTCACCAGTTTGCCAGTTTTTTTCTCCTTAGATGTTTTCTCTTTAAAATATTGCCTCCAAGCATTGGTGTTGAGTCTACTTTCTTCTCCCAGATTCCCCTCTCTACTCTCTTCTTAACCAAGTCCTACTTCTTTGAGGCTTAAATTCTTTTGCAAGCCACAAATTCCTCTCCTTCACCTGAACTCCCAGGATTGCTTGGGCTCTAACTATTTGCTGAGACTGAGCCAAAAGAAAAGGTGGCATTTGGCATTGGACAAGTAGAAATAGCAGGCAGAGTAAGAGGAACATTCTAGGAAGCATAGCATCTCTTGAGAGAAGAGAGAGAAAAACCATGGCTGGCCCTACATAGAGGGCACGAGAAAGGAAAGGCAGCGGGAAACAATGGCAGCTCCATCCTTCTGGTTCTTCTGGGCAGACACATCAGAGTCATCCTGTCCCCTTTCCCTTTCTCCTAGACCTCACATCCAACCCACCAGCAGTCCTGTCTGCTTGACCTTCAAACCATTTCCTGACTGTGACTACCTCTGCCCTTGACCCCCGTGCGTGCGTGCTCAGTCGCTTCAATCGTGTCTGACTTTTTGTGACACCATGGACTGTAGCCTGCCAGGCTCCTCTGTCCATGGGATTCTCCAGGCAAGAATACTGGAGTGGGTAGCTGTGCTCTCCTCCCTGGGATCGAACCCGCATCATTTATGTCTCCTGAACTGGCAGGCAGGTTCTTTACCAGTAGCGCCGCCTGGGAAGCCCTTGACCCCCAACTCTATATTTTCTATCTTTTTTTTTTTTGCTTGCACATCTTGAGGGATCTTAGTTCCCAGTCCAGGGATCGAACCTGTGGTCCCTGCAGTGGAAGCAGGGACCACCAGGAAATTCCCAGCACTGTATTTTCAATGGCAGCTAAAGGGGTGACTCCTCTGCTCAGAAGCCTCGATGGCTTCCCACCTCACACACAGTAAAAGCCAGTCTTTCCAGAGGCCTATGAGGCCAAGTCTGTCTCTTGCCCTCCCTGACCTCTGACCTCTACTCCCACTCCACCCCACCCCTGGCTCAGTCCATTCCTGGCACCCTAGTCTGCTGTCTGTTCTCAGATGCTCTGGGCACATTCCCACCTCAGGACCTTCACTTGAGCCATCCTCTGTCTAGAATGCTCTTCCCTAAAATATCACCTTGGCTAGCCTCTTACCACTTATGGGTCTTTTCTCAAATGTCACCGTGTCCGTGAGGCCTTCGCTGGCTACCCTATTTGTAACCGTAAATCCTGCTCTGACACACCCTGTGGCCCTTTCTGTACTGTCAACATCAGCGCTGTTATCATCATCTAAACCCCAGATGTAAGTACCGTGAGGGCAGGGCTTTGTTGACCACTTTACCCCCCGAGTCCCGGGCCTGGCCATAGGGTACATGCTCAATACTACCTGCTGGGTGATGACAGAGACGGCTGGAAAGGTACGGGAGGTAGACAGGAGCCAACTCAAAACAGTGGTTGGGGGGCATTCCCTGGCAGTCCAGTGGTTAGGACTCTGAGCTTTCACTGCCGAGGGCGCAGTTTCAATCCCTGGTCAGGGAGCTAAGATCCACATGGCACGGCCAAAAAAATAAAGACGTTATAGATAAATGGAGTGATCTGGAAAGACGTTCATGGTAGATTGTTAGTTCAGTTCAGTTCAGTCGCTCAGTTGTGTCTGACTCTGCGACCCCATGGAAGATTGTTAGTCTATTACTGAATAGAATGCAGTGTGATCCAGGCTTTGAAAAAGGAATCTTACACATGCCCATATATCTTTGAACATGTTTAGGTAAGCATCGAAAAGAAGGGGCTGAGACCACCAAATTGCTACCATGGCTCACTGTAGAGGGGAGGGTGTGGAGGGGAGAAGGGAAGACTCTTCCGTACCGTTTGACTTGTTTTAACAGGTAGGGACCACTTAGGTGGGCCCCCTGACCCTGACCCTTCCCTCCCCAGGAGGAGACACTCTCCCCCTGCAGTGCAACCCAACTTCCAGCCAGAGAGTCTTGCCTTCCAAGCAGCCAAGCTCAGCCATCTACCTGCCTCCCATCCTGGCAGCCCGGTCCCACCTCCGGCCTGCCTGGAGATGCCAAGCCAACGGGGCCTACAGCCGGGAGCAGTTCAAGCCTCAAGCCACCCGTGAGTAAGGAGCCTCAACCGCAGCTCCTCTTTTACTCTCTGAGGGGGGTTAAGGGGGGCAGGGAGACAAACAGCCCACAGGGTGCTGAGTAGGCGGCTAATCAAATTCCCAGGCCATTTATACCAGTGCTCTCGAACTTCGGCACGTGTTAGCTTGGAGGCATTCAGGGTGCGTGGGAAAACAGTTAGCTGGTTCCTTTTTATACATTTTCCCAGAATTCTCTTTAACAGTTAACTGGTTTCCCCCCCCACCTCTGATGAATGTTTGGAGGTCAGGTATCACAGCTGTTGCTCTAACTCATATGGTGCCTGGAACCCCGGGTTCCTCTGTGCCCCAGCCTGTTTCAGAGAGCCATTACATCCCCTGCTTTCCACTTGGCACCTGACGTGACTCTTGGCCCCTCCACACAGCCTCCCCATCCAGGCTATACTGCACAGTCATTGAGTTTCCTTAGCCTTACTCTGCACCCAGGCAGTCTGTGCATTTTTTTTTTTTTTTTGATAATTTTATTTATTTTTGGCTGTACTGGGTCTTTGTGCTGGCTTTTCTCTAGTTGAGCAAGCAGCGGCTAATCTCCAGTAGCAGCAGGCAGGCTTCTCATTGTGGTGGCTTTTCTTGAGGAGCACCTGGGCTTCAGGAGTTGCAGCTCCCAGGCTCTGAAGCACAGGCTCAGTTGTTGTGGTGCATGGGCTTAATTGCTCCGTGGCATGTGGGAGCTTCCCAGATCAGGAATCGAACCCCATGGCTCCTGCATTTAAGAATCTGCCTGCAATGCAGGAGACCTGGGTTCGATTCCTGGGTTGGGAAGATCCCCTGGAGAAGGAAATGGCAATCCACTCCAGTACTATTGCCTGGAAAATCCCATGGACAGAGGAGCCTGGCGGGCTACAGTCCATGGGGTCGCGAGTCGGACAGGACTTAGTGACTAAACCACCACATTTACCACTGAGCACTGGGGAAGCCCAGTGTGTGGATTTTGATGACGCTCTCTTCTGGGTTCTTTCAACACCTTCCGGCCTACTGTGACTTGACCAGTGCAGAAGCGGCCCAGGGTAGGAGGTGCTAGGTTTGCAGAAGCCCTACCATGTTCCCAGGCCCCCTGCAGCAAGCATGCTCCAGGAATTGAGGGTGCCCTGCCCACCTTAACTAGGCCACGTCTGGGCCCGACAGGGGATCTGGAGATGGAGAAGCGAAGACTCCAGAATATCTTTGCCACCGGGAAGGAGCCGGAGGAACGGAAAAGAAAGCCCCATCCCCTGCGACAGGAGGACCCAGCCCCTAAGCTGGACCGCTTTGAAGAATGTGAGCCCCTGAGGGGCCAGTTATGCTGGGGAGGGGAAGGCAGAGTGTGTGTGGAAGGGCCCCGGGGAGCAGGGGAAGGGGGGAATCCCTGAGGGCCATCGAGTGAGAAACGGACCGCAGAACTGCTTCCCGTTCCCAAGAGAGGCAACCTGCTGCCCCACCAGCCCTCCCAGGAGCGCGGGGGCCCCTGCTGTCCTGTACACGGATGGCCCTCTCCCTGTCCAGTGGTGAAGGAAATTCAGGAGAGGAAAGAATTCCTGGCTGACATGGAGGCCCTCGGGCAGGGCCGACAGTACCGCGGGATCATCCTTACTGAAATCTCCCAGGTAGGAGAAGCTCCAGGGAAGGCGGACGGGACGTGAGTGCGGGGGACAAGACGCGAGCTGAAGTGAGGGTTCACTGGGGCCGTTGCGGGGGTCCCACTCTAGCCTCACATCCGCGCTGACACCCAGCTTTCCCCAATGCCATTTGCAGAAACTGCAGGAAATGGAAGACATTGACCACAAGAGGAGTGAGGAACTTAGGAAGGCTCTTGCCACCACTTAATCTACCACCCGCCCCCCACCCCCCAGAGGGTGGGGGAGCCCACCCCCTTGCCGAGCAGGGCCACCCCCAGGTCAGCCCACCCACCCTGCCCTTCAGCCATGGAAATGGTTGTATAGCATTGCCCCCACCTACGGTACCCTGGACACAGCACCCTAGAAAATGGACCACATCTCAGAAAATGAGCTGATTCTCCTCCAGGCTCTGCCCAGGGATCTGGGGTCAGCTGAGCCTCTGAGACCAGTCACAGATCCAGACACCCACACACACACTTTCCCAGTCTTTTCTCGGGGAAAGTCACACACACACACACACACACACACACACACGGTGAAAGCAAGTCCAGACACACACACACAGAGACATGCACACACAGTGAAACCAAGTCCAGGTCTTAACCATCTTGGGTGTGTGTCTAAGGGTGTCCACCAGGGCCTCTTCCCAACACCTCGCCCACTGTGTGTCCCTGTGTCCCACACATTAGGTTTTCTGAACTTATTAATGAATATGATTCCTTTCTTCCTACCCGTCTTAGGACCTACTTATTTGACTTCTTACAGCCTTGGACAAATATTTAACCACTATGATTAACTGGCTAATAAAACACATTTACCGTAGGTCATTACACACACCATTTTGTTTTCAGAGGGATAAGGCTTATTTGTTCAAGGAGTTAGAATTTTTCAAGCCCAGTTGGTTTTTAGCTGTTTTTTTTCCAGTAAAAATGGAACCAAGGCTCCCGGAGCAGCCCATGGGCGGGTGCTGTGCTAGGCAGCCGTGTCACTCCTGGCTGACTCCCTCAGTAAACACCCACGATGGTTCATCATCCCTGGTGAAAACCAGGGCTCACCCAGAGACTCCGACCAGAGGCATTTAACCAGCAAGTGGCCTCCCCGGGATTCAGAGTTAGCTTTCAGTCTTTCCACCACCAAACCCACAACCCACAGAAAGAAACCCAAAGGGGTGGGAGGGATCCAGACCGAAGGAGCCCTGCTTCAGAGATCCACCCCCAGCCCGTGCGTCTGAGCCCGCCCACCTCATCTCCAGCAGCTTGCCTGTGAGGCCTGGGTGGCTGAGATGTCCACCCACAGGAGTTGCGTTCCGGGCCTGGCACACAGCACGCAGCAGTCCCCACAACTCTGACAACCACAGGCCTCACGCTCTCCAGTATCCTGTCATTTTCCCATCCCCGTAAATCAAAGTATTTCAGAAATTTCAACCAAGCCTCCCACTTGGAGGGATTCATATAATCCTCTCAGGCCACATGACCCCAGTTGGGGTTTGCAGAATAAACATGGTCCTGCAGCCACAAACAAATAAAACAGAGAGGACCAGCTCAAGGGCTGGGGCTCCGGAACATTCCACGGGAAGCCTGCGTCCACACTCCCTCAAGAAGCCAAGGGCTCAGGGTGCAACCTGAGGAGGACAGACGTCCTCTATCTTGAAGGACATGGTAGCACGTACCCTTGATTTCAGTTCAAGTCAGTTTTACAAAGTACACACACGCTCCACTGGATTTCCAGTTTCTTTTGAAAAATGCAAAGATCTGGCCCCACTGGGCCCACATCCCACAGGCTACAGTTGACTTGGGTGAGGGACAACCTCCCCCTCTGGTTGCAGTGTATCCACCCCAGTTCACCCCAGTCCCCACCACCCAGGTGTCCTGACACCAAGGCAGCCTGACGGGGCCGCCCCGCAGGACGCATCCAGCCTGGATTTGCCTGTGTCACCTGCCTGGCCCCCGAAAGGCGCTGGAGCTGGTGACTCCAGCGGCAGGTCAACAGGCCCATCAGGAAGGAGACGGTCAGAGGCGTCCGTCTGGTCCCTCTGGGAAGGAGGGAGAGACTGGTCCCTGCAGAAGAAGGCGTCCTGCCCGGGGGCAGGGAGAGAGGGGCCAGGGCCCCCGGCAGTGGACAGCCCCTCCACGCCCTCCTGGGTCAGCGGAGATGCCAGCCAAGAGGCACAGCGGAGGCAGGGAAGAAGGTAGGCCTGGCAAGGGGAGGGTGGCCCAGGGCTGCAAGGCACTGGCAGCTGAGGTGGTCTCTGTTTATTGTCAGTGAGGAAAACCCTCTCAAGTTAATACAGTGTGATCTTTCCCCAGAGGCGTGCCGAGGGAAGGGCCCTAAAGGCACCCCGGAAATAGCTTATGGCAACAGTGCTTTGCCCCAAGAGCTGCTGGGCACGTCCCCTGGGGCGAAGGTGCTGGTCCCCATCGGCTCCTCCTCTCCCACAGCCGTCTCGGGGTAAGCGGCCATTAGTCCTTCTGGAGGCGACAAAGTCGGGAGGGAGCAGACAACAGGCGCATGTGAGGAGACAGGCTGGCGCTGACCACCCAGGGGCGGGTCCGCCGCACCCCAGCCCTGGGGTGGCGGGGAGAGCCTACAGGAGGGGCCGGGGGCCACGGTGTGGGGTGAAGGGCCAGGGTTAGCACCTACAGGCAGCATGCCCGCCTGCTGCTGGTCTGGGGCCCGCCCGCCTCCCCCGAGGCCCTCCCTTGGGGGGCTCAGCTCTCAGGCACCCCACCCACCCAGCACCCTGTCTCGGGCAGGGACACTTCCTGCGGAATGAGGGGAGGTGAGGGATGCACCTCCTAAGACTTCAAGGAACAAAGGGAGGGGTCTGTCCATCAGGCCCCTTCGGGTCTTGAGGACACAGTAACTACCTCCAACTTTAATTAAGCGACTTCATAAATAGAGCTCCTGAGCGCGGAGAAAGAGAGGCAAGGCCGCCTGCCCTGACAGGACGACAGGGACTCAGACCCAGGACGGGGGGGAGCGGGAAGGGGCCAGTGTGGCCGAGCCTGGCTTGCTGACCTGCCCAGAGGGCAGGAGACCCAGGCCAGAGGGTCCACCACGGGCAGACCCCCATGGGCAGACAGACCCTCCGCTCCCCTCTGCACGTGGTACAGGAGCCAAGCAGGACCAAGGGCAGGGGCTCGTGGGATGAGACTCTGCTCGCTCCTGGGGTCAGTCACAGCATCTGGAGTCAGGGGAGCCAGGCAGGGGGCTCAGAGGAGAGGGAAGAAAAACTCTTTGGCCCAGACCAGCCAGAGGACCCTGAGGAAGGAGAGGCCATCACCCAGAGGCTCCCTCCCCTAAGTCATCTTTCCTCTCGACTGATCCTGAAGGGACACAGGAGCCCCACCCCCGCCCCGCAGAGCGCAGCCAGTGGAGGGTGGTATCCCCGGCTGGCAGCCCGCGACGTTAGCTCCTGTCTCCGGGGCACTTGCTCTTGGTATCACGCTTGTTTCCTAGCAGCTTCAGCACCTTCATGGTCTTGAACTTGCCCTTCTTCTTGCCCTCGGGCTCAGTCTCCTTCTGGAACTCTGCAGAAGGGAAAGCGCAGTCAATTGGGGCGGGAAAGGGCAGTCGATTGGGGTGGGAAAGGGCAGTCGACTGGAGCGGGCCAGGGAGTGGTAGTGATGGCCAGGGAGTGGCAGCCAACAGTCTCAGCCCACCACCACCACCACCACGTCGCCTGAAACCGTGGACATGTCCCTTCATCCTTTTGCGTCTCCAGTTCTTCACCTCTAGGACGGGACCCCACCCCTTCCCAGAATTTCGGCAGGGATCGGGAGATGAGCACTCATGAAGGCATTTGGGGAGCCCTAGAGCACGGCTGATGTTTTATCTCTAAAAGCCTCTATTCCCCTACAGCTCTGTGGCTCACAACACAAACACTGACTGTCAGAGCTAGAAGAAACCGCAGAAATCATCTGGCCCAGTCCCTCACTTATTATGGACAAGGAAAATGTGAGTTTGAAACAGATTACCACCAACCAAGCTCTTTGTGGGTGCCAGGCCATGGCTAAGTGGTTTATACAGGTTATCTCAGTCATCCTCAGCACCCACCCAGGAGGTGGGTGCCTCTGTCACCCCCATCCTGCAGACAAGGATAGTGAGGCCTGGAGGGGTGAAGCGCTGGCACAAAGCCACCAAGCTGGGACGTGTCAGAGCTGGGACCAGAATCCAGTCTAACTGGAGCCCAGACGGAACCACAAGGCCGCAAAATGAGTCACTGGGGGAACCAAGATAAGGCCCAGGCCTCCTGACTCCCAGTCCAGTGCTCTCTCAACAATTCTGGGCACTATCTTCTCCAAGGGCTGGGGGGGCAGGGGGGGTGACTGCTCTTTGAACCCACAGACCCCTCCTGAACCAGCTATGGATCTCAAGGAGGAATGCACAGCTCAAGGCAGACATGCCCTGGGAAATGGCCCTATAAGCCACCACCCTCCTTGTTGGTACCGTGGCATCCCACACCCATCTTCCTGGCCAAAGATGGCCTTCTTGGCAAAAGAAAGGCTTGCACACACTGTCCCTATGGGTGCCCCTTCCAACTCTGTGTTCAACCGGCTCCCCCCTACCCTGCAAGAGTTCAAACAGGCCAGAGCCCCAGGAGGGGCCTCACCTTTCTTCTTGATCATGGCTTCCAACATCTTATCTTCCTCTTCCTCCCTGAAATGAGACAGGGAAGCTGAGTGTCCCACAGGAGGAAGGGCCAGATAATCTCTCAGGCCCCTCCAGACTCTGAGTCCACACAGGTTGAGCAAGGGGGAGCTGGGATGGTTGGCAGTGAAGGTTTCATCCCCAAAGAAGCCCCGGGAACCCCGCCCCCAGCCAAGTCACCTCTGCCGGTCCTCATCCAGGCAGTTGACGATGGCGTTGCGCTGCTCGATGAGGGTCACGAGCTCTTGCATCAGCACCTTCTCTCGGCCCCGGTCCTCCTCTGTCCAGTCCTTTTCTGCTCAAGGAGAAAAGCCGGGGACATGAGGCCCAGGGAGCGAGGAACCTACGCCTAAGTGCTAAGGTGGCTGCAGACCAGCCCCACACTGGACATCATGAGGACAAGGAGGAGCCCAGATGAGTGGAGATTACAGTTTTTGGAGAAATAGAGGTTGTTGCAGAAGAGACAAAGAATACCAGTCTGCCTACCAAAGAAACTCTCCCAGGGGGGCTCCAAGAGGACCAGTACAATACAGGCTCTGAGAACAGAGACCAGCACAGGCCCAAGAGTTTCCCATTTATGTTCATGCGTTCATGCAACCAGTGTTCACCAAGTCGTTTCTTGGGGGAGGCAGGATTCAGGCTGGGCCTGCTGAGAGTTTCCGATGGCGGGCTGGCTGGAGTGGGGAGATATCAGGGAACCCCAGGGAGAACACATAGGAGAAGCAGTGTGACCCAAGAGGCATCCTCGGACATCCATCTAATGCCAGGAAGGAGGGTGGACTAGAACGGACCCTGGGGGTTGGGAGACCTGCCAGGAAGTGTCTCTGATATCTCAGACACCTGCTGCCCTCCCCGCCAGTCTCCTGATTTCAAGAACCCAGGCCATCCCATAGAACAAGAGCCTCAGAGACCCACCTGCTCCTTGGTATTCCTCTGACCCAGCCTGCAGACTTCTGGGGGACGGATGCCCCCACATATGACCTTCCTTCTACAACATCTGCCACTACAGGCCTCCTCACCCCTCAGCCATGCCCCAAACCCACACCGCCTCCTCTTGCCAAAACAGACCAATGGCGCAGCATAGTTCTGGGGACAATGTGGGTTTCAGAGTCATCACTCCAGTTCAAAACCTACTCTGCTGTTTCTCAAATCTGGGTAAGTTATGTCTGCAACCTACATGGGGGAAAACTGAGGCTCAGGGAAGCTAAGTCCTTGACCAGTGTCACACTGCAAGGGTGGAGCCAGTGCCTATTTCCGGGCAGCCCCATATCCCCAAGCTACAGCCCTTACAGTGTCTTACGGATCTCCAGCCCACCTGGGGCCTTTAAACCAGTATCACCCTCCAAAGGCGACAACCAGGACAGGAAGACAAGCCCAGGATGCACTGCCGTCTCACACAGGACTGCAGTAGTAACACACACACAAAAAGCCCAGGGCCAGGCTGGCCTGGAGAACAGAGGTGCGGGCCCCTCTCTGGCCACAAGGTGTCGCTGCGGCTCCCTCGGCATGGTGGCCACGCCCCAGCCTCCGGAGATTTGGGAATGACTCACAGAGGGCAGTGGAGGGCTGGGACATTCTGTGACTTCCCCAGGGGCATTCCTGACTCTGGGTCTCATCCAGCCTCCAGAGCTGCCCAGTCAATGGGAAAGCAGGGCTACCATCCCAGCCAGGAGGAGGGACTGCGTGTGTGCAGGCACACGGCCAAGTCAGACTCGGAAAGAAGCCCGGCTCCCCCACCAAGGGGATAGACTCAAACTCTCTGGCTCTCCATTTCCTCATCTGTTCAATGGGAAACAATGATTCCTAACCACCTGGGCCAGAGGAAGTGGTCAAAAGCCCTGGCTCCTGCCTCTGAACGTGCCAGAGTCCTGCGGTCTCTCTCAGCCCACATCTGTGCTTCACACCATGTCGTGGCCAGACCCCAACTTGGTCACGTAGTAAGCATCAGCCCCTCTGAGGGCGCAGTGCATTTCTACATCCCATCTTCTGGTCCTGAGAACACCCTCCCAGGTGGGCACCTCTGCTCCTGTGTCACACGTGGAGCCACTGAGACTGCGTGCCAAGCCTGGGATGTGCAGCCAACACACATCGTACGGGCACCGGCAAGTCCCCGCAGCGCACAGGGCGGTGGGCTCCACGCCCGGCCCCTCCCCCACCCTCCCTGTCCCCGCAGCGCACAGGACGGTGGGCTCCACGCCCGGCCCCGCCCCCACCCTCCCTCCCAGAGTCGCTCTGAGCCACGCTGTGCAGGGGGCCCTCCCACTGGCCCTCCCTGCACCAGCAGAGTCCTGCCACGCTCTGACCTGACGGCCATGAGCCCAGAGCTGCCCCAGGACAGACACACGCTCTCCCTCACCCATTGAGGCAGCCCAGGGCCCTGGAGGCTGACCGCCCCCAACCCTACACCCCCAGGACCTACCCACCCACACCTTCGGGGGGGGAGGGGGCCAAAAAAGGTCAGTCTGCTCCTGGCCTTGGAGAGCTCCCTGCAGGCCTGTCATCCGACACACAGATGTCACAGCCCCATGCGGGTCCCCTCTCCCGTCTTGGCTTGAGTCTATTAACCCCCTATTAGGACCCAGACAGCACCTTCCGCCATGTCCTCTGGCCCTCTCCCACAGTCTGCCCAGGCCTCCCCATCAGGGCTCTGTCCATCCTTCCCAGCCCACGCCTCCGTGTCACCAGGCCCCAGGGCAGGTGACCGGGGTCGGGGAGTGGCCGCCATCACCTGGCTTGTTGAGAAGGCACCGGAGCTCGTACTCCACGTCGGCCTGCCGCTGCTCCAGGTTCTGCTGCTTGAAGCTGGAAGGTGGGAAGAAGGTGACTGTTAGTTCTGCCCTGGCTGCCTGCCCTGCCCTGAGCTGATGCGGCAAGAAAGCGAAGATTCTCAGTCCTGAGCTCTGTGGATTCAGGGTCAGGAGAGCCAGGCGGGGACGGAGGGGAGGCAGGACTCACACGTAGATGAGCTCGGACTCCCGCCGAACCAGCAGGTGCTTCTCGTGGATGAGCTTGAACCAGTCCACCAGCATGTCATCTTCACGGCCCTCTGCAAGCCAGGTGCTCACTGAGGCCAGGGCTGGCAATCGTCCCCATCCTCGAAGGAGCCATGGAGGCTCCCACCCTGGGGAAGAGGCTTCCCCCACCTGAGTGCCCCCCACCCCCTGCCAAGCCCCCCACAGCCCCCACACCGTTCACTCCACCACGCAGCTTCTCCTCCAGCAGGACCCCACGGTGTTCCAGGGCATCCAGCTGGCGCTCGATGGTGTCTATCTCTCCATGGATATCCTCCTCGGGGATGTACTGGTCGGACTGGACCTGCCCAACAGTGCCCAGTCACCTGCGATCAGCCCGCCCTCCCACCTGTCTGCCACCAGGAGCCTCCCTCTGGCCAGTGCTGGCCTCCCAGGCTCTGTCCCACACCCCATGCCCTGGATCCCAGTGCCATCAGGCATGCCCAGAGGGTGACACAACTTTCTGCCTCTCTTGGCAATTTCCTCCCCTCCTCTGCCACTCCAGAAAGGACATCATAATATGAGAAAGTGACCCAAAGGAGAGAGAAACCAAGAACACTCTTAAGCTGTTTAAGTAGAAGTATGTCATGTGAACGCTTTGATCCTTGCACTATTATTAGTAACCATTTAAATGGATCACCCAGTGCTTTTGGTCAGAGCAGCTGATGTGCTCAAAATTCTCCCTGGCTGCAAGTCAGATCTCCCACCTGGGCCTCCCAGGCACGCCCCCTCCCACCTCTCAGGGAAGCTGCCCAGACGGACCACCCTGTCACAGGGTCCCACAGGAAGCCTGAGGCCGCCAAGGCACGGGGCCAGAGCCCAGGCAGACAGGTATCTGGGGCTCCCAGCAGATACCTTGCGTTTGATGAGTGGGAAGCCATGTCCTGGGGCAGGTGGTCTCGCTGGCTTTGAGCCCTTGGTGGCCTTCTTTACACTTGGGGATGCTGTAGGTGACGGTTTCCGGTTAAAAGGATTCTCCTTGCAAGAAGACTAAAGGCAGGGAAACATGACAGAAGATATTAATAAGTCAGGAAGGAGCAGTAGGACCCTGGGGGCTTGATCACGTGGGACCACGGAAAGCAGGGCGGGTGGGAATCAGGCAGAATCTCCCAGCATCCACTCTGAGGCTCCCCGTCATTCAACAAAGACTTCCACTTCCCAGCACCTCTCACGTGCAGCTGCCACACTGGGTACTTTTCTCCATGCCTGTCTAATTCCCACAACCACTCCACAAAGTGGGTCGTGTCTGCCCATCTTACAGGTGAGGAAACTCAAGTTTGGAGGGGTTAAGTAATTGGCCCATGGTCATGTTCTTCCCAAGGGCCCAAGCTGGAGTGTGACTTGGTCTGTTTCAGGCCAGGCAGCCCTCCGGCGCTGAGGGCAGTGGTCAGGACGTGCAATTTAGGGCAGGACGAAGCAACAGTAGCTCACCCAGGCCTCACAAACACCCCTTTCCCAGCAGGGATTACGGGGCTCAGCGCCTTGCCCAGGGTCGCCCAGCCAGGAAGTACAAAAGTGGGATCCCGCTTTCAGTAGAGGGAGGCAGCCTCTGCCCTACCCAGGAAAGGCCCCCATCCTACACTGCTCCTCCCCAGGGAGATCTCTGTCCCTTTCTGAGGCCAGCAGAGCGGGCAGGCCCAGCACAGAAACAGGCCCTGCCTGCCATGAGGGCAGTGCCAGCATCTTCCCACCACTTCCCCCAGCTCATCAGAAACAGGCGTCCCTGAGGCCACGGAGTGCTCCCAGGAGTGCGGACCTGGCCTTCCAAGAGCTGGGGGAGGAGGGGGGAGGGGAGAGCTGCTCACCTCACCTATGCCAGCCGCTCAGGTGGGGGACGGGGAGTTCTTTGAGGCTGGAAGTTGCTCTGGGAGCTGACGCAGGAGTCCAGGTGCGGCTGGGAGGAGACAGTCTGGTCCCCACAGGGTAGCACCCACCCAAGGGCCTTGTCTCCTGCCCTCACTGTCTCAGATTCCCTCCGAGTCCTACGGTGAGGGTAAGGGATGGGGCACCCCAGAAGGAAGCCCCCCTGGGGCTCTGCCCTCACCCTCCACAATCGAACCTGGAGCAGCTCAGCAAGGTCAGACAGCCCGAAGGCCCCAAGTCCCTCAAAGGTTCTCGGCCACAGAACTTCAAACCAACCCCTTCACACACCCCAGGGCAGGAAATGGGCAGCTGCCTGTAGGGGGGATGGGGGGATTCAAAATCAGCTCTCTCCTCCACCCCCTGACCAAAGAACCCTGGGACCCCTAAGAGCATATGGAGGCCCAGAGAAAAGGCGGGACCTTGTCCAAGTCACACAGCAGGTGGTGACAGTTGGGCTGGGGGTGGTCACCCAGACCAAAGAAGGGTAAATGACATTTGAAAGGTGCACAAACCAACAGCTCAGGCTCCTCTGCAGACTTATCCCGTCAGGCTGGTCAGATCAGGACTACAGCCGGCCTGGAGCCACCCTCCATCCAGGGCGGGTGAGCCCCGGGCCCTCAGAGGACTGCAGAGTGCGGGAGAAAGTGCAGGATCAGAACCTGCTGGTGGACTTCCCCGGTGGTCCAGTGGTTAAGAATCCGTTTACCAATGCAGGGGACTCGGGTTCGATCCCTGGTCCAGGAAGATTCCACATGCCTCGGAGCAGCCGAGCCTGTGCACCACAACTACCGAAGCCCACACTCTCGGGCCCGCGTTCTGCAACACCTGAAGCCCATGCGCCTAGAGCCTATGCTCGGCCACAAGAGAAGCCACCGCACTGAGAAGCCGGCACATCGCAACAGAGTAGCCCCCGCGCCTGCAACTGGAGAAAGCCCGGGCGCGGCAAAAAAGACCCAATACAACCAAAAATAATTAATAGTTTTTTAAAAAAGAACCTGGTGGCTCCGGGACTTCCCTATTGGTTCAGTGGCTAAGACTCTGCAGGGGGGCCCAGGCGCAATCTCTGGTCAGAGAACTCGATCCCACATGAAGCAACGAAGAGTTTGCATGGCGCAACTAAAGACCCCACGTGTCGCAGCTAAGACCTGGCACAGCCAAATAAATAAATATTAAAAAAAAAAAAAAAAAAAGACCCTGGTGGCACAAAGGGACTCTGGTCCTTTAATAAATATTAAAAAAAAAAAAAGAGAGAAAAGACCCTGATGGCGCAAAGAGAGACCTCTTGGTAAACTAGGTGCCCAGAGGAATGTCCTGCCCCCGGTGACCCCTGGTTCTTGGCAGGGCCCTGAGAAACAGGTGCTCCACCAGTCACAAAGGTCATCTGGAAAACGAGCTGCCTGGGGTGGGTGCCCACTGCAGCCCCCAGAGGGGACAGAGTGTGGGGCCAGCCTGGGAGGGGGCCTGGGAAGGGAGCGGCAGCAGGGGTCGTCTGTACCCCCGCAGTAGCCACCGCAGAAGCTCCCAGTAAAGCCATTTCCTGGGCCCTCTGCCTGTTGAGAGCTGACCCCTCCTCTACAAGTCCATCCCACTACAAACTCCATACAAGGCACAGTCGTCTCGGTACCCCACCCCCAACTTGGCTGTGAGCACCTGCAGACAAGGACCACCACAGCCATCACCCCGGGAGCCCAGGCCAGCCCATGCACACAGGAGCCACTCAATGAACACCATCAGCCCCGTTCTATAGGAGGGGAGACTGAGGTCTCTGGAGAAGGAACACCACCCCAAGAAGAGCATCATCCCCTCCCCTCTGTGCTCTCTACCCCAGGTGGATGGACAATCGTCTAGGCCTGTCTCCCTGAGCAGAGGGTGAGCCCCTGGAGGGCAAGGACAGGGTCTCAATGATGCTGTGCCAGGTTCTGGCACAAATAGGGCTTCAGTGAATGGAAAGCAGACAGAGGATGTGTGGGTGAGTGGAGGCTGGTGTGCGTGTCTCCAACGGGCACGTGCATGGGCTCGGCAGGTAAATTAGAGCTGGATGCCTCAAGACACGGAAGGTCGGGCCAGTGGACAGCTGAACAGATGAACAGGAGGTCTGGCCAGCAGATGAAAGGATGTTGAGAGGGAGCTGTGCCTCAATGCATGGAGTGATGAATGGCCAGATGGCAGAGCCAAGGTCACCCCACACGTCAGGGCCAGCGACGATGGCCAGCCCTGGACATTCCTGCCCCGAGACCAGGCCCACATCCACCAGACAGGACAGCAGACACTCACCTTCACCTGCAGCTGCGGGGATGAGGTTCCAGGGGAAGGTGCAGGGCTCTTGTCTCCAACCAGCACGAGGGGGGTGGGGGCAGTGCCACTGCAGGGCTTGGCTGGCGGGGGACCCGGGCTGCCCCTGCTATTGGGGGCAAGCCCAGGGCTGGCTTGAGGCGTCCGGTCCATGCTGGGCTGCACCAGCTCCCCAGAAGAGGACAGGGAGGAGTTGGCAGAGAGGCTGGCAGAGGTCCCAGGGGTGCCAGGGGCATGGACAGCAGGCTCTGAGGAGCTCTTGGGCACGACGGGCGGTTCCAGGAGCTCCTCACTGGGGGCCTGGCTGGAGCTCTCGGACGACAGGCTCTCTACGCTGAGGGCTGGCGACGGGGTAGCCGAGGGCGGCTCCGAGCGGGACAGGCGGGAGGCGTGGAGAGCTGCACAAACCAAACCGCAAGTGGGTGCCGAGCGAGGGGCCAGAGACAGGCCCTCTGGCCTCACCTGACACTTCGCTCTCGACGTGAAGTGAGAGGTGGCCCAGGAAACCCAAGTCCTCCACATCCAGGCAGGCAGGCCGGAGCCTCAAGGATAGCAGAGGTGGGACAGGACCAAGGTCACTGGCAGGCAGATCACCCAAATTCATCCCGCACACTCTGGGCTCTGGCCTGTGCCTCGTGGTGCAGCTGTAGCCCTGGTTTCCTTATGGCTCTTGCTTCCTCCTCTAGCGTGGCTGCAGCCTCCGCTTCCCCTCCCACGTCTGATCTGACCCAAAGAAAGCCGAATTGAAAAGGCAAAAAGGCCTCGCACTGAGCAGAGGTGGAGGGAAAGCAACAGGGGAGGAGGAGCAGGCGGCTCCCGGCCAGGCACTGCCCTGCGCCACTTTCAGCCTCAAGGATGACGGATGCCACACTTCAAAGTATCATCTGTGCTTTCCAGGTGAGAGGACAGACTTGGAGAGAAAGGCTGGGATTGGACCCAGCTGTGTCTGACTCAGAGCTCATCCCATTGGCTGCCTCCACCATCTGCCCACCACCTCCAATCAGCCAACCCACCAGGCTCAGCTGGAGGGTCCCAGGGCCCTAGCAGGGGTTGGGGGGGGCCTGGACCACTTGAGCACCGGCCTCCTGTCATCTCTAGAGTGCTCTCGGCCTCACTGTCTGAGGGACTCCCACTGAGGTCTCCAAGGCAGCTGGAGCCCCGCCGTGATGGAAGGGGACCGGCACTGGGCCCGAGAAGACTGCAGGATGGTGAGAGGGAGGGCCAGGCGGAGGGAGGCACAGCGCCCGGGACCTGGCCCACCACCTCCATCTTCCGGGGAGGCTGAGGACACACACAGGGGACGAACCGCTCAGAGTCACTAGCGCCCGAGTCCCACAGCCAGGTCAGAGCCTCAGGCGCCTGGAACTGGAGGGCAGAGACTGGACGGGCAGGACTGGAGCTAACCCTGTCGCGCACCTTCCCCAAGCCTGACTCTGTGTTAATAAGCACATCAATGGCTAACACATTTAATTCTCACAACCATCCTACAAGGTGGGTTATGAAGGGTTGAGAGTAGAGTTGAGAGCCTGGGTTCAAATTCTGCCTCCACTGCTTAAGTGCTGTGCGGCTTTGAGCAAGTCACTCACCCTCTCTGTGCCTCAGTTTCCTCACCTGCAAAACAGAGTACGCTACCTACCCCACGGGTTTGCTCTGATTAACTGAGGGCACACACGGCGCCTGACCTGGACGGGGTGTCCCACCACACCCCTGCCCTTCCCGGGCCCTGCACTCACCCAGGTGCCCAACCCCAGGGTCCCAGCTCTCCGGGGAGCTCCCAGGAATGGCACTCACTGAGGGGGGACGTGCTGGGTGCTCGCGGGGCAGGGCGCTTCTTCGTCTTGGGGCTGCTCGTGGGGGTGATGCCATACCAGGGGTGCAGCGACTTGGGTGTGGACTCCGGGGGGGTCGGGGCAGGGCCGGGGGCCGGGCTGGGTGCAGCAGGGGGCTCTTCCTCCTCTTCCTCAAAGGGGTTGTAGGGCTTGGGCTCCGGGCCCCGTGGGGCTGCTTTGTCCACACCCCCGTTCTCCACCTGCCTGCCTTCCTGGCCCGGCGGCGGCCCGGGGCTGCTGCTCGGGGGCAGGGGGGCTGGCTTCTTCTTTGGCTCTGCCTGCACCAGTGTGATCCACGGCGGGTCTTTCCTGGGGGCTGGCGTCCTGGACGGAGGCCAAGAAGAGGTAGAACCGATGAGCAGGCAAGGAGGGGCAGCGTCCTTCTCTCCCCGGACAGTGCATCCCACAGCGGGTGGGTCAGACACGGCACCCTTCCCCTCTCCCACCCCAGCCTGGTGGGGCCTGTCTGGGCCCAAAGCCCAAATGGAAAGAGTGGGGGTCCCTCTCTCTTCCCCTCCCTCTGCCTCTCTTTGTCTCTCTCCACCCCCTGCCCTCTTGTCCAGGGACCATTCAGGGAAAGCACAGCTCCCAAAGAAGAACTGGAAATCGAGGTTCCTCGCCTGTGACATGGGGTTCCAGGGGGTGGAGGCTCTGAGTCTGGCATACAATGGAGCTTTGCTGGGTCTTTCTATACTCTGCTACTGACTCTTAAAACTACTCTAGGAGGCCTAGGCCTCCCACACTCCAGACGCAGTGCAGGCTTGGGGAGATTAAGGGACCCCCGAGGCAGCCTGCTACCAGGCCTTGCCGCCCACGGGGAGAGGGGTCCCGGGGGAGCCACACAGGAAGGGGGTGTGGCCACAGGCTCCTGCCCACCAGAGAGGAGCACCCCCCCCTTTGCGGGAGGGGGCGCTGGTGGGTCACATGGCCTTATTGCCGACCCAGACCCCCAAGGGGTATTCCCACCCCCCCTACCCCACCAGGGCCCTGAAAGCCCTCGGAGCCAGCGTACCTCTCTGACAGCTTGGGGGTCCCTCTGGGCTTGGGGATGGGGGGTTCTTGCAGCTTCCCTAGGTGGGAGAGGAGAGTGAGACAGGCCTTCATGGGCGGCTGTGAGCCAAGTGGTAGAGTGGAACAGTCAGGGAGCCAACCTCAGTGCCTGCCTCAGCTAGGAGTGCCCTTCCATCCCACCCGGCAGGTAGTGGACTCCAGGTGGCCATGGCAACTTCCCCTGCACCCTTGCGCCTCCCCAGCCCAGCGCTCGGGGAGATTAGATAAAACACCAGAGGTAACAGGTAGAGAAGGTCAGAGCCACAAGGCCAGGACACCTGGAGAGTGTATTTCAGTTAAGGAAGGGGAACCCAAGTGCCCCTCTGACACTTCTCCAAAGTGGACAGGAAATACTGTCTCAACTCAGCGCGAGGTCACCTCCTCCCGAAAGCCTCCCCTGACTCCCCAGTGTCCTCCGTGAATTCCACAGTAGCCTCTGCTCCTCTGTTTTTTTCCCCCCTTAGGAATGTTTGACTCTCTATTCCTTCATGTAATACAATTTAGAATCAACTTCAATTTCCTCAAAAAAAAAAACGTCTACCAAAAACCTCACAGTTAAACAAAAGGGTAAAATAAATATAACATGAAGTAGAACAGGATTCCACAGCGCATGTAACTTTTTAAATAAAGTACACAATTCTGTGACATTGAGTACATTCATCTTATACTTGTGTGATTCTTTTAATATTTTCTCATTAGACAATTTTATTACCTGAAAATAACGTTTTCTTTCTTTCTCATTCTTTATTCTGGTGTTTTGCAGCTGACTAGGGCCTCCAGTACAACAAGGAGCAGAACCACTGACACTGGGCACTGTCGTCCAGGCCCCAGACATTCCTTACTCCTGTCTCCTACTCCTTCCTAGTCCCTGGACCCTTCATCAGTGAAATAAATCACTGGTATCCTGAATGCTCCCTTCACAGTCTGGTGCTAGCAACCTGACTGTCCCCTGAAGACACAGTTTTCCCTGCAACCGCTCAAGTCAGGCTGTGTCTTCTCCCATGGCCCTAGTGCCACTGAGTGTGGGGATGGGGCAGGGTCCTCCTTGCCCCCCACTGCTTCTTTCTGTGCACCCCCTTTTCTCCCCTCAAGTTTCAGCTCTGAATCTCCTTTCATCAGATCATACCACCACCCACTACCCCTCATTATTGCTGTTGCTTAGTCACTAAGTCGTGTCCGACTCTTTGCGACACCATGGACTGTAGCCTGCCAGGCTCCTCTGCCCATGGGATTTCCCAGGCGAGAGTACTGGAGTGGGTTGCCATTTCCTTCTCCATGCTCCTCCATCTAAAAAGACTTCTTACATTCTACCGAAATCCTTGTGTGTGTGTGTGTGTGTGTGTCTGTCTGTCTGTCTGTCTGTCTTTCCCTTGAGACCGGCAGCGCCTCCGAGGCACAAATAGGTCTGAACGCCCAGCTCAGGAACCAGTCTCCATGAGCGTGGAACAGAACAAGCCCCAGAGGGAGGAAACCAGGGAGCCTCCCTCCCCCAGGCCTCTACAGATAAGAGTTGCCCAGCATGTCTCGGGTTGCAAAGAACCTTGTTCCTATGAGCTCATGAAGCCCAGGGAGGTCACGTGGGAAGATTCTATGGGGCGGGGTGGTGAGGCAGAGATCTCTACTGCAGGGCAGGAGGTCAGGCTGGGGAGCACCCCAGGGTACACCTGACCAGGGGACACAGCTTCCCCCGCCCCCCAGCCCCTGAGCAGCCCCTGCCAGACACCCAGATGTAGACAAACACACAGGCTGGGCATGGGGGGAGGTCACCTGAGTGTGGACACACAGAGTCCCAGACACACTGGGGACACAGGCACTGTGGTGTGCACTCGCTACACGCCCCGAAACTGAAGCTCACAAGACAGACACAAAAGAACACACGCCTGGGGCACACAGAAGGGGGCGGTCCAGGCCGGAGGCGGGGTTCTACGTCCCATCCCCCAGCACGGAGAACAGAGCGTGCAGAGGGGCCTCGGTGACAACTTGCTGCATGAATTAGTAACCTCAGTGCCACAGCCGCCCCCGGCATATCCATCACACACAGGCACAGACAGTGTGGCCCCACGGATACTCCCCGGCACAGGGACATTTAAACAGCAGCCACACCGCAGGGAGCACCCAGCCCCAACGGGATCCCCGCTCACCGTTCACCAGGCCGCTGCCGCCTCCCTGCTCCACCAAGTTCTCCTGCTGCAGACTGGACCGGGGCCGGGGGGTGGGGGGCGTCGGGGCTGTGCTCTCGGAGGCCTTCCTGGGGGCGGGTGTGGGGCGGCTGGCCGGGGGGCTGGCCAGCTCCTGTGGTCTGCCGGGAACCCGGGGCTTGGTGGGGACCTGGGGTCGGCCCTCGGGGCTGGCCTTGGGCACATCCGCCTCGGCTCCTGCAGTCGCCTTAGGGCTGGGGCTGCCGCCCTCCACCTCCTTGGCTTCTTCTGTAAGTTGCTGCTGCTTTGGCTGTGGCGGGGTTCCAGGCCTGGCCCCTGACCGCCCACTGGGGCCCAGTCTGGCACAGTGCTCTGCACACACGAAGGTGCCCTCCTCTGGCCCATTCCTGTAAGCTCCGGGGAGCAGGGTGCTGGAACACCGCCGACACCTGCCAGCGAGAAGAGGGGTGGCGGGGGGGTCAACATAACCAGCCCAGGGTGCTGGCTACCCCTTCTCCAGCAGCCAAAGCTGTACCTTCTCCTCCTCCCGGCTGCCAGCCGGATCCTGTCTCAGTACTCATAACTTGCCCGCGGAAAAGGAAAAAGGTAACTGTCAGAATCAGAGCAGAACAATAAAACCACGTGAAAGCAACACCATAGTTGTGAAACATGCCTTCAGTTTCTGCTGCAAGAGGAAGCAAAGGTTCCCCCCTCGAGGTTCCATCCAGTATGCAAGCCACCGCTCATTAGTGCCTCAAAAAATCACTTTAGTGGTTTGCAACCAACCATTTGTTTTGTTTTTCTATGAAACAGAATAAAGTACCATGTAACAGAGTGCATCACACTTGTTTTATGAACCTAATTCCGGTTGTGTATCTATTTACGCAAATTTGATTTCACGGATGTACCTACGACTGGTCACGGTGTCAAACGTGCCTTACTGATGGTTACCATAGAAAGATTTTAAAACACTGTCCTGACAGCCAGACATGACAGCGTCAATGCAGTGGTTCCTTCTCTCAAGATTTTGGCCCTCATGACACCTCAGTTCTGCAATCAGGTGCCTGGGTTTCAGGTCCAGCCACTACACCTGAACGTACGGGCACGCACACACACACACACACACACCCATAGCTGAATACATGCTATAACTCCCGTTCACTGGTTTTCATTGAATACATGCTATAACTCCCGTTCACTGGTTTTCACTGAATACATGCTATAACTCCCGTTCACTGTTTTTCACTGAATACATGCTATAACTCCCGTTCACTGGTTTTCACTGAATACATGCTATAACTCCCGTTCACTGGTTTTCACTGAATACATGCTATAACTCCCGTTCACTGGTTTTCACTGAATACATGCTATAACTCCCGTTCACTGGTTTTCATTGAATACATGCTATAACTCCCGTTCACTGGTTTTCATTGACTATTCAGCTGTAACACGGTTTCCATACATTCTCCAAGCTATTTATATATTCCCTGCCTCTTACTCAAGTTTCTTTAAACTGTCACTTCCCCCGGGAACCACACATTCAAAGCAAGTTGTTACTATGATTTTTTTAACTGCTTTCTTTTTAGAAAACACAAAAGCAAAATAAAACAGAAGAGAAAACTACAAGTAAAATGAAAATTTTAAAAGTGCTTTCTTTTCTCCAGGCTTTTAAAGCCTATTCTGTACCTTGATCAGCATCAGGTACTTAGTCTCGAAGAGCTCTGGCCCCGTTTCTGTCTCTACTTCTGGGACTGAGCCAATAATGTTCTCCCTTCACCAGTTTGTTTGTTCATCAGTAAAATGGCGATAAGAAAGATGCTCCAGCACGAAGAGCGTGGCGAGGGGCCTGGCAGCCCGCGGTGCTGACTCTCGGGGCGCCCCCGCCCCGCCCGCTCACCGGAAGCAGTGCCGGTGGTACAGCTTGCCGTCGGCCAGGTAACGCTGCACCAGGTGCACGTGCTGCTGGCAGGCAGCGCACGTGCTGCTGGGGGTCCGGTGGGAGCCCTGCTTCGACAGGCTGCCCGAGGAGCACTCCTCACCCTGCAGGGAATGGGGTGCGGTTAGGGTCGCCAGCCCTTTCAAGAACACACCCTGTTTCCCCGCTCTAATGGTGGCCGTCCCCCGAGTGTGCACGGTGCTATCCGCTCCACTAGAGCCCCGGAGGGGCAGAGGGTGGGAGACTGTCAATGTTTCACCCCTGAGGAAGCCCAGAAAGGGAAAGACTTGCTCAAGCTCACTGAGTCAGGATGGAAACAAAAAAAGCTTGGCTTCCAGTTTCTGGGGCTCTCTCTGCAGGAAGGCAGCTTCTGGCTGTATGAGCCTTTCTCCTGTCCCTGCAGGTGAACCTTCCCTGACAGATGACTGTCCTCCGAGGCCCACCTTGACTGCCTCTGTCTCCCCAACCAGAGCCAAGTAGATTTAAATCTGTTTCTCAGCTTCTAAGCACCGTGACCTTGAGCAAGCTGCTTCCATCTCTGGGCCTTGGGTCCGCACCTGCCCAGTGGAATTCTATAACCCCGCCTGTCTCAGCCCCGCACATGCTCACTGGGCACCTACCCTGGGCCAGGCTCCCTGCCCCTTAGGAGCTCCTCCAGCAAGCACTAGATGGGAGCAGGTGGGGAAAGCCCTTTGCATGCTGGGAAGTGCTGTCCAGATGTGAAAGTCTGGGATCACCCCATGAGATGTCGGAACTGACAGCGTGACCCGCACTTCCCAGCTGAGAGATCTTGGACAAGAGGCCAAACCTCTTGGGGCTTCAGTGTCCTTCTCGGTACATCAGACACAATACCCGCCTCCCAGGGTTGTTGGGAGGAGTAAGCGGAATCAGGTTAGGAGGTTGACAGTTCAGTCTCCTGAGAATCAAGGGAAGACTCTGCTGTATGGTATGTGTCAGTCTTGCCAGTCCCATGATGGAGGGTCAGTGCCCTGGATGCTCTGTGCCCCTCCCGGGTCTGCCGTCTCCTGCCCCTGCCCTCTGCCCTGACCTATGAACCTCTACTTCCAAAGCCAGCGGGAAAGGGCCTGAGAACACCCACTGAACCCGGCAGTGGCAGCTGTCCCCGCCCCCACCCTCACTTCCCCAGCCCCCAGAAACTGCCTACCTGAGCCCTGTCTCCTGGGTCCGCGGGAGTAGATGCCTCGGATGGCGGGGAGGACAGCACCAGGCCCTTTCTGGGTGATGAGACACCGGCTGCTGAGAGACCAGAGAGGGGGGCCTTGAGGCAGCTGGAGACTCTGGAGGCCCAACCTGGCCTGAGCTTTGGGCTCCCCGGCCACCACTTGAGGGTGAACCACCCGAGGCAGTGGGACCAGGCTCCCATTTCACACAGACACATGGGACGCCTCTGCTGCCAAGCTAAGTGCGGAGGGCAAGGTACCCAACCTCGCCGAGCCTCCACAGAGTGGGACGTGCATCCCACCAGCCAGAGCAGTGTGAACAGTAAGCCATGAGGACAGCACAGGACCAACGGTGCCCAGTATGTGAAAGGACAGGTGGCTTCCTTCCCACCAGGCTTAGCGGGTGAAGGAAAGGAGAGGGGAGGAACCACACAGTGCCAGCCTGAAGCTTCAGGAAGATGGGTTGGCTCCCTGGGAGCTCCTGAGGAGCTGCCCTGCCCCTGCCCAGGTGGCCAGTTGCAGCCCTGAACCCTGCCTGCATGCCCTCCAGCTGGAAGAAACCTAGCCCTTACCCCACCCGCCTCCTCCAAGACTGCCCCGTCATTACTTCGGCAAATCTCCACTGAGCACCTACTCTGTACCCAGGGATTAAAATAATGCCCACAAATTCAGAGAACTGTATACAAAAAGAAAACAAAGTCAATGCTGCTATATGATAATTCTTAAAAATAAAATCCAGGGAGTTTTCTGGTGGTCCAGTGCGCTTTAGGACTCTGTGCTTCCACTGCACAGGGCACAAGATCCACCCCCGGTTGGGGAGCTAAGATCCCGCAAGCTGTCAACCAAAAAAAAAAAAAATCCAACTTCCTTACTGGGGTCATAATCCATTAACAGACCCTGAAATCAACTGAGTGGACTGTAACCAGCATATTGTAAAGATGAATTAGAAGAAAATATCCGCAGGTATCTCGTATTGTAAGGGGAGAATGTGTACATCAACATGGATTCTAATGGGAAACACATTGCTCACCATGAGTCATGGTCAAAAATTTGCGGCCCACTCTATCTCCCACCGTACCCCCTACCGTCCTCACCTCCTCCTTCCCCCTCACTCCCCTGGAGCACACAGGCCCCTTGCTTCCCCCTTGCCTGGAATATTCCTCTCCAGATCTTCACACGACTTCCTTCTCCTCCTTATTCAAAGTTGAGCTCAACTGTCACCTCCTCAGAGAGGCCCTCCCTGACTACTCACCAAAAATAGCCACTTCCTCCTCTCATTGCTTTCTATACCATTACCTTATTTTGTTTCCTTATCCGGCTCATCTGAAACTACATTCACTCCTTTGTTCTCTCTCCCTCGCCCATCCTTTAGACCGCAAGCTCTGAGTCTGTGTCATTCTCAGCTCTCTCCCTAGCACCTCACACGGTGCCGGGCACACAGTAGAAGTGAAAGAAATATTTGTTAAATGAATGAGTAAGTGCCAGGTGCTGGAGTCAGGCAGCTGTGGACTCAACAGAGATGGTCTACAGGGGAAAGAAGAGTAATCGAGATACTGTGACCAGAGTCTTATGCGTTCACCATGCGGTATGGAGCTACAAGAGCACCTGGAGTACCTCAGGACAGGCTGCTTGGAGGAGGCAAAATGTGGAGATGAGAGGATGAGTAGGAAAGAATGTGCCAGGGCACAGGAGGCAGGGGACAGGGACCAGAGGATCACCATGATGAAAGACTTGAGCAGTAAAGGAATGTGATATATTCAGAGCAGCACAGGAAATTCAGTGTGACTACAACCCGGGGCAATGAGTGGCTTAAGCTAAGTGGGGAGAGGCCCTCAGGAGCCTGGCTAAGAAACTGGGCTTCATCCTGATAATACCGCCCTTGTCACCCTAGGGTGGGGCAGGTGGGGGGTACCCCTCCTCTGATTCCCTCAGCCACTGGGCTTCCTTCCCTCACACACTGGTTCTAGATTCCACGGCGGCTCCTGGAGGTCAGGGGTCAGCTGATGTGCCCAAGATCACCAGCAACCACAGAGCTCTGGCATGAGATGAACAGGCAGCACGGCACGGTGGTATCTCAGCTACGGCCAGCTTCCCAAGGTACCCAGTGCAGAGACAGTCAAGCCTGGGCAAATTTACCCTTGAAGTCCCTTCCCTGGCCCAGAGAGTACAGAACACGACCATCTGGTGCAGGCTAAATGCCAGCTTCGCCTCCAGGGCTGGAACACCTCCCTGCACCTCCTCTGGTTGAGCAGCAGGTGGGATAAAAATGTTCTGCATTTAGGGACCAATTTGCATGGAAAGCACAAGCTGTGCCTTTAGTGACAAGAAATCTCCGCAGGCCCACAGGGTGCTCTCACCCAGGCACAGCTGGGGGAACTGGGTCACCTCAGTGACCTCACCCCCAGGATGCCTGGTGAGGCATACTATTACCAAGGGTCCTCGCCACCCACCCACCCACCCACAGGGTCCCAGGAGGTGGCCCTCCAAAGAAGAGCTTAGTAGAGGGAGACTGGGGTTCGGCCACCAGGAACACTCCAGAAGAAAAGACTGAACTGTGATTCTAGGTGAGCAAGCTAAACTCTAACCAGTGGATAAAAATAATAATAATAATAGTAACCCTGGGTCCTAAAGAAGGGCCAGGCACAGGTTCACGCTTCCTCACTTACTCTCATCAACCCTGTGAGGTGGGCGCTGTTCTTTCCTCTTTTTTAAATTTATTATTTACTTATCTGTCTGTGCCAGGTCCCAGGTGGCTCAGTGGGTAAAGAATCTACCTGCAACGCAGGAGATGCAAGTTTGATCCCTGGATCGGGAAGATTCCCTGGAGGAGGAAATGGCAACCCATTCCAATATTCGTGTCTGGAGGATTCCATGGACAGAGGAGCCTGGTAGGCTACAGTTCATGGGGTCGCAAAGAACTGGACACGACTGAAGCGACTGAGCACCTGGATTTTAGCTGTGGTACACGGGATCTTTAGCTGGTGACATGCAAACTCTTAGCTGTGGGAGCGTAGCCACTGAATCACCAGGGAAGTCCCCTGGGCGCTATTCTGTCCTCACTGCAAAGGGAACCCTAAGCTGAGAGGTGACCACGTGACCCACTGTCACCCAGACAGTAAAAGGCACCAGGCTGCCTCTCATCAAAGACTCAGCAGTTGAGAAATACTTTCATTTTGATTTCTAGTCAAATACACAGAATGTTATTTGTTCAATTATAATATTAATCCCTAGCATTATGGGAAAGATGGGGAGTAACAGAGTATTTTAATTTTCAAATTGTTACGCTTTTTTCTATGTTCCAAATTTTCTACAGTAAGCATGTGTTACTCCAAACAAACCAAAAACACCCTGACTTTTTTTTTTAAGAGATGGGATAAGACTGTCCACATGGAGAGCAGAGGCAGGAGGAAGGAATGACATGGCAGGGCCCACAGGACCCATGACAGCCGTGACACAGTGCAGGAGTTAGGACACCCGGATTTGGTTTTCCAGCTGTGTGACCTTGAGCTCCTCGCTTCCCCTCTCTGAGCCCATGTCCTCTCCACGGAAGGTTAGGGTCTAAGAGAGATTCTTGCATGGGGACGCTCCATGCAGAAGATTCAGTAGCCACCTGACTCAGGGCAGAGAAATACCCTTGTATCCCCCACCCCCATTCCTTTACCCCACCTCCCACAATTCCCCAGCTTCTCAGTTCTCAGCCCGTGAAGGTCACTGCTGGGAAAGATGAAGCCAAATAGCCCCACAGGATCACTGCCTGGCTGGAGAGAAAAAAACCCAGGGAAGTGTCTGTAAACAGGAAGTGAGGGTAGGAGCCAGCGAGGTGAACTCCCAGACAGCGGATAAACTTGCCCTGCTTTGTCTCCTCTGACACTATTGTTTTGTTTTGCTTTTTACTTTTTTGCCAAGACCACATGGCTTGCAGGATCCTAATTCCCTGACCCAGGATGGAACCCAAGCCCCCAGCAGTGGAAACTAGGGGTCCTAGCCACACGCCCGCCAAGGGAAGTCCCTCTTCTGCCATTATTTTGCTCAGTGACTAGCTCACTTGTTTGTGGTCTGTCTCTCCCACCAGACTGTGAGCTCCTTGAGGGCAGTGATCTCCTTCACAGCTGTAATCCCTGGGGGCCCAGCCCAGTGTTATTTTACTCATAAATATTTCAGTGAGTGGATGAATGATGGTGAATGAATGATGGGCTGCCTGCCTGCACCCTGTCTTCAGCTCAGAAAACAGATGATACACTCCCAGGGCCCCGCCCCTAAGGAGGGTACCCTCTCACCTGGGGCACCCTCTCACCTGGGCCGGAGCCAGCGAAGTGGTTGTAATACTGGGACACGTAGGTCATGATGCTGAGGCAATCGGGGACACTCATGGAGACCATGTCATTGGGATCCAGGAGGGCAGGGATGCCCAGCTCCTTCTCGGCCACTTCAAAGGCCTGGGGTGGGGGCAGATGTCAGGGTCAGGGAAGGTTTGGGGTAGGGGAGAGGGGTGGGGATGGGGGCAGGTGTAGGGGAGGGAGAAGTTGGGCAGGGTGGGAATCAGAAGCAGCCACAGCAGTAAGAGGAAGAGGAGGCAGGGTCAGGGGGTGCCACCCTGCATAGGCCCAGCCTCATTCCAAGGGATGAGGGGGCCAGGGCAGGGGTGACTGGGCTCCCCGCAGCTCTGGCCCCACACTGTGACCTGGAGTGGGGAAGGGCTGGTGTTCCAGGCACAAGCCAGACAGAAGGGAGCAGGGGCTGGGGAGAAGAGCAGCCAGGGCCCCAGGGCAGGACAGCTGCTCCAGGAGCCCCTTGATCGGCTCCTGTTCCGCAAGACCCCTGCCCTCCAATAAACACCCCCCGCCCCGCCCCTGCCCCGCACAACACACAGCCTCATCGTGGGCTTCTATCTGCCTGGGGGACTCACCAAACGGTTATTCTCGAAGACATTGTCCTTGGAAAGTGAATCAAAATCTCTGCAAGAGAAAAGGGGTCGGGGGGGAGGAGCACTGAGCAGGGGGCAGGGCCATGGGTGTAGAGTGACCAGGGGAGGTGACCTTATCCCAACTAGCCTGGGCTTCAGCAGGGTTCGGGGAGGCATCCGTGGGCTGTCGAGGAGGAAACTGAGGCAACAAGCACAGGCTAAAAGAGTAGGGGTGGCCAGGTGGGAGAGAGGAAGAGCTCATTGTCCCAGGAGGCCTCCAGGTAGAGGCTGGAAATCCACGCGGAAGGGGTGGGGCTGAAAAAGTCCCAGCTTCAAGTTTATCCCCCAAGAAGCCATGTCCTGACTCGGTGGCAAACATAAACAGTAAGACCAAGTCCAAGGCTGGTCACGAGAGGGACAGCCATGGATTGCTGACCTCACTCTGGGCACTGGGCTGAGCGCCTGCCTTCAATTTGTCTTCAGCTCTACTTGGCAGGTATTCACCCCACTTTACAGATGGGGACACTGAGGTCCAGAGAGAGGAAGCCACTGTGGGGAGAGGTAGCCACTGTGGGAATCTGCATTTCTCGTCCTTCCACTGCATGCCACAAACCTGGAGAAGCCACCCCAGCTTCCTGAACCCCTAACCCAGCCCAAAGAGGAATGTTGTTTTAATGGGGCCAGGAATAGAACAAGTCTGAACCAGCCTGGAAATGGTATATTCTCCAGAGCTGCCGGCACTAAATGGCTGGCTGACCCAGCTGGGCCGCTCCTGGGGGAACCCTCCGTGGGGGAACAGCGAAGGGTGTCCCAGTTTCTTAGCTGGGACAGGTGAGAAGTGGCAGGGCCTGCCAGGGGACCCTAGCTGTGGGTATCCCCACTCCCCACCTGCCCGCTCCAGCTGCTGGAGCGGCTGAAACCGGTGGAGGAGGCCCAGCCTGCTTGCTCAGCAGCCTCCTGGGTCTTGTCCTTCTATGGCTGAAAACTGCAGCCTGACTGCTTGAGAGACGTGGGCCCAGAGGCCGCAGCCGGCCAGCGCGGCCTCCCAAGTCTGGGTCCTAGGCCCTGCTCTTCCAGGCCAGGCCTCGTGACCTGGGGCGAGTCAACAGTCCTTGCGGCCTTTGTGTTCCCATCTGCAAACTGGGGGAAGCCTCGTACCACCTCCCAGGTTGGTGGGGAGGACCGGGATGGGTGGAGGCAGGCCTTGCAGATGCAAGAGAGCCCTCGTCCTCCTGCTCACCTACAGGCAGAGTCCAAGGTGCCGTGAACCCTGGGCCGAGATAGGAGGGGGTCGCTTGCAAGCTGTCCCAAGGCCCAGGGTCGGGTGGGCTGGGAGGCGGAGGGGGCTGTGTATGCACTTCAGCTCCATTTTCCACCTCTGGCCAGGCTGCTTCCTCCTCCCCTCAACTGGGTCCCTAACTCCTCCCCCTGCTTCGCCACTGCCTCAGAGTGTGACCCTGAGCAAGCTACACACAACCTCTCTAAACCTTGGGGTGAGGGTTAGGGTTGTGATACCACCCCAGCTCCCAACAAAAGCCTGTTCTGAGGCCAAATGAGACAAAAGCAACTTGTCAGGGCCCTGGACTGCAGTCGCCCCAGCAGTGTTCCTTCAAGGCTGGGGTCACATTTTTGTTCACCCCATGCACCCAACACTCTCCACACTGCCTGGTACTCAGTAGGCGCTCCATGAATGTCTACTGAATGCGTACATGATGGCAACAGCGTGAAAACTGTAAAGGTCCCCAGGATGCTACAATTTTTCCTCTGCTTCTTCTCCCTCCCCCACCTTGGCCCCTAATCAACACCTGGGGTTGGGAAGCCTATTTCCTGAGAGTTTTCAAAGGCCTGGGAAGTTCTATTTGGCCATGGGGGAGATGAGGAGCACAAAAATGAAACCCACCTGGTCCTGCCCGCAAGGGAGCTTAAAGATGCCTCAACTGGGAAAGGGCGGATGGGCCAGCCACCCCCCACCCCCAGCAGAGGCCTGGGCCCACCACTCCAGCAGCCTGAACCACTTAAGAAGATAGTGCTTGTCCGCACCCCTACCCCAGCCCTATTCTCACAGAGATCTTCCCCTACCCATCACTGAGGTCCTCTCTGTGCCTCACGTAGGACCTGGGCCTCAAGTTTTTATCCTGTGCAATGGGCTGGCAGCCCAGATGCTGGCCTGCCTTGCAAATGAATGATTGGACCTGATTCCGGATCTCTTCTCAAGAGGGAAGCCCCCCTCTGCTCCACACTAATGCCACGTCCCTCCCTGTGGCCCCACCCACCCTCCTTGGCCTGCAGGAGGCCCTAAGCACTCTGGCCCAGCCACATGTCCTGGTTTTCCCCGCCCTGTGCTACGGCCTCCAACAGCGCTGCCTGTATCTCTGCTCAGGATATCCTCTCTGCCTGGGAGGCCCTTCCCTGGCCCGGCTCCTGCGATCTCCTTGAAGGTGAGGTGACCAGGCCACCCCAGCCTGGCCCTCTGACACAGCACTTCCCACGTGGACTTCTCAGCACTGCTTATATGTCTATCACCCCCACAGGCCATAGGAGACTGTGTAGGGTTTGTCTCTTGGTTGATTGGAAACTATTTCCATTACCAGGTTCAGTGCCCAGCACAGAGTATAACTCTGCAGACACTTCTGGGAATAAGTGAAAGAATAAGACACTTGCATCATCCCTTCCTGCCTAATAACACTACTTACAATCACTAATGTTAACTGAACGTTCATCCTCACAACAATCCTGGGAGGTTAGGTCTTATTGCCAAACCCACTTTACAGGTGAGGAAACTGATGCCCGATGGGATCTACTAGTTTTGCCACACCTAGGACACGGAGGAGCTGACCACAAACCAAGCAGCCTGCATTCTGTGGCTGGCAGGCTCAAGTCCATGATGTAGCTTAGCTTGACACTTGAGTCGTTTCACACACTGGCCCTGCCTCACCACCTGCCCTCCAGCCAAAACAGAAGACCCCTGCAGGCCTCCACTCTAATTTGTGGGTCCAGTCTGGGTGCCCTTCTTCTCCATCTTCAAGCCCTGGCTCCTAAGCCCCCTTACCCCATGTCACATACCCCACGGCAGACAGTGGCCCACCTACATCTCCATCTCACTTCTACACCCACACCCTCTCCTCCAGGGCCCACCCCAGGGCCTGATCCACCACCCGCAGACACGGTACCACGTGGTACAGAATACACTAAGGGCACCTGCGCTATCGAACCTTGAGGTCATCCTTCCCTTCCTTCTCTCCTTCATCAAAGCCTCCCAGGTGCTGTCTTTGGGGAGCACAGGTCTGAAGGTGGAACAGACACACAAAAGGTTCCAGACCCTGCCAGGGAAGCCCCATCCGAGGGGCTGTAAGCAAGACAGGCAAGGACCATGACTCTTGTCCCCAGTTTGCAGATGAGACCAGAAGTACAAGGAACAGCAAGTGCCAGATAAGCATGTAGTGTTTTATGAATGAATGAGTGGAAGAGGTTCCAGGGCCCCAGGTAGAGGGAGCAGAAACCCCAAGTCAACTTCTCCAATGGAGCCTGGGAACTGGGCAACTGAGGGCAAGAAGGGGCCATTTCACACCCTGGAGCAGCCCTTTAGGGGTTGCTCATTCAGCCTCCCTGCCCCATGGAGGACAGCTGGGTCACGAGGCACACGCCTGGGAGGCAGGGCTGTGTCCTGGGGGGAGGGGTTTTCCATCCATTCATCTGACCTCTGCTAACGTAGGGACTCCTCTGTGCCAGGCACTGTGCTAGTGCCCTGGAGAAGAGATGGCCCAGGGGAATCAAAGCAAGGGGGCCCCACAAAGAGAACGGGAACCTCAATGCCGAACGGGTAGGGGGCTGCTCAGAGCTCCTGTTTAGTGTAAGAAAGGCCCAGGGTCCCGGAGGAGGGCGCGGGTGCCTTTTCAAAGAGTCAATGCCTGGGGGGCTTCGGTGTCCCTTTGGCGGAAATCAGTGCCCTGTGGGCGGGGCCAGGCCTCCGGTAGAGGGACCAGCACGCGGGGCGGGTTCAGTGTTCCAGTGGGCGGGGTCAGGGGCCAAGTGGGGGAGGGGTGCCCTGGATCGGAGGGTCTCGGCGTCCCGCAAGTCGCCGGGGGCCCGCCGAAGGGTGGGCGTCTCGGCCTCTGGGGGCGGCGTCTGCCACCGCCCCGGCTCCGCGTCACTGAGGGGGGCGGGGGGTCCCCAGCAACGAGCCCGCGCCGCCCTGCGCCCCGGCCGCCCGCCCTCCCGGCACTCACAGCAGGTCGGGCCGGTGCCGGTGCAGAATGGCGCAGAAGGCCAGGCCGTCCCGGAAGGAGCTGCTAAGGTCGCGGATGTCCACGCCGCGGTAGCCCTCGCACTGGCGGCGGCACCAGGCCAGAAGCGCGCCCCGCGGCCCCGCCATGAGCTGCGCGGGGCTCGGGCCCGGGGACTTCACCCGCAGACTCGGCTCGGGCCGGTTTCCGGCTGCGGCTGCAGCTGGGCTCTGCCCCGGCGCCGCTAGGAGCTCGGGGCGCGACCCGCGGGCGGCGGGCTCTAAGGCGGGGAGGAGGCGGGGCCGCGGCCTGGGAGTCCTCGCTCGGGCTCCCGGCGCAGGGTCCTGGCTCGGCTGCCGGCTGCCCGCCCGGACCTGCCCAAGCGGCCGCCGCCCGCGTGGCCCGGCCCGGCCGGCCGCCGCCGCCTACTCACCGCCGCCCGCTCCCCTCGCTGTGGGCCGGCCCCGGGCGTCCTGATCTCGGTCCCGCCTGCCGCCGCCCGGGAGCGGGGAGGGGGCGGTGGCCTGGCGCCCCACCCAGCGGCGGCTCCGCCCCCCAGACGCGGACCCCCCCGCCAGACCCCCCCTCCCGCACACACAGGCCAGCACCCCGCCGCCCCTCTCCTTGGAGATCCCGGTCACCCACCCCCCCACCGTAGGTCCCCCCTCTTAAAGAGCTGAGATGGCCCCTGAACCCATCACCCACCGCAAACTAGCCCTTCCCCACAATGACTTCTTCCACCTCCACCACGCTGCCCACTGGGAACTCTTTCTCCCATCCTGAGTGCTTCCCACTCTTTGGCCTAAGAATCTGCAAATCCTTCACATTCCCCTGGCCTGAAGTTTGAGAGGAGGCATTCCCCCCACCTCAAGTCAATCAGGCAGTTCCTCTGCAGACCCCAAAGCACCCCCGGATGACCACTAGCTTTGTTCTCACCACTCCAAAGCACCCTTGACTTCGAGGTAGTTCTACCACCTCCCCCTCTTCCCCAGAGCCTGAGGCGTAGACTCCATCCCCCCCACCCCACCCATCACCAACCCTGGCATCGAACCCATCACCCATCACCCCCCATCACCACTGTCAGTCCCGTTGTCTACTCAGTGATGTTCTGAGCCTCACAATGGGTCCTGCAGAGTTTTCCTTGCCCCCTGTGTAGGCTCCAGGATCTCACCCCTCCCCACTGGGGCATCCTGATTGGAGTGGTGGAGGATTGGGGTCCCATGGGAAGGACCTATGGGAAGCAGGCCCTTGTCTGGTGGGGCCTTGGGTGTCTGGCCTTGGAACCTCTGAAGCCTCATTCTCCTGCTCCCCCATCAAGACCTGGGTCCACCCTCCCCAGAAGCCTCTAATGACCTCCAGGAGAGATGAATCAGCTTCCACTAGGCTGCCGTGGCGGTGACATCACTTTGAAGCCAGGATGAGTCTGTCTCACCACTCCCCAAAGGAAGGAGCAGGGCCCTAATCATTTCTGTCAGCCATCAGCCCTGGGAAGAATGGAGAGAATGGGCTTGGGAGTCATATCCACTCGGGCTTGAATCCTGGCTTTTCCTGCTCACTCAGCCATGTGATTTTGTGTCTCCATGAACCTTAGCTTCCATATCTTAAAAATGGGGTAATTCCTACTTTACACAGTGGCTGAGAGGAGTAAGAGGTGCCTCACCATTAGTCATCACTCATAAATTCTAACTTGATACCCAGTGCCTGATAACAATGCAGTAAAATGGATTGTAAACGTTTTGTTACCCAGCTTGTCTCCTGGACTTTTTGAGTAAACTATGGAGGAAAGACACTGATTTGGGGAATCCTTCCTCCTCAGGACTTCCCTGGTGGCTCAGACAGTAAAGCGTCTGTCTACAATGTGAGAGACCTGGGTTCGATCCCTGGTCTGGGAAGATTCCCTGGAGAAGGAAATGACAACCCTCTCCAGTACTCCGTCCAGAAAATCCCATGGACGGAGGAGCTTGGTGCAGGCTACTATCCATGGGGTCGCAAAGAGTTTGGCATGACTGAGCAACTTCACTTTCTTTCACTTTCTTCCTCAAAGGTTCACTGAGTTCCAGCCCAGAATACAATTATGACTCAGGGTGGGGCACCCCAGGTGGCCCACCTGGGGGAACCTCACACCCTAGATCTGTAACAAGACTGGAAGGCCACCATCTTTGCCCAGAACACAGACTCTTAGGTTACCTAGGAAAGGGCCGCTGTGCGCCAGGCTGCCTGGCCAGCCCTCTTGGCCCCTCACCAGCCTTTCCCTGCCACCTCCGGCCCTGTCGCTGTGGGAAAGCAACTCTAAGAAAGGAGGGTTTCAGGTATTCTCACTAAATCAGAGACCTGGGCTCAGGACTCTGATACCAGCACCCTCCTTGGCCTTCAAAGACCACCAGTATTCTTCATTAAAACCCAGGAGGGATTATATCCTGTCCTCACCGGCCTAAAGGGCTCCCTTCAAGTCCCTGAAGACAGCTTCAGATCTAACCTTGATCCCATTGCCATGATAATAGCTCACCCAGCCCAGACTCTGGGTCCTAATTAGCCTTTGTAGGGTTTATAAACTCATTATCTGAGTCAGCTCACCATGATAGGAAGTAAGGGCCTGCATGACCACAGCCCAGACAACTCACCCCTCTGAACCCCAATTTCTTACCCTATAAAATTGACATAATAATCTTTGCCGTGCCTGCATCCCAGGGTTGTGGGTAATCAGGTGAGATAATGAATGTAAAAATGCTATGCAGACTGTCAATCCAGGATTCGGGTGAGAGATGGGACTGTGCTTACAGGTGAGGTCAGAAGCCACAGATAGTTACACAAGTCAGGTCATGGGCCCAAATCATGCCACAATTTCAGGATTAGGACTGAGGGATTTGGGCCCTTCATCTGGTGTATTTATTTTTTTAACTATCCATTAAGTAAATACATTCTCCTTATCAAAAACTTTAAAACAAAATAAAGCTAGAGTTCCTATTTGACTGACTCCCTCAACCCCAGTCCCCTCCTATGATGCAGTCACGGTTGTCAGTTTGAAGCCAAGCCTTCCAAACCTTGTGCATGCTTTTATATTCAAACATGGATCCTACAGATTTTGACCAAGCACCTGCTTCTTGGCTGGGGAGCTCAAGGGGAGGTGGGGTGTTAACAGATCAGGATCCCTGTCCTCATGGAACTAACGTTCTAGAGGGCCAGCCAGGCAGGGAACAAGTAAATCAGCGAAGATCATTTCAGATGGTGAAAGGGGCTTAGAAGAAAATAAAGCAACCATGGGAACAGTCAGGGCAGCCAGGGAAGTCCTCCATGTGGTGGGGACATTTGAGCTGAGTGATACCCATCCCCCTAAGAAAGCAAGTCAAATGCAAGCCAGTGAGAGATGTCACTGCAGGTAGTTTGACTTCTTCTAAAAATTCCCAATAACAGTGCCGGGCAGGATCTAGGCAGGGAAGCGCTGACTGGTGTGATGAGTGAGACAGACTAGTGAATACTCTTTGTCCAGCATAAGGGGCAAGGGAAAAGGAAGCCCTCAGGAAGAACAGGCGTCTAAGGAGAACCCTGACTAGTCTGGGAAAGGGTGCAATGCTTTTCAAGGGAAAAGGAAGCCCTAAGGAAGAACAGGCGTCTAAGGAGAACCCTGACTAGTCTGGGATAGGGTGCAATGCTTTTTACTTCCCATTCTTCCTTCCAGCCTGCTTTGCAGGAGGGCTGTGAAGGAGGAAGTGTAAAGGGAGGATGAAAAAAAGCCCAAGGGGTAGGGAGCTAATGTAGACTGAGCACGGATGGGAATGGCTGTGTGAATGCATGACCAGGACCTATAGTTTACATTTAAAATATATATATATTTATTTCATGTATTTGTTTATTTGGCTGCTCTGGGTCTTAGTTGCAGCACTCAGGATCTTCCCAGCGGCGTGCGGACTCTTTAATTGTGGCAGATGAACTCTTGGTTGTGGCATGTGGGATCTAATTCCCTGACAAGGAATCAAACTCAGCCCCCCTGCGTTGGGAAGTTGAAATCTTAGCCACCAGGATCACCAGGGAAGTCCCCTAGCTTACATTTATTTTCACATGCAAATCTCAGGGTAAATTTCAGAAAGATGAAGGGGAGAGGAACGGCCATAGAGGGGACCTGGAGCAGCTGAGGGGAAAAGAATATCATTGCCTCTGGGGAACCTCTTGTGCTGTGCTTAGTCACTCAGTCATGTCCGAGACTTTGTGACCCCATGGACTTTAGCCCACTAGCCTCCTCTTGTCCACCAGGATTCTCCAGGCAAGAATACTGGAATGGGTTGCCTTGCCCTCCTCCAGGGGATCTTCCCAACCCAGGGATCGAACCCAGGTCTCCCGCATTGGAGGCGGATTCTTTACCGACTGAGCCACCAGGGAAGCCCATATAATATATATATATATCATATATATTTATGTATATAAATGTATATGTATCTGCATATTTATATATGCAGATACATGGAATTTTAAAACATCAAGAAGAAAGGGAAAAAATCTAACCAAATGCTGTCAGTGGTTCATTCTGGGAGTGAGATAGGAGTGTGGTAGACTCACTTTTTACAAGTCATTATGGTTTGAATTTGTAACAACAGCAGGCGTAACTTCAAAATGACAGCTTAGAGATATAATTCGCATACCATAAAATTCACTCTTGTGAACTGTACAATTCAGCGAGTTTAAGTATATTCACAGAGTTGTGCAACCATTATCATTATTTTATTTAGAATATTTTCATCACCCCAAAACTTGGTACCCATTTAGTACTGACTCCCACTGCCCTTCCCCCAGACCCTGCCCAGCCCCTGGCGACCAATATTTACTTTCTATGTATTCACCTCCTCCTTGTTGTTGTTCAGTCGCTAAGTCGGGTCTGACTCTTTTTGCAACCCCATGGCATGGACCGCCAGGTCTGCCAGGCTCCTTCTGTCCATGGGATTTCCAAGGCAAGCATACTGGAGTAGGTTTTCATTTCCTTTCCTAAGGAATCTTCCCAATCCAGGAACTGAACTCGAGTCACCTGCGTTGACAGGCAGCTTCTTTACCACTGAGCCACCAGGGAAGCCCTCAAATCCTCTGAAAATGAAAGTGAAGTCGCTCAGTCATGTTCGGCTCTTTGTGACCCCATGGACTATACAGTCCATGGAATTCTCCAGGCCAGAATACTGGAGTGGGTAGCCTTTCCCTTCTCCAGGGGATCCTCCCAACCCAGAGATCGAACCCAGGTCTCCCACATTGCAGGCTCATTCTTTAGCAGCTGAGCCACAAGGGAAGCCTTCAACTCCTCTAGGTACGTCCTATAAGTGGAATCATTCAATATTTGTTGTTGAGTAATGTTTAGATTCTTGCTCTGGTCATAATCTTAACCAGTCACTTGAAAAAACAAGAGAACTTTCCCATACCAACACAACATTATTTGCAGTTTAATTGATGGTGCTAGAAACAAATGGGGCTCGAATTTTAAAATAAAATCAGCCCCAAATGAGCAAGAGGAAATTTGTTCACACAGCACCAGGGCCGCAGAAGATCACTGGAAGACGAGAAATCCAGGTAAGTCAGGTAGAACAAGCATAACTTCATCATGAAAAAGTGAACTGATGACAGAGCAGGACTTTAGGAACTGGGCCATCCCTCCAGTCTAGGCAGCCCAGAGCCCCGGCACCTGTGAGCTTCCAATTCCAGGATTTCATTTTTCTAAGCTTCTCTGACTCCAAGATCCATGTGGGTCTGACCACACTGTACCCCAGTCCAGACTGTACCCCAGGCATCAGGGCCCTCCCTGCCCAGGCCCTTGGCTCTGAGCTGCTCTCCAGGGGGCAGCCTGGCAGAGCTGCGGACAATAGGAGCATTGTGGGACCTTGGAAGCCGGGGCCTGGGGGCAGCGAGAGGCATGTGGGAAGCTCTGGAGACAGGAGTGGCAGCCGCTTCATAGCTCTCCTCATCCTCAGTGGGCCAGAGGCATGCCCTGATCATGTCAGGACAGCACCCTGCATCCCCGCCCCAGCCAACCTGGGATGAGTCGAGTCCCATAGATTCCCAGCAATGTCTAGGATAGGCAGTTATTCCAAGCCATTCTCCACAGGCCCTACTGCTCCCCACATAGACACATTCTGGAAAATCTGTCTGGGATTGCGCAAGTGAGTTTGCATCCTTACTCCAAAATGAAGCAACTCTGCAGCTGAACCTTCCAGAGTAGAGAGAACCAGAACTGCCCATCACTGGGAGGGTTCTCTCTGAGCCGGGAAATACTTTGCCTTCTGAGTCTGTCCCAGGAAGGGAGACAGGTCAAAGCAGCCACTGAAATATCCAGGCTGGAAAGGACCCCTAGGGAGTATCTAGCAAAGCCCTTCCAAGTATAGGAGACTGGAGCCAAGGAGGGAAGGTGTTCATCTAAGGTGGTAGAGGCCATTGAGGAGAGGCTGGGGCTGAACCCCATCCCCCTGACCGTTGCTCTCCAAGTTACAGACTGCCTGTGAGGTCTCAGCCTGCCACACTGTCCCTCGCCCCTTTTGGCTTCCCCTGAAATGCCTGTTGCTGCTTTTCCAAATCCTACACAGCCATCAAGGTCCAACCTAGATGTCACCTCCTCCCTGAAGGCTTCCCTGATAGACCCAGATAGAAGCCACAACTCCAGGTCTTCTTACAGAATCCCACCCTTGAATTGGCGTGCTGCGATTCACAGGGTTGCAAAGAGTCGGACACAACTGAGTGACTGAACTGCACTGAAAGGGGATATCCTTGCCAGTATCAGAAAGGACTTCCCACAGGCCTACCCTGGAGACACTGGCAGGCCAGTGTGGGAGACAGAATGTAAATAATCACAATAAACAGTCACAGAACGACAAGACAAGGGAGGTGATATAGAAATGGACAAAGCGCCACAGTACTTCCACAAGGAGCCTCTCCTCTCCTGTCCGGGGGTTGAGGGTACATCCTTGAAGGCTGCATGGAGAACGTGGCATTTGAACAGTGGCTCCCGTTATGTGGCATTTATTTGTGTATGTGTGTCTCTCCCCATTGGACTGTGAGATCCTTGAGAATATTGATAGCTAATCTTTATTGAGCACGAACCTTATGCTAGACATTGTGTGTGTGTGTGTGTGTGTGTGTGTGTTGTTGGGGGGGATGTTTTCTTATTGATGTACATCCCCTCTTTGATTTCTCACAACTCTGTGAGCGTCACGTGATCCCCATTTACAATGAGGGTAAGACTCTGAGAAGTAAATTCTGCTCGAAGCCACACAGCTGTCAAAAGGTGGTCAGGACTCTGGCTCTGACTTCAAAAAAAACTTTCACCACAAGGATGTGCTGCTGGTGGACTGAGGCCTGCCTTGTGTCAGGTTCGCCTCTGCACACGTTCTTTTCACTGAAAGTTCGTTCACTGCTATGTACCAGTGAGCTTTTTGAGCAAGAACCCTCCCAGGGACCCCAGGTCCACAGCCCCCAGCAGCTGTTCCAACTCACTTCTGACAGCAATAAACGGGACTGGTACTGGGGTTCTTCCTGAAGGCTAATAAGTTTGGTGCTTGGATGCAAATGGAATGTTCTAGGCCCTAAAAGTTGGGCTCCTGTGGCTCTGCAGTGGGGCTTGGGGACAGAAATTTGGCAGGAAGGAGGGGGTGGGAGATCAGAGGGCCTGACTTATAGTTGGGTCTGCAAAGCCAGTCCCCGTTTAGGTTTGGACTCTTTAGGGGTGACTGGGGGTTACAGTAGAGGTCATGGGTGCTGGAACCCTCTCAACTATCCCTCAGAATCAACCCGGCCAGCTTTGCTAGTGAAAAGCAGGCAGGGTGGGAAATGGTTTCTGAGACTTCCTGACCTTGGAAGGTCATCTCCCCTCTGAGGACCGAGTGACAAGGAAGGGGCTATCAGGCTGGAGAGATTTCAGTCAGCCAGAAGGTCAGATCCCCTGCCAAGGCTGTCAGACACTAGAAAAGGACGGTTTGTCTCCTGCTTACCTGACTGTCTACACCAAACTGTGAGAAAGGCAGCTCTTCCCGTCTGAAACAGAAAGTGAGACTTTTCTGCAGAAGCTCTGAGCAACTTGTTTTTCCTGTAAGTAGAACAGATGTGAGCGAGAGCACACCTCATCTCCAGATGACGCAACACAGCAGAGGTGGGACGGACGAGAGAAACAGCCAACACGGGTGTTGGCTCCAGCTCCATGTGCTGAGACTTAGCCTCCCGGGGAGGCAGGTGGGGGGAACTATTCTCTCCATTGACGGATGAGGAAGCAGAGGCCCAGAGAAGTTAAGCAACCTGCCTGAAATCTCCCGGCTTCTAAGAGGGCAGTGTCAGGACAAGTTCAGCTGGGCCCCCTGCCTGACCAGACAGTGGAGAAGTCCACCCTCTAGGTCCACTAGCCCCAGGGAGAGATATAGGAGTGGGGGTGGGAACAGCAGGGAGGTATCCTAATCAAGGGCGAGGCCGGAAATACAGAAAGCTGGGTTTTTCAGCTGCAGATTTGACAGGAATGTGAAGCCGTAGGAACCGGGCGGACTTGCTGCTTTCCTAATCCACCGCCTTCTGGAAAAGTCGGGAAAGTTGCTGGTCAGACTTTGGATTCTTGACTAAAAAGAACATACAACTTCAGAGTTGTGAGTTAAGTTTTATTTGGGGCAAAATGAGCACTGCATCCCAGGAGACAGCACCTCAGATAGCTCTGAGAGTCTGCTCCAAAGAGGTAGCGGGGCAAGGTCAATATATAAGATTTTGGTGAGGGTGGAGTTCAGTGCAATCAAGTGCTTGTTTCACAAGGGGTTTTCCGCCAGTCACCATTCTGCTGATGTCGTCATGAAGGGATTTAATGCTTTTCTAGGTATGAAGAGATGTAAGGATTGGGATCATGAAATCAGTTCCTGAAAATATCTGTCCACCTGAAAATGTCTCACTCCACCCTGAACTCCCTCAGGGGATCTTGAAGGTCAGCAGCTTGCAGCAGCAAAAGGTTCAGTCTCTGCAGAGGCAGATGGCAAATGCTCTTGTTGTGGTTCAGTTGCTGGAAAATTCTCTTGGCCAGTGCCAATTTGTAGTTGATAGGGCCCCCTCATGGTCATAAATCCAACTATACTTTAGGAGGCATTTCATGACTATTTTGTCCCACGTTGCTGGGAAGGCCCATTCCTAGTTCTGGAGAAGATTTTGCTGATGGACTACTCAATGTGTTATTACTGGACTAGGTCATAATAGTCAAAGATCTCTGGCCACCTGTCTTCTAGTTACGGTTCAGGAAAGTATTCCCTCTCAATGCATCTTCCCATATCCAGAGTTACACTATTACCATTGATCACATATCAAGCTATGCATTTGTCTAGTTATCATTATTTTCATCGGAGGCTCAGTTATACACTTGATAAAACAGGAAACAATAATCTTGTAAATCAGGCAAAATACAAACAGTTTAGCTAATAACATTAGTGGCCTTATAAGTAAATATTTCAGCTATGAGCCTCCCATACCAAGCCAGTTTTTTTGTTTTTTTGTTTGTTTTTAAAGATCTTCAAGACTAGGGAATGGGTCACTTAAGGCAGAAATCTGATTTTTCATATGGTTCATCAAATGTGTTATATCAGAGGACTCATCAGGTATGAAAACACCGCATTCAGTTTGAATTATGGCACAGGTACCTCCCTGAGATGTTGTAAGGTGTCAAGGGCCTTGTGCTTCTGTAGCACCACCTTCCTTACCATAGAGACCTCAGAGTTCAATAAGCTAATAGCCTGGTTACTATCATGTAAAGCTTGTTGAGTGAAAGTTTTTAAGACTTCAATATGGCCAATTATATCCTCTAATCCTATTGAAGGCACAAAAATAGCTGTTAAATGGTCATACCAATAGAATACAGATCTCTTGACTCATCAAGCTCACATTAATGTTAGATTGGCTGGAGTTGCCTCTAATTTGTTGCGTATACAACCTTGAGTTCATGGGATTCCCAGGCTATGCCTTCCTATCCACCCCAGTAGAAGCCAAGGCCAGAAATTAGTGCCACAAATGTACTGAGTTCCATTAGATACAATCCAGTGAATCTCTGGTCATCTGACCTAGTCAGTTCCATACCAATCACTGTCTCTAAGGGTAATAATATGCATAGTTCATAAGGCACCTAGCTTCGTTTCCTAATGTAACTAGGTTGATCGTCCTTAGTATGATTTAATTGTTCCCAACATACAGGAGCTTTTAAACTTAAATGATCATAGCCTGGTGTTAACGATATAGATCCATCCCATAATTGTGGAACTTTTCCTTTTAATAGATGACAGGTTACAGTATTGATTGAGACTTAGTTCATTGCTCTGACTGAGTCTGAGTGATCCTAAGAGAAAACTTAAATTTGTGGCCAGTGTCAGAGCAGATGTTGTTAATTTGCCAGATGACAGCATCCCATCTAATAATATCATGAGTACACAGAACAGGACCTAACTCTCTTCTAAAATAAATTTCCTAGGGGGCATCCAATCAGAGCCTTAGAGGGCATAACTCCACCAAGCCTTGGGTAGTTCTAGTACCCAGAAGAAATCAGTTCAGTTCAGTTCAGTCACTCAGTTGAGTCCAACTCTTTGCGACCCCATGGACTGCAGCATGCCAGGCTTCCCTGTCCATCACAAATTCCCGGAGCTTACTCAAACTCATGTCCATCAAATCGGTGATGGAGTCAAACCATCTCATCCTCTGTCAGCCCCTTCTCCTCCCACCTTCAATCTTTCCCAGCATTAGGATCTTTTCCAATGATTCGGTTCTTCGCATAAAGTGGCCAAGGTATTGGAGCTTCAGCTTCAGCATCAGTCCTTCCAATGAATTTTCAGGGTTGATTTCCTCTAGGATTGACTGGTTTGATCTCCTTGCTGTCCAAGGGACTCTCAAGAGTCTTCTCCAACACCACGATTCAAAAGTATCAATTCTTTGGTGCGCAGCCTTCTTTATGGTCCAACTCTCACATCCATACATGACCACTGGAAAAACTTTGACTATACAGACTTTTGTTGGCAAACTAATGTCTCTGCTTTTTAATATGCTGTCTAGGTCATAACTTTCCTTCCAAGGAGCAAGTGTCTTTTAATTTCATAGGTACAGTCACCATCTGCAGTGATTTTGGAGGCCAAGAAAATAAAGTCTGTCACAGTTTCTATTGTTTCCCCATCTATTTGCCATGAAGTGATGGGACCAGATGCCATGATCTTCGTTTTTTGAATGTTGAGTTTTAGGTCAGTTTTTTCACTCTCCTCTTTCACTTTCATCAAGAGGCTTTTTAGTTTCTCTTCCCTTTCTGCCATAAGGGTAGTATTATCTGCGTATCTGAGATTATTGATATTTCTCCTGGCAATCTTGATTCCAGCTTGTGCTTCATCCAGCCTGGCATTTTGCATAATGCATTCTGCATATAAGTTAAATGAGCAGGGTGACAATTTACAGCCTTGACATACTCCTTTCCCAATTTTGAACCAGTCTGCTGTTCCATGTCCAGTTCTAACTGTTGCTTTTTGACCTACATACAGGTTTCTCAAAAGGCAAGTAAAGTGGTCTGGTATTCCCGTCTCTTTAAGAATTTGTTGATTCACACAGTTGAAGGCTTTAAGATTCACACAGTTGAAAGCTTTAGCGTAGTCAGTGAAGCAGAAGTGGATGTTTTTCTAGAATTCTCTTGCTTTTTCTATGATCCCACAGATGTTGGCAATTTGATCTCTGGTTCCTCTGCCTTTTCTAAATCCAGCTTGAACATCTGGAAGTTCTCAGTTCGTGTACTGCTGAAGCCTAGCTTGGAAGATTTTGAGTATGACCTTGCTAGCATGTGAAATGAGGGCAATTGTGCACCAGTTTGAACATTCTTTGGCATTGCCCTTCTTTGGGATTGTAATGAAAACTGACCTTGTCTAGGTGGGATTATAGGTCACTGTGAAACAATAGCTTATTCACTTAGCCAAAGTAACAAAAAAGGATTTCAAAGGCAAATATAGAATAGATCATTTAAGAGGTAAAGAAACTTAAATCTATTATCAAAAGAAGTCCAGCATCTGAAGAAAGTGTGTTCCCTTAACAAGAGAAAAGCCAAATTCAAGTTTTAAATTCATTTAAAAGTAAGCTTAAGTAAATTTATATTCAATTTAGTCAGTCCTGACCATGCACAAAACTCTTTTTGCAGGGTCCACTTTCCACAAAACTTATTACTTTCTGTACCCATTACTTTGTTTTCCCATCCTGAAACAGCCATCTGTAAGTCAGACCTACTTCCTTTTCCCTTCATAAAATGCAATTCCATTCCTCATACCTTCTTTACTGAAAACACACATCCTACTTTTCCTTAAGCAGCGAAGAACTGACCTTTATATTAGCATTCTGTAGATTGGTGGGTGTAAATACCAGGGATAATTTCTAAAAAACCTTTGCTTTCTTAAAGAAAGCATCTCAGGATGGCACCAAACCTTATTCGTTAATAGTCAAAAATCTCTTTCATTTCTCTTTAAGGGGAAATTAGTTTTCAGTAATCAGTGTTTCAGAATCTTATTTCATTTGGAAATGACCTAGCTATTCAATAAACTTCCATCACTTCATTTAGCACAATGCTAGAGATTCAGGTTACCAAAATCTGGAGAGACTATTTTAGACATTCCTAAAGTATAACCATTTTTAATAGAGTTTTTCTAAAGGCTTCATATACATTTTCTTTCCTTAAAAATTTCTTCACTTGAGTTTACTTTCCTTGCTGACAAACTTGTAACAGATATAATAATATTTAACTTACATTAAACCTAGGCACAATGAAAATATTATGCTTAATGTTAATAACTCTTAAACTTGTCTATATTATATCACAAAGATTAACACCAGGTGTTTAACACTGAGTATTTCCCAGTTCTCGTGAACCTGAAATTCATTTAGGTTGATTTCTCTTGTATTTAGAATTGTTTGATTTGTAAGCACTTTTCTTTCTAATGACAGAGTTCCTCTTCTTGGGCTCCATAATCTCTGCGGATGGCAACTGCAGCCATGAACGTGGAAGACAACTGCTTCTTGGCAGGAAAGCAGAGTCAGACAGGACTGGGCAACTGAACAGCAACTTTTCTTTAGGCCAATTAGATCAGAGCTCATTTACAAACTAATCTCAGCAATCAGCAATATTATCCAAAGACAAAGACATATACCGAGACATACATGTATTCAAATAGACACAAGAGATCTCAGCTTTGCTTTCCTAACTTAGTTATGAATCAGATTTCACAATATAAAGTTCACTAATTGTAAATAACAGTTGGAATAAGAAATTTTTTAAAAGGCTTCTTTCCCTTTTTTCCCCTCTTCAGTTTCAGGAATTAGAGATAGTCTAAATAAGTGATTCAGAGAGCTCTGGTCTCAAGGCCAAGGCATAAGAGGAGCTATTCCCACAGGGCAAGAATTCTAAAGAGATCAGTTCTTTCAAAATTTAGACCAGATAGTGCTCAATGCAGAGTTCCACAGAATAGCAAGGAGAGATAAGAAAGCCTTCCTCAGGGATCAATGCAAAGAAATAGAGGAAAACAATAGAATGGGAAAGACTAGAGATCTCTTCAAGAAAATTAGAGATACCAAGGGAACATTTCACGAAAGATGGGCTCAATAAAGGACAGAAATGGTATGGACCTAACAGAAGCCGAAGATATTAAGAAGAGGTGGCAAGAAAACACAGAAGAACTATACGAAAAAGATCTTCAAGACCTAGATAATCACGATAGTGTGATCACCCACCTAGAGCAAGACATCCTGGAATGCAAAGTCAAGTGGGCCTTAGGAAGGATCACTAGGAACAAAGCTAGTGGAGGTGATGGAATTCCAGTTGAGCTATTTCAAATCCTAAAAGATGATGCTGTGAAAGTGCTGCACTCAATATGTCAGCAAATTTGGAAAACTCAGCAGTGGCCACAGGACTGGAAAAGGTCAGTTTTCATTCCAATCCCAAAGAAAGGCAATGCCAAAGAATGCTCAAACTACCACACAATTGCACTTATCTTACACGCTAGTAAAGTAATGCTTAAAATTCTCCAAGCCAGGCTTCAGCAATACGTGAACTTCCAGATGTTCAAGCTGGTTTTATTTATTTTTTTTTTTTGTGTGTGTGTGTGTGTAATAAAGTTTTATTAAAGTAAAAAGGAGATAGAGAAAGCTTCTGACATAGGCATCAGAAGGGGGTAGAAAGAGTACCCCCAAGCTGGTTTTAGAAAAGGCAGAGGAACCAGAGATCAAATTCCCAACATCCACCGGATCATCAAAAAAGCTAGAGAATTCCAGAAAAACATCTATTTCTGCTTTATTGACTATGCCAAAGCCTTTGACTGTGTGGATCACAATAAATGGTGGAAAATTCTGAAAGAGATGGGAATACCAGACCACCTGACCTGCCTCTTGAGAAACCTGTATGCAGGTCAGGAAGCAACCGTTAGAACTGTACATGGAACAACAGACTGGTTCCAAATAGGAAAAGGAGTACGTCAAGGCTGTATATTGTCACCCTGCTTATTTAACTTACATGCAAAGTACATGATGAGAAATGCTGGACTGGAAGAAGCACAAGCTGGAATCAAGATTGCCAGGAGAAGTATCAATAACCTCAGATATGCAGATGACACCACCATTATGGCAGAAAGTGAAGAAGAACTAAAGAGCCTCTTGATGAAAGTGAAAGAGGAGAGTGAAAAAGTTGGCTTAAAGCTCAACATTCAGAAAACTAAGATCATGGCATCTGGTCCCATCATTTCATGGTAAATAGATGGGGAAACAGTGGAAACAGTGCCAGACTTCATTTTTCTGGGCTCCAAAATCACTGCAGATGGTGACTGCAGCCATGCAATTAAAAGACGCTTACTCCTTGGAAGGAAAGTTATGACCAACCTAGACAGCATATTAAAAAGCAGAGACATTACTTTGCCAACAAAGGTCTGTCTAGTCAAGGCTATGTTTTTTCCAGTGTTCATGTATGAATGTGAGAGTTGGACTATAAAGAAAGCTGAGCACCGAAGAATTGATGCTTTTGAACTATGGTGTTAGAGAAGACTCTTGAGAGTCCCTTGGACTGCAAGGAGATCAGTCCTGGGTATTCATTGGAAGGACTGATGTTGAAGCTGAAACTCCAATACTTTGGCCATCTGGTGTGAAGAGCTGACTCATTTGAAAAGACCCTGATGCTGGGAAAGATTGAGGGCAGAAGGAGAAGAAGGCGACAGAGGATGGATGGTTGGATGGCATCACCAACTCAATGGACATGGGTTTGGGTGAAATCCGGGAGTTGGTGATGGACAGGGAGGCCTGGCATGCTGTAGTTCATGGGGTTGCAAAGAGTTGGATATGACTGAGCAACTGAACTGAACTGAACTGAGTGCTCAAATTGGCCCTGATAACCAGGGTAGATTAGACCCAGCAGGTATTGTCCCTCTGGGGAAATGGGGGTCTTAGTTTGATCAGCCCCAAGCTGTTGATTATAGGAGAAAAGTCCTGGACATCAGGGAACTTCAGTTCATTTTTCCATCCTGTGGCAATAGAGATCTAATATTTTTAGGCCATTTTCCTTTGTCATTGGCTCATAGCTATAGGTTGACCAGTCATTTAAAAATTTGTTGCAAGGGATTCCCAGGTGTGGTGTGGAACCTTAGAAGAAGCGCTTCCCATTTTAACTTGAGCAGTTTGTACCAGATGTCTGTGCACTCAAACCAAACCAGAATCTCACCAGCCAGAAGTCACATTCCAAATAAAACAAAAGGCAGAGAGATGTCCAGAAATCAAAAGCCAAATGGCAAAAATGTCAAACGTGACTTCCCAATCCCACTAGACCTATAACCTGGCAGAGTCGGTGCTAGCAGCCTTTTTTGGTTCTGATACACTTCAAGCAATTTCTTGTTGGCTTCCTGCAAAGAAGTTACCCTATTGCTTCCTCTTTTAGAAACTTCTAGGTACCAAAGTAAGCATTCCATTCAGTCTGCTTGATCTTATACCTGGCTTTATCTAATGGTGCATGCAAAAATATCAATTTTGGAATATCAAAAGAACTCCAATTTGGACACTTTTGTTAAGATCTTCTTTAGTGTAATTTCCCCAATTAACTAAGTACTTGCAAATATGAACTCCGTACATACTGTACATGAATCTGGCTAGAGTGTTAGTTAGAGGTTGGCTTTCTGACACCCCTCGTTTCTGTTTTTGAGATGCTTCCCATTTTAAGCTGAATCTGTCAGGGATAAAAATCACTAGTGAAATTGTGTGATGGGCCTGTGTGCTGTTTGTGAGCTTAACTCCTCCAGGAGTCACCCCAGAGTCATTTCAGCTCCTCTTATGTGTCTCAGATTCTGCCTCCAGCAATCTAAGACCACCATGGCTACTCAGGTCACTGAATGGCCGATACTTATTGTGACCCCAGACAAGCAAGTATTTTAATTAATGAGTGAGACTTCCCTGGTGGCTCAGACGGTAAAGCGTCTGCCTACAATGAGGGAAACCTGGGTTTGATTCCTGGATTGGGAGGATCCCCTGGAGAAGGAAATGCCAACCCACTCCAGTACTCTTGCCTGGAAAATCCCATGAACTGAGGATCCTGGTAGGCTACAGTCCATGGGGTCGCAAAGAGTCGGACACGACTGAGTGATTTAACTAACTTCCCTATGGGTGGAGAAGGAAATGGCAACCAACTCCAGTATTCTTTCCTGGAAAATCCCATGGACAGAGGAGCCTAGCAGGCTATAGTTAGTGGGGTCACAAACAGTAGGACAAGACTTAAGCAACTTAGCATGCGTGCATTCTCTATGGGACCACTGCACTGTGTAAGGACTTTGCCTCCACCACTCCTGTAAATTTCTCAGTCACCTGAGAAAACCATAACTGGCTGGGAGGAATCATCCCTTTTCTTTGGAGCAAGGCTCTCATGTAATCTCCTCGCTTTTATCCTGACAAAGTCTACAAAGAATTGAGGGAAAGTGTCAGATCAGCTCTTACCTAACCACTCAGCCAAGACCACTCAGTCCCTTACAACAGAGCAACCTCGGTATCTTCCAGCCAAGCCCCGGGTATTCCTGGATTTCTTTCAGTCGAGCCCCGACCACCCAGTACCTTTCCACTGGGTGGGTATTGTTGCCCTGCTATCTTTTAGCTGAGCCCCACTCAGTGTCTAGTGCGTGGGGTATGCCCCAGCTTATTTCAATCGCCCCCCTACCCCAGTATCATATCTTTCAACTGGGAATGGGCAAGTAACCTGCTCCACCACCAAATAAAACCCACAATCACAACCAATACCGGAGATCCGAGAACCAGGACCGACTTACCCAAATTCATCTGCACTCCCCAAGGAGGCGGATGGGCGCACCACTGCTGGTATCAAAGCTCTGGTTCCTCATGGAGTTCAGGCGAAAGAGGGAAGTCCACTGGGTCACTTCGTCAATCGCCGTAAGTGTCTAAACTGACAAAAAAGATGCACAGCTTGAGAGTTGCGAATTAAATTTTATTTGGGGCAAAATGAGGACTGCATCCCAGGAGACAGCACCTCAGATAGCTCTGAGAGACTGCTCCAAAGAGGCAGTAGGGGAAGGTCAGTATAAAAGGTTTTGGTAAAGGAGTTCAGTGCAGTCAAGCACTTACTTTACAAGAGGTTTTCTGCTAGTCACCAGGAGCTGATATCATCATGCCGGGATTTAGTGCTTTTCTAGATATGAAGGTACTGACTGTGGGGCAAACTGAGTCTTGCTCTGGTGGGCAGGGCTGTGCTCAGTAAATCTTTATCCAATTTTCTGTTGATGGGTGGGGCTGTCTTCCCTCCCTGAAGTTCCCTCCCTAAGGCCAAACTATGATCAGGGTAATGGTGACCTCCTTCAAAAGGACTTAAGCCAGCACACTGGGGCTCCCAGGACTGTTGTATTCAGTGCCCCTGACCCTGTGGCAGGCCACTGTTGACCCACGCCTCTGCCAGAGACACTGGGACCCTCACGGGCAAGTCTGGCTCAGCCTCTTGTGGGGACCTTGCTCCTTTCTCCTGGGTCCTGGTGCACACAAGGTTTTGTTTGTGCCCTCCAAGAATCTGTTTCCCCCGTCCTGTGGAAATTCTGTAATCAAATCCCACTGGCCTTCAAAGTCAAATTCCCTGGAGGTTCTCATTCCCTTTGCTTGATCCTCAGGCTGGGGAATCTGTTGTGGACCCTAGAAGTTTTGCAACGGTGGGAGAGCTTCTTTGGTATAATTGTTCTGCAGTTTGTGGGTCGTCTGCTCAGCAGCTCTATGATGGGGCTGATGATGACCTCCTCCAAGAGGGCTTATGCCACACACTGTGCCTCCCAGGTCTGCTGCAGCCAGAGCCCCTGCCGACCCATGTCTCCATAGGAGACACTCAAACACAGGTCTGGCTCAGTGTCTTGTGGGGTCCCTGGGTCCTGGTGCACACAAGGCTTTGTGCACTCCGAGTGTCTCTGGCAGGTAAGAAGTTTGATTCTAAATGTGATTTCTGTGTGGATCACAACAAACTGTGGAAAATTCTTAAAGAAATGGAACTAGCAGACCACCTTACCTGCCTCCTGAGAAACCTGTATGCAGGTCAAAAAGCAACAGTTAGAACTGGACATGGAACAATGGACTTGTTCCAAATTGGGACAGAAGTACATCAAGGCTGTATATTGTCACTCTGCTTATTTAACTTATATGCAGAGTATATCATGAGAAATGCTGGGCTGGATGAAGGACAAGCTGAAATCAAGATTGCCAGGAGAAATATCAATAACCTCAGATATGCAGGTGATACCACCTTTATGGCAGAAAGTGAAGAGGAACTGAAGAGCCTCTTGATGAAAGTGAAAGAGGAGAGTGAAAAAGTTGGCTTAAAGCTCAACATTCAAAAAACGAAGATCATGGCATCTGATCCCATCACTTCATAGCAAATAGATGGGGAAACAGTGGAAACAGTGGCTGACTTTATTTTCTTGGGCTCCAAAATCACTGCAGATGGTGATTGCAGCCATGAATTTAAAAGACGCTTACTCCTTGGAAGGAAAGTTATGACCAACCTAGACAGCATATTAAAAAGCAGAGACATTACTTTGCCAACAAAGGTCCATCTAATCAAGGCTATGGTTTTTCCAGTAGTCATGTATGGATGTGAGAGTTGGACTGTGAAGAAAGCTGAGTGCCGAAAAATTGATGCTTTTGAACTATGGTGTTGGAGAAGACTCTTGAGAGTCCCTTGGACAGCAAGGATATCAAACCAGTCAATCCTAAAGGAAATCAATCCTGAAAATTCACTGGAAGGACTGATGCTGAAACTGAAGCTGAAGTTCTAGTACTTTGACCACCTGATGCACAGAGATGATTCATTAGAAAAGACCCGAATGCTAGGAAAGATTGAAGGCAGGGGGAGAAGGGGACGACAGAGGATGAGATGGTTGGATGGCATCACCAACTCAATGGGCATGAGTTTGAGCAAACTCCGAGAATTGGTGAAGAACAGGGAAGCCTGGCGTGCTGCAATCCATGGGGTCACAAAGAGTCGGACACGACTTAGTGACTGAACAACAACAATAGATACGAAGAAATGCAAAGATTGGGATCATGAAATCAGTTCCTGAAAATATCTATCTAAAGACCTGTCCCACCAGATTCCCTGGAACACAGAGGGCCTCCCTCCACCCTGAACTCCCTCAGGCGGTATTGAAAGCCATCAGCTGCAGCAACACAGGGTTCAATCTCCTCTAGGCAGACGGCAAATGCCCTTATTGTTCTTGTTCAGTTACTGGCAAATTATCTTGGCCAGTGTCAATTTGTAGTTGACAGAATCTTCAAATTGGCCGCCCCCTGCCTCCCTCACAGCTTCTTCCTGATGCCCTTCTGCCCTCCCAAAGCCTGGCTCCTGACTCCAAGCAACAGCCTATGCCAGCCCCTCTCCAGTGCGCAGGGCAGGTGGGGGTGGGGCGGAAATGCCACACAGAGAAGGAGACAGCGCAGGCCCACCCACACTCTCCGTTTGCTGAAGAGAGTGAATACATTCAGCATTTATTCATCCTATGCCTCTGCCTTCTAGAAAGGATTTAAAGCACTCCACTTACTGACACACTCATATTGTTTCGTTTGATAAGCCTCATTCACTCGCATCCTTGTGTATTCATCATTAGTTCATTCATCCAACTATTTCTCTTTACTGCAAAGCCCATTGCTGCCCCCTTTTCTCTGGTATTCAGGGGAGGTCTTGGCCCATTAGATGCCACAGTCTTACCCAGAATTCTAAAACTGTAGGGCTGCAGCCTTTGGACAACAGCCGGTCCCACTGACTTTGCAGATGAGGAAATGGTCAGCATCCACCCGAGGTCAAGGCCATTCCGTGAAGAGCAGCCCCATCTCAGGCTTGTGGTCCAGTCCACGCTGTGGACAGGGAGCCAAGGCCACCAGAGGCTGGTCTGTGTGGCGAGGAACCAGCTGCAGCCTTGGGATCTGACCATCAGGGTTCCGGCCCCAGCTGTTCACGGCCAGTGCCCAGCTTCTTATGCCCTGGGCATGTCCACCTGAACGTCTCACAGGGCCTTGAGCACATGTCTGAACCCAGTTCTCTACCCACCTGCACATGCTTCCTGTTTCAAGCTGCCCCATCCGCCCGCATCTCAAGGGAGGTTCCACTGTCTCCCCAGCTGCAAAAGCCAGAGGACTGGGCGTCTCCTTCCCTTCCCCTGCCAGCACCCTGCAAGAGCTCTTCTATGGCTGGGCTACTCTAGACAAGCACCTCAGCCTCTCTGTGAACTGGCCTCTACACTGTCTCGACACAGACTTGCCTTGAGTCCATCCAGGAATAGGGAGTAGAGAAAGCCCTTGGGTGAGTCAGTAGGCCCTGAGTCTGAGCTCCACCAGGAAACAGCCTTGCTTATCCATATAATCTATGACTCTGAATTCCAGGGTCATGGCCAGCTAACAACAATGGACTTCATTCGTTCATTGCACATGATGGCCAGGTGCTGTGCTAAGTACTTCATACAATTTAATTAAGGGAAATGCTACTACCCCCCCGTTTTATAGATGAGCAAATAAAGCATTGAGAAGCTAAGTAACTTGGCCCACGGTTACACAGCTAGTGTGTGGAGTCGGGATTCAAACCCAGGTCTGACCAAGCCCGAGCCCACACACCTTGCTGGGCTGCTTTCTGTTTCCAGCACAGGAAGGTTTGGTAAGTGGCACCACCCAGAGCTCCCCATTCCCAGCTAATAAAACCATAAAACTGGACCATCAGGACTTCCCTGGTGGTCTGGTGGCTAAGACTCCACACTCCCTATGCAGGGGGCCAGGGTTCAATCCCGGGTTGGGGAACTAGATCCCACACGTCCACAACAGCAGCAAAAAGATTGTGTGTGCTACAAGTAAGACCCGGTGGAGTCAATTAAACCTAAAAACAAACTCAAAAATCCTCACTCCCATTACACGTGGGAGGATTATGAAGCTGCTTCTTCCACTCCAGACAAGCTGGAATAAAAGTCTTGCTAGCTGACTGCAGCTGCTTGGTGCCCTGCATTCCTCAAGCGGTACCAGGCGGAGTTCAGCTGTGCCTGCCCCCTCACTAGGCCTGCCGGCTGGACGTGGGCCAAGACACTGGGAAGCAGCCCAAGCCAGGCGCTTACACAGTGGCTCTGTGTGACCTTGGGCTCCTGAAATGGCCTGTCTCCTGGTAAGAAGAGTGCTGAGGGGCTGGGTCAGACACGGCACACCTTGAGCTGGCATAATTTCAGTGGTGGAGACAGGAGACTCCAACATGAACCGTGCATCTCTGGTGGTGAATTCAAAACAAGTTAACGCCAGGGCCGCCCAGGTGGGTCTGTATCCTGTGAGCCACCATTGCCCAGTGTCAGGACGGGTGGTGGGCACAGGAGAGATGACACTGCATGAGCCCTCCTTAAGAAGGCCAGGGAACCAGAGAATGGACAGGCCCCGGGGAGGGGCTGCTAAGCAGGCCTGGCTGGCACTGGACCCCAACTCTGCCACTTGTTAGAAGCCAGCAAGCTAACAGATGAAGTGTTTGGAAAACTACCAAGAGCTCTCTGAATGTTTGGACTTATTACATATTAACAAAGAGCCTGCCTTTGGTTTTCTTTGCGTCTCAGAGACAGCACAGGCTTTCGGACTGGGCTGACCTGCATTCTGTTCTCGGTCCTCTCTAGCTCCTGGAACTTGGACAAGTCATGTAACTTCCCTGGTGGAGAAAGGCCTCCCAGCTCGGACTCAGTCACAGCCATAAGTCTCCACAAGGCGTATATATGACCCAGAACCTCTTCCTCCCTCCCGCTTGCTAGCTCTGCTCCAACTGGCCTTCTCACTACGTTCTCTCAACATACAAAACATGCTCTGGCCTCAGAGCCTTTGGACTTGCAAGTTTTCTCTTCCTAACACTTTCTCTATCTCCAACATTGCCTTCTTGCCCCCTGGGTCTCTGCCCAAATGATCCCAATTAGGGTGATGACCATCCAGTTCAAAACAGTAACTTCTATCCTTGATTTTTCTCTGTAAGATACATTACCATCCAACATGCTCTGCATGGTTTATAACCTGCCTCCACCCATTAGAATCTAAGATGAGGACAGGGACTTTATTTTTTTCTTTTTAATTCAAAGTAATTATTTGTCTTTTATGGGTTTTGCTTTTTTACCCACTTCCTTTCCTTCATGCCTAGCAACACCTGGCTGGCTCACTTGTAGGAAAAAGGATCCAATCTTCTGTGCATGAAATCCTACAACGGGCCTGATACACAGCAGGCATTGTGTTAGACTCCTAGAGCTGCTGTAACAAATTACCATAAAGTTGGTGGTTAGAACAGAAACGTATTCTCCCAGTTTTGGAGGCTGAAAATCCAAAATCAAGGTACCAGCTTTAGTGGAGAGCGCTTCCTCGCCCTCTTGCAATTAACAAAGAGCCTGCCTTTGGTTTTCTTTGCGTCTCAGAGACAGCACAGGCTTTCGAACTGGGCTGACCTGAATTCTGTCCTCGGTCCTCTTTAGCTCCAGGTGTCCCTTAGCTTGTGGCTGCCTTTCTCTAATTTCTACCTTTCTGTGGCCCCCTTCCTCCCTGTCTCTGAGTCTAAGGACACATGTCACTGGAATTAAGGGCCACTTGGATAATCCAGGATAAGTCATCTTGAGATACTTAACTCACATCTGTGAAGACCTTTTTCCAAACATCACACTGATAGGTTCCAGGGGTTAGGACATGGGCATATCTTTTTGGGGACCAGCATTCAGTAACTACCGAATGAACTACCAGCATTCATATCAATAGGAAACAAGGACACAGAAGAGTTTATGAATTAAGTGTGTGTGGGGGGAAATAACAGCATCTCATTTAGTCCTGCTGCTGTTAAGTCGCTTCAGTCGTGTCCGACTGTGTGACCCCATGGACCGCAGCCCACCAGGCTCCACCGTCCCTGGGATTCTCCAGGCAAGAACACTGGAGTGGGTTGCTATTTCCTTCTCCACATTTAGTCCTGACTCCCCTCTAAAGCAGAGTCTATCCTCATTTACTTCACTGGTGACTCAGATGGTAAAGTATCTGCCTGCAATGCAGGAGACTCAGGTTCAATCCCTGGGTCAGGAAAATCCCCTGGAGAAGGAAATGGCAACACATTCCAGTATTCGTGCCTGGAGAATCCATGGACAGAGGAGCCTGGTGGGCCACAACCCTAGGCCATGGGGTTGCAGAGTCAGACACGACTGAGCGACTAACACACAACATCCTCATTTACAAGCAAGGAACGGTGTGCAGTGATGAACTGACCTGCGAGCAGGAGCTTCCACCCCAAGGTGACAGGTGACATCCCAGATAAGGAAGCCAGTTGACCAGTTCCAGCTACTGCTGTCCCAACACCGAGGCCATGGAACAGGCCCAGATCTGCCCAGCTGCAGACTCGAGGGATCCTCAGGTGGGCTGCACAGCAGGGAGCAACACAGCCCAATCATCCTCATTTCATCTCTCAACAGAGAGATGGCAGATGCTGTCTCAACAGAGGGCAGGCAGAGCTTAATTTTCCGCTAAGTCTACCAGCTAAGAGGTTGCACAGTAGTGACACAATTCAGACTTGAATCCAGGTGTGATGCCTTCAAAACAGTGGCTCTTCCATGTTCTCTAGCCTCCTTATAGCCAGAAAACTCAGAAGAAACCAGCCATGTACCCAGTGAGCACAGAGCCTAGCCTCAGAATTCACCAGCACCTTGTCGCTGGGTGGCAGCCGGGAGCCTCACCAGCCACCCCCTCCCAAGTTCCAGGAAATTGCTTTGGAGGGGATATATAGACCCTGCAGATCTTGATGGTATAGCTACTGCTATTTAACCTCTTGCTACCAGTCTTTTTTTAAAAAGGATATGATGCTCTATAATTAATTTATTGTTGGTGGTGCTGGGTCTTCGTTGCTGCACAGGCTTTTCTCTAGCCGCGGTGAGTAGGGGCTGTTCTCCAGTTGCAATGCCAGGGCTTCTCATTGCAGCAGCCTCTCTTGTTGCAGAGCACAAGCTCTAGGTTGCTCGGGCTTCCACAGTTGTGGCTCCCGGGCTCTAGAGCACAGGCTCAGTAGTTGTGGGGCACGGCCTTAGTTGCTCTGTGGCATGTGGGATCTTCCTGGACCAAGGATCAAACCCGTGTCTCCTGCGTTGGCAGGCAGACTACCACTGAGCCACCAGTGAAGCTCTTCTTGCTACCAGTCTTAGGGTAGGACTTTCTAAGATAAAAACACAAGTTTGGGAAATGAAAGACCAGTCTTCATCTACCTACCATCTTTGACTTGGGCAAACTACTTAATTAAGCCTCCTTCCTTGAGTTTCCCTGGTGGCTCAGACAGCAAAGAATCTGCCTGTAGTGCAGGAGACCTGGGTTTGATCCCTGAGTTGGGAAGATTCCCTGGAGGGCATGGCAACCCACCAGTATTCTTGCCTGGAGAATCCCCATGGACAAAGGAGCCTCATCAGGATTCCACATGTTTGGGTGAGATAATGCATAAATGGTGTACAGACCATTCTGAGGGCTTACCCCTGAATACAAGATTTCTACAGGTCCAGGAACATTTGATCTTTGTTGTAGGTTAGGTGAGCTACCTGAGACAACTTCAGTGACGTTTTCAACTATCACAGATCTATATGATCTGTGCTTTAACTCTTGGAAAAGATAAGATTAGAAATCGGCTCTGATAATAGTGTAGGCTGCTAGGTTTTGAGGTGAAGATGCCATCTGAAAGAAGTCTCCAAGATAGCAGATCCCATATGGTCGTTTACAGGAGGGATGGGAAAGAATGTGAAAAGCAGACACGGCTTCGTAGTGACTGGCCGTGATGGTTCTGGCAGACAAGCAGTAGTTCCAAACTCACTGAGGGTGGGAGAAGCTGCCTACTGCACAAGTTTGTTGGGTTTTTTTAACATAAGTTTTCAGTGTGAAGAATCACAAGACCTTAGCAGCATAACACAGTAGAATTTGGAGCCATCTTATAGAAAAACCCAAACTTTTTGCTCAACACAATATAACTGCATGACCTTGATTAAGTCACTTAACTCCCCAGGTCTGTTTCCTCTTCAACAAAATGGGGCCCCTACTACTGAACCCGAGCTGTACAGCACAGGCAGTGTACCTGGACTTGTCAGCACAGTCCTGGCAGTACGTGCTCAGCAGTTCCTTCCAAAAACCCAGCACTTGCACAAATATGCATGCAAATTTCGGCAGGTCATCAATGCTCACAGGATTCCTTTGAGATGCAGGTAAGATACTAAATATGGCACTGTCCTGTATATTGTATTATGCTTTATGAATACAGGAATTAAGTAATTCAATTTAAACATCAATAACTAAGGCATCAGGAAGTAGTATCTCATGACACATGGGAAATTACATATAGTATTCTTGTTCACAGACGCTCCCCAACAAGAATAAGAAGACAAATCTGACTCCAAAGAAGATCCTTTATTAAGAACTACTTAAAACATTTCAGTCTTTGATTCAAAAAACTTCAACCCAGGTGACTGGCCAATGGCTGAGCTGGGTAAAGGCTTCATGGTGGAGGAACACCCCCTACAATGACATCAAAATAAGCTCCTGAGTAGTGTCAAGTGTGAATATACTCAGGGTCTCTGGCCCATCTTTTTCAGGGTTCGGTTAAGCTGGAAGGGAAGGAAAAGCAAAGTCAGATATTGGCTTTTTCACCAAACCTTTTCCTACGGTGTGCATGATCACCAGGCCACACTCCCAAGTAGACCCGTCACAGTGTCTACTATCACGGCATCACTACTAACAGTGTCTATTATCACAGTGGTGAGCCCTCCACCCCACACTCTTAGTGCTGCACAGTTCATGCAGCTTGTTCTATCTGCCTTTCACACTGAACACACACCTTATACTGCTCTAATCATTTTATAGATAAGCAAGGGCCTCAGGGTGGCTAGACTTGCCAGGACTGTGTTACTGTCCTGCAGGAGTCCAGCAGCATGGCCCACAGCACAGCAGTGACCTCTGCTGGAGGACTCAAAGCACCAGGACGCTGTGGCTCTAGCTATGGGCACAAAGAGTGACCCACAAGGCCTCTCTGAGGGCAGGACGTGGAATGCACCAGGTCTGTCAAAACAGAGCTTCAGGGTATCTGCCTGCAAAGACTGGCCAGACCTGTCTAAGTTGAAGAGTAACTAACTGCCAGATGGGGAGGGACGGGTAAGAGCAGGCAGTGAATCCACCCATATTAGGAAATAACAGGGAGGGAGGCAAGAGCCGGCCACCCGCAGAGAGAGATCTTGGGAAGAGATGCTCCAGAGAAGGCTGACGCAGCAACTCCTACAGGCCCAGCCCCACCCCCCCGACCCCAAGGAGCCAGCCAGTCTAGCTCAGAAACTTCAAAGGCCAATTTCAGGCTTTCTTGAAAATAGAAATGAGAAATAAAACACTTAAAAAAACTCCCCATTCCATCCCCAACTCCTGTCTCCAGCCCCCACACCACTCTCCACACCTCTCACCTCTTCAAATTTGTGAATCTGCCGAATGAAGAAATCCCCATAGCGCCGGGCGACCTTGGTGTCTGCGATGTGGATCATGTCCTGTGGGAACAGCAACCAGAGGAGCAGTGAGGAGGAGTCACTGACGGACTCTGCAGATACCAGTGGTGCTAAGTGCCAGATAAACCCCTATCTATGGGGGAGCATTAACAGCTAGGAGCCGCTCTTTATAGATGCTGAGTTTTACTTTCTTCATGTTAACTCATTTATTTTCTGGTCTTTTTAATGACCATGAATCTGTTGGCAATAGTAACATTTAAAACATAACATTTTATTCTCATATACTGTTTTTAAGTTCCAAATTAGTTTAGATTTTAAATGATTTTTTAGCTCAAAATATTTTGTTGAGCACTGTTTATTTGTAAATTCCTACATAATCTAGGTTAGGACCCAAGAACTTCCTGAATCTCTTGATTTTTTTCAAGTCAAGAATGGAAAAAAAAATGAACTTGCTAACTCTTGGAAGAAGACAATCCAGAGATGGCTGGGACTAGTTCGTCTGCTCACTAAAAGGAATGTAGCAGGTGACTGATATGGCCCAAGAGTGTCAGGCATTGGGAATAAATTCAAACAGAATTTTAGGTAGCTGATACAACACTGCAGGAGGTAGGTGGTTTTGATTTTTAAAAACATGACTTGGGAACTAAGATCCATCAAGCTGCATGGCAAAAAGCACAAACAAAAAACCCCCAAAATTTCCCACCACCACCACCAACAAAAAACAAAACCCACACAACTTAAAACTTTCACTACTGACACATCTCTACTTTTGGTGATTCCGTTCATGGCAGGGATAGCCAAGTTCTGCTGAACACCAATCCTCCCAAAAGCCATGAAGTCTAAAATGAGAGGATCTGGTTTAGCAAGGTAAGTTTCCAAAAGCAAACTACCCAAACTGTCCAAGCAATTCTAGAACTAGGTACATAAACCCAAGAGAACAGGTTCACAAAAATTCATAGCAGTGTTACCCATAATGACCAAAATGTGAAAACAGCTCAACTGCCCACGAACTAATGAATGGATAAACAGTGTGGTGTGTGCAAAACGTGAGATACTATTCAGCCATAAAAAGGAATAAAGCACTGATACCTGCTACAACCTGGATGAAACTTGAAAAGATGCTCAATAAAAGAAGTTAAACACAAAAATCCACACATTTCATGATTCTAGTTTTCAGACAATATTAAGAACAGACCAATCCAGAGAGAGAAAGAAAGCAAATTACTGATCTGCCAGGGGCTGCGGGGGCAGGAGAACTGGGGATGCTGCTAATGGACAGGGATTCCTTTTCAGGATGAGATGGCTGCCCAACGTGGGAATATACTAATTAATCATGGAATTTTACCCAGTAAAGTTTGTTATTAATTTTAGCTTTAAAAACTGCCAGCAAAAAGTAGTATGTTTAGACCACCACACTTTCTTCCCTTTTCACCCCTCAAGCCCCGCCTCAGCTGTGCCAAGCTGATTTTCTGCCTTTTATAAGGATGAGTATCACAATATCCACAAAGGTGAATGGGTCAAACGACATACTCGTTTTCTGAACATGATTACTTTTTTAATCTGACAGTTTCAAAGTAAGTTTTGTGTTGTGTATTTTTGTTGGAACACGGGTCTAAGAGTTAATTCTAAAAAGCAGTTGTTATATTCACAGATACAGAAAACAGACTCGTGGTTGCCAAGGGAGAGGGGGGTGTGGGAGGGATGGATGGGGAGTTTAGAATTAGCAGATATAAACTATTATATCCAGGATGGATAAACAACAAGGTCCTACTGGGCAGCACAGGGAACTATAGTCAACATTCCGCGATAAACCATAATGGAAAAGAACATGAAGAACAATATATACATATGCGTAACGGAATCAGCACAACATCACAACGCTGGAAATCAACTCTACTTAAATACATTATACTTTCTGAAAGCGACCAAAAATGTAGGATATTTTTTAAAAAATTGCCTCATAGCAGCAAAGAGCTGACAAGAGAATGAAGAATCATTTAAGAGAAAACAAACCATTCTTCGAGCAAAACACAGAAGCCCCTTCTGCACTGAGGGGATTTGTTAATCCTAGAAAACCTGGGCAGAAGGCCAGTCTAACAGAAGACCATCCTTGTAATGCTGAGATCCTAAAGAGCTGCATCCTCAGCTACAGGTGATCCAGAAGTGAACTGCCATCCCACTCCTGACACCAAGCAAAGCCTGCCAAGGGTGGGGGAAGAAGCATAAAAGAGACTCCTCTCTGAGACATATTCTTCTGACAGTCTACCGCCTGGCCTCGTCACGCAGCTGGTCCCAGGAACCTCAGTCTGGTGAGTTCAGTCTACGGTGGTCCCAGACCAAGAATATTCCCAGGCACCTCGTGGAGGCAAAAACAAATCCCCTTCACAGGAACAGATGTTCATCCTTGGCTTCAAAGAATATCAACAAATATTTTTTCAAGGGCAATGAACCATATGTAGTAAAATAATAATAATAATAACCAAGCACATATGGAAACACTGCACCATTATTTTTTTTTTTTTTTCAGAGAAAACTAGAAACAGAGCTGGAAAGATAGATGAACAGGTACAGAATGTTCTTAATCAAACGTATCCAGAAGAGAGGAGACAAAAAGATGGAAGAAAGGTTTAAGAAACATGGACAGAGGTCTAACATGGATTAAAGAATTCCAGAAGAAGAGAACAGAAACAATATCTAAGACTTACTGGCTAAGAATATTCCAGAAGAGATGAGAGATACTGATCCACTAACTTTTAACAGATTCTTTAAGTCTTTATGAGGGTCCCAAACATGTCTGAATACAACGTTTCCTTGGGAGTTCCCTGGTGGCCTACCGGTTAGGATTCTGGGTTTTCACTGTCATGACCCAGGTTCAATCCCTGGTTGGAGAACTGAGATACCATGAGCCCAAAAAGAAAAGAGGAGGGGAAAAAAGAACGTTCCATTCATTTTTGAGTATTATGTACACGGTGCAAACAAACAGGGGGAAGGTGGTATTTCATGCAAAGAACAATTTGAGAAGTCCGGAATATTTTAAGTCTGAAAAACTCACTTAAAACAACTTAGGGGGAAAAAAAAAACCTCACAAGTACATTAAAATGTTCAACTTGAAGGTAAACTCTAACAGGGAGGGACTACCCTGGTGTCCAGTGGTTAAGAATGTGCCTTGCAGGGCCGGGCACACAGGTTTGATTCCTGGTCTGGGAACCAAGATCCCGCGACCCGCAGAGCAGCTGGGCCCACACACCACAACTACTGAGCCTGTGTGCTCCAGAGCGCCCCACACCACAGCTAGAAAGCAGCCCTCGAGCCACAACAGAAGATCCTGCATGAGGCAAGGAAGGTCCCACAGTCTGCAACTAAGACCTGCCGTAGCCAAATAAATTACTATTAAAAAACAAACACTAACAATATTCCTCAAACTGCCTTTCTTTATGCACTATATTGCTTGTGCATCTTTCCAGAAATGACTCTTTGCATATACAAGCATATATATCATTAAAAAAAAAAACCTTAAACGGACAATTGACAGCCACTCTATAAAATCACATGTGTACCGTTCAACTGCCAAAACCACCCAAATGTCCGCCAGCAGAAGAATGGAAACGCTGCAGTCAATAACTGCAGTAGACGTTAGACCACCACAGAACAGGCATGACTGAAATGCTGCTGCATATGACACTGCTGGACGGTGATTTCTCTCAAATATAACGTTGAGCCAAAGAAGTTAGACAGAAAAGAGCACGTTCCGCGTAATTCCCCTAAAAGAAGTTCAAAATCAGCTAGCACCAAGCTAGGGTGGTACAAGTCAGGACAATGGCTTCCTATCCAGTGAGGTACTTCCAACAGTTTACAAAGCACCATCTTCCTTTCTTCTCCCACCCCATCTCTCACCACAGCCTCCTCTCAGCCTACTCCAAGCGCACTGCAGCTGTCTGGGCTCACTCTGGCCTCAGGGCTTTTGCTCTAATTGCTCCCTCTGCCTGGAATGCTCTTCCTCCAGGTATCTGCTTGCTAATTTCTGCACCTCCTTCAAAGGCTCAGCTGCCAAGTTCACTTTCCCAACCGTCTATCCTGGTCATATTTAATACTGCAACCTGCGGCTTCTACTGCCACCAACCTGACTTACTCCACATCAAGGGGCAACATCTGAACTATTACACGGTTTGCTTATGGATGATGTTTACCACCTACTTTTTAAACATTAGAATACCAGCACAAGGGCAGAAATCTTTGTTGATCTGGTTCAATGATATGTCCCAGATGCACAGAACAGGGAGCATCCTGAGAACCTAGCCTGGGGGGGTGGCCGGCCATACCTTATCAATGTAGAAGTCAACCTCGGAGGCTGACTGAAATTCTCCATCCAGGGCGGAGATGCCACTGGTCCACACCAGGTTCTTCATTTTGTGTTTGAAGACAAGAAGCTGGATTCGGAACTCCTGCTCGGTGAGGTCCAGGAAGCCGGCCAGCTTGGCCACGGGCATGGTGGTGTAGAGCTTGAGGAAGCTGCGGATGGTCGAGAGCTGGGCCTGCTGCTGCACCTCGTCAGAAAACACCTTCAGCTGCTGCAGGAAGGGCTCCTTGTGGTAATTGGGGTGCACGTTGTCATAGTTGGGCACTACTGGCGACAGGAATTTGGGGCAGGAGTAGCTGAAAAGTTCCTCGTAGACCTGCGGGTCACCTTTCTGCATGCGCAGCATCTTGTCCCCGTATTTCTCGCGCAGCTGGAGGTGAATGCTCTCGTCGATACGCATGGGGTACATGGTGAGGGCAATGGCCAGCAGCGCGTGCATCTGCTCATTCTGCTTGTTGATCTGGGGGTGGGGGGAGAGACTGCTGCAGGGTCCCGTGAAAAGGACCCTGTACCCTCCCAAATGCTCTCTGTTCAGACCTCCTGACTTCTCCCTTTGTCTTACACCCAGCAGCTGAGTTTCCCAATGTCTCTCCCAATCCTCCCTCTAGCTCCAACGAACTTCCGGTCCGGTTCCAAGTCCTCCCTGTCTCCTGGATTCTTTATTGGTACCTCTGTCTCTGTCTCACAGTCCACCCTATGTACCAGTGGCAGGTCAATCCTCCTACACCAATTATGATCAAGTCACCTAGAAATCTTTTTTTTTTTTGAAAAATATTTTAATTGTTTCTTATAATATCTAGAAATCTCTGATGGTACTTAACGCCTGTAGAATATAGACTAAATACTTTAGCTGACTAGTAAAGGTTACGGTTACTCCTCTGCCTTTCAGTCCAACTGGTTTCCTGGGCTGCTACATGATCATACTTCCAAGTCTTGACACCTCTGCTTTATTTAGAAACCTCCCCCCAATTCTGGCTTCCCAGGTGGCTCAGCATCAAGAATCTGCCTGCCAACGTGGGTTTGATCCCTGGATCGGGAAGATCCTCTGGAGAAGGAAATGGCAACCCGCTCCAATACTCTTGCCTGGAAAATCCCATGGACGGAAGAGCCTGGCAGGCTACACTCCACGGGGTCTCAGAGAATCGGCCATGACTGAGTGACTGGGCACACACGCCTGTGTTTCAATCACTCACATCATCGTTCCAATTCTAGGCATGTTTTGGATCCATCGTCCTCCAGGCAAACTGCTTGAGTGCAGTACCCGTATCTAACTGATTTTAAGTACCCACAGCCCAGTGAACATCCTAAGTACTGCTGGGGGATAAACGTAAAAGAAAAGACACTACTGTCCTGATCATCAAGGTGTTAATGATCCAAAGTAATGTGTGTAACAAAAGAAACTCAGAATAGGCTAGCCATTAAGAAATCATTCTATTGAAAAAGCAGGCAAAATAGCACAATTTTGGTTTACCCAAAAACTGTTGGCACTGCTGTGTCAGCTGGTCAGAGGCCTCCTTACCATCTCATATTTGTACGTGGTCCTCTGGAACATGCTCTTGGTCCTCTGGATGTAGAGGAGGATGTTGGCAAAGACCCGGATGGCATCCTGGTAGCGACGCATCATCAAATATGCAAAACCGACATAATAGTATGTGGTAACCTGGCACTCGGGCACACGGGAATACATGCTCTGTGGAAGGAGGCAGAAGCAGCATCCATGAGTCTTAAGACCAATTTCATCCCAGCTAGGATGTAAAAATCGGCAGGGCCTAGTGTCAGGCAAAGCAGAAGCATCAAGAGATCCTTGCAGAGGCCCTGAACTACTCAGAGGAAGCCCTGGCTCTGGAGTTGGAGGCTCCGAGTAGATTGTATCACTAACTGATTATGTGACCTGAAGACTCCATTTCCTTGGCTGTAAGAGAAAAAGACTGGACGAGGTGACCCTAAAATTTCTTTCAACTCTAAAATCCTCTACACCTCACTTTTACATTCTTTCTTGCTTTTCCAAATAAGCCCTATAAAAGAACAGACTGATAAGATACATACATCAAACAAAAAAGGTATCCTGTTTCTACGGCGTGGCAAACCACCACTGCTAACAGACCATTATCTCTACCACCTCAGAACTTTAAAGTATTTTGTTAATTCTTTGGTGAAAGCTGAAAGGTAAAAATCTGCCTAATCATTCTGATTTTAAAATAGGATCAATAGGAATGGTGAATATCTGAGACGTTACTAAGCATCAAAGCGAAAACCACCCTGTCCAGATTCAGGTTTTCCCTGCAGTAGTTTTCCAATTCTTGTCTCAATGTTCCCTGGAGAGGATTCCTCATTTTTTCTCCTTGCAATCTGTCCTAATAGATCAGATATTCTCTTAAGGCCCTGCAAATGTGGGCCTGAGGAAACAGGGAATTACCTTCTTGTTCAGTTCGATGTTCTCTAGCACCTTGATGGCCTGGTAGTAATCCCCCAACAGGGAGTGCAGTCGCAGCAGGCCCACCAGGCTGAAGTAGCCGAGCATCTTGTAGAGGGAGTGCCGTCCGTACTCCCCGGCCACACTCTCTGGGTCGCCTGAGTACAGACAGACAGTGTACACTTCAGGGGAGGCCAGGAACAAGGGTAGGCCTGAACCTTCAATGTCACTCAGTAAACTCTTAACCTACTGCCAGCCTCCAAAGCTCTCTGCTCTGCCTCTGAATGAATAGGAAGCAGCAGCACGCCTGCCTCATGCTAATCTTATATTCACCAGTTAAGTCACCTGGTGGTGGGGGGGCGGGTGCCAGTCCCCGCACACACCTGAGAACACAAGAGGACCCCTCTCATCAATAAGAGCTCCTCACTAAGCCCCTCCTTTCAGGATGTCCATGAGATCAAAGCTATCTTCCTAACAACACTGAGATACCACGTGCCTTTCTCACTGAGTTGACATTTGCACTGATGGTGCAGAAACAATTTGAGTAAAACTACGGACAACTTAGCATCAATCAGACAGTGGCACCGAACTCCACTATCATCATTGTATTCTTTACCACCACTCACCTGCAATGAAAGAACCAGCCACTCTTTTTTCACAAAACCCCATTGTTACTTAAAAGAATAACTAATATACAAACTATGACTATTCAGAAATGGGTATTTAGCATTTTCTCAAAAATGAGTGCAGCGAACTTGTTAAGATACCAATGTCTGTTAAGTGTCAATGAACTTATCAACTTTTAAGTAAAAATTAGAATTTCATAAAACTTCTATCTACTAGTCGTTAATAAAACTACTATGAACAACAGCTTCCCAAAATAAGGACTTATCTGATGAGGTTGATGGTCAAAGTAACAGATGTGGTTTCAAAAAACTGTATAATAAAATGTGTCAACTTTCAGAAAATCTTGCTAGCTCATTTTACAACATCATGCATGGATAAAAAAAATTCACTCAGGCTGCAGGAGAGACTAGTAAACCTTAACATAACAAAGAAAAAGTTGACTGATAAGGTTTCAGATTCCATGCTGCAACTAACCTACAGAAACTACCATGGTCAAGTTCTGGTGTAGAATCAGAGAAGAGCTGGGCTATGCGAAAGGCTGTTAAACAAAGTTTCTCTTCCCTGTCCCAATTAAATATCTGTGTGAGGCCAGACTCCCCTCAGATACATCAACCACAGCAGCGTCTTGCCACAAACTGAAGGAAGAGGCAGAAGACCCCTCCAGCACTCTTCCACAAAGCCACATTTAAAGAGCTTTGCAAAACCACCACTCTTCTCACTGGAACAAAATGCTTATAGAGATAAACTTTGGGATTCTTAATCTTTTAGAGTGTCAAGTGGTCCTCACACCAAAATGTTTGAGAAGTGCTTATCTAAACAAAGGTCCTGGAGAGGCAGCAGAAGTGTTTATAAACACAGCTCTTAGGAAGTACTGGTTCATTCTATCAGCCAACAGATGGCCAAGCCCAGCAGCCTCCAAATCAGCACTCAGCTCCTATTCATCCCCAGACACCAGAGGAGCAGCCCGTCACCCGAGAGAGACGGCGGCTCCTCCAACCCACGCCGCTATGCCTGGGGAACCGACGGCGGGCAGCGCTCACCTCCGCTCGTGTACACCTCCAGCTGCCGGTTGATGTTGGACTTGTCCACTAGGGAGTGAAGGACATTGAGGACGCTGTGAACATTCCAGATTTTGGGATTGGAGCGAAGGAAGTCGATCTCTTCCTCTGACTTCTTGGCGGTCTTACAGCGGTACTGACTAAATGACTGAAACTGTTGAGGAAGAATGGAACGATGTGGCAGGGGCGTAAAACCCAAAGGGACACAAAAGCGCACAGCGCTGTGGCTGTCACTTCCGCTACAGCAATCTGCGCGCTCACTACTGCTTCTTTGAAAGCCATCTTTGACTAAGCTGTGAATTTTGTTCATTACTATATTACTTATTCCACAGCAAAGTAAATATCTCTAAAATGACAAGTAGTGGGAAAAAGAAAACATTCAATTTGGAGTCAAACACAGCCTAAAGTTACTTAATGTCTCTGGGCATCACAGCGCTGGCCACTAGAACCTGGTTTCCAAACACAGGTTCCAGTGACCTAGAAGCTAAGTTCTAGATGACCTAAGGTCACTCTTCAACTTTAAAATATCATCTTCCTCTAAGAAGGCAGGAGAAAACGTTTCTAAATTTACAATAAACAAAGAATAGTATCCAGAGTGTAGAAGGAATTCTCATTAAGCCAAAAAGACAAAGATCAGCCAACAGAAAAACAGGCAAAGAATACTGATAATTACTTTGAACAGGCCTGGTCAGTTAGTAGACAAAATGCTCAATCTTTTCAGAGAAACGTAAATTAAAATGATTACCATTTCTTTCCTATCAAATTGACAAAAATTAGACCAATAACATCCAATACAGAAAACTTGCTTTCTAATAATGCTGATAGTAGTAGTATATTTGACACAGCCTTTTGAGGGCAATAATTACTATTTATTAAAATTCGAAGTGACAAAAATGTTTTATATCTTGATTGTGGTTATACTGGAGTGAGTTGCCATTTCCTCCTCCAATATATTTGTCAGATCTCAACTATATTCTTAAAATTGGTATATTTTATTTGTGCAATTTATGACTCTATAAACCTGATTTAAAACAATTTAAGAAGCAAACATCCTTCAGCCAACAACTCTACTTCCAGTCATCTCCAGAAACAGACTTATGTGTAGCACATAGACCAGAAGAGTGGTACATCAGGTGGATGGCACAAAAGAATAAGGCAGGCCTTTATACGCTGATTATCTTTGCAGATACTAATTGATATCTCTGCAAAGGCAAGGCAGGAAGACACTTTCACTTTATCTGCACTTAAAAAAAAACTCAGTAATAACAAATTCATATATCACTATATCAATACAAATAAATGAAAGTGGTGGGGAATAAAGAGGAAAAAAAGACTTCTTTTTAAATTTTTTTTAAAGAAAAAAGGAACAAGTGGTGGGGAGGAGCCACTCACCCCATGAGGTATAGCTGGCGTTTTCTTAAGAGGCTTATAGCACTCTCACTTCTCATAAAGACTGGCTGGAGGAATCACACCTAGCCCATAGTGGGAGTCTTTGTTAGAAGTGAGAGCACTTAAACCCATTAACAGAGCACCAGTTAAGCCAGGGAATTAGGATTATCTTTAGTCGGATGAAGAAACTTAACACAGACTCTGACTTGCTGTGAGCCAACAGGATGGCCAACCTTCTAAAATTATGCCAAGTAACAAGCCAAGGGACGGACTTCCCTCGGGGCCCAGTGGCTAAGACTCCAGCTCCCAAAGCAGGGGCCTGGATTTGGTCCTTGTCAGAGAACTAGATCCCACATGCCTCAACTAAGAGTTTACATGCCACAGTGGAGATGCCATGAACTGCAACTAACAGCAGGTAAAGCCAAATAAATAAAGTACAAACAACCGAACAAGCCAAGGAGCCAGAGAAGGCAAACAAGGCCGGTGTGCTTTGTGGTCTTCACTGCCCAAAGGCACTGAAGCCTATCTTGAGCAAGAAGCCTCTTTCTCAAAGGGCCTAGGAAGGTTTCCTCAGCTCTCCAATTACAACGCGTCAGCACTTTGTATTTAGAGTCTCTTTGATCCATGGAGTTCAAATAAGAGCTTTATTAACAAACCGATTTTTCCTGAAATACCCAGTAAGAGCTATGTTATCTTAGTAAAACACAAGAAAAAAAATTTTCCCCAAGTTCAACTTCCTTTTTTTAGTAACAGTACTCTTAGGTAATATTTCCCCTTTGATAAAAATGTCCCGTTTTACTCTAATCCAGAATATACTCACATCACCACCACCACAATCAAGATATAAAAACTTCCTGACCCGTAGGTGACGCAAGTGAGGCTCAGAAAGCTGAAAAAACATGTCACTGCTACAGAGCCACCAGCTGGCCACAACCCACAAGACCCCACTTCTAGCTGACTCCAAAGCCTAGGAAACCTGTATTCTTCCTATCAGACCACCTCTCAAGGTCAGGCAACAAAGTGTTGGAAGTCTGGAGCTCAACTTCCAAGTTCAGAATGGAGCTCTCAGACCTCAATGAATTCTTCAGAAAACCACGACATGGAGTTCAATGTGACAGGGTTATTTCTCACTATGCTGAGACGGTTTTATATTATGTATCTTTTTCTGTGTGTGTGTGTGTGTAGCAGAGTTTTATTAAAGTGAAAAAGGATAGAAAAAGCTTCTGACACAGACATCAGAAGGGGGATGGAGAATGCCCCTGTATCTTTTTAATAACACGAACAACAGTTAACAGCTGTTCTTTGTTTGGACCAGTTATTGAATACTTCAAATTAACCCAAGGCTGACCAGCTACCTGGTAGATGAACTCATCGATGATGTCCCAGAGCCACTGGTTGGGGAGTTCAAGGGGAGCAGGACCATCAGCATCTGTGCAGAAGACCACAGAAAAGTCAGACTGAAGTCAATGACTACACCCATTCAGCAAGGTTGCAGAACACAATTTTTAATTTCTCTCTTAAAAGGACTATGAATCTCAAGACCTCCCCTCTTCCCACCTGCATGTTAAAATCCTGTTAAAAAGAGATGAAGACAAATATTAGGTTTCATCATAACCTCAGACTCACTAAGAATGTAGTTGAAGAGATTGCAGTAGTTGTAATACGATTCAAACCTCTGCTCCAAGGAGGGTCCTCCCTGTAAAGAAAGCAGAAGACAGGAGGACACATTTAACCTAACGGACTCTATTCACGGCCTGCCACTGAGAGCTGAAGACAAATACAGCTGACCTTTGTAAACATGCAGGTCAGGGGTGCCAACCCTCCGGTCAAAAATCTATGTATAACACAGAGTCGGCCCTCCATACACTTGGTTTTTCCATTATCTGCAGAGTCAACTCTGTAGTATATTTACTGAAAATATCTGCATGTAAGTGGACCCACACAGTTCCAACTTATGTTGTTCAAGGGTCAAACATACATGAGAACTGATGTCTGCTCCCCGCTTCTTAGCATGTAAAGAGCACTCCAGTGATAGGGAAGACAGTAAGTGCTACAGCAGTTCAAAGCGATCCTGAGTATCTGACCCTAAGGGCCAACTTTTATGCCAAAAACCTTAACTGACCTTTAGACACCAGGTACGCACATCTGGCAAGCAGAGGAGCAAGGGGAACGTGCTTCAGGAAAAACAGGACTAACAGAGGCAAAGAGATGTGTATGGTGCTTGAAGGCTGGGGAGTAAGGCAGACAATGCTACAGTGGGCTTCAATGGGCCAGAAGTGCAGAGGTCTTTTAGGGCCAAACAAGAATTAAGCCAGGGGTTCAGCAAATGCACCATCACCTGTTTTGGTAAATAAAAAGCTCACCTGGAACACAGCTATGTGTACTCACTGTCCATGGCTACTACAGAGGTGAACAGAGTGTGAAAGAGGCCCAGAATACTTACTAACTACCTCTGTACATAGAAGGCTGCTGACCCCGGAGCTAGACTGCATGCTGCTGGTAAATGAGAACCACTGAAGATGTCTGAGCTGGGGAACAACATGATGAACGGTGTATTTTTGATAGACTAGAAAGAACACTGCCTTGGAGTCTTAGTCCCACAGCTTACTAACCATGGGGTCTGACAAGGTATTTAATCTGTCTGAAAAATGAGATTATGAAGGTAAAGTGCCTAATACAGTAAATGCTCTTCCAGTGAAACTACCACCTGCCCAAGCCCAGTCAAGGAGAACTATTCGAGGTGGAGAAATTAAACTAGCAATTGTGTTTCAGGGTCAAAAATGGCACAGAGTTTAAAAACTGCCAGCAACATTTAGATACTCACACTGACTTTGGCATATATGTGCCTGTAGTATAATTCTTTGTATAAAATCAGGAAGACAGCATCTGAAAGAGATGGCAGAGGGGTGCTTTAGGAATCCACTGAACAACTAGTCAGTTTTAGCTCTTGGTGGGAAGTAACAGGGTAAATGTGATTTCAGAGATTAAACAACATCAAACATCTAACACTCACACTCCAAGAATACATGCAACGAGAAAATTCATTTCCCATTTTACTCTTTCAAATTCATCTTAACCTCATTCAGGCCCATATCCCTTCACCGTTTAGTTATTGCTGCCATCCAGTTGCTTAACCAGGACATAATAATAGCTCCTAGGAAGATAACGTGACATTTAACTATTGAAATTGCACGTGCAAGGGGATCTTTGACTTAGACATCCTATTTTAAGGAATTTATCCTATTGATACGATGCAACCACAAAAAAGAGAGATGTGCGGAAGCTCTTCAGATACTGATGCTGTGCAGAGTTCACATACAGGTCTGAGACTATTATCCTTAGGCCTGCTAGTAAAGCTGCTCCTTGACCAGCATCTGGGAACCCAGGTTTCAGAAGGGTTCCCACTAACCTGATAGGGTTGGTGTCCTTAAACTGTTTGTGCAAACAACATGTTTTATACTGAATACCTGCTTTCCTTCTGAGAGTCTGGAATTTCAGTACATGTTGAGTTTGTAATGAGCTGCTATGGTAGACAACTATGGTCACACATGGTATCACAACTCCTTGCTCAAGGAATGAAGTACAATCCATGTGACTCCACTGGAGAGGAATGTTAGAATCTCAAACTGAGGTTCTCTCAAACTGATACTCAGATACAACACAATCTCTAACAAAATCCAAGCTGATCCCAAAACTGACAAGCTGATCCTAAAATTAATATGGAAATTCAAGGGACACAGAAGACCCAAAGCAATTTTGAAAAACAACAAAGTTGGAGGACTTATACTTCCCAATTTCAAAACTGTCCAAAGCCACAATCATTAAGACAGTGTGGCTGGTACAGTCATAAAAGATCAATGGAATCAAGATGAGAGTCCAAAAATAAACCTTACATGATCACTAATTTCCAAAAAGGTTGTCAGGGCAATTTAACGGAAAAAAAGTCTTCCCAAAAACTGGTACTGGAACAACTGGGTATCCACATGCAAAAGAATGAGGTTGGCTCTTCCTACTTTCAGTTCAGTTCAGTTCGGTCGCTCAGTCGTGTTCAACTCTGCGACCCCATGAATTGCAGCACGCCAGGCCTCCTTGTCCATCACCAACTCCCGGAGTTCATGCAAACTCATGTCCATCGAGTCGGTGATGCCATCCAGCCATCTCATCCTCTGTCGTCCTCTTTTCCTCTGGCCCCCAATCCCTCCTGGCATCAGGGTCTTTTCCAACGAGTCAACTCTTCGAATGAGGTGGCCAAAGTACTGGAGTTTCAGCTTTAGCATCGGTCCTTCCAATGAACACCCAGGACCAATCTCCTTTAGAATGGACTGGTTGGATCTCCTTGCAGTCCAAGGGACTCTCAAGAGTCTTCTCCAACACCACAGTTCAAAAGCATCAATTCTTTGGCGCTCAGCTTTCTTCACAGTCCAACTCTCACATCCATACATGACTACTAGAAAAACCATAGCCTTGACTAGACGGACCTTTGTTGGCAAAATAATGTCTCTGCTTTTGAATATGCTATCTAGGTTGGTCATAACTTTCCTTACAAGGAGTAAGCGTCTTTTAATTTCATGGCTGCAATCACCATCTGCAGTGATTTTGGAGCCCCAAAAAATAAAGTCTGACACTGTTTCCACTGTTTCCCCATCTATTTCCCACGAAGTGATGGGACCAGATGCCATGATCTTAATACTTTACACCATATATAAAAGACTCCATCAGAAAGTGAAATGTGAGGAGGTCAGAAAGCCCACTCTGGAGCAACTGTAATGACCCCAAAAATTACACAGGGAAAAAGAAATCAGTAAGACAAAAATCTCACTTTCAGCATTCACCACATATGAAAAATCTGTCCTCTTTTCATTTATTCAGCTTTCATTCAACAAGTCACATCTACTATGCACCAAACTCTGGGGAAATAAAATGAAGAACAAAACAGATACAGACCATTCTGAACTTTCTAATGACTTCCAATCATAGGATCCCATCCAGCACCTAGGACACCTACCGTTGCCAACCTGCGGAGCAATGGTTTCAGCCTCAGGCCAAGGTGTATTCTTGAAGAATCTTTCAGTCAACTTGGTCCAGCTGAAAACCAAACAGAAATACTCTGTAAGTCCAAAACAGGAAGGGTCTGAACAGAAAGGATCTGTTTTAGAGATCTGTCACATTTTATAGATAAGTACCCAAGCTCAGTAAAGGGAAGAAGTCACAGAACCAGAGCCAGGGCCACAGCCTCCAACTCTGTAACTTTCCTCAACCCAACTCTGTACCCCAACCTTTCTTAATACAGTGAAACATTTCTTTTACATCAATTAGGCAACCACCAAGCTCTTCAAGATCATCTCCTGCTCTTGTATCATGAACTCTGGAGCTGTATTTCGCTGCTCACTGTTCCCTGACTTGAGAACTACCTTTCAGACACCCCCACACACCTCCCTCAGCTTCCCCTCTTTCCACTTCCAAGAGTGCTCTTCTTCAAACATGGCAGCAACAGTATTTGCTGCAGTTTGATGCCGCAACAGCCCTAGAGCATCCAACCCAAACACTGATGCCCAAGATGCTTCACAACCCTATTTCCTCCTGAAGTCTTTGCGGACTATTCAGCTCTGACTGACCTGTCTCACTTCTAAAGCCCTTTACACAAGGGCAGTGCCCTCAAAACTAGGATGCAATCAGGAATTCCCTGGTGGTCCAGTGGTTATGACTCGACACTTTCACTGCCATGGCCTGGGTTTGATCCCTGGTCAGGGAACTAAGATCCCACAAGTCACACGGCATGAACAAAGTGGGGAGAAGGATGACTAAGACAAAAAAACTGAGAAGCAACCACTCAAGAGCTCTGTTCATCCTATTATGCATTGAGAAGTTGTACAGCACAATTTAGAAATTAGGCTCTGGTGACAGACTGTGCAGGTTCAAAACTCAGAACATCCACTATGTGACTTGATCCTTCTGTGCTTTGTTTACTCAACTATAAAATGAGGAAAACAATGGTACCTACTTCACAAGGTTGCTGTGAAGAGTACATGAGTAAATACAAGAAAAGCACTCATGACACTGTCTAATTTATACTGATCATATATGTAATTACTATTATAATTAATACTGATGGTATTATTTTAGGCCTTGTACAAGTTCTGGATATAGAGTCCAATAAAATAATGTCTGTAACCCCCAAAGAATCACAGAAAACCCTAGCGCACTCTCTTTACAGAATCATGATTAAATATCACCCCCTTCTACAGACTGCATTACTCAGCCAGTCTCACCCAGTAGGAGATTATTTCAGCCAATGGCCCATACCTGTTCTCATAGATGTCCTGAATCTCATACACCTTCTGGTCAATGACATCGCTGGAGACACGACTGGCCTGTAGCTCATACACCTTCTGGTCAATTAAGTCTGAGACAGTTTTGTGGAAGTACTGGATGAAGTTTTTGATCACTTCAGGGATCACTTGATAGGTTTGCTGTTCATACTGACGTTCATAAGCCAGATCCTGCTTTGGATCTCCTAGAGATTGGATATGATAAACACTTCAAATTCGTATGCATGACATAACAAGAGGGCAAGGTCACTCGTGAAACTAAACTCATGTCTATAAAACTAGGTGTAATGCCTTTTTAAACACTCTCCATGTCACTCCCAATCCCCACTGGTCTCTTTCTTCACATTTTCCACTAGTCATTTTCTTATTAAAGTAATTTATTTGCTTACTGATTCCCCCACCAGAATCTAAAGTCTATGACAGCAAGAACCTTATTTGTCTTGTACCCAGGTCTACCCTCAGAACTTGGGATGGTTATCGGGAAGGGGGTGGAACTGTGGTTAAGAGGAAGTAAGCAGTAGGCACTTAGTATTTTTTAAATAAATAACCAACTGCCATTCTCTATCAATATGACAGTGCAAGCAACTAAACTTTAATTTTTCACAAGATTTTCTTCTTCAGGTAATAGCCTAACAAGGAAAACCACAGCCAGGACAACCATCCTTCCTTTGTAAGACTCTGAGGTGGACCATGAAAAAAGCCTGGTTTAATAGGCTCTGTACCACCCTTTGGCTGAGAGCTAATAACTGACTCCAAACCTGGATCATCAACACCTAGTTTTAAACAGGTGCCCGTCAAGGCAGCTGTGAGACATTCAAAAAGGTGCCAATCCTCAGAAGCACCCAGCTAGCCAAACCCGTAGACTCACCTGTGTGCATATCATAGTCGCCGGGATAAGCATAGGGATCATAAGCAGCCTATTAACAAAAGAGACACAAATAAACAGTCACCAGTCTGTGAATCCAACATGCTCGTTCTAGGTTCCTAAAGACACAAAGGCAAGTAAGACAGAAGCAGAAAATATTAAAAAGAGGTGGCAAAAATACACAGAAGAACTGTACAAAAAAGATCTTCGTGACCCAGATAACCACGATGGTGTGATCACCCACCTAGAGCAAGACATCCTGGAATGCAAAGTCAACTGGGCCTTAGGAAGGATCACTAGGAACAAAGCTAGTGGAGGTGATGGAATTTCAGTTGAGCTATTTCAAATCCTAAAAGATGATGCTGTGAAAGTGCTGAACTCAATATGCCAGGAAATTTGGAAAACTCAGCAGTGGCCACAGGACTGGAAAAGGTCAATCTTCATTCCAATCCCAAAGAAAGGCAATGCAGAAGAATGCTCAAACTACCGCACAATTGCACTCATCTCACACACTAGAAAAGTAATGATCAAAATTTTCCAAGCCAGGCTTCAACAGTATGTGAACCATGAAGATGTCCAAGCTGGATTTAGAAAAGGCAGAGAAACCAGATATCAGATTGCCAACATCCACTGGATCATCGAAAAAGCAAGAGAATTTTAGAAAAACATCTACTTATCCTTTATTGACTACGCCAAAGCCTTTGACTGCATGGATCGCAACAAACTGTGGAAAATTCTGAAAGAGATGGGACTACCAGACCACCTTACCTGTCTCCTGAGAAATCAGTATGCAGTCAAGAAGCAACAGTTAGAACTGGACATGGAACAACAGACTGGTTCCAAATAGGAAAAGGAGTACATCAAGGCTGTATATTGTCACCTTGCTTATTTAACTTATATGCAAAGTACATCATGTGAAATGCCAGGCTGGATGAAGCACAAGCTGGAATCAAGATTGCCAGGAGAAATATCAATAACCTCACATATGCAGATGACACCACCCTTATGGCAGAAAGTGAAGAGGAACTCAAAAGCCTCTTGATGAAAGTGAAAGAGGAGAGTGAAAAAGTTGGCTTAAAGCTAAACATTCAGAATACAAAGATCATGGCCTCTAGTCCCATCACTTCATGGCAAATAGATGGGGAAACAATGGAAACATTGACAGACTTTTATTTTTTTGAGCTCCAAAATCACTGCAGATGGTGACTGCAGCCATGAAATTAAAAGACACTTGGAAGAAAAGCTATGACCAGCCTAGACAGCATATTAAAAAGCAGAGACATTACTTTGCCAACAAAGGTCCGTCTAGTTAAAGCTATGGTTTTTCCAGTAGTCATGTGTGGATATGAGTGTTGGACTATAAAGAAAGCTGAGCCCAGAAGAATTGATGCTTTCAAACCCTGGTGTTGGAGAAGACTCTTGAAGGTCCCTTGGACTTCAAGGAGGTCAAACCAGTCCATCCTAAAGGAAATCAGTCCTGAAAATTCATTGGCAGGACTGACGCTGAAGCTCCAATATTTTGGCCACCTGATGCGAAAAACTGACTCACTGGAAAAAATCAGGATGCTGGCAAAGACTGATGACAGGAGAACGGGACGACGGAGGATGAGACAGTTGGATGGCATCACGGACTCGAGGGACATGAGTTTGAGCAAGCTCCTGGAGCTGGTGATGGACAAGGAGGCCTAGCGTGCTGCAGTCCATGGGGTCGCAGAGTCGGACACGACTGAGAGGCTGAACTGAACTGCTAAGCCACTTCAGTCGTGTCTGACTCTGTGCGACCCCATAGACAGCAGCCCACGAGGCTCCGCGGTCCCTGGGATTCTCCAGGCAAGAATAGTGGAGTGGGTTGCCATTTCCTTCTCCAATGCAGCAAAGTGAAAAGTGAAAGTGAAGTCGCTCAGTCGTGTCCGACTCTTAGCGACCCCACGGACTGCAGCCCACCAGGCTCCTCTATCCATGGAATTTTCCAGGCAAGGGTACTGGAGTGGGGTGCCATTGCCTTCTCCGTGAACTGAACTGAAAAGACACAAAGACGAACAAGACACAGTCCCTGCTTTTGAGCGACTCATGTGCCTGTGAGAAAAGGGAGAATAAATAGGCAATGACAATACCTCGTTACGGCTGCAATACGGAAGAGCAAAGCACAAGAGACTATGGGAATCAGCGCGGTTTGACGGAACTGAGCCCAAATCATAAGAAATCAGAGTTCAGTTACAGAAACACAGAACCCTTTATCTCCAGCCTCGGACCCCGGGCTTGAAAAGGAGAGAACGAGGGGACCGGACACACGAGGTGGGCGGCCGAGACCCGGCTGATCTGGAGTCCAGAGCTGTGAGTGGCAGTAGCATGAGTACGCGCACGCGGCGAGGCCGGCGGGGCCTCCCAGAGACGCGCAGACACCATTTCCTCTTGGGGGTCAGTATCCCAAAAGCCCTGCCCCTGTGGCGGAGACCGGCACACGTCAAGGACAAGTTACCTCAGACTCGTAATCATCAGCGGGGTACGACATGGCTGCGGCGGCCGCGAGCCCAGCCTGGAGAGAGCAGAAAACTCAGGCTTCTCCTCTGTCTGGGCGCCGGAAGTCCAACCTCCCTGGAGGCCGCCGGGAAACCGGAAGCTTTTCTGGGGCCGCCGGCAAGCTGAGGTAGCCATGTTGGGAAGGGCGCAAGTAAACACCATTATCTTCCTTCTTCAAATAGAGGCTCTACAAGGAAGGCGATTCTACAGTACTTGCAAAATTTTATAAATAATAACGTTAAGTATCTCAGGGTAATAAAGAATGGGCAAAGTAAGAGAAACCAGAAGTAATCCCTCTCAAAGGATGGTTGACCACTCCCTCGGCCGTCCTCTCGCGAGATGGGTCACTTGGCTATGGGGGCCTGAATATGGATTTAGGTGCTAGAGGTTTGCCTGAGGCGAAAAAAAGGTCTTCAAATGTTCTGCTCTCCAAAGTCTAAACTTACCGAGTGTAAAAATGGAGGTTTAGTCCAATTCGGTGCGAAGGTATTGAGAAAAGCCCCCCGCCCCCCAACTTTGGACATTAATGTTGGAGCAGGCCAAGATGAAGCCAGCTGTGGGGGGAGGAAGAAGTCCTAGGACCCACCCTCGCCTACAGCACTGCACGCTGGGAGGGGTGCTCACAACCGGGCGTTTGAATGAGTTCGAGTCCTGATCAAACCCTAGAGTTAGGGACAGGGTTATAAAACAGACCAACACAAACCGGTGTGTGGGTGAAGAGCCTTAGTTTAGCCATTAAAACAGTAGTGCCTCGCCCCATCTCCTTGTGCGTTCTTGCTTTGCGTCGTCGGTTACCAAAAGGTGATACCATCATGGAACTAAGCTTAAGCTTAAAGGGCCCGTCGAGTCCCCGGAACTCTTCGTTGGCTTAAGGAGGGTACCCAGCACCGTGCTCACATAGTCATATGGTTTTGAAAATTTTTTAAGAGTAATGTTTTTATTGCAGTCGGTTAGAACTTCTTTCTATTCCGATCTATCCTCCCATCACATTTCCCCTTGTGTCTAGTGGCGTTTGGATTCAGCTAGAGGAAATCTTTTTGGGAACGTTTGAGCTTAATAGGATATGTTTATGTGATACTCTTCTGTGAATAGTTAGTGTTGACCCTCCGTGTGTAACGTACACCTACCACCCGCTGTGATGACTGCGGGTCCTCAATGAAATAAGTATTTAAGGGTAATCTGGTCATAGCAGTGCTGTGGTCCACAGCGTGTGTCCCCTTAGTCGGGTTTGTGCTTTGTCTTCATGTCTCATTAAATGGTGTTTTTCCCCCATAGCAGTAAGTTTGAATTAGTGTATCACTATGCAGTTACAAGGCTATGGTTTTTCCTGTGGTCATGTATGGATGCGAGAGTTGGACTGTGAAGAAGGCTGAGCGCCGAAGAATTGATGCTTTTGAACTGTGGTGTTGGAGAAGACTCTCGAGAGTCCCTTGGACTGCAAGGAGATCCAACCAGTCCATTCTGAAGGAGATGAGCCCTGGGATTTCTTTGGAAGGAATGATGCTAAAGCTGAAACTCCAGTACTTTGGCCACCTCATGTGAAGAGTTGACTCATTGGAAAAGACTCTGATGCTGGGAGGGATTGGGGGCAGGAGGAGAAGGGGATGACAGAGGATGAGATGGCTGGATGGCATCACTGACTCGATGGACATGAGTCTGAGTGCACTCCGGGAGTTGGTGATAGACAGGGAGGCCTGGCGTGCTGCGATTCATGGGATCACAAAGAGTCGGACACGACTGGGCGACTGATCTGATCTGATCTGATGCAGTTACAGGAGAAGGCAGTGGCAACCCACTCCAGTACTCTTGCCTGGAAAATCCCGTGGACAGAGGAGTCTGGTAGGCTGCAGTCCATGGGGTCGCACAGAGTCGGACACGACTGAAGTGACTTAGCAGCAGCAGCAGGGCAACTAGAAAGCTTCAAATTTCCCAAAACCTTAGTTAGTATATGACAAAAATTTGATACAGGTTGCCCTCAACTTTGATAACTCTCAAAATGTTCATGACATTCAGTTCAGTTCAGGTCAGTCGCTCAGTCGTGTCCGACTCTTTGCGACCCCATGAATTGCGGCATGCCAGGCCTCCCTGTCCAACACCAACTCCCGGAGTTCACTCAAACTCATGTCCATCGAGTCGGTGTTGCCATCCAGCCACCTCATCCTCTGTTGTCCCCTTCTCCTCCTGCCTCCAATCCCTCCCAGAATCAGGGTCTTTTCCAGTGAGTCAACTCTTCGCATGAGGTGGCCAAAGTATTGGAGTTTCAGCTTCAGCATCAGTCCTTCCAATGAACACCCAGGACTGATCTCCTTTAGGATGGACTGGTTGGATCTCCTTGCAGTCCAAGGGACTCTCAAGAGTCTTCTCCAACACCACAGCTCAAAAGCATCAATTCTTTGGCGCTCAGCCTTCTTCACAGTCCAAGTCTCACATCCGTACATGACGACTGGAAAAACCATAGCCTTGACTAGATGGACCTTTGTTGGCAAGGTAATATCTCTGCCTTTCAATATGCTATCTAAGTTGGTCATAACTTTCCTTCCAAGGAGTAAGTGTCTTTTAATTGCATGGCTGCAGTCACCATCTGCAGTGATTTTGGAGCCCAGAAAAATAAAGTCTGACACTGTTTCTACTGTTTCCCCATCTATTTGCCATGAAGTGATGGGACCGGATGCCATAATCTTAGTTTTCTGAATGTTGAGCTTTAAGCCAACCTTTCACTCTCCTCTTTCACTTTCATCAAGAGGCTTTTTAGTTCCTCTTCACTTTCTGCCATAAGGGTGGTTTCATCTGCATATCTGAGGTTATTGATACTTCTCCCGGCAATCTTGATTCCAGCTTATGCTTCTTCCAGCCCAGCATTTCTCATGATGTACTCTGCATATAAGTTAAATAAGCAGGGTGATAATATACAGCCTTGATGTACTCCTTTTCCTTTTTGGAACCAGTCTGTTTTTCCATGTTCAGTTCTAACTGTTGCTTCCTGACCTGCATACAGGTTTCTCAAGAGGCAGGTCAGGTGGTGTGGTATTCCCATCTCTTTCAGAATTTTCCACAGTTTATTGTGATCCACAGTCAAAGGCTTTGACGTAGTCAATAAAGCAGAAATAGATGTTTTTCTGGAACTCTCTTGCTTTTTCCATGATCCAGCAGATGTTGGCAATTTGATCTCTCCTTTTCTAAAACCATCTTGAACACCTGGAAGTTCATGGTTCATGTACTGCTGAAGCCTGGCTTGGAGAATTTTGAGCATTACTTTACTAGTGTGTGAGATGAGTGCAATTGTGCGGTAGTTTGAGCATTCTTTGGCATTACCTTTCTTTGGGATTGGAATGAAAACTGACCTTTTCTAGGTCAGTTCATGACATTACTAAAAAAGAACTGCGAGGTCTGAAGGAACTTTTCTAAATTAAAAAATTTTGCTTTGATATGCTGGAGGAAAAACTAAATTGTCTTTCCATTAAAATTGTGGAAAATGATACAAAATTGTTATATAAAGAAGAGATCAAAGTCAAGCCTTTCAAAAGAAAAAATAAAGGTGTTTAAGAAAATTAGGGCTTCATTTCTGGATTTCATAATGTTTGTGTTGTTAGCTTTTTAAAATTACAAATTGTAATTGCAAGATTTCTCCCACAATTTTCGTTGTGATCCTTCGTTCTAAATAAATAAATCTCTTTCCTCTCTCGTTTTTGGTTTGTTATTTTCTGTTGTTTATTCCTTGTGTAATTTGAATCTGCCTTGTAATGCAGGGAACATGGGTTCCATCCCTGATGGGAACTAAGATCCCACATGCCACAACTTATGGAGCCCAGGTGCCCCCTAAACTAGAATCCACGCACCCAAATGATGATCCCACATGCCACAATTAAGATCCAAGGAAGACAATTTTTTTAGAAAAGAAAGAAACCCAACTTTGACCTGAGAGTAGCTGGGCCCCCATTGTAGACTATGTAATGTCTGATCACGGAGTGTTTGATTTTGCAAGGCTCCCTTGTTAATGGAAAACCAGTACTTCAAAGGGAAAGAAACTGGGGGCAGAAAAAAGCTCCTGGAATAATTTTACCTGAGAGAGTTACTGAGAGAATTTAGCAGTTGAAAAGCTAGCCTGTTTCTCTTGATCTTTTGCTTGGGATTTGAAGCAAGAAATTCTGATGCAGAAAAGCCATTAGTTATATTTAATAGTCATCCTGGGCTCTTCAGCTCTGTTCATGTCAAGCCCCACTTCCCAAGAATCTTGAGTTTGTTTGTAGTTGATGTATTATCTTGTTTGTTTCACTCTCCTGAAATGATCTCAGAAGCCTCTGCTCACTGCCCTTTGGGGCAGTAGTATGTAGGCCTTGAGAGACAAGTAGCTGAGTCTTCATAAATCAGAAGCAGAAGTATCTTTAGGGATCATCTGGTACAGGAGTTCACTAGATTGGAAAAAAAAAAAAAAAACAAGTAGGAGGCTGTTTCCGAATGTATGTTAAATTGTAGCCTTCTTTGATAGAGACTATTGAAGACTGTTTTTCTTGCCTGCAAATAAATATTTACCTACTTTTCTGAAAAGGGCCTGTCCTTCTTTCTACAATCTAAAATAGCAATTCTCAAATTGTTACAAATATAATTGTCGTGCTCATATATATATTTCTGTGTCATGCTACATATCTTGATTGAGGTGATAGTCACCTGAGTGTATACATTTATCAGAAATCAGTGGCCTTGTGTTAAAACGTGGAAATTTCTTGTATATACTTTAAACCTCAGTTCAGTTCAGTCGCTCAGTCGTGTCCGAATCTTTGTGACCCCATGAATTGCGGCACGCCAGGCATCCCTGTCCATCACCAACTCTCGGAGTTCACTCAGACTCACGTCCATCGAGTCAGTGATGCCATCCAGCCATCTCATCGTCTGTTGTCCCCTTCTCCTCCTGCCCTCAATCCCTCCCAGCATCAGAGTCTTTTCCAATGAGTCAACTCTTCACATGAGTAAATTTCACTTAAAAATTATAAGTAAAATTAACAACAAATGACTAATGAAAAATCTTTGGAACTTCTACAGTAGGTAAAAGATTAATACCACTAAGAGATTAAAAACATAATTCTCATACCAATAAAGAGTGAGCTTAGTTATTCATTAATGAAGGAAACAGCAGTATGACAGACATGGCCTGAAAAGAATTTGAGAATAGTTGATGGGCAAAGAAAGTGTCAGACACAACCGGGCACACATGCACTAGAATGGGCAAAGAAATGCTGAAATATGATTGCTAGGGACTTACTTGGTGGTCCAGTGGTTAACAATCCACCTTCCAAAGCAGAGGACATGGGTTCAATCCCTGGTCAGGGAACTAAGATCCCACATCTGCAACTGGAGAAACTTGCATGCCACAACGAAGATCCTGTGCAGCCAAAAAATAGAAAGAAAGAAATATGACTGCTAAATTAGATCCAAATCTGTGTCTTACCCTCCAGAGTAACAAAACCATAACTCTGGTGTTACGTTCTTTACTGGATATACAAAAATCACTGTACCTTATCAGTTTCCTACAAGCTAACCTCTAACTTTACAGAGTTATAAAAAACATCTCTGAGTCCTTGTCAATTGTTAGTCAAAGTTAAATTTCCCCAGAAAGTCAGATGTCCCTTATGTAGGTTTATTAGAAATTCTCTAGAATGGCATAAAGAAGTCACACTATCACTGTACATCATGCTTTTACATACTAAATAATTTTCCTCCACGCTAGTTTTTATTATTCCACATTTGATGGAGACAAGTGATATTTTAATTTCCTCTTAGCTCCATTAAAAAAAAAATCACAGGTATGAGGACAAACGGTAACTGCCTTTAGGCCTCAAATGGAGGTAACAGAGAGTGGTGGGGACTGTGGCAAACCAGAATACCATGCCCCATCTAAAGGGGAAAGTTGCTATGCAGCTCCAGCCAACCATTGCCATGTGGGAGAGTTGGTCGTGTATTGCTATACTGTCTTATTTTTTAAAGAATCTGGAAATAAAAAGTTTTATGGGAAAGATCTAAATTTTTTAATGTTGGAAACCAGTTCAAATTGTGTAGGCCAACAGGATGAAGGAATGAATGAAGGGAAAGCCAAGCCATCCTGAGCCAGTGTCAATATCTGACCTAGAACAATACTTTTGATGTGAAGACTGAAGCCCAAAGAAAGGAAACACTCGTCCCCAAATTATGAAGTGAGTCTTGGCAGAGTAGGTCTTAGAACACAAGCCCTTGGATTCCCAACCAGAAGCTTTTCCCACTTGACAACATTAGAGGTACTTTCTTTGTCTCCCATTAAGTGCTCCATGTTCTATTTGCTAACTGACCAAACATAATGACTTGCATATGAATGCTTGCAGCACCCTTAGATCAAGTTCATGCCAGTGTGATATGCCCACAATTGCATAGGATTTGCACTGGCATCACCAACTCGATGGACACGAGTTTGAGCAGGCTCTGGAAGTTGGTGATGGACAGGGAGTCAGACACAACTGAGCAGCTGAACTGAACTGACCTGCATCCTAAACTTCTTTATAAGAACAACTATCATACTTTGAGCAATAACCATCACACTCTGTACTGCTGCTACTGCTGCTGCTAAGTCGCTTCAGTCGTGTCCGACTCTGTGCAACCCCATAGACGGCAGCCCACCAGGCTCCCCCGTCCCTGGGATTCTCCAGGCAAGGACACTGGAGTGGGTTGCCATTTCCTTCTCCAATGCGTGAAAGGAAAAGTGAAAGTGAAGTTGCTCAGTCATGTCCGACTCTGTGTGACCCCATGGACTGCAGCCTACCAGGCCCCTCCATCCATGGGATTTTCCAGGCAAGAGTACTGGAGTGAGTTGCCATTGCCTTCTCCACTAGGTTCTTTTATCTTTGGCTTTGATCACTGGTTTGGGAAGATCATTGAAACAGGAAATGGCAACCCACTCCAGTACTCTTGCCTGGAAAATTTCATGGGCCTCTAGAGCAGCCTGGTGGGCTACAGCACATGGGGTCCCAAAGAGTTGGACATGACTGAGTGAGCATGCACTAACATGATATAGGGACTACTCTTACTTTTGTGGCTAAGGAAATTGATGATACGAAAAGGAAAGTCACTTGCTCAGAGCCATAAAACTACATATTTATGGTCCAATGTTGATGGTCTTAACCACTGGGACATGCTATCTTTACTCATGCATTCATTCATTCAACCAGTAAGTTAGTCAAATAGTTACAGTATACTGGCTCCAGTTGCTGAGCCAGGCATTATGAGGGAATACAATTTCATAGTCCCAAGTTCCGCTCTAAAACTCATCTGGGTTAGGCTAACTGGGTCCACATCCAACCCACATCCCATTCTTCCAATCCCAAATAACAAGTGGATCTTGCAACACACAAAGGGTTGGGCTATGCACTTCAACAAAGCTGACTTAAAATTTAGAAGTAACAGCAACCTCTAAAGTTTAGGGATCCTGTTTAAATTAAAAGATTTCTGACAACGCAAACATCTTAGGAGACCAGATGGCTTGAAGACCAGATCCACTAGTAGGACATGAAGAGAATTGTGCTTTAGACAACAAGTAAACCTTGATTCTTCAAAGAGAGACTGGAGGGATGAAGATTATTTTGGAGGTTATTACATGGAAAAAGTTGAGGAATGAGTAATAAAGTTAATTCAGGGTACACTCGGCAGAATTGAGGTATAAACACCCAGAAGTCACTTACATTCTCTGGACGCAGGTTTCCAGTGGGCTCTTTATTAAAGAGAGCAGTGTGATGGAAAGAGAGGATTTTCTATGTTCATATCCCAGTTCTCCAACTTTCTAGTCTCATACCCCTGGTTGATTCATATGACATTTCAAGACTACAGTTTCCTATTCTGCTAAGTCAGTATAATAATATCTACCTGCTAAGGCTCTTGTGAAGGAGAACTAAATGGCATCATATATATTAAGCACTTGGTAAATAGTACCCATTCAATGTTTCTTTCTAGATACAAATGAACTTGGCATATGCCCTTCTCCTGCATGGGGCAGAGGAGAAGAATAACAATAATAAATATTTTTCTCCATATGTTACAATGATAAACTTTATAGCGGTGTTCTGAGAACACTGCAAAATCTGAAAGTGCTTTTCAACTGTCAGAAAAAGATTACATTTTCACTGCGCTGAATAACAAGGAACAACTTTTGCCAGGACAGTCTTCCTCTCAAGAGAGCTGGGCATCCGTGAACAAGTCCGTTATCTCTCTGGTTTCAGCCCCTCGTCTATGAAGTAGCGGTGATCCTCTTTGCTCACTTTACAGAAGTGCATGTGGGATTCAGGGTTGTGAAAATTCTTACAAAGCAGGGTACCTGGGAGAGGTTGCTAAGCTCACCGTTAGCGGTTTGCGGAACACTTCCTTGTTTCCGGCTCTGACTTCTCCCATCCGACGTGAGCCTCTCGGAGCGTAGTCTGATTCTGTGTCCAGGACTTAGCACAGAGAATTTGCTGGCTCAGTGATTGGCTCTCAGACTCAAATGTTGATCACTCTCGTGTAATGATGTTGAGTTACAGTGTTAGTAGCTCAGTCGTGTCCGACTCTTCGTGACCCTATGGACTGGACTCCCCGCCAGACTCCTCTGTCCATGGGGTTTTCCAGGCAAGAATATTGGAGTGGGTTGCCATTTCCTTCTCCAGGGGAGCTTCCCGATCCAGGGATCGAACCCGGGTCTCCTACATAGCAGGCATATTCTTTAACGTCTGAGCCTCAGGAAAGTCCTTGAATTACAGAATTCATTTTTTTGTAAATTAGTGATCAACGCCAGGGTTACGGAGAGAACGAACGGAATTTATCGCCTTTAAAAGCTATTACTACACAGTTCGTGTTGCTAGCCCCACATTTTAACGTATTCTCATTTCCTACTTAACACTGTGTATTTTTAGGAAGTTTTTTTTTTTTTTTTACGTTCATTGATTTAAACATTTTCTTCCTCTCCTTTCCCCGCCCCCCCTGGATTCTTCACTTTCCTTTGTGATTGGCTGCACATCATCTTAACGTGATTGGCTAGGGCATCTGCCCGTTATCTTTCCCTTGTTCCGATAGGAGAAATAAGAAAAAAAAAGTGTCTTAAACTCAGCTATTTTATTGGCTCCGGTAGGGAAGTAAGGCGAGGGGATTGAGCAGCTCAAATTTGCGATTGGTCCTTATACCCATCAGTCATACTGCCGGAAACGAGGTCTATTGCAGTTGGAAGGGTTTTCATTGGTCCGAAACGGCCCCGCTCCCCTCCCCGAGACCGCCCCCCGACCCGGTTGCCGTGGTTGCAGGCCCGGCCCGCCAGCTCGTCCGCTGACAGCGAGCCATTAGGGCGGAGGGAAGCGGGTCCGTTGGTCCTTCAGGCACGAGGCTCCTCAGGCGGCCAGGCCCGCGCGGAGCCGTTGCCATGGCAGCCGCCGCCGGGGGCGCGGACGACGAGTCGCGCTCTGGCCGCTCAAGCTCCGACGGCGAGTGCGCGGTGGCGCCAGAGCCGCTGACGGGTCCCGAGGGCCTCTTCTCCTTCGCCGACTTTGGGTCTGCGCTGGGCGGCGGCGCGGGCCTCCCGGGCCGGGGCGTCCGGCGGGGCCCAGTCCCCGCTGCGCTACCTGCATGTCCTGTGGCAGCAGGACGCGGAGCCCCGCGATGAGCTGCGCTGTAAGATCCCCGCGGGCAGGCTGCGGCGCGCCGCCAGGCCCCACCGCCGGCTCGGGCCCACTGGCAAGGAGGTGCACGGTGAGGAGCGCGGCGGGAGGCGGGGCTGGCCTCGGCTGATCTCCCCAGCCCGCTCAGGATGAGTCCTCCGACGTCTGCGCTACGGACCTGGAGTGACCCCTGAGTCCCCTTCCAGTAGGAATAGTAGTCGTATGACTGCTAAGGACCATGAGTGTAAAAAAAAAAAAAAAAAAGTAGTCTTCCTGCTCAGAAACAGTCCCGGAGGCTTTTCACATTGGGTAGTTCCTGAGTAGAAACGGATTCCTAGCCCCAGGTGTAGATAATACATGGGGTAGTGGAGAATATTTTCGTATCAGAGCCAAGTCGTACCAGCTTCTTTAAATGCACAGACCTGGGTTGGACTTTTCTAGCTCATGGTGGCCTTAGGCAAACTACAGACCCTTTCAGTTGTAGTTTTCTTATCTGTAAAATGGGAATGGTATGCTTTACAGGAATGTTGACAAGAGTTAGGTAAAGTAGGGAATGTATAGTCAATATTTGGCCATCAACGTGTGCCAGACAATGTTGGGTGATAATGTGGTCATTTTCTTTTCTTTTTAAGATTTATTTATTTTTGGCTCTGCTGGGCCGTCTTTGCTGAGCGCAGGCTTTCTGTAGTTATGGTGAGTGGGGGCTATTCCTTATTGCGGTGCGCAGGCTTCTCCTGGCGGTGGCTTCTCCTGTTGCAGAGCATGGGCTCTAGGTACACACTTCAGTAGCTGCAGCTTCTGGGCTCTAGAATTCAGGTTCAGTAGTTGTGGCGCATGAGCTTAGTTGCTCAGAGGCCTGTGGGATCTTCCTGGACCAGGAATCAAACCCGTGTCCCCTGTATTGGCAGGCAGATTCTTAACCATTAGACCACCAGGGAAGCCCTGTGACGGTTTTTGATCCTCATAATAACTCATCAAGATCCAGATACTGTTCCCACTTTACTGAAGATAAAACTGAGGCTTGGAGAAATAACTGTCTTGCTCTAAGTCACATTCCATCTTTGGAAGGAGTGATGCTAAAGCTGAAACTCCAGAACTTTGGCCACCTCATGCAAAGAGTTGACTCATTGGAAAAGACCCTGATGCTGGGAGGGATTGGGGGCAGAGGAGAAGGGGACGACAGAGGATGAGATGGCTGGATGGCATCACCGACTCGATGGATGTGAGTCTGAGTGAACTCCGGGAGTTGGTGATGGACAGGGAGGCCTGGCATGCCTCGATTCATGGGGTCGCAAAGATTTGGACACAACTGAGCGACTGAACTGAACTGACTGAAGTCACATCAGTAAAAGTTGGTTGTGCTGGTGTTAGAACTCCTGCTCTGATACTTCTTCCATATTTCTTTTACATTTTATGGATGCCATGGAAACCAACACCCTGAAAAATTTAAGAATGGGGACTTTTAGATTCCCTCTAGGACCTACTCGTATCTTAGTGGTGTTATGAGGATTAATTGAGAATTTGAAAATGCTGTATGAATGTAAGGAATCATTATATATCTGAATTGTAATTTTTGTCCATTTCTCTGATGATAAAAGTATTGCTTTCTATTAGCCTTTAATATAGAGGTAGTGTCATTGTGGAGAAAAAAAGTTTCTCTGTGGGAATTATCAAATTTAAATATGCCATTTGGGAGTGGCCTGTTTTGAAGGAGAATATAAGATTATATGTGTAACCAGCTCACAAAGAGTTTTGTGTAAATCATCTCATTTGATTTTTGCAACAACTTAGGACTGTCAGGACAGAGCTCAACCTTGTTTGTACTTGATAGATCTGAAGCCCAGGGGCTTAACTAACTTGTTCAAGGTCACAAAGTGGCAGAGCCAAGATCTGGCTGCAAAGGCCTTGGAGGATTTGCTACAAAATGTGGCTTTTGCACGAGCTGTGTCACATTTCAGGTTTCTCCTGGTTATATCCTGGCACCTCTCTTTCCTTTTAGATTTTTTTTTTTTTTCCATTTGGCAGTGCTGTGTGCGACACACACATGGGTCCTTAACCACTGGACTGCCAGGAAGTTCCCAGGAAGCCATCACTTTCTGCTTCATCATGGCCATTGCTGGGTTTTTTTGTTTGTTTTTTTAACTGGCACTCTTATTCTCTTCACAGCTCTGAAAAGGCTGAGGGACTCAGCCAATGCCAACGATGTGGAAACAGGTGAGTGTGCAGAGTGAGTCTGGCTCCGTGGTCTGGTCAGGGGAGGAAAAGTCCACATCACCAGTACCTGGGAAGACAGTGCTTGAATTCTGCCAGCTCAGCCCTGGGACCACTGTATCTGTTGTATAACTGCTGTCGTCTTACAGATGACAAGTCTGGTGCAGATGCTTACTCTTCCCACGCTTGCCTGCCACCCTGTCCTTACTGGTGTCAGAGTGTTTATTACCCTGTGAGCCCCCTCATGGCAGGAGCTTTTGTATCCCTGGCACCCAGCCACAGAGTGGGAGTTTTTGGGACCTTGTGGCTAAAAGGAATGAAAATCAATCAACTTGAACCGCCAGGAGAGCCACCATCTGCATAGAGCCCTTCCGCTGCTTCCTGAGGCTTGGTGGTAGTGGGGTTCTCAAACTTAAGTTGACAGAACATCTGAAAGGCAGGGGTGGGCTCCTAGCAGGACACGGCTGTTTTTTTTGTTGTTGTTGTTGTTGCTCTTCATCCTTTACTAGCTGATAGGGCAGTAGCAGCATCAAAGGTACAAGACAAGTTATAGGGAAAAAAAAGATTTAATTTTATCCACTGACTTAATTCATTCTGTGAATCAGGGAAAAGTGGTATATTGGTTTTCTGTAACTGCTGTAACAAATAACCACAGATATAGTTGTGTAAAACAGCACCAGTTTGTCATCATACAACTATGAAGGTTGGAAGTCCAGCTTAGGTCTCATCAGGCTGAACTCAGAGTGTCAGTGGGGCTGTATTTCTTGCCGAAGGCTCCAGGAAGAATTTGTTTCCCTGCCTTTCCCAGCTCCTGAGGCTGCCCACGTTCCTTGGCTCGTAGTCCTCTCCCTTCATCTTCAGAGTCAGCGATAGGAGACTGAGTCCGCACACTGGTTCTACCAATGGGAAAAGGTTCTCTGATGTTACTCATGTGTTAGATTGGGCCTGCAAAATCCAGGATAATCTAGCTGCTGCTGCTACGAAGTCGCTTCAGTCGTGTCTGACTCTGTGCGACCCCATAGACGGCAGCCCACCAGGCTCCCCCGTCCCTGGGATTCTCCAGGCAAGAACACTGGAGTGGGTTGCCATTTCCTTCTCCGATGCGTGAAAGTGAAAAGTGAAAGTGAAAAGTGAAAAGTGAAAGTGAAGTCACTCAGTCGTGTCCGACTCTTCTTGACCCCATGGACTGCAGCTGACCAGGCTCCTCCGTCCATGGGATTTTCCAGGCAAGAGTACCGGAGTGGGGTGCCATTGCCTTCTCCAGTAATCTAGCTAGAGGTTGCTAACCTTAATCCTGTCTGTGAGGTCCCTTTTGCTATGTAAGGTAGCCTATCCATAAATTCTGGCTATTTAGCCATAGGCATCTTTGGGTGTTGTGATTCTGCCGTATCTCACGTGGCCATCATTCTATTGTGAGAGTGCGATGCTGTGGTCAACAGATAAAATATAAGTGTGGATAAAGGGCCATGGATAGGAGAGCAGGCATGAAGAGGAGGTTGTTCCCCTCAGGGAGCTGGGCCTTGAGTGGGTCCCTTATCCCTGGCAGAGCATAGTGAGCAGGCCTAGAAACTGGAGGGCTTTTCAGCGCTCTCCAATTTCATCTCTTCCATGAACTTTAATATTGTGGAATATTTGGGTGGTAACCTATATGGCTTTTCAAGGAAAAATGATATATTCTCTTTTTAATACCTCTAGTGTATGGCCAGAGAATATTCTAATTATACTTCCCTTCCACAGAAAGTCTAGTTTACCTTTTTAAATTTTTTTTAATTTTATTTTATTTTTAGTTTACCTTTTTTAAATAGGTTTACTTTCTCTCTCTTTTAAATCGAAGCATAGTTGAAGTACAATATTATATAAGTTACAAGTGTACAGTATAGTGATTCACAATTTTTACAGGTTATACTTCATTTATAGTTGTTACAAAATATTGGCTATATTCCCCCTGTTGTATAATATATCCCTGTAGCTTGTTTTATACCTAATAGTTTGCCCCTAATAGTTACTTCCCCACCGCTATATTGCCTCCCCTCTTCCCAGTGGTAACCACTGGTTTGTTCTCTATGCCTGTGAGTTTATGTCTAGCTTATCTTTTCTTTTTCACAACAGTAAAAGATGTTTATCAGCTTTCACAATCATTAGCCAGTGTCTAGCTTATCTTGAATCAGGTGTCCACATGGTAGTTTCATTATTTTGGTGGAAATGCTGTAATTTTCCATTCAGAGTCTGTGACACACCCATCAGACTCTTGCAGGACTCTGATAGCAAAACTGGCTGTACTTGAGCTTTTTCACTCCTTTTTACTGTATGGTTAGCATTCTGTTTTCTTGCTTCATGTTTGTTGGGTCTTTGGTATAGGTTAGCAATTATAGTGGGTGTAAAATTTCTGCCCTCCTATGGTTAAATTATACGTACCTTTCTGTGAATTCATAATCATTTGAAAGATTTTTTTTTTTTGGCTGCACCAGGTCTTAGTTGCAGCATGGGGGCCCTTTAGCTGCAGGATCTTGTAGCTATGGCATGTTAACTCTTGGCTGCAGCATATGAAATCTAGTTCCCTGACCAGGGAGCGAACCTGGGCACCCTATGTTGGGAGCTCAGAGTCTTAGCCACTAAACTGCCAGGAAAGTCCCATTGAAAAGATTTTAAATGTGAAAATGATATATGCATTTAAAATCTTTTAAAAATTAGAAAAATATACAAGAAAAACATTTTAAATGTCAGCAAAGGAGCTAATCTTTGTTAATATTTTGGTGAATATCCTTCCTGTCCTTTTTCCTGTACAGAGGAATTTTCTTGATGAGCTTGTAGACTGTGCTGTATACACAATTTTACAGCATTTACACAATTTTACACATTTAAAGCATTTACTGCTTAATGCTTTATGTATCATAAACCTTTCCCATAGTCTTCATAACCATTTGTTCTTTTTCAAAACAGAAGTGCCATCTTTCCTATTTATAGAATAAATACATAGCTGTACAATTTGTGTAAAGCTTGTAAAAAGCAGAAATTACCTTGTAATTCCATTCCCCAGCTGAAACCACAGCTGACCAGCTACCTGGTAGATGAACTCATCGATGATGTCCCAGAGCCACTGGTTGGGGAGTTCAAGGGGAGCAGGACCATCAGCATCTGTGCAGAAGACCACAGAAAAGTCAGACTGAAGTCAATGACTACACCCATTCAGAAAGGTTGCAGAACACAATTTTTAATTTCTCTCTTAAAAGGACTATGAATCTCAAGACCTCCCCTCTTCCCACCTGCATGTTAAAATCCTGTTAAAAAGAGATGAAGACAAATATTAGGTTTCATCATAACCTCAGACTCACTAAGAATGTAGTTGAAGAGATTGCAGTAGTTGTAATACGATTCAAACCTCTGCTCCAAGGAGGGTCCTCCCTGTAAAGAAAGCAGAAGACAGGAGGACACATTTAACCTAACGGACTCTATTCACGGCCTGCCACTGAGAGCTGAAGACAAATACAGCTGACCTTTGTAAACATGCAGGTCAGGGGTGCCAACCCTCCGGTCAAAAATCTATGTATAACACAGAGTCGGCCCTCCATACACTTGGTTTTTCCATTATCTGCAGAGTCAACTCTGTAGTATATTTACTGAAAATATCTGCATGTAAGTGGACCCACACAGTTCCAACTTATGTTGTTCAAGGGTCAAACATACATGAGAACTGATGTCTGCTCCCCGCTTCTTAGCATGTAAAGAGCACTCCAGTGATAGGGAAGACAGTAAGTGCTACAGCAGTTCAAAGCGATCCTGAGTATCTGACCCTAAGGGCCAACTTTTATGCCAAAAACCTTAACTGACCTTTAGACACCAGGTACGCACATCTGGCAAGCAGAGGAGCAAGGGGAACGTGCTTCAGGAAAAACAGGACTAACAGAGGCAAAGAGATGTGTATGGTGCTTGAAGGCTGGGGAGTAAGGCAGACAATGCTACAGTGGGCTTCAATGGGCCAGAAGTGCAGAGGTCTTTTAGGGCCAAACAAGAATTAAGCCAGGGGTTCAGCAAATGCACCATCACCTGTTTTGGTAAATAAAAAGCTCACCTGGAACACAGCTATGTGTACTCACTGTCCATGGCTACTACAGAGGTGAACAGAGTGTGAAAGAGGCCCAGAATACTTACTAACTACCTCTGTACATAGAAGGCTGCTGACCCCGGAGCTAGACTGCATGCTGCTGGTAAATGAGAACCACTGAAGATGTCTGAGCTGGGGAACAACATGATGAACGGTGTATTTTTGATAGACTAGAAAGAACACTGCCTTGGAGTCTTAGTCCCACAGCTTACTAACCATGGGGTCTGACAAGGTATTTAATCTGTCTGAAAAATGAGATTATGAAGGTAAAGTGCCTAATACAGTAAATGCTCTTCCAGTGAAACTACCACCTGCCCAAGCCCAGTCAAGGAGAACTATTCGAGGTGGAGAAATTAAACTAGCAATTGTGTTTCAGGGTCAAAAATGGCACAGAGTTTAAAAACTGCCAGCAACATTTAGATACTCACACTGACTTTGGCATATATGTGCCTGTAGTATAATTCTTTGTATAAAATCAGGAAGACAGCATCTGAAAGAGATGGCAGAGGGGTGCTTTAGGAATCCACTGAACAACTAGTCAGTTTTAGCTCTTGGTGGGAAGTAACAGGGTAAATGTGATTTCAGAGATTAAACAACATCAAACATCTAACACTCACACTCCAAGAATACATGCAACGAGAAAATTCATTTCCCATTTTACTCTTTCAAATTCATCTTAACCTCATTCAGGCCCATATCCCTTCACCGTTTAGTTATTGCTGCCATCCAGTTGCTTAACCAGGACATAATAATAGCTCCTAGGAAGATAACGTGACATTTAACTATTGAAATTGCACGTGCAAGGGGATCTTTGACTTAGACATCCTATTTTAAGGAATTTATCCTATTGATACGATGCAACCACAAAAAAGAGAGATGTGCGGAAGCTCTTCAGATACTGATGCTGTGCAGAGTTCACATACAGGTCTGAGACTATTATCCTTAGGCCTGCTAGTAAAGCTGCTCCTTGACCAGCATCTGGGAACCCAGGTTTCAGAAGGGTTCCCACTAACCTGATAGGGTTGGTGTCCTTAAACTGTTTGTGCAAACAACATGTTTTATACTGAATACCTGCTTTCCTTCTGAGAGTCTGGAATTTCAGTACATGTTGAGTTTGTAATGAGCTGCTATGGTAGACAACTATGGTCACACATGGTATCACAACTCCTTGCTCAAGGAATGAAGTACAATCCATGTGACTCCACTGGAGAGGAATGTTAGAATCTCAAACTGAGGTTCTCTCAAACTGATACTCAGATACAACACAATCTCTAACAAAATCCAAGCTGATCCCAAAACTGACAAGCTGATCCTAAAATTAATATGGAAATTCAAGGGACACAGAAGACCCAAAGCAATTTTGAAAAACAACAAAGTTGGAGGACTTATACTTCCCAATTTCAAAACTGTCCAAAGCCACAATCATTAAGACAGTGTGGCTGGTACAGTCATAAAAGATCAATGGAATCAAGATGAGAGTCCAAAAATAAACCTTACATGATCACTAATTTCCAAAAAGGTTGTCAGGGCAATTTAACGGAAAAAAAGTCTTCCCAAAAACTGGTACTGGAACAACTGGGTATCCACATGCAAAAGAATGAGGTTGGCTCTTCCTACTTTCAGTTCAGTTCAGTTCGGTCGCTCAGTCGTGTTCAACTCTGCGACCCCATGAATTGCAGCACGCCAGGCCTCCTTGTCCATCACCAACTCCCGGAGTTCATGCAAACTCATGTCCATCGAGTCGGTGATGCCATCCAGCCATCTCATCCTCTGTCGTCCTCTTTTCCTCTGGCCCCCAATCCCTCCTGGCATCAGGGTCTTTTCCAACGAGTCAACTCTTCGAATGAGGTGGCCAAAGTACTGGAGTTTCAGCTTTAGCATCGGTCCTTCCAATGAACACCCAGGACCAATCTCCTTTAGAATGGACTGGTTGGATCTCCTTGCAGTCCAAGGGACTCTCAAGAGTCTTCTCCAACACCACAGTTCAAAAGCATCAATTCTTTGGCGCTCAGCTTTCTTCACAGTCCAACTCTCACATCCATACATGACTACTAGAAAAACCATAGCCTTGACTAGACGGACCTTTGTTGGCAAAATAATGTCTCTGCTTTTGAATATGCTATCTAGGTTGGTCATAACTTTCCTTACAAGGAGTAAGCGTCTTTTAATTTCATGGCTGCAATCACCATCTGCAGTGATTTTGGAGCCCCAAAAAATAAAGTCTGACACTGTTTCCACTGTTTCCCCATCTATTTCCCACGAAGTGATGGGACCAGATGCCATGATCTTAATACTTTACACCATATATAAAAGACTCCATCAGAAAGTGAAATGTGAGGAGGTCAGAAAGCCCACTCTGGAGCAACTGTAATGACCCCAAAAATTACACAGGGAAAAAGAAATCAGTAAGACAAAAATCTCACTTTCAGCATTCACCACATATGAAAAATCTGTCCTCTTTTCATTTATTCAGCTTTCATTCAACAAGTCACATCTACTATGCACCAAACTCTGGGGAAATAAAATGAAGAACAAAACAGATACAGACCATTCTGAACTTTCTAATGACTTCCAATCATAGGATCCCATCCAGCACCTAGGACACCTACCGTTGCCAACCTGCGGAGCAATGGTTTCAGCCTCAGGCCAAGGTGTATTCTTGAAGAATCTTTCAGTCAACTTGGTCCAGCTGAAAACCAAACAGAAATACTCTGTAAGTCCAAAACAGGAAGGGTCTGAACAGAAAGGATCTGTTTTAGAGATCTGTCACATTTTATAGATAAGTACCCAAGCTCAGTAAAGGGAAGAAGTCACAGAACCAGAGCCAGGGCCACAGCCTCCAACTCTGTAACTTTCCTCAACCCAACTCTGTACCCCAACCTTTCTTAATACAGTGAAACATTTCTTTTACATCAATTAGGCAACCACCAAGCTCTTCAAGATCATCTCCTGCTCTTGTATCATGAACTCTGGAGCTGTATTTCGCTGCTCACTGTTCCCTGACTTGAGAACTACCTTTCAGACACCCCCACACACCTCCCTCAGCTTCCCCTCTTTCCACTTCCAAGAGTGCTCTTCTTCAAACATGGCAGCAACAGTATTTGCTGCAGTTTGATGCCGCAACAGCCCTAGAGCATCCAACCCAAACACTGATGCCCAAGATGCTTCACAACCCTATTTCCTCCTGAAGTCTTTGCGGACTATTCAGCTCTGACTGACCTGTCTCACTTCTAAAGCCCTTTACACAAGGGCAGTGCCCTCAAAACTAGGATGCAATCAGGAATTCCCTGGTGGTCCAGTGGTTATGACTCGACACTTTCACTGCCATGGCCTGGGTTTGATCCCTGGTCAGGGAACTAAGATCCCACAAGTCACACGGCATGAACAAAGTGGGGAGAAGGATGACTAAGACAAAAAAACTGAGAAGCAACCACTCAAGAGCTCTGTTCATCCTATTATGCATTGAGAAGTTGTACAGCACAATTTAGAAATTAGGCTCTGGTGACAGACTGTGCAGGTTCAAAACTCAGAACATCCACTATGTGACTTGATCCTTCTGTGCTTTGTTTACTCAACTATAAAATGAGGAAAACAATGGTACCTACTTCACAAGGTTGCTGTGAAGAGTACATGAGTAAATACAAGAAAAGCACTCATGACACTGTCTAATTTATACTGATCATATATGTAATTACTATTATAATTAATACTGATGGTATTATTTTAGGCCTTGTACAAGTTCTGGATATAGAGTCCAATAAAATAATGTCTGTAACCCCCAAAGAATCACAGAAAACCCTAGCGCACTCTCTTTACAGAATCATGATTAAATATCACCCCCTTCTACAGACTGCATTACTCAGCCAGTCTCACCCAGTAGGAGATTATTTCAGCCAATGGCCCATACCTGTTCTCATAGATGTCCTGAATCTCATACACCTTCTGGTCAATGACATCGCTGGAGACACGACTGGCCTGTAGCTCATACACCTTCTGGTCAATTAAGTCTGAGACAGTTTTGTGGAAGTACTGGATGAAGTTTTTGATCACTTCAGGGATCACTTGATAGGTTTGCTGTTCATACTGACGTTCATAAGCCAGATCCTGCTTTGGATCTCCTAGAGATTGGATATGATAAACACTTCAAATTCGTATGCATGACATAACAAGAGGGCAAGGTCACTCGTGAAACTAAACTCATGTCTATAAAACTAGGTGTAATGCCTTTTTAAACACTCTCCATGTCACTCCCAATCCCCACTGGTCTCTTTCTTCACATTTTCCACTAGTCATTTTCTTATTAAAGTAATTTATTTGCTTACTGATTCCCCCACCAGAATCTAAAGTCTATGACAGCAAGAACCTTATTTGTCTTGTACCCAGGTCTACCCTCAGAACTTGGGATGGTTATCGGGAAGGGGGTGGAACTGTGGTTAAGAGGAAGTAAGCAGTAGGCACTTAGTATTTTTTAAATAAATAACCAACTGCCATTCTCTATCAATATGACAGTGCAAGCAACTAAACTTTAATTTTTCACAAGATTTTCTTCTTCAGGTAATAGCCTAACAAGGAAAACCACAGCCAGGACAACCATCCTTCCTTTGTAAGACTCTGAGGTGGACCATGAAAAAAGCCTGGTTTAATAGGCTCTGTACCACCCTTTGGCTGAGAGCTAATAACTGACTCCAAACCTGGATCATCAACACCTAGTTTTAAACAGGTGCCCGTCAAGGCAGCTGTGAGACATTCAAAAAGGTGCCAATCCTCAGAAGCACCCAGCTAGCCAAACCCGTAGACTCACCTGTGTGCATATCATAGTCGCCGGGATAAGCATAGGGATCATAAGCAGCCTATTAACAAAAGAGACACAAATAAACAGTCACCAGTCTGTGAATCCAACATGCTCGTTCTAGGTTCCTAAAGACACAAAGGCAAGTAAGACAGAAGCAGAAAATATTAAAAAGAGGTGGCAAAAATACACAGAAGAACTGTACAAAAAAGATCTTCGTGACCCAGATAACCACGATGGTGTGATCACCCACCTAGAGCAAGACATCCTGGAATGCAAAGTCAACTGGGCCTTAGGAAGGATCACTAGGAACAAAGCTAGTGGAGGTGATGGAATTTCAGTTGAGCTATTTCAAATCCTAAAAGATGATGCTGTGAAAGTGCTGAACTCAATATGCCAGGAAATTTGGAAAACTCAGCAGTGGCCACAGGACTGGAAAAGGTCAATCTTCATTCCAATCCCAAAGAAAGGCAATGCAGAAGAATGCTCAAACTACCGCACAATTGCACTCATCTCACACACTAGAAAAGTAATGATCAAAATTTTCCAAGCCAGGCTTCAACAGTATGTGAACCATGAAGATGTCCAAGCTGGATTTAGAAAAGGCAGAGAAACCAGATATCAGATTGCCAACATCCACTGGATCATCGAAAAAGCAAGAGAATTTTAGAAAAACATCTACTTATCCTTTATTGACTACGCCAAAGCCTTTGACTGCATGGATCGCAACAAACTGTGGAAAATTCTGAAAGAGATGGGACTACCAGACCACCTTACCTGTCTCCTGAGAAATCAGTATGCAGTCAAGAAGCAACAGTTAGAACTGGACATGGAACAACAGACTGGTTCCAAATAGGAAAAGGAGTACATCAAGGCTGTATATTGTCACCTTGCTTATTTAACTTATATGCAAAGTACATCATGTGAAATGCCAGGCTGGATGAAGCACAAGCTGGAATCAAGATTGCCAGGAGAAATATCAATAACCTCACATATGCAGATGACACCACCCTTATGGCAGAAAGTGAAGAGGAACTCAAAAGCCTCTTGATGAAAGTGAAAGAGGAGAGTGAAAAAGTTGGCTTAAAGCTAAACATTCAGAATACAAAGATCATGGCCTCTAGTCCCATCACTTCATGGCAAATAGATGGGGAAACAATGGAAACATTGACAGACTTTTATTTTTTTGAGCTCCAAAATCACTGCAGATGGTGACTGCAGCCATGAAATTAAAAGACACTTGGAAGAAAAGCTATGACCAGCCTAGACAGCATATTAAAAAGCAGAGACATTACTTTGCCAACAAAGGTCCGTCTAGTTAAAGCTATGGTTTTTCCAGTAGTCATGTGTGGATATGAGTGTTGGACTATAAAGAAAGCTGAGCCCAGAAGAATTGATGCTTTCAAACCCTGGTGTTGGAGAAGACTCTTGAAGGTCCCTTGGACTTCAAGGAGGTCAAACCAGTCCATCCTAAAGGAAATCAGTCCTGAAAATTCATTGGCAGGACTGACGCTGAAGCTCCAATATTTTGGCCACCTGATGCGAAAAACTGACTCACTGGAAAAAAATCAGGATGCTGGCAAAGACTGATGACAGGAGAACGGGACGACGGAGGATGAGACAGTTGGATGGCATCACGGACTCGAGGGACATGAGTTTGAGCAAGCTCCTGGAGCTGGTGATGGACAAGGAGGCCTAGCGTGCTGCAGTCCATGGGGTCGCAGAGTCGGACACGACTGAGAGGCTGAACTGAACTGCTAAGCCACTTCAGTCGTGTCTGACTCTGTGCGACCCCATAGACAGCAGCCCACGAGGCTCCGCGGTCCCTGGGATTCTCCAGGCAAGAATAGTGGAGTGGGTTGCCATTTCCTTCTCCAATGCAGCAAAGTGAAAAGTGAAAGTGAAGTCGCTCAGTCGTGTCCGACTCTTAGCGACCCCACGGACTGCAGCCCACCAGGCTCCTCTATCCATGGAATTTTCCAGGCAAGGGTACTGGAGTGGGGTGCCATTGCCTTCTCCGTGAACTGAACTGAAAAGACACAAAGACGAACAAGACACAGTCCCTGCTTTTGAGCGACTCATGTGCCTGTGAGAAAAGGGAGAATAAATAGGCAATGACAATACCTCGTTACGGCTGCAATACGGAAGAGCAAAGCACAAGAGACTATGGGAATCAGCGCGGTTTGACGGAACTGAGCCCAAATCATAAGAAATCAGAGTTCAGTTACAGAAACACAGAACCCTTTATCTCCAGCCTCGGACCCCGGGCTTGAAAAGGAGAGAACGAGGGGACCGGACACACGAGGTGGGCGGCCGAGACCCGGCTGATCTGGAGTCCAGAGCTGTGAGTGGCAGTAGCATGAGTACGCGCACGCGGCGAGGCCGGCGGGGCCTCCCAGAGACGCGCAGACACCATTTCCTCTTGGGGGTCAGTATCCCAAAAGCCCTGCCCCTGTGGCGGAGACCGGCACACGTCAAGGACAAGTTACCTCAGACTCGTAATCATCAGCGGGGTACGACATGGCTGCGGCGGCCGCGAGCCCAGCCTGGAGAGAGCAGAAAACTCAGGCTTCTCCTCTGTCTGGGCGCCGGAAGTCCAACCTCCCTGGAGGCCGCCGGGAAACCGGAAGCTTTTCTGGGGCCGCCGGCAAGCTGAGGTAGCCATGTTGGGAAGGGCGCAAGTAAACACCATTATCTTCCTTCTTCAAATAGAGGCTCTACAAGGAAGGCGATTCTACAGTACTTGCAAAATTTTATAAATAATAACGTTAAGTATCTCAGGGTAATAAAGAATGGGCAAAGTAAGAGAAACCAGAAGTAATCCCTCTCAAAGGATGGTTGACCACTCCCTCGGCCGTCCTCTCGCGAGATGGGTCACTTGGCTATGGGGGCCTGAATATGGATTTAGGTGCTAGAGGTTTGCCTGAGGCGAAAAAAAGGTCTTCAAATGTTCTGCTCTCCAAAGTCTAAACTTACCGAGTGTAAAAATGGAGGTTTAGTCCAATTCGGTGCGAAGGTATTGAGAAAAGCCCCCCGCCCCCCAACTTTGGACATTAATGTTGGAGCAGGCCAAGATGAAGCCAGCTGTGGGGGGAGGAAGAAGTCCTAGGACCCACCCTCGCCTACAGCACTGCACGCTGGGAGGGGTGCTCACAACCGGGCGTTTGAATGAGTTCGAGTCCTGATCAAACCCTAGAGTTAGGGACAGGGTTATAAAACAGACCAACACAAACCGGTGTGTGGGTGAAGAGCCTTAGTTTAGCCATTAAAACAGTAGTGCCTCGCCCCATCTCCTTGTGCGTTCTTGCTTTGCGTCGTCGGTTACCAAAAGGTGATACCATCATGGAACTAAGCTTAAGCTTAAAGGGCCCGTCGAGTCCCCGGAACTCTTCGTTGGCTTAAGGAGGGTACCCAGCACCGTGCTCACATAGTCATATGGTTTTGAAAATTTTTTAAGAGTAATGTTTTTATTGCAGTCGGTTAGAACTTCTTTCTATTCCGATCTATCCTCCCATCACATTTCCCCTTGTGTCTAGTGGCGTTTGGGATTCAGCTAGAGGAAATCTTTTTGGGAACGTTTGAGCTTAATAGGATATGTTTATGTGATACTCTTCTGTGAATAGTTAGTGTTGACCCTCCGTGTGTAACGTACACCTACCACCCGCTGTGATGACTGCGGGTCCTCAATGAAATAAGTATTTAAGGGTAATCTGGTCATAGCAGTGCTGTGGTCCACAGCGTGTGTCCCCTTAGTCGGGTTTGTGCTTTGTCTTCATGTCTCATTAAATGGTGTTTTTCCCCCCATAGCAGTAAGTTTGAATTAGTGTATCACTATGCAGTTACAAGGCTATGGTTTTTCCTGTGGTCATGTATGGATGCGAGAGTTGGACTGTGAAGAAGGCTGAGCGCCGAAGAATTGATGCTTTTGAACTGTGGTGTTGGAGAAGACTCTCGAGAGTCCCTTGGACTGCAAGGAGATCCAACCAGTCCATTCTGAAGGAGATGAGCCCTGGGATTTCTTTGGAAGGAATGATGCTAAAGCTGAAACTCCAGTACTTTGGCCACCTCATGTGAAGAGTTGACTCATTGGAAAAGACTCTGATGCTGGGAGGGATTGGGGGCAGGAGGAGAAGGGGATGACAGAGGATGAGATGGCTGGATGGCATCACTGACTCGATGGACATGAGTCTGAGTGCACTCCGGGAGTTGGTGATAGACAGGGAGGCCTGGCGTGCTGCGATTCATGGGATCACAAAGAGTCGGACACGACTGGGCGACTGATCTGATCTGATCTGATGCAGTTACAGGAGAAGGCAGTGGCAACCCACTCCAGTACTCTTGCCTGGAAAATCCCGTGGACAGAGGAGTCTGGTAGGCTGCAGTCCATGGGGTCGCACAGAGTCGGACACGACTGAAGTGACTTAGCAGCAGCAGCAGGGCAACTAGAAAGCTTCAAATTTCCCAAAACCTTAGTTAGTATATGACAAAAATTTGATACAGGTTGCCCTCAACTTTGATAACTCTCAAAATGTTCATGACATTCAGTTCAGTTCAGGTCAGTCGCTCAGTCGTGTCCGACTCTTTGCGACCCCATGAATTGCGGCATGCCAGGCCTCCCTGTCCAACACCAACTCCCGGAGTTCACTCAAACTCATGTCCATCGAGTCGGTGTTGCCATCCAGCCACCTCATCCTCTGTTGTCCCCTTCTCCTCCTGCCTCCAATCCCTCCCAGAATCAGGGTCTTTTCCAGTGAGTCAACTCTTCGCATGAGGTGGCCAAAGTATTGGAGTTTCAGCTTCAGCATCAGTCCTTCCAATGAACACCCAGGACTGATCTCCTTTAGGATGGACTGGTTGGATCTCCTTGCAGTCCAAGGGACTCTCAAGAGTCTTCTCCAACACCACAGCTCAAAAGCATCAATTCTTTGGCGCTCAGCCTTCTTCACAGTCCAAGTCTCACATCCGTACATGACGACTGGAAAAACCATAGCCTTGACTAGATGGACCTTTGTTGGCAAGGTAATATCTCTGCCTTTCAATATGCTATCTAAGTTGGTCATAACTTTCCTTCCAAGGAGTAAGTGTCTTTTAATTGCATGGCTGCAGTCACCATCTGCAGTGATTTTGGAGCCCAGAAAAATAAAGTCTGACACTGTTTCTACTGTTTCCCCATCTATTTGCCATGAAGTGATGGGACCGGATGCCATAATCTTAGTTTTCTGAATGTTGAGCTTTAAGCCAACCTTTCACTCTCCTCTTTCACTTTCATCAAGAGGCTTTTTAGTTCCTCTTCACTTTCTGCCATAAGGGTGGTTTCATCTGCATATCTGAGGTTATTGATACTTCTCCCGGCAATCTTGATTCCAGCTTATGCTTCTTCCAGCCCAGCATTTTCTCATGATGTACTCTGCATATAAGTTAAATAAGCAGGGTGATAATATACAGCCTTGATGTACTCCTTTTCCTTTTTGGAACCAGTCTGTTTTTCCATGTTCAGTTCTAACTGTTGCTTCCTGACCTGCATACAGGTTTCTCAAGAGGCAGGTCAGGTGGTGTGGTATTCCCATCTCTTTCAGAATTTTCCACAGTTTATTGTGATCCACAGTCAAAGGCTTTGACGTAGTCAATAAAGCAGAAATAGATGTTTTTCTGGAACTCTCTTGCTTTTTCCATGATCCAGCAGATGTTGGCAATTTGATCTCTCCTTTTCTAAAACCATCTTGAACACCTGGAAGTTCATGGTTCATGTACTGCTGAAGCCTGGCTTGGAGAATTTTGAGCATTACTTTACTAGTGTGTGAGATGAGTGCAATTGTGCGGTAGTTTGAGCATTCTTTGGCATTACCTTTCTTTGGGATTGGAATGAAAACTGACCTTTTCTAGGTCAGTTCATGACATTACTAAAAAAGAACTGCGAGGTCTGAAGGAACTTTTCTAAATTAAAAAATTTTGCTTTGATATGCTGGAGGAAAAACTAAATTGTCTTTCCATTAAAATTGTGGAAAATGATACAAAATTGTTATATAAAGAAGAGATCAAAGTCAAGCCTTTCAAAAGAAAAAATAAAGGTGTTTAAGAAAATTAGGGCTTCATTTCTGGATTTCATAATGTTTGTGTTGTTAGCTTTTTAAAATTACAAATTGTAATTGCAAGATTTCTCCCACAATTTTCGTTGTGATCCTTCGTTCTAAATAAATAAATCTCTTTCCTCTCTCGTTTTTGGTTTGTTATTTTCTGTTGTTTATTCCTTGTGTAATTTGAATCTGCCTTGTAATGCAGGGAACATGGGTTCCATCCCTGATGGGAACTAAGATCCCACATGCCACAACTTATGGAGCCCAGGTGCCCCCTAAACTAGAATCCACGCACCCAAATGATGATCCCACATGCCACAATTAAGATCCAAGGAAGACAATTTTTTTAGAAAAGAAAGAAACCCAACTTTGACCTGAGAGTAGCTGGGCCCCCATTGTAGACTATGTAATGTCTGATCACGGAGTGTTTGATTTTGCAAGGCTCCCTTGTTAATGGAAAACCAGTACTTCAAAGGGAAAGAAACTGGGGGCAGAAAAAAGCTCCTGGAATAATTTTACCTGAGAGAGTTACTGAGAGAATTTAGCAGTTGAAAAGCTAGCCTGTTTCTCTTGATCTTTTGCTTGGGATTTGAAGCAAGAAATTCTGATGCAGAAAAGCCATTAGTTATATTTAATAGTCATCCTGGGCTCTTCAGCTCTGTTCATGTCAAGCCCCACTTCCCAAGAATCTTGAGTTTGTTTGTAGTTGATGTATTATCTTGTTTGTTTCACTCTCCTGAAATGATCTCAGAAGCCTCTGCTCACTGCCCTTTGGGGCAGTAGTATGTAGGCCTTGAGAGACAAGTAGCTGAGTCTTCATAAATCAGAAGCAGAAGTATCTTTAGGGATCATCTGGTACAGGAGTTCACTAGATTGGAAAAAAAAAAAAAAAAACAAGTAGGAGGCTGTTTCCGAATGTATGTTAAATTGTAGCCTTCTTTGATAGAGACTATTGAAGACTGTTTTTCTTGCCTGCAAATAAATATTTACCTACTTTTCTGAAAAGGGCCTGTCCTTCTTTTCTACAATCTAAAATAGCAATTCTCAAATTGTTACAAATATAATTGTCGTGCTCATATATATATTTCTGTGTCATGCTACATATCTTGATTGAGGTGATAGTCACCTGAGTGTATACATTTATCAGAAATCAGTGGCCTTGTGTTAAAACGTGGAAATTTCTTGTATATACTTTAAACCTCAGTTCAGTTCAGTCGCTCAGTCGTGTCCGAATCTTTGTGACCCCATGAATTGCGGCACGCCAGGCATCCCTGTCCATCACCAACTCTCGGAGTTCACTCAGACTCACGTCCATCGAGTCAGTGATGCCATCCAGCCATCTCATCGTCTGTTGTCCCCTTCTCCTCCTGCCCTCAATCCCTCCCAGCATCAGAGTCTTTTCCAATGAGTCAACTCTTCACATGAGTAAATTTCACTTAAAAATTATAAGTAAAATTAACAACAAATGACTAATGAAAAATCTTTGGAACTTCTACAGTAGGTAAAAGATTAATACCACTAAGAGATTAAAAACATAATTCTCATACCAATAAAGAGTGAGCTTAGTTATTCATTAATGAAGGAAACAGCAGTATGACAGACATGGCCTGAAAAGAATTTGAGAATAGTTGATGGGCAAAGAAAGTGTCAGACACAACCGGGCACACATGCACTAGAATGGGCAAAGAAATGCTGAAATATGATTGCTAGGGACTTACTTGGTGGTCCAGTGGTTAACAATCCACCTTCCAAAGCAGAGGACATGGGTTCAATCCCTGGTCAGGGAACTAAGATCCCACATCTGCAACTGGAGAAACTTGCATGCCACAACGAAGATCCTGTGCAGCCAAAAAATAGAAAGAAAGAAATATGACTGCTAAATTAGATCCAAATCTGTGTCTTACCCTCCAGAGTAACAAAACCATAACTCTGGTGTTACGTTCTTTACTGGATATACAAAAATCACTGTACCTTATCAGTTTCCTACAAGCTAACCTCTAACTTTACAGAGTTATAAAAAAACATCTCTGAGTCCTTGTCAATTGTTAGTCAAAGTTAAATTTCCCCAGAAAGTCAGATGTCCCTTATGTAGGTTTATTAGAAATTCTCTAGAATGGCATAAAGAAGTCACACTATCACTGTACATCATGCTTTACATACTAAATAATTTTCCTCCACGCTAGTTTTTATTATTCCACATTTGATGGAGACAAGTGATATTTAAATTTCCTCTTAGCTCCATTAAAAAAAAAATCACAGGTATGAGGACAAACGGTAACTGCCTTTAGGCCTCAAATGGAGGTAACAGAGAGTGGTGGGGACTGTGGCAAACAGAATACCATGCCCCATCTAAAGGGGAAAGTTGCTATGCAGCTCCAGCCAACCATTGCCATGTGGGAGAGTTGGTCGTGTATTGCTATACTGTCTTATTTTTTAAAGAATCTGGAAATAAAAAGTTTTATGGGAAAGATCTAAATTTTTTAATGTTGGAAACCAGTTCAAATTGTGTAGGCCAACAGGATGAAGGAATGAATGAAGGGAAAGCCAAGCCATCCTGAGCCAGTGTCAATATCTGACCTAGAACAATACTTTTGATGTGAAGACTGAAGCCCAAAGAAAGGAAACACTCGTCCCCAAATTATGAAGTGAGTCTTGGCAGAGTAGGTCTTAGAACACAAGCCCTTGGATTCCCAACCAGAAGCTTTTCCCACTTGACAACATTAGAGGTACTTTCTTTGTCTCCCATTAAGTGCTCCATGTTCTATTTGCTAACTGACCAAACATAATGACTTGCATATGAATGCTTGCAGCACCCTTAGATCAAGTTCATGCCAGTGTGATATGCCCACAATTGCATAGGATTTGCACTGGCATCACCAACTCGATGGACACGAGTTTGAGCAGGCTCTGGAAGTTGGTGATGGACAGGGAGTCAGACACAACTGAGCAGCTGAACTGAACTGACCTGCATCCTAAACTTCTTTATAAGAACAACTATCATACTTTGAGCAATAACCATCACACTCTGTACTGCTGCTACTGCTGCTGCTAAGTCGCTTCAGTCGTGTCCGACTCTGTGCAACCCCATAGACGGCAGCCCACCAGGCTCCCCCGTCCCTGGGATTCTCCAGGCAAGGACACTGGAGTGGGTTGCCATTTCCTTCTCCAATGCGTGAAAGGAAAAGTGAAAGTGAAGTTGCTCAGTCATGTCCGACTCTGTGTGACCCCATGGACTGCAGCCTACCAGGCCCCTCCATCCATGGGATTTTCCAGGCAAGAGTACTGGAGTGAGTTGCCATTGCCTTCTCCACTAGGTTCTTTTATCTTTGGCTTTGATCACTGGTTTGGGAAGATCATTGAAACAGGAAATGGCAACCCACTCCAGTACTCTTGCCTGGAAAATTTCATGGGCCTCTAGAGCAGCCTGGTGGGCTACAGCACATGGGGTCCCAAAGAGTTGGACATGACTGAGTGAGCATGCACTAACATGATATAGGGACTACTCTTACTTTTGTGGCTAAGGAAATTGATGATACGAAAAGGAAAGTCACTTGCTCAGAGCCATAAAACTACATATTTATGGTCCAATGTTGATGGTCTTAACCACTGGGACATGCTATCTTTACTCATGCATTCATTCATTCAACCAGTAAGTTAGTCAAATAGTTACAGTATACTGGCTCCAGTTGCTGAGCCAGGCATTATGAGGGAATACAATTTCATAGTCCCAAGTTCCGCTCTAAAACTCATCTGGGTTAGGCTAACTGGGTCCACATCCAACCCACATCCCATTCTTCCAATCCCAAATAACAAGTGGATCTTGCAACACACAAAGGGTTGGGCTATGCACTTCAACAAAGCTGACTTAAAATTTAGAAGTAACAGCAACCTCTAAAGTTTAGGGATCCTGTTTAAATTAAAAGATTTCTGACAACGCAAACATCTTAGGAGACCAGATGGCTTGAAGACCAGATCCACTAGTAGGACATGAAGAGAATTGTGCTTTAGACAACAAGTAAACCTTGATTCTTCAAAGAGAGACTGGAGGGATGAAGATTATTTTGGAGGTTATTACATGGAAAAAGTTGAGGAATGAGTAATAAAGTTAATTCAGGGTACACTCGGCAGAATTGAGGTATAAACACCCAGAAGTCACTTACATTCTCTGGACGCAGGTTTCCAGTGGGCTCTTTATTAAAGAGAGCAGTGTGATGGAAAGAGAGGATTTTCTATGTTCATATCCCAGTTCTCCAACTTTCTAGTCTCATACCCTGGTTGATTCATATGACATTTCAAGACTACAGTTTCCTATTCTGCTAAGTCAGTATAATAATATCTACCTGCTAAGGCTCTTGTGAAGGAGAACTAAATGGCATCATATATATTAAGCACTTGGTAAATAGTACCCATTCAATGTTTCTTTCTAGATACAAATGAACTTGGCATATGCCCTTCTCCTGCATGGGGCAGAGGAGAAGAATAACAATAATAAATATTTTTCTCCATATGTTACAATGATAAACTTTATAGCGGTGTTCTGAGAACACTGCAAAATCTGAAAGTGCTTTTCAACTGTCAGAAAAAGATTACATTTTCACTGCGCTGAATAACAAGGAACAACTTTTGCCAGGACAGTCTTCCTCTCAAGAGAGCTGGGCATCCGTGAACAAGTCCGTTATCTCTCTGGTTTCAGCCCCTCGTCTATGAAGTAGCGGTGATCCTCTTTGCTCACTTTACAGAAGTGCATGTGGGATTCAGGGTTGTGAAAATTCTTACAAAGCAGGGTACCTGGGAGAGGTTGCTAAGCTCACCGTTAGCGGTTTGCGGAACACTTCCTTGTTTCCGGCTCTGACTTCTCCATCCGACGTGAGCCTCTCGGAGCGTAGTCTGATTCTGTGTCCAGGACTTAGCACAGAGAATTTGCTGGCTCAGTGATTGGCTCTCAGACTCAAATGTTGATCACTCTCGTGTAATGATGTTGAGTTACAGTGTTAGTAGCTCAGTCGTGTCCGACTCTTCGTGACCCTATGGACTGGACTCCCCGCCAGACTCCTCTGTCCATGGGGTTTTCCAGGCAAGAATATTGGAGTGGGTTGCCATTTCCTTCTCCAGGGGAGCTTCCCGATCCAGGGATCGAACCCGGGTCTCCTACATAGCAGGCATATTCTTTAACGTCTGAGCCTCAGGAAAGTCCTTGAATTACAGAATTCATTTTTTTGTAAATTAGTGATCAACGCCAGGGTTACGGAGAGAACGAACGGAATTTATCGCCTTTAAAAGCTATTACTACACAGTTCGTGTTGCTAGCCCCACATTTTAACGTATTCTCATTTCCTACTTAACACTGTGTATTTTTAGGAAGTTTTTTTTTTTTTTTTTTACGTTCATTGATTTAAACATTTTCTTCCTCTCCTTTCCCCGCCCCCCCTGGATTCTTCACTTTCCTTTGTGATTGGCTGCACATCATCTTAACGTGATTGGCTAGGGCATCTGCCCGTTATCTTTCCCTTGTTCCGATAGGAGAAATAAGAAAAAAAAGTGTCTTAAACTCAGCTATTTTATTGGCTCCGGTAGGGAAGTAAGGCGAGGGGATTGAGCAGCTCAAATTTGCGATTGGTCCTTATACCCATCAGTCATACTGCCGGAAACGAGGTCTATTGCAGTTGGAAGGGTTTTCATTGGTCCGAAACGGCCCCGCTCCCCTCCCCGAGACCGCCCCCCGACCCGGTTGCCGTGGTTGCAGGCCCGGCCCGCCAGCTCGTCCGCTGACAGCGAGCCATTAGGGCGGAGGGAAGCGGGTCCGTTGGTCCTTCAGGCACGAGGCTCCTCAGGCGGCCAGGCCCGCGCGGAGCCGTTGCCATGGCAGCCGCCGCCGGGGGCGCGGACGACGAGTCGCGCTCTGGCCGCTCAAGCTCCGACGGCGAGTGCGCGGTGGCGCCAGAGCCGCTGACGGGTCCCGAGGGCCTCTTCTCCTTCGCCGACTTTGGGTCTGCGCTGGGCGGCGGCGCGGGCCTCCCGGGCCGGGCGTCCGGCGGGGCCCAGTCCCCGCTGCGCTACCTGCATGTCCTGTGGCAGCAGGACGCGGAGCCCCGCGATGAGCTGCGCTGTAAGATCCCCGCGGGCAGGCTGCGGCGCGCCGCCAGGCCCCACCGCCGGCTCGGGCCCACTGGCAAGGAGGTGCACGGTGAGGAGCGCGGCGGGAGGCGGGGCTGGCCTCGGCTGATCTCCCCAGCCCGCTCAGGATGAGTCCTCCGACGTCTGCGCTACGGACCTGGAGTGACCCCTGAGTCCCCTTCCAGTAGGAATAGTAGTCGTATGACTGCTAAGGACCATGAGTGTAAAAAAAAAAAAAAAAAAGTAGTCTTCCTGCTCAGAAACAGTCCCGGAGGCTTTTCACATTGGGTAGTTCCTGAGTAGAAACGGATTCCTAGCCCCAGGTGTAGATAATACATGGGGTAGTGGAGAATATTTTCGTATCAGAGCCAAGTCGTACCAGCTTCTTTAAATGCACAGACCTGGGTTGGACTTTTCTAGCTCATGGTGGCCTTAGGCAAACTACAGACCCTTTCAGTTGTAGTTTTCTTATCTGTAAAATGGGAATGGTATGCTTTACAGGAATGTTGACAAGAGTTAGGTAAAGTAGGGAATGTATAGTCAATATTTGGCCATCAACGTGTGCCAGACAATGTTGGGTGATAATGTGGTCATTTTCTTTTCTTTTTAAGATTTATTTATTTTTGGCTCTGCTGGGCCGTCTTTGCTGAGCGCAGGCTTTCTGTAGTTATGGTGAGTGGGGGCTATTCCTTATTGCGGTGCGCAGGCTTCTCCTGGCGGTGGCTTCTCCTGTTGCAGAGCATGGGCTCTAGGTACACACTTCAGTAGCTGCAGCTTCTGGGCTCTAGAATTCAGGTTCAGTAGTTGTGGCGCATGAGCTTAGTTGCTCAGAGGCCTGTGGGATCTTCCTGGACCAGGAATCAAACCCGTGTCCCCTGTATTGGCAGGCAGATTCTTAACCATTAGACCACCAGGGAAGCCCTGTGACGGTTTTTGATCCTCATAATAACTCATCAAGATCCAGATACTGTTCCCACTTTACTGAAGATAAAACTGAGGCTTGGAGAAATAACTGTCTTGCTCTAAGTCACATTCCATCTTTGGAAGGAGTGATGCTAAAGCTGAAACTCCAGAACTTTGGCCACCTCATGCAAAGAGTTGACTCATTGGAAAAGACCCTGATGCTGGGAGGGATTGGGGGCAGAGGAGAAGGGGACGACAGAGGATGAGATGGCTGGATGGCATCACCGACTCGATGGATGTGAGTCTGAGTGAACTCCGGGAGTTGGTGATGGACAGGGAGGCCTGGCATGCCTCGATTCATGGGGTCGCAAAGATTTGGACACAACTGAGCGACTGAACTGAACTGACTGAAGTCACATCAGTAAAAGTTGGTTGTGCTGGTGTTAGAACTCCTGCTCTGATACTTCTTCCATATTTCTTTTACATTTTATGGATGCCATGGAAACCAACACCCTGAAAAATTTAAGAATGGGGACTTTTAGATTCCCTCTAGGACCTACTCGTATCTTAGTGGTGTTATGAGGATTAATTGAGAATTTGAAAATGCTGTATGAATGTAAGGAATCATTATATATCTGAATTGTAATTTTTGTCCATTTCTCTGATGATAAAAGTATTGCTTTCTATTAGCCTTTAATATAGAGGTAGTGTCATTGTGGAGAAAAAAGTTTCTCTGTGGGAATTATCAAATTTAAATATGCCATTTGGGAGTGGCCTGTTTTGAAGGAGAATATAAGATTATATGTGTAACCAGCTCACAAAGAGTTTTGTGTAAATCATCTCATTTGATTTTTGCAACAACTTAGGACTGTCAGGACAGAGCTCAACCTTGTTTGTACTTGATAGATCTGAAGCCCAGGGGCTTAACTAACTTGTTCAAGGTCACAAAGTGGCAGAGCCAAGATCTGGCTGCAAAGGCCTTGGAGGATTTGCTACAAAATGTGGCTTTTGCACGAGCTGTGTCACATTTCAGGTTTCTCCTGGTTATATCCTGGCACCTCTCTTTCCTTTTAGATTTTTTTTTTTTTTTCCATTTGGCAGTGCTGTGTGCGACACACACATGGGTCCTTAACCACTGGACTGCCAGGAAGTTCCCAGGAAGCCATCACTTTCTGCTTCATCATGGCCATTGCTGGGTTTTTTTGTTTGTTTTTTTAACTGGCACTCTTATTCTCTTCACAGCTCTGAAAAGGCTGAGGGACTCAGCCAATGCCAACGATGTGGAAACAGGTGAGTGTGCAGAGTGAGTCTGGCTCCGTGGTCTGGTCAGGGAAGGAAAAGTCCACATCACCAGTACCTGGGAAGACAGTGCTTGAATTCTGCCAGCTCAGCCCTGGGACCACTGTATCTGTTGTATAACTGCTGTCGTCTTACAGATGACAAGTCTGGTGCAGATGCTTACTCTTCCCACGCTTGCCTGCCACCCTGTCCTTACTGGTGTCAGAGTGTTTATTACCCTGTGAGCCCCCTCATGGCGGGAGCTTTTGTATCCCTGGCACCCAGCCGCAGAGTGGGAGTTTTTGGGACCTTGTGGCTAAAAGGAATGAAAATCAATCAACTTGAACCGCCAGGAGAGCCACCATCTGCATAGAGCCCTTCCGCTGCTCCCTGAGGCTTGGTGGTAGTGGGGTTCTCAAACTTAAGTTGACAGAACATCTGAAAGGCAGGGGTGGGCTCCTAGCAGGACACGGCTGTTTTTTTTGTTGTTGTTGTTGTTGCTCTTCATCCTTTACTAGCTGATAGGGCAGTAGCAGCATCAAAGGTACAAGACAAGTTATAGGGAAAAAAAAGATTTAATTTTATCCACTGACTTAATTCATTCTGTGAATCAGGGAAAAGTGGTATATTGGTTTTCTGTAACTGCTGTAACAAATAACCACAGATATAGTTGTGTAAAACAGCACCAGTTTGTCATCATACAACTATGAAGGTTGGAAGTCCAGCTTAGGTCTCATCAGGCTGAACTCAGAGTGTCAGTGGGGCTGTATTTCTTGCCGAAGGCTCCAGGAAGAATTTGTTTCCCTGCCTTTCCCAGCTCCTGAGGCTGCCCACGTTCCTTGGCTCGTAGTCCTCTCCCTTCATCTTCAGAGTCAGCGATAGGAGACTGAGTCCGCACACTGGTTCTACCAATGGGAAAAGGTTCTCTGATGTTACTCATGTGTTAGATTGGGCCTGCAAAATCCAGGATAATCTAGCTGCTGCTGCTACGAAGTCGCTTCAGTCGTGTCTGACTCTGTGCGACCCCATAGACGGCAGCCCACCAGGCTCCCCCGTCCCTGGGATTCTCCAGGCAAGAACACTGGAGTGGGTTGCCATTTCCTTCTCCGATGCGTGAAAGTGAAAAGTGAAAGTGAAAAGTGAAAAGTGAAAGTGAAGTCACTCAGTCGTGTCCGACTCTTCTTGACCCCATGGACTGCAGCTGACCAGGCTCCTCCGTCCATGGGATTTTCCAGGCAAGAGTACCGGAGTGGGGTGCCATTGCCTTCTCCAGTAATCTAGCTAGAGGTTGCTAACCTTAATCCTGTCTGTGAGGTCCCTTTTGCTATGTAAGGTAGCCTATCCATAAATTCTGGCTATTTAGCCATAGGCATCTTTGGGTGTTGTGATTCTGCCGTATCTCACGTGGCCATCATTCTATTGTGAGAGTGCGATGCTGTGGTCAACAGATAAAATGTAAGTGTGGATAAAGGGCCATGGATAGGAGAGCAGGCATGGAGAGGAGGTTGTTCCCCTCAGGGAGCTGGGCCTTGAGTGGGTCCCTTATCCCTGGCAGAGCATAGTGAGCAGGCCTAGAAACTGGAGGGCTTTTCAGCGCTCTCCAATTTCATCTCTTCCATGAACTTTAATATTGTGGAATATTTGGGTGGTAACCTATATGGCTTTTCAAGGAAAAATGATATATTCTCTTTTTAATACCTCTAGTGTATGGCCAGAGAATATTCTAATTATACTTCCCTTCCACAGAAAGTCTAGTTTACCTTTTTAAATTTTTTTAAATTTTATTTTATTTTTAGTTTACCTTTTTTAATAGGTTTACTTTCTCTCTCTTTTAAATCGAAGCATAGTTGAAGTACAATATTATATAAGTTACAAGTGTACAGTATAGTGATTCACAATTTTTACAGGTTATACTTCATTTATAGTTGTTACAAAATATTGGCTATATTCCCCCTGTTGTATAATATATCCCTGTAGCTTGTTTTATACCTAATAGTTTGCCCCTAATAGTTACTTCCCCACCGCTATATTGCCTCCCCTCTTCCCAGTGGTAACCACTGGTTTGTTCTCTATGCCTGTGAGTTTATGTCTAGCTTATCTTTTCCTTTTCACAACAGTAAAAGATGTTTATCAGCTTTCACAATCATTAGCCAGTGTCTAGCTTATCTTGAATCAGGTGTCCACATGGTAGTTTCATTATTTTGGTGGAAATGCTGTAATTTTCCATTCAGAGTCTGTGACACACCCATCAGACTCTTGCAGGACTCTGATAGCAAAACTGGCTGTACTTTAGCTTTTTCACTCCTTTTTACTGTATGGTTAGCATTCTGTTTTCTTGCTTCATGTTTGTTGGGTCTTTGGTATAGGTTAGCAATTATAGTGGATGTACAATTTCTGCCCTCCTATGGTTAAATTATACGTACCTTTCTGTGAATTCATAATCATTTGAAAGATTTTTTTTTTTTGGCTGCACCAGGTCTTAGTTGCAGCATGGGGGCCCTTTAGCTGCAGGATCTTGTAGCTATGGCATGTTAACTCTTGGCTGCAGCATATGAAATCTAGTTCCCTGACCAGGGAGCGAACCTGGGCACCCTATGTTGGGAGCTCAGAGTCTTAGCCACTAAACTGCCAGGAAAGTCCCATTGAAAAGATTTTAAATGTGAAAATGATATATGCATTTAAAATCTTTTAAAAATTAGAAAAATATACAAGAAAAACATTTTAAATGTCAGCAAAGGAGCTAATCTTTGTTAATATTTTGGTGAATATCCTTCCTGTCCTTTTTCCTGTACAGAGGAATTTTCTTGATGAGCTTGTAGACTGTGCTGTATACACAATTTTACAGCATTTACACAATTTTACACATTTAAAGCATTTACTGCTTAATGCTTTATGTATCATAAACCTTTCCCATAGTCTTCATAACCATTTGTTCTTTTTCAAAACAGAAGTGCCATCTTTCCTATTTATAGAATAAATACATAGCTGTACAATTTGTGTAAAGCTTGTAAAAAGCAGAAATTACCTTGTAATTCCATTCCCCAGCTGAAACCACAGTTTGTAATGGATGCACATGATGCCTTCAAAGGGACAAAGCAAGAGTTATTCAGTTAGTCATATATTTGCACACTGGTTTTTCACTATTAAGATAATTTCCTAGGAATGGGGTTTCTACATCAAAGGATACGTGTGTCTTGATGGCTTCTGATAGGTGTTGCTAAAGTGTTTTCCGAAAAGACTGTTAGCTGTACAGATCACAAAAATAGAACCATTTACTTTATCTCAGGGATGCTGGCTCTCTTGGTGACTGCACTGATGAACACCAAGGTGACCTGAAGCTCTTCCTTCTTTTCCACTCTTATAAACCTTTCCCATTCATTCATTCCCAAACCATTCATTCATTTATGCAGTCAGTCAGCAACATTTGTGAAACAGGTCAAGTCATATCTCCATCCAGGATATTAAGAAACAAAATAAAAACCTACAGTATAGCTGGAGAAGAAGAGTATAAAGTGACACCATTTCTAAAAACAAACAAAAAACCCAAAGAAAGGAAAGTCATGTGTTTAGTCAGAGAGGTAAAAGTTCTTGAGCAGGAGAAACCTGGGTTCCTATCCCAGCCCTCCTGTTGGCTTGGGTTGGAGTCTGTCTCCTCGTCTGTAGCATGGACATGGTACCATGTTGAGTGGTTGAGGGTCTTGGCAGTCAGGCAGCTGATGCCTGGCTGGTGCTTGGTGTACAGGCAGTTACTCTGAAAGAGCTCAGCATGTTAATGTGAGAGCAGCAGGATGACCAGGGCACCACAGAGATGTGGGGGTCAGAGGGGCTCATTCACCTTAAGGAGACGGGAGAGATTCATGGAGCAGGAGATTATCTGGGCTTTGCCTGGAAGGACTCGGGTCCTTGAGAGGTTCGCTGGGGGATTGCTAGGGCATTCCACTGCTTGCTCTAAAATGATGTTTGGCAGCAATTTCTACATTTCAGTTTGGACATGGGCATGCAATACATAATGCCTCCCATTTTACAGTGGCTCCAGACTTTTCAGAAAAGGACTTTCATATCCATTATTCTCATCATGGCAGCTCTAGAGGTTGACTGGGCAGAAACTACTCCCATTTGCTGGTGAATGGGGGCCCAAATCTCGGCCTTCCTGCTCCCAGCCCAGCTTTGCCCACTGCCGCATGCTGTTGGCAATGAACTCCTTTCCTTTTTGCTCAGCTCGGTCTGGGACTTGGTCTGCATGGCAGAGCCCAGGCTCTGTCCACTCTAAAGAGCTGCCTCTTGGGAGCTTAAGTGAGCGTCAGCCCACAGATGTGTCCCAGTTGGATGGATGTGTAGCCAGACTCCTGCCCCTGTAGAGGGGCAGGACCAAAACCAATACTGGGGATTTCCATGACTCCAGAATTCCTGACCCTGAGGGCCGAGATCCTTCTGTGATGCTCTGTCCCAAGACACGTACTTGAGCACCCAGCACCCCTGGTGCTCAGTTGTGCCCTCAGGAGAACAAGTCCCTTGTCACGGCAGTCCTCCAGGGGCCGCATCCTGGAGGGACTAGCTCTCCCACACATTATGGATGCCTTGCTGGAAGGGGCCCTGAGGACCCTTGCCCACCCCCCGGGGCTGCAGCTTGGCTGACGCCGCCACTCTCCCTGCTTGTTCCCTCTGTCTTGGCGGTGCCAGTGCAGCAGCTCCTGGAGGAAGGCGCGGACCCCTGTGCAGCTGACGACAAGGGCCGGACTGCCTTGCACTTTGCCTCCTGCAATGGCAACGACCAGATTGGTGAGTCCTTGGGAGGTGGGGGAGGGGGGCTGGGTGAGTATTCTGCCTCCAGAGACACTGGGGAACAGCACACGGCCGGTGGGGGGCTGCTGGAGGCGAGGAAGGCTGGACCCTCCCACGCCTCTGGCCTGTGGAACTGGCACTGCCAGGCTAAGGTGGGCTCACCTGGGGAAAGAACGAGATCGACCCCAAGGTCAGACCGGACCTTCCAGACATTCAGGCAACATTTACTCAGTGCTAAGGGCAGCAGTGGGACAGCCCGCCCCCAAACCCAATTTTTTTTTTCCCAGAAGTCTTTTTAGGATGTGGTATAACTTGCAAACAGTAAAGTCTCTATGTACATACACTGCTGTGTCCACCTCCTGGATCAAAATATAGAATCTTTTCAGTGCCCGGCATCCTGTCTCATGCCCCTTAAGAACCTTCACTAGCAGCCACAGCTGTTGGGAGAACTTTCTTTAACCCTAAAATCTCAGTCCCGTATACCTGCACAGGCTCAGGGACCCTCCCAGAAGCCTTAGTTCATGGTGCTCAGTGTCCTGCACACAGGCCTCACGAGTGAGCAAGGGAGTGAAACCGCACTGGGCAGTGTACTGGCTTTCAGTGTTCCGTGTAGGGATGGAGGCTAGGATGCTGCCAGTAGACACCCCCAGCGGCTCCTCTGGGGCTTTCCTTTTTCCAGTACAGCTGCTTCTGGACCACGGAGCCGACCCCAACCAGCGAGATGGGCTGGGGAACACGCCACTGCACCTGGGTGAGCGCCTGGAAGCTGCCAAGACAGGCTCCTTTGATGGAGAGCCCAGGGTCCTGCAGGCCCCCAGCAGGCTCTCCTGTCCCCTGGGGAGAGCCTGAGTCCCCAGGGCCGTACTCCCCTTGGGCTGTGTACATGGCTGACCCCATCCACTATTGGTTGGCTGTGCCCCAAGTAGAGCTGATTTCACAACCTGAACTGGCTCAGCAGCAGCTCTGCCGGGGGAGGTTCCCGCCCTGTGGCCAACTCTCATCATGGCTTGTGGCGAGGCGGGTCCCGCCTCCCAGCCTCAGTTTCCCCAGCTGTGTAGGGAGGAAGTTGGGTTTGATCGCTGAATCCCCCCAGTTGCTGCCTCAGTGATGCCTCTCGGGGTGTGATCTAGCACCTGAACCCTGAGAGACACAGCCCTGCTCCCTCCTGCGGGCACCCAGGGCCACGCCCCCCGCGGTCCTGAGCTCTCAGTCCCTGTTCTCCTTCCTCAGCGGCCTGCACCAACCACGCCCCTGTCATCACCACGCTGCTGCGAGGAGGTGAGTGCTCCCCTCCCCGTCCTCTCTCCTCCTCCCCCTGCTCAGCATGCTCACCGCTGTCTGTCCCCCCAGGGGCCCGGGTAGACGCCCTGGACCGAGCGGGCCGCACACCCCTGCACCTGGCTAAGTCCAAGCTCAACATCCTGCAGGAAGGCCACTCCCAGTGCCTGGAAGCCGTGCGGCTGGAGGTGAAGCAGGTGAGCGCTGAGCCTGCAGCACTGAGTGGGTGACTTAAGGGTTCACGTGGACCCCAGCCGACACCTGGTCCAGCATGCCCCTGGGCAGCAGCCTCAGGCTGCTCTGTGCCTGTGGGCACACCCTCAGCCTGCCCTCTGGTTTCAGATCATCCAGATGCTGAGGGAGTACCTGGAGCGCCTAGGGCGGCATGAGCAGCGGGAGCGGCTAGATGACCTCTGCACCCGCCTCCAGAAGACGAGCACCCGCGAGCAGGTGAGCGCAGCTGCAGTCCAGACCAGGGCCTGGCAGGAGCCTCAGAGTGAGCCGGTCCCCGCTCTGAGGCTGGAGAGAGAGGCATGGCTGCTGGTTGCCGTCCTCTGTGGGCCTCAGAGCCTCTGTCCACCTCCTTGGAAGCGGCCTGGGTCCTTCTCTCTGGGTCAGCGAGGATTCACCCTTGGACAGCTGCTCCATAGTCCAGGGTGAAGCCCTCACAGGCCCTGGGAGGAGAGACCGTGCCTGCCTCTGCGCCTGTGGTGCTGTGGGGGAGACCTGGGACACCCCATCACAGAGCCTTGGTTTCCTCCACAGGTGGACGAAGTGACCGACCTGCTGGCCAGCTTCACCTCCCTCAGCTTGCAGATGCAGAACATGGAGAAGAGGTAGCAAGAGTGCCGCCCTGCCCGCTGCCTCCCCCGCCCTGCCTGCTGCCCTCTCGCTACAAAGAAAAGGCCTGGCGCCTGGGACCCCGTCTGCCGAGGCCTCATCCCAGCTGCTGGGAGGCAGAGGCGTTCTCTCACTGACCTCAGCACTGCTCCCAGCTGCAGTCTCTGTCATGTCCGTGGGCCGAGACCACAGCCCCCAGCTTCTTCCTTTGGCTCCCGCAGCAGCACAGCCACGCCTCAGCCCTGGCTGACTTGACACGCACTCTCCTCACAGGCCTTGCTCATCCCACAGCCTCCCTGGTGCCCTCGGCAGGCCCCAGACCCTCCTCTGAGTCCCCTCCCAGCCGTGGGCTTGTTGCAGCCAGCCGAGTGGGCTTAGGGCAGGCACCCTCTGGCCTAGGGGGCTTCTTGGCTGGCCCTGCACCTCTCACCAGCACTTAGATCAGGCTTGTCACTGGACTTGCAAGGAGACATGGCAGCTAGTTTCTTTGGTTTGGAAGGGGTCAGGGGGTTGGTGAAGCCTAGACCTTAGAAATACAAGGTTAGGGAGGACCTAGCTGAACCCAAAGCAGAAATCCCCAGCCCTTTTTTGCCCAATCACAGAAACACCAGGAAGGTGTAGCCTTTCTGCAGCCTAGTTGTAGCAGGCGAGGAGAGGCCCTCAAGATGGCCACATTCTAATCCCAGGAACCAGTGAACACCACCTTATATGATGAAAGGGACTTTGCAGATGTCATTAAGCTAAGGTCTTTAGACAGGGTGATTATCCTGGATTATCCAGGCAAGCCTGATGTAATCACATGGATCCTTATTAGAAGGAAGCAGGAGCTCAGAGAGGAAGTAGGGGACAAGGTGACCAATCAAGAAACGAGTAACGCGAGGCAGGGGTCACAAGGCAAGGAATGAGGCAGCCTCCAGTAGCTGGGAAAGGCAAGGAGGGCTTCCCTGGTGGGCCAGTGGAATCCACCTGCCAATGCAAGGGACACAGGTTTGATCCCTGGTCTGGGAAAATCCCACATGCCTCCAGGCAACTAAGCCTGTGTGCCGCAACTACTGAAGCCCAAGCACAGCAGTGAAGACCCAGTGCAGCCAAAAAATAAATTAAAAAATAATAATAATAAGGCAAGGAAATGGATTCTTCCTTCATAACTTCCAGAAGGAACCAACCTGCTGACACCTTGATTTTAGCTCAGAGATACCGGTTTCAAATTCTGACTGCCAGAACTGTAAGAGAATAAATTTGTGTTGTTTTAAGCTACTAGATTTGTGGTAATTTGTTGCAGTAGTGAAGGGAAACTAATACTCTAGTGAAGGCTCAAAAACACACAACCCGGCAACTTCTACCCTGGCAGAAGCCGACATTCCCCTTGGGGCTCAGAGATGCAAAAGGAAGCGCCCCCTCCTGGCAGGGATCTGCCATAGCGGGGAAGCCTGAAGGGAAGGCTTGCGAGACCCAGCTGTCTCCCAGAAAACATTTGACTACGGAGTCAAGATAGACTTTTCCCAAATTGTCAGTCCTGGTTCTGCTCTTGCTCTGCCCCGCTTTCCCTCTCGCCAGACTCGAGTCCTGGCTGCTTTTCAGGAGGAGGGGAGTTTGTCTCCCAAATCCCAGCTTGATCAGATCTGAATTGAACTCATGGAACCTAGCAGTTCCCCAGACCCTAAAGAAGAAAGGACCTCTGGGGAGGCAGAATGTGATATTCAGGCCTGGGGCTGCCTCCTGGGCCCTGGGAGAGGGGAAACTGCAAGCCCCATCAGGTTGCCAGGGTTGGGGAAAGACTGGGGAGAGAGGAGGGCAGAGGACGCAGTAGCGATCCTGCATGCCACAACCGAATGAATAAGTAAACATTTTAAAAAAGAGGAGCAAACACGCACGTGGGCCCTGAGCGGGCTGGGCTGGGCAGGGCGAGATGGAGAACCTGACAGGTTGCCCACATAGGAGTCAGCTCTCTCCCTGGCTGCTCCAGGAATAACCGAGTTTGTGAGGGAAGCAGTGGGGAGGGTGGTGGTGGCAGGAAGAAAAAATCCACATTTGTTGATTTCACCTTCTGGGTAGGGTCCTCTTCTCTACACCTCCCATTTCATTCACGTTGGAAATACCTCTCAGGCACTTGCTTTACACTCACCAGGGCTCCAGGTGGGAACACAGCAGGGGAAGAAAACACAAAATCCCTGCCACGCAGATGGTGGTGATGCTGGGAGAAGGGTATTCACGGGTTCTCACAGCCATCCTGTGAGATAGCTGGCCTTCCTGCTGCTTCGAATGGGTAAGAAAAGGCAGGTTTGCCAGAGTGACCCAACGGGGCAGCTGGGGTGGAACCTGGACTCACCCCCAAAGCTCATGCTTCCACCATGCCTGAAGTCCGAGTCTTCTCAGAAGCGGTTTCCTAAAACTGAGGGCCACAACATTTGTTGAGCTCCTGCTACGTGCCAGCAGGCCTGTTATACAAGCCCTTTGATTTAGTGTTTGCAGTCAAAGATTAGCCAGCACCCTTGCTCACTATTTTATAGATGCACAAGATTGAGGCTCAGAGAGAGAGTAACTTGCTTGAGGTCAGATAGCAGCATGTGACCCAGCCGAGCCCAGGAATATCTGCCAAGATTCCCAAAGTGCCGATCTCCCCAGTGTTCGTAAGACACAGTAGACACCGTGGACCTTACTGAGTAAATCTCTCTCCCCACGTGGGGAGGGGCGGGCCCTTTCCTCGCTGAGCACGTGGTGCAGTGTGCCTGGTGTGCGAGGCCTGCACCTGGTCACCAAGGGAAGAGAGGACAGGGCAGAGTCATGGGACTGAGCTGGGTCTGGAGTGGTCTTTGCCCATCTTTGGTGGCTGCCCACACTATTATAGGCCTTCTGAGGTGGTCAGAGAGCTGGGAGCAGCATGAGCCAGGCCTGGTAGACGGACGGACACTAGCTAGCTGTGGGACCAGGAGATGGCGTGGGAAATGTGGGGCCCAGGAGTGTGAGGGGCTGGCCAGAGAGGGAGATGAGACCAGGCTGCAGAGATCCTGAGGTCAGAAGATTTGCCCTGGCGACAGAAAGCAGGTGAGGCAGGCTCACCTCCACCCTCAAGGTCATATGCGTCCTTACCCAGAGCAATCACCATGAGCTCCGGGGAAAAGACCCCCTCCCACCAGATCCCCAACTGCTTCAGAGGCTGAGCCCAAGCCAGGGTCAGGAGGACAGGACGCTGGACTGATACATACCTGGATAATCCAACAAAGTCCCCAGCTCCCCCAAGCTATAGGGAATGAGAGCCCAAAGGCCCTGATGCTGACTCTCCAGCGAACATTGAGGCCTCGGTACACGCAGGGAGATATGATCAGTTCACTTGACAGTTGAGGAAAAAAACTCAGGGAAGCAAAGGAGTCTTGCCCAAAGCCCCAGACCAGGACCCAGAGTAGTCCCTTGTCTCTATGACTGGCCCATGCCAGCCTAGTGACGTTCTCCCACTTTGGAAGCTGGGGAGGATGGCACGTTTATTAAATGCCCTTGGCCATCAGCATGCCCAGAGAGGGCAGAGGCAGATGAATTGAGCCTCCTCCACAATCGAGTTGGATTGTGAGGGTTCTTGGGGTTTTTTTTTTTTTTGGCCACACCATGCAGCTTGTGGGATCCTAGTTCCCCAACCAGGGATTGAACCTCGGCCCCCGCAGTGGAAACTCGGAATCCTAACCTCTGGACCACCAGAGAAGTCTCAGATTGTGAGGGTTTTTAGGGTTCTGATGGAGGCAAGGATGTGCCCGGGAGAGCCCTGGAAACCTCTCATATAGGTGGCAGCAGCCAGAAAGCAGCCCGGGGCGGTGTGCCTACCTTGCAGCCTGGCTCAGGCAGCTCAGTTCACAGTACTAAGAGGTCAGCTGTAAAGTGCAAGAGCCAGGATTCAAACCTGGTGATGTGGCTCACAGTCCGTGCCTTGACCCCTGCACTGTGCCTCCTCTCTGAGTTGACCTGGCAGGCCCACCAGATGCCCAGTCCAGCATCCTCCCCAGAACCACAGCCATCCAGAGCACCCCCAGGAACTCCCAGCTGGCACCCCTTAGCCCCTCAACCCCTCCTTACAGCCCTTCCCCCTGCTTCAGTCTCACCCCTACGCAGAGCCCAAGCTGCTAAAGCAAGGTGGCACCAAGCAGATGCCTCAATAAATCAGTCTTGTCCTCTTAAGCCAGAAACAATTCCACCCCCACAGCCGGTCCTTCTGGCCTCATGCCATCTTGGATCCAGCCGGCAACTTGCAAATGAGCCCTGCATCCAGGCTGAGGACTAATGTTCATTCATAGGGGAACTCGGGGTGGTTAATTGGTATTTATGTCCCCAGGTACACACCTTGAAGTTGATAGATGGTGCTGTTCCTGTCAGCCGGAGGCAGGGAGAGAGACTGGTTAACACGGTTGTGCCAAGGTCCTCACCTCACCCACCCTCCCCGGGGCTGAGTTTCACCTTGGCTACATTTGCTACCTGGGGTGGGCTGGCGGTGGGGGTCACCATTGCACATTCAAATTCCTCCCTCCCCTTAAAAAAAAAACAAACTTCTATCTGCCTCTTCTCTTCCCTAAAGACCATGAAACTGAAATCAGACCAACTTGAATTAGACCCCAGCACTGTCTGGGACTACCTCTGTGATCTTGGGCCAGTGACTTAATCTCTCTGAGCCTGTTTCTCCAAATCCAAACTCTAAAGCAGATGAGACACACCTTCCAGGGCCAAGTACAAGGTCTGAAGTACAGCAGGCGCCCAGTTCACCACCGCCCACAGACACCCTCACCATGTCCCCAGGCCCCTTGTCTCAGTGGGTTCCCACCGAGCTCAACATCCCCCCACTGCCACTCCCTGTAGCCTAAGCCAGAAGACTGGGCGTTATCTAGGACATCGCTTTCCCCCGCCCCGTAACATTTAATCACTATTTAGCCCCAACAATTGTACCTTGTATGTGGTTGTCCCATCTGTCCATGTCTCTCTACCCATTGCCATGTCTTGGACACCTTCATCTCTCTGGGTTCTCACACCAGCCTCTTAACTAGTCTGCCTACCCTCAGCTTCATTCTGCTCTCCCTCCCCAGGTACAGTCTACCTTGCAGCCAGAAAGAATTCCCTCGAGAGTGTATCTGATCCGGTCACTCTTTTGTTCAAAATCTTTCCATGGCTCCCCCTGCCCTCGGGACAAAGTTCAGTCTTGGTTACAGACAGGATTTAGAGAATCCTTTGCAGCTGCCTCCCCCAACTTCTCCCACCTCACCTCCTGCTGGGGCTCCCTTGTACCTTGTCCCAGACCCTGGGCGTGTCGTGCTATGCCTGCGTCAGGTGGAGGACTCCAGGTGGCCTGTGCACATGTTCTCCCGTCTCCCCCTTCCACATGTGCACTGACTCGCACTTCAGGGCTTGGCTTGGGCATTAGCTCCTCCCGGAAATCTTCTCTGCCTCTCCAAGCTGGGTAGGACCCTCCTCTGGGCTCCCACAGTCCCCCATGCTTCTATCTTGCTTTCCTGCAGAACTCTGTATTGAGTAGGTATTCAGACTTGAAGGCTGCAGGGTCAATCCTAACAGGTTGGTACAAACAGGAGGCTGAGAGAGTTACATAATTCAAATCTCCTTCCAAATAAGAGGAGCTCCATCCTGACCCCCAGGCTGGCCTGAGACCTCATAGGAGGCTCAGGTCAGGTGGATTCTCCTGGGCCCTAGGGGCAGTGGCTGGGGCTCATTCAGCTTCTGGACAGCCCGATTGCCTGCCTGTGGTCCTCCAGGACTCAACTCTCTCCACCAAAGTATTACAATCATCTGCTCTTCCACACATTTCATTAGCCTCCTGAAGCAGACCTGGGAGCTTCAGGGGCTGAGCCTAAGCCCAGCATCAGGCCATCAGTCTTCCTGCCAAATCCACGGCAAAAATACTGTCCCAGCCCCAGGCCAAGCCCTTGGTGGTAGCTTTCCTGGCCCACGGCTCACAGAACAGCCTCTGGGTTAGATCCTTGCTGCCAGTCTGGCACCTCCAACCCAGCCTCTACACAGCAACAGTGGGCCCCTCCCTTCCTGAAAACCTTCAGGAAGGTTTTGCCTGCCTGAAAGGATGGAGTTCTTGTCCCCCGCCAGCTGACCTAGGAGGCACACGTGACCTCACTGCACCCACCCTCCCAGCCTCCCCAGACCCTACCCCACCCTATCCAACCCTGCTTCAGCTACACAAACCCACATACTGCTCCTACCTGTACCTGCCCTGGCCTTTGCTCTGCCTGGCAGGCCCGTCCCACCTTTTCCCAGGAAAAATGCCTATTAAATGTCATCTCCTCTGGGTATCCTGCTTGGACTGGTCAAGGAAGGCAGGCATTTCCTCCTCTGGGCCCTGTGTACTTTTCTGTTATGGCCCCATGACACAGTGCTATCCTTTCTTCTTTTGGTTTTTGGCTCTCCAGCTAGCCTAAGTGCTCCCGCAAGGCAGGGGTCAGGCCAAATTCACGTCATCTCCGACTTCCTCTCGAGGGCTAGATTAAGGCAGGCATTCAAATGTTTGAGGGATAAAGGAAGAAAGGGTCACGCCTTGCCTTCCCTGGCACCTCTGTCCTCATGTATCATGTCAGCCGCCTACTCTAGGCCAGGCTGTATGGCCCTCCGTTAGTCGGGGTGTCTGGGCTTCTTTATCTAGCTCCAATGGGTCAGGGAGACCCATTCAGAAGCAGCAGTCAGAAGCAGGAGGCCTCGGGGTCCAGCCAGGGTCTGGGCTGTACGAGTGTCCCTCTGCCAGGCCACTATGCAGGGCTTTCACTGACGGACCCCTCCCCCAGGCCTGGAGTTTCATTCAAGTTCAGGCTCTGGCTCTGTCACTCCCTGGCTGGGCGCTTGTCCATTTTGTTTGCAGTCTGTCACCTGTCCGTGCCCACAGAGGTGACTGTGGAGGAGCACCAGCCCACCTGGGTGGCTGGACTAACCATGGCATGGCCACCCTGCAAGATTTTATTCTGCACTTTGACTTTGCAGGCTCTCACCATTGTCGTGTGTAGCAACCCTGTCAGATGCTCTTAGATGTTTTTCCAATACTTCCCAGGCTGCCCCGAGAGCCATTCCTCTCGCCCAGTTAGGATCCTGGCTCTTCCTCAATTTTGCCACTTAGCTATGATCAAGTACCTCATCTCGAGCCTCAGTTTTCACTTCCACAAATGGAGGTCATATCCCTTGCCTGTTGGTGCGAGGCACGGATGAGGCAGGGGAGGTGTGAGTGATGGCTGTGGGAGACAGAGGCCACTCTGGGGGCTGCAGAAGTGGCAGCATCACAGCCCCTGCCCTCCAGGAAACTTTCCCGCTGCTGCAGCCTGAGTCAGTCAGGGACATCTTGGCAGAGACCGGGGAGAAACAGCCCGGGACCAGGTGTCAGCCCTGGTGCTGGGCCCTGGCAGCACTGGCTCCCCAGCTGGCTCTCAGCCTCCCCCTGAGAAGGCTGACTGCCACTCTGATCCCTGGGTCTGTGGCAGGTGGCAGGCAGTGAGGAGGTCTCAGCAGCTGCCCAGTGTCAAGGAGGGCCTTTCCAGGGTGCCCAGCAGCTGGGGTATGTGTGCTGGGGAGACAGAGAATTGGAAGGTCTCAGCCAGAAGCTAATAAACAATATTGGCTTACGGTGAAGGAGGAAGTGGGCAGCTCCACAACCATCGAGACTGATCTATTGCTTAATTAGGAGGTTTCCACAGCCACAGACTATGCCAGCTGTGTGTATGGCCAGGTAGGGAGGGTGCCACAGGGTAATCAGGGCTGCTGGAAGGCCAGCTGGGGTCTGAGTGCAGCTCAATGTCTCCTCTGAGCCAGGAGCCTTAAGTGGCTGAAGGAATAATGCGAGAGGTTGGGGTCAGGCAATGGACCTAGGACTTGATGCCTGGGGCATGCCCATCAGGACCCGCTGTCCTGAGTACTGAAACAGAATTCTGCTATAGCAGGGGGCTAGGGGCCCTCTGCGGTTTCAGGGCAGCCAGTTGAGTATGGGGAGCTATAGGTTTGGGGAAGAGAGCTGATGCAGAATCAGGAAGAACCAAGAAAAACACTGGAAACCATGGGATCTGAGAACAGAGGTCCCAGAGGTGGAGAAGTCGGTTCTTCTAAGTAGAAAAAGGTAAACAGCAGTAGGTTTGAATCCAGACTCTCCCAAACACTAGTTACGTGGCAAATCACTAAACCCCTCTGATTCCTGATGTCTACATTTTTAAAGAGGAACGAATGATATCTGACCTTGCAAAACTGTAATTAGATTGAAGAATGTAATACCACAGTAGCTGTTCCCTTCTCCAGGGAATCTTCTCAACCAAGGAAAGGAACCCAGGTCTCCCACATTGCAGGATTCTTTACCAGCTGAGCCATCAGGGAAGCCCCATGGGATACATATGAAGTGCTTAATAAATATTTGCTATATTTATTTTGTATCTGTTAGTATTAAGTTACTCTGACTTCCCTGATGGCTCAGATGGTAAAGAAATTGCCTGCAATGCAGGAGACCCAGCTTCGATCCCTGGGTTGGGAAGATCCCCTGGAGAAGGGAAGGGCAATCCACTCCAGTATTCTTGTCTGGGAAATCCCAAAGGCAGAGAGGCCTGACGGACTACAGTCCTTGGGGTCGCAAAGATCGGACACGACTGAGCAACCAAGACTACCACTACACTATTAAGTTACTCAGGACAGCGCTTCGAAGGGAGAAGGAGCTTGGTAGAGGAAGCAGGGCTTCCAAGATGCTAACAGAGTTGGCAGAATGGGCAGAGGGGCTACCCTCCTTCCTGCCAGACTTGCTATGGACACAGTCTGGGGCCTGGGGGCCTGCGCTTGGCTGCGTGGAATCATTTTCACCGTCCAAGGGTGTCCACTCCATGAATTGAGTATCCACTGCTCCTCAGAGGGCTCCTGGCTTTGGCCCTATCCCCTAGTACGGTCCGGCCCTGGGGGAAGAGGAAGGACAGATGGACACCTGGCAGAGCGGAGGCAGACAAGGTTTATTCTGGTACTCTGACAGGTAGGGCCCTGCACGCCTCTCCACCACCTGCGGGCTCCGGACCCCGCTCCCCGCCCCAGTCGCCGCCCGCCGGCAGCCTCCCGCGAGGCCGGGCGTTCCCGGAGCAGCCAGCGGCGTCCCCGGGCCCCGGGCGGACGCGACGGAGGGCGCGGCGGGCACCACCCGGGGGGCAGCGGGCGCGGGGGCGGTGGCGGCCGCAGGGCCACAGGCGGCGGAGGCGCGCGCGGAAGTGGCGGGAGGCGAGCGCGTAAACGAGCGGGTTGAGGCAGGAGTTGGCGTAGGCGAGGCAGTGCGAGGCCAGGCGGCAGGCGTAGGTGGCCGGGCTGAAGGCGAAGCGGCCGTACCAGAAGCAGAGGATGAGCGCGTGGTGCGGGCCCCAGCAGAGGGCGTAGAGCGCCGCCACCGCCAGCATGACGCGCCCCGCGCGGCCCGTGGCTCTGCGCCGGGCCTCGGCCGCCGCCGCGCCCGCGGGGCCCACGGCGGCCCAGAGGAAGCGCAGCGTGCGCCCGTAGGCCAGGCTCACCACGGCCACGGGCAGCAGGTAGCCGGCGGCGAAGGTGGCCACGTCGAGGGCGCGGCGGCGCGCGTCCTCCCAGGCGGGCACACAGAGCTCAAGCGCGCCGTAGCGCACCGTTCCGTAGTAGCTGAGGTAGGGCGCCGAGAAGAGCGCCGCCAGCAGCCAGACCAGGCCCACGGCGGCGCGGGCGTTGCGCGGCGTGCGCAGGGCCCGCGAACGCAGCGGGTGCCGCACGGCCAGGTACCTGCGGGCGGGCGCGGAGTCAGCGCGGTGGCGAGCGGGCGGCCTGGATACCGCCCGGTATCCAGTGAGCGCGCGCCGGGCCTCGCTCGCAGGGAGGTTGTGAGGATGAAGGGAGTTAGCGCGCAAAGCGCTTGGAGCAGCGCCCCCGGCACCTAGCGAGGCTGGGTCGGAGCTCAGCGAGAAGTGACCAACCGGCTCAAGGTCATCAACGAGTCAACTAGAGAGTGAGCCTGGGCTTGACCCCAAGTTTCAACCCCTGAAAGCCGGTCTGACCACAACTCGGGCCAGATGTGGGCGGTAATAAAATAGCTGATGAATTTCATTCGTGTGTTCCTTTGGCCATTCATTTCATGCTTACAGAGCACGGACTAAGTGCCAGGCCCTGAGCTGACACTTGGAACACAGAGATGTTCTCTGGATTCTCCCAGTGAAGATGCAGTGAGGACAGGATGACCCCCTCAAGTATGCCCTGCAGGTGCCCGGAGACTGGTTGGTGGGGGCCAGACAGCTCTTCTTTTTCTCCCTCCCCCTCCCTTTTTGGTCCCCCATTTCCTCTTTCCCCTCCCCCAGACCCGGCCGCGTTCCCAGCCCAGCGCACCTGTCCACTGAGACAGCCGCCAGGGTGAAGCTGCTGGCGTACATGGTGAGGTAGATGAGCAGGTGCACAGCCTTACAAACCAGGGCCCCGAAGAGCCAGTCGTCCAGCGTGTAGATGGCGGCCTGGAAAGGCACGCAGCACAGGATGAAGCACAGGTCAGCCGCTGCCAGGTTGAGGATGAATAGATCCGTCGTGCTGCCCGGCTCCTGCCAGGCACTCGGGCCAGGCTGCAGCAGCACTGCCAGCACCAGCCCGTTGCCCACCGTGCCCAGCAGGAAGATGAGGGCAAAGACCACGGGCACTGCCACAGCCCCCATACTCCCTGGGCTGTCTAGCGAAACATTCTGGATATCAGCCATCTTCCCAACAGATGGGCACCTGAGGAAGAAAAGCTGGAGTCCTCAGCTCTGGTCACTCAATTCAGGGGTCTAGTTCCCCCACCATAGGCCTGGCCAATTCTCCTGGGGTGGAAGCTTGTGGGGGATAGGGGTGTTGGGCAGACAAAGACAAAAGTTATCCCTGGGACCCACTGTGCAAGCTCCTGGCAGTCTCATTGGTGTCTAAGGTGGGTTTCTCAGTTTCCTAGGAAACATCCCAGGGCCTGAAGGACTGATTAGGTAGTTGATAGACACCCTCAACCAATGATGCAGGTAAAGACACATGCAAAGCGGGTGCGGGGAGGGGCAGTTCCAACCCCAGGATCTGGTGTATTTTCCTCACTTGTCAATGGGGATCTGAAATACAGGGAAGACTTTTGGATATTAGTCAAATTCAGCCAAACATGGGTGACACCCCTGAGTCACTGGATAGTCCAGCTTAGTGACAGCACCACCTGGCATAGCTGGGAGCACCATATAGGTCACTGCCCCCTTTTCACATGAGGAAACTGAGGCTCAGAGAGGGGACTTGGGAAGCTAGTGTCACACTCTGAGTGGTAGACCTGAGGTTGTTGCCGCCGTGGTACCGACTCCCAGGCTGGAGCACTCATCTGAGAGCTGTAATAGGCGGTGCCCCTGACAACCCACATGTGTGCATGTGCGTGTGTGTTACATCTATGTAAGCTGTGATCACCTGACCCCTGTCGCACCCCATGGCCCACATCGGCTGCTACCTGTGGGTCTCCCTGCATGCTTGGACCTCTGGGGTGGCTGGATGAATGAAGGGCAAGGGGGCCAAGCAGGGAGGAGGAAAGAAAGGTGGTATCTTTGAGACACCCCCATCCCAACATGCAGGAGCCCCCACCCCCACCCCAGCAAGCCCAGATGGGTGACACAGACCTCAACCCTGATGGGCTCCTGCTCTCCCTGGGTGAACTGACCAGGCTGAAGCTGCCTCCTGGCTCAGTGGCTGCCTCTTGGTGCCTACCTGCAGGTACAGCTCTGCCTCCCACTGCTCCCTCTTCTCCTTTAAGTCCTCTCCTCTCCCTCCGAAGTAGCCGCCTCCTCCTCAGCCCCTGATTTTCCCCAGGTGGCATGCTCTTCTGCCTGGCTCTCCTCTCCTCCGCCTCTCGGCGTTGCTTCTGCCTTTCTGCAGCGAGTAACCCATTGATCTCGCTCTCTGAGATTCTCGCTTTGTGGTTAACCCCTCTGTGCCCAAGGCCCAGTCCATTCCTGGCCCTCTCACCTCCTGTGGTCCTGCCTACTCACTCTACTCCACATCCTCTCTGCTCCAAGAAGGGCTCCAACCCAAGTTCAGATAGGACTCCTAGTCTTTTTTTTTTTTTTTGCCACACGGCCTGTGGGATCTTAGTTCCCCAACTAGGGATCGAACCAGAGCCGTCTGCCTTGGAAGTGCGGAGTCTTGACCACTGAACTGTCAAGGAAGTCCCAGGACTTCTAATCTTGAATGGAGTGTCCAACGCTAGGAAACCAGATAAAAGTCCCTTTTTCTGCAGACTAGGATTCCTCCTGGCCCTGAGAATTTCAAGACCCATCAGCTTCCCTGAGCTGATTCCAGGGCTTCAGTCTGCCTGAAGACTGGAGGGCCTATGTGCGTGTCTGGAGTCTAACTTTTAGTCTTAGGGCAGTGGGGAACTACAGGAGATTCTAGGGCAGGGATGTGACCTGCTCATTTATTTTGTAATTAGCTTATTATGGCCTGGGGTTAAAAGAATGGCTAGAGGGGGAGTGATTTAATGAGAGACCCATTAAGAGCCTCTCCTCCAGGCAAAGAGGTTACCAGGTCTTGGTGAATGACTGGTGCTTCAGTCATGGGGTTCTGGTCTGGACCTCCTCTTGGAAGGACCACATGGCCACATCTTCCAGAGGGTTAGAGGCCAGTGGGACAAGATGCATTGGATTTAACAACAAGGTTGTTGTTGGTACTAGACAAGTGTAGTGGGGGCAGAAGGGAGACTGCAGTGAATGGGGAGGAGAGGCGGTAGGGGTTGTGTGGTCTTTCTAGAAGCTGGGAGGGTGGGATGAATGTCAAGAAGTCTGTGCAAGGGGAAAGAAAACAGTCTGAGAGGATACTGACGAAGCCAGGACTTACCAAGGTCCGAGGAGCTAGGAAGAGACTCTTCAGGACTGGCTTCCCGAGGCCCTGGGATGTTCACCAGTGCTCAGGCTCCTCTAAAGCCTGAGCTTTAAAGCCTCTAAAGCTCCTCCTGCCACCCATCCCAGATGTGGAACATCCCTGAACTTTTAGAAGCAGAAACTCATTGAATTGAAGATATTAGGGATCATCTCCAAATTCTGCAAACCCGAATTCAGAGCTATCAAAACTGCATTAAGGAGTTAGAATTGTAGAATCTTGTGATCTCTGAAGAGCAGAACTGTAGGATCTAGACTTAAGAGTGGTAGGATTTGAGAACTTGGGGGTCCACAACCATCTTGTATGGAAGGAATGCACTGTGAGACGCCCAGAAGCCTGGACTCACAAATGTGGCAGGCCTGGCCCCTGAAAGCCCCTGACACACTGCCCTCCCTCCCCTTGGGAACCCCAAGCCAGATATGCCCCTCCTTGTCAGAGTTTGGGCTCTGGATGGGTTGGAGCAGTTCTAGGGCAAAGAGCTCCCAGGAGCAGCAGTGCTGAGCTGTGATATGACAGCAGAGGAGAGGAAGATGGTGGCAACCAGAGTGGGACTACCGATGAGGCAGGCAGGACGGGCGCCTCGCCATGACCTGAGCCCCAGCGGGCCCCGGGCACCCACACCTCCCCTTGTTCCAACTGCTGCTTCTGGCAGCTGTGGCCTTGAACCCTGCACCCAATGCAGAGTACAGATGGTGCAGCCTGAGAGCAGTCCCTGGAGATCTGGGCCCTGCAAGATGTGAAATTGCAACTTTGTGGCTGGCCCTCAGCCCTATAGCCTGTCTTGGCCTCTGGCAATGACCAGTATGTGCTGAGCCCAAGCATATGTGCCCAGAGGTGCCCCTGTGCCTGCTGGCACCTCCTGTGACCCCTTGGGACAGTTGCGAAAGACCTGCGCCATGGGGCACCTGGGCCAGTACAGGTCACATGCTGAGCCACGAGCTGGCTGAAAACTTGGCGCCCTACTGCGACGAGCTGGCCCACAGTGTCACAGTGCTGGGCTGTCCCCAGGCACACAGTGTCAGCAGCTGGTGGTGCCTGGAAACTGTAGGAGGAAGAAGCATGCACTCTGTACCACTGGTGGGTGGACCTCACCTACGGCTGTCTTGTCTTGGCATCACCGATTGTGACCCGTCATCCCGTGGCTGCTCATGGCCACTTGCCATGACCTGCCAGCCTGAGCAGACCACACACATCAAGCTGCTGGCCTGGCCAGGGGCTGGGCACCAAGTGGTAGGTACTTGCTGCTGAAGTGGGCCTGGTGCTAGATGCCCCACCCCGTGTTTGTGCCCCTGACGTGGCCACAGCAGCCCCCTTCCCGGGGCCTGTATCCCCCAGTACCCCAAACTCCTAGCTTCAAGCTGCCCAGGATCACAGGCTAGGATTCTCAGAATCCCAGCGTTAAGACTCTGCTGGCTGGAGCCAGAGCTCACCCAGGTAGCTCTCTAGACATCCAGGCTGAAGGGAGGGCTGGGGGTGTGGGGCACCAGAGCCGTGGTCCCCACCTTTCATGAAAAAGGGCTTTTTCATCCTCCCTGCCCCCTCGCCAGCAGACTGTCAGCTCCCAAGGCCACACCATGCTGAGGCTGGTGACTCAGACCCATCCTTTACCCTATCAGGTGCCCATAAGGCTGAGTGGGGAGGGCTATGGAGAGAGAAGGGCTGCGACTGTGGGAAGGGGACTGTCATCTACAGCAGGGGAGCAGTAAGCCATTGTCGGGGGGCAAGGGAGGATGGGGTCTTGTCTGTGGGGCTGCAAAAACAGCCTGTCCAAGGCCTGAAGTCTAGAGGGGGCTGGAAAATAGCAGCCAGAACCCGAGCTCACTGCGCCCCCTGGCGGTTCCTCTGACCAGACCAGTGAGCCCTGGGAATATGGAGATGGAAGGGCCCCAGATACCAATGTAACAGCCAGTCTTGGTACAGCAGGGAAGACCGAGGCACACACGGGGGAAGGGGCTGCCTAAGGCCACAAATGCAGGGACAAAGAGGGGCTAGAATACAGGGCTCCAGACTCTTGGGGCCTCTCCAATAGTGACAGACATTCTTTCCTCTGGGATGCAATCTTCTGCTTCTCTCAAACATGGGCTTGGGTGCCCAGCCCCTTCTTATCTGGGCAGCTGTAGGCCATCCTTGGGGTGGGGAGCAGAGGACGAGGGGTTCACCAAGGCTAGACTCTGGAGGCTGCGGAGTAGGGGGGCGGGTGGCACGGGAAGGGGCCTGTAGGGCTGGTGCTCAGCTTCTCTCTACGTAAGGAAAGCATCCAACTGAGCCAAACGGTGGCCCCGGCCTCTGTCATCCCACCTGCCTGGGTCCCACCTTAATTTGGGAGAGGTGGTCAACTCTGAGAGCTATCACAGCCCTCAAAGCCCCAGATCTTGCCTGATCCTTCGACCAGCTGCAGGACTGGGGCTGCTCCGAGAGAATAAAGCAGACTAACACGTCACAGCCGATTTTCACACTGTTGCTTTAACCTCACACCCACAAGCACAGGCCTCATCCCAGCCTGGCGCCAGGACTGACAGAGCTGAGAGCTTCTAGCCTGGGCTGATCAAAGGCCCCCCTTTTCACTGTGTTGGGAGGGGGACCTCGGCCCTGCTTGTCACTACCCAGAACTCAAGGCAGCGCGCCGTGCAGTCGCCCCACCTCCACGAAGGCCTCCACACAGCGGTCAATGTCCTCCTCACTGTGCACTGCTGAGATCTGGACTCGGATCCGGGCCTTGCCTTTGGGGACCACAGGGTAGCTGAACCCAATGACAAAGATGCCTGTGAGGGTAGAGAGGGTTCAAGCTGGGGCTCACCGGAGCCAGGTAGGTTCTGGGGGCATGACAGATAGCTCCTACTTTTCTAGGGGCTACAGAGGGCAAGGGAGCTGCCAAAGGTCTCTCAAACCTGGGACTGCCTCATGGCCTAGGGTTTTCAAGCTTGGACAGACATCTGATCTAAGAAAGGTAGTAGGGCTGGGGGAAGAGGGAATATTCACAGTCTAAGGGTTCCCTCCTTTTCTTTTAGGACCCACAGCCACATCTCAAGCCCCACCCTCCTTACCTCTCTTAAGCATGTCATCCGCTATGTTTAAGGCCAGCCGAGCGTCACCCAGCATCACAGGGCAGATGGGGTGATTGGCTCCTGAGATGGTGAAGCCAGCAGCCTCCATCTGACTGCGGAATCTGTGGGCATGAGCTGGGTGTCACTGGTAGTTGGGGGACTGTGGAGCAATCACACCCACTCCTGATGGACATGGATGTGACCCAAGGCTTGTGGCCAAGTCTGCAGGAGGGACCAAAAAAGACAGAGATGCTGACCCAGAGAGGCAGATGGGGAAAGAGGCAGAGGAGCAGGAAGACCAATTAGGAAGGCAAAAAGACAGGACTGTACAAGAAGGGGGAATGCAGGATCATTTGCAAAGAAATGCACCGGGGAGACTTCCCTGGGAGTCCAATGATTAATACTCCATACTTCCAATGCAGGGAGTGTGGGTTCGATCCTTGGTTGGGGAACTAAGATCCCACAGGCAGTAGGGCCAAAAAATAAAAAAATAAAAATACATGAAATGCGCCAAGAAATGGAAGGAAAAGACAGACAGAGAGAAGAGGGCGGGGCAAGCAGGTAGCCCCTGATTAAGAGAGACAAGTCCCAGTGCAACCCACTGGGGACGTGGAGGTGGGCAGAGGCAGGACGCAAAGGCAGGGAGTTACAGGCCTGTGCAGGCACACAGGGCAGGCCCCCACCAGCTCCCTTGGCCCTGCTGGCCCCACCCTGCCCAGGACCGCACCGCAGGGTCTTGGCCGCCATAGACTGGACGATGGCGTTGCTCTCCATGAGCAGGTCCAGGGCCTTGGAGGCACAGCCGACAGCAGCAGGGGGCAGGCTGTTGGAGAAGAGGTAGGGCCGGGCACGCTGCCGTAGCAGGGATACCAGGGCCCCAGGCCCAGTCGTGTAGCCCCCTGAGAACAAGGGTGAGAACAAGGAGCCAGAGCTTACCCCATGGTCCTCCTGAGAGGACCGTCCATGCTGTCTTCTTCCCTGCAGCCCCAGGCCTCCCCTTCCTACCTCCCCCAAGTCCCCTCCAGGGCCGTGCATGCAGATAAAGGGAGCCCAGGGGCCCAAGCCTGCAGGCACCTGATGCTCCGCCCAGGGCCTTCCCCAGTGTGGAGTTGATGATGGTGACTTGGTCCATCACGCCCAGCAGCTCATCTGTGCCCCTGCAAGGGAAGCTGCCACTACCACCACGGCCACCTGAGCACCTAGGCTCATGGGTTGGGCGTAGGGGCTGGCCTTGTGGTTTCCCACCCACCCTGACGAGTCCAACCCAAGGCTTCAGGGGCCATGTGCTCCCACCGTCCTGTGGCCCCCAGGAAGCCAGTGGCGTGGCTTTCGTCCACAAAGACTAAGGCACCATATTGAGAGGCAAGGCGGCAGATCTCCTGCAGGGGTGCGATGTCACCATCCATGGAAAAGGCCCCATCAGTGGCCACCAGGCGCAGCCGATGCTTCTGCAGGGAAGATACAGAAGGCAGTGGCTGGTATCACGAGTTGGGCCAAGTCACTCCCTTTCTGTGCTGCTTGGCGCTCTTAAGGTTCACTCTGCCCAGTGCCCATAACAGAGGGAGCACACATGTACCCTCGTGCTGAGGCTGGCACATGCTCTCCCTCCTCTGGGCCTCTCTGGGCCTTCCCTATCTCTTCCAGGGCAGTCTGGAGACATACTTAGCCACTGGGCAGTGAGAATGCTCCCAGTCTCCTCTCCAGAGGGCAGAGTGGGGTGGGGTTAGTTCTGTCCATAAGCTCATCCCACTCTGATGCTGGGCAGGGGCCTGCCACACATAAGGTGCTTCCTCAAACTCAAAACAGCTTTGTGCCATGGGATAAAGTTTTGGGTCTGAGATTGTTGATGTTATTTAGTTGCTAAGTCATGTTGGGTCTGAGGATCTGGGTTCAGATCTTGGCTGTTTCGAACTTTCAGGCTATTTGCCTGTGAGTGAGGAGACGGCTTCTGCAAGCCTCTTTTCCTTCACCGGGGTAGGGGGCAGTTTCGGGGGAGGCTGAGGATAAGACCAGTCCTTGGCCCTGGAAGTGCGAGGCCCTGCCGCACCTGGGCCTCCTGCAGCTTGGCCTCCAGATCAGCCATATCCAGGTGGCGGTAGCGGTACTTGTGGGCCTTGCACAGACGGATGCCATCGATGATGGAGGCATGGTTCAGCTCATCCGACAGGACTGCGTCCTCCGAAGTCAGCAGTGCCTGGTGGAAGGCAGTCACAAGTAGAGCCATCACCCAACCACCATGGGGTTCTCCCTCCCTCATGACTCCCCCTGAATCAATATTTCACTGCCAACCAGGCATTCTTCTGGGCAGGGAGGCAAGGAGCCCTCTGTCTCTATCTTGATCCCCAGGCATCCCAGGACTGGGCTGAATCAGGGGCCCTGCTCTAGCAAAAGCAGGTGAGAACATGTTTGATGAATGCCTGGCCCCTAACACCCTCAGCCTTCCAGCTGATGTAGGTTACCTCCCATGGAAGCTGGCCTCCTTGTAAGCCCCAGGATTCCTCCTGGACACCTGCTGGCCCAACCTTGACCTCCAAAGAAATGGGCACTGGAGCCTCTTGACATGGCCCTGGTATCCTGCCAAGTTCTCCCAAGCCCTGCACAGCCTGGTAGGCCTCACCAACTCCCACCCGTGGCGTCACACACCTCAAAGAGGCCGGTGTTGGCATCAAAACAGCTGGGATAGAGGATGGCATCCTCCCTTTGGTGGAAGCGGGCTATCTTTGCTTCTAGGTCTTTGTGGATGCTCTGAAGTAAAGGGGTGAAGCACACAGTAACGCCTTTGGGGCCACGTGGGACAAGCCCCGGGGACAGAGGCTCAGAGCCACAAACACACCCTCCCCCTGCTTTTTGCACCACAAGGGTTCACCCAGAGCCAACACAGGAATCTGAAGCATTAGGGGCCCACTAGGTGCCCCTCTTCCTGGTTGGGTTTTCCTTTTACAGTGAGGGTCTGATGGTAGAATTATGAAGCTAATGGCAAAGGAAGATATTTTCTCTTTCAAACTGAGTACTCTTTTTTTTTCTATTTTTTCTTTATTTTCTTTTAATTAATTTATTTTTTCGCCACACCACACAGCATGCAGGATCTTAGTTCCCTGACCAGGGATCAAAGATCAAATCTGCGCCCCCTGCAGTGGAAGCACAGAGTCTTAACCAATGGATCATGACAGAAGTCCCTAAGCGCCTTTTTCTGTTGTTTAATGCCAAAAAGGGGGATTACATAAGTAACTCTAGGTTCATTTGGGCCTCCAATTGTTAGATTTTGAAGCTGTCCAGAATTACCTGCCCTGGTTGGAAGTCAAAAGTTCCATTCATTTCACCTTCACCTTTCTGAGAGGACAAATAATAATAATCACAAGGACTCAGAAGCACTGACTCTTGAGCGAGGCCATATAGGTTCAAGTTCCATCACAACAGGCTGGGTGCTCTGGGCAAGAAAATTAACTTCTCGGGGCCTCAGTGTCCTCATCTCTAGAACAGGGGCAAGAATAGCTCTTAGAACTTGGGATTATTATCTGCATTAAGGAGTAATTTGCAATGTTCTTAAAATAGCACATGTTACACAGTAAGCACTGTAAGTTTCATGTATAGAGTTCATTTTGTAACATTTACAAAATAAAATAATTAAGCAACAATTTATTGAGCACTGCTATGTGCCAGGCCTTGTTCTAAGCATTTTTACATGTATTGGGTTGGCCAGAAAGTTCATTCAGGGTTTTCTGTAAGAAGTTATGGAAAAACTTGAATGAACTTTTTTGCCAACCCACTATTAACTCTTTAATTTGGGATAATCTTATTAAGTATTATTATTCCCACTTTACCAATGAAGGCATTGATGCTCAGACAAGTTAAGACACTTGCCCATGGTAACAGAACCAATATATGGTGGTACTAGAAACCAAACTCAGGCAGAATAGCTCCAAAAACCTCTATCTCAATCCCTGCCTTCTATTCTTCCTTTCTTGAAGAGGAACAGGTAAGAAGCTCTGTTCTGTGGGTGGGGAAATGGATGCTCTGAGAGGTTAAATTTCTTGCCCAAGGCTTCACAACAAAACAGAAGCTTGAACCCAGTTTTCCCAGTGAACAGCACTGGGGCTAAGCACGGGCCTAGAGTTCTGGGATGAGCTGAATTGCCTAACCAGCCCTGCTGACTGCAGAAGCAGACACCTGAGGTCAGTGGCCAACACTGGGGACCACCCCGTCCTCCCCCGCCCCAGCCTGGGCCACACCCTCAGTGTACCTGGGTGCCACAGATGAAGCGGACTGAGCTAAGGCCGGCTCCAAACTCCTTTAGGGTCCGCAGACCTGCCTGAATGACCTCAGGGTGGCTGCTCAGGCCCAGGTAGTTGTTGGCACAGAAGTTAATAATTCCTGAGACAGAGGACAGGGGATGGACACAGGAGCTCAGGACAATCAGGGCCTGTAAAGGTGCCAGGCCCTGGGGACTCAGGAGAGGAAATGAACCTGAAGTTGCCCTTGATGAGGCAACAACCACACAGCACCATCTGCTCTGGGGCAGAGGCCAGGTTGGGGAGTGGGGAGCCCCTAGCAGGCACCAAATTCAACAGCTGCAGGAGAGGGAGGGGCAGAAATGGACTCCCAGAGCAGCACCTTGGAGAATGAGAAGGTTTGGATCACATTCACCCCCAGCCCTTCCTCTCTGGCTTCTCCTATCTCTGAAGAAAACCAGTAACCCCTCATCTGGCCCTTGGCTCTTTCCTGGGTAAAAGAAGAGGGCATCACAGAGCCCTGTGATGGTCTCCAAACTCCACACAGTTGACTTTGCTGCCTGGTACAGAACAGTATGCTCAGCAGGGTGGCCTCTCTTGAGACCTTGACCCTTGCATTTTAAAGCCCAAAGTGGACACAGCTGATCCAGGGAGGAAATTAAGGCTCCAAGAGGGCAAGGTTTATTCAGTTTGGGAGAGGCAAAACAGGATGGGAACCTGGGTCTCCTAATTTCCCACTGTTTGATCTGCTCCAAGGTTCCCTGGAGGAGGATAGAGACCTCTGTTTTACAAATAAGCACAACAGCACCAAATATTCCAGGCCTATTTCCTGGGCAGAAGGCAGGTTTGGAGGCCTATTGGTAACCAGCACCCACCTGGGTCCTGGCACAAACAAGATGAGCAATGACCACAGATGACAGAAACCAGGGCGGCCTGGTGGGCCAGTTCACAATCTGACTTGTGGGGCAGCCCTCAAGCCCCTTGCTCAAACAGTGATTTGGCCAGAAAGTTGGTCTCTATGGACAGTTATGTGACCTTCCAGCTCCAATATACCAGAAGACCTACACTAAAAGCCCAGCTCTTCCTGCAGCTAGCTGGAGGTTTATAGGCAAGACACTTCAAATCTATGAGCATCAGCGTCTCTTCGTTTGTAAATGGGACCAGTCATGCCCATGTTTTGAGATTTGCAGGAGTGCAGGCGCAGCAATTAGCAGAAATCTGAACAAAGCAGCAGCTCTAGAAATGTGGGATTTCTTGCTACTGCCTCCCTTTCTTGAATCACCCTTTCTTGAATCCGTATGGTGGGAGCCAACTGGCTGTCTCTCTTTCTTCCTTATGTTCTCACAGGCTGGATCTCGGATTGAGCCCTGGCCTCTAAATAAAAAAGGTGCTCAAAGGGCAAATTACCTTCTTCTGGGGGAACGGATCTAATCAGGTTAAAATTAACCGTGGGAAAAGGCAAGTCGGCCTGACAGATGGGAAACGGTCCAGCAGCGGCTACGTGTGCCTGTGCTCCGGCCCGCTCACTGCTTCCAGGACCTCCACTCCAGCGAAACCCTCAGGACGGCCCCCCGAAACCCGGCCAGGTCTGGCGATTCCCAGGAGGGGGTAGTTACCTCCCGGGGCGCCGTCCACGTGGATGTGCGGCCCCTGACGGGACGTGATGACCCGCTCGCTCTTCCAGGTGCCAGCTCCGCGGATGCTTTCCAGCTCCTCCTCCAGGATGCCACGCAGCTGAGCCAGCGCTGACTGCGCCCGGCTCTCGCGGGGGGCCCGGGAGAGCGCAGCATGCAGGACGCGGCCAGCCCACATTTTGCCCACCTCGCCGGAGCTAGACTGCCCGCTCAGGTCCTTGCGCACCTAGGCCGCGGCGTGATCACGTGCGGGGGCTGGGCCCCGGCAGCCAATCGGAGCGAGAAGGGCCCTGCTCTAGGGCAGGGAAGCGGACCTAGGAAGAGGAGGGCGGGACCTGGCGGGATCGGAAGAGGACGAAAGTGGAGTGACTTGTAAGTTGAGACTGGAGCTGTCCGTGTTGGGGGAGAGGAGGCGACGGGGGTTGGAAGGCACATCAGGGCCAGACCCACCAGACCCCCACCCCATTCCCATGCCCTGCCTACACACACATCTCCCGGAAGGTAGGGACGCCCTCTGGACGCGGGAGGCGGGCGCCTAAAAGCAGGCTGAGGGACGTTCCATATGCTCCGGCCCTAAGGTTTCTTGGGTTCTGTCGAGCTCTTGGAACTCTCCCCAGTGCTTAGGTGCAAAAGCCCCCAGGTTTCGACCACCATATTGCTCTGCATTCTCCTTCAGTTTTAGAAGTATGGAAAAACACACCGCTCAGATTTCTTTTTTAAATTTTATTTTAAAGTTTGAAAATTACAAAGACAGCAAGTTCTTCCAGGCACAAATAACACTTATTTAAAAATAAAAAGGGGCGAGGGGGGTGGGGAGAGCGCAAGCGCGCCTATTTAAAAAAAAAAAAAAAAGGAAAGACTGTACAGGGTTTTTTCTCCCAGCTCCCGGGTGTGAAACGTTAAGTACTAGCCCTAGATATGTATATATACACACACACATACATACATACACATATATATACATACACACATACACACACACACACACACACACACACCAGACCTAGCTCTGTAAACTACTTAGCAATTCAAAGTCGACTGCAGTATGTCTTACTGTCCACTCCCCGCCCTCCCCCCACCCCGCCCCCGGTCTACCACTACATATAAAAAAAGTAAAGAGGTCTGGAGGTTTTTAAGTGGTGGGTGGTAGGGCTGAAGCCCCACTGGACTGCCAAGCAAAGCCACCTCTTATACAAGAGGAACCAAAAATCAGGGGGGAAAGGAAAAAGGTCTTCCTAGGAAACAATTGTGTGGAAAAACCCAAGTTTCAACAGGGGCACACTGAGGCACTTGGCTGACTCCTCCCTCTTCCCCTAAAGTTTCTACTCCCATTTAACAGGAGACTTTCTGAATCCACAGAAACCCCCACAGTGGCTAGTTTCTAGCTGACTGAAAGAAGCTACAGTTTCTAGGACCAGCTGTCACTTTAACCCTCCCTCCGGTTCTCTAGGACAATCGAGAGGCCACAGGGACAGACTAACAGAAGTGAGAAGGAAACTGGGTTTGGACGTCCCACTCTCACCACGGGAAGGTGGCAGACAGCCAAGAGAGGGCTTCCCCCCACCCCCATCTACCTCTTTTGCCGGCCAGCTGCTGCCATCCCTCTCTCCTCCCCACCAAGGTTCTGAAACTCTCACAAGGAGTGCTCAACTTAAAGCCTGATAGTCTCTGAGGAACTCCTACAAATCTTACAGTTCCTGGGCTCCCTGTCACCTAGCCCCAACAAACTACCTTGCCCATTCCTCCACCCAACCCCACCGACTTTTACCTTCAGAGTGAACCAACCACCCAACTAAAGAAAACACACAAACCCACCCAAATTCCCAAACCCACAGGCAGATTAGTAACAAATAAAACTAAAGTACATTCTCATCATTACAGAGATATTTGTTGTTGCTGTCCTTGCATGGTTGGTTAAGGAAAAATGTATTATTCCCTAATTTCTGAGGAATACAAATTCTCTTTACAAAGTGAGAAGGGAAAGGGGCAAAGGATGGCAGATGAGACCAAGAGAGGAGGATAAAGTATTTACAGAAAATAGACAGGCAGGAGTGTCCACAAGAAAAGCCTCATTGTCACTTCTTCTTGCCTGTCCTCTTGGCACTGGACTTGGCTTTGGGCTTCACTGGCTTGGTCTTCTTAGGCTTGGATGCCTTGACTGGCTTGGCTTTGACAGTCTTAGGTTTTTTGGTTTTCTTGGGCGTGGCAGCCGGCTTCTTCTTGGCCTTCTTGACTGGGGTGGCTTTGGGCTTCTTGCTTGGGGCTTTGGAGGCAGCCTTCTTGGGCTTGGCTGCCTTCTTTGGCGTGGCCACCTTCTTGACTTCCTTCTTCGTCTTCTTGAAGGCCACGGACCTTTTGGGCTCGTCGCTCTTGGCCAGGCGGAAAGACCCCGAGGCACCCACCCCTTTGGTCTGTTTGAGGACTCCAGTGGTGACCAAGCGCTTGATGGACAACTTGATCTGGGAGTCCGCGTTCTCACCCACCTTGTAGTGGCTCTTGATGTACTTCTGGATGGACTGGCGCGAGGAACCAGCGCGGTTCTTCTCTGCTTGGATGGCGGCCACGATCATGTCTGAATACTTGGGGTGGTCTGTGGACTTCTTGGAGGCCTTGGCCCGCTTGGGCTTGGCCGCAGGGGTGGACGTGGAGTTCTCGGTCATGGTGGCCTGCCTGGTCCTGCTGTTGAAGGCACCTTCCAAAGGGCCAGCCCTCGTCGGAAACCGAGGAAAGCCTGATTCGGGATCTGCTCTGGAGCCTCTGGCTCCCAGGCCAGTCCAGAGGCCGGCGCTCGGGGGCCCGGCTCGGGTCGCGGGGAGGGCTCACTGGGCCGTGTCTGCGTGGCCCAGCCCCGCCGGTCTGTCGGTCGGTCTCGGCGCCCGGCTCTGCCTCCGCCTCCTCCTCTTCTGCCTCCCTTTTCCCAGCTCCGCGTCTGGCGCTCGGGCGGCGCATCCGGGTATTTAGCGGCGGCGGGCGGACCGCGGTGAGGACAGGGCTGCTGGCTGCTTGCTCCCGGCCCAGAATGGCGCCGCGCCGCCGCCATCTGTGTTTCTTCCGCCGAGCAAATCCGACCTTTCCCCCCAGCCCGGGCCTTCCTGCTCCCCGCCGCCGCTCCGGGCCGCTGCCTGGCTCTCTGAGCTCCTCCGCCAGGCGTCCAGCTGCCTCGGCCGCCGCCCCCCGCGCCCGCCACGCGCCCCAAACAGCGCTGAGGACCGCTGGCGCGCCGGCACATTTCCCCTTTGCGGGGGGCTGGCTCTGCGGGGCCTGGGAGTTCCGCTGCTTGAAAACCCCCGTAGGAAAGCTCCCCCCTGGGGCTACCGGAGACCCCACTCCTGGCCAGCGGCGGGATCCCCCAGCCCAGCAGAGCGGCCCGAAAGCGGCCCCAACTAACACACGCGGCCCCGAGACGGGCGACTCCCAGCCGGGCCGAGCTGGGACAGGGGGGAGGGGTCGCTCCCCCGGGGTCCGGTCACCTCTCGGGGGTCATCCTGCCACTGGGCCCCCCGCACCTCTACCATCTCTCAGGCCATGGGACCCCTAAGTAAACTTTCCCTGGAAGAGTTGGAAGGACACTTTCAAACTTTGTCCCTTCCCCCTCCTCTGTGTTCGCTCCCCCAGCGCGCCCCCGATATCTACATCAAGGATCTTTACTGAGGTCGAACCCCGAATGCTGCATGGGTCCCTGAGGGAATGAAGAGGGGTCTCCCAGGTCTCCTCCTCTCCTCAAAGACCCCCCCCCCACATCCTCCATGTATCCTAACTGGTAATTCATTTATAGTCCTTCCTCGCCTAGGAGTTTTGGGGTGTCAGAGACAGAGCTTGCTGCCCCCACTCCTAGGACCCAGCCTGGGGGTCTAGTCCCCCTCCCAGGGCTCCTAGAAGACAATGAGCGGGGAGGTCAACAATGAAGGCGCTGCTCAGAAGGCTCTAATCAAAGATTGTCCTGGGGACCCCTGGGATGAGGAGAAGCCCTAAGAGCTTTGGGAGTTTGGGAAAACGGGGCTCTGGCGGGGAGGTCGAAGAGAGGGTCCTATTGCTTGAGTCCTGAGTGATCTTCAGAAAGTGAGTTGTTCAGGGAGCCCCGGCCGGGACCACCTCCATTTTGCTGGAAGATGCGATGTCTTTGTTAAAATGTATGTATCTTTCCCCTTGCTGCTTGGCAGGTACAGATAAGGAAAACAAGGGGCACCACCGTCTGTGGGGAGCCTCGGGGGCTCAGAGGGGCTTTAGTGGTCAGAGGCTCAGCTCAGCGTTCCTGGGACCCCTCGTCTGCCATAGACGTCCTATATTCATTCCTATGCAGGGTCCCTCTTGGCAGGGGTCCTAGGTTGAGATTCTGTAATGCTCCCTCTCTGAGTCGCCTCCCGCAACAACCCGCTTTTATTCTCCAAGCAAATAAGCCGACACTCTTAGCTTAAACAATACCCTGGTGGTGGTAGCTAGTCAAAATGATGAAGGCATCTGGGTAGTAAGGTCCAGGAGCTGTTTGAGACACCAGCTGTAGACGGGGAAGGGTTGGAGGGTTTAGATGGGGGAAGAGGGGGAAACTGGTGGCAATTGGGAGGTGTGTATGTGTGGGGAAAGGCTCCTACTGGACTTGGGAGTCTCTGAGGACAAGGAAATTAATGGGTTCTCCGCCCCCCCCCCCCCCCCGCCCCCTCACACACACACCAAGGGTTGGATTAATCCAAATGATTGGGAACGGGGAGGGGGAGTCTTGAGACTCTATCGGTATGGGATACCTTCTCCGGGGCTTATCTTGGTGCCACAGATGAGGAAGAGAAACCAGGAAGGGCCAGGTTAGTTCAAAAGCTCAACCTTCTTATTTGAATATTGTCAATTACCCCCGAAGTCTCCTGGCTTGAAACACAACATTCTGATGGGTTTGCTTTGGTTATTGTCAAAGACAGTTCTTCCGGTTCCCACTAAGATCTGGATGGGAAAATACTTATCCACGTGACAGCCACAGGTCCAAGATATTGTTTCACCCAGAGATCCTATAGATAGGTCATCCCCTCATCCCAGGTCCCCGAGTGTCTAAAACTAAGGCCTGAATGAATTCAATGGCACCATGATGAAATAATTTTATTTGCACAGCGCTCTCCAGCCGTTTCTTGATCCTTCGCGCCTCCTGCCTGGGGAAGCAGGGAACGCGATCACTCCCCCCGCCCCCACCCATCACTCCCATTTTACGGTGAAGGTCCCGGGACTAGGAAGGATGGACGTGGAGGCGCTTTGTGAGGCTCAGCTCCCCACGCCCCCAGGCCTTCACTTCATTTTATAGTTCTCACGTCTCGAATCCCCGCCCATCCCAGCAACCGGTAATTTCTCTCCCGGTCCTGAAGCCAGAAATGGAGGGAGGTGTCACCTCGGGGTCTCGGGGGCTTTACCGCCGGCGGACAGCCTTTCTCCCTTTCTCCCTCTGGGCAGGGGCCGAGATTCTCTGCCCCTCCCCTTGTAAGGGAGAACTGGATAGGAAGGTGCGGCGGGGGGTGGGGGTGGGGGGGCGGAGGTTGGCAGGGGTTTCCCCGGAGTTGGACATAGAGTCCGAGACCGAGGTGGGCACGAAGAGAACAGGGTGCCTCCAGATTGGCTTGAGCTCACCTCGCCTCGCAGACACTGCAGAGTCTGGGGGGTCTTATAGACCGCGACCCGGCCCCACCCGCCTACCCTGGCACGGTACCAAGCTTCGAGTCGTTTACTGGCCGGCAGAAGGCGGAACTCCCTCCGCCTCATTTAACGCGAGCCCTTTAAAAACTCGGGAGCCGCAGGGCTGCGGGCAATTCCTCCTGGGAAATGTAGTCCCCGAGTGGCAGCCCCGCACTGCGACCCGCCGGGGACCTCCCGAGCCTCGGAACTGCGGAGCCACCCCAAGCATGGGGAAGGGGTCAGACCTCATCTGTCCTTTCATTTAGGGAGGGGCTCAGACCTCCCGGCAGTTTTTCGGTTGTCAAAAACGGCCCTTGGTGTTTTCATTTATCAAAAAGGGGCTCTACCTACCTCTGGGGTTGGTGTGAAGGTGAAATGAAATCCTGTATGGAAAAGGGTAAATCGAGCTAGAATGCGGGGATCTTGTTTTTACTAACATGCCTGGGTGAATGTGCCCGTAAATTTACTGAGTACATTCAAGTCATACATAACATCTCCATTTTTCAGAGAGGAGGTCTGTGATGGCTAAATGATTTGTCCAAGGTGGGTGACCCAGGAGGGTGGCGGGTGACAGACTCTCAAGCCAATGACTTTCCCGGTCCAGATGTGAACTCATTCTGGTCTTTGGAAAACTTAAGGCATTCATTTGCTATGTGCCAGGCCCTGGGATAGGGCTATGAACAAGAGATCTCTGCTCTTGTGGAACTACTTTCGAGTGGAGAAGCTAGGTAAGAAAAGAAGTCCGTTGTATGGTATGTCGGGAAGCCTTGGTTGCAAAGACAAAAATTAGAGCAGGGGGACTCCCCAGGTGGTCCAGTGGTTAACAATTCACCTTCCAATCAGGGGGAAACAAGTTCAGTCTCTCCCTGGTTGGGGTACTAAGGTCCCACATGCTGTGGGGCAGCGAAGCCCAGGTGCAGCAACTACTGAGCCCAGGGCCAGTAGAGCAGGTGCTTCACAAGGAGAGAAGCCCTTGCACTACGTGAGAAGACCATGTGCCACCACAAAGACCCAGTGCGGTAATTAAAAAATATATAGAGAGAGCAGGGTATGGGGGAGCTAAGAGTACTGAGAGAAGAATGTTTGCAATTTTGAATACGGTGGTCAGAGAAGGACTCATTAAGAAGCGGACATGTGAGCAGATTCAAAGGAGATGAGAAAGGGAGCCATTTTTATTCTTGGAGGAAGAATCTTTCAAGCAGAGGGAATACCCAGTGCAAAGGCTCTGTGGCAGGAATGTACAGGGTGGCTGAATTAAGAAGGACACTAAGGGGAGATGAGGGTTTTTTTTTTTTTTTTAATGTCTGGGAAACAAAGGAGGCACAGGTCACATAGTTTGGGATACCATTGTAGGGACCTTGGCTTTTACTCTGAGGGAGATGGGAGCCACTGGACAGTTTTGAGCAGAGGAGGGACATGATGGGACCCAGGCAGTAGCCAACCAGTCACCTGTTGCAGCTGTGTGGAGAAGCTGCAGAGGGCAAGGACAGAAGCAGGGTAGGGAGTCTGTTGCAGTAATCTAGGTGAGAGATCATGGCAATCTGGTCCATAGGGCAGCAGTGGAGGGGACAGAAAGTGGTCAGGTCCCAGTAGGGCACTGTGGATTTTGGCTTGAACAAGCAAAGAAGGAGTTGTCATTAAGTGAGGCAGGCAAGACTGAGGGGTTTCAATGTTCTGGCTGGGTTAGGTTTGAAATGCCTCCCAGATGTGTGAGTAGAAATGCTGAGAAGGCAGATAAATAGAAGAACCTGAGTCTGGAGTTCAGGGAGAGAGATCTTCTACCTTCCTTTTCTCCTATTGAAAGACCCTCTACTTTGGCCAGGAGGGAACAAAACAAACTTGGTTTGGTCATACTAGGCTCAGAGGCCACTGGGGAGACGGCACTGATATCATTGCAAATTGTGATTGTGTCAAGCGCAGATAAGGCTGAGAACCAGGACCTGGGAAGGAGTCACAGGTGGGCTTTTGTAGATCAAGCACCAGGGGAGGCCATGTGGTTAGGTGGGGGCAGGATGGGGAGTGTGATGGGAGATGTCCTCAGGCTGAAGAGCCGGCAGGAGCACATGAGGCTTTAAGCCATGGCAACAGGTGTAGATTTTACTTTGAGTGCAGTTAGAAGCTGCTGGAGAATTTTAAGCTTAAAATTTTGTTTCTTAAAATAATTAACCCAGTTATTTTAAAATAAAAAATTTAAATCATGACATACATCACCCATGCAAGAGAGTATGCAACGTATATTCAGTTCTAAAACCAATATGGAGACAACTGTTTCTTTTGCTCAAGTTAACATAAGAAACATCATCAGTCCATTGGAAACCCTGTTTATTGCTCTCCCTAATCACGTCTCTGTGACCTTTATCCTGAAATTATGTAAGCAATTCTCTTCTGTTTCTTTCTTTATGGTTTCCCCATATGTGTACTTAACCCCGTACACTACTGTATAACTTAGTTTTGCCTGTTTTTGGACCATAGACAAATGGAATCATATCATGAGTATTTTTTTCTGTGACTTGTTTCTTTTATTCAGTGTATTTTTGAGAGTCATCCCATTGGTGCAGACAGCTGTAGCTCAGTGGTCAGAGCACATACTAGTTGTGTAGGACCTGACATTTATACAATTTTTAGAGTCCTTTAAAAAAATACAAACTTGTAATAGAATATTGGGTAACAAGTGAATTTATATTTAGAGTGAGAAAAGAACTCACAACAAATCCTAGATTTTTTTAAAAAACCTGGTAAATGTCACAAAGATCATAAGATCCAGAAATACATTTTTTCTGATGCACTGTTTGACCCACATTGCTAGGATCCCTCTCACGGTTGTACAAGGGGCTTGCGCAAGGGAGAGAACTTTCACTGAAGCAGCTTCACAGTGAATCCATCCCAGAAAGTGGTATGTTCCACTGTAGGAAGAAGCTGCAGTTGGGCTTCATGCAACGTGTGATAAATGGCTCCCAGACCTGTCCACATCCTTCCCTGGAAGCCGTGCTTGTGTTCTGTCACATGGCAAGTTTGCAGATGGAGTAGTTTGCCAACCTTGAGATGGAAGATTACCCTGGATTATCCAGGGGGACTCCAGTGTAATCACAAAGGTCCTTAAGTGGAGGAAGAGGGAGGCTGAAGAGAACAACCAGAGAGATGGCATCATGAAAGAACTGACCACTGTGGGCTTTTAAGATGGAAAGAGCCCACAAGCCAAGAGGCGGGCTGCCTCTTGAAGGTGGAAAAGGCAGAATCCAAATCTTCCCCTACAGCCTCCAGAAAGAACACACACCTGCGGACAGCTTGATTTTAGCTTAGTGAGACCCTATTTGGACTTCTGATCTCTAAAACTGTAAGGTAATAAATTTGTGTTGTTTCAAGCCACCAAATTTGAGACAATTTGATTCAGCAGCCTTAGGAAATTAATATACTACTGTTTGGGTTGATATTTAGGTTGTTCCAGTTTCTTACTTTCCAGATAACGTTGCTGTTTGTGTAGCCTCAGCTTTACCAGGTCGAGGCAACTGCTTCTCATAGGCTACAGTTTGGCTGATTTGGGGAATGGCAGGGTGAAGGTGGTGAGACCATTAGGGGCCATCTCAGCGAGCTAGAGGTGAGAAGTGACAGTGGAGGTGGGAAAAAGGGTCAAATGTGAGAAATATTAAGGAGGACTAGTCCACAGGACTCCCTGAAGGGTTCCCTGTTGGAGGTGAGGGAGCAACCAGAAAGAGTCCTGAGTTCTGGAGCAGAAGCAAGGATGGTGGTGGAACCAGAGATGCTGATGGCTGGAAGTCTGATACCAGGACCCTTCCTCAAGGGCATCCCCATTTCCACCCTCACTGGCAGCTCTCCTGGTCCCTTCTCATCCTTTACAACCTCATGCCTTGGAAGCTGACCTCTCACCCACTTCTCCCAAGTTGGAAAATAATCGAAATCCCATGTGAATTCAGAGCCAAATGATGGACAGAAAGATAAACACACACTCCCAGGACAAAGGAATGAAAATGCAGGTGATAGCTTCACCATTAAACTTTAACTAATCTAGCTGAACTAAACTTTAACTAGTTTCCTAAGATTTAAAGCAGAAAAGACATCAGCAAGGCCAAGACTGAGGGTTTTGATTCTTAGAAACAGTTTAATCTCCTGCACTGGCACCATCCTTTGGGAACCCATGTGACTCTTCCACAGGAGAGGAGGCTGTATGTGCAGACTTGGGAGGTGTCTGTAGTACACCAATTCAGAAAAGCAGACTGAGAAAAATTTGTGTGGGGATCTAATTTTTATAAACTAGGGCACTTCATCCAGGTATGTAGTAACAGTTCACATCTATAGAGCTATTACTGTGTGCCCAGCATTGTGCTGAGGGCTCTCTGCTCTGTTGATAGGTAGTAATGTGACAGAGGGTGAGATGGTTGGATGGCATCACTGACTCAATGGACATGCGTTTGAAGAAACTCTGGGAGATAGTGAAGGACAGGGAAGCCTGGGCGTGCTGCAGTCCATGGGGTCACAAAGGGTCAGACAGGACTTAGCGACTGAACAACAACAATGCATTTGGACCTTTTTCTGTTATTGTCACTTCCTCTGACAGATGGGGAAGGAACCTGTCCAAAGGGGTCTGACTCCATGCTGTAACCAACTCTCAAAGCTTCCCCTCCCTTGGACTTCCCTGGTGGTCCAGGATCTTAGGTCCCCTTAGTTCCCTGACCAGGGATTGACCAGCTAAGATTCTGTGCTCCCAATGCAGGGGGCCCCAGGTTTGATCCCTGGTTGAGGAACTAGATCCCGCTGCAATAAGAGTTCGGGTGTCACAAGTAGAAGATCCTGCACGCTGCAACTAAAAAGATCCTGCATGCCACTGCTAGGGCCTGACACAGCCAAAGAAATGAATACGGAAAAACAAATGCGTATTAAACAAACAAACAAATAAACTTCCCCTCTCTTAATCTGGGGACCAGGAGGGCAAATTTGTGGCTGTCCCTGGGAGCCCTGGAGGAAAGAGCCCTGAGCACCAAGCCCTCTCTTATATGGGTCATTGAGATTAGCTGCCATCTGACCCATTGAAACAGTCCTGACTAAGGTCATCTGGCAAAGAAGACACTTGTGCCCCTGAAGAGGGAAGTCACTCTGTGGGAAGGCAGACACCACATGTGGCTTGGGTGGGAAGCCATGCTCTCCCCAAACCGCGCCCCCACCTTCTGGCATCATTCCCATTTCAGGGATCAAGAACTGAGCTCCTGCTATGAACCTTGGGGCCAGCAACAGCCAGGCTGGGAGCTATGGAAGTGGGATTGGCTTTAGAATCCAGTGAGCTCTGGGAATCTCAGGCTATTCTGGAAGAGACCTCAAGAGGGAGACGCCGGGCCTCTTTACCAATAAATGCATGCGGGTGCATGACAGATGATTTTAAAAAAAGCAACCACAGGACTTCCCTAGCAGTCCAGTGATTAAGACTTCACCTTCCAATGCAAGGAGTGTGGGTTTGATCCCTGGTCGGGGGGCTAAGATCCTAAATGCCTTGTGGCCAAAATGAACATAAAATAGAAGCAGTATTGTAACAAATGTAATAAAAACTTGAAAAAAATAAAACATGCTGAGCTGTGACCAGTAGGTCATTCTCCAGGCTGGACAAGTGGGTTATGGATATGTGTGTGTACATCCATGTTATTATTGCCAGTTTTATCTGAAGAGTAGAATTAGGTCATGGCAGGCTTTATTTTTTACTTTTATACTTCCATTTTAATTTTTGAAATAATAAGCATGCATTACTTTTGTAATAAAGAACCTTCATAATGTCAGAAACATACATATGAAGAAAAGGCAAAAAAATAATATTAAAAAACTGCTTCAGAGTAAATATGATGAACATTAAATGTCCAAAGCATATAGAATAATGTTACAAGTCCTTAGAAGAACAATGGTCACACCACAGTGGGAAATAGTACATAAACAGATAAATTATAGACAAATAATACAGATATCTCATTTGATCTCATATACAAGCTAAGATGTGCAGCATTAAACAGTAGCAATGTCAGATTTTCCACCTTTCAGGATTTTTTTTTTTGGTTGCACAGCTTGCAGGATCTTAGGTCCCCTTAGTTCCCTGACCAGGGATTGAACCCAGGGCCTTGGGAGTGAAAACCATGAAGGAATTCCCTAAGATTTTTACAAATGGTAACAGGACTGGGAGTGAGTCAGGCACACCTTTCCCCTGCTCGAGGGAGAGGACATTAGATCAACATGTTTGGATAACAATTTGCTGCTAGTACTCAAGGACCTTGAATGGTTCAAGGATCTAATCATGAGAAGAGAACCAGACAAACGCAAACCAAAGGACATTTGTAAGATGACTGGCCTGGATCCTCCAAAAACATTGAAGTCATGCAAAACTACAAAGTCAGAGACATGTCCCAGATTACAGAAGACAAGAGAGACCCAACTAAATGCCATACGTGCTTCTGGATGGACCTTGGATCTAAAAGAGAATAACTTCTAACAGACATTATGGAAACAGTTGGGGAAGTTTGAATGTGGGCTCTATAATAGATAACATTACACCTGTGTTCCATTTCCTAAATACAATCATTGGATTGTGCTCTTGTGAGTGAGTGTCTTTTTACTTAAGAGATGGATGCTGAAGGGCTGAGAGAGTGTTGTGATGTCTGCAACTCAGATCACTGAGCAAAATATATATATTTAGATAGAGATATAGGCTTATAGATTTGAATATATATAGACAGAGATGTCAACAGAGAACACAAGAGAGAAAGCAAGGGTGGCAGAATCTCAACTGTTGGTGAGTCTGGGCAAAGGATACATGGGAATTTAATTGGAGTATTTTTTTGGTAAAATTTTATTTATTTATTTTAGGCTGCACAGCATGGCATACGAGGATCTTAGTTTTTGTTTGTTTACTTTTTGGCCATGCCCCACGGCGTGTGGGATCTTAGTGTCCTGACCAGGGATCGAATTCATGTTCTCTGCATTGGAAGCACGACCACTGGACCACCTAGGGAAGTCCCAGCAAGGATTTTAGCTTTCATGTGGGGATCTTAGTTCCCTCACCGGGGATCAAACCCACATCCCCTGCACTGGAAAGCGAAGTCTTAACCACTGGATACCCCAGGAAAGTCTCCCTATTGAACTTTTCTTGCAGCTCATCTGTAGGTTTGAAAATGCACAGAATAAGTTGGAGGAGAAGTGTTTAAAGTCAAGTGAGTCCAGTGGCACAGCCCATTCTCAACTCAGCTTCTGAGTGACAGGCAGGATGTGCAACCTGGTGGGGCTGACCCTGGCACTGGTCCCAGCACCCCCCAGCTTGCTGTTCTCCTCTGTCCTTCGGGTCCCAGACCTCAGCACTTCCGGGCTGGAGACCCTTTGCAGACCTGTCTGGGGGCACAGTGCTGCTTCTGCGCCCTGGTTTCACTCCAGACCCCGAGCCAGTCCTTTCTCCTCAACCCCTCATCCCACGGCCAGGAGGAGGCCAAACTGGGACCTTAATCTCAGCTCTTCCTCTGCCTGTGATCTTTGGCCCTCATCTACCCCTGCGTGCTGCCCTGGGACCACTTCCTCACTGGACTTGCCTGTCCGTCCTCCCTAACACTGGGGGCTTGTGTCTTTTCTGGCAAGTGCTGTGTGGGCAGCCACAGCCTGGAAGATCGTGGAAGCCCCCAGAGGTGGGGGTCTCCTGGGAGAAGCTGGGAGCACCCTATCCCAATCTGAGGCCCTGCTTCTGCCACCCCAGTGCAGGCCCTGTGGAAGCCCAGGGGATGTGGAGGGTCTGTTTGATTTTATTTTTTCAAAAACCAGCAATACCCAACGTCAGCAGCAGTTGTTCTCCTTAACCTCAGGGCACATGCTCTGCTATTGAAGTGGTCAGCTGAGCTTGACCTTGGGGCCCTTCCAGTGAGTAAGAGCCCGCCTGGATGAGGAAATAAAGTGGGGTCCCTGGCTAGGGGCAGGGGAACCAGGGCGTCTTGCAAACAACACACAACACAAACAAAACCAGGGTTTCTGGGAAAAGATGGCAGAGTACACAGGCCGTGGCCCTTTCCCTCTGAGAGACCGAAACCAGCTGCCCGTCAACTCTTTGATGTTTTCCAGGCAGCCACTCCCTGACTGCCCAAAGGAGGGACCGTTGGCCTTCCTTGGCCCTAGCTTTTGGGAGTGAAGGTCAAAGATTCTAGAATCAAAGAATTCAGAGAAATTATGGAAGCCAAGAATTCGGTCCTCATATTAGAATTCTCACTTACGTTAGAATTCTTAAATATTAGATTCAGAATCTCTTATAGCTGGACTTCCCTGGCGGTTCAGTGGTTAAGCCTCTACACTTGCATTACAAGGGTTCGATCCCTGGTCGGAGAACTAAGATCCCAAGTGCCACATGGCAAACAAAAAACAAAACCAACCGCAAAAAACACCAACCTCTTATGGCTGTTAAGTGATTAGACAGATGGGCAAATACAGCTTTTTTACTCCATGCACCACACTCTCAGATACCCTAACTGGTACTCTGACCAGCACCAGCGGCTAAAGGAACCTGGAAGCGAGGCTGGGATGCCCAGGATGGCGAGGAGGCCTACATACTGGGTCTAGCTGCTCTCTGGCGAGAGCCATGCCAACTGGAGCCCACACATAGCTGGCATCACTCCCTGCAAGTGTTCAAAACATGCTTTGGTGCTGGCTGGGGTGGAGAGCAAAATGCTCTCCCAGGAAGGGTGGGCAAAAACTCCAGGTCTCTGCGAGCGACATCTCTGCAAAGGCTCAGGGCCTTTCCCCATGGGCACTGGAGGTGTTTAAACACACCTGAGGAGGCAACGTGGGTGGGAGAAACACCCGAATCTGCTATGTGACCTAAAATAGCTTGCTAACCCTCTCTGGGCTCGTGTGCTCTCTCCTATAAAATCAGCATTGGGAAGGCCTCACTGACCCACGACAAGTCCACAAAGTCTAGCCTGGTGATAAGGTCCAAGCACCATAGATTCATGTTGTCTGGGTTCAGGTCCCAGCTTTACCACTTACAGGTATGAGGTCAGGACAAGCTGACACTTCTGTGTGTCGATTTCCTCCCCCTGTATACTGGGACAACAGTGGCACATCCCTGATAGAGTTTTCACAAAGACTAAATGTGTATATGTGTGTATAGATAAATACGTGTATGTGCACTTCCTAGGTGGCTCAATGGTAAAGAATTCACCTGCCAATGTAGAAGACTCCAGTTCCATCCCTTGGTCGGGAAGATACCCTGGAGAAAGAAATGGCAAGCCACTCCAGTGTTCTTACCTGGAGAATCCCATGGACAGAGAAGCCTAGCGGACTATAGTCCATGATGTTGCAAAGAGTCAGACAAGACAGCGACTGAGCACGCACGCATATGTGCATATGTAATATGTTTATAGTAAATTATATATCATTTACCTGACATCTATAATATTATTATAATATGATATGATTATATCTACATCACTTAGAAGAGTGCCTGACACATACTCAGCACACTTGAAGCATTAGCTGTTATCATCATTATTGGTATTTCATCACCTGGACGGAAATGAGATGTTTACCCACAATAAGTTGGGAGAGACTCACAGATGTGTTAAGTGTCTTTACTTTTGGCTGAGATGTGTGTCAGTTCAGTGTGGAAACAGTGGGTTTGCTCCTGCTGATCCAAACTTCTGACTGGCAGTTCCATACGGCTTTCCTTAATTTTTTTTTTTAAATGTAGAGATCTATTTTTGAATGTAGGTTGTTTGAGAGACCAGGATTTTTAAAACGTGAAAGAGGGCCACTTAAAGGGATCCAACCTAATGAAATGACCCTTAAATTCACACAAATATTTCTGCATGAGGATGTTCACTGTAGCATTATTTTTAACCCTAGAAAAATGGAAAGCACTCCTGTGTGAAACAGAATAATAGTGAAGTAAATCTTGGTCTTATCTCACGCCAGTAAGAATAATGGTGGGGCTCTCCAGTTGTCATGAAAAGATGCTGATGTGTCAAGAGGTTAAGATTTCAACAGAGCATTTTTAGCATTTTTCGGTTTTCGAGTAGCCTATGTATAGTGTGATTCCATGAAAAGCATATACATTTTACATTAAAAGAAGTTTATAAATGTGCATGGTCATGTGTATACAGAGGGTTACAAAACAGTCTGACAGGATATTCAACAACAACATCAAGTTTTGCTTCTAAGTGGTAGGTTTACTGCTGATTCTTCTTTTAGCTCCTCTGCTTTTGCACGCTTTCAAAAATTAACTTACTTCACTTGTATAGTAAATGTTTTACACTTATAGGGGACAAATTAAAAGTGACCAAAAAGCTGGTTCCTGCTGTACCTGAAGAACTCCAGGTCCCTTGGTGGCGGAGCCCCAGTCCCATCCCAATTCCCCTAGATCTTTGCCAGTCAGGTGATAGCATTCCTCTCCTCTCAGGGCTGGTTTTCTGAGGATCTCCTCAGGGCACTGTGCTGAGCATGTTGTGTTCATGATACCATTGTATCTTCAAGATCTTCCTTTGAGGCAGGAATGATTTTTCCCATTTTATAGAGGAGGAAGCTGAGAGTCTCAGAAGTTAAGGAACGGGACCATGGTCACACAGCTGAAAGGCACTGGAGCCCAAACCAAACATGCTGGACTCTAAAGTGCTTGCCTGTAACCATCGAGTGGTCCTCTCTCCCTCCTCTGAACTCTGGCTGGAAGTCACTGCCAGCCCTTCTCTGCGCAGGCAGTACAGGCTGGGGTACACCTAGAGTCCTTTTTTTTTAGAGTCTTTTTTTTTTTTTTTAACTACAGTTTATGTGCTCCCAGCCTGGCAAAGAATTCCCAACATACTTTCTGAATTTTAGGGAGTTGAGTTGGTAAATACTGATGATGGTAGAGTCAATATCCATGTCCCCCTTGGAGCACAGTGACATAGTCCCTAATGTTTGGCTTGGGCATGTGACCACCCAAAGTGGAGGCTGCCTTTTCCACCCTCTTTTACAATTAAAAATGGCCATGTGACCAAGTTCTGGCCAAAGGAATATAAATAGAAGTGTTGTGCTAGGGCTTCCTTAAGAGAAAGCTGGCATAGGCCTTTTGCCCCTTCCTTTTCACTTCACTTCTCCTACCTCCTGGCAGGGATGCAGATGTGTTGACTGGAACTAGAGCAGCCATATTGGACAATGAGGTGCATTTGTGAATGGACCCACTGTTTAAGATGGGGTGTAGGTCCTGTTGCTGCTGCTGCTGCTAAGTCGCTTCAGTCGTGTCCGACTCTGTGCGACCCCATAGATAGCAGCCCACCAGGCTTCCCTGTCCCTGGGATTCTCCAGGCAAGAACACTGGAGTGGGTTGCCATTTCCTTCTCCGATGCGTGAAAGTGAAAAATGAAAGTGAAGTCACTCAGTCATGTCTGACTCTTAGTGATCCCATGGACTGAAGCCCACCAGGCTCCTCCATCCATGGGATTTTCCAGGCAAGAGTACTGGAGTGGGGTGCCATTGCCTTCTCCGGGTGTAGGTCCTAGATATAAGTATATAAGGAAGCTGGATCCCAGACACTGTGACTCAGCTCAGCTTGGGATCCTTCCTTCAGACTTTTCCAGATAAGGCAAACAAATATCTTTCTTGTTTAAATTACTGTTTGGTCACCCACAGCTGAATATGTTCTAACTAATTCACTCACTGATGACTCTCTTTACCAGAATTTGGACTGGGTTTTGGGAATAAAGACAAATCAGACGTGAGCTTTATCTTCTCGACACTCACAGTTTGGGGGGGAGATGAAGATGAAATAGATAATCCCAGGATGACTCTAGTCTCAGTCTCGTACCATAGGCAGCCGTTTGTTCATATAGTCAGCCCTCGCCAGGAGATGGGCCTTCTGCTCAACACCAGGCTCTGTACTGGGTGCAAGAACACAGATGCGGCCAACCCTTACGGGGGCCCAGGCTGAGAACACGCACCACGACCCTGGAGCCTTCTTTGCATTCAGAGTAGTAGCCTCTGACTCAGTGCCTCTGGAATGTGGTTCCTGGCCTCCTATCAGTCTGGATCTGCTATTGGTGAGTCTGAGAAGGCGGCTGGGCCCTAGGGAACTGGCTTGGTTCAGGCCGGGGCAGCCTTTCAGACCACCTGCCTCACTGCCCTGTGTGCATATTTTCCTTGGGAAGAGAAGGCGGAGGTGAAGTGGGCACCTTTAAAGGATGCTTGTGTGCAGACACGTGTGTGTTTGAGGGTGTGTGTATATATACATATGCACATGTTTATAGGCGTACATGAGATGTGTGTGCTAACAGGCTTTTGTGTATGTATACATAAAATACTTATTTAACATACGCAGAGTACATCATGAGAAACGCTGGGCTGGAAGAAGCACAAGCTGGAATCAAGATTGCTGGGAGAAATATCAATAACCTCAGATATGCAGATGACACCACCCTTATGCCAGAAAGTGAAGAGGAACTAAAAAGCCTCTTGATGAAAGTGAAAGAGGAGAGTGAAAAAGTTGGCTTAAAGCTCAACATTCAGAAAACTAAGATCATGGCATCTGGTCCCATCACTTCATGGGAAATAGGTGGGGAAACAGTGGAAACAGTGTCAGATTTTATTTTTTGGGGCCCCAAAATCACTGCAGATAGTGACTGCAGCCATGAAATTAAAAGATGCTTACTCCTTGGAAAGAAAGTTATGACCAACCTAGACAGTATATTGAAAAGTAGAGACATTACTTTGCCAACAAAGGTCCGTCTAGTCAAGGCTATGGTTTTTCCAGTGGTCACGTATGGATGTGAAAGTTGGACTGTGAAGAAAGCTGAGCGCCGAAGAATTGATGCTTTTGAACTGTGGTGTTGGAGAAGACTCTTGAGAGTCCCTTGGACTGCAAGGAGATCCAATCAGTCCATTCTAAAGGAGATCAGTCCTAGGTGTTCTTTGGAAGGACTGATGCTAAAGCTGAAACTCCATTACTTTAGCCACCTCATGTGAAGAGTTGATTCATTGGAAAAGACTCTGATGCTTGGAGGGATTGGGGGCAGGAGGAGAAGGGGATGATAGAGGATGAGATGGCTGGATGGCATCACTGACTCGATGGACCAATGTGCTATCTAGTTTGGGTGAACTCCGGGAGTTGGTGATGAACAGGGAGGCCTGGAGTGCTGCAATTCATGGGGTCGCAAAGAGTCGGACACGACTGAGCGACTGAACTGAACTGAACATAAAATACATGTTAATATAAATCCTCTAGGCATGCATTTAGTAAAACATTAATCAGATCAGATCAGAAGCTCAGTCGTGTCCGACTCTTTGCGACCCCATGAATCGCAGCACGCGAGGCCTCCCTGTCCATCACCAACTCTCGGAGTTCACCCAGACTCACGTCCATCGAGTCAGTGATGCCATCCAGCCATCTCATCCTCTGTCGTCCCCTTCTCCTCTTGCCCCCAATCTCTCCCAGCATCAGAGTCTTTTCCAATGAGTCAACTCTTCACATGAGGTGGCCAAAGTACTGGAGTTTCAGCTTTAGCATCATTCCTTCCAAAGAAATCCCAGGGCTGATCTCCTTCTGAATGGACTGATTGGATCTCCTTGCAGTCCAAGGGACTCTCAAGAGTCTTTTCCAACGCCACAGTTCAAAAGCATCCATTCTTCGGCACTCAGCTTTCTTCACAGTCCAACTCTCACATCCATACATGACCACAGGAAAAACCATAGCCTTGACTAGATGGACCTTTGTTGGCAAAGTAATGTCTCTGCTTTTGAATATGCTGTCTAGGTTGGTCATAACTTTCCTTCCAAGGAGTAAGCGTCTTTTAATTTCATGGCTGCAGTCACCATCTGCAATGATTTTGGAGCCCAGAAAAATAAAGTCTGACACTGTTTCCACTGTTCCCCCATCTAGAGTCTGAAATATGAACACATAATGTAATGATATTAATGTATCACTGAGTGTGTTAGAATTCTTATTAACATGCCTATTCGAAATCACAACAGTGAATATCTGTTGAACAGTGTTCTCAGTACTCTACAGGAACTACCTCATTTAATCCTTACCACATTCCTACAAGGTCAGTTACTGTTATTATCCCCAGGTGAGAGGTGAGGAAACAGGCCCAGAGAGGTTAAGTGATTTGCCTGTGGTCACAAGCAAATCTGCCCCCAAGCTGCCCACCTGCAAGGCCCTGGAGCGTATGCAGACTCCTGTGCGGGCTGGGTGTCTGAGCGGGGCAGCATGTGAGTGCAGGGGATGGGGTGGCCGTGGGCACAGGTGTTCTCGACAGCATGCGTCCACAGCTCTGTTTACATGGTGTGGCTCCAGGTGTCCCCGCCCACTCCCTCAGCCTGGAGTGCCCTTCTCTGCCTTGGTCTCCTGATGACGCCCAAGTCCCCAGAGACTCAGCGTGGGTGTCACCTCTCCCTACAGGCGACTCTGACTCCTCTGGCTGGGGCAGTTGCAACATCCACCCTCCCTGGTGTTGTCTTCATTGGGGGTGAGGGTGTGTCCTTCACATCTGTGTCACCGAGGTCCTGGGACAGGCCTGACCAGACATTAACAGCAATGATGACAGCTGCCACTTGGTGGGCACGGGCCCTGTGGCCAAGCATGCTCGGGGGTGGTGCCCCCATGACCTCACTGAATCCTGTTCATCAATCCATTCCAGATGAGAAGGAAGTAAGTACTTGGCTGGACCAGAAATTGAACCCCAGACTTGGCTTTAGCTCTGTGGTTCCCGTAGTGTACTCCTTTGGGGCTCTTTTATTTATTTTTTTTAATATACACCAGGTCTTAGTTGCGACACGTGGGATCTTTAGTTGTGGCATGTGGGATCTAGTTCCCTGACCAGGGATTGAACCCAGGCCCCCTGCTTTGGGAGTGCAGAGTCTTAGCCACTGGACCACCATGGAAGTCCCCTATTTTATTACTTAAGCTTTTATTTATTTGGGAATAGCTATCACTGCACCTGGGAAAACTCAGGAAAGCCTACAACTTCAAAATAAGAGTCCCTTCCCCCTGTCACCCACCCTTCCAGACCCCTCCCAAGGCAACCACTGCTCCAGGCTTTTGCACAGCCAGGGCCATATTCCCCCTGGGTTTTCCCTCTCCAGGTGCATGCACATGAGTGTGTCTCCTTCCAGAGAGGTTCTAAGCATCTCTAAGTACATACACCAATCATACCTGTTGTATTTTCTTTCTTTTACATAAACAATGGCACACCCCACACCTGGGTTTGCCTGTTGATTTCCTTACTTCACATCTTGGAGATCTCTCCACATCATCATGTAAGAACTTCCTCACGGCTTTTAAAAAATTAATTAATTAATTTGGGGACTTGCCTGATGGTCCAGGGGTTAAGACTTCATGCTCTAAATGCCAGAGGCCCGAGTTCAATCCCTGGTGGGGGAACTAAGATCCCACATGCTGCACAGTGCCACCAAATTAATAACAATTTTTAAATTAATTAATTAATTTGGCCGCATTGGATCTTGGCTGCTGCCCGGGCTTTCTCTAGTTGCAGCAAGTGGGGGCCACTCTCTAGTTGTGGAGCTTGGGCTTCTCACTGAGGTGGCCGCTCTTTTTGCAGAGCACAGGTTCTAGGGCACCTGGGCTTCAGTGGTTTTGGCTCGAGGCTTCCAAGCACGGGCTCAGTAGTTGTGGCTCATGGGCTCAGGTGACCCACAGCGTGTGGAATCTTCCCAGACCAGGGATTGAACCTGTGTCCCCTGCATTTCCAGGCTGATTCTTTACCACTGGATCACCAAGGAAGTCCCCTCACTGCTTTTTATAACTGCTTGACGCATGTGGTGGGGAATTTATTAACCACTTCCTCTTCCCAGTGTGGCAATGAACGTCCTTGTACAGGCACAGACTTTGACTTAATAAATGGATCAGCGAAGAGGTGAGAGGATGCCTGAGGTTGGGGCCTGGATTATGGGGGGACCCTGAGTGTGGAGTCAGAGGTACCTCCAAGCCTGTCTTCCTACGGAAATGGGAGAACATGAGAATCTCCTGGAGTCCTGAGGGTCCCCACTGGCTGGGTCCCAGGTGAAGGTCTCCCAGCAGGATCCCCTCGGCTCCTCCTCAACAATGCAGCAACGTCTCACTGCCGGTGAGGTGTGTCCACCATGAATCACCTTTCACGCCCGCTTGGCCAGCTGCCCCCATCTCTTGAAGCTAGAAATGCCTCACTGAGGTGGCAGGACCCATGGGTGGCCGTACCACATGAGCATCTTTGGGAAGCAGGCTCCACGCCTTGCCCTGATGGCGGAGATGGGGACACAGAGACGGCCATTGATCTCGGTGAACCATGATCTCAAGGAGATGCAAGGGCGCTTGGAGAGAGAGGCCAGCTGGGTCCAGTGTGCCCAGAGCCAGGAAGGGTCTGGTGTGGGGGTTCAGAATGGGGTTGGAGGTCCAGGCAGGGAGCCACACTGCAAGAGCTCAGGAGCTTTGAGAAAAATCGTGTTTGGCAGCCCCCCAACCCAGATCTCTTCCCTGGTGGCTCAGACGGTAAAGAATCTGCCTGCAAGGCAGGAGACTCAGGTTCAATCCCTGGGTTGAGAAGATGCCCTGGAGAAGGGAATGGCTACCCACTCCAGTATTCTTGCCTGAAGAATCCCATGGACAGAGGAGCCTGGCGGGCTACAGTCCATGGGGTTGCAAAGAGTCGGACACGACTGAGCAGCTAACCCTTTCATTTTCACTGCCATGGGGTGATGCTGGAGCTGTGGGATGGTGAAGGGACAACAATGCGGGCCCCTTCCTGCCCTTTCCAGGGGCCCTAGCCTTCCTAGCCCACTTGTGAGGAAGCTCTCTTGATCTGCATAACTGGGGAAACTGAGGCAGGAGTGTGGAGGTAGCTCATCAAGTTAGCCCAACAGAGGTGAACCCCTATCTCCCTGCAAACCTATGTCCCAAGCAAGAGACCCAAGGCATGTGGTCTGTGGGTGGTTTCCAGTAAGAAGACCTGGGTCAGCCTGGGAAGCCCCCTGTGCTATGAAACCCACTGACCTGGACTCGAGCTCTCTGATTCCTGCGCTGCTGGGTCCCTGCCCCTCACCTATAAAATGGAGGTAACAACAAAATGAAAACAGAAAAAAATTGTTTTAAAGAAAAAAACAAAAAAACCCAAAACAAACAAAAAATAAAATGGAGGTGACTATGCACCTCCCTCACTGGCTGTTCTGGGGATTAAAAGAGACGATGAATGCAAATGCTTATTCTAGAACCTGGCACACGGTTAGTGCTCCACAAAAGGTAGATATTTTTCTCTTCGGCAGGTAGCCTGAGTCAGAAGATTTGGGCTCTAGAACCAGACACGCTGTGAGGTGACCCACTAAGTTATTGACCTTGGTGAGTCCTGTCCCCTCTCTGAGCCTCAGCTTCCTGCTCTGCAAATGGGACAACACATCAAAGAGGTGTTGTCTGAAAATCCACTCACAGCAGATGCTCCCTCAGTGTGAGCTCCTCCTTCCCTGGGCCTCAGAGCCCAAGGGGCCCTCATAAAAGCCAGAAGGGGACGCTGGGATGACTGGCTGACTCACGGTTACAACCTGGGCCCTTTCATGTAAAGGAAACTGCCATTAGCTGCCAGCGCCTCCAGCTGGTTGCTGAGCTTCCCAGCTGGTTTATGGGGAGACCTCACCCTTTGCCATTTGGCGTGGGAGTGAGGCTGAGGCTGTGTCTGTGCCCTGTCTGGAGGGTGCCTGACTGGGTAGTCATTCATTTCCAGTCAGTCAGTCAGGGAGTCAATCAACAAACAAGAATCCAGCTGAGACTCCAGTGTTCTGTGCTGGGCGCTGGGGAAACGGAAGTAAGTGAGAGCTGGCCCCTGGCTTCAGGGGGCTCCCAGACGGAGTGAGCCATGTGGAGAGAACATGTCAGGTGGAAGGGCTGTGGAAGCCAGAGCAGGCATCTAGCTCCCTGTGAGGGAATCTGGGCGGGCTTCTTGGAGGTGGCGAGTGGTGACTAATCTGTGTCCTGACTCTGCCAGGGGCCTACCAAGGGAGGGGCAGGAAGTGGCAGGTGCAGATGGAGATGAAGGGTGAGGACAGACAGGTGCCTGGGTGGGCACACTTGAGAATTGCAGGTGCCTTTGTGGAGTGGAAACCCAGAGCCCAGCAGTCCTGAAGGGGCAGGGAGAGGAGGCCGGGGTAGGGGCTCATGTGCCAAGGCTCGATCCTAAGGACAGCAGGGGCTCGGGGCAGGGTTTCACAAAGGGAGATCTCTGTTTTAGAAAACCCACGCTGGTGTGGGTTGGATGGGAAGGGAAAAACCAGAGGCTGGGGACCAGGGAAGAGGGTGACTCAGGTCCCAGTTGTTGGGACAGGGGAGGACACAGAACGAATCATGGGCTTGGAGACAAAGATAAGCAGAAGGAGCAGGCAGTTCCCCACAGCCAGGTGGGCTCCTCCCAGACTGCCAGGTGCCCCTACTTGTTGGGATCAAGAGGGCACAGGGACGAGATGGTGAGAGCTCACTGCTGCTGCTGCTAAGTCGCTTCAGTCGTGTCCGACTCTGTGCGACCCCATAGACGGCAGCCCACCAGGCTCCCCTGTCCCTGGGATTCTCCAGGCAAGAACACTGGAGTGGGTTGCCATTTCCTTCTCCAATGCGTGAAAGTGAAGTCGCTCAGTCGTGTCCGACTCTTAGCGACCCCATGGACTGCAGCCTACCAGGCTCATCTGTTCATGGGATTCTCCAGGTGAGAGTACTGGAACTCACTAGCAGGACTCTTTTCCAGAGGATTTATCACAGAGCCCCTGAAGGGCGTGGCTGACATGGCAACAGATCCCTGCCACCACCCCCACCCCCCCGAAAGAGAAGTCTCAGGATGCCCTGACAAGTGATAAGTGGGAACCTGCCAGATGGGCTAAAGAGGCCTGGATTCTCGAAGGCCATGGAATTGGGGTTTGGACCAAGTTCAACCAGATCTCCTGGAAATGGCAAAGGGCAGGGGCAGTCGGCTAACCTCTGACTACAAATAAAAGATAATAGTTCCTGTTTTTGAAATACTGAATTGTGGGCCCCATGCCATGCATTGTACTTCCATCATTTCATTTAATCCTTATAACCATCCCATAACAATAACAATCACGGCAATAACATTTTTATTGGATTTTACTAGATCCCAGGAACTTTTCTCACCATGTTACATCTTTTGGCTCATTTTTGAGCTTCACAACATTCCTGAGAGGGATGTACTACTATTCCCATTTTACATATGAGGAAACTGAGGCACAGAAAATTTATATAACTTGCCCAAGTTTGCCTAGGAGCTAGGATACGGTTGAAGGACTCTCTGGGCCCCTTACTCCCCTGCCCCCACCGCCGACCTGAGCTCTTCCTTGCTCCTCATCCTGCCTCCCACAGGCATCAGAGGAGGCGGAAGGGAAGGGCTGCATCACCAGTGCCTTCTGAGGCGACATTGCCCCGCTCTTCCCAGAGGAGCTGTGGGTCCCTGGAGCTGAGGGGCAGAATCAAGTCTGACAAGGTGTAAAGAGTGAAGGTAGTAAGGAAATGACAAAACTTTGTCCTCTCCCCATAGCCCCCGTCCCACACACACTCCCCACTCTCTGTGGCCTGAGGAAATCCAACAGGCCCTTAATGGGCCTTTTCTCCCAGCCCGTCAGCCAGTCGCTTCTCAAAGCATTCACTCCCTGGGGCTGTTGGGAACCTACCTACTGCTCTTCCTTGGGGTCCTGTTCTCCTCTCCAACCCCCACTACATGCCACCCCTAAGGCCAACTCAGAGCCTTCACCAACCCCGTGTGCTGAAGGGGTTGTGCACACTCCCATCTTTGCCCAGATCCTCATCCTGAACGAGGGCAGTGCCCACTTAAAACTCCCCAATGGCTCCCCACTGGGTTAAGAATGCAGCTAGAGCTTGGACCCATGGTACCCACCCTCCTTGCAGTTTGAATTCCAGGTCTGGCTTGTTCCTCCAGCCTCATTTTGGATCCCTCTATATATGCCAACCTCAATCCACATACAGCTGCTCTGTCCCTGAATGGACTTTTCTTTCCATCTAGTATCTTTTTTTTTTGACCACGCCATGCAGCACACGGGATCTTAGTTTCCCAACCAGGGACTGAACCCATGTTCCCTGCACGGGAAGGCAGACTCTCAACTACGGGACCACCAGGGAAGACCTATCAAGTGCCTTTAAATTTTTATTTATTTTTATTGAAGTATAATTGATTTACAATGTTGTGCCAATCTCTGTTGTATAGCAAAGTGACCCATATATATATATAGATCTTCTTCTCCCATCTAGTGCCTTTGAACATGGTATTCATTTGACCTGGAATACGTTCTAGCTAGTTCTGGCTTAGCTCCAGGGCCACCTCCTCCAGGAAGCCTCCCTTGACCTCCCAGGCTGGATTTGCTGCATCCTCTGTGCTGACCGCACGTTCTTGTAATTAACTGAAGAGGAGTAGGTTGGAGGGAAGACAGGACTTTGATAGCAGCCCTGAGATTGAGGCTGCCCAGGCCTGGAGTTTCTGAGAAAGGTCTGGACTGGAGACAGACAAAAGCTGAGGACTATGGCAACCCACTCCAGTACTCTCGCCTGGAAAATCCCATGGACGGAGGAGCCTGGTAGGCTGCAGTCCATGGGGTCGCTAAGAGTCGGACACGACTGAGTGACTTCACTTTCACTTTTCACTTTCATGCATTGGAGAAGGAAATGGCAACCCACTCCAGTGTTCTTGCCTGGAGAATTCCAGGGACGGGGGAGCCTGGTGGGCTGCCATCTATGGGGTCGCACAGAGTCGGACACAACTGAAGTGACTTAGCAGTAGCAGCTAGTAGCAGAGATCAAAGACAGAGAGCAAGCTTGTCACAGGAGAACGTGTAGAAGATAGGAGAGCTGAGGTCAGACACTGGGGAACCCCAGCATTAGAGGGCTGATAGCAGAAGAGAATTCCACAAAGGAGACTGAGAAAGAGGAGCTGGAGAGTTAGGTAGAGAAGCAGGAACACAGAGGAAAAAGCTGGCTCCCCGTGAACCACCCCCCAGCACTCATGCCCTGGTGTTGTCCCCCTCCCTTGATCTGGGTTGGCCCTATGACTTGTTTTTGACAAATGTGATGGAAGCAGTGTCACAGCACTTCCAAGCCTAAGTCCTAAGAGGCATGTAGATGCTTCCAGCATCATTTGAAACTCTCTAGGGAAGTAAACCACCATGTAAGAAGTCAGACTACAGACTGCCTGGAGACTGCCGTGTCGTGAGGAAGCCCAAGCTAGCCATATGAAGTGACCACATAGAGAAAGAAAGAGAGATGTCCAATGGCCTCTGCTATCACCACCATCCCAGCTGAAGCCCAGATATGAGTGAAGAAGCCATCTACGATGGCCAACCCCAGTGACCATTCAGGAAACTCCAGCCCTGCCACTACTGACAGCCACTGCAGATCAGACAGCAAGAGAACTGCCCAGCTGAGCCCAGTCTACCCACAGGACCAAGTGTGGTAATAATAAAACTTTCTAAACCATTAAGTTTATAGATCATTGAAACAGTTGGTAATTCAATACCTGAATAACTCTGTGGCAGGCACTATCATCTCCACTTAAGAGGGTGGGGAAATAGGGACTTCCCTGGTGGTCCAGTGGTTAGGACTCCTCGCTTCCACTCCTGGGGGCACAGGTTCCATCCCTGTTCAAGGAACTAAGATCCCACAAGCTGAGAGACTCTGCCTAAGTAAATAAATAAAGACACTGTGCTTGCATGCCTAGGGCAGGGGTCCTTAAGTTTTTTGATAACAGGGATCAGTTTTGTAGGAAGACAATTTTTCCAAGGATGTGGGAGTTGATTCAAGTGCATTCCACTGACTGAGTTTGTTGAGCAGGAGGAGCTCAGGTGGTAATGCAAGTGATGGTGAGTGGCTGTAAACACAGATGGAAGCTTCGCTGGCTTTCCTGCCGCTCACCTCCTGGTGTGCAGCCACGTTCCTAAAGGGTCCATGGTGTAGGAGGTGGGGACCCCTGTTCTAAGGGGAAAAAGAGAGATGGGGAAATAAACCCAGAGAGGGATGTGACTTTGTGAGGTTCATGTAGTCTGCTGGAGGCAGCAATTGGGGTTTGAACCCAGACAGGTGTGTCTGATACCCTGCCCTGTGCTCTTTCCACAGCACTTGCTTGGCTGCCTGAGGAGACCAGACCTAGCAGCCAAACCATGTGGCTTTGGCCAAATTCCTGGTGTGACAGGTAATTGCGGTTTTACTAGGAGCTTCACCTGGGCACCTGCTAGAAACTTGGATTTCTTAAAAAACTAGACACGATTCAGGTAGTCAAATGCACAAATCATTGTGTGCAACGAGGTAGGTTTTTACATGTGACCTCCCTGGTCCAGATACGGAACATTTTTGGCACCCCAGAAATCTCCCTTGTGCCTACCACTAGTCCATGTACCACACCAGGAACCCAGAGGAACCCACTGTTCTGAAGACTGTCTCCATAGTGACGTTTTGCCTGTTCTTGAACTTCTATAAGTGGACTTGTACAACATGGACCTTCTTTGAAAAAAGGTATTTGACTGCGTCAAGTCTTAGAGCAGCATGCAGGATCTTCTGTCTTCATTGCAGCATGTGGGATCTATTTTTTTTTTTTTTTAGTTGCAATATGTGGGATCTAGTTCCCTCATCAGGGGTCAAACCTGGGCCCCCTGCTTGGGAGCTTGAAGTCTTAGCCCCTGGACCACTAGGCAAGTTCCAACGTGGGCCTTTTTGTGGCTGTCTTCTTTCACTTAACATCATGTCTGGAAGACTCATTGTGCGGTTGCATGTGGCAGTAATTCTCTCCTATTTCCCTGTTGTATTCTAATGTATGAATATGCCACCATTTATTCAATCTACTGTTGACAGGCATGAGTACTGTCTTCAGATTTGGGCTACTATGAGTAAGGTGGACATGAATATTATTGTACTAGTCATTTTGTAGACCTCAGCACTCATTTCTCTTGGGTGTACATGCAGGAGTGGAAATGCGAGGTCACAGGTAGGTGTGCGTTTAACTTTATAAGAAACTGCCAACAGTTCCTCATAGTGCTGGTACCTAGAGTACTCCCACCAGCCCTGTGTGAGAATTCGTTTTTCAGATCCTCAAGACACTTGGTATTGTTAGTTCTGTTGATTTGAGCTATTCTAGTGGGGTGGGGTGGGGAGGGATATCTCATTGTTTTTCAACAGCTGAGGTGGGGCACCTGTTCATAGGTTGGCCTGATTTTTTAGTTTGTCTGGGAAGCCCTGCCTGCGGAGAGGGTGGGGTGGGAGGGAGCTGGTGGGGAGGGTGTTGCCACAGCCCAGGTGCCACATGGGCAGCCCGAGTTGGACTGAGAGAGTCACGGAGGCAGGGGATGGGCTAGAATGATGTCCAGGAGGGGCTGGTCTGGGGCAACAGGGCCTGGTGAGGATGGGCAGGGCCCTGGACTCAACTATCTGGTTACTGGGGCTGCCCACGGCATGCTTCTTATCCCATGAGACGGGAAGTCCTGAATCAAGGCAGCACCAAGCCTGGGTGATTTGATGGCTCAGGGATTCTGGTTCTTCTTTCTTTCTGTTCCACCATCTTTAGCATATTAATGAGCTAAAATGGTGGCAACATGGGGACTTCACCCAGCACTGTCCAAAGGTCAGGAGAGGCCTCCCTTCCTTGTGCCCCTAAGAGTAAGGAAGACCTCTGAGGATGATCTGCTCCATCCCTCCACCCCAGTCAAGACTTTCCTGGGCCATCTCATTGGCTGGAACTATATCCCATGCCCATTCCTAAGCCCATCACTACAAGGGAATGGGGCACATTTCCCCCACACCCCACAAGCTTGCTCCCCCATGGGTTCCCTGAACACACTAGGGAGGTTCACAGGGCATTTGCTCATGCTTTCCCCTTGGAATTGGAAAACCTTCCTGATTTTTTCATCTTGTTGTTTTTCAGTCCCTCAGTCGAGTCTGACTCTTGTGACTCCATGGACCCATTTTTCCATCTAGAAAAGTCATATTCCAAAACCACCCCCAAAATCCTCTTCCACCTGTGGGCTGGGGGCCTCCCCTGGGTTCCCACAGCCTTCTAGAACCCAACCCTATGTGACCTGTTTTTGTGGCCTCAGTCGGGGGCAGGGCCAGTTCTTGTTCAACTCTACACACCCAGTGCTCAGCACAGAGGTCCCCCAAGGGTTGATGGGAATAGCCGCAGGGGGTGAGGCTGCCTTGTCTTCATCACCTTCGCCACAGCCCTGCAAATTGGACAGCCAGGCTGGACTGATGGCATCTCAGAAAGGGGGCCTCTTCCCAGCCCCAGGTGGGGCCATCCACGATCAACACAACAGCCAACAGAGATGAGGCCCCCAGCGTGGTGGCCTGGGGTGACTGCTTCTACTTCCCCGCCCCTAAGCCTGCCAGGCTGGACAAAACCTCTGGGCACAGCGTCAACATGGGACTGGGATTGAAAAATACTCATTTGATGGAGAAGCAAATTAAGGCTCTTAGAGAGGGGCATGGCTTGACCAAGGTCAGTCATGGGCAAAGCCTCAGGTCCCAGTCCTTCCTCCAAGGCTGGCCCAGTGCCCACTCAGGGCTTCTCAAAATGAGATGCCCCTGATCCCTGGGCGGGGCGTGGGGCGCATGTTAAAGTGCAGATTCTGACTCAGGAGGTCAGGGCGGAGCCTGGACTTGGGGTTTCTCACAAGCTCCCAGGTACCACAGCTGCTCCTGCTGGCCTGCAAACCCCACGTGGAGCTGCAAAGCCTGGTGGAGAAACCAGATTCTCAACCCCACCCTCAGAAGCCCACATGCTACTCCTTTAGGAAGGGTGGAGTGCTGGAGGGTATGGGTGGTGAAGCCACTTTAAGAAACCCTGACCATAGAGACAGTCTTCTGTATGATGCAGGGAACCCAAAGCTGGTGCTCTGGGACAACCTAGAGGGGTGGGATGGGGAGGAAGGTGGGAGGGGGGTTCAAGAGGGAGGGGACATATGGGATGCCTTTCTCTCTCTCTCTCTCTCTATATACCTACGTGGGCTTCCAAGGTAGTGCTAGTAGTAAAGAACCTGCCTGCCAATGCAGGAGATGTAAGAGACAAGGGTTCAATACCTGGATCAAGAAGATCCCCCGGAGGAGGGCATGGCAACCCACTCCAGTATTCTTGCCTACAGAATCCCATGGATGGAGGAGTCTGGCGGACTACATATATAGGATAGATATACCTATATACCCCCATGTACCTATGGCTGATTCATGATGATATATGGCAGAAACCATCACAATATTGTAAAGTACTTATCCTCTAATTAAAAAAAAAAAGAACCCCCAACCTCTGCCACCCACCCTGTGTAGGCCATCCAGGACACCAGAGCTGCCAGAACATTTTATTAAGTTAAGAAGGCTCATGGAGCAGGAGAGAAATGCCTGCACGGGGCGGCTCCCACAGATCCATGCCCAGCACCCCCTCACAGGAGGGGGCAGGGCTGTGGGGACAGCTGCCGGCTCCCTCTGTCCATCTGTCCCTCTGTCCAGAGTCCCAGGGAGTGGGTCCCCCCCAGGGCAGGAAGTAGTTAGTGGGAGGTAGGGTAGGAAGAGGGTGGCCGGCTCCCTGCCTCTCCCACCGAGTCCACCCTGCCACAGCTACTGCCAGGCCTCCGCTAGACCCCAGATGGGGAGACAGGCCCAGAAGCCCAAGCAGGTGGCTGGGGACAGAGTGGGGGCTGGTGCTGGAGGCATGTGCCACCAGGAATTGCTTTTTAAAACGTATAAAGTGTTTTTGGGGGAAAAAAAGGAAAAAAAAAATCTATATAAAAATCTCTTCACATATAAAATCCTGAAGAAGGTGCAAGGTAAGACCCAGTGCTAGGGGCGCGCTCAGATACGCAGAAAGTGTACATGTGTATGTGTGTGTGTTGCTATGTGTGTGTATGTGTGTGTGTGCATGTGTGTGGTGGGTGTGAGTGCACGTGGGTGTGAGCCCACAGAGGGTGGGAAGAAAGCTTGGCTTCTGACGTCCGTCCAGCAGAGAAGGAAGGCGATTGGTCCCCTTGGACTGGGGGGTCTGCAGTGGGCTGGACCACGAGGACCTAGAAGACAAGATTGGGGGAGTCTGCTAATTAGAAAAAAAACATGTACCCCAAAGTTCTCAGCAGCACTATTTACAATAGCCAAGACATGGAGGCAACCTAAGTGTCCATCGACAGATGAATGGATAAAGTATACATATATTAATACAATGGAATATTACTCAGCCATAAAAAAGAATAAAATAATGCCATTTGCAGCAACATGGATGTGCCTAGAGTTTATCATACTAAGTGGAATAAGTCAGATAGAGAAAGACAAATACCATATGATATCACTTGTATGTGGAATTTACAAAACAGAGACAGACTCACAGACACAGAAAACAAACTTATGGTTACCAAAGTGGGAAGTAGGGGTGGGGGAGGAATAAATTAGGAGTTTGGGATTAGCAGATATAAACTACCATATATAAAATAGATAAATAATAAAGTCCTACTGTATAGCACAGGAAACTATATTCAATATCTTATAATAAAATATAACAAAAAAATTCTGAGAAAGAACATATCTGTATTTCTATTGGGTTGGCCAAAAAGTTTGTTCCATAACACCTTACAGAAAAATGCAAACTTTTTGGCCAACCCAGTATATATAACTGCATCACTCTGCTATACACCAGAAACTATAGTAACATTGCAAACTGTAACACTGTAAATCAACTACATTTCAATTCAATAAACAGAGCAAGGGGATCTGGCTAAGGCCAGGGAAATGTGACCAGCAGGCCCTTCTAAAGCCTCTCAACCCCAAAGGCTGGGCCAGACCTGCTCCTCTGGGCTTCTCCCCATGCCTGGCCCACAGGGTGGCCTCTCCCGAGTGCCTTAGGAAGTCCCCAAGGACGTGTTACAAAGAGGAAGCTCCAGGTAGACAGGGCAGGAGGAAAAGCATCATAAAAATAGCTCAGAGGGATTTCCCAGGTGGTCCAGTGGCTAAGAGTCTGTGCTCCCAATGGAGGGAGCCTGGGTTCAATCCCTGGTCAGGGAACTAGATCCAACATGCTATAACTAAGACCCAGTGCAACCAAAAAAAAAAAAGTCTCAGACCCTGCTAAGTCAGGGACGACTGTGAAACTGAGTGGGACAGAACATGGCCTCCAGTGATGTCTGGGGTGTGAAGCTCAGAGGAAGGAACCTGTGGGCGATTAGCAGACACACCAGCGAGCTGTGCTGCTGGGTCTGATGAGGAGGTAGGCACACCCACACCGGATCTGCCACCCAAGCCAGGCTGATCAGTTAGGGCACTGCCAGCCCTGAGGAGGGGCGTGGACGGTGCAGGGCTGCAGCTGTGGCTCTGTGTTAAGAAGCTTCCACTGTCACATGGCGGGGACAGGGCCGATAATCACAGACTTGAACTGGCTGGCCCACCTCTGAAGGAAACGCGCTCCAGCTCACAGAGCAGCCTCTGGGAGAGTCGGATGGATCCCCGGGATGGCCCCGAGTTGCCAGCGTCACTGTCCCCCCATCCAGATAGGGAAATGGAGGCTGGGAGGAGGAAGTGCCCTGGCTCAGGGGGCAGCGCAGGCTTTCAGGTGCAGACGAGCCTTGAGGTCACACCTCCAGCCTGGCGCCTGTGACGGCCTCCCCCTGCGCGCCCCGCAGTGCCCACCCCGTGGGGCCCACCTCTACTCGGCCAGGCTGTTGCGCACAGCCTCCTTCTCCTGCAGGGCAGCCATGGCGAGGCGCAGGTGCTCTTTCAGCTGCTCAATCTCCCGCTCCGACCGCGTCTTGATGTGGTTCAGCTCCACGTACACGTCCTGGTACTTTCCCGAGGTGAAGCGCTTGTCCTGAGGGCCGGGGAGGCATTGTGAGGGCAGGGAGCCCTCCCTCCTGGCCCTGCCCACCTGCCGGCACAAACAGCCAGGCCCCTCCAAGGCCCCCGGTTGGTTTTCTCCCTCTAGGTGGCCTCCCCAGAAGGTTCCCCTGCTCCACCCAGTGACACAGGTTTCAGCATCATTTTCATCCCATTTAAGATGAGAGCCGAGGCTCAGGGTGGTGAAGCTTCTGTCCGAGGCCACACACGCAAGTGAGTGGCTGGGAGGGCAGGTCAGCCCGGCCCAGGGTTTGGGCCCCTTCCAGGAGTCTCCCAGAACCACCAACACACAGAGAGTTGTCAAAGACACATGGACACGGCACCAAGGGTGGGTCAGATTGGGCCCCAAATCTCAGTCCCCCAGCTCCCAGAAACAGGTTTCTGGGAACGCATACTCCACACTGGAATGCATACTCCACAAGGACAGGGATTTTGGTCTGGTCCACAGCAAGTCACCCAGTACCCAGTATAGTGCTGAGCACATAGTAGGTATTCAATAAATATTTTCTGATTAAATACTGGGTTGGCCAAAAAGTTCATTCAGGTCCCTTCCATAAGATGTTATGGGAAAACCCAAAAGAACTTTTGGGCCAACCCAATAAAAACAACGGTGGCCTGGAGCAAATCACTTACCCTTTCTTAGCCTCAGTTTCTTTGTCTGTAAATGGGAATACTGACCCCTACATGGGGGAGGCACAGGGAGGGCCTGATGAGGCCAGGAGTGGCCGACACAGAACAGGTGATCACAGGATGAGGGCACAGCTGGATCCAGGGGCTCCCCACCCCTCTGGCACCTCAGCTGGCCAGGACTCACCTTCTGCATCATCTGGAGCTCATCTCGGAGGCACTGCACCTCCTTCTTTAGATACTGCAGCTCGTTCTCCTTCACTCGCAGCAGCACCTGAGGTCACAGGTTCCAGGCTGATCTGGGGCCAGAGTCCAGAGCTACCCTGGCCCACCACACCCCAAAGCCTGACTTCTCTCTGCTTTGGGCCCCTAGAAGGCAGGTCCTAACCTGCACCAGGGTCCCTGGGGGAAGACTCGTCCAGGAAGCCCTCTCTGATTTCTCCTTGCTCTCTCAGCCCATCTGTACCATGTGAGTGGATATCTTATGGTCACCCCTGCTGTGGTCACAACACAGCACCAGGCCCTCAACTTGAGGGCAAAGATCATGGAAAGAAGCCACAGTATGGCCCTACTGTGAGCTAGAGAGGGCTGGGCTTCCTCATTAACACCTCCCCAAACCTTGATGAGCAGGTACTGCTATTTTGACCTGACCGAGAAGGAGACAGGTTCAGCAGGGTGAGGGAGACTTAAAAGCTTAAGGCTTTGGAGCCAGGCTGCCTGGTTCAAATCCCAGCTCCCACACTGACAAGCCATGTGACCCTGGGCAAGGTACTTGACCTTCCTGTGTCTCAGTTTCCTCAACTGTAAAATGGGGAGAGCAACAACATCTTTTTCATAAAACTGCTAGAAGCTTCAATGATTTAGCAGATACAAGGGCTTATAGAAATGCCAGGCAGAGAGTAAAGCTGTGTACAAATTTTTGTTAAATACAACCAAAGACAAGGGTGATCCTGGGATCACATATACATTTTCTCATTCTGGCTTCTCTCAGTAAGGGAGGGGCTAGCTCCATTTTACAAATGAGCCACTAGGACTAAGAAAGGTGAGGTGACTTGCCACGGTCACACAGCAGGTAGGTGATAGGACTCAGGTGGAGAGCTTTCACCCAGCTGACCCAGGAGTGCTGGGTGCACAGCAGGCCTCCTTCCGAGCTGCCCTGTCCTCTCCCCAGGACAGACCCAGCCTGTCCGGGTACCCTCCCCAGGCCCAGGCCCCACGCCCCAGCTAGGAGGCCTGGCACAGGGTGGGGGGATGTGGGCACACCTCCAGCTCACAGGAGCTCCGCTCACTGCTGCGACCACAGCCGTTGCCCGTCCCCTGAGAGGCGATGAAACTGCGCAGCCGGTCAATCTCCTCGGACAGGCGGGTGTGCAGCTCCTGGGAGGGGTGGGGGATGGTCAGTGTGGGGGGGCCAGGATGCCCACGCCCCACCCCCACCCCCGGGGGCCAAGGCCCACCTGGTTGTGGCGCAGCAGCTCCTGGCCCTCCTGTTGGCAGCGCCGCAGCGTGTGCTCACGCTCCTCGGCCTGCCGCGTCAGGGCCCCAATCTCCAGGCACTTCTGCGAGTACTGCTCTGATAGCACCTGCAGCTCCCGCTTCAGCGCCTCCACGTCTGACCTGCCAGGGTAGAGTCAGGGAGGATGGCCCGGGTTCTCCGGCCCTTGGCCAAGCCGGGTCAGGTCATGCAGACTTGAAGCCACTCAGGACTTCTGATTCTTGCCCTAGTTTTGCCTTCAGCCCACTGTGGGGCTGTGAACTGGTGTGTCAGCCTCTCCGGGTTGTAGATGCCTCCTCTGTGAGGGGGGTGGGTTGGAGAAGCCCATCTCTTAACGCCTCTATAGCCCCAGCATTCCAGAGCTGTGCTCTGACAGGGAAGGACACCTACCGGCTTCTATTGTAGCCCCACTCTGTGTGTGTGCATTAGTCACTCAGTCGTGTGCGACTCCTGGCGACCCCATAGACTGTAGCCTGCAGGGCTCCTCTGTCCATGGGATTCTCCAGGCAAGAATACTGGAATGGGCTGCCATGCCCTCCCCCAGGGGATCTCCCTGACCCAAGAACTGAACACGGGTCTCCAGCATTGCAAGCAGATTCTTTACTATCTGAGCCACTAGGGAAGACCCTAAGCCAAGCTCTAGGGGACACTAAAGAGGGGAAGAGAGAGTGGAGACTGAGACTGGATAGACAAGAAGGGGCCTGAGAACAGTTGTGTGCACTGGTGTGGGGGGTCCTACCGCTTCTGTTCCCTACGCCACATGACTGGAACAGGAATTTCTGCTGGGGGCAAACTAACATGGTCCCCTGCCCAGGGGTCTCAGCACAGGTCCCTCACTCATAACCAGCAGAGTGGACAGCTGGGCCCCCTGGCTCAGAGGGAGGCCCTGCCCCCAGGCTGCAGGGCCCCATCACCCTCTTACTGGTGCTGCTTCCGGAGGCCATCTGGACCTTGCTGGAGAGTCCGTGTCTTATTCAGCTCCCGGCTCAGCTCCTCCTGGTAGGCTTTCTTCATGGCTTCAATGGCTGGAAGCAGGGCAGAGAGGTAGAAGGGAGATTGGGGAGGGGTCAGGAGCAACAAGTTCCACTTCCTCTAGGACTCCGCGTGGAGACAGGAGCAGAGAGTGATAAGCAAAGAGTGCTGGGCTGGGCTGTGTCATGGACTGAGTGGCTCTGGGTAAGCTGCTCAACCTCTCTGAGCCTGTCTACCACAGGAGGATGACAGAACCTGTCTGAAGGACTCTGCTGGGGAGACACTTCAGTGTCTGACCACCAGTACCTCTTGTTATTCATGATTTCTGGATAGGACTACACACAGTCCTCCCTGCAGAGCCTGGAAGGTTCTTTAACAAGGTCCATCTGCCTGGCCCAGCCAAATAGTCTAGAACACTGGCTCTGTGGCCGGTACAAATTTGTGTGATTTTGTGCAAGGGACCTAACCCCTCTGTGCCTTGAATCCTTATCTATAAAACAAGGTTAACAAAAAACGCCTTTCCTCATGGGTTACTGGGAGATGTGCGTAGAGCATGCAGAATAGAACAATGCCTGGCACAGAGGCAGTACTCAGACACTGGCCCCCACTGGTTTATTTTCAGTCTGCAAGCCCCCAAGGACTGAGTCTCTTTCCACACTCACACAGTGCTGTTGTGAGGATTAAACAAGTCCTCATTCATAGTCTTATCCATAATTCCAAAATCCAAAAGCTCTGAACACTGCAAGTGTTTCATAATTCTTTTGGTGCAATCCCCAACCTGAACAGATTCAAGGCTATTTCTGGTCATTATTATCCCACTTAAGAGCAACACAGAAATTTCACTGCAAAATCTTAGTGCTAGATTTCAAGGTGAAACCCAGACCCTGCTGGGGGAGGATATCCTGGGTTATCTTCCTAAAATGCAAAACACACTGACCCCAGGGTTTGGGACGAGGGGCCCTCAGTTTGAGTTCTTGAACACTGGCAGGTGGCAAGTTCCAAATCACATGACCTCTTTCATCATTTCTATTATTCTGCAAACCCCATGGAAGTGTCTAGGATGTGCCAGACACACACAGCAGGTCTGCAGGGGACAGAGAGGGAAAGCTGGCCAGAATCTTGGGTATACCTGTTCCTGACTTGGAAGAGCAGAGGGAAGGGTTTAGAGCATGGCTTTGTAGTCAGAGTGCTCTGTGCTCCAGCTCCATCTTCTGATACCTCCAAGCTATGTCATCTGGGATAAGTTGCTAACTTCTGAGCCCCAGCTTCCTCATGTGTGAAATGGGTTCACTCCCTGGGGCACTGCAAGGACTAAGGTTGCTCGTGTGTGTAACAGGGTTTGGTTAAATGCCGACGACACCTTGCCTTGCTCTCCCCTGGGTCCAGCCTACTGGCCCCAGCCCACTGGCCCAGTGAGACGGCGCTCATAGAAGAGCAGGGTCTGCGGCTGACCAGTCTCTCCCCAGCACATGGCACGGATTTTTGGCTGTGGAAAACAAACACACACTGCAGCTCAGTGTGTGTGTGTATGTGGCTTGACGTGGGCCTCCCAGTAGCCACAGGCCCCTGAGGAGAAGACTCTAACCCTAACCCATGGTCTGTGTGTAGGGAGAAATCAATTATTGCCTTGGTTTCCCCTTTGCAAGTAGGGTTAGAGGCCATATCTAGGGGCTCCTGACCCCTCACCCCAAGTTTGGCACCAGACCTTCATCTCTTATTTAAAGACCTCCAGTCAAGAGGAGCCACAGCCTGGAGGCTCATGGGGCCGGGCCCTGCTGTGCCGTTCCTGCCCAGGGTCCTCACCCGAGGCTGTGGCCGCTGTCTCCTCAGCCAGGAGCCATTCCTTCTCCTGCTGCAGCCGCTGCAGCTCCCGTTCGTGGTGCCGCTGTAGCTCCTGCATCACCTGCTGGTGCGAAGACTCCATCTCTGCCAGGCTGCGCTCGCATGCCTCCTGCAGGTGGGAGGCCAGGACATCACGGGGCTGCCCCCATGGCCCAGGTAGTGCCCCTTTCCCAGCCTGAGGCAAGAAGCCTCGGGGGCAGGCCTGCCCTGGTCCAGGCTTCACCACCTCTCCCTCAAGACCCTGGCATCATCAGCCTGTATCTGCCCCTGCTCCCCGCCACCCACAACCCCCAGCCTGTCATTCTGCTTCAAACCCTTCTGGGCTTCCCATCCTGCAGAGCAAATCCCTGCTCCAGTGTCTGCCAACCCTGATGGTCTCAACCTAAGTCCTCCCCAACCAAGGAACATCATAGTTACTTAAAAAAGAAAAAAAACAAAACAGCTCATGGCATGTTCACACCTCTGAGCTTTAGCTCATGTTATTCCCACTGCCTGGAACTTTCTTTTACAACTTTCTCTTCCCGGGTAATCCACTTGGCCTGCAGCCTGGCTTAAATATCCTCCGAGCTCTGACTCTGGTCAGCCTCTCCCCTGTTTTTAAAGGCTCTGCTTCTGCCAGATTATAAATCCCCACCCCCCACACCCACCAAACAAAGAAGATCTGATACAGTTCAGAGTCCCTGGGGTCTAGGCCAGGCCTGACTTGTGGCAGATGCTGAGTAAGCAAACTGAAATTGATGACTTAGCACAAAATGGGGCTGTGCAGACAAGACCGGCAAGTTTTTAAATGACTGATAATACCCACTGCTGGGAGAGTCAGCTGCAACCGGGTGTGTGAAGGGCAGTTTGGTGGTGTCATCAAATTTTAATGACCCTTTAACCTGGCAGGTCCACTCCTAGGAATGACCCCACAGAAAGTCACGCATGTACAAAGACTCTTAGACAAGGGTATCGCCTGCGGCCAGGTTGGTAACAGGTGAAAAATGGAAACAAGGTAAGTACCTAACAGGAAAGCCCTTAAATAAGTTATGGGATTGCACTTTACAAAGGATCTGGGCAGCTGTTAAAAGACAGAGCTGCCCACGCAGACTGCTGTGGAAAGGTGTCTCGAAAGTTAGGTCATGAAAGCTGGTTTCTGATGATACACGTGGTGTGACCCCATTCACGGACCAAAAACACTTAAGAGCTGTAGGTCTGAGTACCTGTGCATAAGGCCACAGAAAAAGGTATAGAAGGCTACCCTGGAAAGTAGAGTGGATGACCCTCCGAAGATGTCCACGCCCTACTCCGAGAACCAGCGAATGTGTTACCTTACACGGCCCAGGAGACTAGTGATTGCTAATCAGCTGACCTTAAAATAGGGAGATTATCCTAGATTATCCTCTGGGCCGAAAGTAATCACAGGGTCCTTGGATGTGGAAGAGGAGGCAGGAGAGCAGGGAGAGGGAGAGGGGACTAAGGCAGGAGCCCAGTGGGAAGAGAGAAGGACCGGACTCTCCTGCACAAGTTCTGAAGATGATGGAAGGGACCATGAGCCAAGGAATGCAGGCGACTGCTGGACACTAGAAAAGGTGAGGAGATGGAGCCTCCCCAGAGCCTATGGAAAGGAACGAGATCCCATGGATGCCTGGATTTTATTAATAGCCTGGGGAGACCCACGTTAGACTTCTACTCTACAGAACTGTGAGATGATTAATTGTGTTACTTATGTTTCTGGCAATTCATCACAGCTGCAACAGAAAACTATACAGATATGCTTAGAAGGTAACCAAGGTAACCCCTGGGGCTGGAAGCAGGTAGGGGGAGGAGAGTTCACACATTTGTTTTTAACATTTTGATTTGTTTGAAATTATTTTTGAAAATGTAAGCAAATTTCTTACATGATTAATATATGTTTAAGATCATTCAAAAGGGAAGGGGAAGAGCCAAGGGAGAAACAGGAGGCACAGATAAGAGACCCGATGCAGATAAGAGGCTGAGTCCTCCCCCAAGGCACAGGGCACCTCACGGCTGGGGACGGAGGATGACCCCCACCACACCAGCAGCCACATCTGGGGGGCTGCATGGGCCAGTCTGGGGAAGGACAAGGGCCAGGTCTCCAGGATCCAGGTGTTCCGAGCTGTGGGTAGGGGACACCTGTCTCACTGAGCCTCTGTGTGTCCCCTCAGGTGGGGCAATGGAACATGGCCCTGGGAGTTCCACAGACTGGGTCCTAGTCCTGGCTGTACCACGGAGTGAACCCGAACAAGCCTGTTCCCCTCTTTCAGCCTCAATCTCCTCATCTGTAATACAGACCCCATAAGACCAACTCTCAAGGCTCCCTGAGCTAAGTCAGCGTTCACTGTAGAGATCACCCACCTGTAGAGACAGGAGCCTAAAGGAGATGGGATTGCTGTTCTTAAAGAGCCCCATCAGGCCGGCAGACCTGGCAGTCAATACGGCGTCCAGAGGCTGCTGTCAGGAGGTGGGCACTAGCCCATGAGGAGGGGCTCCTAGAAGGCCAGGCGCTGCTCCCTCTGACCTGCCTTTCTGAGGGCCCAAGTGTGATGGCTGCCACCACTGATGTGGATCAAAGTAGGTAAAGTGCCCGTGGCCGCTACTGCAGTAGGCACTGAAGCCCCAGGCCCCCTGGCTGCTGTCCTGCAGTAGCAAACCCCACAAGCTGGAAGGGGGGCACCCCCTTGGCCTGAGATATCAGGCTTGGGAATCCCTGCCCTGCTGTCACCTCACTAGGGTCCACTGACTCTCCAGCTGCCTCCCCTGGGGCCTGAGGGGACACAGACGGTTCAGCTCCTCTTTTTGGGTACCCTCCCCTACCCCGTCTTGGGCTGTTTCCCCATTATGCCCTTCTCACCCCCCATTCCACCTGCTACCCCTGCCCATCCCAATCTAACAGGATGAAACACTGACAGCCTTGGGGAGCCCAGCGGGCGCCTGGGGACCAGGAAGCCAGGACTGCAGACACAAGTCTGCTGCCAGCTTGGAGGACTCGCCTCCTCTCTGGGTCTCCGTTTCCCCATCTGTACCCTGAGAAGTCAGAGCAGTGCTTTTCCAGCTTTGTTTTAGTGACAGAAACCTTCCTGCAAGGGAAATTAATGCAGGTTCTAATAGTCAAAGACAGTGCTGCTCCAGGGCCAACAACTGTGGATGGACCCACCCAAAAAAGGCAGCCTCTGGGGTGTCCAAGGGGTCCACCAAGCTCAGTCTGAAGCCCTCTGGGGTGGGTAGGGGGCATCTCTGAGGTGCCTGGAGGCCTCAGGTGGTGGTGCTGGCCCCTCTATCTAGAGATGCCCCACCTTCCTCTGGCCTCGAGGGAGCCCTAACAATAACTGGGCCCTCCCTTTCCCCTTCCCCACATCAGGTGATCCCCAGGCTCACCCTCCACAATACACCCCCAACTCCCCTCAGCCCTGGTCTCCCTTCAGCTGAATGTTCCAGAACCACTCAGCCCCAGATGGCCCCTGGCCTTGCACGGTGGCCCCAGCTTCTGGCCAGCTCCCCTCTGCCTTCCTCGAGGCAGTGGGCCAGCCTGAAGCTCCCCTCCCCACCCCCACCCTCTTCCCTCCCCCCTCCTTCAGCAGCGTCCTAGCTCCTAGTGCTAGGACTCCCTGCATACTAACCCCACCTTCCTGATGTCGCGTCCCAGACCCCAAACCTCCTGAGGTGTGTGGGTCGCGATCCCAGCTTCTCACCTCGGCAGTGGGCGTCTCCTTGATGAATACCCAGCGGCAACGCCCTCCTGCCTCAGCCCCCGCTCCCACCCCCAGCTCCAGGAACACTTCCTGAGAGCCCCACGCTCCCTCGGAATCTCTAGAAGGCCTCCCTGCCCAGAGCCTGGGACCCCAGCCGTCTTTTTTTTTTTTTTGCTTCAGACAAGGGTGTGCTATCTGGGGAACAGCAATTGTCAAATTTTTAGGAATTCTGTGGTGCAGCTATTTAGCATAGCTGTTATCGGAAATTATAATTAGTTGCATTAAAAGCAAGGCTGAGGGACTTCCCTGGCAGTCCAGGGAATCTGCCTTCCAATGCAGGGAACACGGGTTTGGTCCCTGGTAGGGGAACTAAGATCCTACATGCTGAGGGACAGCTAAGCTGTGCGTTCCAACAAGAGAGAAGCCGGCACACAGCAGTGAAGAGGCTGAAAGCAGCAACTAACACCCAGTGCAGACAAAACCAAGTAAGTGTTAAAAAACAAAGCTGATACTCAAGATTCATTACCTCCTAATTATGTCACTGCATTTTATTATTAGCTATGCTCTGAGGTTATTTACATGTCCTGTATCTGCAGGGTGGAAATGCCACATGATGCTCGGTGCAGTTTCCCAACTCTGTTCAGGGACATCAGCCATAGCAGAAATATTTACACCATGGAAACTGGTAAACATTACAAATCAGAGCTTGATTTACTGTTTTGTTGATTGTCCAGACTTAACCAAATGATGAGAAAAAGCTATTAACGCTCACAGTACAGATTAAACTTCAAAATGTGCACTAGCTCAGACTGCTACATTGTACACAGAACAAAATCCCAAGAAATGTCCTCAAAAGAATACTTTCAAATAGTCTCAACAGTAAAGTATCTTTCAGTTCAGCAAAGAAGTTGCTCATGACATTGACCAAGTAAAGTTTAGGCATATATCTGGCTGTCATACTCATTCACACACAAAAAAATGCCAACCAACATTCATGTTAGAACGACACTCATTTGTCAGTTTGCTGTGGATACGAGCATTTGGAGAAATCAACAACAGTACTCTGAGAAAAATCAATTTGCAATATGGAATTCACAATAGAAGCATGACGTATTTTTTATTTGTAAGTTGCACACTAAACATGCTCTGTATCAGTAAAATTTACAATAAACATATATAAGTGTGTCAGTGTGTACACGCACACGTATTTTTTTCTGGAGAACTAGTTGTCCCGGACATGACAATCAAAAGTGTCTCTGGACACGGCCAAAATGTCCCCAGGGGAACAAAATCAACCCTTGTTGAGTCGCTGTCCTAGGCAGGCTGTGCGTCCCCCGAGGGCCACTGGAGGCACTCATGTCCTGTAGACCACCTTGCTCAGGGCCTCCGCCCGGCAGGATTTTCCAGTGTTTAGGGAGCGACTCCCAGGGGCCTAGCCTTCCCTGGTGGCTCAGTTGGTAAAGAATCCGCCTGCAATGTGGAAGACCTGGGTTCGATCCCTGGGTTGGGAAGATCCCCTGGAGAAGGGAATGGCTACCCACTAAAGTATTCTGGCCTAGAGAATTCCATGGACTGGATAGTCCATAGGGTTGCAAAGAGTCAGACACAACTGAGTGACTTTAACTTTCCCAGGAGCCTGCCCCCTGGGGGTCCCATGCTCCATCAGGCCCCTCTTCCCCAGAGCAGTACAGAGGAAGGGAGTCTAAGTACAAAAGGTCACGTGGGGGCTCACGCATGGGCTCTGCAGTCAGCTGGACCCAAGTTCAAATCCCACCTCTGACATCTGCAGGCCAGTTGACCTCAGGCAAGTCACATACCCTCTTATAGCTCAGTGGCCTTGTCTGCAAAATGGGCACAGTCCTCACGTCCACCCTCTGGGGAGATTAAGTGAGATGGTGCACATCAAAGGCCTCACCCGGGTTCCACTCTGGTATAGGAAGGGCTCCCAGAATATCAGCTGTTTTCTCAAAACACGGCAACCAGAAACCCATCCCCAACCCCCAACACAACAGCTCCATGGCCTTACCTGTGAGATGTAGCCAGGGGGTATGTGGCCGTCCTCCTGGGACTTGGGTGCACCCTGAGGAGCCTCCCCTTGGAGACGCCATGCCTCCAGTTGGGCACGAAGGGACTGGACCTACGGGGATGGGGGGAGGCAAGGTCAGTGAGGGTCTTAAAAGGGGAATGGAGCTGGCGGGATGAAGTGGCCCTGGTGTGGACACACGGGCAAGGGGGACGTTCCAGGTGCTTCCTGGATGGCCAGGTCAGGGACCCAGGAGAGCGCTGGCCTAGAGAAGAAGGCTTAACAGGGTTGGGAGCAAGATACCACAGTCACAGATATTTACCTATTATACAGGTGGGAGGAAACTTCTTGGAGCCTCAGTTTCCCATCAGAGAAACAGTGAGGCGGTCTACCCTATGGGACCATGAAACGGCCATGTGACCAGGTGAGGACTGCATGAGCCAATGTAAGTAAGGAGGGCCTAGTACAAGGCTTGGCATGCAGAAGGTGCTCAATAAACGGTCGCTCCCTTCTCTTCCCCCTTCCCTTCTCTGGGATTGCTGAGGACAGAACAAAGATGGGGAAAAACAAACAAAAACAAAAGATCCCCAAGGTCCAGGAAAGAAGTCCAGTTTACAAGGCATCTGGTGTCATGGCTCAGGGGTGAACTCCCCAGTCACCGTAGGTATGCAAGAACTAACGCTACAGCATGAGTGCAGGGACGTTAAGGGCGCTGGTGGGGTGAGGAGGCTCCCAGAGGCCAGCCGTGCCCGCCTACCTCCTTCTCCAGCGCCTCGTGGCTGTCGCTCGGGGCCCCCCGGCGCTCCCCGCGGCCTTGGTTGAGCAGGGCAGTAAGAGGCACCCGCTTGTTCTCCCGAAGGGGCAGCTTCTCCAGCTCCTGCCACTTCTTCTCAATCTCCTCGCTGAGCCGGCTCTGCTGGTCCTCGGTCAGGGGGGCGCCCAGGACCCGGCGTGGACCCTCACCTGCCGGTGTCTCCGTGGCCCGGCTGTCCGTGGCCTCGAACCACTTGCGTCGCTCCTCGGAGCGTTGGGCCAGGTCCCGCTCCAGCTCCTCCTGCTTGGCTGGGCGGTCGAGGGTGCGGGCTGGGGTGCGGGCCCGCTGTGGGGAGCCCTGAGTCAGCGGGGAGAGCTCCACGTAGTCCAGCAACTGCCGCTGCCCGTCTGCCTTCCGGGGGCCACCCCGGCTGATGACCTCAGAGCCCACCCGCTGCTCCCCTGCCTTCAGGGAGCCCTTTGGGGTGCCGTAGCTGTGCAGCGTGTTCTCCTTGTTGCAGTCCGAGAGCCTAGGGGGCCAGCAGAGCCACGTCAGGTGGGACCTGGCCTGCTTGGTCCCAAAACAAGCACTTCTGGAGTGTGACCCGCGCGTCGGGGCCTGGGGACAGACCCCAGTGGAGGAAGCAGGTTAGAACTACCGCTCCCTCATTAACAGATCCTGGGAACCATCCCAGCTCGGCCACTTCCAGGGAACCTGGCCGCCCTCTCTAAGCCTCAGTCATCTCACCTGTAATATGGGACAACAATGCCTCTTACAGGAGGGACGTGAGGACTAGATGAGTGAATGTGTGCAACGCCTTTGTGAATGGTGATGGCAGCATCAGCGTTAAGGGTGTGGTGGGAGACAAGGCCCTGGGTTCAAGAGGCTCAGTGGAATAGGGGAGATGCCCAGGGGCACTGCAGGTGAGGTGAACAGTGGCCTCTGGCTACACAGGCACAAACTGTGGAGACACATAACAACTTCTTCCATAACAACACTTTTTCCATAGCAACACTGGGTACGTGGTCACCTGGCCAGAAACTAAAGTGTCCCTTGCCGCTACAAGTGTCCATGTGACCACTCTGCCCAGTGCAAGTGAGAGGCGGCACCCTTCAAAGGACCAGGTGTGCCCTGGCCTGGCTCCTGGCTTGGACCTGTGAGAATGTGAGCAGTGTTCTGGCCCAGAGTCAAGGCTGGGGGCTAGGGGCTGCACAGCCGCCCCACCAGGTCTGGGCTGGAGTGAGAAATAAACCTCTCCCTTGCATGAACCTGTGTTTGGGGTTTCTTTGCTATAGCAGTGAAGCCTATACAGCAAACCATAGTCCAGCTGCACAGTGGGCAAGAGTTTATAAAGCGCCTCTGTGCATATCCTCACACGACACCTGGCGTGACAGGTGAGGAATCTGAATCTCAGTCCAGACAGCAACTGGCCTAAGGTTGCCAGCCAGGGTGTGGCTGGGCAGGCAGACACACACTCCGTGCCCCCTCAATACCAAGCTTCAGTTTCTGCTGCCCAACAGCCAGAGTTTTGACCCTCAGAGACATCTGGGCTTTTTGTTTGTTTGTTTAAAAAGATGCTTACTTAAATTTATTTTTATTTACTTTTTGGGTGTGCTGCGTGGCATGGGAGACTTTTAGCTCCCTCACCAGGGATAGAACCCATGCCCCCCTGCAGTGGAAGCACAGAGTCCTAACCACTGGACTGCCAGGCAAGTCCCACATCTGGGGTTTATACTGTGTGGGGGCTCTACCACCAGGTCACTCAACCCTCCCGCCCCTCTCCCCACAGCGACCTCCACAGGGAGTGAGTCCCCCACCCAGACTAAGTAGCCATCCCCTCTCCCTGACACAGGCTCAGACACAGCCCCCTAGGCACACAGACAAGCAGCCACCTCACAGGCCCTTTGACTCAGCGGCACTTCTCCAAAGAGCCGAGGCCTCTCCCCACCCTTTCAGGGTGGGATGAGTCAACCTCCAAAGCTCAAGGTATTTCTGGATGAGTGCCACAGATACCCACTGCCCCCTCCCCCACCTCCCTATTTTGTTGGCAGAGAAACTGAGGCCCAGGGCCCTCAGGCGAGCACTGGACACCCATTCAGGATGCAGGGCTGGGGGGATGGTAAGCGCCTCCCCGAAGTCCCCAGTCCAGCCCAGCACATACTTGGTGACATCTGGGGCTGAGGTGGGACGCACAGTCTTCCTCAGAGCCTCGATCCAGTTCCTCCGGATGCCCGAGGTCATGGCCGACAAGGTATAGACAGCGTCTTTGGTCTGCAAGTCCACCCCACAGGTAGGTTGCCACCTGGCCAGCTTCCTTGCTCCTTCCCCACTCTGGGCCCCGGGGAGGTGCCCTTCCCTCCTCTTGAGCCTGGAGGTGAGCAGAGGATGCATACCCTCTCCTCCTAGCCTTGGAAGAGCCCCATCCCCTCCACAGTCTCTCCAACATTCGAATCGGCTTGCCAGTGATTCCTGGGATTGCCCCAGACAAGCTCGGTGTTGGCAGCAGAGCTTCTCGCTGGCTCTGAGGACAAGGTCTCTGGGGAAATGAGTGATGGGAGCCAGTCTGGTGAGCCACACTCCACCCCCACGCCTCCTCTGGGGGCCCTCCAGGGATACCGCCCGCAGCAGCCCGCAGGCTCACATGGATCTGGAAGCCATAGTTGCGCTGCACCGCGTACTCGGTGACGTCCGTGCAGGAGCGCAGGTCGATCTCGCCGTCCAGCTCATCCGCCTGCAGCAGGAGGGCTCATGATGGTCCATGGACTCCAGGGATCCCTCCCTGAACCCCCTGACCCCCTACCAGGGGGCCCCTGGAACCTGATGGGGGAAGGAGCCCTCCCACTTCATTGTCTCACCTCCTCAGCGGTGGAATCCCGGTAGTACTTGAGGCTTGAGTCGGTCAACACAAACCAGTGCTTCTTCCACTGCGAAGGAGAGATGGCCGTGAGTAAGGGTCGGGGGCATGGAATGAGTGTGTGTTTGTGCATCATTCCACAGGCATCTTGGGTGCTTCCAGGTCAACTGTTCGGCTTGCAGCAGGTGCCTGGCACCCTCACCAGCTGGGCTGAGGGGTGGGGGTCAGGGGACAGTGCAGAGTCACAAAATCCACATTTGTAGTTAGCTCCTCCATTCCCTCTCTGAGCCTCGGGAGCAGCATCTGTGAAATGGGTTGGCTTCTCTTCACTAACTACACCCTCCCTTTCTTTCTGAGAGCCCTTCCCTGATTTGTTGACAATTCCATAGGCCTCTTGATCCTTTCCGCCAAGATCATCAAGGTTCCTATACGCAAATCCTGCCCAGTGCAGTCCAGGAAGGGATTGTGACCTGGGTAAGGGCATTTGCCTAGCAAGCCAGGGGCCAGGACTTCAAGAGTTTTCTTCCATATGCTACTCCTGGATCGATCACCCCAACAGCCAAGGACAAGTCTCCCAGAGAGGACCAGAAGGGGGCCCAGGGATAAGTGTCTGAGAGCTGGTCATATTCTGTTTCTTGATCTAGGTGCTGGTTACGTATATGTGCAGCTATGAGAATGCATTATCTGTACATTTATGATGTGGGCACCTTTCTGCAATGCTTCTCTCTGCTGCAGATGGGGTTAGGTTGGCAGGACATGTAGGAGAGGGGTGGGGGCATCAGAACAGCCTGATATGAAAGTGCCAAGCTCAGCTCACGTCTGGGCTTCTGGCCACTCACTGGAATGCCAGTCAAGATCCACCCACTGCCAGGGTCAGCCCATGTCCTCCACAGCTCCCCCGCATCGCCAAGCTCTGGTTGTTAATACTTCAAGTACTTGGTTTTCTTTCCTCAAGAAGATGGTTAAGTTTTCAAGGATATGCCAGGATGATACTTTCTACTTCTTTCCACACTGGCCTCCCATGAGAAATAGGACTTCAGCATCCAAGAGACCTGGGTGACAGCTATTTCATCCCTTGCTAGCTGTGTGTCTTTAGTCAAGTGTCTCAACCTCTCTGAGCTTCAGTTTTCTGACTTGTAAAGTAGGGCTAAGTAGTCCCTAAGCCTCCTGGTGAGGTCAGAGATTCCTAACCCTCCCCGGAATGTCTCTCATGGCACCTGGCGTGTGGTCAGGCACTAGGGTGTCGAGGATTGTTCTGAGAGACTTGCTCTGTTAGAACCACGCTGTTCTTCTGAGTGACCCGAGCTGCTACACACAGGACAACTGTTCCTCTGTCAAGTGGGGCAGGGGTTCAGGCCCAAAGATCTCTTAGGCCCTTCCAGGCTTCGTCTACGACTGCCTGGGATGGCAACTGGCCGGAACTCTGGGCCTCAGGCACCCCAGGTTCTAGGCCTGGGTTTGCCCAAGGTGCTGCTGGGCCTGGAAGAGATCAAAGCCCTTGCGGGCCTGTCTCCTGTCTGTGTACCACGGGGTCGGGCTGGCTGAACTCCCAGGGCCCTTCCAGCTCGGACATTCCAAAACCCTGTGAAAGAGAATGAGTAATGGCCAGTTCTGGGTGGGGCTCATAGTCTCTGCCCTCCAGAGACCCTGGGTGGGGAGGCTGGGAAGGGTCACTGGCGGGATGCCCGGCCTTGTGTGAGCCTGGAGCCCAGCCACCAGGGGGCTGGCAAGCAGGCAGCGGGTTCAGAAGGTTGTGGGCTAGAGGGAATAAAGCATGTGGGTAGGGAATACAATGAGATTCCCTTTGGCTTCAAGCCCTCCGTGGCATGCGGGCTGCATGCAGACCCAAGCTGCGGGCGCATGCAGGACCCGGGCAGGGAGACGTCCCCTCCCAGGCTGGGTGGGCAGGAGGCCAGCTCCACCTCCAGCCTGGCAGCCAGAAGGGTAGAATGGTGAAAAGCTACTGTCCCTTCTGGCTCTAAGGATGCACACAGTAGAGAAAGGGAAGGGTGATTAGCTGAGGCCCAAGCGGGCACTGAGGGCTCTGTGGAACATTTTATGTGCTTGACCTCTGTGACTGTTATCCAGCCTGGAAAGAATTCTCACTACCCAGCATGCCCATTTCACAGATGAGGCCACTGAGGCTGGAAGAAGCTGTGACTCACTGGGGCCCCAGGTTGGTGAGACTTCAAGAAATGTACTCTGAGCCCCCACCCCAGGGCTGGGGGGAGCTGCTGCATGGCTGAGCCTTTGGGAATCTGTATACATCTCAGGCTGGATGATCTCTGTGAACCCTTCCACTCCAGACCCTCAGATACCCAGCCAGGGTCATCAAGAGGTGGAAGGGCCTAGGGGCTCTTGGTGAGGAGAGAGAATGGGGTGCAGGGCGTGAAGGGCCAGGAGGCCACCATCCTGGTGACCTTTACATACTGCAGGCTGCTTCATGAAACTGAGATGACTAGCAGCCTCTGGCCTCCCACCCCGCAGCCCAAGGCCTTCTTTCCAGCAGGACAAGAAACGTCCCCCTCAGGGTTCCCACTCTGGCCCTCACCCTCTAACCCCTCCATCCAGAAGCCAGGGTCTCTAGATGGCTGGACAGGCCAGGGAAGCTGCTCAGCCACCTGGGCAGCCCCCAGGACCCTACAGGGCCCTGCAGCAACCCCACTGCCCACCCCCTACCCTTCACCCCACCCCACCACAGCCCTCCTACCTCTCCAGGCTCATCCAAGATAGACATCCATCCCTTCTTGAAGTTTAGCAGATCGGGCTATGGGGAGAGGGGGTGGCAGGTGAGTCAGGCCCAGCGAGAACCAAAGGGGCTCATCCTACCTGCTCTAAGTCCTATAAGAGTCCTGGGAAGCCAGGAAGGAGGGTTGAGGACCCAGATAACCCCCCAAATCCAGGCAGGCTCCCAGCCACTGAAGCAGCCTTGGTCCCCTTCCTGAACATCTGGCAACCTCTGAGAGGTGGGCTGGGTGACTGGCCATCCACCACAGACCTCCAAGCTCCCGCCCTGGCCAGCCTGCTTCCTCACCTGAGTGTGGAGGAGAGGGAGAGAGAGAGGGGAGAGAACTCTGCCTGGAACAAGGAACCCTTACAGAGGTCAGAGGACAGGCCAGATCAGCAGGGCTGAGTGAACTGTCCAGTTCCTCTCACTGAGGCCCAGGCAGATAATGCCCTAATGATCTTACCCACCCCCAACCCAATAACCCTCCCGTGATCCAACCAGCCCTGCCCTTCCTCGTCTCCTGGAGACCCTGAAAGATGGAGCCAGGCCCAGGGTGTGGTCTGAGACCCCCTGGGCGCCCCCAGCTCTTGGAAGGGCCGGGGAGAGGGTACCTCAGTTCTGGCAAGTCCTACCTGCCGAGTGCTGCCCAGGGGGGCACGGCCCCGGGGTCTGGGGGCTCCCAGCTGTAGCATGTTCCATAGGGACCTGGAGCTAGGTCCCCCCGGCCTAGCCCCTAGAGGACAAAACTGCTCATCTGCGCATTTTCTCTGGCCAGGCCAATCCTCAGACCCTCCTGGCCTGCTGGGGAGACCTCTCTCTCTTGTCTAAGTCCCGATCCCCCTGCTGTCTCAGCTCCTGCTCGCTGGTGGGCCAAGCTGGCCGGCAGGGAGGAGGCTGCCACCTGTTGCCATGGCTCTGAGCCCACCTATCAGCACCTGCATCACAGCTCCACCGGGCCAAGGTGTCTGGTTGCGTGGAGGGAGCGGGTGGCATGGCTCAGCGGGGTGGATGGTGACAACGGTTGGAAACCTGGAAACTGGAGCCACCTGACCTGGCCACCTGCCCTGACCCGCTTTCCTCTGAGGAAGCCCCATTTTCCTCTTCCTCCGGTGGAGGAAGAGGCCTGAGAGGGGCTTGGGCCAGCAGCCTGGACCTCCTGAGCCATCCTCAGCCATGGCCTTGGGACCAAGGCCCCTGGATCTCGGCAGGCTGGCGGCCCAACCCCTGCATCATGCCCTTCCCTGCAGACCTGTCTGACGGAAGGGACACGGGCTCTGCTCAGACCTGGGAAACCCCAGGCTGTGTACGCCCTGTCTGCTTTATCTTCTTCCCCGCCCTGTTCCCCACGTGGGCCAGAAGCTGCCCAGGGCGGTTCTAAGCTCAGACTGAAGACCAATAGCCATGCTCAGGGCCACCAAGTCATCTGGATCCATGTGCAGACAGGGGCCTCCCGTGGCCTCAGGGCCTGGCATGCTGTGACCCCAGGGGAAACCTGCTGATTAAATATCCACCCTCCTCTACCTCCCTGATCTAAATTCCTGTGCTTTGGGGGCTGTTCCCACCCCACCTCCTGGCAGCTGAGGAGCCAGGCTTTTTAGGATGGACCACAGAGCTGGCATCACTGTGTAGACCTGGGGAGAGCTCCCCAGGAAGGACCAGCTGACCACCCAGCCAATAAGACAGCCAAGCTGGGGCTGGGAGAGTCATGGGCTTCCAGAGGCTGAGGAAGGGCAGGAATGACAGGTTGGGACCCCGAGGGCTGCCTGGGAAGCAGAGTGACCTTCCTAAGTCACATCCCCTCCCTGAGCCCAGATGTTTGATGTGGCAAATGATGGGGGGGGGGGTCCTGCCCTCCCCCAAGTTCCATGAGAGAAACTACACACAGAAACACTGGTACCCACACACTATCAGGAATGAGATGGGATGGTGACCTTGGGGAGAGAAGGCCACCAGTGTGAGTTTTTAAACCTTCTGGCGGGCGAGGTCCTGCAGTTACCTGGGAAGCCCCCAAGGGTCAAAAGGTCAGAGAACCTAACTCCCTGCCCCCTGTAACTTCACACATGGCTCCTCAGCCCCAGATACCTTCCCTCCACCTGCAGGAAGCTCCCTTTCCCCCTTTTTTCCCCTCCGGAGCACTGATAGCACCTCACAGCAGCCCTCCCTCCTTTGACCACAGGTCAACTGTGCCTCAAGCCAGCCTGGACCATGGACGCCGCCCCCTGTGTGCGCGCTCTGGCAGGGGACCTGCTCCCAAAGGCCTAGTGTCACAGGCCTGCCTCAAAGCCTCAGGGACGGCTTCAGAACAAGGTCCGGCTGCCTCAGGACAGCACGAAAGCCTCAGCCTGGCCTCACCCCTGCTTAGGGGGCCCCATGGTTTACGTCATCACACTTCCTCTCTGATCCCCCACACACCAGGACTGGGGCCCTCCACACACACCTATGTCCTCTGCTTGAAACACAAGGCCTCCTCCACCTCCTTCACCCAGGCAGACCCCTTCTCATGCCTTGAGACCTGGCTTCACTGCCACCTCCGAGGCACCTTTCCCAGTACACACCACACCAGATGACTTCCCAGGGCCTCTGTGGCATTTGTGATCATCCTGAAGCCACTCACTTATCCCTCAAGGCTAGACCAGAAGCAACTCCATCAGGGACACGCGCTGTTCACCCCCCCCCCGACAAGATCTTAGGACTCGGGACATTCATACAAATTTCTTTCTTCCCTTCTTTCTTTTCATCTCTCTCTTATTTTTTTGAACCAGGCCCTGTTCTACACCAGGAAATCAGCGGTGAACAAGAGATGCAGCCCCTGCCTGGTGGAACTCTGGAGAGAGACAATAAACAAGTGAGCAGGTGTATAATTTGATGCCAGGCAGCGGCTGAGGATGAGGCTCCAGGGGGAAGGCTGCACCCAGCTAAGGCAAAAGAAGGTGGAGCAGAGCCTGACTCCAGGCCCAGCTTCCTGAAGCCTCTAAGCATTGACACGTTCATAGCACCTTTGCCACTTGCTCGTTCAGATTTCTGAGGTTGAAGTCAGGGAGATGGGGCCAGGAGAGAGGAAGAGGATGTGAAGAAGCAATGGGCAGGATACTAGCCTGGAGTGGGCTCAGGTCTGAGAGCAGCCAAGATGAATCCGGTAAACACTGTCAAAGGTCATTACGAGCCTCCTCTCTGCTCCATAACCTTTCATAACTCTCCAGTGCCCCTGAACAAGCCCAAGCTGCTCTTCCTGGCCTCTGAGGCCCTCCTTCCCAAGTCCTTTTTCTATGTTTTCACCATTTCATTCCCCAAATACGGCCACCAGCCTTGGTCCACACTGTACACCCCCCCCCACAATCCCTCTCCATTTGACAAAGTCCTATAGTCCCAGGAAGTCATTTCCCTCGGGAAGCCTCTTCCCACCAGCAGGGATGGGCCCCCACATGCTGCTTCTGGCAGCCTTACCTGAGTTCAGCATGTGCTTCCCCAGGAAAGGCAACTATGTACATTTATCCGATCCTGAGACAAAACTAGGACAGACCAAGTTACAAATTCTGGCTCAGCCAGGGCCGGGCCATGTCACCCAGGGCACATAAGTTCACTACCTACAGTGTGAACTCATCAGTGTCCTCACGGGTTAGACCGGGAGTTACCATCAACCTGCAGGGATCCAAGCTGGTAATGTGACAGCACCCAGTTTCAGGGCCTGGCAGGCACCCCATAGGCAATGCAACCACTCTCCACTAGCCTAAGGCGGGGATGGGGGGGTGGGGTGGAAGACACTGACTCAGCTCCTCCCCCCACATCCCTCTCTACTCCCTGACAGGGGAGGGGAGGCTGCTGACAACAGGAAGGGCCAGCAGAGAGGTGGCAGGATGTGCAGAGGCTGAGGAAGTCCAGGCAGTGAGCAGGTCATCGCACTTAGGAGGCAGGGGCCCTGCGCACACCCACGCTGCTCAACTGCCCCCAACTCTCCTCACCAGGCTGTCAGAGCCTCCCTAAGGCGCCTGCCAGAAACCAAAAGCACTCCTGCCCCTCCCTTCCAGAACATCACAGTGAAGGGGCCAGAGTGACCTGGAAAAGGGCTACTCCTTCCCTTACACTCAGGGTAACCTCTGGCAACTCACCGACGCCCCTCTCCAAGCCTCAGTTTATTACACTGTGGAACGGGGCTATCGGTGAACTCAGCTATGAGACGCAATATGATAATTAAGGTACAAGTACTGATAGAGGTTGGGTATGACTTATCCCCAAGAGAAAGACAAATCCCTGCCACCGTGTTCCTCACTCCCAATGGCTGGCCTGCCCCACCCAAGGTCCCAGAGCCACTGCGAAGTGGCAAGTCCGGGAAAGCACGGTATCCTGCTACTTCAGAAGTCCCAGGATGGGCTCCAGAGGCCTCTTTTCACCCAGCCAACCTGCGCCCAGCGCCCACACGGCCGGACAGACTTCCCAGACCCGCACCAGCGAGACCCATTCCAACCAAGGGAGCGCCTCTCTCCAGCCCCTGGCGAGACCCAGACCCGGGCTAGGCCCATCTCCGCTCCTCCCGCGACCCAGAACCCTGGGAGACCCTTAAGAATCTGGCGCAACTTGGGGGAATCAGACCAGGTTTTCACTAAAGGGAGCTGGAGAAGAGAAGGGGAAAGGGCCACCCCGAATCTGTCCATGATTGGACCTGCAAAAGTTAGGGGGTGGTGCCTGAGAGCTAGAGTTCCCATCTTCTAGGGGTAGGGGTTGACCGGGCTCCTGGCTCGGAAAAGTGAGGCCGGGGGCAGGTGAGGCAGGACAGCCGGCCCGTGCGGCCGGAGGGGGTTGCCCAGAGGGGAGCGGCGCGGCTCTGGCTCCGGCTGTCGCTCTCCTCCCGGCCTGGGGGTGCAGAAGGGCTGCACCCCTGGCGGGGGGGGCACTCACCGTCATGTCGGCACCCAGGGGCGGCAAGAGCAGGAGGCAGGAAGGTGGAAAGGACTCTCGGGCTGGGCTCAGCGGAGCGGGAATCCCGCCGCCGCCGCCGCCCCTCTCGGCCGCCAGCCGCCGCTCCTCCCGGCCCTTCCCTTCCCCGGCGCTGCCCCGGCCCCTTCCATCCGCCCATAAAACTTTTTTTTTTTTTTTCAAACTTCCTGGGAGGATCCGGAATGGCCAATGGGCGGCGGGGTAGCCGGGACAAACAGCGGCGGGGGCCGCAGGCGGGCCAATGGGAGAGCGGGAAAGGCCCGGAGGCGGGGCCTCTTGCGACGGGACGGGCGAGCAGGGGCGGTCCCCGGCATGGCGGATGGGGGCGGAGGGGGCGGAGGGAGCGGAGGGGGCGGAGGCAGCGGAGGGCGGGCCGGGCTCTGGCCCCGGGGGCGTGCTGGGAGGAAGGAAGGGCCCAGCGTGCAGGTGACTCCGTCCGGCCGCTGCGCGGGAGTGCGGGGTGGGGGCAGCGGGGTGTGGCACCCTCGTCGCCCAGCAACGGTTCCCCCGACCCAGTCGCCAGGCGCCAGACGGGAGCGATGGGTCCATTAGGGCTCTGCCCCTCGATTGGGTGACGACGCGGGCAAAGCACCCAATACTACCAACTCAGCGTGTCCCACTCGCCCAGCCTGGCTCATTACCTATGTAATGGACTTTCGTCCTTAACCACAGACCCGACAAGGGGGTGTCCTTGCCTCCATTTTACTAATGAGAAAATGAAGACTCAGAGAGGTGAGCCAGCTTGCTCAAGATCACACAGGAAGAAGAGGCGGGGGTTCTTAACAAGTAAGAGTGGGCGCTAGTGGTAAAGAACCCGCTTGCCAATGCAGGAGACACTAGAGACTCGGATTCCATCCCTGGGTTGGGACGATCCCCTGGAGGAGGGCATGGCAACCCACTCCAGTATTCTTGCCTGGAGAATTCCGTAGAGGAGCCTGAAAGGTTACAGTCCATAGCGTCACAAAGAGCCAAGCAACTTAGCACAATCTAAGCGCAAAGTGAGTTCTGGAATCATAGGGCCTTCCCATTTAAATGCCCCCTCCTCACAGGGAGTCTTTCTCTGTTTAAGAACCTCATTTTGTGTTCTTGGGTGTGGACTGTTTCTCTTTCCCAAAGCACTTGGTGGTTTTTAAGAGGTTCTTTGCCTGCAGGAGCTCCTCTAAGCCTACAGCTGAGGAGGGACTGTGATGGAATTTGTTGCTAAGTGCATGGAATGGCTTATGGAGCATTGTGACTCAAGCCCTGTGTTACCTTAAGCAAAGTATTTAACCTCTCTGTGCCTCAGCTTCACCTTCTGTAAAATGAGATGATGCTATCATCTCACAGGCTGCTGTAAGGATTAAGTGTTTATTTAAATAAAGCACCTAGAACACTCCCTTTATCCCTAGTTAGTTCTCCTTAGGTAAGACATAGGGTGATTGGAATAATTACCATCTCAGTGATTCTGCCATCTCACTTTGGGGTTCAGAAATTATTTCTGTCATGATTATAATTACTATCCCCATTTCACAAATTAAAGAAGTGGAGGCCCAGGGAGCTGAAGTTCTCCCAGCATTTCCCACTGGAATTCTCTCCACCCTGAGAAATGAGACCACGGATAAGTCCTCCTAGACACTGGCCTTCTGGCATTGCTGAGCAGTGGTCTCATCCTACCCCTATACCTCACTCAGGCATTTATTTGGTCCTTGGGAGAGTGAGTGAACGGACAGAAGACCTCAGCTACCACCCTTGCCCAGTGGCATGGGCACTGGGCACCTGACAGCACCAGCCTCCTTGCTGGTTTCCAGGCCCCCGGGACTCTCTTCCAGTACCCTCAACACAGTGATTAGAACACTCCCCTGCCCAGAGTTCTTCAACACTTCTCCACTGCTGAGAGGTACATTCTTGTGCCAGCAGTCAGTGCTCATTATCATATGGCCCCTGCCTGCTGTCCTTCATCATTAGACACACACACATTTCACGTGCTAGGGCTGCACAAGCACCAGGATGTCCCAGAATAAGCCAGGTCCCCTGTGCCTCCCTAATGGCACATGTTGTTCTGTGCTGTGTCTGGAACACTTCCCTTCCTGTCCTCTTATGCCCCAACACACACACACTCACTCTCTCCCTCCCCTCCCTCCAAATGTTTGTTTGCCTGGAAAATTCCTCCTCACCCTTCAAGTCTCAGTCTAAAGGAAGCCAGAGTGCCCCCAGCACAGACTGAGAATCTCCGTGTCCAGAGCTCCCTGCATCTGTATACTCTACAACTCAAGTGATGACCACACTGTGTCCTGACCAGTTCTATGTCAGTGTCCTTACAAACTGTGAGCTCCCTGTGGGCAGGAAGAGTGGTTTTCGTCTATATCATGTAAAGCCCAGGGCCTCAGCCCATATCAGGTTTTTCACAAATGTTGGTCCAGTGAGTGAATGCACAAGTGAACCAATGACTGCCTTACTGCAACTTGCCCTGGTAAGAGGGATGGTACAGCTTTAGGGACCCAGGAGTGACTTCTTAAACAGAGCTTTGGGGTTATCCAGTTTCAGACCATTCTTCTATTGAGGATAACAATATGAGGCTCAGAGAAGGGAGACAATGGCCTAAAGCCACACCAGTTAGGAGCAGAGACAGAACTCAAGCCTTAGGTTTCCTGGCTCTTGACCTTGGACTAATTTCACTATCCAGCCTGAGAGATGTTTAATGCTGCTCTGAGTAACTGTCTGGGTGGTTCCACTAGCAGTTCTGTCTCTCAGCTCCTGATTTTCCTCACCCCTGGATGAGAGAAGAGCTGCCAGTTCGTTGAGCCTCAATTGCTGTATCTGTCCAATGGGGAAAATCTGCGGAGCCTCTAGGGGCTGCAAGGACTCTGCAAGGAGACACAGATGCATGGAGGTGGTAGGGACAGGGTGGGCTCTGAGGTTGGCTAGAGCAGGCTTCAAATCCTAGCTCTCCCCTATGTGTGACCTAGAACGAGTGAGTTTCATTCCTTCATCTATGAAATGGACAATGTGAACCATACCTGTTACACCCAAGGGCGAGGATTCAATGCAATCAGGTGTACCACTCACTGAACACAGAGCCGAGCACATAGTAGGTGCACAATAAATGCTGGTTATCATCACCAGCAGCAGCATCCCAGAGTCCATTTCCACATTTCTCTTCCCCTGCTCTCCCACCAAGGACTTACCTGCTCCCTCCTGCTGGACTACTCTGTGTTAGTGACCTTTAGTTGGGCTGATAAGGTAATTCCCGCCCCTTAAAGATACCACCCTGCCTAGATAACCATGTTTGCTTGGTTATCCTTGTGCCTTAACCCCCATAGAGAAGCAGAGAGGAAATGAAGAAGTGGATGGGGGACTTCCCCAGTGGTCCAGTAGTTATGACTCCACGCTTCCCCTGCAGGGAGCAGAGGTTTGATCCCTGGTTGGGGAAATAAGATCCCACATGCCATGTGGCCAAAAAATAAACAAAAATAAATAAACTGAGCCAAGCTATATCTTTTTTAAATACTAAAAAGAAAAGAAGAAGCAGATGGGAAAGCTAGTGTTTGGACACTGCCCCCCACCCCACCCCCTCACACCTCTGTACATCCTGATGTCTCTGAGCCAGTCCTCCCCACAGCCCTGATCATCGGCATATATATATTATTTTCCCATTAGACAGATGTGGCAACTGAGGCTTGGTGAGTTTGGCTGCAGCCATGCTCTCATCAAGAAATGAGGAAAATCAGCAAGCGGCTGGTTCCTCTAAACCCTAGCCATGCACCCTTGGGCAAGTCCACCTCACCTCCCTGAGTTTACACTGTGTCTAATTACAGCATCTAGTGTGCCCAGCTTCGGAGAAGGCAATGGCACCCCACTCCAGCACTCCTGCCTGGAAAATCCCATGGACGGAGGAGCCTGGTAGGCTGCAGTCCATGGGGTCGCTAAGTCGGACACGACTGAGCAACTTCACTTTCACTTTTCACTTTCATGCATTGGAGAAGGAAATGGCAACCCACTCCAGTGTTCTTGCCTGGAGAATCCCAGGGACGGGGGAGCCTGGTGGGCTGCCGTCTATGGGGTCGCACAGAGTCAGACATGACTGAAGCGACTTAGCAGCAGCAGCAGCAATGTGCCCAGCTTAGAGCTAGACCCCCAGCTTATCAGAGTACAAGAACCAGCCTGTCACTGAGAGAAGAGAGCCCACAAGCCAGCCTGTGGCCCCTGGAGGTGGCCAGGCCTGCTCCCTCCACCGTGATGCAGGGGCCAGAGAGAGCAAATCTCAGCTGCCTCCCCTCCCCTCTCCTCGCTCTTGAGGAAACCCCAAACCAGAGGCCTGAGTGTTTACAGCCCTCTCTGGGTAGAGGATGGGTTACGTAATGCCAGATGTTTGTGCAACTGGCTCAGGCCCAGGTCTGAGACACACTTTGCAATCCCAGAGCCCCTCGCAGGCCCTCTCTCCCTCTCCCCCTCCCCCACTCCCAGCCTGGCTGCCCTTGGCCTATATGCTGATTGGGAGCTTCAGCTGTGTGGATTATTCCATCACCCTTCACCCTGCAAGCTGAAAGCGGCCCCAGCCCAGTCCTGCAGGTGGGACAGGCCCCTCACCGCAGAGACCAAGGGAGCTCAGGGCTCTGCTTCCAGCTCTCCTTTCTCAAGTGCGGGTCCCACATCTCTCCCTCTCAGCCCCTACTGGTTTTCCTCTGCCTAACACCAGCCTCCTCCCTCCCCTCCCCCTCTCTCTCCCACCCTCACCCCTCCCACCGCACTGGAGCCAGCCTACCCTTTGCCACCTGAGGACCCCCAGAGACAGCAGGAACGGATTGAACAGCGTGGGACGGTCCCCGGGCATCCGCCATGAGGTCACCAGTCGGCCCTTGAGTGGGCTCCCAGCCTTGCCCTCTGCTGGCCTCTTGTCTGCCTGTCAAACAGGGTCCAGTGTTGGCCCCCAGGTCCCTTTGGTGGGATGGGGGAGTCCCTGATGACAGCCTCCCCTGCCCATGCTGCCACGCCCACCTCACAGGCCCAGAGTTGCCATCTTCCTCCATCCCAGAACTGCCGAGAAAAGAGCTTGTGAACTCGTTCACCCGTGAGGTATTGGTTGGCAGGGCTCTGGGGGCTCAGCACCCTTGGGAATGTGCACTTCTCCACCCTCAAATTGGACCCCAGGGAGCCAGCAGGAGAGGAATGCAGACCACAGATGTGTGTTCAGCCCGCATAGGGTTTTCAGATTATTTTGCATTAGGTTCCAGTGTTAATCAAGAGGTTAACACATAACTACATATTTCCAGCTTCTCTTGAAATATCTAAAGATGGAGAAACTCTGGGTCCCTCTTCCCCATGGCAACAGTCCTCTGGAGCCAAGGAGTCACCCAAGTGTCCCCTAACCCCGAGTCCCCCATCTGCCTACTCTCCTCACCTTTGTGAAAGGAACGAGTCCCAGACATCTACAGTCATACCCAGCAGAGCCCCCAAGTGCACCCGCTTTGGAGTCATCTTTGTTTGGGGATTCCCTAGTGGCTCAGCTGGTAAAGAATCCACCGGCAATGCAGGAGACCTGGGTTCAATCGCTGGGTTGGGAAGATCCCCTGGAGAAGGGAATGGCTACCCACTCCAATATTCTGGCCTGGAGAATTCAGTGGACTGTATAGTCCATGGGGGTCTCAAAGAGTTGGGCACGACTGAGCGACTTTCACCTTCACTTGTTGGGGAAACTGAGGCCCCTGTGAAGCAGAGGCATTTGCCCAAAGTCACAGAGGAGGTTACTGGCACAGGCAGGACAGAACCCAGGTGTCCCAAGTCCCCAGTATCCAGAGATTCTCTGGATGTGGGACATGAAGCATCAAAGCACATGTCCAGAGGACACTGTGGGGGAGGACAGCCCCGACCCTGCACCACATCCCCATCACAGCCCTGACCACTAGACCGTAGGCTCCATGATGGCACTCCAGTTCACCTCTGGCGCACACACAGGCATATAGAAGGTGCTCACTAAGTATGCAAGCGAATGAATGAATGAATGAGGCAGTTGTCATTCTGTCCAGTCTACGCTTCCTGGGGGTGGACTGAGAGGTTTTCTGGGTTGCTGGGGCAGGCCCATTTCATGGAGCCTAAAGGGAGACCACTATATTTCTATTTCCTCTTTGTTCACAAAACTCTGGTCCCAGGAAGTGTGAAGAAATAACACAGAAAGAGGAGGAGCAAAGCTGCCGGAGTCCCTGGGAGAACTGGAAGCACCTTTAGTGACCAGTCCCCATCACCTCCCATTTCACAGATGGCCCACTCAGCAGTGAGCATGCTGCTTCTACTCTGCGAGGCCACAAAGGCAATCAGGGCAGAGCTGGGAAGCGGTGTTGCGGGGGGAGCAGGGAGAGGCCTGGGTAGGGGGTTCTGAGTCCCAGGTCCTAATCTGAGCTCCGCCACCGGTGGGCTATATGATCCAGGATGACTGCCCTGCCCCTCGTTTCCTCCTCTGCCCAACAGTCAGGGGTCGGGCAGAATCCCCCCAGCTCAGACTAGGAGCAAGGCCAGACAGACACCCCCTCACCCCGTCACACCCGGCTTTTCAGGAGCCAGCATGAGAAACAGCAGAACAACAGGATTAGAGAAGCGCTGGCCCCAAGCAGCCTGGTCTTCCTCTCCCGCCTCCCGCTGCCCCAGGCCCTCGGCTCTGACCTCACCTCTCTGGAGGCTGAGGGTGATGAAAACAGTCTGTTTGGCAGGTCCTGGGGAGGGGCGGGGCAGAGCATGTGCTCCAGCTGCAGCCAGGCTTCCCAGCAGCCTTGGCGGGTCCCACCACTTGCATACATCTCTCCCGCCCGGGACCCTGGAGATCCTCCAGGCCCAGCTGACTTCTGTACCTCCCTAGCCCTCTTCAGTGCCTCTCTGGCTCCAGCTCCTGGAAACCTACCCTTTCTCCCAGGGTGGCCAGCCCTCCAGACCCAGGAGGACCTTGCCTTCCGAGACTATCAGAGTCAAACTGCCATTTGCCCAGGGAAGGGCAGTGACCTTTTCAGGGCATCCTAGCAAGTCGAAAGTGGAGCCCTGGGCTTCTGACCCCAGGACCATCCAACCACCCAGGTCTCCAAGCCAGAAGGTAGCCCTGCTGCCCAGCTCCTCTAGAGCCCCTCTTCTCAGTGACCCCATGACAGAGCCAGCCTTGGTCTGGATGACTCCAGAACTCATCTCAGGACCTCAGCCCACCTCCTACCTGATTTCCCTTCCCTTCCCCTCCCTATGACCCACACCCATGACCCAGTGACCCAACTACCGAATCGGCCTGCTTCTGATCAGTCAGTGAGTCTTGTCCTCTGCTTCGTTCTGATTCCTCAGGCTCCTTTGATTGGAACTGGAGATAAGAAGGAACATAGCTTCGATTAGGGTATTTCCCTTCCCAGGTTCTATCCATCTATCCAACTTCTTATCCATCCATTCATCATCCATCCATCTAACGTCCATCTAGAATCCAACATCAATTGGTCCATATATCCATCCACCATCTAAAATCTACCCTACATCATCTACCTACTCATCTATCCAACATCTATTATCCCAATATATCCATCCTCAATTAACTCATCATCTATTCATCCATCCTATATCCATGTATCCTTCCTTAATCCATCCAACATCCATCTACCCATCCTGCCAACATTCATTCACCATCCATCATGCATATTCTACAACATTTACCCATCCATGCTATATCTATCCAGCACCCATCATCTGTTCCATTTATCACCCATCCATCCATCCACCCACCCATCTGTCATCCATCTGACATCTCTTTCTCATTTGTCCAGCACATATCATTTATCCATTACCCTTTCACACATCTGTCATCTATCATTCATTCATCATCTACCCACTGACCTACCCACCCCCAATCTGTTTCTTGTAGGCCCTCAAGCATCCATATATTCATGGTCAACCAGCCACTGAGCTGAGCTCCTCCTTTGTGTCAGGCCCTGGGCTAGGGGCTGGGGGTATGGAGATAAAGTAGGTGCAGCTCCTGCCCCCAAGGAGCTCATGTTTTTTAAGGAAAAATGGCAACAACTGAGCATGACCCGATGAAGAGTAGCAGAACTACCAAGCCCAGAAAGGAAACATCACCAGCCCAGGGGTGGGGTGAGTATTCAGGAAAAGCATCTCGGACAGAGCACCTATCTGAGACTTGAACAAGGAACATACACGTACATACACACAATGGAATATTACTCGGCCATTAAAAAAGAATGAAATAACGCCACTTACAGCAACGTGGATAGAGCTAGTCATTATCATGCTAGGCAAAGTAGGTCAGAAAGAGAAAGACAGATAATACATGATATCGTTTATATGTGGAATCTAAAGTATGACACAAGTGAACATATCTGCAAAACAAACAGACTCACAGGCATGATTTGTGGTTGCCAAGGGGAGAGGGAGGTGGGGAGGGAAGGATTGGGAGTTTGGAATTAGCAGATGCAAGTTATTATATATAGAATAAACAACAAAGTCCTACTGTATAACACAAAAAAACTGTATTGAATATCTTTTCATAAGCCAGAATGGAAAAGAATATGAATATATATATATATAGGGAGGGCTTCCCTGGTGGCTCAATGGTAAAGAATCTGCTGCCAACACAGGAGACATGGATTCGATCCCTGATCTAGGAAGATCCCACATGCTGCAGACCAACTAAGCCCGTGCACCACAACTGCTGGGCTTGTGCTCTAGAGCCCAGGAGCCACAACTTCTGAGCCCACACGCTGAAACTACTGAAGCCCACACGTCCTGGAGCCCGTGTTCCACAAGAGACGCCACCGCGATGAGAAGCCTGCACCCTGCAACTAGGGACTAGCCCCCACTCGCTGCAACTAGAGGCAAGTCCGTGCAGCAGCGAAGCCTCAGCACAGCCAAAAAAAATGAAAGAAAAATGATTTTTTAAGTGAGTTGTTTTTTAAAAAGAGTATAACTATGTCACTTTGTTGTACAGTAGAAATTAACACAACACTGTAAAACAGCTATAAAAAACCAAACAAGCAACCTTGGGCTTTGGAGTCAATACTTTGGTCCCATTTCTCTCGCCTTATACATGAGCTTCCCTGGTGGTTCAGACAATGAAGAATCCACCTGCAGTGCGGGAGACCTGGGTTCAATCCCTGGGTCGGGAAGATCCCCTGGAGGAGGGCATGGCAACCCACTCCGGTATTCTTGCCTGGAGAATCCACATGGACAGGGGAGTCTGGCAGGCTACAGTCCATGGAGTCACAAAGAGTCGAACACAACTGAGCAACTAAGCACATATATGTGTGACCCACGGCAAATGCTGAATGCGTCTGGGCACTGTATCTATCTGAGGCACGCATGGCAAAGTGTGTAAAGCCCCCAGCCCAGGTCCTGACACACCGTGAACCCTCCCCTGTCGTCCATGGAGGAGGCAGCATGGGGCTGCACATCATGGAGATGAGGAGAGTTTGGATAAAGGAGCAGGAACCTCCACATTGCCCCAGTGGTGCCTGTCGGGGGAGCAGTTGGTCCCACACTACTGAAGACCAGGACCAAGAGAAGCTGGGTGTTAAAATATGCTGCATCCCTGGTGAGCTGAGGCCAGGTTGCAGGGTTCTGGTCTCTAGGACCCTTCCCATCTTCAAATAAACGCTCGGGGCAGCACTGACTCTGTGACCCTGCCCCTGGGCCAAAGAGATAAGGCAGGGACTTGGTGGGCATCTACTATGTGCCAGGCACTGGGCCTGCTTTCCATACAGGCCCCCATTGAAGCAGCTGTCTCAGCAGTGAGCTCAGACCAATAAGCATTTATACAACTCCTTCCCTGTGCCTGAGAGGCGCTGCAGGGGCCAGAGAGGGGTAAGTGAAGCCGTCCTGGATTTTAAGGAACTTGGAATACTGCCGTGGGGAGGGGACGTGACCACATTGGGTGCAGTCCCAGACAGGGCCAGGTAGAGGCCACCAGAAAGCAACACAAACCAAGTATCGTAGGGCCAGAAGGGGAGAAGGCCCTGGTCAGTGCATCTTGTGGGAGGCCTCAGGGTGATCTGCACAGAGCAGACCTGCGGTCCACCCCCACCCTAAGCCCTACTAGCTGTGTGATCTAAGCCACTCAGTGGCTTAACCTCTCTGTGTCTCAGACTCCCTATCTGTAAATATTGCCTTTCTCATCAGACTGCCGCGGAGAGTAAATGAGGAAAATACCATAAAACATTCAGATCAAGATTTAGCACCTAGTAAATGCTCAAAGAAAGGGCTGGGTATTATCACTGCAGTTTGGTGGTAGGGACAGGTTTTGGTCAGGAGGGAGACGGTGTGCAGGAGCTGAGGGGTGACCGTTCGGGAGACTTGTGTCAGGTGGGGCTGACTTTCAGGCTGTCCCTTGGAAATGAGACTGACTTACCTCCCGCTGTGGCAAGCTGGGGTCCTCTGCAGGGCTCCTGCTCCCCAACTGGCTCGTCTCCTCCAGACCAGTCGTAGCTGAGGACTCTGGTCCGCTTGTCACTTTGGTCTTTGGCCACTGGGTGGAGATGCTGGTGGGGCTGGACGGCTGAGCGGAGCTCTGGGGCCACTGCCCGGGGTCATATCCATTGACTAGGGCAGCCCCTGCTCCTCCTTCAGGCTGGCTGTGTTGGTCTTGCTCCAGCTCCTGGGTACCCTTAGTGCCTGGGGAAGCCTGGCCAGGGCCAACCCAGTGTCCCGCTGGGTCCTTGTGGAGCAACTGGGCCTGCAGGAGCTCCAGGAGGCCCTCCCAGTCCAGCCGTGGAAGATGGGAGGTGAGAGTCGGCTCCTCCGAGCGACTCCACGTCCCCTCCCTGGGTACCCCGAGAAGGCTCACCAGGTCCCTCCAGTCAAACTCAGGTCGCCTCTCGGAGCCGTGCAAGTGTGGGCAGGCTCCCTCGGTGCCCCTGCCCATGGCTGGTAATGTCTCAGGCCTCTGGGATTTCGAGAACTCCCCTGGGCCTGCCCTGGAGTTCTCCGGGGGGGTCACAGGCTGGTGAGGACTGGACAGCTCCTGTAGGCTGCCCCAGCCCCTGTCCAGGGGCTCCTCCCAGGTCTCTGACTGCCACCTGTGGCCAGAGAGGCCACCCAGCAGGCTCCAGCTCTCAGACTCCCTGGGAAGGCCCCTCCACATTGCCTCTGGGGCTCTGGCAGCCCCCCGGCTGGACTCCCCGAGTCCTTGCCAGCCTCCCAGGCCTGGGCCCTCCTCCTGGCTGCGCCAGCCTCTCTCCAGGCATCTGTGCGGGCCCTGGGATCCTGGTGGCTCCTCCTGACTCCGCCACCCTCCCAGGGGCTGTCTTGGGCCCACCCGGCCACGTTCCAGGGGTCTCTGTGTCCGCTGTTCCCTCTCAGGAGTTCTGGCTGACATCCTCAGGGGAGGCGAGGACCCCTGGAGCCACCGGTCCCCCTCAGGCCGCCTCTCGGGGCTCCTGGGATGAGGGGCTTCTGTGCGGCTACGTCGGGCTGGTTCTGCCTGCTTCGCAGGGGACTTGGTTACCTGAGGATGAGGTGAAGGGGTGGGTGAGGCTCCAGGCCCCTGGCTGGGTGGGGTCTGTCTAGGAGGACAGGCAGCTGGGGTCCCAGCCAGGCCTCAGGGGAGTTGCAAGCTCTCTCTTCACAGCAGGCTGGATTAAAGCAGGTCAGAGAGTACCTAGGGCCCCTGAAATCCCTTCCTGAGGGTGTCAGCCCTTCCCTCTCACCCACCTTCCTCACTTCCAAAAAGAAGAGCTGCTCACTTTCCAGTTTCCCCCACCACCCCTCCACACAAGATACTGATTCCAACCTGGGCTCTCCAGGGCCAGAATCTGCACCACCAACACCCCATCCCCTGGGTGGGCCTTGCCACCTAAGAGCTACTTTAAACACGCAAATCCCCACCCTGGAAGAGACAGCCTGTAGAGCTGGACTGACCCATGGGAAGTTTCCCTGAAAACTTCCCAACTTGGTAGATGCCTAATGAAGGAAGAGGGCAGAGGCCATCTTCAAGATGGATGAACTGGGGTCTGCCTCATTTTTGCTGACTCTTTGGGAGAGAGAGGAGCTGGACACCCATGATTGGGGCTTTGACCCTTTCATAAAGAACCTCCCTCCCAGGACCCCCGCCCAGCATCTGGGGGAGAGGAGAAGCAATGGCCCACCCCTTGGGGGTAGAGGGGCCTCCCAGCAGGCTGGCCGTGCTCACCTCCCTGCTGAGGCCAGGGCTGGACTGTCTTCGGAGAAGTTGGCTCTGACCTTGGCTGGGCCACTGCGACCGCCCCTCGTCCTGGGCCTGGAAGGCCCCCGGTGCCTCGGACTTCCTATGAGCAAACGCAGCCGCCCCTCTGAGGGCCCTTGGGGCTGTCCCACTCCCGGTACCCCAGCTCCTCTACTCCCGCCCCCAGTGGCAGATTCAGGGACCCACTGCAAGCTAGATGAAGGGCCTGGAGTGAGGAAGGAGCCTCTCAGGGCCTCAGTTTCCCCTTCTGCAAAATGGGGATAGTAGTCCACCTGCCTCACGGGGCTGTTGTGAAGATGAAGTGAGAAAAGGGGTGAGCAAAAGTAGGGGGCTCCACCTTGGCCTAGACCACCTCCTGTCTCACTCAGTGCTTCCTTTCTGGCCACTACCCCATGAGTGGCCCACAGCTCACCCACATAGTCTCAACTGGTCCTTGTGGGAATTAAGATTTATTCAGCACCTACTGTGCCAAGCACTGCGCACACATGATCTTAATGGCAAACATTTATGGAGCACTTCCTGGGTGCCAGGCACTTGTGCTATCTGACCTCATCTCCCGCAAGCCATGAGGTGGCGATCAGAGATGCATAATGTCATATGCCGCCATATCCTATTCTTTTTGCCTTCTTCCTGCCCATATGGTAAATTTTGGACTTCTGAGGCCCACCTGTTTTCCCCCTACCACTAACAGGTTTGCAGCCATCCTAGCTGTCAGTAAAAGTGCTCTTAGCAAAATCAGAAGAATGAAATATCCCCTCTGCTCCACAACTCCAGAAAGGCCAACATAAAACCATTCATGCAAATGTCATTTCTAAGACACCCAGACTCTAGGCACTGTCGCCACATCCAACAAAGATAACCCCTAAGTCCCTGGTTTCAGCTAGTTGTCGTGCTTAATAATTGGTAGCCATGGCTATTAACATTTAACGTGACGTCTCTGTTGGAGTGTAGGAACACTGAACAGAATCTGGGCGCATCTCTCCCCTCCCATATATAAGACCTAACCACTCCACTTGACATTTAGGATATTTATTGCAAGAGGGTTTGAGAGTCAGACTTCATTTAAATTGACAAATGAAACTGTCTCTGGTGGCTAAACCACACCAGGAAGAGCCTGGGAAAGATGACCAGGTGCTGACCTTGACCAAGCCAGCAAAACAGGAAGAGGAATCTCTGCTCAGGTCTGAGCAAGGACCTGTGCTCTGCAGTCTGCCTCTAGCTTGGAGACTAGGCTGAAACTAGAGGTTTGGAGAATAAAACAATTATGGGTTTGGGCTTTGTTCTTGTGTTATGGCTTTTGTCAATGTCATTAGAATCAGATCCATAAACTAATTTGCTGTTTTAGCACTTCTTGGCATGTGACTCACAGGGAACTGAAGTTCCCCACTCTGGAGTATTTCTGAGTTTGAAGGCTGCCTAATCAGGTTTGATTTTTAATCCAATTTGAAGCGAGAGAGTTTCCTTGCTCTGTGAGATCTGAACCTTAGAGTGAGTTTCTCTTAGAACCAGGAGCCTCTGTGGAGTAAAAACCCCAACGCTGAGTAGGTGGGGAGAATGGCAGCAAAGACCCTGTGCGGCTGGTGAGGAAAATGTGTGTTCTGTCCCGAGTGAGGGCATTTTCCATATAAACTTCAGTGTGTTAAATGAGTATTCCTTCTGAGATGTTCCCCCTATGCGGGATGGAGAGACCAAGAAGATTCTGAGCCTTCAACCGAGACCCAGCCTTTCTGATGCTGAAGCAACAGTGTCTCCTTGGGCTACCTGTTCCTGAGGGTTGGTGTGGCTGCACCCAAGGCGACAAAGGAAATACATTTCCTTTGAAAGCTTGGATGGGCTCTTCCACTTGCAGAGTGTATTAAAGGACAACAGCTGTCAAGTCTAGCAAATTCTGTGAAGGCTCTGTTTTGAATTTAAGAGACTAGGAAATGCTTATATGATTCTAAGACAAGAGATTCCACATTGGAAAGCAACTATACTTCAATTAAAAAAAAAAAAAAGATTCCAAAGGCATTAAGAGGGTAGAAAATGAAGATGTCAAGCCAAAATTCCTAATGCTTTAATGTCATAACCCTTTAAGGAAAAATTTCCAGGCTCAATGAGAATGATGCTTAGAGTAGATGCTGGATAAATATGTTGAATGAATAAATGGGAGAAAAGAAAAGTATCGCTTTATAGCCACCCATTCATGAATTTCAGCCTGCCATTTACGGATACTTAAATAGGTTTTCAAATTTTATCTTCAGAGGACAAATGGTTTCCTACTTGGAAAAAATACCATACAAGAGGGAAAATGTTAATTACTCAGTAGAGTTGTAAAACCTTGGTTAAAAGGTAAATAATCTACTTTACCAAAACATATATGTTAAATATACAACTTTTATATATCAATCACACCTCAATAAAGCTTTTAAAAAAGATAATCTACTTCAAAGGGAGCAAAATAAAATGAAGAATCTGTGTAAAAACAATTAAATGGTTAATCAAACTATAAACATATTCCAGACTTCTGCAACAAATCTTTTATCTCTCTAAAAGTTATCACAGTAGGAAAAAAAGAAAATTCAATTTTGGTTTAAAGACCCTGCTGAGTTACCAGATAAAGTCAAACGTATGCAAATTGACATTAGACCAAAAAGAATTACGGAACCTCCCTGGTGGTCCAGTGGTTAGGACTCTACCCTTCCAATGCAGGGGACTGGGTTTGATCCCTGGTGGGGGAACTAAGATCCCATATGCCATAAGGCATGGCCAAATGATTAAAAAAATAAATAATCTTTTTTAAAAGAGAGTCATAATAAAAGGTCAAAGACAGAGGGGGTTTGCAAGGCAGTGAGACTACTCTGTAATATTCTGATGGTAGACACATATCATTAAACATTTGTCTAAACTCAGAATGTGCATCATCAGAGTAAACCCTGCTGTGAACTATGGACTCTGGGTGATAATGCGTCAGTGTAAGCCTATGGCTCGTAACCAATGGACCACCCCGGTGGGGGATGTTGATAGTAGAGGCAGCTGTGCACCTGTGGGAACGGTGTCTACACAGGAGATCTCTGTACTTTCCACTCAATTTTGTTGTGACCCTTAAAACTTCTCTAGAAAAAAAAAAAACTAACTAAGAAAAAGTGTATTGTACACTGAGGCCGGAGCCCACAAAGGTTGTCACCTGGGTAGTAAATGGATAAAACTTTATGGGAAAGGAAATCTGAAGAAGAGATAAGATTTTTCATGCAGATTCAAATCTAAGAGAAAATGTTGTCTAAGGGACAACAAAGAGAGGAATTGTGGATGCAAAATATTACCGGCTCCTTACAGTGATAGAAATGTTCTATAATTAGGTTGTGCTGATGGTTGTACAACTTTGTCTCGGTAAATACGCTGTAATTTATTGACTTCTACACTGAAAGTTTCGAGACTTTCAGACCTATATGTTTTTGGTTCTCTTGACCCTAACTGGGGTTGGGTCCCTAACTAATTAATTCCAGACCCTGACCCTTAAAGACTATGAGGCTGGAACTGCTGATGAAAATCTCAGCCGGATCTGGAGGAAATGTTTCTCCTCCCTGAGGTTGTGGAAAAGCAGATGCTCTGCTGGGTCTTAAACGCCCGTGTAAATGAAGCCAATGACCAAGGAGATTCGTGTGATGCCTGGACTTCAGGTGCTGTCACCGTGTCCCAGAAAAGGAACATTGAACTTCCAAAAAGTCTGCCATCCTGTGGGTTCTCTTATTTAAGATATATGGCTCTGGCTATATTTTTTTAATAAATTTATTTTTATGTATTTATTTGGCTGTACCAAGTCGTGGCTGCGGCATGAGAACTCTTAGTTGCAGCATGTGGAATTGATTCCCTGACCAGGGATCAAACCCAGGCCCCCTGCATTGGGAGCACAGAGTCTTAGCCACTGGACCACCAGGGAAGTCTCCTGGCCATACTTTTAAATTGACATCTCTGTTTTCTGAAATGTATGGGACCCATGAGTTTTGTTTGTCAAGGCAGGAAAAAAAAAAAAAAAACATGGACTCTTTTCTTCCCCCCTCACACAAGGTGGGAAAAAAAATAAAATAAACCTGTGACTCTCCAACGAAGAGTTTGACCTCATTTAAATTAATGTATTAAAGTCCCAGTTTTACAGATGAGGAAACTGAGGCTCAAGTAGGTTAAATCACTTTGCTGCATCACATAGGTTGGGGAATGGCTGTGACCCAGGATTTGAACCCAGCCTGCCTGACCCTGGTCTTTGCTCTTAACTACTAGGCTATGCGTATTATCATTTAATTGTCAAAAACAACTCTAGCACGTGGAAACAGAGAGGTGGAGTGCCTTGCCCAAGGTCACACAGCCAGTAAGTGGCAGGCAGGGGATCTAAACCCTTTCCTCATCTGGAACCTAAGCCTGCGGACTTTCCACCTGGCCTGTTGCCAAGCCTCCTCCCCAGCCCACCTGGCCGCCCCCGCCCTGGGCTCACCTGCGCTCTTGCCCGAAGAGGCGCTCCACCTCTGCGCGGCCAGGGCTGCGGGTGCGGCCCCCGTTGCTGCCCTGGGGCCCCGGCTCCCTCTGCGCCAGCCTCCTGGCGGGGGGCAGATCAGCCAGCACGGTGTACTCCTCCCTCTCCAAGTTGTGCCTGATCTCCCCTGGGGGTGCCGAGCCCCAGGAGCCCCCCGAGCTGCCTGGAGGAGGTGAGGGTGCCAGGAATGCTAGGTCACTGGGCGGGTGGCGGGGTGGGGAGGAGGCGCGAGGGGCATCCCGGTGCCCGATGCACACCTGAGGGGGCAGCACTGGGGAGCCACGCAGAGAGTCGGTGGAAGGGGCCAGGCTCTCCATACTCGTCCCAGGAGGGTCCTGGAAGAAGAGGGAGGGCTCGGGGGGCTGGCGTGGTGGAGATGAGAAGGAGGGTGCGTCGCGGTGCCCAATGCATACCGGTGCAGGGATGGCAGGAGGCTCATGCAAAGAGTCCATGGAGGGGACCAGGCTCTCTGTGCTGGCTCTGGGGAGATCCGGGAACAAGAGGGAGGGCTCGGGGGCTTGGCGGGGCGGGGAGGAGGCCCGGGGTGCATCACGGTACCCGATACACACAGGTGGGGGGAACTGAGGAGGGTTGTGCTGCGGGGACTGGTTCTCAGCATCCGATGTGTCTGGGAGGAAGGGGAAGGGGTCAAACTGGGTGTGGCGGGGGGGTGAGGAAGCCCGGGGGGCATCCCGGTGTCCAATGCATACGGCTGGGGGCATATAGGGGGGATCATGGTGGGGTGATTCACTCTCAGATGCGTGGGGGTCTGGGAAGAAGGGGAAGGGGTCATGCTGTAAATAGCGAGGAGGTGAGGAGGCCCTAGGGGCGTCCCGGTGCCCAATGCACACAGCACACGGAGGCTGGGGGGGCTCGGAAGAGGTCTGGGGTGCACCACGGGGAGTGGGATGCAGAGGCGAGGAGGTCCTGGAGGCCCCATGGTGGCCTGGGTTATGGGAGGTGGCAGTGGCCCGGAATGGTGAGTTGTGCTGGGTGGGTCCAGAGGAAGACTGGGGTGAGTCCCGCTGAGCTGATCTAGCAGGAGATGAGGTCTGAGGCCGGTCGCTCTGCGTTGGCCGGAGGGCAATGGATGCCCAGGGAACCTCACTTTGCTTGGAGCGAGATGGGGAAGAGGATCGGGGGCCATCGCTCTGCGTTGGCCGGAGGGGAAAGGAGGCCCATGGGATGTCTTTGTTAGTACGGTGGGGAGAGGCGTTCCGGGGGTTGTTCCGCTGAGAGGAGCGATGGGGAGAAGATGCTCTGGGATGGTCTTGTTGGGTGCAGCCCTGACAGGAGGTGCTTCCGGGGTTTCCCCGCCGTGAGGAAGAGAATTTGGGATTGTCCTGTTGGGTACAAGAGGTTTTAGGGTTGTCCCTTTGGGCAGAAGAGCTTCTAGGTGTGTTCTGTGGAACACAAGAAGGTCTGGGGTTGCCCTGCTGGGGAGTACAAGTCGGAACAGGAGCTTGAGGGTTGTCTTGTTGGGTGTAAGAGGCTCTGGAGGTGTCTTGTTGGGTGGCTCTGGGGGGAGAGGAAACCCAAGGATTATTTCGTTGGGTGGATGAGGTTCTGGGGCTGTCTCGTGGGACAACTCTTGAAGGAGAGGTTGCTCTGGGGGTGTTCCGCTGTGTGGAAGAGGTCTTGGGGGTGTCCTGTTGGGTGGATGAGGTTCTGAGGTTGTCTCGTGGGACAACTCTTGAAGGAGAGGTTGCTCTGGGGGTGTTCCGCTGTGTGGAAGAGGTCTTGGGGGTGTCCTGTTGGGTGGATGAGGTTCTGAGGTTGTCTCGTGGGACAACTCTTGAAGGAGAGGTTGCTCTGGGGGTGTCCCGCTGTGTGGAAGAGGTCTTGGGGGCGTCCTGTTGGGTGGATGAGGTTCTGAGGTTGTCTCGTGGGGCAGCTCTTGAAGGAGAGGTTGCTCTGGGGGTGTCCCGCTGTGTGGAAGAGGTCTTGGGGGCATCCTGTTGGGCGGACAAAGTTCTGAGGTTGTCTCGTGGGGCAGCTCTTGAAGGAGAGGTTGCTCTGGGGGTGTCCCGCTGTGTGGAAGAGGTCTTGGGGGCATCCTGTTGGGCGGACAAAGTTCTGAGGTTGTCTCGTGGGGCAGCTCTTGAAGGAGAGGTTGCTCTGGGGGTGTCCCGCTGTGTGGAAGAGGTCTTGGGGGTGTCCTGTTGGGAAGACAAGGTTCTGGGGTTGTCTTGTGGGGCAACTCTTGAAGGAGAGATTGCTCTGGGGGTGTTCCGCTGTGTGGAAGAGGTCTTGGGGGCATCCTGTTGAGTAGATGAGGTTCCGGCATTGTCCCGTTGGATGATTCGGTGGGGAGAGGAGGCTCGGGAGGCCCCGTGTTGTGGGGAAGCAGCCTGGACAGCATTCCTTGGGGCAGAGCGATGGAGAGAGGAAGCCTGGGAGGTGGCACTTCGAGGACCACTCTGTGGCGTCGCGGGGGAGGCCGGGGTCGGCACCGACCGGGACCGCTCCAAGGAGAAGTACCCGCTTTCTCCCCGGAGCTTGGCCCAGTGCTGTCCGGCACTTCGGTTCCCACCTCCAGAGCCTAGAGAGAGGAGGCAGGTTCAAGGCAAGCGGAGAGGTCCAGGCGGCTCCCACAGCCTACTTTTCCTGGTCCCCTAAGATGGATGACTGGGGCAGACCCCACACCATCTTCTTGGAGGTCCTCACACACCTCTGCCCCTAGGAGCAAGCAGACTGCAGGAGGGCTTAGGTGCCCCTCTCAGGCTGAAGTCAGGAATTTGAAATTGAAAACCAGGCGGACTTGGTCAAAGTGGGGTGGGTGGTAGAGCCAAAGGTCACATAGTGACCTTCAGAAAAGAAGCAAACTCTTCAAGAGCAGTTTTGAAAACCGCCTCTGTGAGCCCAGAGAGGAAGAGCTGAATCTCATAGCAGCTACCAACAATTTTCCATTTCTGTTCTACTTCCTGCAATTGGATTCCCAGAACTCCCTCCCTCCCTTCCAGTGAGACTCCTGTGTGATAGCTCCAGAAATTTCCTTTTGTGAACAGGCAGCAATGGCCTCACCTGAGGGGCTTGCTAGAAATGCAGACTCTCAGCACCACTACCCGCACTGGGCACATTGCATCAGAATCCACATTTTAATAAGATTCCTAGGCTATCTGCACGCACGCCACAGTTGAAGAAGCTTTGATCTAAGGGATTCGTGTAACTTCCCTATTCAGGGAGGGACACCCTCACAACCCCCATCCCCATGAAGGGCAGCATGACAGTGGTGTCACCTCCACCCCCTCAGTCCCTTGGTCCCCAAGCATATGGTAGCCACCAGCCCTGTGCACGTACGTCCCTGGGTTGGTGCTTCAGAAGAGAAGTAAAGGCTATTGTGGCCTCATCTTGACGGGGCCACGACTGCCTTCATTAAAGGCCATGCTTCAGAGTCCCTCTTTTCTGGGAAGTTCCCTGGTGGCCCAGTGGCTGGAATTTACTGCCTTGGCCCAGGGTTCAGTCTCTGGTGGGGGAACTGAGATCCCACAAGCTGCATGGCTTGGCCAAAGAACAAAAAAGGAATCCCTCTTCTACTTTGAAACTTCTGCCTCCTCCAAGCTCTCTGAGCTGGTATCACTGAACCCTGAGTCTCTAGTACCCTTCAGGGGACTGGAACCACACACAGAATGACAAAGTTTTCATCGTTGGGAATTCCCTGGTGGCCCAGTGGTTGGGACTTGGCATTTTCACTGCCAGGGCCCGGGTTCCGCCCTTGGTCGCGGAACTAGGATCCTGGAAGCCGGCATAGCACTGCCCCCGAGGAGAAAATTTTTTTGCCTATTGTTGCCTGATGGACTGATGTCCCGTGACATTCCAAATCTGCCAGCTTCTCTCATCTACCTCTTCCCACCTCCCCGCTCTCAGCCTCCCTCGTTTTTCACAATAGCCCTCTAACACGTACACTCTGGGCACAAGGTCATCATCTACCCAGGGAGATCCTTTCGAAAAGCAAACCTAGCTAGACCACCCCGGCTTACAAGGAGACTGAGAGCTATCTCAGAGGGGAGAAAGTTCACAAGACATGATGATTAAATGCAACGTGGGATTCTGGATCGGGTCCTGCAACAGAAAAGAGACATTTGTGGAGGAAAACGTGAATCCAAAGAAAGTCTGTAGTGGGAATTCCCTGCCGGTCCAGTGGCTAAGACTCCACACTCCCAATTCAGAGGGCCCAGGTTCAATCCCTGGTCAGGGAACTAGATCCCACGTGCTGTAGCTAAGAGTTCACACGCCTCAACTAAAAGACTCCATGTGCGGCAACTAAGACCCGGCACAACCAAATAAACACATAAACATTAAAAACAACAAAAACAGTGTAGTTTAGTTAACAGTATTGTTATCGGTGTTAATTTCTTAATTTTGATAATCGGGCTATAATTATGTAAGATGTCAACACCGGAGGAACCCGAGTGAAGACTGTAATCGAAATTCTCTGTACCATTTTTGCAACTATTCTAAAAGATTTAAAAACAAGCACACAAACCACTTTCGGGGCTCCCAACTGCACTTGGAATAAAACCCAGGCATTTCCCATGGCCAGCAAGGCTCTGCCCACCTCCGCTGGCCTCCGAGGTCCCTGTGGGCAGGGGCCTCACCTTCTCACTTACAGCTGTGTCTCCTGTGCCTAGCACACCATAAGTGAGCAGTAATGTTGCCCCACCACCTTCCAGCTCTGAGCTCTGCCTCGTCCTGGAGTCTTCCCTCCCGGTGAGCCTGGGTGCTGGCTGAGATGGAATTTCCCGCCCCTCCCAGAGGCTCACAGCTGGGTCAGCACCCCAGGCCCAGTTCCTTCCCTTTCCCCTCACCAGTGCATCCTTTGAGCCTGGCCCAACCAGGATCTGACTTCATTCCTGCAGCCCCTTTATTGAGCACACGGGGCAGACTAGGCAGATGTTCAGGGCATCTGTGTTTTGTCCCTCAGCCAGCCAGGGCTCGGCACACCCTGCTCCATCCAGTGTGTCTGCAAACTGGGAGGAGCCCTAGAGGGATGTCAAAGTGTTCCCAGCATCTCGCACCTGGCTGATTCCTCCCAGGCCGTGGCCTCCTGCTGCAATTTGGGAGCTTGCCACCAGGTAGACAGCGGTGACTGCCTTTGATCAAGCAGGTCACATAGTGAGGGTTCCCCCCCCCACCCCCCTACCCTGTGTTTAAGAGCAAGAAAGCAGATGTCTAGTACAAAATCCCACCAGGATCAGGCCATTCACACTGGGGAGGCACTTCTTTCCACACGCCCTCTCCCCAGGGCCTGAGAGGGCAGGGCAGTGGGGGTGAGGTGCTGACAAGATCTGATGAATGTTTTTAAAGATGGCTCAGCTGCTGGAGGGAGAATGGACTGAAGTGGCCTGGCAAAGCCGGAGACTGAAGGAGGCTCCAGCAATAACCCCTAGTTTGATCAGGGAGCAGTGGCAGAGACGGCAAAAAGGAGACATATTTTGGAATGTGTTTTGGAGGTGCTGACCAGAACTGCTGCTGATTGCACATAAAGCGTAAGGAGGGACTTCTGTGCTGGTCCAGTGGCTAAGACTCTGAGCTCCCAATGCAGGGGGCCCGGGTTCAATCCCTGGTCAGGGAACTAGATCCCACATGCCACAACTGAAGGATCCTGCGTGCTGCAGTGAAGACTGAAGATCCTCTGTGCTGCAAGACCCACGTAGCCAAATAAATAAATAAGTTTTTAAAAAAGACCTCATGACAATTCACCTCTAAGCCATCCATGAAAAGTGTTAGTCACTCAGTCACATCCAATTCTTTGCGACCCCATGGACTTTAGCCCACCAGGCTCCTCTGTCCACGGAATTCTCCAGGCAAGAAGACTAGAGTGGGTAGCCATTCCCTTCTCCAGGGGATCTTCCCGACCCAGGGATCAAACCTGGGTCTCCTGCACTGCAAGCAGATTCTTTACTGTCTGAGCCACCAAAGAGCCCCTCCATGTGCACCTCCTGAGTGAGGACGGTCTGCTTCTGTCCTCACGCTCAGGAAGCACAGCATGGATGCAATACATACAGTCCACATTCAAACTTCCCCATATCTCAGTCATGTCTTTCATAGCTCTTTATTTTCCTATCCCGGACCCAAGCCCGGATACACATGGCGTTTCACTTCCCTGACTCTTTTATTCAAGAATAGCTCCTCAGTCCTTTTTGGTCTTTCATGAAGAATCCTGTCAGTTAGTTTGCAGAATATCCCTGTTTGGGTTTGTCTGATGTTCTGTTGGGATTAGAGGCAGGAGATAGATTCTTTTTTTTTTAGCAGCCAAACTGGGAAAAGATGCTGTGCCCTCCCCTGTGCGTCACGCAGGGGCACCCAGCCAATTTGCCCCATGCTAGGATGCCAAGCGACCACTTGGTTAAGCTGGTGTCTGCCAGATCTCCCATCCTAAGGATGCCTATTCCCTTCATAACCAATGTGTAATCTGAGGGGTGATACTTTGAGGCCATGTGAATATCCTGTTCCCCAACAACCCTTCATGCAGGAATTTAGCATCTGCTGGTGATTTGTGCCTGAACCAGTTATGACTACAGTGGCTGCGATACTCTCTTTAACTGGTTTCTCATCCTGCAGCCTCACCCTGAATCCTTTGCATCCTTGCCCTAGTGAAACTCTTTTAAGGCTCAGGACATCACTCCCCTTCTCAAAAACCTTCCATGGCTCCCTACTACTTAAAGGAGAAAGTCCAGGGACTTTTCTGGTGATCCAATGGTTAAGAATCTGCCTTTCAATGCAGGGGATGGGGGATCAATCCCTGCTCAGGCAACTGATATCCCACATGCCTTGGAGTAACTAAGCTTGCATGCCGCAACTCCTGAAGCTGCTTGCCACAACTAGAGTCCATGTGCCACAATGAAAGATCCTGCATGACAATGCAATGAAGAACCCACGTACTGCAACTAAGACCCGACACCGTCAGATAAATAAAAAAGAAAGAAAAAATAAAGAAGGACATAGAGACACTTTAAAAAAAGAGAGAAGAAGAAAGTCCAAACCCCTTGGCTGGATTCGAGGCCTGCATGGTTTGGCCCAACTATACACCCCGCTGTTTGCTGAAGCTGTGCATACCAGGATACTCCCGCGTCACACTCCTAGACTGTACTCAGCAGTTTCCTCAACTAGAGCGCCACGTCCAGAAGGCGTTCCTCTGAGTCCTTCCCCGGCTGGAATGAAGCTCTTTCTGCTCTGCCTCTGTTTCTGCAGCTGTTTCTGCTCTTCCTGTGTCCAGGGCTTCTGATCTCCTGTCTGTTTGCTTTACTGAATGATGAGCTTTCTGGGACAGAGACCATGCCTATCTCCCCCTGAACACCCAAGGTGTCTAGCATAAGGTCTTACACACAGTTAGTGCTCATGTGTTTGATGTCTGAATGCTACAGGGGCCGTGGGAAGCCCAGACTGCCCCGTGGGGTTAGGACATGGGTGCCCCATCTCACATTTCCAAATCCTCGTGATGCTGAAGACACAGGCCCGGAAGCAACACAGTGCAGTAGTGATGGAGGGCCCAGCATCCTGGGCTGACCAGTGTCACAGGCATCAGTGGGCTTGGCCTGACCAGCGTCTTTTGTTTTTCTCTGGAAACATCACCTTAATTTCCTCCAGGCCATCTCCTCTCCCTGACTCTCAGACCATGAGGTTTGCACAGGGGGCCGATCCCATCCCTGGTCACCAGTTTGGGCACAAGAACCATGCTGGGTCCAGGGAGAACCCTTCCTGGGACCACAGCTACATCAGTAGGGAAGACTGTACCCTTTTACTGTGGGAGTTGGAAATTAGGTAGGATATAGCCTGCCACTGCTGCAGCTCAGCTTGTCATCATCAGGGGAGGATCTGGCTGAGAATGAAGCCCACACAGAAGTAAGCAGAGCAGAGACCAGATTTCTGATGCTGTCTGAACACCTGGATCCAGCCAAACCTGAAGTCATTCCCCTAGACGTTCACTCAGTCAGTTTCTGTCACTTACAACCTGAAGACCCTGACCCACCAGTTGTGAGATGATGTATTTAAAGCAAGTTGCATGGCACATTATGTCTGCTCCATAATTATATGGGAACTGTTACTGTTATTGATCTAAGCTGTCAAAATAAGATGTACCCAGGGGCCCATGTGACCAGAAACCTGGCTATCTGGCTCCAAGTTCCCGGGCCATCACCACACCTGTGGTCCTAAGGACCAACCTGGCCTGGCAAAAGGTACTTACCCTCCTTTTTCTGGCCTGCAGTGTCTCCTCCTCCCACAGGGGACTGGGTGAGGAGAGGAGGAGCCTTGCGGGCACCGTCAGCCCTTGGCACCTCCTGAAACTTCCGTGGGATCATCACGGTGAAGTTGTCCCCACTGGGGGCCTCCTCCCGTCTCTCAACAGTGTCCCAGTCCTGCCAGAGAAGGGGAGGAGAAAGTCTGTTTGGAATGCAAAAAGAGAGAGCCCAGGGCCTGCACTCCCCGCGTGAGATGGGTAGAAGGAAGGGAGAGGAACTGACATTGAAAGAGCACCTGCTGTATACTCAAGACTGTGCTGGGATCTTCAATTGACCCTGTGCAGTAGGTACGTTCACTGGCGCTAAGACTTTGCCCAAAGTCACTCAGCTGAGAAATGGTTTATATGGGAGGAGACTCGTACCCAGGGCAGTCAGACTCCATGTAACAGCAGGGCCTTGGTATAGGGGCCCCACCCCAGAGACATTCCAGAGTGCCCATAGAAGTAGGTGTTCAAAATCTAGCCCCACTGCTTCCCAGATGCATGGCCTCAAGTAATACGATTCTCTTCTCTGAGACTCAGATTTCCTGCCCCAAGTCAGGGCCATAAAAGTCTCTACCTCAGAGAGGGGTGGTAAGACTTTCCAAGACATTGCCCACAGGCTGGGATGTTTTATTCTGAATCTTCTCACTTTCCCTTATGTTCTCATGGATAGTTTGCCTCTTCTGGCCCAGGACAGACCTTTGAGGGTTGAATGTCCCAGGAAGTTCCCCTGAGTCTCCTCTTTTCCCGGCTAAATGGCCGCCCCCCCTGCCCCGCCCTCGCTGCCCTTGCCAGGCCCCCCAGCCTGCTCTCTTTCCTCTGATCCTTGGAGATTTATGCCAGGGCTGGTTATGGGGCTGAGCAGTGTGACCAGGGCAGGGCCCAGGGCCAGTCTCACTCTTGCTCTGGGCACCACACCCAACATCCCAGCCTCTGTGAACTGAGAGATTTTGGCAGCCGGAGCCCGTTGGTGATTCACCGGGAGCTGAAATGCCTGCTTCCATCTTGTCATAGCCAGATCTTCAGCCCCCCTGGGCCGGCCCTGCAGAGTCCCCGCCCCTCCATGGGCAGCCCAATATGCTGGCTAAGTCTGCAGAGGACCTGGGCTCCCTTCCCTGGTGTGAGAGGCTCAGCCCTGTCTGGAGGCTTGGGTGGGATCCCAGGGCTGGCCCAGGGCTGACACCTGCTCTTGCCCTAGCCTCCCACCCCCATCTCACCACCAATGATGAGTCGCTGGTATCATCAGGGGCTTCACTGGTGCCAGAGTCAGGGCTCTCGTTGAAGCTGCCACACGGGGAGGAGGCCAGGCCCTCCAGGTAGGGAGCTGCCTCAGGTTCCCGGCTCCTGGAGGCAGCTGTGAAGCCCTCTGCCAGGAGCCCTGCTGGCGGGCCCCTGGGAGAGGAGACAGACTCATGACTTTATCCCTCAAAGTAATAGGAGTTAAGGAGTAACACCCCACCACCGCTCAGGTACACACACAGCCCATGTTTGGGCGGAGGAGAAAGCTAACACCAAGGGCTGTCTGTGCTCTGCCCTTCACAGGGCCTATCTCGTTTAGCTCCAAAAGCCTCTCTTTTAAGTGAGTGTAATGATTCCCATTTTACAGATGAAGAAACTGAGGCTCACAGAAGTCAAGGGACTGGCCAAGGTCACAGAGCTAGGAAAAGGCAGAAAAGCATTGTGACTCAGGGCTGTGGCCCCAGCCCTAACCATGTCCCTGGAGCAGAAGAGAGAATCCCAAGCTCGGTAAGACTAAGAAGACAGAATAGTGCTGGGCTAATGGGGGGCTTTGAGAGGTAGCAGGGCTCCAGGGGAAGTGACAGGGCCACCAGTCTGGATATCAGGGAGGGGGCTGTAAAGAAAGCCCTGCTTTAAAGAAGCCAGTAGGTTAGAGCTAGCTTTATCCCCAAAGAGTGACCCACAGATCAGCCTGTGAGATAGAAAAGGGTGATGACCCTTAAAAGAGGCCTGTGATCAAAGAAGTTTGAAATATATTACATACTTCTTCCTTCCCCACCCAAAAGCACAATGCATGCTAGCAAACTAAAACCTCTGACAAGTCCTGCAAAAAAAGATATTCAAATTTGTTTATCCCAGACTTTCTGAAACATTTGAATTCAGCACTGTTTTGTTTTTAAATAGGAACACACAGTCCCAAAACAATGCTGATGTGATTCAATAACTCTTTAAAAAACAAAACAAAACAGGGAAACTGAGGTATAAAAAGAGGCCAAAACTTGCTTTTAAGTTCCCACAGCCCATCGGGGAGGGAGCTGAAGCTAGAACTCAGGTTTCAAGGCTCTCGGCCGTGCCCTCCAAGGCACCATGGCCCCAAAGAGGGACTTCAGTCCAACGGAGGCCCCGGAATGGAGACAGCCTGGAGCGGTGTATGGTCAGGTAGGTGCGTGATAAAAAGTGCCCCTGGGTGTGAGACTGTCTAATCTTTTAAAGCAAAAGGAACCAGGAAATGTGAGCAGGCTCTGGGCCATGCCCACGCAGGGTGGGTACACGGCTGCTCCATCCCTGAAAGGAACATGCCCACTGCTCCTATGCCCAGGCCAAGTGGATGCACCATGTGACCCACGCCAGCAGCCATCACAGGCTGCCATCATGAAGGGGTGTGGGGAGGGATGGGTGAGGGCATCCTACCCCGGGAACCCCTCCTCAGGCCCCAGGGTCCTACCCACCTCTCAGGCTCTGGCCCACGGCCTGGACCCACCACAGACTGGCAGCTGGAGGTCGGGGTGCCAAGCGAGTCCTCAGGGGCAGGCCGGCGGCGGGGCAGGTCGCAGTAGGGCACCTCAGCACTCTCAGGCCTCCCAGGCTCCTAAGACAGAGTTGGAGAGGAGGCAGCTCACGGCCCACGTGGGGGCTCCCCTCCCCCTGCGCCGCCCCTCCCCCCACCAGCTGGTGTGGAAGTCTCCAGACAGCTCCTCCTCGGGGATCTCTGCTTCTCAAAGAGAGCTGTCTGTCAGACTCGAAGCGCCCCTGGGGACCCAAGCTGGGGACTGGCAGAGGTACAGGGTGTGTGCATGTGCACACGTATGTAGGTATGTGTTCGTGTAAATTCCTGCAGTGTGTGCAAGGATTTGCGTGTGCACGTACGTGTGCATGGCCAGTGGGTACGTTGGTGCGTCTGTTTGCAGAGTGCATAAACGTTTGTTTATATAAACACATGCATCAACATACCCACTTGATTTGTGTACACAAGCAAGCCTGTGTGTGTTGGCACACATGTGTGAGTGTGTGCCTGAGGATGTGAAGCGCACAAAAGGATCCCAAAGGGTCTTCTGTCACCAAGAGACATGGATGAGGACCGAGGGGGAGGATCAAGTTGACCGGAGAATGTAGGAAAATGTCTAAGGGAGGAAGAGATGGGAAAGGAGACCTTGGAGAAAAGGAGAGATACACCCTCCAAAAGGAGAGTCTGGGGCTCCAGGGCTGGAAGGTCAGGGTCCCAGGAGTGGGGACGGGGCCCCTGAGCCGACTGCCGGCTCCTCGCTGCCTGCAGCCTTGAGCAGGGCCACACCTGCGAAGGCAGGTGCTGGGTTCATCCGGGGGGAACGGCTGCTCACCTCTGGGACGGCCCCCCCATTTTTCCCCATCTCCTGGGGTGGCAGGGCCCTCCCTCAGTAGGGGGGACAGCGGCCGTGGCACTCTGCACCCCGCCTCCTCTCGGGTTACCTGGGCGGCGGGCTCCGGCGGTGGTGGCTGTCGGCTGTCAGCACCTTTGTCCCCGGGGGGCTCCGGCTCAGGCCCCCGCGCTGCCGCCCTCCCAGGCCCTGACTCTGGGCCGTGGCGGCGGCGGCAGAGGCAGCGGAAACCTTAGAGGGCCCAGCTGCGGGAGCAGGGGCCCCTCATTACTGTTTCATAAGCAGGGGCCCAGCCAAGAACAATGCAGGACATGAAACCGCAGGAACCCGATCCTCACGGCTCACCTGAGAGCAGGGGCAGGCGGGGGGGCCTGGGCACGGGCTCCCTGGGGACCCTGGAGCCCAGAACCAGGGCGGAGGCCACAGCCCCAGGGTGGGCACAGAGTCTCCAGCTTCCAGGGAGGCCACCCCTCGGGGACCTGGGCAGTGCCAAGGAGTGGGCTGGAGTGTCTGCTGAGCCAAGCTGAGCCAGAGAACGCCCGGCTGGGTTCAGTTTCACCCCCTGCCCCGGAGCCAGATTCTGATCAGCGCCCGGTGGCGGGAGGTGTCAGAACTGCAGCCCAGCCTGGCGCCTTGGCTGCCCTGGGGACCTTGCCACGTGAATGAAGAGGGAGCGGCTCTCGGGGAATCGTCAAGGGGTCCCAGCCCAGCTGGGGCCACCAGGACCCCCAGTTTGTCATGGTACCTGCTCCCTGCTTTTACCTCCAGCCCCATCACTACCCCTCACCCACACGAGTAGGCCCAGCAGCTAGTCCCCAGCTCTGATTTCCTGTCTGGCGGGTCGGCACGGGCTCTGGCCTCAGACCGACATCAGGCCCAATCCTGGCGCCTCCACTTCCCAGCTGAGTGACCTCGGCCTAGTGACTTCCCTCTCTGAGCCTGGTTTGCTCATCTATAAAGTGGAGGTAATTAATGGACCCTCCTAGGGGTGTTACAAGAATTACATCAGTTAATATGAGTAAAAGGCTTATAACACTGCCTGGTCTGTACATATTAAATATCATAAACAATGTAAAAACATTCAGTGGAATTTTATTAGCGTTGAATCAAGGATATGTTAAATACACTTAAGAAGAGATGCATTGAAAAGGAATGTGTGGAGTCTGACGTACAGCAAGACCCTCCCACTCAGCCCCTCACCCCTCCATCCAGAACCTGGCCATGACCTGGTCAAGACTGTGTGATTCCCAGGGATAAGCCCTCCTGCACCTCCCACCCAGGGAGACTCAGCTGAGAGCAGAGCAGAGATGCATCCAGAGCCTAGGAGCCTAGGGGAGCTGAAGTAAGCTTCTGGGAAAGGGTTGCTCTGGGGCCTGGGGCCATTTCTGCATTTCCTTTAAAAAAAAAAAAAAAACTCAATTTTTTTTTAATGTATCTATTTTTGGCCATGCCCCATGGCATATGGGATCTTTAGTTCCCCACCAGGGATCAGACCCCATGCCTCCTGCCTTGGAAGCTTGGTGTCTTAACGACTGGACTTTCAGGGGAGTCCCTGCATTTTCTAACATAGGTGAAGACATCAGAACTGGCTCTAACCCCAAGTGATACATGTATCAGGCCCCTCAGGAATGAGTTTGCTCCGCAGTGTAATTAAGGATCCCGCTGGGAAATGCACAGCTCCATCCATGCCGGGGGTGCTTTTTTAACCACAGATTTCGTGACTCCACATGTTTGAACCTGTTCATCTGTGAGCAGGGCTTTCATCAGTGCTAGATCCTGATGACTCGAAAGCCTCTATCTTCCTCTGAGTCTGGTTCCTGAGCTCGTTATAGTAAGTAAACCCCCCTCATCCTCACTGTGTCCCCCAGGCACCTCTCACTCACCACCCCAAACAACTCCAAACAAACCTCTTATCCCAGGAACCCTGCCCCAGGAAAAAAACTTAGCAGTCAGCCATGCTCTGGCCCCTCACGTTACTCAGTGACCAAATCCTTTACATGCTCCTATTCAGTTAGTTTTGAAATGTGTCCATTTGTCTCCATCCTCAAATCTCTGTCATCTCTGATACGAGTAATCGCACTTTTCCTCTTTGGTCACCTGGGTCACTCACACTCTCTGCTGTCCTGCAGTCATAGTGACTTTTGAAAATGCAAATCTGATCACATCGCTCCCGTGTTTAAAATCTTTAGTGGTTCCCCATGCCTCTCAGGGAAAAGTCTAACGTCCCCACAAGGCTGGTGAGACCAGCTCCGCACTCCATTCTCCATCCTTGGCTTCTCTCCCTTCTCAAGTGTGCCTCCTACTTTTTGCCTCAGGGCCTTTGCACACACTGTTTCCCTCCTCTTCCCCCAACTTTGCTGGCCATGCCCTCATAGTCCTCAGCAGGCGGCTAAAATATGATTCACTTGGAGTAACACTCCCCAGTACCCCACCATTTATCCTCATGCCACTTGCTCTTCCTTTACAACATTTATCTCAACCATAATGAACTATTTGCCTGATTACTTTGTCTCCATTTCTCTTGCTTGACTACAAACCTCATGAACCAGAAACTCTGTCTGTTCTATTTAGCACTGTTTCCCCAAATCTAGCATAATGCCTGACACATTTTCAGCACCTCTGCAGGACTTCCCTGGCAGTACAGTGGTTAAGACTCCATGCTTTCACTGCAGGAGGCAAGGGTTTGATTCCTGGTCAGGGAACTAAGATCCCACATACCATGTGGTACATCCATAAAATTAAAAAAGAAAAAGAAGGAAAAAAGCACCTCTTCAATACATGTGAACACACAAGGTGGCCCATGGTTTCATCTGGGAAGGAGTGGGACTGAGACTAGCGCTTGACATGTCTGAACCCAGGTTCCTTCTGTTCCAAGTTTGCCATCCCCCCACCCACTGGGAGAAGGTCATCTGCAGGGGAGATGGACTCAGAGGGCTTTCAAGCATCTGCTTCCTGAACTTGGGGCTGAGGGCTGGGGAGCTATTTTTGGCAGTATCAGGACAGGTAGAAAAGAATCTCCCAGGTTTATTTTTCTGGTTGGGAAGATGGAAGAAAGGAAGCTAGTGTGTACTGAATTAGCCACACGTGACTCGGGCTACGAGGGCTGGATGCCCTGAGGGAAAGCATTTGTTGCCCCACCTTACCCATCAGGAGAGTGAAACCAGAGAGGTCAGTGACTCATGGTGACACAAATGGCAAACCAGGACTGGGACTCTGGTCTGCCTGGCTCCAAAGCTGAACAGCAATTCCCTTATAATGACCACTTCTCAGAGCCTAACGCTTGCATGGAGACGGCCACCAGGCTCAAGAGGGGCACTGGGAATGGCAGAGTCATTAGGAGGTCAGCGTCAAGCACTCTTGAAGAGTCACGGTCCCATGCTTCTTTTAGCCCCAGGTTTACACAGACCAGGGCTGAACCTAAAACTTCATCCATCACAAAGTGAGAAAATGCCTCCCCTTTCACTCCTCCAGTACCTTCAAGGAGAAAGCCCTCAGTGGGTATGGGATATCTATAATGCCTAACACCTACCAGTCTCCCTTTTAATAGACAGACAGCAGGACCCAGGCTCAGAACTCCTTTTTTAAAAAAAATTTTGGTCACCCTACTTGGCATGTGGGATCTTAGTTCCCCGACCAGAGATCAAACCAGCACCCTCTGCAGTGGAAGCACAGAGTCTTAACCACAAGACTGCTGGGGAAGTCCCAAGCTCAGAGCCTTTAGCCTATAACAATACTTCCTGGTAAGAATTTAATGACATTTCTGACTTTCTTTTTCCTTTTCTTTTCTTTCCTTTTAACCTTCTATATGAAGGACATGATCCTAGTTTTCTATTTGTGGTGGTGATGTAAACTTTTGTTTTAGTATAAGTTTAAAAAAGGGCATGGATTTAAAGAATAATACAGCAAGTAATGGGCTTCCCGGGTAGCGTTAGTGGTAAAGAACACGCCTGCCAACGCAGGAGACATAAAAGACGCAGACTTGATTCCTGGGTCAGGAAGATCCCCTACAGGAGAGCATGGCAACCCACTCCAGTATTCTTGCCTGGAAAATCCCCATGCACAGAAGAGCCTGGCGAACTATAGTCCACAGTTGCAAAGAGTCAGACACAACTGAAGCGACAACACAGCAAGAAATAGGTTATATGAGGCTTGGCAAAAAATGGTAAGAGCAGAAGGAGAATTACTGGCATTTGGGAAACATGAACGTGGTTCTACTGCCTCATTGTACAGACTGGGGAAACTGAGGTTCTGACCACAAGGAAGGTCAGTGTCTGGGCTCAGCTGCAAGTTAGTGGCCCGGCCAAGCACCCACATCATAGACTCCCTTGTCCCAAACCACCCCAACCACTCCAGGAAGCCTACCCACCTGGTGCCTTGCTCTGTGGGCCTCCTCAGGGTGGCAGCAGTCCTGACAGCAGCTCTGGGCCAGCACATCAGCTTCAAAGTGTTCACAGGGGGCATTTCCAGCCACCCCCTCCATATCAGTTGAGTCAGGCCAAGGCAGCTCCTTCAGTTCGATGGTGGGGCCTGGGAAGAATGGCAGGGGGAGGCAAAGACCAGCTGACCTGAACTCCAGCCCCGGTTTAATCCCAGACAGCCAAGGACCAAGGAAATGAGGTTATCCATCAATTCTTTCATCTGTTCTTTTATTCATTCAACAAACACTCATTAAGCACCTCCTAAGCACCAGGCACTCTGCCAAGCATTTGACATGTGATTTCTACTCATTACTGCAGTGTTGCTTGAAGTGTATTTTGAGGACCCTGCGTTAGACTCAGCTGAGCTGCTTATAAAATGCATATTCCCAGTTCCTTCCATCTCTGGAGATAAGACACTTACACAAGGCATTTATACAATGCATTTTATACAAGTCTCCTAGGTGATTCCAATGCACTCCAAAGTTTCAGTGCCCTTGACTTACAGTTAACATGCATTGTAGATAAAATGAATGCCAATTTCAGATGAGGCAGCTAAGTCTCACAGAGATTCCATAACTCACTTAAAGTCCCAGTGGCTGAACTGGATTCAAACCCAGGCTGTGTGTCTTCCTGCACTCTCAGAGGTGGGCATGAGGGACACTGGATCACACTGTCCACTCACACAGATCCCCTGGGAAACCCTGGGAAGAGAGGCAAGTGGCCAGCCAGGTATTTTCAGAGTTGAGGACAAAATCATGGATGAAAGTAGACAACAAAAGGTCACACAGCAAGTCTGGCAGAGCTCAGCCAAACAGAAACCCTGGAGTTGTGAGGAGCACCGGGCTTTCCCCGTTGGGCTCCACTGAGGGCTCCAACCCCATGCCGTGGGGGTGGGGGGGGGGGTGGGCAGGGGAGCCCCACTAGAAGAGTGTGACTTGAAGATGCTCTTCTCACCCCCATCAAGGCGAGTGGAGTGAGAGTAATCCATATCCCCAAGCACACATGCACTTTACCTGCCCCTGGTCAGCAGCTCATACCTGTCAAGTTTCCTCCAAAGTGTCCCAGGGGATCTGGCCTTAGTTGCCAATCTCAGCGGAGACCTGGAGGATTTCACATCCTCCCCTGGGGCAACCAGGGAGAAGATTCCTGGCTCCTTGACCATCAGACCTGGGGAAGTAGATGGGTACTGAGGGGGCTAGGGAGCACCCACTGGCCCTTCGGTAGCCCTGGGGTCTCTAATCCACCCAGGGCCGTTATCTCTCCTTGTCCTTCCCTGCTCCCAGTGGTGGGGGGTGGGGGGAACGCATCGGTCTTGCCCAGTCTGGGCGGTTCCTTCCTGATCCCGCCACATAAAGGAGCCTCAGACGAGAACGCTGCTTATTTCCCTGCGGGCGAGTGTGGGGTGCTCAACTACACGTGCCCTTCACCGATCCTGCTTCCTCCTCCCACCCCCAACCAATTAAGAACCCTTCTCTAAAATGCACTTTAGGTGTGGATACAATGAGAAACCTTCAGCGGACATGCATGCCCCACCCGGAGAATGGATCCCTGGACCTCTCTCCATCCAGCTAGTCAGACAGTCCCTCCCCGTGTCCCTCACTCCTCTACCTTTCCTCACTAGCCTCCCCTCCCTTCTCACCTTTCCGCTCGCGGTACTGACCTCGGCTCGGGTTTCCACACACAGTGGGTGCTGGGGTGGGGTGCCAAGGGTCACAGCCTCTCTATTTTAACAATGAATCAGAACGTTGCCCGGGAGGTGGGCGAAGACCACGCCTCTGCCGCTCTCGCATAGGTTCTCCCTAGGTGCTTCATTTACATGAAGAGTGTGGGATTGGACAACCCGAGGGCAAGGGGCGGGGAGAAGGCGGGGCGGAGGCGGGCGGCGCCCAGAAGTCTCCGAGTGCGGGACCCGCCGCACGTTTAGCCTGAACATCCGCGTCAAGGTTCCCAGGAGGCTCTAGGGGCGGCTGGCACTGGCAGGTCTGGATCTTTCTAATCTCTTTCCCTTCGGTTCATTCCCGCCGCAGTTCCCTAGTCTGGCTTTAGCCCATACCTTGGGCTAGAGACTTAATCTCTCTGTGCCTCAATTTTCTAATCTATAAAATGGAAATAGTAACTGTTGAGGACAAAATGAAAAGCCCAGGAATTTTCAACTATTTGCACATTCATTTGCACACTTCCATTGATGTGGCGCTCACTCATAAAATGCCCAGCTCCTCCTTTTTAAAAAATATGCCTTCTTTTTCAAGCTGACACCCTGAACTGTGTGCCAGCTCCTGTTCCAAAATCTTTACATCTGTGAGGATGTAGTAACCTGAAGGATTCAGTGCCAAGGTCCTCATTTCACAGCAACTAGGATCAGAGAAATTAACTATCTCATCAGCGTCACCCAGCTAGTAAGTGGCAGAGCCAAGACTAAAATCCTGGTGTGTCTGGACTCTGCTGGTCACTACAGAGCACCTTCAGTCATTAATTCTTTCAGACACTTACAGGTACCTGGTACATGCCAGGCCTGTGCTGGGCACCAGGGAAATGGTAATGTGAACAAAGGGTGGCTCCTTCTGAAAGGGCACACCCACTGTCTATTGGGAGAGACGGACCTCTGAACAGGTCATCCTGGCTCAGGATGGAGTAAGTGGAAAGCACATCTCATAACAAGGATAATGATCTTTCTCCTCAGCCCCAATTACTGTAAGCAAAACAGGGAGTAGTCGGCCTTTAGCACTTCTTGGCTGTGTGACCTTGAGACAGTTACTTGATCTCTCTGAGCTGGGGGTGAGGTGGGTGCTTGGTTTGAGTTTGAAGCTCAGGTATGGCCCTCTACCCACCATCAAGCAGTAAAATCAGGAGCCAACTCAGGGTGGCACTACTGACACTTCAATTCGTTCAATACTTACGGAGCCCCTGCGTTGTCAGTTGTATATGCTGAGGACTCATCAGTGCACAAAAGAGCAAATCTCCTGTTTTCAGGGCACTTACATTCTAGTGGAGACAAACAGATCTCAAACAAGATAAATAAGCAATACATGGAGTGTATTGGCTGGTGGTAGTGCTAAGGAGAAAAATGAAGCTGGGTGGGGGTGGGGGTGGAAGTGGCTGGTGTGGGGAGGGAGTCACTTCTTTTTTGGGGGAAGGACTTTTATTTTTATCCTTTTTTTTTTTTTAACTGGAGGATAATTGCTTTATAGTGTTGTATTGGTTTCTGCCATACATCAGGAATCAGCCATAGATATACACATCTCCTCCCTCTTGAACTTCCCTCCCACCCAGGGCATCACTTCTTAGATAAGGTGGTCGTGGAAGGCCGCTCTGAGATGGTGACCTTTTAGCTAAGACCTGGAGAAGACAAGGCAGAGTGAGCCTGCAGGTCCCAGGGAAGAGTATTTCAGGCTGCGGGGACAGAAGCAGCAAGGCTGGAGTGGAAAGAATAAGGGGGTGAGGGGGAGAATCAGGGGGCAGGGCTGGTGGGCTGTTCTGAGGGGCTCTCTGCATCTCTGGAGCCTGCCTGGTTGTACTTCTCCAAGGCAGGGGAAACCGTGGGGGGTCGGGCAGCAGTCAGGGTCCTGAAGGAGGCAGGAGGAGGGGCTGGGGAGCCAAGGGTGTGTCGGGAGGAGTGAAGGGGGCTGTTTGAGGAAGCCCCCTCCTGAAGGGGACAGTGGTAGTTTCAGCCCTGATATGGGAAGGCCAGCTACAGCCCCATTATATAGACGGGAAACTCCGACTCAGCTCCTCGATGACAGTGCCTGGTCTAAAAACACTCTGAGTTCTGTGGGGTGGCTCAGGGCATGATGGTGTCTCAGCCAGACAGCATCACCTCTTGTCACCATTTCGTCCCAGTCTCCCATTCCTCTTTCAGATCCCTAAAGTGTCTGTGCCTGCTCGCCTCCACCCCTCTGTTCACACCATTCCCCTGGGCCAAGATAACCTCTTCAGAGATCTGGGGAAGTAGAACAGTAAGTGGCAGTTCTAATCCCTTCTATCCCTCTGAGCCTCAGTTTCCTCACTATTCAAGCAGGAATGGTCATCCCAGGCCTCCTGGCTCATCAGCCTGTTGGAGAATCACGTGGTCTCAGCAGGCAAGATAGAGATGAAGGGGGCTGTGACCCAACTGAGCATGGGCAGGAAGGCATGAATCTCTGAAGGGGTCATCAGGGCAGGCTCCAGCCTAAGGCTACCCTGTGAAGTAAGTGGTGATTCAAAGCCACCAGGCTTGTTTTTACTGGAGAAGCTGAAAATCTGAACACTTAGATGAAACCTCAAATTTTTAAAATATGGCTAAGTCAAATTGCTTTTAAACACTGTGTGAGTAACCAAATGAATCCTCAGGACTTCTCTTTCATGCAGTGTCTCTGGAATGGTAAATCACAGATTGTCATCCATGGACAGAGCAGCCTAGTAGGCTGCAGACCATGGGGTCGTGAAGAGTCAGACACGACTGAGCGACTTCACTTTCACTTTTCACTTTCATGCATTGGAGAAGGAAATGGCAACCCACTCCAGTGTTCTTGCCTAGAGAATCCCAGGGACGGCGAAGCCTGGTGGGCTGCCGTCTATGGGGTCGCACAGAGTCAGACACGACTGAAGTGACTTAGCAGCAGCAGCAGCAATGACTCAGGACTTCCCTGACGTCTCAGCAGTAAAGATCCCCTGAACAGGTGATCCTGGCTCAGGATGGAGTGGGCAATGCAGGAGACATGGGTTCAATTCCTGGGTTGGGAAGATCCCCTGGAGAAAGAAATGGCAACCCACTCCAATTTTCTTGCCTGGGAAATCTCATGGACAGAGGAGCCTGGTGGGTTACAGTCCATGGGGTCTCAAACGAGTCGGACACGACCTAACGACTAAACAACAACAAGAAGTGATGATTTAAATGCCACCCCCTGCAGGACGCCCTCCCTGGTCATCCTATACTTGAGGGAGGGCTCCCTCTGTCAGGATCTTGGGCATGACTCCCGTTGTTCCTAGGATGTCTTTCACATTGTCGACCTCGTGAGTGGCGCCCCCTGGAGGTAAGATCCTGGATCTCCACTTTCCATTTCTCAGGCCTTCTTCAGCCAGTCTGGCAGTGTTAGTGTATGTAAGTAGAGTATCACCTATGTGAGGAATGACCCACGACTTGGGCATACTTATGTTCTGGGTCTTTCCCTGGAGATGTACATGTGCCCAGCCAGAGACCACCTACAGCTTAAATCCCAGCTCAGACAGAGAGACAGTGAATAGTTAGAATTCAGCTAAAGGCATGTCCTGGCACACATCAGGGTGGGGTGAGGGTCACCTAAATCTGCCTCACCTGCAAAATGGGCTCAGTGGAATTGCCTACCCTGTGGGGTTACCATGAGAACTCAGTGAGTTAAACCAGGTAAAGAGGGACTGGTAAACAGTGAGTACCTCAATAAATGTTATTATCTCTCTTCAAGTCTCCTCGTCTCCATCCCCATAGATACAGTTCAGGGAATGTAAGTCCCTGGAGGGCAGGGACCACCCTGTTTTGCTCAGTGCTAAGCATGTAAGAAATGCTGGGCTGGAAGAAGCACAAGCTGGAATCAAGATTGCTGGGAGAAATATCAATAACCTCAGATTATGCAGATGACACCACCCTTATGGCAGAAAGTGAAGAGGAACTAAAGAGCCTCTTGATGAGAGTAAAAAGTTGGCTTAAAGCTCAACATTCAGAAAACTAAGATTATGGCATCTGGTCCCATCACTTCATGGGAAATAGATGGGGAAACAGTGGAAACAATGTCAGACTTTATTTTTGGGGGCTCCAAAATCACTGCAGATGGTGACTGCAGCCATGAAATTAAAAGATGCTTACTCCTTGGAAGAAAAGTTATGACCAACCTAGATAGCATATTCAAAAGCAGAGACATTACTTTGCCAACAAAGGTCCATCTAGTCAAGGCTATGGTTTTTCCAGTGGTCGTGTATGGATGTGAGAGTTGGACTGTGAAGAAAGCTGAGCACCGAAGAATTGATGCTTTTGAACTATGGTGTTGGAGAAGACTCTTGAGAGTCCCTTGGACTGCAAAGGAGATCCAACCACTCCATTCTGAAGGAGATCAGCCCTGGGATTTCTTTGGAAGGAATGATGCTAAAGCTGAAACTCCAGTACTTTGGCCACCTCATGTGAAGAGTTGACTCATTGGAAAAGACTCTGATGCTGGGAGGGATTGGGGGCAGGAGGAGAAGGGGACAACAGAGGATGAGATGGCTGGATGGCATCACTGACTCGATAGACGTGAGTCTGAGTGAACTCCGGGAGATGGTGATGGACAGGGAGGCCTGGCGTGCTGCAATTCCTGGGGTCGCAGAGTTGGACGCGACTGAGCGAGTGAACTGAACTGAAGCATGTAATACTTTACTAAGCACTTCCTTAATGGTGCTCAGTAAATACTTGGTTCCAGTCTTTCTCACACCCTCAGTGTTCCCTGACCATGCCATCAGGGAGATTGCTCTCAAATGAATCCCTGACTTTGACTCTCCTCAGGCTAAACCCCTGCCCCCCCAACTCAGGGACTCCTGCTGGCCACCGGATAAGGGTCCAGATCCTTAGCTCAACACCTGAGACCCTTAAGGTTCTGGTCCCTTCAGGCCTCTGCGATTTCTCCTCTCCTCTGACCACCCCTCCCCAACCTCTGCTTCCCAAGGGCTCTCTGCCTGCCTGCCCATCCCCTCTCCCACCCACCTGGCCAAACCATCTTTCAAGACTCATGTCAACGTCACCTCTTCACTGTTCTGTGCCCCACCCCCAGGCCTATACATCAAACCCTGACCTCCAGGGTGAACTCCATGTGTCTGTCTCTCCCATGAGATGTGAGGGTCATGTCTTATTAGTTCTAACAGTAACTTTTGATGTACTTAATCTGAGACTCAGTCTTCTCATCTGTCAAATGGAGCTAGTACCCACGACACAATACTGTTGTGAGTTGATAATGTCACTAGCACATTGGAGGCGCTTGATAAATTTGTTTCCTATCCTCCTTCAGCTGATTATTTGCCAGTCATGGTGACTAAGAGGGAAGGGAGAGAGCAAAGTTCACTGGACAGGGAAGGTTTCAGCAAAGGCCTGAGGGAGATGATTGTGGTGAGGTGCAAAAACTAGATTTAGAAACTTGCAGACAGGCAAACATGGCACTAGGGCCAAGAGCATTTTCAGAAAGATTATTTCAAGGATTATATGAGAACACTGGTGGGGAGGGGGACTGACTTCAGTGTAATCTAGCCAGAACTGGCTGAAAACCTAGGGGCTCCAGTCCTGTGTGGGGGTAGACACACAGAAATGACCGACACAAACTTCCCACTCTGCTCAGGGCCTGGCCGGGGGAGAGAGGGAACCCAGTGAGAACATGATCAGTGTTTAAAAGGAAGAAACACAAAGTGTACCTGGAGCCCAGATGAAGAAATGACTGATTCCCAGGGGTCGGGAAGGCTTCCCAGAGGAGGCAACTGAGAGCCAAGGAGAGCAGGGCAGGCTGAGGGCAGCCTGTGAGCACCTAAAGGGAGGGCTTCTATAGCGTCTGAAGGAGGCAAATGCTTGTTCAGAACAGGACTTTGCTAAGATGGACCTGCTCACGAGCGCAGGGAGTGAGCTCCCCACACTAGGATGAATTGGGAACCTCTCCCCAGAACCATCCACATAGCCAAAGGGAGGGCAACAGCTCAAGTCTAGGGAACATCAAGGTCAAGGGGATTTTTTTTTTCATATTTATTTAGTTGGCTGCACGGGGTTTTGGTTGCAGCATGCAGAATCTCGTTCCCTGACCAGGGATTGAAACTGGGCCCCTTGAATTCGGGTCACAGAGCCTTAGCCACTGGACCTCCAGAGAAGTCCCAGGATCCAGAGGATTTTGGAACAGGAAGCTAAGGCTTGCCTGACATCCAGTCCCTCTCCTCCTCAGTTCCAGACCCACAGGGCGGCTCCACCTGGCCTCCTCACCCTAAGCTCCCAGGGAGAATCAGGCTACCCCAAAACCAGAGCCTACTACTGAGCTGAGGCCTGGCTCCCAGTAACTATGGCCATGGCTTTGTTTTACTAGCACAGGCCTGACCCATCAGGAAACTTGTGTAGTAACAGCAACGGATAAGCCTCTGCTATGGCTTTAGTTCCACAGTTGGATCCCCTCCAGACAGCCCTTTAACATTTCTGGCTCCTGTGGGACAATCTGCTGCTTGCACCCCAATACCAATTCCCTCGTCAGCAACACACTCCCCAATTCCTAGATGGGTACATGGTTCTCCAGAACAAGCCACGCTCCTCAGCCTTCCTGACAGGTAGAAGTTCCTTCTTCCTCCTGCCCTAAAGCCTTTGCTGCCTGCGTAATAGCACCAGCATCATGTGTTTCTAAAAGGAGGGACCTGACTTTCATCCCTTCTTCCTTTCTGTAACTGAGAGGCAGATATGATGGCTGAGGCTCAGGCAGCCATCTTGGACCACGAGGTAGAACCTGTGTTTAAAACGACACAAAACCAAAAGCTAAAAGCCTGCCCTCTCAGCTTCAGGCTCGCTGCCTTCCATTTCTGTTAACCTGAAAACTCTAGCTTTATATAAGCCAGTTATTTTAAAATCTTGTTTCACATTATATGTAGCTAAATCTAATCTTTCCTGATTAAGCTCCTAAAGGCCCCAAACCGCAGGGCCTGACGGATGGACAGTGACAGGAAGAATTCAGGTAGAACATGGAAAGTTCTCCAGAGGGTTCTCACTCCAGCACTTTTGATCTTAGGATTGACAAAGATTACCATGATTCAACTTTCTTGGTCTGCTGGATGAAAAAAGGGCACAGGTGGGAGAGAGACAGATGAGAATTTAATACAGATCAACATTACAAATATAGATTGTAAGTTGTGAAAAGACCCTATGGCACTGGGGACAGAGAGCAGGGTCAGGCGTGTGAGAAGCAGCTGCGCACACAGAAGGTGCACCCAAAACGTCAGGAGCCGTGGGAAGTGGTTCATGCACGTGGCCTCACTTCAGCCTCCGGGCAGGCCTGCGAGGTAGGTGTCTTATGACACTTTACATGTGGGGTAACAGTTCCAGGAGGTCAGCAGCAGTGGGCTCACACAGTGGGCCAGCAGTAGAACTACGACTCAAATCCCAGCCCGGCCACGTGTGCAGACCCCGGGCTCATCTCTGCTCCTGCTCATGAGGGCGTCAGGAGACTCACTGCCCTGGGTCAAGTACCAGAACCATCTAGATGGCCCAGTAACAGACCCTGCCATCTGCCATGGATGGAGGCAGCCAAGTGAGGCGAGTGGCCCCACCCTAAGCCACATGGGGAGGACAACAGGAAGGCAGCAGGGAGATCAGGTGGAAGGAGCCAGAGAAGCCAGGTCATAGGGCCTCCCAGCCATAAACCCTGAGCTTCACATTCCCACGGCCAGGTGTGGCCTTCAGATATGCACAGCCAGCACCAGATGGGGTGGGTTTTTTTGGCTCTACCGGGTCTTCACTGCTGTGCAGGCTTTTTAGTTGCAGCACGCAGGCTCTAGAGCAGGGGCTCAGCAGTTGTGGCACACAGGCCTAGTTGCTCTGTGGCATGTGTGATCTTCCCAGACCAGGAATCGAACTTATGTCCCCAGCACTGGCAGGTGGATTCTTTACCCCTGAGCCACCAGGGAAGCCCCAGATGGTGGGTTTTGATGGTGATGGGAGAGCGCCTGCCCAATGCAGGGCCAGGACTGTGTCCAGCAGGCCCTCCATGGTGAATGAAGGGGAAGGCCTGCCCTGCAGACCCCAGATCCCTGCCCCCTTGGCTCCAGGAGCCCCTGAGTGCAGGGGCGGAACCTGCATTCCCTTCACACACACTCAATAGCCCACCAGCTTCACAGGGGCTGAGAGCTCACCCTTCACCCCTCTGCAGTCCTGGTGTCAGGACTGGGCACGGCTCCCCGAATCAGGGCAGCACCCGAAATTCCTGGGCCCTGGTCCACAGCCACAGGAACCAGTCAGCGCAAGCAGGGTCTGAATCTCCAGAACAGGTGCTCCGGCTGCCCACCCTCGCACCACATCCACCTGCGGCAGGCGGACCTACACCCTGCCACCAGCCCAGCTCCGTCATTAGAGCGGGGAGTGTGAGTGACACAGGTCATTCACCTGCTGCAACAAGGCTGGTTTCCATCGGCTCTGAAGCCGCACCTGGAAGAAGTGTAAAGAATCGGCAGCCCTCACCAAGCACCCGCCAGCCACGCTTTCAGTGAGGAGAGAGAGATTTTCTTTACAAACGACTAATCACTCTTTTTTTGTTGGGCTGTCTGGGAGCTGCTGGAAGCCTACAGAAGCTGCCCACGTTTGGGGGTGAGAATACTCCCGGACCCCCCATCTCCACTCCTTCGATGTCAGCTGAGGAGACCAGCACGGCCAAGGGGAGGCACAAGCCCAACTCCCAGCTGGGAAAAGGCAGAGGCTATCCCTGCTCACCCACGGGCCGGCGTCCCAGGGCTGCAGGCAGACTCTGTGTCTGCCAGGGGTGGCGCCGGGCTTCAGCCCATCAGGGGGCCCAGGCCTAGCACCACTTTTACATACCCAGAGGGAGAACTGCTGGACAGCGAGGGTGACCCACGTCCCCAGACGCCTGCCCTTGGTGTGCGGCATCAGGGTCAGGGACAAACCAACCACACGTGTGCTTAGTTTCACAAATCTGATGAAGGTCCAGGGAGGTTCACATTTGGCCAGACGCCCCACACTTGGCCCCCGGAGGCTCCTCCTGGGGGAGGCCAGCTCTCAGCTGCCCGCACCTTCTGGAGTCCAAACCCCAGGCTGGAGGGGTGCTGGCCTCCCAAGCTTGGGCTGTAGTCATTGCCTGGGTGCAGGCTGGGTTATGAGACAGCCCAGCTGAGACGGGACAGGTCCTTGCTGACAAGGCTGGTGCTTGGCCGGGGTCTCCGAGCTCACTCCCCGCTGTGCCGGGCTTTGCCTGTCAGCCGGCGGCGCCGTGTTTTGCTGGTACGAGTGGCGCTCGGGGGCTTCTTGGTGGTGTCCTGGGCCCGGCGAAGACGTTTCTTCTTGACCTTCTTGCGACTGTGTGCATGCAGTGAGGCCGTGAGAGAGGATATCCTATGGGAGGAATGCTGGTGAGGCCTGGGCCTCAGTTTACCCTGGGGAATAAGGTATGGGTGGAAGGGTGGGTAGGGGGGTGCCTGACAGCCCAGCTCATGGAGGGGAAGTCAGGACAGGCCCCAAATGCCATTCTACAGGCAGCATGCTCTGTCCCAGAGGGCCTGCCAGCTCCTCAGCTCACAGCGACAAAGGTCCTTTACCCCAGGCACTCTGCCCTACACCACCCACCATGGGCCAGCGGGAGGTGACTGTCACAACACCAGCCACAGGAACAGGCTCACAGGGGAGGACAGGCCAGGGCTCACCGCTGGGACAGCAGAGGGTCCCTGGACTTCCTGGGTAAGGCTCTGGTCGGCTTCTCCATGGATGACACCTCCTCCTCAGGCCCAGACCCGGCCCCTTGCTAAAGAAGCACAGAACAGGAGTGGCGGATCAACAGGCCTGAGCCTCCTGAACAGTCACCACTCTGCTGCCTCCCACGCCTGCTCGGGGCTCAGAAGGCGGCTCTAGGTGGCGAAAGGCCACATGTGCCCTGAAGCAGGAATGACATGGGGCAGAGCTGGGTTCTGAAGTCCTCCACCGCCACGGCCCACAGTGGGCACACTCCAACACTCGCAAATGGAAGAATTCTAAAATGGAGACAAGACTGGTCTTTGCATCAGACCAGACAGAAGAAAGGGCTTCCCGGTGGCTCAGATGGTAAAGAATCTGCCTGCAATGCGGGAGACCTGGGTTCAATTCCTGGGTTGGGAAGATCCCCTGGAGAAGGGAATGGCTACCCACTCCAGTATTCTTGCCTAGAGAATCTCATGGACAGAGGAGCCTGGCAGGCTATAGTCCATGGGGTCTCAAAGAGTCAGACACGACTGAGCAACTTTCACAACAGAAGAATAAGCATCAAACACAAAGCGAGTGTGAGCTCAGAAAGGATATAATAAAGCAGTGGCTCTAGAACTTAAAGACACTATAACCCACTCGAGGGGATGTGGTTTACCTGGTAACTAACTATACACGTGTGTGTGTTAGTCACTCAGTCATGTTCGACTCTCTGCGACTCCATGGGGTGTAGCCCGCCAGGCTCCTCCATCCATGTGATTTTCCAGGCAAGAATACTGGAGTGGGTTGCCATTTCCTTCTCCAAACTATACACATACATGTGCGTAAATCCCTACACAACCCAGACACAAGCTTAACTGAAACATAGGTTTCATAAGACAACACCTGCTGGGATGCTTTCTGATACTTTTGATATTGTTTCTTTTTTTTTTTTTTTTTAATGCTGGTTGGAACTTGCTATGACTCACACCTCACAGGTCAGAGCAGAGAGACATGTCTTGCAGGGGTAGCAAGCACAACCAGCCGCTCTCGAGGGCTTCTAGTGGACAGACCACCCTTATCCTCACAGCGACCCAGCAAGGCAGCTGCTATCATCAGTGACCCCCAGTGTACTGGTGAAAGGAAGAAGCAGGCGAGGCAGAGAAACCTGCCCAAGCTCCCACAGCTGCTCATGGTAGAGCTGACCTCTGAAGCCCCAGGGTTCAGGGCTTTGGTCCAGGCCCTGGAGGGTTACCCAGAGCAAAGAGCCCCTTGTACTGGAATCCTTGACATGGACCAGCGCTTACTGACCCGCTTGATAAGCCAGGCTGACCCTGTGTCCCTTCTTCCCCCAGGCTGGGAGGGAGCCCCACCTCAGGCGTGGGCAGGCCGAGCAGCCGTGCCCCTGAGAGGTCCAGGTCGCTGATGGTGGTCACGGTGACTGTGTGGTTGGGGTGGTCGTACTGCACCGACTCTGTCTTTGCTGTCACCAGCCGGTCTAGCTCGTCAGCCTCCTCTGTGCAGGGTGGGTACAGGACCAGGCCTCAGCCCAGGACACAAGCAAGCAGGCTCCAGCACACACCCCACCCCTGACTCCAGCCCTGGAATGTAATGGCCCCCTCTACTCTATAGAGTGGCACCCAGGAAGTCACTGGCTCCAGAGCCTGGCCTGCAGACAAATGCTGGAAATGACCCAACTCCTCCCTTCATGCTCCAGGGACACCCCAGACCACCTGGTCCCCACCAGGATCCCAGGAGCTGCTGCCACCCCCAGTCCCTCCAGGCCTCAGAAACTGGGCTTTCTGCTCAGGATCCATTTGCCAAGAGGTCTGGGTCTCCTCCTGGTCTCTGATCCACTGACATTTAGAGGTACCTGAGGACACCCCTGGCTCCTAGGGCACCACCAAGATCCCTAAAGCTAGGGATGTCAGCTTCTCTGCAGTCCTTGTACCCCTTCCCTTCCACCCACCAAGGGATAAACAAACTCAACCGACTGGCTATTCTCCAGGTCAGGTCAAGGACTGGACTTACCCAGAGCCTCCTCTCTCTCTGCCAGCATCTTCAAGTATTCCTGGTGGCGCTGAAACCGAAGGGAAGGCAACATGGTGAGTATGGCCTCTCAGCCCAGACACTGCTCCCCTCCAGGATGAGTAAGACCATGGCTTGGAGGGAAAGATCAAGAGATCTTACCCTGAACCTTCCCCACACCTGGACCACGGCATCTCTATCTGCATAAACTGCACGCCAGGCCTGCCTGCCCCCTCCCCTCAGCCCTGCAGGTGCCCCTATTCGGGCCAGGGAGGCTGCAGAGTCCCTGGGAGTCAGAGACACTCTGCTGCCCTCTCCCTCTGCACCTCTTCCCGGAGCTTCTTCTGCTCCTCCTTCAGCCGCTGCTTGATCTCCTCAATGGCTGCCTTCTTCCGCTCTACCTTCCTCTTGTGGAAGCCTGTCAGGTACTCCCTACAGCAAAGAGGCAAGAGAAACAAGACACAAGGGAAGAAGGGCTCACTCCAGGAAAAGGTGGGGAAAAAAGCTAATACTGCACTCACCATGTGCTAAGCACCATTCCAAAAATGTAAACATATTAACTCATGTAATCTTAACAGCATGCATATTGGGTAGTTATTGTTGTTCAGTTGCTCAGTCACGCCTGACTCTTTGTGACCCCATGGACTGCAGCATGACCTGTCCTTCACTATCTCCTGGACTTTGCTCAAACTCAGATCCATTGAGTCAATGATGTCATCTAACCGTCTCATCCTCTGTCACCCCCTTTTCCCCTGTCCTCAATCAGGTACCCATTCCCAATTTACAGATGGGAGACACTGAGGCAGAGAAAGGTAAGATGACTTGCCCAAGGGGGTCAGAGAGTGTAAGGTTAGGGAAAGAGAGGGAGATGCTGCCTCTTTCCCCACTCACTACCCTCCTGGGCTCTTAGTTGCCAGCAACAGGGCCAGGTGGTGGACATAGGCTGAGAGCCTTTGAACCTAGAGCCGGTGAGGGTCCCTTCTTCACTGGCAAACTCTATTCCTCAGTGAATTAGGCCGCTTCAAGAGGGGTTTTCAAGGCCACCCTCACCCAGACCTCCACAAACTGTCCATTGGACCAACACCCATTTCCCCAGGACTCTGCCCCTCGACTCGTCTGTAGGTCTTGTTGATGCCTCCCTGAGTTTGCTGACGATGCCCCAGCACTTCCTTCCCCACGCTCCATCTTATCTCAGTCCCTCTCATCTTCCTAGATCTGGCCGCACCATTGCTATCTGTTCTGGAGCCCAACACCAGGCTTTTCGCTGACCCACTACCATAGGTCCCGGTGGCACTCTGAGTGGTGCTAGACCACTAATTCATTCACTAATGATTTTCACTAATGATTCATTCACTAATCATTTTCATCCAAAACAGCTGAGTCTACTGTGAGTCCATGGGATCGCAGAGAGTCCGACAGGACTGATAGTCTGAACAACACAACTGCGAGTGAGACCGCCAGGCTGGGGAGGGTGAAGCCCGCTCTCGGGCCGCCCACACAGCATCACAAGGCGGCTTGGGGAGCAAAGAAGCGACGCGAGGGCGGGGCGGGCGATTCCATCCCTCCGGGCTGGGGGGGCCCAGAGCCGCGGCTTCCACCAGCCAGGGCTCCGCACCACGCCGAGAAGGCGGGACCGGAAGGGCCCTCCGCGTGAGCGTGTGCGGACATACCCGGCCTCGGCCTTGCCCGGCGGCCCGAACGAGATCCGCTCAGCCTTGGCACTCACCGCCGCTTCTCCTCGTCGAAGCTCAGGATGAGCCGCTGCCGCCGGTCGTCACCATCTCGCTTCTTCTTCTTGTTGCGGCCCATAGCACGAACTCTCCGGCGGCGCGTATTCCGCGCACCAAAGACACTTCCGGCTGTAGAACCGACAGCCTCCCGGAAGTGCTCCGCAGCGACGCTCTGCCGTTCCGCTCGCCGGACCCCGCCTTTTAAAGGGGCCGCCCTGCGTTCCTCCCGTCCCTCTCTATTTCGTGTATAACAGGCGGGATCTCTGCCCCCGCCCCTACGCTCCCCACTCCCCGCAGCTGAACAAGGTGATGAACAACTGTCTCTCTGGCCCTGCACCGCCACTAGTGGCCAAGCCGCTTGCCATCCTTGGCACCCGACTGGGTAGAAGCATTGCCTTGGCTGCAGTGTTCCGCCCCGCCTTACCCCCAGCAAGATGCCCGGCGAGCGGCCTTCCGTGGAGGCTCAGGGGAAGTAACTTAAAGTCAGCTCGTTCTTAAGTGGTGTGCAGCGTCACCCCCGATTGCTGCCCTGTGTGTGGAGTGGTTCTGCCCTCCTGGAACGTACGGTCAGGTGCAGAGTAAGAAGACAGCTGCTCTGTGGGGAATCTCTGTGCAGTCGGCCCTCGCAGCCCACCCAGTTGGAGCTGCCAGCCCCCGAGGGGCTCAAAGAGGCCACATCTGCGAAAGTTCCCAGCGCAGAGTGAATCACGCCACCCCGGGCAGGTGCCGTTGTTCCAAACTCTTCCCTGGGAGTTCCAGGTCCCCTTTACTCCAGGGAAATAGATGTGGGACTGGCAACCCCACCCAGACTCCAAAAGCTTGAGAGCCCTTTGCTGCAGTTAGCTCACAGTCTTAACACACTTCCCTTTAGGATCACTTTCTCCTTGAAATTATTTTTATGTTCATTGAGCATATTTTTATGTTCAGGCACAGCAAGAGATGGCACATTTTCTTAATAGAAATGATGATGAAGGTAATAAGCCAAAGAATTAACAGCAGCTGCCATTTAGTTCTTTGCACGATTATCTTTTTTTTTTTTTTGGCTGTGCCATGTAGCATGTGGGATCTTTAGTCCTCCAACCCAAGATGTCCCCTAGAGTGAAAGTGTGGACCACTGGATCGCCATGGTCCCTAAATGATTATCTTTTTTGAGATATGAGTCCCATTTTAATGAGGCTGAGAGAGGTGTGGTCACTTACCCAAGGTCACACAGACAAGAAGAGCAGGTGCTGAGGGCAGAGCCCTGTCATCTAAAGACAGAACTCTACTTATTGTTTCTCTGGACCCAGTTTCATAGGCTCTTGGGACACACGGGGTCTGAAAAGAGGTGAAGGGAACCAATGTTTACAGAGCCCCTACTATGTGCTAGGCACAATGCAGTTTTCCACATTATCTCAGCTAATCCTTGCAACAGTCACACAAGGTGGATTCTAGTATTAATGCAATTTGATAGGTGAGGAAACGGGTTCAGAGGAGTTATGTAACTGGTCCACGGGCACACAGTTATGGAACTGGGGTTTGAACACAGGTCTATCTGACTCCAAGCCGAGTTTCTTTCCTCCACAGTCAGTGATCTCTCTCCTAATCTGCCCCAGGAGCTTTCCTCTGCCTGGTTGTAGTCCCAGTCCTGGTATATTGTGTGTTCAGCCAGTGTAGGGAGAGTAAGTAGGGCGAGAAAAAGGCAGTCAAGAAGACACTTTCTCCAATGTCCAGCAGAGGGCGCCCCACCCACAGCCAGACTTCCAAAGCTGTCTCTCTCTGGGTGGCCACTTGGGTGCCCCAAGAGAGCCTGGAGATTGGGTGTGGCTCAAGGCAGCTCCCAGCCTGTGTTCTCCATCCTCCGAGGCCCACATAGAGATGTATCCTGCAGCGGACCCACTGAGATGGGAGTGATCCACCCAAAGGGGCCAGTTGAAAATAACAGCCCGCATTTTACAGGTGAGAAAACTAAGGCTGGGGGAAAGAGACCTATCCAGTGTTTCACAGCTGATGCTAGCTGTTCTGGAGACTGAAATTAGCCAAGCTCCCACCCCACACACACCTCAGGAGGCTTCCCTGGGGTTTGGGGGTTGCCTGCTGAGGTTCTGATTCTAAGCCTTTTGGGAACACTGGCTCAGTTCCCAGGGGCTGTTTCCCAGGGAGGTAGGAGCCCTACAGGAGGGAGCAGAAAGGAAAGGGGGCAGAGGCGTGGTCAGTGTGCAGGGTTGCCCAGCAGTCAGCTCATGTCCCATCTCTTGTGACAAATGAGCATGATGGAGCTGGGTGAAGCCTTGCCCTCCAGAGTAACACAGCCTGGCTGGCCTTGGAAAGCACATCCTCTGGAAACCAGCAGAGGGGCTCGTGGAGAGCTGTGTGAGTCCCCTGCAATCCTCTGCTCTGCAGGGAAGAAGAGGCTGTGTGCAGCAGGAGGCCCACCTGCCTCTATTTCTAGGCTCTCTGCAGGGGCTAGCATCCCCTCTCCCCCATTCCTCCTATCAGAAATGGGCCAGCAGGTGGTGCCAGGGCCATCGCCCAAGCCCATCTTCCCATTGTTGGGTTAAGGGTCCTGAGTTTCCAGACTGGCACCCTGGTTGCCCTTACACTCCAGCATTCAGGGGTGTGGCCAGGCACCACAAAGCTGGGGTGATTGGGGAGCCCCAGAAGGCTCAGCTGGGCCTGGTACAGACCAGGGAGTCACCACCCAGAGCCTGTTTCCTCCCCTTCAGATTCAGGGGATAAGATCTCACGCGATAGTAGGGCAGGGACGGATATTCTACCCACTGCGTGGTTGTCATGTGCCAGCCCTATGCTTGTCCTCCTTCACATACCTCACCTCACCTCATCCTCACAGCAATCCCATGAGAGGCTCCGTGCTATCCTCCCCGTTATATGCATGAATTAAACAGGCTCAGTGAGGTCAATTAAGGCCCAGAAGGGCACACAGCTTTTCCCTGTCTGAAATCGGACGGCTTCCTAGCTCATGAAAACAAATGAGGGGCCCCAGGTATTCTTCCCTCTACCTCCCTCTGTGCTGCTCCAGATACCATGGCATGAATCAGCCTGTTCTTGACTCTCCCTGTTTTCATTTATTCAATACCTTTTGAGCATCTACTGCGTGCTGGGGTCCACTGAGTTGGCAACTGTTTGAGGGTAGTGACTGGGGCTTATTTAGTATTGAGCTCCCTACTGGGTACCGAGCTTTCTGTTCAGCCCAGGGGACCCAGGGGAAGAAGATGTCAGTGGCACGTAAGAGGTATGCCTGCACTTCAGTTGTGTTTGACTCTTTGCGACCCTATGGACTGTAGTCTGCCAGGTTCCTGTCCACGGGATTTTCCAGGCAAGAATAATGGAGTGGGTTGGAAGCCCACTTAAGAGGTATAACATCAAGGGAGTTCCCTGTCGGGTCCAATGGTTAGATGCTTTCACTGCCATGGGCCTGGGTTCCATCCCTGGTCAGGGAACTCAGATTCCACGAGCCACATAGCGCAGCCCCACCCCCCAAAAAGGTATGCATCAAGGTAGTGAATGAAAGTGAAGGAAAGGGCAGAGACAGGGCTTGGGGCAGTTGGTGGAACCCTCCTCTTCCACACCCACACACACAGGAGGCTAGATTGGGGGAGCACAGGCAGCTGCCTTTATTGGGGGCCATGGGCTGGCTGGCCCATATGTCACTCAAAGGCCACACACTTGATCTTGAAGTCACCACCTGCAGACAGGTAGTTGATGGCCTCCAGGTTGAGGCGGTTGGGGAACTTGAATTCGTATCCATCAGGCAGCTTGATGGTTAGGTCCGTCTGGTTGAAGGAGATGCATACCTAGGGGTGCAGAAAGGCAGTGAGCATGTGGACCCCACAGAGACCCTTGACTCCACGGCCACAGCTGCAGCATGCAGGTCCTAGGCCCTCGCAGAGCCCTTTCCTCACTCGGCCCTGACAACAGCCCTGCTTCATGGGTGAGGCCCTGAGGTTGGGAGAAGGGAATATTGCTCACCGAGGATCACACAACTGGTGAGGGAAGGGCAGAGAGATGGGAAGGTAGAGGAAGGGGGAGCGAGGTTGGAGGGTTGGGCCCTAGATTTCTAGCCACTCAACCCAGCTCTGCCGCAGCCCACCCAGTGCCCTGATCCCTCGCCGCCCCCAGACCCCAGCCCACCTCCACGACACTTCCAGGCTGGAAGGGGAAGGCAGATTCCCTTTGCTCAGCCCCCCAGGCCCCAGCATCCTTGCTGTTACACACGATGGTGTTGACGTCCCCATGCGCGTTGAAACGAGGGTTGAAGTGGAGGCACAGGTTGTTGTCGTCTTTGCCCAGGTTCAGCAAGAAGCTAGAGGGTAACAGGTGGGCTTGAGGCCACCCCCACCGGCCACAGCCCCCTCAGGCCCTCTAGTCTGTGCCACCCAGTCCGTGTGAATGCACCTCGCTGGGGGAACTCACTGCAAGAAGCAGGAAACCTGGATTCCAGCTGTGTCCCTGCCTCCTCCTTGCTGTGCGCCCCTGAGCAAGTCCCTGCCCCTCTCTGGATCTCAGTATCCATATCTACACAGCGGAGGCTGCACCAAGAGGATCTCTTAAGGGTCTTGCTGTGCTGACAGCCAGGACTCTTGCAGACATGAATTTGTGTCCCAGCCCCTTTGATCAAGGTCAGAGACTCCCTCCAGATGGCGTCCTCTGGGAAGGCAACTGTCCTGGCCGTCTTGTCTATCTGTAGCCCTGGTGCCCAGCACGATGCGTGACACACAGCAGGTAGGTGCTCAATAACTGCGGGGCTCATGAACGAATAACAATAATACATTTGCTGAGTGGAGCTAACAGCAACGCCTATCTCTGAGGGTTTGGAAAGAATGGCACAAGTGGTACGCGTGAAACCTGCGGCTCTTTTAATACGGTCAGCTGGTCATCATCGTCACCGAGAGATCCAGCATTGCACTTTCACACAGCAACTTCCCCCTCCACGAACTGATTAACAAATAAGGCTCAAGGCGGGGGGTTGACTGACCCAAGGTCACAAGACTCCGGAGAAACTAGGCCAGCTGGCCGAATGAATGATGAGTTCAGGAAGGAGTGAAAGAAAAAAAAAAACGGATCTCGAAGGCGGGCAGCAAGGCTGACGCCCTTTCATCCCTTCTCTCCGCCCCCTCAGGCCCCGCCCACAGCAAGGGGCGAGAGGAAGGCCAGCCGAGGTAGATGACGAGGCCGCAGCTGGTTCAGTTTAAGGGTGCGACAATGGTAGGGGCGTCCAGACCCCGCGGAAGAAGTGACTCATCCAGAAGACACTGCCTCAGCGGCCGCGGACCTGAAACCTGCCCCCGCGGGAGGGAGGGGCCGGGCCCAGCCAGCCACGCCCCTGGCCGGGCCCGGCTCCTCCCTCAAGCTGAGCCCCCGCCCCTGCCGCCCGCCTCCCCTGCCGCCAGCCACCCCTGCCGCCCGCCGCCCAAGCCCTCATCCCCCTCACCTCTTGGCGTCTGCGGCCACCTCGCCCCGCACTCTGAGGCACTCCCCAGGTTTGAGATTCAGGTTGCTGGCGACCAGACCCTGCCAGACGAGACCCCGCCCAGAAGGGTTAGAGGACGCAATGGCGGGGTCGGGATGGGGCGTCTAGAGGTGTGGGTGGGGATGAAGGGGTGGGGTCGTCCCCTTTTTAGGGTGCTCTGACCAGGCCGACCTGAAGCCTGAGGAACCCGGCTGCAAGTTCTAGGCTCTCCTTCTTTGTGTGGTTCTGGGCAAGTCCCTACTCCCAGCTGAGTCAATTTCTTGTCTGTAACATGACTGAGATTCTAAGAAGACAGGATCTAGAAGTTTCTGCCATTTAGCCTGGGGATTTTAGATGCAATGTCTAGCCTGGGAGGTGGAGTGCTGTCTGCTCCATTGCCTGCCTCGCTGAATAGATGGAGAGAGCCCGCCTCCACATGGGTCTCTGCGAGTTGGGGGGCAAAGGAGGGTAAGTGAGGCTGTCTGTACATCTGCTGGAGAGGAAGAGGCCTGGAGCTGGGCGGTGTCCACCATCCCCTTCAAGCCCCTCTGTGCAGAGAGGGACAGGGGCTGGAGGGGAGTCCCCTAAGGAGCACAGTTAGACCCCTCTAAGAAGGGAGAATGGGCCCCGGGGTAGGAGCCTGCATTCTGGCTGGTTCAGGGTTAACAATTCAAGTGCAAAGCTTAACTGGTGTGAGTGGTTCCTCCTGCCAGAAACTTGAATCCTGTCCCTCGGGGCCTGCAGAATATTCTAGCTTGCTCCTTGATATCCCTTATCACACATACACACCCCTCCTAGCCTGGAGGAAAGGGTTGTAGAGCACTCTCCCCCAACCTTCATCTGACCACCTTGGACAGAATCACTCACTGCAGCGGGCTAACCTATGCAGGCTACCCCCAGGCAGCGTGGCTCAGATCCTGGCGACTTTTCAGAGCTCTCTGGAGCACAGGGTGACTCTGCCCTGGCCCAGGGACTGCGGACAGCTGCAGGGGGGGAAGGGAGAGGAGTTTCTATGAGGTGGAGGAGGGGGAAGGGACAGTGTCCTGGGCACTAAGAAAATGCTCCTCCCGCCCCCATGTCCAGTCGACCACACCCTTTCCACTCCCACTTCTCAAGAGAGCTGCAGAAAAGTCAGACCTTGGCGGAAATAATTGTGCTATCAGACTCTGGGGGAATCCAGAAATTTCTTAAGCCAGAGAAGGCCTTGGGGGACTGTGGCCCTACCCTCATTTTACAGACACGGCCACTGAGGCCCAGAAAAGACACTTGTTCAAGGCCGCACCACGGGAATTAGAACCCAGATCCTGATCTACCCTCGCTCTCCCCAGCTGAGCCCCCAGACCATCTCTGGGCCTTAGGGTTGGCGGGGGGGGGTCCCCATACTCACACAAGCCATGATTGAAGAGAGGAGGATGTTCCTGAAACTTCGGCACCAGCTGTCTGAAGACTCTGCAGGAGAAATGAGCTTTGGGCCGCTCCCACCCTTTTAAGTGGACCAGACCCCGGTGAGTCCCGCCCCCTGGATGCTGAGCCAATTGTAACTCAGGAAGGGGATGGGGGCCACAGGAGGCGGAGTGAATGGAATTTTGAAGCCCGTTGTGGAGCAGAGATGACCAATCGGAGTGGAGATGCCCCCCCCCATTCCTTCTTAGCCACTCCCACAAGGTCCAGGCTCCACCTCCCAATTCTCCTACCCCTTCCCAAAATTGTGCTGTGGCAAGGATTGGGGGAAGCCAGTGGAAAATAGTTTGAGGATGAATTAGGTCCAAGAGTTAGCTGGAAGAGGGCCAGGGCTAGCTGGCTGAGCTGGGGGGATACCCAGAGAAGGCAGCTGAAGGGGTGCAGGGTCCCTCGAGAATAAGATCTGAGATTCGAGAGGCTCTGTTCCTTGGCAGGGGCCAGGGCGTGGCCCGCTCTGGGCGCCTCTGCAGAGGGCGCAGGACCCATTAACCACAAAGCCCTGCCTCCCTCGGAAACAGGGATTGCGGCTGCTGCTCTGCTCTTCACTAGCGCTAAAGAAAGGCTGGGCTGGTGTCAGGGTTGAGGCTGCCGCCCAGGCTCGGGACTCAGGCCGCAGGCTTTGGCCCTCCCGAGGGCCCTGCTGCAGATCCTCCAGGAGCCCCTGCCTAACAGCTTCTAGCCTGTCTAAGAGGGTCAGGCCTGGAAGGAGGCCCAGGGTGAGCCAGGCCATAGAAGGCTGGGGTCCCCGGTCTGTGCACCCGCCTCCATTCTTTCTCCCTCTGACGCCAGGCACAACTTCTTTTCCGCATCCGTTTAGCAGGTATTTTACTGAGCACCTATTATGTGCCTGGCCCTGAGCTGGCCTCAGAGGATTCAGAGATGAAGCCCTCAGTACCTGCTCTCAAGTAGCTCTCTGTTGGGGGCAGAATTTGACTGTGAACCTAATTAAGAAGTAGCACGATGCTGGCTCTGAGAGAAGTCATGAGCAAGCACTGTGGTGGGGTGGTCCAGAATGGGAAGAATGTGGGTCTTTTCTTTTTTTGGCCACCCCACATGGCATGCGGGATCTTAGTTCCCTGACCAAGGATTGAACGTGTGCCAACTGCAGTGGAAGGGCAGAGTCTTAACCACTGGACTGCCTGGAAAGTCCTAGAAGGTCGATCTTCAAGGATGGGTGAAGAAACAGGGACTGGCATTCCAGCATGGGCACAGAAATGAGACAGCACACGTCTGGGGAACCGTGAGCATCTGGGCAACTGTGAGCATCTGGGCGTGGCTGGAGTTTAGGGGGGTGCTGGGGAAAGATGGGGTTATGAGGCTGGGAGGCCAATGGTACTGGATCATGAAGGGCCTCACGGAGGGGTGTGGGCATTGTTTGATCTGAGGGTGCTGGGGAGGCCACAGAAAGTTACATGAAGATTGAGTAGTGAGGCCAGATTTAGACTGCAGGAAAAATCACTGTAGCAACAGACTTGAGGGTGGGTTCAAGGGGTGCTCACCTCACATTCAGAAACCAAGTGGGGAGAGGAGCATGGGGAGCCCTGGGTGGGTGGGGTTGGGGGCTTGCTAAGAGAGGTATCAACAGGACCTCCTTCACATCAGTGTCCCCCTTCTGAAATCACCAGCACTGAAGAGCTAAGAAGATGTGGACCACGGGTGACTCACATCTAGAGGCCCTGCCCCGAGCTCGCTGCCTCCCCATCCCCCATCTTCCTCCAGAGACTGAGGCCCACATTGGCACAGGAGGAGGGGTGAGGGCACGGGGCTGAAAGGCAGGCCCAGAGAGGTTGGGTGGCACCCCCTGTGAGCCCCTCACCCCTCCTCCTAGACCAAGCCAGCTGCCTCAGAAACCAACCAGCAAAAGTGCTTCCCTTTTTCCTCCAGGGCCTCCCTCCAAACCTCCGCATTAGGGAGGGGTGGGTGGTGCCCAGTTCCACTGCCTCTCCTCTGCGCTTGCCCTCTGAGGCCCACAGACATCCTCTCTGCCTGGACAAGGAATGAGGCTATTTCAGGAGGAGCCCTGGACCAAAGCCAGAGATGCTTCAGATGCAGTCCCTGCTGTGACGGCCATCAGGTGGGCCTGGCTGGCTACTCCCCAGTGGTGGGGCTCTTAGAGCCTCAGGAGCTGCTCCTTCATTTCCCCCACATCCTGGAAGATGGAGTTTGGCACCAGGAAGTGTATGTTGTTGGATGAGGGCTGCTTTACTCCTCTGTGGCATTTGGCCTGCCTGATTGCCTCGGTTGGCCTGTCTGTGAATTGGGCATGAGCAGGCCTGCTCTCTTGCACAAGCTTAGCGCAAGGTAGAGTTCAGGTCTGTTGTATATCCTTAATAGATGATTCTTTTGTTCATAGAGTCTCAGAAGGTTTTTGCTGTCTTCTTTTATCTTCTTCCAGACTGAGTGCACCTTCCTGGGTCAACACTTCTGGGAGGCCACCCTCTCACCCCCACGTCATCCCTAGGTAGTCCCCCCATCCCCAGGCTCTGGTGGGGAGTCTCTACAGAGTCCAGTGTCCCCTATAAATAAGAAGGACCGTGTTTTTCTGGAGGTGGAGGGCAAGGACAAGCTGCATTAAACCCCCCCCACACACAGTCTCAGGGCCTTCTGCTGGTGGCGGCACTTACCTGTCAGGCCCTGTGCCCAGCGCCTCGCTTTCATCCATTATCTCATTTCATCTTCACCTCCCTCCTGAAGCAGCCACCTGGGTCGAACTTCTGCACAGGGAAGCTGCTCTGGGGCCCTGAAGCCAAGCTGACATCAGAATCGGAGAGGAGGGGCAAGTCCTGATTTGGGGGCTACCGGGCTGTAACTCCAGCCAAGATCCTTGTCCTCCCTGAACCTGTATCCAGGCCTGGAAAGTGGGGATGTTACCCATCTGCCTGGAGGGTTATAGGAGTGAGGTGAGAGGGGCTGAAAGTCAGCTTTCTCTCCTGCACTCCTCAAAGCCAAGCCCCTCCCCACCCAGAGACTCTCCTGTGCCTCACTGCAGTGGAGGCAGCCAGCTGTCTGGAATTCCTCCATCCTGCAGGCTGGCCCTACGGGCTGGACCTTGGCTGCTGCTGTGAGAAATGAGTTGAGCTTGTCCAGACATGAGATCCAGGCCAGCATGGCTCTTCCCAGGCTGCCGGCTCCCACCCAGCCCCCAGGAAGGCTGTGGTTCCTCCAGCTGGCCGTGGTGGGGAGGGCTACCAGACCCCCTGAGGTACCCTCTGCACCCCCAGAAGGTGGGCGTGGCCAGAGCCAGCTCCAGAGCTCCTTCATTTAATAATGTGGAGACCACCCAGGGAGGGTGGCCATTTGGCCAGGGTCACACGGGGAGCTTGGGCTGCAGTGCTTTCATCTGCTGAGCCAAGGGAAGAACAGTGTGATGCTGGGATTCTTGGACCTCAGAAGTGATCTTTTCCCCCTGTTCCATGAAGGGTCGGAAAGGACTAGTGGGAGGATGCCCCCAACTTCAGATACTTTCCCAAGCAGATTGTGCTGGAGCCCACCTCCTCATTTACCTGCTCATCCTTTCTCACCTCCCTGCCTTTGCTTGCGCTGCTGCATGTGCTCAGCCAGCCGTCTCCCCAAACACAGGGGCCTCTGTCACTTTGCCTTCCCACCTAGTGTTTGTCCCTCTCTGAACACAGGCCCCAGCTTGCCTTTGGAGAATCACCACTCCTCTCATGAGGTCTAGGTGAGGTCCAGACCCTGTCCTTCATTATCCTCCAGGGCTCAGGCATGAGTCTTTATTTTTTTTTAATGGTTCTCTGGTATGTGTGTGTACGTGGGGAGGGGGGTGACATAATTATAGACTCAGAGGAAGCTAAGAGCTTTTTAAGAGCTTAGAAAATATTTGAGACTTGAAGGAAAAAAAATGTGTTGGCCCCCAAATACTAAGACTGCAGAACTGAAGTTAATAAATGTTTACTTTGGTCAAACCTAACCCTTGCTAGTCATAAAAACTATTGCCTTTGAAAGCAATTTTGTGGGTGGAATTTTCTTCTTCAAAAGCATGTCCAAGCCTTCCTAGAGATTGGTCACTCTTACATTAGATCCCCATAGCTAAATAATGTCTAAAATGAAAGTATAAAAATCCTTGGAGATATGTATAGTACCCCCCCATAAATATATTTAATGGGGGCTGTGGATGCATTTTAATGTTTTCTATAATGTGCTTGGGACCTGTGTATCAGGAGAGTTTGGGGCTGCAAGTAACAGAAAACTCAAGAAAAACTGCTTTAAAATTAAGAAAAATTCACATACCAAGCAGTCTGGAGCTAGGAGGTTTCCATAGCAGATTGATTCAGTGGCTCAATGAAATCATAAAAGATCTGGGTTCCTGTATGATCATGGATTATGGCCAGATAGACAGTCCTCACTCTTCTGCACAACCACAATCCACGGTTAGCCCCTGCTTTTAGGACAGACAGTGTAAACGATTTGAGATGAACTGTCTTCATACCTGGAGAAGGCAATGGCACCCCACTCCAGTATTCTTGCCTGGAAAATCCCATGGACAGAGGAGCCTGGTAGGCTGCAGTCCATGGGGTCGCTAAGAGTCGGACACGACTGAGCGACTTCACTTTCACTTTTCACTTTCATGCATTGGAGAAGGAAATGGCAACCCACGCCAATGTTCTTGCCTGGAGAATCTCAGGGACGGGGGAGCCTGGTGGGCTGCCATCTATGGGGTCACACAGAGTCGGACACGACTGAAGCGACTTAGCAGCAGCAGCAGCAGCAGTCTTCATACCTGTAACATACTCTCAAACAAGCCAGTTTAAAAATGTCAGTATACATACAGAGCAACTAAGCAAATTGGACAAATAGAAAACAACTGGGAATGTAGATGAAGGGCATGAGTGTTCATTGTGCCATTCTTACACCTTTTCTAGGAGAAGCAATGGCACCCCACTCCAGTACTCTCGCCTGGAAAATCCCATGGACGGAGGAGCCTGGTAGGCTGCAGTCCATGGGGTCTCGAAGAGCCGGACACGACTGAGTGACTTCACTTTCACTTACACCTTTTCTGTTGGTTTGAAACTTTTATAAATTAGGGACTTTCCTGGTGGTCCAGTGGCTAAGACTCTGCACTCCCAATGCCGGGAGCCTGGGTTCTATCCCTGGTCAGGGAACTAGATCCCACGTGCCACAACTAAGAGTTCACATGCTGAACTTAAGATCCTGCATGCCGCAAGTAAGAGCTGGTGCAGTCAAAACATAAAAAATAAATAACTGAGGGAGTGTGACATAGTAAGAAATGTGTATCTGGTTTATGACCCTGGTTCCTGACATAGAGCTTCTAAATCCTGTGGAATTTCCTGAGTGATAGGAGCATTTTTTGTTCTGATGAGGTAACTCTTGGTGGGCACTTGGATGGCTTCAAGGTGGGGGCTGGTCACCAGAAAGATCAAGCAGTGATCAGAAGCTTGGAACTTTCGGCTCTGCCACCCATCTTCCAAGAAGGGGAGAGGAGCTAGAGACTAATGATCTATCATGCCAACGTGATAAACCCCCTCCACTGGAATCCCCAAGCTACACAGTTTGGAGATCACCCAGGTTGGTGAACACGCCCACATGTTGGCAGGGTGGCACAGCCTAAGCCCACTGGGACAGCAACTCTTCTCTTAGTACCCTCCAGGGCCTCGCCCTGTGTATGTCTTCATCTTGCTGTTCACCGGTATGCTTTGTCGTATCCTTTGTTGTAGAATAAACCCATAATCATAGTTTCCCTGAGTTTTGTGAACCGTTGTAACAAATGATCAAACCTGAGAAGGGGGTTGTGGGAACCTCTGATTTATAGCCAGTGGATCAGAGTACAGGTAACGACCTGGCATTTGGGCCTGGCACTGAAGTAGGGGAAAGTCTAGGGGGGCTGAGCCCTTAACCTGTGGGGTCTGCACTGACTCCAGGTAGTGTCAAAATTGAATTAGGTTGTAGGACACCCAGGTGGTATTCGCAGAAAACTGGAGAATTGCTTGATGTAGAAACCTCGCACATTTTGGTGTCAGAAGTACTGTATCCTGTGGGTAAACAGTTTCCCCTTTCAGTGTGTGTCAGAGAAGTGGGATTTGCTACAAAGGCCCTGGCTCATAGAAATGTGTGGGTTGAAAAGAGAAAGTATGAAAGGGCAGGGGTGAGGAACCTTTGAGTCCTAGGTGGTCACGTGGTCACCCATGGTCGAGCAGCAGTGCTGCATTGCCTCTAAAGGTAGACCTAGGAGAATTCTCTGGTGCTGCAGTGGTTAGGACGCACAATTTCATGGCCCAGGGCCTGGGTTCAGTCCCTGACTGAGTAACTAAGGTCCTGCCAGCCACGCAGCTTGGCAAAAAGCAAAAAAATTATGTGCATTCTGAAAAAAAATTTAATTAAATAAAGGTAAATGTTACCAGTGGAATTTAGACATGGCTCCAAGTCCTGGGGAGTTGGCTAAATGGATGCATAAGGAATTGCGAAAAAAGTAAAATTTACAGACCTGTAGTTATGATTATCTGTAATAGATAAAATGAAATCAAAAGGGAGTGCTCTGTGGGACTCTGATGCTAGACTAAGCTCAGATTTATTTCAGCAAGTCTAAGCTTTGGCCCCTAACTCAAAGCCACTCCCAGAGGGAAAAATTATGGCAGGAACAACAGAAAGTACCTCTCAGGTTTCTGTTCACCAAGAAAGTAGTCAACAGGCAGGGGTGGGGGTGGGGTGAGGCAAAACTAGGAACCTATTGAAATCAGGAGGTATAATGTGAAGGAGTTGTTTCGTCAATTGGTGTCATCGGTTGCCTGAAATATTAGCTAGAAATCTAGTGAAGACCATATGGTATTCATTGTGCTGTTCTTAGACTTTTTCTGATGGTTTGCAACTTTTAGAGGTCTAGGGAAAATACCCCCAAGTGCTTCCCATTTTTCTGAAGCAGAGTCACAGAGCAGAGAAATATACCAGGCCATGCCTTGTGATCACATAATGGCTGCAACCACTTCCACATCCAAAGCCCATAAGAGTGACAGGATGAGAGAGATGCACCTGGAGGGTGTTGGACCACTTCATGGGGCAGCCAATAAACTCCTTTATGCCTTAACCAAAAGTCACCAGAAAAGCACATTTGCTCCTACCTCCTGATGCAGCCAGACTCAGTCAAGCACTCCATCTTCCCAAGAACCACACTGAAGAGAATTTTCCAGACCTTGGAGTCCCATCCCTCACTTTACAGATGAGGAAACAGGCTGAGCAGGCAGGGGCTTGTGCAAGCTCAAGTGACAAGTGCATCAGTGAGTCAGGCCTGCCCATCAACCAGCTTCCAGCTGGGCACCTGCTCTGCAGGAGGCCCTGGGGAAGCTCGAGGCCAGCAGGGCAGTCACAGCAGCAGCCCAGGTGTGAAGGATGCCTGAAATCCAGTGGAGGGGTGGGCACTGTATCTCTCCTGAGCTCCTAGAGGAGGGCGAGGACCTGTCTCCCCCTTCAGTCTCTACAAAGCGGGGCTGCAGCCTCCCAGAGTCAACACAAGTTTCGGCCCCACTCAGGGGGTCACACTTTCTAGGTGTGTGCCCTTGTGTAAGCTAACATCACCTTTTTGATCCTCGTTCCGCAAGGAGTAAAGGGGAATGAGTAATGCAAGCTTGCTGGATTTCCTGAAGGACTGAAACATATTATTATATAAAGACTCAGTGAGGAGGACCCTCCCTGGTGGTCCAGTGGTTAAGACTCTGCACTTCCAGTGCAGGGGGCGGAAGTTCAACCCCTGGTTGGGGAACTAGATTCCACATGCTATGTGGCATGGCCAAAAATGTTTTTAAAAAAAGACTCGGTGAGGCATAAAGTGCTATTAAGCTAAGGTACCACTCTACACAGAGAACACGCTGGAACTGGGGTGGATCATTTCACAGAGGGAATGGGCCAGTTTTGGGGAGAACAGGCTCAGGCAGGGGCTCTTGCCCCCACCCCACCCTGGACACAGACTTGAACCCACACAGACACTCCTACTCGCACTTTATTAAGTACGGGAGGACCAGTTACAACAGGGGTGGAGGTGGCGGGGGAAGGCTCAGCCCCCACCCCCACCATCAGTGGCACACGATAATAAATAACTGGGGTGGGCACGGGAGAGGTGGCACAGCAAACACTGATAGCAAGGCGGGGGCACAAAAGCCCCACTCCCAAGCTGTGGCCACCATCAGCACTGGTCTGATACCATGATCAGGGAGGGGTGGGGCCCTCACTACAGAAGCCTCCAGAGTCACTAAGGGCCCCCTTTGTGGAGGAGCGGTGTCTTCAGCACTTGGACCCTTATTTATGAACAGAAATCTGGACCCCTGGCTGGTCCAGTCAGACCCAGATAGTCGAGAGGCCACTGTCTCCCAGACTTCTAGATTGTTCTATTTAGGATCCAAGAGACTAATGGCTCATTACTAGCTGGGGTCCTGATTGGTCTACCCAGGACCTAGGAACTGAGAAGGTCACTGTCACTTAGGCTCCCAACTGGTCCACTCAGGACCCAACAGCAATGCATCACTATCACTTAGCCTTCTGATTGGTCCATTCAGGGCTCAGGGCAATAATGATTCCTGGTTACCTAGACCTCTGATTGGTCAACAGGCACCCCACGCCAGGACCCAGGAAAAGCTCTAGCGGCCCCAGGGTGGAAGTGCTCAGGGTTGGGGAGATCACAAGGCAGCAGGGCCCAGACTGAAACAAGGGGAGGTCACAGGGCAGGATATAAGGCTACCTGGCTGGGTCAGGCCGGGGTGAACCAGTAAGAGGGGAGGGGGCAGCTTCTGGGATAGCAAAGAGTGCCCAGCCACTGCTAGGAGTGGGTGTGGGGACCTTGACTCCTTCCCTGGGTTCCAGTCCCACCCGGGTAGAAACTGGGGTGCGGGAGCCAGTAGCCCTTAATGCAGCTCTTGGCCCATCACCTCCACCTACGGGAACAGGCTAAGGGAGGGTTGTGGCTGCGCTTGCATCAGTGGGTCAGTCCTCCAACCCCTCCATCAAGTCTGCGATGCTCTCCACGTAGTAATGGGGCACGAGGTCGTGCTGGCCGGCCGCCAGGTAGGCCTGGGCCTCCTCCAGGCGGGAGACGCCCGTGAGCGTGAGCACGGTGGTCATACCACAGCGGTGGCCGAAGAGGATGTCAGTCTCCAGGCGGTCGCCCACCATCAGCGTGCGGCCGGGGTCCACGCTGAAGTGCTCTGTGATGCACTCGAACATGTAGGGGCTGGGCTTGCCCACCACCAGGGCCTGGCGGCCCGAGGCTGTCTCCACAGCAGCAGCCAAGCTCCCGGTGCCTGCAGGGACATGGACACTTGGTCAGTGCGGGAGGCAGCGGGGAAGGCATCCATCCAGGCCTGGGAACTGGAATCCTCAGAGGCAGCTTGGCACGGGGGTTAAATCAGGCTGAAGTGAGTGAAAAGGCCGCCTGCTTCCCAGTCTTAGTGTGGGCCTTAAGGGCATAGATTCTGCAACCAGCTGCCTGCATTCACATTCCGTCTCCACTTTTCTTGGGCAAGCTATTAACCTCCCTGTGCCTCGGTTTTCCCATCTCGAATATGGAGCCACTGCACATGACCAGGCCTGGCTCAGTCAGTCCTGCCTGTGGTTCACCATTTCACCCTGGCAGCCGTACATCTCTGGGCAAGCCAATCTCTCTGAGTTTCCTTGGACTCACTGGAAAGGGGGGTCCAAGTGATGCCTGCCTTCAAAGAGGCGCTGTGGGCACCACAGGGGCAAGTGCTTTGGAAATGGAAAAGCACTTAACCAACAGCAGTTGTGGTTATTGCGACAAGAATGTGTTCTGTCGGAAACTGGCACCAGCTCTTTTGGAACACAGCAGGGCACAGAAATGTTTGCACCTCTGACCCAGTCTGCCTCCGCTGGGAGTGATCACAAGGCGAGAATTCAAACTGGAGACAAAAGCTACATGCTTGAAGATGTCCGTGGCTGCAGTAACTATAATAAGCAGAATTGTGGAATGCACCCAAGTATTGAACAATAGGAGGGCTGTTGAGAAAAGGACGGTTCTGATTCTCAGCCCAGTACCATCCTGCCCCATACAATGAGTCCACTGTGCCCGTCCCATCGGTATGTCTTTGTGCCAGAATGTTCTACCTTCACACTAATGTCCTTGAACAGATGATGATGATAATCACAATTTACTAAGCACATTCTAAAGTGCCAGGGGTTGTGCGGGAGCTCGTGAATACCCATTTTACAGACGATGTTCAGTGTTGTTAAGTAACTTGTCCAGGGTTGCACAGCTTAGGAAGTGGCAGATAAAGGATATGCATTCAAGTAAGTCTGACTCAGACACACGAGGGCCGGTCTGTACTGGCTCCAGAGTGCTGAATGTTTCCTTTTCAGGAATTCTGTGAGCTGGTAGTTAAACAAAGCCACTGTTTAAAGTCAACTCATATGAACTTAAATAAAATGTTTAAAACAAAGGTAATAAATTCTCAAAACTCATCGCTGCCTAATTATTTTACCATTATCTATGCTCTTGAGGTTATTTATATCTGCAATGATGGAAATATTACAGAATGGTGTGTACTTACTTTCCTTCCCAAGCCCACGATGGGAAGTGACCTCATGTTGGTAGGCTGAAATCGGCCACCAGGGAGAGTACTACCACCACAGAAACTGGCAAAAGTGTAAATCAAGGCTCTTCCGGTTCTTAAAGATGTATCAGTATACCACTGGTCTGACTCCAAACACTCCGGGCCTCCTGTCTCCCTTCTCACAATGAATGACATTCAACATGATTAAGCCAAAGGCACAGAAGGTGCACAAACAGCAAGTGTCTTCAGCCTTGCAGCCCCGAGATGAGGAGGAGGAACTTCCCTGGGATCAAGGCAGAGCCGGCCCAGAGTGACCCAGTGGGGCAGGTCTCCCTGACTTCTGACCTAGAACTTGCCCACTCGGTTTCCTAAGAACTGAGTCAGAAGGAAAAGCCATTTACCCTTTGTTTAGGAATTCCTTCCAGAATGGAAAGGGCTCAACTGAGTCATCCCAAAGGGATTGTCTCGGCTCTAGGACCATCGCTCTGTCAGCGTCTTCCTTTCCTACCAGGTCTGAGCCTATCACTCTTGGCCCCTCGTGTCCCACCTCACTCAGCCAGTATTACTGAGGCCCAACTATGTGCCAGGCACCAGGGATAGAGCAGTGAAGGAAACTGAGATCGTATTCTGGGGGAGCAAACATCCCAGCAGGGGAGTCTGAACGCAACTCTGCCCTCAGACCTTCATATCCCAGTTTTCTCCACATCCTGTAATCCAAGAGTCCTGAATATTCTGCTGGTGACGTATTCCTAAGACAGCAGGCCTTTCTATTTGCCGACTCAAGTGACTGCCACGTGGTAACAAGATAAACACACAATTAAGCAGACCCATAGGGATGGGAGGGGAACTGGGGTGAAATTCACATTATTTCAGATTTTATGCATACTGGGGTCTTTACTTAAAATGTTATTCCTCTTACAAAGCTGCACGATTCAAACAGGACAGCAGTGGTGTATTTGCTGAGCTCTGTCTCCCCCTCTTGGCTGTGGGAATGACCAGCAGAGCTGGTGGGCAAAGCCAAGTGGGTGCTGAGATTCAAGGGGCACACCTGGGCAGGGCCTGGTCTCTCCCCAGCAGCTCCACTCCATCTCTCCTGAGCCCTTGGGCGAGCTTCGGAACCCACAGCCTTCACCTGAGCTGTGAGGCTTCTGGAGAAACTCACTTTTCACAGCACGGCCTCAGGCAGGCAGGAGCCACTGGCAGCTGGGAGCCCTGAGCAGCGCTTTCCCCTTGGATTTATGGGGACACTGAAGTGGTCATGCAGCAAGTAGGTCTGCGGCAAAGCCAAGATAGGCCTAGAACTATTAAGATTCCCAGCTTGGAACTGATTCTCCCATGGCCCAAGCCCTGTTCCATTCCTGAGAGCCCTGTCCTGCAAGATGCCTCCTCCAGGAAGCCTTCCCAGGTCTCCTCAGCTCTAGGCCCTCCCTGTCACCCATCATAATACTCTGTCTACTCCATCAGTTTCACCCTGCCCTCCTAGGATCTGGAATCAATACAGTCAGTGGCCAGCAGGGAGAAAGTGATGGAGATCTGTCCCTCCCTCAGCCGACTGACGGGTTGTCCCTGCTGTCGGTTAGCCTTTGCTACCCTCTGCTCTTGTCTAATGCGAACCCTCCAAGATATAGGAGCCTCCTTTGCTCCTGCCTCCTCTGCAGATGTGAAATTCCTAAATGACAGCAGCAAAGAGTGCCCTGGATGGCAGGGGTGGGGTTTAGAGGCTGGGGATAAGGTGGTCTCAAGTGCCAAGTTCAGGTCTTCTTGCTTTTGGGTAGCTCATGTCCCTTCTCTTAGCCTCAGTTGCTTTAACTTGGAAATGGAACAATAACTTCCATCTCCAGAATAATTCTGAAACTAAATAACACACCAAGGTGCTTCATAAAGCTCTGTAACAGGAGAGGGCTCAGATACAATTTACATCATCTGAGCACCTATTACAGAGCAAGCACTTGCCCTGATCACTCTCTCCTCAGCGAAACTTAAACTGACATGGTTAGTATTCCCATTTTACCCCCAGGGAGGAGATGCTCCACGGTTATGTAATTTAACAAGATTACAGAGCCCTGCAGCTGGAACTCAGGTCAAACTCCATCCACCGCCCGTTCTCTCCGCACACCTGCCTTCAATCTGCCGCCAGAAACGCCTGTTCCAACCCTCGGGGCAGGGGAGCAGGCTTTGTCCCCAACTCTCCCACCTCACTCCGATGGCGGGTGGGGAAAATGACAGGAGTCATGCAGGCTGGTTCAGGAAGGCTAGGGTTGGGAGTCAGGGCCCTGGATTGCACCTGTGACTCCCCGAGCCACAGTGTCCTCATCTGTCCAACCGGACCCTACTTCTGCCCCTCACAGGGTGGCAGCTGCAAGAAAGCTGCAAGAAATACCAGATGTCGCCATGAAGACATGCTGGGCTGTTGCTGGGTGGGAACCGCCCGTACATCCCTCCAGTACCCCTCCTATCGCCTGGAGACGCCCCTTCCCCAGCCTTCACCCCCAGGCATGGAGCTGAAAGCGCAGGCCGCCCCCCCCCCTCCCGCCAGCTGTTTCCCCGCGCTCACCGGGGGTCCGGCTGCCGTCGCTGAGAGGGTGCCACGGGTCGCGGTCGGTGGCTACCAGCAGGCAGTCGGGGTCGCGCAAGTGCGCGCAGGCCTCGCTCAGCTTGGCGAAGGAGAAGTGCTCGTCGTAGCCCACAAGCACGGCGCGCACGCGCGGGGCCGCGCCCGGGTCCTCGCTGGGGTCCCCCGCCAGGCGCAGCCCGGCGGCGCGCAGCTCGGCCCGCAGCCCTTCACCGCCCAGCACGAACACCGCGCCCTGAGTGTCCGGAGGTCCGAGCAGGCGCTGGCGCAGCAAGCGCGCGGCGCACAGCGCGGAGCTGAAGAGCTGCTCGGAGCGCAGCCCCCCGAAGCCAAGACGCGCGAAGCGGAGGGCCAGCTCGGGCCGCGCGCGCCGGCTGTTGTTGCTCACGAAGAGCGTCGCCTTGCCAGCCTGAGCCAGTCTCTCCAGGAGCTCGGGGGCGCCCGGCACTGCGCGCTCGCCGTTCCACAGCACCCCGTCGCAGTCGAACAGGACCCCCTGCGCCCGGCCCACCACGTCGCGCAGGGCCGCGCCGCGCAGCCGCTCGCAGCGCGCCATGCAGCCGGCTGGCTGCCCGCACACCGGAGCCGCGCCGCTCTCTTCCCGCGGGCACAGCGCGCTCGCCCGCAGAAGGCCTGTCGCGGGCAGCGACCAATCGGCGCGCCTGAAGGGCTAGGGGGCGGGGCCACGGCCTGACCTGCAGCCAATGGGAGGGAGAGTCTCGGAGAGGAGCGGCGGCGGGGCTGGGAGCTACAGGAGCCTGGCGAAAAGGGTAGAATCTCGAGCTCCACCAAGGGAAGGGGGACCAATGAAGACCTAGCCTGGTCCTTTGTCCCGCCTCTCAGCTCCTCTGGACCAGTAGCCGCAGAGCTTCAGCGGCCTGCCGGGAGAGGGACTGACCTTTTTGACCAATAAGGAGTTACGAATGGAACAACAAGGCCCGTTCCTCGTTCCCCAGCCAATCACAAGCTTAAGACAGATGGTTGCTAGGAGGAAAACAAATATTAAAGGAGATGTTATCTTTGGGTCAAATCTCACTGCCTTCCTAACCCTAGACACTCCAGTTTCGAGCGGAGTCCTGGGAAGAAGTTCTGGGATGCAGTGTGGTTGTGACTGGGGAGAGAGGCACAGGGTGTCCCCTGAGACGCTGGAGCCCTTGGCCTGGACCAGTGGTTTTCCACCCTGTCTGCGCAGTAGAGTTCCCAAGGAGACAGATTTTTAAAATTATATAATTTATATACAGTAAGATGTGTGGATCTTAAGTGTATACTTCGATAAACGTTTTTTAAAACGTGTGATAGGACCCCAGAAATTCTGATTTTAATTCCTTTGGGTGAGTCCTGACTTTTTTGATTTGTTTTTTAATCACCCAGGGATTCTACTGTGAGGCCAGAATGTAGAGACACTGGGCTAGAGGCAGCTTGGTGCCTACTTGGTGAGGCATGTGTCCCAAATCTAAGGTTGTCTGCCAACCTCTGAGAAGACTCTGAAGACTGGTCTGACCCCCAGGAGCAACTGGAGCTTCAGAGACCTGAGAAAAGGCACACCCTCGGCCTCTGGGGCTTATATTTTCTGCTTCTCATTGCCCTGGGCTTTTGCTCCTGACCTTTTTTTTTCCCCCCGTCACACAGCTTGCAGGATCTTAGTTCCCCGACCAGGGATTGAACCTGCACCCTTGGCAGTGAAATAGGAGTCCTAACCACTGGACCAGGAAACTCCCATGATACATGATTCTGTCAGTTCTCCTGCCCTTCCCCAGGAGCTCCCTGGGCCTAGGGCTGAGTGGGGACCTCGCTCAGAGTCTGGTACAGAGTATGGTCAGAGAATGTTTGAAGACAGTTCATCCTTGCTCCCCGGGGAGCCTTCCCTGGGAACAGAGACCACAGGTGGGGGAACACAGCAACAGCAGCCATCACTCACACTGCCCTTGCACACTTACTTCTGTGTGCAAGGGCAGTGCTTTGGTCTTTACAAGTGTCTCATTTCATCCTCACAACAACATTTCCGTGGTGAAAGCTGTTAAAGTGATTTCACATTTGAAGAAAAGGAAACTCCAATTGCTCAGGATGTGAGGGACAGACTCTGGAATCAAGCAGATGTGGGCCAGGTCCATGTCTCACTCGCCATGTGACCTTGGTCACTTTCTGAGTTTCAGTCTCCTCACCTGTAAGAGGTAATGGGATTTACTTCCCTGAAAGAGGATTAAATGGAACTCATGCATAGAAAAGTACAACGTGTAGCAAAGAGTAAGCGCTAAAAATGTTGGCTGTTACTATTTCAGATAAGACAAAAAAAAAAAAAGGCAAAGAATAAGTAATTTTTTCCCCTTTTATCAAAGTGGCTTCTTTATTTCAAGGATAGAAAAGAAAACTATCATTTGGGTAGCTGCTCCAGTTTTGTCCAAAATAATTTATTTGCTAGCCTTACAAAAAAAAAAAAATGTTGGCAAGAGAAAAAAAAAAAAGTCCTGTGGGAGCAGGCAAGCCTCTGCTTCCTTCTGGCAGCTCCCCTGGGATCCTGCCAGAGAGCAGAGAGGTGGCTGAGGGGCCCCTGAGGCCCAGGGTGATCCAAGAGGAAAAGGTCTGGAAGTGGAGGACTGTCCTGAGTCCTTCTTGCCGTGGGGGCCGACCCAGCGGGCACCAAGGCACTTTAGGCAAAGGCTGGAGGCTCCCGCCCCCTTGGGAGGGGTGAGGGCTGTGTCCTGGGAGGACGAGGCGGGAGGGAAGGGGTGCTGAGGGGTGTCGGGGAGGAGCTATGGGCTCAGTTGGTCTCTGAGGCGAGGCTCCTGGGCCGGGCCTGAGGGGGGATGACTGGGGCAGTGGGGGCCCTGCCTGCAGCCTCAGGGCCCTCTCCCTCCTCAGTGGCCGCCCCCAGGTCCACATGTGTAGGTGAGCTCAGAGTGACTGGGCTGAGAGAGGCCAGACCTGGGGAGGCCGGGCTGGGGGAAGCTGGTGAGTGGCGGCTCTGACGCCGGGCAGGCTGGGGGGCAGTGGGAGGCAACGGGGGTGGCACCGTGGGGGCCCGGAGGCTGCTGCCAACCAGACGGCGGGGCAGAGCCCGAGGGGTCACAGGGCTGCCAGAGCCAGGGGGCGGCAGTGGTGCTGGAGGGGAGCTGCGGGTGCCGGAGACCTGGGGGGGCGGCATGGTGGGCCTGGCGGGTGCTGGGCGCTTGGCTGTGGAGGAAGGAAAGGGGTGGTTAGGTGTCTGTACTGCCTGGGGCAAACCCCCAAGCTTGATGCCACCGCAAGAACTTTTATCTGCTGTCCCTTCTGCCGGGAACAGGGTCCACACGGGCTGCTCACCATTTAGGCCTCTGTCCACATTTGTCCTCAGCTCGAGGGCCCCTCCCTGACCCGGCCCCAGTTACTGTCATATCTTCCAGTCATATTTTCTTCATGGGGGACTTCATGTTCTCTGAAGTGATCTTGTCAGTTTCAATTTTGCTCCCTTACTTCTTGTCTCCCTGACTAGAACGCAAACTAAGTGAGGCCATTTTCCGTCCAGCTGGCTGGCATAGCACATGGGTGGCACAGAGTAGGCACTCAATACATATTTCTTGAATAAAGAAATGCCACCTGTCCCACCGGCCAGCTGGGTCCTTCTCACCCCCCGCTCAGAAGCCCACTAGGGCTGCTCCACCTCGGAGTCGTCTGCACAGTCCAGCCTCACAAGGCAGCCGAGGGCCTGGGTGGGGCCAGGACAGCTGGGCTCTGCTCCAAGCTCTGCCTCCACCCACTGGGGGACTTGGCCCCTGGAGCCTCAGTTGCTTCATCGCTGAGATGGGGCGACAGCTTTGACTTCCCAGGGCTGCCGTGAGGATGAGCCCAGGTGACAGTCCTTTATCTTGTCCTCTGGTGAGCTAACATCCCATCTGTCCCCACCCCTTCCAGGAGAAGTAGCTAGACGCCCCCTCCTGTAAGAAGGTCCCTGTGCGACCTGCCAGCTCTGGCCGGTCCAGAGCTTCCTGCTCCATCCACTGCCATCCAGGTGGAAAACTCTAGCGCCTCCTGGGCTGGGCCTTTCAAGTGTCCTAGTCATCCTGGCAGATTCTCCACTTGAACCCTTGACCTTCTCACCTGCCTGACTTTAGGCCACTTCAACGTGTAATTGTACCAAAGAGGCACAGAAGGAGACCACCTAACCACCACCACTGCCACCCCTTCATTCACTGTGCTTTGAAGACCCCACCTCCCTCTCTACTTCGTGATTCCGGGGCTTCCTGAGGGACTGGACTCCACTGCCCTCAACACTCACAGTCACTGACTTTTATGGAGCATTTACTGGGTGCTGAGTATGGGCCAGGCAGCCCTATTTAATTATCTAAATAGCTTCATGGTGGGTGCGGTTATTGTCCCATTACACAGAGGAAGAAGCTGAGGCACAGACAGGGGAAGTCGCCTGTCCAAGGTCACAGAGCTGGAATCTGATCCCAGAGTGTCAGGCAGCAAACCCAGGCCCTTAGCCCCCTGGATTCCATGCCTCCCCTGGGTGTCTGAAAACATGGGGCAGTATGGGATTATTGATCCCTCTCCCTGCCCACCCTCTGCCCCTTCTCCTCCCACAGCCAACTCACTCCTCCGAGCCGTCTCCTCTGCTGGGGCGGCTGCCTCCGGGGGGCTCCGACTGACCCTGGGGGAGGTTGGTCTGTGGGGTGCCTCGGACTCTGCCCTGCAAGGGAAGGAGAGGGTCAGGGTCAGCCATGGCATCTCCCAGAGGTCTCCAGGCATCTGGGGAGACTCGCAGCCAACAGGCTGAGTCTGGGTCCTCCTGGAGCTGTTCCCCACCACCTTGTGGCCGGGCCTGGGGTCTGACAAGACCCTCTAGCATTGGCCAGAGTTTGCATCCACTGAGCCCTGGCTGCTGTGTGCTACTGTGAGTGTCCATGGTCCCCCACGTGGCCAGGATGGGGGCAGAAAGTCTCAGCTCTCAGCCTCCATGCGACCTGCTTTTAAAGTAATTAATTTGGCTGGGTCGGATCTTAGTTGTGGCACTCGGGGTCTTTCGTGGTGGTGCACAGACTCTCGAGTTGTGGCTCACAGGCTCAGTCTGTGGCATGTGGGATCTTAGTTCCCTGACCAGGGATTGAACCCATGTCCCATGCATTTCAAGGTGGATTCTTAACCACTGGACTACTAGGGAAGTCCCAGCCTCCATGTGATCTTTATGGGATGTTTCGACCACTAGAAGCCACAGAGCGGATGAGAAGCAGAGGAGGAAGCCATGGCTCATTCCTGGCTCTGCTTTATTGGCTACTCCTTGGGTAGGCCCTTCCTGACCCCCACTTTCTTGATCCCTGTTCCCTACTCGACCACCCAGCCCTGTTCTGTTCTTCATAGCACACATAACTGGCTGACATTATACTGGTGTTCCGGTTGATTCTGTCTCCCACCCTGTGGAATGTAAGCCCTAAGGGCAGCATGTGTCTGTCTTCTTCATCTAAGGAAATTCATGTTCTGGGCCCCAGCAGTCTATGATAACTGAACAACACCCACTAGCTAAGGAGACGGTATGGTACCACGCAGCCCTTCTTTCAGTTTAAAGGATCAAAGAGAAGGCTGGAAAGTACAGTATTTACAAATTCCAAAATGCTCAGTTCCCTAAATCTCCAGGGCCTGAATCAGTGCCTGGCACAGAGTAGGTGCTCAGTAAAGAGCTATAGAACACAGCAGGGAACATATCAAAAGCTGAGAAGAATATGCCTGAGTCCCACCCACTCCCAACTGGGAAATCTGGTATTTGGAGGAAAATATAATAAATTTCCTAAAATGCTCTTGGATGCCCTGAGAGATAGTGCCTCTGGCTGGGCATCTTGGGGCCAGGGAGGGGCCCTTCATACCTATCAGTCCTTACCTTTCCTTGGTAGCCACTGAGGCCGGGGCAGGGGCCAGACCGAGAGCCGGGACAGTGGCCGGGGTAGGTGTGGGAATCGATGGAAGCTCCTCAGAAGCCGGCCTGTCGCTGACCTTGTCCTGGGGGGCAGGTGCTGAGAACAGGCCCGACACGTTGAAGTTGATATCTGCAGACAGAGGGCGCAGGTATGAACTTTCAGAGCTTCCACCGGCCTCCCCGCCTCACCAGGCGTCAGGACCACTTTCCCTTTCTCCTGACGTTATCTAGGCTGTGTTTCACCTTCCCACTCCCAGGTGGGCCTCACGGCAATCCCACAAAGCAGGCACAATCATCCCCGTTTAACAGATGAGAAACTGAGGCTAGCGGGGAGAAGCCATTTCCTCCAGGCCTCCTGGTGAGTTTGCGGGGCTACCAGGGACTGAAACTGAGTCTGGAGGGCACCAAGTTGGGTGGATCGTTCATAAAGACAGGAGTTTTACCTCCAGGAAAGAGGGTGTCAGTGTTCTGTATCAGAGCCTCGACCACGCCTACCACCTGGATGGATGAGACCGAGGCTGCGTCCAGCTGGGCCAGGTCCCTGGGACAAAAAGAGCCAAAGTGAGTCATCATTTAGCAAAGTCTAGTGACCCCAGCTCCCTGGGCCTCTGCTGGGTGCTGGGGACACAAGGATCAATCCTTCTGTCATCCGTGGCCAGGTGAATTACAACCCCTCACATATCATCTCATTTTACAGTTTATAACACATTTCTCTATTTATTAGCTCATCAAATGCCCAAAGCAAAATTCTCAATGTCTGTCTAGTTTCTCTCCAACTTACAAATAAAGAAATGAAGGTCCAGAGTGACTTTATAAGGTTCATCCCTGGAAGGTTGGAGGGGTGAGGCTGGAACCAGATTTCTGGCTCCTGCAACAGGCCACCAAGCATCCCATTAAAGCCGTTACCCAGAATGTCTATCTTTGAAGCCCTGTGGGGTCCATGATCCCATGATCCTCATAGCAGCCTCGACAATAGAAGCTGCTCAACCCATTCCAAGGATGGAGAAACTGGGGCCCAGGGGGAAAATAAGCAGATGTTGAAATGGGGGGCAAGACTGCCACCTTCCCCTAACCCACAGACCCTCACCCGTCTTTCTCAGGGGGCCACAGCAGGTTGGGACCCAGGACAATGGCAATGTTGCTGGGTGTCATCTTGTTCACCTCCTGCTCCTCGGCCAGCTGCGCTAGGAACTTCATCAGATACCTGGGGGGTGGGAAGGAGGTTTGGACCAGCGGCCGGATATCTTAGGCCATGAATACCCATGGATGCCCCCAAGACCTGAGACCTTCCCAGCCCAGGGTTTCCAAAGAGCACCAAAAACACCACATGGGACATTTAAACATTTTTTTCACTAGTTACATTAGCTGACCTACTGAACGCCACCTCCATGGCGGGCACTAAGTTGCGAACCCCCCAGCTGCCCTACAGGACTGGGACTGTTATGTTCCATGTCTTCCACGTGAGGGCGCCAAGGCACAGAGAGTTAAATTGCTAGCTGGGGACCACAGAGTGGCAGAGGAGCGATCTAAAGCCACTGGGTGGAATGGCTTCAGGGTTCAAGCTATATATTCAATTTAACGTCTAGTATTAGAAACACATGGCTAATACATCAAAGAGGTATTTTCAGAAATACTGCCTAGTACAAGGTGGGAGGACTCCAGCCCAGGGCCCTGAAGGGCCAGCTGGGCTTTGGCTGGGGAGGCCAGGGCAGAGGGGGTGGTGGGGGTGGTGGGGTGGGGGGTGGGCTGGGTGCTTACCTGAGGTTGCTGAGGTTCTCGTGGGGCAGACGGCTGCACACCTCCTGGAGGGCCTCCAGTCGGGCTCCCGGCTCCTTCAGGCTGGGGAGGAGGAAAGACCGGGTGAGCTGTCCTGGGCGGCCTATCTGCAGCCTAGTCCTCCCCAGCACAGGCCCCTCATCCTCACCTGGCTGCCCTCATCCAATCGTCATAGAGGTCAAAGGTCATCAGGGGCTCTGGCAGCTCCCGCAGGTAGGACTTAAGGGCACCTGGAATGTTGGCAGGGAATTAGACTCAGCCACCAGGGCCGCCACCTTTACCCCCAGTGCCTGGCTCTCTCCATGTTACGAACCTGTAGCTCTTGTTCATATTAACATGTCTAGGTGTCCAATACTTTGGCCACCTGATGCAGAGAACTGACTCATTTGAAAAGACCCTGATGCTGGGAAAGACTGAAGGCAGGAGAAGGGGACAACAGAGGATGAGATGGTTGGATGGCATCACCGACTCAATGGACATGAGTTTGAGTAAACTCCGGGAGTTGGCAATGGATAGGGAGGCCTGGCGTGCTGCAGTCTATGGGGTCACAGGAATCGGACATGACTGAGCGACTGAACTGAACTGAACTGAATCGTTTCTTTGGGTCACAAGCTGTTGAGAAAACGATGAAGACTAGTGATCTTGTCCCCAGAAAAACGTACATGTTTGGGGGGGCTGACAATGGACCCCATGTTCAGGACCCCTATGCCTCCTCAAGTGTCTTCTTGGCAGAGTATCAGGCCTTAAGCTAAACTACTGTGGGACCATTTCAGGCAGCTTCAGGCTAGGGCCCTGGGGGAAGGCCCTCCACCCAGGGCTCCTCGGTGCAGGTACCTGCCACAGCGTGGGGGTCAGAGCAGAACTCCTGCAGGCTGCGGGGGTCTGAGGCCATGGTCTGCTTGAGGCGCTTCAGCACTGACGCTCCGGCGGCCAAACGGAAGAGGCCCTGAGGGGCAAGAGGGGGCGAGTGGGGGTCACGGAGGGGTCAGGGTGGGGGCCATGGAGGGGTCGGGGTGGGGGAAGGACCCCCTGCCTGGGAGGCCCTGGCCCACTCATGAGCCCAGGGGAAGGGAGGCTTCGGGGCTGGTGGGCAGAGTGAATACCACCGTGTCCATGGCTCCTCTCGACTCTCAAGGTCTAGGATTCTGAGCAAAACGAGAAGCCTGGGAGGAGCTGGGAAAAGTCATGAGGAGACTGGAGTCTGGACAGGAGTGGAGGAGAGACAAGAGGCCCCGCAGGACTGTCCCGAAGCCTAGGTCTGTCTTTGAAGTGTGATCCACCTCCTAAAGGCCTGTCCTCAGGAAAGCAGCCGATGTGCTAGCAGGACCGAGGTGCACAGGATGGATGAGGGCAGCGTGGGCCGTGCCTCACGTGGCTTCCACAGCTTCTCCACCAACCTTCTCACCTGCCACTGGGCACACCTACCCACTGGCCTCTGTCTACCTCTTGCAAAATGGAGCCGATTTTGCAAGAGGTGAGGCTTGCAAAAATGGAGGGCTCCCTGCAAGGTTTCCTGGGGTAATGCAACGGAGCAAGGAGTACAAAGGGTTGATAGCACAGGGCCTGGTCCACGTGAGCATCACTAAGGGGGAGGTGGCATCAGTTCAACCGCAGGAGGCCACGCCTTCTCTTGGCACCTGGGCACTAATGGTGGGATTACACCCCAGCACAGGCATGGGTGGGAGGGGTGGGACCGGATGAGAGGCCCGTGCTCCTGCCCCACCTGCCCCAGCGAGCCCCACCTCTTCCTTCATGCCCTCAGAGAGCAGCATCATGACGCACGCCTCGATGGGCAGGGCGATGTCCCGGCCCAGCTCTCGCAGGTGGATTCCCAGAGGCACCCCATACACCCTGGAGAAGGGGGCGGCCGTCATCGAGGGGGAGGGGTCTGCAGGGATGAGACAGATCAGCGGCCCGGGGTCCTCCCACCTCTGAGCAGCCAGGTCAGGGGGCTTCCACCTCCCTCCTGACCACCCACAGGACACATCCTGAAACCATCCCACACATGTCTCCAATCCGCCCACCTCCACTGCCTCCACCCCAGCCCGGGCCTCCGTCACTTCCCTTCTGCCTCCTAACAGGTCTCTATCCTGCCCCTTAATTCTATCCTGCCTGCAGCTGCCAGAGCACTCTCTCCATCACAAATCTCATTGAGCCCTCCCCTGGACAGAACTCGTCCCGGGCTCCCCAGTGCCTTTCGGGATGGAGTGCAAGCTTCTTAACAGGCCCTGAGCAGGGTGGGGGACAGGGGTGGGGGTCAGGTCCCCACCTGTTTGGCTGTGGTTCTCCCTTAGCTCAGCCAGGGCTGTGTCCAGCGAGCTCAGAGACTTGCGATGGTAATCGGCCTGAATCTCCATGAGCTGTGGGGACAAGGGAGCACCCCCCGGGGGGCGGAAAGTGAGGGCAGTTGAGTCTCCCCCAGGGCCACACGCAGACCCTTCCCTCCCACCACCTTGCAGGGGACCTCAGTGGCCCCCGAGCTCCGGGTGGCGGAGCCCGCTCCTGGACTCACGTGGATGAAGTAGTTGGCATAGGTGTCCTCCTTAGTGGCAAAGTGGTACAGGTCGGCCAAGTACTCGTCCTTGGGGACAAACAGAGCAGGGCTTGCACCAGGGAGGCTGCGGCCTGCTGGGAGGCTTGGAGCGGGGAGAGGTCTGCCCAAGTGGTATGGGAGGGCCGGAGTCCACTCTGCTCTCACTCTGCCAGGGTTTGCTCCTGGGCCAGCCCACGGGAACCCCTCCAAGCTCTTGAGGGGCTCTTCTGTTCCTCTCCTCTGTGTCCACATATCCTCAACCCAGTGCTCTGTATCACTCACCACTCTTTCATTCACTCACCCTTCATTCATTCACTCAGCCGACACACCAAGATTCTCCCCTCCCGCCCTCCTCCCGGTCCCCTCCTGCCCAGGTGTTACGGGTATGATACAGACAGAAGCAGCTACCAGGTAACGGCTGAGTACACAGACCCCGGAGCCTGGCAGCCCGGATTCAAATCCTGGCTCGGCTGCTTCCTAGCCACGTGGCCTGTGCAGTGGGGACGGCGCCCACCCCCGCCACCCCTGCCCCCAGGAAGCCGCCAGTGCCCCTCACCTTGCACTGCTCCACCTTCCTCTTCAGCTCCTCCTCCTCCTCCTTCAGCGTCTCCACCTTGTTGGCTGTGGCGGTGTGGCTGCCCGGGCCGCCGCCCAGGCCCTGACCGCTGCCGGAGTTCTTAGCTGCCTGACTGAGCCTGAGGATCGTCCCAAGGTGGGGTGGTCACTGTCCCCATGGCGTGTCCAGAGCCAACTGCCCCTCCATCGGCCTGACCCCATAGGATTCTGGGGGTTGATAGACATAAATCCCAGGGCAGCACAGGTCTGGGGTCTCGGCTTGGCGGGGGCAGTGCTTTGGGGCGCCCCCCTGGTGGCGGGCTCGGTGATCCTAGCCATCCACCTCCAGAGTGGAGGGTGGGGGCCCTCCAGGGTTCTTGGAGGGTTGTTGATGGCTCTCCCAGGTTTTGGGGTTACCTCCAGCTGGCACAAGCATGTGCACAGAGGCCCCGTCGTATGCACCATTACCATAGGTCTTCCTAAGCCCCAGGTGTGTGCACAAGCACACACACTATACCCCTAAGAACCCTGCAGCATCCTCCTAGTGGGGCAGGGGTCTCGAAGCTCTGTGGCCACATCCATGGGCTGACCTAGGTGTGAACCACCCCCCTAGAGGCTGTGGCTCCCACCTGCTCTTGAGCGTGTTCCAGTCAGACACCAGCTTCTGCAGGCTTTTCTTGTGCTTGAGGATGGCTGGCAGCTCCTCCTGGGGGTAGGCGTGGGTAGGAGGTGGGGGTGGGGGTCAGCGGGCTGCAGAGGTGGGGGCTGGGGGAGCTGGGGGCAGAAGGTGGGGGGGGGTCACCTCGCTCAGCCGGTTGAGCGGTTGCAGTACATCCCTCTCCAGAGTCATCTCAAACTCGGCCAGGATGCGGGCCAGCTGGTTCTGAATGGCACAGCTCATCTCCAGGGCCTTCCTGTGGACACAGCACCCAGTGGGCCCGGGCTCCCACAGCCCCTCACCCCCTCTCTGGAGAGACTGAGGGCCTCCTCCCTCCCTATCACCTCCTGTCTCTTCTTTTTTCCAAAGTTCTTTTGACTATGTGCATGACAGGATCTTAGTTCTCAGACCAGGGATCGAACCCGCATCTCCTGCATGGGCAGTATGGAGTCTTAACTACTGGACTATCAGGGAAGTCCCGACCTCCTGTCTGTTCTGTCTCTCCTTCATCTTCACCGAGCCCAATGCCCTCCCAGGCCTGGCTGCCCTCACTGACCTCTGGACACTGTTCCCAGCCCAGGCCTTCTTCCCAGCCTGGTCATCCTTCCACAGTGGGTGCCCTCTCTGATCGGGACCCTCTCCCAGCCCAGATCCCTCCTCGGCATCTCCAGGTGAGGGCTGAGGGCCCTGTCCATGCTCACCCCATGCTGGAATCGGGGTCCAACTCCTTAAAACTCTCGGCCATCGTGGTGGACAGAGCCATGAGGGGAAGCTTCTTCTGCAGGGAGGGGCAGGGGTGGCCATGAGCATGGGTGTGCACATCTGCCTGCTGGGTTTCCCTCAACCCTTCCCCACCCCACTGGTCTGAGCACATGGCCAGTCTCTTGGTGGCAGAACCCCAACAAGGCCTTGGGCTTGGACACGAGTGGCAGGAACCCAGGAGGGCCACGGTCACAGGTGAGAGTAGAAGCGAGATAAGACAAGGCACAGTGGAGGTGACATCTCGGCGTGACCATGCACAGAGCCCCGACCCATCCGAGGCTCCCTTGCCCTCTCCCAGAAGCCACTTGAATGGGCAGAAAGGAAAGACCATCACTGAATGGAACACTAAAAACAGGGTGCATGGAGCTTGCCTGAGGTCCGTGCACAGTTAGAGGGAGAGTGGGGAGCCAGGAAGACAGCCTTGGAGTAGACCCTTACCCCTGCCGCAGGGCCTCTGTAGCTGACCTAGCTTCTGAAGAATTCAAAACCCCCTGTGGCTCCCTATTGCTCTGGCCGTCCTGAACGGTTGTCTGATTATAAAACATGCCTCCCACGTCCCTAGCTAGTGCTGTGGAGAGCACCAGTTTAGGTCAGGGAGACCAGAATTCAAATTTCGGTTTTGCCACATACTAGCTGTGTGACCTTGAACGAGTCACTCTACCTCTCCATCTCCATTTCCTGCTGCAGACAGTGCTAATAAAGGCAGCCTCCTCCCACGGCTGTTGTCAGCATTCACTGAGGCAAGGCATAGACATATCTTAGCAACAGACTAGCCGTAATCAGTCCATAAATACTGGCTGCAGATTAATACTAGTGAGTAACACAAAATCCAGTTCAAATGCCGCTTCCTTCAGGAAGCCCTCACAGGCTGCCGAGTTGAAAGCACCTGCTCTGGGTGCTGACTGGACAGAGATGTTCAGGTGGTCAGGGGCCTGGCTTTGGTGCAGAGGATTGGTGCTGAGGGGGCGGGGTCAAGAAGGGGAGGGGAAGAAATAGGACCTCATGAATGAGGGTCCGGAAGGGCCTTGGGACGGAGCAACCTCCACCCCCTTGGTGCCAGAGACTCAGACTAGCAGGGAGACCCCAGCCCCGACCTCACTGTCCCACTGGACCGAGATGTCCTGCCCAGGCCCCTCCTCCCTGGGATCCCCACTTACCACCCGTTTGTCCATGTCTGCCCCGCTCTGGCCCTGCAGACAGGCCTGCAGCCGTTTGTGGACATTGTGGGCTGCTCGCTTAGCTGGCTCCAGCCGCTGCTCCACCTGGGAGGGGGTCCAGGGGTTATAACCTATAACCTATCTATAGATCTATAATCTGTAGATCATGGGGGGTTGTCATCCCCCATGCCCCACTGCCCTCTTCTCCCCCAGAGCAGAAACTATCTTTCTCTCGCTACTCCTGGGGACCCCATGGCCAACAGCGTGGGAATGACTCAACTCAGGGCCCCCACTGGCATCCCCGCCCGGGCCTCCACGGACAGCCTGTACGGACCTGCCCTGCCACCCGCTGCCGGCCCAGGCACGTACCTGCTGCAGGTCCTCACCCAGGAACTCTGCAGTCTCCGGGGTGCTGTGGGGGGGAGAGAGCTTCTGCTGAGCAGGACCAAGTTAGGAAACCCCCTGCCTCCTCCTGCTGCCCCTCCCCAATCAGGGCACCTGAACCCCAGTTCCTCCCAATGCCCCTCCCAGTCAGGCCGCCCTGGGTGGCCCGCCTGCTCAATCCCAGTCGGAACACATTCCGTGGGGGCGGGAATGGGATACTGGGCCTTTTCCTCCTCCACCCAGGGCTGTGTCCTGAGACAGGGCGGACGAAACTGAAGTGGTGACTTCAGGAGTCTCTGTCTTCTGCTGACCCAGGGAAAGGAGGGTTGGGCTGGCCCCAAGAACGGGAAGTGTGCAAGCTCAGACTCCCAAGCTGCTGGTCACACAGGATTCTGGACTGTGGTGGCCGGCAGGGGCCCAGGACATGGGTGGACACTGAGGCTCAGAGAAAGGTGGTCTAGCTGCCCACGCTTGCATAGGTGGGGGTCTGTGGACACCTAGACCCCTTCCCTGGGCCCAGCGCAGGGGTAAGAGGAGAGAAGGCAGGCTCCGGGAGCTCCCTATATTTCCGGCCTCCACCCCACCAGCCCAGAGGTTTGTGGACTTGGGGATGTTTCCACCTGAGGCTACGAAAAGCAGAAGCAAGACAGAGAAGCAGGAGGCCTTGGGGCTGGCGGTGGCAGGAAGAGGTGAGGGGCACGACAAGGGCAAGCCCCTCCTTCCATCGCTGCCTGGACCCCGTGTCTTCTGCTCCCCCGAGGTCTGGGTCCCTAAGCGACCATCACCTCCCCCAGGCAACCAGGGATGGTTAACACCCCCATTGTACAGAGGGGACAAGTGAGGTGGGGGAGGACCATCCACTCGGGGGCTCCTAGAGACAGAGAAGGCCCAATATCCTTGATCCTCCACCCACCCTCCAATGAGAGCTGGGGGTTCCCCTGCCCCAAAGGCCAGGGCCTGCTCCTCCTGCTTTGGAGGTGGGGGTGGCTTTCCGGGGAAGGAGGAGAGGTGGCCAGTCTTAAGGTGGCTGTCCAGCTGTCCTTGGCCTCCCCAGGGTCCTGCCAGGGTGAGGATGGGGCTGGGAGGAAGGAGTTGACACTCACCGTCCCAGGCTGCCCGTGTGGGCCAGCTGCCGCATGCGATGCAGCTGCCTCTTCATCATCTTGGGGGCAGGCTGGAGGCCGCGGGGTCACGGTGGGGGTCGAGGGCCGGGCAGCCCCCGGCCCAGCCTGCCTCGGCCCGCGGCGCCTCTCTCGCCCCGGATGGGTGGGCGGCGCTCCTCGCTTCCTGGGCCAGCCGCGCTCTCGCTGCGGCTCGCTCTCTCCTCCCCCGCTGGCGACTCCGCCCCCGGCCCCCAGGTCACTCCTCTCTCCCAAGTTTGTTTTCTCGCTCTTTTCGCGTCTTCCGGGCCCCTGCAGCCCCCGCCTCGCCCTGCGCCGGTGCCGGCGAGTGTGGGTCCGCCGGCCGTCCGGCGATTCACAGGTTGTGTGCGCGGCCCCTCCTCCCCGCTCCGCCCCGCCCAGCCCCGGTGGCGGGAAGCAGGTAAGCCCGTTCCAGCCACAGCGCCTGCCCGGCTTGGCTTCCTGGGTTCCTGCCCCACCCACTGGCCTGCGGGCCAAGGTATAAATAACCTCAGCACCCTCTTAAAGGAGACACAGGCTTCCATACTTAGGAGTCAGAGGCCAAGAACAGGTCCATCCGGGCTTCCCAGAAGGATGCTGTCCTGCCCCTCATTTCCCAAAGGACCCCCTGGCCACCTGGAGCCAAAGGTCAGCCTCCTCGGCCCTGCTGGAAGATGATTGGCTGGCTGCTTTGGCGTCCTGGGCCACCTGGCTGCCAGTGTGCCTTGGGACAAGTCCCTGGAACTCTGGCCTCACTGCCTCTAAAGGCCTGTGGGTCAGCTGTCCCGACCCTGCCCACCTGGAAGAGTGGACGAGATACCCCTGCCTGCTCCTGTAGCACTTGTTTCTGCTCGCATCACCCCTTTCATGGGGGTACTCACCTTCCTTCAGCCATGGCAGACCTTCCCAGAGCAGCTCCCTACCACCCTGCTCTCTTCCGGCCTCACATGGAGTTTTCTCCATCTATGAAGTCCCTTCACTGGGAGGACTTCCTCAGTCCCTGCCCTAACTTCTTGTGAGGCAGTGATGTGGCTGATGCTCTGACCTCCCCAAACTCAGTAGTAGTTATTTCTTTGAGCCTCCACCCAAAACAGACTTGGACATATAGTAGATGCTCCATGCGTGCGTGCTCAGTCACTTTTCAGTCGTGTCCAACTGTTTGCGACCCAATGGACTGTAGCCCACCAGGCTCCTCTGTCCATGAGATTCTCCAGGCAAGAATACTGGAGTGGGTTGCCGTGTCCTTCTCCAGCGAGATGCTCCATAACTGCTAGTAAACTCAAGATGAGAGTCTTTGGGAAACAGTAGGCTCTCCTTCGGAGAAGGCAATGGCAACCCACTCCAGTACTCTTGCCTGGAAAATCCCATGAACAGAGGAGCCTGGTAGGCTACAGTCCATGGGGTCGCTAAGAGTCGGACATGACTGAGCGACTTCACTTTCACTTTTCACTTTCATGCATTGGAGGAGGAAATGGCAACCCACTCCAATGTTCTTGCCTGGATAATCCCAGGGACGGGGGAGCCTGATGGGCTGCTGTCTATGGGGTCGCACAGGGTCAGACACGACTGAAGCGACTTAGCAGCAGTAGCAGCAGGCTCTCCTTACTCTGAACCTCTGCACCCCTTGGGCATCAGGAGCTCCGAGGGTGGGGGGCGGGGGGGCCTGAGATAGAGTCCTGGTTCACTCACTGCTCTTTGCCTCGTTAGAGCTCCAGTTCACTTCGAGGGTTACTCGAGCACCCACTGCTGTGTATGAGTCGGCAGACAGGGGACTTCTAGAGTAGAGCCTCCGATTTGGACATCTTAACACATTCCCAGTGCCCAGCATGGGCCCTGGCACACAGTGGGCGTGCGCTGGACACTGGCTGCCCCTCCACTCTTCGAAGGGAGAGCAGGCAGGCCCTAGCGGGGTGTGGAGGGGCTGCAAAGGGAAGCTGAATGTGGAATCCTGGCCAGAAGTTGGGAGGTTGTTGGATCAAAGGCTCAGGCCAGGATGACGGGATCAATCCCAGGCTAGGTTTCCTTGCCCACTTCCCTTCTCCCAGCTGGAAGGCCCCCAGGAGGGGATTCTTGAGGAAGGCGGGGCTTGATGAATGCCTTGATGGAAAGAGACATCAGGGTCCAATGTAGACTTGGCTTCTTAAGATGTGGGGCTGCTTTTTGCAATGTCTGGGTTCTAGTTCTAGCCTCTCCACCTTCGCCACTGGACTTCATGGTGACTCAGTTTCCCCTGTCTCTGCAGTTGTCGCAACCAGCTGTGTGCAGAATTAGGAAACAGAAGACTCCTGAGGCAGCACCGTGACACCAGGTGCCACTGTCCTGGCATCTGGGAAATTTCCAGGCTACGTGGGGTCCCCACCCTGCTCCAGCCTTGCCTTTGGCCCAGACCATACTGGCCTGGACTTGATCACTTCCCCAGCTGTTCTGAAGGGCCTTGAGGGCAAGTCCTGGCTTGTACCTCTGTCCTTCCTAGTTTTGCCTGAGCCTGAGCCCCCAGCTCCAGCTTAAGGAGGGTTCAGTCCATGTGGACTGTAGCAGCAGCTGCTGTGGAGACAACTGAGCCACATAATCAGGCCACCTGAACTCTGGGCCGCCCCTCTGGGCTTCAGACTTCCCTCCAACCAAACCCAAGAGCCTTTGCAGGAAGGGCACCTGGGTCCTCTGTGTCCAGCCTGGGTGGCACTGCCATACCTTTTAGCTGGGTAAGGGGTATATTTTAGGATATAATTAAGCCTGAGCACACTCAGATCATCAACACTCATATAAAGGTTTGAAGCCCTTGTAGTTGGAGCATAAGCTGTTCCTTTGAAGGATGTTGTCATCAGAGACTTTCAGACACAGAGATCTCAATCAGTGAATGTTGAGATCATAGTTTTAGAACTGCATATGTGGGACCAAAGAGGTCACCAGCCAATGACTTGCTGAGTGTCCTCCCGATGGGGGCCTGCGTCTTGTCTGGGTCACGCTGAATTCAGGGGCTGAACAATGTGCCACAGTCACAGGAGCTCAACAAACAGTTAACGTGAATGGCAAGTGAAGACATTGCATCAATGGACATTTATTTCCAGCCCGAAGAGACAGCAGGAACAGAGCTTACTGGTGTAGACAGAGCTGGCTAGCTGGGCTCAGCCTCTCACTAGCAGGGTGACCTGAGCTGAGGCAGTTCACTTGCTCACTTGAGGATAACAATAGCATCTACCTGATAGGGTGTTGTGTTAAATAAATTGATATGTAAAATGCTTAAGACAGTGCCTGACCCTGTTTATTATTCAGCCTGCAAAGTCAGGAACGGAAAGATCCTTTAACCCCCATTCCTGCCTCAGCTGCCCCTTGCCCTCTGTGTCCTGCTACATGGGGACAATGGCACTTATTGTCAGATACTCTAGCACCTTCTCCAGTGAGGTTGGGATCGTGGGGTTTTATAGGTGAGTAGACCCAGGCTCCTGGCCCACGTCTCTGGCCGGCTAAATGGTAGAAGCCAAGTTAGGAAGCAAATCTGACAGGCTCCAAAACAGCCACGTGCTCTCCTGCTGCGCCAGATGGCACTGCCTGGACTCCAGAAATGCTGGGCCCTGCCCGCCCCCGCCTCCCGCCTTAATCCCCGTGGCTGCTTCAGGAGGCCCAGCAGCTTCAGTGCAGATTGTCTGCAAAAACCTGCAACGGCCTGGGAAGCGCCCACTGCTGAAGCTCCAGCAGGATGTGGGCAGGGAGGCCAGCGGCTGGCGTCGAGGTGGTGGTAGCAGGGGTCAGTGGTGGGGCCGCAGAACCGAGCAAAAACATCCCCTTTTAGACACTTGACAAAGTGTTTGTGGCCGGATTGGTGCTGCCCTTCATGTGGAGGCTTCTGCCCGAAGCAGCTAGGCGGGTGGCAGTCTTTCTGTGGCTCCAAAAACGCCCTCAAGCCAAAAGGACTTACCAGGAAATCCTGGGTGGAGCTGGGGCAGGGACACACCACAGTCCTGACAGCCCTGGAGAGCGTGTGCCCTCAACCCTGGCCCTGGGGGACAGCACCTGCCGGGGGGTGAGGAGGGTGGTAATGTGCAGTCAGGGTGGTCACTTCCCAGGACTGCTGGTCACACTTGGGCCCTAACATGTGCCCTCAGGCACTGGATAAGCTCCCCGAGCCTCAAGTTTCTTATTTTCACGGTGCTGGAGGGAGGGACTGCTTGCTCCAGGCCTCAGGCAGCACCAGGTTAGGCCAGCTCCCCTCTTATCTACCTTGCTGGCCTGGAACCCTGCCAGGAGGCCTGTGGAGGATGGGGGCAGGGGCATCAGGAACAGCAGAAACACGCTCTCTGGGCGAGTGGCGGCCTCTGTCTCTCTTGGCTGCTATGAAGGGATGAGCAGTGTCCTGTGCTTGCTCTTAGGAAAGCAGCTGCCTCCAGCGGCACAAACAGAAATGGAAGTGTGGCTTCGAGGCCTGGGAAGTCCCACTGCTCCTGGGGTGGAGGTGGGGGTCATCCTTGAGGAGACAAAGAACACTTTCTTGTGTCCCTCTCTCCCAGCCCGAAGGCTCCAGAGGCTCTGGATCTGTCTAGATTGACACCCTGTATTTGAGGATGATGCAACAGGTGGTGGAGGCAAAGGGTCCTCTCCTCTGATTAGAGCACCCCTGCTGGCCCCTCAGACAGATGCAAGCTCGTGGAGCACCTCCCATCCACCTCCAGCTTCTGGTGGCCATGCTCCTGGCTCAGGGGTCTGAGGACAGGGCTGTTCAGGAGGCACTTGGCGGGATGGACAGACGGACAGCTGGATGGGTAGACTGGATCAGGGAAGGGTGGTCTAAAAGACTGAACAGATCTTGTCCCTGTGGTCACTGCAAGTCGACAGCCGGGGGGCCCTTTGGCCCAAGGATTCTTCAGAGGGGACTTACAGCTCACTGGGTCCCTCCCACCTTTTCAAACAAGGAACCTAAAGGCCAGAGAGGGAAGCACCTTCTTCAAAGTCACACAGCCAGCCAGAGCTCCCAGGCTCCCAGCTGGCAGTCACGCTGGCGCCCAGGCCCACAACAACCCTTCCACGGCCTGGGGAACACATGCTCCTAGAGTGAGTTTCTGGGACCCTAGGGGCATGCTACAGGGAGCAGGGTTTTGTCTCATGTAAAAGAATAACATTCTTCTTATAAGAACATTCCAAGGAGAGATTATCTTTCCGAGGCATCATTTAAGTGTTTAGGCAGACTCCTGCCCAGAGTGTAGGGAGGCGAACGGGAAGGAAGCCAGGAGCCTGAGATCAGGGTGTCTGCAGGCCCAGAGGTGGGATGGTGGTCACATCGAGCAGATCTGACAGGAGGCTCCTGATTGTGAGGAGCTGGAGATGCGGACTCAGAGGCCTTGCTCCCTCTCCTGTGCCGACAGCACGCCCTCCCCGTGGAGAAACCCTTGCCCTGCGCGATTAGTGTTGGCTGGCGCAGAGAAGAGCCCTCATTCGCTGGATGGAAAAGAGCACACAGGCTGGACTGGCCTCCAGCCCTTCCCAGCAGTATCCACAGGACGGTGTTCAGCGCCCAAATTCAGACTTGGGAAACACTGGGTTACACAAAAGTGAAAACTCGAGTCTTCAAAGCAGAACTCCTACCATCTTCTAGGAAAGAGAAGTGGCGAGCAGGCTGCCCCAGATGTCTGCGAGCAGAGCGCGGAGGGCTCCCTACCACGGGGTGCCTTGCAATGGCTCCGCTGCACGTTGGTTGGCTCCCTCAGCTGCCAGTCTCTAAGCCACGCCCCAGGCCGGGACCCCAGCTTCCCAGTGAAGAGAAACACCCCGAAAACACAGGGGGAGTGTGCTATCCCGGGCAATGGCAGGAGGCCCCTGCAGGGAAGAGGCTGCGGTTGGTGGCGCCTGCGCCCTGGGAGCAGCCTCTGGCGAGAGGGAGAAGCTGAGGCAGGGGCCTCGGGTGGTGCTGCACTGCAGCTGTGCTTTCAGGGCTGAACGCACCAAGAGGAAGTCGTGAGTGGCCAGGGGCCTCCCCTTCAGTGTCTGCAGCAGCTGGGGCTCCTAGCAGGCCCAGGCAGCCACTCGCTTCCAGCTGGGATGGCTCTGGGCCCCCCACAGCCCCCCGGGTTCTCTCTGGTGACTCAGCAGTGGCCACAGGCCCCCGAGCAGGGCCTCTTCCGGTGCCGGGATCCGGAGCGGAGAGGAGGGGAACCGTGGCCTTATTTCCCAGGAGAGGCAGAGGAGTCTGCGGGGCAGCCCCCGGGGACCTTGCATGCCTGGATCCTTCCTGACTCCCTCTCTCTCAGAAGGGCCAGAAGAGCAGCTGGTCCAGGAAAATGGACGTTTTATTTCCATAAATACTCCTGCTCTCACTCACGCACCGACCCCACTTCTGCCCATGGATAGGTGGGTGAACAAAGCCCAGTGAATGAAAGAGACACGCAAGAACTCCAGTGTAGGACCTCCCTTGGCCAGGAGCCCGGGAGCCCCCAGCTGTGGGCACCGCCTGGGGCATTACCTTTGGGCCAGCCGTCACATGACCCCCATAGTCCCCCCACCCAGAGGCCTGACAGCAAAGGGGCCAGGCGGGTAGAGTGAGATCCCCAGGAGTGGGGGACAGGTGGGGGGCTCCCCGCACTGGGCCCCCTGAGATGGTGACCACAGGGCCACTCAGAGAGAAAAGCTAAGAGAATCAAACCACAAACCCGAGAGTGCAAAGGGCTGGGGGTGCAGGCGTCACCCCCACAGTCACCCGGTTCCTATGGAGGAGGCCTGAGCTGGTCCCGGCTCCAGCCCGGCCCCAAGTTATGGCTGGGCCTTCCCATAAGGCATAAGAGACAGGCAGGGAGGACCCCTCCCCAGGCTGGGGTCCGGGCTAGGCCTGAGGCCCTGGCCCTTGCCCGACAGCCATGCTTCTCCCCCACGACCCCAAGTCCTTCTGGGGCCGTGTAGGCCCTCCCTGCTCCAGGCTCCCACCTGTGATGACAGTCCCCACCAGTGCAAACCCAGGCCCAGCCTCCTGCTGGGTTTGGCTCCGTAGGGGAGGGGGCAAGGATGGTGGGGGCTGCAGGGGTGAGGGGAGAAGCACCAGACCCAGGGGAATATAGCCGTGGGAACACACCCAGGCGGCCACGGCCTCCACCTAGGCTCGGCAGCAGCCAGTCCAGTGGCCCCTCCTCTCCCCAGCCTTCTCGGTTCTAGAGGCTCCCCCAGGTCTCTGGTGGGGGGAACTGGTCCACGTCCCCCATCTCGTTGTAGGTCTGGTCGCCCATGGTGAAGAGGAGCTTGTAGCGGAGGCGAACCTTCTCCTGAAGCAGAGATGGCGAAGGCAGAGGGTCAGAGCGGGAGAAGAGGCTGCCCCCACCCCATGGCCACACCCTGTCACAGCCGGGCCCCTCATCACCTTCTGGGGGTTGGCAAGGAGCAGGACCTGCGTGATGGCTGAGGGGTGAACGATAGGGTTAAACGCTGGCAGCTCCGTGCCTGAGGGTGGCTGAAGCTTCACCTTCATGACCTGTGGAGGGTCGGAGGGCAGATTGGGGACAGCCAGCCCTGGCTTCTTGTCCCCAGTCCCTCAGGAACAAAGCCAACCTCCTGTGAGCTCCACCCTGAGGGCCCCAGGGCCCTGCCCTTGGGTTCCCTTCTACCCCCTGCTCTGGAGAGCTGACTCCACATCCAACCCCACATCACCCTGCTTTGAGGATAGGCACATCCATGTCACCTTGGGGACAGCTGACTGGAAAACGATGTTGCGGATGGGCTGGGGGGCGGTGCTCAGCATGGAAACCACCACCACCAGCACGTCGGAGCGCCCAGGCAGCGGGTCTCGTGCAAAGTGGAAGAGGACCCGGAAGCCATGCTGGTCATACACGGTCACTGGCAAGATGCTGCCTGGCAGGGGAGACGGGGAGAGATTGATGGGGGCAGGGGGCGGAGGCGGGGTGCCAAGCCTGAGCCCAAGCACATCCGATCAGCCCCTCACACCCAGCTGACCTCAGGTGCTCACTGCTCTGCTGGAAATGAATGAAAAGACCCAGACCCAGCGTGCTGCCTTGACCCTGGGCAGCAGTGCAGTCAGGGGTATAGTCTGGGGCCAAGATGGGCAGGTGGACTTCTAGCACGATGGTGGAGGCAGGACGCCCACCCTGGAACTGAGTCCTAGTCGGGCTCACGCAGTGCCGCGTGGCTGCTCCTGGCATGCTGGAGTAGAAGGGCTATGCAGGAGCTGAGGGCACGTTCTCGCTGTGTAGCCCAGGCACAGTCACTCTGTGTCTCTGAGTTCAGGGTCCTCCAGGCTGCTAAGACGCTGGCACCACTAACCAGCTCCCAAGGCCTGCCCTTGTCATCGTGAGCTTACAAGATGGACAGCGCTGAGAAGCCTGGCCGGTCTTCCTGTCTGGTCATAGTCTGGTGCTGTAAGTGGCCCCTCTTTTGCTCGTGGGCAGAAGCACAGGCTTGGACCTGAGTCTTTATCCCTATGGTCTTGGGGAAACCCCCCCCAGACCTCGCTGTGTCCTGGCCCTGCCCTTCCTGGGAAGCGATGCAGGGGCCACCCATGAGAAGTCCCCTGGAGTTTATTTATTCTTTTGGCCATACTGCATGGCTGGTGGGATCTTAGATCAAACCTGGGCCCTTGGCAGTCAAAGTCCAGTAACCACTGGACTGCCAAGGAATTCCCCATCCTGGAGTTTGGAATGCAGTTCTGTGACACTCCAGGACTGATGAGGAAACTGAGTCCTAGGAAGGCGAAGCGTCTTACCCAGAGCCCCCCACCGAGTTGGGCAGGGCTGGGAGGGGAGCCCATCTTCCCACCTGCTGCCCCCGATCTATCTTCCAACAGCACAAGGTGGGGGGAGGAGTGGGGCGCAGGCAGGAAGCCACGCCACTGCCCTACTCACTGGGTTTGATGGACTCCAGAGGCACAGTGATGTTGGCCAGCGAGACCTCGGTGGGCGTGGGCTGCTGCGGAGGCCCGGGGGGCTCAGGGGACACGGTGTGGAGCAGGCCGGTGGCACTGGAGCTGGGCAAGCTGCAGCTGCTTTTATTCTGCAGGTCCCGGAGTGTGAGCCGGGGGGCTGGCTGCTGCTTCTCCCTTATTGGGGGGATGGTACATTGAGAGGTGAATCTTCAGGGCCCAGAAGATGAGGGGCACAGGAACGGCTGGGGTCCTCGTGGTCCCTGACGGCTGGCTCAGATACCCTGTCTCTCTGGCCTTGGTCTCCTTGCCTTGGAGAAGGCAACTCAAGCTCCCCCACCCACCTGGGTTCAGAGCCCTCCTTCCTGGCAGCCCTCTGGGTCTTTCTCAGGGGCCGGCAGGCCTGGGGGAGGGTGTGTGAATGGGGCATGGACCCCGCTCTCATATGTTCCACGCCTGCCCTGGTCACTTCTGTGTCCCCGAGCCCCGGGCAGCACTTGGCGTGCGGTGGTGCTCTGGCCATGCCGTTCACTGACCAAACCGGCACTGGGCCTCTTTTTGCTGGGCCCGGGGTAGGGGAGGGTCTGGGTAGGGCGGACCCTCACCACCGCACTTGCTGGGACTCCGGGGGCAGTGACTGCTGCAGGAGGGTCTTCCCCAGGAGGTCGAGGTCATCCAGGCCACTGCTCGCGGGCGGGGGTGTCTGCGCTGGGGGCCGAATGTCCACACTGGGGGCCGGAGTCGGGGCTGGGGCTTCCGTGCTATCGGACGACTGTTGGGTGTACAAAGGATGCAGGGCGGTGAGGCTGCGCTGAAAAGGTGTCGGGTCACCTGGCGCTGCCCTGAGGCCCCCTTCCCTCCTGGCAGGTGACATCTGGGGAAGCAGCAGCAGAGGAACAGACAACATCCCCACAGGCCTGAGCCCCTGACTCCAGGGCCACTGGTGGCCAAGTCTGATCTGGGGTTCTACTCAAGAAAACATCCCATTTCAAGGACCTCAGAGTCACAAGAAAGGAACGGGAAGCCTCTAGCTCAACCCAAGGGAACCCAAGGCTGAGACCTCAGGGAAAAGCGATGAAAGTTGAGGAGGGGCCCACCCACCTCCCTCCATCCGGAGATGGCTGCCCCCTACCCCCACCGCCCCTGCCCTGGGCCCTCCTGCCCACCTCTCCCGTCCCTGCCCCCTCAGGATGCCTGTCCCAGCTGCCCTGCCCAACCCCTCCTACCTGGAAGCTGTTCCACCCAGCACCATCCAAGCCAGAGAGGGGTGTGGGGTCGCTGAGGCCTACAAAGAAGTGAGAGAGAGGTAAAGGAGCTGGATTTGTGAGCAGAGGCAAGAGGGCTGGGGGGACTCTGTGTCAGGTCAGGGTTTCCTGGCTTCCACCTTCCCCCTGCGCCCTCTCTTCCAAGAGGTTCAGCTCAAAGGGGACAACCCCCTCCCTGTCTCAGCAGAGAGAAGCAGAAACTGAAGATCCCAAGGGCCCATTCTCTGGCCCAAACACACTTCCTCTCTTGCTGCTCAGAGGCCGACTCAACCGCTAAGGTCAGGGTTGAGGTTGCCTTTGTTTGACAGTGGGCAGGTGGGAGCTGGCGTGGGGGGTGGGAGACACTATGTGAGGTCCGTTTTCTCACAGATCCAGGTGGCAGGAGTCAGCATCCTGTGCCCGTCCAATGACTGACTTGATGGATAGATACCCTCTGAGCATCAGAAGGGCGCTGGGCCCAAGCCTGACCGACTCTGAGCAACCCTGGGCTGGGCCGCAGGGGCCCTGGGCACAGCATGCAGATGATGGCCAGGGCAGACATAAAAGGCCTTGTCTGCCCTGGCATGTGCCAAAAGGTTGGCTGATGGGGGCAAAGAAGGCAGTGGTCCCTCTGGAAAGGCCTGCTCATTGCCTGCTGGTCAGTAGAGGGGAGTAGGTCACCAGGCAGTCTGACCTCTGTCTTGTTTGTAGCAAAGCGTGAATAAGACAGTGAGGCTTGGTGTGCTGCAGTCCAAGGGCAGTCACAGAGTTGGACATGACTCAAGTGATGGAACAACGGGCTGATGCGCTACCTGATGGGCAGAAGTAAGGGAGGCCGCAACTGCTGGGCCTCCTCGTCTGGACACGCCTGAGACCAAGGCCAACAGTGGAGACTATCAGCTCCCACACCCTTGAGGCAGGCACTGCAGACATGGGCCTCAATCCTCAGGCGACCTTAAAAGGTGGGTGTAGGCTTCTCACGCCTCCCTTAGGGATGAGGAAGCAGGTGCTCAGAGGGGTTAAGCAACCTGCCCACGGTCACACCACTGGAAAGCCCAGAGTGTGGATGTGACCAGAGCAAGGCCTGAAGACTGGCGTTCAGACAGAGCTCTGCCACTCAGCTGTGACCCCGGGCTGGTGACAACCTTCCTGCGCCTCAGGAGACAACAGCAGCATCTGCCTCTGAGGACTGCTGTCGCTAACGAATCGGACAATTCAGATGCAAAGGAGCTGGGACACCCTCCCTGGCAGACGGGAAGCCTGTGCTGCCTGCCCCACCCCCACCCCGCACCCTTCCTGCCACAGAAAACCGTTCAGGACGAGCCCCCTTTGTGGTCCCAGGCTTCCTCCACTGCCCCGAGCAGGGGGGAGCTGGGCGGCTGCTGCCCTGCCACGTCGGGTTCTGGTTCCCACATTTTCTTCACTTTGAGCAGCAAGCAGAGGAAGCTGGAGGCTCAGGGCTCTGCCGTGACAGCGGGGACAGGAAGTGCCGAGCACACACACAGCCTCTCACCCGGAGGTGGCTTCCCCAAAGCCGCTGGCTAGGGGTGGGGTGGGGGCTGGGCTCACACACCCACCACCAGGTCAGGTAGCTGCCGCCCAGTGCTGCTCAGTTCTCTCAGAGTCTCCCCCAGCTCCGAAGGCAAAGGGGGCGGGTGGTGGGATTCTGATGCAGGCCTCAGGACGCCCTGTGGTCAGAGCCTCCCAGGGAAGGGGTGCTGGCTGACCGGCCCGCAGAGGAGACTTCGACCTGGTCTGCTGTCCCCCTCCGCACTCTAAGTCCTCGCTTCCCTGTCCTGGCTGATGGCCGAGCCAGAGCAGCAGAGAGGCTCCCGGGGAGGCTTCAGAATCGGAGGGTCTCACCCAAAGCCCGTGGCCCTTTGGACAAGAGGCTCAGCTTTGGGAGCCTGGCTCTGGCATCTGTAAACCAGGGGTGCTGGCCTCACTGTGTCCTGGGCTGAGGGGAGCGGGGCTAAGACAGCAGCGTGGTGTGTCAGGGGTGCCCCCACTGGGACCCCGGCCCTCCATCGCTTCTTGGAGTCCGTCAGGTGTGGGTTTTACCTCAGAACCAATTCAGGAGAACTCAGTCTGACTCGGCTTCCAAGTCACTTTCCTAACATATCCTCTGAGACCCCTGTGACAGGGTAAGGTCTCCTGTGACAGAGCCCGACCACCTACCTCTATTTTGTCACAACATCAGGGCCACTGTGAGGAGATGGCTACTAGGCTCTCGTGCTTCAGTGCTCTCAGATGGGGCGGCTGCCCCTGAAAGTTGGGAACTTGAAAACTGTGTGCCCGGCTGGGTGCCCCTGCTCTGCCCCAGGGTTGAGCCCGTTTCCCCGCCAGGCTCAGGAGCCCCAACCCCTCCTGTAGTGACTGCAGGCCTGGTCTGGGACCAGTGGGGGTCACAGAGCTCAGCTTTCCTGGAGCTTCTAGTGCTCAGAGCCTAGAGCTCCCCTCCTCTTCCTCTCAGGGGTGAAGAGATTGCTGATTTTTGCCTGGGTAGCTCCCAATTCTAGGCTCTAACCTGCTGTAGGGAAGTCCCTTTGTTTTCCCTTAGGCTGCCAGAGCCTAGGTGTGGCTGGCTTATCAGAGGTGGGGCCAGCCTCACCCCAGACAGTAGGACCTGGCGGGATCTCCTTCCTTTCTCTGAGCCTCAGCCTCCTCAGCTGTGAAATGGGCCTGATGCCCCTCCCCCATTCTCCAGAGGACTCAGGAGGAGGAGGAACAGGCTGACCTGACCACACTCTGAAAGCTGCCTTATGTGCCGGGGTATCACCCCCGACCTGCAGCTGAGCCTGCCCTACTCCGGGCCCGGCCCCAGCCCCTTCCTCACCCAGAGACATGAGCTCATCATCAAGCAGGGACACTGAGGTGCTGGGCTGCTCCGGGCTGGCCTGGTCGCCAGGGCGGGTGGGCACAGCTGGGTAGGTGGCGCCTGTCGGAGGGAGATCCAGGCCTGAGAGGTCCAGAAGGGCCGAGGTGCTCCCTGGGGTGGGGAAGGAGAGTCAGGCCAGCCCCGGGTGGAGGACATGCAGAGTCCCTGGGGTCGGGGAGCAGCAAGCTCCCCTCCTGGCCACATTACCCTTGCCTGGGATCTGCTTGCCAGGCCCCTTCTTTGGCACGTGGTGTCCCTTCTGCACAGAACGTACTTCCTGCTTCCCTCATAGTTGGCGGATTGCCTCTCGTCCTTTAAAGCCCTTCTTAGACTCCACTGTTTCTGGGCAGTGCCCCCCAGCCTCTCCCAGCAGGGCCCGTTCTAGCCTCCCCTGGCTGTCGCTTTACCCGGAGTGGAGCTGAGCTGCAATGCTTATGTGTCAAGCCCTCCCTGTGCACTTCTGATAATCAAACTAAGCCTTGGGATGTCATCCAGGCCCATACAAGAGGCGTCAGATTTGTCAAATGAAAGGGAGGCCCTCTTTCCCCAGCCTGTCCTTGCCAGACCCTCAGCCCCCTCCCCTCTGCCCCGCATCCAGACTTCCTCCCCTGCAGCTGCAGGCTTGGCACAGACTCCTCCCCCAGCTCTCCCAGTGGGGGCCTCCCTCATCTTAAGGGGCCACTGAGCTCTGGGACCAGTGCCCCACCCTGGATTCTGGCCGGTGGGCCCTCCCAGCTCTCCCGCCACCTCCTCACCGGGGATAGAGGCAGCGGTGGCTTCGCCGTTGACCTCCTCGCCCCGCACCAGCTGCTTGTACAGGTTGATGACCTGGGTAAGGTTGTCGTTGGCTTGCAGGATCTCCGCTGGAACAGGCAGAAGGGGAGGGGCTGGGCTGAAGGACTGTGGGGGCCTCTGGGGGAGGTGGGGAGGATGCCCCACATGCATCCCAAGCCTAGTGGGAGGGGCGTGGGGCTTGGGGACAGCCCATCCTGACTCCTCTGCCTCAGGCACCCCGTGACTCTCATCCAGCCTCCGGGCTGCCCCCTGCCAGCCCCTCAACACAGACGCAGGCCCTGGTCTCCAGGCCCCCACACTGGCCCTGCTGTCTGGAAACCCCTGGATCTCCACACGGCTTCACCCTTTCCTGCTTTCCAGTCTTTACCCACGTCACCTCAGGGAGGCCCTCCCTCACCCCCGGCCCCACACCCCAGTTCCTTCCCTGCTCTTCTCCATGCCCCTTACCACCGCCCAACAAACTGCCGGGCTCACACCCTCAGGCTCCTGTGTCATGGGATAAGAGCTCCTGGGGGATTTGGCTGTTTACTTGGGTCACTGCCATAGCCCCGGGCCTAGAACCGCGTCTGCCGCAAGCCGGGTCCTCCGGGGCAGGGCTGAGGGGGGCTGAGGGCCGAGCCTCCTGGCTGCACCAGGGACTTGGCATGCGGGGGGCGCTCAGGGGAGGCTATGAATGGGGCTGAGATGGTAGCAGACCACTGCCGGGAGGCACGGCTCGTGTGGGGGCACAGAACAAGGATGAGACCCTTACATGTGGCCACGGGGCCCAGCCATGGAGGCGCTCAGGGAAGGCCATGAATGGGGCTGAGATGGTAGCAGACCACTGCCGGGAGGCACGGCTCGTGTGGGGGCACAGAACAAGGATGAGACCCTTACGTGTGGCCGCGGGGCCCAGCTGTGGAGGTGCTCAGGCCTGAGGGACTTGCTCTTGGTTTCAAGCTCACCCTTACCAGGAGGCAGCGTCTGGAGGGAGAGCCTCCAGTCCTCCCTGGCTCTGCCACCACTCTGATGATCTGGACAGGCCACTTCCCTCCCTGAACCCCAGCTGTGAAAAAGGAACAATTCCCCCTCCTGTGCAGCTTACAGGCAGTAAACGAGATGTCTGCCAAGGGGGGGCTTGGCCCATAGTTTCTCAGGGTCAGCCCCTCAGCTTCGCTTCCTTCTTCCTCAAAGTGGAGAAACCCAAGATCACTGCTGGAGAAGGGAGGGGGGGCCCCCTAGTGGTAGCTCCTTCTAACTGCAGCTCACCTAAGGCCTCGTCGTTGTCCTCCGTGTCACTGGCCAGTCGGAAAAGGGTGGGCCGCATGCGCTCACAGCGCTGGTACAATTCCTGGGGGCAGCAGGGCGAGCAGGTCAGGCCGGCGGGGGCACTGGGGCGGGGGGGGGGGGCGGGGGGGGGGGCGGCGCACCTTCATGAGGTCCTCGCTGCTCCGGGCCGCCGCGCCACCCTGGCTGTGGTTCATCACCATCTCGGTCAGCAGCTTCACGTTGTTGTTCACCTCCTCGATGGCGCTCGCCCGCTTCGAGATCTTCTCCATTCGCTTCTGGTCCTGGGGAGGCATTGGCAAACAGCCCCGGAGAGCCCGGGTCAGGCCCGGACCTGAGCCAGGATGCTGCCCCCCACCACCCTGGAGGCGCCCGATGGGTGTGGGATCAGCCCCTGCAAAGAGCCCCTTGGGCCCTGGACAGGGCACTCTGGTCCAAGAAGCCCTTGGCCCACCCTGTGTTCACTTTTCCTCTCCTCTCGCCAAGGCTCTAGACGCACAAGCTCATCAGAATCTCCAGGGGTGGCCCAGGGATCTTTGAGTCCAACACATTTGCCAGGTGATGCTGGAGGCCTGGGGTCTAGATCCACACCTGTGGTTCTACAAGACCCTCCCGCTCCGTCTGTCCCTTGAAAGGAGGTGCCTGTACTTGAGAGGGAAAGGGAACCTGAGTGGTCACCAACAGAGAAACTAGTGCCAGGACCCCGTGAGGTGTCTGTCGGTGTGTGGCAAGTGGGGGGAGCTCATGGCCTTGAAAGGCTGCTGCAGAAGGGACCCTGCTATCCTGCACCCACTCTGCTCACCCCACACGCTTCTTCCTTGTGGAATGAAAGGTGGGCTTGTGCTGTGCTGTCTGATACGGTCGCCCTCCTTGAAAGGGGCTGCCCTGACTTTCTCTGGGTTGTCAGAGCACATAGCTTACCCTAAGATAGCCCAGAATGTCTGCCTCTGTGTGTCTGGACTGCATTCTTTTGATGACTTACTCTTATCAATAAAAAAGATTTCAGCATGCACCCCCAACACAGGTACACGTCCTTATGAAATACATGTATATTCTTCCTTCTCTGTTTACATACTCTATCTTAAGTACAGTAAGAGCTAATTTCCTTCTAACTTTTATAGAAGAGGTAGTCAGTCTCACAGAAGCCAGCGCAGGTCAGCTCGGCTGCTGGGAAATGCTTTCTTCTGCACTTACTGACCCTGGCTCTGCCCACAGGGTCCCCTGACTCAGTCAGCCCTTTCTGTGCTGTCACGGCCCTTTAGCTGGGTCACTGCAGAGTTCCACACATATACACAGCTCCCCTCGGTGGCCCAGCTCAACATCCCCTCCCGCCACCTCCTTGAGCCCTGGGCTCGGCTATTACCTCCTGCACCATCTCCTTGATGAGTTTGTTGGCTGCTCGGAGGTCCTCGGGGTGGGAGCTCTTCAGCAGGCGGGCCAGCATCTGCGGAGAGAGAGGGACCCGCTGTGACGGCACTCTCTGGGCCTGGGGTCCTGTGCTGGCTCCTTTTCCTGGAGGTGGGACGTGAGTAAGTCACTAAGCTCTCGATGGGGTGGCAAGGACCTACTGACAGTGGGGACTTCCCTGGCCGTCCAGGGGTTAAGACTCCACTCTCCTGCTGCATGGGGTGTGGGTTCGATCCCTGGTCAGGGAGCTAAGATGCCACATGCTGTAGAGGCCGATGAAATAAAATAAATGAATCCTATGTTGTTTTTTTTAAAGAATCTACTAACATCTTAATCTTACGTGGTGGCCGTGGGACAAGTGCCACACTGCATGTAAGTGCTTTCCACAGTGCCCAGCAGAAATAAGTTCTCCACAAATGCTGTGAAAAATTACATTAATGTTGCTAGAGAATTCTTCTGGAAGGAAGTACAGGAAACTCAACAGCAGGTACCCTCTGGGACTAGACTGGGTAGAGAGGAGCTTTTTTTTATCTTACCTCTGGGCTGTTTTAAGTTCTTGCCCATGAGCACATGCTTCTTTAACAAAAAGCTAGCAAAATTACTGCTGAGAGTCACAGACATAAAGACAGGCAACCTGCTGATCAGCCTGTGAAATGCCCTCAGACCAACCCCCGGCCGCCAGGCTCAGGCCTGTGTGTACTAAGCGCAGGGCACCGCGCGGGCAGCATCACCACGCGTAAGGGCTTAACACCTGGCGCCTGCACCCGCCACACAGCCGTGCTTAGTGCAAGCCTCTGATCCAAGGACAGTGCCACCATGGGCTGGGATCCGCTGACCCTCAAGGGGCCTGGGGTCCTCCTCTGGCCCTCCCTGAAGCCTCACCTTGGATTTCTCCTCATCTTCAAAGATCACATTCTTCGGCCGTGGTGGAGGAACGGGAAAGGTGGCATCATCTGGCAGCTTGGGGTCGGCCTTCACAATCCCTGCAGTGGGGAGACTGTCTGTCTCGGGGCTAGGGCGGGGCGGGGTATGGGGGGCAGGCAAGGGTAGGAGGGAGCGTGGAGGCAGGCTTTCTCCAGCACGCTGGTGCTGCCTTTCCGGGTCAAGGCCTGCTCCTGAACTACCACGCCAAGCAGCAGCCGGCACAGGGTGTACTTAGGAGCCTCTATTTTGAGACCATTCCATGGGGGGCCACTCTCTGAGGGGAAGGCTGACTCAAACCCATCTTCTCTGCAGCCCATCTGGCCTCAGTCAGAGCCATAATGAGGCCCCACTGACTCTGTGGTCTTGAGCAGTTAAAAGGCACACCCATGATCTTGCTGACAGGGCCCTGAAGCTGCTGGAGCCCCAGGGCAGAGCAGAGACGGTGGTCACCCCCACCTCTGGGGCCTCACCCTGCTTCTTCAGCATCTGGTAGGCTTCTGCAATCTTCACCTCCTCGGGGAGGCCAACCGTCCAGCTGTAGAGAAGCTCCAGGATCTTGTTCTTCACCTTCTCTGATGTCCGAGAACCTAGGTACTTCAGGGACCGGGGGGAGAGGAAGCTTTGCATTGGCTGGCCTCACTCACTGCAGCCCCAACCCCAGCCCAAACCTGGCTGCCTTCCCAGGACTCCCTCCAAAACCTCAGCCTACAGGACCCTCATGTCCCACCTGACCAGCCCGGCAGAGCTCCAGGCCCTGCCGCTCCCAAGCTGAGATGGCCCTGGGCGTCCCAGTCCCCTACCTGTTCAGTAAGGTGACAGCAGAGAGACAGCACTGGGGACGCAGAGCTGAAAGGCCCAGAGCCCAGCATCTACTCACGGTTGGCTCATGGAACCCCTAACATTGTGACCTCAGGGAGGAGGAGCTACCAGGCTTCTGGCTGACCAGGGAAGGAGCAGGTGTGGGACCGTTTGGCCCCAGGCCCCATTCAGTTTCCCAGCAGTACACTCGGCTGAGGGAACTAGCTTTCACACTGATCAACTCCTGAGAACAGCTACTGGGTCATTCAGCTGCTCGGGCCAAGGGACGGGCCTGGGTGAGGACGGGCGAAAGGGGTGGGCTCTCACACACCCAAGAAGAGGCACCAAACCTGTTCGTGCCCTACGGGAGGACTCTGGGGCCTCAGATCTGAGGCTTCAGGAGGCCACTTTTGTAAGTGGGGACAGGGACACCCTCCACTAGACACCTAGTGGGGGCACCAGGGCACCCCACCCTGGTGCCCAGACCTGCCACGGCTAGGTCTGCAGGGAGAGAGCTCAGACCTGAGCAGCCCACACTGGGGAAGCTGTTCTTTCATTGCAGTCATTTCTCCCTATGTGCCGAGCTGCTCCAGAGTCAGCCAGCCACCGGGCAGCCTGGAACATTCTTCCTAGAAGCCCAGCTGTCCTGGATTCAGCTGTGTGAAGGAGACCTTGAGAAAGGGTCTGTGTGTGCTGGGTCAGGAGGAGGGCAGTCACCCTCCTCTCTCGATCTGGGATCCTCGCTGTTCAACCCCCCATGACAGCACAGGTCTGAGCATATGATAGAGGCACCCACCTTGGGAGACACGACCTTGATAAGCTCGTTGAGGAAGCGGAACTTGCCCACCTCGTCGTGGAACCTTTTGCCGCAGCTCTTCATGCATGTTTCCAGCACCTGGGGGGGAAGGTGTGAGGTACGGGGGCCCCTGGGTGGGTCAGAGGAGGCAGCCTCTCTCCCACACCTCAGCCAGGGCCCAAAAGTCCAGAGACCAGCAGTGAGAAGGGAGAAAATGACTTGAGAAAAAAAAGGATTCTGAGGTTCAGAGACCCCTGAGATTGATCACCACCCCTGGAACACAGGGCCGGGCCACTCTGAGAGCCTGGTGACACCCAACTCACATCACTAACTTAGTCCCTCCATGGCCTGGCCACATCTGAGTACCACTTGTAAATTACTTTCTCACTATTTTCCTTTGATGGTTTTTTGGAAATGTAAATAGGCACCATCAACCTCAGCCTCATCCTAAGCCATACATATGTGAGAACTAACACGTGAGGAGAGGAAAAAAAAACACCGAAACCCTAACATGTTAAAACAAACACCGGACTATTAAAAGGGTGCCTGGGGTCCTGTGTCTGGAGGCCATCAACAGGCTGGCCTTGTCGGGCTCCGCAATGATCCGGGAGCTCTATAAACACGGAGACTCCTGGATGCATGTACTACAGGTGTTCTGTCAGCAGGGCTGGAGTGGGGCCCGGATTCAGCCTCCAGAAGATCTGAGGGACAGCCGGAGCTGGGAATCCCCGGACCAGGTGACCGAGGGCTTCCTCCCTGCAAGAGGCCTAACTGTGCAGGGTCTGGGGTGGGAGGCCAGCCCATTGGTTCACTGGTTGCCATAGGGCGCTCAAAGGCTGGCACACACCCTTATTTAGGCCATCTTGGCTCAATTCCCTTGGGCTCTAAAGAGGAGCCTGATGGGACCCCAAAAACCTCAGTCTCCCCCCCCACCCCACCCCTGGTGCCATCCACATGGTCAGGAGACAGATGGCACTGTGTTTCTCCTTCTCCTCACCGTCAGGGCCTGGACTGCCTCCCACTCCTGCGGGGACTGGATCTTGTGGGCCAACAGCCGGGTGGCAAGTGGAGGCCTGCGGGAAAGGAAGAGCAAAGAGCCAGACTAGTCACAGAGCCCCAGGCACCCTGAGAGTGCTGCCACTCTTCCCCCTGGCCCTGGAGTCTGCAGAGGCTCCTGCAGGGCATGCGAAAAGGCCCAGCTCCCTCTTCGGACTGACTAGGGCCAGAGACTCTGGCACAACAGAGCAGGGCCAGGCAGGGCGCGCAGGGCGGCAACCTTTGAAAGGGACGAGCTCAGCTCCTTGGCTGGCTTTACTGAGAACTATGACCTGCATATCCTTGGGTGGCTGTACAGACAAGTACTGAGGCAGGGGCCCAGCCAGGGAGCAGAACACAACAATGTGCCCAGAACATTCTGCCGGGAGAATGTGACATCACCTACCCGATCCTAACACAGACATGCCCACGGTCTACAGGGGCCCAGCCAGGGAGCAGGACGCGACAATGTGCCCAGAACATTCTGCTGGGAGAATGTGACATCACCTACCAGATCCTAACTGTCACCAGTGACAGCAACAGCTAACACGTACTGAGTGGTTAATGTGCAAGGCGACTCACCTCCATTTTCCTGCCTAAGCCCCTAAGAGCCCCCTGAAGCAGGCAGCACTATCACCCCCACTTTACAGTCGCAGAGATGGAGGCTCAGAGGCATCCAGTACTCACCCAGGCAACCCCCTAACTGAAGGGATGGGACTCGGGCCCGAGCAGCTGGTGTGGGGACCACGCACGTCAGGGTCCACATGGCATCCTGAGTGGAGCGCCTGCACTTGTGGGGGTGCAGCGGAGGTGAAGCACGCTGGGCTGTGCTCCCAACTTCAGCACTGCCTGGGAACCCGCTAACAACGTCCCCCCTCAAGGTCCCTGCTGAGTGGTCTAGTCCAAGCCTGGACGCACCACCAACGGACAGTTCTGACAAGCACACCATGTGGGTTTCATGCGGGCAGTTCAGGCTCTGCCTTGAGCAAAGGGTACCCCAACTGGGGAGCATGCAGTTCTCCGGCAGTTTCTCCCCAAACAAGCCTGGGCACGAGTCAGGCAGCCTGGAGCCTCGTCAGGTCTGTGAGATCTTAGGGCAACTGCTGAGTTCCCTGAGCCTCAGTTTCTTCACCTGTAAAATGGGTCCAGTAAAATGGGTCCAGGCACAGAGTGCCTGATGCCATCATTAATCTGGGAGCTCATTAAGAATGCAAACCGAGTCTCAAGCCACCCTCATGTCTGCCCAAGGCTGGGTCTGGAGGGTGCATGGCAGGTGCTGAGCACGTGAGCAAAGGACAGGGAAGTCACCTACCCCTCAAAGTCCTCGTTGAGCTGCTCACAGAAGCCGTTGATGCTGGCCCAGTTCAGCTCCTTGTTCAGGGGGTTTGTGGCTCTGTCTGGAGAACAGAGGGCTAGTGTGACCTGGTGAAAGGATACCCCTGCCTCTTTCAGCTCCTGCCCTGGGGTACGACTGAGCACACGGAAAGGCCTCTCCTTGACTCCCTGCCCCAACAGCCCCAAGACCCCAGCACTGACGTCCATCAGGTCAGAGCACAGAGGGCCTGCTGGCCGCTGGCTTCCCCTCACAGCCTCTCCCCAAAGGGCCCCATGTCGAGAGAGTGCTCAGGGGCTGCTCCCTTACTGTCACTTCTGCTGTAAGCCTCTCCGCCTGTCTAACCACACCTCCTCTGATTCTGCTCCTAAAATGTCCCCATAATTCTCACGGAATTCACTCTCAGAGGAGATCTAGAGGTATGGGAAAAACAGCCGTAGTTCCAAACGCAAGGAGCTTCGCAGCTGGGAAGTGGGCCAAGGGCAGCTAGGTTCTCAGTACAAGGCGACAGAGGGAGGCAAAAGGGTCATGGGAACTGGGAACCAGGGGAGGGGACTCAGGGGAGGCTGCCCGGAGGGGCAGCACAAGAGGGAGTACCAGGCTGGGGAGGACATGACTTGGAACAGCTCAAGGGCTGCATGTGAGAAGAGCCGTGGATAATAGCCCAGGGCAAGGCATGAGGGGCGTGATAAGGAGCACAGCTCAGGTATGCCTCCTCCCAATCTAAGGTCACACCTGCCCGGGGGGCAGCACTGGCAAGGCAGTGTGCGCCTGTGTCCCCCCAGACCTGACCCTCATCGCGAGCCCAAGTCTGCTACTGCATCGCATCGCAGCCGTTTATGTACACGTCGGTCTCCCCCCAGTAAATGAGTGAATGAACATGGGCTTGGCGGCAGGCTGGCAGGGAGAGGTTCTGGGGGAATTCAAATCCAGAGTGGGTAGTGGCTAGGAGAGGGCAAACAGGAAGGGGTGGTAAACAAGGCCAGACAGAACCGCCTGACCCCCCCCAGTGTCGGTCAAACAACAATTAAAGATAAACAAGATCCTATTGTAGAACACAGGAAACCACATTCAACATCCTGGGATAAACCATAATGAAAAGGAATATAAAAAAGAATGTATATATGTGTAGAACTGAGTCACTGTGCCATACAGCAGAAATGAACACAACGCTGTGTATCAACTATACTGCAATAAAATGAAAAAAAAAACAACCAAAAAAACCACACAAAAAAACTATTAAGTAAGTCACATAACTTTCCCGAACCTCCATTTCCCCATTTGTAAAGTTGCGGCGAAATAAGGAATGATTTGGGATGACAACATACTCCACCCAGGGGGAGCGGCGGGGGCAGCCAGAGCTGGATCTCTGTCACCTCCCAGCCTGTCCAGGTCAGTTCTGCCCCAGCCTGAGGACTGAGTGGGGGCTGTGGAGGGAACAGCCCAGGAGGTGGGACACAGGAGCTGTGGCCAGGGACAGGCTGGGGACTCGGAGTGTGGCGCCTGCCTATTTGGGGTCCTGTGCTGTGGCGGGAGGCCTGGTGCCCTAGGGTCTCAGAGCCTGGCAACCAATCATTCAATTCATATTTATTCAATAAATATTTTGAGTGTGGGACTGTGGCAGTGAACACAACCCCCATCCTCCTGGAACTCAACAGCTCAGCATAGGAAACACTGACTGCTCAGACAAGCCACCAAACAGGGTGCTGTACACTGCTGCAGAGTGCTGTTAGGAAAAACAGATCATCAAAAAAAAAAAAATGGAAAAGAAACTCAGAGCAGAGAGACGGTATAGACAGCGTGTGTGTATTAGTGGGGGTTGCTGCTCTCTGGGATGGCCCTCAGAGGTCCAGCTGAGCAGAGACCTCAATGAAGCATTTTCCCTGTGCACACGTCTGTTCTTGGAGCCCTGCAGAGCCCTCCACTCCCTGGGAGAAACGAAGCCCCTGCTGACCACTCAGGAATGCCAGAAATAGCTGCCTCCCCGCTCCCATCAACTCTGCCTCCCAGTCCTGCAACAGGGACGGAGCCTGGGTAACATCAGTCTGCAGTTAGAAAGATAGCATGGGGCTGGATATTGCCTACTTAGTGACACCCAGCTGGAGGAACCTAAAACAGGAAGTCTCTTAAAGTGCCAAGAGACACGTGAGTCTGAGTGAGTTCCAGAGTCTGCTCCTAAGTCAGAAGCCAGGGAGGACGAAGCAGTGGCATCATGGGACATCTCTGCATCTGGTTCAGAGCAAGGGCCTCTGGGTCCAAGGAGATCTGATCAACCTCTCTGGGCCTGGCCCTCAACTCCCAGCCCTCCTAGCTCTACCTGGGGGGAGCACTTCCCCCAGCAGGCCTCAGGGCAGAACACCCAGGGAAGGAGATGTTTCACAACAGGGTGTGACTCCACTCTGTCACTCTACAGTGTTGACAATGTCATATTTTACCCAACAAAGACTACTCTCACCCCCAATCACTGCAAGAAAAGAGCTTACAATTTCGCCATGGCACCAACAGGAAGAAACAGAGAAAACACCCTCAGCTCCAGTCTCTCAGAGTCCAGCCTACTGCTCAGATCAAACCCCTTGGCCTCTCAGTAATCGTCCACTGTTGCTAAACCTGATACCATTCTGTATCACCCACAGCTCAAGGCCTGTGTCTGGTCAGATCTGTCTGTCAGGGCCCTGCTCATCCCCCACCCCCAAGTGATTGTGGAGACCTAGACCCTTGTGGCATTCCAGAACCGTCTCGATGGCCGCTGAGTGCTTCCTTTCCATGCCTGCCCCCTCCACTGGCCAGACTGACTGTGAAACATCACTGGAGACGGTGTGGTTCTGAGACCAACCTCCAGATTCAACGCTGCACAAGACTGGCTTAAAAGGGGATGTCCATAATTCCAAATCACCCTGTGCGGCTCCCTGGTGTGCCTGGGACCGAAGGGCTGAGCTGAGGGTTGACCCAGAGGCTTCCCTGCAGCCCTGGTGCAGAGGTGAGTGGAAAGGAAGAGAGCTGTCACTAGTCCAGGGAGAAGCAAGCCGTGCTCTGAGGAGCACAGTCCAGAGTGGGTTACGAGAGGCGAGGACCTTCTGCAGTGTGAGATGGGGAGGTCAGGTGGACCATGTAGGGGGCCAGCACTCAGAAGCCGAAGGAGTGGGGAGCTGGGTCTGAGGAGACACAGGGAGGGATGCACGGGCCTTTGGAGCAAACTCGGTGAGAGGCAGGAAAGGAGTTTGTGGTGGCGGTGCAGAAATCTGAGGGATTGGACGAAGGGTAGTGATACAGAGCTTGAAATTTCTTCTGGAGTTTGAGACGGGGACCCTCCCAAGCCTGTGGAGTTCAGGGGTTTCTATGTGGCCAGAACTTGGGGTTCCATGGGTTAGTGGGTCCTACCTTCCTGGGTGGGGAAACAACCAAATCTGAGTTGCAAGCTCAAGGAACAGATAGGAGGGAGTTCCATCACGCACCGCCAGAAAGTGGAGGATTCGGGGCTTTAAGGGGAACAGGGGTCCCTCCCTCCTGGGTGTATGGTGAAGCCCTCGGGGACGCTCGCCTGCTCCCTCCCGGGGTCCAGGGAATGACTTGGGTGTCCGCTCCGCGGATAAGTCTGGGCCCGAGGAGGTTATAGGCTGCGGTCTCCATCCCGGGAGTTCTGGGCGCCGAGCTGGGGGCAGCTCACTCGGCCCCGGGGGTCGAGGCCCAGGAATCGGAAGGATGGGTGGCACTTGATCCCACTGCGGGTCCATGCAGCTGGTGGGGGTCTCCCTTCTTCACCCCAGGATCTAAGGTATGGGTTTTGGGACACCGCCCCTCACCGGGCCGGGGGCGGAGCGTGAGGAGGGGGCGCCCTGTACCCCGCCCCCGTCGGGAAGGGGACCGCCTAATGCCCCCGGTTCCGGTTCCGGTCCGGCCCGCGCCCCTCCCGGACACTCACTGATTCGCGCCTCCAGAGTCTCCGGCTCCATCGCGGGCTCCATCGGCCACAGGCCCCCAGCCTCGGCACCGCCCCCCGCCCCCCGCCGCTCTCGCGGGACCTCCTTGGCACCGCCCTCCGCCGATTAAAGGGGCAACGTCCGTCCCGACGAGCCGGAGCGGCGCGCCAGAGCATTCGGCACCATAGACATGAAGACGGGCTTGCCTAGAGCGTCATCTGTTCTTCCAACCCCTCCAAGCGGCGTTAATGTCGCGAGAGCGACTCGCCTCCTGCCTTGTTCAGAGCGCTCGGAAACAAGAGAAAGCCGAGGGACTCGGGACTGTGGGCTGCACCATGGAAACCCTGCGGGACGCTCTAAATCGCCGTGCGTCACGGAGATGCCTATGACCGCTTCCGGAAGAACGTTCTGGGGCCATGTTTCTGAGGGGCTCTGAAGTCACTTCCGGATCCCTGAGCGGATATTCCGTTTAGCTGCAGAAGTGGGGAGGGGGCCCTTAAAAGGGCAACGGCACCTTGGCTGCTGTGAAAATGACGTTTGAGTGCTTATAGTGTTCCAAGCACTGTTTTTAAGTATTGTTTAATGATTTGCTATTTTTCACAACGTGAACCAGATAGTTTGTCTGAGATCACACAAGTGGCAGAGCCTGAACCCTGTACTATCTCCTGCATCCATTCTGCAATCAGTTCATGCACTGTTTATTCGTCTTGTTCTGGGACAGGCGCCGAAACAGAAAGAGAAGGCCAGATATTACACGTGATGGGGGAAGCCCAGGGATAATGGCAACATAGGAGGGACCCCTACCCTAAACTGGGGCGGGGATAGGGGATTGCGGGACGTGTGTGTGTGTGTGGGGGGGGGGCTGTTTTGTCAGGAGGTTTCACAGAGAAGGTGATATTTAGCTGGAAGACAGAATTCTCCCAGTAAACCTGGTGTGGAAAGGTACTCCAGGTGAGGGGAACCAAACATTTCAGGATTCACAGGATAGAAAGAGGATGATGAGGTCAAATAATTCAAAATAGTTTAATGCGGCTCCAGAGGTTGTTGGCCTGGAAATAGGCCGGGGCAAGATCACGCAGTTCCTGCGTTTAGCTTTTTTTCTTGTTAACTATGCTGGGGGTGTCGTTAAAGACTTTAAACGAGTGGTGATGACAAAGTCAGGCTTTTGTTTTAGAAAGGTCCAGGCGCAACAGTGAGCGAAAGACAGTGACGGGTGCTGGGCTGAAATCAAGGAGGGCGGAATGAACAGACTTCTAGGCTCGGTGACTTTTCTGCCGTTTCTCCATCACAGACCCTCTTCATCTGTTTTTTCCCACCCGCGGCCGGAGGGAGCCGGGTCTCCAGGGTCACCCGGGTCCGTCGCCCCCTGGCGGCCCGTCGGGGAACTGATCCATCGTATCCACTCAAGCCTTCCGGTCTTCCGGAGGGTTAAAGCGGAGACCGAAACGGGATCTAGCGATTCCGGTTCTGCTTGGCCGTCGCCCTGACAAGCGACCTCGATTCACCTTGCAGAACCACGGTGACCTCATCAGGGAGTTGCGAGGCATGTGCTGGGTCAGTTTTTCCCCTAAACTCAACTATTCAGCAGACTGGGATGTTTTTTAAGATTCTCCCCCACAGGCCATTAAAATTGTACAGGAAAATGATACGTATGTTTATTGCATTCCTCAATAAAAGCTGTAACATAAAATGTGCTTAGAGCTCTTTTCCTTTGTTTCTTTTATTACTGAAATGGATTATTACAGAAATAAAATGTAACCGCACTTACCACATTGATTTAAGGGTATATACACTCAAGAAGCTGAAGTTGAACGGTTCTATGAAGACCTACAAGACCTTTTAGAACTAACACCCATGAAACGAGTCGCCAGTCCAGGTTCGATGCACGGTACTGGATGCTTGGGGCTGGTGCACTGGGAGGACCCAGAGGGAGAGGAGGGGAGGGAGGAGGGTGGAGGGTTCAGGATGGGGAACGCGGGTATACCTGTGGCGGATTCATTTCGATATTTGGCAAAACTAATACAATATTGTAAAGTTTAAAAATAAAATAAAATTTAAAATAAAATTAAAAAAAAATAGAACTAACACCCAAAAAAGATGTCCTTTTCATTATAGGGGACTAGAATGCAAAAGTAGGAAGTCAAGAAACACCTGGAGTAACAGGCAAATTTGGCCTTGGAATATGGAATGAAGCAGGGCAAAGACTAATAGAGTTTTGCCAAGAAAATGCATTGGTCATAACAAACACCCTCTTCCAACAACACAAGAGAAGACTCTACACATGGACATCACCAGATGGTCAACACCGAAATCAGATTGATTATATTCTTTGCAGCCAAAGATGGAGAAGCTCTATACAGTCAGCAAAAACAAGACCAGGAGCTGACTGTGGCTCAGATCATGAACTCCTTATTGCCAAATTCAGACTTAAAGAAAGTAGGGAAAACCACTAGACCATTCAGGTATGATCTTAATCAAATCCCTTATGATTATACAGTGGAAGTGAGAAATAGATTTAAGGGCCTAGATCTGATAGATAGAGTGCCTGATGAACTATTGAATGAGGTTTGTGACATTGTACAGGAGACAGGGATCAAGACCATCCCCATGGACAAGAAATGCAAAAAAGCAAAATGGCTGTCTGGGGAGGCCTTACAAATCGCTATGAAAAGAAGAGAGGCGAAAAGCAAAGGAGAAAAGGAAAGATATAAGCATCTGAATGCAGAGTTCCAAAGAATAGCAAGAAGAGATAAAGCCTTCCTCAGCGATCAATGCAAAGAAATAGAGGAAAACAACAGAATGGGAAAGACCACAGATCTCTTCAAGAAAATTAGAGATACCAAGGGAACATTTCATGCAAAGATGGGCTCGATAAAAGACAGAAATGGTATGGACCTAACAGAAGCAGAAGATATTAAGAAGAGGTGGCAAGAATACACAGAAGAACTGTACAAAAAAGATCTTCATGACCCAGATAATCACGATGGTGTGATTACTTATCTAGAGCCAGACATCCTGGAATGTGAAGTCAAGTGGGCCTTAGAAAGCATCACTATGAACAAAGCTAGTGGAGGTGATGGAATTCCAGTTGAGCTATTCCAAATCCTGAAAGATGATGCTGTGAAAGTGCTGCACTCAATATGCCAGCAAATTTGGAAAACTCAGCAGTGGCCACAGGACTGGAAAAGGTCAGTTTTCATTCCAATCCCAAAGAAAGGCAATGCCAAAGAATGCTCAAACTACCACACAATTGCACTCATCTCACACGCTAGTAAAGTAATGCTCAAAATTCTCCAAGCCAGGTTTCAGCAATATGTGAACCGTGAACTTCCTGATGATCAAGCTGGTTTTAGAAAAGGCAGAGGAACCAGAGATCAAATTGCCAACATCTGCTGGATCATGGAAAAAGCAAGAGAGTTCCAGAAAAACATCTATTTCTGCTTTATTGACTATGCCAAAGCCGTTGACTGTGTGGATCACAACAAACTGTGGAAAATTCTGAAAGAGATAGGAATACCAGATCACCTGACCTGCCTCTTGAGAAATCTGTATGCAGGTCAGGAAGCAACAGTTAGAACTGGACATGGAACAACAGACTGGTTCCAAATAGGAAAAGGAGTACGTCAAGGCTGTCTATTGTCACCCTGCTTATTTAACTTATATGCAGAGTACATTATGAGAAATGCTGGACTGGAAGAAGCACAGCTGGAATCAAGATTGCTGGGAGAAATCTCAATAACCTCAGATATGCAGATGACACCACCCTTATGGCAGAAAGTGAAGAGGAACTCAAAAGCCTCTTGATGAAAGTGAAAGTGGAGAGTGAAAAAGTTGGCTTAAAGCTCAACATTCAGAAAACTAAGATCATGGCATCTGGTCCCATCAGTTCATGGGAAATAGATGGGGAAACAGTGGAAGACTTTATTTTTGGGGGCTCCAAAATCACTGCAGATGGTGACTGCAGCCATGAAATTAAAAGACACTTACTCCTTGGAAGGAAAGTTATAACCAACCTAGATAGCATATTGAAAAGCAGAGACATTACTTTGCCAACAAAAGTTCATCTAGTCAAGGCTATGGTTTTTCCTGTTGTCATGTAGGGATGTGAGAGTTGGACTGTGAAGAGGGCTGAGCGCTGAAGAATTGATGCTTTTGAACTGTGGTGTTGGAGAAGACTCTTGAGAGTCCCTTGGACTGCAAGGAGATTCAACCAGTCCATTCTGAAGGAGATCAGCCCTGGGATTTCTTTGGAGGGAATGATGCTGAAGCTGAAACTCCAGTACTTTGGCCACCTCATGCGAAGAGTTGACTCATTGGAAAAGACCCTGATGCTGGGAGGGATTGGGGGCAGGAGGAGAAGGGGATAACAGAGGATGAGATGGCTGAATGGCATCACTGACTCAATGGACGTGAGTCTGAGTGAACTCTGGGAGTTGGTGATGGACAGGAAGGCCTGGTGTGCTGCGATTCATGGGGTCGCAAAGAGTCGGACATGACTGAGCAACTGAACTGAACTGAGCACACTGTCAAGACTCACTTTTTAAAGATGGCATAGATCTGACCAAGGTTCAGATTCTGACTTGATTGCTTTCTAAACCTAGGACAAGTCACATAGACTCCCTAGATCTCAGGCTTCTCATCTGAAACTTGGTTGTGAGAATTCAATGGATGGGTGTCTGCAAAGTGAGTCCCCAGTACATGCTCTCCATCCACTTTCTCTGCTGAACTTTTCTCCTTAGCACTTATTTCCACCGTCTATCTCCTTTTTCTCGTTGTGTTTTCTGTCTTTCTTCCCCACTGGAATGTCAGCTCTGTGAGGATGAGGAATCTCAGCTATGTGGTTCACCCATGTATCCTCAAGGCTTGAAAGAGTAGCTGACACATACGTGTTCAATCAACACCCATTGAATAAGTGAATGAGTTGAAACTATTATTCATAAGCTTTATGGATGGAAGGGTGCAGGAATGTGCTCTACATTGCCCAGGGAGGGTGTGTTGTGTTGTGTATGTGTGTGTGTGTGTGTGTGTGAGGGGAGCCAGATCCTACTTTTAATGAAGGCTCTAGGCTTGCCTCACTAAGTCCTGGAGAGCAAGAATTGGCGAGGGAGACAGGAAGTGACTGTGAAGGAAAAGCCTGGGCCCAGACTCGGGGGTGGGGTGGGGATCAGGATAGGTGTGGAAGGAAGGATCTGAGGATGGTGAAAGGAAGGAGGACCAACACAGGAGACAGGAAATGCAGCAATGGGGCCTTTGGCAGCTGTTCTCATCTTCGCCGTTTGCAAATGTGTTCCTCTAAGTGACTTGGGGAATCCCTAAGAGTGGATGGGCAAGTAGACATGAGTTGTCCATGAAGCAGCTATAACCAACTAACCCAACTGTGGTTTTCCCTGAGGTGACTGCCTGTGTCAAAATCCCCCGAGGAGCTAATGTAGCATTCAGGCTCCTGGGCAGTTTAAGTAGGACTCTGGGTGTGTGGCCCAGGAATCTGCACTCCAAAGTTAGTCTTATCGTATGCTCAGTTCACCCCCTGTTCCCTGAACCCCCTTTGCCTGCTCTGGTTCCTCAAGGACCTTAGATCTAAGATGTGCCCGTCTAGGGTAACACAGACCCATCCCGATGGTCTGACTTTGCAGTGTGGACAATCAGCTGCAACTTAGTGAGACTCTGGTCCCCTACAGCCCCCCGCCCCAGTTCTTGGTAACATCAGCCTCTCCCAGCTCAGAGCTCAGATATACCAGGTAGGGTCACACTTGCTGTGTGACTGAGTTGTGTGCCAACAAGTTTGGAGAATAAGGGACTGGGGACTGAAAGTTCTGAGCAACCCCATCCCCGCTCCCATCCCTCTAAACCCATACCCTTTACTAGCGGGTAGGAAGAACTGGTTTTTACAGGAGGGTGTGGAATGGGTTTTTAAGGAGGGTGTGGAATGGGTGAATTTAACTCAAATGACCATTATATTTACTACTGTGGGCAAGAATCCCTTAGAAGAAATGGTGTAGCCATCATAGTCAACAAAAGAGTCTGAAATGCAGTAGTTGGATGCAATCTCAAAATGGGAAAGTCTAGAGATCTCTTCAAGAAACTTAGAGATAACTTGGGAAAATTTCATGCAAAGATGGGCACAATAAAGGACAGAAATGATATAGACCTAACAGAAGCAGAAGATATTAAGAACAAGTGGCAAAGATACACAGAAGAACTATACAAAAAAGATCTTCACAACCCAGATAATCACAATGGTGTGATCATCAGCCTAGAGCCAGACATCCTGGAGTATGAAGTCAAGTGGGCCTGAAGAAGCATCGCTACAAACAAAGCTAGTGGAGGTGATGGAATTCCAGTTGAGCTATTTCAAATCCTAAAAGATGATGCTATGAAAGTGCTGCACTCAATATGCCAGAAAATTTGGAAAACTCAACAGTGGCCACAGGACTGGAAAAAAGTCAGTTTTCACTCCAATCCCAAAGAAAGGCAATGCCAAAAAAATGTTCAAATTACTGCACAATTGCACTCATCTCACATGCTAGTAAAGTAATGCTCAAAATTCTCCAAGCCAGGCTTCAACAGTATGTGAACCATGAACTTCCAGATGTCCAAGCTGGATTTAGAAAAGGCAGAGGAACCAGAGATCAAATTGCCAACATCTGCTGGATCATGGAAAAAGCAAGAGAGTTCCAGAAAAACATCTACTTCTGCTTTATTGACTATGCCAAAGCCTTTGACTGTGTGGACCACAACAATCTGTGGAAAATTTTGAAAGAGATGGGAATACCAGACTACCTGACCTGCTTCTTGAGAAATCTGTATGCAGGTCAGGAAGCAACAGTTAGAACTGGACATAGAACAAAAGACTGTTTCCAAATAGGAAAAGGAGTACGTCAAGGCTGTATGTATATTATCACCCTGCTTATTTAACTTATATGCAGAGTACATCATGAGAAACGCTGGGCTGGATGAAGCACAAACTGAAATCAAGATTTCCGGGAGAAATCTCAATAACCTCAGATATGCAGATGACACCACCCTTATGGCAGAAAGAGAAGAACTAAGGAGCCTCTTGACGAAAGTGAAAGAGCAGAGCAAAAAGTTGGCTTAAAGCTCAACATTCAGAAAAGTAAGATCATATCATCTGGTCCCATCACTTCATGGCAAATAGATGGGGAAACAATGGAAACAGTGGCAGACTTTATTTTTGGGGGCTCCAAAACCACTGCAGATGTTGATTGCAGCCATGAAATTAAAAGAGGCTTACTCCTTGGAAGAAAAGTTATGACCAACCTAGACAGCATATTAAAAAGCAGAAACATTACTTTGCCAACAAAGTTCTGTCTAGTCAAAGCTATGGTTTTTCCAGTAGTCATGTATGGATGAGAGTTGGACTTATAAAGAAAGCTGAGGACCGAAGAATTGATGCTTTTGAACTGTGGTGTTGGAGAAGACTCTTGAGAGTCCCTTGGACTGCAAGGAGATCCAATCAGCCCATCCTAAAGGAAATCAGTACTGAATATTCATTGGAAGGACTGATGCTGAAGCTGAAACGCCAATACTTTGGCCACCTGATGGGAAGAACTGACTGATTTGAAAAGCCCCTGATGCTGGGAAAGATTGAAGGCGGGAGGAGAAGGGGACAACAGAGGATGAGATGGCTGGATGGCATCACCGACTCAATGGACATGAATTTGAGTAAACTCCGGGAGTTGGCGATGGACAGGGAAGCCTGGTGTGCTGCAGTCTATGGGGTCGCAACTGAACTGTGGCCACAGAGGCCGATATTATGACCCTCCCTCCACTGGCTGGAAGGAAACTAGGGACCGTGGATTTCACCAATAGGGAGGCAATATGCAAATATTGCCCTACGTTAATTGGTTGATGGACAGATACGTACCATTCATTCTTGAGTTCTGAGGTGCGGCTTGGAGCGCAGCTTTGAGGTAGAGGTTACACATGGAAGCAATTATTGAGCTCCCACCTTGTTGTGCCAAGTCCTGAGTCAGGGAATAGCGAGGCGAATAACAGGGGCAGGCACCGCCCTTGTGGCACTTACATTCTAGTAAACTGATGTGTGTTAATCGCTCAGTCCTGTCTGACTCTGACCGCATGGACGGTAACCCATCAGGCTCCTCTGTCCATGGAATTCTCCAGGCAAGAATACTGGAGTGGGTTGCCATTTCCTCCTCCAGAGGATCTTCCCGATCCCGGGATGGAACCTGCGTCTCTTATGTAGGAGAACCCGCATTGGCAGGTGGGTTCTTTACAGCTATTGCCACCTGGGAAGACTACATAGTATGTATGTGCACTCAGTAAATGTTGAAGAAAGTTCCGAGTGGTGACCATAATTGTCATATTGGGAGAGTCCCTCAATTCTGTTCCCTAGATTTAGAATTTTGGTCCTACACCTCTCTCTTCCCTTTTCCCCAAAGCTTATAGCTTCAGACTTTCTGTCTTCCCTTCTCTCTCCCTTGGAGCTTTGCCCACTGGCATTTTGACTCCCTGCCTCAGGGGACAAGGACTCCAAGTACAGCAGGAAAGACTTGGATAAACTCCAAGAAAGGACTTCTTGTCTTTCTGTCAGAGTTGCAGCTGCTGGGGGGAGGGAACTGGATACACTTCCTACTGATATAGAAAATTCCAGAGCTGGAAGAAAGCTTCGAGATAACATCAAGTCCAGAGCTTTTCAACCTTTTTTATTTGGGGAGAGGGGACAGAAATACAATGTGAGAAATGTGCTTTACACCAGGACCAGGTGAACTCAAGTTTTGCGGAGGCTGCAGTTTGTAAAATTGGGGGACTTCTTAAAAATATATGTGTAAAATTTTGTAGGCAAAATCAGGTATTTATTTAGTGTTAGAAAATGAATTCCTATAAATTACAAACTTCAAAATCCAACAAATACCATAATCATAAAGTCAGGACAACAAGAAATTTTTACTTAACTACCTGACATGTCACTTTAATACCTTTATTTGTAATTTTTTAGGTAATTTTAGGCTGCATGATTTTCATACAGCAGTGACTTTCTTCTATTCTTTTCTATAAGGAGAAAGAAAAGTCAGCCTTCTAGCAGGTTTGATCAAAAGTCTTTTTTATTTTGTTATTTTAGAAAAATTTTTCTCAGCTTCACAATCTGTTATTGGTGATGTCATGTAAACCTGAAATGTTTAATTTTTTTTTTTTGAAATGTTTAATTTTGTCAGATCTGAGAAAGACAAATTTTCTATATTGTTTCGCCAGGAATGGCAGATTTCGTCAGAAAAAAGCATGTTGCACGTGAGATAGAACTCCATGTGTCATGACATATGAAACGTTCAAAGTCATACACAGCTGTTCTTGCTACTTCAGTACTGTTAGGAGTTGGTGTCCTGCAACAGAGGTGTCCTGATCAGTTCTACTGCATGTGATCCCCAACATCCACCAAAAACAGAAAATAGCATATGGAGTATTTATAGTTAAGTATGCTATGTTATTAATTGTATCCCCAATGGCATGGACATCTGCTGTAACTAGATCAGTGGGGATTAAATCTTCCACGTGTAATTTTACACGTCTGAGGATTGGGAGAATCTTCCATAGACGAGCTGCTGGCTCTGTACAATGCAGATCTTGGTTCTCCTCCACTGCCCACATCTTCCCATGTCTGGTGCCTAGGACCTATGTCATGGTGACATAGTGATTGACCTGTGTCCCTCCACCTTTAGGTCAGGGCACCAAGTAAATCGGCATGGTGAGTGAGTGTGGGTAATTGGAGTGTTTCTGGGAACCATTCCCTACACTAGGATACTAGCAATCATCTAAATATTCTAGAAGTTGACTGTGAACCTTAGAACCGTAACCCAGTAAGCTCAAACTAAATGTATGCCCAGCTCAGTTTCCCATTAGTTGCATCTCATACTAGTCAGACACAGCCTTCGGAAAGACAAAAATGTCTTACTGATGTGAACAATCTCCCAGAAACATTAAGGGAATAAAACCAAGCTACAGGACGGTGAGCATAGCACACTTGTACCTGTGCGATGCGTAGGGTATCTCTGGAAGGAAGCAGGAGAAGGTTATTCGCCTCTGAGCTGCTGTGGAGACTGGAGTGGATGAGGAGCTTGCTTTTCCAAGTAAAACCCTTTTGAGCTTTATGAAGTGTTTTTTAAATCACATACGTGTCAATTTTTCTTTTCTTTCTTTTCTGAGATAAATGTTTATAGCAGTTGACAAGCTATTTTTCTTCCTAATTTAGACTGTTCTCCTCGTGGCCAGCAGGAGGAGGCAAATGCTTTCTCTCTCTTGGGGAGAGTTTTCCTCTTCTACAATCTTCAGAAAATACCGTGTCCAAAACCATCACAATATTGCAAAGTTAATTATCCTCCAAAATTTAATTATCCTCCAAAATTTAATCATCCTCCAATTAAAATTAAAAAATAAAATAAAAAAGGAAACACTGTGGCTGTGCCCTGTGGCTGGAACCCAGACTCCAAGTGGAGTCTTAAAAGGAAAATAAGTGAAAATAAGTTGTCATTATGGACTCTAAGACCTTATGGAATCTTTGATTTTAAAATAGCTTTACTGGGACAGAATTAACATGCTGATCAGGAGCTGGGAGCCGGTGGGAATTCTCAGCTGGGGATTGTAATACAGGTGTTGATTCCGTGCCCCATGCATCTCCCTTATCAGCTGTGACCAGGCCATTAAGGCATCTGAGACCCCACTGTCCACAGGAAGATTGGGGTGTCCTGGACCCGAGAGGACCAACCAGGCTCAGGGCTGGGGTCTCCTTTCCCCCAGAAGGGTACTTGAGGACCATCCAAGTAACAGAAACAGCTTACTGTATTGTTTCATTTCTAGAGAGATGTTCTCTATGGGAAAATGTTCCTTTTGCCACTTATAAGAGGTAGGACATCATGGTCTCTTATGTCATCATGGTCTCTTATATCATCATTATAGGACATCATGGTCTCTTAGGTAAATACACCCAGTACCAACATGTGCGTAGGTGGGTGTGCCCCTGAGTCTCCCCAGTCCAAAGGGCTGGGGTAACATCCTGGGAGGGGCAGAGGGAAGAGGAAGTGAAGAGGCAATGCATCTCTGGATTGAAGCCCCTGAAAATATCCCCTTCTGAGCTCTGTGATGAGTGGTTCCAGCTGTTGCTCCATCATACAACCACCCATCCATCCATACATCCCTTCCCTACCCGGCCAACCACCTACTCACCTTGTCATCCTTCCGTTCACTGAGCCATCCATCCATCCATCTTTCTTTCCACCTTTTGAATTAAGGCCAACCTGAAAAGGTCCAGCCAAGAGCTGAGGAGGAGTTCTAGGTGGAGGGAAGAGCAAGGACATAGGGTTGAGGCTGGAATGAGCTTGGTGAATCTACAGGTCAGCCTGGCCAGGGAGCAGCTGGGATGAGATGAGGCTGCAAGGTGGATGGGACCAGATCAGGTGGACTTGGTCAGCCAACGGGGGATTTTGGATTTGTTTCAAGTGTGAGAAGTCACTGGAGGGTTTTGAGCAGGACAGTGGGGTGTTGTTATTTCCATTTCACCAAGACTGCAGTGAGTGGTGAAAGGATTGTGGGGGCAGGAGCAGACAACGGGGGTAGCTAAGAGACAGCGACCCATCCCGTCCTCCCTCAAGGACCCTCCCTAATTCCAGGTGAGGTGAGGATGACCCAAGAGCTCCAGCGGATCTAGGCGGCCCTGGAACGATGCCCACTGAGAGTGCTGCCCGGTGTAGCCGGCAGCTGGGGCTCAGGGTGAGGCCACAGAACCTGGCAATCAGGTTAGACAAGGAAGATCCCTGGACCAGACAAGGTAAGAGCTCTGTGGATGTCCCTCGAAGAACAGGTAGTCAGCTGGTCAGAGATGGAGAAGCATGGTGGGACAGCCAAGCAGGCCTGATAATATTTCATAACAGCAAACATTTATTTATTCAGCACTGAACAGAGGTCAGCACTGTACTTAACACTGCACATATTCTCCCTTAAAGTTCGCATCTACCCTATAAGCTGTGACAGTTACAGTTCCCATTTTGCCAATGGGCCAGCGGAAGCTCAGAGAGGTTACGTGACTCACCCAGTGTCACACAGCTATAGACAGACCTCCCTGTGCCTGAGACTAACCCACCTGGAAAAAAAAAAAAACAACTGTGGGAATAAGAGGGATTTTTCTCTGGGAAGAGACTGGAAATCACAAATCATGGGTTTCCAGATATGTTCAGTAGCAATAGGGCCCCTAACTTGCTGATGTGATAATTTGGCTCCTTGAGATGGTTCATCTGCCTGTCTCAGCATCTTCCTCACTCACCGGGCTCTGGTCTCAGGCTCCCTGGACTCTGGGAAGATGGACACTGCCTTCCTAAGGAGCCCTGTCCTCCAGGGCACAGAAGGATGTGCTCACCAGCCCGGGTCCAAGCTGTTGGATGCTGCTCCTGAGACACAACTGAGCAACTTCACTTCACTTCTGCTGTCTCCACTGCTCTGGATACTTGGCTTCATTGTCTCAGGTGAAACCTCTGCCCATTTAGGATCCTCCCTCAAAGCAAGAAAGGAAGGCATTTGCTTATTTATTTAATTCTTTAGCATCTAATATGCACGCCACATGCTATAGCGGTTCATTTCTTTAATTTAAAAAGATCTTTTAAAATTCTCACAATTGGGAATTCCCCTACGCTTCCACTGCAGAAGGCATGGGTTTGATCCCTACTCAGGGAACTAAGATCCCCCATGCTGTGTGGTTCAGCCAAAACAAACAAACAAGCAAAACAACTTATAATCAGCTTGTGAAGAAGATATTATTAGCTCCCTTTCACAGATGAAGAAATTGAGGCTTGAAGTGGCTGGACGTGGCTCCCAGCTTGTAGGCGACAGAACTAGGATGCATCATTGTCCCATTTGATGCCCCAATCTCAGTGCTTCCCATATGTCCACACTTCGTGCACCTTTCCCTATCTGGGAAAGAGTGTGCTGGGGAGGAGACGAGCAAGGAGTGGGGTGCAGAGAGATATCAGGGATGAGTTGATTTGTTTGTTCTCTGGGAGGAGAAGGACAGGAGAGGAGATGAGCAGAGATACCACAGACCTCAGGACCAAAGTCCCCCAACAGCAGGAGGCTGATGGCTGATACTTACTGGAAGCCACCAGCCAAACTCTCCCTTAGGCGCAGCAGACACAGAGGCTCAGGCCCAGACACTCTAGGGGCCCACCAAAATGTTTTACTATCATGTAAAATCAGAAGAAAAAAGTGAATTTTTAGGTAGATGAAAATATTTCAATATATAACATTGATCCATTTCTTCAGTGCAGCCATGAAATTATATCTATGTGTAGCATTTATGCCTGTGCATAGATAATACAAATACTACAGATAGATATAATTCTATTCCATAGCTGCATTGAATAAATGGGTCAATGTTATGTGTTAAAACATGAATTAGAATTATATCTATGTGTAGTATTTATGTCTGTGTATATATAATATGGGGCTTCCTTGGTAGCTCAGTTGGTAAAGAATCTGCCTGCAGTGCAGGAGACCCAGATTCAATCCCTGGGTGGGGAAGATCCCCTGGAGAAGGAAATGGCAACCCACTCCAGTATTCTTGTCTGGAAAATCCCAGGGACAGAGGAGTCTGGCAGGTGGCCACAGTCTGTGGGGTCACAAAGAGTTGGACATGACTTAGCGACTAAACCACCACCATATATAATATATGGACTTCCCCGATGGCTCAGGAGGTAAAGAGTCTGGCAGACATAGGAGGCTTGGGTTTGATCCCTGAATTGGGAAGATTCCCTGAAGAGGGAAATGGCAACCATTCCAGTATTCTTGCCTGGGAAATCCTATGGACAGAGGAGTATGTCAGGCTACAGTCTGTGGGGTTGCAAAGAGTTGGACGTGTCTTAGCAACTACACCACCACCATATATAAATACATGGGCTTCCCCGATGGCTCAGCGTACGCAGGCAGACATAGGAGACTTGGGTTCGATCCCTGAGTTGGGAAGATCCCCTGAAGAAGGGAATGGCGACCCACTTCAGTATTCTTGCCTGGGAAATTCCACAGACAAGGAAACCTGGCAGGCTACAGCCAAAGGGCTGCAAAGAGTTGGATGCTACTGAGCAACTAGCACCTACATCATCCATGTTTTCTAATGGAGGAAGGGGCCCGTGAGGGCAGCAGTACCTCAGGCTCACAAAAGTCACGATGGGGCCCTGGGAATTTGCAAGGAGAACTTTCTCACAAGCCTGGGGCTCAGACTCGGCCACCAGATGGGGGTGAGTGGCCTTTTTCCAGCTGACACGGGTGGGGCACCGGGCTCCTGATAAAAATAACAAATATTGTCTGTTAACTATTAACGAAGTGCCAGGCTTTATCTCCCTAATTCTTACCACATTATTGCTCTCATTTTACAGGGGAGGAGACAGAACTCAGGTTAGAACTCGGATTCTAGTGCTGTACTGGCTTCAAAATGACATTCGAGAACCCTCCCTGGCCCCAGGAATCTGGGACTTTCTGAAGCTTTCCACTGGGGTGTCATTAATTCTTTGCAGTCATTTCCTGTGCCCTAGCTTGTCTCTCTACGAGACTTGGCCTCATTTAAGGCCTGGCTTTATTTCGTCCCTTTTCCTACGGAGGCCCTCGCTCCTATGCACTTGAATCAAGTCCTCTGTGCTTGTGTTCCTAGGGGAGACCCTGTGTGGCCAGCCAAGCCTGTCCTCCTGGGGGCCTTGCTCCTCACTGCAGCCCCTCAGTGCAGCCTGGCGGCTGCTGTACAAGTCAGAGCAAGCAGGTCAGTGAGGGCCCATCACAAAGTCCTGGGAACTCGCTTCTGTAGCTGCTTTATTCACTTCACATTGTACCACGAGCAGGGAACCACAGCCATTAAGGGTCTCCCAAAAATGTGATTTTTTTTTCAAAAAATGTGATTTTTGATGACTACATAATAGTTCATTTATATTTTTGTAGCACCATAAACTTAGCCAATCCCATAGTATTGATGTTTCACTTTCTAATTCTTCCCTAATGGTGATGATGACTTTTGCTATTCAGTCAGTCAATAAATACTTGTTGTTAAGGATGTACTAAGCGCTGAGAACAATTTTCTGATCATCTGGCTTGATTTAAGGGCAACATTTGGAGTACTGAGCGGAATTTTTGAAAACCTATGAGAATTGGTCAAAGTAGTAGGCAGAGGAAAATTTATAGCCTTAAATATATTTATTAATGAGAAGTATGTATGTTCAGTCATGTAAAATTCTTTGCAACTCCATGGACTGTAGCCTACCAAGCTCCTCTGTCCTTTGAATTTTCCGGGCAAGGACACTGGAGTGGGTTGCCATTTCCTACTCCAGGGGATCTTCCGGATACAGGGGTGGAGCCCATGTCTCTTGTGTCATCTGCATTGGCAAGTGGCTTCTTTATCACTGTGCCACCTCAGAAGCCCCAGTTAATAAGAAGAAAAGACGAAAAGTCAATGAGCTAAGCATTTAACTCAGGAAGTTAGAAAAAGAGCAATAAAAGAAAAAGTAAATGTTAATTAGCATAAAAGCAGAAAATAATAAAGCAAACAAAACGAGAGCTGATTCTTTGAAAAGACCAAGGTAGTAGAAGGTCTAGGGACATATGTGCAAACTGCAGATTCTTTAGTCAGGAGGCTTTCATGAATATTATTTCTCCCACCAAACTTCTGATAACAGTAGCTTGGCAAAGTGTATTAGCTATCTATTGTGGTATAACAAATTTACCAAAATCTAGGGACCTAAAGTAAGAAACACATTTCTTACAGCTCATGGGGCCAGGAAACCAGATAGGATATAGCTGGGTGCCTTTTGGCTCAGGGTCTCTTACAAGGCTTCAGTCAAGGTATTGGCAACACGAGCCATCCCAAGGCGCAAAGGGGAGAAGACCCACTGCCAAGTTCACTCACATGGGTATTGGCGGGGCTCAGGTCTTCATCGCTGGTTGGCTGGAGACATCAATTCCCTAGCACATGGGCTTCTCCAGAGGGCTGCTGATTGTATGGCTCACTTCTCCCAGAGCTGTCGGGGAAAGAGAGAGAGAGTGAGAGAGCACAATCTTTTTGTAACCTTTCTTTTTGTAAGTAGGCTTTTTGTAACCTAATCTACTAGTATTCTCTTCTAGAATTCTGTATGCTATTAGTTAGAATTGAGTCACTGGGTCCAGCCACAGTCAAGGGTAGCCAATTATACACGAGTATGAATACCAGGAGTAGGGATCACTGGGGCCATCAAAGAAGCTGCCACCACACAAAGGTTTTAAGATCATATGCCTCCTGGAAGTCAAATATTCTTTTTGCTAAGTGACTGCCTTGGCAGTCATCTGAGCAATGGGTTAGTAGAAAAGGCAAGTTCGGCTACATATTGGTTGTGTGAGGCCTGGGAACCTTTGTTCTCATCTGAAAAATGGGGTCATAATAAAGATCACCTTCAGAATTTATTGAGTTTATTGTGATGAGGGGTGGGTATAAAATATCCTTCAGAAGTTAGGCATTATTAAGAGAACAGTGTTGAAGATTCAAGTGTCTGTGATTTTTTTTTCTCCTTCTTATTCAGTTCAGTTCAGTCACTCAGTCATGTCCGACTCTTTGCGACCCCATGAATTGCAGGACGCCAGGCCTCCCTGTCCATCACCAACTCCCGGAGTTCACCCAGACTCATGTCCATTGAGTCAGTGATGCCATCCAGCCATCTCATCCTCTGTCATCCCCTTCTCCTCCTGCCTCCAATCCCTCCCAGCATCAGAGTCTTTTCCAATGAGTCAACTCTTCGCATGAGGTGGCCAAAGTACTGGAGTTTCAGCTTTAGCATCAGTCCTTCCAAAGAAATCCCAGGGCTGATCTCCTTCAGAATGGACTGGTTGGATCTCCTTGCAGTCCAAGGGACTCTCAAGAGTCTTCTCCAACACCACAGTTCAAAAGCATCAATTCTTCAGCGCTCAGCCTTCTTCACAGTCTGACTCTCGCATCCATACATGACCACAGGAAAAACCATAGCCTTGACTAGACGGACCTTTGTTGGCAAAGTAATGTCTCTGGTTTTGAATATGCTATCTAGGTTGGTCATAACTTTTCTTCCAAGGAGTAAGCATCTGTTAATTTCATGGCTGCAGTCATCATCTGCAGTGATTTTGGAGCCCCCAAAAATAAAGTCTGACACTGTTTCCACTGTTTCCCCTCCTTCTTATTAGTATTTTAAAAATCTTTCATTGATGTAAAACATACCCACAGAAAAAATTCTCCAGGCCAGAATACTGGAGTGGGTAGCCTTTCCCTTCTCCAGGGGATCTTCCCAACCCAGGGATTGAACCCAGGTCTCCCACATTGCAGGCAGGTTTTTTACCAGCTGAGCACCAAGGGGAAGCCCAAGAATATTGGAGTGGGTAGCTGATTATCCCTTCTCCAGTGGATCTTCCTGACCCAGAAATCGAACCTGGGTCTCCTGTATTGCAGGAGGATTCTTTACCAACTGAGCTATCAGGGAAGCCCACAGAAAAGTGCACAATTCATAAATGTGGTCATGATCACCTGTGTTTAAGCGTTCTTCTAAACCAAGTGAGCTTTTAAGTTCTTTTTACTTTGTGCACTTTCCAAAACCTTCCACAGTGAGCTAGAATTACTACTATCGTCATAAGAATGTCACCTCTGCAAGGTGTAGCTTCTGTTGATTAGAGAGTTTCCGTGTATAAAGCACTTGCCAAATCCTTATCTTGTTTGAGTTTTATAATGGCCACGGGAAAAAGATCAAGAAAGGATCAAGGATCAATTTCCTTGTGGGTAAAATGAGGAAATCACTCTCCTCTCGGGGTGGGGATGGGGGAGGGAAGGGAACTGAAGGCAGTGTTTTCTGTGAGTGCTGGGCAGTGAGCCACCTGTCTGCTCCTGGCACGGAAAAGCCTTCAGGAGGCTGGTCCCCCAGCACCCCACCCAGAGTGGCCACTGTCAGCTCTAATGGAAAACCCTTCAGCTAGCCAAACCAAGGCTCTAGAAAAATTCTACTTCTGGGAATCCGCCTTAAATAAGTTCTCATGATGCTGCCAAACTTTATGTGCAAATAATTGAATGCAGCAGCATTTTTAATAACAGACACTTAGAATTAATGTAAGTGTTCAGCAGAAGGAAATTAGTTGAATAAATTTAGTCATTGAAAGGCAGACTATTTCACTGCCATACACCACCCTTATGGCAGAAAGTGAAGAGGAACTAAAAAGCCTCTTGATGAAAGTGAAAGAGGAGAGTGAAAAAGTTGGCTTAAAGCTCAACATTCAGAAAACGAAGATCATGGCATCTGGTCCCACCACTTCATGGGAAATAGATGGGGAAACAATGGAAACAGTGTCAGACTTTATTTTTTGGGGCTCCAAAATCACTGCAGATGGTGACTGCAGCCATGAAATTAAAAGACGCTTACTCCTTGGAAGAAAAGTTATGACCAACCTAGATAGCATATTCAAAACCAGAGACATTACTTTGCCAACAAAGGTCCGTCTAGTCAAGGCTATGGTTTTTCCTGTGGTCGTGTATGGATGCAAGAGTCAGACTGTGAAGAAGGCTGAGCGCTGAAGAATTGATGCTTTTGAACTGTGGTGTTGGAGAAGACTCTTGAGAGTCCCTTGGACTGCAAGGAGATCCAACCAGTCCATTCTGAAGGAGATCAGCCCTGGGATTTCTTTGGAAGGACTGATGCTAAAGCTGAAACTCCAGTACTTTGGCCACCTCATGCGAAGAGTTGACTCATTGGAAAAGACTCTGATGCTGGGAGGGATTGGAGGCAGGAGGAGAAGGGGATGACAGAGGATGAGATGGCTGGATGGCATCACTGACTCGATGGATGTGAGTCTGGGTGAACTCTGGGCGTTGGTGATGGACAGGGAGGCCTGGCGTGCTGCGATTCATGGGGTCGCAAAGAGTCAGACACGACTGAGCGACTGAACTGAACTAAACTGAAGGTATCATTCTGAAATATAGATTCATGGGCTTTGGAGTTTACAGGCTGAAGCAGAATCAGCACTTGAGTAAGACAGAGGGGCGTCTGTGATATAAATTCATTGAAAACCACATGGAAGGAAATGTGTCAATAAAGTAAGCAGATTCTGTCCTGGAGCTGGGATTATGGGTGATTCTTTTCTTTTTTTTTTTAACAGACATTTTAGGTGGTATATTTGCAATATAACTTTTTAATTCATTCATTAATTTTTTTGCGGGGTGGGGGGAACTGTTGTGCTGGGTCTTCATTGCTGCACAGGCTTTTCTCTACTTGTGGCGAGCAGGGGCTACTTCCAAGTTGCAGTGCGTGGGTTTCTCATCGTCGTGGCTTCTCTCGTTGTGGAGCACTCGCTCTAGGGAGCAGGGGCTTCCGTAGTTGTGGCACATGGGCTCCAGAGCACAGGCTCAATAGTTGTGGTGCACGGGCTTAGCTGCTCTGGGACATACGGGATCGTCCCATATCAGGGATCGAAACTGTGTCTCCTGCGTTGGCAGGTAGATTCTTTACCACTGAGCCACCAGGGAAGCCCTGTTTTTGTTTCTTTCTAAATTAATTAATTACTTATTTAATTTTTTGACTGTGCTAGATCTTCTCTGCTGCACCGGCTTTTCTCCAGTTGCAGCGAGCAGGGGCTATTCTCCAGTTGCTGTGCTCTGGCTTTTCATTGTAGTGGCTTCTCTTGCTGTGGAACACAGGCTCTAGGTGCATGGGCTTCAGTATTTGTGGCATGAGGGCTCAGTAGTTGCGGTTCCTGGGTTTTAGAGCACAGGCTTAACAGTTGTGGCCCACGGGCTTAGTTGCTCAGTAGCCTATGGGATCTTCCTGGACCAGGGACCAAACCTGCATCTCCTGCTTTGGCAGCAGGATTCTTTACCGCTGATCCACCAAGGAAGCCCCCTGCTTTTCTTTTTATTTAATAGCTCCCATTGCATATGGTAAGCATGTCAATTATATAAGTAGTAGAAGTAAAGAGCAAAGCACTGAAATTCCATTACCCACCACACACCCCCAGCCCCTCTACTCCCTTCTTTACTTAGTTTGTTGTAGATATTTCTAGATGTTTTCTTTAAATCCACCATGGATTGCTTTTATTTATTTATTTATTTTTTTTGGATTGCTTTTAAAACTTAGATGTACAAAAAAAATTTTTTAACCCCCCCCCAAAACCTTACTTGTACAATCAGAAAAAGCATGGGGTGAGGAGAGAAAGCAAAAGATTCTCAAAGTGAATCTGGACATCATAGAAGCATAGAGGTTTTTACAAGGTGAGTCTCTCTGTTTGAGGACGAGAAAGTGGGGCTCAGGGTTGGTGGGTGGCCTGCCACGCTCACACGGTTTGTGCCAGCTCCTGGCGCCCAGTGCAGCGTTGCTTCCAGGGTCACATCCCCTAGGGCTCAGGAAGGAGGCGGGAGGCTGAGCTGGAGAGATGTCAGGAAGATGCTCTGGGCTGGGCAGGCTGGGCTGGGGCGATGAGCCTTCTGCCTGTTTGTTCTGGGTACCGGGAGGTGTGGGTGGAGAGACACCCTGGCAGGATGGACCAAAGTCCCCATTTATGGCCTGGGGGGAGTTAATGTGTAATATTCCAGGATATAAGCTGGACTGCAAGGTGAGACCCTGAGCCCAGACCTCCAGGAGCAACCCAGAGCTGCTGTCCGGAGCTGCTACCATGTCGGTGAGAACGCCGGCTCCGAACCTTTACCTGAGTTGGGGTGGGGTGGATGCTGGAGAAAAAGCATCGCTGCCCCTCCAGCTTCAGTTTCCTTATCTGTGTAGGGAGGAAGTTGGACAGATCACTCCGCTGGCCTTTAGCATCAAGGCTCTCTGTTCCCCCCACCACCATTCTGAGTCTGTCTCTTTCCCCCTCCAGCCTGGTTTTCTCATCGGTAATTTATTTGTTTATTTTTTGCCTATCTCTTTCGGCTTACAGGATCTTATTTCCCCAACCAGGGATCAAACATGGGCTAACTTCAGTGGAAGCACTGGAGTCCTAACCTCTGGACAGCCAGGGAATTTCCTCTCAATAACATTAATCGCGGCAACAATGATAACCACTAACACCTCCTGAGCTTTAAAAGATGACGAAATTGAGACTGGAAGGTTAACTTGCCCCAGAGCAAAATCTATAAATTGCAGGGGGTCAAGTGGATCTTCTTCAAGGTCTCTCCCCGATTCTCTGATTCCAAACTCTGCCCTGCCGTAGTCCGCTGTGTGGCCTTGGAGAAATCACTGCTCCTCTCTGAGCCTGTCTCCTGTATTTGGAGAACTGGGTTACAGATGGCATCTTCTGAGGCTGGTGTGTTGCTTTCCTGCGGCTGGCGTAACAAATTTAGTCTCTCACAGTTTTGGAGGCTTGAGGTCTGAAATCCAGGTGTTGGTGGGAACTTTCTCTCTCCGAAGGCTCTAGGGGAGGGTTCTTTCTTGCCTTTTCCAGCTTCTATTTGTTGCCGGCAATCTGTGGTATTCCTGGGCTTGCAGCTGTCTCCCTCCAACCCCTGCCTCTGTCTTCACAGAGCTTCTCTGCGTGTCTGGGTTTCTGGGTCCAAATTTCCTCTTCTTCTAAGGATGTCAGTCATATGGAGTTTGAGGTCCACCCTAAACCACTACGACCTCATCTCAACTTGGTCCTATTTCCAAATAGGCCTCATTCACAGGCTCCAGGGGGACATAGTTTTCTGGGAGAGTCAGCACAGGTGGGATGTGGGCGTGGATGTGACTAGAGGGTCCAACGTGCATGGCATGGTGCCCTCCCCACCCTCTGCCTCTCAGGGAGGACCTTTGTGCCCGACTTCTCCTTCCCCCGATCTCCTCACCCTCCCCTTTCTCTCCTCCTTCTTAAGAGACTTCCTAGTCCAAATCTCTTACACTAAAGAGAGGGTAGCGGGACGTCCCTGGTGGACCAGGCGTGAAGACTCTGCTCTGCCAATGCAGGGGGCACATGTTCAAACCCTGGTCGGGGGACTAAGATCCTACATGCCATGAGGTGAGGCCAAAATATTAAAAGAAAAAAAGGATGGGGGAACCAAGGTCCATAAAGGGGCACCGTTGGCCCCTAGTCACTTGGTTAGTCACCTGACCACTGACACCTGCCTCCACCCAGCTTTGCATCCCCGTCTCTCTCTGTGCTCCAGACCTTACGGAGGGGGCACAGGTTACTAGGCCTGCCCCCTCCCACGGGGATCCCTGTTTGCCCAGATGGACCCCCAAGCCCGGCCTTCCTCTCGCCCCTACCCTGCAGCAGCTCTAGGGGCCCAGATTTTTCTGTCTGAGCCAGGCAGCCTCCAGGAGCTATGGGGGCGGCAAGGGTGCTTCTCCCCACCTCAGTCTCACCCTGACCATCCAGGGAGGAGACCAGAGACTCCTCATGATGCCTGGTGGGGACTGTGCATGCTGCAGGGCCCACACCGTGAAGGGCTGCTCGTTGGCAGGTCACCCATGCTCCTCTGGGAGGGACGGGATAACCTCTCCTAGGGGACTGCTCTCTGTCCTTCTAAGAGAGGCTGAAGGAGGATTTTAATCCATTTTGGCTGGTGATCCACGTGTTACATTAAGCACCCATCTGAGGGGTTAGGCCTCTGAGCGCCACTTTCTCAGAGGCAGTGAAATGCCCCCTATCCTGGGGACATCTGGGCTTCCCTGGTGGCTCAGATGGTAAAGAATCCACCTGATAGGACCTGGGTGCGATCCCTGGGTTGGGAAGATCCCCTGGAGGAGGTAATGGCAACCCACTCCAGTATCCTTGCCTGGAGAATCCCATGGACAGAGGAGCCTGGTGGGCTACAGTCCATGGGGTCGCAAAGAGTCAGACAGGAGTGAGTGACTAACATACAGGGGACATCTGGAGGCATTTTTGGTTGTCACTACTTGGGGGGAGGGTGCTACTGGCATCCGGTGGTTAGAGACCCGGCCTGAGGCTCTACTTCCTACACACACATGACAACCCCACAGCAGAGAATGATTCAGTTGGAAAGTCCAGGGCGCTGAGCCTGGAAAACCCTGCTCTGAAGCATCGTAGGGTCCAACGTGCCATGATGCTCCACCCTCCTGGGCTTGGCATGGCCTCTTTCATGCCTTCCTTTTATTTACTTTATTTTTGGCCATGGCCTGTGGCAGGCAGAATCTTAGTTCCCCGACCAGGAATGGACACTGTGCCCCTGCATGGACGCACAGAGTCTTAACTACTGGACCACCAAGGATGTCCCCAGGCCTCCTTTTAAAATGTACTGACTCCAAGAGAGGGCTTCTCTGGTGGCTCAGTCAGTAAAGAATCCACCTGTAATGCAGGAGATGCAAGAGACCCGGGTTTGATCACTGGGTCAGGAAGATCCCCTGGAGAAGGAAATGGCAACCCACTCCATTATTCTTGCCTGGAGAATCCCATGGACAGAGGAGCCTGGCAGACTACAGTCCATGGGGTCACCAGAGTCAGACACGACTGAGCGACTGAACCACCACCACCAAGAAAACTGGGCAACCCTACACCCATGTAGGAACCCGAGGACTGCCTTTTCCCTTGGTGGAAAGGAGGCAGCTGCCAGCAGGGGAGTCCTAATCTACCCCCTACGGACACTGCCCTTGACTTCAGCAAAGCACTCCAGTCCTGGAAGTTGTTTCAAGGCTTCCCAAGTGAGCTCCCTCCAGAAAAAAAAAAAGACATCAGTGAACAGAAATCCTATAATATAAATGTGTTCTCCTATTAAGTGTTCTAAGTCTTTTGTGGCTGCTGAATCCTGTCTGGCCCAGCCTCACACCCTCCAATCATGGATAACTGGACATTTTCTCAGGCTTGGATCATGAGGTTTGAAAACCCAGCTTCGAGAACCTCCCTTCTAACTATACAAATTCAGGCGCTGCCCAGGTCCTGTGGGAAAATAGGAGCAGAAGGATGCCACAGTAGCAGTAAGTAAGCCTAATGACCACAGCCCCTCGATTTGCTTTTAGTCTGTGCCAAGTCCTATTTGAGGGGCTTCACAAATGGAAGGTCTCATCCTCCAAATCAGGGTGAAGAAGGTGCTGTTAACCTCAGGGCATCCGACAGCATCTGTCACAAGGGTGCTTGGGAACTGGGCTTGAATGAATAAATCAGATCAGCCCATTTTACAGATGAGGAGTGTGCGGTTTACAGAGGGACTTTGATGGACATGTTCAGACATGTGACTGATGGAGTTTTATAGGTTCTCTGTTTGGGATGGGCCTAGACTTGCCTGTCATACAGTTATTTAAAAAAAAATAAAAAAAGATTTGTCTACAATGTGTCTTAATGGCGGTACATGGGATCTTTCTTAGTTTCAGCACGTGGGATCTTTTAGCTGGGGCTTTCGAACTCTTAGTTGCAGCATGTGGCATCTAGTTCCCTGACCAGGGATAGAACCTGGGCCCCCTGCATTGGGAATGTGGAGTCTTAGCCACTGGACCACTAGGGAAGTCCTAATACAGTCATTTTCTATCCATAAAATGACTCCCAAGTTCGTGCAGGAAATAAACGTACCCTTGTTCGTGGGATTTTGCCGAGGGCATTGTGCCTCATCACTTGAACGCATTTAGGAACAGTGAGGTTGGCAGGGGTCACTCTACCCATTTTATAGATGGGCAAACTGAGGTTCCCTCAGCTGGGCCCTATGTCTCCAGATCCAGCTATTCTTCAGGCTGGGGTGGATGAGAGTGAAGCAAAATGGGCAAGAGGGGGCTCCAGGAATCTTTTATCTGAGCTCTCCGGCTTTTTCCCTTCCTGGCTCCAAGGCCTCACATGGGGAGAAGGAGAGGGGGGCCTGGGGCCTGGTTGGGATGGGAGGATGCTGGCGAGTGGGCTTTACCAGCAGAAGAGTGTGATTGATTTGTGTGGGATGTTTCTCTGTTGGCGCAGGGGAAATTTGAGATTGTGAACATGGACATGAAGATGGGGTCAAGCCTGAAGATCAAGGGCAAGATCGCTGACGGCGCTAACGGGTAAGCCCAGGGGAGGGCAGGTGGGGCAGGACAGGGACGGGGCCGGCCACAGAGCTGGCATTGGCTGGGAAGGTGGGGGCAGGCAAGGCAGCCTTGTGAGATGTTGGGACAGTGAGAGTGACCTCTGGCCAGGGCCGTTTGTACATTCTGCTCCTCTCGCACCCCTCCCTCACCCTTGCTGGCTCCATTTGGGCTGCTTTCACATCTGAGGCCAGGTTCGGGGACCTGCAGAATTCACATTGGACGCCATGGCTCAATTCCTTGGCCCCAACGACACGGAAGGGGCAAGTGAGAAATCCCTGAGTCTTTGGCCAGGCCTCTGCGAGTCAGATGCCTCTACTGAAAGCCCCAACCCCCGGGGACACTACCCTCTTGATACTGCTGAAGGACCAGGGACTGGCCTTTCACATGCATTAAACCAGGGATAGCTCAGTTGGTAAAGAATCCACCTGCGATGCAGGAGACCAGGGTTCAATCCCTGGGTCGGGAAGATCTCCTGAAGAAGGAAATGGCAACCCACTCCAGAATTCTTGACCAGGGAGCCTAGCCGCCTAGCCGTGCAGTCCATGATGTCACAAAAGTCAGACTCAGCGACTACAACCAGCACCAAACCAGGGGCACCCACCAGGGGGCGCCTAGTGGTCTCGTTTGCATCCTCTCCATTGGAATCTGAGACCTTTCTCACCTCAGGGGCTACAGGTCAGCGTTAGGCTGTCCCGGGTGCAGGACAAGGGTCAGCATTTCTTGAGACTGATCTCAATCAGTTTTTGATTGGGGAGGGGCAGGCAGAAGCATCGGGTAGGAGCCAAGAGAAAAATCACCTCTTTCTCCTACTTGGGTCCCTCAAGGTTGCAGAAATGTGGGATACCTCTGGCCTGAGTCCTCCCAGTGGAGACACCCTGTGACTCAGAATGTCCCACTCTCAGGAACCGTGAAGGTCTAACCAAGACCCCTTTCTAAAAGATCACACAACTCCTGAGGGCATACCTCCAATGACAGGGAGCTCACCACCTTAGGCATACAACAAATAGTTAAGAACGGCAGTTTTCCCCAAGGATAGACACCTTCATTTCCTGAAATGTCACTATTAGTTAACTTGTCAGGAGCCTTAGTCTGTGCTCTAAATGGAATGTGATACTCCAGTGCCAAGTCCAATCAAATTGTCACCTCCCTTGTTTTAAGGCACAAACCTCAATTAACACAACCTTTGATGATTCTACCAATTTTATGGTCAAGACGCTGCCACCCAAGCTGTTATACCCAGGGCTGGCCCCTTATTCTCACTTCTTACTCCTTCTCTGGCAGCTTTGTGATTAATTTGGGCCAGGGGACAGATAAACTGAACCTGCATTTCAACCCACGCTTTGCTGAATCCACCATCGTCTGCAACTCACGAGATGGCAACAGCTGGGGGGCGGAGCAACGGGACAATCACATGTGCTTCAGCCCAGGGTCAGAAGTCAAGGTGAGGTCAAAGGGGAAAGGGGCCTGAAAACAGATCTCAAGGGGGGAGAACAGATGGTGGGGGCACCCTGGCCTAGACACGTGCTGGGACTGTTTGAGTCACCAGGCATGGCCCCGGCCCATTTCCAGGGCGCCTCCTGCCTCCCTGATGCCCTCCCTCCCACTGCAGCTCATCGTGACCTTCGAGAACAATGAATTCAAGGTGAAGCTGCCAGATGGCCACCAGTTGACCTTTCCCAACAGGCTGGGCCACAGCCACCTGAGCTACCTGGGTGTGCAGAACTTCCTCGTCTCCTCCTTCAAGCTAGAGTGAGGCAGCACCTCACCAGAGAGCAAGACCCGTCCCTGCAAGCAGATTCCTGACCCAGAGCTGTCCTTTCATGTGGGATCAGTGACCCTTGCGATGCACCTACTGTTCCTAATCCTCCGCCCTCATCCCCTGAGGCTCAGAACCAACAAAAGAATCCACCTTTATAGTCTTTCCAACTGTGGTGTTTTCCACTATCTTGATGCTCCTAGCGTCCTCCTGATACAGACAAGGAAACTGAGGCTGCCCAGTGGGGGATGAGCTCCAAACACCCCTGAGCCACTAGTCCTGCCTGCGAGTCCCCTTTTGTCACCAGGACAAGTGCCAAGTTGCTCTGTGGGATTACAGTTCCAGGCACCTGGGCCAGGGGCTGTTCCCGGAACTGCAGATAAGGGCTCCCACCTGGGCTTCTTATCTCAGGGCTATTCATTCCAGTCTGGTTACTCATTACCCCCTGCCTCGGTCCCTCCCCTCACTGGGGGCCCTGGTTGGGTGGTGGGGGGAGTCCTTGGCTTTCCAAACCCAGTGCTGAATGTACTCGAGCAGGTGGCGCAGACACGGTCATCCCAGGTCCTCAAGCATCTCACTGGACACGTTTTATCAAAAAAACCTTTTTAATCAGGACCCAGAGGCAGGTCTGGGGTGCACGGGAAGGTGGGACCCTCCCCCCTCCCAGTGAGGTCACACCTGACGTTTCTGAGGCTTCTGGGACATGGGGCTGGCGATGGGAATGTTGGGGAGGCAGCCGTGGGGGCTCTCAGAAAGGCAGGAGGGACCCTGCTGGGGGCAACTCCAGGATGAGCTGGGGCCGAGGGTCTCTTCAGGAGAGGAGACAAAGGCTCTATGTGGTAGGCTCCCCACCCCCACCCAGCAAGGGCATTTTTCCCAACACAAAGGCTGCACTGTGAGGCTGGGCCCTCCAGCGGGTTGGGGGCCTGGGGTGGAGGGTGGGCCCAGGGAATGGCTACTGGGTCTGGAGGTCCAGAGTGGCAGTGGAGGGAGGCGGGGTGGCTGAGCAGGGTCCAGGGGAACACCTGGGTTCCAGAACAAGCCTGGTCTTCCCTGGCCTCCCTCCCATGTCTGTCCAGCAGAGGTGTGGACAGGTCTGGGGACAACTTGGGTTCTCCCGTCTGTCGTTGGCAAGACCCAGCCGCCAGGGGCTGGGGCTGCATCTGGGCTCCTTGCAGGTGGTGCCCGGAGGCTGACCAGGGTTCTCAGCCTGTGCCCAGCCAATCACACCTTCACCTCGTCATCCTCCTCAGCATCAGCAAACTCGAAGGTGTTGGCCTGCACTGTGCTGGGCACGGGGGTCCTGCTGCCTGCCTGGGATGCCCCCCACTCTTCATCCAGGCTCCCCCAGGAGGCCCGAGCCTGGGACAGCGCCCCCAACCCCTCGGCCCGAGCATCCACCTCAGTGTAGTGGCGGCGGCTTTGGCTGCCACCCGAGACAGCACCCCAGTGCTTGCCGGGGCCCTCATCAGCAGGCGCACGGGGGCCCTCTCCCACCACGCTGGCCCTCGCCTCGGCCACTGGGCCCAACCTGGTGGTTACCCCATTGGGGCAGCGTCCACGAAGTGAGGGGCTTGAGGCAGGGGCCGGGGGGTTTGCAACAGAGGCTGGGGGACTTGCAGCAGGAGCCGGGGCTGGGGTCTCAGCTGCAGAGCCTTCTGAGAGGCTCATGGCCCCCAGGAGCTCAGTGAGGAGAGAGGGCCCAAGGTCGAGGTCCAGGCGGAAGGACAGGAGGGAGTCAGAGCGGCGGAGCTCAGGCTCAGCGGGGAAGGAGCTATCACGGTCTCGGTCACGAGGCTTTTCTGGGCGAGGCAGGCGGGAGATGGTGCAGAACCCGGAGTCCAGGCCTAGAAGAGAAATAGGGACCAGGGTCAGAGCTGGGGGCCCTAACCAGGAATTGGGGAAGGCAGAGCCAGGACCAACACCTGCTTGCGATGTGGCCTTTAACAAACCACCCCCCAATCTGACTGCAGCTTCCTCCATCTTTCCAATACAGTGAACCCCACAGTCTCTTGAGTAATCTTCCTGTCAACCCTGGAAATTGACATAATCCTCATTCCCATTTTGCAGATGAAGAAAGTGAGGCTCAGTTTGGGACGAGGGGAAAGGCTCGCCCAGGGCCACAAAGTCTGATGGGCTGGAGCTGAGCCCGGAGCTCAAACCTCCTGACTCTCAAGCCCAACACTGAACTTGAATGACCCCTGGTCCCCTTCTGTGAACCCAAGCACATGTACTGGTTTGTGGGCACAGGATAGAACCAGCAGCCGGTGTGACAACATAGAAATCAAGACCCAAAGGACAGGCAAATGCCTTCTAAATGCCCTCTGTCTCAGACCCTGGTTCCAGGACTACCAGGCCTGGGACATAGTAGTGGGACCGCAGACCAGTCCTCAGTGGGATTCTGAGCATCACCCCTGGACAGGGAGCACCACAGGAAGCCTCTGGTGGCGGGCAAAGCTGCAGGGCAGGGAACGGTCACCAGGTGGCAGCAGGGGCCCCAGTTCTCAAGTGAGCTGTCCAGGAGGAGCCCAGGTGACACCCACCCCACCCCATGCTGGCAGGAAGGGCTTCTGAGGGGTTTTCCAAATCTGTCAAATTACAGGAACCTCTGTTCAAATAACAACAGAGCAACAGCTCCCGTGTCCTGAGCACCTACTGTGTGTGAGATTATAGGCCACAATCGAATATGTGTTATCATTTCACTGAATCTTAGCAGTGACCCTATGTGCCCATTATATAGGCCAGGACTTGACTTCACAGAGGTCAATGTGCTCACTGAGAATCAGGCAGAACCAGGATTTGAATCCAGGGCCCTGGCTCTCCACCTCTCCACTGTATTGTTCTGACACAAGGGAGCTGCTTCCATTGAAGCAGGCAAGGGATAGGGGAAGGAGGGTGGTGGGCTGGCTTAGCCGAGGGCCCAGAGAAGGGGAGGCAGCTTAGGGGCAGGCAGAACTCAACCCCCACCTCATCACCTCTCAACCTCAGTGTTTTGGGGAGTGAACTGGTTCCCGCCCTGTGACCCACCCTTGCCATTCACGATCTCAGGTTTGGGTCTGACTTCCATGGAGACCAAACTACTGTGGGGAAGAGCTCACTTGGGAGGGTTGGCTGAACCTTCAAACCCGCTGCACCTCAGCCCCTGAAAAATGGGCAGACAGCGCAGGGCCTCACCGTAAGCAGAGTGGCCGTCCGTGGAGCTGGCAGGGCTGCGGTCAAAACTGAGCTTGCCCACCACGAGGCTGTCGTAGGCCGCCTGGTTGAGCTGAGGCAGGGAGATGGCGTTCTTGATGATGGGGGAGATGGCCGGTGGAGCAGGCGAGGGTGCGGGCGGAGAAGCCATCCTCCGGGGCGGGGCCCCCACCCTCCGCACCAGCTGCAGCTTCTTGGCCAGGAAGCCCCGGGGCGAGCGGTGGGTGCTCCCTGAGCCGCCACCATGGTTGCTGAGGAAGGAGGTGTCACCGAAGACATCCCCGCCGCGGCCCACGTGCATGGTGTGGCGGAAATCCCCAAGCGGGGGGCTGATCATGTCCGCGGTCAGCCGCTTCTTCCCCTGCGAGCTGGACACCCAGCCCACGGGTGAGAGCTTGCCCAGGTTCATGGCCGGGGCTCCTCCGGCCCCCTGGGGGCCCGGCATCGGCTCTGGCTGTTCACAGCTGCTGGTCCATGCTCACCGGGGCCTGGGGAGAGTGCTAGGCTAGGTGAAGGGTCCACTTCTCAGCTCCCTCCTTCTTGGTGGGAGGGGGTGGACAGAGGCTGCCCCTCTGTGCTAAGGTGCTGCCCCTACATGCTGAGGCTGTGGGGGGTCCATGGCTTGTCTGCCCCGAGGCCTGGCTCCCAGTCCCGTGGAAAGAGCTGCAGATGTTCTGGCCAAGGACATAGATGGCACCAAACGTGCCTCAGACGTAGACAGTCCTTCTTCTGCCCAGGAGTGGAGACCTAAGAGAAAGAAGGTAGTGGAGGGCCTGGGGGCATCTTGGTCCAAATAATAACAGCTAAAGAGAATAAATGAGGATCATGGAGAAAATGCTGAACAGACCCGCAGAGGAGGCCATGTGTCATGATTCCTCATCCAGGAAATTTAAGAGCAGGTGAAACAGTCCCATGACAGAAGAGCCTGGCGGGCTACAGTCCATGGGGTCGGGCAGGGCTTAGCAACCAACAACAACAAAACAAAACAACAGTGATAGAAATCGGAATTGTGATTGCCTTTGAACAGATATAGACTGGGAGGGGGCACAAAAAATTCACGGAGCTGTGCTCTTCTTCAACTGTATACTGGTTAAAACCTATGAATGGTCATTATATGGTCCCCATTGATGAAGCACCTACTGAGTGCCAATGACTTACGTTCATCACTCATTTAACCTCGAGGGAGGCACTATAGGCTTCAGAGGAGACACGGAAGCCCAAAGAAATGAAGGGATTTGCCTGAGGCTACACAGTAGGCAATGGTGAAGCAGAGCCTCCAACCCCAGAGCCCTTGAGCCCCAAGCTACACTGCCTCCTGCTGGCGGGTGGAGTTAAGTCACCTTCCTTCTTGGGTTAAACTGTCTTCCCCTCACAGAGGCTAGGAGGTGACGGCCAAAGGCTTTATGAACTGCTGTGTAACCAGCAGAACCCTTCACTTTCTGATGCTTCCTGGAAAAAGGATCCTGTGGTCAAAAGTGGTTTTTCCAGCTGCTTATTACATGTCTGAGCACACTCAAGGCTCTGAGAAGGCCCGCAGGAAGAACATTATATTTTTTTCGAACTGATGTCAAGGCCTTGTTACCAGGGAACAAGTTTTGGAAAAAGCTCAGCTGGTGCCAAAAGCTGTTCTTTGCCTACTCCCTTCTGTCCTGATCTCTTCCTCACCCTCCTCCCCCATCCCAATCTTCTCTAAGCTTCCCTTGGTTTGACATCACCCCTTCTAGTACCCTAAGAGTATACACTGGAGGACACCTATGAACCTATGCTCCCATATTTGGTTTTCCTGTGGCCCGGAGAGGCCAAGCTTCTTCAAGGTCACGTCAAGAGAACCAGTAGGGATGTCATTTCAGAGCCTCTGACTCACGTGGCTTTTAGTGGCTCGTGGAGCCCTGTCTTGTCTCTCCAGATCGCAACACACTCTAAGGGTGGGGCCTGGATTTTCCTGCCTCCCTCCCTCCAGCGCTCAGCTTGGGCTCTGCACACGGCCAAGTGCCCAATCAGTACCAGGAATTCTCTGTGATACCTTCATGCCAAAGGCTCACCCTTGCCACCGTCCGAGTGAGGGCAGGTAGAGGATTTAGTGGCCTCACAGTGTGACCTTGGGCAAGTCATTTACCTGCCCAGACCTGGGACCTGAGCTGATAAAAGTTGATAATGATTCTTAACACCTAGATCTGAGCGTCAACTTAAAAAAAAAAAATTGCTGCCACCTCCAAGCATAAAAATCTCAATACTGCCCTTCAAATGTTATTTGAAATTCAAAATAGGTTAAATAACAAGATAAAAACAAAGGAGGCAAGAAGACAAAGCTTGCTTTGTTTTCTGACTGCATTCTCTTTCCTTCCCACCATGGGATCCTCCCCCAACCCTGACTCCTCCCCCACAGCGGGGGGCGGGGGGTATCTGAATCATTCCTTTCCCTGGCACCCCCGGCACCAAGATGTCCTCATGGAATGTTTGCCGAAGTAATGAAGTGCTCTGCAGTTGGCCAACCACTGCATGATGTCATCTGATTCTCCAACAGCCCCGAAGCTGGAGGGTTAGCCCATTTTACAGGAAGAGCCAAGGCTTGGAGAGAAGGAACTTGGCCAGGGTCATGTGGCAGGTACCTCGCATGGGCCATTTCCTTGCTCTGCTGAGGACTGAATCTGGGGACAGAGGGGAGGGAACTGGTGGGGGGGGGGCGGAGTGTCATTCTGAAATGTCACGAGGAGAGGTCACTATGTCCATCATGTGGCCACACCTACTTCTCCCCAGCCCCTCCTTTCTCAGCAAAAGGGGTCCTGGTCCCCACCCCACCACTGTGGCCACTTGGACTTGAGACATCAGCTTCTGCCCGAGTCTTATGATAAGCCCATGTCTCAAATGCCTCTGGGCACCTCCAGAAGGTCTCCACCCTGCCCACTGTTGTAGGGACACCCGCGGCACTGTGCAGCCGAGGACAGGACACTGCTACTGGGGACCTGTTTTCCCATGTGCAAAACAAGGCTGGTCCTCTCCCAGGAGAGTTTTAAGAGTGGAAAGCGCTATAATTAAACCCTTGGATCCTGAAGCAGGGCTGGGTTCAAAGCCAACATTCTTACACTAATCATGTCTCTCATTCTGGAGAGACAGAAGGAGAGGCTCCAACCTTGATGTAGCCTATTTGGCCCTTGAAGCTGATCATCAGGTATCACTGGTGATTAGGTGTGCCCCACCTGGCCCTGGAGTAAGCAGGGCTCTGGCTGTCCAGGTATGTGGCCTCTCTTTGCTCCCCAACCCAGGAATACTACCTGCTAATGCTCACAAACACCCATTTTACAGACGGAAAAAACGAGACATGAAAAGGAAACTGACTTGTCCCAGGTTGGAGAGCAAAACGAGGCGTAGCCAGGAATCTCCTCAGGATTCTACTGTTGTTAGTTGCTCAGCCTTGTCTGATTCTTTGTGGCCCCATGGACTGTAGCCCACCAGACTCCTTGGTCCCTGGGATTTTCCAGGGAAGAAAAATGGAATGAGTTGTCATTTCCTCCTCCAGGGGCTCTTCCCGACCTAGGGATCAAACCTGCATCTCCTGGGTCTCCTGCATTGCAGGTGCATTCTTTACCTGTTGAGCCATTGGGGAAGTCAGGAGTCTACCAACCTCAACAGTAAATGCCAGGAGAGTGGGTGAAGGCTCCAGGAGTGCTGAGCAGATGCCCAGCCGCTGAGCACAGAAGGGCAGGCCAGGGAGGCAGGAGACGCAGCCCTGCAGATTCAGTTTACCCTACAGATAGTCAGGCCTGGGTACTTGGTAGGAGCTTACTCAATAGCAGTGGTGACCACAAGGACAAGGTTTGGGGCCGGAACTAGGGACCTCGCGGTTAGGAGAGGCCAACAGGGGCCGCTGTGGAAGTGCATGTGGTTGGAGGAGGCCAAGGGCCGTCTGATGGCTGTGGGGGAGGGGGCAGAGGCAGGGGTGAGACGCGGGTGGGGGTGGCGGAACCCTAGGGCTCACCTGGGAGTCACCCGCAGGCCCCTAGGGGGCACCACCTCTCATCCTGGAAGCCACTCCCTGCTCACAGCACCCCGCCCGCAGTGTCCAGCTGGGTAGTAACACCATCCTTACCGCTGGACGGAGGGACCCTGTCTCCGTTAGGGCTGTTCTAGCCTCCCCGAATAAGGGGTTAACTTTCTGGGGGCTGCCTTTTCATGCTCCTCAAAGTCCAGCCATTTCAAGAGGCAGAAACGGAGCCGAGAAAAAGGACAGCACGTTGTCCACAGTGGCAGCGGAGACCCTGTTCTCAGGCCGTCAAGGGGGACAGTAGGAAGGAGCAACATGGACCCCAAGTTAGAGCCGAATCAGCCTTTGACGCCGAGGCTGATTGGCCTAAAGGCAGGGTCTCCCCAAGTCCTCGGCTCCAGACCCTGCGCCGCGTTTTGCCCAGCTGTGGCCTCCGCGGGCCAGCCCTTTGGCCACTCTGAGCCTCAGTTTCCCGATCCAGAAAAGGGGCTTCAAACTTCGTGAGTCTCGGTTGGCTTGGCGAGAACAGAACAGTCTCGAGGGCAGTGGGGATGGGAAGTCCCGGAAAGATTTTGGCCAGAAAACATTCCCTTTGGGAGGAACGAGGTTAGAATGTTGGAGGGTCGTCGCTCCGCGGGGAAGAGGGCAGCTGGCTGCCTTGGCCCGAGGGGAACCGGACGGGATGACCTCACCCGCCGCTGGGGCCTGGAATGCGGCGGTTGGGGAGGGGGCAGGGTGCCTGGACCATCTCCCCGGCGGTCCCCCCCACTTCCCGCTCTCCCCGCCAGCCTCGCCAAGGGGCCCGACATTCCGACACATGCCCCACTCCCCGTTCCTTCCCTTCTTTTCCCAGGGCAGGAAGGAGCGTAGACGGCCTTCTGCTCGCCCCCTCCTCCCGCAACCCGCTTTACCTTCCAATTCTCTGCCGCTCTCTACTCGCCGGGACCAGCGCGAAACAACCCGAAAACTTGGAGCGTCCCCGTGCCGCTCCCGCGGCCGGCGCTCCCGGCCTGTCCCTTGGCACTCGGGGCGATCTTTGGCAGGCTGGCCCCCTCCCCCGCCCCGGTCCCAAGAACCTAGGGGGTGCCAAGACCTTTCGGCGCCGCGATCCCCCTGCCCGCGTCCACGCCCACCCTGGGCTGGACGACCAGCGGGCCAGCTCGCGGTTACCTTCTCTCCGCGCGCCCCGGGAGCCGGGGGTGAAGGGCGGACGCGGCGGCGGCGGCAGCGTGTCCCCGCGCGCAGCCCTGGCGAGTGGCTGGGCCGGTCTGCGCCGCCCTGGCCGCGGGCTCCGCGGGCTGGCTCCGGGGGCGGGGGCGGGGTGTGGGCGCGCTCCCTCCTCCCGCCTCTCTGCTCCAGGCCGCGGGCGGGGCGGGGCCCCCAGTCCCGGGCACCGATCGGGCCGCCCCGAGCGGCGACTGCGAAAGCTGGAGGGGGCGCCAGGTCAGGCTCTTTTAGGCCAGGGGGAACCAGGAACGTGCGGGTTGCCCGGGCGAGGTGACTCGGGTCCCCAGCTCCCAAACCCTCTCCCACCGTCTCCTCGCAGGGCCTTGGGGTGACTGACGTGACAACTTCGCTTGCTGGGCTCTCCAGCCGCTCCCTGTGGGAGTCTGGGGAACCTGGAAGCCAGATCTGCGAGGCCCTGTACTCCCGACTCCTGCTTAAACCTTAAGTTCTATAAGCTGGGATACCCACTCCCTTTCTCCTAACCCCCCTTTCCTTTTTACTCCAGTACAGCTCCCCCACCCCCACCCCCACCCCGCGGTTACCAGAACACAGACATGAGCCACACTGGGGCCAGGCCACTGGTCGAGTGGTGTGGTGTTGTGGTCAAGGCTGTGGAGGCTGGAACCCAACAGCCTGGTTTCCTATCCTGTGCTGCTCTCTGCTTAGCCTTTCGGTGCCTTGGTTTTCCCATCTGTAAAATGGGATAATAACAGCAGGCATAAGATGTTATGTGGCTCAGTGTTCTCTGCTGTGTCAGCACCTAGCAGACTTGCTGAACAATTAATTACATGAGGTCACATCTCCGATGGGTGGGTTCCCGAAGCTTCATTGAGCACTCCTCAACTCCACCCATGAGGGTCAGGGAATCAGCCAGGCACAGGACTCTGTGCTGTCCTCAAGGAGGGGAGATGGATCTCTCTCTGATCCCCAGCTTATGCTGTTTCAATGTTCCCTAAGAGTTGGACACAACTTAGAGACTAAACAGCAGGAACAATATTCCTCTTGGACCGTGAGCCTCCTAAGGACAAGCGGGAAGATCTGGGGGCTGTTCTTGCACACAGCCCCATAACATAGTCCACAAGAGAGGGGCGGGGCTCAGCAAGGTGTCCTGGAAGAGGTGATACCTGAGTTAAGCTGTAAAGGACACACAGGCAGAGGGAAGGGCAGTGGGAATGTGCACACACCTGGCAAGAGACAGAACAAGCAAAGGCTTAGAACTAAGGATCCGCTTGCAGGAGGCAGGTGTGGCTGGAGGAGGAGGGGCCGTATTTACACACACATGGAAAGAGGAGCTTTTTTGGCTGCACCTCCTTCATGTGTGTGCTCAGTCGCTTCAGTTGTGTCTGACTCTTTGCGACCCCATGACTGTAGTCCACCAGGCTCCTCTGTCCATGGGATTCTCCAGGCAAGAATACCGGAGTAGGTTGCCACTTCCTCCAGGGATCTTTCCAACCCCGGGATGGAGTCTCTTATGCCTCCTGTCTTGGTGAAAGTGAAGTGAAAGTGAAAGTCACTCAGTCCTGTCTGACTCTTTGCAACCCCATGGACTATACAGTCCATGGAATTCTCCAGGCCATAATACTGGGGATCGAACCCAGATCTCCCACATTGCAGTCAGATTCTTTACCAGCTGAGCCACAAGGGAAGCCCCCTACCTTGGTAGGTAGATTCTTTACCACTAGTGCCACTTGGGCTCCCAGAATGCACATGCTAGCCACCAAGGGAGGAGGTTATTTCCCCAGCAGGACAGATGGGGAAACTGAGGTTTAGATAATTCCAGCACTTACTGAGGTAACAGCAGGACTGAGAGTTGGACATGACTTAGCAACTAAACAACATCAGAACAATAACCAGGCCCTATCGCCCCTCACCTGCTCATCATTGAATCCATATGAGATCCCTGTAGGGACAATACTGCCATCATGTCCATTTTGCAGAGAAGCAAAATGACTTTCCCAAAGCCTCCAGCTGTGGCAAGTTGTCCTTATGTCCTGGTTTGCCCAGGAGAGTCCCACATGATGCCCAATATCCCAGCATAATTATTAATAAGACTTCCTTTCACTCTCAAAGATGACCTGGTTGGACAATAAATTATACATCACTTTAGTCAGAAGATTGTCCAGAGCATCTGGCAAAGGAAGCAGTTTGGTGTGATGTCAGAGGCCCTCAATGAATTAAAAAAACTAAGATCATGGCATCAGGTCCCATCACTTCATGGCAAATAGAAGGGACAAAGTGGAAGCAGTGACAGATTTTGTTTTCTTGGACTCCGAAATCACTGCTTATGGTGAATGCAGCCTTGAAATTAAAAGACACTTGCTCCTTGGAAGAAAAGCTATGACAAACCTAGACAGCGTATTAAAAAGCAGAGACATCATTTCACCGACAAAGGTCTGTATAGTAAAGGTTTGGCTTTTCCAGACGTTATGTATGGATATGGGAGTTGGACCATAAAGAAGGTTGAACGCCGAAAAATGGACACTTTTGAATTGTGGTGCTGGAGAAGACTCTTGAGAGTCCCTTGGACTGCAAGGAGATCAAACCAGTCAATCCTAAAGGAAATTGACCCTGAATATTCACTGGAAGTACTGATGCTGAAGCTGAACCTCCAATACTTTGACCACCTGATGTGAAGAGCCGACTCATTAGAAAAGCCCCTGATGCTGGGGAAGACTGAAGGCAAAAGGAGAAGAGGGTGGCAGAGGATGAGATGGTTAGATAGCGTCACCAACTCAATGCACATGAATCTGAGCAAACTGGGAGACAGTGAAAGACAGGGAAGCCTGGCGTGCTGCCGTCCATGGGGTCACAAAGAGTTGGACACGACTTAGCGAACTTCCTACTTTGTGCCAGTCACTTTGTCTCTGCTAGCTCATTGTAAGGCACTCTGTGAGTCAGAAATTCTGCACCTCATTTTACAGATAGGTAAACTGAGGCCAGAGGCACTTCCCCTCTTTCTAAGCCTCCCTCCAGATAGAAGTACTTCTCTATGTAGGCTGCATTCCTGTTCCTGGCTCCACTCCTGATTGAAGGATCCAACTCAGTTTTTTTTTTCTGGAAATGGGAGAAAGGGAGGAGTCTGGGCATCCTCGTGAAAGATGCAGGGATGGACAGTCCTCATTTCCCGTGGTTTTCTCCTCTCCCAATTTCCTGTGGTCCTCTTCTTTACCTTGTCAAGGGACTGTGCCCAGGAGTGCAGGGGTTAACCCTGGCAGAGCTATAATCACCGTGCAGAATGCAGAACAAATGCCTCCCAGCTGGGGACTGAGAGCTGCTAGGTGGGACTGGCTGCCTGGAGTTTAGAAGGCCCCCTCCTCCCCTGTCCTGAGGAACCAGGCCCCTTGGACTGTAATCACAGAGCTCAGCTGCTCCCTCAGTTCACCCTGCAGGCTGGGTGGGCTGAGGCACGGGGCTTATGGGAAGGAGGCGGTCTCTGGGCAGGGAGTCCTCTCTGGCGCTCAAGTGGAGGAGGCAGGGCACAGCTAACGGGGTTGCCTCCCCTTTGGGGACCCAGGAATACCAGTGGCTGCCCACCAGGCTCCAGTGAGGTTTGGCGGGGGAGCCTTGAGCTGAGGGAGTTGGCCACATATTTCAGCCTGCATCCCAGCCACTCCCTAGAGGGTGCATCCTTTCCATCCCGAAGTCTGGCTTGGCTTTTGGTCAGCTTATGCACATGCTCATTGACCGATTCGATTGGTCTTCTCAGTCTTCTGTCTTTTTTTTTTTTTTTTTTGGAGATGCCATGCAGTATGTGGGATCTTAGTTCTGCAGCCAGATAGGGTTCTAACCTGTGCCCCCTGCAGTGGAAGCTCAGAGTCCTAACCACTGGACTGCCAGGGAATTCCCAGTGAGGACTGCCTTTTGAGTGTCCACTCATCTATCCACCACCCACACTCCTATCCATCCATCTACTTATCCTTCTACCCATCTGTTTAACCACCAATTTACCCATCCATCTGTTAACCTACCACTCACACCCATCCAGTCACCTAACTACTTACTAATCTTCAGTTGACCCACTGCCTACACCCTTACTCATTATCTATCTACCCCCACCGATCCATCCATCTACCCGCCCACCCCTCTTCCCACCCCTATCCATTTACCCACCCATATATCTTCCCCCACCTTTCCATCCAGTATCCTTGTTCTACTGCCAACAACCCCCACTGTCTACCCCTTGCTTGTCCCTCCATGGTCTCATGCACTCGTTTGCCTGTCCATCCTATGATAACCTTATATCAACTCACACCTGGCCTCTGCTGACCAGCATGAGTTTCTGAGCATGTCCTTATTTTTCTCACAGGCACACACCTCCCTCACCTTCATCAATGGGTCACCCTTAGGCAAAACATCCTTGAAAACTGCTTTGCAATATCATCTCCCCATGGCCAGCATAAGAAGCAGGTCCTTGTCACCCCAACTTGTCTGCACCGTCACGAGGGCAGGTACACCCCTCCTTGGACCTCTCCAGGAACACTCTCTATGGGCTGGACTCCTGGCAGGGGCTCAGACAGACCTGGGCATTGCAGGGAAGTGGGCGGCATTGCAGGGAAGTGGGCGGCATTGCGTTCTCCAAGTGATCTATGCTGTGGGTTAGTTCCCCAGCCTGGGGAGACTGGCAGTGGGGCCAAGGGTGCCATCCCCATGTTTCTCAATTCTAGCATCCAGCATGCATTTCCAAATCAGACCAACCCAAGTTCAAATCCTGGCTTTGCCTCTCACTAGCACAGGGGTCCCCAACCTCTGGGATCTAATGCCTGATTATCTGAGGTGGAGCTGATATAATAATAATAGAAATAAAGTGCACAATAAATATAATGCACTTAAATCATTCTGAAACCACTCCCCACCCCAATTCCAGGGGAAAATTGTCTTCCATGAAACTGGTCCCTGTTGCCAAAAGGTTGGGGACCTCTGCCCTAGCAGAGTGACCTTGGATGAGCCACTTCCTTACCTGGGCTTCATTTGTGATGAGCTGTCAAGTTCACGACCTGACTTGTAGCTGATGGTCAAGGAAGGGTAGCTATAGTTATTACTATTGTTAGAATTTTCTTTCCCCAGGAGACAGTTTCACTTAACACACATTAAGTAAGTGCCTGCTGTGGGCCAGGCCACATGCACTCCTTGTTATCAGCGATCTGTCTGGTCTGGTGGGAAAGATCAAGGCCAGGAATTGGTGGGGGCTGAAGGGCCAAAACAGCAGTAGAAGGGGCCAGGCAGGCAGAGGACTGATTGAGGAGGTCCAGGGAAACTTCCTGGAGGAGGTGGCATTTGATCTGGACCTTGTGTTTTGGGATAAGAGTGCCCACAGGTGAGCTTGGGAGAGAGTTGGTCTCACGAAGGGAGCAGATGAGCTGGGGATGGTCTGCTGTGGAGGATGGGAGAGAGGCCTTGAATACTGCGCTTGGCCCTCTGCGTGTGGGCTGGGCTGGGCTTCTGCCCTTTCCCCAGCAGTGGCTGCCCTCGGGTGTCACAGACCCTGGGGTGTCTTGGGATCCTTCCTGGGCTTTCTCATTAGCAGAGGTCTGCAGCAAGCTGGCCCCATGTTTTGTTTTTTTTTTTTTCCTGGCTGACCTTGAGGATAGGAATGTGCTCTGAGGGAAGTCAGGGGACGGAGACCCTCCTGGAAGGAAGCTTAAGCCCTTCCGTTCTAGTTCCTTCCTCCTACTCAGACCCCCAAGAGTCAACACTTGGTGGGAAGTTTCGGGGCCTCAGTGGGCTTCTGAGGACACTGAAGCCCAGAGACTTGCCAGGGCTGCACAGCGAGTCAGCAATGGGACTGGAGTCCCCGGCCACCACAGACCCCACGGCTGCCTTCAGCGTGAGGGAGCATCTGCTGAGTTCCTACTGTGTGCCCGCGCCCAGCCTAATAGGACAAAGCAGACAGGGTCACAGAGAGCAAGGCTCAGACAGAGCACACACTTGGCAGGGCTCCAGGAAGGCTGCCTGGAGGAGGTGGGACGCGGCTCTACGCAGATGTGTGAAGCTGTGCAAACCAGAAGGTGTGAGAGGCGGGGTGGGTACACCGAGTGTGTGTGTCTGGCATGGGTGTGTGTGCTATGAGGGTGTCAACTGGAGTGATGACTGAGTTGCTGGGGTGCCAGGGACCGGCCTGGGGGCTGGGTGATGACAGATGAGTCCCTGGCTGTCCCTGCTGGGTTGCTTCTTGAGGTGATGCCTGGGTGGCAGTGGCTTCTTGGGAGCAGCAGGGTCAGGATGGGAGTTAATCCCAAGGGTATTTTAGAGGGCGGGACTGTGAGGCCTACAGGGAGAGCATGGCTCCCAGAGGCAGGCAGCTGTCAGGGCCGGAAACGCCTCTGGAATTCCAGGCTCTGGAAAAAGCACTGGCCGCATGGAAGACTTTTCTCAGCCGGAGCTTTCCAGGCCAACTCAGCTCTGGTTCCTTATTCACTGCTCCACAGGGAAATGGGGGAGGGGAAGCCCCTTCCCCCCACAGGCTCCCTTTCTCCTGGAGAACAGGACAAGAAGTTGGAGGAGGGGGGGAGCTAAGGAAGGATGTGGGGTCAGTTCCTCCAGCCCCACCCCTGAGGAAGACAGTCAGATGGATGGATGGAAGGGGGCGTGGGCATCTGAGGTGCCTGGAGCTGCAGGGGGTGGCGAGGGATAGCAGAGGGGCCCAGGCCGGGTGCCCCTGTCATCTCAGGGGTGATGGGGTGGCTTCTTCAAAGCTGGACCAGGTGGCTGGAGACCTGGTTGGAAGGGCAGTGTTGGGGTGGGGGTGGGGTCCTCCAGGAGACCTTTGTTCTCAACATGAGGAGGGGTGGGTATGGAGAAAGGAGAGGCGGGTGGGGAGACAGGAAAAGTATTTGAGGAGCAGAAACAATGGCCTATTCTCTGCTGCCCCGCCTGGCCTGAGAGATAGGCCGGTGGGCTGGAGGCCAGCCCTGCCTTGTCCTGACCATCTCCAGCATGGCCTCCTCCAGCCCAGCCCCGCCCTTGGGGCTCCTTCCTCACCCCCACAACTACGGACTCATTCCTGGATCCATGGGTCCATCTATTTTATTCTAACAGAAGCCGGCCCACTTTGGTGGATGCGGGGCTTGTACAAACATGATCTCCTTTGTGTGATGGATGCAGAAATGGAGGAGGAAAGCCCTTCCCACTGGCCTGTGGCCCCTGCCTGTTGTCTGTAGAGCTGGAGTCGAACCCGGTACCCTGGGCACTGAATCCTGGGTTCATCCCATGATCCCCTTCCCACAGTGCTTCTTAGCTCCTGGTTTCCTCCTCTCTTTCCTGCACGGATGATAAGAGAAGGATGATCTGAAGGGAGAGGAGGGCTTCCCGAAGGTGGCTCAGTGGTAAAGAATCTGCTTGCCAATGCAGGAGACACGAGCTCGATCTGGGAAGATCCCACATGCCACGGAGCAACTAAGCCCGTGTGCCACAGCTATTGCGCTTGTGCTCTAGAGCCCGGGAACCCTAACTACTGAGCTCACGTGCTGCAACAACTGAAGCCCGCAGGCCCTAGAGCCTGGGCTCCAAAAACGAAGCCACCACAGTGAGAAGCCGGTGCACCACAGCTAGAGAGTAGGCCCTGCTGGCTGCAACAAGGGCAAAGCCTGCACAGCAACAAAGAACCAGCACAGCCAAAAATAAATAGAATTATTAAAAAAAAAAAAAAACACAGAATTGAAGGGAGTGGTAATGAAGCCCCCCGCTTAGTGCCAGATGCGAGCTTGAACTCGGCTTGGTGCTTTACTGGCATTGGCCTTAATCCTCACAACACCATTATACAGATAAGGAAACTGACGCCAACGATGTAACGTTACCTCTTCAACCTCTCATGGCTCGGAAGCAGCCCCACTGGATATGAGCCTCGGTCTGCGGCGTCCATAGTTCCCTGCTGCCCATCAAGGGGGGCTGTCCTCCCAGTGTGAGGACCTGGGGAGGAACCCTGCATGTCGCACGCACATCCTCCTGGCGCTGGGTTGTTCGGAAGCCTCCCTGACTGATGGATGTTGCCTCCACTTATCTCTCTTTGGTGACTGGGAGGTCCCTCCTAAAGTGAAGCAGAAATCAGCTCCCCATAAGCTCTGCACACTGCTCGTCCCTCACCTCCTGGGGCTGCACCCAGATGCCCCCAAAGTTCCCCTTTCCAAATGTCTGCCGGGAATCAGGAGACCCGGCTCCAACCAGTCCCAGCTGTGGATCTTCGGTACGTTCTTTGGCCTCGCTGTGCCTCAGTGTTCTCACCTGTAACATGGGAATAATAACCCCTGAGATCAAAGAAGATGGCTAGGAAAGAAGCTCTACAAACAGGTTGGGGGTGTGTCATAATGATTGCAGATGTTTAGGCTGTTCGTATTGTTCTGGGATGTTTCATGAACTGAACTGTCATGTCATGGCAAGCACTCTTTAAGTAACTCCTCAGCACCTGGCAATAGGGCACAGCCATTGCCTCTGGACTGAGGACTTTGCACCCCAGCTTGCAGAGGGGGGATGCAATGGCTTGTATAGTTTTATGTGCAGAGTGCGTGAGTGTGTGCTCAGTCGCTTCACTCATGTCTGACTCTTTGCAACCCCATTGACTCTAGCCCTCCAGGCTCCTCTGTCTGTGGGATTCTCCAGGCAAGAATACTGGAGTGGGTTACCATTTCCTCCTCCAGGGGATCTTCCCAATCCAGGGGTCTCTTGCATCTCCTGCACTGGCAGGCGGGTTCTTTACCACTAGTGCCACCTGGGAAGCCCTATGTGCAAAGTTCAGTTCAGTTCAGTCGCTCAATCGTGTCTGACTCTTTGTGACTCCATGGACTGCAGCACACCAGGCTTCCCTGTCCATCACCAACTCCTAGAGCTTGCTCAAACTCATGTCCATCGTGTCAGTGATGCCATTCAACCATCTCATCCTCTGTTGTCCCCTTCTCTTCCTGCCTTCAATCCTTCCCAGCAGCAGGGTCTTGTGCAGAGTAATTTATTAATTCATAAAGACTCTGACACCATCCTCATGGGTAAGTAAAGGATCTCACAGGTGAGGAAATTGGCCCAGAGAGGTGAAGTGACCTACTTGAGGTCCCACAGCAGCTTTCTGCAGGGTAATTGATCAATTGATTCTCAACAGGCCATTTCCCCTGCCAGGCCTGCAGGGGTTAACAGGGCTGGAGCACAGCAGGAGGGAGGGTCTCCCGGACAGTGAGGGGTGGGAGTGGGCCGCCCCCTCCAGGACCCTGACTCCACCTCGGTGGGCAGCTTGAGCCCCTGCCAGCCTCTTGTTGACTCAGCCGGCCTCTCTCCTGCCAAGGCCTACTGACCAGAGCTCCCACGGGGAGGGTCAGGCTGCATTCTTCTTGGGCTAGAGCCTGGGTAGGGGGGTGGCTGGCACCTCCTGGTGGAGGCTGTGTGCTGGTCTGTGGGTGCTGGGCCAGATGCTGGGGTGAGGCCGGAGTATGGACCAGCCCGAGAACCAGCTCCTTGAGCGTGTGTGCGGTTTAGCGTCACCGTGCCTGAGCGGGGTGACCTCAGCAAGCCACTGCCACCATCCCGTGTGCATCCCTGCCCCAGTTTCCCTGTCCACCGAATGGACGCAACGACGATAAGCCTGGCCAGCCTACCACACGGCTACTGGGAGGGTCAAAGAAACAAACGAGTCTGGCCGGAGTGAACACCCTTTGCGGCCCAAGGACTTGGGCATGTTGGCTGGCCAGCTGGCCGGGCATTCTTGAGGTGGAGTGCATGAACAGGAAGCGATGCAGGGCAGCTCTCAGCTGGGGCATGTCTGCCTGACATCCCTGTCTCCTCCCCAGCCCTGACATAATGACAGTCACAGGAGTGACCCCTCCTCCCAAGCGCACAGCCCTTCAGAGTGTACCAAGTTCTTCCATCCCTTCCCTCAGGTCCCCACCCTCCCGCCTCAGGGCCTTTGCACTGCTGTGCCTTCTGCCCGGAACACTCTTCCCAGATGAGTGAAAGGCTGCCTCCCTCTCAGCTGCAATGTCACCTCTGCAGGAGTCAATCAAACACTCATTTAAATTAACTTCTCCCTGACCCACTTGGGCTTCCCAGGTGGAGCTAGTGATAAAGAATTCGCCTGCCAAAGCAGGAGACATGGGTTCCATCCCTGGGTCGGGAAGATGCCCTGGGGAAGGAAGTGGCAACCCACTCCAGTATTCTTGCGTGGAAAATCCCATGGACAGAGGAGCCTGGCGGGCTACTATCCACAGGGTCACAAAGAGTCAGCCACGACGGAGGTGACTTAGCCCACACCAGCCCCTCGCCCCACCAGCACCCGCCCTTCCCCTCTGTGTCTTTCACAGCCACCATGACCTTGTTCACATGGGGGTCATCTTCCCCTAGAACATTTGGCTGCATGAGGGCAGGGGCAGTGAGCAGCCTTGTTCACCACAGTGTCAGGAGACAGACCACAGCCTTCCGTGGTGGCTGTTATTGTCCATTCTTACAGGGGAGACCCCTGAGCCTCAGAGATGTCAAATGGTGTGTCTCAGGTCACACAGCCTGGAAGAAGTGGAGCTGGTCAGGGCGCTCTTTCCAGAACTGGCCCCACAACTGCACTGCCTGTCTCCTCCGAGTCGGTCACTCCCATGAGGTCGACCCCAGCCTCCCTCCTTATGCACGGTGGGTGCTGCGCACTTATTTGTTCGGTGAGATGTGGGGAAAGATTCTAAAGAGTCTGTAAAATTGAAGCTTTTGATTCTCTTTACGGAGACTAAGCCACTGGGTTGTTTTTGTCGTTTAGTTGCCAAGTCGTGTCTGATTCTTCCACCCCCTGGGCTGTAGCCCACCGGGCTCCTCTGTCCGTGGAATTACCCAGGCAAGAGTACTGGAGTGGGTTGCCATTTCCTCCTCCAGGGTATCTTCCCAACCCAGGGATCGAACTCGCTTGGCAGGCGGGTTCTTTACCACTGAGCCCCCTGGGAAGCCCAGGCCACTGGATGCAGCGTATACCTCCGGCTGCTCCTCCAGCAGGCCCCTGGCCTAACACCTAACACCTTTGGGCCAGTGTCCGGGGCATGCCGGGGCCTCCTTACCCGGAGTGGCTGGCTGGCCGGCCGGCCTGGCCTCGTAGCCCCCCCAGAATTGCAGCGGCAGCTTGGCCGGCCAGCCTGGCCTCGTAGCCCTCCCAGAATTGCAGCGGCAGCTGTGGGGTGGCCGGAAGCCCCACCCCCGGCGCCTCCGGGCCCCAAGCCCAGGCCGCAGGCGGATCTGTGGCTGGCACTGCTCCTTCGGGCTGGGGTGGGAACACCGCAGGGATTTTAAAAATAAAGGGCCTTGAGACAGTGGTCTGGCCCAGCCGGCCATGGGGCGGGGTGGGGGCCAGACAGGGACAATGGGATGCCGATTCTCGGGGGCTGTCCGCCCACAGAGAGCAACCGGGCCAGGGGCGCCCGCCGTTCCCTGCCCCCCTCAACGTGCTGCCCTCCCGAGGACACTTCCTCCACGCCTATCCTAAACATCGACCCAGATGTTTACTGAGCGCCCACTATGTGCCAGGCCTCAGGGACCGTGGGCTGAGAAGCCCCAGCCTCTCTTTCTCCCAGCCGTGCCGCTCTCCCTGGCGCTACTCTCTCCTCCGTCTCTGACCTCAAGCCAGATGATTTATTGAGTGCCTACTATGTGCCAGGCCTGTGCTGGCCTCCTTCCTTTCAGCCTCTCTGGGCTCTTCTCCTCTGCGCTCACACTCTCCCAGGCCTCTCCCCGATCTCAGGCCATTTCTCTCTGCCTCTCTCTCCTCTGGCCAGGCTAACAGGAAGCAGCCGGAGAGGTCAAGGGGCACTGGGCCTCCAGAGTCCAGTGTCTGCATACACAGGGGCCTGTCGACAGGGAGGCGGGGTGGGGGAGGTGGACTTCCTGTTTATGAGAATCCGAAGGACCCCCAGGGAGGTGCCTTGGACAGGCGGCCCGGGCAGCCCCTCTGGTCTAGATCTCCAGTCTCTCCCTGCAGGGGCCCCCAAACAGCCAGCTCAGACCCAGGCACTGCCCTCCCCCGCTTGCTGGGGAGGGCCAGAAGGAAGGAGGACTGAGTCTTTGGAATAGCCAGGAATGTGGGAGTCGAGTGTCCAGTGTCCACAGGAAGCATCCCTGGCTCCAGGACCCAGCCCCGCTCCTCCCTGCCTGAATGCCCCACCCCATTCTCCTCCCCATCTCCAAGGCCCTCCCCTGCTTTGACGGTGGGAAGGCCTGAAAGAGCTGGGGAAGAAGGAGGCTAGGTCTTATCCTGCCCCAGCGGGGCCACAAGGCTTCGGCTCTGGTTGGACCTGGCTCTGGTGGCCTCAGTCCCCATTTCTGGGTGGGGGTGATGGGCCAGTAACTCCATCAGCTTCATCTTGCATGCACCATGTTTTCCCCTGTGTCCTCCATGTGGGGAGGATGGGGCAGGGCCCCCAGGGGGCTTGGGACCAGCCAGAGAAAAATGGGACCAAGATGTCACTTCACACCTTCAGAGGTATCACCCTCTGTTCAAAGCCCCCGGTCTGAGGAGCTGAAAGTGAGGGCAGACAGAGGTGGGGCCCGGCCAAAGCGTTCTGGGTGGGGAAGCAAATAGCTCCTGCCCTCCTCACCTCCAGGCAGTCCCAGCCAATCCACCCTGTGGTTGCCCAATAGGAGGTACTGATCGAGGGCCTGAGGGTCATGGCCAGGGAAGAGGCTGGGCAGAGGGAGACCTGACTTTGTCCTCTTCTCTCACCAAACCCAGAAGGAGGTCAATGACACCTGTCCTCTATCTCGCCTCCCCCACATCCCACTCTCTCACTCAGAGAAACTGGAGACAGACCTAAAGGACACAACATCCTTAGTGCTGGAGGCAGCCATCCCCTAGTGGGCAGTGGGGGCCCCAGGAGCCAGCTGACCCAGAGAAGGCAGTCAGGGAGGGCTTCCTGGAGGAGGCTACCCTCTCTACACGGAAGCCTGTGCCTGGCCATGGAAACAGCTTGACCAAAGGCATGACATTTCCAGAGAAATGCTAACCACATGATGGACCTGGAAAAAGGTGCAGATGAGTGAGCCAGGGGGAGATTATGGGTGGGGTGGGGGATGAGATCAGTCTTCAGGGCCTCAAAGCCTGGACTTTCTGTGGCTCTGGAGCACCCTCTTTTGCCCCAGGTCAGGAGGTGGAAGGGAATCAGGCAAAGGAACCACTGAGATAGATTCAGTGTTGTTATGTGGTGAGGGCAAAGGGCTGGGGCCTGGGGCAGGGACCCTGGCCTCAGCTCTGCAAAGCTGCCCAAAAAAGACTGAAGACTTTCCAGTTCCTGATAGGCCTGCTCTGAGCCAGAGCATCTAGGCACTTGCCCACAGTGGCGGCCTTGGGCAAGTTATTAACTTCCTTGGCCTCAGTTTTGGGCTCTATAAAATGGGGCTAAAGAGAGGACCTGCCTCAGAGGGCCGTTGGTGAATGGAATTAATTTAGCATAGCACCTAGGTGGCGCCAGTGGTAAAGAACCTGCCTGCCAATGCAGGAGACTTGAACCCTGGGTCGGGAAGATCCCCTGGAGGAGAAAATGGCACCCCACTCCAGTACTCTTGCCTGGAGAGTCCCATGGACAGAGGAGCCTGGCAGGCTACAATCCATGGGGTCGAAAAGAGTCGGACATGACTGAGCATCACATACAGCAGAGCACCTGATACTGTGGGTGCTGTGTGCTAAGTCGCTTCAGTTGTGTCCGCCTCTCAGACCGCATGGACTATAGCCCGCCAGGCTCCTCTGTCCATGGGGTTTTCCCTGCAAGAATACTGGAGTGGGTTAGCATTTCCTTCTCCAGGGGATCTTCCTGACCCAGGGATCAAACCCACATCTCTTCTGTCTATTGCATTGGCAGGTGGGTTCTTTACCACTAGCGCCACCTAGGAAGCCCAACACAGGACCTGACACTCGTTAATCTTTTGTTTTTAACTAAGAATTTATTTGGTTGCATCAGGTCTTATTTGCAGTGTGTGGGCTCAGTAGTTGCCCTGCAGCAAGTAGAATCTTAGTTCCTCAACCAGGGTTTGAACCCAAGTCCCCTGCATTGGAAGGTGGATTCTTTACCACTGAGCCACCAGGGAAGTCCCCCGTGAGTCTTTACTGCAAGCTAAATATTATTACTAATTGGGAAAAAGAGAAAATCGGTTTTCTCCCAAGGACTTGATGACAGGTGGGTGGAAGGTGTTTTACCAGAAGAGTCCACAAAAAAAGACATGGAACTCAGCCCCTGGGATTCCCAGGCTTTCGGGAGCCAAGCACCCCCAGGGCCTCTTATTTAAAAACCCCGGCTTCCCGCCCCTAGTCCCTGACCTGCCAGGTCTGGGGTGAGACAGGCCCTGGGGTTTGTAAGGAGGCCCCAGGCCTGGATCTTCTATCAGGCATGTGGGGAACATTCCTCTCTGGTGACAAGGATTCAGTCCAAGTGCTTCCTCCTCGGGGAGACAGTTCCTTCAAAACATCCTTTAAAAAACCTGTGCTGTCTATCGAGTATGCCTCACTTGTTCTAAGCCTTTTCTGTGTTAACTCAGACAATCCTCACAGCAATCCTGTGATGTGCAGGTACTCAGAATTGCTCCCATCTTACTGATGGGGAAACTGAGGCCTACAGAAACTGGGAAACTTGTCCAAGGTTGCAGGAACTCTGTGACTTGTTACGAGTCAGATTGGGACTTGAACCTGGACTTAAGCCCTTAACCACTGGGGTGTAGTTTCCCCACCTGCCTCCAGCCCCTGGGCCGTTTGATAAGATTCCTCCAGGTGTCTTGGGTCAGAGCTGGGGGTTCATACTTTTTGCTCCTTTATCCTCTAAGATAGCAGTCCCTAACCTTTTTGGCACCAGGGACTGATTCTGTGGAAGACAGTTTTTCCGCAGATGGGGTTGAAGAATGGGGATCGTTTGGGGATGCTTCAAGCACATTCATTTATTGTACCCTTTATTTCCATGATTATTACATCAGCTCCACCTCAGATCATCAGGCATTAGATCCTGGAAGTTGGAAACCCCTGCTCTAAGGGTGTGACCTTTGAATCAAGAAATGGCCAGTCCTGCTTCAAACCACCTTGGGAAGCAGAAAACTGGGATTCAACTTCCTGTGCATGGCTTACTTCCTCTGGGGGGTCTCTGGTAGTTCTATTTCCCTGAGCTGGTTCTGCTACCTCTAAAGGGGGTTGCAGCACCTCCCTAGGTATCGTCAACAAGTCAGGAGATCAAGGACGGGGAGGGGTTTGTGAACTGTTGGGCTGTGGGTTCTTTTGGACCTGGGAGTGGCCAAGGTGGGGGTGTGGGGGGAGTGGGGACAATCTAGGAGTTGCTCAAGTCACCTACCTCCAGGGCTAGCCCTTTCCTTTCCTTTCTTCTTTTTTTTAAATCTTTTGGCTGCTCACATGGCATGTGGGATCTTAGTTCCCCGACCAGGGACCAAACCCACGCCCCCTGCACTGGCACTGCAGAGTCTTAGCCACTGGACCACCAGGGAAGTCCCCAGGGGTAGTCCTTTTCCAGCCAGTGTCACCAGGACTCCAGAGGCTGGGGGAGGCCACAGGGGAAGAGAGGTTGGTGGGGAGCCTGGCTTCTCCCTTCCCGCTTGGCACTCCAACATGCCCTGGCTGGCTGCGGCTCATGATTCATCAGCTTTAAGCCCTGGTTTCATCAGTAATCAGGAAACACACCACTAGAGAGCCTGGGGCATTTTCTGGAGAGCTCAATGCCCTCCCAGAAACTGGGGAGGGGGGCAGGAGGAGGGAGCAGGGGAGAGAGAAGGAAGAGGTCTGGCATCAGAAACTTTGCATAATGTATTCTTTTCTTTGAGGAGGGTGAGAAAGCCTCAGGACCTGACATCCCTGGAAACCATTCACTCATTCTAGTTTACTGAACCCCTTACTCTTCGCCAGTTACCACTGGCCCAGAGAAATAAAGTGAAGTTATCCAGAAGCTTCCTGGTACGGAGATTACCGTAAGATCGGCTAATTCCTGCACAGCGCAGTGAGGTGCGGGTTTACCAAACTCAGAATCCACAGAGGAGAGAGCCATTAATCTGGGGGTGCGTGGTTGTGGCATGGATGGGGAGGAGGGTGGGGTGAGATATTGGCAGTTCTGAAGCCCACGCCAGGGAAATGACAGTGTGGGCTGTGATCAGATCCTTCTGCCACCTCTGAATGGTTCCTCTCCCATCTGGGCCTCTGTTTTCCTATCTGTGACTTGGACACAGCGATGGAGCCTTTCTCTTGCGGCTGTTTTAAGAGTTAAAGGGTTTCACTCATGTAAAGCACTTAGAACAGACCCTGGTGTGTGGTCAGCACACAGGTCACAGCATGCCTGGCAGACAGGGAGAGGGCTTTCTGGTGAAGGACCCTGTCTATGCAAAGGCCCAGGGGTGTGGTGCACCTGGGTGTGAGGGACATCTCTTGGGTGGAGTGAGAGGTGGGAAGGATCGTTGGAAGTACTGTCCTTCCCTGTGGACACCTTCCTTAGGGCAGCGGGGAGCTACAGATGGTTTTTGAGCAGAGGAGTGACATGGCAGATCTGAGCACTGCAGAGTGGTGATGGGCTGGAAGGCCAGACTGGGGCAGGGAGACCAGTGAGGAGGTGGCACCAGGGTCTTGGTGAGACACAGGGAAGCCTGAATGAGCACAGTAGCTGTGGGGATGGAAAAACCTGGAGATGAGGACTAGTGTCAGGGGGACTCATAGCTGAACTGATGCGATGACATTGGGTTGACCAGAAAGTTCACTTGGGTTCTTCCATGACATCTAACATCATCAATCTTCCCTGGTGGCTCAGATGGTAAGGAATCTGCCTGCAATGCGGGAGACCCACGTTCGATCTCCCTGGGTTGGGAAGATCCCCTGGAGAACAAAATGACAACCCACTCCAGTATTCTTGCCTGGGAAATCCCATGGACAGAGGAGCCTGGTGGGTTACAGTCTACGGGGTTGCAAAGAGTCAGACACGACTAAGCGAGTAACACACGCATCATCAATACAGTGAGTGAATAGACACTGTGGGCTGGGGGAATGGAGGAGTCCAGGCGTGTTGGGAGCCACTGATTCAGAATATACTAATATACTTAGGAGAGGGTACCTAAGGAGGGCCTTGAAGGGTGCATAGGAGTTGCCCAGGGGACCCATGAGGGAAGGGCTGCCCAGACAGGTGGAACCAAAAGCAGAAGGTGTGAAAGCAGTGGGTTTGGGGAGGAAAGAGTGGGGTTCAGGAGTTGGGGGGCCTTGGGTGTCATCTGTAGGCTACTGGGGTTGGGGGAGAGTCAGAAGGCAGAGCGGTGGAAAGAGATTTCATCATCTCTGTTAGCTTCTCGTGGCTGTTGAAACAAATGACCACAACCTGGGTGCCTTAAGTTACTCTGCTTTAAAACAGTAGTGACTTATTCTCTCACTGCTGTGTTGGCAAGGCTGTGATCCCTCACAAGCCTTCCAGCTTCCAGTGGCTCCAGGTGTTCCTTACTTGTGGCTGCAAGAGTCCAAACTCTGCGTCTGTTTCCACATGACCTTCTCTGTGTCAGCATCTTTTCTTATGAGGACGCTTGTCGTTGGATTCAGGGCCCACCTGGATAATCCGGGATAATCTCACCTCAAGATCCTTATCTTAATTACATCTGCAAGGACTCTTTTTCCAAATAAAGTCACCCACAGGTTCCAGGTGGTCTTATCTTTTGGGGCGTGCGGGTTACCATTCAACACACCACAAGGTCCTAAACTCTAATTTCAGTGCTTCCTCCCAGATGGAGAATCTTTCCTCTTTCCCCTGCTTCGGGGCTCCCGGTCCCTCCAGTCGTGCCTCCTGGATCAGGCAGGACGCCCCACTGTTTACCCTTCCATCCCCAGGGCCCAGAAGTGTAGGGACACGTGTGCAGAAGTAGCTGCCTACCCGCCTCACTTCTTTCAGCGGCCAACGCCCTCAGAGGTGGGGACCTGGCTGGACCTGTGGGAGGTGAGCGCCACCCTGTGTTCATTTTGGAGCAGTGCAGTCCCTGCACTGCAGACAAGTGGAGCGTGTGGCCACTTACAGCGCTCTGGAGGTCCCCCAGCTCCTCACACGTGGGTTCTGCTAGCCTCAGTGTGAAGTGGGGGACAAACCCCATCCTCCAGACTAGGAGACCTCGGCTCAGAGAGGCTGTGACTTGCTAAGGTCTCATAATTTCCAACCCCGTCTGACTCCAAAGCTGCACCGCACAAACTAGACAAATGCACCGGCCTGGGGTCGGGACCTGTCCACCCCGGCGGCTGCGAGGCTTTTCAGGGTCTTCTTTTGCCCAAATGTAAGAGGGGCGAGGATGCACTTGAGCCCCCCAGGCAGCCCCTTGCAGAGAAACCCAAAGAACCCAGAACTCAGCCTTTTGCTGAGATAGTCTGTGGACCTCGCTGCTGCTTCATGCTTTCCAAACATTGGTCTTAAAAAACAAAGCAAAACAATTAGGTGTTTATTGTTTTTCTCTAAACATTTTCACATGTGTGAACTATTTAATAGTTTAAAAAATATACTTACTGTATTAAAAACTTAATGCAGGCTTCCAGTTCCCCTCTGAAAGGCAATAAGCTGGCAGCAGTTTCTTTCACATGCTTCCAGGAATGACCCCTGCATATGCATATATATATATATGTATGTCTACATACACATGTGCACGCCCTTGCATGTATATTCACACACTCCCATTTAAAAAAAAACAGTGGCAAGCAATCAACATTCTGCATTTCTTTTGTCACTTAATGACACTTTCACATTTGATCCACAGGATTGTGTGTGTGTGTGTGAGTGAGTCATTCACTCGTGTCCAACTCTTCGCCACCCCATGGACTGTAGCCTGCCAGGCTCCGTTATGCATGGAATTCACCAGGTAAGAACACTGAAGTGGGTATCCATTCCCTTCTCCAGGAGATCTTCCAGACCCAGGGGTGGAACCAGGATCTCCCGCATTGCAGGCAGATTCTTTACCATCTGAACCACCAGATAGCTGCATCTATGTCATAAGTGTATACAGGGTGAACACAACAGGCAGCCAGTGCAAAGATAAATACATGAACACACACACACACACAACACAACCAGCTCCCCATGAGTCTCCTCAGTGCCCTCTTCCGACTCCCCGCAACTAACTGTTCTGACCTCTGAGATTTTGATGTCTTTATTCTCCGTGTAAATGGCATCATGTCTCTTTTGTCGGCGGCTCCTTTCACTCAACCTTCTGTTTGTGGGAGCCAGTCATGTTGTTGCCTGTGTTGCACATTATTTATCCTCACGACTGTGTAATGTTGCACTGTGTGACTACACCACGCTTTATTTCGTCTGTTCTCCTGTCGACGGACATTTGGATAGTCTCCAGGTTTTGCCCATCACACATCGTGTGCTCTGAATATTCTAGCGTAGTCTGTGTCTTTTTGGTGAACGTCTTGGATCTATACTTAGAGGCAGAATTTCTAGGTCAGTGGTCTACATATGTTCTGTTTCGGCTTCCCAGGTGGCTCAGTGGTAAAAGAATCCACCTGCAGATGCAGGAGACCCAAGAGACTTGAACCCGAGTTCTATCCCTGGGTCAGGAAAATCCCCTGGAGGAGGAAATGGCAACCCACTCCAGTATTCTTGCTTGGAAAAAACCCCCATGAACAGAGGAGCCTGGTGGGCTACAGTTCATGGGACAGCAAAGAGTTGGACACGACTGAGCGACTGAAGCATGCACCCACACACCTTCTGTTTTAGCAGAAGCTGCCAAAAGGTTTTCCAAAGTGATGGTAACAGTTGAAGTTCCCACCAGTTCTGATTACTCCATATCTTCTCTCACCCTTGATATTTCTGCCTTTTTCATTTTAGCCATTCTGGTGGGTGTATAGTGCTATGGCATTGTGCTTTTAATTTGCATTTCCCTGATTACTAATAAAGTAGAACACCTTTTCATGTATTTATTGGCCAATTGGGTATCCTCTTTGATCTGTTCAAGTCTTTTGCCTATTTTTCTTTTTAAAAATTTTTGTTGGAGTATAGTTGATTTAATCCCATGGACGGAGGAGCTTGGTAGGCTGCAGTCCATGAGGTCACTAGAGTCGGACACGACTGAGCGACTTCACTTTCACTTTTCACTTTCATGCATTGGAGAAGGAAATGGCAACCCACTCCAGTGTTCTTGCCTGGAGAATCTTAGGGACGGGGAAGTCTGGTGGGCTGCCGTCTCTGCGGTCGCACAGAGTCAGACACGACTGAAGCGACTTAGCAGTAGCAGTATAGCTGATTTATTTTGCTATTAGGATGTCTTTTCATGTTGGGTGTTTTTGTATTGATTTGTAGGAATTCTATGTATATTTCAAGCATAAGTTTTTTGCTGTATATTTTCATTAGAAATATCCTCTTCCACTTTTTGGGTCATCTTTTAACTCTTCAAAATGTATTTTTTGTTAAAGAAGAGTTCTTAATTCTGATATAGTCCATTAAAAAATTATTAGCTCCTCTGTTTATTGTTTAAGAAGAGCCTGCCTGTTTCAAAGTCATGAAGATGTTCTCTTAATGCTTTCTTCTAAGTCTTTATTGTTTTACTCTTTCACATTTAGGTCTGGAATTTACTTCCGTTTATGGTTGGAGAAGGCAATGGCACCCCACTCCAGTACTCTTGCCTGGAAAATCCCATGGACGGAGGGGCCTGGTGGGCTGCAGTCCATGGGGTCGCTAAGAGTCGAACACGACTGAACGACTTCACTTTCACTTTCCACTTTCATGCTTTGGAGAAGGAAATGGCAACCCACTCCAGTATTCTTGCCTGGAGAATCCCAGGGATGGGGGAGCCTGGTGGGCTGCCGCACTCTACGGGGTCGCACAGAGTCGGACACGACTGAAGCGACTTAGCGGCAGCGGTGGATGGTGTGAGGTAGGGGTTACGTTAGGCTGAAACATGGTCTCCCAACGACACGCACCTCCTAATTCCTGGAACTGTTACCTTCTACGTCAAAGTGTCTACAGAGTGATTAAGTTAGGGTTAGGGTTAGCTTGAGCAAGAAAGATTATCCTGGATTATCTAGCTGGGTCCCAAATACAACCACATGCATTCTTGTAGGAGGAAAGCAGAGGGAGATTTCACACACACACACGGAAGGCCCTATGAAGATGGAGCAGACACAGATAGATTGGAAGTTGCTTGCCTTGTGACTGGATTGATGTAGCCACATACCAGGCAGTGCCGGCAGCTCCAGAGGTGGAAAAAGGCAAAAAACAGATTCCCTCTGACGGCCCCCAAGGTGTTGGCTCTGCTAACATCTTGATTTTGGCCCAGTGATACTGATTCTGAATGTCGGACCTCCAGGACTGAAGGTATAAAGTTCTGTGGGTTTAAGCCACAAGTTTCAGGTAATTTCTACAGCAGCCACAGGAAGCCATTAGAGGGGTCCAGATGCATTTCCCCACAGTATTCTATCCAGCTGACCCAGCGCCATTTCCTGAAAAGATCGTCCCTCAGCCTGTTTGTCTGCTCTCGTACCAAGGCCACACTGTTCAACTTCCTGTTCCTACAATAGTTCTTGATGTCTGGTACAGTAAGTTCTGTGGTTTTGTTCTTTATTCTTTCTTTTTGTATCAGTGGCTTTTCCTTTGCATCGCCATACACATTTTAGAATCAATTTGTTAACTTCAGGGGAAAAACTTCTTGGATTTTTGAATTGGGCTTGTGTTAAATCTGGCAGTTAATTTGAGAAGAATTGAAATGTTTATAATATTGAGGCTTCTAGTCCATGAAAATGAGATAGCTCTCGGTTTATTTAGATTGTATTTAATTTCAAATAATGATGTTAATAAAAAATAAAAAATTGAGATATAATTCACATACCAAAAAATTCATTCATTTAAAATAGGGTGGGACTTGCCTGGTAGTCCAGTGGTTACAAATCTGCCTTCTGTTGCAAGGGACATGGGTTCAATCCCTGGTCAGGGAATTAAGATCCCACATGCAATGAAGAGCCCACATGTTGCAACAAAGACCTAGTGTGGCCAAAAAAAAAAGTTGTACAAGGCATTCCCTGTTGGTCCTGTGGTTGGGATCCTGCACTGTACCTGCTGAGGGCTTGGATTCAAGTCCCTGGTTGGAGAACTAGAATCCCATGAGCCATGTAGCGTGGCAAGTGAAAACGTGTACAACTCAGTGGGTGTTTTTTAAAGTATATTTACAAAATTGTGCAATCATCACCACTGTCTAATTCCAGAATATTTTTTATCACTCCCCAAAGAAACTCCATCCCCACTGGCAGCCATTCTCTACATGCCCCTTTCTTCAACTCGGCAACTGCTAATTTCTTTTTGTCTCTATGCTGCTGCTAAGTCGCTTCAGTCGTGTCCGACTCTGTGCAACCCCATAGACGGCAGCCCACCAGGCTCCCCCGTCCTTGGGACTCTCCAGGCAAGAACACTGGAGTGGGTTGCCATTTCCTTCTCCAATGCATGAAAGTGAAAAGTGAAAGTGAAGTCGCTCAGTCATGTCCTACTCTAGCGACGCCATGGACTGCAGCCTACCAGGCTCCCCCGTCCATGGGATTTTCCAGGCAAGAGCACTGGAGTGGGGTGTCATCGCCTTCTCCTGGATGTGCCTATTCTGGACTTTAAATATATAGAACTGGAACCATGAAACATATGACCTTTTGTGTATAGCTTCTTTCACTTCACATCATGTTTTCCAGGTTCATCCATGTTGAAGCATGTATCAGCACTTTCTCTCTTTCATGGCTGAATAATATTCCATTATTCAGGCAATACCAAAGACAATGCCAAAGAATATTCAATTTACTGCACAATTGCATTCATTTCACATGCTAGCAAAGTAATACTCAAAATTCTCCAAGCCAGGCTTCAACAGTATGTGAACCATAAACTTCCAGATGTTCAAGCTGGATTTAGAAAAGGCAGGGGAACCAGAGACCATATTGCCAACATCCGTTGAATCGTTAAAAAAGCAAAGAGTTCCAGAAAAACATCTACTCCTTTACTGACTATGCCAAAGCCTTTGACTGTGGAAAATTCTTAAAGAGATGGGATCCAGACCACCTGATCTGCCTCCTGAGAAATCTGTATGCAGGTCAAGAAGCAACAGTTAGAACCGGACATGGAACAACAGACCGGTTCCAAATCGGGAAAGGAGTACGTCAAGGCTGTATATTGTCACCCTGCTTATTTAACTTATATGCAGAGTACATCATGCGAAGTGCCGGACTAGATGAAGCACAAGCTGGAATCAAGATTGCTGGGAGAAATATCAATAACCTAAGATATGCAGATGACATCACCCTTATGGCAGAAAGAGAAGAAGAACTAAAGAGCCTCTTGATGAAAGCGAAAGAGGAGAGAGAAAAAGTTGGCTTAAAACTCAACATTCAAAAAACTAAGATCATGGCATCCGGTCCCATCACTTCATGGCAAATAAATGGGGAAACAATGGAAACAGTGAGAGACTTTATTTTGGGGGCTCCAAAATCACTGCAGATGGTGACTGTAGCCATGAAATTAAAAGATGCTTGCTCTTTGGAAGAAAAGTTACAACAGACCTAGACAGCATATTAAAAAGCAGAGACATTACTTTGCTGACAAAGGTCCATCTAGTCAAACCTATGATTTTTCCAGTGGTCATGTATGGATATGAGAGTTGGACTATAAAGAAAGCTGAGCACCAAAGAATTGATGCTTTGAACTTTGTTGTTGGAGAAGACTCCTGAGAGTCCCCTGGACTGCAAGGAGATCAAACCAGTCAATTCTAAAGGAAATCAGTCCTGAATATTAATTGGAAGGACTGATGCTGAAGCTGAAACTCCAGTACTTTGGCCACCTGATGCGAAGAACTGACTCATTGGAAAAGACTCTGATGGTCAGAAAGATTGAAGGCAGGAGGAGAAGGGGATGACAGAGGATGAGATGGGTGGATGGCATCACCGACTCGATGGACATGAGTTTGGGTAAACTCCGGGAGTTGGTGATGGACAGAGAGGCCTGGCATTCTGCAGTCCATGGGGTCACAAAGAGTCAGACATGACTGAGCGACTGAATTGAATATTCCATTGTCTAGATATACAGTTTATTTATCCATCCATCAGTTGATGGATACTTGGGTTATTTCCACTTTGGGGCTATTATCAATATGAGTAATGCTGCTGTGAATATCATATATACATTTTTGTGTAGGCATATATTTTCAATTCTCTTGGGTATTGTGTATCTAGGAGTGAAATTGCTGGGTCGTAGGGCACCTCTGTATTTAACTTTTTGCGGAGCTGCTAAACTGTTTTCCAAAACAGCTGCACCGTTTCATAGTCCCGCCAGGATTGTGACAGGGCTCTAGTCGCCCACATCCTGACCCATACTTGCCACCGTTTGCCGTTTTGATTAGAGTCATCCCGCTGGGTGTGAAATGGGGCCTCACGGTGGTCTCTGTTTTGTTTTCCTAATGACTCACACACAGTGATACTTTGTCATTTTCCGTGTAGCAGTCTTGCACACCTTTTGTTTGATTTCTTCCTAGGAAGTTGACATTTTTGATGCTTTTATAGATGGCTTTGTTTTCTAAAAGTAGAGTTTTATTATTTTCCAGCAGTTTTAGGTTCACAGCAAAATTGAGAGGAAAGTACTGAGAATTCTCACCTATTCCTTGCCTTCACATGTATAGCTTCCCCCACTATCAACATCTCATTGCTTTAATCAGTGAAACTATGATACATCATCACCCCAAATCTGTGTTTTACATAAGGGCTCACTCTTGACGTTGTATGTTCTATGGGTTTTGACAAATGCATAATGACATCCATGCATTATTACAGTGCCATGTGGAGCAATCTCACTGCCCTAGAAATCCTCTGTGCTCCACCCACCATGCTTCCTTCCCCTGAACCACTAATCATTTTGCTATCTCCGTAGTCCTGCCTTTTCTAGAATGTCATATAGTTGGAATCACACAGTATGTAGCCTTTCCAGATTGGTTTCTTTCACTTAGTAATACGCTTTTAACTTTCCTCCATGTCTTTTCATGGCTTGAGAGCTCGTTTCTTGTTGGCACTGAATAAGGTACCCTCGTCTGGATGCATGGCAGTGTATCTAAGTGTTCGCCTACTGAAGGACCTCTTGGTTGCTTCCAAATTTTGGCAGCTATGAATAAAGCTGCCATAAACATCCAGGTGCAAGTGTTTGTGGGCACTTAAATTTTCAACACTTTTGGGTAAATATTAAGAAGTAAAGGATTGCTGAATCACATGGTATAAGAGTATGTTTAATTTATAAGAAACTGTTTTATAAAAAAACATCTCCCAAAGTGACCGTGCCCTTTGGCATCCTCACCAACCATGAATGAGAATTCTTGTTACTCCGCATCCTCTCCAGCGTTTGATGTTTTCAGCGTTTTGGATTTTGGCCATTTTAATAGATGGATAGTAGCATTTCATTGTTGTTTCAATTCGTAATTCCCTACTGACACATGGTGTTGAGCATCTTTATATATACTTGTTTGCCATCTGTGCATCTTTCCTGGAGGTGTCTGTTCAGATGGTTTGCTTTGTCTTTTTTTTTCAGTTAGGTTGTTCATCTTATTTTTTGTGTTTTAAGAGTTTTGTATATTTTGGGTAACAGTCCTTTATCAAATATGTCTTTTAGCATATTTTCTCCCAGTCCATGGCTTGTCTTCTCATTCTCTTAACAGTGTTTTTTTACAAGTTTTCAATTTTAATGAAGCCCAGCTTATCAATGATTTCATCATTCACGTCTTTGATGTTGTATCAAAAAATTCATCACCTAACTCAAGGTCATCTAAATTTTCTCTTACATTATCTTTTAGGACTTCAATAGTTTCAGTTTTTAAATGTTTTATAATTGTGGCCAGTGGAGAGAAATATAGTTGATTTTGACCCTATTTCTAGTTTTGCTAAATTCACACAAATTGTTGAGATGTGTGTTACAGTCTCCTACCATGATTACAGACGTGTCTCTTCCTCCTATTAGTTCCATTAAGTTTTGCTTGTATTTTTTTTAACCACGTACTCTTTTTTAAAAAAAATTAACTATTTGGCTGTACTGGGTCTTTGTTGCAGCATGCGGGATCTTTAGTTGTGGCATACAAACTTTTAGTTGCAATACGTGGGATCTGGTTCCCTGACCAGGGATCAAAGCCCTGGTGCCCTGAATTGGGAGCACAGAGTCTTAGCCCCTGGATCACCAGGCAAATCCCAAGCTCCTTTGTTCAGCGTTGCCTCTTAGCTACTTGCCCGCCAGCAGCAAGGGCTTCATAGATTTTTTGCAAGGGCACATAAATGCTTTAAGTTTAAATTTAACAATACGTAATCACCTCTAAAAGTATAAAAAAGCAAAACCAACTAAAACAATAGCAAGATATCCCAGTAGACTCCCCCTTGTACATAGCATTGGCTCCCACTGTGTCTCGCCTTTGATCTGTCTTAGAAACGATGGCTTGTACTGAGATTTCATTCAGAAAACTGGCTTCCACTTCACCTCCGATAGGCTGAGTAAAATGAAACTGCCTGCATCAAGTGTGGGGCAGCACGTGGGCCTCTCACATGCCACCAGTGGGAGTGGAAAACGGTCAAGCACGTGGCAGGGCTGCTTGGCAGATCTACTGAGGCTGTACATATGCCAACCCCATGACCAAGCAAGCCGACTCTTGGCTACAAATCCAACAGACATGCATAAACATGCTTATTAGAAGGGCGCATGAATATTCATAGCAGCAGTATCTGTAATAGCTCCCAAACAGGAACTACCCAGATGCCCATTACACAGTATATTTACAAAAGAGAACGCTATTTAATGACGAGACTGGATAATCTACAAATACACGACACTCTACAAATATACGTACCTACTACAAATATGGTGTTGCACCTATCACCTACTACAACTATATGTACCTGCTATAGTTGGGTAGGTACTCCAATTGTGGTGGAGTACTCCAACTGTGGTGTTGGAGAAGACTCTTGAGAGTCCCTTGGACTGCAAGGAGATCAAGCCAGTCCATCCTAAAGGAAATCAGTCCTGAATATTCATTGGAAGTACTGATGCTGAAGCTGAACCTCCAATACTTTGACCACCTGATGTGAAGAGCCGACTTATTAGAAAAGACCCTGATGCTGGGGAAGACTGAGGCAAAAGGAGAAAAGGGCGGCAGAGGATGAGATGGTTAGATAGCGTCACCAACTCAACGCACATGAATTTGAGCAAACTGGGAGATAGTGAAAGACAGGGAAGCCTGGCATGCTGCCGTCCATGGGGTCACAAAGAGTTGGACACGACTTAGGAAACTTCCTTCTCTGTGCCACTTTGTCTCTGCTAGCTCATTGTAAGGCACTCTGTGAGTCAGAAATTCTGTGCCCCATTTTACAGATAGGCAAACTGAGGCCAGAGGCACTCTTCCCTCTTTCTAAGCCTCCCTCCAGATAGAAGTACTTCTCTATGTAGGCTGCATTCCTGTTCCTGGCTCCAGTCCGGATATAAGGATCCAAATCAGTTTTTCAGATTCTCCAGGCAAGAATACTGGAGTGGGTTACCATTTCCTCCTCCAGGGGATCTTCCCAATCCAGGGGTCTCTTGCATCTCCTGCACTGACAGGCGGGTTCTTTACCACTAGTGCCACCTGGGAAGCCCTATATGCAAAGTTCAGTTCAGTTCAGTCGCTCAATCGTGTCTGACTCTTTGTGACTCCATGGACTGCAGCACGCCAGGCTTCCCTGTCCATCACCAACTCCTAGAGCTTGCTCAAACTCATGTCCATCGTGTCAGTGATGCCATCCAACCATCTCATCCTCTGTTGTCCCCTTCTCTTCCTGCCTTCAATCCTTCCCAGCAGCAGGGTCTTGTGCAGAGTAATTTATTAATTCATAAAGACTCTGACACCACCCTCATGGGTAAGTAAAGGATCTCACAGGTGAGGAAATTGGCCCAGAGAGGTGAAGTGACCTACTTGAGGTCCCACAGCACCTTTCTGCAGGGTAATTGATCAATTGATTCTCAACAGGCCATTTCCCCTGCCAGGCCTGCAGGGGTTAACAGGGCCGGAGCACAGCAGGAGGGAGGGTCTCTCGGAGAATGAGGGGTGGGAGTGGGCCGCCCGCCCCCTCCAGGACCCTGACTCCACCTTGGTGGGCAGCTTGAGCCCCTGCCAGCCTCTTGTTGACTCAGCCGGCCTCTCTCCTGCCAAGGCCTGCTGACCAGAGCTCCCACGGGGAGGGTCAGGCTGCATTCTTCTTGGGCTAGAGCCTGAGTGGCGGGGGGGTGGCTGGCACCTCCTGGTGGAGGCTGTGCACTGGTCTGTGGGTGCTGGGCCAGATGCTGGGGTGAGGCCGGAGTATGGACCAGCCCGAGAACCAGCTCCTTGAGCGTGTGTGCGGTTTAGCGTCACCATGCCTGAGCGGGGTGACCTCAGCAAGCCACTGCCACCATCCCGTGTGCATCCCTGCCCCAGTTTCCCTGTCCACCGAATGGACGCAACGACGATAAGCCTGGCCAGCCTACCACACGGCTACTGGGAGGGTCAAAGAAACAAACGAGTCTGGCCGGAGTGAACACCCTTTGCGGCCCAAGGACCTGGGCATGTTGGCTGGCCAGCTGGCCGGGCATTCTTGAGGTGGATTGCATGAACAGGAAGCGATGCAGGGCAGCTCTCAGCTGGGGCCTGTCTGCCTGACATCCCTGTCTCCTCCCCAGCCCTGACATAATGACAGTCACAGGAGTGACCCCTCCTCCCAAGCGCACAGCCCTTCAGAGTGTACCCTTCCCTCAGGTCCCCACCCTCCTGCCTCAGGGCCTTTGCACTGCTGTTCCTTCTGCCCGGAACACTCTTCCCAGATGAGTGAAAGGCTGCCTCCCTCTCAGCTGCAATGTCACCTCTGCACGAGTCAATCAAACACTCATTTAAATTAACTTCTCCCTGACCCACTTGGGCTTCCCAGGTGGCACTCAGTTCAGTTCAGTTCAGTCGCTCAGTCGTGTCCGACTCTTTGTGACCCCATGGACTGCAGCTCTCCAGGCCTCCCAGTCCATCACCAACTCCTGGAGTTTACCCAAACTCAAGTCCATTGAGTTGGTGATGCCATCCAGCCATCTCATCCTCTGTCGCCCCCTTCTCCTCCTGTCCTCAATCTTTCCCAGCATCAGGGTCTTTTCAAATGACCAGGTGGCACTAGTGGTAAAGAACACGCCTGCCAATGCAGGAGACATGGGTTCCAGCCCTGGGTCAGGAAGATCCCTTGGGGAAGGAAATGGCAACCCATTCCAGTATTCTTGCCTGGAAAATCCCATGGGTAGAGGAGACTGGCGGGCTACAGTCCACAGGGTCGCAGAGTTAAACACGACTGAAGCGACTTAGCACGTATCGACCCCTCACCCCACCAGCACCCTCCCTTCCCCTCTGTCTTTCACAACCGCCCCCTAAATGCTGGCCTTGGGGATCTCTTCCTGTCTCCCTGATTAGGTCACAGTCACACACATGAGGTTCATCTGAAACTCATGGGTAGGTCCCTCCCCTCCATCAGTAGAAAACGCCCCTTCCTGAGATGGGCCATTGCTCCTGACCTGGGTCTCTGCAGCCCCCCAGGAACTGACGCGGGATGACCTCAGGCAAGGGGGTCTGGACGCAAGCAGACCTGGCCTCCTCAGCCCACGGCCTCCGTCACAGAGGAGCACCGCCACGGTGGTCTCTCTGAAACAGTCCTCGATGAGTGGGGAGCCTGATCTTCCTTTCCTTGGGACATTTCATTCTATTTTTCTTGGGGCTTCCAAGGGATACAGAATAGAGACAAGCAAGAAAAGTGCGCAGTCACTGAGCTGTACGTTTCATGCATCAGGACCTGCTGTGGGCCCGACCCTGGGGGTCTCATCACGAGTTTAATCAGGGCGGCTTATGATTTTCCCCCCAATCCTACTGGAGCTGCCAACTTTAGGGAAAGATGCATTAACTTGTTCTCTCTTTTGTAATAAGTGGACTTTGCTTCTCCCCACCCTTCATCTCATGAGGCGGCTATTGGAACAGGACACGAATCCCAAGGGTGGAGATGGGGTGGAGCACCCAGAGAAGACAGTGGTCGAGCCTCTGGCTCCGCTCTCCCACTTCCAGCACATACACTCTCTGCACCTCAGTGTCTTCATGCATAAAACAAGAGGAGGAGCCCTTGAGACTGCTGGGGGTGAGAGATAAGGGATGTGTGCACAGGAGACATTCTGCATAAAGCCTTCCAAATGCTGCTTAGTTAGAGGAAACTGACCTCCTCACCTCCTCTCTAGGAGTGGCCCAAATGGCCCCTGACCTGGCGTCACATCCTCCCCTCGATCCTCTGGGTGCCCTGGCCTCTCTCCTGCTCTTCACACATCCTACCGGTGTCCTCTGACCCCAGAACCTCAGTGTGGCTACGGGCTGCACCTGGGTCTCCACGAGGTCATTTCTGACTCCCCACCCAAACTGCACAGTTCAGTCATAGCACCGAACTGCCTGCGGTGACCCCGCTGCTGTTCTGTGTGTTACAGGGGCAGAAACGCACTCCTGCTTCTCCTCAAGCCCTGACCACAGAGCCACTCCTTTTCCAGAGCCCTCCCAAAGCCCAGGTCTCAACTGCCTGCTTCCCAGCCAGGAGGCTGTGTCTGCGGTGGGGCCAGCAGCATCTAGAATCTTAAATCCTGCCTCGGCCTCCCACCCTGACCCAGAGACAGTGACTCTGGTCTCCTCTGGGGACACAAAGCCGCCATCCCCTCATGAGGGTCTGGCAGAGCTCAGCGTCTGTGTGGGCTCGTCACCCACGGGCCCTGGTGTCAGGATCCAGGCTGGGTTAACGTGCTTGGAGGGGTAGCAGGAATAAAGAGACACAGGCAGGAGGAACATCTGTATTTAAAATTCCTCCCCTTCATTCTCTTCTTCAAATGAATCAGTCCCCACTTCCTCATAATCCTTCTCCAGGGCAGCCAGGTCCTCCCGGGCCTCGGAAAACTCGCCTTCTTCCATCCCCTCGCCGACGTACCAGTGCACGAAGGCGCGCTTGGCGTACATGAGGTCGAACTTGTGGTCCAGGCGGGCCCAGGCCTCGGCGATGGCCGTGGTGTTGCTCAGCATGCACACGGCCCGCTGCACCTTGGCCAGGTCTCCTCCGGGGACCACCGTGGGGGGCTGGTAGTTGATGCCCACCTGGGAACAGAGGACCGAAACGCGGTGGTCAGCGGATAACTCAAGCTGGGGCACCCTGGTCATGTAGTGGGGAGGGTACAGGGCAGCAGGCCTGGATGTGATGAGACAGGATCACATCCCCTCTCTGCCCCCACATCACATCACATATGAAGGTGGGGGGCAGGCAGGTAGAAGTGCATGTGGAAGAGAAAGCAGAAGTAAGGGGACTGGGTGGGGAAATTCGAGGGGGGGGACGAGCTGACAGAAATGCTCCTAGTGAGAAGGTAACAGGCAGGAAGGCCAGGGGTCTCCAAACAGAGGAAATAGCCTGCAAGTGTCAGACATTTTCGGAGAAGGCAATGGCACCCCACTCCAGTACTCTTGCCTGGAAAATCCCATGGACAGAGGAGCCTGGTGGGCTGCAGTCCATGGGGTCGAGAAGAGTCGGATACGACTGAGCGACTTCACTTTCACTTTTCATTTTCATGGATTGGAGAAGGAAATGGCAACCCACTCCAGTGTTCTTGCCTGGAGAATCCCAGGGACGGGGGAGCCTGGTGGGCTGCCATCTATGGGGTCGCATAGAGTCGGACACGACTGAAGCGACTTAGCAGCAGCAGCAGCAGCAGCAGCAGTCAGACATTTTTATCTCTTAAGCGGCAGGAGGAAACAAACTAGCGATATTTTTTCCCTCTCTATACAAATTTAAAAGGAGGTTTCTCTTAAAATACTGTGTTGCCATAATGACACCTGGTTTCGCCTGAAGTTAACTATTCTGAAACCTAGAGATAACCAATGCCTTTTTCTTATGGAAATGTTTGTCTTAAGCTATGCTAATGTGCTATACATTTACCCCAGACTCTGTCTTCAAGTCGGTTCTGCCTCTTGGCTCAGAACCTACTTGACAAACCAGTATGTTATACTCAGATATTGTTCCCCTAATCTATGTAAATGAAACTATTTGTATGGTGGTCTGCCCTTCTTCAAGATTCAAGTTAATCATTTTATGGCCCAGGATAAACCATTTGGTGCCAAGATTATCCCAAAATGCATCTTATGGGTGAGGGGCCTGGTGGCATTCTGAATTTTAAGACATTCGTTTCTTTCATTAACAGACTGCTAGTGACTATATAACATCCAGCGGAAGACTAGCAGGGGGGTACTCTTTCTGCCCCCTTCTGATGCCTATGTCAGAAGCTTTCTCTATCTCCTTTATACTTTAGTAAAACTTTATTACACAAAAGCTCTGAGTGATCAAGCCTCGTCTCTGGCCCCGGATTGAATTCTTCTCCTCCGGGGGCCAAGAATCCCGGCGTCTTTGCGCGATTCAACAACGACCTTCCACTAGGAGACATAAGCAGACAAGTGAGGGTCCGGAATGGGGTCAGGCAGGGGATGTGCACAGTGCCCGGAGATGGAAGTTATTGTGAATTCACTCCTTCCAGGGGAATTTCAGGTTTTCTCTTAGTTATGCTGTGAATAGATTTAGGGCAATTTCTCTGCCAAGGGTGAATTTTGCGTGAGTGAGTGCATGCTCAGTCCTGTCCAACTCTTTGTGATACCACGGACTGTAGCCTGGCAGGCTCCTCTGTCCATGGGATTCTCCAGGCAAGAATATTAGAGTGGGTAGCCATTTCCTCCTCCAGGGGATCTCCCTAACCCAGATATCGAATCTGGGTTTCCTGCATTGGTAGGCGGATTCTTTATCACTGAGCCCCTTGGGAAGCCCCACCAAGGGTGAAGGGTGGTGTTTAAAAGATCACAGAGACATCCTCAAGCAATAAATAAGGAGGTGCAAAAGCTTCTGGGGATGGTGTCTGCATCTACCAGGCCCTCTGCCTCTGGGGTGTGAGGCTTCTTGAAGGAAAAGCATGGAAATCTAAGATCTCCCTGGTGGTCCTGGGGTGAAGAATCCACCTGCCAATGCAGAGGACACGGGAAGACTCCACATGCCTCGGGGCAACCGACCCGGTGCACCACGACTGCTGAGGCTGCGCTACAGACCCCATGCTCTGCAGCAGGAGAAGGCAAAGGCACTGCAATGAGAAGCCCAAGCACCACAACTGGAGAGCAGCCCTGGGCCCTCCAAGCTGGTCTGGCCCAGCTGAAGGGGGGCTACCATCCTGGAAATCTCCCTTCTCCCACACACACTCCAAACCAAGAACTCTGGGGACCTGGGAGGGGCCTCAGGTGACCACTGTGACGACACCCACGGGACACTGAGAACCGGGAGCTGCTCCCCAAATGCCTCTCCTGCCTAGGCCACTGGATCTGCACTGCCAATCTCTTAAACTCACAGCTTTAAAATACAAGTCCTCTTGAGAGGCAGAGGTGGGAGTGGCACCAGGCTACAGAGCCAAGGCGGGTGACCCAGAACGGTCTACCGTTCCTCTTAGACGAAAGCGGCATGGTGGGGGTGGAAGTGACGCTGAGACGGGGGCAGAGGATCAAAGTGAGGGGGGAAGGCAGTGCCACATCGCGTGCCCGCTGGACCAGCCAGCTGTGCTCCCTCTTCAACAGCAGCAGCCCTGGACCCCTGTCAGTGGGGACAGACACCCTGGGGAGTGTGCCACCGCGTGAACTCCAACACCGTCCACCCCCATGGCGTGTGCTTTTCTGAGAAGCAGCCAAAGGTTCCAGCACTGCCTTATCCTTCTGGTCATAACCCCGAACTTCAGCTAGAAGTGGAGGGCCGAGGGGACTTTCCTGGTCCAGTGGTTACGACTTCGCCTTCCAATGCAGGGGGTGCCAGTTCGACTCTTGGTTGGGGAGCTAAGATCACACATGGCTCGTGGTCAAAAAACCAGAAATGTAAAACGGAAGCAGTATTGTGACAAATTCAATAAAGATGTTAAAAAATAAATAAAAGGATGAGAGTATGGGGGCATCGCTTTTTTGTTAATTTCTCGACCACCCTTTTTTTGCCTATTTATTTTACTACCAGCTTGTTTTGCTGTTTCTGTTTGAAAGAGAAAATAACAACTCGGGGTAAGATCGTGAATGTTTTCACAAGAGTGACCAGAACTGCCACATTAGGACAGGTGCAGTGCAGAGGAGAGGGTTCCGGCCGAGGGTGGGAGCAGAGCCATGCGGAGGCCACTCGCCCATCAGCGGCTCAGCCAAGAGCCTGGCACATGGTGCCTCGTTTGTGAAAGTCCCACCAGGGAAAACTGAGACGATGAGCTCATCTCTGTCTCCAGCAACTGGCACAGCCTCCCCTGGTGTTCGGTAAACCCCTGAATTATTAAAGGCCTGCCAGAGGGGACTAGCTAACATGAACAGTGGCAGTTGCTCTGATGGTGAACTCTGATGAGAGACCCTGGGCGGAGGCAGTTGCCTGTCCAGCCAGGGCAACTCAGAGAGACAGCTCCCAAGAGCATCCTTGGTCCTGAGAGCTGAGGTCTTTTATCCCCCCAGTGACCCACAGAACGCAGACCTACAACCGGCTCCCAGCTCACTCCTGCTTTGTGGAAACGTCAGGGCTTCATAATGTAAGCGAATCACAGCCATATAATAACCATAAAATTTCTTATCCTTACTCTAAATTGATGAAAACATACAAGGTGAACAATTTTTCAAAACAAACTGGGGAGAAGGACACATGCTTTGTTAGAGGAGGGAACTGCACCTCTTCTCTGGCAACTTGAATAATCCGGTCACTGCATTCTCTGATCTGGGGTCAGATCAGGGCCACCCCCACCCGCTCGGCCCGGTTAGCCCACCTGCACACACTGGCCTCAGTTCTCTCCTGCCAGACCTCTGAGATGCTTGCAGACCATCCTGTGGGAGCGGTGGGCCCTCCCCCTTTGCAATACTGCCCCTCCCCTCTTCCAGTAACCGCCCCCCTCCCAGGCTCTCCAGGCCTAAAACAAGCGCCTGAACGAATGAATGAATGAATGAAATTAGCATTACACTGGCCTACGCCCCTCTCCCCGTGTTGTCCCAAAGCTCCCTGGAACCAGTGTCAGCCCAGGACCCCAGTCTCCACCCGTTCCTCCCGATCCTTGGTTTCCCTCTGCTTCTCTAGCTGTCTGTCTCCATCGTGTCCCCTGCTCTCACCTTGAAGCCCGTGGGACACCAGTCCACAAACTGGATAGTCCTCTTGGTCTTGATGGCGGCAATGGCGACGTTCACGTCCTTGGGCACCACGTCCCCCCGGTAGAGCATGCAGCAGGCCATGTACTTGCCGTGGCGAGGGTCGCACTTCACCATCTGGCTGTTGGGCTCAAAGCAGGAGCTGGTGATCTCGGCCACGGACAGCTGCTCGTGGTAGGCCTTCTCGGCTGAGATGATGGGCGCGTAGGTGACCAGTGGGAAGTGGATGCGGGGATAGGGCACCAGGTTGGTCTGGAACTCGGTCAGGTCCACGTTGAGGGCGCCGTCAAAGCGCAGGGAGGCCGTGATGGAGGACACGATCTGGCTGATGAGCCGGTTGAGGTTGGTGTACGTGGGCCGCTCGATGTCCAGGTTGCGCCGGCAGATGTCGTAGATGGCTTCGTTGTCCACCATGAAGGCGCAGTCCGAGTGCTCCAGGGTCGTGTGCGTGGTCAGGATGGAGTTGTAAGGCTCCACCACGGCCGTGGAGACCTGGGGGGCCGGGTAGATGGCAAACTCCAGCTTGGACTTCTTGCCGTAGTCCAGGGAAAGCCGCTCCATGAGCAGAGACGTGAAGCCCGAGCCGGTGCCGCCCCCGAAGCTGTGGAAGATGAGGAAGCCCTGCAGGCCCGAGCAGGCATCTGTCTGGGAGAGGAGGACACGGACAAAGCTCTGAGGACACCCTTGCGTGGGCACCGGCAGACGGCCTTCGCTGTCCGCCTGCTCCATCCCACAACATTTTCAAGTGGGTGAAATCAAACCGTCCTTGCGGAAGTCAGAAAACACACAGGAGCTGCAGCACTCTTGGGAGGAACGGCTGAAATACGGGGCAGCAAACACGCTCTCGCCTCCAGGTCCACGAAGCTTCCAGCCCAGTGGCCTGTTTGCACCAGGAATGAGGTTCCGAAACCATGGTGGTTAAGGACTTTGCCCCGTGTGGACCCCAGCTCCTTGCCCCTTTCCCTGACCCTGTCCTTTGATTCTGTGGAAACTGCAGGCTTATACAGCCCAGCCCAACCATGCAAGGTGGCTCAGGGTACCAATTTCAGAGGGATAAATGGGTCAGAGACCCTGAGATTTAACATCACCTTTGCCATTTCCCAGCTGTAAATATTCGAGCAAGTTACTGAACCCTCCAGACTCATGTTTCTTCTTAAAGTGCGGACAATAAACACATTCCTCTCATAAATAAGGTTACTGTAATCGTTCAGTGAGAAGTCCTACTGTGATCAGCAAGGACAGTGAGCTCTCACTAGATCTAAGAGAGTTCGCACGTCATGGAACTTCCCCGCTGGACGTGATCTATGACTGTGTTCAGTTGGATGTTCTGAACTTTGGGGATCGCAAATGACTTTGCGACTGATGACCCCCATGAACTCTGCTCTAAACAGGAAAGGTGAACACGCGAAAACGCGGCACCCTTAGCTCCCAAGTCAAGAGCCCCTGATCAAGCTTGCCTCTCCACTGTACAGATTAGGAACGAGGCTCAAGTAGACAAGTGACTCCCTGAGCTTCCCAGTCAAACCAACCCAGCTCAGATCTTGACTCAGCCACTTTCTAGCTGGGGGACCCAGACCAAGTCACTGAATCACTCAGGCTCTCTATTTCCCCAACTGTAAAGTCCAGGCACGAGATCGCCTTTGTATGGTTGTTTAGGGGATTAAACAAAGGAACGTATGTGACATTTGTAATAGCATCTGTAAAGTGCTGAAATAGATCAACAGTCTTCCTCTTCTCCTCCAAGTTAAATGCCTTGTTAAGTGAAATAAATTCACCTTTTCAACCTGCTCAAAATAAAACAAAAAAATGCTTTGAAACCTGTTGCTGCCATCCAGCAAAGAGTTCCACCTTCCTCACCCCTGGGATTTCTCCCCACCACCACCGCAGAGCATCCATACGTGCTACCAGGCACCAGCCTGGAGGGCAGCCCACATGGCCCAGGAGGAGGAAGGGGCGCCAACCCAGCACATGCCTCTTACGGAACACAAGCAGAAATTCCCAAGTCTCAGGTGTTTATCCTGCAGCCGGGGGCCACGTCCTCCCGCCGGCCTGTCGACCTTGGCGGGCTCTCCAGCTCCCCGCCCTGCACACACGTACCAGCTTGCGGATGCGGTCCAGCACCAGGTCGATGCTCTCCTTGCCCACCGTGTAGTGGCCCCGGGCATAGTTGTTAGCTGCGTCCTCTTTTCCCGTGATCAGCTGCTCCGGATGGAAGAGGTGGCGGTACGTTCCGGCCCGAACCTCATCTACGGAGAGAGGGCGACCATCAGTCTTACCCCTGGTTCCCAGAGGAGACACCCCCCTCCCACGAGAACACACGATACCCCTATCTACTAAATTCCACTGAGGTGGAATAGATAACCCCAGAATACATTTGCGAGGCTAAGGGAATTCCAGGGTAACACAGGCTCCAATAGAGCAGTAGCCTGGGACTCAAGCAGCAGTGAGAAACCAGCTGCTCTGCTGGCAGGACCTTAGGGAGCCTTGGGTTTGTTTACAAAGCTGGGCAGATACCAAGTCTGACTGCCCGGACCCCCAAGGCTTCCCTCCAGTTTTTCCTTCATGCTGCAAAATTTACCCCAGAATATAACCACCTTCACTTGCCTCCAGATGCTTCAGGGACACAGGGAAAGATTCAGAATGACCTGCTCCCAGGCTTCCCTGGGATTGTCCCAGCCCTAACTTCCATCTCCAGAGGCAACAATACACATCAGGCATTAGAGATATTTCAGAACAACTTGGAAGCAAAGCTGTGTTCCAGGTTCCAGAAGAGCCAGAGCCCGAGAGTGGTTCCAGTGGCATGGGGGCTCTGCTCACCTCTTAGGCCCACCAAAGTGGACACCCAGCGGACCAGGGTGCCTTAGGCCCCACCGCCACCCCCTCTCCTCTACAGCACCCCTCTGCTCCTCCAGGGAGAGCACGCATCTGTGCAGCGGCCCAGGAAGGTCATCTGTCCTTTCTATATTGGTACAAGTGTCCAAAAGGTGGAGGGCCTGGTGTCTGTGGCCCCAGAAACAGTGCTCAGGCCCTAAAGGCAGTGCCCAGACACCCCTGGGGACTCATCCGTCTTTGCTGGTGAGCAGGCTTTGAAGCTGAGGAAATGCTGATGAACAGTGTGGACTGAACCAGGGGCGCTGTGGGCTTGGCGGCAGGGAGAACAAGAATCCTGCCTTGACACAAGTCAGTACTCCTGTTTCCCTAAGATCCAGACGAGGTTCACTCTAACCTCCATCAACCTCGGGCTGTAAGAGAAAGTGCCTGCTGCTATTTGGTCTCGTGTGTGAGAGGCTGCAAAGTTACACCAGGCCCACCAGGACGGACTGCAATCAGTGCAGAATTGGAAACATACACTTTGGGAAACTGACTATGTGAGGGCTTCTTATAATTTCTGAAATTACTGGTATTTTTGATTCTTAGTATTTAGTGAACAATCTTGGCAATTTTGGTCTGCCTAAGCAGTTTTGGGGGGAGAGCACCAGGCTGGAGCTTTAATGGAGGAGCAGAGACCTCTGATCCCCACTTGAGACCCCGAGACTGGGGAGGGCTCCAGGAACCAAGAGTCACATAGGGTGAGGGTGGGGGTCTGGAGGGTCACCCTTCCATGGGGAGGTCAGCCTCCCAAGCCTCCCCAGACACCACGGTGGACCACAGCACCATGGTGGACCACAGCCTCTGCAGCCTGGTGCTGCTCCTGGGCAGGACCCTGGCCCACACTCACCCACCACTGTGGGCTCCAGGTCGACCATGACGGCCCGGGGCACGTGCTTCCCATTGCCGGTCTCGCTGAAGAACGTGGTGAAGGAGTCATCGTCATGGATCTTGCTGGCCTGCGCACCAAAGGTGCCATCGGCCTGGATGCCATGCTCCAGGCAGAAGAGCTCCCAGCAGGCATTGCCGATCTGGACCCCAGCCTGGCCCACGTGGACGGATATGCATTCCCGCTGCAGGCAGAGAGCAGGCCAGTCAGAGCCCCAGCCGGCCTCTGCCCAGGCCCCCAGGCCCAGCCTCTGAGGGCGTGTCCCTCCCTAGCACTTGGCAGGCAGGACACCCTGCACCTGCCCAGCAGGTGGGCTCTGGGCCCCATGGCATGTGGATCAAGACTCGGTTCCAAGGAAGAACCCCAGCTCCATGGTTTGCTGTGAGGGTGGCTTTCCACGGTTAATCCTTTGTGTCAAGAAAAGGAAAGAGAGGGCCAGCCGCACAGATGAAACAGATGAAATTCCCAACCACAGGTGGACTCCTGCACCGGTGAAGCCGGTCCAAGAAGAACCAGTGAGAACAGCAGAATCCATCCTCGAATCCACCGCTGTGCCTGGTGCACTGATCATGTTCCTCCCTCAGCCAGAGTCTCCCAGACGCTGTCTCTCACACACACACGCACACACGCACACGCACACACACACGCACACACTTCACATCTCCCCATCACTGAGCAGAGAAACACTCACGGGAAGACTGTGTCTTGGAGTCTGTATCATGGGTGTCATTACTGTTTCATATACAAATGTAGGAATAAGAAAGGGTCAGTACAGGAGCTTCCCTGTGGGTCCCAGCAGTTAAGACTCTGCCCTCCCAACGCAGAGGGCCTGGATTCAATCCCTTGTCAGGGAATTAGATCCCACATGTTGCAACTCACAGCTGGTACAGCCAAATAAATAAATAAATATTTAAAATAAACATTTATTTTTTAAAAAACAGGATCAGCACATCAGCAGAGAAGGGCTGGGAGGGGACAGGCAAGCTAAGTCTCGTCTGTGGCCACCATAACCTATTCCCTCACCCATCAGGCCAAGAGCCAAATAAAGCTGACCTTCAGAGGGTCCTTCTCCGTGTTGTGGTGTGAAGCCACAATTACATGATTGGTTCTGGTACTAACAGCTTAGGATGGGGAGGGGTGCGTGTGTCTCAATGTGTGAAATGATAAATGTGTGGGTGTATGTTTGTAAGAGTGTGATTGTGAGTGTGTTCGAGAGTGGCAGTGTGTATGTGTGTGCAGACGTGAGTGTGTGTGAGTGTGTTATGGTTCTGCTGGGACGGTGTGCCCATCACCCCCCATGCCCCTCCAGGGAAGCTCTGGCCTCACAAGGAGCCTCTGTGCCTGGGACAGAGCTGGGCCGGGAACCATGTGCCTGGTGTGTGGCCTTCTATTCTTATCCATGACCCGAGCTGGCATTTTCCAGCTCCAGGGAAACCAAGCGTGGTGTACAGCCTCCAGAGACCAGGGCTGGGCAAGGGGTGTGGGACTCCTGGGACCCTGGGGCTCTCCCGGTGTGGGTGTGGGGTGGTCAGAGGCATCAGGACCCAGTGCCCTAACGCTGCTGTGCAATGTGCACGCCGGTCTCTGTGCTGTTTGGCCTCCGGGTGTCACAGAGGCCTGGCCAGGAATACAACCGGCCATGTTTCCGTGAGCCTGTTGGACAGGAAAGGGCTTTGCTCACGAATCTTGCCTCTCAAGTTACGAGCTGTGCTGTGTGGGCTGGGCTGAGGTACATAACCTCCCTGCGTGTGAAAAGCACAAGTCACCATGATCACTTCTGCTATGGTCAGCCTTGTCTTCAGCATCATCATCATGCATTTTCATCCCTGTAGCCTTACTCTCCCCTGGAAGATGCACCCATGGGAAGCCGGAGACCTCAGGCTGCCCCTCCTCCTACAAGGAAAGGGCTTCGTCCTAGGGCTCGATTCAGGCCTGAGGAAGCAGGATCCTTCCCCAAGAACCCCCGAATCCAGCAGCTACCAACTGGACCACACTTTCACAGGAAGCCATGGCCTCCTCGGGGGTGGGGCATGTGAGCGAGGGGACCTGGAGAGGCCTGAAAGGAGCTGGTCCCACATGCTGTCCTGTGGCTCCACCCCCAACCATCTCCAGGCGCCCCCCTCCCCTTCCTGGGTGCTCTGGGACTTTCTGGAAGGACGCGGGGGTATTTCAGGAAGATCAAAGGTGAGAGGAGAAGACAGAAGGATCTGAAGTCCTGAAGACCACCAACGTGGGGACGCAGATGTTCACACATCGCTTTAACCTCATGCGAGTCAATACGCCACTCTCTATAGCAGAAATCAGCCTCACACATGGGCACACGACATTCAGGAGGAGGGAGCTGGTTTCCTTGTCAAACTAATTCACAAGAGTAACTGGAGGCATGAGATAGACTCAGAAATAACTGATGGGCCCATAGATGCCTCCAGGGCGTCCTCTCAGCGCCAGTCTCCACCAGCAGAAAGCAGGACTCCCTGGGATGGGGAGGTCCAGGTCTGGGGCAAGGAACACACAAGACGATCCCCTGTGAGGACCTTCTGTAACACCATGGGGAGCCCAAGAGCACAGACCCAGAAAGGGCTCAGAAACCACAAGAGGCTCCCTAGGCCAAAGGTGAAACAACCCGAGGGTCAGAAAGAGGAACAGCAGTAGTCAACGGAAACAGGATGGACACGCAAAAATCCACAAGCCCTTCATGTTGTTAAGAAAAAAAGCCCACAGGAGAGAAACGCATCTACCTATCCAAACAGCCCTGTTGATGAGGGAGAGCATTTCTTTTAACAGAAGACAGTGAGCTAGTCAGGGTGGAAGGAATAATACACTAAGAAATATTGCATACAATAGTTTCTAATTATATAGTTGATTTGGACAAGGACTGAAGGGGAACTAGATGTTCACAGAGTGCCAAAGAATCACTGTTACTTACAGGTCACAAGGGGAAGTTAACTTCAATGGTTACCGGCCTCTGACCCTGGGATGGATTGTAACCTCTGACCCTGGGATGGATCGTAACCCCACGGCAGCAAGAAAACCGATAATGCAGTAGGACACGCACACCTCCCAGGAAAGCTTCTTGTCAGCCTTAACAATACTGTATATTAACACATACATATGGAACATAGAAAAATGGTACAGAGGAACCTGTTTGCAGGGCAGGAATAGAGACCCAGATGTAGAGAATGGACGTGTAGACACAAAGGGGGATGGGAGGATGGGACAAATTGAGAGAGCAGCGTTGACACATACACCCTGCCGCGTGTAAAACAGGCAGCAACGGAAAGCTGTCGTACAACCCAGGGCGCTCAGCTAAGGGCCCTGTGATGATCTAGAGGCTGGAACGGGGGACGGGCTGGGAGGGAGGCTCAGGAAGGAGGGGACATATGTGCACATGTAGCTGATTCACTTTGCTGTACAGCAGAAACTAACACAACACGGTAAAGCAATTACACTCCAATAAAAAAATAAAATTTGTTAAAACTTAAATACTCAGCCTTAATGTATTAAGCCCTTTATAAGTAGCTCCCACTTTATAGAAAACACAGGGATCCAGGGATAAGAGACACTACGAGCATGAATCCACAAGCTGGTAAGTTCCGCAGGGCAACTGACCCGATCTTCTCAACTCATGAAAATCAAAGGTGAGGGAGGAATAGACCCACATCAAGGGGAACTTAAGAAACATAACATACACACAGCGTGTGTGAATGTTAACTCAATTCTGGTTTGAACAAATCAAAATATTTGAGGGGATAAATAGAGAAACGGATTGATTTTGTTAAGCATGATAATGAAAGTGTAGTTAAGTATCGAAAAGCTCTTATTTTTAGAGTCACTTCTGAAGCATTTAGGGTAAAATGTCATGACATCTACATTTGACTTGACTTCAACAAGCACAGCAGATAAACATGGCAGAAAAATAGCAATGATTAAATCTGGACGACGGGTATGCAGGCGACACGCTGCCATGCTTCTCTGAAGGGTTGACAGCTCTCATGCTGACAACCCAACATTAAAGACAGGAGACAGCGAGGTCCAGGTGAGGCCCGATCGACAAGGGTGCGTTGACATAGCAACCCATCGACAAGGGCCAGGCCTGTCCTGTCCCTTTCCACTTCGCCATTCATTCAGCTGGCAATTACCAAGAGCCCAGTTTGTCGGGCAAACAAGGGCTGTAAAGTTACACACGGGAGACTTCCTTGGCGGCCCAGTGGTTAGGACTCAGGTGCTGTCACTGCTGGGGACAAGGGTCCAATTACCGGTTGGGCAACTAAGATCCCGCAAACCACACAGCACAGCCAAAATAAATAAATAAATAAAATAAAGTTACACAAGGAAATCACCAGTGAAATGAAGTTAGGCGAGGCCCCCAGTGCTAACATCTGTGCCCCGTTTGCACCTGCCCTGAGGGGACAAGGATCCCACCCGCTTCTCCAGCGACTCTTTCTTGTCACCACCTCCCATTCCTGCCTGGAGGTTCTACACAGAAAAGCCAGGAGCATGTCCAGTGCTGACAGCCTTGGGGGCGGCTCTCATGCCCAAGACAGGTAACCAGGGAGTTTTGTGAGCTCAGAGCCTTCAGAAGCTCGAGCCAGGCCAGCCTCACAGGTCATCTAATACGATTCCCACCCCTTGTTTTACAGATGAAGAGGCTGAGGCTCAGACAGGTAAAGGACAGACTGGGGATTTCGCAGCTCTGTAAGGAAAGAGCCTGGGCTGAAATCCAGACCTTCTGACCTCTGCAGAGTCCTCTCCTGGACACCACCCTGGACCCTTGCCTCGTTCTCACTCTTGAGCCCCCAGGGCCCAGGGGCCACACCCCCACACCATCATCAGCCCCCCACGCCCTCGTCAGCCCCCCACGCCTACATTGGCCCCCCATGCCCACAGCGGTCCACCATGCCCACGGCAGCCCCCACGCTCATTGCAGCCCAAGCCTGACAGCTGGAGCCCAGGAAAGCTTGTACAACAACACTCCAGACCAGAAAAAGCTCAACTGCAGAGAGAACAGAAGAGAACGGCTTGGTGTGGGCGCCTCAGAAAATAGGCCACCCTTCCTGGAAGAACCTAGCCTGTGCTCAGGGCCTGGTGTTGGGGGGTTGGGGAGAGGCTGGTGTGTGCTGAGGAGGGTGCTGGTGTGTGCTGGGGGGGATGGGGGCTGGTGTGTGTTGAGGCGTGGGGGCAGGCCTAGTGTGTACTGAAGGAGAGGGGGGTGGAGAGAGGTGGGGCAGGGCTGGTGTGCACTGAGAGGGAGAGGGGTGTGCTGACCCAGCAGACGGTATTTACATCAAGTGTTTGCTCCAAACTCATGGTTGGTTCAGATTCCCTCTCTGGCCGGCAGAGCTCAAGCTTTCTTTCTCACACTGTTCCTCCCCCAGTTCTATCCTGACTCTGGGCTCGTAGAGCTGACTCCAGCTCTCTGCTCTTGGGACCGTGAGAGGAATGGGGTCCCCTCTCGGCCCAGCAACCCAGGGGGTGAAGGTGAGGGAGATGGAGGGTCTTAACACAGGAGCTCCCTTCCCCAAGCAAAGTATGACACCCCTACCCAGACCTAGTGTTGGGTGATGACAGAAGTGCCCTGCTCTATCCACTCCTGCAGCAGATCTACAGCCAAGTGCACAAGAGGGCATCGAGAGGGGCTGGGCCAACTCCTGCTCACCCTTCAGCATGCTCACTCATCGCCCTCTCCTGTTGGAGGTCTGGAAGCCCCCACACCAGCACGGGCCACCTCCCCTTCAGCACTGTATCGCATGCTCCTAGCTAACCGTTCACTGTTCGACTTTCCTGGTGGACAGCAAGGAGCCCCTGTTTTCTTGCCAGATTCCCAGCATCGAGTACAGGGCTTGAATGCAGCAGGTGCTCAATAAATTCAGGGGTGACTGGAATGAAAACCCTGCTTAACAAGGAGCGGGTGGCCAGGGCCTGCAAGGCAGTGGACGCTAAAGGAAGAAAAAACAGCTTCTGGCTTGGTTTCCTGGGGGGAGGACTATTTGCAGGCTGCGTGGAAAATTCAGACAGGCTGGTAGGATCTGGGGCATTTCAGCTGGATTTGGAGCAGGAGAATTTAGGGCAGCTCCCACGGACTGCTTAGGCTGTCCGAAGTCTAGGCTGGTGGAGGCCGTGTGCCCATGACCATCCTCCATGGAGAGGGTGCCCAGCTCTGCAGAACAGTAGGAAAAATGTGCTCCAGACTTGACAGTGCTGGTCTAACTCCACGGCCAGAATGTCAACCTTATATGATTTCTATTTTAATATTAATTGTTTCTTTTTCATTTGTTCTCAGAGAACTCAGACACGTTAATTGCAGTCCTCTGCAGAAGCAGGCTCTGGAGCTTTAAAAATGGTTTTGAAGTACCACAAGCCAGCAAAACGGGCATATTATCTTGGAAGGGAACTGACAGGCCAGCAGTGAGGGCCAGTGAAAACCCGGGACCAGGCCACATACCCCGACCACCTGTGTGTCAACCCACACGGTTGCCCTCAGGAAGCTTACTCCTAGGCCCACGTACTTCCAGCTGTCAGGCTGGGATGATGAATCATGCCAGGATCCAGGTCAGAGACAACGGGTGAAAAGCAGAGCCAGGGTTCCCGAGGGATGATTAAAGCAAGAACAACATGATTCCTGGGAGGCTGCGTTATCTCTTCTCAAAATCCTTCAATTAGATCATATTTGGACTCAGAGAACAGATAGCAAGCTGGCGACAGCAGGAACAAAGTCGACCTCAGTTAACATCAGGTGAGGACTCAGATGGCCGGCGTTGCAGCCGGGCAGCAACAAGGTACCACAGGCGGCCTGGGGAGCGGCCGGGCCGGTCACAGACTCCCAGACTCTTTAGACACTATGAGGCCAAAGGCCCTTGAGCTTCAGCCGACACTCAGGTCAGGCAAAGGAGAGAGCAAGCAAGCTTTAATCAGCCACACGTGGTGCCCACTGTCCTCCCGGTCTCTTCCACACGCAGCTCATCACAGAGAAATTCTAACAGGAAGACGCCAAAGGGGGACGTTGGCCTCAAAGACCACGGAGAGCACTGTGGGTCCCTGGTGGCCAAAGGCAAAAGCAGTGTCCACCCCATCCCAGAGCGCCACATCCTCCCACCCACCCCATCACTAGCCCTGTACGTGCCAGCTCTTTCCTTCTCAAAACCTATTTTAACTTCCCCTCTTCCTTTCAAGGTCACCAAGACACCCCTCAGAGAGGACAGAGCGTCACCCCTGGGCTCTGCGTGGGCCCAACCGAAGCCTGGATGCTTCCTATGGACACACTGCCGACGTGCCTAGGGACCTCAGGGGACCCGTACTTAGTGATGGGAAGGGAGAACAGTGCAGTGGCCGCAGCCCCCGCAGGTGCCGAGCTGGAAGACACGCCTGGACTCTGCAGCGCTCAGCCACAACACCTCCACAGGGGAGCCCGCAGAGGCCTGCGGACGCAGAAGCAGTGTCCATCTCACCCCGAACACTCTGCCCTCTAGCCTCTCAGCTCTGCAGGAAGACAGGCTCTTTGTTGCCATCTGATGTCAGTTCCCCCCCAGAATGCACAGGCATGCTGGTAACCCAGGAGGAGAGCAGTGAGCAGGCTGTGCCCTCATCCCCTGTGAGCCACAGACACTTTCTCTGAGGCCTGGAGTCACTGACACCGAGACAGGTGTCACAGCCTTGGCTCCCAGGAGAACTGCTTGCCAGACGGACCCTGGGAGCAGACTGGGATGCTCAGTTACAGGGTTAGTTATAAAATCCTCACTTAGAACCTAAGAAATGCCGAGCCCATCCTCAACATGGGCAGCCTTCCCAGCCGTCCAGAGGGGAGTCCAGACACTGTGGAAGGAAAGTCCTTCTGCACGGGTGGGACTTTGGGGCCGGGTGTGCCCCAAAGTCATCCTAGGGTTTTAGGAACAAGTCAAGGGGTTTTTAAAAAGAGATCCTGAAACTGGGTCATTTGTAGTGATGTGGATGAACCTAGAGTCTGTCATAGAGTGAAGTCAGTCAGAAAAACAAATATCATATATTAATGCATACATATGGAATCTAGAAAAATGGTACAGATGAACCTATTTGCAGGGCAAGGATAGAGATGCAGACATAGAGGACAGACACGTGGGCATGGGGGTGGAGGGAGGATGGGACAAACTGAGAGTGGAGTACTGACATACGTACACCGCCATACGCAAAACAGACAGCTAGCGGGAAGCTGTGTGCAGCACAGGGAGCTCAGCTCGGCGATGACCTAGAGGGTGGGATGGAAGACGATGGGGGCGGGGAGGCTCAAGAAGGGGGAGATGCATGTATGCATATAGCTGATTCATGTTGTTGTACAGCAGAAACTAACACAACATTGACAAGCAATTACACTCCAAAAAAAGGAAAAAAAGAGGTTCTGTAAGTGTGAAACAGTCAACCAAAAAATGTCTTCCCATCAAGACAGTGCTGCCCATGTATATAAATGCTCCAAATAGAACCTGTTACATAAAATTCAGTGTTTCAAAACAAAGAGTCTCTTTCCAAAACATTCAGCCATAGATTTTCAGTTAAATATCTTTCAGATTCTGTAGCACATTTAAAACAAGGTTTTTACTTTACATTTTTTTATTTGCTAGATATTTTCAGAAACCTGCCTATTGAGTGCACGTTGATGTCTGTTTAGAGAGCTGGATTTGGGTCCTGGGATCCCCTCACTGCAGCTTTTAGGTGAGAATTGGAACACGTAAGAGGCAGCACTCTGAAAATTACACAGCACTAGCTATGTGCTGGATATTATAAATATTAAATATCAGATCTTGAGTGAGCTGCCTGGGATGTGGTTCAGAATAACGGGGGAGGCGGGGGTGGCGGTGGAGTGAATGAAGTAAGACTCATCATTAAGTAGATAATTGTTGAAACTGGTTGAGGCATATACAGGGGTTCATTATAATGCTCTCATTTTGTATATGCTTGGATTTCTCTGCAATGAAAAGGTTAAAATAGTAAAGCTAGGTGGAGCTTTGAAAATTTGAACCATAACCCCTCTTCATTTTGGAGATGAGAAAAACTACTTCAGAGAGATTAAGTGACTTGAAGTCACATAGCTAGCTGCAAAGCCAGGAGCCCCAAACTCCAGAAACCCCTGGCTCTGGGCTCCCTCTATGACCCCTGTCCTCAGGCAGGGGTGGACTCCTCTGGCCACTGTCCCAGTATTCCCTGGGAGCCTGCTCTGGGGAGCAGGCCTGGAGCTCGGATGGGCAGAGCTGGGGCCAGAGCCAGGGGCCCTGGGCACTTTCCAGAATGAGGAGGAGGGAGGTTCTCACCTGTCCTGCTGGCCACTGACACTGGAGGAGGAGTGCCAGGACAGCCTGACCTTGGCCTGCCAGTCAAGCTGACGCCGCCCCCTCCCCCAGTCAATCTTGCCACCCTCCCTGAGCCCCAGACAGCCGGGCCTCCAGTCCACGAGATTTCTGGGTTCTTTGTGTTTTGAGGCATCAGGGTGAAGTGGACTGGCAGCAAATTTTACCCACCCCAGGACTCAGGGGACAAGGGGAGGGCCTCGGGCTGGTGGGACCGCTCCAGCAAGTGAGATCCCAGTCCCAGAGGAGAGGGAGACAGACAGATGGTGTGGGCACCGCAGCCAGGGTAGGAAAGGAAAGAAGTGGTCTGAAACCCTGTGTGCCAAAGTCCTCTGGCTTTGACCCGCTTGAAAAACTGGGGAGCTGGAAGCAAGTGCCAGGGCCTGGGAAGCTGAGCTGTAGGTGGAAGTGTCCCAGACCCAAGCCAGATGGCCCCGGGGTGGGAAAGAAGGAAGCCCCCAGCGTGGGGCTCTGTCACACTTGGTTGGTGGGACCTGACCCAGTGCCTGGCCCAGCCCCCACCCCCAAGTCGGGAATCCCGGACTGCCTGCCCAACCCCACCCCGCCGGCCCCGTCTCCCCCACCGGGCCCCTGAGTTGCCCCACGGTGATGTCTCCGAACCTAACCTCCCCTGGTCCCCTTCTCCTCACCTGCGTGCACAAATCTCTCTTTAGGCGCAACTCGCCCCAGACTCTACTTTCTCTCTAGGAAAAGGCCACTGGCACCAGGTGGGTGTCCCCCCCCCACCCCGCGCGAGGGTATGAACCCCTCGACCTTGAACTGACACCCCTAGAAGACTTCGAGCTCCGCGGACCCAAAGCGCTAGCTGTCAGCCGCGGAGGAGAGCGGCTCTGGGGTGGGCGCCCCCACTCTCTTCCCTCCCCATCCGCGGCCCAGCGTCCCCCGCGCCCCGGCCCCGCAGGCTCACCATCGTGGCCGCTCCAGTAGCCCGTTCGCTCCCGCCTGGGCCTGCCCACCCCAACTGCTCCAGATACAGCCGCCTCCGCTGTTGTGACACCGGGAGGGAGGGTGCCGGGGACAGGCATACTGGGCCAGCAGCTGCCCCGCAGCATCACAGAGCTGGGAGGGAGGGACCGGACAGGTCACAATCGCTCCGCCCCACCGGCCCGCCGGCGGCTCCGACTCCGCCCGCGGAGCAGCGCGCAGGGGTGGGGTGGGGGGCCGGTTCCTGCACTGCGCTCGGCTCGATCATACTTTGTGACCCCAGCTGCCCAGGAAGGAAATGCAAAGTGCTGTTTGAGTTAAGTGTTCACGCTCCCAAACTTTAATCCTCTTCCTGCGGCAGGAAAGGCAGCTGGTTGGGGTTGGGTGCGCGCAGACACCCCCAACCCAGGAGGGGGCGGCAGGTTGGGAGCAGGGCTCTCGGTGGGAGGGACGGGCTCCAAGCTCAGCTCTGGAGCTGCTCATCACCTCGGCTCTGAAGCCCTTGCACCTGCCCCTAGGCTGGCCTGGCTGTTGGGGAATTCACTGAGATAACGGTGAGACTCTCTCCGACCCACCGCCGCAGGAGGTAACTCTCAGTGCGTCTCTGTTCCCGCTTCTACTCCTCTGTCCCTGGACATCACCCCTCCACCATTATTTTCAAGTCTCTTTCTCCATCCGTTTATCATCTCTCGCTCTTCCTACTTTAAAGTCCAGAATGTGCAGAACAACCTCAGGATTTCAGCAGCCTCTTTTTTCTGCCTCTTTGCTAAGACCTTCTCTTGGGGGCAGCAAGTGATGTGGAAGGGCCAAGGGCCTTGCCCCACTCCCCTGGGTTGGGGGTGGTGGGGTGGGGACAATGGGTCTGGCCCTCTCTTCACACTTAAGATTTGGCCATGGGATTGATTACAGTTCCCTCACTTCCCCTCCTCCCCTCCCCAGTTTAGCTGTAAGCATTGCAAACTTCCCCACCAGTCCAAACTGAGCTGAGACAGTAAGGCACTCCAGTCTCTTCTCCCGCTCTCTTCAGGCCCCGCCCACCAAACCCTGAGAGACTCCAGGCAAATACACAGCTTTTCTGCAAGGTGCCACCACACACAGCTGCTCTGGCAGGATTCGATGACTCGCCAAGTGTCCCAGCACACAGATCCACCTTCCCTTCCTGGCTGTCTATCTCCGGCTGGTGGAGAATGAGAACATGATTTTGTAGCAATTTGTTCTGCTGAGCGTCCATTCCTGTGTTGTCTGATCTGTACTGTGAGTTTCTAGAGGACAGAGGACGGGACACGCGTCTTATTGAATATTTATTTATTTGGCTGAACTGGGTCTTAGTTGTGACATGTGGACCCAGTTCCCTGACTGGGGATCGAGCTTGGGCCCTGAGCATTGGGAGCTCGGAGTGTTAGCCACTGGACCACCAGGAAGTCCTCTGGGGCACATATCTTAATCATCTTTGTACTTTAGAGCATCTCAGACACAATGCTTTACACACTGATACATACAGTGCTTAATAAATTATGAATTGAATTGTCTATAAAGATCCTAAAAATTGAGAAACATAATTAAACTAACTGCCAAGCACATGGTAAATGCTCAATAAAGGATGATGACTATCATTAACTATGTATTTATTTCTCTTTGAAACTCCCATAGCATACAGTGATCACTTTATCACTTCCATGACATTTACCATGCTTCACTTTGGAATCTTTTTTTCTTTTTAATATTATTTGGATCTTCATTGCAGCATGTGGGATCTAGTTCCTTGACTAGGGATCAAACCTGGGCCCTCTTGCATTGGTAGCATAGTGTTTTAGCCACTGGACCACCAGGGAGTCCCTACTTTGGAATCTTGGTATGTGTATATGTGCATGTGTTTATTTCTACAAAACTGGATGGAACACCTTGAAGTCTGGGGTGTTGGTGCTCTCTCTCAAAAGTAGCTAGTCAAGTGCATCAAAGATGCACAATAAACATTGCTGAGTAAATTGATTTTTTGAGTTCTCTTTGAAATTACCAAATAAATTCTTCATGTCATTAAGAACAGGTTCTTAATATCTTGGGGGTAAAAATGATAATGACAATACTGGTGATTATGATGGCATTCAGCAGCCTTTGTCATGATGATTCCTTGACCCTTATCATCTTTCACCTTTATGAGGTTAAGGGTTGGCAGGAGCCATGTCTATGCCATAAATGCTGAACATGGCATCTTTTGGTTCCAGGGAGATAAAAAGAAGGGTAGCTGGCATACACTGAATTGTGTCCCCTCTCCCACACAAATGATTTGTTGAAGCCTTAACCCTCAATGTGACTCTATTTGGAGATGGGTCCTTGGGGCCTTTAGGGAGGTAATTAAGGTTAAATGAAGTCATAAGAGTGGTGCCCTGATCCAGTAGGATTCATGTTCTTATAAGAGGAAGAGACACCAGAAGTGTATGCACAGAGGGAGGCCGACCAAGAAGGTGGCCATTGGCAAGCCAGGAGCAGAGGCCTCACCAGAAATGGACTATGAGTTTGGACTTCCAGTCTCCAGAGCTGTGCGATAATTCATTTCTGTTGTTTAAGCCCCTCTTGTGTGGCATCTTAGAAGACTAACATAGTAGTCTGAGTCTTAAAAGTAAAAAACAGTGACTTCTTTTTGGTTTTTAAGTCCTCTGTTTCACAATTATTTGGTCTGGGGCAACCTGGATCCCACCTCCATTCTATGTCGTTCTCCCTGAGTAGAAGTTTGGAATGAAAGCAGGAGATGTGTTTTCAGTCCCTGTGACGGTTAATTTTATGTGTCAACTTGACTGGGCCATGGGACACCCAGACATTCAGACATTATTCTGGGTGTGTTTGTGAAGGCGTTTCTGAATGAGATGAACATCTGAATCGGTAAGCTGAGTAAAGCAGATTGTCCTCCCCATTGGATGAGGTGGTGCCAGGAGCCAGCGAGAGGAGCTCCGCCCATGACAAAGGTCATGAGGAAGGAGGCTCGGCATACGCAAAGGCAGGATCGAGCCTCAGGAGTCCCCCTGGAAATTCTCGAGCATCTACCCCCAAAACCAGAGTCTGCCTATTTTCTGCTTTGTGCTCTCACCTACACCTCTGACTTTACGGGGGGCTGTCCCCCACCACCTCTCTCTGAAAAAAGAGTTAATTTACAGCTCCAGTTAATAAAGTTCCTGGGCGTGACAAGAGTGTTTCAACCTACAAACTCCTTTGGAAGTCCTCTAGCCTGCCTGAATAGGTTCTTCCGGCCACATGTGATTGTTCAGAGCCTCCCAACTGTGAGAGGCATGAGATGTTCTAAACTAATTACAGATTCCTTTGAGCAATTAAAAGATTGATTAGAAATTGTACTGGTGAAGGGTTTTTCACTTTTTGGGCCAATGTTTGCTGCTAAGTTTCCATATCCCTTACCTGCTGTGTCCCTGGCAGTGTATTGATTAATATAATTGGTATATAGGAATGTAAATAGTAGCTTTAATGTTTGTAACCTTGGACCCTTGAGTTAATTCTTTTCTTGTTATAGCCCACCACACCTTTGCCCTATAGGAATGCAACTTTATCTAATGCTTTTGGAGGGTGGCGCCTGACTTTAGAATAATCACCTTTGGAGAAAAATAAGTTTTCTGAAGAAAGGATCTTAAAATGTTAACAGGCCTCCTGGCCAGAAGATGATGTAAATCACCTAAACTTTTGCACATGATAAGTTTGAAAGCCTGGCTTTGATTAGGATCAAGGACTGCTGTCCTTGGATGACTCTACCCCTTCCCCCATTATCCCCTATGCACAACTTAAGGTATAAAAACTACTTTGGAAAATAAAGTGCGGGCTTTGTTCACTGAAACCTGGTCTCCCCACGTCATTCTTTCTCTCACCTTCTGGCTGAATTCCCATCTGGGGTGGGAAGGCTCGTCAAGCCTACTAATTTTGCCTGGGCTTCTAAGATCTGACCAGGGAGGCCTTAGTGTCTCCTCTCCTTCGGGAGAACGGGAGGACGCCTGCGGCCTACGTAGGTGACGCAAATTCCTTATTTTGGAACTTTATTAGCTTTCCACGTAAACCAAGTTATTCAGCCTCTTTTCTCCACTGAATTTCCTCACTGAGCTATCCTTATTTAACCACTCTTTATACCCTTAATTAACGTTTAATTAAGCAATTGTTTCCTGATCCTCGCCGACGCCGTCCCCACTTTGAATTCCCTGGATCCACCAGGGCTGGACCCCGGCAAGTGGGCCTCATCCAGTAAGCTGAAGATTTGAATTAAATGAAAGGGCTGAGTAAGAGGGACCAGCTGCCTGCCTGGCCGCTGAGCTGAGACCCTGGTCTTCTCCTGCCTTGATCTGGAGCTTACACCAGCAGCTCTCCTGGATCCAACTTGAAGATTATGTCTTAGGCTCCATGATCATGCAAGCCAGCTCCCTATTTTCTCTCTCTCTGTGTATGTGTGTCTCCTATGGGTTCTGTTTCTCTGGAGAACCCTAATACAGTCCCCCTTTTTGCAGGTGGAAAAACTGAAGTCAGATACAGGCTGTTCACAGAGAAGAGCAATGTTGCTCTTGACAGTTCGGAAATTCCCTGCTTCCCATAGAGATTTTTAAAAATCAGCCTCAAAAGCAGGTGATTTGGACCCAACTAGGATACAGCGTTTCGTTCTTGTAAAAAGAGTGAAGTAGGGACTTCCCTGGTGGTCCAGGGATTAAGAATCTGCCTTGAGATGCAGAGGACGCCAGTTTGACCCATGGTTGGGGAACTAAGATCCCACATGCCACGGGGCTTAGAACTAAACCCAGTACGCCACGACTAGAGAGACGTCTGCGTGCCACAGTGAAAGATTCCGCGTGTGGCAACTAGGACCGGGTGCAGCCAAGAATAGTGAATAGGAAAAAAGAAAAGATGGAGTTTACTTTGCCGAAGGGAGACTGGAGCCTGGAGGAAGACCTGGTACCTTCCAGGCACCCACACTGCTAGGGGAAGCTCGAGATTCCCGGAGGAAACTGTATTTGATAATAGAATTATCTAGATTTAGGCACTTGCCAAATGGATTTAACTCTGGTGATGGGTGATTGCCTGCCTTAAGACCGCTTGCATTTGAATGCTGGGCTCCCTGCTTGTGTCCCAGCCCTGCAGGTGCTGAAAGGGAGGGGGCGCTGATGGCCACAGAATCGCAGGTGCACTGGTTCGCCTCTGAGGGCTGACCACTGCACAAAGGTGGAGGCACACAGCCCAGGCGGCCCTGCTCCCAGGCGAGTCCCCTCCTAAACCCACCATGTAGGAGGGTCTGGGTGGCCTTGTTTCAAGCAGGGGACAGCAGCGTTTTCCTGACGGTTCTGATTCCTCCTCTGCTCCCTGCCTGCCAGCTGGCTGACATCAGAAGTGGGAGCTTTCAACGCATCCACTCCCATGGTGTTGCCTTTGATCCTGGCTAAGCTCAGCTTCCTGGGTGGGAGCCGGGGGTGGGGGCAGCCCTTTAGGCCCTCACCTGCCAGTCACAGAAAAATGAGATGGAGGGGACAGGAGGCAGTGGGCACTTAGAGCTGGGGGTCAAAGACTGACAGGTGACATGCAGAGAACACTGAGCTCAGGGAACAAAGAAAAACTCGCCTCCTTCACAAATGGGGGCAAGCTGGTCAGAGGCCAGTGGAAGCCCTGCCCTCACCCACACCTAAGGCTCTGTTACTGATCCTGTGACCACCTTCTGCAGCTGCCAGCCCTATTAAAGGCACCAAACGAGCAGCACCACAGGAAAGATAAGGCCGTCAGGTCAGTATCTCCCCTCAGGCCTTGGTGTTCTGCATACAGTTGACTCTTCACTTTCAGAAGGACTGCTGGGTTCTCTTGTTTTCCAGAAATTTCACAGAATGCTACGGGTATCACAGAGATCCAGGTTTCTCCACCATACCCTGGCCATGTGTTAAAAGAGTTGGAAAATAGCTTTCACCATCGACGTCAAAAATCCACTTTAGAAAACTATCCCAGGAAAAATAACCGTGTCGTTTCATGGCCTTTGCACATACAGCCTGCTCAGAGCTGTTGTTTATACTAGCAAAAAGTTGGAAAGAACTAGAAGGCCCAGCACACCAGCAGGAAGGATTATGTGGCTGCTAAAAGGACAGCTTGGAACCTCGACCGTCACCTCGTTTGGAATAAGGGTCTTTGTAGGTGTCACTAAGATCTCAAGAGGAGAGCACCTGGATTAGGGTGCTTCCTAAATCCAGCAACATTAAGCGAGACAGAAAAGGACAAGACATAGAAACACACAATGCGGTAAGGCAGGGGTGGGAGACATTCAGCCACAAGCCCAGGGACACCTGGAAGATCCTCCCCGGGGCCTCTGGAGACAGATGCCCTGACTGCGGACTTCCGGCCTCCAGAGCTATGAGAGAGTAAGCTTCTATGGTCTGAAGCCCCCCGGCTTCTGGTCATTTGCTTCAGCAACCCCAGGAGACAAATGTGTATAGTAGAGAAGCAGTAATGCTGAAAACTGAATAGATAATATTAAGAACATAGAAAGCACTAGATACATGTTTATGCAAACAATATGCACGTGTATGGAAGAGAAGGTGAGATGATGTTGCTTTTATGCATTTTTTTTAAAGTAAGGTTATTTGAATGAACATATTTCATGTCTTACAAATATAATGACTAATGTGGCCTGTTCACAACCCTGAAAATACAAGTCTGGCCACCCCGTGTGACAGGACAGCCACCCCAGGACCATGCTGTTCTTCACTCTGGTCAAGTGGACATTGGAGTCTTGACCCCAACAGCACCACCTCACAGATCCACCATTAAAATCGGAGTGTCCACCCACACCTGCTTCCCTGAGACAGAGTAACTCCCTCTCAGGCCACAGTCCCCTGCCTCTATCTTTACCAAATACTCTCTCACAAACCCCATCACCTCCCCACTCTCCAGCCTCACCTTCCACAAGCCCGAAGAAAAAGGTGAGGCAAATAGCATGTCATTTCTTGACCTAGTCCTGATTAAACAGCCCCAAGAAAGTTAACTCGCATTTGCCTATGTAACAAGACACAGATCCCTCAGGGACCATTAATCTTATTTAATCCAACTAAATGTGCTATATGCAAAGTCCGTGTCTATTTAACCTATTTCATGCACCTATTTCAAATATTTTAAGTGGATTTTATCAAAAAGACTTAACCATCCTATTTTATAATAATAAATATTTTGTAGTATTTTAAATACTCCATTCCCTGTATCATTTAACACCTTCCAGTCTTTTTAGTAGACGTTTGCTCACATGACACAAAAGTATCATAAAGAAAATAAGGCAGAAAGATTTTATCCCCATCTTTAAGGTACGAAAATAGAGACCTATTCCCCTTGTATGTGGAACCTAAGAAGAAATGACACAAACTTACTTACAAAACAGGAAGAGACTTAGAAAACAAACTTACGGTTGCTGAGGGGGAAGGGACAGTTTGGAACTTTGGGGAGGTCATGTACACACTGTTGTATTTAAAATGGATAACCAATAAAGACTTACTGTATAGCACATGGAACTCTGCTCAATGTTACATGCCCGCCTGGATGGGAGGGGGGTTTGGGCGAGAATAGATACATGTATGCAGAAGGCAATGGCACCCCACTCCAGTACTCTTGCCTGGAAAATCCCATGGGTGGAGGAACCTGGTGGGCTGCAGTCCATGGGGTCGTTAAGAGTCAGACACGACTGAGCGACTTCCCTTTCACTTTTCACTTTCATGCATTGGAGAAGGAAATGGCAACCCACTCCAGTGTTCTTGCCTGGAGAGTCCCAGGGATGGGGGAGCCTGGTGGGCTGCTGTCTATGGGGTTGCACAGAGTCGGACACAACTGAAGCAACTTAGCAGATACATGTATATGTATGGCTGAATCCCTTCACTGTTCACCTAAAACTTCCACAACATTGTTAATCAGCTATACCCCAATACAAAATGTTTTTGGCACTACAAAAATAAAAAAAAGAAAGAAAGAAAGAAAATAGAGACCTAAAGATTAGACGACTTTTGCAAAGTTACAGAGCAATTCAGCAGCAGAGCCAGCATCTCTCTATAGGGAGAGATTTGCTTAGCTTTTCTGCCATCAATCAACGTTGATGCTACTGTTAATGTGACTTTTCTCTAAAAGGATTTCTGCAAAAATCCTTTGGTTTTTCAACCAAGTCTCCAAATATTACCTGATGCTTGTCAGTCCCCATCTCAGATGGTAGAAAAGGTGACAAGGGTATGTGAAAAGTCTCTGAGGTGCTTGAAAAAGAGGAGCTTGTCAACAGTGTGAAATGAGAGCTGGGGGTCAGTGTTACAATTAGAAGTGGGTCACAAAACCCAGCCCTGCCAGGTCATCTGGGGAGGGACAGCGGCTCTGGTGGCCCCCACCCCTCTTCTACCTCAGCCTTTCTGCCAGCCTACCCACCCGCCCACTGGCTGCAAGGCCCTTCTGCCGGCCTGCAGTTCAGCCAGCTAACACTCTCCTGAACAAACCCCGTCTGCAGCCACTTTTTCACAGGTTCTCAAGTACTGGGGTTACCAAGAGGGCTGGATGTTTGAAAGATAAAACAGGAAAAAAAAACAAAACAAAAACCACCATTACAGTAGTTATCTCAGAGGCATGGGATCACAAGTCCCAAATTTGCTTTTATACAATTTTTTAAATTTCTAAAATATATCAGTCAGTCCAGTTCAGTTCAGTTGCTCAGTTGTGTCCAACTCTTTGCGACCCCATGAATTGCAGCATCCCAGGCTTCCCTGTCCATCACCAACTCCCGGAGTTCACCCAAACTCATGTGCATCGAGTCGGTGATGCCATCCAGCCATCTCATCCTCTGTCGTCCCCTTCTCCTCCTGCCCACAATCCCTCCCAGCATCAGTCTTTTCCAATGAGTCAACTCTTCGCATGAGGTGGCCAAAGTATTGGAGTTCAGCCTCAGCATCAGTCCTTCCAATGAACACCTAGGACTGGTCTCCTTTAGGATGGACTGGTTGGATCTCCTTGCAGTCCAAGGGACTCTCAAGAGTCTTCTCCAACACCACAGTTCAAAAGCATCAATTCTTCGGCGCTCAGCTTTCTTCACAGTCCAACTCTCATATCCATACATGACCATTGCTTAAAAAAAAATTTTTTTTTAATGTTTTTATCAAGTGGCCTGGAGGCTGGCCAAAAATATCTGGATCCCACTTTAACCCTGGAGGAATGGCACACATGGGGGTTTCAGTAGGGCCCTGTGTCCACTGCTTTTTTCTGAGTATAGTTGGTTTACCACGTTGTTAGTTTCAAGTACACAACAAAGTGAATCAGTTACACACACAGCCGGTTTTTAAGGTTTTTTCCCACATAGGCCATTACAGAGTACTGAGTAGACTTCCCTGTGCTGTACAGTAGGCCCGTACTATTTTTAAAAATACGGAATGCTTCACGAATTCATGTCATCCTTGCACAGAGGTCATGCTATCTCTGTATTCCAATTTTAGCATACGTGCTCCTGAAGCGAGTACCATGTCCGTTGCTCTTAATTCAGCTCCTTGTCATCCAAGAACCAAGATCTCCAGAGGTAGAGAAGCAACCTCCTCATTAACAATTGCTATGTCAAGTTCCAAAGCACCGGGCTGGCAGGTGGTGAGGGAAGCCTAGGGAGGGGAGCTTGCCTGAGAGCGCACAGGAGAGAATGACAACCCACAGCCCCTCCCAGGTGCAGACGCAGCGGCCCACCAGCCCGGGGCCGCTCCAGCCGGGGAGCAGAGGGGAGAGGCGGACAGACGCCCTCTCCACAGTTCACATCAGGCCTCTCTGCCATTTCCTGTGGCTGGCTTAGTGGTTGGCAGAGACAGTGCCACCCGACTTAGAAGTGGAGCATCTGGGAGTGTGAAAGGCTGGCTCTCAGCTTTTCACCAGGTACCAGGCAGGCTGGACAGAGGGCTGCGTTTGCCAGGAAGTGGCAGCAGAGGTGTGATGCCCATCTGTTCCTCTCAGACTCGGGCTCAGAAGAGGGTGGAACGGCTCCATGGCATTACAGGGAAAGGTGTGGGGCTTATACTGCGAGGCCATCACAGAAGGGAGCACGGGGCAGCTGAACAGAGTGAGGCAGCTCTGCAAGAGCGGATGCGGACAAACACCCAAGACTGGGTTTAAAAGCATGGCACACGTGTGCAGCATGCCATCATCTGTGGAGAAAGAGGAGCTTAGCATCAGAGGTTACGTGGAAGGATCCAGGTGGCAATGGTGGTGGGCAGGGGGCCAGGGGTGCGGAGCAGGAGGGAAAGACACCCTCTGTGCCTTCTCAGTTTTAGACACATAAAACATCGTTTTTAAAAGAGCATGAACATGTGAGCAAACACATCCATGGTGTCACCTGCCACGTGTCACAAAGCCACGAGATACGCCCTCAGCCCCTCTCTAGAGGCAGCACTGTGTCCTCCCCTCCACTGTCCACCCCACCCGTGATGGCCCGTGCAGCCCAGCTGCTCCTTACCTCACCATCTCCCCAGCTGCCCCTCAGCCCCGAGAACCGTCATCTCAGAACCAGTGGAAGCGACCCACTCGCTGGGGCCGAGGTGGCACGTGTGAGGATGGCAAGCTCCAGTGGCTGGTTTTTGGGTACACGAGGGGCACCGTGAGCAGTGAGCGACATGGACTGTGGAGGGGACTCCTGTCTTATGCAAGCTGAAGCCTGGGGGTCACTTCACCCTGGGATCTCCATTTCCTTAACACACAAAGCAGGGGTTGCAATGGGGGAGTCTGTCTAGATCACACGCCGGCAGCCCACCTCATGGCCACTTCTCCGGATCTGTTGTGTACTGGGTGCTTTGAGCACAGGCCCACAGAAACACGAAGCGAGCTCTCCGTGCACGCTGAAACATTCTGGGAGCCCCACAAAAAAGTGGAACAAACAGGTAATAACAGATTTTATTTAGTCCAATATATGCAGATTATCATTTCAATATGCCATCAATATAAAATTACCAAGTCTCTACTCTTTTTAGCTCTGTGTTTGCAGTCAGTGTGTATATTTACACAGCATCTTGATTTACAGTACGCGATCAATATAAAAATTACCGAGTTTCCACTCTTTTTAGCTCTGTGTTTGCAATCAGTGTATATTTTATATTTACACATCTTGATTTGGCCCAGCCACACCTCAAGGGTTGAAAGGCGGCTGAAGCTAGTGGGGACCTCCCTGGTCAGCACCGGTGCTGGAGTGACCAGGTGGCCTGCCCTTCGCTTCAGATGTCATCAGGCTTCGAGCTGAGGCCGGCCGGAGCAGCAGCTGCATCCCCAGACAAGGCCCAGCCACTCGAGCAGTGGGTCCAGCTCCTTGCCAGATGAGGGGAGCTGGGGCTGGATGCCAGACAAGACTGCAGAGCAACTGGCGAACAGGAAGCCAAGATGCCCAAGGCCTGGAGTAGGGTCACACGGGCTTCGGGGCGACAGAAGTCAGGGTTTCCACAACACAACCCCCCTCCCCCACACTGAAGCAGAGGCTGCTGTCAGTTACATCCACTCATTCTCCAACATGCCTCTGAACACCGTCTAACCCCCGGCCCTCAGCCGGGCAGTGAGGACACAGCCACCCCTCATGGGGCTCCTACCCGAAGCAGGAACCTGCTAACACTGCCCTGGAGGCTCATTTACTCACCCAACTCACCCAAAAATTCCTGTGAGAGGACAATCACCTTAGAGATGAGGTTAAATCACTTCCCAACAGCTTCACACCAACAGGTGGGAGGGCAGCCTCCCACCACTTCAACATTGCAGTCACACACCCCAGCTTCAAAGAGGCCCCAGAATCCCACAGTTGCAAGGCATGGGGCCACCACTGCAGAAAGCATATGAAACAGGGGCCAGGAGAAGATTCCCAGGGGCAACCCACCATACGAGAGGGGAGCTGGGCCTCCAGAGGATCAGCAGGCGCAGAAGGTAAGAGGTGTGAGGGGTGCAGGGCTCAGAAAACCGTGACTGCCAGCAGCTGGATCAGGCCCCATGTGAGGTGGGGGTGTCGGCCAAAACCAGTGCCCAAGGTCCCTACACTCCATAAGAACTGGGGTTTTACCCTCAGGCCAGGGGAAGCCACTCAAGAGTTCTATCCGTGGCACGAACAGGACCAGGTTTTAAAAATCACTGTAAAGGAGAAATCCCCGAGCCTGATCAGCTCCCTTTCTCTCAGCATGTTTTACGACACCCTAGGACTTAACCTCCCAGGGCCTGAAGCTTACTCACTCCATCATTTTATGAAAGCGATGCCGCTGACCTGGAGCTCCTGAGGGTCTTAATGCAAAGCTGATAAGTCCCTGGTTTTCCTGGCCTGCTAGGCACCTCCATCCCCCAGCCCCACAGCAATGGCCTCCATGTCCCCGCAGAGACAGGGAGGATTCTTGGCGGCCACTGAGAGAAAGCACTGAAACATTTCAGCTGCACAACCGCAGGGCCCTACTGCCTCCCACCCCCAGACAAGGAGCAACATCGTTCACTGCCTCCCAAGCCTCCCCCCTGCCCAACCCCCTCCACACATCCTTCCAGCTCCCCTGATTATCTGCTCCATTTTCAGTGCATCAGCTTTTGAGGCTGGCCTACTTTCCAAGGATGCAGGAGCAGAAACACTTGTGTGTTATACGAACAGCAGAACATAACTGGAACAGGACACAGAAAGGGGGGAGCCAGCAACAGGGTGTGCCAAGGATGCAGCAGAAGCTAGTGAAAGAACCAGCAAGGCAGAGCGCAAACCATCACCTTGAGGGGGGTGGAGGACAGCAGGAAGGAAGGGGCAACAGGAGGGAGAAGGCAGAGAGACCTCCTCACACAGCCCCGCTTGGCCACTGACAGCTGGAACAGAGCTTAGTCCAGGAGGCAGCTGCCCAGATCCCCTTACCCAGTTAGAAGAGGACTTGAGGCTCAGGAAGCCATGCTCAGTGTGAGCAGAGGGCAGCCCACGGCACATCTCCGGGCTTGGGGAGGAATGGGGAGTGATAAGCCAGACCAGACTATGGAGCCTGTCCCGGGGACAACCTTCAGAGGTAAGTGTTCCATGCAAGTGCAAGGCCAAGGTCCCCCAGCCAGGACCTTGCTCTGAATTTCCAGCTGCATGAACCTGTGGCCTGAAAGACCAACCCCTGCTTCTGCAGGAAGACGGATCGTGTCAAGGAATGTCAAGGAGGAAGCACTCCCTTCCCACAACCCCTCCTCTGCAGGGCTGTGCCTCTTGTCTCCATAAAACCTGCCAGGCCCGCCAGCACGGGGCGCAAAGGGGAGGATGCTGAGGCAGCCTGACACAGTGCCCCAGCCAGGTCAGCTTCCCCTGGAATTAGGCTGGCTGCGCTGGCAGGGCCCATCGGCTGCAGGAAGCAGGCTGCCAAGGATGAGTGACTCTGCTCCTCCAGCAGGCTTGGGGCACAGGGGGTTGAGGCGAGCAGGGACGACCACTCAGTGCTGGATGGGAAGCTGGCAGAGAGGAGGAGACACGGCCTCGCGGATCCGCTGGAAGATCTGAGCCAGCTTGTAGAGGAAGGGCAGGGAGCGGGGAGATGCTGCAGGGAGAGGCCAGTCAGTGCCCGCCCTACCCCTCCCGCCCCCCACTCGGCCACTCCTCCCCCAAAACTCTCCCACCTGGGGAGTGACCATGCCAGTGCCCCTCCTCCCCTCCCAACGGGAGAGAATTTCCCTTTCTCCAGAATATAATCTCTGGGTTGTATTTTCTTTATGTGGATGAGAGAAAACTTCAGTTTGCTGAGAAAAAGATCCAAATTTATTATGTTTTAATCTAACTTTTTAATAGTAAAAAGTTGGTAATGATGGCTGCCTCTGTGTAGATGAATTTGGGAAGAGACTTTTCACTACATTCCTCTTTGTGCCTTTTAAGTTTGAAGCCAAGCCATAATACTACCTCTTTTTATCATAAGTTAATTATATTAACAATAAAAGTAAAATTAGCCTCTTTTGAATGAGAGCTGAGCTGGCTGCTTTGGTTTGTTTTTCCTTATTTGAATTACTGATTTTTTAATAGACTTTCTTCCTTCTTAAAAAAAATACGTTACTTTTAAGAAAGTGATTTCAGTCCACCCTCTTCATGTCCTCCTGGCCGGGTTCTAACTGCAGCCCAGCCCTGGGCTCTCACCAACCTGCACGGACTGTCCTGGGCGCTCCTGGAACAGCCCCTTGCCATCCCCACTCAGAAGTTCTGAGATGCCAGACCCCAGGGTTCTGAGACTGAAGGACTCCTAAGAACCACAAAAATCTTTCTAATTTTTACTTTTAAGTCTCTGGAATAAAGTAAAAGATCAGAGGGTGGACAGGACTGAATACAAACTCCTAAGCTTTCCGAAGGGCTAACCAGTGACTCTCCTCAAGCAAACAGGGCTGTTCAGAGGGATCTCCTGCTCAGTACCAGCCATGGCGTCAAATGGACAAGCTGAACTGTGCAGAAGCAGCTCCCAGACAAGAAAGAGGCAAGTGGGGACACAGAAGGGTTTAGGGTTAAATGAAGAGCAGCAGACAGAATGTCTGTGTGACCCTGGAGCAGTCACTTCTCTCTGGTTCTTAGGTTTCCCAACCGAAAAAGAAAATGAAAGTGAAGGGATTGAAATTAAGGGTTTCCAGTTTTCCTTTCAGTTTTGACAGTTATACAACCCTAAGTCTAAATTCATGAGAAGAGGTTAGGTTGTAATTCACACAAAGTCACACACAGAAAAGTTCACGAGTGAGCTCCTAACCTCTGGCCCAGTGCTCACAAGGTGAATTCACCCTCGGGAAAGAGCACAGCAGAAAACAGCAAGAAATCATCAAAGTGTTCGGAGGTACCACCTCATACTGGTCAGAATGGCCACCATCAAAAGTGAAAGTGAAATCGCTCAGTTGTGTCCAACTCTTTGCGACCCCATGGACTGCAGCCTGCCAGGCTCCTCTGTGCATGGGATTTTCCAGGCAATAATACTAGAGCGGGCTGCCATTTCCTTCTCCAGGGGATCTTTCCAACCCAGGGATTGAACCAGGGTCTCCAGTACTGTAGGCAGACGCTTTTACCGTCTGAGCCACCAGGAAGTCCCCTGCCCCCGTCCCCCCCACCAAAAAAAAAAAAAAAATGCTGGAGAGGGTGTGGAGAAAAGGGAACCCTCCCACACTGTGGGTGGGAATGTAAATTGGTGAAGCCATTATAGAGAACAGTATCAAGGTTCCTTAAAAACTAAATACAGCTACCGTGTGACCCAGCAATCCCACTATTGGGCATATATCCAGAAATAAACATAATTCAAAATGCACGTGCACCTCACTGTTCACAGCAGCACTATTTACAACAGCTAGGACATGGAAGCAACCTAAACATCCTTTAAGGGAGGAATAGACAAAGATGCAGTACACACACACAGTGGAATATTACTCAGTCATAAAAAGGGACAAACGAAATGTGTAGAGACATGGATGAACTGAGAGGGTGTCATAGAGTGAAGTTAAGTCAGAAAAACAAGTATCGTATATTAACACATATGTTGTGCAATCTAGAAAAATGGTATAGATGACCTTATCTGCAAAGCAGAAATAGAGACACAGACGCAGGAAACAAATGTATGGATACCAAGGTGGAAGGTGGGAGGAAACTGGGAGAATGAGACTGACATACATATACATATGATTGATATACATATCAATACTATGTACAAGATCGAAGCTGATGGGAACATAGTGCACAGCACAGGGAGCTCTACTCAGCGCTCTGCAGTGACCTGAATGGGAAGGGAGTCCAAAAGGGAAGGGCATATATATACATACAGCTGATTCATTGTGCTGTACATTGGAAGCTAACACAACACTGTAAAGCAACTATGCTATGATAAAAACTACACAAGTAAATAAAGAGGAATCACTGAAATGTTCAAAAACAGGGCACTGTAAAATCAATTATGGAAGTTACTGAAAACTGGAATATTATTTAGTTGTGTAAAGTTTTAAAGCCATTTTTTTTTTTTTTGGTGGGGGGAGGGCCACAATTCATGGCTTACAGAATCTTATTTCCTTGACCAGGAATCGAACCCAGGCCTTCAGCAGTGAAAGCATGGGGTCCTAACAACTAGATCGCCTGGGAATTCCCTAAAGCCATGTTTTAAAGAATACTTATAGGGGGATGAGGAACTGGAAGAAGGCTGTCAAAAAGTCCTTTTAGTTATAAGATAAATAAGTATCAGGAATGTAATGTACAACATGATGACTATAATTAACACTGCTGTATGTTACATACCAAAGTTAAGACAGTCCTAAGAGTTTCTCATCACAAGGAAAAAAATTTTTTTTCTATTTTTAAAATTTTTTATCCATATGAGAGGATAAATGTTCACTGTACATACTGTGGGAATCATTTCATGATGTATGTAAGTCAAATCATTATGCTCTACACCTTAAACTTATACAGTGCTGAATGTCAATTACATATCAACAAAACTAGAAGAAAAAAAAAGAATACTTAACGACAAGCAAAACTGCATCCACATCCAGAAAAAGACTAATGATTACAGTGGCTGACTGAAGGCTGATTTGTTTTCTCCGTCATACTTTCCTGTTTTCCATATTCTCTAATATATATTTTTCCTATTGTATTTCTACAACAAAACATGTTTTAATCTAATGTTATTTTTTTACACATTATGATGAAGGTTTTTCTTTTTCAATTCTGAGGGGACTTCTTGGTGGTCCAGTGGTTGAGAATCTGCCTGCTCGTGTTTGATCTCTTCTCTGGGAAGATCCCACATGCTACAGAGCAGCTAAGCCCATACACTGCACCTACTGGAGCCCAAATGCTCTACAGCCTGGGTGGCAACCACTAAGCCTAAGCCCCACAACTACTGAACAGCCCCTACTTGCCACAACTAGAGAAAGCCTGCGTGCAGCAACAAAGACCCAGCACAGCCAAAAAGAAAATAAATAAGCCCTGAGGCTCTACTCAGAGTTCACCCCTGGACGTCCAGAGTTGACAAGGCAGAATGGACTCTCTCCAGGACTGGTCTCTCCTTCAAGGTGGGCTGGCTCCAGTTCAGGTCCACCAGCTCCTCCTTGCAGATGAGACCATGGAAAACCCCCAGGAGGGCTCCCAGGCCCAGCCCTGGTCAACCGCCCTGTCCTGGGAGGGTGGGTGGGGAGGCAGGTGTCCTCACTCACCTGGATCAAACCTCAACACCAGGAGGCAGAGGAGCAAGGCGGCCAGCAGGCTCTTACTGAAGGGCAGAGAAAAGAAGTGGCTGACTGCAGAGTCCCAGAGCTGGCGCAGCAACGTCAGTAGAGACAGGAACTTGTGGGAGGAGGAGCCTGGCGGGGTGACAGAGTAGAACTTCAGTAAAGAAGCAGCTTCCCAACTCCGAGCTTTGAGTCTAAGTCGAGCCAAGACTGGTTTCCTCATGCAGTCCACAAAATGGTTCTAAGGGAGCTCCCAGGCATCCAGAGATGCCTTCAGCACTGATTATATCAGAACACCAGCTCCATCCAAGAGGACTGTGACGACACCAGACGCCAGCTCCACAGGAGAGGACTCTGGCATCACCAGCATCAGCTCCAGAGGAGAGGACTCTGATGCCACCAGATACCAGCTCCAGAGGAGCGGGCTCCGACATCACCAGACGCCAGCTCCACAGGAGAGGGCTCCGACGTCACCAGACGCCAGCTCCACAGGAGAGGGCTCTGACGTCACCAGACACCAGCTCCATCCGAGAGGACTGTGACATCACCAGACACAACCTCCGTAGGAGAGAATTCTGACATCACCGACACCAGCTCCAGAGGGGAGGGCTGTGACGTCACCAGACACCACCTCTGTAGAAGAGGACTCTGACGTCACCACATACCAGCTCCACAGGAGAGGGCTCTGACGTCACCAGACACTCGCTCCACAGGGGAGGACTCTGATGTCACCAGACACCAGCTCCAGAGGGGAGGGCTGTGACGTCACCAGACACCACCTCTGTAGAAGAGAACTCTGACATCACCACACCAGCTCTGTAGGACAGGACTTCAACAGAAATGTCAACTTAGCTGGGGAACCTGGTACATCTGGTGTTTCTTTAACAGCTTCACAGTATTCTTCATATTCTGGCCTAAGACATATGCACAGTTACATAGCAATAATTCTTGATGATCAGTAAAGGCAGAAAACAAAGGGCACCTCACAGGCACAGTGAAGAATCCCGTCTTGGACTGAGCACAAACATGAACATCACCTTCAAGCCCTGAAGACACCCTGGACTCGCCATCCGAGCGCCTCCTCCCCAGGCACTGGACAGGCAGAGGGTTTGTGGAGTTACATGGAGTCCCTGAAGCCAACAACCTGCTGCAAAGAAGTGAGCTGCCTCAGCAGGTCCCTGCTCTTAGGCACACAAAGAAAACACCTCAGAGGCAGGAGTAGTCTCCTGAGGGCTGAAGGTCCTCCGTGTATGCCTATTCTATGTGTCACGAACAGAGAAAACAAAGATCAGGGGGTTAAAAACCACCAGGAGGAAAACTTCAACTCAGCATCAGGAAGAACTTCCCTGCACAGCCCTCCACAGCTGAAAGGCGCTGCTTCAGATGGTGAAGTAACATCCTGGCCAGGCCAGCACAGAGGAGACAGATCTACTGACAAGGGCCCACGGAGGAGATGACTTTCAGGAGACAAAAGTAAGGCTCTGAGACCTGCACCACCTGCCTCCCAAAGCCAACCGCAGAGGCGCTGGGCTTTCGAAGCACCTCAACAGATTTCTTACCCTGCAATCTGGAAGTTACTCATACAAAGCATTGTTCCCAAGGCCCAGGAAGGTCATGATGGACCCCACGTCCAGGAGGAAGCCCTCAGCTTCTGCACAGAGGGCTGCAGAAGGATAATGTCCCACCTTCCTGGTTTAGTGTCCGCGTCTCCTCGGAGCCAGAGTGCCCATGTGTCTGCTGCTGCCTCGCTGCACTAACGGCCTGAAGCGCATCCAGCCGCTGTTTCTCGCTGAAGGCTGCAGAGCCCACCACCAGCTCTTCAGCCTCTGACAGGAGGCCCAGAGGAAGTAGCACTCGCTGCAGGTGAAGTTCTGCTAAGGATCTATACTCTGGAAGGCCCTGGTTGTCAGGGTCTTGAAGCCAAGCACGGACTCCATCCAGCACAGCTCCAGGCTCTTGCATTTTACTGTATAAAAGAACACTGCAGCCCCAAATAATCCAATCCCAGAAAAAGAGTGGTCAATGCTTCACGGTTTGTTAATTTCTCTTAACCACTAAACTCCTCCTACCCAGCCCCTCCTTTGTGCCCTCAAGTCCTTCCCTAAGGGACACTGACATGGTAAGAATCAGGAGCTCTTAGAAGCAGCAAGCAACTCTCAGCTCTGGCACCCCCCCCGCCCCGTTCTGTCACCCCACTTCATGTCTCCCATCCCTTCCTCTTTTCCCTATCACACTCCTAAATTCCTTCTTCCTCATCTTTTCATGCATATGTTTTGAGTCAGAGGGCGCCAGGGGGACAGGGGGTGGGGGACAGGGGGTGGGGGACAGGGAAAGAATTAGATTTAAAGGGAAATGGTATAGAAAGAAAAAGATGAGATATGAGAACTGAAGGGGTGTGATGTGCTTAGTCGCTCAGCCATGTCAGATTGTGTGTGACCCCAGGGACTGTAGCCCGCCAGGCTCCTCTGTCCATGGGGGTTCTCCAGGCAAGAACACTGGAGTGGGTTGCCATGCCCTCCTCCAGGGGATCTTCCCAACCCAGGGATCAAACCCAGGTCTCGCACATTGCAGGCAGATTCTTTACTGTCTGAGCCACCAGGGGAGCCCAAGAATACTGGAGTGGGTAGCCTATCCCTTCTCCAGAGCATCTTCCCGACCCAGGGGAAAACCCTCTTGTTCCTGCGCTGACTCAGTGGGGAAGCAGTAAGGACCTAAGGACCTACCACAGTTCCAGGACTTTGGGGGGCAGCTTCTCAGGAGCCTGGTAATATTGAAGAACCCAGGACAGGACTTCCCGCCACCGATCCATTTCTGCCAGGGCCTGGATGCCCACAACACACAGAGAGCATTTCACCTCCAAGGAGCTGTCCACAAAAAAGCCAATTTGGGAGTTCAGAAGTGGTTCCCCTGCACTGCCATGCCCACCTTCAGCCTGGGACTGTTCTTTACCAGCTCCCAAGTCAGTAGCAATTACCTCTCACCTCCCCCCATCCCCAGTATTCAAGAGGGCCTCACAATTATGACCCGTCTCATGAGCCCCAGCAAGAGAAAACTGCCCTTTGCCCAGGAGCTAAACGTTTTTATAAATCTAAAGGCCAATCAGCTGTTGACCAGCACACGTCTCTGTATCCAGGTAAAGTCAGGGTTAACCAACAGGAAGCGTTCATTTACTCCCAAGGGGAAAAGAACAGCTGCAGCACAGATGTGGGTGCAAAGAGGACCAGCCCTAAGAGTTTGCTTAGTGAAGAAAGGGCAGAAGCAGTCTCCGCCCAAGCGCAGCATCAGAATCACACCCTCAGCCTTTACAGCACCCAGTCTTCACCGACCCCCAAACACTCAGGGAAGGCCCCCCAGTTCATCCTTCTCTGGGGCCAGCTTTGACCAGTCTACCCACGCCCTCCCTAGTATGACCTAATCCAACGAGCAATGCAGGACCAAAATTTCAATTCTTTGATCCAATCTTACAAGAGGACCAGAACACGACTCCTGCTCTGAACCCCAACCCGAGGAGTGAGGGGGGCTTCTTCGGGGAGGGGTGGAAGGAGAGGACTTCCGGCACCAGCTTACTGCAGTAATTTAACAAATCAATTCTATCTTCCCATTAGACCATTCTACCCTGATATAGGGAGAAAGAATTGATTGTGGGGTCCCACTAAACCCCGTTTACGTCTCGACCGTTTCCTCCGCGGAAACCGACACAAGGTGAGTCCCTGCTTCGCGGAGAAGCACCGCGAGGAAAACAAAGAATAAGGGTCGCACAAGCAACCAGACTGCAGGAGTGCTGGCGTCTGGAGGCCTCCCACCGTCCCCGGAGGCGAACCGAGCCCCGGACGTACGCGCCCGCCGGCTCCTCCGCCAGGCCCTGCCAGGCGCGTTCGCAGGTGCGCAGCGCCGCGCCGAAGTCCAGGTTCACCACTAGCAGGTCGGCCGCCTCCTCCAGCAGAAGCGCGGCCGCCGACGGGGCCGGGACGGCACGCACGGGCTCGCTGCTCCGCAGGGCTGCCCCGAGCGCCCTCAGCGGGGCTGCGGAGGTTGCGGGGTCACTCTTCATAAGTGCGCGCCAGGACGCAGCCCTCTAGGGGCGCGGGGTGTGCGGTGCAGTCTGGGGAGGAGGAAGGGGTGGTCTTCACAGGCTCTGGCGCGGGACAGCCTGGCGCCCTCGGATTTGTGCAGCACTGAGTCCCTGGGCACCCGGTCCCACGACAAGGACTGGGACCCCGGCTGGTGTATGGCCGCCCGTGGTCTTTTCAGTTGCAGGGCCGCAGCCGCGGGCTCGGGAACACGGGGGCCGACATCTTGCCTGCGCGCGCAGACCCGGCCGACGCTCTGCCCCCGGCGGCGCGGGGCATTCTGGGAGGTGTAGTTCCGCTCTTGGAGCGGTTGTCCTCCAAGGCAGGCGAGGGACTTCGGACTACAAGCCCCGGCAGCCCGCGCCCCGGAAGTTGTCGCGGCGAGAGGAAGCCCGCCGACGGAAGGCGCGGAAGGGGGTATGGGTGGAGGCGTGGGCCTCCGGCACCTGCGCCCCAGGTCTCCGGGATGCAGCCCCGGCAGCGGGCGGTAAAGGCAGTCCGTGTGCCGCCTCCGCCGGTCCCCCGTCAAGCTCACGGTCAGTCCACAGTGGGACTCCGAACCTCGTGCCAAACAGAGATCTCGTGAAAAACAGAGCCGTACGGTGTGTGATGCAGTTTGCAATAAAGCCCTGAGACAGAGCACGTATTCCTTACGTTATGGCTGTAATAGTAATTATTAAGTGGTTGTACGCAGACACAAGTTACATTTATTACTGCGCTTCACTCAGGTTTTTCGGGGCCTCTCAAGTTTGTACTAAACCCTAGGTTTTCCAGTTCCTACCCTGAGGTCTCCTGAAGGGACTCCTCTTTGATTACATGAGACGGGCCAGGCCAGGAGCAAAGTCAGCACCTGATCGCGTCAGCGTCCCCTTCTCTGGTCACCAGCCTGGGTCCTCATCTCTACATGAAGTCCTCCCAGAAGGCTGAGGCAGAAGCATCAGATCCTTCAGACTCTGCGGATGAGGAGTATGGAGCCATAACCATATAAGGCCATAAAGCCGGGACTTCACTCACTCCGCATATACCTAGCACCCTCTAAGTGCCAGGCCTTCTTCTAAAGGCTGAAGACAGAACGTGAACACAGGAGACAAATATCTGCCTCTGTGGAGCTTCCATATAGTGAAAGGACGCAAAATTAAAAATAAGTAGTATGTCAGATGGTGATAAATGCTAAGGACAAATAAAATAGGAGAACTTGAGAGTGACAAGACTGATGACACCTAACCTTGTTTCTAATAGTAAATCCGGGGCAGGAGAAGAGCAGAGAGACAACCTGTGCTCAGACTGGCCCCTGTTGGTGGGGTCACTGCCCTTGGGACCAACATGTACTCAGTGTCTGCCCTAAATCCCTCTTCATCTCCAGGCAGTATTCATTCCCACGTGGTAAAATCCAGAGGCAAACAGGCCTCTGGGAAGTGTGGATCGGTTCAAGGCTGAAGTTACCAGGATGTGTTATCAGTTATGCCTGAGGTCTCACAGCAGATAATGAAGATCAGTAGAAATAACATAATTATTGGACTTCAAACAACCAAACAAAAAAACCTGTTTCTCAGAGCTGGTTTTAGACGTCGTCTTCAGGGAAGCAGTAGTAGCGTCAAGAAACAGATGTGATCAGGCCTGGGCTAGTTGCGACTAGCACAATCAAACCTTGGCTTCAGGAGTGCCACCTGAAAAAGGCCCTTTTCTTAATCCCTAAGGAGAAGGCTCTTGCTATGCCCAGGCCTCTCCAGGAGACGGCAGCACAGCCTTAAAAGAAGCTGACCTGCCAGTAGGTAGGTCTGTGGCTGCCAGAATGAGGTCAACGTATTTAAGGAAGTGGAAGCTTGCAAAAAATAATTTAAAAATAGGATTGTGTTCTATTTCTGTGTTTCATCCAATCTCTGACTGTGCAGGGCCACACAGTGGTCTGTCATCACATACCTTTAGCACTGCTGTGCCCACCAACTGATCCCTGAACACCAGCTCTGTGATACTCCCTAGCTCCATCTGAATGTATCCAGAACTTCTCAAGCTAAGATACAGCAATCCTAATTTATTCCACCTGAAGTAGAGTGAACAGATGTCTTAACGACTTGGGGCTCATGAGTCAAGAGCTTTGAAACCACCTCGGGACTTCACTGGTGGCCCAGTGGTTAAGAATCCACCTGTCAGTGTAGGAGATGTGGGTTCAGTTCCCGGTCTGGGAAGATTCCATACACTGTGGAGCAGCTAAGCCCAGTGGCCCAGTCACAATTACTGAGCCCACGTGCTGCAGCTACTGAAGCCTATACACCCTAGGCCCAGTGCTCTGCAACAAACACCCAGGGCAGCCATAAAGAAGTAAGTAAATATATTTAAAAATAAATAAACCACCTAGCCTCCCCTTGGGATAAATGAGTAGAAACAAGGCAGTTCTCTCAATCTGTAAGGCCTGAGCCGTGTCAGTATTTGTATTGGTGGAATCCTTTTGGGAAAACTAGTAGAGTAAATGAGACAGAAAAACCCACATGATAGCCATCCCCCAGCCCACCCAAGCTCTGGGACCTGCTGCTCTCCCTTCTGCTTGTAGAGTGCTCAGTGTATCTTGCCTGAGCAGGGTCCTGAGGGTGTCGATTTGCTCTTTGCTCATCTGCTCTGAGCAGGTGATGAGTCCGTGTTTCTGTAGCAGAAAGGGCTCTGGTCTAGGAGTTGAGCTATGCCATCTAGAATCCTGGGGACCTCTGCAAAGTCAGATGAGTCCTCTGACTTTCAGTTTTCTCATTTGAGGACATTGACACCAACACCTGCCATGTGGGGTGGTTGTGAGGATCAGAAGAGGTCATATGACAGCCCCAGGAATGCTTTAAATCACTGGAATAGTTCAGGCCAAACAAGGTGAGATGATACACTGGGAGGTGGGTAAGGAGGAGAAAGAATCCAATTCCTTCTTAGAGTTCTGTAATCTTAACTTTCTGACACGGAATCTGACTCTTGACTCTTCCTTACAAAGGTCAGTTGCCAACCTCTGGAGCCAGCCCAGCCTGTCTGCCCTTTCCAAGCTGGCTCTTTTGTGACAAGAGACAGCATCCACACAGCTGCCCCTCTGGGCTTATCTCCTCCAGTCAGAGCCCCTCAGTACAGGGACGTCAGTGGTAAGGCTCTGCAAGCAGTAGAATCACGCCTGGTGTGGACTTTGGCCAGAAGCAAGCTGAAGAGATAAATATTGGCAGGGCGGAGGTGATGTTTTTCCAGGGTGGTCAAGGGCTCCAGACCTTCGTCAGTGAGATGGCATTTTTATGGCTCCTTTTTTAAAGCCTGGACTTGGAGTTCAGGGCAGAACTGAACTGGGCTGGCTCCTCCCCTCCATGTAGACGCAGCAGAGCCCTCACTCTGCCTCTGCGTCCAAGGCCTGCTCCTTGTCCTCCTCCTTGTCCTGTGCAGCACCTTACAACATAGTGACAATGGCTGCTACAAGTACTGTGCATCCACCTCCTCTTAATCACCAGCAACCCTGGGACCAGAGTCCTGCTGTCACCCCCACGTTGCAGATGAAGAGGCCAAGGCAACAGGTAGTCACACAGGAGTGCAGAGCGGGGCTGGGACTTCAACAGGGCAGTGTGGCTCAAGCCTTTCTTGTAAGCTGATACATGATTCTGGTTCTGCAAGGTGCTCTCACTCATCCTGTGCGAGCTTGACGGCAAAACTGTGAGCAAAACAACACAGATATATTAGTGTTCCTAATGCTACGTGGGAAAGTAAAGCTCAGAAACTGTCTAAGTTCAGAATTCATGGTTTCAGCGACAAAGCTGGGGTAGTCACTGGAGATTTATCACCAGAGCCTGTGCCAGGACATTCTCCAGATGGCCAGAAACTTCTCCTCCTCTGCTCTCAAGGGGACCGGTACTACCCCCAGCCTCTGCCCCGGGCAGACCTGCCATCCAATTTCCACATGTTCCCACCCACCCTAGGAGCCAGAGGGTACACCTGAGCAAATCCTCATGATGCCAGACCAGGTGTGATGTGAAGTGAGTAACGGATGCTCCCTGGGTACTGGTCAGCCCTGTTCCGTCATGAAGGCGGAAAGACACTGGGCCCTTCGGAATTTGTCCTGCTTCCATGCAATTCAAGCTGATCGCTCCTCTCTTAAAACTCCCCACTGTGCTTTGCTCTTTTCATGCCTCTCTTGTGGGTCCTTCCCAACATCCATGTTTTCTTGTAGTTATTTGTGTCATTCCCCTACTCAACCATGCCCTTCCTGAGGACAGGACAGGGCCCCCCATCTCAGGATCCCTGGGCATCCGGCGTGGTGCAAAGTGCTAGGTGTGGGCTGCTCCAAGGGACCCACCTGCCCTGAGCTGTTCTGCATCATTTGGTCTTGATTTCCAGGTATGCCCGCTGGTGAACACTGTGAAAGATTGGAAGCTGAGGAGATCGTGTGCCAATGCAGCCCCCCAGAAAGGAGAGACGCATAGTATTTCCAGATCCTGGGGCCCCCACCTGCCTTCTTGTCTGTGCTTTCTTCCTTGTTTCCTAGGAAATAATCTAATAAACTCAGTCACCCCAAGTGATAGAATTTCAGGATTGAACAGGGCCTTGTACTGGAGCTGAACTGAGGCTGGGGAGGGGAGGCGACAGCCACTGTCCCCCACCTGAAGGCCACAGAACCCCTGCCCCATTCCATGCCAGAGAGGAAGGACCTCGCCCTGCCTTAAAACGTTTCCTCACCAGCCCAGCTACTCCCAAGCTTTGGGGTAGGTCGCAGCATCCAGAGCTGCTATTCATGCCCAGATCCTGGCTAAGAAGAGCCACCCCTGTCCCAGGGCTCCCTTCCTCCCCTCCCGGAACAGCTCTGGTTCCCAAAAACCTATGGTTTCCTGTACCGGGCCGACCCTGGGAGGGGAAAACTGATGGAAGGGCTCTCAACATAGTTTAATATTCTAGGAAGTTGTGTATTTATCTGAGATAATGATACAATTGTTACCGATCAATAGATTTTATTTACTAGAGAAATATTCCAAAACAGGATTGATGCAGGGGCAATTAAAGTAGTCTTTGGGGACTTCCCAGGCGGTGCAGTGGATAAGAATCTGCCTGCCAACACAGAGCATACAGGTTCAATCCTGGGTCTGGGAAGATCCCACATGCCACAGAGCAGTTAAGCCCATGAGCCGCAACTACTGAAGCCCACTCGCCCAGAGCCTGTGCTTTCAACAACAGAAACCATTGCACGGCAAACCCACAACAAAGAGCAGCCCTTGCTCTCCACAACTTGAGAAAGCCCTTGCAAAGCAATAAAGACCCAGGGCAGCCAAAAATTAAAGTTTTAAAAAGTGGTGTCTTGTATTTAAAAGCCTAGGAACCACTGACAGAATCTGTATGTCCCAAGTTATTTCGGGAAGTTATTTCCCTAAATGAAACTTGATGTCAGCAAGTCCTGATTCAGGTATATGGGTAGTGGGGGAGGATGTCCAGAAATCATCATTTCACACCTGGCCCAGGTGAGGGCAGTAGAACGGAGAGGGAAGTTGAGAAGCTCGAAGAAGCAGAGAACAGCCCTCTGAGCCCTGGCAACCTCAGTCAGTCCTAAAATTGGGTTTCTTACTCAGCCAACCACAGCAAGTAAAACAAACATTTGCCCAACATTGTCCCATGGGTCTAGGGCCTAAAAGTAATAACTAGAAAATAAACAAGGGGAACTACAGTTGCCCTTTGCATCGGCTTAATTATTCTATTTTTTTGGGCTCCAAAATCACTGCAGATGGTGACTGCAGCCATGAAATTAAAAGACGCTTGTTGCTTGGAAGAAAAGTTATGACCAACCTGCTGCTGCTGCTGCTAAGTTGCTTTAGTCGTATCCGACTGTGCGACCCCATAGACGGCAGCCCACCAGGCTCCCCCATCCCTGGGATTCTCCAGGCAAGAACACTGGAGTGGGTTGCCATTTCCTTCTCCAGTGCATGAAAGTGAAAAGTGAAAGTGAAGTCGCTCAGTCGTGTCTGACTCTTTGAGACCCCATGGACTGCAACCTACCAGGCTCCTCCATCCATGGGATTTTCTAGGCAAGAGTACTGGAGTGGGGTGCCATCGCCTTCTCCGATGACCAACCTAGACAGCATATTAAAAAGAAGAGACATTACTTTGCCAACAAAGGTCTGTCTAGGCAAAGCTTTGGTTTTTCCAGTAGTCATGTATGGATGTGAGAGTTGGACTATAAAGCTGAGCTCTGAAGTACTGATGCTTTTGAACTGTGGTGTTGAGTAAGACTCTTGAGAGTCCCTTGGACAACAAGAAGATCAAACCAGTCAATCCTAAAGGAAATCAGTCCTGAATATTCATTGGAAGAACTGATGCTGAAGCTGAAACTCCAATACTTTGGCCATGTGATGGGAAGAGCTGACTCATTAGAAAAGACCCTGATGCTGAGAAAGATTGAAGGCAGGAGGAGAAGGGGACAACAGAGGATGAGATGATTGGATGGCATCACTGAATCAATGGACATGAGTTTAAGCAAGCTCTAGGAATTGGTCGTGGACAGGGAAGCCTGGCGTTCTGCCATGGGTTGGCAAAGAGCTGGATACAACTGAGCGATTGAACTGAACGGAACTCAAGCTGATTGTTCTATATCTGCTCTTTCAACTGCTTTTGTTAAAATGATGCACACACGGGGGCTTCCCAGGTGGCCCAGTGGTAAAGACTCTACCTGCCAATGCAGGAGACATGGGTTCAGTCCCTGATCTGGGATGATCCAACAGGCTGCGGAGTCACCTGGGCATGTCCAACTCTTTGTAACCCCACGTGTTACTGAGTCCAAGCTCGCTGTGCTTGCTACATGACAGGCCAATGAATCTGAGAGACAAGGTGTTGAGGCAAGGAAAGGACTTTAGTTGGAAAGCCAGCTGACTGAGAAGGCGGTAGGGTAGTGCCTCAAAATAGCCATCTTGTCAGGGTCTGGTTGCCAAGTTCTTTTGTAGAGTCAGAGGGAAAGAAACAATGAGGAGCTAGAGTCAGAAGGCAGCATAGAGAGGGAGAGGCGGTGGGAGCGTAAAGAGAAAGGGTATTCAGTCTTGCAAAACATCTCCAAGGGAAGGGTCAGCCTTTGGAAAGGAGTGTTCATCTCTTCTGTTCACAGGTGGGCAGGGACAAACTCTCTCTTTTTGAGCTGAACAAAGGTACTTTAGTTTACAGTCAAGCAGAGAGGCCTGGTCCTCTGAGGCAAGCTATTAAGTATGATTATAATAACAAAAGCAACAAAAAGCAAGTCAAAGAGTTTCCAACGTGGAGTCAGAGTTGGCTTCATCTCTAACATATGGACTGTAGCCCTCCAGGCTCCCCTGTCCAAGGGATTATCTTGGCAAGAATTCTGGAGTGGGTTGTCATTTCCTCCTCCAGGGGATCATCCCCACCCAGGGAATGAACCCTCATCTCCTGCGGCTCCTGCATTCAGGCGGATTCTTTACCACTGAGCCATCTGGGAAGCCCAACTAAGCCCAGGTGGAGTAGCGTCTACTTGCCACAACTAGAGAAAAACCCATGCAGCAACAAAGACCCAGTACCACCCAAAACAAATAGTTATTTTTAAAAGTGATACATACACAGAGTAAAAATAATCCAAACAAGACTAAAAAGTATGAGAATCATCTGAAATCCCACCACCTGTAAGTGAAAACTTCCAACTCTTTGATGACCACCCTCCATAAACACACACATGTGTTCATGTATGGTTAGATGTGATCGTGCCGCTCCATGAGCTAGCGTGCGGTGTGTTACAGGAGTCCTTGTTACTCTTCGAGAGGACATTGTTACTACTCACATGTAAAACAAGAAATAAATAATCCTGCTGACAGTTTACACGCTTGCACTTCTTTGTACTAGAAAGCAATTGTACCTTCTTGATGCCACGGAAACTTGAGGCTGGGAGGAGACCTCCGAGGAGTCCAGAGCCCTTCTCTGTACTAATCACTCCTCGTCATTAAGCTGTAAAGTGTAGTACTATACAGCTTGGTAAGCACCTTTACGTTACTTTGTTATCACAAAATGAGGTGATGAGAAGTGAGACCGGTAATCACAGTGCGATGAGAGTGTGTTAAGAGTCAGGACTCTGTGTATGCAAGGCACTAACAACAGTCACAGCGGTGTTTACTGAGAAGCTCTGTGCCAGGCTCTGTGCAAGGTCCTCACATGGTCTCATTATCCCCATCTAGAGAGAATTCGCCTGAGGATCAGAGAAGTCACATGTCCACAGCAGACCCTGGCGGGATTCTAGTCCAGACGTGCCTGGCTCGAGCCTCCCCTTGGGCAGCGTTTGACAAAACTCTGACCTCGGTGTCATCTCCTCTTCACGAAGGAGGGAACCAAGGCTGGGGTGAGCCACTTGCCTCAAATCCCAGGGCCAGGATTCTAGCCATTTGCTCTAAGCTGCTGCCTCCCTGATGGGATCAGTCCCTTTCCTGGGCAGAAGAGGTCTTCTCTCAAGTCTCTGGAGAAGGGGTTCTTATCAAGATCTTTCGGGGACTTCCCTGGTGGTCCAGTGGTTAGGGCTCTGCAGTGGTCGGGGAACTAAGATTCTACAATCCAAGTGGTACAACCAAAAAAACCCAAAAAACCTTTAAAAACTCCTTACTGCTGCATTGAAACCTCTGTCCCTTCTTCAGAGGGAGCAAAGGTCGGCCTCGTGCAGAGAGGCAGGGAGACTGGACTCGCCACCACGCTCAGGCAGCAGTCTTGATCAGAGAGCAGGCCCAACCCATCCCTCTGTGGTGACTTTCCTGTGCTTTCAGAGCAGGGCACAGATGTCTATCTCCTCCGCTCCTTTCAGAGAGGAGAGAGAGCGAGAGCATTTATTCTCGGGGATATGAAACTACAAATGATGAGACAAAGTGTATTGAGATGCAGGGCTGGGCGGGTGGAAGGCTCATACAAGGAATTAAATTGCATCTTTTTGGCGTGTAGGCAAAGGGTTGGTTTGTGGAGGGAATTGGGCAATCAAAATTAGTGTTTTCGTCTTTAAAGACAACAATTTTTATTTATAAAGCATTCCTTGCTGGCATGACCTCAAAGCACTTACTGAATGCTGGCTAATTACCCCTCCCAACAAACAATCTGGCAGTTAGGGAAAGAGATAATTATCTGAGTTTACAGGTGGGGAGATGGAACCACAACAGAAACCATCCCCAGAGACCTGAGACCAGAAGGTGAGCCTCCGCATGGCACCTTGCTGAGAAGGGACAGCCCACTCCCTGACCAGCACTCGTGTGGAAACTACAGCTCCCAGCAGACACCGAGAGGGGACGGCCGTGCCCCTGGTGCCCGTTCCAGATCCCCAAATATGGAGAAGGACTGGGTTGGGGAGGAGGAACCAAATGTTCCCCCTTGAGAGAGGGAGAGAGGGGGAGGATGAGGTAACTTTGGAATATTTAACTCCATCACCTAATCGTCTGCCTGGGCTTGAAACACAGCAGGCAAAGCCATGGCCTCGGTAAATCCCTCCAGATCTCCCCATAGCTCAGCAGAGTCCTGTTTCCTCCTACGATTAGGTGCGCGCTGTTCTAGGAGGTCAGAACCCCTTCTCTGAGTCCAGTCAGCTTGGGAGGCGATGCTGGCAGCACTGGGAAAGGAATCTGAGTGGAGGAAGCTCTGCTGCCCCGGAGTGACATTCCAGGGACTGGGCTGATCGCCTGAGTCCAAGATGAGCCGGGAGGAGGAGGGTTACTCCTTTCCTGCCCCAGAGGCAGTCGAGCCTGCCTGGTGGGAAAGGCATGAAAGGACTCCTTCCCGTTCTGTCCACAAACATTTCTAAAAGCAAGCCCGCAGGAGGACTTGGGCTGGACACTGGGCAGGATGCTACGATGGGGGAGGGCAGCCACACGAGGGGATGGTGCCAGGCAGCGTATTATTTACTGCTGGGTTACATCCAGTACTGTCACCCACCACCCGCCACGTGCCAGGCACTCGGAATCTGATGGGGAGGACCGCAAAAGCAAAGCCTCTGCTCTTGCAGATTTACGTTCTGGGAGCTCTGGTTGTCTGGGGGACAAGTCCTCTGAGCAGAGGGAACAGCAGGTGCAGGGTCTTGAGATGGACTTGGTGAGGCTGAAAGGGACCAGGTGAAGGCAAGAGCAGGAAGAAACAAGTCCAAGAACCAGGCCAGGTCGAGTCACGCCTGAAGAGCTAAGGATGAGAAGCATGCACTTCATTCCAGTCCTAACAGAGCTGTTGTTTTTGAGCAGTGGTTTGATGTCATGTGATGTAAAGAGCCAGATGAGGGAACAGACTTCCAAAAAAGTTTGGGGAGGCGAGGAGAGGTGTCCCTGAGTTGGGTGACAGGGAAGGATTCCGGGCAGCGGAGGGAGCTGAGTGTCAGTGGGCAAACGGGAGAACTCTCAGTTGCTGGCAAACTGATGTGCCCGGATCATCACCCTGTCACAGGTATGGTCGTGGTGAGGTTGTAGGGAAGGAGACTTCCGGTCTCCATGTCCCAAGGTTCTGGAGCTCAGTGATGTGGAGTCTATCCACAAGGTTTGAAACTGTGTAACCCACAGTTACGGGGGACTTGAACCCAGGATCTTTTAACTGAGGTTGCACCTGGTCTTGGGACTTAAGGAAGCTCAGGTTCTTGATGTCTTACCATGGAAAGAATTTAGTAAGAGACAAGCTGCTAGGTAAGAAGTGGATTATTTAGAGAGAAACACACTCCACAGAGTGTGGGCCATCTCAGAAAGCAAGAGCAGCGCCCGGGTACATAGGTTTCATAAAAGTGAAGTGAAGTGAAATCGCTTAGTCGTGTCCGACTCTTTGAGACCCCATGGACAGTAGCCTGCCCCAGGCTCCTCCATCCATAGGATTTTCTAGGCAAGAGTACTGAAGTGGGTTGCCATTTCCTTCTCCATAGGTTTCATAGGGTTGGGTAATTTCATATGCTAATGGGTGGGAGGGGTATTCAGCTCTTTTGGGCAAGGGGAGGGGATTTCCAGGAATTGGGCCATGGGCCCACTTGCTGACGTTTTACGGTTGGTCTGGGAACTGTCATGGCGCCCCTTGCTGATATATTAAGACGAACTTACTCTGAGGCTCAAGGTCTAGTGGAATTCTCATCCAGCATCTTGGGCCTCATTGGTTCTGTCCATTTCTGTCATGTCCTGTGGCTGTGTCATTCTTCCAAAGGTTGTTCCCTGCCCGTTTTCCTCCCGTGTCAGCTTCAGAGTCCAGTCCAGGACATGGTCTCCTCCAGGGACCAGCATCTTCCTCTAAAAGGCTCTTTGCTTTGAAGGCTTTTGAGTCCCACGTTGAAATTGAGGTGACTCCCGAGAGCACTCTTTACACCTGAAAGGCACCCCCATCGAATGACACAAACCGCAGGGGGACGGTGCCCTCAGGGCCGTGCCCAGCAGAGGGGCTGGTCCAAGTTCCGGAGGAAAGAGCGTGGGAAAGTCAATACATGGTGCTTAGGGGCTTCTTGTACCTCTAACACCACAGCCTGTGAGCGGCTGCAGAGAAAGCAGAGGAAAGGGTGTGCAGGATGTGAGAGAGGTGGGGCGGAGGATGGAAGAGAGAGGGGCTGAAAGAGGAGGCCAGAGAGAAGCGTGAGAAGGGAGGAGAGCACGAGAGTGGGGAGCGGGGGTGGGGGTCTGCTGTGGTCCCAGGAGCTGGGACCGCCCTCCTCCTTATGGACCTGGTGCAGCGTTGCAGGTCTATGGGCCTCAGGATGGCAGCTGGCTGTGAGCCACACTCTGCCCCAGGGGGCTCATGAAGACCCTGCCCCCAAGACAGTCAGTCGGCCCAACCACCAGTTTCTGGAAAGCAGGACAAGCTGTACACCTACAGTGAGCACCTCAGAGGAGACTCATCCCAACCGTTCCCTTTCTACTGGAGTCTGAGGGAACCCTGGTAGATCAGGATGTGCTCAAAGCACGTGGCAGTCCCAGCCAGCCCGTGGCAGCAGGCAGCAGGGCGCCTGTCCGATCAGGGGCAGCAGGATGTCCAGCAGCTTCCCTAGGGAGGAATGTCGGATCATTTTATTCAAAGATAGGATGAAGCGGTCACACAGAGGTTGCTCACCTGCTGGGATGTGGGAGACCCGGCAGGTCCATCGTGAGCCTGGATCCCAGCCACATCTCCTCCAGCCTGTCCCCTGCCTCCCAGCCACATGGTCATTGCGCGTGGATCAGGGCTGGCCCTTATTTCCTGCCCTGAGTGCAGCCTGCATCCAGGTTGAGCCAATCTGCAGGCCCTGCCCCGCCCAGCGGATGCCAACTGTCAAGAAGAGTGAAGAAATCCTGACTTCAGTGTGGTGGTCTCAGTATATGGTAAGAAGCCTTGACCTTCTCCAGGGGACCCCAACCTCTGGAATCTAATGCCTGACGATCTGAGGTGAAGCTTGTGTAATAATAGTAGAAATAAAGTGCACAATACATGTAATGCACTTAAACCTTCCCCCCTCCCCCCACCTCCACTCTGTTCAGGGAAAAATTGTCTTCCAGGAAACCAGTGCTTGGTGTCAGAAAGGTTGAGGACCTCTGCGTCCAAGCTGTCTGAGTGGAGAAGCTCTGCCCTCTGCCGCACGATGGCCCAGCTGCCTCTGAACTGGAGCTCTGGGACCAGGTGCAGCAATGTTGGGGCCTTCGGTCCCTGGACACACGGACCTCACTGGAGACTCCTGACTGCCAGGTGGGTCCATCCCCTCTGCCGGAAGCAACCTGCCACCACCTGTGGGACCCCGCCCTGCCCACCTCCTCAGCCTCAGCTCTCACAGCCAGCGCCAAGACGGCTTCCTGAACAACCCTGCTCTCACCAACCTGGGCCTTGAGCAGCTATCCCCTCTTCTTGCGGGCCCTTTCTTTCTCCTGGACAGGCTCACCCCCGGGGTTCAGCACAGTTGTCACCTCCTCGGGGAAGAGTTCCCTGAATCCCTCTACCTCCCCAACCCCAGCCTCACGTAGATTCAGCAGACTTGCCTGTACTGTATTGGACTGACTTGCCTGTACTGTATCAGACTGACAAGCCATCTGTTCACTTCTGTGAGTCCCCCACAGAAACAATTAACTCCAGGGTAGAGAGCCAGGTTGGTTTTTTCCTTTCTGTATTTCCAACTCCAAAGCCAGTGAGGTGGTCGTGTTTGTTAAATGAATTAGTGGCCGTGGTCCATTGGCCTAATGAGTGAGGTCAAATAAAGAACTAAGGAAGAGGACTTCCGTGGTGGTCCAGTGGCTGGGATTCTGCTCCCAATGTGGGGCCTGGGTTCGATCTCTGGTCAGGGAACCGGATAAGATACCACATGCCGCCATTAAGACCTGGCACAGCCAAATAAGTACTTTTTAAAAAAGAAGTAAGGCAGGATCTCCGTTTTCTAGGCCAACTAACACTTCACCTTCTGGAAACTTGACTTCACCCACACTCTCAGGGCTCCCTCTGCCTTCCCCGGCCCCACCCAGTCGTCACCCCCACGTCTTGCCACTCTCTACCCTGAGGCTCCCCTTCCGGGCCTGTTTGGCTGAGAAAATACTAGTGACCTTCCGGATTACCAAAAAGAGGGCACCTGTGTCCATGGATGTTGGCCTTCCTTTTCCCTTCTCCCAGGTGAGGAGAGTGTTGACGGCTGGCACCGCATGTCTGTTGGACATGGCAAATCATGTCCGTTGGGCCTTGTCCGTGTCCACCCCAGATCCCCCTGAACCAAGGAGGGGCTACAAAACCTCAGAGATGGTCTAGGGGCGAGAAATAAACCCTGTTTGAGAAATAAGATTTGTGCAAGCAAAGCACAGGGGTTGAGAAGATCAGCATTTAGAGGGAGCGGGGGAACTCGGGCCAGTCCTGCCCTGAAGAGCTCTTGCAGGCAGGGTGGGGGGTGGTCAAAGAAGTTAGCTTCCACACAAGCGCCTCCTTGATGTGCTCAAGGTTTTCATAGACTTTCACAGCAGGAGTGTCTGTGTGGGGTCAGGGTTAGGGGTGAGTGCAAGACCCTGGGAAGCCCTTCCTGCCCTGGAATTCCACCCTCAGGGCTGGCTGTGGGCTTCCTGGGATCCAAGTTCCATTCATTGGAGCTATTTTTGGTCTGTGCGGTCAGTTGGCCAGTCTGAGGAGGCTGGGGCAGCTCCCTCTGAAGGAGGTGAGTCACTGGGACAGGATGCCCTGAGGCATACTGCGAGCCCCCAGGATCCCAGAACAAGGGCCCCCAGTGTTCTGGCTGCCCTGGGTTCAGAGGTAACCTCTGCAGGGCCTTCAGCAGAGAGCGGGCAGGGAGGACCCACAGATGAAACGGCAGAGGCTATGAACTCCTTCTCCCCTTCCTGAGGCCAGACCATGACCCAAGCTTAACCGCGTCAGCCATCCTACTGATTGCTTATTGGTGTCCCATTTGACTGAGGCCCAGAAAGTTTAAGAAACTTGCCTGAGGTTGCCAGATAGCATGTGCCAGAGTCAAAATTCAAACTGTAAACATTGACACCAAAGCTTCTGCACCACGCACTCCATGTCTGGGAGCCCCTCCCAGAGGGATGGAGCCAGTGACCCCGGGGAAGGCAGGGGACGGATGGGGGAGGACCGAGGTCTCAGTGCCCAGCAGTCACACTGTGTGGCATCCAGAGGCCTCTGAGCACCCTCACACAAAGCCCAGTTGTCCTTTCTTCCAACCCCATCCCAGGGTCGGGTCATCTACAGGTCATCCCACAGGGCCAGCACTCAGAAGCCTGGCAAGAGGAGAGTCTGGACTGGAGAGGTGACCCAAGGTGGTGGACAGAGCCCCAGTCTGGGTCAGGGTGTTCAGATTCTTCCTCTGGTTGATGTAGGACAAGTCACTCACCTTCTGATCTTCAGCTCCTTTATCAAGGAAAGGGACTGGGGTGGGAGAGAGGAATTAGGATAAGTGAATGCCCACTGGGCTGACCTTACTAAGTTACAAAGAGGAAATGGAATCACTGATGTAATAGAACCTTGAATAAATAAGGCACCATATATAGTCATGTTATAAAAGTCCCAAGTTCTTATCTAGTTGACTCTCCAGCTCAGAGTGTTTTGTAGCTATTTTTTGGTGCTCAACGGTTCAGCCCAAGTCCTGAGGCGTCCTGGTTTCTCTGTGACTCTCACTGGCCCAATCACCCAAGATCATCAAACCCTTGACTGGTTCTATACTGACATGGACAACCTCAGTTCCACTTCCTGAAAAGTGAAAGAGCCCAGCTTTTTCTCATCGCCAGACCTTTGCAGAGTCCATGTCCTCAACTTGGAGTCCTTGGTCTGGTCACACCGCCCTCCCCCACCCCGCCCCCGCCGCACATCCTCAGGGCACACTCAGAGGCAACTGCGTCTTGTTCACATGGCATCTTCATAGCTGATGGCACACAGTGGTGCTCAGTGAACCTCAGGGATACATGAACTTCCCTCTGATTTCTCTCCCATCCCATTGACGTTTTCATTGCTATGGAGACGGTGATCTTTCTGATCTCATCCTTTGGGAACTTAATAGAGATTAGCTAATTAATAAGGCGGGAGGGGTGAAGCTCTCCTGGCACTTAGTGTAGAACAGGAATGGCGGGGAGACTGGGGTGGAACCCGGGGGCCTTCTCTGAGCATCGCCATAGCCAGCTGCCGCAGCCCTACCCAAATATACCATGGAAGGCCTGACCTTTGATGTCCGTTGCTCTGGGACACTCCTCTCTTCTCTTGGCAGGCACTCCCCGGCATCCATCCTGGAGGCTGACCCCTGTCTCCCCTGGAGATGCTCCCTCAGGGGACCCTTCCTGCAGCTGTACAACAGCTGCACCTCTGGAAGCCCTGCAGGGCCCAGAGGCCACAGTCACCTGCTGTCAAAGTCCCGCCTTCCCGATCCCAGATGAGATGGGCGGGGTGGGGTGTGAAGAGGGGCAGTTTACTCCACCAGCACCCTCTCCCAGGGGATAGAAAAGTGGAGTGGAATGGCCACTGGCTGTGAATAAACCAGAGCAAAAACCCATGCCAGCTGGCAACCATTGGAAGAAAAGCAGCAAATTCATGAATTACCCTATTTACACCAGAAATAAACTAATAGTTGGGACTTTTGCTGGATGGATTGTGCCGGAAATAAAGGCCAATCATGAAGACAAATGGGTGAAGCTGGTTTCCTCCTGGCCTCCGGCGTTGGCGGCTCTGGCACTGAGCTCCTAGTGCTCCCTCCACGGAGCCGTGCTGGCGTCAGCATCAGACAGACCAACTGTTCACAGACCCGGGATCACAGCTGGTTAGCGTGTCACGAGACTGACTTGGAGCATTGTGACTAGAATCTTTATATTTAAGAAACAGAATAGAAACAAAATATCAGTATTTCACATGTAGGAAGGGTAGTTTGGGGGTAAAATGTTTATTAGTCTGTGTATTATTATAAATGATATATGCTAAAAATATAACATTTCAGTAACATAATACACACGTGTTCTAGGTCATGACACCAAATAAACTTTTTATTATGGACCATGGGGACTTCCCTGGTGGCCCAGTGGTTAAGACTTTACCTTTCAGCGCAGATGGTATGGGTTCAACCCTTGGTCAGGAACTAAGATTCCACATGATACATGGTGAAAAAAACCCCAACAAAACAACCATAACATAAAACAGAAGCAATATTGCATTATGGATCATGATTGAAAATTTCCAAGAGATAAGAGTATATTCAAAGGAATGCTATTCAGCCTTAAAAGGAAAGGAAAGTGTGAGGCAGGCTACAGCGTGGATGGACTTGGAGGACATCGTGCTCAGTGAAATGAGCCAGTGACAAAGGGCAGACACCGTGCGACTCCACTTATGTGAGGAGCTGAAATGGTCACATTCAGACAGGCTGAAGGCAGAGAGGTGGTCACCAGGGTCCCTGTGGGGGCGGGGGCTGGGGAGTCTGTGTTCAGTGGGGACACAGTTTCAGTTCTGAAGATGAGGCATCCCGTCGACAGCCACGGCCACGAGGGCAACAGCATACTCAGGGTTCTCAGTACACCTCCAATGACGACGCGGGCAGATATTAGGTTTTGTGTGTTTCGTCTTTTTTAAGATGCTGTAGGGGAAAAGCCCCTGATGCTGGGTAAGATTGCAGGCAGGAGGAAAAGGGAATGACAGAGGATGAGATGGTTGGATGGCATCACTGACTCAATGGAGATGAGTTTGAGTAAACTCCAGGAGTTGGTGATAGACAGGGAGGCTTGGCGTGCTGTGGTCCATGGGGTCGCGAAGAGTTGGACACGACCGAGCGACTGAACTGAACTGAATCGAGGGGAAGCCTCCTGGGTTGTCGCTGTTGGAGGCTGTCACCCCACTCTCTTTCAGCTCCCTTTCTCAAGGGCCATCCCCAGGAACTGGTCACCACTGTTGCGCCTCCGCCTCTGGCTTTCTGTTCTCTGATTCCTGCTGCGCCGACGCCCCCACCTCTTCGCATTGCCCCTGGCCCCCAGCTCTTTCCTTCTGCGCGGCTGCACCACCTCTGTCCTGGGAGCCCTGCCCCCTCCACACTCCCCTCGGCTGCACCTGGAGTGAAGTGTCCACGTTTCTTTTGAAGCCCCCAGTGGCCTCTGTTCCTCTAGAGGGGAAGCCCTTAGCCAGGCAGACTAGCCCGCTGGACGTGGCTTGTGGCTACCTTCACCCCCTGCAACTGTCCTTTAAGTGTACTTGCAGTTCCCCAAATTCACCCAGCTTTCATCTGCTCTGAGTCTTGGCCTGGGTCTCCCCCTCCTCACTCTTGTATGTGGGCCTAACTCCTATTGCCCAAGCCTGGACTGGCACCCAGCCCCTCTGGGACGTGTCCCTCCCTCTGCCCTCTGGGGAGATCCTGGGCACCGTTGGCCTGATGAGAGCTCTCGCCATGCTGCACCCCCACTCCACCTCCTGCCTGTACCCTGTTGTGTCCCATCACTAACTGCCCCCCAGCAGGCACTCTTTGAGCTGAGGGGTGATGGGGTAGACAGATAGGAGGACGTTCGAATGGATGGATTTCACAGGTTTTGAGATTCAAACCTGGAAATCAGTATCAGTCAACACTGACAGCTGGAAATACCTTTGATCAAGGCCTAATGAACAGTTTATCCAAATTAATAACAGTTGCTATATTTGTGTAGCATTGAACATTCTTTAGAACACTGTCATTTTTTCTCTTGACACTCTTAACAACTTAAGTAAGAAGGAAGGCCTTTGTCATCACATGTGACCCTGTGAGGAGGCTGTGGGTTGTCTGAGGTCAGCAGGTCAGTAAACGACAGAGTCTAGGACAGGACTCACATTCCTCCCACTCATTCATCAGGATGCCTTAACCATCAGAAATGAAAATAGTCAGAGTAACTGGCCCTAAAATCAGGACATTTCAGAAAACAGGGAGGGTACATTTTCTAGCTTCCACAGGATCTTACTAAGGTCCTAATCCACATGTACTTAGTAATCACAGTCCAGCTCCACTCTCGAAACCATTCCTGCTGTGTCTTGCCTTTCCTACATTTACAGAAAAAGAAACAAAACCAAGCCCTCTAAGGACCAATGTCTAACGATGTACGTGGCTTTTCCCCTTGTATTCACTCTACATCTCTGCTTTGCGAAATCAAGCCTGGTTTCTTATATTTGATCCTCAGCAGTGAGAATGTTATTTATACCCCATCTATATCCAAAACCTCGTCCAAGGTAAGGAGCAATGGCTACGCTTTGCTGGAGCAGCCGTGAAGAGATACCCAAGGCCCAAGGTAAGAGAAACCCAAGTAAGACGGTAGGTGTTGCAAGAGAGCATCAGAGGGCAAACACACTGAAACCATACTCACAGAAAACTAGTCAATCTAATCACACTAGGACCACAGCCTTGTCTAACTCAATGAAACTAAGCCATGCCCGTGGGGCAACCCAAGACGGGCAGGTCATGGTGGAGAGATTTGACAGAATGTGGTCCACTGGAGAAGGGAATGGCAAACCACTTCAGTAGTCTTGCCTTGAGAACCCCATGAACAGTATGAACAGGCGAAATGATAGGATACTGAAAGAAAAACTCCCCAGGTCAGTAGGTGCCCAATATGCTACTGGAGATCAGTGGAGAAATAACTCCAGAAAGAATGAAGGGATGGAGCCAAAGCAAAAATAATACCCAGCTGTGGATGTGACTGGTGATAGAAGCAAGGTCCGATGCTGTAAAGAGCAATATTTCATAGGAACCTGGAATGTCAGGTCCATGAATCAAGGCAAATTGGAAGTGGTCAAACAAGAGATGGCAAGAGTGAATGTCGACATTCTAGGAATCAGCGAACTGAAATGGACTGGAATGGGTGAATTTAACTCAGATGACCATTATATCTACTACTGCGGGCAGGAATCCCTCAAAAGAAATGGAGTGGCCATCATGGTCAACAAAAGAGTCCGAAATGCAGTACTTGGATGCAATCTCAAAAACGACAGAATGATCTCTGTTCGTTTCCAAGGCAAACCATTCAATATCACAGTAATCCAAGTCTATGCCCCAACCAGTAACGCTGAAGAAGCTGAAGTTGAACTGTTCTATGAAGACCTACAAGACCTTTTCGAACTAACACCCAAAAAAGATGTCCTTTTCATTATAGGGGACTGGGATGCAAAAGTAGGAAGTCAAGAAACTCCTGGAGTAACAGGCAAATTTGGCCTCGGAATACAGAATGAAGCAGGGCAAAGACTAATAGAGTTTTGCCAAGAAAATGTACTGGTCATAACAAACACCCTCTTCCAACAACACAAGAGAAGACTCTATACATGGACATCACCAGATGGTCAACACCAAAATCAGATTGATCATATTCTTTGCAGCCAAAGATGGAGAAGCTCTATACAGTCAGCAAAAACAAGACCAGGAGCTGACTGTGGCTCAGACCATGAACTCCTTATTGCCAAATTCAGACTTAAATTGAAGAAAGTAGGGAAAACCACTAGACCATTCAGGTATGACCTAAATCAAACCCCTTATGATTATACAGTGGAAGTGAGAAATAGATTTAAGGGCCTAGATCTGATAGATAGAGTGCCTGATGAACTATGGAATGAGGTTTGTGACATTGTACAGGAGACAGGGATCAAGACCATTCCCATAGAAAAGAAATGCAAAAAAGCAAAATGGCTGTCTGGGGAGGGCTTACAAATAGCTGTGAAAAGAAGAGAAGCGAAAAGCAAAGGAGAAAAGGAAAGATACAAACATCTGAATGCAGAGTTCCAAAGAATAGCAAGAAGAGATAAGAAAGCCTTCTTCAGCAATCAATGCAAAGAAATAGAGGAAAACAACAGAATGGGAAAGACTAGGGATCTCTTCAAGAAAATCAGAGATACCAAAGGAACATTTCATGCAAAGATGAGCTTGATAAAGGACAGAAATGGTATGGACCTAACAGAAGCAGAAGATATTAAGAAGAGATGACAAGAATACACAGAAGAACTGTACAAAAAAGATCTTCATGACCCAGATAATCACGATGGTGTGACCACTGACCTAGAGCCAGACATCCTGGAATGTGAAGTCAAGTGGGCCTTAGGAAGCATCACTATGAACAAAGCTAGTGGAGGTGATGGAATTCCAGTTGAGCTATTCCAAATCCTGAAAGATGATGCTGTGAAAGTGCTGCACTCAATATGCCAGCAAATTTGGAAAACTCAGCAGTGGCCACAGGACTGGAAAAGGTCAGTTTTCATTCCAATCCCAAAGAAAGGCAATGCCAAAGAATGCTCAAACTACCACACAATTGCACTCATCTCACACGCTAGTAAAGTAATGCTCAAAATTCTCCAAGCCAGGTTTCAGCAATATGTGAACCGTGAACTTCCTGATGTTCAAGCTGGTTTTAGAAAAGGCAGAGGAACCAGAGATCAAATTGCCAACATCTGCTGGATCATGGAAAAAGCAAGAGAGTTCCAGAAAAACATCTATTTCTGCTTTATTGACTATGCCAAAGCCTTTGACTGTGTGGATCACAATAAACTGTGGAAAATTCTTCAAGAGATGGGAATACCAGACCACCTGATCTGCCTCTTGAGAAATTTGTATGCAGGTCAGGAAGCAACAGTTAGAACTGGACATGGAACAACAGACTGGTTCCAAATAGGAAAAGGAGTTCATCAAGGCTGTATATTGTCACCCTGTTTATTTAACTTCTATGCAGAGTACATCATGAGAAACGCTGGACTGGAAGAAACACAAGCTGGAATCAAGATTGCTGGGGGAAATATCAATAACCTCAGATATGCAGATGACACCACCCTTATGGCAGAAAGTGAAGAGGAACTCAAAAGCCTCTTGATGAAAGTGAAAGTGGAGAGTGAAAAAGTTGGCTTAAAGCTCAACATTCAGAAAACAAAGATCATGGCATCCGGTCCCACCACTTCATGGGAAATAGATGGGGAAACAGTGGAAACAGTGTCAGACTTTATTTTTCTGGGCTCCAAAATCACTACAGATGGTGACTGCAGCCATGAAATTAAAAGACACTTACTCCTTGGAAGGAAAGTTATGACCAACCTAGATAGCATATTGAAAAGCAGAGCCATTACTTTGCCAACAAAGGTTCGTCTAGTCAAGGCTATGGTTTTTCCTGTGGTCATGTATGGATGTGAGAGTTGGACTGTGAAGAAGGCTGAGCGCCGAAGAATTGATGCTTTTGAACTGTGGTGTTGGAGAAGACTCTTGAGAGTCCCTTGGACTGCAAGGAGATTCAACCAGTCCATTCTGAAGGAGATCAGCCCTGGGATTTCTTTGGAAGGAATGATGCTAAAGCTGAAACTCCAGTACTTTGGCCACCTCATGTGAAGAGTTGACTCATTGGAAAAGACTCTGATGCTGGGAGGGATTGGGCGCAGGAGAAGGGGACGACAGAGGATGAGATGGCTGGCTGGCATCACTGACTCGATGGATGTGAGTCTGAGTGAACTCCGGGAGTTGCTGATGGACAGGGAGGCCTGGCGTGCTGCGATTCATGGGGTCGCAAAGAGTCGGACACGACTGAGTGACTGATCTGATCTGATCTCCAAAAAGGTAGACAAAAGAGAAGAGTTAATTACTTGTCCCCACAAAATAACCTCTTTCTCTGCCCTTCCTAGTCCAAGGTTAACAGTTCTAACTGCATTCTGCAAAGGATCTGTTTTCCAGTCATTTTATTTGTTCTTATGCAGACCCTATCTAATTGTTCCCAGTCTCTTTCTTACTTTTAAAGCCAACACTTGACATAGGTCACTAGTAAGATTCTAGTTAAAGCCAAGAACTGCGGGAGGGTGACTTTGAGGAAGTCGGGCTAATTCAGGGAATCTCAGGGACATAAATCCAGCTATCGTGCACATGTGGCAAGGTCTGCACAGGGTGAAAAAAAGAGGCTGCGAAAAGCCCTGCCTCTTGCTGCACACGCACCGCCACCCTCCCCTTCCCACGCACACAAGCACCGCCGCTGCCCTCCCATCTAACCCGGTTAGTTAAGTCTTGCAAAATAAAAGTGACAAAATCCAGAAGCTCTGATTTTAGGGACACTGAGAAGGCCTCGATCTAGGTGATCACAAGCTCTGGAATTTTCAGAATTTTCTTGACTTCAGAAAGACCATTAAAAGATCCTAGAAGTTGCACCATTTCTTTATTTCTCCTTTTTTTTTTTTTTTTTTGAACTGGCTATATTTTATTTATTATTTTTTAATTGGCATGTAATTGCTTTACAATGTCGTGCTGTACAACTCGAATCAACTGTATGCGTACACATATCATATCCCTCTTGAGCCTCCCTCCTGGGCAACCCATCTGCCTGTAGGTCATCACAGAGCACCAGGCTGAGCTCCGTGTGCTCTACAGCAGCTTCCCCCCAGCTATGGTACACGTGGTTATGTACACACGCCAATGCTACTTTCTCAACTCGTCCCACCCCCTCCTTCCCCAGCTGTGTCCACAAGTCCATTCTCCACATCTGGTCTCTTCCTGCCCTGCAAACAGGTTCGTCAGTACCATTGTTCTAGATTTCATACATATGCATTAATATACACTCTATGTTTTTCTCTTTCTGACATTTCACTCCGTATGCCAGACTCTAGGTTCATCCCGTTCACTACAAATGACCCAGTTTTGTTCCTTTTTATGGCTGAAGCTATGTTTCTATTTCTAAAGCGTACCCAAGAAGAAGCTTCCTACATATAAAATTGATTATAAACAAGATCTTTTGGCAGGCAGTTTGTCCAAATTTTTTTTTAACTTAAAAAGCTAGTCAATACATAAATCCAAGTTTCTCAGAAAGCAGCCTCCTCCTGCTTGGCCCAGGCTACAATTCCATGACTAGATCTTCATGGCTTTTTATCGGAAGTCATTGTTGGGGCTATTAGTAAGCAAATATCCCTATGAGCAGAGAAGGCAATGGCACCCCACTCCAGTACTCCTGCCTGGAAAATCCCATGGACAGAGGACCCTGGTAGGCTGCAGTCCATGGGGTGGCTAAGAGTTGGACACGACTGAGCAACTTCACTTTCACTTTTCACTTTCATGCATTGGAGAAGGAAATGGCAACCCACTCCAGTGTTCTTGCCTGGAGAACCCCAGGGACGGGTGGGCTGCCGTCTCTGGGGTCGCACAGAGTCAGGCACGACTGAAGTGACTTAGCAGCAGCAGTAGCAGCAGCATCCCTATGAGAGATGCTGTTTTAAACTTTTATCAGACATAAATTAGAGGGAATGTGTTTTAGATTCTTTGCTGAAAGACAAGTTTTGATCATGAGAGGGGAAGGCAAGAGCTAAGAGTGAAATGATGTTGTTCAACCTCTGTGTCTTTAAACACTTAAAAGTGAAGTGAAGTAAGTCGCTCAGTCGTGTCCAACTCTTTGCGACCCCGTGGACTGTAGCCCACCAGGCTCCTCCGTCCATGGGATTCTCCAGGCAAGAATACTGGAGTGAGTTGCCATTTCCTTCTCCAGGGGATCTTCCTGACCCAGGGATCGAACTTAGGTCTCCTGCATTGCAGGCAGACGCTTTAACCTCTGAGCCACCAGGGAAGCAAAGAGTGTTTTTAAATACCTTTTTCCTGATCATCACTCCCCCGAAGAAAAGTGCCATAGATACACTGGATACCTGTTTGCATGCCGTATGATCATCAGGGTTCTATACGTAAAAATAGTGAGGTCTTGGGATTTCCCTGGTGGGCTAGCGGTTAAGAATTTGCCTTCCAGTGCAGGGGACACAGGTTCAATCCCTGATTGGGGAACTAAAAAATCCCACAAATCAGATCCTAACCGGAGAAGCAGTCCCACTTCTTAAAGGCAACATGGCCTGCGAGCGGGGACATGGGGAAGGCACCATTCCGCCCAACAGGACTAACACACCTTTAGCTAAGAAGTTGTGGAACCAGAGTTAAGCTCTGAGGGCAGATCTGTTGGCCGAACTGTCTGCCCTCTGCATCCCTGTCAGTAGGGCAGGCTTCAGGCTGCACAGGAATCCCCTAACCCCCCACCCTCTCCGCTCCCAGGGTCTTGTCTCGTTCTCCTGGCCCTGACAGGACCCAGGGTAAATGGGCCCCTGAGCAAGCCAGAACGTTGCTGGCACGTAGATCTCCAAGCGGCAGAGGGTGCGTGTCCACAGGGCTGCAGGGGCGGGCTGCGCTTCCCACCCAGTGGGGCTGAAGGGAGGCCCGTCGCCAGGAAACATGTGACTGGCAGAACCGGGAAAGGAGAACCAAGTTTTCCTCCCGAAGGCACTGAGATAACTGCTAGGAGAAACCATCGCCAAGTGCTCATCCATAGCCAATGGTGTCTATTTTTTTTTTAAATTAATTCTAGTTACTGTCTTGGTAACTGGAAATTCCAAACTGTTGGATTTTAAAAGAGACCCACAGATGAAAGCTGAGAAGCAAAACAGAGGAATTAGAAATCCAAGGCAGCAAAGAGCAGCAGATAAAAAGCCGCCCCCCACAGATACAGATCTGGATGGAAAGAAAGCGAACAAGATAATGCCAGCTAGGGTTGTCCAAGGAAACAAGGAAAGGTTCTATAAATACAACCAGAAAAAAATATTTGTCTTAGCTGATGAGATCATCATCACACATGGCTCATGATAGAGATCTTTTGTTGCTCCCTTAATTGAAGCTTGGAGGAGAACAAAAATGAGGCAGAAATCAGACTACTGGCCACAGGGTCTGGGTTCCAGTGAGCCAGCCCACTTTTAATGAAACGCAGCTGGAGTCATGAAGCTGTGATGCTGTGGAGCTGGGCTGTGGCCTGTGTTTTCTCTGAAGTGCTGGCCCCTACTCTTGGCACCCACCCTCGTCCCCAGCCATAAGGGGGCTGGTGGCTTAACCACACCCAGCAAATGGGGTCCACACAGGAGGAAGCAGGGGGCCATGGAAGCAGGCCTAGCGGCGAGAAGGACTTCCCAAGGACCCCCTTCCTCTCTGGAGGGATCATCGTGGGGGCAGGAATGGGAAGGGGGCTGGAGTCCTCCCCCGATGTCTGCCCCTACTAGGGGCCAAGCCACATTCCAGGCTGGGGACCGCAGTGAACGGACAGGTCCCTTCCTGGAGGAACTTCTGTTTGGAGTGGTGGTGGGAGATGGGGCAGCTGGAGACAGACAAAGAACGAATATGCCAGAGGATTTCACATGCTCATAAGTGCTCTGAGTCACACATAAAACCAGGCAGAGTGACTGGAGGGGCTGGTTGGCTCAGCACGTCTGAGGAGGTGTTGGAGGAGATGTTGCCACCCGGAGACTGAGGAGGCACAGAGCCCCGAGAGGAGCGTGTTCAGGAAGGGAAAGTACTGAGCACGTTGAGAGGAAGGCCAGTAGGTGGGCGGGACCCTGTGGACCACAGGAGAGTGGGAGATGCCCAGGGAGTAGACGGGCCAGTTAAGCAGGGCTTGGCAGGATGCGGACAGATATAGATCTGGAGTCTGGAGACATCTTTAAGGGGAAGAGCGACATGATGCAGTATCTGTTTTAGAAAGAGCACTCAGGCTTCCATGGAGGACGGAGCAGGCCAAAGGGGCCGAGGTTGGAGACAGGAAGAGAGGCAGGGGTTGTGGTCTGAGGCAGAGAGAGGATGGTGGTTTAGATCTGGTGGAGGCGGTGCACTAGTTAGCTGTGGTCCATTGTGAAATGCATTTTGAAGGTGAAATGGAGAATAGGATTCACAGAGAAAGCAGAATTAAGGATAACTCTTTGCTTTTGTCCTGAGTGACTTGGTAAATAGTGGTTTTCCTTCAGTGATTTGAATAAGACAAGGAAATCAATTGCTTTGGAGTGGGAAGCAATCCAGTGCATTAAGTCTGAGATGCCTGCTCTTTTTTTTTTAAATTTGTTTATTTTACCATGCCAGGTGTTAGTTGCCGCATGTGGGATCTAGTTCCCGGACCAGGGATCGAACCCAGGCTCCCTGCATTGGGAGTTTGGAGTTTTAGCCACTGGACGACCAGGGAAGTCCCCGGACTTCTGGATTTTTGTTAGGTTTTTTTTGGAGGGGGGGGGGGTGGAGTGAATGTGTCTTCTGAAACAAGAAGTTTCCTTCCATCTTAATTGGCTTCAGTCTTCCTAATACCATGTGGGATAGCACATTGAGAGAGATTCTGGTGGGAAGATAACCAGGAAGGTCACGCTGAAAGGCAGCCACAGCTTCCTCCCTAGCGGTGGGGCCACATTCTTCCTGCTCTTGTGCCAGGGAACAGTCTGTCTTGTTATCAATAATTGTTAGCCTTGTCCAACTCTGAGGCCAGACTTTCACCGAGGCCCTTGGGACCTTCCCCAGCTAAAGGGTTCCACGAGCCTCTGCTGTCTCCAGTAACCAGCAGACTAAGGAGGGGCCAGAGAGACTTGTGGCTGAACCCCAAAGACATGTTCCTCGTCGTAGTTCCAGGCAGAAGGAGCCAAGACTTGATCTGTGCTGGCAAAGTTATTTTTTAAACTGGAATTGCTGGTAAGGCTGCTTCCCTAAAAGGCAGCCCCAGTCCTGGCTCCTGCTGCCCTTCCTGGAGCCGTGGCTCTCTGCCATCGCGTGCTGTCATGGTTTCTCCAGACTCCCCTTCCGGTCCACTCCCCCGTCTCAGTCCCTTACCTCCCAACTCGGCTACCCGCAGCCCCTCCAGAAGAAAACGGAATGTTTGGGAGGTTTCCCCAGTGATGCTCAGCTACACACGGTACAGCCCACAACCCACATCTCCAGACCCCAGGCTGGTACAGGGTTTCCTGGACTCACTTCCCAAAAGGCCGCCTCAGTACCTGCCACCCTGCGGTCCAGCCTTATCTCGGCTCCTTGTCACTGCTCTGTCTGATCTGTTAAGTCAGACCAATGTGGCTGCCCTGCGCGTGTCCTCTTAGTGTTTGTGACCCACTCAAAGTACAGATGTTTGTCACAGCCTACAAGAAAGACAGGTTCACGGGGACCCAGGTCTCATTTGCCCAGATTTGTGAACTGGAAGGAGAGAGGCCCGTGAGGGTTCCGTAGGTCTGCATGTGGGGTCCCACCTGTGCAGCCATACCTGGCCACCGGCCTCACTCGAGACACCGCCTCCCTCGCGTTCTCTGTCGGCACCCTTGAGGTGACGGCCCAAGACAAGGGGTGGCAGTGAAAAAGAAGAGTGGATTTAAAAACCCTAGAAAACATGAAGCAATGAAATGCCTGGAATATGAAGGAGGATAGGAAGGGGTTCCATTAAAGGCGTGATAAGATGGACCCGGTTGGAAGGTTGAGAAGGCAGGTGAGTGGGAGGAGATGGGGGGATGTTGCGGGGGTGGGGGATGAGCAGGTGGGAGCAGCCTGATCTGAGACATATGGTGACCACCTGGCTCGTGAATGGAGGGCCTAGAGCCCATCTGTTTGCCTTGGACAGAAGCAGCGAATCTCCTTAGGAAAAGAATGGGTTCTAGGAGGGTCAAGGGACATGACTAGAGACTAAATTTATCACCTCCCTTTTGATCAGGAGGATTAAACATCAGGTTTGTGCTCTTATGCGTGTGTGTGGGCTCAGCTGTGTCCGATTCTTTGCAACCCCATGTGCTGTAGCCTGCCAGGCTCCTCCGTCCATGGGATTCTTCAGGCAAGAGTACTGGAGTGGGTTGCCATTTCCTTCTCCAGGGGATCTTTCTGACCCAGGGATTGAACCCACATCTCTTGAATCTCCTCCATTGGCAGGCGGGTTCTTTACTATGGAGCCACCTGGAAGCCCTGTGCTCTTTGTATTACTTAACGCTGAAATCAGTGTTCTCTGCTGGAAAGCACTGTCAGGGTTAATCAAGACATTTTGGGAAGACCGCGGGGTCTCCTGAGCACCTCTGTGAGGGCCCAGCAGAGTGACTAATCTCCTGAAAAAGAGTCTCCATCTTAAAAAAAAATCATTTTTAGTGTATTTGTTGGCTGTGCTAGTCTCTGTTCCTGTGCACAAGCTTTCTCTAGCTGCAGCAAGCAGGAATTACTCTTTGCTGTGCTGCACAAGCTTCTCTTGCTGGGGAGCACAGGCTCTAGGTGTTCAGGCTTCAGTAGCTGCAGCACTCGGGCTCAGTAGTTACGGCTCTCGGGCTCTAGAGCTCAGGCTAAGTAGTTATGGTGCACAGGCTTAGTTTCTCTGTGGCATGTGGAATCTTCCTGGACCAGGACCTGTGTCCCCTACCCTGGCAGGAGGATTCCTGTCCACTGCACCACCAGGGAAGTCCCCATTAGTTACTTTTTAAACCCCATTTTATCCTTGAGAGAGAGAGAAGGTAGGAGTTTTTTTTTGTTTTTTGTTTTTTTAAATCAAGGCTCAGGAAAGTTAAAACGTCTGTTTAAGGTAATATGTGAATTGTGTGTAGTGGGTCTGAAGTCATCGAAGCAGAGGTCTTGGTGTAGGACCTGAGGCAGAAAGGAGGGACAGGTGGAGGGCTGATCTGGAGAAGCGAGGAGAGGGAGGAGATGGGTCTACTTTCTCCTGGAGTCCTGCTGGCAGAACCCAGCCCAGGGGCAGGAGTGGCATCGCACAGAGGAGGGGAACGAGCTGTGCTGGCAGCCTGGTCTGAGCTGTGCTGAGCTGGCCCTGCGCTCTGTCATCGGAGCTCCCTAAACATCCACCTCCCCACCCCAGCTCCCCAGGAATCCCCCCTGCCCAGCTAGAGCAGCCCTTGGACCTTCCAGGGAGAGACAGAGGAGCGGCCTGTTTCCCGGGACTGGCGCTTCAGTCCCGGGGTGGGGGCTGGGCGGTCCCCGGTGGAGAGTGACATTGGATGCAGTCTCACGACTGTTCATGTGTCGCCGTGGGGACTGGGGCTCCTGGCAGCTGGCGTGGCTGTGCCTGTGGCCTTTGTTTCCCTGCCCTCCTCCTGGTGCCGTCAGAAGCTGCAGTGCTGTGCTTGCAGGGTCACGTGCTGGTCTTTGCACAGCTGTTGGGAGGAGAGTGCGGGAGAGACTGAGAGACGGCCTGTTCTGTTCCTGCGTCTGCAAGCTTAAGAGAGTCTACCCGCTCCGCTCACTCTTCTGAGCAATCTCTTTCTGACCCTTCCCCTGGTTAAGCAGCAAACCCTTCTCACTCCAATTCTGGACTCTTCACACTCAAGCCAGCCTCTGCCCTTTGCACAGGGGCTTCCAACCACATCCTTGAGCATGCACACACACACACACACACACACACACACGTGTACATGCGCGCGTGCGCGCGCGCACACACACACACACGCACGCACACACACTCACCCCTGGCCTTTTCTGCACCATTGTAAAGTTTCAGCGCCTTTGTGCATACTGCCCTTTCTTCAGTGTGAGTTCATGCGCTCCATTCTCCTCTTATTCACTAAGGCTGCACTTTCTCCTCTGCAGAGTTACCTGCTGCCATCAGACTTAACACAATTCTTTTCTTTTTTTTAAAGATTTATTTATTTATTTGGCTGTACTGGTCTTAGTTGTGGCATGGGTGATCTATGGAGCCCGGCCCCTTGCATGCGGAGCGTGGAGTCTTAGCGACTGAATCACCAGCGAAGTCCCCTTATAACAAGCTGTTTTTCTTTTGCTGCTTTTAAAATTCTCTCCTTTTAATTTTGATAACCTAGCAATACATGCATTCCTTGTTCTATTGTGCTCCACTTAATTGTACTTCACAGATACTGTGGTTTTTACAGATTGATGATGTGTGTGGCAACTCTGCCCTGAGCAAGTCTGTTGGCAGTTTTCCCAACAGCACTTTCTCACTTGGTGTCTCTGTTACATTTTGCCAATTCTCACAATAATTTAAACTTTTTAATTATATTTGTTATGGTGACCTAGGGTACTATTGTAACTGTTTGGGGCACCCGTGTAAGACTACGAACTTGATCAATAAATGCTGTGGGTGTTCTGACTGCTCCACTAACTGCTCCTCTCCCTTCCTCTCCTCGGTCTTCCTGTTCCCTGAACAGAACAGTATTGAGTGTAGGCTAATTAATAACCCTATAAAGGCCTACTAGTGTTCAAGTGAAAGGAAAGGTCACTCGTCTCACTTTAACTCAAAAGTTAAAAATGATTAAGCTTAGTGAGGAAGGCATGCCGAAAGCTGAGATGGGGGTACCTTCCTGGTGGTCCAATAGTTAAGATTCCACACTTCCACTGCAGGGGGCGTGGGTTCAACCCCTGGTGGGGCACCACAATCCCACATGCCATGTAGCATGAACAAAACGAAAAAAAAAGAAAGCAAGAAAACTGAGACACGATACGCTGAGAGCTGGGCCCCTTGCACCAGGTAGCCAAGTTGTTTTCTTGTTTGCTTTGTTTGCTCTGGGTCTCTGTTGCTGTGTGCAAGCGTTCTCTAGTTGCAGCAAGCAGGGGCTACTCTTTCTCGTGGTGCTTGGGCTTCTCACTGTGGTGGCTTCTATGGTTTCACAGCACAGGCTCTAGGGTTTGGGCTTCAGTGGTTGCTGCATGCAGGCTCAGCAGTTGTGATTCGTGAGCTATAGAGCACAGGCTCAGTAGCTGTGGTGCACGGACTTAGTTGCTCCGAGGCACATGGAATCTTCCTGGACCAGGGATCCAACCTGTGTCCCCTGCACTGACAGCAAATTCTTATCCCCTGCACTACCAGGGAAGTCCTAGCCAAGTTGTGAATGCAAAGAAGTTCTTAGAGGAAATTGAAAGTGCAAGTCCAGTGAACACACAAATGATAAGTAAGGAAAACACTTGATATGATATCTGCTTATATGGAGAAAGTCTGAGTGGTCTGGATAGAAGATGAAAGCAGCCACAACATTCCCTTAATAAAACTCTAATCCACAGAAAAGCTTTAACACTCTGAATGGTGAGAGAGATGAGGAAGCTGCGGAAGAAAAGTTTGAAGCTGGCAGAGGTTGGTCCGTGAGGCTTAAGGAAAGAAGCCATTTCCATAACATAAAAGTGCAGCGTGAAGCAGCAAGTGCTAATGTAGAAGCTGCAGCAACTTAGCCAGAAGATCCAGCTTAGATCATTCATGAAAGTGGTTACACTAAACAGCAGATTTTCAGTGTAGATGAGATAGCCTCTACTGGGAGAAAATGCCATCTGGGACTTTCATAGCAAGCAAGAAGTCAGTGCCTGGCTTCAAAGCCTCAAGGACAGGCTGATTCTCTCTCTCTCTTTTTTTTCAGACTGATTCTCTTCTTGGGGCTGTTGTGGCTGGTGACTTGAAGCCAATGCTCATTTACAATCCAAAAATCCTAGGGCCCCTAAGAGCACATACTCTGCCTGTGCTCTACAAATGGAACAACTAAGCCTGGCTGACAGCACTTCTGTTTACTGCATGGTTCAACTAATATTTTAAATCCTCTGCGGAGACCTACTGCTCAGAAAAAGAGATTCCTTCCAAAAATATTACTGCTCAGTGACAAGGAACCTGGTCACCAGGAGCTCTGATGGAGATAGATGTACAATGAGATGAATGCTGTTTTCCTGCCTGCTAACACAATATCCATCCTACAGCCCATGGATCAAGGTGTAATCTTGACTTTCAAGTCTCATTATTTAAGAAATACATTTCAGGACTTTCCTGTAGTCCAGTGGCTAAGACTCCACACTCCCAATGCAGGGACAGGGAACTAGGTCCCACATGCCTCAACTAAAAGATCCTGCATGCCACAATGAAAATCGAAGACCCTGCATGCCATAACTAAGATCTGGAGCAGCCAAATACATATAAATAAATACTTAAAAAAGAAAACCCAAAACCTTCCCCCCCAAAATCATAGAGAAGTTCGGTGTTTTTGAACATAAGCCATCTGTTCTCCATGTTGGGCTCTGCAATAAACATCCCTCTGCTTCAAACTCCGATCTTTCTATTTGCCCTCACTGTGCACATGAACTTTGTTTGGTAACAGCAACAGCAGCATCCTTACTGCTGGAACTCTTGTCCCGGACACAAAGGCACTGGGATGCATAAAGGATGGTTTCTGATACCTAAAATGTAGGCTTCTTTTCTGTGAGCCAGTGTTGCCTGCTTGGGAGTCTGAATGGAAACACGGGGGCTGTGGATACTGAAGAGATCCCAAGTCCACCAGTGAGCTGCTTCCAAGGTCGTTGCAGTCAAGGTCCAGAGTAGAGGTGACCAGGGTTTTCTGAGCAGCCCAGGGCAGGGAGCCCAGTGGGTAGGGAGGCTTGTCAGCGGGTCAGCATCCACTGTGCTTCTCGCTAGGTGATGGTCAGCTCTGTGGGGGGCTGGCCCCCTCCAGCCCACCCTAAAGTCTGTCAGGATCCAGCCCCTGACCACGACGAGTACACAGGTACGTGTTTCTTTCCTACCTGTTGTGTGCCCTGCAGGTCTGCGCCGTGCCACCCGCCCCCCCACCCCGACCCTCAGTGCCTGCTGCTCCTGCCTGCCTGGGGCAGAACGTGGACTAGAAAGTGAGAGAAAATCAAAGCTCACCGTTGTTTACTGTTCACACTGTTCTGGTCAAAACTTGAGTAGAGGAACAAACTACTTAAACTATCATTTTTAACTGCAATAAACAGCATTTTATACGACCCTTGACAGTTCCAGAGATTACAGTTTACAAAATGTTTTCATGTGTGCTGTTATTTGATCCTCACGTGCTCCTGTGTGAAGGAAACATGTTTCCATTCCCATTCGACAGATAACGAAATTTGTGCTTTGGAGAAACTCATTGATTTGCTCAGGGCCATGCAGTTAATAGGTAATCTGGCTGGAACTCAAATCCAGACCTTCTCAGTTTAGGTCTAAAGACATTTTTGAAGTAACCTGGGTGAAGTAACCTGTTCAATGGGGCTTCTCTGGTAAAGAGAAGTTTAGATGGTAAAGAATCTTCCCGCAATGCAGGAGACCCAGGTTCAATCCCTGGGCCGGGAAAATTCCCCTGGAGAAAAGGAATGGCTACCCACTCCAGTACTCTTGCCTGGAGAATCCCATGGACAGAGGAAGCCATGGGTCCTTGCACTTCCTGCCACCCTGTAACAGAGCAGATGCTCTCTGCGTGACCCCTGAAGTCCAGCCTCCATCTGGCCTTTGTCTCAGCAGATTTGACAGAGTCCACGGGGGAGCCTGGCTGCTCCCAGGCCCGCAGGCCCATGGTGTCCAGGTGGGAAGAGTATTGACTTGCTTGCTTGTTGCTTCAAGCCTGGGAGCCTCCTACAGAGAACATTCACGGGCATGAGATTCATACGACTCCAGACAGTGTGCTTGGTGCCAGTGACTCGGCTGGGCTGAGTGGAAGAAAGGGCTGACTCTTGGCTGTGTGGGAAACTTCACAGGAGGGCGTGCCTCCTGTGGGCACGCCCTCGGTGTCTTCTTGCCCTTGGGCTTAGCTGAGTCTACCAGGAGCAGAAGCAGGAGATGCCCAGCACAGACCTGCTCCTGCCGACCCAGGCCTGGAAGCCACACCCAGGGCTTGATCTGGCCCTGTTCCACTGGACCTGAGACAGCCTGAGACAGTGGGATCAGGAGGTTCCTATTAAGTGTCTACCTACAGGTCACAGGTGGAGAGCGACCCAGGCCTTCAGGGTCTGCAGTACCTGCCCAGGTGGTTGTAATGATCCCAGGACAGTGGGAGAGATGGAGGTGAAGGGACGAGTTGTGCTGACAATCACCCAAAGAAAAGTCTATGAAAAAGTCTATTTACTCTTTCTTTCTTTTTTTTTTTTTCTTTTAGCTTCACTGGGTCTTCATTGCTGTGTCTGGGGGATTCTCTAGTTGTGGTACATGGGCTTAGCTACCCTGCGGCATGTAGGATGTAGGATCAAACCCACATCTCCTGCATTGGAAGGCAGATTCTCAACCACTGGACCACCAGGGAAGTCCCCCTGCTGATTTTAAAATAAAATATAGACCATCTGGCATTTTTAGGAAAAATGGAGAAGGAATGGCTAAGTGGCATGAAAGCCCTCCAAGCAGAGGTGAGTAATCCCTCCAAGCAGAGGTGAGTCACTCCTAGGAGCTCAGTCTTGTGTCTTTCATTCCAAAGCCCTGAGCCAAGCAGAGCTGGGAGCAGGCTGGAGAGCAGCCCTCCCAGGAAGCTGGGTGGGGAGGGAAACACAGGGCCACCTCAGCGCCTGTCTCCAGGGAAGAGAGGAGCCTGGAAAGAGGAGGGCAGAGAACACAGCACCAGCAGTCTTTTCACCAAGAAAACCTCACTTTGGATCTTGGTCCCAGGGTGACTTGATTAAGGACATACAGATACCTGCCGAGGGGCAGGGGGTATGTGGTTGGGAGCACAGACCTAGAGCCAGAATGCTAAGGTCGCCGTGGGGCTTATGACCTTGAGCAGGTCCCTGAGCCTGTGTGCCTCCATTTCCTCACCTGGAAAAAGAGCTGAGAAGTAAGTAACTGCTCAACAGCAGTGGCAGGATGAGCACCTAACAGGGGACTTGTGTTCTAAGCAGGAGAAATAGCGGTGTTGGTTCTTGTTACTACTGGGCATGACCACAGCTCCAGAGGGAAGCAGGCCTGTGTGTGGAGCAGCTGTGCTCTGCAGCACAGACACACTGAGGATGGAAACCTGCTCAGAAGACATGACCAGGGACCAGTGGGCGCCACCACGGCAGCCTGGGGCCCACTACAGCCAGGTCCAGCCTCCCTTCCACCCTCCCCGGAGAAGTATCATGTGAGTTCAGAGCCACGGCTGAGAGCCTGACCAGGACACTGCTTCTACCAGGCCCCAGGGAGAAAGCATCATAGTCCATCTTTAAGAAAAGTGAAAAACAGGGGCTTCCCCGATGGCTCAGTGGTAAAGAATCCACCTACTAATGTAGGAGACATGGGTTTGATCCTTGGTCTGGGAAGATCGCACGTGCCATAGAGCAACTAGGCCCGAGCGCCCTAGAGCCCATGTAGCACATCAACAAGAGAAGCCACCGAAATGAGAAGCCTGAGAACTGCAAGGACAGAGCAGCCTCAGGTTGCCGCGACTAGAGAAAAACCCCTTGCAGCATTGAAGACCCATCACAGCCAATAAATAAATAATTTTGAAAAAAAGAAAATAAAACAAACAAACAAAAAAAGGGATTTCCCTGGTGGCCTAGTGGTTAGGATTCTGGGCTTTCACTGCTGTGACCCAGGTTCAATCCCTGGCTAGGGAACTGAAATTTCACAAGCCTCACGGTGTGGTGAAAAAAAGTAAGTCAAGTCAATTAGAACACACTAAGCACCAACTCTGTATAAAATGTTCCCATGCATGTTATTGAAGGGAAGGGCATAAAGGCAGGGAGGGGCCTTCCCTGGGGGAGGCTAAGACTACGAGCTCCCAATGCAGGGGCCCAGGGTTCAATCCTGGGTCAGGGGACTAGATCCCACGTCACAAGTATGAGATCCTGCATGCTACAACGAAGACCCAGTGCAGCTGAATAAATAAAAGTAAATGTTAAAAAGTTTTAATAAAAGTTAAATAAAATGAAGGGAAGAACTTGTTCCTGTCGTTCAGGGCTTCTTAGTCCCAGTGGGAAGTTGAGGCCAGTGGAGTGTGGGCATCCCCTTCCTGAACAGTGAGAACCAATAACATCACACTTGCCTCTATTTGCCCAGACTAGGAGCAAACATGGGCTTTCCCGGTAGCTCAGCTGGTAAAGAATCTGCCTGCGATGCAGGAGACTTGGGTTTGAACCCTGTGTTGGGAAGATCCCCTAGAGAAGGGAACGGCTACCTACACCAGTATTCTGGCCTGGAGAATTTCATGGACTGTATAGTCCAGGGGTTGCAAAGAGTCTGACATGACTGAGCGACTTTCACTGGAACAAATTTTGCTTTTCATTTAGTGCCTGAATTCTGTAGCAACTCACTTTTTCCTAGAGATCCTCCTGGATTCAATTTTTTCATTAAAATTTTTGTTTTTTTAAAAAAATATGCATTCTAATAGTACGAACCATTCTGAATTGTTTTGGGAGTCAAAGAGTCAAAAGCACTAAAAACATTATCTACTGGAGTGAAATAGCAGTACAAGAAAAACAGACACTGACAGGTCACAGAATCTTTGATTTGAAAGGGAACTGGAAGTCACAGAGTCAACGTTTCCCAAAGCAGGTGTCTGGTGCCACCCACATCAATTTGGGCCATACATGTGGAGGATGGCCTTGGAGAATGAAGGGTATCCTCCTCCAAGCTCTTGGCTGCACGGACCCCGCATTTTCCTGAGCTCACTTGCGGATCACCCTGTTGTGAGCCAGCAGTGATGGGAAATCCTCAGACTGAGCAGAGAGCTGGCTCCACTGACCTGCGTCTCTAGTGGCCCTGCTCCTGCCCTACGGAGGGCCACATACCTCTCCTTCCTGGGACAGTCCATCAGAGATTTGACAGCAGAGGTCTCCAAGCTAAACTGGCACAGCTGCTGGGCCCCTCATCCCTGGGAGCAGAGCTCAGGCCCTCTCCATCTTCTGGTGGATGGACTCCAGTGTCCACGGTGTACCACATGGACGGCCCCAGTTGTGTGGGCAGCACCAGGAACCGCAGATGGGTCCCTATCTCTCTGCTCCTGTGGCTCCTGAGGTTGCAGAGCTGTTGGAGCAGCTGTTGCCTAGCCGGGGCCTTTACTTTCATAAATAAGTGAATGAAAGGTGGGATTCTAGATATTCTAGGAAGTTTTCCCCAACTTGGGCCAACCCCAGATGGCCTCCTGCCTTCAACTGTGTGTCAGTTCTGTGTGTCAGAGAGGACTGGGTGGGAATTCCAGCTTTACCTTGATCTGCCTGTGTAGGTTACACAAGTAAGTAAATTCTTTGTGTTCTTATGTTCTTAGCTCATAAAACAGTGATGTAAAATCTCACAGGCTGACCCAAGGATTAAACGAAATAACCCACGAATAGCCTAGGCACAATGTCAGAGCTCCATAAAAGTGTGTTTCCTTCCCTTATTTTGGAACTGGAGCAAAACACCTGCAGATTGAGGTAGAGCAGACACGGAGGCAGAGTGCTGAGACGAAGAAAGGACTCTGGGTGCTAAGTTGGAACACCTCTGAGCCACACAGGGATCCTGGAGCTCAGGCAACTCACATTAATGGTTGTGGACAACAGAAGAGCCAAGGTGGCAGGGAGGGAGACTGCACCCACGGTCCAGTGGTCGAGAATCCGCCCTCCAAAGCAGGTGACACAGGTTCCATCCCTGGTTGGGGAACAAAGATCCCACAGGCTGAGGGGCAACTAAGCCAGGGCTGGCAGTTCCGAAGACCCAGTGAAGCCAAAAGATAAAATAAATATTAAATAGGACACTTGTGCCCCAGAATACTATGCAGACCTTAAAAGGCCTGAGGTGTTAACATAATCTGATAGAAGGTGGTATTACCAAAAAAAAAGGAAAAAGAGGTAGGGACGGCGGGATTATCAGGCAGCAACAGAGACACTCAGGAGTCGCGGGGCTCTTGGAGGCATCAGCCCTGTCCTGAGGGTGCTGCTGGAGTCGCTCTGCTCTCCGCCACTCAGCTTGATGTATGTCTTACTGAAGCCAACGATCCTTGAAGACGCGATCATCGCTAAGGCTTCTTTCTGCTCCGATTATAATAGGCAAATGCTGAGGAATTTATTCCGAGCTCTCCAGCCTTCCATCTGCCTTCCTTAGGGCTTGGCAGATTGCTTTCCAGTCCGCGGGCCGCTGCAGTCCAGTGCTCGTGCAGAGTGAGGCCGGGTCCGGACCCCAGCAGAGGCGCAGGTCGCTGAGCAGCCCAGCGTCCGGGGTCTCCGACTGGAAGAGCCGGAGAAGAGCCAGCATTTCCACGGAACCGAGAGGACTGAGGTGGGGCTGGGGAGGGGGCGAGGGAGGAGGCCAGGAGGACGGGGAAGGGAGGGTCTGTTTGCGGGTGGAGGGGACGTTCTGAGGGTGCGGCCCGGGAAGCCCCACCACCGCAGACCTGGCCCGGCCCCGCAGAGGCCGGGAGGGCCCGGGGCGCCTCTCTGTGTCACCTTTCGGGCTGCGCCTGGTTTCCATAGCGACCGCGGAGCCGGGCGCAGAGGAGGCTGCGGCAGGACCGGGCCTCCTCCTCGCGCCGCGCGAGTCGCGCTCTCCGGCCGCCGGAGCCGGGCGTGGACTGGGCCTGGGGCCGGCGGGGCGCGCTCAGCACGCGAGCGGCCGGAGCACCTGCGCGCGCCGAGGACCGCCGGCCCGAGGGCCCGCGGGTGAGTGCCGCCCCGTCCTCTCCTGGGCGGGTCTCCGCACCACACGGTCAAGCGCTGTTTGGACTGCTGCTGCGTTCAAAAGTCACACCTTTAAATCGCTTGTGGCTGGGAAGGCTTTTCGTTTCTGACATCTTGGTATTATTATTTCGTCTCCTAAACGCGCCCTTAGCGCAGCTGCGCCGTCTCGGAGCCTCCATTACCGATAGCGCCCCACCGCGCGGGTCCCCGCAAACGCCCCCCCACCGCAACCTACACGAGAGCCGGCGGGGCTAGGGCTCCCAGCCGCCTCCGCGCAAACAGCGGCTGCCGGATGCCCTTGCCGGCGGTGGGGGTAGCGCGTCCATCACCTCCGCAGCGAGGCCGTGCCCCCTCCCCCGACCGCGGAGTCTCCTTCCGGCCAGCGGAGGCCGCGCGCTCAAGCCCGGAGCCCCGGGCTGGACCCGGCGCGGGTGACCGCACCGGGGGCCGCGGTGGCTGCCGCGCAGGTGTTTCTCTCGGATAGCTCTGACAAAGGGTGTGAAGTTCAGCTGCTCCGGAAGCGAGGCAGGGGCCGAATGCCTTCCTGGAGACTGGCTTTGTTTAGAATCCAAGGATTGTGATTCCATGGTAAAATATCCTCTGGATGTAAAGCCCTCTCCTTGTCTGCTCATCCGTCCCCATCATCCCATCCCCCCACCCCCAAAGTTCTTCTAATTGGTCTGTTACTGTGATCAACGGTTTAGAGGTTTCGCTGTTATAAAGGTTCCTTTCGAGAGAGGGGTGAAGTCTTGCTAAATGAGAGATCAACAGAAGGCTGCACCTTTGGGAGCGGTTCTCAACCCGGCCTGCATGTTGGAACACCTGGGGAGCTTTAAAAGGTACTGATGCCTGGCTGTGGTCATTTTGTAATATATAGAGATACCGAATCACTATGTGGTGCACCAGGAGCTAAGATAGTGCTGTAGGTCAATTATACTTCAATTTGTTTTTTTTTAAATATATATATTTTCAATTTTATGTGTTTATTTTTGGCTGTGCTGGGTCTTCGTTGCTGCATGGGCTTTTTTCTAGTTGGGAAGAGCCGGGTATTCTCTAGCCGTGGGGCGCAGGCTTCTCATTGCAGTGGCTTCTCTTGTTGCAGAGCTCAGGCCCTAGGGCGTATGGGCTTCAGTAGTTGCAGATCCCCTGTTCTAGAGCACAGGCTCAATAGCTGTGGCACACGGCCTTAGTTAATCTTTTGCATGTGGGATCTTCCTGGGTCAAGGATCCAAACGCTGTCCCCTGCATTGACAGGCGGGTTCTCTACCACTGAGCCACCAGGGAAGCCCAGGAATATTTTTTATATATTGATTTATTGCTGAGTGGTGCAGCTGAGAGACATGGTGTTAGTTCCCCAACCAGAGATCGACTCTGTGCCCCCTGCGTTGGGAGCACAGCATCTAAACCACTGCACTGCCAGGGAATTCCCAGTAAAATAAAATAAAATATTGATGCCTGGGTCCCATCTCCAGAGATTTTGGCTTAATTAGTCTGAGACACAGCCAATTTTTGTAAGCTCCAGGGTGATTCTAACGAGCTAAGTTTGCAGCCCACCATTCTGCTCAATCGGGATGGTGTTTTCCCAGGTGAGCTTGGTTATGGCTTTCTCTCTCCTGTGAGCAGCTGTCTAGGGCAGGTGTGTGACTGCTGCGCCAGTCCACATGCTCAAGCCCCTCAGAGAGGCTCAGGGTGAAGGTGCCGTTTCAGAGGAAGGAGGAAGCATCTCTCTGAGAACAGGTCTCCTCACTAAATGAAATGCTCTGATTTGTATTCCAGGGAAAGCGGGGGAAGAGAAGCATGCTTTTGCAAGTCCGCAGGCTGAGAGCTGTGTCCTCTTGTAGGTGATGGACTTCCTGTTAGTAGTTGTCAGGGTCACGTGTAGATCTCCCCCCTGCTGCGAGGAGGCTGGACACTTAGAAAGAAGGATGGACACCACAATTAGGAATGTGGTAGCCACTCTGAAGAAGGGAGAAGCAACTTAAGAACACCTAAGAGTTAGAAATTCTTATCTTTCTCAGGCCTGAAACCCTTCAGCATAGCTTGAACTCCTCCTGAATTTGAGGGATTTCCCTGAATATCTAAGGGCCAGGGTCACCTCTTCTCTGCAGTTACTACTGCCCACAGGAGAGCCCACCTGTCGGAACAGGTTTTTCCAGTGCTTTCGGTCTAAGGACACCTCATGAATATTCATAAGTGCTATGAAGGGGGTGGAAGGCAAGTTTGAGTTTGCAATGCCTAAGGTGCTCAAGGAAATTAGGTAAGGCCGGAAGGTTCTGAACATGAGACATTAGAAATGTAGACACACTAGAAAGCATAATTTACTGACCTGGAGCCAGAACTCCACCAGTCAACAGCTTCTCAAGGTGCTTGCTGTAGTTTTGGCTGATAGAGATTGGTTATGGTCTCCCTGATGGCTTGGCATAAAAGTACTGTCTCTTCTGAGACCCCTGGCAAGGCTTGGTCATTCCCCTCATCCATAGGCAAGAGAATTAGGACCTGTCTAAAGGTCATACAGCCACCTGATGTGGATCACTGTGGGAGTGGCTGGGAGACGGGTGTCCCCAGGATGACCTCAGCTCTCCCACATTCCTGCCTGGACTCACCCTCCAGCATCCCTGGGTGCTGACCTAGAGGGGCCTCTTCCCAGTGCCTGCCTGGTCCACGAAGCACTCTCATGTCTCTTTCTGGAGTGATCTGACCTCCTGAGACAATGCCTTTGCTTACCCAGCCTGGGCCTCCTTCTGGTTCCCCCGTAATCACTTGGCACGGCCAGGGTGTGGGCATAATTCACCCGCTGCTCTAGCCTCTTGGTTGGACTGGAGATGCTCTGGGCTAGTCCACATGAAGGATGGCCCCCAGGGGTTTCTGTGACCTCAGGCCCAAATGCCCTTTCCCAACATGACACCACAGAGCTGCCACATCTCAGGGAAAGGCCAGGCAAACCCTGGGAAGGCAGCTAGCCCCCGGATGGCCACTTGCGACAGCGACAGCACGTCTTAGTCCTCACTGCCACCTGCTTGTCCATGACCACCAATATCTAGTCTCTGAAAATGGGCGATTTATTTCACAGGCCTCTGGGGGCAGGTGTCCAGTTGATTTGGCTTAATCCATGTGTATCAGTTCATTGGAGGGGATAACAGAGACTGCAGTGTGAAATGAAACCCTGTTTTACGTTTTTTTCAGACTGTGGATTATGACTCATTAGTGGGTCATGAAATCAGTTTGGTGGTTCGTGGCCAGCATTTTAGAAAGAAATAACGAGGGACTTCCCTGATGGTCTGGTAGCTAAGAGTCCACGCTCCCAGTGCAGGAGGCCTGGGTTTAATCCCTGGTCAGGGAGCTAGATCCCATATGCCACAACTAAGAGTTCTCACACTGCAACTAAAGATTCAGCATGCTGCAACTAAGACCTGGTGCAGCCAAGTAAATAAGTAAATAATGATTTTTTTTAAAGAAAGAAATAAGAAATGTATTCAGATGAGTAAATGAATAAGAAAAAATACACAGATAATGTTCCTCACTGACAGTAATCAAAAGTGAAGATCATAGCAACTCTGCTTTACTTCTTGCTGATGGAAGTAACAATTAAAAACATAGCCTCTAATGCTACTAAGGGTGCTGTAAAATTGTGCTTTTTACTGTGGGTTGCATGTAAATTGGTAAAATTTGGGAGGAATGCAACATGATACTAGGAAAAGCTATAAAAGTACTATACCCAGGAATTTTTCCCAAGGAAGTTATTTAATAAAGATTTTAAAAATTCTAAATACATTAAAGATATCCTTGACTGTGTTAGTTATAATAGAAAAAAAATAGAAATAACTAAAATGTTCCCACATTAGAGGAACAGTTTAAAAATTTTGTGGTGTATCCGTATAATGGAATATTTTGTGTTTCAGTGAACGCTTACATCCAGACACATACAGAGAGAAATAGGGAAAGACTTATAAAATGAAAAAGAATATAAACTAGCAAGCACACCATGTTTGTAACTTTAAATAATCTGTGTATCTGTGGAAGACAAATGCCTATGTGCAAGTTGCTAAAGTGATGGGTCATAGTTTTAAAAATTCATTTGCTGTTGGGTATAAACCTTTCAAGACTGGAAGGAATCAATGTAAAGGAGAAGAAAAGAAATCCCAGAAATTATCTGGGTATTTGTTTTCTTGGCCCTAGAAACCAGAAAAATCACAAGGATCAAAATTACGTTGAATATCTTCATGCTGTGTGGATTTTTTTTACTCGTTGTAAGCTGGTGTCAATTTTGGTGAATTCCTTGCTTATGGCGGATAGTTTGTGAATAGCTGTTGACTGATCTTTACACATATGTGTGTGTGTATATAAATATATTTATAATTTAATTATTTATTTGGCTGCGCTGGGTCTTCGTTGCTTCTTGGGGCTACTCTCTGGTTGCGGTGTACAGGCTTCTCCTTGCAGCGGCTTCTCTCGTTGTGGAGCACAGACTCTAGGGTGAGTGGGTTTCAATAGTTGTGGCTCCCACGCTCTGGAGCACTGGCTCAATAGCTGTGGCACGTGGGCTTAGTTGCTTTATGATCTTCCGAGATCAGGGATCGAACCCTTGTTTCCTGCATTGGCAGATGGATTCTTTACCACTGAGCCACCAGGGAAACTCTGGTTGATCTTTTAGTTATATGTGCTATTTATAATCACAGTCCTGGGAAAACTTTAATTTGTCTCTAAAGAAGCATCAGAAATCTTAGTGGAAATAGCACTCTGTCTTTAACTGTATTTTCTAAGGGAACTTTAATTTTTCCAGCGTAGGGAATACAACTTTGGGAACTTTCCCCCCATTCAAACAGTTATAAGAACAGTTTAAGTAAGTCACAGCCCTGAAGGGAGAGGTAAGATGTGTGATGGACAGAGGTCTGGGGAAACTTTGTTAGAAATCTGCCCAACGTGGACGTGTAAATGATTTATTTGAACTGGGACAGAGAGTAGGGAAAGAGGGGAAGCAGGGATCAGGCGGGTTCCAAACCAGAAACTTGGGACACCTGTTCTGTGGAATTTTCAGACCAGCTGGCCTGGGGTCACCTTGCCTCGGAGTTTGCGGTGTAACCTCAATGTAAACATTTAGTGTCTCTGTGTTTCCATCATCCTCAAGAGGAATGAAAACTCTTGCTCTCTTCTTTCCAAAGGCATATTCGGTGGAAGGTTTAGGTTTTATGCATATTTATGTGCCCCTTGCACTCCTTCCTGGAGGGTGTCTGCGTTTTCTTTTCTTTTTCCTGCATTCTCTGATAGGCCTTTCAGGAACAGAACACCAGGACATGGGAGGGGGATAGAGATGTAGGGGAGAGCCCCAAAGGGCAAGAGAAGAGAGAGACACAGAGAACATTGTACTTGGGTAGACTCAGAAGGCCAATATCAACTCTCAATAACTCTGTGAAGTATTACTTTCTCCGTTTTTCTGATTTGGAGAGGATTCCTGCTATTCAGAGACACTGATGTGATCAGAATTTTTCTGCAGAGACCAGGGAAGTGGGCTCGTTTTAGTCTCATGATGAAACCCGCACTCCTGTCGTGCCTCTGAGTCAGATGACTTGGGTTCACGTTCGAGTGCGGCACTCGTGAGCTCTGGGTCCCTGGGCAAGTCTTTTAACTTCTGTGAAGCTCAACTACCTTACATTAAAATAGGGATAATAATGACAAATGAGGTTGTTATGAGGGTTAGAACTTATACCTTTTGGGGGTTTTTGGTTTCCAGTAATGGAAGTAGGCTTTAGGGCTAACTTTGGGGAAGGGTGAGGACATTTACTGGAAGAATAGGAATTAGTTCACACAATGGAATGAAAAGTAAACAGGCAGGCCTCGGGAAGGATGAGAACCCAGGCAGCTAAGGGGCCCGAGAAAGCAGACAGACACTGGTTTCCTTCTTTAGTGACTCGCGACTGGATGAATCAGCTTCGGTTATTTTCAGTGTGTGTGTCTCTGCTCAACACTCAAATTCCAGGGGGAGAAGTCAGCCTGCCTGGCCTGGGCTGCCTCCAGAGCAGGGCACCTGATCACATGGCCACCCACAAAAGAGGTTGTAGGTGCCGTTACCCCACAAGAGGCCCTGGACGCTGGGCTGGCAAGAGCCACAGACGTCCACCCGGAGCCCTCCTGTGGGACGGCAGGCCCGGACCTGCGCACCATGGGGCCTCAGTGCTTTCCACGCACGTTAGGCTGGGACACCCTGGAAGGCGGTGTCGAACAGCACCCTGGGTGGACCCTCAAGTGCTCCTGCAGGAGGTTGGCCCACCACCCGGTAGAGCTGAGGCATTAACCCCCGGGGCAGCTCTGCCCCGCCCGGTCCCAGCTCAAGGTCCAGGCAGGTGGGCAGGGGAGTGGTCAGGTGTCACCTGTCCCTACTCTTTCCTCAGGGCTTTCATGGTCAGGAAGTAAACATCTCCAGGAAATCAGGGTAACTTCTCCTCTAAATAAGGTTAGGGGTGTCTGGCCCAAGTGGCCCAAACTATTTACAGGCTTCTCCTCGGCAGTTCTGCTGTAACAATCTCCGAGGGCACCATGCTGACATGTCTAGGCTGGGCTTCAGAGCAGGTGAGCTTTGGCTAAAGACCTGTGCTTGTGGGGGGATCAGGACCCAGAGACCATAAGTCTAGAGGAAATATGGGGCGATATGGATGCTTTCAGAGAAGGCAATGGCACCCCACTCCAGGACTCTTGCCTGGAAAATCCCATGGACGGAGGAGCCTGGTAGGCTGCAGTCCATGGGGTGGCTAAGAGTCGGACACGATTAAAGCGACTTAGCAGCAGCATGGATGCTTTTCTCATTAACTTTCCCTTTTTTGGGGGAGACTATTATGTTAAAATACAAAAGGAGGTTCCATAGTCTATTTTCTCCCAAAATGAAAGAGCACAAATAAGCCAAAGAAGGTAATTTCAAAGACTCCCCATCCCATCCCTCTCTTCACTGAGATGTTAGCATGTTCGTCTTTTCCCTCTTGAATTCCCTTTCTTCCTAACCCACCAACCTGCCTCCCCCTGGGGCAGTGAGATGGTCCTTGGGGAGGAACTCTGCGTGTTCTTTGCATGTGGGAACCAAGACAAGTTAAAAAGTTTCAACTCTTAAAACACTTCTCTCTCTCTCTCTCTCTGAGGGGCCACTCAGCCCCTTCTCCATAAAACCTCCCCTGACGTCTTGAATGGGCCCTTCTCAGTCTCACAAGATAATACTTCCTACCTGGCAATGATCCTTTCCTATCTGAACCCAATTGTCAGCTCCTTGAGGGCAGATCCTATGTCCTGTTTTTTTTTTTTAAAACATTTATTTATTTATTCGGTTGTGCTGGGTCTTGGTTGAAGTGTGTGGGATCTAGTTACCTGACCAGGGGTTGAACCCAGGCCTTCTGCATTGGGAGCACAGAGTCTTAGCCCCTGGACCGCCAAGGAAGTCCTAAGACTGGCTTGTTTTCAAATCAGTCTTCAGTGTAGAAGAGAAGCAGGACATCAAGCTTTTCAGACCCTCTTGTCTTCAGTAGGTCCACATGACAGCGGAGGTTGCCCAGGAATCAAATTGTACCACACCCTCCTGTTCTTCCCCCTTGACTCTCATCCTACAGGTAGATGGCGGGCTTCTGAGTCCGTCCAAGGCAACCTGGAATCCTCAGGCTCCACTCATCCTACAGGTAGATGGCGGGCTTCTGAGTCCGTCCAAGGCAACCTGGAATCCTCAGGCTCCACGTAGCTTGGTTTTTCCTTGATGGTCCTTGCATTAGAACACTCTTGGGGTCATGATGAACTGAACTAGTGGCAGTGACATTGAGAACAATTGAATTGAATGGACTGAGTTCCTACGGCACCACAGAATCCATCCACAGGCAGTGTTTCGGTCAGCATTCTTGGCTCGTGACAGAAAGCTGGCCAAAACTGGTTTAAGTTTTGTAAAGAAAGAGGGAAGGTATTGTTTTACACACAGGCTTCCCAAGAGACTTGAATCAGGGCTCACAGATTTGACCTGACGTAGCTCCCCACTCCGCCGTCTATGGGGTCGCACAGAGTCGGACACGACTGAAGCGACTTAGCAGCAGCAGCTCCCCTCTCACTTTTTCAACTACTCTCCTTCTGGTGCAGGTTCAACCTCATGGCTCAGGATGGCTGCTAGCAGCTCCCAGAGCTTCTTGCATCCCACATCAAGTCCAGAGCGGGGTTGGACTCAATCCTGACCAAACACAGCTGGGAGTTGGGGAGGGATAAGTTCTTCAGTGGGAAATTAGGATACTAACAGCTGGAGGGGAGAAGAGGCTGTGGAGAAAGCCACAAGACAAAAACAAAGCCAAGGGACCAGAAAGTTAGGCAGGAATTGAGAGTCATATTGGGTGGCTTGGCCACTCGATATGGAGGATGGCTCGTTGTGGACTCGCCCCATCACAGAACTGGGTGTTGTTGAAGAAATGCAAATGATTTTCGTATTAGCCAGTACTAAATATAACTCAGAGGACTCATCTCCTTTTATAGCTAAAAAAGTTTCTATGTAAGGACTTGTTACCCTTTTCAAAATTGTAATTTAGGGCATATGTGCTCTATTGAGCCATCTGTTCCACTACCTTCTTTACTGGTTCAGGTGCCATGGCCCTGAGCTTGTCTCATCATTTGAGCAGATTTTACTCTTGATTTCTCTATCTGTTCTCAGGGATTCTGGAGAAGAGTGGTTGAATGGAGAGAAAAGGAATCACTCATTTCACTATTCAATTCAGGGGACTTGGAAGCAAGGATACATATTTATTACCTTGATGGGTTAAACATACACCATAATAATCAAAACAACAAGATATTGTTTTTCATCTGTCAAATGGCAAGGATTACAAAAGAGATGTCCAGGATTGGCGAGGGTTCAGAGAAATAGCCACATCTTAGATGGCTGGTGAGGATAGAACTGCTGTAAACTTTCTGAAAGGCCACTGGCAATATGTGTGAGACATTTAAAAAATGTGCATACGTTTTGACCAAGCAATTCCATTTCTAGAAATATATGCAGGACAGTGAGGGAGACACAGATGTAAGGAACAGACGTTTGGACTCCGTGGGAGAGGGCGAGGGTGGGATGATTTGGGAGAGTGCCATTGAAACATGTATATTACCATAAAATGGATGACCAGTGCAGGTTGCATGCATGAGGTGGGACACTCAAAGTGGGGGATCTGGGGTAGCCCAGGGGATGGGGTGGGGAGTGAGGTGGGAGTGGGGTTCAGGACGGGGGAGACGTGTGCACCTGTGGCTGATTTGTGTTGATGTGTGGCAGGGACTACTGCAATATTGTAAAGTGATTAGCCTCTATTTAAAATAAATTAAAAAAGAAAGAAAAAAAAAGTGCATAAATTTTGACCAAACAATTCTATTTCTAGAAATATTAGGAAATAATCGTAAAAATATATAAACATTTACATATATGGATAATCCTTGAAGTTACATATAATAATGAAGAATTGAAAATAATCTTAATGCCTAAAAATAGAATTAAATAACTTATGGTATAGCCATATGATGCAACCATTTAAAATCATCTTTTAGAATAATCTACATGGCATGGGAAAATTCCTGGTCTTGTTAAGGAGAAAGTATTAATAGATTACAAAGCAGTTTGATCAATTTTTATTTAAAAAAAGATATACGCAGGGGGCCTTCCCTGGCAGTCCAGTGGTTAAGACTGCAGGGGGCATGGGTTGGACCCCTGGTTGGGGGCAGGGGAGATATATACAAAAAAGAAAATACACATGTACACACAAAAAAAGTATAGGAAAAAACATATATCAAAATTGTAACACTGATATGCTGGTAAGAGGAATGGCTAGATTTTATTATTTTTGTAATTTTCCCTATTAAACATTTTAAAATGATGGACATGTATTACTTTGGAAATTAGGAATTTTCCTTTTCTTAAAAGTGAGACAGACCACACCACAATTCTTTCAATGGCCACAGTATGGATGGACATCATCCTGCCTTCTGTTTGGTTCACGTACAGGTATTCCTGGGTGCCTTCAATCTCTCCACCTTCCTCCCCAACACAGGCCCTGTCCCCAAACCCCACCCCATGCTCCTCCTGCCCTGGGGCAGGAGCCATCTAATGCCAGCTTGTATGTTTAGCTGGGGATAGAGTCCTGGCACCTGCTGATCTGATCCATTCCTCACCAAGGGGGTCTGATGTTTTCCACACTCATCTAATCAGTAGGTGCAGGCTTCCTGGACGATCCATCAGGATTACCTCAAACAGGTGCCCAAGAAATACCTGGATGCATAAATAAAACACCCAGATAAGCAGAGACGTTTTAGAGCTCTCTGGGGATGGGACAAGACAGAGGCACTATGGGAGTGAAAATTAACTGGATGGGTAAGGGCTGGATCAGGCAGACAGCAACTTGGAAATACTGACTCCAGGGTGGCCATGCTCAGCCTTCTCAATTGATATCTAAAGTTTACTGGTTTCCACGCCATTTTGCTGGCCTGCCCATCCCTGTGACGGTTTCAGCAGTTTAAAAAGAATGAAATCATTAGCCCAGCTTATTTTTTCAAGCTGTGGCACCACTGTCAGTGGAGCAGGATAGTTCACTCAATGGCAAATCAGGAAGTTCCCCGAATTAGAGTCAGCAACCCCACACAGGGAAGCCCCTTTGTCACGGGCATGGGTTGATTCTGTCTCCAGGCACCATAGGGAGTGGGGCGCAGTTTTTGTTGCCCTTTTCTGTGGAATTTGCCAGATGTGTCAAAGACATAATCTCATTGACAACATATGAACAATAAGCCAGTAAAGTGAAGTAGAAGGTGTTTCTCCCAGTTTACGTAAGTCCACTGAGAGCACTTGCTGTACCAGGCTTCTCTGTTGCATGGTGTGGGTTTTTTGTTGTTTTTGATGTTGCTATTTTGTATTTCTTCCCCTATTGCTTATAAGGTTCTCTACTTGCTACATATGAAAAGTCTGTGTTCACTTAGGGAGCAGGGGTTGCAGGGGCCAGTCCACAACTTGGAAAACTAAATGCCTTATTCAACAGCGTTGTTACAGGAGGCAAGTGCATCAGTTCGCTTGCAGCTTTGCCTGTAACAGACTGCTCCTAACCTTCCTGACGTGACTGAGGCTGAAATATTACAGGTCCAGGGATCAATGTAAAACACGATACAGGTGCATCACATTCTCTTTTGTATGGAATGCAGTTGGTTCTGAAGAAACAGGAGATAGCCTTGCGTTGTGGGGGATGCGAAGGTAGGCACCGTAGTTAGACCTCCACTGTGTGTGCCTTGCGCAAGTCAACTTCTCTAAGCCTGTCTGAGGCTGAAATGAGGTGATACATGCAAAGCACTTCCAAACAGTACCCAGCGTATTGGAAGCATTTATTAATGCTAAATGTAAGCAGAAGGAGCTGCTGCTGTAAATGAAGGAGAGAGGTAAATGTGTCAATAAAAATTGCATAGTATAGGGCAGAAAATCAGGGTTTGCGGAACACAGAGTAGAAGTAGGAACTCTATAAGCCAGAATCTTCTGTTCATCAGACTGGGAAGGCTTCATGGAGGAACTGGACTTTCTCGAACTCTGCCTAATAGTTGGAAGATGAGTTGTCTGGGTGGGGAGTGGAGCTACTAAGGGTACCCCAGACACCTGATACAACTTGGAAGAGGGTTGAGGGGTGTAGGGAGGTTGAAAAGTTTTGGGACTTCCCTGGTGGTCCAGTGGTTAAGGCTTCAGGCTCCCAATGCAAGGGGCCTGGGTTCTATCCTAGCCAGGGAGCTAGACTCCATGTGCAGCAACTTAAGAAAGATCCCTGGTGCTGCAGCTAAGACCTGGCACAGTCAAATTAAAGAGTTCTGAAAAAAGAAAGTGGACTTGTCAGGAGGGTTGTTACCAAAGTGCAGGCCTGCTGCCCGTGTAAACCTCTAAAACAGAGTAGGTGGGACCCTTTCAGGATGCTTTCAAGTCTTGAATTTGACAGGCAGGGAGACTGAGAGCTCACTGTCCTTGTAGAGTTAAATGGCTGCCACAGACTTGAGGTAGTGACCAGCATTTTGGCAATTCTGATGAGGCCTGACCAGCAAGACCTGTTGCTGAAGCCAGGGGCTCTGGACAGTTCAACACGCAAACGAATTATTAACTGAGGTGTTGTCTGATTATGTGGAGGAAGAGAGAAGATGAGGAGGTGACTCTCAGTAGAGTCAAATTAGAGTAGAAATTATTGGGCAAAGTGTGGCCCTCCACATATGAAAAGAACGCTCTGCTTTCAGAGAGGGAGTCAGAAAGGATATTGACTTTGTCTTCACAAAAGCTGGGGTTAATACTGTCTGAACAAAGGAACTGGTGTCAACTTTCAATCAAAGTTCTTTAGCTGATGTCCCAAATTGAAGAACATATGTAAATATTGCTAATCACAAGCCAAGGATTATAGACTTGCAAAGTATGAGAAGGACTACGAGAGATCAATTCTACTCCAATATCCTTATTGGATTAGATGAGACAACTGACAACCGGACGGCGGAAAGGCACACGCAGATATCTTCTTCAGTTCTCTCCATATTTTCTTTTCGTTCTCTTAACTCCAAAATTTGAGAATCCCCAATCTCTTTGTTTCCTGTCTGGACTGGATCAGATAGAAAATTCCAGTTGTGTTGTGCGGCGGCTACAGAGCGCAACAAATAACGTGCCCTTTAATCGCATCCTCTCTCCTCCCTTTCTGGCCGGCTTTGATGTGCCCACCATGCTTTTCCATTGGTCATTTCGTGCGGTTCCTCGCCCCCGTCCAAGGTTCTCAACCAATCAGCTTCTCCCTGGTCCCTCGGGGCGGGCTTTGAGGAATATACCACTGAACCTGCGGGGGGAGTGGAGAGAAGGAAGGGTGTGGAGGCGGCCCTCTCTTTTACCTTCTGCATAGAACCATGAGCTTCTGGCAAAGTCTGAGCCAGCGGGTCGCGCCGGCGGCCCTGGGGACGGGCGGCAGAGCGGGTTCCGGAGGCGCGCTGAGGTCAGCGCCCCGAGGCCGGGGTCCGGTGGTCGCGCCCCAGGGGCCACAGCCCCGCCCTCCCATGTGCCCGCCCCACCCGGCGGCAGCGCCGCTACCACAGCAGCAGCCGCGGTGCTGCTCGCGCGGGACGCCGACTGCTGAGGGGGCGGCTGCGGGGCTGAGGCGCCGGCCCGAGTGGGAGTCGCCACGGGGCTAGGCCGCCGGACGCCACGGCCGAGGGTCTGGACTGTGGGCTGCGGCCGGGACGCTGGCGCAGCGCGGCATGAGGCGGAGGTGAGACGGGCTCCGGACCTGGCCCGGGACCCGCGCGGGCCGGGCGCCTCCCTCTGGCCGCCGCTGCAGCCCCGGAGCGGACGGCAGGCCCGGGTCTGGGGCCGCGGGCGGCGGGCGGGAGGCTGGACGTGCTTGCCAGGAGCGCCGCCGAGGCCGGGCACGAGGGGACCCGCGAGCGGACGCGCAGCTGAGGAGCCGTGCCGGAGAAGGAGGGCGCGGCGGGACCTCGACTCCCTCATTCCTGCGGTGGCCCTCCGTCCCCTCAGGTCCCCATGTGTCTCCCCTTCCCCCGTGTCCCGCATCTCCCCTCTCCCCCCATGTTCTTTGTCCCCTTGTCTCCTTGTGCTCCCATTCCCCCGTGTCCCCCCCCCCCCCAACTCCCCCGTGTCCCCCAACCCCCGGGTGCCCCCATCCCCCATGTGCCCCCTGTCCCCGTGTCCCCCGTCCCCTGAGGCTCACGGACCGCCCTAGTCTTCCGACTCCCCGCAGACTCACTTGAAGGAAGGCGTCTGCAGCCCCGCACACAGCCTGTGAGCTCTAAGGTGGCGGCTGTTTACCGCAGGCATCGGTTACGGTGACATCAGTGCTTAGTGCTGAGAAATGCAAGCCAGTTGTGAGCAGTGTTTTCCTCGAGGCTTACACCTTCTCATTTTCTGGGACGTGGATGGGGAGATGGCGTTTAAACTTGGCGAGTCCCATCTGACAGTCTGCCTGGGAGACAGCCGTTTGGATCGTACCCCGGGGGTGCGGGTGAGGTGCGATGGGTCTTGCAGTGAGCACAACCTTCCGCGTCTGCGCTGGGCTGGCGGGGAGGCCCTGCCCTCCTTACCTGGCCACGCAGATGGCAGCTCCTGGTGCTGGCTCTCCTCCGAGCACCTCTGTAAAGGGCCCTCCAGAGGCTTGTATACATGTCTTACTTCATTGTCAAGTGGACTTGGTCAGAAACTTGGCTCAGGTTGTTGTGGCTCTAGAGTGAATTCTCCTTGTGTTCTAGGATTTTAAATTGTTTTTATTTTTTGGATAGGATACTAAACACCATGGCTTAATTCCAGAATTATAGGGAAAACAGGGTTTAGATGGTCCTCTTGCAAAGAATCTTCAGGAACTTAGACCTGGTTCCTAGCTAAGCTGCCTTTTTGTGTTCACGATGCTAGCCTTTGAAATGTCTAGAACTTGACTGCTAGATTTCGAGGTCCCCCCACCCCATACCTTATGGTTCAGGTGATCATGGTGTTTCTAGGTGTGGGGCAGAAAATGGGCTCTAGAGTAATGTGTACCAAATATTCTGTGCAAGTATACCTAGCACATAGTAAGTGTTTAATAACCATAAGTAATTTTTTTTTCTTTCCTGTTTGAGTTTGGGAGACCTGTGGATGATGAAATTGGATACAGCTTTGTTTGCATGCTCCCTTTTTAAGTTAAGACTAACCCTCCAATCCCCCGATTCTTCTTCCCATCCCAACCTCTAGCTCTCACACCAAAATTTTTATGGTCCGTTAAAAATGAAACTCAGACCTCTGAACCTTGAAGTAAATATCAAACAAGAAACAATTGAGCTCTTCCTTCCAGCTCACATGTGCTTTTTTTTTTTTCCAGAAAGGATGGTACATACCATAGATGAGATCTTACTCACTCAGCACAGGAGAATAAAGGGTCAGAGTGGACCCTTTCTTGGGTCTGTTGAAAATTCCTGTGGGTAAGGATTTTGGTTGCTGTTGGTTTAACCTGTCCAGGTGGAACCATAAGCCTTTCCTAATTTCTGTTGGCACTGGCATCTAAGAAATGGCCTGGGTGGATGACACCTGACCAGCAAACAGGGCACACTCCTAGATTTGATGGGCTGTACCTCTGAACTGGGCTTTGCAGGGAGCAGCCATGTACCCCCCTCCTACTGTACCAGGCTCATTATGACCAGATTAAAAGGCTATCAGAACTAATGTTCTTGAAAGCCTGAGTAACATCAGTGGTTTATGTATGTCCTGTTATACTGGATGTGACGTTTCAGTAATAATCATACTCTGGATTTCCTTACTGCTTTTCTTTGAGAAAGTGAAAGCTTTTTTATCGCCTGTTATCTCACTGATTCTTTTTTGTCTGAGGTCATCAGGTTTAGTGCAGTATATTATTTCCCACTTTATGGATAAAGAAATGGGGGGGACATTATTTGCTCTAAGTTGTGAGTTGATGGCTAAGTTGGACTTCGATTTTTCCTTCCTATAGAATTTCACTAATACTTTCATAAGGGAAAAAACCCTCTTTTTTTGAAACATGGAAGACTTAAAGATACCAAACCATTATGCTTTTCAGATTACTAGACAGCTGAGAATAGTTGACATTTGTTGGGTGCTTATGTGTGCCAGGCGCTTCACGTACATCACCTCATTTGTTCCCCATGACAGTCTATAAGGTAGGACATGTTATTTTCCCTGGTTTTACAGTTGATGAACTAGGGTTTGGTGAGATGGAGGTCAAGGCAGTGACAAGGCAGGTCAGGCCTCAAAGCTGGGCTGATTCTGAAGTGTGTGCTTCTAACCTCCCTGGGTGTTAGTGGAGACAGGGAGCAGACAGCAGAGCCCCTGACACCTGTTGTCGCTGCTTGCCTGGCTCTGATGGGCTGTGCTTGTACAGGGGTTTCATTTTTCATTGAAGTAGAATAGTGGAAAAGATTCTGGACTATTCCTGGGCCAGAAGCATTCTTTAGCCAGGTCATTACTTAAGAAAAAAATAAGAGTTGAAAAAATATCTGTATTTGGAGAGTGTGAAATGTTTTATGAGGCCAGATGGGGAACATAGAAAGGGAGACAATTGAAATGGTTTGTGGACGAAAGAAATGTGTGATATTCTAACCCAGGTAACTCCTTTAGTACCCAGGCTTTTAAACTTAAGCTGCAGGTTGAAATTGTAAACCTGGAGGCCTGGCACTTGGGCTAAAATCTGTGCAGTAAATAGACTCTCAGTTTCTACTTTAGGTGGCAGAGTTGAAAATCTGACTCCTTTTTGGTTTCTAACTTCTACAAATAATGTGGTACACTGGGAGTGTGGGGATATTGTTCAGAAATTTACCTAAACTCTCTCTGGGCTTTCCCTTGCCTCCACGCACTCTTCTGTCACCTTTGGTTCCACTCTTCAGAATTCAGCTCTGATTCTGTGGAGTGGCTGGTGGAGGGGACAGAACAACATCTCTTCCCTCTGGGGCTCAGCTGCACATGACTTGCTGTTTTCTTGGTGTGGGCTTTAACTGTCTTCTGGTGTTAAGGCTTATTATGATAATCAAGAAACTGGGGAGGGAGGACAGGGAAACTGTTGCCCTAAAAACTCTGCAGTTCATTCACTTTTTGTCAACGTCAGTCTTCACAGAGAAGAAAAAAATCACCACAATTAAAAAAAAAAGGAATAAAGTGGTAATAATCAGATTAAAGAAGGGAGAAGTAGGATTGTTGGTTTGAACACTGGAGGAAGGTGGAAGAGGAAAGGCAGGCGTGTCTGCTAAGTGGTCAGTCCTCAGAGGTGCCTCCTCACTGTGGAGAGGAGGAAAGAGCAGGCGTGTGTGTGTGTGTGTGTGTTTGGCTGAAGGCCAGGAGGGGGTCTTCTTGTGTTAGGCCGGTCTACAGAGGTCTGTTTAACCGTATATCTAGGGATGGATCTGGTCTGGTGGACTCTGGAAGGAGGGGAGCAGCATTCCATCAGGCGGTTGACTAGTAGCTTTTATTGATTTTTCCTTACTATCTTGAAACAGCTAACTACACAAAAGGCAGCGTGGAACTTTGGTTGGTCTGGCTTCGTCCTGTCTCTTCCCCTGCCTCTTTTCTGTTGCTACACGTCAGCATTGGAGCTTGAAGACGGGCAGAGCAGCCCAGAGGTAGGACCAGGGGTGGACGATACTTCTCTAACCTGTCACCCCCTGGGTTATGACAACACACCGCCGCAGGCTGTCCTGGCCTACAAAATGCCCACTTATGAAGGCCCCAGCGACACCCCTCCCTGCCTTCCCTCACTTTACCCCCTCCAGCTGCCTTGTGATTGAGTCGTTGGGGTTTGTGAGTGGGAGAGGAGGAGAAGTGGGTAAGCAGTGTCTCGATGGTGGTCTCTGCAGGAGCGCATGGAGGAGGGTGGCTGTCTGCTGGGCCTGTTCTGAGCGGCTGCTCGGTGGGGGCGGCACACTCAGTCCTCATGGCACCCCTGTCTCCTGCACGAGGGCCCTGAGGCGGACAGCTCAGTGATGGCCCCGTTGGGAACAGTGGGCTCAGCTTCAAACTCAGGCGTTCAGGTCCAGAGCTGTGCTGTCACTGACCAGTCAAAGACGACTGACTGGGGTGGACTCACCTCCGTTCTGGTGGCCACCCTTTCTCTCTTCCAACCATCCCTGCACTGTTTCACATTGTCCTTCTCTTCACTTTTGCATTATCTGCTTGAAGTGGTCTATGAGAGGTGCATTTAGATTAAACTGACGTATTCCATCAAAACGGGCAGAGTTGGAGGAGATAACTTTGAAGCATCCAGAGGGGAACACCTGTGGGTGCCCCAGAAGGTGCACTTAGCACAGTGTAGGGTCTTCAGGCACCTCGGGCTGGGCCATGGGATCTGGAAAGAGTGTTGATTACAAGTCTGCTCCCTGAAAAGCTCAGGAAACCTGTCCCCTTCCCTCCTGTACTTTTTTGCCTAGCGTGGGTTTCTGATTCCTAAAACCAAGAACTCACGCAAACCCTATCATTGTCCTAGCTCAACTACTTTATGGATGATTTTTATTTTATTCTGTTTTTAAATGAACTAGTGTGGGATCCTAACCACTGTTTGGAACAGAACCTTTTACCCAGTTTGGTCATGCCTGGTCAGAGTCATTTGTTTCCCTATGAAAAACGAATAGGAAGTATTTGAACTCGTGACATGGACCTGTTTCAGTTTGTTTCCAAAGCAGAGAGGCTCGTCTCAAAACCAGACTTGCATAGGTAGGGGAAAAAACAACCTTCTGCCTTTGGCATTTTAAGCACCTTTCAGTTCAGTTCAGTTCAGTCGCTCAGTCGTGTCCGACTCTTTGCGACCCCACGAATCGCAGCACGCCAGGCTTCCCTGTCCATTACCAACTCCCAGAGTTCACTCAGACTCATGTCCATCGAGTCAGTGATGCCATCCATACCATAGGCAATTATATAGGATCAGCTATCACTCAGTGAGTCTTACTGTGGGCCAGACACTGCCGAGTACCTGTGAGCACACACCACTTCTAGTCTCCTGCTTCCCATTCAGGAAACTTCCAGAGAGGCTGAGGTCCAGAACCATAGATACTCTGCGGAGGCTGGATGACTGCAGATCCTGTGCATTTAATCACCTTGCTGTGAGGTGATGTGTGGAGGGAGCAAAAAGAAGAGGAAGCAAGGAAGAAAAGGACAGTAAAGGGCAGGGGAGAGAAATTGGTGAGATGGCAGCATGTCTGGGCCTCCAGGGCTCACTGGACTCTGTGTGCCTCAGTGGGCTGAGCATACCCAGAGATGCTGCTGCCTGGACCACCCTCAGGGAGCCTGGGGACAGAGGACCCAGAATCTGAGAGCTTTGAATTCATGCTGGGGCTTCTTCTTAGCATGTGATTATGGAGCAACTACTATATGTAAGGTGAGTGCTGGACAATAAGATGCTGTTTGCCTGCAAGCAGCCTGGGGCGGGGGTGGGGGTAAGGGTGGAGGTGGGGGTGGGGAGAGTAGGCACAGATGCAGAAAACTATAACGTGTTGTGATTGGCAACTGCACTGGCCAGAGAGCCCTGAACATGGAGTGGTAAGAAAATTTATATTATCAGGCAAAGTATTTTTTTCTCCATTTGGTTTTGTTAATTTTGTGCAGGTCAGATTGAGAATTTCTAGAATTTACCCCCATGGCTATTGTTTCAGTAATGTTTGTATATTTGCAAACAGAGGATCTCTTTGCTGCTGCTCTCTGAGGTCCAACTAGGCAGCTTGGTTGCAGGAAAGGCCGGGCCCACCTCCTCTTCCTGCCAGCTGCCCTTCAGCTCAATGCCACTGCCATTTGTGGCCTGTGCTGCTTGCCTTGGAGGTACCAGGCTCCAGGCTGCCATTTCCCTGGTGCTCTGATGGGTGGGAGCAAACCTGAGCAGGAGGCGCTTAACCAATGCTTTGGGAATTAGATCAGGCCACGTTATCGAACCTCGGAACTCCGTGGTTACCTTGTGCTGGTACCCGCCAGCTCTCCCACTCCTTTCTTGAGTATCTCTGTCATATGCTGTATTTGGAAGCTGATCTATCATGGAAAAGGCCTGTTAGGACTTCTTGCTGGATATGCTCAGTGAGATAGGGTTTTTGCTTATGTTTAATCTTTTATTTAATAAGACCTTTGGATCATGTATCAGAAATGTATCAGATAGAAATTGCTACCTCTCCTGGAAATGGTTAAGCATCTTCCCCTTTGCTCCCTGCTATGTTACTTGAGTTGGCTCCATTTGGTAATAACATTTAGGACTCTTTCACATGTTGCTAACGAAACTCCCTGTGTCCAGGACCAGTGACCTCAGAGAAGGGTCCATTAGCTTAAAAATATCCTTGCTTCAAGCAAAGTTGGTGTATGAAAATGTGGAGTGACCTCCAAAGTATAATTGTGTGTGTCTGTATTTCTTGAATTCTCCATAGGATAGGAGTTTTGCAACCGAATCCCTTCTTGGGGAATTCAGAACTTTGCTTTTCTGTATCAGCTCCTCCTGTGAGTCTCCTCTTCCACTCTTGGTGGAAGTGGCTCCCCGTCATCTTTACCTGCCTTGCCCTCTCCATGCCCCACATAGGTGCAGCCTTAGAGCTGTACTCGGTCCTGGGCCCTGCCTCTGCGGGCCTCCAGGCGCTGTCCTGGCTGTGGTCAGGGCGTGTCCTGGCGGCGCCTGGCCAGCCAGCCTCTCCCCATGCAGTATTCATTGGCACCCCGGGGCCATGGACCGTCTGCCCCTGTGCTGCCTCCCTTGCTCTGGATGCAGTTGCTCTCCTGTGCTTGTTTCCAGGCTGCTTCTGCAGGCTTTTATGAAGCCCAGATGCGTGGGCATAGGTACCAGCCAGGCAGGAAAACCCAGGGTAGGGTAGAGGTTATTCCCTGGTAGGACATAAAGGAGGGTAAGGGGTTTGGCTTAAAACCTTGCTTGTGTTGAGCTATGGAAAAGGTGGGAAGGGAACTAATTTATCAGGAGCGTGCTTTATCAGTACACTGTATGATAAGACGTCCTTTAGGCCTTACAAGAGTCTTTCATATATGATGCCCACCCAACTAACTGGTTAGGAGCCATGAGGCTCAGTGAGGTTAGTTGGCTTGCCTGAGATCTCTTAGCTGGTGAAGGGTGGTGCCAGATTAGATTAAAACTCAGAATGTGGGATTGAGTCTCTCTTTTTTTGGTTCGTGCCTGTGCTTCATGATCTTCTAGCTCCGCTTCATTACACCTAGCTTTCAGGGATTGCCTGAATAATCTTACCTGAGAAAGAAATCCAAAGGAAGAGGAAAAGAAAGGAGTGACATTTTCCTGGATTCCATGTCTCTGTAAAGGAAAAAATGTTGCCACCATTCCAGTTCTACAAGGATCAAGGCATTAGTCACTGCAGTTGCCCCCTGACAGTGCAGCCTGAGAGGAATTCACAGTGGAGAAAAACCAGCATTCTGTGCTTCGGGCATGCTGGGCCCTGGATAGAGAAGATAGCTTGGATACTGAGGGAGAATTTCAGTGAGCCCAGATTCCTGCATCCTCTTGTACGTAGAAAAGCACTAAAATCATTAACTTGAGATGTATGTTCTTTGTGAGTAGTAGTAATCTTTTTATGCTTGACTACATGTTTTTCTCAGCAAAAACGTTCATACATATCCTGGCTCCTTCCTTTCTCCTTTGGAGCAGTCCCTCTGAGCTATCTGAGAGGCTGTCCCCCGGGCTACAGTCCTCAGAAAGGTTCCCAGGTGACCGTGACACACACCCTCTCTCTCACAAACACACTCTCTCTCACACACATGCCTTCTCTCTCCACATACACTCTCTTGCACACATACTTGCACACACATATCTTCTCTCTCACACACACAGATACACATTCTCTCTCATACACACACACACACACACCCCTTTTTCTGTCATATACACCCTCTCTCTCTCTCACATACTCTCACACACACTATACCTCACACACATACCTTCTCTTTCCATACACACATATACACTCTCATACACACACCCCTTTTTCTCTCATATACACCCTTTCTCACACACACTCTCACACACATACCTTCTCTCTCACACACACTTGTACACATACCCTCTCTCACATACATATCTTCTCTCTCACACACACACACCTTTCTCTTACACACACACTCCCTTTCTGTCTCATTACATCCTTTCACGCACATACTATCACACACATACCTTCTCTTTCACACAAATTCTCGTGCACACACACAACCCTTTCTCTTACATACTCTCTCTCACACACACACACACCCCCTTTCTGTCTCATTACACCCTCTCACACACTATCTCTCACACACATACCTTATCTCTCACACAAACTCGCACACATACTCTCTCGCGCACACACACACCTCTTTCTTTCTTATATACACCTTGTCTCTCACGCACAATCTCTCATACTCATACCTACTCTCTCTCACACACATACACCCTCTCTCACACATCCCCTCTCTCTGCCACACACTATCTCTCTCATTCACACTCACACACACCCTCTCAGAGACACACCCCCCAAATCACACACACACCCTCTTTCTCTCTCTGTCTCTCACACACACACCCCCCAAAATGTATAGCAGTAAGGAACTTGAACTCTGGAACTCCTTGTGCATCATGTACTAGGGTATGTGACCTTGTATGTGTATTTTAACCCCCGTGGGCCTCAGTGTCTCCGTCTGTGCGATGACATGACAGTCGTCTGTGCTTGGTGCGGCTGTGAGCACTGAGAATCCTGCCGACACTTGGTAAGCCGCCGTGAATGCCACGCGTGGAGCTGGTGCTGCGGCTGACTGAAGGGGCTGTCTCGGGTGAAGTTGGCTGGCCCCACACTTACCTGTGTGAAGTGCCCGATGCAGCCCAGCCGTACTCTCAGTCTCAGTGTCCCCTGCTGCATCCTTGGCTCTGCCTTGCTTTTCCTGTTAGCACCTCTTTGGACTTCCTGGTAATTTGTTCATGACTTTGTCATCTGCTGGGCCCCTTCTCTGCATGTTGTCCTGCACTGGGTACCAGGCAGGGCCCAAGTTCCAGGGGCATTCGACGTCCCTGCTTCAGAAGAGACGGCTGGGTGAAGGGAGAAGAACAGCAGTGAGGTGCCAGTCGGCACGGGCAGATTCCTCCAGCCTTTGGGGAGGACGAGCGCAGGCACTTGCCATTGAGCTCTTATGCGCGCAGCGCTGGTGTAGATGCTTCGCATGCCTCCTCAGCTGTTCATTCCAGATGCTGCTCTCGCCCCTGCTCCTCAGATGAAAACAGACACCCAGGTATCTTGGCCAAGGGCACACAAGTGAGAGGAGGCTGGCATTTGGACCCTCGTCTGCTGACGCGTGGGCCTGTGTGGGCTGCGTCTCAGGCCCCGTGCGGTGCAGGGGTGCCTGGAGAGAGAGAGAATGCAGTGCGCCAGGTGCTCGGCAGCGAGGAGGCCCGCCTGGCAGAGTCGGAGCTGAGCTCAATGTGTATGGGCCTTGGGGCCCCGTTTGGTTTGGGTGTTGGGAGATGAGTGAGACGTGTTCCTCGGCCTCTGGAATCTTCTGTAGCTGTGGAGACAGACACACAAATAGATGCTTGCAGTGTAGTGTGGTGGGAACTGTGATGAGGGTAAGTATAGGGTGCTAGGGAGCAGAGGAGAGGAAACTGGGAGACGCTCTTTCCCAGGGTCTTAAGAGGCAAGTTAACGGTGAGTGTGCCATTGAAGGCAATAAGAATTTTCTTTTGTTTGTTCCTTTTTTAAAAAAATTTTTGTTGGCATATAGTTGACTTACGATGTTGTGTTAGTTTCTGCTGTACAGCAAAGTGAGTCAGTTACACACATATATATATCCACTTTTTTATTTTAGATTGTTTTCCCATTAGGCCATTACAGAGTACTGAGTAGAGTTTCCTGTGCTATACATAGTAAGTCCTTATTTAGTTATCTATTTTATACATATTAGCGTGTGTATGTCAATCCTGATCTCCCATTTATCCCTCCATACCTTCCCCCTGGTAACCATAAGATTGTTTTCTACATCTTTAACTCTGTTTCTTTTTTGTGAATAAGTTCATTTGTACCTGGATTTTTATATTCCACGTATAAGCAATATCAGATGATATTTGTCTTCCTGCGTCTGACTTTACTCAGTATGACAAAGAGGAGTTTTCTGAAAGGCAGAGGACAGTGTGAGCAAAAAGGCATGGCACTGTGGGCTCTTCTTATTCAAAGCAGGTTTGTTCACCTGGTCTGATGAACGCCAGGAAGCGCTGGTGTTTATGATCAGTTAGTTCATCAGAGGCTTGTGGACACAGAGAAGCAGCACAGAAGCTGTGTTTTGTGTTGATTAACCTGATGGAGTGGGGCAAGGTGAAAGTTGGCCAAGACCAGCTACTGGAGAAGTTGGCAGGTTTTTCTCTGTAAGGGCCAGAAAGTAAATATTTTCTGTGTCACTGGGCCATAGGATAGCTGATGCACCATGCGGCTGCTGTTATAGGTAGGAAAGCAGATAATTGGTAAATGAATGGGTGTGGCTGTGTGCCAGTAAAGCTTTTATGCCCCACCCCCCAAGTTTGAGTTCACATGTCACAAAATAGTTATCTGTCGATTTTTTTCTCCAACCATTAAAAAAATGTAAAAGTCCTTCACTTGTAGGTTGGATTTGGCCCACAGGTCATGGTAATAATTCAGGTGTGAATGACCAACTAGAACAGGATGTTGGCGATGGAGATAGGCAGGGACTTGATGCCAGAGACATTTTGGGAAGGAGACCCTGATTAGAGGGAGGAGATGAGGAGAGGGGAGACACCCAGGTAGCACGGTAGTGTCAGGTTTCATGTCTTCCCAGCCCCTCTTCTGGTGAAGCTGGTCTTACTTTCCACGCACCCTGGTGGCTTCCCTGGTGGCTCAGATGGTAAAGCATCTGCCTGTAATGCAGGTTCCATCCCTGGGTCGGGAAGATCCCCTGGAGAAGAAAATGGCAACCCACTCCAGCATTCTTGCCTGGAGAATCCCATGGTCGGAGGAGCCTGACAGGTTACAATCCACGGGGTCGCAAAGAGTCAGACGCAACTAAGCGACTTCACTTTTTCCATGCGCCAAAAGTACGGCTTGATTCTGGAGAAAAACCCCAGAGACAGCGAGCCCTCGTGCTGTCAGCACCGAGTTGCTCTAACGCCTCCACGTGAAGTCACTGTGCCGCACAGCTGTGCTGCCTGGGCCTCCAGGGGCCTCACTGGGTCAGTGTGCCCACCTGTTTGTCGGGGCACAGGAAAAGTTTAGCTTTTGGATAACGTGATGTAATTTCAGACTTACAGAGATATGGTAAGAGCAGTACTGGCAGCTGCTTTGTATCTGTTCCCTAATCTGTTTGTTAATGAGATTTTATTACTTAGCCTTTGTCCCGTTTGCTGTGTCATTCTCCCTCTGCTGACCCGGGTTCCCATCCCACTCTGCCGTTAGTGGCTGTGGCGTCCTGGGCCTGTGTCTTCGTCCTCTAGGCCTCAGACTGTCCTCCCTAGCAGAGCCCTCAGTAGGACTGGGTGAATAATACACACTGAGTGCCAAACGCGCTGTCGCCCGGCTGGCAGCAGATGGTCGGGAGTGTTAGTTCCTTTCCTTCCTCAGTCCCCCTGGAAGCAGTGAGTCAGTGAAGGAAGCAGTCGGCAGGGAGGAGCAGGGGAAATCCTGAGTCCAGGTGTAGAGAGGGACAAAAACAAGACATCAGAGATGTGACCGTGAGAAGGAGCTCTTATTATCAAACTTTGACACTAAGATGAGGGTTTAGGGTTTTTTTTTTTTTTTTTGTAATCTTATGTTGATATAATTTCAGAAAAGGCAAGAATGGTACAAGGAGCTCTTGTTCCAGAAGCACCCATTGTCTTTTGTCCCATTTACTTTTTCATATTTTTTCCTTCTCTTTTTATAAACTAGGGACATCAAGCCCTAAATACTTGAGTGTTTGTTTCGTAGGAACAGAGATACTCTCTCAAATTGTGATAGGGAGCCTGAGGTTCTGAAATAGGGATGTGGCATGGTGTGAAGATACTTGGGGAGGATGGGCTGAAGGCCAGGGCCCTGTGGGTATGCAGTTTGGAATAATTTTCGCTGCAGGGTGATGAGAGTAAACTGACCAGAAATGGGAGGGATGCAGACCCAGGAGACTTAGGACAAGGGAGAGGGTGGGGGGAACCGTGCTGCTTTCTGGGGAGGAGAGCAGCACGCATAGCTGAAAAAGTACATTTAGCTTTAGTTTATACTTGGGAAAATGAAATGGCTCTCTCCCCTTTTATTCACAGTACAGTCTGTGGAAGGCAGAGGCCCACCAGCTGCTGGCCAGTGGGGCTGGAGTCTGTCTGCTGCATCTTTGGAGCAACGGTTCTTCAGGCTTTGTCACGAAGCTGGTCGGTAGAGAGGAGGGTTCAGGTTAGGGTGCGGGTGAGGTCTGATGGAGACCAAGGAGTCCTTAGTGACAGGCAGATGGTGGTAAGCGGGGAGGATGGGGGGCCAAAACCACTCTTGGGAAGGCAGCTGGGCAGGACCCACAGGGAACCGGGCAGAGACATGCAGACCAGAGACAGTTGAGAGGGAGGGAGAGGACCAAACTGAGCTCCAGGAACCTGGATCAGTGAGTGCTTGTTTGGCTCAGTTTTTTCCAGTGTGAGAGCCAGAACTTTAAGAGAGCTTTAAGGAATGCCCTGTGAACAGTGCCACCCAGGATGCTAAACCAGGTCAGACTGAGGGGTTTAAAATTAGCCTCCCACTGCTGAGTGTGTTCTGAAAGAAATACCTCAGGGAGAATAAATGTATCGAAAAAGGTGTCATAGATTTGAGCTTATGTGAAAAAGTGTACTCATTCAGTCACGTCTGACCCTTTGCGACTCCACGGACTGCAGCCCACGAGTCTCCTCTGTCTATGGAGTTCTCCAGCAAGAATATTGGAGTGGGTAGCCATTCCCTTCTCCAGGGGATCTTTCTGACTCAGGGATCGAACCCTTATAATAAGGATTAAAAGATCCGCCCCCTGCCCTTTGTGAAAGTGTGTTAGAGGGAAGATTGTGCTGGTCTCTCTGGCTTTCAAAATTCCCAGCTCTGGGAAAACCTTGTCATAGGAAAGTCTTGATTCTCTCTGGAGTCTTAGGGGTGAAGTCACCGCAGGATTATACTTTGTTTCCACAGACATGCATGAGCATCTTTTGTGTACTAAACACCGGGAGTGTAGGAGTGAACCATGGCCTGCCAGAGCTTGCTCATACATTGTGGTTAAATTTTCAGAAATTTTGCAAGTTGGTTGTTAAATACAGCTGTTGTTAAAAATTAATTTTATAAGCTTAAAGTTAAATAAATTGTATTGGAAACAAGGGTAATATATTCTCAAGGTTCATTCCTTCCTCATTATTTTAGCGTGAACTATGCTCTCAGGACTCTTGCCCACATATGGTGGAAATACTGTATAATTACAAACTATGGTACATCTCCTCCCAGCTCTGTATTCAGAGATGTCAAGTCCAGAGCTTGAACTTGGCCATGGTGGGTGTATTTATACCATAGAAACCAACAGACTCTACACATTGGGGCTTGATTTGTTGTTTTGTTCATTGTTTAAGAAAGTGATGGAAAAATGTTAATATTTTGCATTTTTAAACTTAAAACTGTTTTGTGTCCATATCCAGTATATTGTGAATAGCACAAAAAAATTGAGGAAATAATTCTTTTAGTATTTGAAAAGCTAGGGTCCAGTTCAGAGAGAAGTTGCTTATGTCATGTTTGATACAGCTTTTTTTTTGCTATTAAGTGCAGCACATAGGAGCCTAGTTCCCCAACCAGGGCGAAATTGCCCTCCTGCAGAGGAAGCATGAAGTCTTCACCACTGGACTGCCAGGGGAGTCCTGATATATATCTTTCTTGTCCCGTTTTGTTTTACTCCTTAAGGTAAATGATGATAACCAACATTGACTTATCTATCAGTTGAATCTATGGATTGGCTGTCAGTTCACTTCAGTTCAGTTCAGTCACTCAGTTGCGTCCGACTCTTTGCAACCCCATGGGCTGCAGCATGCCAGGCTTCCCTGTCTATCACCAACTCCTGGAGCCTGCTCAAACTCTTGGCCTTTGAGTCGGTGATGCCTTCCAACCATCTTATCTCTATTGTCCCCTTCTCCTGCCTTCAATCTTGGCAGCATCAGGGTCTTTTCCAATGAGTCAGTTCTTTGCATCAGGTGGCCAAAGTACTGGAGCTTCAGCGTCAGTTCTTCCAATGAATATTCAGGATTGACTTTAGGATTGACTGGTTTGATCTCCTTGCAGTCCAAGGGACTCTCAAGAGTCTTTTCCAACACCATAGTTCAAAAGCATCAGTTCTTCAGTGCTCAGCTTTCTTTATGGTCCAACTCTCACATCCATACATGATTATTGGAAAAACCATAGCTTTGACTAGATGGACCTTTGTTGGTAAAGTAATGTTTCTGCTTTTTAATATGTTGTGTAGGTTGGTCATAGCTTTTCTTCCAAGGAGCAAGTGTCCTTTAATTTCATGGCTGCAATCACCATCTGCAGTGATTTTGGAGCCCAATAAAATAAAGTCTGTCACTGTTTCCCTTGTTTCCCCATCTATTTTCCATGAATTGATGGGACTGGATGCCATGATCTTTGTTTTTTGAATGTTGCGTTTTAAGCCAGCTTTTTCACTCTCCTCTTTCACTTTCATCAAGAGGCTGTTTAGTTCCTTTTCACTTTCTGCCATAAGGACCTTTCTGTGGATTGGCCATAGATATGAATTAAACAAACAAACAAAAACTTTGAGAATCAGTTGACTATATGGACTAAAGAGCATTATGTATTTTATACTTTATTACTTATTACTATGGGCTTCCCCGTGGCTCCATCAGTAAAGAGTCTGCCTGCAATGTGGGAGACCCGGGTTCAACCCCTGGGTCAGGAAGTTCCCCTGGAGAAGGAAATGGCAACCCACTCCAGTATTCTTGCCTGGAGAATCCCATGGACAGAGGAGTCTGGCAGGCTACAGTCCATGGGGTCACAAGAGTGGGACACGACTTAGTGACTAAAGCACCACCACCACTTCTTACTATATATATATTACTATTATATATTTTGTACTTTATTACTTATTACCATATATTTATTAATATTATGTATTTTATTGCTATTATACGTTATACAACTTTATATCAGTAAATTTTAGAATAAATGTACGTGCATATAAATAACACAAAAATGGTTTAGAGAATGGGTTGTTAGGCATTTACCTGCACAACACCATAGTGAGTTAAACACTGCTTTCACGGAGTTCACAGTTTAGTACAGACAAGCCATAAATCACAGACATGCTTAAATGTGCAAAGGGCCTGGAGGAAGGCCCAGGGCAGGGCCTGGGAAACTGTGACGAGGTGCTCAGTCTGGCCAGAGCTGTAGGCTGGGGAGTGGAGGGGCCTGACCAGAGGGGCCAGCTGCTGTGGAGCCAGGGAGGACTGTGAGGGCTTAGAGGGTGCTCAATGATGGGAAGGAAGCAGGCGGGGCTTTTGGAAAGAAAGGTGGGCGTGGACCAGGTGCCGCCTGCTGCAGGTCATGTGAAGGTCGTGTTAGCAGTCAAGGATCCTGCTTTTAGGCCGATTGGCCGCTTAGCTGCTACAGGCATGTAAACGTGACTCCCTGTTTGGCTTTAGAAAATAGGTATTAATAATGTTTTTGTGAAGTTGATACTTAAATTTAACATGTACAAATTATCTATTTCCTGTGTGCAAGACTTTGTGCTAACGGTTTTCAAGGAGACATAAATTGTTAACGTTGTCCTTGTCCATTAGGAATGTGTTCTATGGGAATGTGTTATATGGTAGGAGAGCCAGATATATGTACAGTGAACTGTAACATAAGGTGACTTTGAACAAGTGCTGTGCAGAAAGCAGTTCATTCTTGTTGTGGAGCAGGAATGCCATATAGACAAAGCTGGGAAGTTGTTTTCAGTAATCTGGGGAACCCTGGAAGAGTGTCCCTGCCTTTGACCAAAAGCCCTTACTGTCTTTATTTCCTGATTTATCCCCATTGTCTAGGGATAAATGCCCTGAAGTCTTTGATTATTTCATGAATGCTGATTCTGCTTGTATAACCAGACTGCTGGAGGGGTGGGGATGGGGGTGGGGGCTCTTCCTCGTGGTACCTGACCAATAGCTCATGTGCTTTCAAATATATATATATATATATTCTATATTCACCAGTAAGGCATCCTAGATTTAGGGGTTTAGAAGAGACTTTAGACAGAAACTATCAGCCTGATGTTTAGGGGTGTGCTGGGCTGGGAGAAGGAGCTGGAGCAGACTCGCTGTCTCCCCTAGGCTGAGGCCGGCTCACAGAGGTCCCTCAGTGTGGTGGCGGAATTCCTCTAATGAAATCTTCGGTGAAAAGACTCAGCGCTCCTGTTCTCTTTATTTTAACATTTGCTTAGTACCTACTGTGTGCCAGAGCCTGTGTTACTTGTGAGAATACAAGGACACAAAAGACACGGTACTGCTCCAAGCCGTTTTATTATGTAAGTCACGCACCACAGAGTTCATTCATTTAAAGTGTGAGTTCACTGGTTTTAAGTGTATCCTCAGAGTTGTACAACCATCACTACAGTTAATTTTGGAACATGTCTATCATCCCGTAAAGAAACTCTGTACCCATGGCAGTAACTCTCTTCTCTCCAGTCTCTCTCCTCTGAGCCATAGGCAATCACTAGGCTACTTTCTGTCTCTCTAGATTTGTTACTGTGGACATTTCATATAAATGAAGTCATACAATATGTGGTTTTCTGTGACTAGATTTTTTTCACTCAGCATCATGTTTCAGAGTTCATCCATGTTGTAGCCTGTATCAGAATTTCATTTCCTCTTATGGCCAAATAATATTCCATTTTATGGATCTACTGCATTTTCCTTGGAGAAGGCAATGGCACCCCATTCCAGTACTCTTGCCTGGAAAATCCCATTGACAGAGGAGCCTGGTGGGCTGCAGTCTGTGAGGTTGCGAAGAGTCGGACACGACTGAGTGACTTCACTTTCACTTTTCACTTTCATGCACTGGAGAAGGAAATGGCAACCCACTCCAGTGTTCTTGCCTGGAGAATCCCAGGGACAGGGGAGCCTGGTGGGCTGCCGTCTATGGGGTCGCACAGAGTCGGACACGACTAAAGTGACTTAGCCGCAGCAGCATTTTCCTTATCCATTCAACAGTTGATAGACATTTGGCTTCTGGCTGTTTTGAATAATGTCATGATGAACGTTCATGTACAAGTTTCTGAGCGGGTGTGTGTCTTCACTTCTCTTGTATGTATACGTACCTCGGAGTGGAATTGCTGGGTCACGTGATAACTGTGTCTAACATTTTGAGGAGCTGCAGAACTTTTCCAGCGTGGCTGCACTGTTTTCCACTCCCAGCCTCATTGTCCGAGGATTCAAGCTCCTTCACATCCTTGCTACCTCTTGCAGTTATCCTTTGGTTCCAGCCATCCTAGTGGGTGTGAAGGAGTAGCTCAATGTGGTTTTGATGGGCATTTTTGAAATAGTTAATGACGTTGAGCAGCTTTTTGTGTGCTTATCGACCATTTGTGTATCTTTGGAGAAATATCTCTTAAAATCCTTTGCCCATTAGAAAATTTGGGTTACTTTTTTATTTATCAGGTTGTAAGACTTCTTTATATATTCTGGATATGAGTTTCTAATGAGATAGATGGTTTGCAAACATTTTATCCTACTCTGTGGGTTGTCCTTTCTTGATAGTTTTGAAGTATAAAAGTTGTTAATTGATGAGTCAAATTTGCAGTCAGGTCTTGAGTAAACTCAGATTTACATGACAAATTTCTATGCGTTTAGGTGTTCCTGTTTTATTTGACAGGTTTCTACAGCTGAGTAGTCTATAACCAGTTTCATAGCCGTTACTAATCAGACTTTCTTCCCATGGACAGAGGAGCCTGGCGTGCTGCAGTCCGTGGGGTCGCAAAGAGTTGGACATGACTGAGGGGCTAAGCATAGCACTTCTTACGTTGGTGACTTTGTTTTAGTTTTTAGAAACTTAAAATCTTATGAAAGCAAAGACTAAAGCATACAGGCTCTTCATAGCATTTTACTAATCACGTTGCTGATAAAAACAGCCATAAGCTGATGGCTCTTAAACACAGAGTGGGGACCAGGCTTCTGGGAGTAGCTTAAGGTTGAACACAGTATACTGAAGTTGTATTTAAGCACAAGGCAGGAAAGTAGAGCAGTGTCCCTTCCCATTGTAACCTTAACTCTCTTGTGCTATCTAATGAGATTTTCAGCTCTATTTACTCTAGTGTAAGACATAGAATTTAATAACTAGAGGTGTATCTGGGTTATGTAGGTAAGTTACCGTAATGAAAAATGTGAACTGTCTCCTACCCTGGTCCTGCAAGATATTTTAGCAGTCCTTCTCCCAGTGTTGCTCAGACAAGACCGAAAAGCAGTAGGCGTCTGACTTCCGTGTCAGTGTTGTGTTGGCTGAACCACGTGCCCCCTACGGCCTGCAGCAGTAAGGAGTATGTCCCCTGTGAGCCAGCCAGCTCAGGAGATGGGCTGTTCCTCGTCCAAGATCACATTCCCAGTCGGTGGGAATGCTGGGGTCTCTTTGGGGAGATATACTTGGGATTACTTGCATATGTGGTATTCCAGTGCCTCATTTGTTCTGTATCCCTTTCTTAATTGGATATTTCCATTTCTAAGTTGGGCTAAATGAATGTGGCTTTTTTTTTCCTTTGCATATAATCTGAACAAGTAGGTATAAACCATGTAGCTGGGGTCTGGAGGGAGTATGGAGCATAGGAACAGGCCTGTGATGGGGAGGAGACCTGGGTAAAGACAGTGGAGAAGGTAGAAGTCCTGTCTGTCCAAATGCAGGACAGTTGTGGGGTTTATGAAATAGGGTGGGAATCAAGTAGCTTGTGATGAATCACAAGCTGGAATCGATTTTGCTGGGAGAAATATCAGTAACCTCTGATATGCAGATGATACCACTCTAATGGCAGAAAGTGAAGAGGAACTAAGGAGCGTCTTGATGAGGGTGAAAGAGGAGAGTGAAAAAGCTGGCTGGAAACTCAACATTAAAAAAACTAAGATCATGACATCTGGTCCCATCACTTCATGGCAAATAGAAGGGGGAAAGTGGAAGCTGTGACAGATTTTATTTTCTTGGGCTCCAAAATCACTGCAGACAGTGATTGCAGCCATGAAATTAAGAGATGCTTGCTTCTTGGAAGAAAGCTATGACAAACCTAGGCAGCATACTAAGAAGCAGAGACATCACCTGTTGACAAAGGTCTATATAGTCAAAGTGATGATTTTTCCAGTAGTGTATGAATGTGAGAGTTGGATCATAAAGAAGCTGAGCACTGAAGAATTGATGCTTTGGTACTGTGGTACTGGAGAATATCTTGAGAGTCTCTTGGACTGCAACAAGATCAAACTAGTCAATCCTAAAAGAAGTCAACCCTGAATATTCATTGGAAGGATGGATGCTAAAGCTCTAATACTTTGGCAACCTGATGCAAAGAGCTGAGTCATTGGAAAAGACCCTGATGCTAGGAAGGATTGAGGGCAGGAGAAGAGGGCGACAGAGGATGAGATAGTTGGATGGCATCACCAACTCAATGGACATGAGTTTGAGCAAACTCCAGAAGACAGCAGAGGGCAGAGGAGCCTGGCATCCTGCAGTCCATGGAGTCGCATAGAGTTGGACGCCACTTAGTGACTGAAAAACAGCAGTAACAAGTAATGTGTGAGGCAGTTTGAAATTCCCAGGCTCGTTTGCTGGTGTCACCTGTGAGGCATTCTAGTGCCTGGATGCCTTAATAGCAAGTGTACTTGTGAATGAAGCCTAGTCCCGCATTCCCACTTTCAGCAGAGCTACCTATGATCAGTAGGTGATGGTTGTATCTTGGATTGTTTCTGGCCTTTCTCTTCTGTAGAAGAGAACCCTCCACATGGTTCTGCGATCACTGGATCGACCTGAGACTGGCAGTTCTTTCACTGAAGTCACCCTTGGGTTGTTTTTGGAAGGTCTTTGCCTGCTTTGTTCTTGATGAGGCAGGTGCTTGAAGATGGCTGTGGTGTGGTCACATGTCGGGCTGCGGAGTCAAGTGGCTTGGGTTTACTTCCATCTTTACCAGTTAGCACTGTGTGACCTCAAGTACATTACTGTCCTATTTCTTCACCCAAAGCCTGAATGATAACATCTGTGTCATAGGGTGATTGTAAGGATCAGTGAAATCTCGTGTGGAGTTCTTCACAGAGTCAGCACATGCTAGAGTCAGCCACAGTTATTGCTGCTGTTCTGGTTGCTGAAGCAACCACATCATTAGTTTAGACCCAGCTCTTGTAAGTGAAGTGGGTCATCAGGTTGGGTGTGAGAAGAAATAGCAACACTTCAGTGATTCGCACGTGCTGAGCTCCTGTGTGTTAGGGCCTCAGCATGGCTTTTACCTGCCTTAGTCCGGTCATCTCTCATGACATCATGGAGGGCTGTGCTCGGGTCAGACAGCCGCTGGGAGCGGAGCCCTAATGCTTTTCTTGTCTGTGGCCGCCTTGGCAGCCACAGGAACAGGCCAGTCATCCTTTGCCCGGAGCCTGTAGTTTCAGCTGCTCACATATGACGTCACCTGAAGAGAGGAACGATTTCCAGGATGTCAGCTTTCTAGGGGTGTGTCTTTTCTGTCATGATGATTGAATGGTGAGAAGAACCTCAGGAACCCTGTCCTTTGAAAAGGCCCCTGATCACCAGGTGCCTGTTGGTCTTCTGTCTACCCACAGGCAGGTACCCGCAGCCTGTACTGACCCCAGGCTGCGGGGTGAGGGTAGAAGGGGAACTCGGGCACTTCCTCCACTGTCATGATACAGGCTGCTTCAGAATGCCAGCAGGGCATTGGGTGGCCTACTGGTGGCCGTGCCTCTCTGAGGAAGGAACATGTGCTCAGTTACATTTTCTCTAGAGATGAGGCCCTTGTCAGGGGAATAGCATGCAGGAATCTTCTCCCATTCTGTGGGTTATCTTCGCACCGTTTTGGTGGTGTCCTTTGAAGCTGACATTCCCTTGCTGCCCTGGTCCCACCCTGTCTCCCAGTTGGTTAGGTTTTGCAGGTGTGGGATGCGCAGGCCTAGGAGGGAAGGGGCGCAACCCCTCCCTTGAGCACCCTCTCCCCCGTCCCTCTCAAGGTCACCCAACCCAGAGAAGAGCTGAGTGGGCACAGGGTCACGGTGGAGCTCCGCCTCAAAGAATCTGGAGAATCTGGGCCTGCAGCCTGGTGTGGCCTTGCAGGTGACCTCGGAGCAGCGGCCCAGGACCGCGGCAGGTACCGCTGGTGGCCTGTGGCCGCAGGCTGAGCACTGAACACGGTCGGGCGGGCGCTTCACATTTGGCCTGGCTTGCCAAAGACTCCACGGCCGGCGGCTCAGGTTACAGTTGCTGTGGGAACTGTGACCTTTGAATTTCCTGGCTTATGCATGGAATTTCAGTTGCATAATTCTACAACAATTTGGATTTTTTCCTCTTCTCACTCTCCTTCTTGGCATTTGATTTTTTTTTTATCCCAGTGAATGAGATCCATCGCTCTCTGCCTTCCTGTCTCCTCCTGAGGCAGACAGTCTCACTCACATTCCTGTCCCTGCAGTTCGCCCGGAGTGTGCCAGGCAGGAGACCGGCTGGTGCAAGGCTGTGGGAACCTTCCTGTTGTTCCCTGCAAGGCCCCCGAGGGTGGGCTGGCTGGGCTGGCTGGACTGCTGTCCAGGTGTCCAGGGTGTCCAGCTGTGCCCTGGAGGTTACCCCGTCTGTGTGCCCGGAACGTCCTCCCAGCTGGCGCCGCTGAATTCTCCCAAGCTTCAGTTTCCACTTGGAGTCCTGCCTTCTCTGGGAGACCTGTTGTTACTACTGAGGCCTAAAATTGCTCCCTTCCAGGGACCGACATGCGACCTGAATGTTTCACTGGGCGTTTAATCAGATGCTGTGGTCTGGTTTTTTTTTCTTTTCTAGAAGATTCTTGAGGGCCAAGATTTTAAGTGATTGCATTGCCTGTTAAACGGTCAGTGGTTTATAAAGAAGTGTGTGCGCTTTTAGTGTCTGCCATGAGGAAGGCATTGGGCCAAGAACTCGGAGGGACACAGGAAGAAGCAAGGTCCTTAAATCCACTTTCCTCAAGAGGCCAAGCCTGGCTGTCCGTGACGTGGTCTTGCCTGTCCTGCCATCCTGCTCGTCCTCTCTGGGGAGCTCCAAACCCGGGGTTCCTGGGGGGCCGCGCACCTGCGCCTCTCGGCCCCTGCAGAGAGCTCCTACCCTCCCTCAGCTCCCTCCTCTAGTCTCAGGCGACATAGCGCCCCACCACCTGACCCCCAGCCCAGGGGGCCTTCTGGTATTTCCTCTTCCCTTCTCTGTTCTCTCCCCCCACGGGCCTCCTTACACTGTGTAAGTACGAACTCGTTCGTGTGCTGACATTTATCCTGACAGTTGTGTCCACCACCGCATTCCCTTCTCTGGGGCGTGGGAGACGTTTTGTTCACTTCTGTGCTCAGACCCAGCACGATGCCTGCTGTTTGTAGACTCACAGTCAACGCTGAACAATTGCGTATTCGTATAGAAAGAGTGTGAAGTGACTGGCCAGTGATCCCGCAGCTTTTACTGCTCTGGTTGGCTTGCAGTAGACAGGCTTGTGGAAGCACCCGGTGCCCTCTCTTGAGATAAAAATGGATCTCAGGATATCTGCTGTGACCTCAGCACAATGCATGAGCTTTTTTCTTCCTTTCCTTTTCCTTCTGTTTCCCCCTCTCCTGTATTCCTTCTTTGGTTTGTTTTAGAGATAATTCAAGGCCCCTTGGGCTCTTGATTTGTGCTGTGGGTGAGGCAGGACTGTGACTCTGTTCTTTGTCATTCTGGATGCCTGTTTTGGCACCTGTGGGATACTCAGTTTTCCCTAAAATCTCAGAATCCTTTTTGAGAAGCAACCTGTGTTCCTGGCCAGGACAGCAAGGAGCAGGGGTGCTTTGAGTCTTGGTGCTCTGCTGATTCCCCTCCAGCAAACTGGTATGGGTGTGTGGGCCCTTCGTAATCTTTTAGAGTGGACACGGCTTTCTTAGGTGCTTGAGATGTCTGTGACTTGCTGGGAAAATGTTTAAATAAAGAACCTGAAGAGCCTGGTCAAGTAGTGTCTCCAAAGTGCTTGATGGAAGAAAGAGGCGCCGTGTAAACTCAGAGTGTAGTTGCTAATCGGACTTTGGTTTGGTCCTCTTTTCTGCCCTGGGTTTCCTTCTGTTGGCGCTCAGGCTCCCAGGATCCACAGCGGAAAGTCCCTGGGTTGGTTCTCCCACCCCCCTGGCACAGTGGCCTGGGTGGCACAGAACCGCTGCTCTGAGGGCCTGGCGTTGGTGTGCTGGGCAGCTGTGTGACAGGGCGCTGGTCCCGTGGCACCTCCAGCTGCTTTTCATGGGGAGGGGCGGCTCTCCTGCTCATTGTCTGGTGGACTAGGGCCTAGTTCTGTGTCCTTGAGGGGTAGTTCACCGGCGTGGAGCCCACCTGGGGGGGGTCTCCATCCCCCACCTCAGGCCACACTGGTCGGAGCCCCCTTTTGGGGGACAGATAGAGAAGCTTCTGCAATCAGAACTGTGTTCTTCACTACAGTGGCATGTTGTCTTGTTTTTAAGTTTTAGTTTTCACTTCTGAAAAAGCATCTGATTTCTATAGTAATATCATGTATACATTTTTTTTAAATCCAAATTTTAAAAACAGGCCAAATTCAGAACAGAATTTGGTAATTTTCCCGTCCCTGCCTTGTCCTGTGTCCCATCCTCTCTCCCGAGATGTCCTGTCCCCTAATGCCTGTCGTATTCCTGGTGCACCATAGATGTTTTCATAGTCCTTACACTGGGGGTGGTGGGAAGAGGCTCCCAGTGCTGTCCTGTAAACCGTGTAATTTATCAGTGTTCACACAAACATAGAACACTACTTGTGTGTCTTATCATTTCTGTTTTATCTTGTCCTCTATTTCAGCTCCACACCCGACTCTGAAGCAGCACACGGACTGTTATGAAATGATCTGGAAGAAAGTAAAACATATTCTTAAGATGATTGAATTTAACTCAGTTTTTTGGTAGGGAGAGATTTTATTTATAAAGCTTTTAAAAACTAGTCATTTTCGCAAAAATTTTGCAGCATGAGACCTTTTGATTTGTGATTAATAAAATACACAATTAATGGATAAAATAGTTTAAGAATTTACCCAAAACGTTGAATTCATAGTTTGATCCTTAGGTGTTTTCTGCTTTGCCGTCCCATGCTAGTCTGCATGCCTCGTGCCTTTTGAGCTCCTTTACTCTTCCTTCCGTAAATTTCTGCTTGAGGGACACTGGGCTCGGTCTTACCTTCGCACTGGTGTGGTCGTGAGAGCGTGGTGTTATTTGCTTCTGGGACACTGTGCTCACTTCATGATGATTACTTATTTTAGCCTCACTTCAAAACCCTTCTTTCCCTGTGAGGCAGGCAGTGCTGGTCTCTGTTTTACAGCAGAGACTGGGCTTAGGAGCCTGCCCTCACTAACCAGACCCAGTGAGGGGTGGGTCCCAGGTTCAAGTCCAGACCCATGGACTCTGGAGCCCGTGCTCTTTGCACGGGAGCTCCTGGCATCTGCCCTGCTTGTGTCTTGAGCAGATGTGTCCCTTCCGGATGGCAGGTTGACTCTGTGCCCAGGTTATGACCACCTCCTCCCTCCCCTCAGTGGGCCGCTGAGAAGGCTTCAGGCTGGGTCACTGCTCACATTCCCATCCCTCCGCCCAGCTTCATCCCATCCATCCTCCACTATCTCTTATTCATTATAATATTTAAATGTTTGTTGTAATTAAGTTAGCTAAATTTTCATTGATTTGAATCTGTTAGAAGTTTGTCATCTAGTCTCTACCAGCTTCTGAACTGTTATCAGTAAATTTCTTTGAGTGATTCCCCATGCGTTGGGCAGAGATTGTGTGTGTGTGTGTTTACTGTCCATTGGCCAGGCTTGTGAATGTGTTGAGTAGATTCATCACACATCAGAGCTTGAGTTAATGACGTATATATGTTCTGCTTTTTTGCAGCGCACATAGATGCTGTAGTGATTAACAAAATACAAATTCATTGAAAAATGTTAAGAGTAGATTGTTTTTATTGTTAGGCATTTTTTTCAATCAACAAGGTGTTGTAAGGAATACCTTATATCACATAATGATCAGAAATAATAGTTGATGGTAAAAGGAGTCATCATAACTGAAAAAAGCTGGGAACCCCAGCCGTACCATTTGTTTAGCAGTTATGTACTTACTTGTGTTTTTAGTTATTTTATGCGTTAACTGCTTAGCTAGATTGTAAGCCCTGTGAGTGGGGGCCTTTGCTTACGCTCCCGTGTCCCCCGTGGAGTGCTTACACAGTCAGTACCCAGGAGGTGTTTACCAACTTGATTTCATCCTTGGATCCTATTTTTCCTGTTCCACTCTACTATTTTACTTCCTTGAGCTCCCTCTTCCTCTTGTCTAGTTCTAACAAGTAACCCCTAACCTTCACTAATCGTCCGTCAGTGGATTGACGCTGCTTGTCACACTCCAGCTGCACTCTCAGCAGGTCTTAGGCCAGGCTCTGGCCTGATGTGTTATCGTTGAAGCAATTATTTATGGAGCATTTTTGCCAGCATTGTGGAAAACAGTGTCAAGATGCAGTCTCTCATTTACTTCTTAGAAGTACTCAGAAGGAGGTTCTGTTCGCACCTGCATTTTATAGGCACCTGACTGGGTATTGGACAGCTGGGCAGGGGCAGTCAGGATCCAGTCTCAGCCTGACTCCCAAGCCTGTGCCTTCTGGTGGCTGTGCCTCCTGAGGCCCTGCACGGTTGGCTCTTCCCCTAAGGAATTTTCCATTGGAGAGACAGAAACAATGGCAAACAGTGCTGCTTGGATGTGAATAAGTGTGAAATTGTTTGAAACTGCGAAGGCGCTCAGAGGCGGAGGAGCTCAGGCAGGACTCAAGGAGGCGAGGGGGTCTGAGATATGGAAGAGAGAAGGGCACCGGCGAGTTCAGGTGCCAGGAACCACCGAACCACATCCGAGTGAGAGGGCGGTGCTGCGGGGAAGGGCCGGGGTGGCCAAACTGGAGGGCTGGGCTTCTCGGGGAGAGTGGGAGATGAGATTGGGTAAGTCTTGCCACACTGGAGATACCATGGGAAATAATAAGCACATCTGTGGGTCGTGAGCAGGATATGACAGAGTAGGTTCTGTTTAAGAGCCATGGGGTGGACAGCAGACAGCAGATTGCCTATGGCTCGATGGTTCGTCATTCTTCCCTGCTGGTATGCCCTCAGGACCAGTGTTACCTCTCTGGTCCTAGGAACTGCTGTCTCTACAGACGTCCTGTGTTGGTTGGTCAGACTGCCCTGGACTGTGGGGAAGTGGAGAATGTAGACCTTGGGGGTTCAGAGACCCAGAGCGGACTCCTGACCCTGTAGCTTACAAGCTGGACAGATTATTTGGTGGCCCTTCTTCATTCTTTTTCCCCATCTGTAATTTGCAGATGATAGTGATGACTCAAAGGGCTGTTTCGGGATGAAGATGCTAGCAGATATAAGGACAGAGGCTGTTCAGCTGGAGGTTCCAGACTTCCTGGGGTTAAGCGCCAGCTGTATCACTTACTGTTTGACTTTGGGCAAGTTACTTAACCTCTCTGTGTTTCCTTTTTCTCATCTGTAAAATCAGCCTGATACTTGTACCTACCTCACAAGGAGATTAAATGAGGAAAGATAGATAATTGGCTCTGAGATGTGCCTGGGCATGTGGTAATGTGATTAATAAATTGCAGCTGCTATTTTCAGTAGTATCATTACCACCATCATCACAGTATTAATACTTGGTTTGGAGTGGTACTTCTTTGAGGCAGGAGACCAAAACATAAAGCCTCCCTAATATATGGTAAGAAACTGGCTCTGATCACTGGGTAAAAGTGATGTCACTTCAGAGCTTCCCTTAAACACTGAAATTATAACCATCTGGTGCCAGTTTAAGGATCTTTTAGAGATCCCAGGTATTACTGAAATCCTTTAAAAAAGTTAGTCATCGTTTTCTTTTTCTTCTGAGAGAAGGAAGGATTTATGATTACTTTCAGCGGGTAAGTGATAATCCTGGAAATTTTGCCAGAGCAATGTCTCAGTTGCTGTTTTCTGATACAGGACTCTTGCAATCACATTTCTTAGGCACAGAAATACTGCCCTTCTTTTTTAAATAAAAAGGAGGAGGGAGGGAAAGGAGAGATGAGGATGCCTGGGTTTCCTCTGGCCGCGGTTTCCTCTGACATTGGAAGACTAGCTGCCACAGGGTGGGAGACGCTCGCCTGTGCGGGCGAGGTCAGCTGTGCTGGGTTTGGTGTGCCTTGGTGGCGCAGAGGCCCCACTGCGAGCCCCGCATCTGCTCTGTGCTGCTGCAGTCCAGGGCTTCTGCTTAGGGCCATTCCCTCCACTCCACCCAGACCTCGACTAGCCGTGTTTAGTATTAGCAGAGCAGGTAAAACTGCCTGCCTTCTGGCCGCTTTGAAAACGCCCAAGCCCTGTTCTTGAACCAGCGATTGTGTCCTAGTCTTCATCTGTGTGGAGCAATTCTTTCTTATCCTTTAATTTTTTTTTTAAACAAAACTCAAATTGTTGGACTTTGTTCTTTATGGATGAAGTGAGAGTTGCTTTCTGAGGACTGGTTCATACCAGAAACCAGCTGCTTTTAGGTTGCTGAGGATCTTTAAAGGCGCAGTTTATTTGTGGATCCACGTTCCCTGCCCATGGAACCTGGTGTCTGCAGGATTCCGGTGTAGGCTGCGATAGCACTGAGGTGGGTGATGGCTGGCAGAGGTGTGTGAGTCTGGTTTTAAGACTTTAATCTCAGTAGGGTCAGAGTCTTGTGGAGCTAATCCCTTCGACTCCCCTGCCCACCTTCCCCCCCCGACCCCCACAACCCATTACAGTCCGTAATAAGTATGGACATGTGCCACGTGCAGAGCTGGTGAACACAACCCAGATGCATGCATGAGCCACACCGGCAGATGATCAAATAGAAGGCGCCTCATTTGGGGACAGCGATGTCTTCCGTGGAGCCGTACCCTCCATTAGCAGTCACATTGTGCGTCGCCAGAAGACTGGGCTTGTGCGTGTTTGGCTGCAGTTGTGCAAGAGGGACTTGGCAGAAGGATGTGGCAGGAGGACAGCCTGTCAGAGGAGGGCTAGGTGCTGTCAACCAGAGTGAAGGCCACAGACTGTTCTTCCTCCATCCTTGCCCTCCTTGAGTCTCTCTGGGGCTGCGGAGGAGGCTGGTGTTTCGGCTTCTTCGTTCTTGTTAGGGCACAGGGTTGCAGCTCCAGCGGTCATACCATTTTGAATGTACTCCACGTATAGTGTCCTGTGGTTGGGGCTAGGAAATATGCCTCCACCTGCCTGGGGACGTGTAGAAGGAGTCTCTGCTAGCGTCTTAGTCGTCCTTGTTGTTGTGCTGAAGAGTCTCTGAGGGGCTCAGAATTGCAATTGCCCTGTGTTGTAAATGCAGCAAGAGAGGGGCCACGTCCTTGCAATACACCCCGAGGTATCTGACCCCCAGCTGGGTGCTCAGTTGTCTGAAGCTGGAGCATCTGACCTTGAAGGCTTATGTTCAGCCTGTGGCGTTTTTGGGGTTTGGGTTAGGATGAGAGATGACAGAAGACATTATCAGGCCCCCAGTGCGTGTGGCTGTGTCTTCAACGAGCCCCAAAGTGCCAGCTTTGTCATGACCCTTGAGGCTTTGGGGGCGCTTTGAGGGTGAAAGGGGGCTCAGATGAGCAAAAGCCTCCCTCAGCACCAGGTGTCAGAGGTCTTCCGGCCCCACCTCCTCAGATTCTTGCAGAGGGAAGGTGAGCTTGGCAGTGGCAGGGTGAGGAACAGTGATGGAGGCCCATCGCGTGGTAACAACAACCTTGCTTTACTGCTTGGAAGATGGGGATTTTCAGATCTTTTCATCCAAACTTATGCAAAACACAGGGGAGCAAAAATACTGATAATTCCATGAAGGATTAAAGATGGCTGTCCTTTCATCTCATGCGTGTGTGTCCCTAACCAAGGCATCTTAAATGTTCTGTTTTTAGGGAAGTTGTAGATAAAGTTAAGCCACTGACTGGGGTATAAAGTATTTGTCAGCCTTCCCACCCTTGAACAGGTTGCAGGTAATGAAGTCAGCAGTTGGTTTGTATACCTGCTATAGCTAATCTGCTCTGTTATTTCTTTGTTCAAATTGTCTTTGGAAATTGCTCATGTCCAGCGTCTAAAACTATACCTGCACAGTTGGCACTCAGTATTGTAAGAACGTTTCCTTTTAAAATTGCGCTTCCCATTGCTGTCATTCTAGTCTATTCTCCCTTCATTTCATGCTCAAGTGCTTGTTCAGGCCTCCTGGACATTACCTGGCTGCAGTTCCATCCTCCGTGGTACCACTCTCCTGTCTGTGGCCAGCCCGTTCAAAGGCTGGGCTGCCCTGCAAGGCCCCAGTCAGCTCTTCTACCTGGCCGTGAATGTCCACAGGCGGTTGTCACCTTGCTCCCAGCCCCCTGCACGTGCTGGGCAGAATCCTGCCTCCAGTCTTGTCTGTGCCTCCTCTGTGTCTTCTCACCAAACCCCAGTCATCCTCGCCCCGGTTGCCTGGCCCCCAGTACAGGAAGACAGTATTCGCTTGTTTGCTGTAGTGCCTGTGGTTGTTTCTTCCATAATTGGATTGTAAGCTTCTGGAGGGTAAGAATACTATCTTTCTGCATGTCTCTCCCAGGGATTGTTGTCTGTTGGCCACTTCATGAGCAGTCAGCAAACACTTCATTGACACATTTAGCACAACTTACAGTCATTGACCTAGAAAATAATCAGTAAGAAGCACTTTCCTACTTTTGCCCCATTTTGAATTCTTTTTTTCTGTAGGTCTTACTGTCTCAGGCTGAATGTTCAGGACATAGCTTATATGGGTTTGGCTAGGAAAAGAAACCCCAAACAGTATACTTCTAAACCTGAATCTCATGGAAATGCCAAATACTCTTTTGCTCTTTGGAAAGTTGGGTGGAAGAGGAGAGGGCTAGGTCTTGATGGGTGATTTGGTGATGGTGGTGGTGGCAAGTGTGTGTGGGGACGGGAGGCCTTCCCTTGAACAAGAGATGCTTTTGAATGGCTGAGGGCAGGCACAGCTCTAGGGTAGGTTTGGGGTGCAGACCTTCCAGCCTCTCTTGTTTTCCCTTTCTTACCTCCTGTTCTTCCACCTCCACCCCCAAGTCTGGGCCACCTCCTGCCATGTTGGAGATGATGTTGCCTCCTTAGGTGGCACAAAGTATGGGGAAGAAACTCTAGCAGTTGGTGAACGTGCTAAGAATGTAGACCTTTTTTTTATCAAGAGCTGCACTGAGCTGTTCTGGACCTGTTCAGCATTGATAAGGGAGCAGATTCTTTGGCTGTGAGACTGTGTGCCCATCCACTTAGCGAAGGGTCATGGGGCCTAGAGTGTTGGAAGTGAAGTAGGGGTCGGTGAGAGGCTGGATCTGAAGGTACATACCCCTGACCGTGGTCAGATCTGGAGTGTGGGAGAGAACCCGCTTCCCTGGGGCAGACACAGCTGCACAGTGCGAATGGCCCAGGGATTACTCCATCTGCCATCAGTGGGACCCAACAGGAAGAAAGTTTGTGTTTGTTCTTCATTTATCTTTTTACCTCCTCAGGCAAAAACTCTTTGGGTCATCCTCTCTTATGCTCATCCCTCACACTTTATCCATTAGCATATTCTGTCTACTCCACTTGTGTATTTTGATCCAGAATCTTCCTACGGTCTGCAGTGATAGTTCTTTAGCCAAGTCACGGTTATGCATTCCCTCGGTTTTTGTAGTTAGCCTCCTTTCCCTCCTCCAAACTGCTTTCCCTGCTTCTTCCCGTGTGCCCCAGGTGTCTGTCACAGCCAGAGTGGTCCTGGTCCCGGACCAGCCGGGTGACAGCAGCAGCTGCCGCAGCCAGCATGGCCCACTCCCGCACTGCATTTTCCTCCGTGGCGCGTGCTTCCCTCTGATATGTGGGGTTTGCCTGCATGCTCCCTCCCCAGGATGAAAGCTACTTGAGGACAGGGGTGTCTCTTTTGTTCGCTCTGGTCCCGGTGCCACGCACACGGGGCGCGAACAGCAAGTACGGGTTGGCTTCATTCATGTCTATTTGTTCTGCACGCATCGTGTTCAAGGAACTAGGCTCTGGGGCCCACAGTGTGTGCACACGGGTTCAATCCCAGGGTCCGGAAGTTCCCCTCGAGGAGGAAATGGCAACCCACTCCAGTACTCTTGCCTGGGAAATCCCATGGACAGGAGCCTGGCAGTCTGCAGTCCATGGGGTCGCAGAGTCGAACAGGATGAGCGCCCACTAACACACAACAAACGGTGAATGCCCTTTTGCATGCAGAGTACTCTTCTAGGCATTGGGACACTAGTTGCTCTTGAAGGCAGGGAAGGTGTCCTGAGTTTTTTCATCTGCATGTCAAATGACTCTATTTCCTGTAACCTTTCCTTATAAGGTCTGTCTTACATAAAGTTCGTCTTTTTTTTTTTCTTTCTGTACCCTTTCCAGTTTTTTTTCCTCCCTTAATTGTTTGTTTTTCTGCCCTAGAAGGATTCTGTCCCTACTCGGGGGAATTTATTTCCTTAACCTACTTAATGTTTGACATGAAAAAATCCTCCTGCCTTCTCCTCCCCTCTGCAAAGGGTAGGCAGTCACTGTAAATCACACGTTCTGCAAAACAGGCCCCAAGGCCACCCACCACCGCCTGAGCCCCATTCTCTGGCCTGTTCTGGCCCTGCCGATTGCAGTGTGGCTGTAGTACGGTCTTTCTCACTCTTGGACAGTTCAACTTGATCTTGGCTCTGGGGCAGAGAAGTGCGTCTGCTCCTGCTTTAGCAGAAGAGGGTGAGGTTGGGCCAACAGGGGCGACACTTTGCGGGGAGGACAGTTCCGTTTCCTTCTTCCATAACTGCCTCCAGCCCTGTTGTCCCTGTCAGCCGTTTGCATTTTGGGGACAGAGCAGCACATGAACTGAGCACCACCCCGAGGAAGGCTGTGTGCTAGTTGGTGAGTTAACGAAAGGGTTCGAGGTTTGCTGGCTCTGTGATGGTGAGGCTTTTCTGCAGAAGGTGGTAGGAGATAAGCTGGCCTGAAAGCATTAGAAGTTGGTGGTCATGGGGTTTGCGATATTTTAATTGCTGAGGAATATCTATAGGTTAATATCACCCAAGAGATCAAATCCATGCCCCCTCACTGGGTCAGTTTCTTCTGAGAGTTCAGTTATGGGTGATGTGGAATATTTGGTTTCTTGAGGATGAAGCTTCCTTCCTCTTAACTCCAAGAAAAGCTCTGCTCCTTTTTTAGTAGCAGGGCTTCCACTTAGGAACGTCCAGCCAAGGTTGCTCTGTGTAAGCAGACCCCAGTCAGAGTCTGTCCTGTTTCCATGCAGGACCGTGCACCATTCTGTCTCCTTCAGAGCTTCCCTTAGTAGATAAAGGTCAGTGCAGAATAGGGCCTGAAGGTGTAAGAAGGTTTTCTCCATTATGTAGAGAAGCTCGGAGGTGGGAGGCTCAGCCAGTAGCCATTTCCATGGTCATCAGGATGGCTCCTTCTGTCTGAAAAGAGAGAAGTTCTGGCCCGCTTAGCTGCAGCATGTGGTCCACCCCGTGGATTGCCAGGTGAGAGTGTAACGGACTTAACTCCACTGCCCTGACATGTGATCGCCTTCCTCTAGGTTACCATGTCTGGTCAGACATGGCTGCCAGAGCTCCAGCCATCATCTTTCTGTTTCTAGGAAAAACACAAAAGGGAGGAAATGGAGAGAAAGACAAAAAGGTGCTCTTCTTTGAGATGGAGAAGCTCCAGGTGAGAAGCTCCCCAAAAGCAGTCTTTCTGGAAGGCTCACATACTTCTGCCCACGTCTTGTTGGCCAGCACGTGGAACACACGGTCACAGCCAGCTTCGAGGAGGGCTGGGAAGCGGGGTTTTGTAACGTTGCTGGCCCTGGTGGAGCTGGGGGTCTGTTGCTCAGCAAGAAGTCCTGCTGTGGTGAGCGCGTGTGTCTGACCTCTTTGCTGGAGCTGGTGTGTCTGACGAGTGTGCCCTGCTCCCTGCGGGTCCACCCCCTCCTGCCCTGCCTCCCACGTGCGTAGAGACGGTCACGGATTCTTTCTCTGGGTACTAACTGCCGTCCTTGCGTCTCTCCTTCCAGTTGAATGATAATCCAAGTGCGGGAGTCAGTTGGCAGCGCGGTGGGTGGAGGGGTGTGTTGTTTCTGGAGGTGACGTCTTCGTTGGCAGCAGGGGCAGGGAAGGCAGGCCTGAGCACACCTGGGGGGCTGCTCCTCTCACATCTTGTGCTCTCCTCCCCTCCCTAAGCCCTGTTTGTTCAGAAGTTGTGATCCTGATGTGTGCCCCCCCGGCTTTGCTGCTTCACTCACTGCTATAGGACCTTGGTCCTATAGTGGTTTGGGGACCTCGGAAGAGAGAGTGCAGTGTCTGTCAGGGTGCAGTGTTGGGACCTTGGACGAGTGGGTGTGATTTCGGGACCTCGGATGAGAGGGTGCAGTGTCACTAGGGTGAGAAGCTGACGTGTGTCCCTCTGCAGCTGTGTCTCCTGGGAGGTCAGCAGTGCAGAGGACACACGCAGGAGTCAGTTTCCTGCTCGTTCCTTCCCCTTTTGCACATACCCATTCACAAACACCACCTAATGGTCCAGGATTTTGGCTTAGGACTATATGTCTGAAATTCCTAGGTTCTCTGCACATATGTCCTTAGGAAACCTGGATCCTGTGCTCAGCTCAGTGAGTTAATTGGGGCTCTCTCAGATCTTCTTCCAGTTTGAATTTTCAGCAGCTCTGAGATGCCAGCTGGGGGCCCTTCGGGCAGGAGCTGTTTCTCCCTCCCACCCCAGCTGAAGTTGTCCGGCAAGTTGTCCTGATTCCTTGAGCTGTGGCGCGAGTTTCCGTGGAGCTGTCGGGAGAATTGTGCGGCTCAGCTTAGGAAATGGTGGTCTTAGCAGCTTGATAAAGTGCTAATTTGTAAAAACCCTGTGAGTATGTTAGGGCCGCTGGTGGGGGATCCGTGTGGGAGTGGTGGGAGGCAGTCCTGGCTCTTGGCTGCAGCGGGCTGTCGGCTGGGAGCCTTTTCAGACGACGTCTGTCTCTCGTGCTGCACTGGCTTCTCCCAGGGGTCGGGGTGGGGGGTGCCTGCTGTCTGGCTGTGCTGATGTCCACCTCCTCGGGACAGAAGGCGCTCCCTGTGGAGAAGGGACGTGTGGGCACTGGTCTCATGGGAACAGGAGGGCAGAGAGGCTGTTGGGGGCGGGGCAGACACACATGATGCTGGTTAGGCTGGAGCAGGTCCCAGGCCAGCGCTCTGATACTCTGCCTCTCTTTTCTCCCTCCGACCAGGGAGTTTGAGGAGTGGGGCGGGAGAGAGGAGATGATTATATTAATAGCTGAGCCACCATTTACCGAGAGCTTCCTGTGTGCTAGGCATTCTGAGTGGCTAAACACATTGTCATTTAATCCTTAACAAAAATCCTGTGATGGGGGTTTTGAATTTCCGAGAGGTTGAGACTTAAGTAACAGAACCAGGCAGGATTGGAATCTAACTCTGTTTGACTCATAGTCTGTGCCCTTAATCATGTCGTATAGATGCCACTTCTTCCTGTTGTTCACTCGACAAGTGTCTGAGTGCCTCTAGGTTCCAAGCATGGTTCTAGGTGCTGCAAGCCAAACAGATAAAACTCCTTCCCCTTGTGGAGCTTGTATTACAGCAGGAGGTGAGTTCCCACCTCCTTTCACAGTCAGTTTCCTGACACAGCATTTTGTCTAAACACTGTACTTCTTTGGTACTGCTGCTGCTGCTGCTGCTAAGTCGATTCAGTCGTGTCTGACTCTATGCGACCTCATAGACGACAGCCCACCAGGCTCCCCCGTCCCTGGGATTCTCCAGGCAAGAACACTGGAGTGGATTGCCATTTCCTTCTCCAGTGCATAAAAGTGAAAAGTGAAAGTGAAGTCACTCAGTCGTGTCCAACTCTTAGCGACCCCATGGATTACAGCCTACCAGGCTCCTCCGTCCATAGAATTTTCCAGGCAAGAGTACTGGAGTGGGGTGCCATTACCACTCTCTGCTGCTGCTGCTGCTAAGTCGCTTCAGTCATGTCTGACTCTGTGCGACCCCGCAGATGGCAGCCCACCAGGCTCCTCTGTCCATAGGATTTTCCAGGCAAGAATACTGGAGTAGGGTGCCATCGCCTTCCCCGCTTCTTTGGCACAGTGTTCTTTAAATGACTCTTCTTTTTCTCAACACTGAAACTAGGGGTTTCTTGTTTGTTGGATATTGGAATATTGATCCCTACCACCCCCTGCTCCTGCGTCATAGTAATTACAGGGACGGCTAAGATATAGTGCCTCATCAGAGGCCTGGTGGCTCCTCGGGAGGTCACGCATCCCTGGGGTCTGGCCTGTCATGTCCCTTCTTTCCTGGGGAGGGGTATTCTTGGCTTGTGTAGAGTTGCTTTATGTCCCCTCCTTCTCTACTTGTCCTTGAGAGTTAGCTTCAGAGAGGCTCTTGTGTTCGGTTTATTTTAGCTAGCTAAGTTCCTGTTTTCTTCTGCTGGAGTCTGAGTCAGGCCTTGTGGATGTATGAGAAATTTAACTGGATGTATTTGTCTGCCTTCAGACCTGATGCCCAGGAAAGAGCAGGGAAGATGTCAGAAGACTGCTTTCCACTGAGAACGGTGCACTCACGAGGTCTCTTGAATGGAAGTGTTTGAATTTGACGTTGCCGTCAACTTCCTGATGTAAGGCTGGCAGGCAGAGTCCCCACCAGCACTGCTGTCTTCTGAGGCCTTTATCGAGTATTTGCTGTGTGTCTGGCCCTGTAAGAGGCACTTTATGTATGTCCCAGCCTTAAGGAAACAGAGGCTAAGAAGCTCCCCCAGGGTCACATGGATGGGGTGGGACAGAGTTGGGTTGAATGAGGCTTCTTGGTCTTGTGCAGGCCCGAAGGGCAGTACCTTCTGCTTGCTGGGGGCTCTGCCGGGACCCTGGGTGTGGCCCTGCTTTGCAGGATGTGCCAGCTCATGTGCAGGCTCCTCTCTTCACAGCAAATCATGGAAGCTCAGGGGGTTTTGGTAGACTGACTGACTGGTGGTTTGATTTTTTTTTTTCCTCTATTTCCACTCCTCCCTCTGTTTCCCCCACATGGATCCAGGGTAGATTAATTCTGCTTTCTCCGTTCTAGAGCTGGGCAGACTTTAAAGGCTAGGAGAGCGGAGAGTGGCGGGGGATTGGAGGAGGCTGCTGGGCAGGTGGAGCTGCCCACCTGCTCCAGAGCTTTCTCATCTAGATGCTGGGGCTCGGTGATACTTTAAGGAAATGAGGATGCACGATTGTCTGAAGGGTCTGCAAGGAGGGGTGCTGGCCTAAGCTTCCACCGCTCTGGATGTGGGGACTGGCTGCCGCCAGGAGGTCTAATCACGAAGCTAGTCTGGGCCTGTCTACAGAAAAGGAAGCTGCCTCCTGTGTGCATGGCTGGGGTGACCCATGTAGCCATCGGATCAGCTCCGCAGTGCTTGGCACTGAGGCTGTTGGGTGGCCACGCCAGTGCCGTCCCGGGGCGTGACTGCAGGGCACCTTTAGGAGGGCCCAGAACATTGAACCTCTAGTGGCGAAATAGGAGATGGCTCTCTCATTCTCCCACAACGAAAGATGTTTGACTTCATGACAACCTTGAGCCGTGGCTTTCATTCGTCCAAAGTCATGTATTTGGTGTTTGACCTTGACCAATAAGTCTGTGGTTTCTTCTTTGTGCTTTGAGTTTTTCCTTTGGTGAAAAGGATATTAAATACCAGATAGGGATGGTGGGGTGCTGACAAGAGAGGAGGAGTGTCGTAAAGGCCCTCTGATTTCTCAGACGCTCTAAGAGAAGAATTGTGTTCAGCTTACAAAGCATTTCCCAGACATTGCTGAAATTGATGAGCACTGTAGGGTGGGTAGGGCTCGGGTTGTGGCTTCCACTTTGAAATTGTCCAGGTGGGTTGAGAGCGGCTGTGTTACTTATTAAACAAGCCCTGTGTCACAGCCCTGTTCCCGAAGGGGAGCGCAGCTCTCACTGGGCCACCCTGCCTCTCCAGAGTGTGCATGCTGTCAGGACGCCCGGTGACCTCTCCTGCATCTGGGCACTCACGTCTGTTTGCTGAGGACCTTACTGGGCACGCAGAGCCACTCGGTCTGAGACGGCAGAGGAAGTGACCCAGCCGGGAAGTGGGGCCACGTCAGCAGATGGCACAGTTGGAGCCCACTATCCTGGCTCTTCTTCTGGGAAGCCCTTCTTTTAGGAGGCTGACACAGGGTGGAGCTGACAGTGGGATTTCCTTTCCTGTTCATTATGGGATGAAAGTGTTTAAAAATGTCTCATGAACATTCTTTGGCTGGTGGCTGGGTGTGTGCCCAAGTTCGTGGCCGTAAACCTCAGTCACCAAGTAGCTGAGTGGCTGGGCCCATCTTCTGTGGATGTGGTCACGGGTGTTGCCCTTCACTGGACCAGCACACTGAAGTCACTCCCTGCCGCGAACTTGCTCTCAGGCCACTCAGGGCTCTTCCAGAGAGTTGTCTCATAATCCCTGTCACCTCAGTGGTCAGGCAGTTTAGGAATAGTTTTATCTTTTTTACACAGACAGCTGTCCTCTGAATGACCTGTGTTTCACAATTCTCCTTTGCCTGAATTTTTTTTTGCTGCATTTAAAATGCTATTTTCTCTCATCCCAACACTGTATTGCGAACTTCTCCAATTCTCCTCATTCCTCTGAGTCTAAAGGCTGTTTCTGCTTCACCTCTTTACCTTTCCAGAGCACTGCAGCCCAACTCACCCTTCAGAATTCTTTGGCCCCTTGCTGATAGGGAGCTTGTTCAGAGCTGTGGCGTCTGAACCTGCGTTGACGGTTCCTGGGTGGTGGGCGTGTGCAGAGGAGCGCCTGCTCGCAGGCCTCTGGTCGTGTTCGTCACCGTGTGTTAATAGTAACCATCTCGCTCTTTCTTCCTCCCCTTTACAAATTTATCTTGTTTTCTCTTGGCAGTATCTGATGCGATCGTAGCACAGAGCGGGCACTACTCAATGCCTGTGGGTGGACTGGTTAGTTGCTCTTCATTTAAGAGATTGTCAGCATGTAGGAGATTGTATGAGGGGTGACGTGCACGCTCATAAAAATGTGCTGCTCTAGGAGCAAGAGGACCAAGAGGGCTCACGGTGAGTCTGCATCGCCACGTGGGTGACGCCTGTGCGAGGGGCACAGGCACTGGAGCACCCGGCCTCCGGAGACAGGCTCCCAGCCTCACCTGTGTGACCTTGGTGATCCTCTCAAACCCGAGTTTAATGGTCTGATCTCTAAAGTGAGGGCGGAGTCACGCTTTTAGTGCTATTCTGAAGATAAGAGGAGATAATGTAGGTGAAGCATGCCCCAGCGTCTGGCGCATATGCTCAGTATGTGGAGCCAGAAGGTCCAGAGTAAATTGCTGATGGACTTGCCAGTCACTGTAAGTTCTGAAGCTGCTTGCCGACCTCTGAGTGGTCTCCTGTTCTGCAAAAGGACTGGAATGGAGACAGCTCTCCAAGGATCATGTTCCATCTGCCCCCTTGTTGTCTTGTGGTTTCCAGGATGTGCCCTAACCTCTGGGGACACGGTTCCTGTCTTGTGTATTCAGTGTCCCCCAAAACACCACTCTCAGGGAGGTGCCTGGCTGAGGTGTGAGGTTTGGGGGGAGCAGCTGCCTTGGAGCACCGTGTTCCCATGGCCCCCACCACCCAGGGTTTACACTGCTGCAGACGCATGGGCAGAACTCCTGAATGGTGCAACCTGACCTAAAGGGCTGCCCTGGGAACTCTCAGAAATGCAGTGAGACAGTCAGCACAGTTGTGACTCACAGTGGACTGTCCTTCCCCAAGCTCTTACACTTTCTCTGGTCAGGGACGGGCAGGGGGACTTGGCAGGTTACAGAAGATTTCTAATTCTAGGGCAGGTGGTGGGAGGGGAGAGGGGTGGCACAGGCCTCGGGGGCTCGGCTTTGGGACCTGCTGAGATGCAGTGCATACGGTACTCCGAGTCGGAGCAGAGGCTAAAGGACCTGGAGACCCGGGTCTGTCTGCTGGTGGCCTCGGGCTGTCTGCACCTCGCGAGGCAGGGTGTAAGTACATGTGTGGGTGAATTCACAGATGTCAGTCTCTCTGAAGATGGAAATCACTGAGTTTATCAGCTAGACTGTCATTTCTAGGCTCTTTTTTAAAAAAGTGATCTCATTTCTTCTTCCTCCACTTTTAAATTGAAGTATAGTTAATTTACAGTGTTGTGTTACTTGTGCTCAGCGAAGTGACTCAGCCAAACCCACACATACACACACTTTTTTTCAGATTCTTTTCCTCATTTTCTTTACTCTTGCTTTAAAATAAAGGATTTACCTTGTCTTATGCATTGGATCTATTTCACCTGCTTCGTTTGAACCTTGTTCCGAGTCATGTTAAAAAATTTAACTTTTGAGGGATTGAGACTTCTTCCTATACTTGTAATTTACAATGACAGGTCAGTGGAAAACCAGAATTAGCAGAATTCACTCTTCAGTAGAGGTTGGCAGTTCTGTGACAGTTACAGGGATGAGATAGCACGAGGTCTCGTGAAAAGAGGCATGTCCTGGAGTTTAGAGGGAGGCAGGTATCCGCCTCTTTCCTGTGTTCCCCACGTGGTGAAGCTAGAAGGCTGACCGTCTCAGGGGAGCTGTGGTCATGCCCATGGGCAGGCATGGTCACTGCAGGGTGAGGAGCTGTCTTGTCTGGTTCAGCCCGCCAAGAGGGCTTGTGGGCTGCAGGATTACTATGCCTGAGAGACAGAGAAGACAGGCGTCCAGGCCCGCTGCGTGGCCCAGAGCAGTGCTCCGGTCCTAGACGGGCGAGGACAACCTTTCGTATAGTGTGTCTGTTCTCAAGAGACAAGATTGTCTTGGTTTATTCAGGTGGTTCCGATGTAATCACAAGGGTCCTTATAAAAAAGCAGAAAGGTCAGTCAAAAGATATGACAATGCAGATGAATCTATCAAACAGAAATAGAATCAGGGACATAGAGAACAGACTGATGGCTGCCAAGGGGGAAGGGGGTGGGAGAGGTTTGGGTTGAGAATTTGGGAGTAGCAGATGCAAACTGGTATATGTAGAATCAATAAAACAATAAAGTCCTACTGTACAGCATGGGGAACTGTATTCAATATCCAGTGATAAACCATAATGGAAAATAATATGAAAAGGAATGTACGTATATGTTGTATAGATGTACAGTCAGTTTGCTGTGCAGTACTAATTAACACCACACTGTAATTCAACTATTTTTCTTTAGTTGCTAAAGACTCTTTGTGACCCCGTGGACTGTAGCCTGCCAGGCACCTCTGTCCATGGGATTTCCCAGGCAAGAACACTGGAGTAGGTTGCCACCCACTTTTCTTTGTGATTTAAAAAAACGTCTTCCCTCCTGCTCCTCCACCAGGCTCCTCTGTCCACCTCTTTGCTGTCTGACGTGTGTGGGGGCAGCTCCAGGGCTCCCACACCATCCTGCTTGGTGTGAGTGCCCTTTGCCCTGGCAGAGCTGTTCGCAGGAGGGCAGAGGGAGGAGCGCTCCCTTGGGAAGAGGGCAGGAAGGACCAGAGGTTAAAAATAGGCGGCTTCTAAGAACCAGTTTACTGCTGCCTCAGCTCAGATGTGGTCCTCTTGTGATAACTGGGCTCGAAGCAGAGTGTTGCTTTTGGAACAAAGGAGAGAAAGTAAATCAACCCTCATAAAAAGGAAGAAAGAAACAGACATCACCACAAAATGTAGGCTTTTAGTCTGTGTCCCAGATAAGAGGAACGCTCCCAAATTGCCTGGGGGTTTTAGATGCTGTCCCCTGGTGATTCTGGGTGTGTGCGTGTGAATGTATGTGCGTGTGTCCACGAGTGTGACACTCAGATGGTTCCTTGTGTCAGGTGCTGAGATGTTCCGGGACTGTGGGTAGGTGTCCCACAGAAGCTCTTCCCGAGAGATTCTTGACATGTGTGTCCCATTTACAAGGAGCTCTTGTGGCCCTAAGTGGAAGGATTTACAAGGAGCTCTTGTGGCCCTAAGTGGAAGGATTTCCCTTAGTCTTGTCTGTGCAATAAGTACCCAGCCTGGACCCTCGCTCACACGGGAGGCGTACCAGCTGCAGAGCCAGGGTCAAAGCCAGTGGTGCCAGCTCTTGTAATACGATAGATAAGCTGCCTCATTCCCCTTTTTGTTCAAAGAGTTCCCCCCCACCAAACTACAGAAAACCGAATCTTCCGTGCCTGCAGGCGCTAGAGCAGATGGAAGTGGCTGCTGTGTGAGAGCCGGTGAGGGTCCCACTTCCTGTCCACACTCCCAGGGTGGCCAGAGGAGCTTCCAAGGCAGACCTGTGGCCTGAGATGCCACCTGCCCCCGTTCCTCTACACCTGCGGCTGCTTCTTCCTTCTCGCCGGCAGCACCTTCTTTAATGGGAAGGACTTTCTGTCTTGTCTAGATCCTGACAACTTCATAAGGGTATTGCTGTGTGTCCCTCTGACCCGAGAAAGTTGTGCTGTCTCCAAAGTTGCCCCTGGCCGTGACCCTGCCCTGGCATGGCTCGTGGCCAGACCTTCCCCTGTCCTGAGGGGCAGCGAGGAACTTGCTGGGTGCTTGGCTTTTATGACTTACGTCATCCCTTTATCTTGGTCAGGCAGTTAAGTGTGGCCTCTTCTTTTGTCTCTGTGGTCTCTGATGTGGGTGGGCGGGGCTGGAACGATATTCTTGGTTGGGTGGGGAAGCATGTGGTGGGCTTGTTGGGAGGGGGGCCACTGCTCTCTGAGCCCCTCTTCCCCTTGAGCAGAGGGGGGGGTCCACATTACCCTCGACATCCAAGCCTCAAGGAGTAGCTTGTCGGGTAGAAGGGAACAGTTTCTTCTGCTGATCTTCTTTGCTTTCTTGGGGAGTTGTGAGGTATAAATGACAGAGGACAGGTGACTGTCCTGCCTGGGGGCTCACTGCGTGCTGCAGGGTGTGCCTCTGGGTGGGCTGGGGCCAGGGAGTCCTCTGAATGTCCGTTTCGTGTCCCTCAGTGGGTGAGGGACAGGGAAACACAGCGTGGTTCTCAGACCTAGGCTGTCAGCTCCACTCCACAGCTCCTGGCTGTCGGCCCCAGGGAAGCCTCTCGGGGAGAGGAGAGGGCAGGGCATCCTGGGGAGGGGAGCAGGGGAGTTCTGGCCCGACTAATGTCAGAGCACATACTGATGAAAGTGAAAGTCGCTCAGTCGTGTCCGACCCTTTGCGACCCCATGGACTATACAGTCCAGGGAATTCTCCAGCCCAGCATACTGGAGTTGGGTAGCTTTTCCCTTCTCCAGGGGATCTTCCCAACCCAGGGATCGAACCCAGGTGTCCCGCATTGCAGGTGGATTCTTTACCAGCTAAGCCACAAGGGAAGCCCATGTGCTGATGGGCTTACCCTTTAGTCTGAATTTTTCATCTAGTCATGCTGTTTAAAAAGAAAGAAGAGTCCCAGTGCTCTGAGATGTTTATGTTTCCTGGCCTCTGGTGTGTGTGTATCGTTTATATCGACGTGTAGCGGCTCGGAGGGAGCAGTGACACTGTCAGCAGTGAGCCGTGCGAGATCCAGCAGCCTGTTTCCCCTGACGTGTGCGACCGCCCTGTTTCATTGAAAAATGTGTCTTGAAACACCTGCCTCGCGCCTTCTCACAAATCGGTACGTGTATGGGTGCAGTATCTGCCTCTGGAAACCCGGTCGCTTCGGCCTTTAATCCGGGTGAGGGCTTGTCTGGCTGTACCCAGCACTCCCATGGTGGGTGCCCAGGAGAGCTGTTGGCACGGACCATCGCTGGGGCGGACTTGCATGGAATGTGGCCCTGGTGCCACCCGCAAAGCAGAGGCTGGGTCGGCCGCTCTCCCTGCCTCGATGTCATTGTTTGGGACTTAATGTAATAATTTGCTCAAATAGGCGGAGAGGGCACATTCGCCGGGCTGCGCGGCTGTAGACAATGTTTGCTCTGTTAGTTTGCTCCTTATCCCCACTCTCGGAGCCCTGTGTCCTCTGCCACCCCCGTCTCCTCGCATATTCTAACCTTGGCTAAACGGCTTCATTCATGAGCTGGACAGTATTTTCTGGGACGAAAATGGACTGAAAATAACCAAGTATCAAGAACCAGCCGTGATGCACAGGTCAAAACTGTTTAGTCTCTGGATAGAGATTTTTTAATTAATGTCTGGACAACCAAAGTATTTTCTTTTTTATTCCACGTTCCCTTCACTACTTTGGAACCCTATTTGAAAACATGCACACGCGTGTGCACTCAGGTTAAAAGGGGGGGCTAAAAAAGCAGACACTTTTCTAACCCTCTGGCTGTGTTCCTGGCAGCGGCCCTGGGAAGATTGCATCCAGCGCCTCACAGACAAAGGCGTCCACTTTCCATCCTGGCCCAGGTACAGGGTCCTATGTGGGCTGTGCTAGTACCTAGGGAAGTGGGGGGGTTCTTTGTTTTTTCCATAAAAAAGGTTTCCCCCGTTCTTCTCACTTTCTGTGTAACGAACACAGGGTAAAAGAAAGCCATCTCTCACACCTGCACTGCCTTCTGCGGTTTGACAGTCTTCTGCAGTTCGCAGTGGTTGGTTCCGTAGACAGAACCTGACCTTCTTGCCATTGATGGATGGCTGATGTCATGGCACAAAGCTCGGACTGCCTGTTCTCGCGGTGGGACGGGCCCCCAGAAGGCAGACTGTGGAGCTCTGGCTCTTCTGTCGCTTCTAGTTCATGCTCTCAGAGGGAAGAGAAAGAGGTTGGGGCCGAACCGAGGCTGCAGACAGCTCTGATTTACTCCGAAGGCTCAGCCCAGGCCCGGAGTAGGGAGCCTCCTCGTGCCTGGAAAGAGCCTTTGTTTTTCGTGAGCGCACAAGAGTACTTTCTGCACTGAAGGGGTTTTGTTCTTTCTGCCTTAATCTTCTCTGATAAAAGAAGGATAGAGGCATTTTCAAGGAACCTATTCTAGTGGCCCAAGAAAGCGTAGGAAGAAGAGTTAATTTCAGGAGAATACACAAGAATTGGAAAAATTTCACTTGGTTCCTCATAGAGATTAGGGACTCTTGCTGTCAACATGCTTTCGTCATAGAGGTAAAACTTAGCTAGATTGCCAGCTCTGTAGTGTGCATTAAGGGGATGGTGCAGCCCCAGAGTGTCACCTCTGGTTTAAAGAGCCCGGGGAGCAAAGGTTACTTGTGACTTTACTCTTAGGGGCCTGATGGGGCAGGCCTTCCCTTGGACCTTCTGGCCTGCTGTGGTGCAGGTGGGCTGCTGGGCTTCCAGCAGAGTGGGCCCAGCTTGTCAGGACTGCTTTAGTGAACACTGGGCTAGGCTCGCCTCATACTGGCCAGAAGGGAGGATTGATGGAACTACAGGGCACTCGCCACGTCCAGCTGCTCCGGGTGTCTGGGTGCAGAGGCCAGGCTCCCTCAGGGTTCTCTGCAGCCAATGGCTCCGGTGAACGGAGCCTCTGAGTGAAGCTCTCCTTTCCGTCAGGGGTCCGTTGCTGCCTGTCCCTGAGCATCGGAAAGCCTGTCTTAAGAGATTTTTCATATGATCACAGCCAAAGAACCCGAAAAGTTACTTCAGGACACATTTTTTTCCAATCCATTTTTTTCCCTTCAGACTCACGGTCAGACATGAATTAACACCGACCTTAATGACTGTTTTCACGAAGCTTGACCGGAAAGGGCTCACCGCTCTGATAAGAGGGACAGGACTGGACTGGAGTCTCTGCCAAGCCACAGAGCAGGAGTGCTGGTTGGGATGCCCGGCCTCGTCGGGCCACGTGGAGGAGTGTTAGTCCTTCAGGAAATTGCAGCACGTACCCCTGGGTCTGCCTCACGGGGCTCAGACCATGAGTGTGTGCGGTGGGGTCCGAGGCTCCCGGTGTCTTTCCAGTGGGTGTCTCTTGTTTCCACGTTGCCTTGAGGGACGTGCCTGTCCACAGGCAGTAGTGATGGGACTGTTTGCGTTAGAGGAGCACGGCTGCTCTAATGTAATATGAAGATGGGATCCTGGCATCCCGAGTCCCTCTCCAGCCGGGAAGGGCTTCCGTTTCTAAGTGTGGAAATGACTGTCCAATGCCACCTTTCAGAGCTGCATAGACAGGAGGCTGGGTCTGTTCTTTAGTTTTTGTTTGGTTCTTCACAAGGTGTACGGAGTGAGTCAGAGCCCTTCCCCTGGCTGAGCCCACTGTCCACGATCCAGACAGCGCTCGTGAGCCTCGGTTGGCAGGGATGCACGGCCGTCCTTCTCCCTGCTACCCCTCTGTGTACCCCCCTTTCGTGTGGACGCTGCTCCTCGCCAGGTGTGTGGGCTTCAGCCAGTGCAGCCGTCCCCTGCTCTGGGAGCCACACTGCCGTACGCGGTGGCCAGGGCCAGGGCAAGAGGCGCCTCCGTTCAGAATCATGGGCTCCAGTGCCTGTGTGGGTGTGTCTTTGTCCTGTGTTACTGGTTGCCCATCCAAAGCCGGGGCACTGGTGGGGAGAACAGTCCACTTACCTTACAAGTGAGAAGTAGCCCCACCCTCTGCTCGGCTTCGACTCAGGTCTTTCAGATTCTGGTCATCAGAGCACTGTCTTAGACCAAGGAACTCAAACCTCTCGACACCCAGATCTTCTGTGCAAAATTGTACTTGGCACCAGAGTTCAGCACAGTTATCTGCCAGATGTAATGTTGGCAAGGGCAGCATCGTAAAGGAGCCCTGCTCGGTCCCAGGTCTGTTCCTTAGAAGTGCGCGGAGCTGCTGGTGTAGAGCTGAGTCTGCTGATCTCGGTGGTGTGTTAGTGATAAGTCAGATACGGAGCATCCGAGGCTCAGAATGCTGGCCTTTCCCATCGGGTGTTTGGTCTCCTGTGGACACGTTAGAGTCCTTTGGGAAGAGGTGGGGTAACGTGGGCTTTAGAGTGAGGCACTCCTGTGTTTAGATGTTGTCATTTTCAGCTTCCGAGCTGGCAGGCTCCTGACTGTCTGAGGCTGAGTTTTCTCGTGTACACAGTGAGATCATAAGAGTTCTTTGTGGGACCGTGTGAGGACCACGTGTAAAGATTGTTGTGACGTGCCAGTGCCATGGCTGGCACATGGGGAAGTTCAGTGAATGGTGATAGTTACTACAGTCAATAAGAGATGGCCAAAAAGTCTCTCGAACCTTCTCCTTCCAAAACAGGGAGTGATTGTAGAGTCTTGCATTTAGTTTAAAATGTAGTTGCTATAAGTGTTTACAAGAGGGGAAAGAACAGTGCTGGTTTTTTTTAAGTGGCTTGTTGGGTTCCTTGATGTCTTGACCACTTACAGTCCTGGGAATGAGATCTGGCGTGGTCCTTGCCCCTAGGGACTCACAGATCTGGGGATGGTCATGTAAACCGGCTCCTGGAGTGTAATTAAACCTGCGGGCACCGTGTAGACGTCCCTGTGGTGCATCTTTACCTCTTAACCATAGTCATCCTTTTTTTTTTTCCTCCCTGTTTTGGACTGAACTTGTCTTTTTACAATAAGTGTGGGACTGAAGTAGATGTGGGAAAGCTAGACTTTGGCGTTTTCCCACTTAAAATAATATCCTTAGCGGATTGATGGGTCCTTGGAAGAAGTAGTCAAAGAGTTCCTAACTTAAAAGTGATGGTGAAAGGAAGTGGAAGGGAGGCAATGGAGGGAAATTAATCACGGTGCCGCTGATAGCTCATATGTGACTAGGGACAGGTGGTGACATGCGCTCAGACTTGTGTGAGAAAGTAGACGACTTGTGTGGAAATGCCTTGTGAAATGTGAAGTGGAGAGAGTCTGGAATGGACATTGTCCACTCTGGAGGAAGGCTGTGTTAAGAACTCCAGAGGGGAGCTTGTAGTGGTGGGGGCGGGGGGCTCCAAGCTGTTCTCTCCTGTCTGTCGACTCTGCTGTGACTCACTTGCTCAGAGACGCTCCCATGACCAGCCTGTCTCAGGTCCCTTCCTGTTAGTCACCATAACCTGTGCCTTTCCTTCCTGGCAGTCATATTTTGTAATTATCGTTGACCCTTGAACGATGTGGGGGTTAATCTGCGTATAATTTGTATTTGGCTCTCCGATCTGTGACTCCTCTGCATCTCCAGGTTCTTACTGTTTTGTTTTGTTTTTCTCTTGCCGTGCCATGCAGCATATGGATGGGGCTTCCCAGGTGCACCGGTGGTAAAGAACCCGCCTGCCAGTGCGGGAGATGTAAGAGATGTGGGTTCGATCTCTGAGTGGGGAAGATCCCCTGGAGGAGGGCATGGCAACCCACTCCAGTATTCTGGCCTGGAGAATACCATGGACAGAGGAGCCTGGTGGGCTACAGTCCATAGGGTTGCAAAGAGTTGGACACAACTGAAGCGACTTAGCATGCATGCATGCAGCGTATGAGGTCTTTAGTTCCCCAACCAGGGCTCAAACCCCCGCCCCCTGGAGTGGACGCACAGTGTCTTACTCACTGAACTGCTAGGAAGTCCTAGCATCTGTGGGTTTGCCCGTCCACAGGCTGTGTAGCTCTGCAGTATTTACTGTTCTCAAGCATTACGTGTAAGTGGGCCCATGCAGTTCAGACCTGCACTATGAAGGTGTCAGCTGTATGTGCTTGTTTTCTTACTTGTTTATTGTCTGTATCCTCCAGCAGACAAGGGCAGGCTTGCGTTAATTCAGTTCACTTCAGTCAGTCATGTCCGACTCTTTGCGACCCCAGGGACTGTAGCATGCCAGGCTTCCCTGTCCATCACCAACTCCCAGAGCTTGCTCAAACTCAATGTCCATCGAGTCAGTGATGCCATCTAATCATCTCATCCTCCGTCATCCCCTTCTCCTCCTGCCCTCAATCTTTCCCAGCATCAGGGTCTTTTCCAGTGAGTCAGCTCTTCATATCAGGTGGCCAAAGTATTGGAGTTTCAGCTTCAACATCAGTCCTTCCATTGAACACCCAGGGCTGATCTCCTTTAGGGTGGACTGGTTGGATGTCCTTGCTGTCTAAGGGACTCTCAAGAGTCTTCTGCAACACCACAGTTCAAAAACATAAGTTCTTCAGTGCTCAGCTTTTTTTTTATGGTCCAACTCTCAAATCCATACATGACTACTGGAAAAACTGTAGCTTTGACTAAACAGACCTTTGTTGGCAAAGTAATGTCTCTGCTTTTTAATATGCTATCTAGGTTGGTCATAACTTTTCTTCCAAGGAGCAAGTGTCTTTTAATTTCATGGCGGTAGTCACCATCTGCAGTGATTTTGGAGTCCCCCAAAATAAAGCCTGTCACAGTTTCCATTGTTTCCCCATCTATTTGCCATGAAGTGATGGGACCGGATGCCATGATCTTAGTTTTCTGAATGTTGAGTTTTAAGCCACCTTTTTCACTCTCCTCTTTCATGTTCATCAAGAGGCTCTTTAGTTCTTCTTCGCTTTCTGCCATTTAGCTGGTGTCATCTGCATATCTGAGGTTATTGATAGTTCTCCTGGCAATCTTGATTCCAGCTTGTGCTTCATCCAGCCTGGCAGGCATGCATGTGTATGCACTAAGTTGCTTCAGTCATGTCCTACTCTTTACGACCCTATGGACTGTAGCCCACCAAGCTCCTCTGTCCCTGGGATCCTCCAGACAAGAACACTGGGGTGGGTTGCCATATCCTCCTCCAGGGGATCTTCCCCACCCAGGGATCAAAGCCGCATCTCTTATGTCTTCTGCATTGTCAGGCGGGTTCTTTACCATGAGAGCCACCTGGGAAGCCCACAGGGACAGTCACTGTATTTTTATTCACCTTCGTAATTTCAAAGCCAAGTATCAGACCTGATATATACCACTCATTCAATAAACGATTTGCTGAATGGAGTTGGTTGGTTGGTTTAGTCGCTAAGTTATGTCCGCCTCTTGCGATCCCATGGACTGTAGCCCGCCAGGCTCCTCTGTCCATTGGATTTTCCAGGCAAAGAATACTAGAGTGGATTGCCATTTCCTTCTCCAGGGGATCTTCCTGACAGAGAAACTGAACCTGGGTCTCCTGCATTGCAGGCAGATTCTTTACTGACTGAGGTATGAGGGAGTAAAAGTCAGCAAAACGTGTGGGTCTTCTAGAAAACAGTGAGTCTGGGGACTGACTCTTGTGTGGTACCCCAGGCCGCTGTAGCAGCACCTCGTGTGGTTCTGGACAGGCTGGACTGCTGCCTTGTCTCTGCACCCCCTGTCCCCATGCCTTCCCGCCCATTTGAGACCCCGGGTGCACAGGGACTGTGCTGAGTCTCCCCTTCGAAAGGGAAGCCCCCTCTGGACCTTGGAACTTGGTGCTAGGGAGTCGGCAGCTGCCAGGCAGGAGCACATGTTCTGTTGGTGTCCAGAAACACACCCCTAGGCTCTGGCCGCACCCGGCGGGCTGCCCTGGGTCTTGGCCAGCAATGCTGCTTCAGGTCCTTCACTGTTGTGAGGGGTGCAGTGCAGATTCCAGTGGCGTGTGCTGCCCAGAGTCTGTTCTCTCAGGACATGGGCAAAAAGGTCCTGGTTTTGTTTGTTTCTTGACTTTTTTTTTTAATGGTGGTGTGACGGGGGAGAAGGCTAAGTGCCGAAGAATTGATGCTTTTGAACTGTGGTGTTGGAGAAGACTCTTGAGAGTCCCTTGGACTGCAAGGAGATCCAACCAGTCCATTCTGAAGGAGATCAGCCCTGGGATTTCTAGGGAAGGAATGATGCTAAAGCTGAAACTCCAGTACTTTGGCCACCTCATGAGAAGAGTTGACTCATTGGAAAAGACTCTGATGCTGGGAGGGATTGGGGGCAGGAGGAGAAGGGGACAGTAGAGGATGAGATGGCTAGATGGCATCACTGACTCAATGGACGTGAGTCTGAATGAACCCTGGGAGTTGGTGATGGACAGGGAGGCCTGGCGTGCTGCGATTCATGGGGTCACGAAGAGTCGGACATGACTGAGTGACTGAACTGAACTGAACTGAATGATGGGGGAGCCTGGTGGGCTGCCGTCTATGGGGTCGCACAGAGTCGGACACAACTGAAGCAACTTAGCAGCGGCAGCAGCAGCAACGTATGTTCTTAAAGTGCACAAATCTTAAGTATTACAAGTCCTGTGTGTACACACACACACACACACACACACACACACAGATGTGTATGTATATATACACCTCTGCATGTGTCCGTCGCTCAGCTGGGAGCCGATCAGTATAAAATCTGGGAGACAGGGATTTCTTACAGAAGTCGGACCTTCCCCACCATGGGAAGTGTTGGGGCAGTGATGGTCCAGATGAGGGGTTGGAGGTCACAGGGGAGTCCCTCTTCAGTCTGCCCAAGTCATCAGTCTGGGTGGACAGGTCAGAGCTCCTGGAGACCTGCTGTCCAGTGGGGCTCACCGGGGTCTGGTGCTGGCGGGGCCTGCTGTTGGGCAGCAGGGTCAGCGGCAAGAAGGGAGAGCTGGGTGGAATGGAGGGAGAGCGAGGATGAGCTGGAACCCCGGCGCCTCTGTCTCTGTTCATCTGCACATCCGACTTTTGAGACCTTCGGAAAGGTGTGGCCTCCAAACCTTGTACGAGTTGCATTTCTGACCAGTTCTAACTCAGAGCTCTGGGGGTTCTGGGAAACATAGTTCCCAGCTGAACCAAACTGACACAGTGCTGCCTGGCCACCCATGTGACACCGTCCAGATCAGGGTCCCACTGGCGCCCCTTGCCCCTTCCCTGACAGTGACTCCACCCCACCAGCCCCAGCCATTATTCTTGATGGACTTCTTCAACTCCATAGATTTGGGGGCTTTTGTTTTTGATTTTTTGGCTGTGGCTTGTGGCTCTTAGTTCCCTGACCAGGGATTGAACCTGGGCCCTTGGCAGGGAAGCACAGGGTCCTAACCAGTGGACTGCCAGGGAGCTGCCTCGCCTGTAGATGTGACTTGTGTTTGTCCTTGGTCTCTACAGAGAGGAGCCTGGTACTGTGTTCGCTCCTGTGCCCGTCTGCCTTCTCGTGCTCTCCGTTGGTCTGTGCTCGGCGTCCGCGTTGCTGCGTGAGGCGGTAGTTCACAGTAGTATTCCGTTGCTGCTGCTTATTTCTCATTTTGTATTTGGGTGACTTGCGTTTTAGAGTATTGTGAACTATAATGCTATATACAATAAATGCGTGTGTCTGTGTAACGCCATAAGCATTGTTGTACTTGTCTTTGGGTTAATATAGACATAGATTTCTTTCAGAAGTATTCCCAGGAATAGAATGTCTGAGTTTTATGGTAGAGTTTCTTCAACTTCCGAAACTACTACTGAGCAGTTTTCCACAGTGGTTGTAGGTTGACACGCTGGTTGTTGAGCTTATATTCTGAATGTCTAGTTGTTGGTCATTCTAATGAGTGGGCAGCGGTTTCTCACTGTGGTTCTGACTGAATTTTATTGATGACTAATAATATTGGGTACCTGTTCAGATGCTTTTTGGCAATTTGGATGTCCTTTGTGAAGTACCTAGTCAGGTATTTTGGTTGTTTTTCATTGAGTATCTGCTGGTTTCTTATGGGTTTGTATAAATCCTTTAAATATTCTGAATATGAGGCTTTTCTTCATTACAAGTAACCCTTTGGCTTTAAGGAAGTGTGTTCCTTCTTAACCTGGAAACAGATCAGGGTCCAGGCATGTTTGAGAAAGGAAGCCTTTGGGAAAAATGTGGTTATTTGTTGCTCCTTTCTTGGGGAACTAATATGTTGTAGGTTTGGATGTTAGCAGCTCACGTCACTTGTGGTTTTAAAAATAAAATATTGGACGCACAAGTATTTCTACGGCTTTTTAAAAATGGAACTTATCTTGAACACTCAAAATATGTACTCATAAACCAAAAATCCATTCCATAGGGATCTGCATACTTGTCGTGGCTCTGACACTCTGCTAAATTCTGGTGGTAGAAACCTGAGAGGAACTTGCTACCTCCAGGAGCGCCGGGTGGGAGCAGGGGAAAGGGGTGTGCCCAGAGAAGTGAGGAGCGAAGGTGTCCAGAGGGCCTCAGATGGGACGTGGAGCCGAAGCCGTCATGGGTGGTGAGTGGCCTCACGGCTGTGGTGGGCCTTGTGCAGAGACGACCCGAGGGGGTTGGCTGTGTGTGTGCGATGGGGAAGCATGTCCTTGACCATGAACCACGCTGCACAGGGAGGAGTGAGGCGGCTTCCTGAAGCAGCAGATAGATAGATAGAGATAGGTGTGTGTTGGCAGTGGAGAGTAGGCTGCTACTAGCAGCTAAGGAGTTCAGTGTGTCAGTGAAATGATGAGCTTTGCTTAGAAAGACCACTTTGGAAGAAACACGACATGCAAATTGGATTACAGAGTTGTGGTGGGGTCTACAAACTCATACACCCATGTCCATAGCAACATTATTGACAATCAGAAAGTGGACACGACCCAGGTGTCCCATTCGTGGATGAGCACACACATGCAATGTGTAATTAGTGGAACAGTTTTCAGGCGTGTTAAACAGCGCCAATCAGCATTGGAAACATTGTGCTCAGCGAGACAAGCCAGGCATAGGAGGACAGATGCTGCATAACTCTGCTTTTCTGAGTCGCCTAGAGCGGGCAAACTGGCAGCAACGGCAGTGGGCACTGCCTCCCATTCAGCAGCCCAGCACCTGTTGGAACAGGTTCATCTTCAGACTGGGAAGTTATTAAAACACCGCGAGATTGATGGAAATGTTCTTCTAAAACTGCTGTGGCAATGGTTGCATAGTTTGGTGAATTTACTAAAAAACCATTGAATCATACACTTAAAACAGATGACTCTTATGGTGTGTAAGTTATACGTCAGAGTTGTCTAGAGAACCACTCCCTCCGGCCCTGAGCGCTGCACCACGCCTGCCTGGGTGTGCTCTCGTGGGCAGTGGGGGCCCGCACAGAGCTCTTACGGCTCTCTGCCAAGCCCCGCAGGTTGTGAGTGAGGAACTGGCACAGCCTGGGCTCTGCCTTGGCTCCTCTGATCTGGCTGTGCCAGGGCGTCCAGCCCCTGACCTGGCTGGAGCATCCAGCCAGGGAGCAAGCCCCACCCGTCTGTTTCTTGCGCGGGGCTGAAGGGGAGGCGCCTAGAGGCCTGTGACCCAGTTAGTCCTTTATGTGGATCCCATTACTTTTCCCCCTCTAGCTGTTTGGCCATTTTATTGCTCTGTTATCACTTGATTTCAGGGTGAACAGGAATTTTAGTGAAACTCAAATCTTACAGTATGACTGTTTCTCAGCAGTTCCATTTGAAGGGTCATCGGGAGAGGTGGCTATCTATATTCTCTCACTGCTTATCATCTCCTGCCTTCTTTTCCAAATTCCCCAGCTGATTGAAAAGGAGGTAAACAGATTTCCCTGCCTTCAGCGTAGTGTCACTCTGTGCATTTGGACTGCAGCACACGAAGCGGGCGTGGTTCACCACCTGATTGTTACTAACTTCCTCTTCAGGAGCCAGACACTTCTGGACGGCAGAGACCTGGCCCACCTGTTGTATTGTCAGCGCCTGTTGTTAAAAAATACACTTGCTGTTAGACGGGATCGTGGCCTCAGTGTGAACAGGCGGGTTGAATCGCCCCACAGGAAGTAGGCAGTGAGCACAAAGAGAGGCTGCCCTTGGCCGGGGGTGGGGTGGTCATCCTCGTGTAACAGTTACTGCATCCTGCTTTGCTCATGCTGTGATACGAGAAGACTCTGGGGCTTCTGGTCAGATGTCTGAGACAGAAGGCTGCTTAGTTAAGGCCCTTTACAAGGTCTTTGTGTCTGATGTCCAGTCTCTGCCTCAGATGTGTAATTAGTGGAACAGATACAGTCCCTTTTCCCTGCCCACAGGGAGTGTTATTTCTGAAGGTGAAATACGCAGTTGGTACCCAAAAGGGGGAACCTCAGAGTGAGATGCTCCCAGATGACCTGGTCATGCTCGGCATCGAGTGGTCCTGTCTCAGCTGAGGTACTGAGGTCCCCCAGCTTGCAAGAGGGCTTCCTGGAGGCAGGCCCGCCTCAGCCACAGGGGGTGAGAGGGTTGGGCAGTAGATCATGCCTACTGCCACCCCTAGGGAACACTTGGTACAGCACGTCAAGTCCCAGTGACTCAGCCAGTGAGAGCTTGGGCACGGGTCTCAGAAAATCTGGCTGTGGTCAGGGAACAGCATGTCACCCGAAGCTTGCCGCTGCTGGACCAGAGCAGGATGCTGAAGGCGGCCGTCCCCCCACGGCCGTGGGGTGCTGCTGGTGTTTAGGACGTGGGCAGATGTGGAGCAGAGCCTTCAGGCCCTAGGGGGGCCTCGTTGCCTAATGTTGTTGGTGCTGAACTAAGTGAAGATTAATTAGTCCTCTGTGGAGAAACCTTGGTTAAGTGTTGGCCTTGAGCCCAGAGTAATTGGAATTTTGGAGCCCGAAGGTCTCATGGCAGTTGATTTTTGGCAATTTGTCTTTGGGAGAAAAGAAACTCAAGTCTTGGCTATACTTCAGCATCCACCGCCCCCCCCCCCCCCAACTAGACAGGAAGGGGGTCATCCCTAGGGCAGGGGTGGCGTAAGTAAGGAGGAGTTGTGGGCTGTGCCCTTTCAGGAGCCTGCCAGAGTACAGCTTGAGTTCACAATATTCCTTAAGCGTAAGGAAATGAAGTTTGTTGTTACCTCCCCCCGACCTTTTCTGTTTTTTTTCTAACCAGATGGACTCTTTCTCTCCTGAAGGGGTTGGGCTGTAGCTGCAGGAGTGATTGTCGATGGTCAGAGCTCAGTGGAGTCAGTAGGATGAGAGGGCTGCTTTGAGGAGTGTCCGATCCAGAGAAGATTGTGTTTTGCTGGGGAATTATGCCTTAGCCCCATGCCCCACCCCACCCCCACGTTTTTAAAGATTTTTTTTTTTTTTTTTTGTGGGACCAGTTTTAAAGTCTTTATTGAATTTCTTACAATATTGCTTCTGTTTTCTGTTTTGGTTTTTTGCCCACGAGACATGTGGGATGTGGGATCTTTGCTCCCTGACCAGGGATTGAACCTGTACCCACCCCCTGCATTGGAAGGTGCAGTCTTAACCACTGGGCCACCAGGAACATCCCAGTCCCATGCCCTCTTAAGCTAATTGGGAAGGGAAAGTATATTCTGTAGAACTGGTTTATGATTAGCCCTCATGGTTAATTTCTGCTTTGGAAACAGCTGAGAGGAGCGGCTAGTCGCACTCTCTCCCGAGGCCCGGAGCTGAGGCAGATCGGGTCATTTTGCCTGGTGTGTGGGTGGAGGTGAAGAGGTTGTCATCGACATGTGAGAGATCTTTTTCCTCCTTTACCTGCTGGCCTCCTGAAACAGCTCTGTCATCGCACTCCTGTTTTACAACCAGTCTTAACACCTGCTTTATCACCTCCTTCCTTCCGTGTTTCCGTCTCCAAGAACCATGTGGGTAGCCGGTGAGTCTTCTCCTTTAGACCGTCTAGCCCCCGGGGAGCTTAGACATCACCGTGTTGGTGACCAGGGACACTGTAGTATCTGAAGAAGCTGTAAATGAGGTCCTGAAACGTCGACTGAAAACAAAAGTCCTTTTCTTCATTGAGAACTGTCCAGAGCTGCCTCAGGTACTCCCTTTGGCCACTTCCGAGTCCTGCTCTCCGCCCCTTAAGTCAATAACAAGTTAGTAACAGACGGATCGTCACGTGTCCTTTTTCTCCTTTCTGGATTCTGTGACAGTAGACTCTGTGGCCCACATGAGCCTCTCATTCTCTCTCTCCTCCTTCCCATTGCCACATGTGCTGAGTGCAAAACAGAAATGAGTGCCTCTTCCTGCCAGCTAGCACCCCTGAGCTGCCGGGAGGCAGACCTGGGCTTTACCCCAGAGCAGTGGGGAGTGTGGAGGGGAGGAGGGGCGGCCCAGGTGAGCAGGAGCACGGGGGTGGAGGGCAGGGTGTGACGGCCGTGCTGCGCGGGGGAAACACACGACTGCACGTGGGGCTCCGCGCATGTGCGTCCAGGGCGGCTGAGGACGGCGGTCTGTGTGTGGGTGGGAGGACGCGAGGTGGCTGCTAGACCTCTGGGGCCTTGGGAACCTTGCTGAGGCTTTGGATTACTTCCTGGAAACAGTGGGCTAGTGGGGGATGTAGCAGATCACATTTAAGGGAAGAGATCACATTTTTTCTTTGAAAAGTGCGCTCAGCACTCCTGTAGGGAGTTTAAGATTGAGAGGCAGTTGTAATGGTCCAAGCTGGAGACCACAGGTGTTCCACCAGAATACAGACAGGGAGGTCCTAGAGAGTTCGAATCAACAGGTCTTTGCTCTGAGGTGATTGGATTAAGGGGTGGACACAGAGCAGGGTCTGAAATGACCCCCAGTCTTCATTGGCGGGTGGACAGTGGTGGCATCTGAGCGCGTAGGGGGAGAGAGCCGGGGAAGATTGGCGGGTGGACGGTGGTGGCATCTGAGTGCGTAGGGGGAGAGGGCCGGGGAAGATTGGCGGGTGGACGGTGGTGGCATCTGAGCGCGTAGGGGGAGAGGGCCGGGGAAGATTGGCGGGTGGACGGTGGTGGCATCTGAGCGCGTAGGGGGAGAGGGCCGGGGAAGATTGGCGGGTGGACGGTGGTGGCATCTGAGCGCATAGGGGGAGAGAGCCGGGGAAGAGAGCAGTGTCCCGTGTGCACTGCTTAGTCGGGGACCCCATGGAGTGTCTGCATGAAGATGTCCAGTAGCGTTTGGCTGTCAGGAGCAAGGTCAGCAAAGATATAAGCGTTGTGGGGGGGTCGTCCAGTTTATGAAGAGAGGGGGGCAGCCGGAACAGCTGTAGCCGTGTGAGGGAGCTGAGCAGTGTGAGACCAGTTAGTGGCTGAGAGCAGGAGGCCGAGCCAGGGAGAGGAGGGTTTCCAGGAAGAGTTCCAGAAAGCGAATAAGTGAGATAAGGACTGAAGTGTCAGCCTTTCACGCCGCCCTTGGTGGAGTGATGGAGACAGAAGCCAGACTGAGAGGCAGGGGAAGGTGAAAGGGCTCTCCAGGGGGTCCAGCGGTGGGGACAGGCGTGTAGAGGGGAGTTAGGAGGACGGGGAGGCAGCAGAAGGGAGGGGCCGCAGCTGGAGATGTGCACGGGGAGGAGGTGTGGGAAGGCGGGAGTGGGGAGTACGGGCGGGCGCACAGAACGTGAATGACCTGACGCCCTGAGCTGTACACGTAAGGATGCCCCAGACGTTCGATCGTAGATGGGGCCAGCTTCAGAAGAGAACGCAAGGCCCCTGACTGGCGGGACATCCCGAGGGGCGCGAGGACAGCGAGTGCAGGTGGAGAGGCAAAGGCGCTGCCTCTGCCCCTGCAGGCGGGGTGCCGAGAGTGGGCAGGTGGGCGCGGATGGGGGCCTGAATCCAGCCAGCCTTGCCCCCACCCAGGCTGGGTCCCGGCTCAGTGTGGGCCGCGTCAGTGTGCGCTGCCGGCTTGTCTTCCTCCTGCAGCTCAGAGGAGCCGCCTCCCCACCCCACTCCTGAAGCTGTGGTGTCAGGTGTCTAGCTGTCTGTTGGTGCCCCCCACCTTCTCCACTCATCCCTGGGCACCTTGTCACAAGCTGGTGGGCGGTGCTGCTCCCCCTTGTCGTCAGCCCCAAGTGAGGGCTGCAGACACCCTGGCTTATGACAGCAGCATGGATTTCTGAGGCAGATTTCACACACACACACACACACACACACACAACTTGGATCTGGAAAGCTTGTAGGTCCTTCACTTTATCTTTTGGGGCAGGTGGGCTGGAGCTGCCATGTAGCATTTCCTGACACTGATAAATTCTTCTCTGGAACCAGATTCTTTGATGGGGGCGGGGGGACAGTTACTCTGAAACTGTTTGGCTGTGAAAACAAAGCTGCCTCCAGGTCTTGGCTCCTCTCCTGCTGGGTGGGGCCCGTGTGAGCAGGTGTGGCCTTGGAGAAGGCCTGGGTCCCCTAGTAGGACCCCTCATAGGACTCCAGGTGTGCATGTTCCTGCTCTCAACCTGGTGGCTCTGAGCGCATTTTCATTTGATTCCTCTTCATCTCATGTCCCAGCAGAGTTCTGCCTGAACCCCAATGCCACCCGTCCGTGCACTAATCTGAGAGGTACTTGTGTGCTGCTCTGAGTCAGAAATGGGTTCTGGGTGCGACGGTGCAGCAGGGAGCAAAGGGCAAAAGTCCTTGTTCTCACCGAGTTCACATTCTAGAGAGGAGGACCGGCAGTAAATAGCATTTACAGTACGTCGGATTGCGGTGAGTGCTTCAGGGGGAAGCAAAGATGAGCCGGTGTGGGTCAGGGAGGGCCACACCGAGGAGGCAACACCCGAATAGCAGCCTGGGGTGGTGAAGGTGCGGCACACACGTGCCAGCTTTTCAGAGAACGGGCGCCCCGTGTGGAGCGAGGTTTTCCTCTGTTCCCACGATGTTTCTAGGACCTGACACAGTGCTCGGCATGCAGCGGCTGCTCAGTAGTGTGTTCTGCATGTACAACTGGACCTGGGGGACAGTATTTCAGATGAGGGGACACTGAGGGCTTGCAGGCAGCAAGGAGGCCCGTGTGGCGAGGGGCCGAGCATGGGGGCCACAGGAGGAGAAGCGAGAGGGTGAGGTCAGGGGTGTGGGCTCCCGGGACCTTCTCGGGGGATCCGTGAGCTGAGAACTCTCACGGTAACACTAGGCTGGAGGGGCTTGTCTGCTCACTAGCTTATGGTGGGGTTTTCTAGAGCTGCGTGATATACGCAGCAGATGGAGGGTGCAGGAAGCAGGTGTGAGAGCCCAGTTGTCTTAAGTCAGATGTTGTCACTCTAATCGCTAAATTTTTGTTTTGGAAAATATTTTATGAAAGAGAATCTTAATTGTGTTACTGTGTTTTAGTTCAGTCTCTCAGTCGTGTCTGGCTCTTTGCGACCCCATGGACTGCAGCACGCCAGGCTTCCCTGTCTGTCACCAAGTCTCAGAGCTTGCTCAAACTCATGACCATTTAGTCGGTGGTGCCATCCAACCATCTCATCCTCTGTCATCCCCTTCTCCTCCTGCCTTCAATCTTTCCCAGCATTGGTCTTTTCCAGTGAGTCAGTTCTTCGCATCAGGTGGCCAAAGTATTGGAGCTTCCGCTTCAGCATCAGTCCTTCCAATAAATATTCAGCACTGATTTCCTTTAGGATGGACTGGTTGGATCTTCTTGCAGTCCAAGGGACTCTAAAGTATTCTCTAACACCACAGTTCAAAAGCATCACTTTTTTGGCACTCAGCTTTCTGTATAGTCTAACTCTCACGTCCATACATGACTACTGGAAAAACCATAGCTTTGCCTAGACGGACCTTCATTGGTAAAGTAATGTCTCTGCTTTTTAACATGCTGTCTAGGTTGGTCATAACTTTTCTTACAAGGAGCAAGAGTCTTTTAATTTCATGGTTGCAATCACACTGCAATTTGCAGTGATTTTGGAGCCCCCCAAAATAAAGTCTATCAGTTTCCATTGTTTCCCCATCTATTTGCCATGAAGTGATGGGACTAGATGCCATGTGGGCCATTGTAAAAATGTTGGCTTTAATGCTGCTTTGGGAGCTTTGTCCATCTAGGGGGAGGGGTCCTGGAGGGGTCTCCGGGCAGCCCCGCTGCCATCCTTGTGGGGTTGTCATGTCCCTTTGGGCTGCCACAGGGCCTCGAATCAGCAGAGCCTCTTGAGCAGCTGCCCTGTGCCTGGAGCCTGGTGCACGGGGCTGAGCTCCAAGGAGCGGGGCCAGCCTGTGTACAGGTAGACAGCTTTTGGCTGTGCTTTTCCACAGCCTCAGTGAGCATCTCTGTCTCTTTCCTCACCTGCCCACCTGGATCCTCATGGCCCTCAGACTCTTGGTCTCTGTCCCACAGCTCTGGACTCTTGGTAGTGACTAGGCTGAGGTTCCCCTCCTGTCCTGCCGTGAGTCCCTACGCCAGCCCGAGTAGTGCTGGGTGACTCACAGGTGCTGTGTGGTCCATCACTCCCTGCGAGGTGCCGCTGCAGGATGCAGGCTGGGGAGCAGAAACTCGGAGTCCCTGTGACACCAGAGCACCCTGGCCTTTATTGACTGAAGGGCTCCGTCTCAAAGAGGCAATACGGTGATACATTGTAAGAAGAATCCTGGTTGTGTATCCTTGCTCACCTCACCTGAAGCTGCCTTTCTGGAGGCTCTATGCCTGGCGGCCGTGCATTGTTCTGACGGCACTGTTTCTCTAGCTGTGCCTCGAGTGGTTCTTCCTTCATGGCAGCTCGGGTCTTGGGCTCTAGGGCCGGAACCTGGCCGCACCGCTCTCCTGCTGTGTGACTCTTAAGTGTCTTTAAGCAGCACTTTCCTGTCTGCAAAACGCAGGTGGTAGATTGCAGTGGAGGCTGAGATGCTGTCTGGATCTGACCTCTAGTAACTCCTCAGCGTTGGCCGCTTTCACGACAGTCCTTGTATCTTCCATGTGAACGTCGGAGTTTGGCAGGAACTTGCTGGCAGGCCTTCTCCTCCAGCCCCTCCTGCCCAGTGCCCTGGTCACACCCTCTGGGACAGGCAGGGGTGGGCGGCGGGCACAAAGGAGGCTTCACCACATTCTTCTTTCTTTCAAAAGACAGAGCGGTCTTGAGTTCTCTCATTCTGTTATGTGAGTAGCCACTTACTTAGCTTAATGTAACCTTTTGTGAATGGGATTATCAACTACTAGTTAATAGTAACACTTCTGTCATTTACTGGGTCTGGCTGTGTACCCAGCAGTGCTAACATTTTGCATTCATTACCTCAATTCCTGCAAAAAACCCTTTGATTCATTGAACATTGCCTTCATTTTGCAGGTGAAGATAACTTCCTGAGATCCCGGGCCTGGGGCTAGTGTTCTTTTTGATTCTTTGTTTTTCTGGGTTGTCTGGGGGCAGGCATCTGCATTTGCATTGGCATCAGCTGTTATGTTTACTGGTGTTTGGTTCTGACTTGGACTTTCTTTCTAGTATTTGCTTGGGGTGACAAAGGGCAGGGGTCATTTCTTTTTAAAGTTCAGTTTTATATATATTTTATTTTTTGATCCTTCAGTATTTTATTTTTGTGATCTCTCTATATATATATTTACAGAAATGTTTGATTGACATGTGGCTGACCTGTGCTGTAGAGCGCAGTGACTCAGTTGTACACATAGATACTCTTCCTGTGTTTTCTCTTCCCTCGTGGTCTATCACAAGGTACTGAGTGTGTTCCCTGTGCCATACAGTAGGACCTTATTGTTTGTCTGCTCTGAGTATAATGGTTTGCATTTACCAGCCCCAAATTCCTTGCCTATCCCTCTCCCTCCCCGCTTCCCCCTGTCAACCACGGGTCTGTTCTCTACGAGCAGAAGTCCTTTCTGACTCATTGGTCAACTGTGTAGGTGTTTTTCCTGAAGAAATAGATTGCTATTGAAGAAAGTAAAATAAAAGGTTTTGAGAAAACACAGTATTGGGGATGAGTGTTGTTCAGAATTGGAGACTTGGAGGAGAACCCAGAGGTCATGGTCCAGGCTCTTCCTGGCCCCCTCTAGAGAGGGCTGTTTCATAGCCAGAATAAAGTGGTCTGAGGGCCCATAGCAGAGTGCTGCATTCATAGTTGCTCTTCCGGCCCACCCGTCTGCTCTTGCATAGCCCTCACGTTAGATAGAAGTTTTCTCTGTCACCTCCATCCACTTCTCCGCCTCCTCCTCCCCAGCCACGCAGGGACCCCAGACAGATGCCCTTGTCAACTCCACAGACACTAGAGTGTTTCTGCTGGAGCTGCAGAGACTCAGTCCCTGCCCTGAGCCGGTGGGGTGGGGGTGGGGATGCTCAGTCACGTGCTTGCGGAATTAGGACTGGTGGGCAGGACTAAAGAGCAGAACCAGGGAATGGGGAGGGCCACCTGGAGGCTTCTGTGTCCTCAGCATCCTGCCAAGTGTTCATCTGATGCTAAATAGGATGGAAAGTCAGAGAACAGGGAATGGAGCGAAGTCAGGAACAAGGATCATGAAAAGGTCTGCTTTCCTTCTTGTGTTGTAAGCTGCTTCCTGGGAAGCAGAGAACCTTATCCCAGGGCCGTGAGGGATGAGAGGGCTTTGGGACCAGAGCTGGGAAGCAGTTGGGGTGACAAAGAGCTTCATTTCCAGATGGTCTGATTTAGTTAGCCGCCCCAGGCAAGGGACTCAGTGTCCCCATCCACAGATGATGGTGATGGCCTGGGCGGTCCTTTTTAGAGAGACTGATCAAGAACGCAAGGCGTTTGGCCACCTTGGTCCTTGTTTCCGCAAACACGAAGAAATCTCTGTAAGTTTCCTCCTAATGACATTCTAAAACAAGCCTTCCTGTTTGCCTGCCTTCTAAGGTCTGTTCAGACAAGCAGCGCCTCTGAGTGCACTAGGAAGGGAGCATTTCATAGATTCCTTCGTACGGGTCAGCTTTGCACACATGCTGGTATATTAGTGGTGGAGAAGCTCAGGAGAAATTTAACCAAACTTGGCTCTGATTTTTTATCCTTGAAGTGTAACTGTCATTTTGTTGTTTTGATTCTCTTTCCTTTTTCTATCTTTAAAAATAAATCTCCTCCACCCCTCAAGTAACCACCCATCTATTCTAAGAGCCAGAGATTGAGTGTTCTCAAACCAGCCATGAGTCAGTGACAGCCTCTTGCTCTTATAAATAGAAACATAGACTCTGTTCCCGCGTGTTCTTCATAGGCTGTCTCTCCAGCACTTTCCTTTCCACAGCCAAGGAATGTGCTTCTGAGTCAGCAGTCAGCTGCCGAGGTTGGAGCACTCAAGGCAACGCCAGCGGCAGAAACCGCACCGCCGCGGGAGACCGGGCCTCCCTTACTCCTCCAACCTCCCTCCTCAGACTCCTCACTTTCCTTGTTCCTTCCTTCCACACCTTGGCTTTTCAACCCCCCGGATTTCTGGCACCTTCCGGCTAGGTTTCCAGGTCTGTAGGTTCCTGCGATCACGACTGTTGGTTTTCCCAGGCTGCTGGGACGTACACAGCCATGGGTGGTTCAGGAGAGGCTGGGGGAGCACGACCTGGGTTTGACCTTAAGGAATGAGGGCATGGGGGCGATGGTGGAGGGCCTTCTGTCTGCCCAGCGGCCGTCAGCGTGGACCAGCGCTGGGCAGTGCCCAGGCCGCACGCGACGTCCCGCCAGCAGAGCTGCAGAACAGGCACTGGAGTGTCTCTGCTGTGGCCTCTTGGCTTGTTGAGGAGGAAAGCTGAGGCAGCCCGAGGGAATTGATCTTGTGTAGTCTTACCTCGGGCGGCTGTCACACTGTCCCAGGAGCCACCTTTCCTCCACTTATCTGCTGTCATTAGTGACCTGGGGTGAACTCCCGTGGATGGGCACTTCTCCGCGTGTGCCTCCGACTGGAGCCTGTTCATTTGAAAGTGCTTTGCATCAGCAGAGGGGGTGGGGCGGCAGGTGTTAATGAAGGAGTTTGTGTGTGGTGAGGTTTGAGGAAATGGGCAGCTCTTTGGAGGTATTTATTTCAAACATACAGCCAGCCAGGGAGTGTTGGCCCATTCTTCAGAGTTCTTTGAAAGTAGATGCCGAGACTTCGGGAGAGGGAGAGGCTTTTAGAAATGCATGTTGCAGGATCTTGAGTGTGTTGAGGTCAGCTGAAACACAGAGGTCCCTCGGGCTCCTTGCTCATCCTGGCAGGGAGTGGAAGGCGGCTCCTGCTCTTTAGGAACAAAGAAAAATCATCCTCTTTCTTGACGAGAGGCGGGACGATAGGTGGGGCGATTGGAGTTGGTGCGGTCAGTGCTTTCCAGACACTGTGGCTGGAGGAGTGCCAGTCACCTGTGAACACAGGTAGGCAGGCAGGGGCCGGATCACGGGAGCCCTCTGCTGCCTCAGGAATGGAGCAGATACAGCTGCAGAGGTCCCGCCCCGCCCGGGGCAGGAGGCAAGGAGGGCGCCCACGGAGCACACACCCTGCCACCTTGGTTTCTAGTCGCTGGCTGGCTGTTCCCCTTTCCTCCACCTCTGGACAAACACATCTGGTTTTTTCTGCCACTTAAAAACTTTGACCACCTGACATTTCTAAGATGACCACTGGCTTGTAAGAAAAATAATGGATTCTTGAGAAATTTTAACGTATTTCTCTTGCTGCGTTCTGCTATCTAGAATAAGCTTGCTTTGGGGAGACTGAAGGTTAGTTCCAGTTCCATTTCTCGCTGAACTCTTGGCCCTGGGGGTGCTGGGAAAGGCTGTGTTTTTAGCAGTGTGTATAGGAGGTTGTTGAGTTAGTGATGTATTTGAGATGAGAAGCAGATCAGCGTGTGTCAGGTAAAGAATTACCACCTTTGGCCTCCACAGAACAGGTCACGGCATCTGGGCCCATCGCTTAATGGCACGTAGATGGGGAAACAGTGGAAGCAGTGATGAACTTTATTTTGTTGGGCTCCAAAATCACTGCAGACGGTGACTGCAGCCACGAAATTAAAAGACACTTGCTCCTTGAAAGAAAAGCTATGTCAAACCTAGATAATGTATTAAAAAGCAGAGACATTACTTTGCTGACAAATGTCTGTATAGTCAAAGCTGTGGCTTTTTCAGTAGTCATGTACGGATGTAAGAGTTGGACCAAAAAGAAGGCTTAGCATGAAAGAATTGATGCTTTTGAACTGTGGTGTTGGAGAAGACTCTTGAGAGTCCTTGGACAGCAAGGAGATCCAACCAATCCATCCTAAAGGAAATCAACCTTGAATATTCATCGGAAGGACTGAAGCTGAAGTTCCAATACTTTGGCCACTTGATGTGAAGAACTGACTCATTGGAATAGACCCTGATGCTGGGAAAGATTGAACGCAGGAGGAGAAGGGGATGACAGAGGATAAGATGGTTGGATGGCATCACCGACTCAATGGACATGAGTTTGAGCAAGCTCCGGGAGATGGCAATGGACAGGGAGGCCTGGCGTGCTGCAGTCCATGGGGTCACAAAGAGTCAGACACGACTGAGCGACTGAGCAGCAGCAACAACGAGAACATGAGGACTGTTGTGTTTGGTGACGAGGGAAACCCTGGAAATGGCAGTTCCTTGTATCTAGAGTAAACCGCCCACACCCTCAGTTGATCTGGTTTAACTTTGTAATACATGGCAAGGTGTGGGGAGAAGCAGAGTGTTACTAATCCTTTCCAAGGGGCTTCTCACCTCCTGAGAGCTTTAGGACGGAAGGCGGGTCTCTTCTGTGGCGCTGCTTCTGGACGGAGCTGGGAGGCAGGCAGGTGGCATCCTCAGCAGACAGTTGGTGGCTCCCTTCGCCCTCGGCTGCCTTGCTGGGTAGTGGGTCACTCCCGCTTCTACAGAGCTGAGCTCTGGTGAGGCCCTGTGTCTCGCTCAGTGGGAGGCGGGGACGCACCGGGTGGCCGCTCACCTGGAGCCCCAGCAGTGAGCCCTGTGGCGGGAGGGCTCCTCTCACCTCCTCACTCGCTCAGGGGAGAGTGGGGCTGAGGGAGGCAGCAGTGTCCTTGGGGTGTCCGCACGTGGACCCCGGGCCACGCCGCTGCTCGTCCTGTTGGCCTGCCCTGCTCCTCTGCTGCCCCACTACCCTGGCCCTTGGCCCCTTGCCTCCCAGCTCTCACAGTACTTCTAGGTGGTGATGGTGCGTGAACGTGGTCCTCTGAGACCTCCCCACACCCTCCCCTGCGTCTGTACCGTGTCCACTTACCCGCCCCCAACCCACCCCGTGCCTCTGTATCTCTCCAGACAGCCGTCTGTGCTGCCGCCCCTTCCGTCCGCGAGTCTCAGATCTCAGGGGTGGAAGGGGCGGCAGCACAGACGGGTGGCCGGAGCCCTGGACCGTCCTCTTGCCAGGACTCTCTGTGCAATCTGGCCAGCCTCGAGTGGGCGGCTCCCACCTGGACACCGGGCCCCCTGGGCCTCAGCCTTGGCCGACTGGCCAGTGTGCCCCTCCACCAAGGCAGGTCAGATGTACCAGGGTCAGAGGGGAGCTCGCCGCGCCCCCCGCCCCAGATGAGTGTTTCTCTTTGTCACGCCTTGGCCTGGTGTCAGCATTCACTGAGTCCTTTCCTCTGTAAGTCTCCCTTGCAGGCCTTCCACTTTCCTTCCTCTCCATGTCCTGCACTTCTCCCCTGCTGGCTGACACTTGCTCCTCCTGGAAAGCTCAGCTGTTGTCCCTCAGAGGCCCATCTTGGGTGAGGACCCTTTCCCTGTGACGGGGCCTCTGCCCGTGTCCCCAGCCCCGTGCCTCTCTCTCTGATGCTCAGTGGAGCGCAAGCCTGTCTCACCTGCTCAGCTGTGATGTCCCTGACAGCAGTGGTCTTGCTCCTCTCCATTCCCTGGGCCTCAGATGGTTCCTGGCGTGTGGAGGGCAGGCCGCGTGTTACATTGTCGAACAAATGACTGCTGCACTTGGAAACTGTCTCCTAGAACATGTTTCTAGATACTGACCGGGATGTGCTAACCAGCCCTTTTTCTTTATTAGGTTAACGTGACGGCATCAGGCGGGTCCACAGCCCTCCCCCTGCCCCACCTGTCCAGGGCGCTGAGAGTGGGGACATGGAGGAGAGTAAGAACGAGGCCACGAATCGGGCCCACGTCCTCTTTGACCGCTTCGTGCAGGCCACCACCTGCAAGGGGACCCTCAAGGCCTTCCAAGAGCTCTGTGACCACCTGGAACTGAAGCCTAAGGACCATCGCTCCTTTTATCACAAGCTCAAGTCCAAGCTTAACTACTGGAAAGCCAAGGCCCTCTGGGCAAAGCTGGACAAGCGGGGCAGCCACAAAGACTACAAGAAGGGAAAGGTGTGCACGAACACCAAGGTAGGGCCTGGGACTCGCTGGAGAGGGAGAGGGCATTGGGTGGAGGTAGCCTGTGAGGCCAGGTGGGGTCATCTACTGCCTGGGGGGGTATTGGGCTGAGCCCGCGTGCGGGTCCTCTGCCTGTGTTCATTTGACCGTTCCTCCTGCCCCGCTCTTACCCCTGAACTGACACAGGAACATGGGCATCTCAGCTGCTGAGAACTACCCTGCAGTCAAATGATATGGGGGCTGTTTGATTTTGCTGCCGCTCTGGCTGACTCTCACGCTGTTAGAGGACGCAGGCCACTGAGCACAGAGGTAGCCAGGCCCTGTTGGGGTCCTGTCTGCCTGGGTGGCCTGGTGCTTGGCAGAGCAGCCTCTGGACTCAGTGTCCGGTAAGGTGTGCAGAGTATTGGCCAACTTGGGGATTTCCCACAGGCTTCAGACATCCTTTCATCCATTTTCCAGAGGCCTGTGTTGATAAGCAAAGGCTTTGTAAACCAAAGAATTTCTTTTGCTTGCTTCACAATCTAGAGAAATCTTAGGCAAAGACCGAAGATGTCCACTCAAGTGTGCTGTAGGAGGCGTGGGGAGTGGAGAAGGATAACACATTCTGTGTTTTCCTCATTATGTAAGAGCCCTTTCTGTGAGAAGCTAGAAAAGCTAGCTTTTGCAGAAGTTGGAGATGATGTTAGGACTGCTGTTACTATTTCATGAGCCTTAACTTGCCCTGTGTGGGTTTGTATTTGGGTAGGTATTCATACACAGAATTCAAGTAATTCAAAGGCATACTTTTATGAGTGTACTCTAGAGTTTTATTAAGAATGAGGAGAATCTGAAGCCAGAGGCAGTGCCTGTCTCTCCTCTGGACCTGCATGTGAACTAGTTCAGTGTCAGCCAGAGTCCTTCTCTAGAACATGGATCTTCAAGAACTCTCTTCAGCACAGGAAGCTCTGACTCCTGAGGATTACCTCCTGGGAGTCTTTCAAGCGGTAGGTCCATCCAGGACCCAGGCTTGCTTGGCTGTGTGTTTAGTGATCTGTGTCTCCTCAAGCAGGCAGAGATCTGCTTGACTTACAAGCCTTCCAAAAGGTTTTCTCCTGTTGATGAGAGATGACATGTGAGTTTCATCCTGTGTTGATGTCATGGCCCAGGTAAAGATCTGCAGGTGCCCTGTCTGAGTTTCTGTCCAGCAGTGAAAGTCAAGTCTTCCTCCATCCAGAGCGCTCACAGCTTCTCTCTGAAGCCATTGTGGGCGCTCCACTCTGACCCAGATGGGAGTGAAGGTTTCTTGGTAATGGGGAGAATAGCCCTGTGGGAGTTTTAGGGAATGGTAGTCATGAGATCAAGAGTGCTGCCTTTGCCCTGAAAGCAGCCATGTCTTTCAGTGTCTCATCATTGGAGCCGGCCCCTGCGGTCTCCGCACAGCCATCGATTTGTCCTTGCTGGGAGCTAAGGTGGTCGTCATTGAGAAGCGAGACGCCTTCTCCCGCAACAACGTCTTGCACCTCTGGCCGTTCACCATACATGACCTGCGAGGTCTGGGTGCCAAGAAGTTCTACGGCAAGTTCTGTGCTGGGGCCATCGACCACATCAGTAAGTAAGATCAGCACTCCTATGGAATCCTGCCTCTGCCCACTTCTCAGGGGACAATGGCAGGCAGATTCTAGAAGCTGGTGGGCCCTGTCATCGTTCGTGTCTGTTGTGTAGAGAGCACACTCAACTTGGAGTTGGAGTACCTGCCCTCCAGAGGTTCTGTAACCTGAGATTCTTAAGTGCCAATGTGTCTCCTGCAAAATGAGTTTAGCTTAAGGAGCTCTAAGATCCTGGGCTCTTACTGAGCACTGGCAGTGGGCGGGATGGGCGCTGGGGCGAGTCCAGGAAACAGACCTCCAGTGTGGGCTTTGACCCTCTGGTGGTTCATAGTCCAGAGGGAGAGGCCCGAGGTGTGGGCTCGCTGTGACACACTGCTGTGGGTGCCTCCTGACGAGAGGGCACATGCTCTGGGGGTGGCCCTGGGTATCAGAAGGACAAACTCCTGGTCTGGCTGTGAGTGGCCAGTCGATAGTGGGATTCCTTCGTTGGGTGGTTCTTGTGAGGTCTGCAGCATGCAGGGCTCCTGCTGGACTCTGGTCCCCTCCAGGCTCGGCCTGGGCCCGTGCTTGAGTCAGTAGACATTAATGCAGACAGTGCTTTTGTTTTCATGCTGATCTGAAAAGTGGTTCAGAACAGACTGTCTACTTTATGAGGCTGAAGTCTTGTCTGTTGATTGTCACTGGTGGTTTCAGGGGGGCCTTATCAAGGAGCTGCTGTTCGGAGCTCTTCAGGTGTGTCCTGTAAACATCGGCTTCAAAGCAATTGTGCCAGTTTATCACCTGCTGGCCGACAGAGGCCACGTTCCACTAGTAGCAGAAGCGCTCTGTCGGTTGGGCTGTACGGTGTAAAGCATCTTGGAACTCAGCTGTGTACAGCTACAGTGTGTGCCAGCAGAAGATTTAAGGAGCCTGGGAGTGTGACTCGGAAGGGTGGGCGGGGAGGGAAGTAACTGAGATGACCTCAAGGAGGGTTGGCAAGTTTCCTAGCACGTTGTCACAGCCTGCCGGCATCTTGGTCTTAGCAGAGGGCAGGGTCGTCACATCAGTGGACTTGTCTGCCTTGTGCGTGGCAGGGTTTGTTGTAGAGCCCAGACCCGCTCTCAGTCCCGGGCTGCTGCCGTGCCTGGCACCTGGGAGGCACCCACTGGACGCTGAACAGATGCGTAACTCACTGTGACCAGGAGCACGATTCCTATCATTCTGAGCCTTGGTTCCTACACCTGTGGACCAGCGGTGGGAGGGGGACAGTAAGAGACTGAGGTTGGATGGAGGGTGCCCTTTTCAGCGTGTATGGATGTGTGGCCATCAGTGAGGTACGAGGTGAGAAAAGCCGTGGGCAGTTCAGGAGGCAGTGCAGCCCTTTGTGTCCAGTGGGAGGTGCCCCTGGGGCCCATCTTTCACCTTTTGTGGTGAATCCTGTCAGCGTCACAGGTTCTGCTCAGTCACTGTGACTCTGAACCCATCAGGGAGGATGTGGGGCTCTGAGCACATCAGGGAGGATGAGGGGCTCTGAGCCCATCAGGGAGGATTGGGGGACTCTGAGCACATCAGGGAGGATGTGGGGCTCTGAGCACATCAGGGAGGATGGGGAAGGGCTCTGAGTACATCAGGGAGGATGGAGGGGCTCTGAGCACACCAGGGAGGATGGGGAGGGGCTCTGAGCCCATCAGGGAGGATGGGGAGGGGCTCTGAGCCCATCAGGGAGGATGGGGAGGGGCTCTGAGCCCATCAGGGAGGATGGGGAGGGGCTCTGAGCCCATCAGGGAGGATGGGGAGGGGCCCTGAGCACATCAGGGAGGATGGGGAGGGGCCCTGAGCACATCAGGGAGGATGGGGAGCTCTGAGCACATCAGGGAGGATGGGGAAGGGCTCTGAGCACATCAGGGAGGATGAGGAGGAGCTCTGAGCACATCAGGGAGGATTGGGGAGGGAGCGCGTCTCCTGCTGTCTCAGTGCTCTCGTGTGCTGGGAATACCTAACCCAAGAGGTGGGCATGGCCCCATGTGTGTCTCTGGAACATCTGCACTGAGTTGTATTTGCCCTGGGAAAGGAAAGACGCTACAGGCATGGCTGGGAAAAGCCTGCTGCCGGTGACTTTAAGCAGCCGAGTAAACTCTGCGTGCATGGGTGGGTGGGGGAACTGGGGTAGTGATGCTGACTGTCTGCCCCGCTGAGGACCCTCACTTGTGCAATCTTCTGCCCACTTAGGTATCCGTCAGCTTCAGCTAATACTTTTGAAAGTAGCCTTGATCCTAGGCATTGAGATCCACGTCAATGTGGAATTCCGAGGACTTGTGGAGCCTCCCGAGGATCAAGAAAATGAACGTGAGTGTACAAATAAGGAGGGAAAGGGGCTGGAAGGAGTGAGAAAGATGCGATCTATGGGGGAGACGACAGGCGTCTCGGGTAGTTTTCAGAGCTGGTTAAAGGGCTTCTCCGTTTGTACAGCCTGTGGAGGAACTTTGACTTAATGAGGAGGCCCTGACATAGTATGAGACATGCCGGGTGCTTGGATCCGTTACAGAAGGTCATGTGCTGGGGGACGTTCCTTTGTGAGCCTTCCTCAAAGCTTCTTTCTTTGGTTTGTACCCCATGCTTTTACGCCTGCTATGTTTGACATGGGATTTTGTGCCATCTGCACACCTGGATATCTAGAGATCTGGGTGTATGAATATCTCAGGTGTATGAATGGGTCTGGTGACGACCTTCATTCTGACTTTGGTCCACAGGAATAGGTTGGCGGGCCCTGGTGCACCCCAAAACGCACCCTGTGTCAGAATATGAGTTTGAAGTGATCATCGGCGGGGATGGCCGCAGGAATACCTTGGAAGGTACTGGGCAGTCTCCTCCTCCTGCTGGTTCACAGCCAGGGAAGGGTTGCCTTCCCCAAGCCCCGTAAGAGCTTGTGTCCTCAGAGTCCCCACTCCTGAGACCTCTCCTCTGGTCCGTGCCTGTGCTGGTGGATGGCAGGCCCCACCAGCTGGCTCTCAGGCACTTCTCTGGGTGCAGGGAGACAGGCTCTCATGAGCCGGGTGCACTGCAGATCTAGACCTGACTTATTCAAGCAGATGGAGCCTCACACTGAGTGCTTCTCTGGCCCGTCGGATTTTGAGGCGTGTGTTAGCTGTGGGTGACTTTGACATCTTGCTGGATTGGGAAGGCTTTGGGAGGTAGACACCTTACTTCCAGACAGAGGAGAGCTTCCCTCAATTTCCCGTGATTCCCACCCCCAACACTCCTCCATGTCCCCATCAGAACCCCTCCTATTTCTCCTGTTTGACGTGAACTTCCTGCTTCTCTGGCCAGCTTTTGTCACCTCTGAAAATTTCTTCCCCACTTCCCAGGATTTCGTCGGAAAGAATTCCGTGGCAAATTGGCCATTGCCATTACAGCAAATTTTATTAACCGAAATACAACAGCAGAAGCCAAAGTGGAAGAAATCAGTGGTGTGGCTTTTATATTCAACCAAAAATTTTTCCAGGAACTGAGGGAAGCCACAGGTTGGTGTTAATACTTCCACGGCGGAAGGAAAGACTCTGAACACCGCTCTGGTCCTCGTCTGGGGGGCTGGCGGGGCGGGGGTCGTTGCTGCTGCTGCTGTGCTGTGGCCTCTGCCCTTTCTGCACTGCTGTGCTTCGCTCTGAGCGTTGTGCCGTTCATGCCTCTGTCTCCTGCTCTGCTGTCTTTTGTGCTCATCGCTGTGGCTGGGCTGCTCCTCCTGCTTGAACCCCTTCCCCTGCCTGGCACTCAGTCGCTGTGGGTGGGGAGCCCTGGTTTGTTGAGAAGCAGACTGTAGGTGTTGAGTGTGTTTTCTTTTTCCTGAGTTCATTTGCTTCTGAAGTAAACCACGTGCCAGATAAAAACGAGGCTGTTGTATGGTAGCTTGTGAATAGATTCACTTGGACATTCACTGCAACAAAAATGTGTGACAAATTGCAGTTAGCTGTTTTCTAGAACACAGTTTCTTACCATTGCATCTAATTTTTTAGGTTAATAGAGTTAAAGAGCCAGTAGTGCACTCTCTGCTTCCAGCATCTGGTTGTCTATCTTGCTCGTGAGCGTCTAGGAGATTCCCCCGTTGCTTTGATGAGTATCAAAGAGGCTTAACCTGAGAACTGACTCAGACCCTCTTCCTCAGGGTTAACCTCTCCCTTCTTCCCATCCTCACGTTTCTGCTTCCTGTTGATGGCTGTTGTGATAACAGGGTGTCAGGTAAATGCAGAGCAGTGTGAGGATGGCCAGGCTTCCCCCTCTTTTTGTGAACAAACGGGCAGGGTGTGAAGATCGGGCTCAGACACCTGTTTTCTCTTTCCTGCCTGGGGTTCCAGGACCCTGGTCTCTGTGGACTGATAACAGTCATCCCCCCACTTCTCAGCAGACCCTCACGTGTGAGTCTGTCCTCTGTCGCAGGGATCGACCTGGAGAACATTGTCTACTACAAAGATGACACACACTACTTCGTTATGACTGCCAAGAAGCAGAGCTTACTGGACAAAGGGGTGATACTGCATGTGAGTCACGGATTTCTTTTAGACCTCTTTTTATGTATCAGGTCATGTGATTACCAAGATAAAGAATTTTATTGTCTGATCAGTTTTTCTTGCAAAGTCATTAAAACGAGTACCTCACTCATCTTCTGCTGATGTTTTGTATTTTGTAATCCTCTGATGTTTTTTAGTTTAACACTTTAAAAAATCTCATTTTGGAAAATATCAAGTGTGAACAAAAGTGGAGAGACTTGGGTAATGAACCCCCGTGTGCCTCTTATCCAGCTTCACAGGGATCAGCACGCGGCCAGCACTGCCTACTCCCCACTCCTGCGTGGGGCTGTGCAGAGCAATCTCAGGTAGCATTTTGTGCATAAATATTCAGTGTAATTTTAGTGCTTAGGTTTGTGGCTTATGGTACATTCCCATGTGGCTGATTATTGGTTGGTTAATAGGTCGTCCTTTGGGAGAGGGTTGTAGAGCGAAGGGGCTTATAGAGGGAAGGGAATTTGGTGTTTCTGGGATCTGGTTACAGAGGCCCAGGGAACAGAGCCTCAGTCAGGCTTTATTTGGACCTCTTTGTGGCCTGACAGTGAGGACTCTTGTTCACCTGGAGTCAGGGCCAGCTAAGCCTTTTTTCCAGATGACTAATTGTGTGACATTCCCTGAGACGATGACCTGGAAATGGAATCAGAGAGCCACAGGTGGATGGTTCCTCCAGAGATGGTTCCTCAGGAGAGTTTCTTAAGTCTTGCTTGGTCTGGCTGGTCTGGGTTTGAGAATTACTATTGCTGTGCTGACGTGCTGACCGAGGCCCCTGCGGTCCCAGCACAGACTTGCGGCTGAGTGTCAGGGCGTCCCAGGTCTGCAGGGTGGTGATGCGTTGACACTGCCGCTTTGCCTTGGGCAGCGCTGGGGAGCAGGGAGCTTGCCCGAAGCAGTCTCCTCCTCGGGGGCCTCCTGTCTGTGTCTCAGCCCCGTGGCCTTTGTGTGAGTCAGGAGAAGGGAGCAGAGCAGTGGATGCAGCCCGTGCCGCTGGAGTATATCCAGGGTGGGATATACTCAGTTGAATGTTTCATCGGGAAGAGATACTCATGAGCCTGCTGGTGCGCCTTGGGGCCAAGCTAAGACTTGACATCTACCGTCCTCGTCAGGACTGGTAATCAGTTGACATTATGTTGGAACAATCTAGATTGGCGAAACCTGATGTACTTTTCCTATTTGTTTTTTTTGTTTTTTTTTAGCACACAGGGTGTGTGCCACTGAATCCTGAGCCCATGGTGGCTACTCACTAAGTATTGAACAAACCAACTTGAGTGTGCATGTTTGCCCTTTCCATCTTGTCTGGGCAGCTGGAGGTGCCCTCAGAGACACTTGGGGAGCTCTGGTCGCCCTTGAGGAGGAGGCCTGGTCGGTGTGCAGGAACCTCCAGAGCAGAGGAGTTTCTCAGTCCTCTCTGTGGAGAGCCCTTTTTCTCTCATCATTTTTCTTTGTTGGTGGATTACTGTGGGGCCTTCCAGAATCCTGTGTATTGTTTGGAAAGCTTCTGTTCCATCCTCAGTGTATCTCTTGCCGGTTCCCTGGGCTGCTGGTGCCCCCACCTTCTTATCCGTCGGGCATGGAAGCTTTTGGGTTCTTCCTTTGGGGTCGATGGGAGACTCAGGTTGAGTGTCCTGTGTCGTCCAGTTGCTGTCAGAAGAGGATGCTTGCTGATAGCGGCCTTAACTGGGGATGCTTTTCAGTTTACAAGGCACCATCCCATGAGTCATTGTATTTGGTGCTCAGAGCAGCTCCGTGAGGTGGAGTGGATTAGACTGCACAAGTAGTGACTTGTTCTAAGAACGATGGAAAAGCAGGGACTCTGTTTCTAGGTGGCAAAACCTGTGTTCCTTTAGAAACAAGCCCCCCTCGCTTCCCGAATTTGTGTGGAGGACTTATTTATTGGAACAGGAAGCCACTCTCGGGGCGGGGAAGGTGGTGTGGCCGTGGCCTTCCCTTGAGCCTCCCCCCGTCTCTGGAGACAGGACTACGCTGACACGGAGCTCTTGCTCTCCCGGGAGAATGTGGACCAGGAGGCCCTGCTGAGCTACGCCCGGGAGGCAGCCGACTTCTCCACCCAGCAGCAGCTGCCGTCGCTGGACTTCGCCATCAACCACTATGGGCAGCCTGACGTGGCCATGTTCGACTTCACGTGCATGTATGCCTCCGAGAATGCGGCCCTGGTGCGGGAGCACAACGGGCACCAGCTGCTGGTGGCTCTGGTGGGGGACAGCCTCCTGGAGGTGAGAGTGGGTGTTGGGGGCGGCATGACTAGGAACATGGGGTCCCAGGCTGGGAGCGTCTGTGTCATCCTGCCGTGTAGAGTCCAACCTAGGGGCTCAGAGCCTGCTGAGTTAGGTTTAGGACCTGCCAGGTTGTTGGGGGGAAGGGCAATATGTCCTGCTAGAACGTCCTCTCAGGTCCAAAGGCTTTCTTTGCTCAGGAGTTTAGTTTCCCTCTATTAAAAGGTAATTAATTCTCTGTTTTCTATCTCCTTCTAGCCTTTTTGGCCAATGGGAACAGGAATAGCCCGGGGCTTTCTGGCTGCTATGGACTCAGCCTGGATGGTGCGTAGCTGGTCTCTGGGGACAAGCCCCTTGGAAGTCCTGGCAGAGAGGTAACCGCAGGGGCCCTCCGTGATGAGATGGAGCGTCAGTTGTAGGCTGGGCTCAGGTTTCTCCTCCTTAATTGATGATATATTCTTATTTAGGAGAAGAAAGGTAAGATAGGTATTCATAAAATCATAGACACCTACCGCTTATCTCAGGGATGTTCTCCTGTCACTCTCCAAAGCAAACTCTTCCAAGCGGTGTCTGAATCTTTGTGTAACACTGCCGGGTGTTCTCTGATTCCTCTGTGACAGTTATGTAAACAGGGGTATGAAAATCCTGTGTCAAGTCCTTCTTGTCTTTGAACTAGAGAGACTTATACTAATGAAATCAGTGTGGTAGCTGGGGATGTCCTAACTTAGAACTAATTAAAGATGCCTTTGAGTTCAAAGGGAAACACCAAACTACTTGTAAACATTTCTCAAATGTCAGATGTTTTGAAGCAGATAATTGCAAATGAGCTAAGACCTGGGATTTGCATGCTGATAAAGAACAGGTGCCTTGACCAGAACTAGAGGAAGAGGATATGCTGGGTGAAATTCGGGGTTCATATGATTTTAAGTCTGTTACATAAGGTCCTAAGGGGTCACAGCCAGGAAATGGCAGTCCTTCGAGGGTGGGACACCTGGTCTCAGGGGTCACGAGGGTGTGGAGAGAAGCTGGACACGTGGGCGGGGTGTGTGGGAGGGGGCCTTTGCAAGTGGCAAGTTTTTTTCATCAGTGACTTTCTTAAAAATTTGGTGAACTTGCCAAAACAGAGCACAGTAGTAAATTAGATTCAGGCTTTGCTCCGGCCCACAGCAGTGTGCTTGCCCTTCTTTCTGGGGCGTAGCAGGCTGGGGCCTGTGGGATCCTGGAGGTGGAGGGGATGGGAAGCAGGGCTGATGTGGAGGTGGGGGAACCCCATCCAGGAGGAAGGCTGGCCCTGCCCTGGGCTCTCAGAACATAGAAATATCATCAGAGGTGTTTCTGTTGCTGTCACTGCTCTGAGCGTATTGTTCGTTGTTGCAGGGAAAGCATTTATAGGTTGCTGCCTCAGACCACCCCTGAGAACGTGAGCAAGAACTTCAGCCAGTACAGCATCGACCCGGTCACCAGATACCCCAACGTGAATGTCAACTTTCTCCGGCCGAGCCAGGTGAGAGTCCCTGGCCAGTCGGGCATGACCTGGCCACTGTCAGGCCCAGTCAGACCCTGTGGATACGAGCATACACAGCCTTCCTTAAGAACCAAGTGACGTCTCCCTGAGTTGGCTGAGGAGGCGTTTTCCATCAGTAGATGGAGCCCCCAGGGAGGCGGGTGTGCAGTGACGAGCAGGGCACAGCCCTGGCGCCCTGGGCAGGGCGTGTGGTGCACACCTGCCTCACTGCCACCAGTCACTGTGCCCGGGCCCTCCCCTCCCCTGCCCTTGTCTCCTTGTCTGCGCCATGGAGACCACCACCCCAGCTCCCCGGGTCTTTGTGCTGCAGACTGACTGGTCCCTTGAGAGGACTTGGGAAGATAAGACTCTGCAAGTGAAAAATACTGTCGTCCAGTTCAGAACGTCTGAAGCCTTGTTATTGCACCAAGAGTGACATTTCACAAAACACAGTAATTCCAAAGAGTCCAACAACATTGGGAAAGCAGCTCATTCAAGATATCTGTGTCCTAGACTGTACACTGGGCCTCTGTGTTTAGGGGTGAAACCTGCTGTTACTGGGCAGGAGTCATGGCCCAGCAGAGACTAAGCAAGCCCCTCCCGCCATGGCCAGGTGTCTGTCTGTCACAGGTCCTCACAGCGCGTGTGTTTGTGTGTGTGACCCGCTGCGTCCCTGAAGGGGTGAAGGCTGGCGTTACCCCTTCTGACCACACATTTCCCAGGTTTTCACTGTGGGCATTCTGTTCTCAGGTGGGCCTTGGTTCCTTGGTGTGTGATTTCCCTTCTTCACGACTTATAACCTTCCTGCCAGGTGCGCCATCTGTATGATACTGGAGACACAAAAGACGTTCATTTGGAGATGGAGAACCTTGTGAATTCCCGAACCACCCCAAAGCTGGCCCGCAACGGTGAGTCCCGGTTCGGCCTTTCAGCCAACTCGGCGTGTTCTGTGTGAAGGCTGGGCTGTGGTGTGCACAGTGCTCATCAGCACTGGACGGGACGTGACTGCTCTGCCCCGTGATACACAAGTCAGCCCGACAGCCAGGAAATAGCAGTGCTTCAGGGCTGGGAAACCTGGTCTCAGAGGTCACGAGGGAGTGGAGAGAAACTGGATACATGCTGTTGAGAGGGCGGGGTGTGTGTGCGGGGGCCTTTGAGTGCACATGCCAGCCCAGGTTTGCGGGGAAGGTCTTATCGGAGAAGCCATGGCCTCAAAGCTGAGGACCACGAGCCTGCGGGACACGATGGTCGAGGCAGAGCCCGTGCTGTACTTTGTGTCTGGTGAGGCCTCTGAAGAGTTCCTCGGGAGGAGAGTGACTGGTCACTGCAGGTGAGCCAGGTGGAGGAGGGCACCGGGCCGAGTAGGTAGTTAGGGCTGCATCCATGTCCGGCTCACTGGCCTGACGTTGAGGCCGTGGATGAGAAGGGAGACTGTGTCCAGTCTAACCGTGCCCGTCAGTGAAGGATGTGCCTTGCCATCTGAACTTGGGTTTCTGTGTCTGAAATGGGGGTGCCTATCGTGCCTCACTCCGGCTATGAGGACCTGGGGGCGCGGTGAGGTGTTCACTGCAACACTTGGTGTACAGCGGGGTGTCAAGAGTGGTAGCCGGGAGTATTAAGGAGCCAGAAGCACTGAAGAGCCTGAATAAGGAAGTGGGGCTGAAGGTTCTGTTCTGAGGTTTGAGTTCTGTCGTGGGCATCTTGAAGTTGACGTGCTGTTGGAATATCAAGATCATCTTCCTTGAAAGCAGAGAATGTGTCTTGTTTGGCTGCCCCATATGGCTTGTGGGACCTTAATTCCCCGACCAGGGATTGAACCCGTGCCCTTGTCAGTGAAAGCAAGGCATCCTGACCTCTGGACGCCAGGGAATTCCCTGGAGAATGTGTCTTTGTTCACTGCCGTTCTGGAGCCTGAACTATTGAGGTTGTCCAGTACACACTGGGCCGATGGACATAGACTTGGGAAACGCCTGAATGAAGTTAGTCTAGGAGCCAGGAGATCAGACGAGGACGCCAGCAGCGCTTCTCTGTGTCGTTTCAGGATTTGTTTCCCCGAAAGACTTAAAACAGGGTTTTCAGAAATGCGGTTTTTATCTTATGTTCACAAAGCACTTAGTGATCAGTACAAGGTTAAATATTTTCAGCTGCCTAAGGTAAGGAACAGACTTTTTTGGACACAATAGGAGTTACCAGATTCTTCTAAATGCTCTACGTCAGGACTCTTCTGATGCAGTTACAAAAAACGGATTTTTATAATGGCTTTTCATATTTTAGGAGACACATCAGTGACTGGAAAATGTCCCCGGATGTGTGTTGTCTCTGTGTCGAGTGTTTCAGGGCATGACGGCTTGTCTTGCTGAGGGCTCAGCCTGCCGCTCTGGGGTCCTTGGCTCCGCCTGTGTGATCCTGCGGAGTTGCTTTTACCTGGAAAGTACAGGACTGAACCTTTCTTCTTGGGTCCTCCAAGTGTTGATTTGGAGGGAAGGCGTTTCCTCCCCCAGCTGCTGCCAGCTCTCCAGGGAGATCTCAGGGCCGCTGGTGTGAGGGTGTCAGCAGGTGGTCATTCCCTCCACAACCCTGTCCTGGAGAGCCGCCGGGACCCTGGGCTTCAGTGTGCTTGGGTCCAGGTCACCCACGGGTAGTCTGTCATCTGGGGCATGGATGTTGACCTCAGAGTCTGTATAAATTGGGAGTTTCTTGCCTACCTAAAACTTCACGGGAATTCCCTGGGGGTTCCATGGTTAGGACTCTGCGTTCTTACTGCTGTGGGCCCGGGTTCAGTCAGCCCCTGTTGAGGAACTAAGATCCCATAAGCCACACTGTGTAGCCAAAAAAAAAAAAAAAATTATGTAATACCAGTTAAATAGCTTCTTACTTTTGAAAACCAGTGACAGCTATTTTGTCCCTGCCTTCAATGTTTTCAGACTGGTTATGTGATTCTCTGTCAAGGCTCCCAGGTGACCACACCTCCAATAATAACGTTGTTGTTGTTCTAGAGTCTGTGGCTCGTTCCAGCAAGCTGCTGGGTTGGTGCCAGCGGCAGACCGATGGCTATGCTGGGGTGAATGTGACGGACCTCACCATGTCGTGGAAGAGTGGCCTGGCCCTGTGTGCCATCATACACAGATACCGCCCTGACCTGATGTGAGTCCAGGCTCGGCCTCATCCGTATTCCCCGCGCTCAGGTGGCCTTTTCCTAGAACGGGACACGTCGCGCAGTGCTTCCTCTGCAGCTTGTGACTGGTCTTGATGTAGCCGTGTTTAAAGCTCTGTCTCTCGGGCGCTCTGTGGCTCGGCCCAGTAGTGGCCAACTGAGTGTATAAGTCTCCATACTTGCGAAATGGACCCCCTGAGCCTGCTAACATCCCATGAAGGGAAGCCCTGTTTCCTGGCCCCAGCTGAGCTCTGCATGCAGCCAGCTCTCTGTCCAGTGCTGCTGGTCACGAGGAGAGTCTGGCTGGGTGGGACCCGAAGCACGTGTGTCCCTCCTGGCAGAGCACCTGCTCCGTTCACGGGGCTTGCCCGCATTGTCTCTGTCTCCTGCACTTTATGCGAGTGTCAAGCTCGTGACACTCAGGTGGCCTTACCTCCCTGTGTGGTGCCATTTCCTCTCTTGGGCGTCCTGTGCTCATCAAACGCAGACTAGTGCAGCAGGACGACCCAGGTCAGCTGGTGCCTGATGCACCCAGCTGCCCCTGCAGGCGGTCCTTAACCATGGAAGCCAAGCAGAAAGATCCAGAAGCGAGCAGAGCACGTGGGATTATCTTGACTGACTGTGTCCTTTCATCATTAGGTCCACTTACGGGCCCATTTTTGTGTCTGTTTTATTTTAAATGATTACCGAAGGAATCCTGAAAGACCTAGTTCCCATTTATGCTAATAAAGCAGCCTCACCTGGTATTTAGAAATGGGGATTTCTGATTTGCTTGGATAAAGTAAGTGACCTCTGGTGCCCGGTCCCTGGCTCATGTAGAGGCAGATATAAAGCGAGTGGAAGTCACCTAGTCACCCTCTCTGGGGGGCAGCTTGGGGACAACTGTGGTAATGGCACGGGAGTGCTGCAACGAGGACCAGGTGAGTCACTTCTGCTCCAGAGCGAGAGCAGGACAGAGGGCCGGGGTCACAAGCGCCAGAGGGAGCCTGGCCGGTGCATGGGGCCGCACTTCTGATGGACGGACCGAAGGGGCTCCAGGGGCCTGGGGATTTCCTCCTGATGCACACAAAGCCCGGAGTCGTTAACTTGGCACTGTTCAGGCTGTAGTGACTTCACTCAGGATGAGGCCTCCACAGTTTAATAGGCTTAATATACAGAGTAAAGGAATTTAGCAAGTGAAAAAGTTACACAAGTGAGTAGGTTAACATAAAATAAGGCCTTCTCGGTTAGTCTGAAGTCACCTAATGAAGGAAGCTATCAGTCTTTACTTGACTGAATAGCAGGAAGCCTGAAACCCAGTGGGAAATGTTCGTTAATCTAAGTACTTAGGGAAACTCAGGGACCTTGCAATGAAATAACCTTTTGAGGAAAGTTTTGGAATTTCCCTGTGAGCAGAAGGCCGAGTATGATTCACTAGAGCCGACCTAGTCTATCAACAGCTTGTCAGCTCCGTGGATGCGGGGGTGATGGCTCCAGGCTTTTTAAACACAGCCTCATCCAAACAGGACCTGTTCCCTGTTGAGCCCGAGGTTACTACACGCAGACCACGTGCAGGTGCAGGGGAAACATAAGAAAAACAGCTCTTCTCCTTGAGCCTACATTTTAGTAAGAAGTTTACATTACTGGAGAAATGTTTTGTTTTCCAACTTTTCCCTCTTGTCTTTTGTGGGTAGATCTTTAATCTGGAGTTCTTCCTGAGGATGATTTGATTTTATTAGTAAGAGGAAGCAAGCTGAGAAGTGAGATAGGTTTGCTGTCCAATTTCACTGAGGTCCTAAACTTGGGCTTTTTAATGACTACTCCATGATACACTGTTTTCTGGTCTGGGGCTCTGTCAAGCATGGTCTTGACATGTCTTCTTCATCTTATTCCTCAGAGATTTTGACTCTTTGGATGAGCAGAATGTGGAGAAGAATAACCAGCTGGCCTTCGACATTGCTGAGAAAGAGCTGGGCATTTCTCCCATCATGACAGGCAGAGAGATGGCCTCAGTAGGGGAGCCGGACAAGCTGTCCATGGTTATGTACCTGACCCAGTTCTACGAGATGTTCAAGGACTCGCTCCCCTCCCGAGGTGAGGGTCCCCGGGGCTGCTGGATGGGTCCCTGTGCCCCCTCTTCCATCAGACCCGCTTCTCTGCGGGTGTTGGCAGGCCCTCCTTCTGACCCTTTTTGCTCAGCACACCTGCGAATGTTGAATCCTTGAGCATTCCTGTTCCCGCGTTGTTCAGTGCTTGGAACGACGTCTGTTCCCTTGAAACTCTGTCTTGCTCTTGGCTTCTGTGATCCTGGACCACACTTGCCTCGTTCTCGTTCCTCTGTGACTGTTCTTTCTCTGGCTGCTCTTCCTTCTCCTGCTTTTTAGTGTTTCCAGAAGTCTTCCCTTGGCCCTCAGGCTGCCGGGAGGCAGATGAAGTAAGCGTCGTAGTGCTTACGCATGCTGACCGCGGTGCCTGGCCTGGTTTGCACCCCGTTGCCTCCCCTGTTCAACTGGAGGCAAGTCGCTAAACCTCCCTGTGCCTCAGTTCCCCCTTCTATAAAATGGGGGCAACGTGTAGATAATTAGATTGTGAAATGCTGAGAAGAATGTTTGGCGAATGGAAGCACTTACATAAATGTTAGTTATTTCAATTATTATCTCAGCGTTACTGTTGTCACTAATAAAACGTTGGAATCCAGAGATTTGAGGTGCCATTCTCCAGCGTCTTCTAGCCATGTACTTGTAGACCTCTGAGGCTTTTTCTTGTTAGCGATACAGTTCTTGCGACAGAAATCCACAAGTCTAACATCAGTATGCCCGTCAGGGAGAGCCCCCCTCCGTGTGAAGCTAAGTACAGCTGTCTGCACACCCCAGAACGATGGCTTGGCTTGCACCTTGTCTTCCCCACGTCTCTCCCATTCTATCTCTGCTTGAACTTTTTATCCTCAAAGTGAGGCTTTGGCACTCTGCTGTGACCCACACGCACAGGCAGATTGCAGTTTTTGAAAAGCAGAAGCGGAGGGTTTTGTGACTGAAATTGATCGGAGCAAGTATTGGTCCTGTTTGTGTGCATGGAGAAGAGAAGGTCTCGCGTGCAGGCCTCTGTGTGCGTTTTCTCGGGCGTTCTTGCTAGGTTCAGAGCGCCCTGGCCCTCCTGCGGGGAGGCGCCCTCGGGGCTGTCCTTGAACACTGCTGATTTCTGCCCTCAGACGCCTCAGACCTGAATGCGGAGGAGAGGGCTGTCCTAATAGCCAGCACCAAGTCCCCCATCTCCTTCCTGAGCAAACTCGGGCAGACTATTTCTCGGAAGCGCTCCCCCAAGGTAAGCGGATGGGATTTCCTCCAGCTGCAGAGCTAGAGGTGAGGTGCAGAGTGAAGGAACGTGGTTTCCCTCTGTTCTTGGTGCAGGACAAGAAGGAAAAAGACTTGGATGGTGCTGGGAAGAGGAGAAAGACCAGCCAGTCAGAGGAGGTGAGAGAAATGCCTGGGATTTGCTGGAGCAACTGTAGTATGCCTCTTCCTGGCTTAATCCCCCAATGTCCGAGTTGGTATTGCTGGATCTTTCCAGTTCATCCACGTGAGGAGGGTGGGCATGGATGTTTCCTGTGGCCTTGTGCCTCTGTTCTCTGGAGAGTATTCCCGGAGCACACTCGTGTGCATGTAGCCTTCCTTTCTCTGTGGGGTCACACACATGGTGAAGGGCAAGGGGCCTTCCCGGGATGTGGCCACACCAGCAAAAGCCGGAGCACCTCTTCATTGCTGCCCCCGCCCTGAGTCCATCTTGAGATGAGAACCGCAAGGAGCGCTCTAACCTTGAGACCAGCCATCGCTCCAGGCCCGGGGGGGCAGGGGGGCTGCTCTGACACAGGCGGCTCTCGGGGCCCATGTTCCTCAGGAGGACACGCCCCGGGGCCACAGAGGAGCAAGGCCCACCCTGGTGAGCACGCTGACCGACCGGAGGATGGACGTGGCCCTCGGCAACCAGAACAAAGTGAAGTACATGGCAACCCAGCTGCTGGCCAAGTTTGAGGAGAACGCGCCTCCACAGTCTGTGGGTGTGAGGAGACAGGTAGGCCCCACTCACCCGCCAGGACCTGGTCTGACCTCAGAGGAGGGGGCTGGTGAGATGGGGAATGTCCCAGACCCCCCGAGGGCTCTGGACTCGAGGCGGCGTCTGTGTGGGGAGGGACAAGGGTTACTGCGTCACCAGGCAGGTCTCAGGTGTCTGTGACAGACGCCCACCCGGGCCCTTTGCAGTGTGGTGGGATCTCAGTCTCTGCACGTAGGTGTGTGTGCACACGCATACATATATGAGTAATAAACCAGCGCTTGCCCTGATCAACCTCAGTCACAGAAACCTCTGCTTCTGCTTATTGAGGAAAATGCTGAAAAGAATAACGTTGGTAATTAAGGCCCCTATAGTGTTACTGATGTTTTGCCGTGTCTCTTTCGGGTCTTTCCTCAGTGCGTCTTCGTTTCCATAGTTGAGGTCATTGTTGTACACTTTTCTGTTCTGCTTTCTTCCCGTAACTTTGGGCAATATTTCCATGTTCTGAACTCCTTACGAGTCTCTTCCAAAGTGTGCACTCTACACCTTTCTTAACCCTTCTTCTGGTGCTGAGTGTTGACTTGTTTCTCATCGCTGATGATAAGCATGGAGGTGAACACTCTGCTGACAGAGCTGCCTTATTAGACTGTCCTTGGCGAGGTCAAGAGTGGGCGTGTTGTCAAGACACTCTGTGGACTGACCTCACTCCCCCGAGTCCTGCTGAGGGCTGGCCGGCGATGTCTGTCCCGTCTCGTCTCCTCTTGCTCGTCCAGAAGTCACTCTGGCTTCTCATGAGAGGAGGTGCTGGCATAGTGCGGTCCACACCGAAAGCTTCTTCCCAGATCCCTGGTGCTTAAGCGCGCGTCTCCTCTTCACCTCCTCCACGTCATCAGCCCCTGTTCCTGTGGACCAGGCCGGGCCCACCACCTGAACGTCTTCTCACGCCTGGTGCTCGCTCAGATCCTCACGCCTCAGGCGTCCGTGCCGAGGAGCCTGCAGCCCAGGCCCCGTCCCACCTCGGGAACATGGGATGCTGTCTGCCAGAGGAAGTTTGTCCTTGAGATGCACGCCTCATTTTCCAAGTGGCAGTTAGTGGTTTAGGCTCAGAGCAGTGAGCTTGGGAAAAGGATACTCAGAATTACAGCTCTGTCTGTCTACTCCTTTGCATTTGTTTTTGACCTAGTTGAGGGTTTGTTTTTTTTTCACAAGTGTAACCTACATATTTTTCTTTATAACTGTAACTTTGTAGAATTAATTCTCTGAGCCCTTCTTCAGTTCTTAGATGTGTGTCTGTCTGCTGTGAGGGTTATCTTTGTGTCTTCTACCTTAATGTGTGTTTTTTTTGTTTTTTTTGTCTCCATGTGCTGTCCCTCCCCACACTGGCCTGTGTGTCACAGCCGACACAGGAGCGTGGGGTCAGCCAGCCGTCCAGCTGCCTGCCCGAGCAGGGTCGCTCTGCTCCCACCCCCCAGTGGAAACAGGTAAAGGAACTGCCCGGGCCCAGGCCTTCCCACCCGCTCCTCCTCTGAGCCAGCTGGGTGGAGGCCTCACTGGAGCCCCCGGTAGGGATCTGTGCGCATTTGAGTAGACTCCAGGAAGATCTAACAGAGAGTACGGACAGTATCAGGCGTCCCTAATAGCTCAGTTGGTAAAGAATCTGCCTGCAATGCAGGAGACCCTGGTTTGATCCCTGGGTCGGGAAGATCTGCTGGAGAAGGGATACGTGACCCACTCCAGTATTATTTGGCTTCCCTTTTGGCTCAGCTAGTAAAGAATCCGCCTGCAATTTGAGAGAACTGGGTTCGATCCCTGGGTTGGGGAGATCCCCTGGAGAAGGGAAAGGCTACCCACTCCAGTATTCTGGCCTGGAGAATTCCATGGACTGTATAGTCCATGGGGTCACAAAGAGTCAGACACAACTGAGCAGCTTTCACTTTCACTAAGAGTATCACATGACCTCTATAACCCCTTCGGTTTTGGGAATCCAGTGAGCAGGCTGAGCTGTTTGTTTAGTGTTGAAACCAGCTGGGACTGCGTGGTGAGGTTCCAGAGTCTTTGGGGTTTTGCTCTTATAACCTTTAAACCCAAGTTGACCTTTAGTTGACTCATGTCTGCATGACCCCTGGAGGACCATCCTGAGTTTGGGGCTCGGGGCAGTGGGCCTTTCCTGTTAAACAGGAAAATGTTATCCAGGTAATAGTTTCAAACTGTGGTTTGTTTTCCTTGTTTCAAACCATGGACATGGATCTGTAGGCTTTATTGGTGTTTTTGCTACATTTAGTATATCCTTTTTAGAAATTTTCACTGAAATCTCTGCAGAATCTCCTGTAGAGCGACTTCTACATGGTAGAGTGGGGCAGAGAGAGAGGAGGTGGCGCCTGGCAGTCACAGGAAGCCCGCCGGCCACGGGAGGCCTCTGCTCCGTCCCTCCTGCGTCAGGAGTGCGGCCTGGGTGTGCTGACTCGTGGTTCGGAATCACTGAGGACTGGGGTTCTGAGCGGTGGTCGCTGTGTGGCCATGGTGCCCTCCTGTGCTGGGAAGTGCTGGGGGGTGGTGAGTTAGGTTTAGTTTAATGACTTTTAGGGCAGATTGTTTCTTTGTTAACCTTTCTTTTAAGAATATGCACAAAAGGCAGGCCTGTGAGGCTGAAATGGAAGCTTCTGAGCAGAGTCCAGACTCACCACAAAGCCAAGCTGCCTCTTCATGTGCCTGGGGAAGGGTGGTCTTCTGAGAAAAACTCGTTAGCAATTGATTTCTGTTTTACTGACTTACCCTTCGCCTTGAGTAGACCCTTTGATTTAAAGATCAGTCTTTAATGGAGGATCTCTGAAAGGGAAGATGAGCTACTTTGCCAGGTTCTTACACTCGTCACAGAGGTGGCCTGAGACAGGAGTCTCTGGGTGAAGAGATGGCCTTGAGTGGCACATCCTGGAGCGGTCCAGGGCAGGGACTCCGCCAGGCTGCAGGGGCGCCTGGAGCCTCAGCCCGTGCGGGTGCTGCCTGCACACATCCGGGTGGTCTGCGGTCGCGGTCAGTGGAGTTGAGTACGTACTGCCAGCTTCTCAAGGCAGAACAGAACCCTTACAGTGAAGTCTGGTCTGGGAAGGGGCAGCGGAGATGCGGGTTAGAAGGCACAGCCGGGTCTCTGCAGCGTCAGACCTGTGCTGTGTGTTGTGTGAAGCAGAATTGTCAGCCTCCCCGCTGTGGGGGCCGGGACCCCAGTTCACGCCCTCATGGATGCATCGCGTCCCGGATGACACATCCCCAGCACTGACTGGGGGGTGTCACGAGCCTTACACCTAGTCCCTGAGGGAGAGAACACTGCCAGGCGCCACACAAATGGGGACACGGGAGGACTCCTTTGGGGGGTTGGGGGTGCAGACAGGAGTGGTGTCCCTGCCTCCCCACTCCCAGGCTTTGCAAGCAGCACCCCACACGTCGGTCTGGGCGAGAGGAAGCTGAGGCCCCTCTGACCTAGGAAGCTGGTGGTTTGTTAAGCACCAAAGGGTCCTACGCTAGAGACAGCCCCCCAGGAAGTGGACGCCGTGGAAAGGGGCATCTGGGGAAGTGGTCTGCGGACACTGCAGTGTCAGTTGGCAGAGGTGCTCTTTTTGTCTCCTGTCTCCTGCTCTTTCCTGTGTTTCCTTGGTCATCTCCCAGAACCTTTCGAGTGTGAGTGAGGGTATGTCCTGGGCCCCTCTCTTCTGCCCCCAACTTTCTTGATAAACCAACAAAGAAGAATGTGGTCCAGGTCTGTGGGATTTAGAAAGTGCTGCACTGTAGGTCCTGAGCCCACAGCGGCTGCACGAGACTCGGATCTGCAGACAGTGCGCCTCCAACCAGAGGCTGATGGCAGGCGGGGCGGGCGCTCCCTGAAGACACGGGTTTGTGCTGACGGAGGCACCGGGTCGGGGAGGGGTCTCAGGATGCCTTTGGCAGGAGCCTCTCGTCCTTCCAGAACCAGCCTCAATGTGGCCGTCTTTTCACCTGTGTTCTCTCTGTTTGTGTCTGTTGGTGTAAAAGCGACGGGACAAGGAGCGTTCTCGGACCTGCCCCAAAAAAGTGATCACCCTCTCTCCTCCCCCTACTCCGCCTCCCTGTCGGGCACATGGCGGCCAGCAGGTGACCCCCTCTGCATGCTCTGCCTCCTGTGTGCCTGCCTGCCTGTGTGGGTGGCTAGGGTGGAGACCAAGTCAGAGTCCCCCTGTTTCCGTGGTGACCGGTACTGGTGCACCTCAGGGTAGCAATTGTACGGTCAAACCCTGGGTGGTTTAATCTAGTCCTGTATCGTAAGAAGATGACTGTGCAGCTGTAAACTAAACTTTAAACTACACTGACCCAGACACAAGGTCTGACAGCCTGCGCACACTTTCATGCAGCCCTGCTGGAGTCAGCCATGTTGGTCTTGCTGCCCAGGGAGACTCAGTTCAGGTGGACTTTGGAAGCTTTTTCTAAGGCTTCACTTTATGAGTTTGGTTCCTTTGGATTTTGCGAGCCTGCCTCCTGTTTACCTGGCTTTTGCCAACAAATGGCTGCCCTTCCATCCACCCCTCTCGCTCTCCAGGCAGACACTGGAGAACTGCTTCATGGCAAGTGGGCCACACATGTGTTTGTGGCCAGCACGCCCACTGAAAGTGCGTTACAGAACAGTGTTTTTGACTTGTGTTGCACGTCCCTGTAAAATAAAACAGTGATTTTAAAGAAAGGCAGGATCTATGGAAAGACATTTCCTTAGCTATGGTAGCCTGTTCAGGAGGTGACCCTCTGCTGTGTCTGATGAGCAGGCCCAGCCGATGTCCCTGGGTCTGGACCCTGAGCCCTTGTGGGGCTGTGACTGCCCTGGGCCCTGTCCGTGTCAGAGAACAACCACAGGCGTTTCCTGTGAGCCAGGCAGAGTTCTGAGCGCTTTCCTGTGTTATCTCAGTCTCTTCTCACAATAAACCTATAAGGCAGGTCCCGTTAGCGTCAACCTCTTATAGCTGAGGAGACAAAGGCGGAGGGTCAGGAGGCCAGGTCACGCAGTGAACAGTGATCTAAGAGCTGAGCCCGAGTGTGTGACTCTGGAGCCTGAGTCCTGGCCTCATCCAGCCCTCAGGGACCCACTTGCTCATGGGCTCCAGAGAAACTTGGAAGCTTTGGGTCAGTTTTGCACAGGCACAGGGCCATACAGTGAATCCTGGGTTATCCAGAGTGACCAGAGGCCTCCACAGCCCCATGAGTGCTCCTCAGGACAGCAGGGGCCTGTGTACCGGGCCTGTCCTTCCGTGCACAGCTCTTTGTTCTCCTCGCCCTGTCCTGTGATCCTGTTCAGGGACCATGCCCCACCCTAGAGTTTCCTGTGGACTGTTGTCATGGTCATTTACTCCAGCCGATTTCCACCTCCCCACCTTTCCTTCCTAATGTCTTGTTGTGGAAAGCTTCACCCCTCTAACCTGCCTCTCCTGTTAACCTCCCATTGAACGCCTGGCCGTGTGCTGCTCTGTGGAAGAAACGTGTCTGCTCCACCTTTGTACTAACCGTAGCCCTTTATCCATGTGGCTGGCTTGTAGGAGGACAGCTGTGCTGGGAGTTGTCCTTGGGTGATGGGGGTTTGAAGTGGATGGGGTTGTGGTTGCTGGGGGCAGCAGGCCGCAGGATGTGTGTTGAAATGAACTCTGACTCTGTCGCACTGTCACTCAGTAGGTCCAGATAGAGAGTTTGGATGGAGCTTAAGTTTCTGCTTTGTTGCCAACAGACACACAGGGATTTTGATGCCGACAGCCGTGGCAAGCAGAGCCCCCAGCACGAAAGGGTAAAAGCATGCCCATGGCATGGGACGCTGGCAGCCACACAGACGCGGCACGCTAGGGCGGGGGGCAGGGGGGAGGTGGGCGTGGCCCCTGGCCCTTGCTTTTTGCACTCTGGTCACCCAGCCAAGAGCCAGAACTCTTTGCTAGCAGTGATGACCCATGGGAATAGCATTCCTGGAGAGCATCTGTCCACTCCAGAAAAGAACCCTCAGATGTGTGCTTCTATGAAAGGCCTCTTCCTCCTGCCCTCAGCCCCCTTTCCCACCCATAAATACGTGCCTTTGACTCCAGGGCAAGGGTCAGGTTCCAGAAGCAGGAGGAATTTGCTTGGCTCTTCCGCGAGCCTGGGATCTCGAGGTAGAAATCCCGAGGAAGCCAGAGCTCTTACCAGCGTGGGGAATTTTCAAGGATGAAGAGGACAGGGCAGGGAAGGAAGGTGACAGCGGAGTCTGTGATGCGGAGCTGTCGATCCTCTGTCTGAGAAACTAGGGGGCAGACCGCCAGTCACACCTGGCCATCGAATAATCTGAGGAGTAGCAGAGATGCCCGTGTAAAAAGCCTGCTGACTTTATGGAACGGTCTTGGTTGTCGTTACCCTTTAATTGATCCCTGAGTGGATGCCTCTCTGCAGCCAGAGCGAGAACCAGCTCTCGCTGTTCATTTCATGTGGGCCTTCTCCTCTTTTTTTGGCTTCCCTCTGCCTTTGCTCTCTGAGAAGTGTGCTCGTGACTGAGCAGTAGTTCGTCTCCCCCGGGCCCATCAGGAAAGTAGCAGTAGCTCTGTGTCTCGTACTGTCACCAGGGCAACGGGAGCAGGTCCCTGGGGCAGGAGGCGGGGCTGGGTGGCCTTTCCACGTCACCCGTGTGACCATGGCCTCTCTGCATGTGCCCAGCCTCTTTCATCCTTCTTCCCAGGCTGGTTCCTCTCAAGAAGAAGTCTCAGCCTTTTCACTGAACAGGGCCAAACCCTCTGCTTTGGGGAATGCATATTTGAGGGGGGATCACGATGATTTTGATTGAAGCAGAGCCTTAGCAGGAACAGAGGGAAGAGTGGTGAATGAGAGGAGAGACTGGACAGAGCAGCAGCTAGAAGCTTGGGGCTGCGGGGCGCAGGGGAAAACGGTCAGGTTGGCAGGAAGCTCCTTTTATCATCCCGGGGCCAGTTTCCAGGTTCCTCAGTGCAGGGTTCCCGTCCAGATGCTCTTGAGGGTCACTGCTTATGTCCCTGCCAGACTGTTCCTCCACCACCCCCATCCAGCTGTGCATTCGCCTGCTTCTCTACTGTCCAGGGAGTTTGGTCTTTTCTATCTGAGCCTCTAAAGCAGAGGCTGATGACACTCGCCATCACCCCATCACACCTGAAGCTTTGCAGTTAGTGTGAGCTGAAGTAGGGGAGCTCAGAGCCGAGGGGTGCCTCTTCCCTGCACCCCGCAGGTATCTCAGCCCAAACCTGCAGGAAACGAAGCAGTTACTGCTTGCGGAGTTCTCAGCCCCTTCTCGCTGGGGCCCGGAGGATCTGGCTGCTGGGTCCACTAGCTCCACGTGCTGCATGGGGACTGCAGAGGGTTGGGGGCTGGCTCCAGGGTCAGCTTGGCTTCTCTCAGCCCCACCAGAAGAAGGAGGAGCCACTTTCCCGGCTTTTATGTACAAAGAGCGAGCTTCAGTGCAGATCTGCTGTCCCTGTGGTCCCCTCCACATCAGGCTTGCAGAGTGATGTGCTGGTGGAATCCCCTCTGCCCAAGAGAGATTCCAGCTCAGGCCATGAAGGGCTCGGCAGGTTGCACAGGACGTGTGGGCTGGACACCGCCTGGAATGAGCCATTGCTGCTTCTGGAACTGTTTTTTTTTTTTTTTTTTTTTACTGCATTTGTAATCCAGATGGGTCTGAAACTGCCAAGTTGCTTGTGTTCAGGACAGTGTGTGACTTTTCATTTCACATTTCCTTTGGTTTTTTCTCCATCTTGTATCTTATAGCCAGAGCCTGAGCCTTCTCGTCGATTTTTGGTCGATCAGTGGGAGCTTTCTCTAAGCCTCCGCTCTGCCAGCCGCCCCGCTTCCCCCTCTTCCGACTCCCTCCGACAGGTAGCTCGGCCCAGTCGGGCAAAGCTGCTTCCTCTCCAGCCTCCACTCTCTTCTCCCACACAAACGTCCTTCCTGTCTCCTTAGGGACCCAGCTGTGTGTGTTCGTCATGCATGTGAAGGTGGTAGGCGTCCAGCTGAGTTCAGGCGGCTGCTCGCTTCACTGCAGCAAGTTCTGTCCACTTTGGCCCACATTCGCCATGTTCCAACCACACCAGTTAGTGATAGAGCGTTTTTAACTCCACGTGCCTTCCTATTAATGCGTTATAAAATAAGAACTGTAGTGTAATTAAATCTCCTAAAGGGAGTGGTGGCTACCCAGTATTCCAGGTGCCTCTTGAACTGTAATCATGTGAGGAATGAGCCCTGCTGGGTCCTGTGATGGAGCTGACCCAGACGTGCAGGGTTTGCAGACAGGTGGCAGGGCCTTCGGCCTGTTCTGTCTGTCCCTGTTCCTGAGCTGCTGGCAGACTGTGCAGAATGGAGTGCATGTGTGGTGGCCACAGCGTCAGTCCAGAGATAGCTACATTGCAACAGTTTCTTGAGAGTCGGGAGAGGAAAACCGTCTGCTGTTCATGCTCAAAAACAGAGAACTGAAGGTGGCAGGTGCTTTTGTGCCAGGCAGCCCTGGGCTGCGCTTGCTGAGGGTGCTGGTTTCTGATGGGAGCACAGGGTCCCGGCTGAGCCGGGATGACCCCGAACTTGCTCCGTGTCACAGCCTTCAGCGTGGTGTCTGGCCTGTGCGCTCACTCGTCTGCTGCAGGGGATGTGCTGTTTTCTGCCCCTGGGGTTAGCTTGGCTGCACCTGAGTTCTGTCTGTTCCAGGCTTGCGCTTCCCTCACGTCTCTATCTTAAGAGGGCTTCGGTCCAAGAAGCACTTGTGTTTCTCGACCACCGATGGGTATGAGCTGTGAGTTAATGAGCAAATGGCACTAATCTTTGGAAATCTCCCTATTTTAAATTGAAAATATAATTGAGCCCTCAGCTCCAGCTGAACCTTGGGAACTGCTTGATGCGCCACTGCTGTCCTCGTAGTCCATGGAGCGTTTCCCCGGAGCGTTCCTCTGGTCCTCACCCCAGCCGGGATGTGCTGGTGCTCAGGCTGGTGGTTCCCTCCCATATGGCCGCCTGCCGGGGTTGCTGGCATCCCCAGCCCTCCTGCATGTTGTGGGTGCAGAATGAGAGAGAGGGCTCCTCAGGCCTGCGGACACATGGCTGCTGAGAGTGTCACACACAGGCTGCAGGCGAGGCTTGGGCCTCACTCCCTGCAGATGAGCTCAAAGCAGGGTTTCCACAAGAAGGCTTGCCATTGAAATGCATAGTTTTCTCCTGTGACTTCTTCAGCTTTGTTGGAAAAAGGATTGAGGTGGTTGGATTTTTTTCTTTTATCTTGTTTCAACTTAATGAAGGACCCCTCCTGGATGGAAGCACATCTGGCTTCCACAGCAGCCCTGCAGACTCCTGCAGCGGCTTCAGCAGTGGCCTGGCCGGCCTGGACAGCTTTGGCCTCAGGGCCCAGGGGAGCACAGAACTCTCCATGGGACAACAGGCAGAGGAAGGTCCTTCCTGGTAAAGCCAGGGCCTCTGATGCCCAGCACAGAGGCTCTGAGTGCAGCAGTCACCAGTGAGGAGGGACGTCATCCCCGGGGACACACGTTACCCAGGCGGAGAGTTGGCCTTGCTGTCTTTCTGTCAGGAAATGAGGAAGCAGCACCCCAAGCCCTCTCCAGGCCAGGGATGTGCCCGCTGTCTGGTGCCTGCTGTCTACGAGGTTGGGCGGGGGCGGGGGGGTCCCCTCGAGTTCTTCGTATGCAATTTGAGCCACTGGGCCGTAGGCCCTTCCCACTGCTGTCTGCTCACATCCACCGTCCTCCCGCCTGCGCGTCGCCTTCACTTCATCCAGAGACGTGAGAGAGGCCAGGTTCTCCCTCCTGAATTTCGCTGTCCCTGCAGCCACTGCCCCCGCCTGTGCTGGTGCCAGCGTGTGGACACTGACACCTTGTCCCCTGCTCGTGGGCACTGTGTTGGCATGTTTGTTGCTGCACCTTGTGTTCATTTTATACCTTTCAAACATCCCCCCCCCCCCCCCCCCCGCCGTCTTCTTAATTTATTTATTTATTTCCTTCTCATTTTCCTTCTTTCTGGTCATTTTACAATCTCCAACCAATAGAAGTATATAAAGATGTACACGGGCGGAGTGAGCTCATTGGCTGAGCAGATAGCCAATCAGCTTCAAAGGAAAGAACAACCCAAAACCCTTCTAGACAAGAAGGAACTGGTAAGATACGCTAAGGGCACTGTCTGTCTGGATAAGGCAGCTCTGGAGAGCACGCCTGCTTCGCTCTAAGTAGCTCTAGTGACATACGCAGCCACTATGTGCCATGTGGTGTGGTTTTTTTTTTTTTCTGAGGTGTCTGTATTTTGCAACTGACCTTCCAGGACTGAAATTGTTGTTTAGAATGTTGTGTGAACGGCATACACAGAATCTCCTAGTGAGTGCTCTAGGGTCCAGGAGCCTGTGTCCATGGAGAACCACAGGAGCACCTTCAGATCAGAGTCTGTTGAAAGAACTTGGTTTGATCGCTAATAAATGGCAGAGAACAGACTCCGTGCCGAGTGCTGGGTGGGCACGAGGCTCTGGTCCCCAGGCTGAGCTGCTTAGTGAGGGTCGTGCACCCGGGGAGTGCTAGGAGACCTCTCCCTGACCTGTGCCTCTGTCCCCCAGGGCTCCATAAAGAAGGAGTTCCCGCAGAACTTGGGAGGCAGCGACACCTGCTATTTCTGCCAGAAGCGGGTCTACGTGATGGAGCGGCTGAGCGCCGAGGGCAAGTTCTTCCACCGGAGCTGCTTCAAGTGCGAGCACTGCGCCACCACCCTGCGCCTGTCGGCCTATGCCTACGCCCTCGAGGACGGTGAGCTCCCTGCGCCGGAGGTGCACCTGGACACGGCCCCCACTGCTCGCTCACACAGATGCTTTTCTTTCTGCCTCTCGTGAGCATTCCCACCCCGTCCACAGAGTCACCAGGCAGTGTCACAGATGACTTGGTGACCATGGAGAAGAGAAGGGCATGTGTTTACCTAAACGCCTGCCCTGGCTTCACAGATAACGTGCTCTCCTACCTCACGGCAGGATCTTAAGATGAAAAGGGCCCAAGGAGAATAAGTCTTTTTATCTTTGCTTTAGAGAAGAAGAATCACAGTCTCAAAAAGCCACGTTTCTTGCCTGAGGTCAGTGGCAGCACATTGAAACTGCGTCCTTGGCTGCTGTTCTCGGACTTTGGTTCCCGAAGGTGCCCGAGTTGTGCGCATGGTCACCCGTTCTCTCTTGCATCCGCATCTCTGTGGAACTGAGAACACGTGGCACAGGCCTTCATCTGGTTTACTGTGCTGGTCAAGCCCTGGCCTTTTGCGGTGTTTGTTGATTTCATAGTGGGATGACCTTGACGAGGCAGAAGGTGGAGGATTATGCGAACTGGTAACAAAGCCTAATGGAGAGGCATGTCTGCCACCTGAAAAACCTTGGGGTTAACTGCAAACAGTCACCCAAGACATTGATGATTTCTACACCCGTTCCTACAGGACCCCAGAGGGACTTTGTGAGAGGCCGTCTTACTGATCCAACAGTGATGAAAAGACACAGGTGAACAGGAGGGGGAGTGAATCCTTGTGGGGTGGCCCTCACACAGGAGGGGGCCGCCCTGCAGTGAGGAGATAGTCCCTCATCCAGGCTCTTTGAATAGTGAGTGAGAGGAGCTGGGGAAAGCTGGCCCCTGTTGTGGCCCCTGGTCCTCTGGTTACACGAATGGAAAGCGAGGGCAGGGGTGCAGCTCTCCGTACCGCACACACCGGGTCTTCAGAGAACACCTTTGATCTCCCTGATGGGCTTGGTGAATGAAGCCTGCCCCGTGTTTCTGTCTGTGAGGTTTGCCTGGAAGGATCTCTCCAGGTCCAGAGAATTGATCCACAAGTATTTTTGCCCCTAGATTCTGTGCCACACCTGGAGACACATTCTCTTGTGGGGTGGATGGAGTGTAAGCAGGCTGGGTCCTGCGTGGGGTGCCCTGGCAGCATTCAGTGTGAGAACGGCTGTGGGCTCCAGGGCATAGTGCAGACTCTGACTTTGGACAGTGCAGAGGAGGAGGGAGCCGTGACGCTCAGGGTGTCAGGAAGCACCTCACCTGTCCTGGGTGGACTCTGGAGAGCGGTGGGTGAGGCTTCCTTGCCTTCCTGGAATAAATCCCACTTGATAATGGTGTCTGATCCTTTCAAAGTGCTGTTCAATTTGGTTTGCTAATATTTTGTGGATAATTTTTGCACCAGTGTTCATCAGGGATATTGGTCCATAGTTTTCTCCCAGTCTCCTTATCTGGCTTTTGGTATGAGGTTGATGGTGGTCTCATGAATGAGTTGGGAGTAAGTCGTCTGGATGCATTTGAGAAGGCTTGTTGTTAGTTCTTTAAATGTTTGATAGAATTCACCAGTGAAACCATCCAGTCTGGGGCTTTTCTGTTTTGCGAGAATTTTAATCCCTGATTCAATCTCCTTACTCAGTACTGGTCAGTTCAGGTTTTCTGTTTCTTTATGACTAAGATTTGATAAATTATGTTTCTAGGAATTTATTCATTTATTCTAGGTTATCTAGATTGACAAATAGTTGTTTTTAGGAGCGTCTTAGGATCCTTTGTATTTCTGTGGTATCACTTGTAATGTCTCCTTTTATTTCTGATTTTATGTATTTGAGTCTTCTCTTTGTTTTTCTGAATTAGTCTGATGTCAGTTTTATCTTTAGAACAATCAGTTTCATTGATCTTTCCTATCATATTCTTGTTAGGTCCTCTTATTTTTAACTTCAAGAATAGGAAAGTTAATTTGTTAAAGGAGCCGCTCTCTCCAAATGAGAAAGATGAGTGGGATTACTCCAGTTTCAACAGTTTCTCTAACAGGGTCTGTCCTTTAATTTTCAAAACCTTGACTATAAGTGGGAGTAAAGAAAGGGTTGAGGAAAAAACGCCCCTCTGTGACTGAATTCCACTACGAGTGTCATGGGAAAAGCCAGGGTTGGCATCAGTCAAGCTTGTGATCCCACACGCAGCAGGACACACGCGTTACGCAGCAGGACACACGCGTTACGCAGCAGGACACACGCGTTACGCAGCAGGACACACGCGTTACGCAGCAGGACACACGTGTTATGCAGTAGGACACGTGTTATGAAGCAGGATGCACGTGTTACACAGTAGGACACATTATGCAACAGGACACACGTGTTACGCAGCAGGACACGTGTTACACAGCAGGACACGTGTTATGCAGCAGGACACACGTTATGCAGCAGGACACTCATTATGCAGTAGGACACACATGTTATGCAACAGGACACATGTTATGAAGCAGGACACGTGTTACGCAGTAGGACACGTTATGCAACAGGACACACGTGTTACGCAGCAGGACACGTGTTATGCAGCAGGACACACACGTTATGCAGCGGGACACAAGGTTACACCAGGACCCAGGCAGCCCAGGTGGGCACAGCTGAGCACTGGGAAACACTACTGGACCCTGAGGATGCCGTGTGCACGCTGATGCTCTTTATTAGGCTTAATTCTGTTTTGTTCTAGTCACAGTCGATTGTAGGGTTTTTTGGTTTGTTTTGCGTTGTCTTTATTGCTGATCTGACCCACTAAGGATCTGAGCTGCAATCTGACCAGCGCCAAGTCGCACATGGCTGCCAGAGGGCCACGGCAGAGCTAATGTTCGGTGCTGCCCCGCCCGTGGCAGCCTTCATGCCTCCAGCACTTGTGTTCACTCTCGGTTCCCCCAGAAATGCTCCTCCAGCCCTTCATGTGACCACATCTTTGTTCTGCACACACAGCCACTTTGTTTGCTGGCCCCGCTGTACAGGCTGCAGTCTCTGCTCTGGGCCCTGATTGGGTGATGGCTCCGTGGCCTCCACACATCCGGGCACAGGGAAGAGGAGGGCCTGGCCTCCCTGGACGAGAACCCTGGCTTGGGCAAGGTCGGGCTGGGGCGATGGGGACGCATGTGCCAAGACCAGCGGTCAAGTCCGGCATTTCAGAGACTTGCTCACTACCTCTTCCCCTGCTCCCTGATGCCTGCAGGTAAATTCTACTGCAAGCCACACTACTGTTACCGGCTGTCTGGCCCTGCACAGAGGAAGAGACCGGCAGGGGTGCCTCTGTCTGGAAAGGTAACAGGGCTGGGCTGCAGGGGTGGGGGCACCAGGTGACCGTCCAGTGTGGTGGCAGCTCAGGCATGGCCAACAGGCCCTGAGTGACCACTGAGCAGCCCTTCCTGTGAGTGGGAGGGTCTGAGAAGTGGTCTTGGTCTGATTTGGGGAGGGGCAGCATGTCAGGACTCATCGAATGTTGGGTTTCACTATGGAAGTGTTCTTGCCAGCACCTGAGCTACATTGGGAAGAGCGTGTCCACCCCTCCCTTCTGTTTGTTCTGTATAAAAAAGCCTTTTGCCTTGAAAGTTGCACCTTTCCTGAGAGGAGGACGCTGGAAAAGGACTTGGCTTGAAATAAATGTTCTGCAGCCAACTCCTTTAACTTTGTTTATTCTAGGGACCACTCATCTAAGAACTTTATTTTAAAAAACTGAGCGTAGTCAGCTCCCTGCTTGTCTTTTAAAGTGAGCTTGGTATCCTCTCAGATGGGGTGTCCCTGTGTGTGTCGGCAGCTGACCATTGCTTCCTAGAGGGCCTCTGGGATGGCAGAGAGCCCACGGGAAGGGCCAGGCACCTCTGGACCGTGACTCCTGCGATCCCCATGATATGTATCCTGGCACGTCTCTGGGTTGCCTGGTGACAACAGCCAGCCGACCACAGCCAGGTGTCACCGTCTCTTGAGACGTGGTGCCTCACTCAGTCATCTTCCTCTCCTAGGAGGCCCGGGGACCCCTGCAGGACAGCCCCGCCGCAGACGCCAGTGGACGGCCCAGCACCAGTGCCAGCCCTGCCGAGAGAAGCCCAGGTAGCCTCACTTCCTTGTTTGGCTGGGTGGCGCGTCACTCGCTCGGCCTCTGCGACAAGGCCAAGGGGATGAGCCAGCACCTCCAGTGCAGCATTTCATCGATTGGGCATCAGGCGGCCCAGAACCCTCCGGACTCCTTTTTCATGTGCCAGCTGCTTGCATTCGGAGTCCCCTTCCTCTATGGGCTGTCGGAGGTGCTGGTGCAGATCCGAGGGGAGTTTCACTGGCCCACTGTGAGTCAGTAGGGCACCATCAGGTCAGCGGCATCGCCCACACTTCGTGCCGTCTGTTCCAAGTCTCAGAGTTTTATTGCCGGGCCCTGGGACCTGCCCACATCCATCAGACACCTGGGGGCCAAGCCCAGGCCTGTCCAGAGAAGAGGAGTTCAGAACTGGCTACTTTTAGCACTGACCCACGTGACGAGCCAGGGCGGCAGGGCCTTCCCGTAGTCCCTCGTGGTGGGCTCCTCAGGCCCAGCGTGGAACTGTGAGAAGGTCCCAGGGTTTGCACACAGGCCTACCTGCACTGGATCTCTTCTGTCCCCTTCGCTGCCCTGGTGTCTGGGGCAGCTGCTGCTGCTCTCCCCACATCTGTGACCGCTGAAGGACAGGCCCTGGCTGGTTCCACTTTAACATCTTCCTGCATCAGGAGGCGAGTGCCACCACCCCCACTTCTGAAAACACTTTTATTCTGATCTTGGAATGCAGGAAGAGAAGGGCTCACGGAACCACCTTTGTTGTGAAAAATAGTGTTTTTTTCCTTAAAGCCACTTCTCCCTACTCTCTGCCAAAGCAGCCTGTGTGGTGTGTCCACAGTCCCACAGATGCGGGTGGTCCTGGGGACCTGTGCAGCCCCGCCTGGTCACAGGCCAGCTCATTGCAGCCGGCAGGAGAGGAAGTCATCAGGGCCCTGCTCTCACCTGTCACAGGTGTCCTCCCGTCCACAGAAATCCCCCTGTGGAAAGGACAGGTTATTGGCTAGATGGAGAGGAGCTGGGCGTAGGATTCCCAAAGGGAGGGGGAACAGGGTGGTTCTCTTGGTCCTCAGACGGGAGGCTGGGAGTGCTGCTCCTCTGACCGCGCTTCGGAACTGCCTGAGCCCCGGGCGTGGGACGTAGGCGAGCTCAGCTCTGCTGCTGCGTGTGGCTGTCTCTGATCCGGGCAAGTCTGCAGGTGCCCTGCAGGTTGGACCAACATTTTATAGCCATGTTTAAGCCACGAAGGACTTGCTACCCCTTAAACCCCTTATAATCCATCTTTCTCATGAGGTGCTGAGGGCCCGAGTCGGGGAGGGGCTGGCAGAGACGGGGACATGTGCCTTTGAGCAGGTGAGCACCACCTGGGGCTCAGCACATAGCCAGGGCGCTCAGCCTCTTGCGCACATCTGCAGAGGAGTGAAGCCAGCAGAGGTCAGGCCGTTCCTGGTCACGCACTTGATCTGGTTCAGTTTGCTGTCCGACTGTCTGCTTTGGAAGCGTGGTGGGCTTTAGGATTTTAGGAGCTGTGGAGAGAAAAGGGTTCCGTAGAGAAGAGGAACCTTCTTTGAAGCAGGGATAGAAGATGAGAGCTGGGCGTGTGACTAAATCAAAGGCTTGTGGGCCCTCTTGATTTTGAGGGAGACGCACCTCTCCCAGCATGCAGGTTCAGGATGTGAGCCTTGGTTGGTGGTACCCTGTGGGCAGCAGTGAGCCAGTGCCCAGAGCACTGGGGTCCAGTGGGTAGCTGTCTTTGGAGACCTGGGCTTTCAGAAAGACAGCTCTGAGTGTGGACACGCCCCAAGACACCAGCACTTCCCCTCCACAGGAGAGGAGCAGTACATGGGTCTCCGTTACACATGGCATGACATTGATTTCTTCTGCTCCTTTAATAGAAAAAATCCCAAACTAAAGTTTTGGTTAACTGGAACCTTGATTTGAAAAGATTCAGAAAAATTCAGGTGTTGGAGGGCTTCAGAATGTGTGCTGTGGACGGCAGTTGTCAGGCCAGGTCCTGGCACGTGCCCTGGGCTGCACTCTGAGCAGGAGTGAGTAGTGCGTGGAGCATGGCTCACACCCGGGTCCCCATTCCCCGGGAGGTGGGGCCAGGGGAGCCGTGACTGGTCGGCTGTTGTGCATCTGCCCCCTTTAGTCTGGGGCGTTTCCCTCTTTTCCCTTGTGTTCGCCTCTTCCACCACAATTACTGCTGTTGCCAAAAATACAAACACAGCCCGTGAGTTAGAACCTAGTCCAACGTCCTCTGTCTCTGGCAGCCTGGCCTGCGGCTGCTACCTGCTTTAGCATCTTCATATGTGATGTGCTTTTGATGTAGAAACCCTCTTTTCTGTTCTCAGTCTGTAACTAGTTTGTCTCAAGCTTTTTACACTGGCTGCTGCAGGTTCGTGGGCCTGGCACAGGTTTCCTTACCCTGACCTCAGAGCACCTGCCCATAGGAAACATTTGGAGAACAGGTAGAGAAAGAAAGAAAACCCCAGATGGTACGTTTTCCCCTTGAATACAAGACCCTCAGTTGCGGGTTTTGAGGCCCTTTGTTCATCCAGAGGACTCCCCTTTACACCTCGTATGGTGGGGAACCAGAACTGAAGTGTACAGGTGGGGGTCATGGGGATCAGAAACGCTGTCCTTCCAGTCCCTGCGACAGACATGGGACGGGAGGAAGGCTTCGTTGTCTGTCATGTTACGGAAAGATGATCTTAACACACAAGGCTGTCTGGCTGGGCGCTGCCTGCCCCCATCCCTAGACAGGCCTGCGTGGCACTTGGGTTCTGTGGTGGGCCTGCCGAGTGAGCACTGGGAGACCAGGTGTTACTGCACCAGCCGGGACGGTTGCATGGCAGGACGCCTCTGACCCATCCTGGGTTCCTGCCATCAGGAGGGGGTTATTACCAGATCTCCCACTGCTTCCCAAGTCTGCTTCCATTTCTGGAAAACCTGTTAGTGAGGCAGAGACTTCTGCATCCAGCTTCCCTGCCCAGTCCCGAGAGTCGTAGCAAATGTGATGTATGCACGTTTACATATATACACACATGTGCTTATACTGCTCTAGCTTCGTGTGTATAAGTACACGTTTACATATTGTGCCCTGAGTAATAATCACAATCCTAGTGGAGCTGTTTCTAAAGCTTCTCTTTCCTTAGTTCTGGTTTACCTGGGGACCTAGCCTATCTTAGTGTTCCGGTCGGGGTTTGGAGGGAGCAGAGAAGCCAGGCTCCTGGTGGAGGTGGAGACTGCAGGGTGAGTGTCTCAGAAAGCAAGCAGAGCATACTTCCAGCACCAGAGACCAGGGGCACAGGGCTCTCTTTCAGGGGCCCTGAGGACCGCTTCGCTTCCAAGGCATGTCTGACTCCCTGGGCCTGTTACTGCAGCTTCCTGCTGTCTCTTGGTGTTTAGTGTGTCTGTAGACAGTGGAATCCTGTAGTCTCTCCTGACAGTGGCCTCAGCGTGGCCTTGAAGGCCTGACCAGTGAGTTAAGGGGTTCCACACCCCACTTTTCCTGAGCCGTTAAGCAGCAGTGGGTCTCCAGGCATGGTACGGAGGCCAGAGCTGTGTCAGGGATGCCCGCATTTCTACCTCCGGCCTGCCTTCTGTGAAGCTTCATGCTTGCCTTTAATCTGTGCTGTTGTGAGTTTTGGTGTGTTTCTTTGTGAGCTGTTTTTATTTAATTGTGTAACTTTGTTTTTTCCGTGAAACTTTGTTTTCTGTGAAACTAAGGTGTTGTGCTTCTAATTTTTTTTTTTAACAAATGTTACCGTTCTTATTTAAGAGAATAAATTCCAAACAATCTTCAGGTTTCTGAGTATTTCTTTTCCTCCTCTTTCTCCTGATTGGAGGGTGGGAAGGGCCCACTCAGGCAGGTCTCAGGAGTAGGCTTGACAACGCTGTGCCTCAGGATGCTCGCTCCGGGGCCAGGTCGGGGGAGAGTGTAGGTGTATTAAAAGGGCGTTTATACCTGAAGTAAAAGGTCCCTGTCAATGGAAAGGCCCCTGTTCTGGGGGTGGGGGAGCGTGGTGGAAGACGTTTGCTTGCTTCGTGGAGGAAGATGCCACCTGTGCCCCCCATCCAGTCAGCCTGCATGAAGGCCCTGGGGGGCAGGCAGGTGAGGAACAGAAACTCCCCCCGAGCCAGCGTCTGCTGGGGCCCCAGGCCGCTGTCCTCCTGACGAGCCGGTGCCAGGCCCAGGAGCACGTAGGCACCTCTCCTCTGCTGGAGGCTCTCAGGCGACAGGGGTGGTCCAGGTCTGTCCTCCCGACTCTGTTTCTTTCTGTGACGTGGACCCTGAGCCGGGGGACCGGTTCTGCCTGACCGCTGGAGCCTGGAGGGCTGAGCCTCCAAGACCCTGTCACATTTGCTGTGACCTTGGCGGTGCAGCCCGTGGAGCCGGGCTCAGCCAGTGTGGGTGCTGAATCGGGCCCCGAGAGGGCACCGCAGTGGGGCGAGGGGCACTGAGCACCCCGTCTGCACAGCTGTGCTCTAGGAGACGGGGTCTGGTACGAAGGGCCTCTCCCCTCCACCCTTGGGTGCCCGCACGGCTGCAGCACCTTGCTGGGTCCAGAATTCTTCTTGCTCTTTCTCAGAAATCAGTCAGTAGGGTCTGTCCTGGCCTCTGCAAAATACTGGGAGAGAAAGAGTGGGTGAAGACCCTGGAGAATTCCCTTTGGGTCTCAGTTTCTTCCCGAAACTTCTTGAAACCCAGCCTCCCCTGACCGGTCCATTCTCCGGGAGGGCTCTTGTGTGCAGACGGGGGGACACGGGACAGACCCTGGGTTTCATCCTGCCCTTGAGGGACACACTGGAGACAAGCCCGCACACAGCCTTTCTGGGGTGTAGTGACTTGCACAGGGCTTTGGGAAAACTCGTGCCTAGACCCTAGGCCCTTTCGTAGAGCTCTGCAACTTCCCCGAGACTCCCGAACCAGGGCTCACCTTGCACCTCAAGGTCCAGCCCTGCACCCAGTGAGTGCGGGCCTGGAGACCATCCCAAGGACCTGCAGGGATGAAGGCGTGGCACTGGGTCGTGCCTCCTGCTCCACAGGTCCCCTGGGGGCAAGGCTTTGCTCCAACCCCGAAGGCGTGGCACTCGGCCGTGCCTCCTGCTCCACAGGTCCTCTGGGGTAAGGGTGCGGGCAAGGCTTTGCTCCAAAAAAGACAGTGACTGAGAGGGCAAGTCTCCCCCTCTCCCACCCACCCACCCCCTAACGCAAGCCGAACAAACTTGATCTCGCCCTTGATGATGTCCACAGGTGAGGTCAGAGTGCCCCATCACTCACAGACACCTGTTGTTGGTGCAGAGGGCAGTTTGGGGATGCCTTCCGGGGCTGCTGGGCTGTGCAGGTGATGAGCAGGATCTCTGTTACCTCTCGCGTGTCCACCTCTCTCTCTGTCCTCGCCAGCTCACTGTGGACTGTACGTTGACCGCATGAGCCTGTCCCTGGTGTGTGCCTTGCGTTGCTCTTCTATGCTTGTGTAAGGTGTCAGGGTTATTTCCACCGTGCCACTGCTGTTTCACACTGTCCTCGCCTGGAACTCTGGCTCTTTGGTAGTTGTTTTGTGTTAAGGGGCCCCGGTCTCCAGAAGAGCTCAGGCCCTCTGCTCAGGGACCTGCTTGTCTTGAGTTCCTGCACCTGCGGTCCCGGTGTGCCTGAGCCTCCATCACAGCCAACTCCCTGAGAAAACTTGGCCCCACCAGGGGCCCTGTAGACCCAGGCTGCCAGGCGAGGCCCGGAGCGCTGGGAGGACCTGGGCCTCAGACACGTGACAGCATCGGGGCTGTTTCCATGCAGAGGCCCAAATAAGCGTGTGTCATTCAGCTCTCGTGTTCTTCCACGGTGGTGAACCCGCACATCCTTGGAGGTGAGTTCCCGAGAGGGCGACCCTCCTGGGATTAGGTGGCTTCTCCTGTAAGTGTGAGTAGGGGGACCTGAGGGCAAAGAGCCTGAGACCCCGAAGGGGAGCAGTACAGCTGAGGTGGTCCCAGCACGGCTACAGCAGCCTGTTTACTCTTGTGTCCCTGTTTTCTAGAACCGAGTCAGGATCTAGAAGAATCTCCAGGTAGGAGAGACCCGTTGTGAAATTTCCCTCCCAGCATTTGCCATCAACAGACTTCTCTGGGTCAGTAGATTCTTCCTTTAAAAGCGAAGGTTTTACCCTTGGTTCGGTCTCCCATGGGTCACTCTGCACCAGCTCCCTGCCTGTCTTCAGTGAGGCAGAGCTTTCTTGGGGGCCTCAGTACTGCTGGAGGCCCAGCCCCAGGGGGAGCGGGTGCAGGTGTGGGCAGCCGGCCCCAGCGTAGGCTGGAGCCCTGGAGCCGCAGGGCTCGGTGGCTGCCGCGAGCTGATGGCTGTGCTCCCTGCGGCTGCAGACACCATGCCAAGGGCTGTGATGTTTACAGCCAGGATGGCCCACGTCTGCCCTGGAGTCCCCGTCAGATAAAAACAGAGTGAAGCTTGGCGCGTCAGGCTTCCCCAGTGACTGTACCGGTCAACCTGCTGTTGGAGTTGGTGTCACAGAAACTCAGAGCACAGTTCAGGAGGACTTGTAATGTTGATGCAGCAGGCACGCAGCACTTCCGTGTGCCAGGCGCTGTCCAGACGCAGCACTCCCCTGTTGCTGTGAGGAAGGCAGCATTTTGCAGACTGGATCGAGGCCACGTAACCGACCCGGGCAGAGCCGGTGGAGTCTGCACCCAGGACACAGTGCCACCTCGGCACTGCCTGGCCTCCAGCCTCAGCTCGTCTGCTGGGGAGAAGGAAGAGCTGCGTGTCGGCTCCGCAGAGATGACTCGTTAAAAGACATTCCTGAGCGCCCTCTGTCATCCGTGAGCGTGTGTTTGGTTATTCCCAGGAAATACATGTTTAGCTTTTTAGCAGTGACCCCCACCCCCTGGCTGGGGATGTGCCTTTGCAAAGAGAGTGGATTCGAGAGCCAAGGGTATTCATCCCGGGCGTGTGCAGGGGGTGGCCAGAAGAGACTAGGCAGGAGAGCAGTGGCGTTGAGCCAGCTCCTGTTTTCTCCGTATCAGCTCTCTTTGATGAATTCTAATGAAACCAAGCCTGAAGTCGTGTCAGTGAGAATAGACCCGGACAGCCTCTCCCCGTGGCCCTCCGTGGAGACTGTCCTGCCTGTCAGTCCCAAAGAGACGGGCTTGTGTTCAGGGGGATGATCAATGCTGCTCCCTGAGCCCCGGTTTCTTCTCAAGGGTGGTGGAGCTGATATACCGCTTTACAGTTCTCAGCAGTGGCCCGGCCTGGCCCTGGGTGGGGTTGGCTGAAGGAGAGGGAGAGACGGGGTCTGCCTGATTCTGTACTGACAGTTGGAGCAGAATCATCAGGACAGGAAACACTGACCTCCTTACCTGTCTTGAGTTTGGGCCCCTCCGGACTCCACTCACATCAAATGACCCTGAAACCCGGCTGAGCAGGGAGCGTGCATCATTGCCATCTGGGCTTTGCCGTGTCGGGTCAGCTCAGGTTGGCACACGAGCACTCAGAGGCCCGAGCATATTGGGCCCAGCTGCAGGCAGGCGTGCTGCGACGGGCCTTGCAAGCCCGCAGAGGATGTTTTGGGAAATGGAAAAATGAAGAGAGCTGGGCACACAGTAAATGAAGCATTGTTTTTCCACATCGTGTCTCCAAGTCTGGTTTTCTCCCTGGGCTAGTGAGCAGACCTCCTGATGTACCTGTGGGCTTCTGTTCCCCAGGCCCCATGCTGGAGGGCCAGGCGGGTCTGTGGGCAGCCCTTGTGTAGACGGTAGGGATGGACAGTTCCTGTGAGCCGGGCCATACCGGAGGACTGGGAAGGGTGGGGTGCTGTGCCCAGCGCGTGGGCTTGTGCGCCTGGTGTGGCCCTTCCCAGGGGTGGGAGGGCTCCACGCACTGCCCTCTGGGGTCAGGATGCCTCACCTGAGCAGCAGAGGGGAATGTCTGAGCTCACCACTCCGTCCTAACGACCTTGCCTGTTGGGCTGCGGTCCAGCGTCTGGTCGGCGGCTGGCCCCTCGAGCACGAGGTTGGAGACAGTCCCTTGTGACTTCCAGGCAGCGCTCCGGGCTCGGTGCTATTGATGTTTGGGTAGATACTTCTGTGCTGCGTGTTGTCGGCTGTTTGTAGAATCCATGGATGTCAGGACCCCTTCCCAGGTTGTGATGTTGCCAGATGACCCCAAAAGAGAAGGTCATCTGGTTGACAACCACCGTTGTAGCCTAGAGTCAGAAGTGAGCACAGGGTGCATGCGTGAAATCAGCTTCCACAAGGTCGTTCCCTGTGGGAGACCAGGCGGAGGGCGTGTGAGAACCAAGGCAGTGACGCAGGGTCTCCACCCGGGCAGGCTGTCAGCCCACCACCCCGTGTGCGAGCAGGCGCTGCAGACACTGTCAGATGTTGAGGACACCTTCTGGAACAGAGGTCCAGAGGTCTTTCATGACCCGCAGTGGACCGCCCTGCACCCTGGAACACGGTCATCAAAGAACAGAGCCGGGCTAGGGAACACGTGCAGAGAAGACACTGACTTGGGCTCCAGCCCTGCGGCCTGTCACCCTACCGTCTCTGGCCGATGGTCTCTCTGAGGTTCAGCTTTTCCATCTAATGAAGTTAGAAAACGTGGACAAAAGGTTCCCTGCTCCCCTTACCTCACAAGGCTGTTGTCAGGAACAAATAAGCTAGAACACGTGGAAGCTGGTTGATCTGACAGGATTTGGGGACAATCAGCCATGATTGTTGGCGGGGCTTCCACAAAATGCTGGGGTCATCAGAGTAAGCGTGAGTTCAGGTTGTTTCTGCTGACTGGGCGATGCATCCTGCAGGGCGAGGACCGCACGGCGCACTGGGCTGTGTTCCCAGACGGCAGAGGTTTGGAGCAACAGAACAGTGAGAAGGGCCTGCTTGTCTGGGCCTGGGAGCTGGCTGGCATAGCACGTTAAGTCCCTGCAGGGCTTGGCTAAATTTGGCCTTGCTTTTTTCTCAGCCTGCATGGATAGGCTGTGAGGTCACCTGCTGACTCTGTGACCACCAGAGGCTCTTCACTATAGCAACGAAAGGAAAGCAGTCACAGATGGAGTTTAGTGAAGCTGAATTTCAGCACCCACGTGAGAGTCAGAGGAACAGCAGAGTCACAGCTTCTCAGGAATGGGGCTTGGGCTGCACTCACGGGGACTGGGGGTGGTCTGGCTCCACCCACAGCCTGTGCCCCAGGGCCTTCTGTGCCGCCTCCCAGCCCCTGCAGGATGGAGTCCGCACTGGACGGTGCCTCGTGGTGCCCAGCTGGCCGCTGGGAAGGGCTTTGTGCTCTCTCCCGTCAGCCTCACAGGGCCCCTGACCAGTCTCCAGGCCGGTCGGCAGACGAGAGCCCATGTTTCCGACGGTGGCGGTGGGTCTGCTGCTGGAACTTGGCTCATTTCCAGAAACAAATCTTGGGCTACCTGGGGGGAGGGAGATGTTGTCTTCAACAGGAGCTTGCTGCAGAGCAGAGGGCCTTTTGTGGAAGGTGGGGGTGGGGGTGGGCAGGTTTGTCCCTGTGATGGCTGGATTACGGGCAGTTTCTTAAAAAATGTGCCCAGGGGAACAGACGACTGGAAGTGCTCCGCATCAGAGGGTGCTCTCCTCCCCAAGTCCCCATCCCCGTTTGAGGTGTTCTCAGGGGGAAGTTGGCGTGATAAAGATGCACTTGAGCCCTAGGGGCCTGCAGAGGGTGCCCAAGGCAGGGGGAGGAGAGAGGCCTGGGCTGGGCTGACCTGTGGGGCCATCCTTCTCTTTACCTGCTGCGTATGTGATTAGCTGCACGAGTGGCTTGGTGGACAGATCGCTTCCCTTGGAGAGATTGCTTCCCTTGGACAGATCACAGGGGCTTTCCTGTTTTGTGGGTGGCCCCTGTGACACCCGCGTGTGCACAGGTGTGTGGAGGTGGGTGGCCAGGTGGGGAGGCAAGAGTTTCAGCTAGAGCTCGGCTGTCAGGGACTAAAGAGCACCAGGCAGCCCCAGTGTGCTCATCAGAGCTGCAGCTTCCCACAGGCTGATGCAGCAGGTGGTTGGGCCAGGCCAGGGTTCACCTGTGAGGTGTTCCAGCACAGGAAAGACGTGTTAGCTAGAGAGCTACACGGAGCCCTGGGACGGTCTTTTAGTGGACACCAGGGTATGTGCCTTAGAGAGAGTGACATGTGCCAGGATTCCCACGTGCCTGAAAAGCACCCATGGGAGATGCTGCAATAATAGCAGCAAAAGGAATTTAACTAGAAAACTAACATGAAAGCAAAAGTTCCCTGGGATCCTGCAGCCAGGGCGCATAGGGCAGGCTGTCCCCTCCCACCGGGTGGGTCTCCTGGGACCACTCTGATTCATCCCTGTCGCGTTTCCCCTGCTCGGTCCCTCTGTTGCCTCTGACTCCTGGCAGTTCAGTGTCTCCCCCTTGCAGCCACACATTCTTTTCTCTGTGCCTCACGTAAGCATACGGTAACCCCGGATGGACAGGTAGACAGTTGGTCTGTGAGGAGCGGTTATCAGTCCTGTCCTTCAATCTTTCCTCAAGTTCTGAGCTTCTCTGGAAGACCACCTGTCCCCCGAGACTGGCAGTGTGCCTTCACCAGCCAAACCCAGTGTCATTCTGTAGAGCCTGGGGTGTCGCAGAAGCTGGGCGCCTGCCTTGGCAGGGTGCGAGCCCCATGGCCTGCCTGCCTCCACCCGGGGTCCCTTTGCTGTGCTCTCCCTTGGCTTTCTGTGTGCAGTAACTGCTATTTGCAGTCCAGGGCAAATGGATACAGGAGACCCGTACAACTCGGCAGTGAAAAGGTTGCTGGACCTCAAGACGTATCCCCTAGCTCCCGTGCGGAGTGCTGCCATGTGCATGGCGAACGTAGTAGAGGAGGGCAGTGTACGCGGGCAGGGGGACGGCCCCTGTGCGCGTGCACGCGTGTGTGTGAATATAATCCCCTTCACATGCACAGTAACCCTGGGCACGGGGCTGTCCTCATTGAGGATCAGGAAATGCACTCCCTGTGTCGTGTGATTTCCTAAGATCTTTCAGCCAGTCGCTGGCGGGGTCCAGTGTCTCGGTGGGTCTGTGTGACTGCATCCACACGCAGCGTCTTGTCACAGTGGGCACAGGCGAGAGTGGTCGGGGGCCTCTTTTGCCCGAGCGTGGGGTCACAAGGTGTGTCAGGGCGTGTGAGGACGGGGGTGGGGTGGAGGGGGCGTGGCGGCGACTTCGGACGTCTGAGCCCTTCAGAGTCCACGTGCCCAGCGCAGTCCTCAGAGCTCTTCACAAAGGAATGCTACAATCTAGAAAGCACTGCCGTGGGCCTCCCAGAGCAGCAGCCGACCCAGGCAAGGTCGTTAGTGATCTTCAGACCGTGGACGCAGGGGTGCTGGGAACAGGCAGTCCAGGGTGTCCACACATAACTGCACAAATCTGCTTATTAATTCCAAAGGGGAAAGGTCCCTCTACAACACAGAGCTGACAAGCACCAGCTCAAGCAAGCTGTCTAGCTGGCATCACCAGGAATGAGGGGGCCTGACTGTTCTGTGTGGGTGCAGTCGCCCATGCAGGGGGGCCCCACGGAACAAAGAGCCTTTACCATGAATCTCAACATGAGACAGACAAATGCGCGGTCACACCGCAGCACAGCTTCCCTGGACCCCCCATAGACCAGCCAGATGCAGCGCTCGAACCTCAGTGGGATCCTGGACCGAGGGGTGGGGGCAGTGGGAGGACTCTCCCCTCAACAGGCTGCTTTCCCTAAGGTCTGGCCTGGCCTCTCCCCGCAGCCAGTGTCCACTGCTCCCCAGGCTTTCCTGCAGGGAAGATGGGGGCTCTTCTGCACGTCCCCATGCACACCAGCCTCCTCTGGGCTCTGCGGGCCCCAGCCTTGGTGACCAGTGTGGTGTCCGGCTCCCCAGCTTCGCAGGACGGCTGCCCCTCCTTCCAGGGGAAGGCTCCTTCTGTCGTCCCCATCGCTGACCCTAGCACTTTGCTTCTTGCTTGTCGTGCAGGCCCAAGCGTGAATGGCCTGGAAGAGCCGAGCGTCGCCAAGAGACTGCGGGGCACCCCAGAGAGGATTGAGCTGGAGAACTACCGGCTGTCGGTGCAGCAGGCGGAGGGGCTGGAGGAGGTGCCCGAGGAGACGCAGGCCGAGCACAACCTGAGCAGCGTGCTGGACACGGGCACAGAGGAAGACGCGGCCAGCAGGTCAGCCTCTGGGGACCGCTGCCTGCGGGGGGCGCTGCGGAGCCCTGGGTCTGCGTGCTGGCTGTGACCCTTGACAAGCAGGTCGTGTGGCCTCCCTGTCTCCTTGTCTGATGTGCTGTGAGGAGCCTGGCCAGACTTGAAGGGCTACTCCAAGGGCCCATGGACCGTGAGGCCTGGGAGGAACTGTCTGTCTCCCCTCTGGCCTTCACAGAGGCAGGGGATGGGCTTGCCTGCTTCTCGTCTCTGGAAGCACGTGGCGAGACCACTCAGAAAGGGACTGAGAGCCTGTAGCTTGTGGCGAAAGGTGAGGCTTGACCTTTCTGCCCAGTTTTTTATGCCGTGTGCGTCCCTTGCTCTTCTTCACGGTCCTTGAGCTGCTGCAGCTTTGAGTAGAACCTCATCATGCTGGCCACCCTCGTGACATGGCCCAGGGATGTGCTGCCCTGAGCTCCCCCCGACCCCTACAGAGAACTGCAGCCCACGACTGGGGTCCCAGAGCGCTCGGCTCGAAGGAAGGGCAGCCTGGCCTCCGCTCTCCCACCTGAAGTTGTATAAATTGACCTGAGGTTGGGGATGAGCACAGGGGGCATTCTTACCCTGATTTCCTGTTTTGGAAGATGTTAAATGACAAGCACGGGGTTGCTCAGTGTTGTTAGTTAATAAGAAAGTAAACAAATGAAGTCACGGTGATGAGGCAGAAACCGTAGCTCAGTCAACACTGAAAGCTAATCAGACTCCAGAGGGCACGCGTTCTGTGGTCCACAGTCTTAGTTGTCTGTTGTTAACTGCCTCGCACCGACCCTCACCCACTTCAGTTATCGCCACCCTGTCTAGTCCTGGTGTTTGTGTCTCGTCTCCCTCGAGACTTAGGATCTTTTCTGTGGCAGTTTAGTGTTAGTGCCCTAGGAAGGGCATTGTGAGCAGAAGACACTTGGTTAGTTTTAGTGGCACGAATGAATGAACGCATGAATGGAGGAGGATTCACCTGATTGAGCTGAGCAGTGAGGACCTGCTTTTTTCTTCCTGATCTACTAACTAAACTTCAGTAGGTGCTCAGAAGCATTTGCTGAATGACAGAATGGCTGTAAATGGGTAAAACAAGCTAGTGGATGGCTGGAGGACCCACGAGTAGCACAGGCGTGGTGAAGTCAAGTACATCTCCCACTCCACAGCTCACCCGACAACCAAGTGTTCACACCCCCTTCCTAGCGTGGACAGGGCTGTCGTGGCAGAGCCATTTGCCCCGTGAGGGCTTAGGGGAACACAGCCCAGGAGACCACCCTCGCTTCTGACCCAGCGGAAGTGACAGCCTTCCCCCATCACCCTTGGGTGGGGTGTAATTTTCTATAAAGACGATGATACAGAACCCTCTGAGGGGCTGTGCTCACAGCTGTGCTCAGGCAGAGCCACTCTCCTGGTGCTGACATGCGGCGATACCCTCAGAGCCTCCGGGTTCACGTTCCCTCTCGGGGGTAGTTGTGGTTGAGCCCAGGCTCCAGGTCAGCTGACGCTGTGTGACTCAAAGCCTTTGCCCCAAACTGCATTCTAGACTCTCCACCCTGACTGGAGGCCGCAGGAAGTCAGACTTCCCCCGTCAGGCGGGGCACTGAGGGCTTAGGGTCTCCCTCCCAGACACAGGCAGCTGGGCTGGGCCCTCGGAGTGAGGTGGGGCACGCTTATCCCTGGGAGCGGGCACCCGGGCCCGGCCCTCGGAGCGAGGTGGGGCGTGCTTATCCCTGGGAGCGGGCGCCTGGGCCCTCGAGCAGTGACTGTCTCTTGCAGGGCGGGGAGGCTTGCACAGGCAGCCCGAGCGCCCTTCTTGCCCTCTGCTTCCCCTTCTGTCCCCCGTGCGCTGGCCCCTGAGGCATCCTCTGTCCCATCCTGCCCTGCAGTGGGCGGCTGCCTTTCCGGCTCCTCTGCCTGTGCCCCTGGCCTCCAGACGTCTCCTCACTGGATTCTCTGGTCGTTCCCACAGCAGTTCGGAGTCGGAGATGGAGGAAGAGGAGCCTCCCCTGCCCACCTCGGACCTGGGCGGCGTACCCTGGAAGGAGGCTGTGAGGATCCATGCGCTCCTGAGAGGGAAGAGTGAAGAGGAGCTGGAGGCCTCCAGGAGCTTCGGGGCCGGGGAGGAGGAGGAGGAAGACGAGGAGGACGAGGAGGAGGAGGAGGAGGAAGACGAGGAGGACGAGGAGGAGGACGAGGACGAGTCTAGTGAAGGTCAGTGGATGCCCTCTCCTCCTGACCCTGACGTCAGACCACAGTGTGGGGGTGGGTTTCTGTGGCCGGGGACCCATGACGGATGCCTCTCTCACAGGCCTTGGGGGACCCATGACGGGCCGTCAGGTAAAGCTGGACATGGAGGTGGGCAAGAGCATCCTGAAGCTCAGGTCACTGGTCTTCCTTTCCTCTTCCAGCCGAGGGAACTTAGCTTTCTGGGGTTCCCTGGTCCTGGGTGTCGGGGGCTTCAGAGCATCGAGGAGAGGGCCCCCAGGCAGGCTCACTCATGGAGTGTGGGGACGTTCTGGGAGTCGTGTCCTGGCGGGTCGGTCGGGCTGGCTCTGAGATGCCTCGTGGGGCACTCGAGGTATTGGTCCCGTCCCGTCAGCTGTGTGTGTGAGCCCGAGTGGTGACAAGGAGCTCAGAGGACCGTTCCCCCATGCCGGCTTGCCCTGGGTCTGGAGTGGTGAGCAGGGGCCAGGCAGGCAGAGACCAGAGCCCCTGGGGACTCGTGTCTGTTAGGGTTGTGCTCTCTCTCCAGGCATGTGGACAAGGCACGAGGGTGTGACTCCTTGGCCTGGAGCCTGGCCCCCAGGGCTGGCCCTCTATGGCTCTGGGACCTCTGCCCCGCGCGGAGGTCCCTGTGCTCGGCGGCCAGTCCCAGCCCGGGGACTGCAACTCAGTGAGGGCCGGGCTCTGGCCAGGCACAGTGCGAGTTACTGGGGGTCCTTGGAGCGCTGTGTGTCCCCTAGCCGGCGACCCATGATAGATGAGGCAGGGCTTCCGTGGGCATGTGGGCACCCCTTGGGCCCAGGTCCTCCTGCAGGCCTCCCTCCCTCCCACCCGGAGGCCAGGGCGGGGCTCCAGGGTGTCCTTTGGGGCCTGAACACCCGTCATGTGAGAAGTTGGGGGAAGCAGCGTCCGGGGTTCCTTCAGCTGCCGGCCTGCCTGCAGAGCTGATGGCCTGGGGTCAGTCCAACGGGACTGCGAGGGCACAGCCTCCCTGGAAGGTCCCTTGGTGGCTTGTAGCCCAGACACAGATGAGGGTCAGGGTGCGTCCCCTCTTCCCTCCCGAGACCTGACTTCCTGGATGTGGAAGTAGGGCTGGGCTTTAGCTGGAGGAACCGGGGGTGACGCTTCTCTCTATCCTCCTCCTGTCTGCCCCCATGGTGCTCCCGCAGAAGGAGAGTACTGGCCCTGGGACAAAGAATGCTTGCAAGGCCAGCTCCTACAGGGGGATGAGGACCTGAGTGCAGGTGAAGGTGCTCCTGCTGCCTCCGCCCTGCCCCCAGGAGCAGGTCCCACGTGAGAAGGGGGCTTTCCTAGAGTGCAGTGGTAGGAGAGGCAGCTGCCCCAGGCCCGCCCTACTGACCCCTCTTGCCCCTTGTACACCTGCTGCCTGTCCTCCATCCAGTTAAGACTCTGCTCCTGCTTTGATGTGAGCCACTCACCTCACATCACAGAGTGCCAGAACCCCTCCCCATGCCCAGGCAGTGTGTCTCCAGGCCCCCCTGCTTGGTGGGACCCGGGCAGCTCCAGGGAGAAGCCTTACTGTCTTTCTCTGCTTGCCTGGAAGCTGGAGGAGGGGCCTGCATCTCCTCTTGGACTTGTCCTGGTCTGGAGATGCAGCCCATCCAGCTCCGCCAGGGACCCTCAACCCCTGAGAAAGCCCTTAGCAGCCAGCAGCTCCCAGGAGAGACCATGCCAGCCCGGCCCAGCGCCCCTGCCCACATCTGGTGGCCTTGTCGGTGGCCTCTGCCCCAAGCACTCTTCCTGTTGCTTGAAAGTTAGGAGGTTGTGGTTCTTGTGGTGAAGCCAGATTGCCCTGGTAGACTGCGGAGAGGCCTTCAGATCAGATGCTGCTGAAAAGCCACCCTCCCTCTTGTGGTCCCTCTCCCCAGCGTTGCTGGCTGTCCCCTGTTTTGACCCCAGCGTATGGTGTGGTCCTAGTACTGACAATGCAGAGCCCGCAGGGTGGGCATGCATGCGTGTCCCTTGGACGCCAGCAGCAGGGTTCTCACCTGGCTGAGGAGCTGGGTCTGGTGTCCAGGGGGGACCAGTGGGCCCCTAGAGGAGAATCAAGGGAAGGGGCTTTGACTGCAGAAAAGGCACAGAGGGATTGGACTCTTGCTCCTGTGAGCCCCTGAGCTGTGGTGGTCTGCGGGACGAGCCCCGCCTGCCTTCTCCCTGGCTGCAGCCCCTCTGAGCCCACCCCTGCCGCAGCCCAGCGTAGAAGGGGCAGAAGGCGACTGAGAGCCCCGCGGAGTCATGTTGCGCCTGTGTGAGCCGCTGGTCCCTGCAGGACGGCCCGGCCGTCCACATCTCTGTCCACGCGGCAAGTGGCAGTGGGCATGGGCTTGGTGGCCTTGGAGCCACATGTGTGAGAGGCTGGCCTTGCAAAGGCCAGTCGTGACCTGCGCTTGGGTCCCTTAGAGGCAGTTGAGGTGGTAAGAGCGGCAGAGAGGAAGGGGCTCTGCACTGGACAGGGAGTAACACTCTTCATGGACGACAGTTAGGCTCCAAGGGGTGGGGTCTCAGTGAACGAGTAAGAGTCAGGGGTGTGTGTGTGTGTGTGTGCGCGTGTGCATGTGCGTGCACTGTGGCTCCAAGGGACAGAGTCACACTGAACGAGAAGTCGGGTATGTGTGCGTGTGTGTGTGCACTGAGGCTGCAAGGGGCGGGATCTCACTAAACCAGGGGCGGGTGACACTGACAGGTAGGAGGTGTGTGTGTGTGTGTGTGTGTGTGTGTGTGTGTGTGTGTGTGTGTGTGTGTGTGTGCGCGCGCGCACTGGTTCTGATTTTGCCTGCCTCTGCTTCACACTGATCCTGGCAAATATGGTGACTTTTCCTCTGTTTCCTGTCCTGTGGTGTCTGCTCCCTCCATCCCTGGACTGTTGACATTCCCCTGGCTTCCTTCCTTCCTTCCTCCCTCCTGTCCTCTCTCCCTCCCTCGCCTTCTCCTCCCCTGGAACCTGGTCTCCTAGTCGGGAGCCCAAGGAGGCTGCAGCAGCTGCTGAACCCGGCCGACCCCCTGGAGATCCAGGCCGACGTGCACTGGACGCATATCCGTGAGAGCCAGGAGGAGCGAGCGGCACTGGCGCCCAAGTCCCCCCTTCCCGGAGGTAACTGCTCGGGGTGCAGGGCCCCGGGCACCTCCACCCGCTTTCCCTCGGGCTGCAGAGCACTCTCCTGTAGGGCAGGGCTGCCCGGCTCCACGCAAGTAAGAGCCAGCGAGGCGTGTCTGCTTCCTGGGCTCTCGTCAGTGGGGGGAGAGGGGGTTCTCCTCTGACTGGAAACAGTGGGGTGAACTTGACCTTGGAAGAACTGAGAATCTGCCGCCTTTGCCCTGTGTCACTAGGTAGGGCTCCTCTTTGTCCACTTGCGGGAACGTCCTCGCTCTTCTTCATGCTGTGTGTCTGGGTGTGAGTGTGCGTGGACAGAATGGGGTCAAGGGACCATATCTCGGAATAAAATGAAGTCTTAAGAAGACATTTGTGTCAGGGGGGCCTCTGAAGCAGCGTCATTTCCAGCTCTGGGTTTTAGGGGAGGCGCTCTGCATCCCACAAGAGGATGACGATGACCCTTGTTCTGGCTTCTTTTAAGGAACAAAAGGAAACCCTAGAGAGCGCTGGGGGCATCCTTCTCCATGCCCAGCCTCGGCGTGCCCACCTCGTGTCTTCCCCTCTGTCTCTTGCCCTTTTGTTTCCGTCTTTGCATTCAGTGCCCACAGGGACCAATGTCTTTAACCATTTTTGCAGCCACGTAAACACCCAGGAGCTCTTTGAGAGCCGAGAGAGAGCCTGCTGCCTGGGGATGCCACTTGGACTCAAGCTGCGTCATCCCCCAACCCCCAACCCCTGTTCTCTCCTCGCCCAGCACACGGGGCACCGCGGGCCTTGAGCTGTTAGCGTCGTCTGTCTCTCCTTCATTGTAGACTCCAGGAGAAGCTCACTGTCCTCACCAGGAACACTTACTCCCGTGTAACTGTGTATTTGTTGTCTGTTTTAAATTCAGTGCCCGGCCTCCCCTCCGTCCGCCGCGCAGCAGTTCAGGCCTGGCTGGAGTCGGTCTCCGGAGGTAGTCTGGTGATGTTTGTTCTCTGCCCACTCACCGTAACCCTCTCTCGGCAGCCCTGCTGGTACCTTAACACGGGACTCCAGTCCTGCCGCTGGTGCATGCGCGGCAGAGGGTGGGGGCACATGCATGCCTCACTCAGGCCGCCCGCCCTTGCATGGACCAGACACACACCCCACGCCCTCCTGGGAAGACCCAAGGGGAGAGAGCAGGAGTGCAGGCGGCAGGGAAGACAGACACCAATGTTAGTAGAGATCGGCGAAGGCTGAAGCCGAAGGACCGTGTGTAGCACTCAGGTTTCACGTCTGTGAAAGTGAGGGCTGGGCGGAGGCTGGAGGAACCACGAACAGGAGCATCGTGGCAGGAGGCAGTCAGTACTGGTGGGGGGATTCAGCTGGAGGCGCGGGACAGGCCGGGTCTGCAGGCTGAGGTGCGGGGCTCTCTGAGCACTTGGGCCACAAGGGAGCCACAAGGCTTCACTTGTCCTCAGTGAACTGCTCTGGGGGCGTTTCTCAGCCAGGGGCTCTGGTATCCAGGAAGGTCATGGCACTCCATCGTCTGAAGGTCCTGGCCTCAGCTGTGAAGTGCAGAAGGACCAGGGCACCGCTGTTGGGTGGGCAGGACAGGAGCTCTAGCCTGCCCCACCAGCCTCTCTCACCAGCCGCCCGGTGTCCTCAGCTCATGTGTCAGGAGGCACGAAGCCGTAGGGAGGGCTGCTGGTCCCCCCCCAGTTAGTTTTGTCCCCAGGATGGTTGGACAAGTCTGAGGTGTCGGGACGTCCCAGCAGCAGCGGATTAGACCAGAGCCAAGTGTGTCGGCGACGCCCGCTTCCGCGTGTGGCTGCTTCTATCCCGCTCCGTCCTGCCCTGGACTAACCCTCAGTTCCTCCCTCAGAATGTCTCTCTTTCAGCGCTGCTGCGGCCACATTGAAGCTCTCGCTGTGTTTTGATACATGTGATACTCCTTCCTTTCAGGGTACCACTGAGGACTGTAGATGACTCCCCATCCCGCGTCTAGGGCACAGGCGTGTGTCTGAGTAGGAGAAGCCTGGGGGCTGTGGGGCCAGGACTGGGATGGGCAGCTCTAGTGCACTGTGCCCGGAACCCCGGCTGGCTAGGGTCCGCGTCACGCTTGCTTCCAGCAAACATGTGAACTTAACCTCTTGATGCCCGGCCGCTCACAGACGGATTCGAGCACACATGTGGGCTTGGGGGCGGGGGGCGCCCTCTGTGGGGCAGGCCCAGGTTCTGTCCCCGTCAGATCCTCTCTGAAAGGGAGCCCTGCAGCGGCCAGCTCGCTGTCCCACAGGCAGCGAGGGGTGGGAGGGTTGCTTGCCTTGGGAGGCCCTCCCCTCGTGTTGGGTGAGTGCCCAGCTGCACTGTGAGCACATGGACGTCGCAGTCAGCGGGAGTAACTGAGAGGCCTCGCCAGGGTTTTCCCAGCAATGCCATCATCACAGGACAGTGTTCAGGCCCCACCAGCTCTGTGGCTGCTCAGAAGGAGCGGTGTGGGGCTCCCAGCTCCCACAGCCGTCCCCACCTCACCCACTCCAGATGGATTTTTCTAGCACTCTGTGGAGTGGGTGTATGTCATCACCTTGTTCTAATAAGCTGAGTGCATGGAAGAGGTGGTGAAAACAACTCACGGCTGAATGAAGTGTTTAAAACACCAGGGCCCCCGGGTCAGGAGCTGCAGGCCCAGCTCCTAGAGGTGCCCACCTCCAGTGGCCGTCACGGCTGTCTCTTGTCCTTGGCTTCCTTTTGCTCTGACCCCATGGCTGCTCTTGGTCACTGCTGGTCACTGTACATCCTGGCCACGGGGGATGCAGCTTCCAGAGGCTGGGCTGCTGGTCCCTGCGGGTTGTGGCCCCGTGGCCTGGCCTCGGGTTTCTGCAGGGCTGGACCCTCGGGCCCAGGTACGTGCAGGTCAAAGGGCAGCCACTGTCCTGAAAGGAGACCCTGAAAAGAGCCTCCAGGCACCTCGGCAAGAGGGAAGTAGGTCCTGGCAGTGTAGGCACTCCCAGCCTGGCATCCCGGGCGGCTTCCCGCTGGCCATCTCTTGCTCAGCAGCTGGCCGTCTCTTGCCCAGACGCTGGTCTGAATGCTTTGTGTGCAGGGGTGGGGACCAGTGTGAGTGTGTGAGTGTGGGCTGCTTCCTTGGGAGAAATCACACTTTGTCTCATCCTGTGGCACAGAGGGGCTGGTCTTGGGTCCAGAAAGGACCTTTACATGTCCCTCCCCACTCTCCCGTGTGCTGAAAGAGACGTGTCTGAATTCTCCCAGCGAGGCTACAGCCCTGCCCAGCCGTCAGAGCCCTGCACACAGCCCTGATCCAGGCTGAGTGGTGCAGCTGCGAACAGAACCCCCCGCTGCCTGGACTTGGTCCCCTCCCTGAGAGGCAGGGCTGGCCACAGCCCCTCATCCTGTTCCTCAAGGGTCTAGTGGTCGGCGCAGGTCCTAGCTGCCATGTGTGCTGGGCACCTGCTGACCTGGGCCTGAGAAGCAGCGTTCTCCCCCTGCCTCCCCCTATTCTTCTCAGACAGGCTCTCCCAGCAGCTGCTGGAGGAAGAGGAAAAATGGCCGGCCCAGGCCGCTCCTCCCCTCCTGCTTGGCCGAGTCATGTGCTCAGGAGGCCCAGCCCGGCTCCCGGCCTGCTCTCAGCTCCCAGCCCTCTGACTCCTGCCCCAGCCAGCCCTCTCCCTTCTCCCCGCGGTCTGCCCATGGACAGCCCCGAGAACCCAGTGCCACTGTCCATCCCCACTGCCAGTGTGTCTGTCTGTCTCTCTGTTTGTCCTTCCTTTGACGTTTCTGCCTTGCAGTCCCATTCGATGAGGATGACCTGGAGCGAGACGTGGACTCGGAACCAGCAGAGATCGAAGGGGAGGCAGCGGAGAATGGGGACGCAGGGGACACTGGTGCCGAGCTGGACGACGGTACGGGGCCGCAGAGCTCTGAGCTCGGGGAAGGCGGGACAGCACGTTAAAGTGAAAGCGAGGCGCTCGGAGGAGTGGCTCTTAGGGCTCGTGGTTCCTTCCTTGCTCTGCACTGACCTGAATGCCTGTCGTTTCACACCGCCCCCCCCGGTGGACAGGGGCTGTGTTCATTCAGTTATGGGTTGAAACCAAGCAGATGTGGGACTTCCTACAGGGCCTCTAAGGCAGCCGCTGCCTCTGGAGGCTGGAACAATGAGATGATATGGGCAGTCTGGGGAGCAGGGGACCAGCGGGCAGGGCCAGGCCGGGACGGGATGCACGCTGCCACTGATGTCCTGGCAGCTGGCCTCCAAGGGGGGCGGCGCCTAGAGGGGAGCACAGCCTCACTGGAGGATTGTGCTGCTGCTTCCCTCGGCCAGATCAGCACTGGTCGGATGACGTCCCGTCTGAGGCCAACACGGAGCTGCACCTGCCGGCAGTGGGAGCAGAGCTGGAGCTGAGGGTGTCGGATGGCGAGGAGGAGCCACCGCCGGCCTCAGTAGGGCACCCAGAGAGAGGTCTGTGTGCAGCCCCTTCCCCTGGGCTCTCCATCCAGCCAGAGGGGGTGGTTTTTCGTGCAAATCCTGCCTCTTGTTTTTTCAGGTCCCTCCCGAGTCTCCAGCCCCACCCGGTCCCCTGAGGAGCCCACGGGCCTGTCCTCCCCAGCCCGCAGCCCCGGGGCACAGGTAAGGGTTGACCTCACTGCCTCCGGTGCTGACGGGGCTGTTGGAAGCAGGAGTGGCTGGGGCTCCGGCCCGGTCTGGCCCACTGTGTCCCGGTCCCACAGCAAGCTGAAACAGCAGGATTTGTGGAATCACTGGTTTGAGTAACAGACTTGTTTCTTCTCAGTGTTACTTTCAAATGACTATGCTTTTCTGAATAAAAAATACGTGTCTGGGTTACCAGGGGTGTTCATACCACACAGTGCGAGATGCTCCCTAAATACAGAGTAACACTGTTTCCCGCGGAGCACGTTTTAGGGGAGTCGTCTGCAGGGAGGCCAGAGCTGGAGGCCGGGAGCTACTTGACTTGGTCTTTGGGTCCTGAGGAGCCCAGTGACTTGGGTGATTTCCCCTGAGATGAGCCCAGGCGTGGTTGGAACGAGTGCCTGGAGGCAGAGTGTAACTGACGCTGTTTCCCACCTCACATCAGAGACCCTGGCAGGCTGGGGTGGGTCGTGGCATCCTTTGGCTGGTGTCATTTCAGGGCTCGAAGAGCAAGGTACACTTGGGATGAACCCAACCTGAAAGCTGCCTGTGTGCACTGGGTGAGGGGCTCCAGAGCTGGACAGGGCAGAAGAGGGGGCGTCCTGCTGGCCCTCAATTGTGGCCCCGAGGGTAGAGAGGCCGTTTCAGGAAGCTCAGGCCCTCGGTGGGAGAGAATGCCTGTCACAGCCTTGCCTTCTGAGTGGCTCGTGTCACCTTGCTTTCCCACAGAGCGCCCATCCCCCACTTGCCGCTGTGGCCACCGGGGTAAGGTCACCCGCCGAGAGCCCTCTGCCGGAGCCCTCGACCCCGCCAGCGGAGCCCGAAGCTCACCCTCCCATCCGATCGCAGCCTGAAGCCAGGACGCCACCCTCGCCTGCCAGCCCCCAGCGCCCATCCCCGCCCACCCAACTGCCCATCTGCTCCCAGCCTCAGCCGTCCCCTGAGGCCACCGTACCGTCCCCCACCCTGTCCCCCATCCGCTCCCAGCCCGTGCCGGCCAGAACCTCCACTCCTCTGGCCCCCCTCCCCGTGAAGAACCAAGGGGTCACGAAGGACACACTGGGCAGCTCCCTCCCTGGGGACGAGGCCCTGAAACGCAGCGACCTGGTGGCAGAGTTCTGGATGAAGAGTGCCGAGATCCGCCGCAGCCTGGGGCTCACGCCTGTGCACCGGAGCCCGGGGTCTGAGCTCGCCTTCCAGTCCCCGCCCCTGAAGGCCTGTCCAGCAGAGAAGGCCCCCCAGAGCGAGGGGCTCCGGCTCCTAAAACCCCCACCTGTCCCCAGGAAGCTGGGGCTGCCAGCAGCCGAGGGGGCCCAGCCCTGCCCACCCACCCCTGTGTCCCCGCCCGACAGGGAGCCAAAGGGCCCCCGGGAGGAGCACAGAGACCTGTCCAGCAGCTCGGGGCTGGGCCTGCAGGGCAGCTCCTCCCGCACCAGGACACCGGGCAGCCAGAGCTTCAACACCTCTGACTCCACCATGCTCACGCCTCCTTCCAGCCCGCCGCCCCCGCCGCCTGACGAGGAGCCCGCTACCCTTCACAGGAAGCCAGCCCTGGCAGGGCAGCTTGTGGCCTCAGCACCCCCACCCCCGGCTGTATGTGTGAGGCCCCCGCGGGAGCCCACCCAGCCCCCCCAGGAGGAGGCGCGGAAGTCTTTCGTGGAGAGCGTGGATGAGATTCCCTTTGCGGATGATGTGGAGGACACGTATGATGACAACACATGTGACGACCGCACGGAGGACTCGAGTCTGCAGGAGACCTTCTTCACACCCCCCTCCCACTGGCCCCACCCCAAGCAGCCCTTGGCTCCGGAGAACGGCCGGGGGCCAGAGAGTGCGGTCCCACTGCAGAAGCGGGGGCTGCCGCTGGTCTCGGCCGAGGCCAAGGAGCTGGCGGCCGAGCGCATGCGGGCCCGGGAGAAGTCGGTGCGGAGC